>NC_136065.1:176137268-178637268 GCF_964261635.1 Lissotriton helveticus
AGAGATTCGGTATTAGGAAGGGGGCATGTTAAGGGCATTCCTCTATAAATAGTGACTCGCAGTGCTCTGTACATATGTTTTGCAATCAAAATGCAGTCTCAAAACATTCACATTTTACTGCCTACTTCAACTAGGGGGTAACCCATTCGCAAACTGGAAGGGGTCCGTAGGGACCCCTTCCTCTTTGTAAATGCATGCAAAAACATTTTTTAGAGCAAACAGTGGTTGCATGGACCACTACCAACTCTTAAAAAATGAAACTGAAAACTTTAATTTTTCTTTTTGAAATGCATTCTGTTTTTCTTTAACCCCTTCCGCGCTCATGACGAGCTGAGCTCGTCATGAGTTGTGCCGCTCGCACGCTCATGACGAGCTCAGCTCGTCATGTAACGCGGTATTTTAAAAAACGCAGCGCGCAGCGGGAAAAACCCGCTAGCGCGCATGCAGTTAAGGAAAACAGGCTGCATTTGAAAAAAAAGTTACTTTATTTAAAAGCAAACACAGACATTGTGGTCTGCTGTCTCTAGCAGCCCACCATCCCTGTGTTTTAGCGATTTCCAATGGGTCACAAATTGCGACCTACCTCATGAATATTAATGAAGTAAGTTAATTGCGACAACATTAGGAATTGCTAAATGTTTCAAAGACACATTAGTAAATAGGTTTTTGTGATTTCCTAATAGCGAATTGCAAAAATTACCTAATAGTAGATTGCAAAATGAAACCTAGGTACCTGTGGCCTCATGTGAGCACAGCATCATCTGTCATTACATATTCACATTTGCACACCTTGTTTGAATGCATGAATACCATGCATGTATGACGGAAATTTTTACTTTGTCCAGCACAGTAATATCTGTTGTAATGCTCCAACACAATCAATTTGGAATTGAATGAGGTTAAGTAAATTAAAGAGCCCCCATACCTACGTATGAGGTCTCTAGTTTTGAATGAGTCCAACGTGAAATTTTTGTCTACATTGATTTATACACTATAATTAGGGCAAATTGATTATGCGGCAGAGGAGGACAAAATTATGCTGCAGGGTATTCTGAATTATGTGGTGAGAAAAGGCACTTTTTGCGACGTCATGCAGCACATTTTGTGATAGTGTTACTTTGTTAAAGAGTCATTTTTACTTCATACTAGCATTGCCTGGGTGACACTTTTGCCTCATTACTAGTTTGAAACCCATATACAACAATAATCAACAGATAGGTGACCAGTCAACCTTTACAAAGGGCCTTTAAGTCCGCAGCAATACGTTGACAGATTTGTATTACATTTACATTTTTTTTGACCTAGAAACATTTTTTTGGTATAAATCTGCAGACTGAGTAACTCCATTGTGTTTTGAGACCTGTGGGTGAACTTCCTGACTTGGTGCTAAACTCCCCTTGTTTAAGTCTACCTCCTAATTAAAACATGCAACATGTCCCTCCCTGCTTCCTGAGGACCCAGACTAAGTGGGGCTTCAGCCACATGCTGCCTAGAATCTGGGAGGTGGGCTAGTTATCTTCCATCTGGGGGTATAGGACAATCAGGGTGAAACCAAAGGGTGTGAGGGAGGCTGGGGCCATGGAGTCTGCAGGGTTGTTTTCATTGACCTGCTTGGTACTATTAGCACCGCAAGTGTGTAAGAGCATTCCGTACAGACTGGGCTGATACCTGATGCACCGTTTAGTGGTGCGGAGTGACTGTGTGATAGTCTGCGTATCAACTGTGATTTATTGCACTGGCCAGCGGAGCCGCTTTAAACATTGATTTCATTCCAAAAGCACAATACATTTGACCTTGGGTTTACCCTCATGGCCCCAGACCGTGGTGCTGCTAAAAAGTGTTTTTGTTTCATGAATGTACATATCTTTGATATTGTTGCCACCTACGGTGTACCCCTGTAATGGTGTGGGACTGTATTATCAGGATTGCTAGGGTGGGCCCAGGGTGGACAGCATGGAGTACCGCATAAGGGTGCTCTCTCTCTCTCTCTCTCTCCTCTCTCTCTCTCTCTCTCTCTCTCTCTCTCTCTCTCCTCTCTTCTCTCTCTCTCTCTCTCTCTCTCTCTCTCTCTCTCTCTCTCTCTCTCTCTCTCTCTCTCTCTCTCTCTCTCTCTCGTTACATTAGGAATTGTCCACACATGTGCACATTTATGATTGCTATTGTAACAATACGAGTGGGCATAGTACTGTTAGTAATATTTACAATGTGTTTTATGGCCAAAAAGTATATGGTGTCATGTTATAATGATTAAATATGTGTGTTGAATATGAACGTTATTTACATACTTCCTGTGTGAAATCTCTTTTGTGCCGCTCACTGTATTTATCACGAGTGGCTGCTGTGTCTTTGCTTTACACATTGCTTCTGAGGAAAGCCTGACCGCTCAGTGACAAGCTTCCCAAGGGTGAGCACATGTTATATAGCGAGTGTAATCACCTGCCCTTGACGAGAGTGGTAGGTTTTGCCGGGCTGGGGGCATCACTTCAGCCAACCAGAAATTGCTGGTTCCAACAGGCTGGCAGTCCTCATCTACTGGCATTTTTCTAAAGCAGCAATAAGGTATGTCTCTCACTTTAGTATAAACCTCCCACCCCATGGCAAACAGTGTTTTCCTGTGATCAGAATTCATATCATAGTCACATTACAGGTATTCGGATGTAATTTCCTAAGGTGTCATATTGCACATTAGCATGTTTGAAGACAAAAATTCCTCCTCTTTTTGGTCAGAGAGTCCTGGTAAGAACTTTTTATAGGGTCTTCCTGATGAGCAACAGCACTACTACATACGTTTGTACAATCTGTGTAACCCTGCTGTACTGCTGTAATTGTAAGAGTTTAAACATTTATTTATTTTACTCCCATTTTCCTCCCAAGGAGACTCTCAGTCATAATATGCAATTGAGAATCTATTTTAAAGGGGTGGGATGAAAAAAGAACTGAAATATAGAAGCGTAGATAAATGCTCTGATAAATATTAGACCAATTTAAGAAGCATTTTCTAAACCACCTCTATCATCTTTTTGGGAAATCCATTTAGGGAAATTGTGTTGAAAAATGCACCATTTTCCACCATTTCTTAAAATTATCTTAGGGCTTGCAAACCTGCCGCACTCCTTAGTTGGTTCACCATGATGCCGGGAAACCCTTTTTGGGTAGCTGTCGCGCTTTAGAAAACTAATAAATAAATAAATAAATAAATGGTACTGCAATATTTCATGAATGGCCTTTCAGAGCTTATTGATTTTTCTTAAAACTATGAAAAGTCTTCTCTAAAATAGAAAATATTATCCCATTTAAAAAAAAAATAATCTGGGATTTCTTTTGCTTGTTGTAGGTTGTAGCACCAGCCACATCATATGACCAGTTAACCTGGCCATAGGATCATTGAATATTACTTCACAGGGTGTGAGCTAGAGCAGGTTGCAGAAGAAAACAATTGCCTGACTTTTGGGGTGACAAAGCCTAAATGTTTGCACAGAATGATAGCAGCAGATGAGGACTGTTTTCCCCAACCAGCCCAATGATACCCATGCTTTACTCACTGTTAATATGCATATTTAAGTTTGCATGTTACTGTCAGACATTACATGGTCTACAGCTTCAGCCTCCATCCCTCACTTTCAAGTCTCACAAGCAGTACATCTCTAATAATATACCTGTACCTTTAAAAGAAAGGAGAAGTGAGAGAAATAAGTAAGGGAAAAAAGATGGCAGAGAAAAGAGGGAGACAGAAATGAGTTAGGGTGGGGAAGGTACACTAGGAGGGAGGAGAAGGGACAAAGAAGAAAAAATAGATGGTAGTTGTTAGATCAGCCATCTTTTGACACTGTTTCCCCTGTCCTTATGCTTCTGACCTCCTGTTTTTAACTATGTGCTGAATTTAGTTTTTGCTGGTGTCAGAGCAGATTTCGTCTGCAGTCAGGCATTGCTTTATTTTTGTGCTTCAGACAGACTGCATTTAAATTGACATGCACATGTTGGTTCAAGTTAAAACATATGGCACCTGAGACATGAAATGAGGCCTAGTCAGTCTGAAATGCTTTTGCTGAATTAACATGTGTTTTTGCAGTGTATAGAAAACTTGTGATTTAAGTGGCCTTTTTAGTTGTGAAGAATAACCATGGAATGTGTTCTCTTTTCCCAGCTCTTTTCCTTGTAATCTACACCCCTGTCCCTGTCTTAAAAGACTTTGGCTTGTTGCATATCTAGAAAAAAAACAATATTTCCGTTTATAACACTTCTTTTATAATGTGTGTGAATTAACAATGCACCAAACACTACATATGGGGCTAATGCTTTTTTCTATGAAAAGCTGTCTAAAACATTAAAGCATGTGCTTTATTAACTGTGTGCGCTTTGGACATTTACACTAGTGCATGTTTATGCTATGTTGCACATTTGCACATTTTGCATGTTGTACACAACCAATAACAAAAGCTGCTTTACACTAATAGCTTTGCTACGAAATCTTTTATAACGGGTATTAGTATGGAGTTGGGAAACATAATGGGCTGATTTACATAAAGTTAACACTCTTTTGTGTTTGTTTTGTTTTTGGGCCTAAGAACACATGGCCACCTGTGAATCCAGCAAGACTGTGACTTGCATTAAAAGAAGAGAGCATGTGCAGATTGTGCCAGCTTGCCTCAAGACACGAAGGAGTCAAGGCCACTGTGAACTGTGCATTCTTGTGATTGTGCATTCTTGTGATTGTGCCAATGTACTAGTGTTAGTTAAAGTATCCTTCCTGCCTACGATATGACAGGAATGAAAATCAGACTGAAACATTTTTTCCTAGTAAATGTTGCAAAAACATATCAAATGTATTTAATCATGTATGCTTCTTTTGTTAAAACCGGTATAGTTTAGAATTTGCAATGAGTCATGATGGGTAGACCTCTTGCCATCGTGGCTAACCAATCAGGTACAAGCTTTTCTGAAAATGCAACATTTTGTGTAGTCTGACAAGAATTAGAGTATAAATAATGACCTCTTTGGAGGCGTGGTTGTTTTTTAGGCTCATTAGGCTTTTTGTCTTCAAGCCAGGGGGCCTCTGTCAGAGAGGGAGGAGAGAGGAAAGGCAGCAGATTAGACCAGACATTCATATGGGATAGGTAAGTGATCGTCACGGGTGCAGCCTGGGTGAGATTGCGTCCGAGGAGAGTCAGGTGGGGGGTTCCTTTGCTCATATTTTTTTGGGAAGTCCTTGCACGTCATATTTTTGGCAAGGCAGCTCACATTCCTCTGTGGTCTGTGAAGGACGGGCTTTCTCACTCTTTGTCTAGCTCAGAGTGGCAGAGATGCAGAGAGCAACAACAGATAGAAAGGTTTTTTTAGGTTTAGATGCTAAAATTCTAAGTTTATACTTTTGACTAATTAATTAGTTTTAAAAAGATTTATTTGTTTTATGCATTTATTTCTCTTAATGGGAGATTTTTACAAATTATTTAATTATTGATTAGCCTTTCAAGACTTATTGTTCTTAGAAACTCTTTAAGAGTTTTGACTGACAATTTGCGTCACATTTACTTTTCTACATGTGATGCTTATATGCAGACTGTAAAATGTTCTGTATTAATGCTATTTTTTCTGTTTTTCAAATTCTGTAACCCGATTGATATTTTATTAACGAATAAAGGGTCAGAGAAAACCTTAACTTTTGACTAGAAAATACAACCCTTTAAAATACTCAACAACTCTCTTTATTGGCTTAAATAATAATTGCAATTTTGACTGGGCATGTTTATGTAAAGTCTCCTGAAGGTAATACATGGTGTCAAGGGCCCAATACCTTTTCAGCGATATATTCGAGGTAGATGAGGTTTTGTATTGAGAAATTACCGTGGCTTTAGAACTATGGGCACTTGACCACTGCTGACCAGTGCTCATGTGCAAGTGTTCTGTGTCTAAAACCTGATGGGAATTGCTTTCTCCATGAGTGACGTATTTGATTTACTAGTAAGTCCCTATTTCAGTACACCATATGTGCCCCGGGGTGAATAACTTGAATGATACCAGTGGACCTGCAGAACTGATTGTGCAACCCACATGAGTAGCCTTGCAAACCCGTCTCCAGCCTGCCAAAGCATGCATGTATGTGTGCAGTTTTGAACTGCCATTTTGACCGGCAAGTGCACCCACTTGTCAGGCCTAAACCTTCCCTTTTATTACATGTACGGCACCCCCTATGTAGGCCCTCGGTAGCCCCATGGGCAGGGTGCAGTGTATTTTAGAGGAAGGACATGCACTTGTGAGTTTTACATGTCCTGGCAGTGAACAACTGCCAAACTCGGTTTCACTACATCAAGATCTTTTTCTCCCAAAGGTTAGGATTGGTGCTGCCCAGCAACCGTGTACTAGTGTATCTTCAACATGAAAACAGATAGTGTTAAACCTGGCTTTTTGAGCGGAATTATCTCCAGACTTTTTGCTTTTAGGCCTCCTGTTTTTGACGCTGTTTTGGTTGGTTTTAGGACTCTAGGCACTAAGGGCTAGATGTAGGTAATTCCCATTTACAGACTCTTAAATACCGAATTTTACAGATTCGGTATTTAAGAGTCTGTAAATGGGAAGGGGGCAGATGTAGGTAATTCCGAAATCAGGAATACCGAATCTGTAAGATTCGGTATTTACCGATTTGGTAAATACCGAATCGGTATTGCCCATTGATTCCTATGGGCCTTGAAGCCCATAGGAATCAATGGGCAATACCGATTTGGTATTTACCGAATCGGTAAATACCGAATCCTGCAAGGGTGCAGGGGGTATCACTTTGACACCCTCTAGCACCCCAAGTACAGGCTTGTGTGACATGTGGCACACATAAATGCCCTAAGGGCATGTCTGTGTGTCACATGGCACAGGTGTGCATGCACAGATGTGCATGCACACCTGAATTCGGTATTTTACCACACAATAGGATTGTGTGGTAAAATACCGACTCTTAAGGGCCTGTGGCACTCTTAGCAGTGTCAGCTACATCTGGAAATACAGAATCGGTATATTTACCGATTCGGTAAATTACCGAATCGGTAATTTTCAGCCCCCTACATCTCAAAAGCCAAATACCGGTCGGTAACGGTCGAAATCGGCTGTTACGGACCGGTATTTGGGCTCCTATATCTGGCCCTAAATCACTGCTGATCAGTGCTGAAATGCATATGCTGTTTGTGTAAATTGTTATTATGGATTGGTGTTTTCATGATTGGCTTGTTTGACTTATTACTAAGTCCCTAGTCCAGTGCACTGATGTGCCCGGGCTGGTAAGTCAAATGCTGCTAGTGGGCCTGCAGCACTGGTTGTGCCACCCACACAAGACGCCCATTAAAAGGTTCTCAGACCTGCCACTGCAGATCTTTTTTTTTCTTCTTCTTTTCATATATAAAGTTTGGTAAATACACATTTTTTAAAAACTCAATTCAAAAGGTATAAATAAAATACTGGTGCAAACAAAAATCAGTTGTGTTTGACCAATAAGCAAGAATAATGAGAGCTTAAAATAATTGTGGTGCAGGCAATTTTTTTTAGGTCGAGCAGACATAGTCTGCACGAGACCTATTGCTGCCCGTATTTGGGAATGTAGTCACGAGAGAGGCACGAGCGCAGATTTCACCTCGTGGGCGCGCACGGCGCCATGCCCCTCTCGTGCCTCATATTCCCATGCGCAAAGATGCTCACACAGCCACACTCACGCATGCGCGCATACACAGGCACACACACACTGCATACACACACGCACCCCCCGTAAACAGACCCCCGCGCACACAGACACATGCACAGACACACTCGAACACACACAGACACGCGCTTACACCCCCCCTCCCCCTCCACTCACGGGCTCTCGCGCACACATACACACGCACACAGACACACACACATATCCCCCCTCCACTCACCGAGCTCTTTTGTCATGTCGCCTCGCTGTGCTCTCCAGGCTCCGCACTACTCTGGAGTTTTCTTCGGTGCATCACCATACGCGGGGCTTCCTCACGCTTGTTTCTTCTTCTGATCTACTACGGCGCTGACGTTAGTACGCCCAGGGCGCGTGCACGGGCGCGGCCTAGGTGTTTCCTGGGGCTGACGTTGAGGTGGAAGCAGTCTTGGGAGGTTGAGCTCCTAAAGAGAGTGAACACCGGCGAATCCAAAGTTGGGTCGGTGTGACGGGCAGAGAGCCCGGGCTTCATCGGGTCAAGGTGGCCTCAGGCTGGAGAGGGTTTTTGCTTTTGCAGGCTTTTCGATCTGCGTGTTTTGTGCGCGATGTTTCCCAGGTCTTCGCAGCACTTTATTCTTTCATAATGTGTTTACTTTCCGAGTTTGGAGAGAAAGGGATAAAGGTCATGCAGATTGGAGGGTACATGCTGATGAGACGTGGGGGTTGGCGAAAGAAAGAGGGGCATGTTGGTGTGAGAGGCAGCACATACCGATGAGACAGGGAGGTAGCGTGCATTCGAGGGGTGGCGGTCGGGGGCAGTCCAGGCTCCTGTAACCTCTGCTGCCCCTTATCGCTGCATTACCCAAGCCCAGCCTCGCCTCCTCCGCCAGCTTCACGACCGGCCGGTCGCAGCGCTTCACAGCACTTTATTATTTGCCAATGTTTTTACTTTCTGAGCACAGCCGGTCGCGGGGATTCACAGCACTTTATTATTTAATAATGTTTTTATTGTCCGAGCACGGCCGGTTGCAGTGCCTCACGGCACTTTATAGAAATAATGTTTTTACTTTCTGAGCACGGCTGGTCGCGGGGCTTCACAGCACTTTAATCTTCGATGATGTGTTACTTTCCGAGATTTAGGGTCGGCCGTTCTAGCCGTTAAACCACGTCTAGGGGCCCTGCGCTGCAGGGGCCCGCATTACCTCCCATCCCCGATGACTTCAAGCTGTGAAAATCGAAGTATGGAGATGAGGGGAGAAAGGTCGTGCAGATTGGAGGGTACATGCTGATGAGACTTGGGGGTTGGTTGCCGAAAGAAAGAGGGGCATGTTGGTGTGAGAGGCAGCACATACCGATGAGACAGGGAGGTAGCGTGCATTCGAGGGGTGGCGGTCGGCGGCAGTCCAGGCTCCTGTAACTTCTGCTGCCCCTTATCCCTGCATTACCCAAGCCCAGCCTCGCCTCCTCCGCCAGCTTCACGGCCGGCCGGTCGCAGCGCTTCACAGCACTTTATTATTTGCCAATGTTTTTACTTTCCGGGCACGGCCGGTCGAAGGGCTTCATAGCACTTTATTATTTGATAATGTTTTTACTTAGAGGAGTCGAGCGAAATGCTGTGCATGGGCGGCCTGCTGTGCCACTTCTTTTCAATCTCCTAGTACTTGGGCCGGCTCCTCAGACGTTGCATGCTCCGGGCCCCAGCTGCACGAAAAACCCCTTGTGTGCCTGCGCAAGTAGCTGCTCTTCCTCACACTTTTCATGTTACTGCTGCTGCACTTTAACTCCAGGGAGCACGTCAGCCCACACTGCCGGGGTCTTTAATGGTGCACCCATGTATGCCCCCGACCGAGGCTAACCAGGGCACCTTGGCCACACCACTGCAGCGGTTCGTATTCCTTGAAAGCATTTGCCTCGAGGTAAATTGCAAACGTGAAGCACTCTTCAAAATTTCACCACGCAGCACGCTGTTTATTTGCAGTCTGCACCCATTATTGTGTTCCGCTGTGCTTTTGCAAATTATCAAAGCCGTGCTTTCTTTTAGCTACATTCCGATTTTGAAACACAACGGGCACTTTATTTTCATGCCACATTTACGGGTGCTTTTTGTTGTACATGTTTTGTGTTTAGCGAACTATTCATTTATTTATAGCCTGTAAGATTTATTGCTCAATGTTTCTCATTTTTGTACTAGAATGAGGGGGAAATGACTTAATTGGCGTTAGTTCAACCCCGATGCGGAGTGGCAGGGCTGTTTCAGCTGCCTCCCTACTGCTGCTCATTCCTCCTCATCTGTGCTTTTATGGCTGTCTCGCCAGTGTGCATCTCTGCTCCATGCACTTTCCCACGTAACGGACCTGACATGCTGTCCTGCTCCTCTGTATTCTGTCTGCCGTGCCACACTTTTCACACACAACAGCTATTTTCTCACATGAGCACCTGCCGAGCGGTGCTTCTTTACTGTGTTAGGTTGCTTCTTTCCATAAATGAGCTCCCTGCCGAGATTCATTGCTGCCTCTGCTACTACACCCTCCTTCAGTGGGCCATTAAACTTCACATGTAACGTTACCAGAGCCGTGTCATAAACCCAGCACACTAGCAGATCAACACTTTGTATTTAGATTACTGTGCACTTTGTATGTCTGGGTTCTAATCCTATTTCAAGAAACCTAGTTTGCATTTTTAAACATTTGAAATGTTGCTGAAGATTTATTCATTAAATCTGCATTCGCCACCTAAATTATGTTTAAAAAGTTATTTCTTTTCAAAGTCATGGGCAGGGGATGGTTTAAAGTGCTGCATTCAAATTGTATTATCACCTGAAACCCTTTAAGTACTCTGGCTGACAGCATCTCCAGGATCTTTGTTTATTTTTGGGAAATGTGGCGGTTTCTGTCAGGTAACTTTGCATCCAACAACTTACTAAGGCTAAAACAGGCTCTGCAAACACATATGATATTGACAGTCCTCCTGCAGCTGTTTTTACTGTTATTCATAACAGATAATAAAATACATTCAATATAGCCTTTGCACATACGTGCACATTCATGTTTGCCACCTAATTACACTCTACTAAATACCAGATAAATACATCCCACATACAACTACTATGCCACATAGCAACCATCCATACAAATACACTCTACGCCATGCCACATAATTCCCATCAGCATAATTTAACTCAAAATACCACACAGTTCCACGCCACACAATTCAGCTCCATACATTTCCATTCTGCGCCACATAATTCAACAACAAACCACATCATTCAAATCAACACACTTACACAACAAATGCATCCAATCCACACCTCAAAATTCAACGTCACAAAATTCAACAGCTCACCACATAATTAAATTCCACTACATACCATGGCACAAGACAACATACCAATACACATATTTACACTCCATTTCACTCAGCACCACCACATTATCACTCAGCACCACCACATTATCACTCAGCACCACCACATCACCACTCAGCACCACCACACCACCACTCAGCACCAACACAGCACCACTCAGCGCCACCACAGCACCACTCAGCACCAACACAGAACCACTCAGCGCTACCCCAGCATCACTCAGCACCACCACAGAACCACTCAGCACCACCACAGCTCTACTAAGCATTTCCACAGCATCACTCAGCACCACCACAGCACCACTCAGCACCACCACAGCATCACTCAGCGCAACCCCAGGTTATAGGTGTCACATTTGCGAAAGTTATACTATTGGCATTGTAAATAACAAAGCTATTAATTTAGCTATTTTCAAAACCAACACATAAATAAAAGAATTGTCATTTACAAGACCAATAGCTCAAACTTTCTTAATGCGAGACCTATTGCATTGCAAATGCTTGTGTTTATTGATGATTATATGGCCCAGCCTGGACCACATTCCTGAAGGGCCTAACTCCCTAGTTTTTTCAAAACTGCAGTGTCTGGGCACAGTTTGGTACTGCCATGTCGACATGGCAAGTGCACCCACTTGCCAGGCCCTAACCTTCCTTTTTCTTACATGTGAGTCGCCCCTAAGTTAGGCCCAAGATACCCCTGTGGACAGGGTACAGTGTATTATTCTTGAAGAAGATCTCTAAGGGCTTGAAGTAGAGCTTGCCTCCTGTTCTGAAGTCTCAGGGACTAAAATACTTCACCACCAGCTCCCCTGAACTTCCTTGCTGGGAATCTGACCTGCCAAGAGGTGCCTGTTGCTGTGTTGGGCCTTGTTCATGCAATTGGGAGCTGGAAAAGAGACGCAACTGAAGGAAGTGACCCATTTTCGTCCTTCTGTACTAAATGTAGAGTCAGTCAGACAGTAGAGAATACAAACCAATAACTGTTTAGTTCATATACACTCAGAGCAGAGCCCCATCTGCCCAGTTGCTAGGAGTACTGCAGAGGGAACTGAAATCAACAAGCAGAAAGATACATTATGTACGTTTCGCAACTAGGCTAAAACACGGCCACAGTGGACTTTTCCAAGCAGGTGCAGTTAAAACAGTGAAATACAGAAAAAACTGTTTCAGAGCTCATATCTTACACAAATACCATGATCCACGGTCGTTCCGCTCGGAGCCCGCCATCAGACAAGGGGGTGGGGGGCCTCTATCTGGTGAGAAAGCTTTGTGCTGACATGAACAGTGTGCTCATTAATGAAGCAAAACCAAAGTGAAGAAACAAAACTCAGAGAGGAGTGTTTCTTGGAATTAAACTAAATCAGTTTTGAACAGCCTAAAATGCAGCCCAAATAGAAAATGGCACAGCAAATGCTAACTCACATGGAGCATGTGTGAGCATAAATGATTTCTATTCTAACACTACGAGAAGCGTGACACATCCACAATCATTTCTGCTGTATCGCAGCTGTGCTGCTGAAGGAACCTATGCAGCGCCTGCATGCGACTGGAGATATCGGCACATACCGAATCCTTTCCACTCATCTCCAAAGTCTGAGATCACTGCACCAAGTCCTACGCAGGTCCTACTGTGCAGCTGCAAAACTAACGCATCATGGTACCATGACTGGAGAGATCAACTCAGCACCATTGCATCGAGAACCAACGCATCCACAATCCTCATGCATCACACCGGGGTGCCAAGTCTACAACAAGGCCAGGGCCGCACTAAGAAACTGGCGCACCACCTCCCTGCACAGTAAGAAACAGACCCCCCTTTTAGCATGAGCTAAAACATTTTCTAACATCAACAAGCAGAAACAAAACTTTAAACGGTAATAAAAAACTACCTTGATAAACAATTATGAGCACTCCAGATTATCAACATCAAGAAGAGAAACAGTAAGGATGGAAGAAGTCTCAAAAATTCCCTCATCGATGTTCATCATATCCTCAATATCCTTCTGGATCATTATTGCGGCATTTGTGTCATCAATTGATATTTTCTTTTTGGGTGTGAGGATAGTAGTACAATAGGAACAGCAAGAGGGAAGACACTGAATAAGAGCACAGGAGAGCACAAATACCGCATCAAATAAATCACGTTTTCAAGAATCCAGCCCCAGCTACCAAAAAGAGACCAACTCCAATTCCTACTTTCCATTCCTTTGACATTTTTGAGAATATCTAAAATATGCTTGGTGATATTCTTTCCATATTTTTGATCCTGACCACACACTGATCGCTAACCACCATGCATACACCACCACTCTTAGCCAAAATAAAATCCACTGCATATCTAGTCTGTTCTGAATATATTTGCATACTCTCCAACTGAGTGGTGATGTCACGCAAGGCTGCTACTGTGATATTAGACAGAATTTGCACCTTGCATCCGAAATATTCTCTAGCCTTCTCACCCCTGGCCATGGATGTACCACCCAGAGTGAAAATAGAAGAAAGAATGTATCCAAAAGTGATCCCATTACCATAATTATTGACCTCTATAACGGTCACTCCCTCACAGAGTTCTTTTGTGAGAGTCTTTTTAACCCATCTTATATTAGGGTTAACGTATTTACACGGTACTCCCAAAGACAGTACCATTCCAAGAGCTACATCAACTGTACCATTGTGAACATTAGAAAACGTCCCATTAGACAAAAAAAAACCTGGGTGTGCGTAAATCGGCCCCTCATAGTCCACTGCTGCATACCAGGAGTTCATTCCAAAAGTACTGGGGTCCTCAGCATTTACCAAATTAATTGGGGTCAAGCTAAAACGAGGAAAGAACTCTTTAAGGAATACCCTCGCAGTCGTAATAGCTGTATTATCTTCAGTGGGGTAAGCCTCAACCCATTTACTAAATGTGCATACAACCACCAAAACATACTTAAGATTATTGCATCTCTCTAACTCGATGTAGTCCATTTGGATGACTTAAAAGGGAAACGTAGATGGTGCAAAATTACCAGGTGGTGTAGGGGTACCCTTCCCTGGATTATGCATCATAGAATCCATGCAGTATTTCACCAAATGTGCAGCTGTCTTAGAGATATTATCATTATGCCATACAGCGGCTAACAGTTTACAAATGCCCTTTGCACTAATATGAGCTGGACCATGCGCCATAGTAACCACGGGCAGTACATATGCATCGGGCTACATCCATTTCTGTTGCCCCGATTTATCAATCCAACACCCCTCCTCATTCAACTGTGCAGGCTCCCTCATGTTGCAAGGATGCCTGCATTGTGAGTATGATTGTGTTTGTGCAGGAAGGGGCTCCTTTGCAGAATGCAGCATGCGTAGAAAGAGGACAAAACAAGGAAACTTAAAAGTATTTCTCCTTGTCGTGCTACTCCTATGCCTTCCAATAAAAGGCGCAGGATTCTGACGCATTCGCAGCTTTACAAAACATAAATCTGGAAATGTGTCAGGTTCCATGGATGTTACTTGGGAACACCCACTGCAACACCCATGGAACGCCCCTTTCACACAGAGTAATAGTTGAAAGGGTTATATAGAAAAGAACGGTGCACCAAATAGGAAATACAAGAAAGCTTCAAATTTGTCCAAAATTCATGTTTATATAATTGGTATTGGTGCTGTATATATTTCGTTTGATTATTTTAGAATGTTTTGTTAATTGTTTATGGTATTGTATCAGGAGATGTGGTGTCATATACATGGTGGTTCTCTTTATATATGTTACCAGTTGGTAGATGTTATGATATAATTTGTTATGTTAACACTTTTTCTTTTCCCTGAAATATTTATATATGTGTATCAATGTTTTTATGTATGTGATATGTATGTGTAATCGATTTATTTTTGTATCTTGAGTTTTTTTATATTTGTACTTCTTTCAGCCCCGACGAAGTTCTAAGTGAATGAAACTCTTTGGCTGTGGTTTTAAAAGGACTGAAAAAGAATAAAGGAATTTTGGACAAATTTGAAGCTTTCTTGTATTTTCCTATTTGGTGCACCGTCCTTTTCTATATAAGCTTTGGAATCTGTTTCGCAGTGGAGCATTTGAGCGGTGAGCCCTGGACGTGTCTTGCACAACCTATGGACTTGAATTTTTACTTTGAAATTGAAGTGCTCAACCCTGGTCAGCCGCACAGTTTGTTTTAAATAGCTAATAGTTGAAAGGGGCCCATACTTACAAGGCCGCGAAAAGTCCCACAGGGTGACTTGCATTACACACAAAGCTCTTCACCAAGACACCCCATCTTACCTATCAAGCAAACTACAAAAAGCAGGGAGCACTAGATCCCTGAAAAGTACAAACTCCCTTGTCCTTATCCCTCCCAAACTTAAAAGCAAACAGACCCAATCTCGTGCATTCTCTGGTATTGCCCCCAATATCTGGAATGCACTACCCAAAGACCTTCGCTGCAACCCCTCCTACCCTCTCTTCAAAAGCTCTTCTCCTCAATAAATACTAGGGTTCTTAATTTTTATCGATCCTGAACTTGCTCATCACCCTTCTATCACTCTCTCTCTGCCACCCTACCTTCTCCCCCTTCCATCTCCCCCTCCCCCCACCTCACCCACTTCCTTAGCACTACTTTCAACTCCCCCTGCACTGCCTCTACTCTGCTCTACTAACCCCTTTCACTAACTTACAGCTTTATACTTCTTATTTTCTTTTATTTTATTTTAATTTCTCCTGTTCATTTCCAATTGTATATTTTTTACTTAATATGTTCTTGCTTTGCTCTTGTTTCTCACTATGTAAAGCGCTCTGATACTCTCGGGTCCAGCAGCGCTATATAAAACTTTTAAAATAATAAATAAATATATAAATGGACAGGCACAATGTGCCGCCGGTGCGTCAAAAGTGACGCACCAGCGGCGCAATGGGCTTGTAAATTAGGCCCTTTGTGGGTATTTCACAGGCACACTCAGCTGCACTGGTTTGACCTTAAATGTTCTTTTGTGAACAAACACTCAGTATTCCCACTGACAACCGCAGTCAAACTGTAATTACTAAAGCATCACCACCACTATTCTGATTCAAAAACATATCCCGTCTAAAGCGAAATAGAGCACAGTTCCACTAGAGACCAATTCCACTCCTGCTAAGCAGTTCCCAGAAGGAGGCAGAACTCCTGACAGCACAATTTACAGAGTTACATTTTTCGTTGGCGTAGTCAGGTCTGCACACCCCCTGAGAGGAGGTTTTGGACTCTGTGTGAATAGTGCAGCTATGAGATAGATGCCCTAGCGAGTTTTTGATGGAAATATGCATGCAGATGGTCCCTGTAGAGCCCTGGACATTAAAGATGACATTAATGTGCACAGGGTTTACAATGAAGTTGTCATAAGACATGCATAGTTAGCCCTCGGACATGTCAGTGAGTTAAGGATATGTTGCTGAAATTTCTATGTGTGAATCCCAGGTAACACATTTATATCTTAGCAGGACTTAGTCGTGGTTTTATCCTTCTGAAGTTTGGTGCATTAGTAATATTAATACGTTTTACAGCCACGCGGCACTTCCACATGTTATATAAAAGCAAGATACTGATAAATGGGCCCGGGGTAGAGATGCGGGAACTGATAGGGGCCCGTGTCGGATGCCTCCCAGAGGCGGGAACCCCCGCAAGCTTGTGAAAGGGGGGTGCACCAGATTGATTGCCCCCGAAACTAGCCACTAGAAACCCAATCCGAGAGGGAGGTGGCAAGGAGCCAGGGGCTTAAAAAGGGGGTGTAGGTCCCCATTTTGGCACATGAACCTGAGAGGAATACGTGGTGCCAGGAATCCATCGCCTCCGAGAGGAGCTTGCGGAGGACGGAACTGCGGTTGCCTAGGACACTGAGTTGTCTCTCGGAGGAGCAATGGAGGTCGGCGCACCAGAAGGACGGGCCCATTCTCCCAGGACCGAGCCATTTCTCCGGGGCACAAGTCCAAAAAAAAGAAGTGGGGGGGGGGGACGCTGACGTCACGACAGGAAGTTACATCACGAAAGGTGGCTTGTACCATCAGGCTCATTGCCTCCCCTCGCTCACCCCTTAGATGCGATTGCATCAGAGAAGCCGGCGCGTGACCAGCTTTCTGAATGAGCTCAGATCTCGCCCCAGAGAGGCCAAAGATTGAATGTGTGGCTCCATTTGCTACAGTTATCAAGCTCCCGGTAAAATAAGTGGTCCACCCGCATGGTACACCGACTTGAGCCCTGCCTTTCTCCCAGGACCAAGCAGAGAGTTGAGATCGGGAAGCGGAGGCCTGGGTAGATCCATAAGAGGAGGTCTGGACAGGACCAGCGGCCGGGCAAATGGCAGGCATACGCCGTGGACCCGGTTGCAGCCCGGCAGGAACCAGTCATCAACGACGAGAGCAGCTTCCTTGGAAGTATCCGACATCCAGGGCAGGACTGGCCATAGCGGGCATAGGGCATTTCCCCGGTAGGCCGCTAGGGTGGGAGTCTGTTTTGGGCCCCTGGGGGGCCATTTTTGTTACGGGGGTCAGCAATATCGACCCCCTGTAACAAAATCGGCAGAAACAGGCCCTTGCAAACTGCTCAGCTGCTCTCCCCTCACCCCAGGTGGGGCCAGCTGAGCAGTTTGCCAGGGCCGCTTTCTGTTCCCAGTCCGGCCCTGCCCACATCCTGCCCGGCATCAGAACTGCTCCTGGGTGTTGGTATAACAGGCATGGAAGCAGAGCCAGCAACCAGCGGCAGGAGCAGGGGAAAAGCCAGCTGCAGCTGGTGCGTGACAGCGGCCCAGCCTATCAAAGGACCAGGGAATTTTGCCACTCTCTGGAGGCCCCACAGGGACCAGGAGACATGTGGTGCCCCTCGTAGTGAAGCGGGAACAATCAGGCGGAAGAAGCAGGGGCGAGAAGCTGAGGCATTGAGAAAGCAGTTGCAAGCCCGATGGGGAATCGAGAGGTCTCCACACTGTGCACTCGGCAATATTAATTTTCTTAAAGTGGACTATTGCGAGGCGAGGGGCACGTTGGATTGGTAAGGCCACAAACTGGCATCTGTATGGAACCACGTGGGGCATGCGAGTTGAAATAATGGCCCGTTTCCGCCATAATGGGAGAAGCAACACAGCCAGGAAGTATGGTAGGGACACATGGGGTGGCAATAAGGGACAAGCAAATGCCAGCACAGTATAGGGATGTACCTGGAGGCAGCGAGGCCTCCCAAAAAGATCTGAGAAGGCCCCGGGAGGACTCTGGGCCAGAGCTGCACAGAGAATTGGAAGACCTGCTAAAGAAAGCAAGGGTGTTGGTGGCCCTAAAGGGGAAAGCATGGATGGATGAACACATAGCAGAAGGGCCACCCAAGAAGAAGTCAAAACCGACTGTGGCACTGGCACCATCACCTCCTCATGGCCAGGCAAGAAGGGGTTTGCAGCCAACATAGCGCCCCCACCAAAACCATGCATGGGGGCCAAAGAAAACACCACAGCATCCCCCTGCAGCCCCAAGAGGAGGGGAGGGAGGCACCAGGGCAAAGAATAGAAACAGGGGCAGGAACAGGGCAACCACACCACCGGAGGTAGTGACTAACTCGGACACTGAGGAGGGCAGCAGTGGTGAGGAGGGGTATGTGGCCAGCACAGCGGCCCCTCAGTGTGCACGCAGCGGGCCGAGATTCACCACGGACAGCGGATATGGTTAGCATCACGTGGTAAGCGAAAGGGGCAGGCAGTGTGATAAAGGACAGGGGAAAACTGGTACAAGGAAGGGAGGACCCAGGCAAATCATGAATTATGGCACACAACTAGGGGTGAGCAACTATGCAAGGCATGGCCCATGACCCCGTTCACCCCCCCTTCCCCGGCTAGCAAACCAGAGGGGAGACCAACAGGAATTCCAGGGCGAAGTGTGGGGTCAAATGCAGCCACACCCAGCGGCATGGATCCCTTGGCTGCATTGGCCTGGGCTGGGATCCTCTTATGGGGGGACCCCAAGCAAATACAGGGCACAACGAGGAGGGCCATGGGCCTGAGCAAAGGAAAGGATGTAAAGGAGACCCAAAGGAGAAAGCAGGCGCTAGACAGGAAAGCCCACACGGCGAGAGGAGTAAGGAGGGGGCAGGGTCAGAAAATGCCATGCTGAAAAAGCAGGGTGGCATAGCAGCGCCAGAGGGAGAATACCCAGCCAAGGCCGGCAGGGAAGGACCAGGACCCGGGGGGTAGCCTGCAAGCGAGTACATACTCCCTTCCATGGGCAATCCACCCACTAACACAAAACTTCTGGGGTTAGCAAACCGTATCCTGCTAACAGTGAAGGAGAGGATTTGGCAAAAGGAATATATGGATATATTCTCTTTGCTGGAGGTGCACCAAGCAGGCTTAGACCTCACAGCTCAAGAGAAAAAGGGCCAGGACATACGGGATATACGCAAGACGATGGTAGAAAAAAAACATAGAAAACTGGCTAGGGGCCTTCAGGACTTTGGCATGTGTGTTCATAGAGATGTTCCCCCAGAGTGCAGCAGCACTAACATTCTATGAACAAAAAGTGCATGAAGCACAGCAGAAGTATCAGGGAGCAGCATGGTTGAGGTACGACAAAGGTTTCAGGGAGAAGATGCAGATGTGGCTGATGATGTAGTCGGACTGCCAGGACATTGAGGGCTTCACGAACCACATGGTGGCAGCCAGGGAAGGGTTAGGCATGCGTGAACCCAATTTTCGTCCCTTCAGGTTTAAAAGGGAAATATGAAGGCCAAGAACATGGTTTCAGAGGCAAGGGACGGGTGCCAACAGAGACAATGGCAACTCAAAGAAATAATGACTGGGGTGGGATAGCACATGGGGGGGTTGGGCAGGGAACCACCACTGCCCACTCCCATAAACACAAATAAACTGATATCAATATTGGGGCTCCTGGTTTTATGGTACTTTTTTTTTTAACATTTCTGCCTGGATTAATCCTTATTTATTTCTGGGCAATCTTATTGGTATTTATCCATACTTATTTTGTGTTTTGAGAATAAATGAAGTCATAAAGTGGTGTATTTCCATATTTATTGAACTCTTCAACATATCTCATACATGGATGCCTGTCACGTTTTGGCAAATTAAGTAGGCACACACAACAAAACAATACACTCACAGGTACATCTTAGCATTATGCTACAAATATGAGTTAACATATGCCTGCATTGAAGGAAATCTCATCCTATTTTTTAACTCTCCATGCTGTCTATCTGCTCAGCTGTTGCCTAGAATGCATGAGAGACAGCATGGAGAGTCTCTCACAAAAAGCACCATTTCCAGTATTTTTCCGTTTAGAAAAATAAATACAGAGAAGAAACTGTTACATTCTTCATTGACCTGTATATTTACCTCTGTATCTTTAAATGGCCTTTTTATGATTTGCATGCTTACTGTTCCATTTGGAACTCTAGGGAGCTGCAAGCCATCAGAGTCAGTTGCTTTGACCTTCCTGCTCTGTGCTCGCTGTCTTCATCTGTTGCTGTGCCGTTTATGAATAAATGCCTAACTTCAAGCATGTTTCCTGACTTCTTTGTAACAAATTTGGCGACGAGGGAGAAGAACCAGTTAAGCGGCACAGGTGTGGAACTAATATTATGATTTTTGACATACTTTCTTCAATCGGATTTTTACTGTAAAGAAAAGGACGAAAACGGACTAGAAATTCGTTACCACCACCTTGATTCATACTCTGCATTGGAATCCGCGGAAAATTAGTTCTAACCAACAGTGAGTGAAGCTATTTTATACATTTTTGCATCTTTTTGAGACTTTGTTTGTATTCGATTTCACATTACCGGCCGCTGATACGCGTGAAGACCCGTGGACATTCTTCACATGGAGCGCGAGTAGCCTGCATTCATCTGGAGCGTGAGTAGCCCTCATTCCTTACACCGAACCTTCCAAGTATGCGGTGTCGTAAAGGCGGAAGGGAGGAACGCGCATTGCATCATCACGCATTAGACGCGAACGGCCATTACATCATCGTGTTTACGTTGCATGACGGCCATTTTAGTTTGTTTCCGTTTCCATGGTTGCAGCATTGATCGCGAAAGCAGGTTTACTTCGTAAAAATAAAAAAAACAACAAAGGTGTAAAGAATAATTTTATAAGGATTAAGGTGACACCAATTTAACTTTGGAACAACGGAAAAGCAAAGTAAGTGCTGCCCACCTTGTGGAGAAACGGTGTAATTCATTTTGGCACTATTATATACTTTTGGATGCAACTGCCAACATCAGTGTTGAGGAACATTGAAATTCATCGTAGCACATTTCACATTCTTTTGAAAACGTGGTTAACATTTGTGGCAGTTTTGTTTATTTTTATTTTTTATTTTTTTTTACTACAGAGAATTACAGCCACTGTTTTTTTTCAGGGTTTATTTGTACTATGGTACACGACTGAGTCTTTATTTTGATTGGTTTTTTTTTGTATTTTCTCTCGCATTTCATTTATTTTGGTTTTTACCATCGTTGGAACATGCAATTCGATCTACCAGAAAAATTTCTTCAAAATAAAGGCGATCCGCCTATTCCTTGGACACGATGGAAGGAGGAATTCTTCAATTACATGAAGGCCATCGATGGTGAACATATGGGGTCGGAGAGGAAGAAGAGTATTTTGTTACATTGTTTAGGTTCAGAGGGGCAAATGGTTTTTAGAGCGTTACCACCCATTCCACCTGCAGAAGGTGAGGGTGAAGGTTCAAATGTGTATAAGGAAGCGTTACTCAAATAGAGAAAAGATTCAAACCTGTATCAAATATTGCCTTAAATAGGTATAAGTTTTATACACGTGCACAACATGATTTAGAATCATTTGATGATTTTATTACTGCCTTAAGGTCATTATCCATACATTGTAATTTTGGTAGTATGTGCGATGAAATGTTGAGAGACCAAATTATTGTTCATGTTAAGAATAAGAAAACCCAAGAACGGTTGTGGGAGTTGGGGGATCCAACATTATCAGAAGCCATTGCTATAGCTAAATCGTTAGAACAATCAGAAAAATGGATGTTAACTGTTAAGAAACATACTGAGCATAAGTCTAACTCTGTTGATGAAGTTTGTTTGGTTAAGCACACAGATGGTCAAGTTGCTGACAATTCACACTCTTCGCAAAATTATTCCAGAATTAACAATTCAGGGCAGTTTAAAAGATTTGACAAAAATGTTACATGTTATAAGTGTGGTAGTAAGGGACATGTTGCTTCGTATGCTGGGTGTCCTGCTATTAACAAAGAGTGCAGGAAATGTGGAAGATTAGGTCATTTTTCTACTGTATGTAGAGATGTCAGGAAGTTTGTTCAAAATCCCAGGAACAAAATAGCTTATGTTTCTGAAGATACAACAAAAATATGCAAATGCACTTGTGCTAATGGATCTTCTTGTACTGAGGAAAAAAAGGATTTGTTGTTTATCTTTCTGAAGATGTTTCTAGCCTTAATGGATCTTTTGAGGATGGGTCTATAAAAAAGCCCATTTGTGAGATGTTTGTGTTGGGACTTAAAATTGATCTCATGGCGGATTCAGGTTCCCCGTGGACTATAATTACTAGGGAATATTTTGATGAGCGTTTTGGTTCTGTTTTGGATTTGAACAATATTTTGCCACCTGATGTTTGTCCTTTGAGTTTTAATGGTTCGAGAATTGACATGTTAGGTTTCTTCCCGGTTGATCTTACTTTCAGATCTAGGTGTGTTAAGGTAAAACTATATGTGGCAATTAAGGGTGTTAATGTTGTGGGTTGGAAAGACCAGTGGAAATTTTGGATTATACTTAATCCTCGGGCTAAAGATCCGGTGTCATTGGATCATACATTTGGGTTTGACAATGTGTCTTCAATTGTATCTCAAAAGAATGCTGATATTGTTAATTCCGAATTTGAGGATGTTTTTTCTGATAGGTTGGGAATGATACAAGATTTTTCTCATCAAATAAAACTCAAATTGGGCATTTCTCCCATCAAACAGAAGTTAAGGGGGGTGCCAATTAATGTTAGAGAAGAACTAAAAAAAAATTTGAATGAGTTAGTTTTAGAAGGTATCATTGAACCCATTGATTCGGCAGAGTGGGTTTCTCCCATTGTTTTGGTGAGAAAACCTGATAAAAGTTTGAGGATGTGTGTCGATCTCAGGGCCTTAAATGCCGCAATTATTGTGGATTGTCATCCTCTTCCCAACATAAATGAAGTTGTTTCTATATTGGAGGGAGCTAAAGTTTTCTCCACCCTCGACTTAAGATCTGCCTATCACCAAATTCCCCTGACTGATGATTCTAAGTGTCTCACGGCATTTATCACTCCCCAAGGACTGTATCAATATACAAGAATGCCGTTTGGGTTGGCATCTGCGGCCTCTGTTTTTCAAAGGGTTATGTTTAACATTTTTAGGGACGTAGATCAATTTGTCAAGTGTTTCCAGGATGACATTCTTATTTATTCTGCTACCACTGAGGAACATTTTGTACATTTGCGTTGTGTGTGTGAGAAACTGAGGAAAAGTGGTTTAACTTTAAAGTCAAGTAAGTGCAAACTTTTTCAAGACTCCGGTGAATACCTTGGTCACACATTATCTGGAAATGGGGTAGTACCTAAAAAATCCAATGTAGAAGGTATTAGCAATGCTCCTTCTCCATGCAACAAAGAACAGTTGCTTTCTTTCGCAGGTATGTGTGAATATTATAGTAAATTTGTTAACAATTTTGCAGCAAAAATGGAACCACTTAGGAAGCTTCTCAGACAGGGTAATGTGTTTGAATGGGGAAGTGAACAGCAGTATGCTTTTGAAAATTTTAAATCAGAGATTTTACATGCTCCCACACTTAAGCCTTTCTGTTTAAACAAGACATGCATTATTAGTGTGGATGCAAGCATGTATGGCATTGGTTCAGTTTTGTCTCAGAAATCTGGCAAAGAAGAATGGAATGTCTATTTTGCTTCGCGAACTTGAACGCAAATATGCTGTCATAGAGAAAGAGCTGTTGGCCTGTGTTTGGGCGATTGAACATTTCAGAAACTATATTTGGGGTAGCAAATTTGTTTTGAAAACAGATCACAAACCCCTTGTCAACATCCTTTCTCCAGGTGGGGGGTGGAATTCAACTGCACGTATTGCAAGATTGACTTCTAGATTACAGGAGTATTGTTTCACACCTGAATATGTTCCTGGTAAAAAAAATGTTGTTGCTGATTTCATGTCTCGCCTCCCTTGCCAAATTTCTTCAAATTATATTTCTGATGACACTGATGTTGTCACATGTTTACAAGATGTTTTGTGGGGTAGGTTTGAAGATATTTCTAAAGAATCCTGGACTCTTGCAGATAATCAAGATCTTTCTTTACAGACTCTCAAAAAATATATTTTGGATGGATGGCCTGACAAGAAAAACTTAACAGAAGATTTCATGCCTATGTTTAAAGTTTATGATGAATTGGAATTAGAAAATAATTTTGTGTTCAAGTCTGGACAATGTGTACCACCATTTGCCATGCAAAGTGTTATTTTAGAACTGGCTCACAAAATGCATCCAGGTATGTCTGCAATGAAACGTTTAATAAGGAATTATTTTTGGTGGCCAGGTTTAGATCGCATGGTTGATCGCAAGGTAAGAGAGTGTCTGGTTTGTATGGGTAGTGAAAAGATGTTAAAAGTTAGTATTCCTCCGTTGAAGACTACACCCTGGCCCACTGATCCCTGGAAATAAATAGCATTCGATATTTCTGGTCCTTTTATGTGTCTACCCTTTGATTCTCGTTATGCTTTTGTTCTCATTGATTACCACTCTAAATGGCCTGAGGTCAAATTTGTGTCTGCTGCTTCAACGAGTAATGTAATTGAATTCTTTAAAGAAGTCTTTTCAAGAGAAGGTTGTCCTTCGACTCTTGTCACTGACAATGGGGTTCAGTTGACTTCTTTAGAAATGGAGGAGTTCCTCAAACAACAGAACATTATACATCACACTGTTTCTGTTTATGAACCCCATGAAAATGGTTTAGTTGAGCGTTTCAACAGGGTTTTGAAGGGTTTCATTTCTGATGTTATTAAGTCAGGATCTGATTGGAAAAATCTTTTGAGGGAAACACTTTGGCTGTATCGCATAGCTCCACACTCAACTACTGAGGTTAGTCCTTTTCGTCTTCTTAAAGGGCGTGATCCTGCTTCTAATATTTGTCCTTGGTGAATCAAGGAAAAATGTTCTAGTAACTCTTTCTCAAAAGTAATTATTAATGATGTTGCACATAAAGTTGAAAGTAAACAAGCTAAATCAAAAGAGTGGTATGATAGTAAGTGGAATACTAAAAATTCTAATTTGTCTGTGGGTGATTGGATTAGAATCAGGAGGCCAGGTTTTCTTTCCAAATGCTCAGATAAATTTGATAAACCTATGAAAGTGGTTAAAGTTTTCACTAACAGTGTCATCACACAAGATGGTAAGTTGTGGAACATCAAACGTGTTGCAAAATGTCCTGACCTTCATAACACTAAGTTTTCTGTTCCACAACGGGAATGTACGGAATCTATTGCATCTAGGATTAAGTCTTCTTCACGTCAAAAATCTGT
Organism: Lissotriton helveticus; assembly: GCF_964261635.1. NCBI lineage: Eukaryota > Metazoa > Chordata > Amphibia > Caudata > Salamandridae > Lissotriton > Lissotriton helveticus. Next base: position 176,162,852 of record NC_136065.1, read on the forward strand.
GCCAAGGAAATTTGCTGATTTTGTCTCTTATTGCATTTTCCCTTATTATGTTATAACCTTTTCCTTTCCTCAGCTTTCCCTCGTTTTTTTTCGTTTGTGTTTATTCACTTTACTTTTCCTTATTAAGGGATATGTGTTACATTCTTCATTGACTTGTATATTTACCTCTGTATCTTTAAATGGCCTTGTTATGATTTGCATGCTTACTGTTCCATTTGGAACTCTAGGGAGCTGCAAGCCATCAGAGTCAGTTGCTTTGACCTTCCTGCTCTGTGCTGGCTGTCTTCATCTGTTGCTGTGCCATTTATGAATAAATGCCTAACTTCAAGCATGTTTCCTGACTTCTTTGTAACAGAAACGCATTGTTTTCTGTCTGTATTCATCTGTAAAAATCAGTATAAATAAAAACGTGCGGATTTGCAGAAATATATACTGGAGTACTTTCTACTGGCTAATCAGTAAGTGCTAGCTCATTGGGTAAAGGTGTAGTGCTTTTCCTACACTGCAGCTGCGTAAAGGGCCAGAAGAGTTGTCTCCAGTGACCATGTGTGTGTAACTAACTATGCCATCGCGCCGAAGGGCGCAGGGGTCCCTTGAGTGAGCTGTCCATCATAGTGGGTAAATGGCGGGAAGACGGTGCACACCGCTAGTGTGTGGGTGGGGCCAAACGGGTGGGGCTTCTATGCGAGTTCACATACATCTTGTGTGTATAAAAGGTCAGAGAACGATCAGAGCAGCAGATGAGGAGAAAGAAGCTCCTGGTCACAGGAACTGCACGGGGATTGCGCTTGTGAAAGTGAAGTATACAAAGGCCTCCATCCAGCATCACAGCTAATTTTCGACGGTAGATATGGGGAGAAAGCACACCTGCCCAGCCTCGATAAAGCTCACAATAGTTTTTGGGCTGATGAACGTGTTAATGAATTTGAGCTTCAACTCGGGCACCTGCTTTATTTATATCTGTAAGTGCTTCCTGTTGAGGTTTAATTTTTGTGACAGGAGTAATCGTGCCAGAATGAACCCTGCCCTTCATATTTATCCAAGAATACGCCATTGTTTTGTGCGATACCTCTACTCAACTGGAGTACTTTCTACTGGCTAATCAGTAAGTGCTACCTCGTTGGGTAAATGTATAGTGCTTTTCCTACACTACAGCTGCGTAAAGTGCCAGAAGAGTTGTCTCCAGGGACCATGTGTGTGTTACTATGCCATCGTGCCGAAGGGCGCAGGGGTCCCTTGAGTGAGCTGTCCATCATAGTGGGTAAATGGTGCGAAGACGGTGCACACCGCTAGTGTGTGGGCGGGGCCAAACGGGCAGGGCTTTTATGCGAGTTCACATGCCTCTTCTGTGTATAAAAGGTCAAAGACTGATCAGAGCAGCCGATGAGGAGAAAGAAGCCTATGGTCAATGGAACTGCAAGGGGATTGCGCTCGTGAAAGTGAAGGATGCAAAAGCCTCCATCCAGCATCACTGCTAATTTTCGACGGTAGATATGGGGATAAAGCACACCTGCCCATCCTCGACAAAGATCACGATTATTTTTGGGCTGATGAATGCGTTACTGAATTTGAGCTTCAACTCAGGCACCTGCATTATTTATATCTGTAAGTGCTTCCTGTTGAGGTTTAGTTTTTGTGACAGGAGCATCGTGCCAGAATGAACCCTGCCCTTTATATTTATCCAAGAAGACGCCACCGGTTTGTGCGATACCTCTACTCAACTGGAGTAATTTCTACTGGCTAATCAGTAAGTGCTACCTCGTTGGGTAAATGTATAGTGCTTTTCCTACACTGCAGCTGCGTAAAGGGCCAGAAGATTTGTCTCAAGTGACCATGTGTGCCTGTAACTTGGCCAAACTTGTGGGGCTTCTAAAAAAAATTGTCGAAAATCCGCAAATTTCGCGAGCGGAACATATTTTTCGCCCATACTTAATTTTGAGCTTTCAGAATGATGTTCAATATGAATAAATATTATTGAGCAGAGTTTCATAGTACAAGAGATTGAATGGATGCTTCTGCATAAATATGTGTGTTCTTTTAAATTGTCCCACTGGGACCGTCTATATTCTGTACTGTTAATCACCCAGGTCCGGGTGGCATAGCTGGGTCATACCCTTTTTTGTAACTACCTTAGAGCAGGTTCTTACCTGCGAGGTATACGGTTGATTAATTCCATTGATAAATATGTCAGAGAGTGAGACCCTGTCATGTACTGAGGAGTACATTAACCAACTGATACAGGGCCCCTCTGGTAGTTTTCTTTCTACCACCACTCCTAACATTGATTTCACTCTCAATGACAACATCGCTCGTTTGGAACGTTTAGAGAAGAAATTAGTGCGCACACTTTTGCATGGAAATGTACCTACTAAGTATCTACAGGCAAATATAATACCATTTGGCCTCCAAGTGAAGAACGAACCAGCCATATTTGTAGGTTTACTAAAGTTTAAAGAGCACTTCAGTTTTGTTACTAATAATACCTCTCGACACTGGATGGTGTTGCGAGTCAAAACGGCTTTGGAACAAGTCGAAGTGCTCACTAGAGAGATTGCAGCACTTAAAATGGAAATTTCAGGGGATTCCACACTGACCAATGCCAAAGAGGCTCTTGAACGCCTGGACAAGACCCTGAAAGATTTTGAGGTCAACACCCAAGCCAAAAAGTTGGACAAGATAGCAAAGGACATTCGCTATTACGACAAGAAGGGAACCTATCTCTATCTCCAGGAAAACTACTTCAAGCAAGATAACCATGGCCGTTTTTAAAAAAAGGGAAGAGGAGGATACAGGGCCGTAGGAAGTTTACAACCTTTTCGGAGTCCTCTGGTTCGAACAGCAATGGCAGTGATAATGAACAACCAGATACTAGATGTGTGATGTGATGTGAGGCAGATTTATATAGCGCACTACCACTCCAAGGAGCATCTTGGCGCTTAGACTCATGTACTGAAGGATGATAACATTTCCTGTTTTCATGCTGCTGATAGAAATTTTACACAAGGTTTTTGCAGGTTGAGTCTGCCATGTTGTAGATCCATGTTTTAAGGGACTTTCTGAACTTCTGCTCGGAAGTGATTGCACGAAGTTGATAAGGCATCTTGTTCCAAGCCTTTGCACCTATTACTGCTAAGTATTTTCCCCCTTTTGTCACCAATCTAAATTTTGGGACAATCATCAGGTTGGCTTTTGAGGATCTAAGTTCTCGAATGGGGTGATATTGGTGAAAGTTTTTATACAAGTATTGTGGGCCATGCTTGTGAAAGGCCCTAAAGACAATCGTCAGGACCTTAAACAAAATGCGCTTTTGAATGGGGAGCCAATGGAGCGCATCCAGTGCTGCAGAGGCTGAGGAATTCCTTGGCCATCTAAGAACCAGCCTTGCTGCAGCATTTTGGACCATCTGCAGCCTATGCAGGGCATTTTTGTTTGCTCCGGCATAGAGGCTGTTACAATAATCCAACCTGGATGTGATTAGCGCCACTGTCACAGTGCGTCTGGCTGGAAATGGAGGAAGATCGAAAAATCTCCTAAGACCCTTTATTATATTAAAGCATGAGCCAGCAACTTCTCTTGTCTGTTGTTTGAAGGATAAAGTCTCGTCGAATTTAATTCCTAAATTTCGTGCAGCCACGATGGTGTTTGGCGGGGCCTCTGCTTCTTTTGGCCAACAGGTCTGAGGTGAGAAGAGGTTGTTCTGACCAAACGGCAACATTTCCGTTTTAGCAGAGTTGCATTTAAGGTGGTTGTTGTTCATCCAGGCAAAAGTTGCAGACAAACACTCCTACAGGGTCTGTTCTGCAATAACCGGGTCTGCATCCAGGACAAGGACTAGTTGCGTATCATCGGCGTACGCTATTGTACTGATGTTAAAAGAGGAGATGAGTTCAATCAGGGGGACTGTTAGACCTGTCAGCCTTTTGGGTGGTCCCTCCAATTTATTTATTTATTTTGTCCTCTTTTTGGCCTCCTAACCCTTGTTTATTTTTGTGTCCACTATAATTTTTGGTGTTGTCCTTAGGGCTTTGGGTGCCTCATCAACTCCACATATCCTGAGGCACACGTGCTCCTGTAAAATGGAGAGTAGTGAAACACAAAATGGAGGCTTGTAACTGGCAAATTTTTACCTCAGGATCCTGAGCCGTAGGGCTACAAAGGGAAGGCTCCAGAACCTTCCAGCTAGTTCTAGCAACCAGAGCCCAGTCTATAAAAGGACAGTACCAGGGCGGCCATTTTAGAGTGACCAGAGAGCTTGGGTTGGACCTGGTGAGGAGTAAGGCGACATCGTGGGGAGGAAGGCACACTGTGAGGGGTTAGATCGTCCCATGGGCCGGCTGCTCTTCTGTAAGGACGTGACCCCCCACCTGTTGACTGAACTCGGCCATTGTGGTATTACCACTAGCTCCATAAACCCCCTTTTCTTTCAATGCTCCTGGTAGAACGACCTTGCGCTACTTCTGGAGAGCTGAGGAAAACTGGCCTGGGAACCCAGAAGTAGGGACGTCTGGTTCAAAAGGGACACCAAACACAGCAGTAATATCAGACACTTCCTTAATACCGCCTGTAGCATTTTAACCGGCAGTGCTGTGAACCTTTACTTTACCAGCTCGGAGCACAGATTACTACAGACACGCTGGAAAGCGAGGATCTGGCCCTGAAAACGGGAAGCAACACTCACCGTGCGAAAGACCCACTGGGCCAGCTGTCATCCCCCTCTGACGGGGATTGCCACTGATGTGGAATCCTCCTGCTGTGGTGGCAAAGCGGAGGCCGGCAGGCGCAGTTTGAGGACGGCGGAAGCTGAGTGAACTCCGAAAGCAAGTTTGCGGCGACGGCGGAAGAGGCGGGGAGAAGCTAGAGGAGGCCGGGCGTAGGCAGAGTTCTGCGCGGGTGGAGCCAGCAAGAGGAGGACCACGGAAACTCTGTCAAACACCCCCAAAGGCTGGCGGAGCGAGGAACATCGGACTTCAACCTCGTTCAGGAAGGCAAGTCGAGCCAGTCGGTAGCGGAGCCTTCCCCTGACAGAGGACTCAGAACGGACGCTGACTGGAAATTGAAGGACAGAACTACATTAAGAAAGTAAGCTGGGAACCTAAAACGGTAGGGGGGCGGTGGAGAAGATCGTGTCTAGTCCTGAATTGGTGGCAGTGACACACAAGCCTGAGACGTCTCAAACCAGACTAACTGCACGACAAATAGTGTCCCATAAATACCGGACTTGTTCATTCCAGTGACTACCGTACCTGGGTAGGAGTGGTTTGTGAGGGAGAGAGAGTTCCAAGCATAAGTACAGTCACCAGCTACTGGAGGCCTGGGCAATAGGGCTGACACGGGAATAAGGAAAAGACGGTGCTAAGGGAATATCCTTGTGCAGATCATTCAGGGCTTAGAAGTGTACTGTGATATCCTGGCCATCCCATGCGGGCATATAGCAAGCTAAATGTCTATATGAAAATGATTAAATAACCTGCCTGTTTCCATTTAGAAATACAGCTGCATGAATCAATTTACAAGTATACCATTGGGGGATCTGTTTGCTGAGCATCTGTAACTTCCAGTTCTTGTTGACAAAGAGTCCCTAAGGGTAATGTACATACTGGCTTCCTCATAGGAAAGCATTATTTTTGCTGTTTACCTCATCCAAACTGTGATACCATTGCTGAAAATCTTGGGGAAAAAGCATTAATTAATGCAATGTAAAGCCATATGGATGCCAGTAATCGAATGTGGAGATATTTACTGTGTTAAGGTTATACACTGTTGAAAGACAAAGACAATCTAAAGATTTTTATAAAGCAAACCGTATTTTTCTAAACTGGTGTAGTGTAATTTTTAGTGGTAGTAGTTGCTGTGAGGAGTGTGACGCAAGCATTACACAATTGCCTTTGGATTAGGTCTCTTCACTCTGTGCTAGGCTACCCTATGTGGACTGGTAACCCCAGGTCCAACAGGGACCATATATACATTAAATAAAGTGGGGCTGAGACTAGAGCCCTGAGGCACCACTGACGGCACCACCTTCTCCTCGGAGCGGAATTGGCCTAACATGGTGATCTGCCGTCTTTGCATCAAGAAGTTATTGAACCATTTTAACACGGTGCCCCCTATGCCTGCATTTATCAGGCGATGTAAAAGAATAGCATGGGACACCGTGTCAAAGGCTGCGGATAGGTCTAACAGGATCAGGACTGCCCTCTTGCCCTGATCCAATGCAGCTCTGATTGTTTCTGTGGAACACAGTAGAGCAGATTCCGTGGAACGGTGGGCTCTGAAACCCGCTTGATTTGGATGGAGAATATTGTTCTTCTCCAGGTAGACCGTAAGCTGCTTATTGACACAGGCTTCTGCTAATTTACATACGGCTGGAAGAAGAGAGATAGCTCTGAATATCGGTACCAGGACAGTTGGTACACTACCAACCCCAAGGAACATCCTTTTTAGGGGAGACACAATGGAGACCACCCAGAGGCAGGAGCTACAGCTGGCATCAAAGGCCTCAGTGAGGCCAGGAACAGAGTGGCCAGAATTGGGAGGGAAGATGGATGAGGGGATCTAAACAAGTACGTTTCCAGCAAGAGAACCATGGGGAAATTCAATTCCGTTGGCGCACCTATAGATGGTGAGTCAACAGTCAAATTCGAACTGGCCATTGGACATTCAGGTGACAAGGCAAGAACAAAGTCCCATAATTAATATATCTTCGTATAATCTCAAGGAAGAGAAAATTAAGATTTTTAGTACATTTATTTTGTACCTACTGCCCATCCAAACAACTTTATGATAAAAGCGGATCTTTACCCTTTTTTTCAGAAAAGTCTGACTACGTTATTTCTTCAAACACTCTCCAGTCTCCCCATTATCATCACAGACAGGCCTAAGGACACCATTAACCTTCATGCCACCATCAAACTCCATGACCAATAAGATTCTCGCATATGTTCTCAAGGCACTTAATAACAAACAGTATGTCAACCACAATATTACAAGCTTAGAATGAGAAGCACTCACATCACTTAAAAACACCAAGCAGATTGTGATCAAACACGCTGATAAGGGGGAGCAATTGTGGTGAAAGATGTTACCAACTACAAGGCCGAAGTCCTAAACCAACTGTGAGATGGGATCAGACACACCAGATTACGGATGGATCCCAACAAGGAACTGGTCAAAACAATCTTGAAAATCACCAAAGAAGGTCTTGAACAGGGTTTCCTTTCCAATGTGGAGTACCAATTTTTTGAACCAATAGCAACCTCTCCTACCGACGATTTATACATTACCAAAGATACATAAGAACATGCAGAACCTACCGTGACGACCCACTGTCTCTGGATGCGGCTATTTACTTGAACCACTGTGCAAATATGTGGATTTTTGGAGACCATGAGAACATACCTCAAGGACAACATCGAGACGATCAACCTGGTAGACTGTCAACTGTTTGACCCTACCAAGCAAATTCTATTTTTTATTTATTTTTTATTTTTACTACCAAGCAAATTCTGGCAACCCTAGACTTTGTGTCATTGTATACGAGCATACCACAAGTACCTGCTCTTGAAGTAATGGAGGCATCCCTTAACAGCACCCATCGCGGTACCCACTGAATTCATTATTAGACTCCTAAAAATCATTATGATGCACAATTCTTTCTATTTTCAAGGTGATTTTTATTTACAAACCAAGGGCAAAGCGATGGGTGCCAATTTTGCTCCAAACTTAGCCATTATTTACATGGACTACTTTGAAAATTCTCATGTGTTTGATACCAAGAACCCTTACAGTGCAAAAGTGACATTATGGAGGCGCTATATAGACAATAATTTGTTGATCTGGACGGGCAACGCCTTTTCACTGAGTGATTTCTACACATGGCTAAATCAAGGGAGCGATGACATCAAGTTCACCATTAATTCTGACCTCCACAGAATAGATTTTCTTGACATTACCATCAAAACAGAGAATAACCAACTATATACTACAGTTTACAGGAAGCCAGCAGAACGGAACTCATTACTTTTGTATAACAGTCATCATCCAAGGGGCTTACGGGACAATCAATCCTTCGGACAGTTTTTGAGGATACGCCAGAACTGTTCCAAGAAAGAAGATTACAGGAAGGAATCCGAAGAACTGAGATGGGGGTGTGGCCTGCAGCCGATGGGAACGGACGTGAGCTGAGGAGCTCCGACAGCCGCTTCCCTGTAATCAATCATCCTGGTACCCGGACAAGCCTGGGGAGCAGATTCCTAGACCGGGGACACCCAGTAATGACAGCAAGGAGAAGTGAGCCTTAAAGCTACTACAACGCCGCTGTAAGTGCCGCATGTCGGAGCGTAGAGACTCCACAAAGAAGATGGCAAGATGGCGCCCATGCAGTGACTGACACTGTAAAGCCACCTTGACTCGCAGACAAAAAGGCAGAGGCCAGCAGCGGAGCCTATACCGCCCACCAGAGAGCCTTGGGGCATTACCGTCGAGGCGAGGCCACCGTAAAAGCGACTGTGAGACTCAAGTTAGGCGTGCACAATATAGCAGGAGCGGCCGCAAAATGGTGCCCGTGTCATGGGGCCGTGAAATAACTGCTGCAGTGGTGGAGTGCGCTTGACTCCCTGAAGGGGCCTGGGGCACTGTAAGTAGCGGTGAGCTCCTGGGAGGTGCTGGCGACAGTGATGTGCCTACGCTGCCTGAGCAGACCCACATGAATGCTGTAGCTGTGGGATCCTAGGGTGACCAGCCGGGAGATAGCTTGTGCTGGGGGAGGGCTCAACATTGCTGAAGCACTCCTTCGGGAGAGGGAGGATCCCTACTGAAGCCGTCCACTTTGCCTCCCAGGAGCGCACTGGAAATTGGACAGGGCCTGGAGACATGTTTACTGGCTGGTGCAGGCCCCCACAGTCTGCTGGATTTCCTCCAGAGCGGCGATCTCGTCATGGCGAAGTTGATAGAACTGCGGTGGTGGACACGAACAGGCCTAGCAGTGAAGCGTTACCCACCTTGTGCAAGAACCTAAAAAGCTGTTACGGTGGACAGAAAGCTAGTGGGGCTGTTGACATTCACAGGGGGGCTGTACTCCCCCACTGGGACCCTCTGAAACATACTGCTGAACACATGTTCAGGCCTTCAAGAGCCCGAGGAGTGGTCCATAACAGAGCCCTGCCTGTTGCTGCAAACGAAGGCTGGTAGTTCCCGAGCTAATTGCGCAGATCCAGGGAAACCAGATAGAAGAGTGAGCGACTGTCCCTTGCCCTTACTCTGTGACTCCAGAACTGGAGGTGGTAGCTGTGCATATTTCTCCTGGAAAGGGTGCGGACCTACCAAGGTATAGGTGGGCCCACATTGCGGCACTGCTGAAGCGAGCAGACTTGCACCCCAGAAGGGCTCTGGGAGCTGGAAGCTTTTCGCTGACTTGTTGTACCATGGTGGTTGCCTAAAAGGGCCAGCCTAATCCTGCGTGAAACGGACCTCAACATTGCAGCGTGCCCTGGAGGCGTGCAGAAAACAAAACCCAATAGTAGCTCCGCCGCGATGGGAGAACACAGAAGAAGAGAGGGTTCACTGTTCTCAGCGTGGCGCCCCGGGTGCCAGGTCGGACGACAAGGACGAAGTTCTAGAGGCAGGGTGTGACTTGAACACCCATAAACCCACATTGACAGACATCATGCAGGCGATTACAGCCTCCAAAGAGGTGCTGAAGGGGAAAATTGATGCTTTTGGCACAGACCTAAACCTGATAAAAGATGAACATTGCAAACTCAAAGACAGGGTGTCCGCTAATGAAAAAGAACTGAGAGGCCTTTCTGAGAAAGTCCATGAGATGCGTCGATCCCTCACAGACTTAGAGGCTAAAGTATAAGTGCTGGAAATGCGGGCTGAAGACAGTGAAGGGTGATCCCGCAGGAACAATATTCGCATTATTGGGGTGCCAGACAAAAAGGAAGGGACAAATGTGGTGCGCTTCTTGGAGGACTGGATCAGAGCGGAGGTAGCTCCAGAGGGGCTATCACCCTTCTATGCACTGGAACAAGCACACAGGGTTCCAGCTTAACCACCAAAACCAGGGGCACCGCCCAGGCCAATCGTGGCATGCCTGTTGCACTTTCGGGACAGGGACCACATCTTGCAAAGCGCCCACCAAAAACAAGATCTGCACGTTGACAACAGTGCCATAATGATCTTCCCAGACTTCACGAGAGAAGTCCAATGGAACAGAGCGTCCCTTACAGCTGTCGAAGCAAAACTACGCCAACTGCACTTACCCTACGCAATGTTATTTCCTGCATGACTCCGGGTGGCAGACCCAGCAGGCAATCGCTATTTCATCACACCACAAGAGGCTTGGGACTGGCACGAAACACGTGGGTTGGCGCTCCATCGTACCTCTGCTAAAAACTCTCCGCAACTGAACCCTCACAGCCATAAAACTAGATCTAATGCCCCATCGCCCAGAAAACTCAGCCTAGAACGCCGTAAAGCATTACGGGCTGTGGCGACACATAGCCAAAAAAGTCCCAGCCCTACTTCGAACGGAAGCAGACACCGCACTGGAAGATCGGAAACTCCTCCAGAACATAGTGACAATGATAGCTTTGGAGCAGTCTTGCCTTAGGTCACACCTCGAACTGCAGACAATTTCATGTGAGGACCATACTGCGGTGACAGGTGCCGAAGATCCCATCTGCCTGATATATCTCTGTATTTGGCGAAATTCTCACACACTCGATTCCTCCCCACAATGAACTATGGATCCTGTTCAACAGGTCTGGGGGTTATTGACTAGCTCATTTACTGGGGAGGCGGTGGTGCGGGGAACTTGGGCTTGTGATTGTTGGTTGTCCACTCCTGCCAATGTCCTTTATTGATGGTATGGTTTAGTACTGTTTGGACGGGGGCTAATTCTTTGGTACCTGTTCTGGTGAGGGGGAGTTGAGGATGTTCTTTTTTTTTATTTTACGGAGTTTTATATAGCGCAAACCTGACCCGGTTTTGGGTATCAGAGCGCTTTACATAGCACCAGTTGCGTTACAAGAGCACGCATTCATTTTCGGTAGGCACGGGGAGATTAAGTGATTTGCCCAGAATCACAGGATGTTCAGCGTCATTGCCGAGACTCGAACCCGCTTCCCCTGGTTCAAGGTCGACCGCCCTAGCCGTTAGGCCAACTCCTCCCCTTTAAGTTGGGAAATGTTACGGGGAACCAGGCGTGTCACGAAAGGGAAGTCTTTTGATGGGTCAAACACATAATATGACAATGGAACCTCTACTAGGCTTGAACTGTATTTCGTGGAATGTGAGGGGAATGCACTCAATGATACGGCGCCATAAGATACACTCCTATTTGGTCTGCAGAGGCATTCAGATCGCAATCCTTCAGGAAACCCATATACTGGCAAAGGAAGGGAAGGGTCTGCAGGCAGCTGGAGAGGTCAAGCATTTTACACCACTTACTCCGTGTTCATATGGGGAGTACTAATATGGGTAAGAGCAGGTGCCTCATTCCAATGGACAAGTCAGCTCATCGACTCAGAGGGCAGATATGGGGTAGTGATCGGGAGGCTGGATGGCATGGACCTGGCACTAGGTAGTATATATGCACCCAACTCGGACAAGCCAGCTTTTTTTGCACATCTTTCAAGGAATCTGATGACCGTCCTCACGGGTTCCATATTACTGGGGGGCAACTTCAATTGCACATCAGATGTCACTCTTGAATGCTCCCATCACGCTCCCTGATGCACCCGCGCACAAACAGGAAATGGCATGCTGCGACTGGCAACAGAGATGGGGCTCGATAGGCGCCTTGATGGCACAGCACCCTGAAACCCGGGACTACTACTTCTTCTCAGCCCTGCACGAATTACATGTTAGGCTGGACACTATTTTGTGATACCCTGATGTCCATGAGGGGATTTGCAGCAGCGAATACCTCACTAAGACACTTCCTGATCACAACCCTGTGCTGGTACAGCTACAATGGCCCCGCGCGCGTCCTAAGATCCCCACCTGGTGCCTGCGCCCTGGGCTTTAGAAGACCAAGCTTTCCGAGCAGCGATATGCTCAGCTATTACTAACTATTTCCAAGATAATGGTGGCACTGCCACATCCTCTCTAGTGGAGTGGGAAGCATGTAAAGCAGTCATTTAAGGGAGATGCATCTCAGAGATGATGGGCGTTCAGCGATCCTTCAAGACAGAGATGTCCAACCGGAGAATACGCGCCCTGGAAAAAGACAGGCCTGAAAACCCGGACAAGCAAAAGGAGTTGCTGGAGGCCAGGGAGGCAGTAGCAACACAAGTAGAGTGGCTACGTAGTTTTGACTATAAAAAGTACATAACGGGAGCACATTCGGAAAGGGACAAAGCAGGAGCTTTTCTGGCTTGGTTAGCCAACACGGCCAGAAGAGGCTCGGTGATCTTGGAGCTCAGAGACCGGACCGGGGCAGCGAGATATGATCAGCAGGGAATAAACGATCTCTTTCTGGCATACTATACTGACCTCTACCGGAGTCAGTTGACCCCAATTGAAGAGGACCTACATGAGTTCACGCGTGGCATGGAACTGCCAGCCCTAGACGAGGACATGGCAGTCTCACTGGGCGAGGAATCGAGATTCAAGTGGTGCAGGAGGCTATCAAGAGCATGGCCCAAAATAAAACCCCAAGCATAGATGGTCCCCCAGCTTGAATTCTATCTAGCATAAATTGATCTATTGGCCCCCATGGTAGTACAGTTATATAATGACGCTAAGAAGGTTTGGAAACTACCTGCATCTACTAGAGAGGTGGTTATCATTCCATTGCTAAAACTGGGTAAACAGGCATGGGCTAAAACTGCATATTGCCCATTATCCATGCTCAATTTAGACTGCAAAATACTAAGTAAAATGTTGGCTACCCGCTTGCTCCCCCATATGACTACTCTGATACAAAAAGACCAATCCGGGTTTATCCCCACTAGAAACACAGCACTTAACATCCAGCAACTCATGCGAGTCCTTGAAGCAGACTCTTATCGCTCTAACATGGCGACGATATTCACCATGGACATAGAAAAAGCATTCAACAGCCTGGAGTGGTCTTTCCTATTTCATGTGATGAGGAAAATGGGGCTGGGTACCGACTTTGTGAGCTGGACGGCTCTCCTGTATTCTGACTCCAATGCCAGAATTAAAACTGGTGGGCCCAGTTCAGACGCCTGCAGCATGGGCAGGGGAACACGTCAGGGGTCCCCCCTTTCCCCACTGCTGTTTGCAATGGTGATGGAGCCACTAGCAGCAAGGGCCAGGTCGGGCGGGCATATCGGGAGCTCAATGTACATGGGCAGATCCATCACATAGCGTTATATGACGATGACCTTTTGCTCTTCCTAGCTGGAGCGGAACTTGTAGTAGCAAAAAACCTGCTTCAGGCTGTCAGTAGCGTTGCAGGATTGAAAGGGAATTGGATGAAGTCTTGCCTGTTTCCTGTGAGAATGGGCAGAATAGGCCCGCATGAAACAGTGGGGGTGACCTGGGAAGATAGATGCCTCCCATACATGGGCACACAAATATAACATAGCCAAAAAGACATTCTACAGGGTAACATCAGAGGAGTGAAAAGTAACTTCGAATTCTGGGGTTCTTTGCCGCTATCAGTCGCGGGCCGTGTAGCCCTGCTTAAAATGGTTTCCCTGCCAAGGTTATTATATTACTTTGGGATCTTACCCATTTGGATACTGACAAAACACTTCATACAACTCTGATCGCTCATCACAGGCTTCATATGGGGCACTGGTAAAGGTAGAGTGGCACTTCCTATTCTTATGTGACCAAGAGCGGAGGGAGGAATAGCGGTCCCTGACTATGAGACCTTTTATTTAGCAGCGCAATTTAAATGGCACACGCAATGGGTAGAGAACACCACCAGGGGGGAAGAAGAGTGAAGAGAGAAATTTGGGTTCCTACCACTGCTATCCTGCATCATCCTGTGGCTCCCTGTCAGGACCTCATCCCTAACCATGGAACTCAACACAGCTTGAAAGTGCTGGAACTGGTGTCTACGGCGGGCTAACATTAGGCGCCCCTATGCATCAGAAATCCCATTACTTATGTGTAAGGCCCTGCCCCATGGAGGTAACTGGCAGAGGTTGGGAGTCTGGGCGGAACAAGGGCTGGCTAGCATAGGAGATCTATATGAAGAGGGTGCCCTGAACCCTTTAATGATCTACAAGTTCATTATGATTTGCTCAGGAGAAATTTTCTGCTGAATACAGCCCTCAATGCAGCTATCTGTAAACACTCGGGATGGGGTCTCACTGAGCCAAAGATCACTGTGTTGCCAGTACGTGGTAATGGCAGCAGGTACATTCAAAGCACTAACGTGCTCATACAGACCCATGACGTTGGAATCACTTTTTCCCCTGACTGACCTGAAGCTCAAATGGGAAACTGATGTTGGGAGGACATCCCGGAGAAGACCTGGGGGGAGTAGCTGGAGAGAACCTGGAAGAGCACCCGGAATGCAAGGTTCCAGTTAGTGCATTTCCATATTTTACATAGAGAATACCTTACTCCGGACAAGCTCCATTAGAATTTCCCAACCCACTTGGTTGTTAGCCCCCGATGCAATGCAGAAGGCACAGATTTTAAACACATGTTCTGGGACTGTCCGTTCCTAGACCACTACTGGGAGGGATTAACAACACTACTATCAGATCTCACTGAGAGATAGGAAAGGGAGGGGGGCGTTGGGGAAGAGCCTTTGCAGTTGAAATTGCATACACATGCAGGGGCAGAATAGCGAATAACTATCATGTTAATCCCACAATTTATACGAACTGAAGCCTTGAAATTATATGTTGCCATACTTGTATCCCAAGTAAACTGATTGTAATTTTGCTAACTGACTGGGGCGTGACTTCTTGGCCCCATACTCGTTGTATGTAAAATCAATAAGATTCTGTTTAAAAAAAAGAGGGATCCGAAGAACTGAGTGATAGCCTCATTGCAAGGGGCTACCCAAAGAGATTGGTCAAACGGGCTCGCAAAAGAGCTTGGTTCAATCCCAGAGAAACATGGTTGACTGCAAAAGCAAGAGAAAATGATCTACCACAGAGGATGATATGTGTCACCACATTCTGTACCCGAAGTCACGCAATCAAAAAGATCATTAATCAACACTGGGGCCTAATCTCGGACGATTTGGAACTATATGATCCACCTATGCACTCTTTCAGAGAAGGCAAGAGTGTGCAAGACCATATGGTACGGTCCCTTCTGGATCCTCCACATGAACCATCCATTCAATCGATGTGGGGTCACCCAATACCTCTTGGCCACCATAAGTGTGGCCATTGCAAGGCTTGCAAAATGGCCATCCAAACAAAACTTCCAGAGCACCCAATATGAAGCTGAAAGTTTGTAGTGGCCAGGCTTAGAGAGGGTCACACTTGAAGTCAGAGGAGGGAACATTCAGTCTATCCTGAACGTCCAAGAGTGCAAGTGGATGCATCTTTTGGATAAAATCCAGAATGGTCTGAATGAGTTAGATGCAAGCAGCGTGCAGCTATCCTGCCTAACTTTAGAGTAAACCGTGATTCCTGTTAGTTGAGCATTCAGACTCCCTTTAGTGCATAGTGTCTTTAACTTCCTCCTGTTTCAATTGATCCGTGTCAATGTCAGACACAGTTGAATATATTTCGTACGATACAAATGTGTTTTGTACTACACCAACATATTGTAGGATTAAGCACGAAGTGCGAGACTGATATCTATTTCTAACCTTGTATTATTTAGCTGGCATTTATGACTAGTGACAGAGCATAAAAATGACATCTATCTCTGAATGCTTTTCCATGTACCTGTGATTTATGTCACTAACAGACTCTATGTGATTATCTATGCATTGTGGGATCATAAACATAGCGCGATATTAGTGTACAATTCTTGAGTGGATTTCTGGTATCCCATGAACCACATAGTGCACTTACCACCTATTAAGTGTAAACATTTATGCATGTGTATTACAGTATATGCCCATTGAATTGTGCCATATGACGGGTTACTATTAGCAATTTCATTTTTTGCGCATGTGACGATATCGCTCCTAAAGTGTTTTTCTTTTCTTGAGCAAATGTAAGAAAGTAATTTTATTTGGCATGGAAAAATAAATGTCTCCCGGGACCCCCCCTCAAGCTAGTGAAAGGGGGGTGCACCGGATTGGTCATCATCCAAACCAGCTGCTAGCCACCCAATCCAAAAGGGATGTGGTAAGTGGCCAGGGGGTTCAAAAGGGGGTGTAGGTCCCCAATTGGGCACATGAACCCCCAGTCTTAGCAGAATGCCACCCACCCACACCAAAAGGAAGGATGCGTTGCACCCGCAAGGTCGAGCGGAGAGGGAGGGGTGGAAGAACCCAGAAAAAGATCCAAAAGGGGAAATTACTATAGGTAGATGAGCTGCTCAAACAGAGTCCTTGGGTTGCCTCATGGCAGGGACAATGAGGAGCAGGCAAGTGGCCAGCAAGGGTCCAGGGCAAGCGGAAAGGCACTTGCAGCTTGGGCCGGTCCTAAAGGACGCCCACAAATTCGGTAGCAAGGGAATCCTGGAACCGCAGACACAGAGATCTTGCTTAAAGGGGCACCTCCAGCAAAGATAGTGCTGTCATAAAAGGAACAACAACAAAGTTGGAGGACAATGCACAATGTAAATTGCCATGGATGTTTATCAATGACCAACCGAAAATTGCGAGATGTATACACCATTTTTAATAAACTGCGGCCTTTCTATGCACGATATCATGTCGTCACTAAATAATTAATGGAGAGAGGGACGCAGTTTGGGGCAGGGAGCCAAGAGGGGGGGGCTTGCCCCTAGGAGGGGTTGAAAGATGGGCCAGGGGAAGCAAAGCCAGACCCAATAGGGGCCTGTGTCAAATGCCTCCCGGAGGCGGGACCGCCGGCAAGCCTGTGAAAGGGGAGCGCACCGGATTGGTCCCAACCCAAACCAGCCGCTAGCCACCCAATCCAAAAGGAGGTGGCAAGTGACCGGGGGTTCAAAAGGGGGTGTAGGTCCCCATTTGGGCACATGAACCACGAGTATGAGCGGAATCCCAACCCCCCAGGCCAAAAGGAAGCAGGTTTTGCAGCTGTGAGGTCGAGCTGAGAGGGAGCGGTGGAAGAAAGCCAGAAAAAGATCAAAAAGGGAAAATTACTATAGGTAGATGAGTTGCTCAAACAGTGTCCTTGGGTTGCCTCATGGCTGGGACACTGAGGAACAGGCAAGTGGCCATCAAGGGTCCAGGGCAAGCGGAAAGGCACTTGCAGCTTGGGCCGGTCCTAAAGGACGCCCACAGATTCGGTAGCAAGGGAAACCTGGAACCGCAAACACAGAGATCTTGCTTAACCCCCTTTGGCTGCGGCCGGAATTCCGCGCCTGTGCGGCACATTCCGATCACGGGCGTGGTCATGACGGCTCCCGGCCGTCATCAGCACACGCCCACCGTAACTCATGACGGCCGGGAGCCGTCATCAGCACCGAACGGGTTAAAGGGGCACCTCCAGCAAAGATAGTGCTGTCAAAAGAGGAACAACAACAAATTTGGAGGACAATGCACAATGTACATTGCCATGGATCTTTATCAATGACCAACCGAAAGTTGCGAGATGTATAAACCATGTTTAATAAACTGCGGCCTTTCTATGCACCATATCATGTTGTCACTGAAATAGTTATTGGGAAAAGGGACGCAGTTTGTGGCAGGGCGCTAAGAGGGGGGGGGGACTTGCCCCTGGGAGGGGTTGAAACATGGGCCAGGGGAAGCAAAGCCTGACCCAATAGGGGCCTGTGTCAAATGCCTCCCGGAGGCGGGACCGCCGGCAAGCCCATGAAAGAGGAGCGCACCGGATTGGTTCACCACCCAAACCAGCCGTTAGGCACCCAATCCAAAAGGGAGGTGGCAAGCGGCCGGGGAGTTCAAAAGGGGGTGTAGGTCCCCATTTGGGCACATGAACCCCCCAGTCTGAGCGGAATCCCACCCACCCACGTCAAAAGGAAGCAGGCGTTGCAGCTGCGAGGTCAAGCAGGGAGGGAGGGGCGGAAGAAACCCAGAAAAAGATCCAAAAGGGGAAATTACTATATCATTTCATCAATAGAATGATTAAAGTGGAAAGGGACGCAGTTTGAGGCTGGGCACTAAGAGGGGGAACTCACCCCTGTGATGGGTTATTGTGAATGCTAATGTTTGACAAGAGAATCATTTCCACTGTATAAAAAAAGTGCGGCTCAAGAAGTGGGGAAGCTTTTATGTGTCTGAGAGAAGCACAGGATTAGTGAAGTTGAGGTGAAGGCTAGGAGAGAAAGTTTTGAGGATCTCCATAGTAAGTATAATAAGAACGATTCACAAAAGACAAATAACATAAGTGGTGATGGATGTCACTGAAAAGATATATATGATAAACAAAAGAGAGAACAAGGTCGAGCAAAGGGTTGCATGGCAGATTATCTTGAGTGAATTAGAACTAAACAGAAACACAAAAACAGAATATGCCCTTATAGTTAAATAGTTAGCAATACAGGCCAGGGACACAAAGGTAAGGTGAGATGAAAGTCTAACTTTATGACTTTCGGTATCCACAAAAGGCATTACCTACTCATAAATGCCCTTTGTGAATACTGGAAGTCATAAAGTTTGACTTTCAGTTTTCGCAAGGCTCTTTTACGAGAAGTAAATGCCTTTTGTGAATACCAAAGGTTGTAAAGTTAGACTTTCGTCTCACTTCACCTTTATGAATCCGGCCCCCAGTCTTTGACCTTTGTTATCTGTGTGCTACGAAGTATGAAAGCTCAGTCTTAGATGAGATGTCTCTTCGTTGAGTCTTTATGATGTGTGTGCTCCTTGTTTCATGAGTTCTGTCTTTCAATAGCCTTCTCTTCCATGAGTTCTACCTTCCTTGGGCTCTCCCTTCCATGAACTCTCATTTCCTTGATTTCTCGCTTCCATGATTTTTCTCTTCTTTTTTTATTTGCAGAGTTTTATATAGCGCGAACTAGACCCGAACCAAATCGGGTATCAGAGCGCTTTACATAGCACCAGTTATGTTACATGAGGACACACATTCATTTTAGGCACGGGGAGATTAAGTGATTTGCCCAGAATCACAGGAAGTTTTGTCGTTGTTACCGAGACTCGAACCCTGACCCCCAGGTTCGAGGTCGAACGCCCTAGTCGTTAGGCCAACTCCTCAAGCATTTAGCATTGTGTATTTCAGCGAGATCTTACTTCAGTGAGCTCTGTATTCCCTGACTTCCATGATGTCAGAACCCCGTTCAGAGGACGAAAGGGCAAGCACGATCTACTGGGCCCATCCATGGGGGCTGACACCTTTTACTTCTGATGTCCCAGGGCCCAACCTACTATGGATCCTGAGCAACTGGGGCAAGTACCCATTCAGCACTTGACTCACAGTGGTAGTGCGGGTTGAGCCGTCCACAAAGTCTTAGGGGGAGGAAGACACCAATGCAACCAATCTAGGAGCTGGTCTCAATTTGAGGCCAGCTCAAGGTATAGTGGGAACAGGCTAACCCAGCACTCATTTTGAGGATGGGGGACTGTGCCAGCAATCCCTCGGCTGTTTCACAGCTAGTGAATGGGTGCGCACTGATCATGTTGGGCTGGCCGTAGCAATAAAGCCAGCTAACCCTACAACTGCACTGCAGGAGCAGCTGTGATCCTGCAATAGCAGGATTCAGCCCCACTCCCTGCCCTCACACTGAGGCATTTAAGTAAAAGTGCATTGAAGTGTCATTTTCATTATATGTGTGTGCCTGCTGTGCTCACAACAATCGTGCCGAAGCTCCTCCGCTCAAACGGAGTGCCTGCCCCTGAAAATACAGCTTTCACAAAGAATCAAATAATACATTCAGTTCCCTAAGGTCAGGGTTTCAGTATTTTAGCAGACGGCTTTCTGTCCCAATAGTAGTCTGAGTCTCAGGATTTCTATTCCTACTCTTATTTAGTCAAAAGTGTTCCAGCTACAAAGCGCTATGTGACAAACAAGTTCCTCTGAGGCCATCTGGCCAGTTAGTTAGTCTTAACCCCATTAGCAAGATCTGCACAACCAGATTTGCCATGCGTGCCTCCTTCACGGGTGATAACGCTGCAGTGGCTGTCTCTGGTGACTTCCTCACATGTGGCCCTGCTGGAACACCTGTCAGATGTCCTCGGTGTTTCTCCAATGCTGGTAAGTTTCCTTGAATCCACCTCACAGGTGCGTGGCAATTCGACACTCCTGGTCCTCAGTTGAGCCCTGGTCTCAATGCTACCCTCTTATTCTCGATAGCTGTTTCATCCAGACCATTCTCTATGCCTTTTCCTTGTGGCTCCTCCTGGCATTTAGGGTCACTGTCCTCACTCTGCTCTCTGCACACCTATCGGTTAGCATAGTTCATGGATCACTTCACGGTGGACCTCCTCCGACATACAGGAGTGGCTGAATTTAACCTGCAGATAGGCAATGACCTGATCAGTGCAGCAGTTGTCTCCTCACACCTCGCTACAGGAATCTAATCCCCACGATATACCACTGGACCTCACTCTCCCCAACCCTCTCCTCTTCCTCACAGATGGGCACTGGTCTTGGCAAGCAGGCAGACTCTGGTGATCCAGGCTCCAGTGGCTGGTGATGTTAGACTCCCTTGCTGATGTTACCTCACCCAGCTGATAGACTAGCAGGCCTTGGCCCTCAGCCCTGGTCACAGGCAGAAGTCTTGCAGAGCATCTTCTCATCACACCTCCCGCCTGGCTGTTTGACAGTTGACAATTTTGGAGGCCGTCAAGCTCCTCTTCTTATAGTCGAGTTCCAGATAACAAACGAGTTGTCGATTTTGGGTCTTTGAAGCGTAATTTGGAGGTCTGTTTCCTTTTGAATTGCCCTCTTCTCTTCCCGGCTTTTTCTCCAGAAATCAGTCTGTCACAGCAGGAATGACTTCAAATCCAATAGCCCCACAACAAAGGCCATGGGAGTGACTAGAGGTTCACTCCTGGATGTCACCCTGCATGTAGAACATGCCTACCCCATGAGTCCCTGGCTGGGCGCTGCCCCGACGAATCACAACGTTGCTTGCAGTGTTGTGATAGGCTTAGGTTAACAAGCCTGGCTGCCTGCTTCCTGTTCCTGTCGGAGGCAGGAGAGCAGGAGCCAAGAACACGCAGGACCCCGGCCTCAAGTTAAGTTTAAATTAATATTAAAAAAAAGGTTTTTATTAAACCCTTTGCACGACCTCCCCCGTCCAACCCCCTCCCCTAGCGACCCCTACCCCTGTGCCCGGCCCCCCACCCATGAGCCAGGCCATCCGCGGCTGCCCAGCACATGTATATGACGCAGACGCACTGCACAGCTCCACATACCACTTTGATGTAGGCCAAGGGTGAGATAAGCACACAGCATCAGAACTTTAAATGAGTGAGCCGGTAGGCCTTACTCCAGTGACACAAGTAAAAAGGCATGTTCACTTCTCCTGAACCCTAATCTATCTGCTGCAACCACCGCACTCGTGCTTGCTTAAGCCCTGGCAAAGCCAGTAGTCCTTCATCACTATGAGGGCAGCACTTTGGGTGCCCCACCTGGTCCAAAAAGACTGCAATTTGCGAAACAGGACTTTGTTCTGGCACACACGCATGATCTTGTTTGCCCACCCATGACAACAATCAGTGTCAGGGATCCAGACATCATTGCAGTTGGGTAACTCAGGGTAGGGGTGCACATCCATCACCATGAGAGGGACTTTTCTGAAGCAGTTCATGACCTCTCACATCAATGAGCTCTGTCTTCCATAATCTCTTTCTTCTGTGAATTCTACCACCTATATGTTTGCATTTGTGTATTTAAATGTTGTCATGTATGAGCATTATACTTTTAGAGTTCCTTTTTCTACGGCCTGTATGGTTCTTATAGTATGTTAGACCTGCTCCAAGTGTCCTTTATGTCAGGAGCTGTATTCTCTGAGACTTTTGTATTGTAGAAGCACTGTAGTGTGCAAGCTCTTAAATTCATGACCTATATATTGTAAGAAATCTGTAATGTATGAGCTACGTATTGCATGACTTTTGTATTCTATAAGCAGATAAACGCATGCACTCTTTGTTGTGTGAGCTATGTATTGTAAGGGCTCTGTAATATATTAGCTATTTAATGTATGGACTCTGAAATATATATGACCTCTGTAGCATATGATTTCTTTACTGGATAAGCTCTGTAGCGTAAGAACTATGGGCCAGATGTGTGACTGCTTTTAGCAGTCACTGACGGACAATTGGGCTATTTGCGACCGCTAAAAAGCCACAGACCACTGCCTGCTCTTAAAAAATGAGAAGGTAGCTTTTCATTTTTATTTTTGAAATGCCTCCTATTTTCCGTTAGGAAAACCGGGCTGCATTTTAATTCAAAAATTGCTTTATTTAAAAAGCAATCGCAGACATGGTGGTCTGCTGATCCCTATTGGTAATCGCTAAATGACACATACATCACATTTTGCGAGTCCCTAATTGTGAGTCGCAAAAATGTGCAAGCTCTTTATCATTTGTTAGGTATACGTTTTAAAGCTGTTTTAAGATATCAGTCATGCATGCGTTCTGTAAAGAATAAGCTGTGTAATGTATATGCTTTGTAATATATGGTCTCTGAAAAGTATGAGTGATGCTTTGAATGAGCTATAAAATCTATGATCTCTGTTTTGAGTTGAGCTCTGCAAATTATGGCCCTGTTAGGTGAGCTCAGTCTTGAGTGACTACTCCCCCGTTAGCTGTGTTTTGTAATATGTAGTTTGAGCTAAATAGTGTATGGCATCTCTTTTGTAAGAGGTGTGTACTGGATAAGGCTTCCGTCACAAGTATTTAAAATACCATTTTATGTGTCTGCTTCTCGCACTGTGAAAAGCAGTTGTGCGACTCTGCTCCGCCCACGTGGAGGAGCCGCCCCTGAATTTCATGAACTTTCCACTGAGACACTCGTCATAATTTTCGCGGAAGAAAGTGGATCCAGTATTAACAGCATCATCTCTTATCTCCCCATATGTAGATGGTTACCACCAGCTTTACCAGTGTGGGTGAAGAGGGGAGCACAGTTTGCTCCCCCTGTAGTGCTAGAGGTGGCAGGCTGGGGCAGCCCGTTTCTATGCCCACAGCTCATGCCAACCACTCATCCACAGTTTTCTGGGTGCAAATGTAAAAATTGGGACCGGTGTTTGCATACCTGGAATTTTGTGTCCAGAAACCATGGAAAACTCATACAGTGAGCGGTTTCTTCCCAGGCATGCCACTTGGGACAGCTCGTAATGAAGGCCTGAAAGAGCCCTGCCTCTTATACAGGAAGTCTCCTCTGTGGATGGTATAATGACTGTCTGCATGGACATCAATTCACCAAAATGCCTGGGGTAGCGGAAGTGACATTACATGCCCTTTGACCTCCACTTTCACTCACACACACACATACTTACACAAATGCCAACAAATTCACACATATACATTCTCTCACACATAAACACTCTCACCATTATTATTTTATTCCACAATTATTGAATAATATATTTTATTTGTTCACTATTATTATAAAAACAATGGACAGAAAACTAAGAGAGTGTATGAGCTCTGCCATATATAAGCTTGGAGTCATTTTTATGCTTTGCCTCATTCTTGAAGTCTTCCTAATTTGCTGTTCATGAGCTTTAGTTCTCCACCATTCACTCTGCAGATGTCTTATATTTGCCACTTGAGGATATCAAGGCTTCTCTCTCTGTGAGACCTAGTGTTGGACTCCTCCACAGAGCGCTGGCCGTGCTTGGAGATGAATTGTTGTCGCCTGACATTCAGCCTCGCGTATCTCTACACGCAAGAGTCAGGGGGAATGGTTAGACTCCTCTCCATCTCTTTTAATGCTCTCATCGACTTTTTTAAGCCTGATCATTTCTTAGTAGAATCGCTCTGCAATTCCCAGCAGGACCTTGCGAGCACCATTGATCAAGGGAAGCGCTTCTCAAGTGTCAGGTTGCCACTTGGAGGAAGATATATCATTAGCTCAAGGGGGGGGGGCTGAAAAGAAGACCTGGGAAAGGGGAGCCACAGGCAGAGCACAGCAGGGAGTAGAGCACAGAAGTCATGAGCCAGTGAAGACTGAGATTAGCCGCAATAAATGTATTTTCAGAAACAAAAGTGGACAAACTTCATCATGGAGGACCCATGCAGGTTGTTTAATTTGGTGATAGGAAGTCAAATGAACCACACTATGGAGTGGAAATCCCAGATCAGGGGGCCCAATTCACAGAACTAACTTAAGACAAAATCATAAACTTACTATCATTTTGGTATTAACAGAAGGCACTTACTCATTTTGGTATTCACAGAAGGCACTTACTCATTTCGGTATTCACAGGGGTTAGGAGTCCTAACTTTAGGGCTCCTAAATGCCTTCTGTGAAGACTGTCTTAAAGTTAGGCTTTTTCTCAGTTTAGGAGGAATCTATAACAAAATATCGAATACAAAAATATCTACATACAAAAATATCGCAACAAAAATATCGATGACAATAATATCGAAATCCTATCTCTCACAAGGTAAGTACAGAAATATCGAGAAAAAAAATAGATGTCAAAAATATCGTTTTTTTTAAAATATCGTTTTTTTAAATAAAGAAAATGTAATATTAACAAAATAATACTTATAAATGTAATAAACATAGTTGAAAATATATTATAATATTTAAAATTAATAAATAATGTAATAAAACAAATAATAATAAAGATATAATACATAGTATATACTTCATTAATAATAACTTTAAACAATTATATTAATAACTTATAAATAAATGAAAATATAATAAATTACAAATAAAATTATATACATAAAATAATATTATAAATAACAATTAATAAAGATGTAAAACAAATTAAAAAAAGTAAGTAAATGTTGGATAGCGTATGGGAAAAAATTACTATTCCCACTCCAGAGAGTGCAACAGTAGGGAAAGTGTTGGATAGCGCAGGTGTAAAAATTACTATTCCAACTCCCGGGAGTGCAACAGTAGGGAAAGTGTTGTGTAGCGTAGGGGTAACAATTACTATTCCCACTCCAGACAGTGCAACAGTAGGGAAAGTGTTGGATAGCGTAGGTGTAAAAATTACTATTCCCACTCCAGAGAGTGAAACAGTAGGGAAAGTGTTGGATAGCGTAGGTGTAAAAATTACTATTCCAACTCCAGAGAGTGCAACAGTAGGGAAAGTGTTGTATAGCGTAGGGGTAACAATTACTATTCCCACTCCAGACAGTGCAACAGTAGGGAAAGTGTTGGATAACGTAGGTGTAAAAATTCATATTCCAACTCCAGAGAGTTCAACAGTAGGGAAAGTGTTGGATAGCGTAGGGGTAACAATTACTATTCCCACTCCAGACAGTGCAACAGTAGGGAAAGTGTTGGATAGCGTTGGGGTAAAAATTACTATTCCAACTCCAGAGAGTGCAACAGTAGGGAAAATGTTGGATAGCGTACGGGTAAAAATTACTATTCCCACTCCAGAGAGTGCAACAGTAGGGAAAGTGTTGGATAGCGTAGAGGTAACAATTACTATTCCCACTCCAGACAGTGCAACAGTAGGGAAAGTGTTGGATAGCGTAGGTGTAACAATTACTATTCCCACTCCAGACAGTGCAACAGTAGGGAAAGTGTTGGATAGCGTTGGGGTAAAAATTACTATTCCAACTCCAGAGAGTGCAACAGTAGGGAAAATGTTGGATAGCGTACGGGTAAAAATTACTATTCCCACTCCAGAGAGTGCAACAGTAGGGAAAGTGTTGGATAGCGTAGAGGTAACAATTACTATTCCCACTCCAGAGAGTGCAACAGAAGGGAAAGTGTTGGATAGCGTAGGGGTACAAATTACTATTCCCACTCCAGAGAGTGCAACAGTAGGGAAAGTGTTGGATAGGGTAGGAGTAAAAATTACTATTCCAACTCCAGAGAGTGCAACAGTAGGGAAAGGGTTGGATAGCGTAAGTGTAAAAATTACTATTCCAACTCCAGAGAGTGCAACAGTAGGAAAAGTGTTGGATAGGGTAGGGGTAACAATTACTATTCCCACTCCAGAGAGTGCAACAGTAGCGAAAGTTTTGGATAGGCTAGGGGTAAAAATTACTATTCCAACTCCAGAAAGTGCAACAGTAGGGAAAGTGTTGGATAGCCTAGGGGTAAAAATTACTATTCCAACTCCAGAGAGTGCAACAGTAGGGAAAGTGTTGGATAGCGTAGGGGTAACAATTACTATTCCAACTCCAGAGAGTTCAACAGTAGGGAAAGTCTTGGATAGTGTAGGGGTAACAATTACTATTCCAACTCCAGAGAGTGCAACTGTAGGGAAAGTGTTGGATAGCGTAGGGGTAACAATTACTATTCCAACTCCAGAGAGTTCAACAGTAGGGAAAGTGTTGGATAGCGTAGAGGCAAAAATAAACATACTTATAAATAAATTAATTTTTTTAAATAATAAAAAACTTAATTATTCAATAAATATAAACCATTTACAATTACAAATACCTAATTATTAAAAACATGATTAGCAATAAATATTTTAAAACATTTTTTTATAAAAAAATACCATTTTATAATATTTAATTACCAATTAATAATTAATTAACAATTATATAATTAACAAAACAATTAATTAAAAAACTTTATTACTTAATTATATTTAAATTACTTCCCACCCTATTCCCCTATAAACCCACAACCCGCTACAGAACATAATTATCAATTATTCAATTAATAAAAAATAATTACCAATTAATTACTATTTATTACCAATTAATTAAAATGAATTTGTAATTCCTACTAATTAATAATTAATCTAGTATAATTAAATTACTTCCCACCCTATTCCCCTATAAACCCACAACCCGCTACAGTACTAAAATACAAAATGTAATTAAATTACATAAAAATAAATTACAAACATAAAGAATACATAATAATATACATAAAATTAATTTAAAAATCGAAATTATTTACATCGATATTACTAACATCGATATTTAAAACATCTATATTACTAATTTCGATATTAAAATCTATCGATATTACTTACCTTCTATATTATGTCCCTTCGATATTTAAACTTCGATATTATTGTATATCGATATTTAAATATCGATATTTTGTCTGCATACCTTTAGGAGTAGTAAAGTTAGGACTCCTAGCTTTAGAACTCCTAAACTGAGAAAAATCCTAACAGGAAGCTTAACTATGCATTCTGGAAACAGCAGAACTCACCTTGGAAGGACCAGACAAGGCAGTGATTGGGGAACAGAAGACGTTGCTGCGGAGGCCGCAGTCCGACAGAGGAACTGCGTGCTCTGAGAAATGAAGGACTCACTCAGGAGAAACTAGACATGGAAATTAACTGTGTGCCCTGAGAATAGGGGAATCCACCGTGAAGACCATCAGCAAGGCATTTAACTGGGTCGTCTGAGGATAGAAGAACGTAACTGAGGGGACCTCTGACTGGGTGACCTGAGGACAGAGGATCTAACTGTGGAGGCTCCAGATAGAGGAAACGTACTGTTAAGACCCCATATTGGGATTTTAACATTCATATCAGCGAACGGAAGAGCCAATACATGAAACCTACATTAATGATTGGAGAATAGAAGAACCTCACTGCAGAGTCCCCAGACAGGGAGCATAAATATATTATGTGGGAACAGATGACCTCAGTGAAGAGACCTAAGGGACGGAGCTTATCTGACTGATCTGAGGACAGACATAAATCACAATCTAGACCCCAGGAAATAAGTTAAAAAGGATATCAGAGAAGCCATTATTGTGCATACCTAAGATATTAACCTGTATAGGGATAACCAAGAACATAAGCCCTCATGGTGGACAGCCTCAGTCCACAGCTTAACTGGGTGAACGGAGAACAAAATACTCTCACAGGGAAGACTTCGAATAGGGAGATTAAATATGTGACTGTGATTAAGAAAACAAACTATTGAGGGTGCTGCTTGTCATTTGCCTTGTGGACGGAGAGCGGGTGTTGCTGCTGGGGACCTTCGGCTACTGCGGACCTTCCTTGGGAGTAAAACCAATTTCTCGCGGCCCCCGCTGCGCGGGAGCCGCTCGCATAGTAGAGCGCGAGGAAGGAATCTGCCCCAAACCGAGAGACTGACCCTGACATCACCCGCGGGACTGCGAGGACCAGCGTGCACAGCGGCGCTGATTAGCCGCAGCTGGTCCTTTTCCCACCCCCCACCTCCTCTCTGGTTAAAATCTGCTTTGGAGAGCGCCTACCTGGTGCTGCTTGTCGTTTGCCTTGCGGAGGGAGAGCTGGTGTTGCTGCTGGGGACCTTCGGATACTGCAGACCTTCCTTGGGAGTAAAACCAACTTCTCACGGCTCCGGCTGCACTGGAGCCGCTTGCATAGTGGAGCGCGAGGAAGGAATCTGCCCCAAACCGAGAGACTGACCCTAAGATCACCCGCGGGACTGCGAGGACCAGCGTGCACAGCGGCGCTGATTAGCCGCAGCTGGTCCTCTTCCCGCCCCCCACTTCCTCTCTGGTTAAAATCTGCTTTGGAGAGCGCCTACCTGGTGCTGCTTGTCGTTTGCCTTGTAGAGGGAGAGCTGGTGTTGCTGCTGGGGACCTTCGGATACTGCGGACCTTCCTTGGGAGTAAAACCAACTTCTCGCGGCCCCACTGCGCGGGAGCCGCTCGCATAGTGGAGCGCGAGGAAGGAATCTGCCCCAAACCGAGAGACTGACCCTAAGATCACCCACGGGACTGCGAGGACCAGCGTGCACAGCGGCGCTGATTAGCCGCAGCTGGTCCTTTTCCCGCTCCCCACCTCCTCTCTGGTTAAAATCTGCTTTGGAGAGCGCCTACCTGGTGCTGCTTGTCGTTTGCCTTGCGGAGGGAGAGCTGGTGTTGCTGCTGGGGACCTTCGGATACTGCGGACCTTCCTTGGGAGTAAAACCAACTTCTCACGGCCTCGACTGCGCTGGAGCCGCTCGCATAGTGGAGCGCGAGGAAGGAATCTGCCCCAAACCGAGAGACTGACCCTAAGATCACCCGCGGGACTGTGAGGACCAGCGTGCACAGCGGCGCTGGTTAGCCGCAGCTGGTCCTTTTCCCACCCCCCACCTCCTCTCTGGTTAAAATCTGCTTTGGAGAGCGCCTACCTGGTGCTGCTTGTCGTTTGCCTTGCGGAGGGAGAGCTGGTGTTGCTGCTGGGGACCTTCGGATACTGCGGACCTTCCTTGGGAGTAAAACCAACTTCTCACGGCTCCGACTGCACTGGAGCCGCTTGCATAGTGGAGCGCGAGGAAGGAATCTGCCCCAAACCGAGAGACTGACCCTAAGATCACCCGCGGGACTGCGAGGACCAGCGTGCACAGCGGCGCTGATTAGCCGCAGCTGGTCCTCTTCCCGCCCCCCACTTCCTCTCTGGTTAAAATCTGCTTTGGAGAGCGCCTACCTGGTGCTGCTTGTCGTTTGCCTTGTAGAGGGAGAGCTGGTGTTGCTGCTGGGGACCTTCGGATACTGCGGACCTTCCTTGGGAGTAAAACCAACTTCTCGCGGCCCCGCTGGGCGGGAGCCGCTCGCATAGTGGAGCGCGAGGAAGGAATCTGCCCCAAACCGAGAGACTGACCCTAAGATCACCCACGGGACTGCGAGGACCAGCGTGCACAGCGGCGCTGATTAGCCGCAGCTGGTCCTCTTCCCGCTCCCAACCTCCTATCATTTAACTATCAATTTGTACGCGCACACGGGACGCGTGCGGGCGGGCGCCGGGCTAAGCCCGGGCAAAAGGCGGGACCGTTTTAGACCGTTATAGACCGTGTAAGACCGGACCGGGCCCCCCCTCTAACTCCTCCTGCCCAGCACCTGATTTAAAACCTGATGTAAAACCTGATGTAAAACTGTATGTAAATTGTTTTTATGTCAAATCTTTTAATTCTGTAGAAACTAATTGCCACTCGCACTAGGTATCACGCCCAGGTCCATAAATTGCTCTGGGGCCCTTACCATGACAACACGAGGTAGCAGAAGCAAAACAGCGGCAGGAGAGGTCCAGCTTATAGGCCCTTTAGATAGTTTTATTATTAGGGCAAACTCCTTTATAGATCAAGGCATCTCCCTCATGGAACGTAGAGTGTCTCAAGATCTAGCTTTTGCAAAAAGATCTTCTCTAGGACACCTAGCAACTGCTAAAACACCTGAGCAGGCCAGGTAGTCGGGTTTGCTGGAAGTCCGCGCTGACATCCATAGCCTACCAAATGCAGTTGATCTATCGGCCTCACAACTGTTATCCGATTTAGAACTAAGTTTGGAACTGGAAAAGACCCCTGACCTAGTTATCCAAACTACACAAGAGGAAACAAGGCAGTTGAGAGGTAGGAGGGAGGGAGCAGTACGGAAAAAGAAAGAAAATTGGAAAGATCTAAGGGCGATCAGATACGTGAGCCACCAAAAAAGCAAGCAGAGAAGTTAGATCACACTTCGCGGAGAGGGAAACAAGATAGGCATACGGTCCATCCAAATCAAGCCCAAAAAGAGATCTTAGGACTGATCAGTGTAGACTCAATGGTTAATCTGCCGGGGGGAAGAAATGTAACCTATGATAGCCAACTCTTGAAAAAAATTGGGGAGTTATTTCAACTTTACTTCACCCCAGTAGAAGCCAGATTGCAGCAAATTGAAAAACAGTTAATTGAACTGACATCCCTCACAAAAAATCCCCCAAATCTGGGAGTTCAAAAAAACGGGGAAAATAAGGTGACTACCAACAAATCAAAAGTCCATCAAGCTAAAAAATTATTAACTCCAGGCCCAGTAGTAAAACCGAAACCCCCTACAGTAATAGAAAAGAAAACTGCAGAGAAGCCGGCACCTCCAACACCACAGATCAGTCAGGAACGCATTAATAAAATTCCCAATACAGTGCATTCCTGTCCATTCCCTCTGTGGTTATTGACAGCCTAGCGCCAGCGCAGACACCCTTGCACCATGGTGCGAGAGTGCCTGTGTTGTCTGAAGAATAGGTTTTTTGCAGGAAGGGGCAACTTCCTGCACAAAAACAATCCTGAGAGGTGTTTTTCTCTATCCATTAGGAGTGGCCCATGCAGGTAAGAGCAGTGGGGTGGTGGGGCCGGGTGGGGGGGAGATTTCGGCAGACGATGGAGAGGGAAAATAATTATTTATTTAATATTCCCTTGATGTCGTCTATTGAATTCCCCCCACAACCCAGCCCACAGCTCTTACCTGCATGGACTACTCCTGCTTTCCATGTGAAAGCACAATGCAGCCCACATGGAAAGAGGAAAAAATGAGGAGAAATAATGTTATTTCTCCTCCTTACACCAAAGCTCGGGAGACGTAAGATTTTATGCGCATTCTCAGGTTTACATGGTCTTTTAAATCTAGGGAAATGTATAAATCGAATGTTGTTGTGTGGGAACACCCACTGCAACGTCCCTGGAATACCTCTCAAGCACAGAGTAAGGCAACGCAATGATTTGTGCTACCTTGCAGAACTCTGGGGCATATTTACAATAACTGGGGCATCCCTGCATATCAGCAGGGATGCGCCAGTTATTGTGCGTCACAGCTCCGCCATCATGGATGCGCCGCATTTACAATGCAGTGCACCATGGGGCAAAAATGGCACAGATGCGTGATGCATCTGTGACGTAAAAGTGGCGCATTACTGGAGTTGCTGCATCAATCCTCACACCTGCTTCAGGCAGGCGCAGGGTTTTGACGCAGCATGGGCCTAAAAGTGACTGGGTGAAATCTAGTAGATTTCACTCAGCCACTTTTAGGAGGCGTTCCTGCACCGGAATGCCCCCCACCCCCCTGCGCAGGAACGCCTACATGTGGCGCAGGGCTTTACAACGTGACACATCTCCCAGATGCGTCCACGTTGTATGTACCCTGCACCATGGCGCAGGATTTCCGCCACCGCTGCGTCACGAAAGTGTCGCAACGGCGGCGTAAATGAGGCACAAGGGGCTTGTAAATCTGCCCCTCTATATATAAGCGGCCATTCAAAGTCATGCAAAGTGGCTTTGTATGGCCTTATAGATATGATTTTGTAGTTGTAGCATCACAAAAAGTGGCGATCCAGTAGTGCAAAGGGCACATAAATACGCCCCTTGTCGTTACTAAAATGCACTTTTCCAGTTTGTCTATGAGCATCTCTAAAGATGACCTTGTCCCTGAAACTATGTTGTGCAGGACCTCTCCTGAGCTGCAACTATTTCCTCCCAGGTACACACAGGAGCCTCTTTTGCAGCTTATGGATGGCTGAACTAGTGAGATGTGGAGACCCTGCTAGGCCACTCAAGGCAGATAGCTGCGAGCAGCAAAAATCAGCACATTTGGCATCGCACACCAGCTGAGTGTAAGTAATGGCACAGACGATCCAAATGCAGTGGTGGCTTCTACTGAACAGGGATGGTGGGCGGGGTGGAGAGGAGTGGGGGGAATGAAGAAACTAAAGCACTTACGTGGGGACAGCCGCCCGCCGCTTCTCCTCCGTCCTCTTCTTCTTTCTGTCACAAGTCTCAGAAGCACAAAGGCTCCCAGACTCCCCTAGCCAATCATGGAACGCCTTACAGCAGCATTGTGATTGGTTTGAGCGCTGTGGGTCTGCTTTCAGACAGGGAGTGGGAGGTTGTGCATGCTCCCCACCCAGGCTGTACAATACAGCCGTTGGAGAACGTGCTAAGTGGCCCAAGGCAGGCGACCAAACTGTCATGCACACTTAAGTGTGCTACCACTCCTCCCCTGTAGTGCTCCGGCCAGCGCCACCCACATGGAATGAATGGAGCCACTGCAATAGGAAAAATAAAATTATAATAACTTTGCGTTATTATCATTTTATTTTTCCTTTTTACACTGCTCAGAGAGCAGTGGGGAGACGCTCCTCCGCCTTAGCGGAGAAGCCACCGCTGCACATGCTGGACAAATCTGCAAAAAAATGGAGAGTTAGCCACCCTAGACCTGAAAGAGAGGACAACCTTTGCCATAGTCGCTCAGAAAGGGCTGGTGTGTGCTATGTGCTGTCAGGGGATGAGTAGCTATAAGAGACTACCATGTGGGCGGCACGCTGTGAGGTAGGCAAAGTGGCACTGTAGTGGCGTAAAAGAAGTATATAATAGTAGCCGCTGGTGCTTTCACACATGAAATAAGGTCATGCCACATGCAGTTCCAAGTAATTAACAGGTGCTATAATATCACAGAATAATTGACAACGTGACAATCATAATGTGCTGACAGTGTGAAGGTTTAATAAGTGTAACACACTATGCAGAATTATTAATTCATCACATTCATAACAAGGCACATGTTGTCAGGAGGTGAGTGCGTGCCTCACGCTGTTACAAGGAGGAAAAGTACAATAGGTGTATTAAAAAAATACAAGCATTGGCGAAGCCAATAGCTTTCACCACTGCGAAATCTATTGGTTTTGTCAATGTTTTTTAGACATGCAGTGCAACATGGCTTTAAGTTAGAAAAGTGCTATAATACGATCATCGCTGTCCGCGTCATACTCAAGCCATGTTGTACAGCACCTAGAGCCAGCTCCACTGTGCAAAATGCCTTAAAAAACGTTGACAAAACCAATTAGGTTTTGCAGAGGCGAAGCCTATTGGCTTTGCCATTGCCTGTTGATGTTTTAAGTCTCTTGCTCAGTGAGGTAATCCATCAACCCCAGATGCCTGAAATTAACCATCCCATCTCAGTTGTGTGCAATCTCCCCTTAATGAAGTTAAATCTTAGCAACTGCATCTACAGCAGAGATAAGGGTATAATTGGCA
Source organism: Lissotriton helveticus (assembly GCF_964261635.1). Lineage (NCBI taxonomy): Eukaryota > Metazoa > Chordata > Amphibia > Caudata > Salamandridae > Lissotriton > Lissotriton helveticus. The sequence continues at coordinate 176,196,693 of NC_136065.1, forward strand.
GGTCACACCTCCTGGTCCGTCTGCTGCTGGACTTGCCTTTCATCCTTCTCGGTCACTGAGGGGCATATTTACAAGCTCCTATCTCCGTTGGAATACCACTTTTTGCGACGTTCCCGTGGTGAGAGGGGCTTCACCTTATTAACAGGCAGCGTTAAGCCACTGGCTTAACGCTGGCTTGTAAATAAGGCCCTCTTTCACGCTATGCTTAGCGTGAAAGGGGTGGGCAGTGGGTGTTGAGGTGGGCGTTCCACAGCAACGCCCAACAATTTTGATGCTGCCCCCTGTTTACAAGAGCAGCGTAAATAGGAAGCAGTGCCAAAATTAAGACCAGGAAAACCTGGTCTTAACTTGGTGAAACGAGGAGAAATGCTGTATTTTACCTTGTTCTTGCTTGCACACATGGAAAAAGCAAAACGCCTTGGATTGCTTATGCTGAGGAAGGTGACCCTTCCTGAACATAAAAAATCTTTTTAAAAAAAAAAAATTTGCAACTTTCATGTGTGCTATATTAAGCAGCTCACTTAGAAGTGGCAAAACGGCATTTCAAGATTGGGGGGGAACCTTCCTGTACATAAACAATCTTTCCCTGAATGCAGACACCCTTGCACTCTGGTGCAAGGGTGACTGCATTGGCACTACACTGCTAAGTGTAGCGCCAGGGCTGGGGAAAATGCAGGGCCGCACTATATTCTTGTAAATATGGTGCAGCCCTGCGTTTCTGAAGTGGCGGAGCGTGTCATTAAGCTAAGGAGGCTAGCGACACTTCTGTTGTAAATAGCCCTGTCTCTGTCCGCGCATTATTTTTGGGAAGGAGTATCCTCCAGTAGTCAGACCCATATGCTGGCAAGTAAATCAGGCAAGGGACGCGTAAAGAAGTGGCCGTTGAGGGGCAACAAGTGTCTTCGTAACTATTCAAGCGGGGTTTTCCAGGATGGACAAGAGTTGGGTTTGAAATAACTGTAATGAAAACAACTGCGAATGTTAAAATGTAAATAACGTGTTGGGCGTTCACGTTCCGGTCTGTGGATAATGAATTCCGAGGAAAGGCGAGCCGGGATATTGATAACTTCAATTTTCTGGCAGAGTCATATAGACAGAGAAGGCGTGAGAGAAGGCGTGTTCGTTTCATGCAAAATCTATAAAACAAGAATTATTTTTTATCAAAACAGGACCACATATGAGAAATAGGAGGGTATCACAGAGATTATTTATAGTAATATTAGTGAGCTGCTGCTGTGTTACAATATTGAAAACACACAGCAGTATCCCTGAATATTACATGTAAACACGTCTAGAATCTGGACCAGTGTGCCTGTGCACTGTCGGTAACAAGCCAAAGAGGGCATGAAAGAGCTGAAATTGGATCCCAAATTCAAAGCTGCTCCGAACAGGGGCCCCCAAAATACATTCGGCTCAGGGCCCCCAAAATCCTTAAGATGTCTCTGACCGCCACAGATTAGGCAATCAGACTTTGAGGCTTGTTTGGGGCAAAGAGACTGTCTGAAGATCTTTGGTCATGAAGCCCATGAGAAACCTCACTGGCAATGGTGCAAAGAGTGCAAAAAGAGCATCTGCAGGAGCCTGCTGAGTAAGGAGACTGGCAACAGGAAGCAGTACAGTCTAGGCTCCATGGAACGATGAGAACTGGAAGTCCAACAGGAAGACGGAAGCAAGGAGGAGGCGATGACCAATAGGAAGCAAGGAAAAGAGAGTGACATGAGGGCCATGTGAGAGTCCGTCAATGGTAAGTAAAGGTAAGTAATCAGCAGGCTCCAAACCCCATTTTAAACATTTTTTTTCCATACAAGACATTTCGCAAGCACTGTGCAAGCAAAACCTAAGAAGCGTACAGAGTTGTCTGGTGGAACCAGATGTTCAAACAGAGTTAGCTGGGGTTAGGTTCCATTATGGCCAGAAGTGCTGACATTGCAGCTGGGGAACAAGGGGGCTCATTATGGTGGCAGAAGGACTGCCACTGCCGGGCCGGTGGTGGCGATCCTCCCGCCATCAAAATGAGATTTACCCACTGCCAAATTAGGATGGCGGTGGGAATCACAATGACTTTCTGTCCACCACGGTACCACCACTGTACCGCAAGGTTGTCCTTTTCCGCCCATCCTAATTGCACTGGTGGGACCGCCACACATCAGGCAGGAGGTCCCATCACTGTTATGATGGCGGGCAGACTGATGTCTGCCCGCCATCATAATGAGCCCCAAGGTTCGGGTCACAGCATCAACTGAAACATCCTGTGATTCTGGGCAAGTCACTTACTCTACCCGTGCCAAAAAAAAATGAAAAATAAATAAAAATGAATGTGACCTTTTGTAATGTAACCGGTGCACTCTAGTACCTTTGGGTTGAGTTCGGTCTGTATAAAAAAAAAAAATTAGAGTACAGGCATAGTCTTCAAGTACCAGAGAGCTGCATCCAACCGTTAATTACACTTTACTTTGGGTAAGGCAGAAAAAGTAGGAAGAGTGAAAGGGTCAAGCAGATGTCCAACATTAAAGACAATGGTTTACAGTGGAGTTTGGAAGAATTCTGGGGCTAGGCTTACCAGGAGGGTGGGACAACAAGAGCAGGGGTTGGGCAGCTTGTGAGGAGGGGGTGGGCTGAGAACTCCTCATTGATGGTGTGACAAGACGGTGATTGGAGAGATAGGGTTTCCATTCCTTGCAGAAGTGGATAAGGAATAAATCCAGGGGGGTGTGATCTGGGATGGCTTTCTGGATTCTTGGAGCAGAGACAGACAATGACTGATATTTTATTTAATCCTCACTGCATTCCCTAATGCCATTTTTGGAGATGCTGGTTGTTCTCCAACATAATGTTGAAGGTGAGAGTATTTTTATGCTTAGTTCATGATGTTAGTTACATGTTGCTGCTGAGCAAGGTTGGCTTTAAAGTTAGTGGCTCCCTGTGCAACAGTGTTTGTTGGTGCCTCCCTCCCTTCATGTCTTTCCCTATGGATCCCCTCACCACTCGCTACTACTAAGCCCTCTTTCAAATGTATTTATTTCATAGCGCTACTCCTCCCAATGTAGGGTGTCAGAGTGCTTTACATCACAAACATATTGTAGAGAGACAATTAATCATACTAATGTATAGGAAATGTTATTTGAGACATTGATGTTACAAGGTGCAGAAGTCACATGTGATCCATGATGGTTATGAGTGCTTTTGTGTTACGAGTGCTACCTAAGGAGAAGCAAAGGGGCAGGTTTACTAAATTTTCATTCAGCGTAGTAACCAAAGTTGCTGCACTGCATTGGCTGAAAAGGTGAGAGCACAACAGAACAATGTCTATTAAGTTTGGTGTTGTTGCTCTCTCTCCTATTGATGGGACACATTAGACTGCCTTGTGCCAATGCACGCACCCTTGCAGATTAGTGAAAGGGTGTGTGCCTAATGTCAAGCATAGGTTTTATATATATTATACTGGAAAGGTACCCTTTCAGTACATAACTCTATATTTTTACAAAGTTTAACACTTTACTACGTTGTCTGTGTGCTGTATCGTGATTGATGCCAGTTCATAGCTCACTGAGCTATATTAGAAAGATTGCAGTTTATGAACTCCAATAACAAAATGCTCTCTATGGCAAAGAGCGGTAACCGAATAAGCTATCCACAACAATTACAAATATGTGATCTGCATATTACATGCTGTGCTTTGCAACAGGTGCATTAACCCTCTCTGCTGATCCGTCTTGACTCCAAACTGTAACAAAACAAATCACAGATCTTTCCAGTGCCCTAATGCTGCATTGTTGCTGACTTTTAACAAGAAATGACAAGTAATCACAGAAGCTATTGCTCCCACAGATGTTGAAACGAAGTACCTCATTGTTGGCATATCTAGTCCCATGTCTGAGGGTTATGAGAGGTTGTTACCAGTCCAGGGCAATGTCCCCATATTTCCATTTAGTGGTATTGTTGTGTCAGATTATGTGCCTGATAAGCCAAACACTAAAGGCCTGATTATGAGTTTGGCAGGCAAAGTTAGTCCGTCACAAATGTGACGGATAACCCATCTGCCAAATTACAACTGCATTATGTCCTATGTAACTTGTTGTATGGCGGACGGGATAGCCATCATGTTTGTAATGGAGTATCCCATCTGCCAAACCCTATATCTGTGAACCTATTTTTCGTTCTGGTGTTAGCCAATAACTTTTTATTTTGTGAAAATACATATATGAAAAACATCTCAGGGCTTTCAGCTAGACTTACACTTCATCCATTGGTCTGCTGTTGTGTCGTTCACATTTTTCTTCTGCCCACTGGGCCAACTGGGCAATTGGTCAGGCAACTTCAGCCATTGGCTAGCTTCTTTTGCTCTTTCACCATGAGTATATTGACACACAAAAAGTAGTTCCCTGAATGCTACAAGCTACTATGAAAAATTGTGATTTTTGAGACCACAGAAATATCTGTGCCTTAAAGATGTTTCAGGTCTCGGGTACTAGACACCGCATGTGCTGTTTTGAAGATACATTGTGTATATACCTGGTGGGCTTTAGCCCCCCCATAGGCTTCCTATTTACTGGTTTTTCATCATCGCTCCCATATTCCTTCTCCCCATTTGTGCATATCATACATGCATCATGCTTCTTCCTGTGTTTAGACCTCCCCGATAGCACGGGCCAATTACTACTATCCCTCCCCAGCTCCCATTTTAGTAAATGTTTTCAGAACTACTTTTTCTTCAATTTGGAGCACTTTACATGAGCGCGCTCTCTGAGCTCCATTGTGGTATATTGTTCCCTGACCCACCGCGGCACCATCTCTACTGCGCAGCATGGGTCGCATTTCCCTAGATCACCACTGCGCCTGCTTCTCGACTGCTGCACTTTATCTTTCAGCATGGCGGCCAATTCGGGACAAATGTATATTGTAGCCTGCTCACTGCTGTATGGGATTATAAAGCAATATCAAAGGGGATGATGGACAGAGCGTTTGAGCAAATCAAACACTCACCTCCAGTCAACTGATCTGGGTTTAATCCATCATCATGTTATGTTATGTTATGTTATGTTAAAAAGTACTTATCAAGCGCACGTTCACCAACGGTTCCTTGGTGCTGGAGTGGAAGTAATGCAGCAGCAGAGGGAAAGCCTAATCTTTATATGCCTGGGAGAACAGCCATGTGAGTTTTTGAATTGCTCAAACGCTCTGTCCATCATACCCTTTGGAATCGCTTTGTTCGCCCTAAGTTGACAGGGTATGCACAGAAGTGGGTCCCTTGCTCACTTTGCGACTGGATTCAAGATATCCTGGCTGATGAGGGTTATGAACCCAAAACTGGTCCCAGAATGCTTGTTTCCGGTCCAGGGAAGACATGGCTTGGCAGTTCAGCGCTGGGCTGTTCACATGGGGCACAGGGTCAGACTGATTTGCGTATGGCCATGTCTGTACTGGGGTGGGGGAGTGAGCTTGAGGGACAGGGTCAAACTGATTTGCATATGGCCATGTCTGAACTCAGGTGGTGGAGTGAACTAGAGAATGATGATGGATTAAACCCAGATCAGTTGACTGGGGCTGAGTGTTTGATTTGCTCAAATTCTCCGTCCATCATCCCCTTTGGTATCGCTTTGTTCACCATAAGTTGGCAGGGTATGCCCAGACGTGAGTCCCTTGCTCACTTTGCCACTGGATTCAAGATAGCCTGGCTGATGAGGATTATGAACCCGAAACCGGTCCCAGGTTTCTTGTTTCCAGTCTAGGGAAGACATGGCTTGGAAGTTCGGCACTGGACTGTTCCCATGAGGCACAGGGTCAGACTGATTTCCATATGGCCATGTCTGAACTGGGGTGGTGGAGTGAACTAGAGAATGATGATGGATTAAACCCAGATCAGTTGACTGGGGGTGAGTGTTTGATTTGCTCAAATGCTCCGTCCATCATCCCCTTTGGTATCGCTTTGATCGCCCTAAGTTTGCAGGGTATACCCAGAAGTAGGTCCCTTGCTCACTTTGCCACTGGATTCAAGATAGCCTGGCTGATGAGGGTTATGAACCCGAAACCGGTCCCAGGTTGCTTATTTCGGTCCAGGGAAGACATGGCTTGGCAGTTCGGCACTGGACTGTTCCCATGAGGCACAGGGTCAGACTGATTTGCTTCTGGCCATGTCTGAACTGGGGTGGTGGAGTGAACTAGAGAATGATGATGAATTAAACCCAGATCAGTTGACTGTGGGTGAGTGTTTGATTTGCTCAAACGCTCCGTCCATTATACCCTATCGCTTTGTTCGCCCTAAGTTGGCAGGGTATGCCCAGACGTGGGTCCCTAGCCCACTTTGCGACTGGATTCAAGATAGCCTGGCTGATGAGGGTTAGGAACCTGAAACCGGTCCCAGGATGCTTGTTTCTGGTCCAAGGAAGACATGGATTGGCAGTTCGGTGCTGGACTGTTCCCATGAGGCACAGGGAGAGACTGATTTGCATATGGCCATGTCTGAACTGGGGTGGTGGAGTGAGCTAAAGAAGAATGATGATGGAATCAACCCAGATCAGTTGACTAGGTGTGAGCATTTGACTTGCTCAAATGCTCCGTCCATTATCCCCTTTGGTATAGCTTTTTTTGCCCCATTTGGCAGGGTATGCCCATACATGGGTCCCTTGCTCACTTTGCCACTGGATTCAAGCTGGACTGGCTGATCAGGGTTATGAATCCGAAACGGGTCCCAGGATGCTTGATTCCGGTCCAGCGAAGACATGACTGGGCAATTCGGCGCGGGACTGTTCCCATGAAGCAGAGGGTCGGACTGATTTGCATATGGCCATGTCTGAACTGGGGTGGTGGAGTGAACTAGAGAATGATGATGGATTAAACCCAGATCAGTTGACTGGGGGTGAGTGTTTGATTTGCTCAATTGCTCCGTCCATCATCCCCTTTGGTATCGCTTTGTTCACCCTAAGTTGGCAGGGTATGACCAGAACTGAGTCCCTTGCTCACTTTGCCACTTGATTCAAGATAGCTTGGCTGATGAGGGTTATGAACCCGAAACCGGTCCCAGGATGCTAGTTTCCAGTCCAGGGAAGGCATGGCTTGGCAGTTCGGCACTGGACTGTTCCCATGAGCCACAGGGTCAGACTAATTTGTATATGGCAATGTCTGAACTGGAGTGGTGGAGTGAGCTAAAGATTGATGATGGAATAAACCCAGATCAGTTGACTGGGGTGAGTGTTTCATTTGCTCAAACGCTCCGTCCATCTTCCCCTTTGGTATCGCTTTGTTCGCCCTAAGTTGGTAGGGTATGCCCAGACGTGGGTCCCTTGCTCACTTTGCCACTGGATTCAAGATAGCCTGGCTGATGAGGGTTATGAACCCGAAACCGGTCCCAGGATGCTTGTTTCCGGTCCAGGGAAGACATCATCCCCTTTGGTATCGGTATGGGATTATAATCATTGTACAGCAAGAGTGAACATAGCTCACACATTGGTAGCACTTACCACACGAGCAGGGCATGAGAACCACTACAACTACTTGAGGCTACTGCCTAGTTCATACCACTCCTGGCTCCTCTCCTGTCTCACACCATTTCAGCCCCTTCCAAAGATGGTATCACACTCACTTTTGCCACCTCGGGTCATTGGCATAAAAGACGCTTTCGGCCAAACCCTACTGATCTTTGGCCAGCTCACCCGGTGTCCCTGCAACCTCTTAGGAGATTAGTGTTAGTGGACACAGTGCAGGTAAAGGTGTTCAGCTACCTCTGCACAGGCTCAGGTAGTCCATCTTGCCAAGTGGAGGCGTTCCCCAGACAACACACTATGTGATGTATTAAGCAGAAGGACAATCACAGCCAGGTAAAGGTTTGGGCTTTCGTAAACTTGGGCTTTAGGATTGGTTTCCAAAACTTGTACAATTGTATTGTGACATCCGATATTGCACATGTGCGGACGATGTGGAGCACATAACAGATGTCTTAACCATGGATTAATTACATTGACATTTGCAAAGGCAATCGCTCTCAGACTGCTGAGACCTATTGCCTTTACCAATGCTTCTTTTATATTGGATTGTTTGCGGCAGCTCCCCCAGTAATAAAGTTTAACAAAAACAATAATGAAACAAAACCAGCATTGGAAAAGCCAAAAGGCTGACTGTTAATGCTCGACCCATTGACTTTGCCAATGCTAGTTGCTACAACGCGGCAATGCAATGTTGTTTTGCCTTATAATTATGTGCAAATAAAGCTTAAAAAGACATTAATTCCATCAATCAGCATCCTCATCGGTCATGGGAAGTACAGCGGCCCCGCCACACGGAAAACACAGTGCCTCTGCATACTTTAATTTGTATAATAATTTGTATGATAATATAGTGTCTGACAAAAGTGCCTTGGTAAATGTGTTCAAACATTTAGAAACATACCCTGGTGGTAACTGGACTCCTGCACTTTCCAGAATTGATCTGCATCATCAGTGAGCCATAAAACAGCTCCACCTGTACTCTGTTAAACTACACATGTTATTGTCCTTTCTGTACTCTGAGGTCCTGAACTCCACTGAGGCTCCAGATCTACGAATTCAGTTGCTTGATGTTCTGTGTGACAGATACGCATACCAAAATACTTGGGGCCTGATGTATATAGACCTCCATTTGCGATTTCCTAATAGCGATTCGCTATTAGGAAATCGCAAACAGCTATGTACAATAGTTTGTTTCACACTGTTTGCGATTCCCAATGGGTCGCAAGGGACCTGCTTCATTAATATGCATGAGGCAGGTCGCAATTTGTGACTCATTCGGAATGGCTAGCACTCAAAGTTAAACAAGATTCATTTTGAAAAGAAAAATTTTTGCTTATATTTTTTAGTAAAAGGCTGTGTTCTGTAGGACTAAAGGCTGCTCTTACAAAATATTGGTGCCCACATTCAGAAAGCGGAAGGGGTCCCTTAGGACCCCTTCCTGCTTGAGAATGGGTTACCACCAACTTAAAGTTGGTGGTAACTGTGAATGTTTAACGATCGCATTCACGTGACAAAATGTTCATACCTACCATTGCTATTCGGTATCAGGAAGGGACGCCCTAAACACACCACTTCCTGATACCGAATCGCAAAAGCAAAATTAGATTTTAATAACACAATCTCGATGCACCTATATCTCATAACACTCATGCACACTTCACGGTCCTACAACCCCACTTCACATGACAGGTATGGAATAAATGATCTCTGATAAAGAGCCCTTTACAGGTGCCCGTTGTGCATTGCAGTACTGGCCCGACGAGGAGGAAGCCCAATGATGAAGCATGAAACTCAACTGGGAGTGTGAGGGCTCAAGTTCCTGAAGGAGTGGACCCCCGACCTTTCATTTAGATATCTGACCTACCGCACATATATTCTCTCTCTTACTTCTTTAAAGGAACTGCATACCTTTTTGACATAATACAAATTCAGGGGCAGCCACAAGATAATATCACAGAAAGAGGTGGATTTCCTTAACTATGCTAGCAAGACACTGAGGGCTTGGTGAGGGGCAGCAAGGTTGATGATTATTCAGCGCTGTACAACTTAAATTTGAAGGAGCACATGCTTGATACTTGTTTTCAAGAGCTGCACTAACATCTGGTTGATCGCAAGCTGACTGACCGCAGTCAGCTTGCTGAGGAGGCATCAGAGTGTCCAAATAGGTACCAGGGAGTAACCCCAGAAGGGTCCTTCAAGTTCCCCCAGGACAGTAAGGGAGAGGGAAGAAATACTCATAGGGTGAGTTGGTGATCTTTGAGGGTGGGGAGTAATCACTCTGAATGAGATACTGGTCACTGCTCTGAGGGATGCCAGAGCTAGACAGACCATGGTTGTGGAAAGGCTAGTCTCCCAAGAGCAGTGTATTGGCTAGGTGTGTAGGGTGACTCCGACGTAGGGGCCGGACGTTTTCTGTCCTATTGCCCTGGTGTCCCTAGAGTGAAGTGGGGTGGGGAGGTGACCCAGAAAAGGGTCGTCGTTAGTCCTCAGATGCCCACTGACTGTATTCTGGGGCATGAATTAGGATGAGTGACCGCCACAGGCACCCTGCCAATTTCAGTTTTCTGGGTATACCACTCCCAAATGGAGGGTACAGAAACCAAGGTGGAGGGGCAGAGGGAGGAAGGACTCACCCTGACTCATGTTCAGCACAAGGGTACAGACACTGAGTTAAAGGGCCAGTTTTAGGATACCACCCCTTAACTGGTGGGAGGTGGAGTGGAAAAGGGTGCAAGGCACATAGTGCTAATACCTACCACTCTGAGAAACCACAGAGGATGGAGGCCACTGGATTGCTTGGGGCCTGGCTCTTGACACTGACAGCTGCCAGTAGCTTCTACTGGTTGCTGTCCTGGTGGACAGAGTTTTCCTTGGGTTGAGAACAGATAACACACCCAAGGGTCTGAATGGGCCACATCACTTTGTTGGCAATGGTGGTTCTGTCTACCTACAAGGATACATCTGTGAGCAAATTAAGGTTAGGTGCGGCTCAGATGGGGACAACAAGTAAGGAATAGGATTCCCCATGTTTTTGCCAAGGAGCCTCAGAGAGTAAAGACAAAGGGATCCAACTGGGTTCAGAGAGGCAAACAACTGGCAATTGCCCCGGCAGTGGTGGGTCAATGTCCATGTTCTACCGTCCTAAGCAGGGAAGTCCATCAAGGTATTGATTAGTCTACCCTGACTTTAGGCTGGAGGAGTGCCGTGTTGGAAAATGGCCCTCACTGAAGGGTCACCCGAAACATTTTTGCCTTACTCATCCTATGTTTCTGACCTTCATTTGTTGATCACAGGACTCCTAGCACCTTACCACTGCTGACCAAGGCTAAGGTGAATGTGCTCTCTTTTCTAAACATGGTAACATTGCCTTATACCCAACTGGGATATTTAAGGTATCTGTAAGTCCCTATTAGAGTGCACCACCTGTGTCCAGGGCCTGTAAATTAAATGCTAACAGTGGGCCTGCAGCGCTGATTGTGCCAGCCACACAAGTAGCCCTTTAAACTTGTCTCTGGCTTACAACTGCAGAGCCAGTGTGTGCAGTTGTACTGCCATCTCGACTTGGCATTTAAAACCCTTTGCCAAGACTTAAACTCCCCTTTTATTACTTATAAGTGATCCCTAGGGTAGACCATAGGTCGCCCATAGGGTAGGGGTCTATGTAAGGAAAAGGTAGGACATTCACTTTTACTTTTTGTATGTCCTGGTAGTGACAAACACCAACAATAATTTCTCACTACTGTGAGGCCTACTCTTCTCATAGCTTAACATTGGGAGTTCCATATTAAACCATTAAGCTATAAATCCTGATTTGAAAAGGAGTAGCTCTGTCGTGTTTTAAATCTTTAGAATGGTAATGACAAAAGCTCTTTACTGGTAAAGTTGGATTTGACATTACTATTTTAGAAATGCCACTTTTAGAAAGTGTCAAACCCAGCAAGATGATGGATGGAGTGCTGAAATGCTTCAACCACTCACACCCAGTCAAGAGATCTGGGTTGAATCCATTGTTCTTTTGATCACTTTGCCACCCAGTATGGACCCAGCTATATGCAAATCAGTGTTGAGCCTGTCCCTCATGGGAGCAGTCCAGCCCAAACTGCCAGGCCAGGTTCTCCTTGGACTGGAAACACGCATCCTGGGACCAGTTTTGGGGTATCACCCCTTATCAGCTAGGCTAGCTTGAATCCAGTGGCACAGTGAGCAAGGGACCAACATCAGCGCATGACCCTGGCTATTTAGGGCACACATAGCAAACACAACAAGATGAAGGACGGAGTGTTGAAACTTTTCAACCACTCACCTCCTTTTAAAAAGTGGGCATTTCTTTCTGTCTTAAAGCCTTGTGTGCCTTCAACCTGTCTCCAAAACAAGTCTGGTGGTGGGTGACAGCTTGACTTTGTGCATCCCTCTAGACAGCCAGACACAAAGGAAGGTTAGGTGTGTGTGACTGCCCATCTGCATCCTGACTTTTCTGCAGTCCAGCACTACCAGACAACCCCATAGGCACTTATTGCTTCTGTGCACTATTTTTACTTTCAATATTTAAAAAATTATATATTTGAATTTTTATTGTGTTGGTCATGTTGTATTTATAAAAATCCTATTTATTTTTCTAACCTGGTTTGGAGTCGTTTTGTGTTGCTTTCATTGTGTTAATGTGTGTTGTGTTGCACAGATACTTTACATATTTCTTCCTAGGTTAGGCCTGCTTGCTCAGTGCCAAGCTGCCAGAGGTTGAGCACAGGATCATTTATGGTGTTCAACTGACTTACCCTGACTAGGATTGTGGTCCCTACTTGGACAGGGGGCACATCTCTGCCAACTAGAGGTCCAATTTCTAACAATACATTTAATTAATGTTAGACCTGGCATCCTTGGCATTGTTTCCTTTTTATTTTATTTATTTTTATTGATTGTTTTCCCATTACAAAACAAATTACTTAATACTTAAATTGGGGAGTCTTCAAAAAAAGTAATTAAACATTAAGAAACAGTAGAGAAAGCAGGAAGAAAGAAAGTGCAAGATTGTCAATTAAAACTATACAATTAATTCAGTATATACAAGGGTTATAAGCTCATATCTCCCCATCCATTACAATAGAAGAAAATGCCTGTGCAATAAATAGAGTAATCTGATATCCAATTAACTGATTCACTTACTAATATAATCAGAAGGTAGGCGTCGCAGGATAAGAACAGAGTTACGTTGTCCCTACCTGTCTTAGCCTGCTGTACCCTTGCAAACTTTCCCCTTTAACACACAAAGAAATTCTATGTTTCGGATTCGTTTTACTTGGTCGTTATTGATTCACCAATCCTGCAAGAGGAGCCCAGATTCTCTTCCCCAGTTCTTTTTTTCTTCGTACTCTTAACTTATATACTGAGTATTCTATATTACAAATAGCCAGCATCCTTGACCACCAGCTGGAAAAGATTGGGGGGTCACTACTTATCCATTGAGAGGTAATACATAAGCAGGCAATGACCATTGCAACAAACACAAACCCTATCTCTGACCTCGCCCTCTTATTTGACTCTGTTTTACTAATCCCAGGATTAGAAGATCTGGTGTGATTGATACCGAGACCCCTAAAATTGTAGTTAAGAAAACTTCAACATCCTGTAAAAAAGTATACATTTTAGGTCGAGTAAAACATGTGAATAGCATTGGCCACCTGCAAACCACATCTATTGCATTTCCCTCTCCTCGCCCCCCATTTAGCTATCTTTGCTGGGGTGTAATAGAGGTCAACGACAGACATAAAATGTTGGCTCCTGAGACTTCCAGTTATAAGCATCCGATTCGATAGTTCCAATGAATCCTCAATATTAAATACTGCCTCCCCAAACCTACTCTCCCATTTTTCATTCTGAACATCAATATTGTCTGGGAAAGCTTCAAGGAAATTTTGATAGATTTTCCAAATCCGGGACTTCCTCTGTACTATTTCCATCAAAGGTATCTTTTCTAAATTTAAAGCCGATCTGTGCCTGTTTACTTGATAGTGAAAAATTGGTGGCAGAGTGCCTGAAACAGAGAGTGGGGTATATACATTCAGGTTTGGGATCTTCAATTTCCGCCGTATCTGTCTCCACATCTTATAAGCAGCTTTCAGTATTTTAAATTTGGTCTTTTTAAAATAGCTGGGTTCCAATATCCTGACCAAACAACCCTTAGCATCACTCCCTAATCCTAGTTCATATATAGTCGGTCTAGCTTCCATCGGGATTTCAGCCTTATCCCTCACTATATGTTGTAAAATAGATGCCCAGTAATAGAGAAGAAATCTGGGCATGGCCCATCTGCCCTGGTGTCTTTGGAGGGTCATCCATTTTGCCTCTCTTCTTGGTCCCCGATACCCTCAAAGAAATCTACAACATATCCTCTCTACCCTTGCTAGACAAGACGAGGAAAATTCAAGAGGGATTGTCCTAAAAAGATATAAAAATGTAGGGAGGGCCGACATTTTGATTACATTGCTTCTCCCATATAGGGAAAGGTGCAGGTTGTCTAACCTCTCCAATTTGTTATTAACATTTTCTATTATTGGGGCGATATTTAAATCAGGACTTTTGTCTACCACCGCTGTAAATTTAATCCCCAAATAAGTTGCTTCTGGAACAACTGGGAGTCCTACAGGGAACATATTCCCTTTATCCTTATTTAATTTATACCCTGCGAGGATACGAAACTGTTCTGCTAAAGCCTTCACCTCTGGAAGTGCCAAGGGGACATCACTGTTAAGTACCCCAATGTCGTCCGCATATGCCAGTGCTCTATAATCGACATCATTGACCCTCACCGCCTTAATGTTCACATTTATCTCTAATTACTTGAGAAAAGGGTCAGTATATGGAGCAAAGAGCAAAGGAGAGCACGTGCACTACTGCCTGGTACCTCTGCTGATATTGACCAGATTTGACTCATGCCCTGAAATATGAATTGCAGCCTCTGGATATAAGTACAGTGCCTTGACAGCCTGAATAAATTCCCCACATATGCCCTTCAATCTTAGTACAGACCACAGATACCGCCAGGAGACCCTGTCGAACACTTTTCAGCCTCCAGCAGGACTACCCCCAGCAGTGATTCCGTGGCCTGGGCCCAGTCAAGAAGGGCTATGACACGGCGTACATGATCTGTTGTATCCCTCCCCGGGATGAACCTGTGTTGGCACATTGAAACCAGAGGAGTGATGATCTTTCCTAACCTGGTTGCAACTATTTTCGAATAGATCCTACTATGACAGTTTATAAGTGATATAGGTCTATATGAAGCTGGAATGAGTTCTGGCTCGCCCTTTTTTTCTAAATACAACTATAATTGTCTTCTGCCATGAATTGGGGATATAGCTCTTTTTGGCCTGTTGGAATAAATGCGTAACATCTTGCCTCAATGGTTGCCGGAATTCTCTATCGAACTCCAGGGGAATGCTGTCTGGTCCCGCAGCTGTACCCGTAGCTAGTGAGGTTATGGCAGCTTCCAATTCTTCCCATGTTATCAGGGCTGCAAGGACTTCCATTTTGATTGCATGTGACCTCTGTTGTTTCTAGATCTTTAAAAAAATCTTCCGGGGATTCTGCCCCTGGCGTAGTCACTCCCTCAGTATATAGTTGTTTATAGTAGTTTTGGAATACATTTAAGATTTCTACTGGGGAATCCTGAACCTGCTCTAAATGGTCTTTAATTTTATAGATTCCATTGGTCACTTCCCACTGTTGTAACCGTTTAACCAGAACCCTTACTGTGTTTTCTACGAGTTCATATATCTTGGCCTTATACTGCATATATTTAGCTGCCACCTCTGCACCAAAATGCTGATGGATTTTAGATTTAGTGATTGCAATTAGCTGTTGACATTCCTCTATATTTTGACCCCCTCCATTATTCTTCTCATAAATTCAAGTTCAGATGTCCTTAACTGCTTGACCCAATTCCTAATTTTCTCCTGTATTACTTTCTGCCGGGATATAGAAAAGCTCAGGGTCTCGGCTTGAACACTTGCTTTAAAAGCATCCCAAACAGTAATTTCAGCGGCTGTATTTCTATTAATATCAAAGAATTCCACAATCCACTTAGCCATGTGCTCACAGTATGATTGATCAACCAGAAGCTTTCTTTCCAAGGTCCAAGGCCTCTGTGCTGTTTAGATACCACTCAGTGGTATTTCAGTCACTAAAGGATTGTGGTCTGAGATAATCTTCGGGAAGGTCTCAAGTTTGACTGTTTCGGCCAGTTGATTAGAAATTTAAAAAATAGTCCAGCCGGACTACTTTATTATGAGGGGCCAATGAAAAGTAAACGCTGGATCAACTGATCTTTGCTTACACCAGGTGTCAGCAAGTCCATGTTTCCTCACCAATCCTTGAAGGGCATTAAAAACTCTGACTTTCCTTCCTTGATATGGCAGGTCAGCGTTCAAATTAAAATTGCTGTCTAAGTGGATGTTAAGATCACCACAAAGGATTAAAGGATATGGCCATGAGGCCAATTCAACACTTAAGTGATTTAAAATATCGGGATCATCTACATTAGATCTGTAAACAGAGCAAATTGAGACAGGGGCATTATTGACTATAAATTCTATAATAACCCAGCATCCCAGCTTATCTGCTTTAACTCGTTCACAAATTTCCATACCATGTCTTGCTAAAATTGCCACCCCTTTGGTTATTGTACCCTAGTGCAAGCTATCAGATCAAAACCCAAATCCCTCAACCACCCACGTTTAATCCAAGGAATATGGGTCTCCTGAAGGCATATTAAATCAATCTGCATAAATCGAAGGATCTTGGCCAGCATGGCCTTTTTTTCTATCATTAAGGCCACATATATTTAATGAGCAAATACGCATTTTACCCATCAAGCTCGTGTTTGACATTCTCAATACCAAATCTTTCCATACAGTACAATTGATTATACACAATTAGAGAAATTATTTAATTCCTCCTTACATGAATAAAAGTACAATGACACATGAAAAAGAAAAGAAACTCAACCCACACCTGCTTAACCCTCCACCTCCTGCCCTTTATGGCAAACCTCCCCCTATTCACCCCCGCCTCTACCCAAACCAACCCTCACAAGCCACTAGACCTTCCAGGTCCAGTGATGGAGTGGTGACCTTCCCGTCTTCCCGCCCCGTCCCCGATTCTACCGGTAACTATAAAGAAAAAAAAAATCAACTATTTTATAGATAAAGAAAGAAGAGAAAGAGCAGCTCCAAGGTTAACATTCATCCTCCCTGGCAATGGTAGAGTTTATCCACGGGATTACAGAAACTCCTTAGCTTGGATTTCTAATGAAAGAAAATGAGGATATTACTCCAAATTACTTTAGGCATGGCTGGATTCAATAAAAAGACCTGAGCCCCCTTAATTTGAAAAGGTTGAATCAGCTGGCAAAGTCTCCAGCGACGTTCCAATGTGGAATGGCAATAATCTGGCCTTACGAAAAAAGTAGGCCCACTGAAGGAGCGCTGTCGATATGGCCGGGCTAGATCGTAAATTGCCTGACGCAGGAGAAAAGGATTTCTTATTCCTAAATGGGAACCTATGCGCACCCAGTATTTCTTGAGCCCAATCCCAGTTTTCTAACTCAGGGAGAGCCCCCTTAAGAAGATCAACCATAAACTTTAGGTTATGACCCCCCTCCACCCCCTCGGGAATACCCAGGACCATCAAATTATTCTGTCTCATCTTGTTTTCAAAGTCCTCTAGTTTCCAGAAGGCGTCTGACATCTGATTTTCCAATGATACTGTCATTTCCCTGTGAGTTGAGGTTTCATTTTCCAGCGTATTCACTCTGCTCTCCACCTCATTCATTCTTTCAACAAACTAGGAGCAGGTCTTAAAGATCTTTCGAATGGCTCCCTGAATCTTCCTGCAGGCTCTCTGAACTCTCCGAATCTCAATATGTGTGTATTCCCTGTGGGCCATGATGCATTGGTATATGGATTCCAAAGAAGTAAGTTCTGCTGTCCCTGTCGTGTTGCCTGCTGCTGAGATATTCCCTTCTAATGCTGGAGAGACAGAATAGTCCCAGAGGAGACCCCAAGTCTTTATTTCATCTTTTTTACTGCTTCTACCATGAGGATTCCTCCCCTTCTTGACTGTGGCAGTATCTGCCCTAGCCTTATCTCGCCCCTCATTTGAATTACTAGAAGCTGACACATGGTCTTGACTATCTGAGTCAGACCAATCTGAAATGCCTGATAGGGAGAAATAGTTATCACCGATTTCAGTTTCATGCCCCCGGTTGAATACAAGTTCTCCATCTGCCCCATCCACATCTACCTTATCAATTGGAGCTGGGTCAGATCCCGCTGCTGCAGACAAATCATATTTATTGAGTTGAGGGCATTCTCCCCCTTCACGCCCAGCCCCAGCTGGAGTCTGAATTGCTCCTTGTCCCACTGAGATTTCAAGGCTTAAAGGGTGGCTCACCTCAAGATCCGTGGGGTCAGCTGTGGAGTTATCTTAGAGGGTAATCCATTGATTTAGTGAAGATTGCTGGATCCATAATTTCCATCTTGTGGGGCTACATTTGCCAAGTTTACAGGGGAAGGAACGTCTGGCCCCAACGATATTCTGCGTCTTCCCTGACTCCCTCATGGTAGTGCGTGTTTTATTTTTTTAAACCAGGCCTTCCAATTCTAGTGCTGCTACAGTTCCCTTTACAGTGGAGCCCAAGTCTGCCTTCACTTCAGTTTTCTTTCCCGCAGAGACCACCTCCGAGCGGATTTTACCAACTTTAGCCGCCTTAGGAGGAGGCATTGCCGTGATATCAACTATCAAAATCCCTTTTACAGCAGCAGTGGTGCAGTTCAAGAGGAGACCAGCTGGTAAGCAAAGCGGCTCCAGAAGCGGCAGGCTTGGACTGCGTGAGCGTAAAGGCGTGTGAGAATATTTCCACCGCGGTCCGTTTGCTTCATCCAGATGCCAGAATCCCCAGTTCTAACAAATGCTAATCACGTTCAGTGCATATGGAAGTTCCTTAGGTGCAAATTAAAAAATGTAATCTCTAAACCATGTTAGTGAACTCTCTGGTTTGGCGTATTGAGAAATAAATGGGTGCACAAATGCTCACCATTGGTACATTGGAGGCGTACTGACAGTAGTAGCAACATAGTATATCAATCAGTGGCGGCTCGCAGTGGGAGTGCTGCGGGCGGTGGGGCGAGCGGGGGAGGGTCAGGGGGGTAGAGGAGTCGGACATATGACGTGCACGAGTAAAGTAAGTAAATAAATATATAAAACTATTTACCTTGCGTTCTCTGCATCACCAACTCGGTAATGCAGCGAGCGCAAGGTAAATGGTTTTATTTATTTATTTACTTACTTACTTTACTCATGGACGTCGTATGTCCGACTCCACTAACCCCCCACCCTGCTCCTCCCCCGCCTCACCCACTTCCTCTGCAAGCCGCCACTGATATCAATGCTAAATGCAATATATTTCAACATAATTCATTTTGCCATTATCACTGAGCAGCTTTAACAACTCATGTCTTTCCAGTAATTGTTCCTAAAAATCATTCCCTTCCTTGTTAAGACTCACATAAATGTCAGACCTAGTTAATTCTAGCAGATACTTGGGCTCATCTCACAATTCCTGTCATCCAATTCATTCCATTGCCTGGGCTTCCCAAATGGGCCCACTTCTACTTAGCATCCCTAACATCTGACCTGCTCCATTTCAGTGAAATGACCTTTGGGGCAACCTTTACTGTATCACAAAAACTGCCTGTTGGTCCAGCTCAACATTTTTCTAGGCTTTAACACCAATGACCATCAAGCCTGAATTCACTCTTTCAAATCTGTAATTGTCTTCAATTACATCATCTTGTAGTGGTTGAAGTTATAACTGGTCCAGATGACTTCCCTCAAGACTACATTCACTTTGAATAGAGCTTCAACCTCTACAGGAGTCCTGCTAGCCAACAAGGAATTCAGAATTTACCTGTACCAAGAGGACATGCTTTGCTACAATTCAAGTATGGATACACAAATCCTAATTCAAACTGTACCATACCAATCACATCAAACAGAGTTTGTGGTAATTACCAGTAACTACAAACAACAACAAAAGGCCTGTTCCCTGTGATTACATTTGGCAGCTTCCCTTCTCATCTTATCAACAGCACTCACATTGTGGGCTTTCTGAGTAACACCAACCTTAAGGTCAACCAAACATCACTGATAGGATATAAGCCACCTACTGTCAATTGACTTGCTCCTTTGAGTGAAATACTTATATCCAGGCCTCAGAACCATATCTAGGCTCTGCCCTTTGTGGAAAAGTAAATTTTGTCATGTTCTGTGTCCCTACGTGTCATCCATCATATGTTATGTGTGCATGACCAATATGCATATGTTATTCCCCATGTCCGATTAAAGACGCAATTATAGTTGTGTCCACCTCTGATATGCCATTTCCCAGTCCTCATGAATAATATGAGTGTCAGGCCTATGTAAAGTTATGTTGCCACGTTTCTTAGTGTGCACGTTATTTCATTATAAAGTCCCCGTTTCGAGGCCTCAAGTGGGCCCGGACATCAGATTTAGAGCCTGTCTCCTGAACCCTTGCTGAGGAGCGATTCAGCCCCCACCTGTATCCTCGACCTTTCACTTACTTCCTGCCTCGCAGTCCCCGGTGCAGCTTGGCTCTGCCTCCGAGTCTGCCAAGACTATGTTATGATTCCAGCTATCAGTTTAGTCCTCCTTCTCTGCATTCCTAAGCTACTGAACTGCATCAATAGTTTCCGTCATTGTCTAGCCTATTCGGCTCCATGTAAGAGAAATACTGGATTTAATGGTCATTTAATATTCTTCATCACGCACTTCATGTAGAATAATTTATGCTTCAGTCTTAGAGTCAGTTAGCTTCTCCCCTCATGACTCTTAGTTTATATCAACATGTTCCCTAAACATCAGATACCAGATAGGGTCTAGGTACATGTCGCTCCGACCCTCCAGACTTCAGTCTCTGCTCCTAGCACAGAGTTCATAGCCCCCAGCTTCTCCTAGTAACACGTCATTGCCAGTTTGCGCGCACCATTAGGTTAGAGGTCCCGGCTCCTTAGGTAGCCCCCTCCAATGTTTCCGCCCATTTCATGACATATTCTATTACGTTTGCATCACATGTCTATGTATACGCCCTGTTACACCTCCTTTGTACCCTTATCTTTCGCGACTGCTACGCGTCACACCTACTGCTCCACCCACTGCTACGCCCATTGCAATGTAATGCTATGTGTTTGCGTTATGTATATATGCTCATGTAATGTTATTAAATGTTAGAGCTAGCCATTCCAGATCCTGTCCCCGGCAGCTGCCGGGCCATGCTAGTCCTTGCCATTCTGTTCCTATGCAGGTTATCCTGTCCCTGTCCTTTATGCTGTAATAAACCTGCAAAACTCCCACTACCTCGAATCTTGACTCTTAT
Organism: Lissotriton helveticus; assembly: GCF_964261635.1. Taxonomy (NCBI): domain Eukaryota; kingdom Metazoa; phylum Chordata; class Amphibia; order Caudata; family Salamandridae; genus Lissotriton; species Lissotriton helveticus. The sequence continues at coordinate 176,217,624 of NC_136065.1, forward strand.
TTTATTGAGCTATCTGTTATTCATTCATTCATTCAAAAATAGATCCGGTATTATTTATTTATATACCACATAATGGCGCCCGAATAGATTCAAGTTTTACCCAGATTATTAACAACGAAAAAGGAAGACTGGGATGCAATCTCAGCCTGTAAACAGAAACAAGATGAAGATATTAGTGATTTTTATTCTAGGTTTGAAAAGTGCTTTAGTATCAACAGTGGCCTCAAGACAAGTAGTGAGTCATACCCTCACCTTTTCGTTACCAAATTAGTCGAGAATTCAAGTCCACCAATTAAAAACCGAGTTTTGAAAGTCGAAAGCACCTGGCAAGCTAATACTCCGTCCCAGATGCTCCAGATGCTCCAGTATCACCAGAATAGAATCAGGGAAGAGCAAGAACACGAGAGAAAACGTATGAAAGACACGAAAATGAAAGTACTAGTTGCACAATCTGTTCCTCAAGACAGTCAGAAGAGGGGTCCGAATCAAGCCAGTCATCCTGCAGCTCCCGTTAAAGGGAATTGCAATTATTGTAAACAGCCAGGTCATTTTATAAATGAGTGTGCAGTTCTGAAACATAACATAGCTACTGGTAAGACTAAAGAAAGACCACGTCCGCCTAGACAGGAACAAGTTTCACAGATTCCTCAGTCACAGAATGTACCACAGACAGTTACAGCACCGCAGCCTATTGCTGCAACACAGCATGTTACATCGCAGATGTACCAGTATGCACAGTCTGAGTATCCAGAGTACCAGCCATATTCATGAAACAGCCTAGAGAGGGAGGTAGGCTTGCCTCTCATCGAGATACCTGTAGATCAAGAGGGTCCCTATGTTCACAGTCAAGTATTAGGGAAAGACAGAAAGTTTTTGATTGATACAGGGGCAAGTAGGACCACAATTAGTCACGCCGAAGTTCCAGGGGCTCCGCTCTCAGGCTCAAGAAATGTTTCCCTTGGATTTTCAGGAAAGCCTATCGTTAATGAGATTTCAAAGCCAGTCACTCTAGGAGTAGGTCCATTGTCCCGCACTACTGATCTGTTACTTACTAAGTCATGTCCGGAAAACCTATTAGGCATTAAGACATTGAAAGAGTTAGGTGCAGTTATATGTTGTTCCCCTGAGGGAATACGATTGTTCCTACGTGACTTTAAGGGTCACTATGTATTACGAGATTTTGATCCCAGACTGTCTAAAGTTCCGCAGCATTTATGGGCGCAAGGTCCAACTGATGTTGGTTACATGCAAATCACACCCCATCGTGTGACTCTCAAACCAGGTGTAGTGTTACCACGAATCAGGCAGTATAGATTGCCACCTGAGGCTGTAGCAGCCTTATCCAAAATTATTGACGAGCTCATGGCCCAAGGAGTAGTTGTAGAAACTGACTCCAATGTATGTAACTCTCCGATCATTCCAGTTATGAAACGTACTGATCCAAATGCACCCCCAGTATATCGATTAGTGATTGATTTACGAGAACTTAACAAATGTATTATTCCTCAGTACCCAGTTGTCCCAGACATCTCTTCCCTATTGACAGCCATTGATTCCGAAGCCACGTTCTTCACTGTCATAGACCTCAAGAATGCATTTTTCAGTGTTCCGATTCATCCAGACAGCCAGTTTCTTTTCGGATTTTGTTTAAATGGAAGGAGCTATATGTTTACACGCGCTCCTCAAGGTTTCACAGAAAGTCCTAGTATTTACAGTCAAGCACTCAAGAGACAACTAGACAACATTCACATGCCAACTGACACTGCCCTGCTCCAGTATGTCGATGATCTATTGATCACAGCCCGTTCTGAACGTGACTGCGAGCGTGCGTCACTCACGGTTCTGTATTTCCTAGCCGAGATGGGGCACAAGGTATCCCCTTCGAAGCTTCAATTCTGTGTCCAGCAAGTGGTCTACTTAGGACACTTACTGTCCAAGAGGGGTAGGCAGTTGACACCAGACCGTATCCAGTTGATAGCGAGTCTTCCTCAGCCCAGAACCCAGAAGGAGGTACGTGCTTTTATTGGCCTTACTTCTTATTGTAGACAATGGATTCCACAGTATGCATTTCTAGCCAAGCCACTGATACAGTTAACGACACAGGAGGCAGCCGCAATGACTGTCCTCCCTTGGACATCTGAACATACACTTAGTTTCAACGAGTTAAAGAAAGCTTTATGCCAAGCTCCAGTCCTAGCTACACCGAACTACAGTAAGCCTTTTACACTTTTCGTTACTGAACGTGAAGGTACAGCATTATCTGTTCTCACACAAGATCAAGCAGGACAAAACAAGCCTTGTGCTTATTTTTCGAGCACACTAGATCCAGTCGCCCAGGCTCTGCCTGCGTGCCTCAAGTCAGTTGCAGCCACAGCACTAGCTATCAGACAAAGTGATTCCATAGTCTTAGGACACTCCTTGACAGTACAAGTCCCACACTCCGTGGAAGTTCTTTTAAACCGAACACAAACACAGCACTTGACAATTGCACGTTTGACAGGTTATGAATTGACACTGTTTCAGCCACACATAGAAATCAGACGCTGCAACATCCTGAATCCTGCTACACTGTTACCATCAGTTAATCCAAATTCTGCCACACACGACTGTGTGGAAGTAGTCAACATTACGACAAAACCAAGACAAGACCTGACAGACATTCCGTTACCAGATCCCGACCTGACACTTTATGTGGATGGTTCATGTATGAGGACTAGTACAGGAGATTTAGTTGCCGCGTATGCAGTGACTACTGACACTGAGGTTATTGAGACACACCGCATTGACACTCTGTCCGCTCAAGCAGCAGAGCTAGTTGCTCTGACACAAGCCTGCATACATGCCAAGAACCTGAAAGTTAATATTTACACGGATTCACGCTACGCATTTGGAGTCGTTCACGACTTTGGAGTGCTCTGGCAAGAGAGAGGTTTCATGACTTCTCATGGAACCAAGATTCAGCATGGTCTCCTTATTCAGGCTCTGTTAGATGCCATACATTTACCGACCTCCATTGCTATTATGAAATGCAAAGCACATACGAAAGTTACTGACATTATTTCCCAGGGTAATGATCTAGCAGATCGCACAGCCAAGCTTACAGCACAGACTCTAGACATTCAAGTTAATCCGACACAGACACAAACCCTAGATCCGACTACATGTATGACAGTTAAGGACCCTACTCAGGATGTCATAGATATCCAGTTACATGCTACTCCCGATGAAATGAAGAAATGGTCCGAACAAGGAGGGGTCCAGACAGATCAAGGATGGGTGACGAAGGGAAGAACCGCATGGTTTCTCCCCGACTCTATGGTTCAAGTCATTATTAATACCGCACATAGTCCAGCACACTTAGGAGAAAAAGCAATGTTAGACAGTATCCAGAACATTTGGTTCAACAAGCATTTACGAGCTGCAGCCAAGCAGAAAGTCCGTACCTGTATGATATGTTGTCAGTTTAATCCAGGTAAAAGTGTCCCGGTGGAACAAGGTGGATTCCAGCCCCCTGACCACCCTTTTGAGGTCCTCCAGATGGATTATATTCAGATGGAGCGATGTCGAGGTTTCAAGTATGTCCTTGTAGTTGTATGCGCTTTGTCCAGATGGACAGAAGCATATCCAGTCCCAGATTACACAGCCGCGACCACTGCCAAGCAGTTGGTTCGTGAGTTTTTCCCTCGATATGGACTCCCTAGAGTCGTATATTCTGATAACGGTCAGCCATTTTCATCTGAGTTGATGAAACACGTTTCCCTGTTGTTAGGGTACCAGTGGAAGTTTCATTGTGTACGCCATCCTGAAGCAGCCGGTCTAGTCGAGAGACATAATCAGACTCTGAAAATCCGAATTGCCAAAATATGTAAAGACAAGGGTGTGGACTGGCTAGTAGCTCTGCCAGTTGCTTTGTTTTATATGCGCATGGTCGCACATTCCAGATCAGGTCTGTCCCCGTATGAGGTCGTATTCGGCCGCCCCCCTAACATGTGGGGTACTCCTAGACCCCGAAGTATTACCGATGTTTCATGTAATATGCTGACAGATTACCTAGCTTCCTTGATGTCTGCCCTCAACTCATGTCGTTCACAGGTTGCCGCCGCATTTCCAGACAATACCGAGGTGGCACCGCATGAAATCGTTCCAGGTTCGATGGTACTCGTGCGGAACTTCGACAGATCAAGTCCGCTGGAGCCACGTTGGAAGGAGCCCCGTCAGGTCCTCCTCACCACCCGTACAGCTGTGAAATTGGAAGGACGCCGCGGCTGGGTGCATCTTTCGCACGTCAAGAAATTCTACGGATTAAAACCGGTCTCTAAGAACATTTCCCAGGATATCAAGACTTGTCAAAACATTGTTCCTAAGGACTGTCCCGCAAATGACATTGACACAACCCCTCCCTTGGTAGAGAAAACTCCGCAGCAGGAGTATAAGCAAAAACTCCGGTCTAGTAAAATAAGTCAGTCAGTTTGATTGTATAAGTCCTCCCCTAGGTGAAACGGTTAGACTGTTTCTGACATGTATAAAATAGACCCCCATAGTGAGAGAGTTAGTCAAAACTCAATTCGATGTATCATTTTTCTAAGTTTCATATTATTTCTCAGCCTTTTGATTTCCTGCACCAGTTACGCATTTTTCCTGTGTTTTCCAGTTCCTCATGTAAAAAAGCCTTCTAATGTTACAGTAGAGCACACGTTTAGTGATCTGCCTCCTCATGAATATTCATACCGCCTCGCGATGCGTAACAATACATTTATCCGCATGTTGCATTATTCACACCAGACCAGCAATGCCACTAATTGTTGGGTGTGTGGTCGACTGCCCCCTTTCCAGACGTCAAAGGGAGTTCTGCCACTTTTTCCTTATCCTTTTTCACATAATGGTTCGTGTGGAGCATGGTCCACGTTAACGTCATCCTTAACAGATATGTCTTTTCTTAACAGCACATGTTTCCCAGACAAGAAAGGTCTCCCCCACAGAACAGGTTTAGATCTAGAAAATGAAGTGTACAATTTAGGTAACTATTCGTCGAATTTCATGGTCCTGAATGTTCAGTCTGATACTACTCCAGACTCACCTGCTATTTCAGTACTACCAGTCAAAGGCGAATTATGTGTCCGTAATTATGGTTCCGTACATGTAGGACATAGTGATTGTACTACTATTATCAAGTATAGTGACAGTGGGAAATCTATTTTTAAAGCTTCACGTCATTCTTATTTCGTTTGTGGTCAAACTGCATATGTTCGTCTGCCCCTCGATTGGGAGGGAACCTGTTACATTGCCTTCCTACTGCCACCTGTTTTCCTAGCCCCACCTGACTACCATAGGAATTCCTTCCTAGTACACACTAGACACAAGAGAAACCTCCCGATTGTCGATTATACTGAGACTGCTGCAGAGCAATTCATTGATATTGATAAAGGTGTTTTCCCTTATTTAGGCACAGTTGTAAATAGTAAGCTAATTCGTAGGTTAACAAGAACCCTTGAAGCTGTAGTAGATGAGACTGCCTCCGCTCTAGGTAACTTAACCGAAGAGCAATCCTTTATGAGAATTGTTGTGCTCCAGAATCGTCTCGTCCTTGACGTCATACTGGCCGATAGGGGCGGGGCCTGTAGAGTCCTCGGATCCAGTTGCTGCATTTTCATTCCAAATAACGCGCCGTCTGTTTATTCAGCTATAACCAGACTTCACAAAATTGCCCATCTGTTACACCAAGATCCAGGCACCTGGACATGGTCCGGTTGGTTCTGGAATATAATTTCTGCATGGGGATGGAAAGTCCTGTCCTTTCTAGGTATCGCAGTAGCGATCATATTCAGCTGCTGTCTCTGTATACAATGTGGCCCTGCGATTTGCGGCATGTGTGCTACCTCTTGTATTCCTAGTCCCAAGCCCCGTTCTAAATCCCGTTCCAAGACAATTCGAGATGAACAAATGGTACTGTATGAAATGATAGATGGTATCATGAATATTGATGTTTCCTGATGGAAACGTAGTGACAAGGAGGGAATGTGGAAAAGTAAATTTTGTCATGTTCTGTGTCCCTACGTGTCATCCATCATATGTTATGTGTGCATGACCAATATGCATATGTTATTCCCCATGTCCGATTAAAGACGCAATTATAGTTGTGTCCACCTCTGATATGCCATTTCCCAGTCCTCATGAATAATATGAGTGTCAGGCCTATGTAAAGTTATGTTGCCACGTTTCTTAGTGTGCACGTTATTTCATTATAAAGTCCCCGTTTCCAGGCCTCAAAAGGGCCCGGACATCAGATTTAGCTCCTGTCTCCTGAACCCTTGCTGAGGAGCGATTCAGCCCCCACCTGTATCCTCGACCTTTCACTTACTTCCTGCCTCGCAGTCCCCGGTGCAGCTTGGCTCTGCCTCCGAGTCTGCCAAGACTATGTTATGATTCCAGCTATCAGTTTAGTCCTCCTTCTCTGCATTCCTAAGCTACTGAACTGCATCAATAGTTTCCGTCATTGTCTAGCCTATTCGGCTCCATGTAAGAGAAATACTGGATTTAATGGTCATTTAATATTCTTCATCACGCACTTCATGTAGAATAATTTATGCTTCAGTCTTAGAGTCAGTTAGCTTCTCCCCTCATGACTCTTAGTTTATATCAACATGTTCCCTAAACATCAGATACCAGATAGGGTCTAGGTACATGTCGCTCCGACCCTCCAGACTTCAGTCTCTGCTCCTAGCACAGAGTTCATAGCCCCCAGCTTCTCCTAGTAACACGTCATTGCCAGTTTGCGCGCACCATTAGGTTAGAGGTCCCGGCTCCTTAGGTAGCCCCCTCCAATGTTTCCGCCCATTTCATGACATATTCTATTACGTTTGCATCACATGTCTATGTATACGCCCTGTTACACCTCCTTTGTACCCTTATCTTTCGCGACTGCTACGCGTCACACCTACTGCTCCACCCACTGCTACGCCCATTGCAATGTAATGCTATGTGTTTGCGTTATGTATATATGCTCATGTAATGTTATTAAATGTTAGAGCTAGCCATTCCAGATCCTGTCCCCGGCAGCTGCCGGGCCATGCTAGTCCTTGCCATTCTGTTCCTATGCAGGTTATCCTGTCCCTGTCCTTTATGCTGTAATAAACCTGCAAAACTCCCACTACCTCGAATCTTGACTCTTATTTTATTGAGCTATCTGTTATTCATTCATTCATTCAAAAATAGATCCGGTATTATTTATTTATATACCACACCTTTTACATCTGAATAGTGGAAACATTCTACTACCAGCATCCTTGAGAAGCACAACACACCACTGTACAGCATCCTCAATGTAGCAGCATGCATTAACATCGCTATATGTATGCAAAACACACTGACCCTCAAAGTCATCCACTGTCTCTCACAATCCAGACCTGATCTACCCTCTTCAAGTCAATGAACTCTAACATTCCACAGCACCTGGTCACCAACATGGAGACCTTCAGTGGAACACTCACAACATGCAGTAGCATTATTTGTTTGAGACATAAGATGTGGTCCTAAGGATTCGCTTGCTTTAGTCCTAGGATTCTGAGCACCATTCTAGTCCAGAAGCAGCAGGTTTCTTCCTTTCCCCACCTGTAGAAGGAGATGTCATGCCATCTCTTCAAGCAACACCTATTCACAGAGTAACCACCAGGATGCTGAATGGCTCCTAAAAAGATTGTTATTCCACCACTCCCCAAGAAATCACTTCCATGCCCATTTGCTGCCCCTGCCCTCCCATTAAACTGAACCCATCACTATTCCTGCACTCCTCTCTCTCTACCCTCCACTTGAGTCTGTAGACCCACCGTCCTCCACCTTCTTACTCACTTCTGAACTACTCACTACAAAACCACCATTCTTCACTGCGTTAAATGTTTTTGCAGCTGAGCTTGCACTATTCAAGTCATACATAGATACACATGCACCAAACAATTCATTTGAACTCAAACAATTGTTACAGAACGCATACTCCCCCAAGGCCGCTACTGTTTATCTCCCGGTGTTCTGTGTTGTGCCAGGGGCTGTCTGCACTGTCCTCTCAATCAATCAATCAATCAATCAACCATTTGTATAGCGCGCTACTCACCTGTGTGGGTCTCAAGGCGCTGAGGGGGAGGGCGGGTGGCAGCTACTGCTCGAACAGCCAGGTCTTGAGGTGTTTCCTGAAGGTCAGCAGGTCCTGGGTCTGACGTAGGTGGGTTAGGAGGGTCTTCCACGTCTTGGCGGCGAGGTAGGAGAAGGATGTGCCACCGGTGGTGGTTCTGTGAATGCGTGGGACAGTGACGAGGGCGAGGTCTGCAGAGCGCAGGTGGCGGTTTGGGGTGTAGAAGGTGAGACGATTGTTGAGGTATGCTGGTTCGGCGTTGTGGAGTGCTTTGTGAGCGTGGGTAAGGAGCTTGAATGTGATCCTCTTGTTGATGGGGAGCCAGTGCAGGTCCTTCAGGTGGGCAGTGATGTGGGAGTGGCGGGGTCTTCTGATTTTAAAAAGTCAGGTATACACGAGGAACAGCGTTTGCAGTCCAAACTGGGAATTTCTGGACCAGCGTCTGAGATAACTTGTGTACTACTCTGAAAAAAATAGGCCTAGATCAAGATTTAAATACACTCGCAAAATTTGCATAATTCACAAACGTTTGCATTACACGACAATTTGTGAAATCCTTGGAATTCTGTATTATGTAATTGTGACTCATTTTTTCCTGTACAATACTGGCTCCAACAAAACATGTCTTACCACAAGATATGTTCTACTTGATCAAGTATCTTGCTGGTATATTACATGATTTTTTCCCTTGTGGTAAAATATTATGCGCGCAATCAATAAACCATATTTTTTGTCATTCAAATAATTTCCCTAAAGTTTTGAGAAAAGTAAATTATGGGATTCTGTGCAACCTTTCCAGTGATCTCAAAGAGACTTGTCGCACTGTAAGTACTTCTAACTAAATTAATTAATTAGTAAATAAATTATGAAATTAATGAAGAAATATTTTTTAATCAAAAACAATACTTTTCTGTGAACTCTTCCACACTGATTCTTCACTTCACGTCTAGTTCTAGCGCCAAGAAGCCGTCACATTGGCAAACACTCTACAGTAATTATAACTAAAATAACATCATGGCAGTAAACTGAACATATCTACTCATATCATTGCAATTTTTACTACATTTTAAGACTGGGTAATTCTTAGACAATTTCAACGTTCTTAATCACACATTCCCACCGTTCTGTGTAATTCTTGGTCTCGCAATATATGTTTAGAGACTGCAAAACATTACGTTGCTAAGTATTTAAACTGGTATACGCTGCTTACAAGTGAGGACGATTATTGTGCCTGACTATTTGCAAATAAAACTTAAAGTGAATTGAGTTTTTGCAAACGTTATTTTTCCACAGGCTACGCCATGAAACGCCATCTGTTTAGTGGTGTGCACTGTTTCTCATATAAATGGAAATGGAGATGTTTTAGAATTCCACTGATGTTGCGTGAATGTGCTGTGGAAATTACTAAAGGCTGAAGTACCGACTCACGCTGCGTATTTGTATTTTTTTGTTCGTGACGATCAATGGTTAAGTAGTCAAGACAGACAAAGAGCCGGACTCGAAAAATAGATGACGGCTTACATTTTTGGGCCCATGCTGCTGCCATTATTCTCTTACCAACAAAAACGCCCAAAAGGTAGGGATGAAAGAAAGGAAATTTATGCAGGTCACATTTTAAAACAAGAAAGTGGGAGAAAATGTGAAAAATAAATCTGGGGAATGTATTATCCCCATTCACTTACTTTGAAGAACAGTCAATTTTAGGCGGGACATAGCTAAAACATTACTTTTTGTGCTTCAATAATCGAGAGGCTCCTGCCCGAATCAGGGGGCATATTATCAAGACAGGCGATAAAATTATCGCCGTTTTAGCGGCAGAAAACTGCCGCTAAAACGGCGATAATGGGCTTGATAATATGCTCTATGGAAATCCAATTGAAGCCCATGTTAAATGTGAAGGACATCTAACATGGGCTTCTATTGGAATTCCATGGAGCATGGTATCAAGCCCATTATAGCCGTTTTAGCTGCAATTTTCTGCTGCTAAAACGGCGATAATTTTATTCCCTGTCTTGATAATATGCCCCCAGGTGTGTTGGCATGCATGGAAATTTAATGCATTCTGGTGTGGTCTGTCCAGTTATTACAAAAAAAGAAGATGTCCACCATTGCCACAAATAGCTTTGAAGATTGTTAGAATGAAGCGAGCCTTGAATCTCCAGCGATTCTACAAAGAAGGAGATGGGAGGGATGACTTTGTATCCTCTCCTTTGAAGTTTCTCAAATATTTAGTGTTTTTCTTGCTCTGCAAGTATTTATTCTCCCTCTCCTTTGATTCCTGCTTGGAATGTTTGTGTATTGAAGTCAATGGGTGGTGAGCCGGCCAGGAGCCTCTCATCTCTTTCCTTTCATCTCTCCTCTGTCTTGGAGTCCCTCCAAACTGATGCTCCCTTCTCATATGGCATGCTGGGAATAGGTCTCTTTCTGCTCATGAAAAAGTGACCTACATATTAATAATCCGCCAAATGTGACCCGTCCATCAGTGTTTAATGCCTGCTTTACAGGCAATTCCATTGTATTTCCACATGCATAAAAAGAAAGTTATCGAATTTACTATCTGCAGGCAATACCACCACAGTCACCACATGTTCAATATAAATACATGCACATCTCGCTTACCATCAAATTCTATATATATTTCACTCGCCCTCCATCAACAACCTTGTATCAGAGGTGCAATGCATTTCCTTATTTGTTTTGTAGCATGAACCAGGCACAACACGGCCTCAGAGTGCTTTACAGGCATAGGTAGTAACAGAAGTGGTATGCTTAAGGAAAGTGCAATCTGCAAATGAAACACACGAAATGCAGATGTAATATAAATATGCATACTAAGTTCACGTTTTATGTGGAAGGTGCCTATAACTGATTAATATTTACAGTTTGGGAGCAGTAAATGTTAGATTTAGAGAGACATATAGATAATGGGGTTTAATCAGATGTTTTAAAAACAGTACTTATTATATCATCACAGGAAGTGTAAATTATAAGGTAAACACTAACATGTCTTTTTAAAGGCAATTAATGCAGGAGATATGCAGAGTTTGGTAAGTAAAGTGTTCCAGAGCCTTGGGCACATACCAATGATAGTGGGTGGAGAAAAACTTTAGATTTATTAATTTACCTACCATAATTATAATAATCACACACTTGATTACAAACATTGACTGGGAGTTAAAAACAAATAATGTCAGATCTAAGAAATGATAATCTGTTGTTGGAGCCATCCTTAAGAGACTACAAATTAATAGACCACCTTCAATCTGTGGAATGTGGTCTGAATGATTTGCAAGACTGTGCAAACCAAACAACGACTATCTGAACCACCCCACTCCCCTGTAAGTTGTCTTTCCTAGCCATACACGTTTCAAAGAGTGGCAACTCCGTATATTATCTACTGATGACACCTGTCCATATATTTTATATATGCCCAAGTTTATATCCAAGTGTCAATAGTTGGTGTAATGAAGTTAGCAGTTCAGTAGTTGGGGTGGGCGGAGCTAGGTGGGCAGAGGGGAAGAGGAGGGGACAGAATAGGAAAGGGCAGGCAGAGTAGGGACAGGGACAAGGGAAGTTGTGCATGAATAAAGCTCCAGTAAGAACACACCACAGCGTCTGTGTTTATGGTAGCAGGACGCTACAGCTGGCGACGAGGGTGGGATGTGCATGAACCCCACAGACCCTCACAAGAGAGCCCTGTCCCCAGCGTGCTTCGAGGAGCCGGCAACGCTGACCAGGAAAACGAAGCTGTGACCAGTCAAGTGTGACCAGCAGCAGGTGACCCTGTCCCCCCCCCAATAGTTGGGAGGGACTCGAGAGGGAGCCAAGGCACCAGGCATCGCAACGCCCGAGGCAGAAGTGACCCCTTCGTGCCAAAAAGCGACTTGTGCAAGAAAGCGCGGTGTCCAGCCAGCGCTGCAAGAACAGAAGCCAGGAGCCTACCCTGACCCTGCCAGACCCCAACAGAGGAAAGAAAGTGCCCTCGCGTGGAGGACGGCGCCCCACGGAGACCGCCTGCCAAGCGGTGCTAACCGAGCGCTGTTCGCGCCAAAACGGAGGAAAAGCTCACCCCCGATGCGTGAGACATCGCTTACCTGACGCGCGGTAAGCAGGGAGCTCGCCTGGATCGCGTCCGATCGCTCTGGTGCCCGAGGAGCGTCTGAAGAGGTGCAGAGGGCGAGCTGCATGAAGAGGCTGGCTGCCGGTGAGTGCCAAGTGGAGAATGAGAGCCTGAATGAAACTCTGTGAGACACGAGACTTCCCTAGTGGCGGCCATCTTTAAGTCAGGCGCCTTCTGGGACGACCTCCCTGTGCAGAATAGAGGCGGCCATTTTGAAGTCAGGCATCAGGAAATATACATGTAATACAGGAAAACAAGCATTGGAAGCAGCAAAAGGAAGAAGAGAGAGAAAACAAGCATTGACAGTTGCAAGAGGCAAACAAGCATTGCTAGCCACAAGTGACGAAACTTGGAAACGCACGTCAGTTGCTGACGCAAGAGGCAGACGCAAGCGTCCGAGCTCAGTGCCACGATGTCCAACCCTCCCGCGCAGAAGGATGTCACGGGAGGTACCCACCTGCGCGCCCCAGAGCCGTTGTCAGTTACGACAGGAAGCAGCATGGGACTAAAATGGCAAGAATGGCTCGAGGACTTTGAGGACTACATCGAAGGGTCCAAAATTGAACCAGACAAGGATAAGATCATAGCCCTTCGCAATCTAGGGGGGCGTGAAATAAGCAAGATCGTACGAGAGATTCCCGCCACAGATGGTGATACATATGACAAAGTAAGAACTGTTCTGAACAATCGTTTTCTGCACAAAAGAACCGTCGACTATGAGAGGCATAAATTCCACCAGCAGCGCCAGGGTAAGGAAGAACCACTGAGCTCCTTCATACATCGGCTGCGGAGGCAGTCCCTACACTGTGATTTTACCAACTTCTCGCCGGATGCAGCCATCAAATCTCAAATAATCACGGGGTGCCATTCGGAGTCCCTGAGACGGCGGCTGCTGCGAAAACCTCAAGAACTTGCGGAAATCGAAGAGAACTCCCGACTGTACGACCAGGCCGAGGAAAATGCAGCGGAAATTGAAACAGGGCCCAGCACCAGCCGTGAGCACGCTAACCGCATCACTGAGAGACGGCAGGGACGTCAGGATCGGCGCGACAGTGGACGGCGCCACCCGCGAGACCGATCGAGGCGCTCCAAATACTCACCCAGGCGACGCCCGGATTACAGGAGAAAGGAATCCGATAGGAGAGACCGCCGGCCTGAACGCACGAGACGATGCTTCAGGTGCGGATACGACTATCCTCACATTGACTCCTGCCCTGCCATGGGCCAACGGTGCCGGAAATGTGGACGGTCCAACCACTTTGAGGCCATGTGTGGGGATTACCACAAAGAAAAACGCAATGATGGCGGCAGACGGGAAGGATCACAGCGGCCCTCACGTTCGGAGGCCAAACGTCACCACATCAGAGCTGTCCAGGAAGAGCCTTCTGGATCTCCCACATCCTCGCATTCGAGTCGTGACTCGCGGCGCTCCCGCTGGGACCGTCGTTCCCCCTCAAAAGACTCAAGATCGTCCTCCTCCAGGCACTCATCCTACACCACCGAATATGTCAACTTTGCTGACCACGATCAGTTCAAACGTTATCCACGCCTCAACATCAAAGTGGGTAATCATGCAGCTAAGTTCATGATGGACAGCGGAGCATCACTTAACTACATATCTGTTGCTGAACACGACCGTATGGACCCCAAGCCACGTCTGCACTTCGCACCTGTCCGCGTCTACACCTGGATGGCAAAGAAACCTCTCCAATGTTTGGGCAAATTTGACACCACCCTAACACACGGCGAACTCTCCATCCCAGCAGTTATCCACGTGATCAAGGGTCCTGAAGCTGACTGTCTGTTGAGCCTCCCCACGGCGGAACGTCTTCAACTGGTACACATCCTTTTCAACGTCCATGACATCTCGGACTGCGCTGGAAAGTTCCCTTCCCTCTTCCGAGGTCTGGGGAAGCTGAAAGGCCGTCAGATCCACCTGCATATTAACGAAAACATCAAACCAGTGGCCCAACACCCGAGAAGAGTGCCATTCCACTTGCAATCCGCTGTCGAGCGTGAACTGCAGGACCTCTTGGACGCTGATATCATTGAGCGCACGGCGGGCCCCACCCCATGGGTGTCCCCGGTGGTTATTGTCCCCAAGAAAGGCTCGCAGAACAAAGTCCGTCTCTGCGTGGACATGCGCCTGCCGAACCAAGCAATTGAGCGGGAGCGGCACCCAGGCCCGCTCCTGAGCGACATGATCACGGCCCTTAACGGGGCGACCGTGTTCTCAAAACTGGACCTGAACAAGGGCTACCATCAGCTCGAGCTTGATGACAGCTCCCGCCCCATCACGACCTTTGCCACTCACCTTGGTCTCTTCCGCTACAAACGCCTCAGCTTTGGCGTCTCTTCGGCCGCCGAGATCTTCCAGGAGGCCATACGTCTTGTCATCCACCACATCCCCAACGCGCTTAACTACAGCGACGACATCCTGGTCTACGGCTCAGACACGCAGGAGCATGACACTGCCCTTGATCGTGTCTGCCTCGCTCTGATGGAGGCTGGGTTGACTCTCAACCGAGAGAAGTGTGAGTTTCATCAGTCGACCCTGAAGTTTTTCGGACACATCTTCTCTGCGAGTGGCATGAAACCGGACCCAGACAAAATCGCCACACTCAACAACACCAAGAGTCCGACAGACGCCAACGACTTGCGTTCATTTCTTGGAATGGCCAGCTACTGCGCCCGCTACATTCGTGACTACGCCACTGTGAGTCACCCTCTGAGGCTCCTCACGAAAGCTGGTACACAATTTGTGTGGACTCCGGAGTGCGAGCGTGCCTTCAAGGACATCAAACACGCTGTGGAATCAGCCAAATGCCTCTCCTACTTCAATCCGAGGAGAAAGACAGAGATCACCGTGGACGCAAGCCCGGTGGGCTTAGGGGCCATCCTGGCACAGTACGACCATGAGTCGGATCAGAGAAGAATCATTGCCTATGCCAGCAGGAGCTTAACAGACCCCGAGAAACGGTACTCCCAACCGGAAAAGGAGAGCCTAGCCGTCGTGTGGGCGTGCGAACATTTCCACATTTTCATTTATGGGAAACATTTCACGCTCATAACTGACCATCAAGCGCTCGTCACGATTTATGGCAATCCCAAGTGCAAAATGCCTCCCAGGATTGAGAGATGGGGCTTGCGGCTGCAAGAGTACACATTCTCAATTATTCACAAACCGGGGAAGGATGAGAATCCGGCCGATTATATGTCTCGCCACCCCCGAGACTCATCAGAGACTGTGCCTTCCATTGCGGAAGAATACATTCATTTCGTAACCAACCATGCTCGTCCACCAGCCATCCCCATGCACGCCATTCGGGAAGCGACCAGCCAAGACAGCACCTTACAAACGGTGATTGAGCGCACCCGAACCAACAGGTGGAGATATCACCCGCAGGAGGAAAAGGAAAGTCCTGCTGTCAGGAAAGAACTACAAGCCTTCCGGCATGTCTCCGACGAACTATCTGTAACCAGTGACGACCTCCTCCTTAGAGATCACAGACTAGTCATACCAACGACCCTGAGACAAGGAGTAATTGATTTGGCCCACGAAGGCCATCGAGGAGTCGTCTCCACCAAGAGAGCGCTGAGAGAACGTGTCTGGTTCCCAGCCCTCGACCAGATGGTTGAGGACACACTGAAAGACTGCCACCCATGTCAACTGACCAGCCGCAGCAATCCACCTGCACCCCTACAGATGACTCCATTGCCTAATGGAGTATGGCAAGAAGTCGCCATGGACTTTTATGGCCCCCTGCATTCTGGGAAATATGTGGTCGTCATCCTGGACGAATACTCCAGATTCCCAGTGGCCCAGTTCATATCATCCACCAGTGCCGCCTGCACCCTCAAAGTGCTCGAAGAAGTCTTCGCGACTTGGGGTGTCCCCCGGATCATCAAGACAGACAACGGGCCCCCATTCAACAGCCATGAGTTCAGCGACTTTGCGAAACACATGGACTTTCAACATCGCAAAGTCACGCCACTCTGGCCTCAGGCCAACGGCACCGTGGAAAGATTCATGTCCACCATTAAGAGAACATTCCAGCAAGCCACGGCCGAAAAGAAAGATCTTCAGTCGGCACTAAATGAGGTCCTTAGTGCCTATAGAACCACTCCCCATTCCACAACAGGCCAATGCCCCGCGACCCTCATGCTGGGGAGGACAATGAGGAATCGAATCCCCACATGGGACGGAGCCTTGGGAAAACCTCCGTCCGACCAACAACACAGAGACATGGCCATAACCGATCGACACCGCAAGGATAAAATGAAAGAGTATGCGGACCGCAGGCGAAGGGCCCGGTCCCCCTCCCTGGAGGAAGGCGACAGAGTTGTTGTCAAGCAAGAACAACGCCACAAGACTGATTGTCGTTTCAAAGATGAGCCCCTAACAATCACCCGGCAAAAGGGCACCATGGTGACGGCCGAATCACAGACACGAAGAGTCACTCGCAACGCCTCTCATTTCAAGAAGTGCTCTTCTGAGATCGCTGAAAATGCACCTACAGTCCCCACACCTGAAAGCAGGGGCGACCCTGGGACTGTCACACCTGACACTGAACCTTCACGTGCAGAAGAACTCTCGCCTGCAGTTGTCGTGTCTGCACCGGCGAGACCCCGCCGTCACGTGCAGCCTCCTAAGAGACTGATTGCAGAGATGGACTAATCTCTATTTCTTTCATTTGTTGTTTCATTAAGAAAGGGGGAGATGTAATGAAGTTAGCAGTTCAGTAGTTGGGGTGGGCGGAGCTAGGTGGGCAGAGGGGAAGAGGAGGGGACAGAATAGGAAAGGGCAGGCAGAGTAGGGACAGGGACAAGGGAAGTTGTGCATGAATAAAGCTCCAGTAAGAACACACCACAGCGTCTGTGTTTATGGTAGCAGGACGCTACAGTTGGGTAAATGATGGATTGTACTCCTGTGTCTAACATAGTGATAGCAACAGTGCTGTGTCTACCTTTAGTTAGTATTGGGTGTATGCACAGTCTCATATTTGTTACAAGATGATCATGAATACCAGCTGTTGAAAAGCATTTCCCACCCATAACCCAACTAAGGGGCTCATTAGGATCGCGGTTTCCCACATCCTCCAGGCTGACGGAAGCCACCGCCGGCCCGGAGGATGCAGGACAACCGCTGGGGAGGCACAAAAGGCCCACCGCCAAATTAGGATGGCGGTGGGTCTCAAAATCGGTCCGCAGATTTTCCGCCGCGGTCGCCTTCCGACCGCAGGGGAAAAGCTCTAACATGGCTGGCGGTGTCTATCAGACACCGCCAGCCATATTAGGATGGCGAAAAACAGATGCCTTTCCGCTGCGGATTCTCCGCCGTGGAAAGGCATACGGTGATTTCTTTGGGGGCCCGTTGCAGCCCCCCAGGGTGATTGGGGGGTGCACATGGGGGGTACCTATGGTACCCCCCTGCATTTGCGTGCACGAAGCGGCAGGCACCGCACGGTGCCTGCCGCTTTGTGCATGCAAATGCTAAGCATGCATATTTAACCTTGCGGCGGGTGCTGCTTCAAGCAGCACCCGCCGCAATGTTAAATATTGAGGATGTGACCGCCAGGCTGGCGGTCACATCCTAATTGCACTGGAGGGACCGCCGCTGCCCCTGCATACGGTCCCTCCTCCTCTATGGTGGCGGACGGATGCAGGTCCGTCCGCCATCCCAATGAGCCCCTTAATGTATTATGTTTAAACATAAGGTGATGGAATTAGGTCATACATTGTACTGTGCTTAGGCTCGGGCACTATTATATTCTAGGCTATTACAAGGACTTTACCCATTTCATTGAATATGTTATCACCCTTTTCTTGTGCTAGCATTTCTAATAATTGAATTCCTTTCTATTGACTGCATTTTTCATTTTAGTTGGTACCCTTATGGGAACTCTTTCTTTCTGTGGTCCACAAAATTATCACTGAATTTTCTTTTTTTAGGAGGTCGACCCCAACAGCTTTAGGTTAGGACTTTATGAAGGGATATAGCTGACTTCCAAGTATCTGTGTGTCTTAAACCTTTAATTTTATTAATTATTCTAGCATCTTGTCAATTTCCAGTGTGGTAAGTTCTTTATTTTTTGTCAAGGCACTATATTACCTGTGTTTATGCCACACGTTTGCACCCTAGACTACTTCTAGGTACTGGCTTACTACCGCAGTCATTTAACGTAGCCATTTTAGATAAGCCTTTTTCCTGTTGAATACAGTCATATCCCTCAGTCAGAATTGCTCCTGAATGTCTCCTTTTTTCTTTCTTAGGATGCTACCCAAAATATCCTCATCGAGATCCCCTGGCAGTGCTTGTATAGGGAAGAAAAGACAGTATAAATGTTTTGTTAACTGTATTTTCTGTTTAACAACGAGTCCGGGACCTACAAGTGTGATTCAATTCTATTTTTTAGCATCCTGGAGAGACAGCCCCAAAACAAATTCCCTTTTTCTTTACGTGTTATGCTAACAGTTTTCCAGTATAGTTTGGACACACATGAACAGTCTCTACAGCGTATCATGTACCACCTTGTGTGGATTACAAATTCACAATTAAGGGGCCGATTCCGATCTCGGTCGGAATGGCTCCGAATCGGGTTTGGGATTAGCGGGTCAGATTCGGAGGCTGAATTTCCGTCCGGTTTGTACACGGGTACGGACGACGAAGTACGATGCGAACAAGCGTGAAATCTCCGGCCGAATTGTTTCCGGGTCCGAACCGCTCCGTATGTCTCGGCCGTAAGCTAACCGTGGCGCGCAATGGAGGCGAATTCCGACCGAGCCAGTATGATGCTTGATTCGGAAAGCCGGATCGAGTCATATCTTTCGGATCGCAATAGCATCGGACCCCCTGTTACCCGCAGCCTTACGGCTCGGGCATAGGGGGAGACCCATGGGTCTCATCAACACAGGCATGTACGGTGCGGATGGCACCAATGCGTACCCACTGTAGGGGGCGCACTTGTCCGGAACGTACCCATTCAGTCAATGGGAGTCCATGTACGTGTTGTACGACTGGCTCCCATTGACTTCAAAGGGAGTCTGACCGAAACGAGTCAGACAGCATATGGCTGCATCGTACTCGCTCGGTCGGATTGCAGGAGTCCGGATCGGTCGGAAAACACCCCGGATCCGGCTCGGTCGGAGTGTTTTCCGACCCAGATCGGATTCGGCCCCTAAGTATATGCATTTTTGAATAAATGTGTATTTAATTTACTACCTTCTTTGATTCTTTCTCCTTTTTTGATATATATGATAACATTAAATGCATGCCCTGAAACTTTGATAATCTTGCAGACATCCAGGATACATATATTGTGTTGTAGACCCCTGACACTCAGTCCAAATCACTCTTAGCAATAACCTAAAGAAACACATTATTATGTCAGTTTGAGACTCAAGTCAGAGCAGTAACCAGCCCGGGTCCTCTTTAGTAGTCCAACATCATCCTCTAAATCAGGTGATGGAAAATGTATCTCTAGATTGTGGTTGAGGATTTTCGGATTTGTTCAAGGTGAAGTTAAACCTGACCAATCTTGCTGTGACTCCTGATTTCCTTCTATAAGATACCCATTCAGTGGGACATCCTGTGCCAGTAAAATCCTGTGAAGGTGACTGCAACCACTCCTGTGCATGAAAGGGATGGAGGAGCAGACATTGTGGGTGATGGTAGAACATATTATTGAGGAAAGAAGCTTGAGGCAAGAGACCATGGGGAGGGGGAAGCCCACAGTAGCAGGAGGCTTGGGGTTGGGACACGAAAGGTAAGATTGACCAATGTGGGTGTGGAAGACGTCAGCATTTTGTTCGTGGAGATGGGGCTCTGCCATAAAAGTGAGGACTTAGAGAAGGAGAAATGGGACTCTCTCAAGTGGTGGCAGTCATCCTTCAGCCATAAATGGCCTTTATTGCAATGTGCACTTAACAAACAGTTACATCTATGCAAGGAACTTACTAGGGGCAACAGCGTGCAGTGCAGAGTACTTGACTTTGCTGCCAGCACATGGGTAGGCAGCACATCCCTGTTCTCTGTGCTCAGTGCACAGGAAGGTTTCTCTCCCTTCACCACACAGACCTTATCAGAATTTCTGTTGTCGCGCAGAGTGTTGTTCAGCGGCTTTGGGAGCGTGCCAGTGAGAAAAATTGAGTGATGATAAAAATAACCATATACGCAAGTCAAATATTTTACACATCATTTTAAATGGAGCCCAGACATATCTGATTTCCTTGGACTCTTTCAACGTGATAGTCGAGTCAAAATGAATATCTGAGATCTCTCTACCAATGAAAAACAGTGGGTGACCAATCACGCTTCTGATTCTTAGATGGTTGTTGTTAGATCTGGGGTCTCTAGTTGGCAAAGAGGGACCCTTACTTCTAAGTCAGGATAAGGGGATTACACTCCTTAATAACCCCTGCTCACCCCGTGGTAGCTTGGCACGAGCAGACAGGCTTATCTCAGAGGCAGTGTGTTAAGCATTTGTGCATATACACAGTAATACGGTGAAAACACTACAGATGGACACAACTAAGGTTTTCTAAAAATAAGTATTCTTTTTATAGACGTAAACACAAGACCACAAACAACAAAAATCCACAATACTACACTTAAGATTACTATAAAGGATGATTAAAGTCTCTTAGTTCAAGTTGTTGGTAAATGCGAAAAAGTTCTCAACAAAGTACCTAGATGCGTAAAGCAAAGTTAACAAAAGGATTACAAAAGGGGAGATGCGTCGGTTCCGTGACCCGGGGGAACGGTTGTGTCCTTCCTCAATGCTTGCGCAGAGTAGGGGACTCGTCGTGAGCCTTACCGGTGCAGAGGTGATGCATAGATTCTCGGCCTGCGGGTCCGTTGCGGTGCGCAAGATGGCACCTTGATGCGATGCGATGATCCGGTTGTGATGCAAGAAGATGGCGCCCTTGATGCGGCGATGACGATACGATGACACCCTGGCAGCCTTGCGACGACTCTGTACTTTGGAGCCGTGACAGGCCCTGCGACACGCTTCTCCGGTGATACAATGGCGACTCTCTTGATGGCTTCTCCGGTGATGCGACAACAGGCAGCTTCGATGAACACATACTTCCAGGGAGATGCGACGAAGACTTGCTTCTCCGGCGTTGCGATGATATCCGCTGCGACGGCGACACGCTTCTTCTTGATGCATCGCGCTTCCAGCTCCCAGCGGCAAGCAAGTGACTGGAGTCAGAATTCCCAGCAAGGAAATTCAGGAGGGAGCTGGAGGTGAAGTCTCCCTGAGACTTCAGCAGGAGGCAAGCACAGTTCAAGCCCTTGGAGAATATTCTGTAGATGAAAGTCCTTACAAAGTCCTTCTCCTTTCCCATGGCAATGAAGCAACCACTGCAGGCCAACCCAGCAAACAGCACACTGGCAGAGGGGCAGTACAACTCCTGCAGATTCCTTGGTTCTTCTCCTTGGCAGAAAGGTTTCTTGTCCAGAAGTTATCTAATTTCTTGGGATCAGGGTCCCAATATTTATACCCCAAAATCCTTTGCTCTCTGAAGGCAGAGAGGCCTCTGCCTAGTCCAAACCAGTTCCTGAGCACTTTGTTTACATGACTCTCTTTTTCCTTTCACTGTGCAGGGCAGAGACATCAGAGGCCCCACAGGAGGTGGAGCCAGCACAGGTGAGGGAAGATACAGCTCTGGAGCACTCTGTTGGCATGATTCCTCCTCTCCTTTCACAGTGCAGGGCAGAGACATCAGACAAGCCACAAGGGAAGGAGCCAGCATTGTAGAGGGAAGGTCCAGCCCTATTCAGGTCCCAGGTGCAACTCCTCCCTCCCATCTAGATGCAGATCTCTCTATTCACCACCGGGCTGCCCCAGCCTGTATCCTGGAATCCCCCAGCCCTGTCACTCACAAACCCAGACAAGGAATACACAACCCAGCAGAGGCAGGCTCAAATAGTTAGGCAAGCAAATACCTGCTTTCTAAAAGTGGTATTTGCAAACACAGGATATTAATATAAACTTTACTAAAAGATGTACTTTATTAATCAGGCATACTAAATTCAAATTTCTTCTGTCTTCCCTGAGTCAGTTAGGATTATAAGAATGTAATAATCTAAATGCCCATTCTGGCCTATGAGAACAGGTAGCCTCCTTCAATAGTGAAAAACGAAAAGGGCTGTAATTCACTATCAGAACATACTACACACGTCAGAGCATGTATTACCTTATACTTACAATGCACCCTACCCTTGGGCCTACCATAGGGGTGTCTAATATGAAGTAAAGGGAAGGTTTAGGGACTGCCCAGTGGGTGCACTTGGCCAAGTCGACATGGCAGTGCTAGACAGCACACAGGCCTTGCCATGGCAGGCCTGAGACACACATTACAAGCTGCTTCTGTGGGTGGCACAACCAGTGCTGCAAGCCCACCAGCAGCATTTGATTTACAAGCCCTGGGCACACATGGTGCACTGTACTAGGGGCTGACAGATAAATCAAATAACTTAATCATGGAGTAACCAATTAGTACATCAATTTAACATAGGGAGCTCTTGCACTGTGGCACTGATTAGCAGTGGCCCAGTACCCAAAGCAGAAATCCAGTAAAAACATATCAAAACAGAGGAGGCAATCCGTCAAAATGGAAGGGAGACTCACGCCAATGATGCCAGGTCACACAGCTCCATAAAACTTGCTCATGGTGATGCACCATCACAGAGAAATAAAAAATCCCTCAGCAGTTTGTATGATGAAAAATGCAACTTTTCTAAAGTAGTTCAAAACTTTGATTTCTCATCCAGCAAGCGGCAGCCCACCAGCCTCAATCAATGTAAAACTGGTGGATCACACGTACAACACTTGATTGTTTACCATTGCAATTTGTAGAACTGCTTGCTCTTACAAATGGTTGTTATTTCTGGGGCAAAATTGTTGTTATGCTCCTAAAATGTGTTAAGTTTCCAAGTGTAGTACTATTCAAAATGTATACATTTGCTCAAAGAGTGCACATGAAAAATGTATTGCGGGATACCAGCAGCGGACTGGTTTACACATAAATAGTCATACCAATTGACATTTTTACTCCCACAAGATTTTTAACATGAGGTATGGACTTGCACAAAAGGCAGACAAGCCACATTTCACTATGAAAGTGTTGACGCTATCTTTAGGATTCAGCTAAGATAATAAGATAAAGCACCTCCACAGGCTCAGGAGCGGCGTTGCTCCCAAACACATATGGGGAAAAGTGCACCAACGTAGATGAGATTGTCAGCAAATCAATTAACATAATTAAGTGGATAAGCCCTCTTGAGACAAAGTATAAGACGGTTTATTAAAAGATTTGAGGTAATTACAATACGCAAACATTTGTTGGTTTCAAATCAGTCCAAATGTATAGTCAATTACTGAAGAAGAAATTAGCATTGAGCTCAGTCAAATGCAGCTGGATTTTGATTTATGCCTGATCTCAGACAAAATATCAAAATTATCAAAATTATTCAAAGTCCCAAACAGAAGTCAAACTAGCATGAGTCTGCTCTTTAAGAGTCAGGCAATGCTCCTCTGCCTTAACAGAGCCCTCTTTTATAGGAAAATACACAGCAAACTCTTAACAGACAGCATGAGGTGCACAGAATGTTACATAGGCTCCGTGAATCACAAAACAAAAAACAAACTGTTGTTAGTTCATGGGCAAAATTGTTAATATGCAGCCATAATTTGTAGCATTATTGAAAATGTACCGAGTTGCTCAAATAGTGCACCTCGCACTAGAAAAAAGTCTTGCGGGATAGCAGCAGGAGACTGACTCACACATAAATAGTCTTTCCAAGTGACATTTCTACATGCAACATTACTAAACCCCATTCTAACATCATCCCATGATTAAATAATAATTAGTCTCATTTAGACCTAATGTAATCGGATGTGACAGTACAACTCTAGAGCCACTTTAAAGAATGACAGACTTACAAAATAAATAGAGCCACTGAGCTACAGGCAGGAAGGACCTTCAACAGTTGTGTTTTAACAGAAGGCTTCCTCCAGAGTTCACTGAGAACAACACATCATAACAAAGCTTTTCATTTGTGCGCATTTTGATGCACGTGGAGTCAGAAGAAATGAAAATACAGGCACGATAAAATACAAGATGGAGCAGGCCGTAGTCTAGGCCTTTTTTAGCTGATGTTAAAAAACATGGCCCTGTGAAGTGAAGTTTTTTCGTTTTTAGTGAAAAACATTAATGACACTAAATAAACGTTAACCATTAATCAGAAAAATAATTTACAAGTGTGCATCATGGAATTTTATTAAATTTTGTGAAACAATTATGCAATTTCGCACTGCTCTACTTTTATGCATTAACTTACTGTCATTGTCATTCCCGGAGACCTAAATGTGGAGTACTCCATTGCAAATATTTATCTGTATTTCATGCTATTTTTAAGAAGTGGCGTGGAGGGTATAAGCCATGGGTTGCATTTTTATGTAGTACATTATAGGAGCCTAATGGCCTGTGGAGACTTATCCCCGGATGCATCAAGCATCCATTTTGCGATTCCTTATTAGCGAAAAATAAGGATTCGCTAATAAGGAATTGCAAAATGCCATGCATCAAGAACTCGCTTTAAAAATAGCGATTTCTTAAAATTCCTTAATTGCGACTCGCAAATTACGAATCACAATTAAGGAATACCTCCCCATTCATTCCTATGGGCCTAGAGGCCCATAGGAATGAATGGGAAGACATTCTCAATTTGCGATTTGCAATTAGCGAATCGCAAATTGAGAATGCAATTTCAAGGGTGCAGGGGTGTCCAAAGGACACCCTGTTGCCCCCTGAAATCTGCATATGGGTACATCTTGCACACACACATGCCCTAAGGGCATGTGTGTGTGTAAAATGGAACTTTGAAAAATGCACTTTAGTGCATTTTTCAATGTTTTTGCAAATTACCATGAAGTTCAACTTCATGGTAATTTGCTACTCCTATTTGCGAAATCGCTATTTTTTTTAGTTTGATGCATTGCATTTAAGGAATCTCAATTTGGGATTCCATTAATGCAATCGCAATTTAAGAAATCTCAATTTAGAGATTCCTTAATTGCGATTTTTACATTTGGGATGATGCATTCCAAATGCAAAAATACCGGTCGCAAAGGGGCAGATTCTGAGAATCTGCCCGTTTGCGACCTGTTTTTTGCTTGATGCATCTGGGCCTAAGTCCTTCATTACGAATGCCACATTTTTACCCGGAGCGATAACTGGAAACAGTTCTGCACCCTGCAGTTGCAAATGTCACCAGGCCTGGAAATACTAGGTCCACCATCTCTGGACTCGATAAAGGGGCTCCAGGCTGTAAAACAGCCAGGACCTGGACTGACTCCTCCAGCACCCAGGGGTCCTGACAGTGGTCCCCTTGAACACACAGAGCCCTGACCTTAAACCTTGGACCTGGAGAGCAGCCAACAGGGCCCTTTATTTTATTTATTTTTTATTTTAAAAGTTTTATATATCCCTAGCTTGACCCGTAGGTATCAGAGCGCTGTACATACACACTGTAAAAACAGAAGAAAATTGCATTACATAGTAAGAAGGCGGTTAGGAAGCAAAACAGTGATAAAAAAATCCAACATGAAAAATAGGTAAACAGTGCAGGGGAGGGAGAGAAAACAAACGAAGGTGGGTAACACAGTACGGTCTCCAACTATCATTGAATGTCAAGAGAGAGAGGAGTCAACTCGGATATTGAAGTCTAGGTTAGTTGATGTTGGTCAGGAAAGTATTTGTTAAGGAGATGGAGTTTCAGGTCCCTTTTGAAACAGGAGAAGGAGGGGTTGCATCTGAGGACTCTAGGGAGAGCGTTCCACATACTGGGAGCGTTGCCAGAAAACGATCAGTACTGAGTGGTTTTCTTTTTCAGCTTTGGAGGGATAAGAAGGAGTGATTTGGAGCTTCTCAGAGTTCTGGATTGTCCTGCTCTTCCCAGTTTGTTGTTCAGGTAGTTGGGGGCCTGAGAGTGAAGGGTGTGTGTGTGATGCAGGCCAGCTTGTAAATAGACCTCCCTTCCATGGGAAGCCAGTTGAGGGAGTTGAGAGCTGGAGTGATGTGTTCAAATCTTTTTACTCCAGATAGGAGTCGAGCTGCCATGTTCAGCACTGCCCTTAGTGGGGCTAGGTGAGCTTTTCAAGTCCCTGTTACGATGGTATTCCCGTAGTTGATTTTAGAGAGAACTAGGGATTGAACTACTGTCTTGAGGTCATCATGGGGAAGAAAAGGTTTCAATTTCTTGAGGCGTTTTAGTGAGAAAAGCGCACCTTTTGCAGAGTTTTTGATGTGGGCCTCCATTGATAAGTTCTTGTCAAGGGTGATGCCTAGAGACTTAACTGAGTCAGATAGGACGAGGGGGCAGTTTAGGGCAACCAGATTCTTGAGCCACTATTGGATTGGTTGGTGGTTACTTTTTGGAGAGAATACGACTAGTTCAGTTTTATCTGGGTTGAGCTTTAAGTTTGGAATTCAGTTAGAGTGACATTGAGGTATAGGATGTCACTGGGAGACTTGATTTTGAAATAGATTTGGGTGTCATCAGCGTATAGGTGGTAATTCAGTCCAGCTTTTATCAAGATGATTGTGAGGGGCTCCATAAAGAGATTGAAGTGGGACGGGGAGAGGATCGAGCCTTGCGGGACCCCATGTGTGACTTTTGTTGGCTTCGAGAGACAGGAGTTGATTTTAATTTGTTAAGAGCGGTGTTGAAGGAAGGAGGTGAACCATTTTAGTACTGAGATGATTTACGGTGTCGAATGCCACAGATAGGTCAATAAGGATGAGTAGGCAGGCATCACCTTCATCTAAAGCCTTGTGAATATCTTCAGAGATGTTGAGCATAGCTGTTTCAGTGCTACAGCCTTTCCAGAATCCTGATTGAAAGGTGTGGAGGAGGTTGATCTCATCAATGTGTTTGTTGAGTTGCTGGAGAACGCATTTCTCTAATGTTTTTGCAAGAAATGGGAGGTTAGAGATAGGTCTGAGGTTGTTTAGATGATTATGGTCGGCCCCTGGTTTCTTGAGAATGGGTGTGATTTGTCCTAGTTGGAGGAAGTCGGGGACACAGCCTGAGAGGAGAGGTGTTAATGATTTTGGTTGAGAAAGGGGAAATGGTGTGGTTGAGTTCTTTTATAATTGTGGATGGGAGGCGGTCCATAGTGTGGGAAGAAGGTTTTAGGTTTGAAATTATATTGAAGACCTTGTTTTCCGACATTAGCTCAAAGTTGGACCAATGCTCATTGTTTTTTAGCTGGAGGCAGACCTGATTGTCCTTGGTAAGAACTCTTTCTGATTGGTTAAGGGTGATTAAAGGAGGGCAGGTTAAGAGGGAAGGATGTTGAAAATGGCAATGTATATGTACATAAGCGGCGTTCATTTGTGTTCACTGTACCCCTTGTTGTAAGCAGAATGAATATCGCTAAACACTGACTGTGTTATCCCGCCAGCATAGACCCATGCACACACGTACACGACAGCCATTTTAGGCACCATGGCCTCTCTGCCCGTTTGTTAAACCCCCGGCACCCCTCCCCGCGCGCATTGCTTATGCATCGGCCATAAGACCCTCTCCCTCTGCGTGACCCTGCTCTAGAAGTAGCACTCCTGCTTGACCCACACCCCCCATTTCCTCCCAAGAACACCCTTCCCCTCAGCTGACAACCCCCCCCCCGGCTACACTTGGCCTCTCGACCCGGTCCCAAGTCCTAAGACCAAGCCTCGTGGATGTACATCCCCCTTTTCCCTGCCCAGCATAACAAAACCGTGATACACCAGCCGAAGTGCACGATCTTATCGCCTGCCCAACCTTTGACCTGATCATCCCCTCCTGCCCTCGTGTCCGGTAGGAATGTCTGGCTGAGAGATCACAATCTCTTGTTACAGGCAGGAGGGGAGGATGACATTTGAGCGACTGGTATGGGAATAGGCCTGAAGCTGGGATTCCAAGCATGCCTTTTTCTACTTCAAAGCGTCTTTATTGTAATAAGGAATGTTTGTGCATCATAAACATGTGTATAAAAGACGAAGCCTGAAGAGAAACCGGTGTGTGTGTGTGTTGGGTAGGGAGGAGAGAACACACCCTGTAGACACCATGCGGGTACCCGAAATGACAGGCTCTCCTCATGAGGAATAAAACTCTATTCTTGTTTTCCTGCTTCCAGCGCCCGTCTCTTTTTGTTTGGTAATTGTTCAAGATGGGAACTAAGAGGCGTCCTGCGCCAGCAGCCTGGGCATCAGGTGCGAAATGGGCTGACTTTTCCACAAGGAGGGTTACCGGTTTGAATGAAGGCTTGATTAATTTTTGAGACTTTAATAGGGAAGAAGGTGGCAATTTCTCTACAACGCTCTTTTGTGGCTTTGATTTCGTGAGAGGTAGTGTAGTTTGTTTTGCTTTTGCCAATGTTGAAGAGTTCTCTCAGTCTGTTTTTCACCAGATCCAGTTGGCTGCGGAAGAAATACGCCTTTTCACCAACAACGTGTTTTTTGTATGCCAGCTGAGCAGATCTAAGTTGCACTAGGTGCAAGGTTGAGGGGTTTAGTCTCCAAGACCTTTCCGTTTGTCTGAGTTGATGTCTTTCGTTATTAAGATCCATGTTGAACCAGGGTTTAGATTTGGTTTGCCTCATTGGTTTGAGTTTGAGTGGAGCTACTTAGTCTAAAACCTGTCATTTTTTAATTAAAGTGTGTAGTGAGGTCATCGGCCGTCCAGGAGAAGGGTTGGAGTTGCAGATGGGCATGAATCCTGGATTCAAGTTCGGGTAAAGGGACTTTTTTGATGTTTCTGGTCCAGTGCTTGGGTTTGTCATCACGAATAGGTGGTGGCTGACAAGTGCGTCAATCTTGAACAGAATGAAGTGGTGGTCGGACCAGTCAATGGGAGAAATCGCTCTCAGAGAGACCAGTTCATTGTTGGAAATGATTGTATCCAGTGTAGCACCTTTGATGTGAGTTGGTTTATTGCAGAGTTGTTTGATGTTGTATATTTCAAGTAGGTTGGATAGGTTTTGGACATTGGAGACTTCTGTGTCATTCCAGTGGATATAGAGGTCACCCAGGAACACGTCTTGTGTGTCTGTCAGGGAGAAACGTGTTATTCGGTCTGTTAGTTCTTCGGAGAAGAGAGTACACCATCCAGGAGGATGGTAGATGGTGTGGAATTCGATGGGTGAGGTGCCCTTGGCAGTGAGTTTGACACCCAGGTATTCAAACAATAGGTATTCGGCAGGTTTAAGTTTGATATTCTGTATTTCAGCTTTGTGAATGATAGCTAGTCCCCACCCCCCTAGTTTTGATCAGCCTGTCTTACCTGATGATGTTGTACCCTGAGAATGTTAAGAATGGGAGTGGAGTGGACATTGAGCCAGGATTCTGTGAGAAAAGCAATGTCAATTTCTTCAGTGAGTAGAGCTTCAGCAATGTCTGTGGCGTGTTGTACTGCTGATCTGCAGTTTAGGAACATGCAAGAGAGAGTGTGGGGAGCCTCGATGATGGTGGGAGCTAGGTGGATAGAGGAGTAGTGAGCAGGAGGTCTAGGCCAGTGGACAGTTTTAGGGATTCTGTTAGTGCCAACAATAACGGGGATGAAGAAAGAGGCTGACTTCTGGCTCAAAGCGAGGTAAGAGTCGATGATCTCATCAGGTTTCGGTACCGAAAAGGGGTGGTGATCCCGGTTGGGTCGAAGTGCCTAGCCCGCCGACAGACTGGAGGGTCAAGGGGTGCTCTGTGGGGGCATGGGAGAGGTATTGAGGGGGTAGGAGCAAATCTACCCGGGCAGAGGGAGCACAGTGGCTTGGTCCTGTTGAGAAGGTCTTGTTGTTAGTAAAGGAAATCGGCTCCAAGGGAGTTAATTTTCCGCTCGATTCTGTTCAGTTGCTGTGTTATTGAGCTGAAAAAGTTTAAAGTTTTTGGCAGGGGCCGAGAATGACTTGGGTCTATGGAGGGAGAGGGAACGGGGGTCAGGGATTGGACGGAATCAGTGGGATTAGGAGAGGGGAGAGGTTGGACGCAGGGAGCCGTGTTAGTAATGCTCCCATTCAAGTTGTTCAGAGGAGGAGGCGTGGGTCTAATGTCCAAGTGATGAGGTAGAGAAATTCTAGGTAGGAAGTCAGAGTTCCAGGGAATGTCAATGAGATTAGCGTTGGAGGCAGGTTGTGTATGTGGGTGTGCGACTGTAGAATGGGAGTGGGCAGTGATAATAGGGGGAAAGTGTCTGCTGGATTGGTGAATAGGGATGTCACAGGGGTTGCCAGTGAGATAAGCAGTGGAGACAGGTTGTGCCTGTGGATGTGGGACATCGGAAAGGGAAGTGGGCAGTAGTAGTAGGGTGGAGAGTGACCGCTGGATTGGAGATGACGTTGGACATGGGGGAAGTAAGGGTCGGGGTAAAAGGGTCTGTGTTGGAAGAAGGGGTAGTTTGTGAGGGAAGGTTCAGACTATCAGGGGTCGAGAGGGGAGTGTCTATGGGGATTTCAGTCGTGAGAGGGCTGAGGTTAGAGTCCGAGCTGTCAAGATCAAGATCGGCCTTGTGGTGTTTGTTAATTGTGAGTTTGTTGTTCCTGGTATGATCAGTTGATGTAATAATGGTGGGTGTTTGGCGACGGAGAGTAATGATAGGGTTAGCCTGATTGTAGTGAGTGATGTTGGATGTCCATGAGTTGAAGAGAGGCTCTTCAGGGCAGGGTGATTGGATCAGTTCTATGTTATTAGTGAGGGTGGTGGGGGATAGGGGAGATAGGGTCTGATGGCTCAGTTGCGTTAAAGAGAAGAGAAGAGTGGGGAAGTGGCGGTCAAAAGTGGTGAGGGTCTGGTCGGTGGCCTGTATGAGAATGTTTCCAGTTCTGTAGATGGAAATGGTGAGTTCCCCTTTGAAGGTAGGGGAGATGGTAGTGGAGATTTTTTCACCATAGGGAATGATTACTGACTTGGCGACTTGAAGGTGAAGAAAGAAAGTGTTTTTCCATTTAGTTGGGCGATTAGTTAGATTAGTTAGTTTTTGTGTTACCGTTGGCCGCTGTGTGGTAGTTATCTACAATGAGTATTTTAGGATGTTGTTTTAGAGTACTGCTTACACTTTCTGTGTGCTCAAACAGGTGGGAATGTCAGTGGTTCTCTCCCTGAAATGGGAACAAAATCAACGGTAAAGGATGCATTATTCCACACCTTTGCAGGTGTTCCCCATTTTGGGGAGAAATCTCTCATAGATTAATTTTTGTCTGGGTTGCCAAATGAAATCAGAGATACCGTTTCCATGTCATCCCGACACCAAATTCCAATAATGTTTGTAATGAAGGCCTATGTAGCCATGATTGATGGCTGAATTATGATGCTGAGTAATAAAGACCGATACATGAGTTCCTTATACCAGCTAAGCTTGCTGGATAATGTTGTTAGATGAATTGTGCATACACTGTGGCAAATAAAAAGCGAGGGAGTCCTTACAGCCTTCTCTGTATACTAGTCATGTTATGTTATGTTATGTTATGTTATTGGTTTTTATTGTGCGCACAGCTACTCCAGCTAAGGAGCGTCCTGGCGCATTTGACAGGAAATGCATAAAAGACATAACACAGCTAAAAAAGAACCAGGGAGGACCACTCTAAGTACATAACACAGGCTGGGGGTAAGAGACTAAAACAGGAATGTTTTCAAGGCTTTTCTAAAAGCCATAAGATCCTCTAACAGGCGCAATTCCACCGGGAGAGAGTTCCAAGCTGATGCCGCCTTTACACCAAAGGAACGGCCGCCCATGCGGCAAAGCCTGTATCTGGGGACTACAACCAGGATCTCTATCTCATCCAAGCAATTCTTCGTAGCTCATTAAAGTCCTGCACTATTAGTCTTAGTGCATGCAGAACATGGTCTTTAACCACAGTAAATGAGTTGGAGGCATCATTGGAAAAGTTCTGTTGGTTTTGACCTGCTCAAGGGCTCTTCTGCATGTGCGACCTGGTGAAAACGAATCCAAAGAGCAACAAAAAATGATGCTTCAAATATCACTCTATGCTGACAATGTCCTTTTTTACCCAGCATCTCTATCTCAGCCATAATGACCCTGCTTCAAGCACACGATAATGCCTCAGGTTACAAGGTCAACTTTGATCAATCTGAGAACCTCAATCTGAAGATTCCCCCTGAGGAGGACGCTAGACTGTCGAAGGACTGCCAATTTAGATGGGCTACATCTCTCATCAAATACTTAGGAGTCCGCCTCACACTGCTGTGGCAGGACTGTTTGGGCCAACTACGCCCCCCCTCCACTTGACACTACCACAAAAGACCTCCACCAATGGGGAAACCTTATGCTCTCCTGCTTTGGCAGAATTAACACCATAAAAATGAGCCTCCTGCGCATATTTTGGCCCTCCCAAATTGGGCCTCCGGGAGATTCAGCAGAAACATATGACATTTATATGGAAAGGTGAAAAGGTGAGACTCCGACGGAGACTACTAACTCAGCCACTGGAAGCAGGAGACTGGGTGACCCCAGCAATCCCAGAGATGGAGAGAAGGGGAATGCTGAATAATTTCTGACATGTATGACGCTACACTTCACTAAACATTTCTGCAATGCAAACGTACAACATCACAGAGGCCGAGAGATGACACTATGTGCAGATTCAATGCAGGATAACACCCCTCTAAGAGAGCTGGTGACACCAGAGCTGAGATCCATTCTAACTCCAGCTTCCAATGCTCGCCGACTCGCGGGGCAACATCTCAACACTACTTTGTGTAGCCCACGATTGCTCTTAACCTGGTGACACAACAGGGACTGGGAGCATGCTCATGGAATCCAGGGCGAACAAAGCGATACCAAAGGGGATGATGGACGGAGCGTTTGAGCAAATCAAACACCCACCCCCAGTCAACTCATCTGGGTTTAATCCATCATCATTCTTTAGCTCACTCCACCACCCGAGTTCAGACATGGCCATATGCAAATCAGTCTGACCCTGTGCCTCATGGGAACAGTCCAGCCCGAACTGCCAAGCCATGTCTTTCCTGGACCGGAAACAAGCATCCTGGGACCGGTTTCGGGTTCATAATCCTCATCAGCCAGGCTACCTTGAATCCAGCGGCAAAGTGAGTAAGGGGCCCATGTCTGGGCATACCCTGCCAACTTAGGGCAAACAAGTCTGAACAGGGGTGTCGGAGTGAGCTAAAGAATGATGATGGATTACACCCAGATCAGTTGACTGGGGGTGAGTGCTTGCAATGTTCAACAATCCGTCCATCATTCCCTTTGGTTTTGCCATGGAATCCAGGTGGCACCTAAATGTTGGCATGAATTACTACAGAAAGACAGACACTCCTCCTTCACTTCAACAATGAGGCGGGAAATAAACTGCAAGGTATGGTAGTGATGGCACTACACCCCACATGAGCTACAACACATAGACCATAAGGCTTCCCATAGATGCTGGCAGTGCTGCTTGGCTCTGGGAGATGCAATCCACATATGTTGGGACTGTCTGAAGCTCTGACCTTTCTGGGAGGAGGTGTCTGGCTTCCTTCCTAAGATCCTGTCATTCCCTATTCCAGCCGCAACAGAGGAAATTCTCCTGGGTGTCAAACCCCTCAATCTGACACAATTGACTAGGAATGAATGGCACTTGTGTCTACAGTGCTTATGTGCTGTAGACTAGCAACAACACACAACTGGAAATAAACTGAATGCCCAGTGCTCACACCGGGGTTCCATAGACTGTGGGCGATTTCGGGCATGGGACTTCTGAGGAGTAATATGCAGGGGACTCACTTGTTTTTCGACATCAAGTAGAAACTGCTCTTAATGCAGCAAGAGAAGGGCCGCCCAGTGCCCCTCCCCCACTGAGATGGAAAGCCCAGGGTCTCTTCCAGTGATTCTGGGACGGGGAGTCACCATCTAGACCTCATACATATATGTAAGTGGGGAGTGATCTCTGGTACGGATGGGAGAAATTATGTTTCAGCAATGTAGGTGTATCTCTCTTGGTGGACATTAATGACCTGTTTTACCTTCTGTTGACAGAAACTGGCCGATTAATCAAAGCACCTCTGTCATTAGGCTAATAAAATCCAATCCAGGCCTGGATTGGATTTTATTATCCTAAATTGGATTTTATTATCCTACTTTGGATTCTATTATCCTAATGAGGGATGTGCTTTTGATTCATCGGTCACCTGTTCTCACATGGATAGACCTGGAATATTTGAAAGTTTTTCCTGACAGGCTTATCACGGTGGTGTGCTCTCTGCTGATGCACTGATTGTTGTGTATATATCTGGGTTCATTAGTCTTTCTTCTTTCACTTGAGCACTTCTATGAGCACCTTCTCACGCAATTTTTGGAGAAATCAGAAAGTAATTCTGAAGGTTTGCATTTTTTTAAAAAGAAAAATATAAAAATTGAATTGATTTTTAACTTCATTGTGGATCTGATTATTCTCTCTTTCTCTTATTAATCAATCTTTGTGGACTCAAATACAATATTTGAATTGATATCCCTGCCAATGGGAACTTTCTGTACCTTAATAACAAGTTGCCACTATCACAACACATGCCTATGCCCAGGTACTGTAATAACTAAATGGAAAATGTATGTTTCACCTGCAAATACCAATAAAAATGTACAGACCGAAAAAAAATGTTGCTTCTTGCCTGTTCCTGAGTTTGGGACGGAGAGGTGATTTATCTTCGCACTTCTGGCTCGCTCACCTGGTCCGGTCACCGTGTGGTGCGCGGATGCAAGCCATCTTATTGGCTTTCTTCCACCACCCGCTACTTTCCCTTTGTTTGGAAACAGCAGCGGGATGAATAATCGCGGCCTTCCATTTTGCCATCTCTTTGATCGATGCTGAGTAGGAAGTTATTTGCAGCGCCTGTAATGGGCGCGCGGCCGCGTGCAGCAGCCGTCCCCAGTAATGGCCCTAGTTCATGTTATTTCCATTTGTGTTTGTCAGGCTCCCGGGGATTGGGAACTTTTTAAAATGCTGCATATTTTAAAGTGTAAACAGAACCTGGTGTTTTGTTAAATAAACGTGACGCGTGCAATAATGCTTTCCATATTACTGAGCAAAGACTTTAAGGAGAGCAGTTTTAGCGGCTCAGCATTGTGGGTTTTGCTGATGCTAAATCAACTGAATTATTTTTTCCCCTGTTGTGCTTTTCCAGATGGCCATTAATTTTGTGAGACCTTAAGATATATGCTGGTAGGTAAAAAAAAGAAATACACAAAAAGGACTGTAAAATCCCTATAGGCAGCAAGGACATTCTGCTTGCAAACCCTGCGTTTTTGTCTCGCTTTTTCAGAGACCAGATTTGACATTGTCTTTAAACGTACCCTTTGCCAAGTCATCCACTGAAAAAGCATTTTTTTAACATAGGTGTCCATGAAAATGATATGACTGTAAAAGCAGTTTATTATATTAGATGCTAGAATATAAGATGTGAACCAGAGTCCCCGCTTTTGACCAGAGCTCAAATCAGGGGTGGAACTAGGCTCAAACTTCAGAGGGGGAGGGGGCTAACACATGGATTAGTGGAGACAGAGACATCATAAGAGTGAATCAGAATTACTTATGGGTCACACTGAGTCATTATTTTAGACTTCATGTGGCAAACTGTGCATATTAAAGCACACAGGGTCAGTAACATTACTCAGCATAACATGATTTTGGGTCTCTCAAGGAATGTTAGCACAGTGAATGACAAATATTCTATTTTAATACACATTAGGCCAGGAAAACTGGTGCAATGTGACAGTTTTGAAGATTGGAAGAAAATAATGCAGTTTAAGCACATTTATTTAGTTACTGCTCTATTCATGCTTGATGCTTCATTTACCTGCACACAATACTTTAATGAATATGATGTTTGTATCGTAAACAGCGTTGTAGCTGTTTGGGGGGAAGCTGCCACATATCCTAGCTCTATAGAACAAAGAATGTTGAATATATATTATTTGGGTCTTTGTGACAACTCCCACCAAATATCTTTGAATTGGAAATGCTTGTCATTTAGCATGAAACACAACCCATGTTTGATGAGATTTGCTCTAATAACATACATTAAGGATTGAAACGGAGCACACAAGCTCGTTTATAGATGAACCTCCACATCAAAAACAGTTGTCAGTCTGGGATTACCAATGATAAGGGATGTTGACCTATTTTTCAATTGGCAGTCATCGCACTGCACTTAGTACCCATCACTATGTGAAAGGATCAGAAAATAAACAGACCTTTAAAAGTCGTATGTATTTTTTGCCTTCCAGTCCCCCTACCTAGCCACTGGGCAGAAAATAAGTAGCTGGTGTGGAGCTAAGCTTGGGTAAAGGGATCAAACTTTGATGCCACTACAGCTAATTCTGCTATTTTAGTGAATAAATGCTGTGGCAACTCAGGGCTGACATTCAAACCTGCACCGTACCCCTGGACACAAATGTAATAAGATTATTAAATAGCAAATACATTTGTGAAAATAATCTGCAACAGTGCTCGAAGAATGAGAATGTATTTACTGATAACAATGTTTGCAGATTACTGTTGTATTCTTGTGTGAAGCAAATGACGTATGAAATAAGACTTCTTGGAGTGGGAGCTTAGTAGCTGTATGACTAAGTAATCCCAGAAAGAATTTAGGATGCATGAGTCAGTCATCAAATAAGAATGTAGGCAGTGGCGTGGCATGGACAGGACCACAGAGGTGGTTGCCCCGGGTGCAATATTCATTGGGGTGCAAAATTTTAAAAGCAAAAAAATATTTGTGGTGGTATGGACTCGAGTCACGTCAGAGCTGTGCCCTCATGCATCTCTCACGGCCTCGGGCAGGTGGGATCTGCTCGCGCTGTTTGCCCGTGTGGCATGAGAGCAGCGCCGTCCAGTGCCAAAACAGTGGAACATCTCTTGTGGTACCATGGCGCTGTACAAGGAATTCGTTTCTGCTTTTTGGCAGGCAGAAGGAGCATTTCACACCCGAGTTCCGCTCTTGCTGCTTGACATCATGTGTCGGTTTGGGATGATGGGGGTGTGGCATCCAATCATTCTTTCATCCATTATTCAGTATTTCACCATTTATTCTGTCCTTCCATATGTGTGCACATCCATATCCAAACCTATTCAACCATTTCCAAACCTATCCATCAGCTATCCTTTCATCCATTATTTCACTCATGCATCCCTCCATCCACCATTTCACTCATTCATCCATCCTTTCACCTATCCATCCATTCACTCCATCCATTCTTTCACCTATCCATCCATTCACTCATCCATCCCAACATTTACCCTCTCACCCATCAAGCTATCCTTTCACTTACTCATCCATCCATCCATCCATCCATTCACCCAGTTACTCATCCATCATTTGTCTATCCATCTCCATTTTACTCATCCATCCATCCTTTCTTCCAGCTCTTCATAGTCCATTTCACTCATCTGTGCATTCTTTTACTCATCCATCCTTAATCTATACACCCATTCGCCCATCCATCCTGTCAATCATCCATCCATACTTTCACTCATCCATCCATCCTCTCTTTCTCTCTCCATCCCCGTTTTAATTAGCCATCCTTTCACCCATCCATCCACCCAAGAATCCATCCACTCATCCACTCATGAATCAATCCATTGACCCTATCACTCATCCATCCATCCTTTCTCTCATCCATCCACCCTTGCACTCATCCATCCATCCGTTTGCCCCTTTACCTTCCTGTTCACTCACTCATCCATCCTTACATTCTCCCTCTCACTCATCCATCCACCAATTCACTATTTCACTTATCAATTTATCAATTTATCCATCATTTCGCTCATCCATCTACCCATTCACTCACCCATCATCCACCCTTTCACTCATCTATCCATCCTTTCACTCACCCATCCACCCTTTTACCCATCCATCGGCCTTTTACCCATACATCCACCATTCTACCAATACATCCACCATTCCCCCATAAATCCACCATTCAACCCATACATCCATTTATTTACCCTTTCTCTCATGCATCCTTCCACTCACATTCACTCATACACCCATCCTTTCTCTCATTAACCATCAATTCATCCTTTCACTAATCTATCCAACTATTCACCCATTCCTTCACTTACTCACCCACATTTTCACAATAATTATGAGCTGAGCCTTTGTCTGCAGAGTTGCTGTTAGAATAAGCCCATCAAGAACTTCACCCTTGCGGTTGTTCCCAAAGCAAGGCTGGGGGAGGGAGTTTTCACAATGCCCCAGCTGAATAGCGGGACATAGGATTTTTTGTTTGAACTCCTTGAAGTGGGGTCTTCTGACCTCTCAATAAATCCATGTAGATCTCTGTAACTGGTAGCCATCACCTTCCCATGAGTTATCATGCAAACCTCTTCTGTGTATAGAGACTGCGTGCAGTACGAATGATGTATTATGTGAAGACAAATTGCATGCAACAAAAATAGTGGCTTCCTTCTAAAATCGATAGCCATCCCGACATTCCTCTCCTTGCAGAAGCCCCTTTGGCTATGCCTCGAAGTCCCCTTAGTGTTTTTTCCAAAGTCTCTTTCTGCACACACTCTCCTTCCGTGCCAGGGCTGTCTGATTGAAGCTAGTTTCACTGCCTGCACAGCTGAACAGCCAGATTGGTATGGTGGTAGTTCATTGCCACCTAGGTTGTTTGTTAATTGTGTTGCATGCACTCCACGTCTCACTTGTAATGGTCTCTCCCTCCGTGTTGATCTGAAAGTTGTCTGGAAAGAGAAGAACACTCACTTGGAAATCTCAGCTGTCTCTTCTCGAATGAGCATCCCTTATACCAGAAAGATGTGCTCAACACTTACTAACAGTCACGCGCTTTAGACTCTGAA
This sequence comes from Lissotriton helveticus, assembly GCF_964261635.1. Classification (NCBI taxonomy): domain Eukaryota; kingdom Metazoa; phylum Chordata; class Amphibia; order Caudata; family Salamandridae; genus Lissotriton; species Lissotriton helveticus. Next base: position 176,256,727 of record NC_136065.1, read on the forward strand.
GGTGCGTTGGAGCACAACTCAGAGAAGATGTATGACCAGGAACAGGATGCGGCTGGGTGCGGTGCAGCGGCCAGAGCGGCTGACTCCGGCACACAAGGCTCATGGTTGGATCGCCGGCGGCAGCTCAGCTCAGCTCAGCATCATGTACCCCATGCAATAGCTTCCTTAATCTCCCAGATGGCTCCCAGCACATTGAAACCTTAATGGGTGATATGTTTGTGCTTTACAAATATGGATTATTACTATTATGACAAATATGGGTCCACACCAGAATACCGCTAGAATACTGCTGTCATCCCTCCGTCATAAAAAATGCTGATGGGCATGCAAATTTGAAAAGAATCAAACCTGACCAGGAGGAAAATGAAGAGAGTCCAGGGGATGGATAAAATTTCTTGAGGATACCTAAAGGGAGTGAGTCACTCAAAGGGCACAAGAGCCTTATGTCCCTGCAGACTGTGATAGTCCGTATTTGGACACTTTAAAGCCATTACATATTGTGAGCGGAAAATCCAGTTCACTCCTGAGTTTTTCAGGTTTTGGGTGTTAACACTATTTGTTTCCTTTCCCACATTTTCCGATATATTCTTATCTGCCCAGGCTTAAACCTACTAGATTGCCCTTATTGTACTGTGGGCTGCTCAGAAACCACCGTAAAGATGAGATATTTCATAGGGTAAGTTACTCCTTGTAGAATTCTTCCCAACACCTTCCTTTCATTAATTGATGTCTGTAAGCACAGCTATGGTAGAGTAATATCTGAAGGTTGCTGAAGACAGTTGTAATCTCATAGTCTCCATCCACTTCTTCTCCACAGAATTCCTTTATCACAAGTACACAATTGTTTTTCTGCACATAAATGTATACCTGTATGTGTGCTATAAAGCTGTTTAAGTTCTTAACTCAGCACTAGCAAGTGCAAGGAACAATTGATGTTTGTGCTTTTCTTTTGTTTTATTTGCTTACATTTTGCTGTTGTAAACAAAGACCTAACCTTTTTTAAACACAAAGGGCCTTATTACAAGGTTGGTTGCCGGTCTTCCTCTGGGATCACCACCACAGGGGTCCAAGGAAGATCGCCAAGCCCGTCGTGAACCCACCCGCCAGACTAGTAGTTAAATCCAGGTCAGGCACGCAGTGTGGTGTCACGGCGGCAGGTATGTTAGGCTCATAGGAGGTCCTAAACAGCATAGTGCCACCGTGAGAGAGCCAGCAGCACATACGTGCATGGTGTCGCATGCACCATGTTGTGCATGTCACACAGTGCATGCACAAAGGTGAAATTTTAGGGGGACACAACATGTGTCCCCTCTTGCAACCCCATGGCCTTCTAGGGCCCCCTTACCTGCATTTCCGCCATCCATGTCGTAATATGCTCGACAGTGCCGGCATCAGCACCGCCAGCTTATTCAGCCCCTTTTCAGATTGTCATCGCAGCGGGATCCTGGATACCAATGGAGGTGGTGGTCTTGTAGCGGTCCCACCGCCACCATTGTAATATGGTGGCCAGACCACCTGGGGTGGTGGCAGACGGACCGCCACCGTGAGTATGGTAGTCTCAGCTCCACCGTACTCATAATATTATGACCAGGTACTGACCTTTTTTGAGAAATACTCAACAGGAGAACCACAGTACCATTTAGAGAGTCAAGACAAAAGCATGAGTCCTAGGCACTGTATGTGCAGTGCAAAGGTACAGAAGACCAGAAGCAGCAGTGGCAAATTGTACTTACTCACCACAGAACTGTCACTAATCATTTACTTCACTTTGTACTTGGGAAAAACTAAATAATACTTCGAGATTGCACATGGAAATGAGTTGCACAAGAAATATATTTTGTGATTTTGTCATAATACCTACCTGCATCCAATTTTGTGATTCATTAGCCACCCTCTACTCTTCCTGATTCATTAGCTGCTCTCTAGTCTTCAAGAATGACCCGAGTGGAAATACAAGAAGGCCCTGACTTCTGTAGGTTAGCCAAGATAGGTTTGTATCACATTTGTTCTTTTAAATAGTAGCTATCTGTCTTTGATGGAACCTGCTCCAAGCAGATTACTTTTTATATAGAACTGTGCATACCTCTAGCTCTCGCTTGTTGGCACCAAAAACACAGAGCTGCTTCTATTTTCCTGCACAGAAACGAATACGGTCCTTTATTCTGCTTCTGAGAGCCAAAACTGAAATCTTTTCATTGCTTATTCCCGGTGAATGTAAAACATAGGGCACAATTAGCTTCTGACTGGTATTAATACAGACAGACCTTTTACATATTGCTCTATCAGCTAAAAAAGAACTGACACTAATTCAATCAGTATTAGACCAGAAGTTCAAAACATTTAGTTAGAAAATAATTTAAATTGAAACATTTAATTTGGGAAACATTTACTTAGAAAGCTATTGAAATAAGTTTGAAATTAAAAGGTTGAAATGATAGGTTTGGTCATTATTAAACTCTGCCCGCAAAGCACGAGTCATACCTATGAGTCTCAAGGAACAAGGAACAAGCTCAGTTTTTTTTCTTTCTGGCACTAATGAAATGCAAAAAGCACAACTTTGTGAAGTTGTGCTGTTTGTGGGTTTTCATCAACTTTGATAGCTGGGTAGGCATCTTGCCAAAGTATTTTTACCGGGAGCTTTTTCTCATCTCAGAAATGTAGGCCCAATGTTTAATGTTTATCACAAAAATGACTTTTTGTAGGGTTTTTTCAATCTGCATTATTTTATAAACTCTGGAGCTTTGAGAATTTCTTAAAGTTGCCAGAGATTTAAAAACCTTGACAAAGTAGACAGAAATGTTGTCTGTCAGCATACACACTAGTGTATAATGCAGGGAACCTCCACGACAGTGGCAGCAATTGCCATATAAAACACTGGAATGTATTACTTTTTAGGAATTCGGACAGATTGGCTGTTACTTTACCTGCAATAATATAAATGAGTTTGGACATTCATCCAGCAGAACCAGACCTTAGTATCTGAACATTTCGTTGAAGATTGGGTACTATTTTCTCTCTTTTTTCACCACGCTTACCTCTGCCGGCCACCACTGAGTGTATCCTGCGTGGCATAGGCTGCAATGGAGTATTCAAGCTACCAAGCGAAGCAGCGGTGGCCTCCATAAACAACGGGTGGTAGGGCGGGTGGGGTCGCGCGGTGGGGGACGTGGTAAATACAATCTTTAAAAAAGTTACCTTTTGTTGCCGGACATCTCCAGCGTTGCATCTCGTTGCACCGCCTCTTCTCTTCCTGCCTGGTCCCCCCAGCCCCTGGGGCAGACTCCCTGTCCAATCCCTGCGCTGCAGAGCAGGGCGGGGATTAGTCTGAGTGGGCAAGAAAGAAGCCCTGCTCAGACCAGGGAGTCTGCGCGGTTTTTCCAGCCCGGCTGCACAACATAGCTGGGCTGGAGGAAACCTAAGTGCGCATGTGTGTTTTGGTCGGCCTGAGAAGGCCAGCCAAACACACATGACCACTTAGGGAGTGGAGTACACTACCACTCCTCCTACCCCTCCCATGCCTTGTCCTGGCCCCTCAAAACACTGCTGGCTCAGAGCCGGCAAATGTAAAATAAAACAATGCAAGTACATTGTTTTATTTTACATTTGCTGGCTCTGAGCCAGGCAGTGTGGCGACTCTCCTCGCCATTGGAGTCACCTCTGAAGTGAAGTTGTACTGATACAGAGGAAGAAATTATTTCAATACAACAATAACTATTTGGTTTGGGGTTTGGAATGTGATGCTGCTCTCCAGTCTTTTATTTTCAGCTTGCAACATGGTGATTCTCAGCATGTTGTAACTTTTTTTACCAACCAACAAGCCTCTTGTGCTCAGATTTACAATTTGCGTCAGTTTTGCTTCACTTTTTTAATGCAGACAAAACACACACTTTTGGGTTGGTATTTATAATTCAACGCTACTCACAATTTGCATTGGATTGTAACCCAAAGTAAAGCAACAAAGTGCAATGCACTGACTTGCATTACTTTGCGTCAAGGTGGGGTTCCATGGGTGGTGCATGGGCGTTCCTGTGCATCCAAACATGGATTCTGATGCAAATCCTTATCTACAAATACTTGGATTTTTCCAAAATCGTGCACCACCCTGAAGCTTGCATAACAAAGAAGAAATATATGTATTTCTCTGTGTTTTTTAATCTTTTAATGTATGCAGCATACTTTATCACACATACAATGAGCAAATTGCCTTTCATCATAATTTTTACACAGGAAAGGACAAAAGCTATGTTGAACACAACACAGACATTGTTGCACTATTGTGCAAGGCAGGACACATGTCCTAAAAAAAGAAGTCGGGGTACTAACCTAGTTAATCAGAATGTAAGTGGTATCACGGCTTGTGACATCACGCCGTGTGACACCAGGGCGTGTGACATCATTGCGTGTGACACCGCAGCGTGTGACATCATGGCGCATGACATCACAGCGCATGACATCACAGGAAGCGGCATCATAAGAAATGACATCAGATCTTAAGTCCTCACATATATGTTTAACATGTCTATCATGAGTACATTGGAGCATATTTTGAGTGTAGAGGGAATCCCTGCGATTTAGGCAGAAGATTCACACTTTTGTAAGCTACTCATGAAACAATGTTGCCTTTTGTCTGCCTAAACTTCCTCTACCCAGAGTGCTTTTAACAGAAGAAATAGTGGTACTTAAATTAGTTCAATGCCTCCGCAGGGTTAGTAAGCACTACATGAATTACATTTATTTTGAGTAAATACAGGGAAAGACCAACACATCTGACATTCTTACAGTGAATGGACATCTTGTAAACAGGGACTGAACAAAGTGAAAAGCTGCCTCTCTTAAGTATGTGTGATGTGCTAACAAGGTGTGAGCCTGCTATATTTGCATCTAGGTGTGAGGCTCCTGACTGCTCCCAGCCAGGAGACTCCAACAAAAGGAATCCTGATGACCCATCAGATTCGGCCTTTGTTATGGGCCCAGCAGGAATCTGAGCTAAGATAGCCCCATCCCTGCCTGCATGTTGTTGCGGATTGAAAGCAGACAGCAACGTGCAGGTGCTGCTGAATGTGTCCCGGTGTTTGCAAATTACACCTGTGTTTGCAAATTACACCGAGACGAAGTCAGCATATTTTTGAGTGGGGCCCAACTTCTTGGCAGCGTGGACATCATCCACCCTGTGAAAATAGTGGGTGGACGCCGTACACCCGTGTTTAACCCCGACTCGTGCCCTGGTGCAAGCTTGTCTGTGCAGATAGCATAGAGTGTACCAGCGCAGGGAGAGAGCAGATTGCACCAATAGTTTGTAGATATGGCGTTGTTCAGCTCTCTCTCATTAGTAATCAGTAATTTGGGTGCATATTATCAAGGGCTGGTGATATAATTATCGCCACTTTAGCATCTGTTTTCGGGCGAAAAGCGGCGACAATTATATTGCACTATCATCAAGGTCACCTAGCGTGTGAATTCGTGCCTCAGTGCCCGTTTTCTGAACGCCCAGCATCGCAACACCAATGAGATGCAAAGTGGGCGTATCTCAATGAAATTACTTGAGAAATGTCACTAGCACGACTTTCTCCTATCATCAACATAGCCGCTAACCCGCTTAGCGATGACAAAAGCAGCGCTAACCGCGCTTATCGCTCCTTTCTTTACGCCTGCTTTCAAATCGACTTAGCCATGATATCCTATATGAGGTGGATTGTGAGGATGAATCCACCCTGCCCCATCATCAACGATTCGCCTATAGCTTTGCGATTATCGTTGGATTTCCAGCGGTAATCGCACATTTTGCAGCTATCACTAGATTATATATCGCATTGGAGATAAGCGTTGCTGATAGCGCGCTATCTCGGCGATATAATTGAGCGATAGCTGGCTATAATTATCCTCGCGCTAAGTGCGTTGAGCGATAATTATTGCGGGCCTTGATAATATGCCCCTTCATTTGCTGATTAGCGTTGCGTGATTATTTGCAAATGTGGGCCTTGATCTCCAAAGGGTTGGTCTTGGGGTTGACCTTGATTTGTACTCGGCTGTGCAGGACTTCCTCCCTCCGGTTAATCATGACTTTAGATATCTGCTCCTTAATGGCCCTGAGCTTCAACCTGGGCAATGCAGAAAGACCCAGCACGAATAGCAGATTTGCGCTGTCTTTAAAGTTCATACGAGGATATTATTCAACATGCAATCTTTGAAGAAAATCAAGCGTCTATAAAGTGCTTGTTGCTGACAAACTGCCTCTAATTTCCCTTAAAAGTAAGAGATCAGACTCCTGCCGGTGACATCCAGCGCTGTCAGCGAAAAGCCCCTGACAGATCCGGAGAATGAGGCCTTCAGGAACAGAGCCTCGGCGCTCAGCCGGTGACCCCCGGCCGTCTTGTTTAAAGTGCCTCGTATGCACGCAGCGTCCAGCTCTGGGAAAAGCCGCAGTCAATTTACCTCTCGCCCTCCCTGTCTTCAAATAGCCGGATAGAAACTGCAAACATGGCGCTGATAAGAATCCAATCATCCGCCTTGATTGAGCATCTATTTTTTCAGCTTGAGCATGGCACTTAGAGTTTTCAGCTGCCCGGGTTGTTTAATCTGCAGTTAATTTAGAGGCGCGCCACGCGGTGGCTCTGATAAATCCGCCCATCATGATAAAGGACTGGGGTGTTTTTATTACAAACTCTCCGCGGTTCCGTCGACATACATCATTTGGCGGGAAGTTGCTCATTGTCTTTGGGCGACTGCGCCGCGGTGAAAAATTCTCTCTGCTCAACCGGAGAAAATCACAGGGATTAAGGATGTTCTTGAAGGGGACGTGAGTTAGGAGTGAGATTTGCTGCATCTCTTAAGTGTGCGGGGAACAAATGAGCCTGTCGGACACCCGCGTCGGCGTAAAGGTCGAGACGAGTTGCTAATGCAGAAGACAACTAATCTTCATGGGAAGACTCGCTGCACAGGAGTTAGCACTGGGGGTTAATTTTAACACCCCCGACATTATGGTCTGATCCGGCAAGGGTATGGACGGTATTGCAATCAGGGATGGCCTCTATGCTCATGGCGGCCCTGGGCAGGTAGCGTAGGTAGGGGGCCCCGGAAGAGGGTCGGGGCGGAGCCCCCCCCCCCAGCTCAGGAACCAGGAGGAATGCAGGCGTGGAGGCCAGTGAAGAGGGGGGGTACCGGGGTCAGGGTGTTTGTAAGAGGAACAGAGCCGGAGGCCGCCAAATCCCTGCCAGGGGCCGCCATGCAAATATGTATCCATCTCAGAGGATTATTATATTAAGGAGATATATTGGCGTGGCGGCCCCTGGGGTTTGGCGGCCCTGTGCAGGTGCACAGCTTGCACATGCCTAAGGCCGCCCCTGTTGCAATTATGCATTCCTTCCAGGGATGAGAGTTTTCCGCTAGCTGCACACACTGCAGGTAGTATTTATTTCCGATACCTAGGCTCACTTTAGCACAAATATCTCCTCCATCGTTCTCTAGAAGTGTTGGCAGGGGCATTATGCAAGCCCCTGCCGCACCTGCGGTGCAGGGAGCCTCCCACCACCCAGGGCAGGCATGGTCCGTCCTTGAAGGCAGATGGACCCCACCTCGCCACCTTCCTACAAACATCAAGTGTCTGTCAGGCTGACCTCATGTTCAGGTCACGCAGCCATGCGCTGAACATTCGATAAATGCACATGCGCCTGGCTGCTTGGTTGCAACTTTGGATTTCACAGCTCTGTAGGCGGGACCTGCTCAGCCTGGCAAAGTGCTTGGAGGTCCTCCTTCTCTTGAGTAGGGGGGCGTCACTAGACCTGGGCATTTCAGTTTAAATCTCTTAAGTACCCAGTGCCCAGTGTCCACCCGTGACACTGGTCACCGAGTGGGATAAGATCAGCAACTCTCACTGACCCCACACCACTCTGTGGCGAGTAAGGGACTGCAATCTCCACTCATTGGCTGAGCTCAGCCAATCAGTGGAGGCGTCTGTCCTAACTCTCCAGGAACCTCAGAGGCTGCCCTACTACCACCCATGGTCATCATCGCTGCCCAGTACGTTTTTTCATTTTTTTCAAGTTTGGTGCATGCATGCATGTGTGTGTATGGATGAATGTATGTTTATTAATGAGTGCTTGCTGTGAATGGGTGTGTATGTGCTCGGAAAAGTGGGAGTATGTGTGCCTACTTATGAATGTATGGGTGGGAGTGAGTATGCATGTAGATGAGTAAATGTATGTATGTGTTTGCATGTGTGGCCCACCACCCCCCACCTGCTCAAATTACCTGCCATCATTGCCCAATAGAGCCATCATTCAGTATAAAGCATCTGAATATCTGTGAGGTATGGGAGTCTCAGGGGCCCAACAGCACATTTTGCAGGGGCCCCCATCATTTGGCTTCATACATGGCCCAAACATGGTATACATGTTATCCATTGTAAGGCCAAGCTGCTATTCCTATTTATGCATCTGAATGGAGCTGTATGCGGAGCATCCTTCCACTTAGTGGCAGAAGGTGAACTAGGTCTTGGTGTTGAGAGAATGTGTTCCTTGTTATAGTTAACATGAACGTGCTTTCTTAAATTTAATAGAAGTGTGCATGCCACATGCGTGGAAGACTGCTTCTCACAGTAAAAGAAAAGAGTTGTGTAAGATGTTTCTCCGCTTGCTGTAGTTATTCTCTAAGCCTGGTACAGATATTTGCTAGGAGTAGGTGGTCATCTTCCTCTCAGTCTGCTGACAATGAATTGGTTTGTTGCATGCATCAGGAGGGTATGTTTTACATACTTGGCTCTAAAACGGGGAGCGTGTTGTCTATCATAGATTTGTGCTGGAAGTGCACCCCTCTATTACTAAATTCTATGGTTAGACACAGTTTAAAACTTTTCCAAGATTTTGTTTCTGCTGTAAAGTACACCCTTCATGCAAAGGTGGAAAACGTTTCTCCAACGTTACGCCTGCTTCAGGAAGGTAAACACAAGGATTTGTCACTTCAAGTGGGATGGGTATGCCCAGACCTGGCCTGGCAGTTTGGGATGGACTGTTACCATTGGGCACAGGGTCAAGACTAATTTGCATATGGCTGGGTTCAAACTGGAATGGCATGGGGAGCAAAAAAAATGGATGATCTCTGTATTGGGGTGAATGTATGACATTGTTCCGCATTGTGTCCATCAATTGTTCTTTTTGCATATGTCACTTGGAATGGGACGGCTATGCCCAGACATGGGTCCTGTGCTCTCCATAACACTGGAGTCAAGCTATCGTGGCTGATGAGGGGTGAAACCACAAAACCGGTCCTAGGATGCTTGTTTCCAGTCCAAGGAGGACCTGATCTGGCAGTTCGGGCTGGACTGTTCCCATTGGGTGCAGGGTCAAGACTGATTTGCATATGGTTGGGTTCAAACTGGAGTGGCATGGGGAGAAAAAAAACGATGGATTAGGCCCAGATCTCTGTACTGAGGTGAATGTATGACATAGTTCTGCATTCTGTCCATCAATTGTTCTTTTTGTATGCTTCAGGAAGGTGTAATTTATTGGCACACATTCCTGTCTACCAATGTTAGTAGATAGGGATTTGCATCAACATTCATTGGTGGTTGCAAGGGAATGCCCCAGTATCACCCATACAATGCTCTCTTGAAGCGAAGTAGCACAAAGTAGTAATTAGCGCTACTTTGAATTACTTTAGGGCTACTTTCTAGCAGACATCACATTTGGTGCTGGAATATAAACCCCAATACAAATCCTTGTTCGATTTGCATCACTTTTTGCAAACCCAACAAAAAGTGTTAGAAAATCTAGGCCACAGTGCACATCTTCTAGTTAGTTTAGTGACTTAGGTGTTCGTCTGTGTGTGCATGTACATATGTGCCTCGATGGTGGTATGAGTGTTGCAGATATTGTATGTCCTTACCAAGGTCGGAATGTGGCAGGAGATCAGCCAGTCTTGGTAACACTTCTTCTTCAGAGGACATTAATGTTTTTATTAGAGGAGTGGAAGTTACCTTGTGACTGGTTAGGTACTGGCATGGCACTGGATGGATGACCTTGTAGAAATGTTTAGTATAGAGGTAGGCTACTGACCTCTGGCGGGTGTGCTGTTGCATTCTGAAAATATGAACTTTTCTGTTTGCTTAAAATCAATATGACCAGGATGTGTATTATAGCATGTATACTTGAATCATTTTGCAATTTAGCTAGGGTTGTTAAGCTCAGTTAAAATGTCGCTGGGGGGGATGGTGTTCATCACGTGGGTGGTGTCTTCAGTGCTGACGGGGGTCCAGGTGCAGAGGGTGGTGGTGGGGGGCGTTGGTTCGGCGGTTGGTTGCGTGGTCTGGGCGCCGAAGCTCTTGTGTATGTCGGCGATCTTGTGGTGGAAGAACGAGGCGAGTGAATCGCAGAGGACTTGTGAGGGCGTGATGTCGTTGTTGCTGGCGCTGGAGAGCTCTTTGACGATGCTGAAGAGTTCATTGCTGTTGTGTGTGTTGTTGTCCAGTCGTTCTTTGAATGCTGTCCTTTTGGTGGTTCGGATCAGCTGGTGGTGTTTGCGGATGGCGTTCTTGAGGGCTGTCATGTTTTCTGTTGACTGGTCGTGGCGCCAGGCTTTCTTGAGGGTGCGGCAGGATTTCTTGGAGTTCTTGAGGTCGTTGGTGAACCACGAGGCTTTCTTGCGGCCGGGTCGCTGGGAGGATTCTTCAGTGGTGCATCGGCACAGTTGGTGAGCCACTGTGAGAGGCTGAGGGCTGCTTCGTTGGAGTCCGTATTGGTGGTGGGAGGGTTCTGGCTCAGCGAGGTGGTGAGCTGGTCGGTGGTGATCTTGCTCCAGCATCTTCGGGGAGCCTGTTGCGGGTGGTGGTGGTTCGTGGTTTTTCTGAAGTTGAAGTGGACGCAGCTGTGATCTGTCCAGTGTATTTCGGTGGAGTGGCTGAAGGAGATGTGGTTGCTGGAGGAGAAGACTGGATCAAATGTGTGGCCGGCGTAGTGGGTGGGGGTGTTCACCAGTTGTTTGAGTCCGAGGTTGGCGAGGTTGTCCAGCATGGTGGTGGTGTTGTTGTCATTGTTGTTTTCCAGGTGAAAGTTGAGGTCCCCTAGGAGGATGTAGTCTGAGGAGGTGAGGGCAAGCGGGCTGATGAAGTCTGCGATGGCTTCGCTGAATTGTGTGCGTGGTCCCGGGGGTCTGTAGATAAGGGTGCCTCTGAGGGTGGTCTTGGGGTCGGTGTGTATCTGGAAGTGAAGTTGCTTGGCGGTGGTGAGGGTGTCGTCGGAGTTGATCGTGATGTGGATGGTGTTTTTGTGGACGATGGTGATGCCTCCTCCGGTTTGGTTGGCGCGGTCCCTCGGGGTGATCTTGTAGCCATCCGGGATGGCTATGGCGATGTCGGGGGCTGAGGAGGTGTTCATCCTGGTTTCCGTGATGAAGGCGACGTCCGGCGCTTTTGTGTCGAGAAGGTTCCAGAGTTTGACGGTGTGCCTGTGGACGGAGCGGGTGTTGAGCAGGATGCACTTGAGGTGGTTGTTGCTGGTGCCTGGTCTGACGGGTGCGGTGCAGGTCCGGAGTCAGGTGAATTTGCAGGCTTGGCAGGTGAAGGGTCCGTGGGTGCGTTTCGGGTGGCTCGGTGGCAGGCGGGGGTCCGGCCGGTGTTGAGTGCGCGGATGGTGGCAGCGTCGTAGCTCCGTCGGGTTGGCTGGCAACGTCGGCGGCCAGGGGTCCTGGCGCTGGGCGGGGTCCAGGCACGGACGAGCGCAGAAGGGCTTGCCTTTGGCGCGCAAACGGCGCACCCGCTGCGCGCGTCCGCTTCGCGTCCTGGCGGAGTGGTCTATAAGAGGCGAAGTGGGAGGGAGGAGCAGCTGGGAGGCGGGAGCGGGGCGGCGAATGGGAAGGGATACAGAAGGCAAAAGTGGGTGTGGCCGCAAGGGGGCAGCGGCGGGAATCGGGGGGAGAAACGGCGGCAAGGGCGCTGGAGAGCCCAACAGGAGGAGCGAGGCAGGGGAAAAAGCGGGGAGGCAAAGCCTAACAATACAGCACAAATTGCGGGGGGATCACAAAGAAGGCGAACAGAAATACAGTGAGAAAAAAAATACAGTCAAGTGGCAGCAGCAATCAGCAGGAGCCGCGAACTCGAGGCGGCAACAGGAGGCAGGGGTCACAGGCACACGCGAGGAGCCATGCGGCGAGGAACGTCTAGACCATGGGTACTCACAAACTTTCTCTCGGGGGCCAAATTTACAGTGTGGTTTGTGGCCGAGGGCCGCACCGGTGGGGGCGGGGTCAGAGGGGGAGGGGGCAGGGCTAAAGCAAACACAAATTGTGACCATGAGGTTAAACACAGGTCCCTGCAGCAGACACCTTTGTCCACTGAGCCACCAGACCCAGCATACACACATCTTTCTCTCTCTCCCTCCTTCTCTCCCTCCTTCTCTCTCTCTCCCTCTCTCTCTCCCCTCCCTCCCTCTCCCTCTGTGTCTCCCTCCCTCTCTCTCCCTCCCTCTCCCTCCCTCTGGTGTCTCCCTCCCTCCCTCTGTGTCTCCCTCCCTCTGTGTCTCCCTCCCTTCCGGTGTGTTTCCTTCCCTGTCTCCCACTCTCCCTCTGTGTCTCCCTCCCTGTTTCCACTCTCCCTCTGTGTCTCCCTCCTGTCTCCCACTCTCCCTCTGTGTCTCCCTTCCAGTCTCCCACTCTCCCTCTGTGTCTCCCTCCCAGTCTCACACTCTCCCTCTGTGTCTCCCTTCCTGTGTCCCACTTTCTGTTTCCCTCCCTCCCTCTGTGTCTCCCTTCCTCCCTCTGTGTCTCCCTCCCTCCCTCTGTGTCTCTCTCCCTCCCTCCCTCTGTGTCTCCCTCCGTCCCACTGTGTCTCCCTTCCTGTCTCCCACTCTCTGTTTCCCTCCCTCCATCTGTGTCTCCCTCCCTCCCTCTGTGTCTCCCTCCCTCCCACTGTGTCTCCCTCCCTCCCTCTGTGTCTCCCTCCCTGTCTCCCACTCTCTGTTTCCCTCCCTCCCTCTTTCTCCCTCCCTCCCTCTGTGTCTCCCTCCCGCCCTGTCTCCCTCCCCCTGTGTCTCCCTCCCTCCCTCTGTGTCTCCCTCCCTGTCTACCACTCTCTGTTTCCCTCCCTCCCTCGGTGTCTCCCTCCCCCCTGTGTCTCCCTCCCTCCCTCCCTCCCTCTCTCTGTATCTCCCTCCCTCCCTCTGTGTCTCCCTCCCCCCTCTGTGTCTCCCACCCTGTCTCCCACTCTCTGTTTCCCCCCTCCCTCTGTGACTCCCTCCCCCCTCTGTGTCTCCCTCCCTCCTTGTCTCCTTCCCTCTGTGTCTCCCTCCCTCCCTCTGTCTCCCTCCCTCTGTGTCTCCCTCCCTCCCTGTCTCCCTCCCTCTGTGTCTCCCTCCCTGTCTCCCACTCTCTGTTTCCCCCCCTCTCTCTGTGTCTCCCTCCCTCCCTCTTAGTCTCCCTCCCTCCCTCCCTCTGTGTCTCCCTCCCTGTCTCCCACTCTCTGTTTCACTCCCTCCCTCTGTGTCTCCCTCCCTCCCTCTGTGTCTCCCTCCCTCCCTGTCTCCCTCCCTCTCTCTGTATCTCCCTCCATCCCTCTGTGTCTCCCTCCCTCCCTATGTGTCTCCCTCCTTGTCTCCCACTCTATGTTTCCCTCCCTCTGTGTCTCACTCCCTCCCTCTGTGTCTCCCTCCCTCCTTCTGTGTCTCCCTCGCTGTCTCCCACTCTCTATTTCCCTCCCTCCCTCTGTGTCTCCCTCCTGCCCTCTCTCTGTGTCTCCCTTCTCCCTCCCTCTGTGTCTCCCTTCTCCCTCCCTCTGTGTCTCCCTCCCTCCCTCCCTCCCTCTCTGTCCTCTCACCTGTGAGTGTGTGTGTCAGCCCTCAGCGCGGGCTGAGACAGCTTCCCCGGCCGCGCGCACACAGCCCCACCAAGTACTTCATGGGTCTTTAAAAGACCATTTACATGTTAATGAGGCTTTGTTGAATTTCACCTCTTAGGCCCCTGCAGCTCCCCTCTGACAATCACTGGAATCCCCCGGCCCCCACAGAGCAGAGTTTGAGTCCGCGCTGCTGCGGCTGTATTTGCGAACACTATTTAATTTATTTATTTTTAAACACAGGTGTCTGCAAAGTCCGCGGGCCACCCAGGAAGGCTTGCCGGGCCGCCACCGGCCCGCGGGCCGTACTATGAGTACCCCTGGTCTAGACCATGGTCAGGACACACTCACTGCCGTGCGGAGTGCTCCTTAAGAGGCCAAGTGGGAGGGAGGAGCAGCTGGGAGGCGGGAGCGGGGCGGCGAATGGGAAGGGATACAGAAGGCAAAAGTGGGTGTGGCCACAAGGGGGCAGCAGCCGGAATCGGGGGGAGAAACGGCGGCAAGAGCGCTGAAGAGCCCAACAGGAGGAGCGAGGCAGGGGAAAAAGCGGGGAGGCAAAGCCTAACAATACAGCACAAAATGCGGGGGGATCACAAAGAAGGCGAACAGAAATACAGTGAGAAAAAAATACAGTCAAGTGGCAGCAGCAATCAGCAGGAGCCGCGAACTCGCGGTGGCAGCAGGAGGCAGGGGTCACGGGAACACGCGAGGAGCCGTGCGGCGTGAGGAGCGTCTAGACTAAGGTTAGGACCCACTCACTGCCATGCGGAGTGCTCCTTAAGAGGCCAAGTGGGAGGGAGGAGCAGCTGGGCGGCGGGAGCGAGGCGGAGAATGGGAAGGGATACAGAAGGCAAAAGTTGGCGTGGCCGCAAGGGGGCAGCGGCGGGAATCGGGGGGGAGAAACGGCGGCAAGGGCGCTGGAGAGCCCAACAGGAGGAGCGAGGCAGGGGAAAAAGCGGGGATGCAAAGCCTAACAATACAGCACAAAATGTGACGGGGGATCACAAAGAAGGTGAACAGAAATACAGTGAGAAAAAAAATACAGTCAAGTGGCAGCAGCAATCAGCAGGAGCTGTGAACTCGCGGCGGCAGCAGGAGGCAGGGGTCACGGGCACACGCGAGGAGCCGTGCGGCGTGAGGTGCGTCTAGACCAAGGTCAGGACACCCCTCACATCCGGGAATACAGCCACGGGCCTCCACGCGCCACAGTTTGAAGACTTCTGCTCTAGGCAGTCACAGGCTCAAAATTTAAAAGTAGACACCTTGTGTCACCAGAGAGCCCCACTGGAGCAGCATGAGTTCCACTTGCTGCTGTTTATGCTGACAAAACTGCCCTTTCAGTGCCACGATCTCCGAAGCATGCAAGTCTCCTTTAGGCGCTACGCCGCATGCCTGCCCCTCGGTGTCAGAAGCATTACAATAGCAGCTTGTGTGAGGAGAAAAAACATGTTCCCTTCTATTGTACACACTTTTTATTGCTCCATAGCAAATGCAGTTTTCTAGTAGGAATTTACAAAAGCAATACACGAAGGTTGAATATAGCCTGCTTTCAGTCGCGGCTCGCGGGGAGGTGGGTCACAGGGGGGCGGGGGGTAGGTCTCGCGGGGGGGGGGATTAAATATAAAACTTACTTTAAGCTGGTCCGCGCCACCTCTGCTCCCCTTGGTGCCTCGTGACGAATGGCCTGGAGTGGACTGGCAGCCCCTCGGATCCAATCCTGGGGCTGCCAGCAGTGCCAGGATTGGCTTAGGTCATGGCTACTCTTCGCCCGCCGCACGCCCATTAGGAGACCGAGGGGCTCCTAATGGACATGCACAAGCCAGTGAAAATACAAGTGCGCATGACTGGGCATGGGCTAAAAATTCACCCTCCGTCCCCACTCATGCGTACTTGTGCTGCTGCCTGTTGTCCCATGTCTGACAATCATGTCAGTCAACATGACGCCAGACTGCCCACCCCCTTCAGACTCTGAAGGGGGTGGGCGGTCCGACGTCATGCTGACTGACATGATTGTCAGTTCTCCCTCGGCGTCTTTGAACTTAAGTAAACTGATTCAGTTTACTTAGGTTCAGTCAGATGCCGAGGGAGCTGCGTGCGGGGGGGGGGGGGCTACGCCCGTACGCCCCAATGGACGCACCGCGTCCATTTAATAATACTGCTTTTAACTGTTTTAAAACTTTTAAACTTTACATTTGACCCTGCTGTATTGAATTTGAACTTCACTTACTTATTCGCTCACGCTTTGCATTCTTTCCCTATAGGTGACAGGTTGAAACACCGGATACACTCTTTCTCAATCCCCTACGGGGAACCAATCACAGTGGCAGGGGGGAGCTGAGCCAGCTCCTGCACTCGGCTATATAATGCTTGCTGCAGAGCAGGAGCAGCTGCTCTAGGTATTGCTGCTGCTCTGTTGTATTAATAATACTGCTTTTATCTGTTTTTAAACTTTTAAACTTTGCCTTTGGCACTGCTGTATTGAATTTGAACTTGACTTATTTCTCCGCCTAGCGCCTTGCATTCTTTTCCTAATAGTGTCGGGATGAAACACCGCATACACTCTCCCTCAATCACCTATGAGGATCTATTACAGTGGGAAGGGGCAGAGCTAGCTCCTGCACTCGGCCATAAAATGCCAGCCACCGCGTGGGAGCGCAGCAGACGCGCGCAATGGGTGCGCCAATGGCGTGCCAAAGGCAAGCCCTTCTGCTCCCGTCCGCGTCCTTCTGGGACAGGGGCCAACCACTTGCCCAAGCTAATCAAAACGATTGTATGCTAATGATCATATACTTAAACCTACTATTCACTAAAAACGAACCAATCTTGGAATTATGAAATATAGAGAACACCTCCCAAAACTTATTTACTGGCCTTCTAGTCCAGATAACCTCCACAGGCAATGTAATCACATAGGTGAAGACACCACTTACAAACAACACAGTTATGGGATGACTGAATCTATTTGAATACTCAATCCCTGGTTAAACACCAACTAGATATATTTCAGTTTCTGGACTCGGACAAACCTGACATACTTTTTCTAACCAGAACTTGGCTCTCCACAGAGTCCACTCCAGACATTCTAGCGACGCTCCCTAGTCATTACTACATTCTTCAAGATAACAGGGCCCGCGGGAAGACAGGGGGTGGGGTCACGGCTAAAATTCATAAAAAATGAAAGTTTACTTCCTTTGCTGCTCTGGACATCATGTCAAATGACAGTCTCATCATTAGACTTGACTCCCCTCATACTCCGCTGATTTGTGTGCTAATCTACAGACCCGCTTATAATATGCCGCTCTTCCCCCAACAGCTGGGTAAAAAAAGATCCCACTTGGCAGTCAACCACGCCAAAATTCTACTAATTGGGGATCTCTATTATTGGGCTAACGATGAGATGGGTGGCACAAGCTGACCTGAGTTGACCTACTTACTCAATGGACTGAATTGTGTTCAACACGTGACAGCTCCCACTCAAATCAAAGGCCACACCCATGACCAAGTCCTGACGGTATCTAATATTACAGTCTCTCCTTGCACCTGTTATGACCATTATTTTATAACATTTTTCCTCACCAATCCATCTTTAGCCAAACCTCAAGCTAAGACAAGGCTCATGGTGAGGAATTGGAGCCGCTCCAACCCCAATCCGCCTTCTGCAATCTGCTCGTAACTGTGGCCCATCTGAACATTAATTGATCAACAGACATGAAGAAAGCATTAAATCTTGGTTAGAGGCCGCCAATGATAGTCATGCTCCATTTAGGATAGTCCATACAGCTAGACATAACTATGCCCAATGCTGGTTTTCAGAAGACCTAAAACTCAAAAAATGTGCCCTACGCCGCACTGAACGTGACTGGAGACGTAATCACTCCCCAGGAAAAAAGGACATCTATCAAACCCAACTCAAGCAATATAAAAGCACTATTTTACTAACCACGGCAACCTATTTTTCTAACAAAATGTTGAGTTCTACAATATAAATCCAAAGAATTATTTTCAATTGTTGCTGAGCTATCCAATCCGGACAGAGTCACGGTGAAACCCGCCCCTACTCAAGCACTATGTGACTCACTAAACACTTTCATAATTGAAAAAACCATTACCACCAGGACCAGTATCCCCACTAACTCCCCCCATATAGCCCAGCCATCTATGCTCAAGAACTCTCACTCCCTTGACCAGTTTTCTACCATCAGCAGAGAAGCTTTTTTAATCTTATAATGAAGGTCAGATCTGGGTCTCCGGCGGACTGCTGCCCCCACACATCTTAAGGGAAGCTTTCCTGATTTGTCCCGACCCTCCTCTCTCGCTATTGAACATCTCCCGTAAGTGGGAGGTTCTCAAAGCATTTAAAGAGCAGAAATAGTTCCCATCGTGAAAACATTAGGGGCAGATCCTCTAGCTCTTACGAACTATCGTCCTATCTGCTTACTCCCCATCTTTGCAAAGGTTTTGGAAGCTCACATTGTGAATTGCCTCTGCTCCTTTATCGAAAAGTCTCATTTTCTTGACCATCGTCAGGGTGGCTTCCGACCCTCCCATTCCACAGAGGCAGTTATCTTGACTGTTCTAGACGAACTAAGGAAAGGGGCAAACAAGAGCACTACACAGGCCCTGGTACTACTCAATCTCTCCTCTGCATTCAACATGGTTGACCATGAACTCCTAGTGGACCGTGCACGTAACGCAGGGATACAGGGCCCGGCCCTTAAGTGGCTATTGTCTTTTTAGATGATCGCACTCAAGCTGTACGGTGCACAGACATAATATCGACTCCAAAATATCGTTTGGACAGAATATCGAGTTTTAAATATCGTTTGGAGAAAATATCGACAGGACAGAATATCGACAGCCAAAATATTGTTTTTAAGGTAAGTGAAGTAATATCGACTGTAAATAATATCGAAAGTAAAAAATTTCGTTTTTTATATAATATGTAATTATTTATAGTGTTTTTATGTTATAATATGTGTGAAAAGTGTCATTTTATGTTATAATTATTTTTAATTAATGATTTTTTTAAAATTATTGTGTAATTTTATTCTGTAGCGGGTTGTGGGTTTATAGGGGAATAGGGTGGGAAGTAATTTAATTATAATTAATTAAATATGTAAATTTATTAATTGGTAGTAATAATTAATTAATTGGTAATTAAATATTATATGTTAATTATTTAAAATTTAATTGGTAATTAATTTAATTTAATTGATTAATTGCTAATTATGTAAATTAAAATAATGTATTTCCTGTAGCGGGTTGTGGGTTTATAGGGGAATAGGGTGGGAAGTAATTTAATTATTATTTATTAAATATGTAAATGTATTAATTGGTAGTAATATTTAATTAATTGGTAATTATATAATAATTGTTAATTAATTAAAATGTAATTGGTAATTAATTTAATGTAATTGATTAATTGCTAATTATGTTAAATTAAAGGGGTATTTTTAGGGTTCAGGGTCAGTTTTTAGTTTTTGGGTAAAGGGGTATTTTTAGGGTTCAGGGTCAGTTTTTAGTTTTTGGGTAAAGGGGTATTTTAAGGGTTCAGGGTCAGTTTTTAGTTTTTGGGTAAAGGGGTATTTTTAGGGTTCAGGGTCAGTTTTTAGTTTTTGGGTAAAGGGGTATTTTTAGGGTTCAGGGTCAGTTTTTAGTTTTTGGGTAAAGGGGTATTTTTAGGGTTCAGGGTCAGTTTTTAGTTTTTGGGTAAAGGGGTATTTTTAGGGTTCAGGGTCAGTTTTTAGTTTTTGGGTAAAGGGGTATTTTTAGGGTTCAGGGTCAGTTTGGGGTTTTTGGGTAAAGGGTTTTTTAGGGTTCAGGGTCAGTTTTGGGGTACAGGGGTACAGGGGTACAGTGTAAAAATAAAGTAAAATTAAATTTACATTAATTTAATTTAATGAAATGAAATTAAATTAAATTATATTTAAATAATTTTAAATAATTTAAATTAAAAAAAATTATTATATACTTACCAATACTTACGTTGTAATGGTAGTGCGTTGTAAAAGTTGCGTTGTAACGTCATATATCCACTGTTGCACTCTTTGCAGTGGGAATAGTAATTTTTACTCTTTTGTATTTGTACGTTAATAATATTGGCTATTATTTAATTACATTTTGTTACTATATATATATATGTTTTAAGAAATATGATTAAAAAAATATTATTTTTTTACTTTCATTAATTATTTAATTATTAAAAGTTATTTTAAGTATTGTTAATTATATTTTAGTAATTAATTTTTTATATTAATGTAATTAAACATTGTTTTTATTAAAGTCGATATTTTTTACAACTATATTTTTGTTAACGATATTTTGTACTCGATATTTTTGTACTTACCTGTTTGTACATACAAACTCGATATTTTGGTTGTAGATATTTTCTCGTCGATATTTTGGGTAGTCGATATTTTGGTAGTCGATATTATTTCAGTGATCCAAGCTGTACGCCTCACCCAATTCTCTACCTCTAAATTCAAATTGCCATGTGGGGTGCCACAGGGTTCCTCCCTGTCACTGCACCTTTTCAATTTGTACCTGTATCTTTTAATGCAATCCTTAGGTGAAAGGAAGGTAGGCACTTTCAACTGAGCTGACAATCTTCAATTGATCTTTGACATAGACAAAGGAGTGAGGAATCTGCTGCCTCCGTCACTAACTTTCAATCTACCATGCAACATATAAGTAGCTGGATGAACAGTAACCACCTGAAATTAAACCCAGACAAAACTGAACTGATCTTAATTGGAGGGCCCTCAAACCCCATGAATTCTAATTTTTGTCCGACTGAGTGGAGTAATCCACCACTACCATCACAATCAACTAAAAGCCTTGGCATCACTATTGACTGCGATTGTCCATGAAATCCCAGATTGGGACAGTGGTCTCTACCTGCTTCTTTTAGCTCCGTAAGTTCAGCAGATTCCTCACTCCTGAAGCTCTTACCCAAGTTGTTTTAGCTGTAGTCATTTCTCACTTTAAGTACGCAAACTCGTTTTACTTTGGCATACCAGCATATCAATCAAAAAGACTGCAATGGTGCAAAACCAGGCAACTAGATTAATATATTGCCAGCCAAGATGGCAGCATGCTTCTCCTCTTATGAAAAAGTTACATTGGCTCCCGGTTGTCAAATGCAGTGCATTCAAGTTGGGATGCCTCACCTTTAAAGTGCTCCATGGCCACTGCCCAGTATTTGTTTCTAATTGAGTCCAGATATATATCCCCACTTGGGATCTTAGGTCTTCCCATTTGAATCTCTTAGCTACTCCACCCTTTAAACACCAGAAACTGGGAGGACTAAGATTTGAGGTTCTGGCCCCTCAGTTTTGGACCTCTCTTCCTTAGGACATCAGATCAACGACATCATAGCCCCAAATTAGGATACTGTTACAGACCTGACTATTTCTTCAGGTTTATGAATGAATCACTTAGTGGCAGTATTCCCTTGACCCCAGCACCAAGAAACTGTGTGGTGTACGCACGCTTTATAAATATTTTTAACATAACATAACATGGTGGTGTACTTATTCACGTAGCTTAACAAACCAATAGTTCTTTATGTACCAGGGTGTGTAAAAACTAGTAATGGGAAGATTTTCCCTGCACAATTGAATTGGGTAAAGTAGTAAAATGTTAGCCTTGTTAAAGTCAGCAGAAGTTTCCAGATTTCACCTGACTTCAAAAAGCAGAGTAAACAAAACAACTTATGGGACATCTCAAATTATGCAATCCTTGAAAGAATGATGCACCTCCTGCAGACCTACCAACCTAAGAAATCCTTTATGAGCATAAAGGAGAAGGGGATGGGTCCTTGGAAAATTGAAAAACCCACATAAGGGTGGAACTTCGGACCATCTCCACTAATCCAAGTCACATCCTCCCTCACAGCAAGATTGAAGTCATCTGAAGCCACCTACCATGTGTCAAAAAGATTTTAAGTGGAGCCCACATGGGCAGAGCATTTATACCTGAGCCGGCAATGTATTTTTTGTAACAAGTGGTTCTTTATTGACATTATAAACATTTATACATCACGGTTAAGACAGGCAAGCAATGGAAAGAAATAAGGTTGCGCAGGAGATATGAGCAGTGCACAAATAAGGACACCATGTTTGATATGCTATCTATGCAACTGCAACAGCATAGTGTGTCCCAATAGACTACGCTAATCGCCCTGAGCAGGAAATGTATTAAGAGTCTGTTTTGCACCCCACTCATGCTTTAGAAGATTCCTGTATAATTGTGGCAGGTACAACCTTTCTTATTCTTTTCGATGAGCAGCAAGGCTCAGAAATGTGGTACAGGGCAACAAAACTCAAAGGAATACTTTTATGAGAAGTAGGAGTCAATCTCCAAAACCATAGAGGAATGAGGCTTTTTTGAGCCAAGCCATGAGGCCAAGTAGGAGCTAAGTGACATGCCTCTGGAACAAGCAGACACAAGATGTCAGAAGTTTAAATGGGAGAATGCCATGTAGGAATTGGTAGCTTACCTTATAAGAACACTAGCCTGTGTGGGCCTGTGGATCTGCCAAATTCAATGTGACAAATCACTACTAGTGGTCACCACAAGGGGATTTTACCCTTATCCACAACAGCTTCAATGACGTTGTGGTGGGTGCTTTTTGGTACCAGATGATTTGCATACCCTCATGCCTTGGTAATCTTGAATGGTACACTGTGTGCATGTGATAGCTGCATGAGTGTCCTGAATATTAGAGTAGCTGTTGTTTTTGTATCATAATGGGTGTTTTTCTGAGTACAGCTTTTATTACAGTAAGTTTTCAAAATATATGGAAAACTAACAGCAGTAGCTATGGGGTGAGGGAGGAGCGCAACAGGTTCCTGTGCCCCTTCATTTGAGATTTCCATGTTGTTAAGAAAGTTAATAAAGTTGCATACATTTCAATTGTGTAAACCAGCATGGTTTATTCTGATGCATTCAAGGCTTTTATGATATTCAAATGGACGTCTGTGTGTTTAGAAAAAATGGAGAAAAGAATGCAATCGCTTGGAGGTTTAGGTGCATATGTACGAAGTCAGAATTTGCAATTTCTAAATTGCTAATCCATAAAAATCGTTCTTTGGGAATCACAAACTGGTATGTATGTAACCGCTGATTTCACAAACAGGGATTCCTACAGATTCCTATTTGCAAATAGGAAATCTCAAATTATGAAATTGCAAAATTGTGATTTCCTAATAGGAAATTGCAAGTTAGGAATCAAAGCTCTCTGTTTGCAGAATGATGATGTCAGACCAGGAAGTCTATAATTACAGGGTTTACTCACAAGCCAGAGGCTATGAAGCTACTGGAAGTAATGAGTGGTCGTCAGAGCATGGCTGCTGAAGAGGGGAACAAGGACTCAGGGAGCAGGAAGAGAAAGGTCAAATTCTCTGAGAGAGAGCTTGAGGTCCCGACAGAGGAATGTGTCTCCCACATGGACTAACTGTTCAAGGAGGCCTCCTTCACAGTACCTGAGACCCAAAAACGAAGATCTGGGCCAGCATCTTGGAGAAGGTCAACTCCCTAGGAGTCACTCGTTGGACCATCCCAGTGAACCGCAAGAAGTGGCATGACCTGAGGTCTTGTACGAAGGAGAAGATGGCCAGCAGGATGGCAGAAGGACATGGAACAGGCAGAGGTACCTCACAACACCCCTCTCTGACTCCCATGGAGATGCTGATAGAGGGGACCCTGGAACCCAAGAGTGGGGTGGGAGTAGCAGATACATATGCCTCTAATCAAGTAGGCAGCAGCCAGAGTAAGTCATCTTCCCTTTTTGTATCTAACATAACATAATGTTAGCTAATCCATATATCATATGTCACAGCATGTTAACTTCATTGAGGTGCTTGGCCCACCCAGGTAATACATCATGGGAGTTGTAGTACACATCATTACCTTGCTGTACTGTGTGCTAATGACCACGTCAAACATATCTGTACAACACAAACATGTAACAAACACATGCAGCAAATTTACAACAAAATTGTGGCCAAACAATAAACATTGATTTACACTATATATAGACACGCATTTCCACAGATCACTGCCCAGACTTGTCAGGACCATGGCATCTGAAGGGGCTACGAGCAGTGAGGTGGTCATTGAGGTCACAACACCACCGTCCCCTCAGCCCATCACCCCATTTCCAACTGGCAGGAAAGCCACCAGCTCCTCACTGCCTGAGTTTGAGGATAGCGATGAGGGACGGTCGTGGAGCAGGGACCCCACTACATCTGAAATTAGGAAACAGTGAAGGTGCAGAGGCCAAACCTCAGCAGTCCCTCCAGAGACTGCGTCAGATGATATGTCAGATGCACATCCTGTGTATGGTAGCCTGGAGAAGTCAATCATCTCCACACAGTGCCTGCAGACAAAGTAGATATGCACCTTCAGTAGGCAACTGCATCACATGTCCAAGTCACTGCAGAATATGGAGAAAGGGCAGGAACGGTGGCTAGCAGCAATGAAGAGGGAGCACTGTGTCCAGAGCCACAGACAATACCTGGCAAGGTTGGATACCCCCACCCAGGCCATCAACCAGCTGGTCACCGCAACAACTACACTTGCAAGCTGGACTGGTAATATCCAGACAGACATGGTACACTGCTGCCAGGATGTTGTATGTGGGATAGTGCAAGTCACCAGAGCACTAGAAAACATCCAAATCCACAAACTCTGCATCCCCAGCATTCCTGCCCCACCTGAGAGCGAAGAGGGCTCTTTCCCTTCAGGAGGCATGCTGTATCAGGCGTTCATGCCACCACAGTCTGGCAATGACATGCTGACAGTCCCACCAACCAGTGCTGCTGAAAAAGCACAGAACCCCAGAGACTGTAAAAAGTGACTCTCAATGCACTCAGTGGAATGAATTGCCTTTGTTTTGTTTTTCATTATTTACTTTGTGGTTATTAGTTTACAATGTATCATCCACAAGGATGCAGTTGATCCTTGCTTACAACAATGTTGTAGCCACCGGAATGAAAGGTGGTGACTCAGTTGTGCACCAAGCACTACCATCATCTCATTTTTAGGACGCTTTAAAATCTTTTACTTCAGAAATAGTTGGTTATGTCTGTGCATTGTGCATGTCCCTCTGCTGCATGTGTACCCCCCTCCTGTACCGTTAGTGATAGTAAGTTACCAATTATCATCAGAATCAGACTATGTCTCAATGGGGTTATCATGCAGATTCTTTCTTATTTTGATATTGTTCGGTAGGGCACATGTGGCAATGATCTTCCAGCATGTGTCTGGTCTGTACAGTAGTGCCCCGCCGGTCTTGTGGAGGCAGCAAAGCCAGGAATTCAAGATCCCAAATGCCTTCTCTATGATGTAGCACATTGTCTTATGTTCCCTGTTGTAGTGTCTTTCACTTCTTCTCCCTGGAGTCAGGTACGGTGTGAGGATCCAAGGACGCTCCTTAAGAGAATAAGAAGGTACAACATTAGGTCAAATTACACACATTGTTTTTTCTCTGTACGCATTGAGTCTGCGATTTACTAACCTACTAGAAAATCAATGCCAAATTCACCCTGTGCCAGTCAGTTATATAGTCCACTGTGGTGGAACATGAATGAATCATGGGTGTTTTATGGAAGTCTGGCCATGAGGTCTGTTATGATACAGGAGGCATCGCACACTACCTGCACATTGAGTGAGCTTGAGCTTTTACTGTTCCTGTATATGTATTCATTTGCGAGGGGCATATGGCAATATGTAATTGTAATTGCATTTATAGTGAGCTTACTACCCCTGATGAGGCGTCAAAGTGCTTTTTGGAGAGTAGCATGCTACTCCAAAACCCAAAGAGGATGAATTAGTATGGGCAAATATGAAATTAATTTGCGCGATGGACATGTGATTTTGTTATTTGGAGTGACAAATGATAGTGGCGAGATAAAAGAGGGAAGGGTTTGAATTTATATGGCACTTGCCCCTGATGAGGTTCTGAAGTGCTTATGGTTGGGTAGCACACTAATCTAGAACCCAAACAGGATTAGTGGGGAATTAGTATAGGGAAATATGAAATTAATTTGAGCAGTGGACATATGAGTCTGGTTGTTGGATTGAAAAAGATAGTGGAGGGATAGAAGAGGGAAGGGTCAGATCATGGTAGAAGGTGGATGTTTGGGAGGAGGTGGAGGTGGAGGGGGAAGAGTCAGCGGGAACGGTTTAGAAAGGCTTGTTTGGGGGGTC
The DNA here is from genome assembly GCF_964261635.1 of Lissotriton helveticus. Taxonomy (NCBI): domain Eukaryota; kingdom Metazoa; phylum Chordata; class Amphibia; order Caudata; family Salamandridae; genus Lissotriton; species Lissotriton helveticus. The sequence goes on from NC_136065.1 coordinate 176,282,756, forward strand.
TGAATAGTAAAAGAGATTTGAGGTGATGCAAGAGTGGTAGAGGAGGGAAGAGTCTAGAAAGGGTTATTTTTGGGATCATAGTAGTGGAATGACAGATAGGATGAGCCAGAGAGCCAGAGAGTGAATGTAGAGGATATATTGAGAGAGGTATACAGTATGATACAGGGTAGTACATTGGAGATGCTGAATTAGAAGTACATTAGAAGTAAAGTAAAAAATATAAAGATGCATAAGTACATGGAAGGTATATATGTATAAGGAAGGTAATATATGTAGATTTAAGTTGTATTTAATAAGCTCAGACTTACAAGTGTTTGCTGCACTTCGCGCCCATTTATTTATTTTAATAATTTTTTATAATTGTCTTTTGTAGTTTAATAGTGAAGCAGTTGTAGATAAATAGTTGTTAGAATAATTTTCTTATTTATGGAGTGACCTATCTGCATGTTAAACATAGAATAATATAACCATCAGTCATATGTACATTTGTCAAGCAGAACCAATGAATATTTATATATTTACAAACACAACTATTACACACATTTATACAAAGGAATACACATATGTAGGTACACACATATATTCAAAATAAATGCTCACATACACAGGGACGCGTCACATATCTATGTTTGAGCATGGTGGTTATGTGGGGAAGAACCAATTCTTGGGTTGTGTTCTGAAGATAAGGTAGTTATCAGTAGATCATATGTTTGGGGGTAAAGAGTTCCATAGTTTGGCTGCTTGAACAGAGAAGGATGTGCCACTTATGTTTTTTTTTTCTTGCATGGTGGGATTTTTGAGGAGAGGTACCAATCTAGAGCAGAGGTTCCTTTGTTGAATGTATTTGGTGACTTATTCCTGATGAAAAGCGGACCTGTTCCATGTATCACTTTGTGGGTGATACAAAGCAGCTTGAATGTGGATCTTCAGGTAAACGGTAACCGGTGTAGGGCCTTCAAGGCAGGGGAGAGGGGGGCTTGTGGCTTTATATGTAAGAGTAGTCAGGCAGCAGAGTTCTGAATCTCTTTTAGTCTTTTCATAGTTGTTAAATATGATCCATGGTAGAGGCTATTGGCGTAATTGAGTTTACACAGAACAAGAGCCTGGACTTTGTAGTGAAATCCTAGGTGGGGGAAGAAGCATTGCAGAGTTTTTATAGTAATGAAGCTTGATCTTGTAAATTTGTCCACTTGAGCATTCATTGATAGCTTGAAGTCCATGTTAATTCTGACGTTTCTTACTTTGTTTAGATACCTTAGGTGGTGTTCTCATTTCTTCAGGTCAGGCGGCTAGTTGGTCATAATTTTTGCAATTGCCACTTGAATTTCCGTTTTGGAAGCATTCAGTTTGAGATGACTCCATGCCAACCACTGATCAATGGCTCTAAGGCAACAGAAAAGATTTGAGTTTCCAATGTCTTTGGAGCGTTTCAGTTTAAGGAGTATATTTATGTCCTCTGCATAGTTATAGCATGTGAGCTGAAATTGAGTGATCAGTGCCGGTAATGACCTCATGTAGATGTTGAAAAGCATGGGTGAATTGATAGAGACTTGAGGGTACCCTGCTTTTGTGAAGTACGGTTTGGACACGAAAGGGGGGTACGGATGACATTTTTTCTGTTGTGAAGGTAGGATGTGATCCAGTCACGAGCAGTCCCCTCGATGCTGGCTTCGTAGAGTCTTAGTATCAGAGTGTCATGATCAACTGTGTCAAAGAAAGTTGAGAGGTCCAAGAGAAGTAGTGCAGCAACCCAGTTCCAGTCACTGTGTTCTTCAGGTCTTTCAAGATGGCAATGAGGGCAGATTATGTGCTTCTTCCTGGGTGGAATCCTGTTTGGAAGTCTGAAGGTATGGAATTATCTTCAATGAATTATGACTTCTGGGCGAATGTTGTTCTTTCTATAAGTTTCCCCAGGAAAGGTCCATTTGCAATAGGCCTGTAGTTGTTATGGTTAAGTAGTTGTTCTCTTTAGTAATGGGCATATGTGTGAGTTTTTTAGATCTTCTGGAAATATTCCCGTAGTTAATCTAATTACTCCTAACAGGCCACTTTCTGTCACCAACAAACCTATTCTCAGCCTTCCATCTTTTCATCTACCTCTTCTTTTGACCAAAAAAGCACAACCCTTACACTCCACTGCACCACACATATTACCTCTTTTAGTAATCAAATCTAACACAAACACTCAACTCTTGTTCATCCGCTCTTACACACCACATACACTTTTTCCAAAACACATCAACACGGTCAATGACATTTGGAAAGTACGGTACTCTGTAGAACATCAGTTTGGTTTGTTGCAATGATTGGAGGGTATTAGGGAATGATGTAAATTGGCTGACTTTGCTCACCATGAAGTCCAGAAACCTGTGAATGAACCTGGATGGGGCACTTTGCGACACCCCCTCCACCCTACTATGACCCCCTGGTAACTGCCAGGGGCTAAGCGGTGTAGGCAAAACAATACCAGCACATGTGTTGGGATAGCATTGCTTCTCATTGTTGGGGCCTGTAGCTGACGTTGCAACTCAGCAATTAAGTCAAGTATCACCTGAATACTGCTCTTTACTTTTCATGAATCTGCTCCTCTGTCTGTCCAGATAGGGTGATCCTCATCCTAAATATCCTCTCCTGTCTCCTCTTCCTTCTCTGCTTCACAGGCAAAATCTTCTTCCTTCTTGGAAGGACATGCAATGCCGCCATTGTGAAAGAGCCTGATGCATTTTGGGGGCTTTTTTATAATTTGCACCTTGTTACCACCTGATGCGATTGAATGGTAATTGGATTACTTAAATGCCCATTTTGCGACTAGTTGCAATTAGGGAAGTCGTTGTACATGCGGTTTGCCATTCGCATTTTGGAAATTGCTAATTGCGATTTTCTATTTTGCAATTACGAAAATGTAATTTTAACTAGGTTGGAATTGCATTTTGCACCACCACAAATGCCTTTCATGCATTCCAATGTGCCATTTTGCATTTCCTAGAAGCCCCAAATAGCAATTTGCACTGTCAAGAAATGCAAAATGCCTTCATACATCTGGGCCTTAGTCTCTACTGCTTTGATCCTGACCTACAAGTCACAGGATCCAAAACCAACAAGATAGCTTGGTGGGTCATTGTACCCACTGGGTACATAGTTAGTGTGTTAGAGGTTTGATGTAGCGTTAATCTAACTCCTCCAGGTAGCAATTGAACACTATTTAGAAGCTGTTTGCATGCCAAGAGGATGTAGAATCAGTTCTGTAGATGCTAAAATAGGAAACGTTCTCTAGACAGATAAGCCTTTAACATGCATCTAGTAAACAGAGCTGTATTCACATTGTATTTGTTCCAGATTACCTGTCTGTAGGTAAAACTCATTTACCCTATTTAAGCAAAAGCTTTTTTTCATATGGTTTTAAACTACTTTTTTTTTAAAACTGTGGAATATGTGTATGCACTGTACATCTGTTCTAGGCCTGAGTCACATGTATTTATAGCATGTTATTATCAAATACATACACACTATAAAAGCATCAGATTATTGCATTTTGTACAGCCCTTTGTTACATGCATATGTTCATATAGGAACAATTTGCAAACCTAAGGTGTGTTTGCAGTATCCAGGCATTTGTTTTGTGCAAAATATACATGCCTCGTATACATTCACAGTATGCTGATCTCAGGTAAGGGCATATGCCTAGTACTCAGGGCTCAAATATATAAGAATGATAGCCTACTTTTTAGAGAAATGTGGCTCAATGGTTAGAGCGGCAGACCCTGATGCAGAGGTCTGGCCCAGGACCAGGGTTCAACTCCCGCCTCGGCGGGTCTCGGGCTCAATTTCCTCGGACCTGATAATTCTCGCCTCGGTGCCTATTCTAATCATGGGTCCCACTCTGCAACTCTGGGCAATAGCTTGCTTAATCTCCACAACGGCCCCAACAGCGCTGGGATGCCTGGCTTCACTTTGGGGGTGCCCAGGAGTGGACATTTCACAGGGAAAAGCCAGGAAGGGTTCCACAGCAGTATGCGTTACAGCGCCAGGACACCCATGGGTATTAGTGCGCTTTACAAGTACAAATTACATTTACATTACATTACATTATAGAGGGGTCTGTATGTTTTGAAGTGCTATTAATAACAGGCATTACACCTACCCAATTTAATGGTACTGAACTTGCCAACCTCAGGAGGATGGAAGTCTGAGTTGGCATCTATATTTTTCAAAGTTTTGATTTGCTGATGGTTGGAGCCTTCCGAACCGCATCATAATCGGCCCCTAAGTAGTAAATGTAAGAGGGACTGGGGGAATGGCTAAAAAAAAGGACATAGTTGTAAACAGAGGGTTTTAGGGAGGAGTAAGGAGGGATTTAGGGAGGGTTAGAGAAGGGTTTAGTGAGGGACATGCACTCACCAACAAAAGAGAAAACCTGTTGCTATTCATCAGCTGACCTACTGAAGTAACTACAGTGAAACAGGGACCTACAACAGGAATACATTTCTCCATTTCAGACCTGAAGTAAGTCCAGCATCACACATAGCCAACCATTGGTACTGCAAACCCCTCTTATAGAAATTATTGGTGGTAGGGACTTAAAATAAAACCATTGGAAATAATGTTAAATTACATTATATTAGTTAAAATAGTTAAAACATACAGGTAAATCTAAAACAGATTTCTTTTTTATTCATATTATGTTTTAACATCCGTTTTTTTAATATTAAAACTGATGTAACATTAATGTTTATTAAAATATATTTATATTACATTCATTTATTCTATACATAACGTTTAATAATTATAAATGCATAATAAAATAATTATTTAAACTTTATATAAACAATTTTTATTTACTGTATTATATTTGAATTAAATAATAATTGATTTCAAAATGGGCCTAATTATGATGTCAGGTAGACACCGTTGTGGTCTGGAACAGACTGACCATAGGTTGGCAGTTCCGACCGCCGGATTTGGATGCGACCACCCTATTGGCCATCAGAAACATCCATTTCCCAATGGCAGCTAGTGCGGCGGACGGGCGGAAAAGGCCTGAGACCGGTTTCGGGCTAAGAGCCCTCCTCAGCCAGGCTAGCTTGAATCCAGTGGCAAAGTGAGCAAGGGACCCAAAACTGGGCATACCTGGCCAACTCAGGGCGAACAAAGCAAATGCAAGGAGAGGATAGACGGAGCATTGAAACTTTTCAGACACTCTAGCCCAGTCACAGATCTGGGTTGAATCCATCATCGTTCTTTAGCTCACTTCACCATCCCAGTTCAGATACAGCTATATGTAAATCAGTCTTGACCTGTGCCTCATGGGAACTGTCCAGCCCAAGCAGCCAAGCCATGCATTTCCTGGACCGGAAACAAGCATCCTGAGACCGGTTTCGGGCTAAGAGCCCTCATCAGCAAGACTTACTTGAATCCAGTTTCAGGGTGAGCAAGGGACCCACGTCTGGACATACCCTGCTTACTTAGGGCAAACAAAACAAACGCAAGAAGATGAGGACTAATCGCTGCAACTTTTCAGACACTCACCCCCAGTCACAGATCTGGGTTGAATCCATAATCGTTCTTTAGCCAGGTGACAACTCTATCCACAGTTTAAAAAAAATGGAGAATTGGCTATAAAAATGAAGTTGCTGTTTCCAGATTGTGGCATTAAGTTGTTATGGTTTTATTCCACTGGTATTTCTGAGCCTCTGTTTCCATCACTGAGATGTATAAGAACTGTTAGTTGTAAGAAACGTTAAAAACAGAAAGCTGAAAGCAGTTCTTTTCTGACTAACCCCAGGCAAACACTTAATCCGGCCATTGCTCGCTCTAACGGGTTCAGAAATTCAATCTATTCCTTTAAGGAAAGTGGTGCTAATAAGACTTCCCGTGCAGGCAGCCATTGATTCTTGGGCACAAGCTTTCATTCCACCACCATAGACACCGTTTGCAAAATCTCCCTCGAAAATGCTAATTTAACAAACTGTTTTCAAGCCTTTCAAGATCACTATCCACCCTGATGGGTCTGCAGTACACTTTATGTTACGATTGGTAGTTTGCAAAAACTATGATTGCATGCTGATTGTGTGCCTATCAAAAGCATGGGGCACAAGTGGCTCATAGAGTCCAGTCAGAAATCCTACACTCCCTCCCTTGGCCTGCATTGATGCTGATGAAAAATGTGCAATTGCAAATTCCTCATGTCAATGTGGCCTAAGCCTCAACGATGCAAAAAAAATGCCCAAACCAAGTTATAATTTAAATCCTAACCCAGAGATTCAGCAAAACCCTTCCATGAGCCCAGAAAGTTTCCAACAGTTTCTGTTTTTCAATAGCCAGAAAAGCCCAAAAACTTTGGTTATGTAATGCCCGACAGCGTTGGTCCTCTGACTGGTGGGCTCTGGAACTTGGCATAGCTCAAAGTCCCATACTAGTGGTCAAACATCTGGGTGTCCAACTGGATCAATCTCTCTCTATGAAGGAGCAGGTTTTCTCTACGATCGGCATATATTTCTATACAATGCACCTGTTGAGGAGAGTGTTCACATTCCTCCCTCTTTCTGCAAGGAGAACCTTGGTACAGGTGTTGGTCATCAGCCTTTTGGATTATGGCAATGCCTTATTGGTCTAAGGAAATGAGACATTGCTTTCTAAACTTCAAGTGGTGCAAAGCACTGCTTCCCTTCACATTTGCAATCTTCCATCTGGAGCTGCTTCCTCCCTTCTTTTGCATTCACTGGACTGGTTACCTGTAAAAGGATTATCTTTAAAATCTGCTGCCTGACACACAATGCCTTTCCTCGAAAAGATCCCAGGTATCTACCGTCACATATGTACACATCAACTCCAATTTAGAAAATTGCTGAAGACAGCACTCTTGTAATGCCGTAGCCCCTTGCCTGGCATGTGTTTGATAACATAACATAACTTGATGACAGTGCCTGGGAGAGAAGGAGAATTGCATGCTTAGTGCAGTTCCATAGATAGACTAGATTGTGTCATATGAAGATGAAGAGGTGAACGGCACTCCATATCATTCTTGACTGATACTGGAACTACCCACTCTAGTATTCAAAGAGTAGAGGTCCCAAACCTATCCTTCTCAGTAAAACTAGTCTAAGACGTAGGTGTTTCAAACAATCAGAGCAAGGACCCAGTTTCAGCTAAAATCTCCTTCAAGATTGGGCCTCTTGAGGAGGACCATCTGTTTCTAGTATGTGATTCAAGTCCAATCAATTTTGGGCAGGAATCTACTCTGCAAACTCAATTGCATGATCTGTTGTGCACCGAATGGTGTTGAGTTACAGGCACACAGTGAAGATTCAGATTTTAAATTGAGAACCCAAGAGTCATCCATTGGGCTGCTCATCATCTTGTAAAAGCAAGTTTTATCCCCACTTCATAAATGTGATGAAAAAGGAATACATGGGTTTCACTGGCAAATACATTGATCTAATCAAAGATGTTTTTTTTTTTTTTTATCCTCATTTGCCGTCTTGCCGCCCATAACTTCGTACTTATCCACCACTGGGCTGTTATTGTCTATTAGGCTGGTCTAGAGTTATGGGGCGTAGACAACACATATTTTTGGTTCTGGTCTCCTCTCAACTGTCCTTCTTGACAATCCGACCCAAGATGTGTATCCTCCACCATCTCTATTCCTCGTCCTCGGATGATCCATATACCAGCTAGACAGGCACGGGCTTAATCATCGGACTTTTAACATAAATATAACTTTAACCAAAATTTAGCAGGAAGGGTAACCAAAAACCTCTATTTCTTTTAGAGCGATCTAACATATCAAGCTTAGCCATGTATCTCATGGCTAAGATCCAGTCCAATAAAGTAGGACTGAGTGGTGAGACCCATAATTTACATATCTCTCGGCGTGCTAATAACATAGCATAAAAAATAAGTCTAACATTGTTACCCAAAACTCTATTTTGTAAATCATATCTCCCAGTAATAATTAATTCAGGGCTTACCTCAATGGGTTGGTTCAATGCTTTAGAAAGGGAGTTACTCACTTCAATCCAGAATTGTTTGATATTCGGACACGATACAAACATGTGTAAATCATCGACATTTGGAGCTTTACATTTTGGACATTCGACTATTCCTCCATCCTTAAATTTAGAGAGCCTGTACGGGGACCAGTATGCCCTGTGAATGGTAAATAAAACATTTCGCCTTAGGTTTGCAGGTTTAACAATTCTGTATAGCATGCTCATAGTTACTTGCCATTGGTCTTCTGTCGCGATCCTTGGCAAGCTTTTCTTCCACAGGGTCTCTGGTAAATCAAATGTTCCATCCTCCAATTCCAAAATTCGCCAGTACCAGCAAGCAACTTCCTTCTTAAAAACCATTGACTCCAACTTTAGTTCAAAATCATTTTCCCGTCCAATCCCTGATTCTGACTGATTTGCCCAACTTTGGATCTGTAAGTACTTGTATTTTGAAAAAACTGGGCCCCACTTTTGTTGGCAAGAACTCCAAGAAATTAAATTTCCGTCTAGAAATAAATCTTTCCATCTTTGCAAGGCGGGCTCCTTTATCAAATTTAAAGCTAACGCGTCTCTTGTCCAGGAAGGAGCTCCCGGCGATTCCCATATCGGAGCCATATAACTTAGATAGGGGATCTTAGATACTTTTCTTATTTTATACCAAATCTCGGCCAGGTCCCTCAGAGTCTTGAGTTTCACCTTTTTAAAAAACTTGGGGTCTCCAAACTTATATAAGTATCCAAACTCGTGATAACCTGATATCTTCAGCATTATCCCAAAAAGTCAGCCGATCTGAGATTGAACAAGGGTACCCAATAACATCCTGCAATTTTTTAAACAAAAAGCCCATGCATATATTTGTAAATCTGGAGCCGCCAACCCTCCTTTATTTACACTTCTTCTTATTTTCTTCCATGAAATTCGAGAGGTTTTTGACGCCCGAATAAATGAAGTTATCATACTTTGTATTTTCGCCAACCATTCCTTTTTAAAGCACAACGGAATAGTCTCAAACAAAAAAGTAATTTTTGGTATAATCACCATCTTTACAAGGTTAGATCTCCCATATATTGACAAAGGTATGTTTATCCAGCCTTTTAGCGTATCACCAACCTCTTTTTTCACTCTGTCAAAATTAGTTTTAGCCAAGTCCTCAATCTTCTGTGTAATCCTAACACCAAGATATCTAATTTCTGCTGTAGTTTTTATCCCTCTTGTGTTAAGATTCCAAGTCATTATCTCGGTCTTTTCTTGATTTAACTGGTAACCAGAAATCCTACCAAAGTCTTTTGTTGTGTTTACTAAGTTTTCCAAAGATCTAACTAAATTAGTAGAATAAACAATAATATCATCCGCATATAAACCTAATTTCTTTGCCCAGCCCATCACAGCAAAAGGAGGTATCTCTTCTGAGGCTCTAATTCTACAAGCGAGAGGCTCTATATATATATTAAAAAGTAAAGGTGATAAGGGACATCCTTGCCGGGTGCCCCGCATTACCCTGATAGGAAGTGTAAGAGTTCCATTTATAAGTACTCGCGAAGTCGGGGCACAATATAATGAAAAAATGGATTGCGTAAATTTATCTCCTAAGTTGAGATATTGCAGGAGAGTTTTTAAGTATACAAAATTAACTCGATCAAAGGCCTTGGCAGCGTCTAATGCTATCACTGCCAAGGGATATTCATATTTAGAGGCTAAATCTATCAAACCTATCAAAGAGTAGGTAAGGTCTTTTAAATACCTCCTCTTAATGAAACCGCTTTGATCTTCATGTATCAATTTATGGATGATTTTACCAAGCCTGTCAGCCAAAATTTTAGAAAAGAATTTATAATCACAATTTAAAAGTGAAATCGGCCTATAGGCATCCATGTTTTTTGGAGATTTATCTGGTTTAAGTATTAAAACAATATTAGCCTCATTTCAAGAGCTTGGAATTTTCACTTCCCCCCTAAAAATTCTATTATACAAGTGGCACAAAGTGGGGGCCAACGTATTTCCTAGGGCTTTATACACTTCTGCGGGTAGACCGTCTGGTCCAGGGGCTTTCCCTCTTTTGCTATCCTTAATCACTTTCATCAGCTCTTCTTGAGTAATTTCCTTATTAAGCCCAAGCATATCCTCAACTGACAGTGGTTTTATTAAGGGTAGCCAGGTCTCAATCTCATCTTTATCTGGACAAAGGTCTTCTGTATAAACATTCGTAAAGTATTCCTGAAATGCTTCTACAATCTGTTTGTTTTCTGTTATAGTTTGATCTATGCCCGGTTTCTTGATCTCTTTAATATGATTCCGTACAACATCTTTCTTGGCTTTCCACGCTAGTAACTTGCCACATCCCTCTCCATATGAAAAATATGCCAACTGACTAGCTTCCCATCTCTCTTTAACTCGTTGTGTAAGTATTGCAGTAAGTTGAACCTTTAAGTCTAAAAGATTTTTCTCCCATGGGCCATCTGAAGTAGTCACATCCTGGGGAATTCGATTAATTTCGCACTCTCGAATCTCTTTTTCTAACTTTGAGACCTGACTATAATACAGTCTTCGTTTCTTTGCCCCTTGAGCTCCCATTCTACCTCTCATGAACGCTTTACACGCTTCCCATACTGTGTCTTCCTTAGCTGAGCCCACATTTACTTCTAGAAAAACTTGTATCTCTTCTTTGAGAGTTTCTAGGACCTCTGCATCAGCTAAAATTGTCCGATCCAGTCTCCAAACTGAAATGATTTCTTCTACTTCCAACCTCAAATTTAGACTCACACCAGAATGATCTGATAAATGCGCCCCTATGTGATCTACGCCTAAAACTCTCTCTTTCAGTCTATTATCAATCAGAAAAAAATCTATCCGTGAGTTGTGTTTATACTTTTTATTGTAGAAAGTAAACCCTAGCTGTTGTGCAAATTTAAATCTCCAAATATCACAGAGTCCTAGTTGCCCCATCATTGACTTAACTTTGGCCGTCATTTTACTATTCATTATTGCTCTGGCGTTGCCCGCTCTATCCAGCTTACCGTCTAATACTGTATTAAAATCCCCTGCCATAATGATTTTACCTGGAAAATCCAATAACTCCAATTCAACTTTCTCTAAAACTGTGGGATCATCTATATTCGGACCATAATAGCCTACAACTGTCAGCACTTCACTCGACAGTCGTAATCTACAAATCACCCATCTTCCTCTACCATCTACTACACTATTTTCAACTACTATATCAGATCCTTTTCTAATCAAAATAGCTACTCCCTTTGTAACCAAGTCTTGGGATGTAAAGGTAGCATTTGCAATCCATTTTTGAGTACTAAATATCTCTTTGCTTTCCTTTTGTGTTAAATGTGTTTCTTGCAAGATGATGATCTGCGCTGGTGAATCTTCTAAATATTTCAAAATCAGTAATCTCCTAGATTTAACTCGGAGCCCATTGACAATCCATGTAAGGAACCTTAACTCCTTATTTCTAGCCCTGCTCATCATACTTGTCATACTTGTCACATACTGCCCATTTTTTCTTTCTGATTAAGTCACAGCAAGACCGCTCATGAGGAATGTTTTTTTTTATTTTCTCCCTAGCCCCTATCCCTCCCCTCTCCCTACACTCACTTCCCTCCCTGGAAAACCCATCCATTACTCCCATGGCCTAGGCCTGTGGATGTCTCAGTGGTGGTGTATCTTTTTATTATTTTACAAATATTATGGCCGATATTCTATTTCTATTTCTTTTCATTATGAATAACATCCAAAAAAGCATCTACCTCGTCCACTGTACGGAATGTATACATTTTATTGTGCCACATGACTTTTAGAAAGGCGGGAAATTTTAATTGAGCCGTAGCTCCTATCTCTCTTAAGGGTGTCAATCGCTTTCCCATCTCCCATTGCCTGTTTGCTGTAGCTGGTGCCAAATCAGACCTGATATCAACTGTTACTGCTTCCCTTCACATTTGCAATCTTCCATCTGGAGCTGCTTCCTCCCTTCTTTTGCATTCACTGGACTGGTTACCTGTAAAAGGATTATCTTTAAAATCTGCTGCCTGACACACAATGCCTTTCCTCGAGAAGATCCCAGGTATCTACCGTCACATATGTACACATCAACTCCAATTTAGAAAATTGCTGAAGACAGCACTCTTGTAATGCCGTAGCCCCTTGCCTGGCATGTGTTTGATAACATAACATAACTTGATGACAGTGCCTGGGAGAGAAGGAGAATTGCATGCTTAGTGCAGTTCCAGAGATAGACTAGATTGTGTCATATGAAGATGAAGAGGTGAACGGCACTCCATATCATTCTTGATTGATACTGGAACTACCCACTCTAGTATTCAAAGAGTAGAGGTCCCAAACCTATCCTTCTCAGTAAAACTAGTCTAAGACGTAGGTGTTTCTTTCAAACAATCAGAGCAAGGACCCAGTTTCAGCTAAAATCTCCTTCAAGATTGGGCCTCTTGAGGAGGACCATCTGTTTCTAGTATGTGATTCAAGTCCAATCAATTTTGGGCATGAATCTACTCTGCAAACTCAATTGCATGATCTGTTGTGCACCGAATGGTGTTGAGTTACAGGCACACAGTGAAGATTCAGATTTTAAATTGAGAACCCAAGAGTCATCCATTGGGCTGCTCATCATCTTGTAAAAGCAAGTTTTATCCCCACTTCATAAATGTGATGAAAAAGGAATACATGGGTTTCACTGGCAAATACATTGATCTAATCAAAGATGTTGAACCTGTGAGAATAAATGTAAAACCAAATACTGAGCATCCCCAAACGCCCCAATACAACCTCTCACTAGAGGTGGTGGCTGCAATCACCCCTGTAATTTAATCCATGATAGAACAAGGCACCTTGAAAGAGATATTAAGGAGTCCCTACAACACACCTGTGATGGATTTGCAGAAACCGAACAAAAAGTTGGAGGATAGTTCAGGATTTGAGAAAGATTAATCAAATTGCTGTTCCTTGTTGTCTCATGTTGCCCTGTGGCACTGACTCCTGCTGTGATACTGTTTCAAATATCCTGTGATGCTGAGTGGTTCACAGTCATTGACCTGTGTAACGCATTCTTTTACATTCCTCAAATTGGGGATGGTCAGTTACTTTTTGCTTCCTGATTCCTAAATAAAAACTTTACATGCTGCCAAGTACCACATGGGTATACCGAGAGCCCCTCTATCTTTAATGAGATTCTGAAAAAAAAGAAAGGAGACCTTGTTGTTGCCAAAAAACTCAGTTCAAGTGCAGTATATTGAATATCTACGTGTGGCGTTGACAACTCAACATGCATGCAAACAAGGCACTGTTGCCTTCCTAGAGAACAGTCACAAGGTGTCCCCTACAGAAGAGTAATACTCTCAGAGAGAGTTTCTATATCTGGGACATCACGTTGAGAAGGGAGCTAGCAAAGTGTCCTGAGAGAGAATCTTTTCAATCTTTAGAATGAATACTCCAATGACACACAGAGAAGTCAGGAAAATCCTGGGAATGGTGGGCTACTGTCGTCATGGATTCCAAACTTTTCCAAAGTAGCAAATCCTCTACAGAGGCTTACACCCAAGGATATGTCTGATCCACTACTCTGGGTCAATGTAAGTCTGAGTGCCTTCCTTGATCTGAGAGAAAGTCTCTGTCTTGTCCAGGTTCTAGAAATTCCTGATTATGAAAAAGATTTTGTTCTTTACAGTTACGAGTGCAAGGGGTGTGTGCTATCTGCGTTAACATATGTCCATTGCCTACTTTTCTGCCACATTTTATCCGGCAGCTAAAGCATTGCATGGATGACTAAATGTGGTGGCTTCAGGTGATGTCATCTTTCAATAATGTCCGGAACAGTGATTGAGTACCTGTGATGGTCCCTCACTCAGTCGAGATTTTGTTCCACTGAAGAGGTGTCATAACATAAAATATGTCACACTTTTGCCTTTACCTATATCAGATGTAAATAATGATGGGATTAACATGACTTCCCTGATGTGACAGAACTGTGTCAGGCCAGACACGATATTCGAAATGTCACTCTGGTAGATCACAATTTTACCTTGTTTGTGGGTGGCTCTTGCTTAGGAGATGGACGAGGAATTCTGAGAGCAGTCTACTCTGTGTGCACCTTAGAAGGTGTTGTGGAAACATCTTATTTTTGCAATGTATTGTTTTTTTTTTTTTGTTTTTTTTTTGCACAAAAGATCTGCTATTCTTAATTGTAAAAACAGCTAAAAGACTGGCTGATGCTCTGCTGGATAAGATCACAGCGATAGAGACGACAATGAAGGCAGCTGTCAATAAAAATTCTAAAACGGCCTTCTCCTCTAAACTCGCAGAAATTAACCAGGAGATTGCCGACAATCAAGAGTATCTCCTCAAACAGAAACTGACTAAACTTGAAAAAGACGTAGCAAGGTTTGACAAGGAGAAAGTCTATCCTTACCTTAAGGAAGGATACACTAATAAGAAAACCGGGTACTCCTCCGATGAGAACTCTGGCGCTGACAGTCGCAGGGGGTCATCAAGCAGTGACTCCAGTGCAAGCACTACTTCCAACAACAACCGTTACCAACGTCGCCCAAATTGGAACCGAGGTTACCATCAAGGACCCATGTTCCAGGGACCCCCCCAAATGCTGCCCCCTTGGCAATACCCCTTCTACCCGAAGGGACCCCCTCAATTCTACCCCCAGAACCCCCCTTTTCACGACAGAGGTTGGGGCAGAGGAAAAGGGCGCAAGCGGAGCGGCACAAGAGGGGTACATTGGCAAGATCAGCCATCGACATCCGCCCGATGGAAACCAGGAGTGCAGCGAGGGGGAGAAGAGCCTAATAGTCAATCTCTCTAGTAGAGTACTGACCTCCATTGAAATGGCTATCCTTGAAAAGGGTTTAGGCTTTGTTCCTACTCCCACCCCGGACAACTTCACAGAAATGTGCGAAATTAAACACCTTTTTCGTAAAGTACGCCTCAGGGCTTACTTCCAAGATCAGCCAGCTATGGCAAAGACTGATACAGGGCTACGCAATCCCTCCACTTTCACCCCTACGGATGGGATGGTCCCTCCAGAGGTGTTGACATTTGAGAGGGCTGTACTAAAGTCCTTGGAGACTAAACCAAGTACGAGTAGTTTCAACAACCTGAGCAGAGCTGAAAGACAGGCAGTCTTATCCCTGGGTAATGACACCTCCATCGTCATTAAACAAGCCGATAAAGGGGGAGCAACTGTCATACAAGACGCCACCGATTATGATATAGAGTGTAAGCGCCAACTAGCCAACACCACCCACTATAGACCCCTCCCAGCAGATCCAACCAACAGGCTTATCGCAGACATTTCCAGCCTTATCATTGAAGGCGAGGTCAACAGCTAGATTTCGAAACATGAGGCAGAGTTCCTTTTAACGACGGACCCAGTGGTCCCCTATTTCTATACTCTGCCTAAAATCCATAAAGGTACCAGCCCAGTCCCAGGGAGACCCATCGTCTCAGGAATCGGCTCATTATTGGAGCCATTGTCCAAATTCTGTGACGTATTCCTCCAACCCATTGTAAAGAAAATACCTTCCTTCCTCCAGGACACGAGAGATGTCCTACGCCTCATAGAGTCCATCGAAGGTAGAGAAGAAGTGGACCTCCTCCTCACGCTTGATGTGGAAGCCTTATACACTAACATTCCCCAAGCAGCCACACTTGAAGCCGTAGAGTCTGCTCTTATGCAGGAGGAATGGTCCTCACCAACCCCAATATCATTCGTCATGGCATGTGCGAGTATTGCCCTAACGGAAAACTTTTTCCAATACGGATCACAGATGTACCATCAAATCAGGGGTACCTCTATGGGTTCTACTTTTGCTCCTAGCATTGCCTGTATTTACATGGCGGCCTTTGAGAACCAGTTTATCTATCCCGACTCCAACCCCTTCAGACAACATCTAACACTATGGCGTCGTTACATCGACGATATTCTGATACTATGGAAGGGTGACCGCGATAGCTGCACCCAGTTCTGCACCTGGATCAATCAACAGAACCCCTATTTGAAATTTACAGGCTCCATGTCAGAGACAGCCCTGCCCTTTCTTGACCTCATGATACGGCTGGGACCAGCCGGCCTGAGTACCACTCTGTTCCGTAAGGAGACGGACAGAAACAGCCTTCTTCTGTTCAACAGTCACCACCCCAGAGCACTACGTGAAAATCTTCCCTTTGGCCAATTCTTGAGGGTCCGTAGAAATTGCTCCTTGAGGGATGACTACAGGCAAGAAGCCAACACCCTACAACACAAACTACATGACAGAGGGTACCCTACCAAACTGATACGTGACTCTAGCAAGAGAGCCCTTAACAACCATAGGGAGGCCCTCCTTGAAGTACATAAAAAGGAACGTGATGACCTAATAACGTGCGTCACAAGTTTCACCAGAAACTCTAACTTCATTAAGAAAACAGTGACCAAGCACTGGAACATCCTCAACTCAGGGGGCACTGAGTTACCCAAGCCTAGGTTCGCTTTTAAACGCACGGCTAACCTAAAAGACTCCCTGATACATACATGCCCTAAAAAACAACCCGGTGCTGGACAACAGACACTGTGGGACCTCCCTCCTGTTGTTGGACACTACCCGTGTGGGGGCTGTGCGGTCTGTCCCCAGTCTAAACAATGCAAAGAAATCAAGCTTACTGATTCCTTTACGTGGAAACTTAACAGACACACAAATTGCCACAGCTCTAAATGTATTTACCTCCTTATTTGTCCTTGTGACAAATTTTATGTAGGGATGACCATGAGACAGGTGAAGCTCAGAATAACAGAGCACAAAAGCAACATACGATGCTCCAAGACCCACACGAGAATGTATGCACACTACCAACTACACAAGCACTCTGCTGACAGCATTCAATGGCTAGTGCTTGAGTCCCAACCAGCCATGACCAAACAAGCACTGTTCAGGCTTGAACAGAGATGGGTTCACCGTCTCCAGCTTGATATAATAGGGCTTAATGATGCTATTCCCTGGGCTACCGTCTCAAGATAATATCCCCAAGCCAGCCCCCCTACCTAGATAATATGACATACACAGGCATAAGCCTTCCCATTAAAGAGGGCTCTTGGCTTGTCATAGGGCTTCACGATGACAGTCCCTGGGCATCACATAAGTCATAGGGTTTCATGATGATATTCCCGGGGCTAACATCTCAAGCTAACACTCTCTGGCCAGCGCTTTAGGTTACCTAACCACCCATTCCAGCCCCATCTCCTTAGGTTGATATAAGCTTTTCCACCGACAGAGGATCATTGACATTTCAATTCCATTGACCCATCAGGAATATGATGTCCTTACCTCGGGGCCCCACGAACAACTGATCGACTCTTGCGATCTCCCAGAAGAGCCACACAATTCGGCTAAACAGAGGGGCCTCCCATGACACTGACGAGGGCTCCCAATCGCACGATGGCACTCCGCCCTTCTCAATCTTAAATTGTAAATTTTTCTGCCTCACATGAATTCTCCCGTTACTTGGTCAGCCGCTATCTCAAACAGACCTCGCTCATAGCAGTAGCGCTTCCTCCAAGATGGCCGCCACACCGTGCCATCGGAATTCAGATGCAGGTCCAAGTAACCGCATTGGCTCTACGCATGCGCATGACGTGCGACAGGCGCGCCACCACCGAAGCTGCCCCGTCGTATCTGGAAAACTTCCTACATATAGGCGGTCACCGGAGGGATCCCTCACCAGCTTCTCCGCACCCTGACCAGGTGCCGTGAGCGTGAGGGGTAGGTGTCCCGCCGATCCAGCGCCTGAACAAATGTAAGCTCTTCCTCTAATCCCCGAGGCCCGTGCTTTTGCCTAAAGCCCAGTTCCGCTGATGGCACCGGGAACTGCTTCAAGCTACCTAACTAGATTCGCTGTGAGTCTTCATAGTTCCAACACCACCTCACTCTGTCCCTTGAGCTAGTGGGCACTGGTAGTAATGTATATGATGCCCTACCCTACCATTGCGACATTCACGCTTTCCAGCAGCACGGCTAAGAATCCAACGGAGTACGGGCTATGTTCCGGGGTGTTTCCTCCATGTTCGTTGGTTCTTCTTCCTCCCCCCTGACTCCGGGTTAACTCTATCCTTCCACATTCACAATTTGAGGACTGAGTTCGGTGCTGGGTACCTCAATATCACAGCGCTATTGTCAGCGAAGCGCTAGACATGAGTTAAACTTATACTTACTCATCTCCACGTTAACTCGGTACGCTGGGATCGGCGCGATGAATATCAACATCATGGCGCCGGTTTCAGCAATACGCTGGACTCTGTAGTATGCAGTGTTATCTTGGATGCCAACTTTAGACAATACTCCCCACCCTGGGGCCGATAAAGTGGTCATCCCTATTCCATGTTTGTGACTTTACCTCCGAATTTGAATTTAACGAAATCAAGTGGTTTCACCATTGAGGTCATATATCCAACCAGCCTCCACCACCATACACTTCCTCAACCCTTCCCTGATGGATTATACACCAATTTATACCTCCCTTACATACCCCACAGGTTCATCTAACCTAACAGCGCTGGCCTCACGGGAGTATGCTGCGAGGCCCTTATCACTTCCCTTAGGGTAAGAACCTGCTTATTATTTTCCTAGGAATGGGTGTCCTCTTGAAAGTTTTGGCATCACACCTCAGCTTAGTGTTTGAATAGCACTCTGAGAACCTCCAATGTGAGATACTAATCGCGCCATTAGACCGATTATGAAGGGAATTTCCACCCATTGTACGGTACGATTGATTTCCCTTCACCCACCCCCCTTCTGAGCAATAAGTCACTTAAGTGAGATTTGACTTGATTTGTTCTTTTTTAACCAATTTTTTCCCTTACCTCTAGGTTGCCTAAATAGAGCAGGACCCCCTGGCCCTCTATACCCCCGACCCAGAGAGGTTGTATCTGCCTTTTTCAAAGTGAATGAGCATCTAATTCTTATGTTTTTTTGTGTGTAGTACTCTGTTGAGGTCCTGACGAATCGCCGGTTGGCGAGAAACATGTTGACCACACCAGGGGGTTGAGCTAGTTTTCTGTATACCCACGGTCTCTAGCTCCCCTCTCACCCCTTTTAATCTGGGAATCAGCCACGATAATAAAAGTCAGTGTGGACTGATTACCCTTTTTAACTTTCACTCACTTTCGCACCGACTACACTTTCTTCCATCCTCACTCACACCCACCATCGGCAAGGAACAAAAGAACCCCGCCAAAAGAGTGCCTTTGGGTACTCCATCAGACATTACAGCGCCGGTCTGTCGAGGGGCAGTGAGTCGATGATGACACTGGACACCCTTCAGTCAGGGTGTGTTTCACACCTAATACTCTGGGTGTGTGAGGCTCTCTAAGTTCCGACAAGGGAACCCCCCCAGTCCCTTTACCTGTGACATCAACTCCTTTCTCCACTCTGTAACACTTTCCCCGGGGAACTTTGTATTCTGCTGTATGCAATGTATTGTTCACACAAGTGACTGGACTAATCACTCTTAATAGAGCATGCTATGTCTCTAACAATTTGAGAGTTACCATCTATACTGATAGTCAATACTGGTTTGGTGTGGCCCATGATTTTGGACAGTTGTGGTCTCAGAGAGGTTTCATGACTTCCTCTTATTTCCCATTAGGAATGGCAATTATGTGATGGATTTACTTGATGCATTACAATTGCCTACATAAATAGCCATAGTAGAATGTGCAGCTCACATGAGCGAGTGGGGTTTTGTGGCTGCTGGAAACCGCTATGCGGATGAGATGGAAAGGTACTGTGCCTTTGAGTCTTGCACATTCAATAGAGATCACTCTTATGATTCTGATATGAATGTTGTTTCAAACATGTTGTTGACTGTTGCAGATACCTTGGAAGAGATTAAAAGCATTAAAGAAGGAGCCCCAGCATGCCAACAGGAGAATTCGGTTAGAGAAGGGTCTGTGAAGGATCAGGATGAGATCTGGGTTTCAACAGATGGGAGATCTGTTCTACCCAATGCCATGGTGTCTCCCATGGCCAGGCAATTCCATGGTCCCGCTCACAAAGGAAGAGACAATGGTTTATCTTTTTAAGACTTACCAGTTTAACTCATACTTCTGTTTAAATGTCAGAAGGTGGACTGATGTGACTATGAGTCTCATAGGTAGATCATGTGGTCCCTTTAATCTTACTTGGCTTAACTTTGTGGAAATGCCCATTTGCATTTGACGCCACTGTATCTTGGGGGTAAACTGCCTCTTTTCTCATTGGGTGGAAGCGTACCAAACTAAGAAAAATGACAGTCTCACTTTGGCTAAACTGTGGTTGTTTGTAGTCCGACCATTTCAAGAATGAGGTTATGAAGATGCTGTGTGTAAGGTTGGCGGAGCTGGCGGAGCGGCACTACGCGCAGGTCCACTCCACCACCAGCCTCTACCCTCCACCCCCATATTAAAAAAAACCAAAAAACCAATAAGGTAAGGTAAAACAGACTTACCTTCACTGCGGCGTCCCTGGGCTGCCCTCCTCCTCTTCCTCCCGTCTTATAGTGATATGTGCTTGTGCGCGATCACGCGCATTTCTTCCAAGGACCGCGCATGCCAGGCATAGATCACCATGAGACGCAAGGAAGAGGAGAACGGCAGCCCGGGGACGCCGCAGTGAAGGTAAGTCTTTTGACTTTACTTTTTATTGTACTTTCATTCATTTTTAATATGGGGTGAAGGCGGACGGCTGGCGAACTCCGCTCCGCTGCGCAGGGTGCAGAGTTTTGCCTACTCCGCATTCTGGAGTAGCAAAACTCTGAACACTCCGCTGGTGGAGCGGAGTTCTCCGCCCACAGTTAGCTGTGTGTAGCTCTTCTGGTGGAACATAGATTGTAGTTACATGTCAGTGGGGATTGTAATTGTGGAGCAAATCAATGGTATGCCAAAATCTCAACTTGACAAAGTACTTGCTTTCACTTCACTTACTTGGCGTGATGTTCTTCCCTTGGTTCTGAACAACCTCAGAATCCCCGCTGATCCGAGGACAGGACTCTCCTCCCACGAGATCCTGATGGGGAGAGCCATGAGACTTCCCACTGTGCCTGCAGATTCAATTGTGAATATAATGGATGATTTGATTCTTAAATACTGGAAAGGATTGGCTGATATAGCGCACTCTGTCTCTCACCATATTAACATGGCAGCCCCACATCCAAGGCAAGAACAGTGTCATGACCTAAGTCCAGGGGAATGGATTCTAGTGAAGATGCACTCCATAAAATCATGCCTGGAGCCCTGCTGGTGTAGCCCTTTCCAAGTCATCTTTGCAACAAACACTACCCTAAAGTGTGTGTGCCTCCAAAACTGAATTAATGGTTCCCACACCAAAACGAGACAAACAGACAAAGGTGTGGTGATAGGAACTACTTTTTTTTCTCTTCTTTTTTTTGTACTGTTATGGGGGTACTCCCACTGGGGGACAACTCTAGAGGGCCACACTGTGACTTCTCCCTCTTTCGTCCCAACCCTGGTGTTACTTCAGGGAACCATCACTGGGGGAGAAGAGCCTGGATCACAACTTCCTTAAACAACTGGTATAACCTACAGTGTTCCTCACGTGAGTCTCTGCCACATGCGCTCATACCCCATTGTCCTGTCATAGTCACCAAAGTATGTCTCTGCTGCAATCACTGTCTCCCCTCGTCGACTCTCTAAGGGAATGACTGCCAAGAAGTACCAGGGCTGCCGCCCTCACGCCGCTGTCATTTCACAGACCGGATGAACTCTTCCACTTGGTGAGGATTAGTAAAGAAACGCTGTTTTCCCTGGTACGTCACCCTTAGTTTGGCTGGGTAGAGCAGTGCATAGTCTATTTGTGCTTCCTGCAGTTTTTTCTTTATATCGAGAAATTTACGTTGCTCCTCTTGCACCATTGGGGTAAAGTCTGGATAGATTGAAAACGCATTACCATCATAGTTCATGGTTTGTTTGTGCCGGGCTGCACGAAGGGCCACATCTCGGTTACGGTAATTTAGTAGTCGCGATTATGGGACGCGGGGGGGTCCGAGGGATCTGTGCGCACGTTCGACTCTAAATTGTGACAAGAACGCCTCTGCCCCGATCGTAGCCACCAGTAACTTCTCCACATACTCCTCCATTTTGCCAGTGTTGGCGGACTCTGGAATTCCTATTACCTGTATGTTTTCCGACGGCTGCGGGCTTCCAAATCCTCGTTCTTGGCCGCTATTGTTCTAAGGATTTTATCCATGCACGCAAGCTGAGCGGAGTGCCCCGCCCTCGTGTCGTCGTTGTCAGAGATCCTCCTCTCCGTTTCCTTAATAGGCTCCTCATGGGCATGTAACTTGTGCGCTATGGCATCCATTCTAGAGGACATGCGATCCACCTTGTCAACCACTATCGCGAATCCTTGCCTCATTTCTTGCAGGATATTGTGCAAATCTGAATTCTAGGGCGCTGTCCCCCATTACTTCTGCCTTCCTCTTCCGCCTCTTGTTCATCTTGCTTGGAACGGGCAGCTTTCTTGGCTGTCTCGAATGAGATCTTCAGTTGCCTGGTGTCTGGCTTCCCCATAGCGTCTTCAGCCCTTCGCATACATGAGGTATCTTAAAATTCCTGCTCCCCAGGCCAGACTGTCCGATCACAGTAGTCCACCCTCAGGCCTGTTGGCTCCACTGTGCAGACCTTTGGCGCACCTATGGGTTATGCCTGCCGCGTTCCCGTTCTCAGTTGCCCGCCTTTTCCACCTTGCCACGCTATTTACAACACACTGGATTGCCCGGACGTCCAAGCTCTTAGATTGTGCCACCGCTCAGCAGGTTCTGGCTTACTGCGACGCAGTGCACCAGCCAGAAGTGGCGGGTGTCTGCAGTCTCTATCTCCTCTCAGTAGTGCCAAACAGGTTGCTGCCCCTCAATGCCGCCTCCAATCTGTGCCCAGTGCCTCCAGTGCTGCCTTCTACGGCTTCGCTCCACAATTCCGAACTCCCGGGGGGGGGGGGGCGAGGATGAGTGTCCCTAAATGCTGTCTTTAATGTATCAAACTCCTCTGTAATCACTCCCAGTGAGCTGTTCTCTATCTCCAAGCTGCGTTCAGCGCACCACGGGACATGCGCTCGCTTTGAGGGCCAGATAATGCGCAGTTACCATCGCGCCTCGGGGGGCCCTTCCCGCTGGACGCTGACACCAGGCAGTCCCTTCTCTGGCCGTTGACTCACCCCCACCCGGGATTCTCCCCTCCCGGTTCCTGCCATATCTTCGCAGAGCAGACACAAATCTGCCGTCCGCTGTGGCACACTATGAGGCAGCTCCCCCTGGCCGTCCGAATGGAGGGGGCTCCTCTGTCTCCGCTTCCCAGTCCTGCACAACACGGCTCACCTCCGAGTCTGTTGTCTGCACGGCCTCTCACCGATTCAGTGGCTCCAGAGCTCCGCCATGGTTCGCGCCTCCCACGGCACTCTTCGCGGCCCGTACGCCTTTAATCTGACCACGGCTTCACGTAGATTCGCCCTCCGCTCCCAGCGTCCACCAGGCAGAAGGGCTCTCACCGGTCCAACCTTCAAGTGTACAACAGAGCTCGAGGCAGCCTCCGATCAGGCTCAGACTTTCACTGAGCGAGCTTTATGGCAGTTGCTTCATGTCGCTGAAGTCGAAAGGTATTTTACACACCAGTTGATAGGATAAATGACAGGATTAATAGTTCAGGCAGCAAGAGCCTCACATGAGCGCGGCCATACAGCTCGTGCGCCCTTTAGCCCCCCCCCCCCCCCCTTGGTGACAGGAACTACTTGCATAGTGAAACTACAGTGCACATTGAACACTAAGCAGGAGAAGAAAATTGTGCACAAGCTTCTCAAAATCAACTCGATACAAGTACAGGGCCTGTGGTGAACAAGCCAAGAGAAGGGACAGTGAAATAAGGTGCATAAACCTTGAAGTGGGCATCCTGAGCTGAAAGAAGGTGTAAATAATTCAGCCAGAGTAGAGCAAGAAATCAACTTTTACAAACCGGGTAGGGCCCTCAGGCCTTGCTCAGTTGCCTTTGTTTAAAGGTGGCCAAGAAAGTGTGAGTGTGAGAGCTGTTGTGTCAGAAGAACGTATCCCAGACAAATCAATGAAGAGACGGAGAAATGTGAGCAAAGTGACAGGACAGTGAGCAGCCAGTAGTCAAAAGATCAACACGACAACGGGTACCTGACTCAAGAACACATGAGAAAGAGAATCAACAGAAAGTTTTTTTTAAAGATTCCGGGCTCGATTCACAAAAGTAATCTGAGACAAAATCCTAACTTTACGACTTTCGGTATTCACAAAAGGCATTTAGGAGTAGTAAAGTTAGGAAAACTTGTAGTCTTCCACTTGTCCCATCTTAGGGGCATATTTTAATGAAAGGCGTTAACATTATCGCCGGTTTAGTGGCAGAAAACTGCTGCTAAAGCGGCGATAATGGGCTTGATAATATGCCCTGGAAAATTCCAATAATAACCCATGTTCACACCAGAACATGGACTTCTATTGGAATTCTCAAGGGCATATTATCGAAGCCCATTATCGCCGATTTAGCTGCATTTTTCTGCCGCTAAACCAGTGATAATTTTTAACGCCATTCTTGATAATATGCCCCTTAGTTACTGGCTCAGGAACATTTGTTTACATCTTAAAGAGTATTTCTCCTCAGTGGTCGTGTTTTGACTAGGTAAAAGCTTTTCTGTAAACAGGGCTGTAAACTGTGGTCTTATTTCTGACTTCAAAATGAGAGGATTTCCGTCCATCTACCCCTTCTCACCTCACTGCTTCAGCTTCCCCCCAACCCCTCCCTTTCTGTGTGCATCGGTTGAGGCTGCAAGACACCCTGGCACCCATCATCCCTGGATCACTCTCTGTTCCATTCACAGCTCTGTTCTTGTGCAGCGTGGTTGATCACAAAAGGTCCTTACTGTACTGCAAGTTACAGAGGGCGGTATATATTTTTACATGCTCTCTGTGGCACAGAATAGTTTCATATGGGGATCCCTCTGGTATTATTCAAATATGTCAGCCATGAACACACTTGTACAGGCCAGGCCATCTAAGGGCCAAGAGATGTTAAGCAGCCTTCTTTGAATGGAAGCAGGACCTTCTTCATATCGAACTAAAATGAACAAAATGCTAGGCTAAGTCATTGTCATCCGAGGCATAGAAAATGGCATAATTTTTACTTACCTTCCTGTGCAAAATTTCAGAAAAAAAGTATTTTCTAATAATTTGCAATTTCAAATTAACACTAAGATAAGACATTTCCTTGCCTACAATATTCTTAGGGATTCGTTGGTAAAAATTGTGAATCTCATGGATAAAGTTTTTTTTTAAAGGTAGTGCGCCAATCTAAGATGAAGCTGGCATTGTGGAAATCCTGCACTTCAATCTATCACATCGCCCAAGCAGCCACCTTCTCCTTTCCATGGCCAAGCCCAAGAGAAGATGATGTCACAGGAACTGATTTCACAAGAGTGAAAGTTGGTTGAGACTGAAAGACACAAGCTCAGTGGTGTGGTGAGTTTGGTTGTGGTTCTGGTTTGGTGTCTGGATTGGGGGCAAACGAAGGCAAGATGGTGTGTGGCAGATTCACATCCTCGAAAAACAATATGGACCCGAATACAATGTCGGTGGGAAAGCAATGGTTTCCCATAGAATTGGATTCAGGGAGTCCGGCCTACTGATTACGATGCTTCAGAATACCGTTCGGTTGGACTCTCATTGACTTCAATGGGAGCCTGTGTTCCGACTGAACACACAGGCTCCCATTGAAGAAAGAGGTGGGTGGGGAAAATCGTACAACCTCTGGCGGGCATCCCTTGGTGTCTGTTGTACAGAGGAATCCCATGGGCACCTCCACGGGATCCAATCGGAAGGCTCTGGTTAAAGGGGGGCCTGCTACAGGCCCCCAAAGTTGGATTCCGACAGCCGATCCATGTTGGAACACCTGATTCGGAAAGGCTGTTCGAATACGACGTCGTAATATGTTGGTCGGAAATGTGGTTTACATACATGTACGAGACGGCTCCGAACAACTTGGTTACTCTGAATGCCTTTCAAAACCAAGTCGGAAAGTCTGAGTACTTTCCAACTATCGTAATCGGTCGGTCAGAAGGCTTTCCGAATCGGTCGTAAAGACGGGTTCCAAATAGGACTAGGACGACCCGAATGTCATTCGGAGCCTTTCCGATCAATATCGTAATTGGCCTCTATGTGCACTGAATGGCATGTATATGATGAGTGCATATGGGGAATGGTGGGCATAGAGTAGGCTCTATGTGGGGTGCTCTTAGGCTGTTCCCCACCTTTGTCCTGTCAGTACAGCATGTTTCCAAATATCTTTTCTATATGTCCACCGAATCTCTTGCTGGCTAAGGTGCAGCTTGGCACAAGGGCAGATAATTGTTGAAAACTATTTTTTCATGGGGTAATTTGCCCTACATGAAAAAAATAGACAGAATCTTCTCAGTTTTAAAACCAAAAAATGCGCGATAGGTTTAAAAATGAGCAAATACTCCAGGTAAGACTAGGAGCAGTCGATAAAACATCAGCCTAAGACTGTGGAACTGAAAACAGAAGCCAGCTGCAGGCCTAGTGCTGTACTCGGGCAGTTAAGTTCAGATTTGGGGGTTATTCAACGTTGGGAGTACTTTTATCTTACCAAGGAGCACATTAGGTTGGTCCAGTTCCCTTTCCGTTATGCTGTTCTTTTTCGCTCACACACAGTGTTTTGTACTGTGCGAATTACTTTATGAGCAGGGCCACTGCAACTATACAATTCTGAAATGTTTTCCTTATAGTCAGGGCCACAGGAATTAGGCAGCAGGGGAGGAGTAAATTAGATGGCATGGTTGACTAAATTAGGTGGCAACAAGAGACAAACAATGTGGCCCGTTTTCTTGTTAGTATTACTTCATTTTGGCATTTATATGGACAGTAATACTATCCACCTCATCAGTACCAGCTTGACACCCAAATAAGCAATAAGCAACAGAAATGTGAGAGCCCTCACTGGGGTTCAAGAGAGGCCTCACTGGGAGACTCAGGACAGGCCTCACTGTGAGGATCCGGGCCTATAACCTCCTTACGGACCCAGCACCTTCTTATGTCCCCTTCCACCCACTGCACCCAATAATGAGAGGGCAAAAGGTGATGCACTGTCCATTCAGCACCAGAGCAGCACCCCTTCAGCACCAACGCAGCACCAACGCAGCACCACTTCAGCATTAGCACAGCACCACCTCAACACCAGTGCAGCATTAAATGAGCTCTAGCGCAGCACCACCATCTCAGCATGACTCAGCACCACCTCAGACTCACTCAGCACCACCACAGCCTCACTCAGCACAACCTCAGCCTCACTCAGCACCACTTGAGCACCACCGCAGCATCACCGCAGCACCCCCTCAGTACCAGTGCATCAGTGCAACACCACCTCAGCTCTAACACAGTACCACCTTTGCACCAGTGCAGCAACACCTCACTAGCAGCACACCACCTACTCAGCATCAGTGCAGCACCAGCACAGCATCACTCAGAACCACTACAACATCACTCAGCACCAACACAGCACCAACAGAGCACCACCACGGCATTAGCGCAGCACCACCTCATCACCAGTGCATCAGTGCAACACCACCTCAGCATCACCTCAGCACCAGCTTAGCACCACCACAGCAATACCTCAGCATCAGCACAGCCCCATCTCAGCACCACTCAGCTTCCGTCAGCAGCACTTCAGCAGCACCACCGCAGCACCACCTGAGCATCACTCAGAAGCACCTGAGCATCACCATAACACCAGCACAGCACCATCTCAGATTCACACAACACTGGCGCAGCACCACTTCAGCACCACCGCAGCACCACCTCAGCACCATCAAACCAACCACCTTAGCACCAGTGCAGCACCACCTCCACACCAGCACAGCACCACCTCTGCACCATTGCAGCACCACCTCACTACCAGCGTAGCACTGTCTCACTAAAAGCATAGCACTGTCTCATTAAAAGCACAGCACTACCTCACTACAAGTGCAGCAGTACCACCTCAGCATCAGCACCAGCACAGCATCACTCAGTGCCACCACAGTATCGCTCAGCACCACCTCAGCACCAGCATAGTATCTCATTAACATTACTTAACACCATCACAGCACTCCCACAGCACCATCTCAGCATCAGCAGAGCACCATCTCTGCATCGTTGCACCACCACCAGTGCAGCACCAACTCAGCACGAGTGCAGCCCCACCACAGGATCAGCACAGCACCACCTGAGCACCAGCACAGCACCACCTGAGCACCACCTCAGCATCACTCAGCACCACCTCAGCATCACTCAGCACCACCTCGGCATCACTTAGCACCACCTCAGTATCACTCTGCACAAGCACACCACACCCTCAGCAAAAGCTCTGGGGTTAAAGACTTTGCTGTGGAAATGGCAAAACACTTTATCCCTTTCTATCTCAGCAGAGTTGGCGTTGTGCTAATCTTATGCTTTAAAAGCTTGATAGGAAAGCAGACATTTGAGGTGAGGAAATGGAGAGTGCTGCTGGTGTTGTAGGGTGCTCTAAACAGAAGCAGCTCTCTACCTAAATTTGGGAACTACCCAGAGTTTTCAGCTTCTTTTTTGCATAATCTTTGCGGCACTCTGTGCCTTAAAGGGTATTGTTTTGACCTCTACTGGGTGTTCCCTTATGTCTGGAAATAACTTAACCATTCTGAAGAGCTATAATGATAGCAAAACACGTGTTAGGGGTTGCTTTTATTCACTCCAGGATGGCTTGGATGGTATTTTACTAATCCAGAGCTGTAATACTGTGCCTGTAGTGGTAAAAGGCTTTTGTCATTTTACATCTTGGTGTGGATGGCATTGTGCCAATCCTGTGCTTAAAAGGTTTGCTGTAGAAATGGCAAACAGCTTTGTCTCTGCATGGCATTTTGCTAACCCTATGCTTAAAAACTTTGATAGGAAAGCAGACATTTGAGGTGAGCAAATTCATAGTGTCAATGGTGTAGGGTACTCTATACAGGAGCAGCTCTCCACCTAAACTTGGTAACAACCCAGAGTACTGAGCTTCTCCTGCTATATATATATATATATATATATATATATATATATATATATATATATATATATATTCACTGAAAAAACCATAGGTTAGAGACCATATATAGTTAGCTGGACATTTTATTGACATAAAACCAATGAAATTCCATATATAGTTAGTTGCACTAACTATATATCGCGCACCCGCAATCCACTGCTGATGATGTCACATATTACATCATTCATGACATGGTCAGTGACATCACTGATGACATCATCTAGTGTCTGTGTGTTTTTGTAAAGTTTAAATACGTTTTACATATTGAAGAATGACTGGATGTATGGAAGACTGAGTGTGTGTGTGGCTGGCTGGGAGGTGTGTGACTCTGTGCATATCAATGTGTACTTGTATCAGTGATTGTATAAGAGAGTAAGTATGTGTTAGTATATGTGTGAAAAGTATGGTGTTCTGTGTTTAACTATAGATGAGGAAATCGAAGTGTGATTGATTCTTCACAGGACTGACTAGGTGTATGAGTGCATATGATAGTGTTCTAATAATAACTGACTGTATGTATGAGTAATTGTATGGGTGAATGAGTGAATGTGTGTGTAGACGTACGAATCAGTGAGTGCGTATGTAGTAACTGGTATTGGTGTGTCATGATGTCATCAGTGATGTCATTTCAGATGTCATTAGTGATGTCATCAGTGATGTCACTGAAGTATGGTGTTCTGTGTTTAACTGTATAGATGAAGAAATGGAAGTGTGATTGATTCTTTACAGGACTGACTTGGTGTGTGAGTAACTCCATGGATGAGTGGCAGTGTGTGACTGTCTGCATAGGTGTATGAGTGCATATGATAGTGTTGTAATAATAAGTGACTGTATGTATGAGTTATTGTATGGGTGAATGAGTGAATGTGTGTGTAGACGTAGGAATCAGTGAGTGCGTATGTAGTAACTGGTATTGGTGTGTCATGATGTCATCAGTGATGTCATTTGAGATGTCATCAGTGATGTCATCAGTGATGTCATTTGAGATGTCATCAGTGATGTCATCAGTGATGTCACTGACCATGTCATGAATGATGTAATATGTGACATCATCAGCAGTGGATTGCGGGTGCGCGATATATAGTTAGTGCAACTAACTATATATGGAATTTCATTGGTTTTATGTCAATAAAATGTCCAGCTAACTATATATGGTCTCTAACCTATGCTTTTTCAGTGAATTTTCAAGGTTTTGTAAATGCTAATTCCTAACTATATATGGTCTATAACCTATGGTTTTTTCAGTGAATTTCATTGGTTTTTTAACAGCTAATATCTGTAGCTGTAAAATGTATTCTTCTTTAAATCCAAAAATATATTTTATATGTTTATGAATAATTTTTTTTTAAAATATTTTTTTTTCTTCGTTCCCGCTTCGCGAATCGGGAAGCTTCCCGTTAGCTGACCTTGATGCCGCGAAATAGACCGCGAGCCGGTAAACGTTTCTTTACCGCAAGTGCCGCGTTAGAAAACAACATCGTGACGCCTCCCGTCCGCATGACGTTTCACGTTGTCGCGTGATACGTCATATGACGTGCTACGTTAGCGAACTGGTACGCGAAGCGAGTCGCAAAGCGCAGGTTTCTGGAAGCAAACCGGGAGGCCCTGCAAAGCGCTTAACGTAAACACAGCAAGTCATGTGACTTGGTAATAACACTTTTCATTGGTTCATTTCACTTTTGGTTTCCTAATGATGTAAGACTAGGTCATATAATCTAAAATGAACACTTTTGATTGGTTGAGAACTCTTGTTTTTCCCAAATGATGAAAATCCCTCCTTCTTTCCTCACTCTGACTTTCATCATTGTGAGAGAAAGACCCTTTGTGATCACTGAGCAATGGCTTCTTTAGTAGCTTCAGCTGGTGCTTCCCCACCACCTCCACCACATCCAAGGAAGAGTGGACCACCTGCTCAAGTTATAATTCAGCAAGAAGAGGAAGAAGAGGAAGACGAGGAAGAGCAGGAAGAGAGGCAGTTTTTGCCTGAGGAACTCAGGACGTCTCACCGGAAAGAAAACTTCATTTGGCAATTTTTTAAAATTCCCAAAGGTCAGAAAAAAGTAAATGCAAGATACGTAACTTGCCTTATATGTCAAGATAGACTGTCCAGAGGAAGCGAGAAAAAATACAGTTTCGGAAACTACACAATGCATCGCCATATGACTAGGTGGCATCCTAACAACTACAGTGCTGCACAGTTTCGGAACGACCTAGATAATCTCCCTATTATGGCCAGAAGATCTGTTGTACCGGAAGTAACGGGACCAGAGGGCAGGGAGATGGTGCCAAATATACAAATGAGATTTGGTGAAGTAAAACACATCTGCGTATTTTGCGATGGATTCATTTGCTACGGAGAAAGAAGCATCACTCTGATCAACAGAGCTATTGACTATCATATGCAAGTTTGTACGAAACGCCCAAAATAATAAATACTTTTTTTTTGTTTTGTTGCTCCTGTTGAGCCCTTTACAATGAATCGTTTTCATTGCCCCCTCCAAGAAAAACCCCAAAAAATATAAAACTGTTCAGAAAAATTCAAAAAAAGTAAAAAAATGTTCTGAAAAATAATAAAAAAAATATAAAACAACAAAAACAATAAAAAAAAAGTTCTTTTCAGAACTACCTCCCCGTTATTAAAAAATTGGTACAATATTTGGAACTGTGCCAACCTCTATTTCTCTTAGTTCGCTTCCCAGTTCGCTCGCCGGTACGCGAACCGGAAGCGAACCAAAAACAGTAAGTATAAGGGAAGGAAACAGACACTTATGTTAAAAGAAAGACAGCTATAGGGGAGTAAACTAGAGATACTATTACCCGTAATCCACTGCTGATGATGTCACATATTACATCATTCATGACATGCTCAGTGACATCATCAGCAGAGGATTGCGGGTTTTTTGGCAACGTGCCTTATCCACGGTTTAATAACGCTGCCTTTTGCTTTATATAAGTTTTCAAATTGTATGAAATATATACCAATAGGTCGTTATGAACCTTTAGGTAGTGCTTTTCTTCATGAGGTCTGGTCGCTTCCATACACATACAGATGTTTCAAAGATGATCAAGAAGTTTATCTGAATGGAGAGGAATGCACTGAGACGCCAGATCATTCACTAACGTGTAGGCACATACAGTTACACGGTTCATGCAACAAACACCGACCAAATATGGCTTGCGTGTTGCAAGGCACGCCAGTTCCTGCTATCATCCCCACGTTCAAGTTGTTGGAAAATGGTAGTTATTTGATGCTCAATAATGAAGATTGTTCTGAGTTAATTAAAAGTATTCCTTTTATCGTAACAGTAAGTGAACGGGTTATTTGCTGCAGAAATGTTCTATTTTCTCCCACACATGAACATAGGGAGTTTTCAATCTGGCCACAAATACCAACCTTGGGAGAGATTTCAACGGCATGGCAAGAATAAGAGCTCTTTTGTCTCAGAGAGAGGTGGCCTTGAGTTCGGCCCGTGAAACTTTCGTGCTTCACATAGCGAACACCCGTACAGAGGTGCAGACCCTTTTCAATTCAGATTTGCCTTTCAATTTCAGCAAGATGGTTCGGACTATCTTTAACGCATCCTCCACAAAGACCCTGGCGCACTTTTTTAAAGTTGTTACCAGTGGTCTCGTGACTTCATTTGAGAAAATCTTTGGAGTCATCCCTGCTTTCTTTCATTCTATTTTCTCCACTCTGCTTCGTGGATTGGCATTTTTACTTGCATTACCAGCGGACGCTCTTGTGCTTTTTTACATTTTTAAATATGGATGTCCCTCCTATGCAACCTCTCACCCTGCAGCTGCTGACACTGTTCCGCAATCGCATGCTAGAATATTATGGCACAATGCCGTTGGCGATATTAAGCACGGCATATGGATTATCTTTTCGATTCTCCTACTTCACCTGTGTCCAGCCTGTATTTCACTGCCTGACCTGTGATTTCGATTGGGCCATTGATTTGTGTCTCTGCGGACCGGTTTCTCCTGACGTCGACTTTAATCAGCTGATGACTCCTATCATTACTCACGAGTTGGTTTGTCCTGGCGAAAGGATTATGGCTGTGGCATTGATGCATGGACTAATTGGTCCCTGGAATTTATTGGCGGCAGCACAGTCTTTCTTGGAACAGAGCTTTCTTGAAAACCCACCGAGCTGTCCTCTGATGGTGATAGAGGATCCGGTGCTGGGAGAGCACGTATGTTCTTTTCCGCTTTTAAATTGGATGGCTGAACTGTTTTCGGATGAAGACGGTGACTTCCTATTGGAGGCTGTTGCAGCTTATTTTGCATACACAGTTATGTCATAGACCTTTTTCATGTTTGATATGCTGAGTACTAGCATTTCATTGACAATTCATTTACTTATTTGTCAAGTTTTTATTATTTACCTTGCCTATTGGCTTAAGACTCGATAAAGTACTTGGCTGTTTTATTTTTCTTTAGCATTAAATTTTCCTAGTTTTTAATGCTTTACCTTGCGGACCGTCCACATATAAACTTGCAATCTGCTCTCATGAGATGGCACTTCTATTATCTTATTCAGTTCGTTTCCGGATCATGGGGAGGTGTCATCTAGGTCCTGGATATCTTTACACCGTGTTAAGTTAGCATGGGCTTATTACCGGTTTAAACGCCATTTTTCCTTTTTTGCAACTTCTGCACACGACACTTAGTTGTTGCTTTAGCTTTCCACCTAGTAGTTCATCGTGGTTTACATGAGAATAATATGTTATTGCTCTACTATCTGCTTTGCTTGTTAAACTATATCTGTACAGCGAGTGCTAAAGTTTCAAGAACAACACGATACAGAATTGTTATGAGGTCTGATCTCCACGACTTCATACTCATAACATAAGTGCAACTTCTGCCAATTCTGGGCATGAGGCGGGTTTTATATTGCTTTGCCGAACACACATACACAACAGTTGATGCGGTTCACATGAAGAGAGAGCTGGTGTATGCTGATGTGATTCCTTCAAATCTAAGACACTAAAGTATGGGCACGCCCTAAACCAACACAAAGAGACCTTCTTAGCAAATAATATAATATGTGTATTAGGGAGGGTGAGATATAAGCAGCCGCGGGCCGTGGAGGGAGTTACGGTGAGGCAGGGAGGCGGGGAGGGGGAGAAGCAGGGTGGAGCCCTCTCTACCCTGCCCCTCCCCCTCCCCGCCTCCCTGCCCCACCGTAACTCCCTCCACGGCCCGCGGCTGCTTATAAGTGTTGCTAACTCTTATTCATTTACAGCATGTTAACCTACTGTCACCATTCGCTTTTTATGTACTAGTAACTATGCTGGTAATTTTGCTACTGATAATATGTGTACTTGTATTCTCCACCCTGCTTCTCCCCCTCCCCGCCTCCCTGCCTCACCGTAACTCCCTCCACGGCCCGCGGCTGCTTATAAGTGTTGCTAACTCTTATTCATTTACAGCATGTTAACATACTATCACCATTCGCTTTTTATGTACTAGTAACTATGCTGGTAATTTTGCTACTGATAATATGTGTACTTGTATTATCTAAGATACTACGCCTGAGAAGACGGCATTAGTAAATAAACATTTCAAATACACATGTGTTCTTCTTAACTCCATGTTCTGGTTTCTAAGAAATATATAACGACCGACTGTTCATGAGTTCCACGTATCCTGAGGTACTATAAGTTCATATTCTGGATTGTCTAAACATTGAGAGTTTGTTATATCCAATGTGACACTGTACCTAGCTTGCTAAGGAGTTTTTGATTACTAACGTGAGTTTTGGGACACCCTAATTCGCCGAGGTTCCAATCCTCTGTCCACAGTTCTGTGTGAGAACAGAAACCCTGCGACAGGGGCACCCCCGACCCTTGCTGGCCTTCATCACACTTGCGATACAACTCCAGCAATGCGCCACCTTTACGGCACAGATACATCACGCATCTGTGCTGTTTTTGCCCCATGATGCGCCGCATTGTAAATGCAGCACACCATAGGTGACGGAACAGCGGCACAGAATGACTAACACATCCCTGGTGATGCGCCAGTCATCATAAATGTATCCCTATGCTTCTTATCTTGTTAGAGATGAACCGCCATATGTATCATCAAAGTTTTTTGCATTTCCTAAATAGCGAACTTTAAGGAATAAATAGCGATTCTTTACCATTCCTAGTTTGCGATTAGCTATTTGCTAATTACAAATTACCCATTCATTTCCTTCATTTCCATAGGGCGGTTGGACTCACTTTTAGCTCGAACGGCTGAATGGATTTCCACGAAACTTGGCAAAATTGTAGGGACTGGTAGCCCGATGTGCCTTTGCTATGTCTCAAGATATATGCTCCAGTGGTTTTTACGAAAATTAACTTTGAAAAATATATATTGGGCTACATTGGCCTATATATATGTTGGAGCCCAAATGTAGCCCAATGTAGCCCAATGAAGCCCAATGTAGCCCAATGTAGCCCAAAGATGGCCGCCAGACACACAAAAAAACAAATGTAGCCCAAATATCAGCCAGATGTAGCCCAACTATAGCCCAGTGACAGAATGACCAATCAGCTTCGCAAACCTCCGTTACGCGAAGCGGAGCGCTGTTACAGATATATATCTTTTTTTGAACGTTAATTTCTCAAAATCCACGGGAGCACATATATTGAGACCTAGCAAAGGCACATCGGGCTACCAGTCCCTAATATTTTGCCAAGTTTCGTGCAAATCCATTCAGCCGTTCGATTATTATTATTATTATTTTTTTTGCCCCGCGGGGCCCTTTTAAAACCTCCACATCAAACCTAGGGGGTCAGCGAGGATCTACTATGCCCCCTTATGGTTATTTCCCCCTTTGTTTTGGCCTCCTCTTGTCTCTCGATCCTACCGAGAGACAAGATGGCGGCCGCTACGGACTTTTTGGAATGTTGACAGACGCCAGAGAACCAATCAGCTTCGCTTCACAAAGCTCCGTTGCGCGAAAAGTACGCGTCCTGGGACGCTGCCTGGTCCGCTGTTACAGATATATATCTTTTTTTAAACGTTAATTTCTCAAAATCCACTGGAGCACATATATTGAGACCTACAAAAGGCACATCGGGCTACCAGTCCCTACAATTTTGCCAAGTTTCGTGCAAATCCATTCAGCCTTGACGAACCCCCCCCCAATTTTCAAGGGCTGCTCAGAAACAAAATGTGCCATTTTCCTGAAAATTTCAGCCAATTCCGTCCACAAACGCCAAAGTTATTAGACATAGAATTTTCAAAAATCCCATAGAGAAAAAATCCTAACTATATATACCTACTGGCGACCGCCAGTAGGTAATATATATATATATATATATATATATATATATATATATATATATATATATATATATATATATATATATATATATATATATATATATATATATAATAAATATTACATATATTCAATAATATTTTTTTAATAAATAGATTTTTGAAAATTCTATGTCTAATAACTTTGGCGTTTGTGGACGGAATTGGCTGAAATTTTCAGGAAAATGGCACATTTTGTTTCTGAGCAGCCCTTAAAAATTTGGGGGGGTTCGTCAAGGGGGGGCCGAGAAAAAAGGGGGGTCCCAAAACGTGTTTTTAACATTGAGTTTTCCATAGGGCGGTTGGCCTCACTTTTAGCCCGAACGGCTGAATGGATTTGCACGAAACTTGGTAAAATTGTAGGGACTGGTAGCCCGATGTGCCTTTGCTAGGTCTCAATATATGTGCTCCAGTGGATTTTGAGAAATTAACGTTCAAAAAAAGATATATATCTGTAACAGCGCTCCGCTTCGCGTACTTTTTGCGTTACGGAGCTTTGCGAAGCTGATTGGTTCTCCGGCGTCTGTAAACATTCCAAACAGTCCGTAGTGGCCGCCATCTTGTCTCTCGGTAGGATCGAGAGACAAGAGGAGGCCAAAGCGAAGGGGCAAATGACCATAAGGGGGCATAGTAGATCCTCCCTGACCCCCTAGGTTTGATGTGGAGGTTTTAAAAGGGCCCCGCGGGGCAAAAAAAAATAAATAATAATAATAATCGAACGGCTGAATGGATTTGCACGAAACTTGGCAAAATATTAGGGACTGGTAGCCCGATGTGCCTTTGCTAGGTCTCAATATATGTGCTCCAGTGGATTTTGAGAAATTAACGTTCAAAAAAAGATATATATCTGTAACAGCGCTCCGCTTCGCGTACTTTTCGCGTTACGGAGCTTTGCGAAGCTGATTGGTTCTCCGGCGTCTGTAAACATTCCAAACAGTCCGTAGCGGCCGCCATCTTGTCTCTCGGTAGGATCGAGAGACAAGAGGAGGCCAAAGCGAAGGGGCAAATGACCATAAGGGGGCATAGTAGATCCTCCCTGACCTCTTAGGTTTGATGTACCATTTTGCCAAGTTTGGTGTAATTCCGTTCAGCCATTCAGGCTGTAGACGTATCTAAATGTCCTATGGAAAATTGCATGGGAAAACACATTTGAAAGTGTTGAAATTTAGAACCAATTAAAATGTTACTTTGGTTTTGTATTTGTGTGTGATGAAAGTTAATTGGTTATGTATATATCTAAAATGAGAGGAAACCACAGCCATTTTGTGATACTACTGTCTGAGGTATATTTGTGAGGAATTTTTGGTGCTCAATTTCTGGTGTTTGATTTACACAGTACTAACACTTCTCCTACTTTTAAAAAGGTGAGTTGTTAATTTGTAAGGGGAACTATGTTGTACACTTTAAGATAATTTGAAAAATGTTTTCTGTTATTTATTTACAGTCCTTCTGTTATACTAAATACTTGATAAAGTTAGTTTTATATTATGTATTACTAAAAACGATAAATGAAAGTGATTATTTTTTTCTGCAATTTACAGCAAGCAATTTCAAAATAAAATGGCTCACAATGAAGAGACCGTGGCAATTCCTTTTGAATTATCCACTACATTTATTGAAATTGACAGCACCAATAATGAAATATTCTCACAAGGAGGAGATGACTTGATTGATTTTTTTGATCAATCTCTTGATGGCGAATTTATCGAATGTTTGGAGACCATAGAGTTACAAGAATCATCATTGCAGACTTTTCATGAGGAGATTCCTGATGAGATGATTGAAGAGGAAATTCCTGATGAGGACATGTCACTAGTTCTTTCAAATTTTGAAAATTCAGAAGAATAAATTTATATTTAGAAATCAAAAATTGTTTGAGACATTATTCATTTTTATTTTTAATTTATGAGGTTGTAGCGAAGTGATTGTAGTATAAAATGAGACTTATAGTATAGAGTGCAACATTTTTATGTTACATGGTAAGTTTACTCATATTTACTTTCCTTCTCCCACTATATTATCTCCAATGTGTATTTGACATCTCTTCTTCATCTCCGGCCTCCTTTCTCTCACTGTCTGTGTCTGATGCATCTTATCGCTGCCATTTTGTGTAATTACAGAAGAGAGTAAAATAAAATAGTTTGGAACGTGAAAAGGGGGCAAAGTAGAGTACCCCTCACCCCCTAGGCCTTCTCAGGCGGTCCCAAAAGGATCAGTTTCTGTTTTCCTGAGAGATTATGGTATGAGTTCCATATACCACAATAACTTGCATTACAACATGCAAGATATCTATCTCCTATTACCAACTTTTGGAGATATTCGCGCTAAGCGCGAATATCTCCAAAAACTAACACCTGCCCTGAGCAGTTCTTAGCCATGTTATCCAATGGGAGGTGGATAACATGGCTAAGAGCATTAGCTCGGTAATGCATGAATATCGCTGACTTTTTTAGCGATATTCATGCATTGCGGCCGTTTTTTATCGCATTTGCGATAAACCTTGATAATAGCAAGGTTTATCTGCGATAATTTCTGACGATGCTTAGCGGTAAAAAATTCGTTGCTAAGCATCGTTAGCGATAAATATCGCTTAACTTTGGTAATATGCACCAACGTCTGTTAACGTTCGATTCGAAGGAAATGAGGAAGTGTTGAAAAACATTGTCTGCGCCATCTTGCCTTTTTTGAAATGCCACACTTTTGTCGTGCACGGCAGCCATTTTAGATGCCTTGACCAGACCCACTCTCTGCACGCTGTTGATCCGTAGCATGGCTCCCCACCCTCGCAAGCATCTTCCCCAGGCACTGGACACCCCCGCTCTCTGTCTTATGCATCGGCAATAAACCTCCCCCCATCTGCGCTGCTCTTCCCTGAGAATCACACTCTGTGCCCGCCCGACACCTCCCTTTCGCCCTATTCACTACCGCACCCTCTGACACTCCTCTTCCTCTGTGTCCCATTGTCCAGGCTATCAGCTAGCCCTGCAGATGTAGTTTATGGCCCCAGCTGTAAAGAATCACCCCTCTTCAAAGGAGTTATAGTAGATCAAGGCCCACACCCGATGAGATCCGTCAAACCACACGCGTTCCTACTATCTGAAAACCATCCTGTATTGTGATTGGGGAGGGGACCGAGCCTGAAGCGGAAGATTCCAGGGATGACTCTTTGTACATCAAAGTTTTTACAATTATGTGTCACATTAAAAATATATAGCACTCCAACAAAGTAGTAGGAATATAAAACTTTAATAACTTATAAATATATACAACAAAACAAAAACAGTAAAAACAATTAAACAATGAAGAGACCGTGGCAATTTCTTTTGAATTATCCACTACATTTAATGAAATTGACAGCACCAATAATGAAATATTCTCACAAGGAGGAGATGACTTGAATGATTTTTTTGATCAATCTCTTGATGGCGAATTTATTGAGACCATAGAGTTACAAGAATCATTATTGCAGACTTTTCATGAGGAGATTCCTGATGAGATGATTGAAGAGGAAATTCCTGATGAGGACATGTTACTAGTTCTTTCAAATTATGAAAATTCAGAAGATGTTGCCTGGGTGCCGCACTGATTTGGGTATCCGGCGTGGGGCGTCCCGGGGGGTGGGTTGTCAGTAGCGGTCTGTTGTGCGAATAGTTCCAAGGCAGCAGAACGCGCTGAAATCTGGATGGCACGAAGGTGATGTCTAGTAAGTTGCCGCCCAGCAAATAACGGCGTGGGGCGCCGCGGGGGGGGGGGAGGGGGAGGCAGTCCAAAGTTCCGTTAAAAGGGCAAAGGAAAGGATCGGTGGTTTGAACCATCAGTCAAAAAGGGGAGCGGGTGCAACAATTTTTCCTACCGGGTCACACTGTGCTTTCACCGGAACTGAGGTCTGCAGGTTTCTAGTCATTCAAACTGAGGCTGGCGCCAGCATGGGAGCGCCGACGTCCCGCGGCTACAGTTTCGTCACTCCACGGGCGATCATGGCAGTCATTCCCCATCGGGGGTGTCTGCGGGGGTCGGGGACTCCCGCGGCTCCTCTAGAATCTTCAAGGTCGTGGAGGACTACGGTGGTGGAGTCAACCAGTGACCGGGCCATTTCTTCATGCTGGGCTCGCTCTTGCCAGGTCGACCGCCATTTTGAGAGTTCGGTAGCTACTGGCGATCGCGGGGTCAAATGAGCGGACGGGCTCCACCCTGCCGGGCGAGACGTTGCAGCATCGCCACAGTCGAAGAACCCTTTTCCGGGCGCCTGGAGCGCTGAGGGTGCAGCTGGGAAGCCTCCACCTGGGGAGGCGGGAGAGGCCTGTTCGCACCGTCTCTCCCACCCAGTGCACCCCACGGCGTCTCGCTTGACATTTGTTATGGCCGGACCAGGCGATGAGGACGAGGGGGGGGGGTCGGAGGCATGTGCAAGACATCCCCCCCCAGTGTTGTCGCAGCCATTATAAAAGAAAGAAGAAATGTCCCGTCCGTCTTTGGGCCGGACCTCCGGTGGATGGCGGCCGGACGCCCTTTGCTCTGGCCCCATGAACGGGTTCCTTGGCTCATCCGGTGGGGCAGGCCTTGGCGTGTGGTGCCTCTCCTGGGCCTTTCGTGCAGTGGCCTCTCCACTCCCAGGCCCTCCATGGATGCTGGCCCAGACTGGGAGAGAGAGGGTCTAACCTGCAATTCTCCAGGGTTACCGCCACCGCGGCCGGATCCCGTCGGCCTCGGCCTCTGGTTGATGGTGGCCGGACTGGGAGAGAGAGGGGAGGGTCGAGGACACGGACATTCCCCCCCCTGCAACTCTCCAGGGTGGTCGTAGCAATCCCCCTGGCCGGGTCCCGCTGGCCTCGGCCTCTCCTCCGGCTACACCCTACGTGATGATCTCCTGGCCGACGGTTGGCAGCAGGACCCGCCTTATATGTGTTGCTTCCGGCTGGGCGTAGCCGGAAACCTGTTTCTCAAACAAAGGATATTGAGGCAAATGTGGCGCATACTCTCTTCTTAACCTATTGTATTCCTTAACACAATCTAGATCCGCACAAATGTTTGTGACATCACACTCAATCAAGTACAATCCCGATAAAGTTTCCAGAATGGGGCGGATGTCTGCTGACTTGTATCTTTCCCAGTTTGCCGTTATTTGGGCGTGGCAGGCGGTGGGACAGACACGTTTTGGGGCAGTGAGGGGCGATGAAGCCTCGTTGCCTTGTGGCCGTTGCAATGTCAAACTTGGTTTCTCTTACTGTTTTCAGGTTTCTTATTACGGGCTTACTTCTAACGTTTCTTGTTTCTATGACAATAATAGGTTTTATCATTACGTATTGTTATCGTTTCTTTGTTTGTTATTTAATAAAAAGTTCATCAGTGGCCTACTGATTTTCGTTTTCCTATACCTTTCTTTCCAGGTTATTTCATGCTAAAGTTTCTGTTAACAGGATACAGTGATCACTTCGTTATTATTGCATATGTCCTTTTCACTAGGGGTGCTCTCTGGTCGGGCCAGATGACCTATCTCTAGTAAATGGTCCGGGTGAAACAGGTGCATCAATCAGTGGGGAGTAGATAGGCATGACAGATTACAACGGGGGACAAAGGTCCGCATTACCTACCCTTTCACTACTTGCAAAGATTTTCCTACGTTTATTTGCAAACAGGGAATACCTCCAAAAAGAACCAATTCCCAAACAGTCAATGTTCGGGCAAACAATCAATCAATGAGGAACGAAATAGGCACGACGTGTTAAAGGTTTGCGTTACCTACCTTTCACTATCTGCAAAGGGAGAGAGAATATTCCTATTCTTCCTCGTTTGCAGGCAGAGAAGATCCTTAAGAGAACCAACTTCGAACAATTCAATGCTCGATTCAAACAATCAACAAGGGGTACTGTGAACACAAATGAACGCCGCTTATGTACATACACATTGCTATTTTCAACAGGTTGTTCCTAATGTTTCTATTTTAGCCAGGTCAAAAAGAGATCCCATTAGTGGCCTACTGATTTTGCTCGATTCCTTTTGTTTTTTTACATGATTTTTCGCTATCTGCAAAGACTAAACAGAGTATTGCGACTCTGTGCTTGTTTGTAAATAGAGAATGAACCAAAGAGAACAATCAATGAAATGGAGAGAGAAGCAGGCACGACGGATTACAACGGGGGCAAAGGCCTATGTTAACTACCCTTCACTATCTGCAAAGAGAGAGTACTCCTAATAGAAATGAGGGGGGGGGCAGCATTCAAAGCAGATCAGTGTGCATAAACACGAAAATGTTTTTACTTACCATGTACTTGACATTCGACAGCTTATGATATTTGCTATTAAAAAACCATTGAAATTCACTGAAAAAACCATAGGTTATAGACCATATATAGTTAGGAATTAGCATTTACAAAACCTTGAAAATTCACTGAATAAACCATAGGTTATAGACCATATATAGTTAGGAATTAGCATTTAAAAAACCTTATTTTACTCACACAAAACCATTGAAATTCCATATATAGTTAGTTGTACTAACTATATATCGCGCACCCCCAATCCACTGCTGATCATGTCACATATTACATCATTCATGACATGGTCAGTGACATCACTGATGACATCACTGATGACATCTCAAATGACATCCCTGATGGCATCACTGATGACATCTCAAATGACATCACTGATGACATCACTGATGACAACATCCAGTGACTGTATGTTTCTGTAAAGTTAAAATATGTCTTACATATTGAAGAATGAGTGGATGTATAAGTGTCTGGATGAAGGATTTAGTAGGGGCATGACTGACTGTATGAGTGACTGATTAAATGTGTCTCACTGAGTGCATGGGTTAGTGACTAAACTGTCTTAATTTGTGCATCATTATGTCTGTTGTTCTGTAAACTGCTGCATGTGTTGATCAGTAGCTATATGATTAACTATATGGGTTATTGATTGGTTGCCCAAGCATTTGTATGGGAGACTAAGTGTGTGTGTGGGTGGCTGGGAGGTGTATGACTCTGTGCATAGATGTGTGAGCAGTTGATTCACTAGATGTATGGGTTCAAAAGTGCATGTGGAAACAGCTGTATGGGCGGTTGACTGTGTGCATGAGTGTATTGGTGAGTGAATGGATATCTCAGTGCTACATGTCAAAGTAAGTACATATGTAAAATACAGTACATGTGAGAGTTGACATATATAAATAACTGTGC
The DNA here is from genome assembly GCF_964261635.1 of Lissotriton helveticus. NCBI lineage: Eukaryota > Metazoa > Chordata > Amphibia > Caudata > Salamandridae > Lissotriton > Lissotriton helveticus. The sequence goes on from NC_136065.1 coordinate 176,326,357, forward strand.
ATAAGAGCCAGTGAATGTGTGAGTGGCTGTATGGATCATTGTGAACTTGTATCCAGGATTGTATAAGTGAGTAAATATGTTTTAGTATATGTTTGAATAAGTAAGGTGTGTATAACTGTATAGTTGAGGAAATGGAGGTGTGATTGATTCTTTGCATGACTGACTAGGTGTGTGAGTAACTCCATGGATGAGTGACAGTCTGTGAGTGTATGTTTATACTGAGTGTATCTAAGGTTATATAAGAGTCTGAAGAGGTTCATCATAATATCACATGAATGATGTCATCAGTGATGTGATCAGTAATGTCAAATGAGATGTCATCAGTGATGTCATTTGAGATGTCATTTGAGATGTCATCAGTGATGTCATCAGTGATGTCATTAGTGATGTCATTTGAGATGACATCAGTGATGTCATCAGTGATGTCATCAGTGATGTAATTTGAGATGTCATCAGTGATGTCATCAGTGATGTCATTTGAGATGTCATCAGTGATGTCACTGACCATGTCATGAATGATGTAATATGTGACATGATCAGCAGTGGATTGCGGGTGCGCGATATATAGTTAGTACAACTAACTATATATGGAATTTCAATGGTTTTGTGTGAGTAAAATAAGGTTTTTTAAATGCTAATTCCTAACTATATATGGTCTATAACCTATGGTTTTTTCAGTGAATTTTATATATATGTATATATATATATGTATATATATATATAAATATTTCAGCTCCAGGAAACACCAGGGCAGAGCACTCTCAGGCGGGTGCTTTTAGTGTGGGGGTGCACCCACAAATCAATTGCCGCTTCGCTTTCTGTACCTAGGATATTAATCCACCAGAAAAAAGCACTCTCGGGTGGTCGTTTGGGTCGTTTTATTCACCAGCAAACAGACACGATAACAAACAGACGCGTTTCGGTAAAGACCTTCATCTCTGTTTACCGAAGCGCCGTTCCAGACACAGATTTAAACCAATAGTACATCGTCAAAATCAACAAAGGACCAAAACCAATCTCTGAAGTCCTCGTTAAATGAGCGCCATCTTAGAATGTCTAAATTCAAAACAACTAAGATAAACACATTAAATCAATCGATAGTAAGACATAAATATTTAGTCATTACTAAATAATCAAGCCCATGAATGGGCACACTGCCTTAGCGCTCAGCAAACAATATATATACAATCTGTACAGTATACTATATACAGTGCATAATTCCGCCCTGGATGGGCAATCAATGGTCCACTCCATCAAAACCATGTGTCTAACAAGAGCCTCATATATATCGATGTACGACAGGATAGAGGGAGGGAAATTTAGAAAAAGAAGTATATAAAGAAAAAAAGAAAAATAAAGAAATAGAAAAGGAGAATTCAGATAGAGGAGGTCTACAAGAGAAGAGAGACAGAGTACAGAAAGCATGAGACAATCTTTACATATATATACATTATTATGTACATGTTTACATTCAATTCAACTAAGTGCATCATATATACATCATACGCGGCATGCGTGACTAAAGGGTATGCCAGATATAAAGTTCTAACACAGCTATCTCGTACCCAGTCTAAAGCCACTCGAGGACTTCAGAGATTGGTTTTGATCCTTTGTTGATTTTGACGACGTACTATTGGTTTAAATCTGTGTCTAGAATGGCGCTTCGGTAAACATAGATGAAGGTCTTTACCGAAACGCGTCTGTTTGTTATCGTGTCTGTTTGCTTGTGAATAAAACGACCCAAACGACCCCCCGAGAGTGCTTTTTTCTGGTGGATTAATATCCTAGGTACAGAAAGCAAAGCGGCAATATATATATATATATATATATATATTCTGCAGCAAAAAGCCCTTGAGCTTTAGAGGAGCACACAACGATGCCTCCAGCTTGCCAGCCTTGATTGCCTCGCTGTAACTTGCCTCCTGCACATCTTCTTTTGTTTAGCCTGTTCCGACGCGTTTCGAGGCAGGAACGCCCCGTAATCATGGATAGCTGCACAGAAGGGTCAGAGAAACCGTGTTGTTTTTCACAATTTATTCAGTGGAATGTATCCACCCACAGTGGGCGTGGCACATTCAGGACGCTGGAATTCTGGTAAATTGAGTCCTTACAACACTGTTCAATGTTCACCTTGAGTAGGTTCTGACCTTCTGTGACATGTAGCGCATTGTTATGACCTTAAGTAGGTGAAGGGGTCCAGGTATGCAAGTGTAATCACCCTTGAGACATCGTGCCTTCCAGAGAGGAGAGGTTCCTTTCCGAAGCCGTTTCCATCGGTTTCCTTGAAACTGGTGCTTCCTCTCACGGCCAGGGCAGCCGTGTAAGTAATGTTCTGCAGCAAAAAGCCCTTGAGCTTTAGAGGAGCACACAACGATGCCTCCAGCTTGCCAGCCTTGATTGCCTCGCTGTAACTTGCCTCCTGCACATCTTCTTTTGTTTAGCCTGTTCCGACGCGTTTCGAGGCAGGAACGCCCCGTAATCATGGATAGCTGCACAGAAGGGTCAGAGAAACCGTGTTGTTTATATACATATATTGACTAATGAATTCAGTGTGTGAGGCAAAGACATAAAAATCAAGGATACAGTCATTATGGTATGTTGAGTGGTCACAAAGAAAACCTTTTCAAACTTTAAGGTCAACCACATGCAATGGAAAATCACATCTAAATATTGATTTGACAAGATCTTGGTTTGAATAGGCCAGTTTGTGCTTTTCGTCTTTTTTTTTTAGGAGGAGCTCAACTGATGCCACACCAAGGGTCTAGGACCTGAGGGGCACTGCTTGGGGATCAATAACTCACTCCAGCAGAGGCCAGCAGGGCTCAGACAGGTCAAGTTGTAGGTCTAGTACAGTAGGTCAGCTGGGCAGTGGCAAGCAGGCCTATGGAGGTTGTTGCTTCCCTGAACCACAGAATAGGAGGTCAGTCAGATAACCCTTGTTGTCACTTCAGGGTGGGATGAAGGGTGCAAGTTCAGTCTTCCTTCTCAGACCACAGGGCAGGCCTCAAGCAGGCAGTACTTTTTCTGTAGCATCCACAGGTTCAGGAGTGTATTCAAGAGTGGGTCTGAGGGTCGCCTTTTTATGCCTGGTACCTCTTTGCAGTAGAAGAATCTTCTGGAGTCTTCCCCCTAAAGACGTGTCTAGAATTTCCTGGCTCTCTGTCCTGGTCCCAGTCTGTCTGCAGGCGCAAAAAGATAGTTTGTAGTCCTTTATGTATGAGCTGAAGCAGTGTCTTTGACGTGCAAGTGTGACAACTCTGCTCCCTCCTTAAGTCAGGATGGCCCACCCTGCCAATACTTAAAAACCTATTGTGTGGCTGTCTAGGAGGAATACACAAAGACCAACTGCCAATTACACCTACTCATGTGACCCAAGAACAGGCTGCAGGCTCCAAATGGTTAGGGCAAGAAAATGCCATCTTTCTAAAAGTGGTATTTTCAGAACTGTGACTTTACCACTAAAGATGATTTCTAATTACAATTTCTCTGACACCAAACATAACATTTCTGCCTAATCCCAATCAAAGGTTATCACTTAATAAATGTAATAGGATGACCCAATGCTATCCTATGTGAGGTATTCCTCATAGTAGTGAAAAAGTTCAGAGTTTTTCACCACCACAAAATGTAAAAATTTAAAATACATATTCAACTCTTTAAATACAAAGTGCCCTGTCCCATGGGCTATTTAGGGCCTACCCTAGGGGGTGATGTATATGCATTAAAAGTAAGGTTTAGGCATTGCAAAATATACACTTTGCCTGGTAGAAATGGCAGTTTTAAAACTGCACACGCAGGCTGTAGTGGTAGTCCTTGCAAAATATCTTTGCAAATCTCCTGACTGAGCCTTGACTATTTTGGTGCACATGCACAGTTCACGAGAAGTCCTTGTAATAATCCGAACAGTGATGGATTAAACCCAGATCTGTTGACTGGGTGTGAGTGTTTGATTGGTTCAGATGCTCCGTCCATCACCACCCCCTTTTGTACCGCTTTGTTCGCCATAAGTTGGCAGGGTATGCTCAGACGTGAGTCCCTTGCTTACTTTGCCACTGGATTCAAGCAAGCCTGGCTGAAGACGGCTGGAATGCCAGAAACCGGTCCTAGGAAGCTTGTTTCCGGTCTAGGGAAGGCATGGCTTGGCTGTTCAGTCTAGACTGTTCCCATGCGGCACAGGGTCAGACTGATTTGAATATGGCCATGTCTGAACTGGGGTGTCAGAGTGGGCTACAGAACGGTGATGGATTGAACCCAGATCTGTTGACTGGGTGTGAGTGTTTGATTGGTTCAGATGCTCCGTCCATCACCACCCCCTTTTGTACCGCTTTGTTTGCAATAAGTTGGCAGGGAATGCTCAGACGTGAGACCCTTGCTCACTTTGCCACTGGATTCAAGCAAGCCTGGCTGAAGATGGCTGGAATGCCAGAAACCGGTCCTAGAAAGCTTGTTTCGGTCCAGGGAAGGCATGGCTTGGCAGTTCGGGCTGGACTGTTCCCATAAGGCACAGGGTCAGACTGATTTGCATACGGCCATGTCTGAACTGCGGTGGCAGAGTGGGCTAAAGAACGGTGATGGATTAAACCCAGATCTGTTGACTGGGTGTGAGTGTTTGATTGTTTCAGATGCTCCATCCATCACCACTCCCTTTTGTACCGCTTTGTTTGCAATAAGTTGGCAGGGTATGCTCAGACGTGAGTCCCTTGCTCACTTTGCCACTGGATTCAAGCAAGCCTGGCTGAAGACGGCTGGAATGCCAAAAACCGGTACTAGGAAGCTTGTTTCCGGTCCAGGGAAGGCATGGCTTGGCAGTTCGGGCTGGACTGTTCCCATGAGGCACAGGGTCAGACTGATTTGCATATGGCCATGTCTGAACTGGGGTAGCAGAGTGGGCTAAAGAACAGTGATGGATTAAACCCAGATCTGTTGACTGGGTGTGAGTGTTTGATTGGTTCAGATGCTCCGTTCATCACCACCCCCTTTTGTACCGCTTTGTTCGCCATAAGTTGGCAGGGTATGCTCAGACGTGAGTCCCTTGCTCACTTTGCCACGGGATTCAAGCAAGCCTGGCTGAAGAAGTCTGGAATGCCAGAAACCGGTCATAGGAAGCTTGTTTCCGGTCCAGGGAAGGCATGGCTTGGCAGATCAGGCTGGACTGTTCCCATGAGGCACAGGGTCAGACTGATTTGCATATGGCCATGTCTGAACTGGGGGGCAGAGTGGGCTAAAGAACGGTGATGGATTAAACCCAGATCTGTTGACTGGGTGTGAGTGTTTGATTGGTTCAGATGCTCCGTCCATCACCACCCCCTTTTTTACCACTTGTAATAATCCAAGCAAAGTCTGTCAATAGAACAGAACTGAGCACACTCAGGAACTGAAGGTGCCGAAATCCTGTTTTATTATATTGAAAAAAACAACCTTACACATTTAAGCCAAAGGCCTTGATCATGAATGGTGGCCAGCTTGTGAATCTCACATTCAAAGTGACATAGTGCTTACAAACAACAGAGAAAACGGTGCCCAATGTAACGTACAACTTATGCATAAAACAGACTCCATCTTGGAGTGTGCTACGCCCTAGGGACTACCACCTCCCCGGGGCTACTTTTATTAAGAGGCGGGGGCATGCAGACTCCCCAGCCCACAGGGACCACCACTTCCCTGGTGTACATATTCTACATATATAACTTTCGCCCCCGCCATGCACTGCTTATGACCCCACATGTCATTTAAGATGTCATCATTGATGTGATCAGTGTCACTGACCATGCCAAGAGTGATGTAATATTTGAGATGATAAGCAGTGCATTGCTTGAACATGAGTTTATGGTTAGCTTAGGTAACTATATCTGCTGATTTTCAATGGCTTTTGTACGAGTGAAATCTGACCCTAACTGTAACATCCCTGTAACCTTTGTTTTTTTCAGGAATATATATATATATACAAGGGGTAGAGCAGGAGAGGGAGGATAGTATGTTTAAACCTACCTCCGTCTTCGTGCCGCAATCGCCATGGGATGCTGTGGATGTGTTTATGGAGGCCATGAAAAATGACCACATGCAATACAGAAAAGCGGACCATCAACCCGACAGGAATAATATCACTGACCAACAACGAATGGCACTAAAAAACCTGATGAGTGACAAAAATATCGTGGTGAAACCCTCGGACAAAGGCGGGAACGTGGTCCTTATGAGCAGGGACCAATATGTAGGAGAAGCACTGAGGCAACTTTCAGATGAAAAGTTTTATGCAAAGTGTACCACCGAACTGTACCAACAGAGCATGATGGAATATGAGACACTTATCCAGAAGTGGTACAATCTTCAGATGCTAGGCAAAGACGAACATCTCTTTTTGCGGAACAACTATCCTATGATCCCCACCTTCTACCACCTTCCCAAGTTACACAAAAATATGGACTGTCCGCCAGGCCGCCCAATCATCTGGTCCATCGGCAGTTTAACGGAGAATATGTCCCGTTTTGTGGATAACATCTTGTTCCCCTTGGTGGTGAAGCTGGACTCATATATCCAGGACACTAAGGATTTCCTGATTAAGATCCAAGACCTAATATGGAACCCACAATATCTGCTGATGATGCTGGATATCACCAGCCTGTACACTTGTATAGAGCACAGATACGGCCTGGAAGCAGTCCGATATTTCCTAGACCAGCTCCAGATGAGATTTGCAAAGCACAATGCAATGATTCTTGAATTTGTTGAATTTTGTCTAACCCACAATATTTTCTTATTTGAAGACCAGTTGTACATACAACGGTCAGGTACGGCGATGGGCACCTGCTTTGCTCCTAGCTACGTGAACTTGTTCGTAGGCTGGTGGGAGGAGCGGGTGCCCAGGAGCTGTGTGGTTGGACAAGACAGGGGGGAGACAGTGTGTTAGCACCGCTACATTGAGGATTTATTTATCGTCTGGCACTGTAGGACGAACACAGCAGAGGAATACATCAGGTTACTTAACAACAATAACTTTAACCTGCATTTCTCGGGTTCAATTAGTTCGGTGGCAGCGGAATACTTGGACCTGAGGGTGTTTGTCGAAGGAGACCATCTTCACACTGCACTCTACAGAAAGGAGACTGCTGGCAATTCAACACTCTTTGCCAGCAGCAGCCACCCTCCCCAACTTGTGAGGAGAATTCCTTACGGGGAACTTTTGAGGCTTCGAAGGCTGCCTCGGAATGTTTAGCGCACTTTGCAATTAGGGGCTATGGTGAGGAACTGCTACAAAACACACTGAGGAAGGTGAGAAAGATTCAGAGGGGGACCCTAATAACCGCCAAAACCCAAGGAGGTGGCCGTGAGAAGAATGCAGCTACCATCAAGGGGAAATTTAGGTTGATCACTCCCTACTCATCAGGTGCTAACGATCTTAGAGCCATGTTAAAAAATAACAGGCATATCCTGCAAACAGACAGTGTACTGAAGGAAGATCTACCGGCATATCCACTGTTGACCTTCAGTAAAGCGAGGTCTTTAGGAGACATGTTAGTTACCAGTCACTTAGAGAAACCTATACCTAAAGCGAAGACTCTTAAAGAGATGAAAGGGTTCTTTCCCTGTGGGCGCTGCAAGGCCTGTGCCGGCAGCAAAAGAGTCCTGTCCTACATAATACCAGATACAGGAAGAACAATGGCCATCAAAAAGTTCATAACCCGCAGTTCACAATTTGCAGTATATTGCTTGCTCTGCCCTTGTGGCTTTCGCTACATCGGCAGTACAATCAAGGAACTAAAATTGAGGATACTAGAGCATTTGCGGGCCATCGAAAAGGCGGATCCTGCCTACCCGGTGGCCCGGCACTTTGCCGAGGCACGCGGTAGGGATCGAGACAAACTTCAATTTTTTGGGTTGGACATCGTCCCACCCAATGTCAGGGGAGGTGATCGCCTGAGAAGACTCCGGAGGCTGGAGTCGAGGTACATCTTTGATCTCTCCACTAAACATCCCAAAGGGCTTAATAGTGGAGAAGAGATGGCGTTTCATTTAGGAAAGTGATGTTACGTCTCCCACGTATGTGCACCATCTCTGAAGGGATCACCCATACATATAGTGATGGTCTACCATTAATCTGTTAATCCTGTGACCAATGAATCGCATAGCTTCTCCTGAGAATCATATATGAAATGATGTGTTTACATATACAGATAATTATTTGGTCTTTTCTTTGGTCTGATTTGCATTTATTTATTTATTTAGTTGTTATTAGGTTGGCGAAAACATCATACAAGCCATGTGGTTACTGTTATCCGAATTGGATCTCATTAATGAAATCTTTAAATTGAATAGATTGTATTTATTGATTGAACCAATTTATTACATGTATCATCAATGTATTTTGCAACTTCCCGTGCAATTTGATCAGCTTAAATGTTGAATTTGATGAATCAGTGTATTTTTCTCGGTATGTTTTAATTGTACTATAATCATGATGAGACAATCTTGACATAGGACATTAGCCGATCCACGGCTTTATTTTCTGTCGATATTTTTAGACATGTGTAATGAATAGACCCTCTAACCATGAACACGCAGTCCATCAGTGGGCGTAGTGAGTCTTTTACATATGTAATAAGGCTTTGGAAACATATTCCAACATGGCGCTCATGGTGTTGTTTGAAGGGTTAGTCCTATGTCTGTGTCCATGATTAAGTTAAACTTTATTAACATGCTGACTGTTTGGTGTAATTGACACACTGACGAAGGCAGTACGCCAAAACGCGTCTGTGCGGTTTCCCTGAATAAACCTTTTTGTGGTTTCTACAATCCTCCTTGAGTGCTGTGCCTTTTCTGTAAAGAGAAGAAAAGTTTGAGCGTCAACCATGCACAGTGACTAGAAGCCATCAGACATTATCTATCCAGCAGAAGTATAGAGTATTATGAGCACAACAAAATGATCATTCTTTTAATTGAATGGTGCTTGAATAACAATTTTTTTGCCTTTGGTTCTGAATTATTCAAACAACTTAGAGGAGTGGCTATGGGGTCCTGCTTCTCCCCCAGCTATGCATGTTTACACGTCGGCTGGTGGGAGAAGCAGGTCCTGTTGACTAAACACAAACATTGGGTCGACAATCATGTATGCTGTTATTTACGCTACATAGATGATATCTTTATCTTGTGGAAGGGTGATGAGCAGCAGGCTAATATGTTTGTAAAAGATATTAATTCAAACTCCTCAAATCTATGTTTCACATCAAAAATGAGTAAAACCAAAATTGAGTTTTTGGATGTAGAAATATATATTGATAATCAGACCATCAAAACAACCCTACACAGAAAGTCAACCGCTGGCAATGCTACGCTACATGCGTCTAGTATGCATCCGAGACATCTCATATCAAGCATTCCTTACGGTGAAATCTTGAGATTAAAAAGAATATGTAGTACATCTGATGATTTTGACCGATGTGTAGAAGAAATGATCACACGTTTTAAGGCACGAGGGTATACTGACTCTATCCTGCAACAAGCTATCCAAAAAGCCAAACTAAGACCAAGGGACAGGTTATTCAAAAACGAACCTGTAATTAATGCTAACACGACCCCAGTAGCAACACCACTAATGGATATTACTACTACATGTCCACGACTTATCACTGCTTTCAGTAGAGAGGATAGAAAACTAAGGGCCATAATTAACAAAAATTGGCCAATCGTGTTGACAGATCCAGTCCTTAGTGGTAAATTACCCAATACCCCGAACATCTCTTTTAGACGAGCCAGGAACATGAGGTCTACCTTGGACAAGGCAGCACCAGAAACTAAACAAAAATTATCCTGGCTACAATATAATCGGGGTTTCAGGAAATGCACGACATGTCGCGCATGTAAATTTGGGATTAACAAGGCTACTTATTCCTCTCCGTTCCGTGTAGATGAAATACTAATACGTGGCAATTTTGATTGCAAAACGGAATTTGCAGTATATGTTCTCACGTGCACCTGTGGCTTAAATTATGTAGGAAGTACAAAGCTACAGGTGCACGTGAGAATATTGCAACACCTAAGGGCAATACTTCATAACGATCAAGCCTACCCGGTAGCCCGCCACTTTAAAGACGTGCACAATCAGGACTTAAATTGTCTAAAATATTACGTGGTGGGTTCAATTCCTAAAATGAAAAGAGGAGGCAATAGGGAGCGCTCCCTAAGACAACTCGAAACCAAGATGATTTTAGAGTTCGATAGCATGTGGCCCAATGGATTGAACAATATTGAGGAATTACATAGCTTTTTATGATTAGATTTGCCAATTCACAATTTCATGTTGCACTCTTGTCCTGTTTACAATGTTTACAATATTTATGAAATGGTCTATAATCTTGGAAACTTTTGCTACGTTTGGTAAATTTTTGATGAATTTTTGATACATTTAATATATTTTTGATATATTTGAAGTTTTTGATATCTTTGCTATCTCTGACTCTTTTGATTCTCTTTGAAACCTTTTGATGAATGTGATATGTGTAAATAGATGTTTTTGTACACTGCGGTGTATATTTATATCTATTTATATTTCTACATTTATTTGTGTATATATATACAATTGAATTGTAAATATGTGTTCATATTGACATGTGTATAGGGAAAATAGATGAGTTTTATGGAATTTTTATGGAATTTAAATTAATATAGTTTTTTCCCCTTTTCTTCTTTTTCTTCTTTCTTTTTTCATGATTATCATATATTAATTCTTTTGGTTTTTAGCCTTTCTTTTGGCTGATTTCCCTATTTATTTCCTCAAAGGTTTAATGAAAAAAAACCTTTTTTTTCTGTATTGATAGATGGATTTTAGTAGCCAATATATAGGATTTTAACATATGTTGCAGGGCTCTGCAACAAACTTATGTTATATATATTGATGCATTTCTTATATGTCAAACAGATATCTCGCACTTTAAGTCTTCTTTGCACTTTTAAACTTGCACTATTTCCGCACTTTAAAAATCTTCGGCTTTGCCCAATTTCAAGAATTTTTTCTTTTTTTTTTATCATGGCCATGTGATGTGTTATTCCTTGTTGTGTGTGGGACTTAATTGTTAACATCTAAATATGATCATAGTAATGAATAATATTTTGTGATTTTTCCATTCTCATCACAGTATTATTATGTTGAATATTACAGCTATCATACGTACATATATTTGATATATGTATTTTTGTTTTTGTATATACAAGGATTTATCCAGTAATAGTGTATACAAATGATGTAATAATGAATTAATGATTCTCAACACAACATATACTATGCATTCATGCAGGTATAAATTTCAAACAAACAAAGAATGTAAAGCAAAAAATATACACACATACATATAGATATCTTTGCTAAGTATATCGTTTATGTTCATGACCATGTGACACATGAGGTCACTGTTTGGGGCTTGTATTTGCACAAACACATATTTAAAGCAATGAAAATTTTAAATGGATTGACAGCGTGATCAAGGGCTCGTGTAGCCAGAAACGCGTAGCTGTTTCCCTGTGCTAAATAAATCTTTTGCACCTGATCCTGTGGTCCGTCTCCTCTCTCGCTGGTGTTGCTGTGTTGCTTGCCGGAGGTGCTGTGGAGCTATTTTGTGAATATATATTTATATATATATATATATATATTATGCTCCAAGCACCCGTCCGGGTGAGAGGCACTCTATTGCCAACTAGCAATGCAGCAGTTCAACTGGAAAAAATGGCTCAGGCGCTCCGATTTTATCCGCAGCTCAAGTCTTATGCCTGACGCGTTTCGAATTCACTTCTTCAGAGGCTTGCCGACTTGAATGGTTGTGCGTTCTGGCCACGCCCCTTTATAGCCACATGCACGCCCTGGATGGGTTGCACATCTGTGCATTGTGGGCTTGGTAGTCAGAATAATGCGCTAATGTTACTGCACATTCATGATTAAGTTAAACTTTATTAACATGCTGACTGATTGGTGTAATTGACACATTGACGAAGGCAGTACGCCGAAACGCGTCTGTGCAGTTTCCCTGTATAAACCTTTTTGTGGTTTCTACAATCCTCCTTGAGTGCTGTGCCTTTTCTGTAAAGAGAAGAAAAGTTTGAGCATAATATATATATATATATATATATCAATTCCGTTTTCCCTTAGTCAGAGAGTTATTTCTTCGTGCACTCCCGTGTTCTTTCAAGTTTACACCACACGTTCAATTTGTCAATAATAGAATTTATTCAGTTTTCCAACAGCGAGCCAGCAGCACCTTACGCGTTTCGGTCTCTACGGAGACCTTGCTCACTGGAATAAACGAGAGGTATATATATATATATATATATATATATATATATATATATATATATCATCGCTCCAAAACATCAGGGCAATGCACTCACAGGCAGGTGCTTTCCAATGTGGGGGTGCACCCACAAATTAAATCACCGCTCCAATATCCGTACCACAGGACTTCCGTCCTCCCGGAAAAAAGGCACTCACTGGGGAGTTTTCGTTTGGTTATTTTATTCACCAACAGATAGACACTCCATCAACAGACGCGTTTCGGTAAAAAACATAGATGAATGTTTTTTACCGAAACGCGTCTGTTGATGGAGTGTTTATCTGTTGGTAAATAAAATAACCAAACGAAAACTCCCCAGTGAGTGCCTTTTTTCTGGGAGGACGGAAGTCCTGTGGTACGGACATTGGAGCGGTGATATATATATATATATATATTCACTGAAAAAACCATAGGTTATAGACCATATATAGTTAGGAATTAGCATTTACAAAACCTTGAAAATTCACTGAAAAAACCATAGGTTATAGACCATATATAGTTAGGAATTAGCATTTAAAAAACCTTATTTTACTCACACAAAACCATTGAAATTCCATATATAGTTAGTTGCACTAACTATATATCGCGCACCCGCAATCCACTGCTGATCATGTCACATATTACATCATTCATGACATGGTCAGTGACATCACTGATGACATCACTGATGACATCTCAAATGACATCACTGATGAGATCACTGATGACGTCATCCAGTGACTGTGTGTTTCTGTGAAGTTTAAATATGTTTTACATATTGAAGAATGAGTAGATGTATAAGTGTCTGGACGAAGGATTTAGTAGGTGCATGACTGAATGTATGAGTGAGTGATTAAATGTGTCTCACTGAGTGCATGGGTTAGTGACTAAACTGTCTTAATTTGTGCATCATTATGTCTGTTGTTCTGTAAACTGCTGCATGTGTTGATCATTAGCTATACGAGAGGCTATATGTGTTATTAATTGGTTGCCCAAGTATTTCTATGGCAGATTGAGTTTGTGTGGGGGTGGCTGGAAGGTGTGTGACTCTATGCATAGATGTGTGAGCAGTTTATTCACTAGGTGTATGAGTTCAAGACTGCATGTGGAAACAGCTACATGGGCAGTTGACTGTGTGCATGAGTGTATTGATGAGTGAATGGATATCTCAATGCTACATGTCATAGTAAGTACATATGTTAAACACAGTACATGTGAGAGTTGGCATATATAAATAACTGTGCATGAGAGCCACTGAATGAGTGAGTGGTTGTATCGATCATTGTGAACTTGTATCAGGGATTGTATAAGAGAGTAAATATGTGTTAGTATATGTTTCAATAAGTAAGGTGTGTTTAACTGTATAGTTGAAGAAATGGAGGTGAGATTGTTTCTTTGCATGACTGACTGGGTGTGTGAGTAACTCCATGGATGAGTGGCAGTGTGTGAGTGTCTGTATACACTGAGTGTATCTAAGGTTATATTAGAGTCTGAAGAGGTTTATCGTATTAGCACAAGAATGATGTCAAATGAGATGTCATCAGTGATGTCATCAGTGATGTCATTTGAGATGTCATCAGTGATGTCATCAGTGATGTCACTGACCATGTCATGAATGATGTAATATGTGACATGATCAGCAGTGGATTGCGGGTGCGCGATATATAGTTAGTGCAACTAACTATATATGGAATTTCAATGGTTTTGTGTGAGTAAAATAAGGTTTTTTAAATGCTAATTCCTAACTATATATGGTCTATAACCTATGGTTTTTTCAGTGAATTTTCAAGGTTTTGTAAATGCTAATTCCTAACTATATATGGTCTATAACCTATGTTTTTTTCAGTGAATTTCAATGGTTTTTTAATAGCAAATATCATAAGCTGTCGAATGTCAAGTACGTGGTAAGTGAAAACATTTTCGTGTTTATGCACACTGATCTGCTTTGAATGGTGCCCCCCCCTCATTTCTATTAGGAGTACTCTCTCTTTGCAGATAGTGAAAGGTAGTTAACGCAGGCCTTTGCCCCCGTTGTAATCCGTCGTGCCTGCTTCTCTCTCCATTTGATTGATTGTTATCCAAGTATTTACTATTTTAGAATTAGTTCTCTTTGGTTCATTCTCTATTTACAAACAAACACAGAGTCGCAATACTCTGTTTAGTCTTTGCAGATAACGAAAAATCGTGTAAAAAAAAAGAAAAGGAATCGAGCAAAATCAGTAGGCCACTAATGGGATCTCTTTTTGACCTCGCTAAAATAGAAATATTAGGAACAACCCCTCATGACAAATACAAAACTAGTGAGATGAACTGAACTCCACACAATGATGGCTGCAAAACAGCTCGGCTCCGCCACCCACCCCGCCCAAAATAACGATAAAGAGCGGCTGCCATGATTGGTTGCGGAATGGCCACGACGGAGCTACGAAATGGTGCTGCTCTCATGCTAACCCCAGCTTCAGTCTGAAACATCCAGAAACACTGTAGACTACCAATTCGATCAGTTCCGGTAGCGCCCCAATGTAACCCGGTAGAGAAGAACTAGCCCTCCCCTCTTTGACTGATGGTTCTTGTTGCCTGTCCCTTCTGTTGTCATTTAACAGAACTATTTAGCCTGCTGAAAGGGGTTGTGTTTCGACCGCTGGTTGGTGGAGACATTTTGACTATATTCTGGACCTGCGTTGTCGCGTAATGCGTCATATGACGCGCCGCGTTAGCGCATCCGGAAGTCATCCGGGGCGCGCAGCGCGTAACGTAAGCATAACAAGTCATGTGACTTGTTAATAAAACTTTTCATTGGTTCATTTTACTTTTCTTATTCTAATGATGAAAGCCTTGGTCATATCACCTAAAAATTACGCTTTTAATTACTTCCGAACATTATTTTTTCTTAAATATATGTTATAATGTTCCAGGCTAATGTACTTTCCCGGAAATTTTACAACTGTCCTGCAAGTAAAATATATTCTTTTTTCGAGAAAAAGAGCGTTTCTTCGTCCCATGACGGAGCCGTTGAGCAAAAGAGGGTCGACCTGCTGTCTTAGTCGCCGATACGCCTGAATATGAGATTCTTATCGATCACTTTATGTTGCAGGAATAGAAAACACAACAGCCCTTGACCATTTATCTTTACTGCGTTCCTTCGTATTATACCTTTTACCCTTCATGTAATTGGTATGCTTTATTTCACTTGCCTTTTAATGATTCTAAAACAGTGACTATTATTAAAAACTTTACCAATGTATATACTACTACCATGTTTTCTTTTAAAAACCTTTATTGTGAAAATTTCATTATACAAATACGAGCCTATAACCACGTGGGCCTGCCACGGAGCAAACTGTAATCGTATATGATGAATAGACATTTACACTGTAGAGGAACGTAACGGGCGGGCCATTAGGTTGCAAGAACTAAGGTGTCTAACAGTTACGGAATCGGTGGACGTACATTTTATAATTAAAATACGACAGGGCCAGTTACAATAAAATTATCTAGATATACATTTGCGGGCAAGTACCATGGGTGACGTTAATTCGAACTTTCAATAGTACAGTAATCAATAACACATCAGAACTTAATATCAATAGGGATGTCGAAATATTCAATCAATTCTCGTCCCCGCCCGCCATGTGCTTCAAAACTGCATACGTATCTCGTGATTTCAAGGTTCTGCAACCAGTACACAACAAGGAGTTACGAGTCCCATTTATTCCGGCGCCATTTTGGGCGAGGACGGGCAGGTCCAGGATATAGTCAAAATGTCTCTACCAACCATCGACTATGATGATGTTCATATGCTGTATTTATTAGAGTAACACTCATCTGTCCACATGAAATTAATTTACCACAATCTAAACATGTCATTTTAATCTTTCCAAAGTTCTTCTAAATATTTGGGACCGTTTCCCTTGCCTCTGAAGCTCTCAGTGCCACTTCTTTGATGAATGTACTAGCAGGTCAGGGGTTCTCCTCCAAATCTCTCTTTTATGCAGCACTATAATTAATTGGTGCCACCTCTCCATATGACGATGCATGGTATAGTTACCACAACTATATTTTTTTTCGGTTCCTCTGGAGAGTTCATCGTGGCAGATGAAGCGTGTAACGTACCGGGCATTTACCTTTTTTTGCATGTACAGGAAAGGAAAAAAAAATCGAGCGTCCAAGTTCTAAGGTGTCCCAGGCCATTTTAGTGGACCAGGCCCAAATCCAAAGAACAGGCCGCCATTTTGAGAGTCCTCTTGCAGCCGCCTGTTGCTGTAGCATCAAGAGCAGCCGAAACTCAGCTGAATGGCAACTGAAACGGTAAATGGGCACCCCACTACATTTCAGCATTGTAGGATGACCACACCAGTACAGCAACTTGCTAGACATCACCTCGGTGCCATCCGGATCTTGGCGCCCCACTGCAGATGAAGTGCCTCTCAACTATGAAACCACCACGGTGACATCCGGATCTTGGCGCGTTGTGCTGCCTTCGGCCTATTCGCACATCGGTCCACTACTGACGCCATCTCACAGGCTAATGGGGTGACCCACGCCGAGTTTCAGCATTGTAGGATGACCACACCAACTTGCTAGACATCACCTCGGTGCCATCCGAATCTTGGCATCTCAACGCCTAGTGGTATCTTCCATACAGAAAATATTGTTACGCTGCCTTTGGCCCCATTCGCACATCAGTCCGCAACTTAGACATCACCTCGGTGCCATTCGGATCTTGGCATCTCAGCGCCTTGTGGTGTCAGTCAGAAAATATTGTTGCGCTGCCTTTGGCCCCATTCGCACATCAGTCCGCTACTGACACCATCTCACAGGCCAATAGGGCGCCCCACGCCGACTTTTACCATTGTACGATGGCCACACCAGTGGCACAACTTGCTAGACATCACCTCGGTGCCATCCGAATCTTGGCATCTCAACGCCTAGTGGTATCTTCCATACAGAAAATCTTGTTACGCTACCTTTGGCCCCATTCGCACATCGGTCCGCAACTTAGACATCACCTCGATGCCATCCGGATCTTGGCATCTCAGCGCCTTGTGGTGTCTTCTACTCCGAAAATATTGTAGAAAATATTGTTGCGCTGCCTTTGGCCCCATTCACACATCAGTCCGCTACTGACACCATCTCACAGTCCAACAGGGCGCCCCACGCCGACTTTTACCATTGTACGATGGCCACACCAGTGCCACAACTTGCTAGACACCACCTCGGTGCCATCCGGATCTTGGCATCTCAGCGCCTTGTGGTGTCTTCAAATCAGAAAATATTGTTGCGCTGCCTTTGGCCCCATTCGCACATCGGTCCGCTACTGACGCCATCTCACAGGCCAACGGGGCGCCCCACGCCGACTTTCAACATTGTAGGATGGCCACAGAAGTGCGACAACTTACTAGACACCACCTCGGTGCCATCCGGATCTTGGCGCGTTGTGCTACCTTCGGCCTATTCGCACATCGGTTCGCTACTGACGCAAACTCACAGGCCAACGGGGCGCCCCACGCCGACTTTCAGCATTGTAGGATGGCCACACCAGTGCGGCAACTTGCTACACACCACCTCGGTGCCATCCGGATCTTGGAATCTCAGCGCCTAGTGGTGTCTTCTATTCCGAAAATATTGTTGCGCTGCCTTCGGCCCCATTCACACATCGGTCCGCTACTGACGCCATCTCACAGTCCAACGGGGCGCCCCACGCCGACTTTCAGCATTGTAGGATGGCCACACCAGTGCGGCAACTTACTAGACACCACCTCGGTGCCATCCGGATCTTGGCGCGTTGTGCTGCCTTCGGCCTATTCGCACATCGGTCCGCTACTGACGCAAACTCACAGGCCAACGGGGCGCCCCACGCCGACTTTCAGCATTGTTGGATGGCCACACCAGTGCGGCAAC
Organism: Lissotriton helveticus; assembly: GCF_964261635.1. NCBI lineage: Eukaryota > Metazoa > Chordata > Amphibia > Caudata > Salamandridae > Lissotriton > Lissotriton helveticus. The sequence goes on from NC_136065.1 coordinate 176,344,551, forward strand.
TTACTAGACACCACCTCGGTGCCATCCGGATCTTGGCGCGTTGTGCTGCCTTCGGCCTATTCGCACATCGGTCCGCTACTGACGCAAACTCACAGGCCAACGGGGCGCCCCACGCCGACTTTCAGCATTGTTGGATGGCCACACCAGTGCGGCAACTTACTAGACACCACCTCGGTGCCATCCGGATCTTGGCGCGTTGTGCTGCCTTCGGCCTATTCGCACATCGGTCCGCTACTGACGCAAACTCACAGGCCAACGGGGCGCCCCACGCCGACTTTCAGCATTGTAGGATGGCCACACCAGTGCTGCAACTTGCTGGACACCACCTCGGTGCCATCCGGATCTTGGCGCATTGTGTTGCCTTCGGCCTATTCGCACATCGGTCCGCTACTGACGCCGCCTCACGTGCCAACGGGGCGCCCCACGCCGACTTTCAGCATTGTAGGATGGCCACACCAGTGCTGCAACTTGCTGGACACCACCTCGGTGCCATCCGGATCTTGGCGCGTTGTGTTGCCTTCGGCCTATTCGCACATGGGTCCGCTACTGACGCCGCCTCACGTGCCAACGGGGCGCCCCACGCCGACTTTCAGCATTGTAGGATGGCCACACCAGTGCTGCAACTTGCTGGACACCACCTCGGTGCCATCCGGATCTTGGCGCGTTGTGTTGCCTTCGGCCTATTCGCACATCGGTCCGCTACTGACGCCGCCTCACGTGCCAACGTATTTTCTCCGCATTTTACACCCTATGCCGCATAACAGGTCATGTGACTTGTTTATAAAACTTTTCATTGGTTCATTTTACTTTTGGTTTCCTAATGATGGAAGGCTTGATCATGTGACCTAAAAACAACACTTTTCATTGGATGAAAACTTTTTTTTTTTCCCAAACGATGAAAGCCCCACCTTGTTTCTGGATGTTTCAGACTGAAGCTGGCGTCAGCATGAGAGCACCACCATCTCGTAGCTCAGTCGTGGTCATTCCGCGAGCAATCATGGCAGCCGCTCCCCACCAGAAGCCTGCAGGAGTCGGAGCCCCCAAAACTTTTGATGAATTCTCAAGGCGGAGGGGACGCTTTCGAGAATGGGGTCCAAGACCTAGCAGACAAGCGTCCGATTTCCAAGGTGTCCCAGGGCCATTTCAGTGGACCAGGCCCAAAAAGGAAACAGCCTGCCGCCATTTTGAGAGTCCTGTGACAGCCGCCTATCGCTGCACCGCAAGAGTGGGCGCAACTCAGCTGAATTGCGGCTTTTGACACAGTGGACCAAAAACGGACGGAATGGCAACTGAAACGGTAAAGGGCCGCCCCACTACAACAGATGACACTCCACCTGGAGAGGCCCGTTCACGCCGCCTCCCCCGGGGCGCCCCGTGCCGTTATTCGGAGCAGCATTGTAGGATACCAAAACCAGTGCGGCAACTTACTGGACATCACCTTGGTGCCATCGTTCTGCTGCCTTGGAACTATTCGCGCAACAGTTTGCTACTGATGACCCACCCCCCGCGACGCCCCATGCCGTTATTTGCTGGGTGGCAACTTACTAGACATCACTTTAGTGTCATCTAGATTTCAGCGCGTTCTGCTGCCTTGGAACTATTCGCACAACAGTTTGCTACTGATGACCCACCCCCCGCGACGCCCCACGCCGGAAATCTGGACGTTGTGCTGCGTTGGGACTATTCGCACAGCCGACCGCTACTTCGTTGTTTTTCCCTAAAAATGTTTATATGTTATTACTATTTTTGTTTTCTTGTATATATTTATAAATTATTAAAGTTTTATAATCTTACTACTTTGTCGGAGTGCTATATATTTTTAATGTGACACATAATTGTAAAAACTTTGATGTACAAAGAGTCATCCCTGGAATCTTCCGCTTCAGGCTCGGTCCCCTCCCCAATCACAATACAGGATGGTTTTCAGATAATAGCAACGCTTCTGCTGTGACGGATCTCATCGAGTGTGGGCCTTGATCTACTATAACTCCTTTGAAGAGGGGTGATTCTTTACAGCTGTGGCCATAAACTACATCTGCAGGGCTAGCTGATACCCTAGGACCAGCCTGGACAATCGGACACAGAGGAAAAGGAGTGTCAGAGGGTGCGGTAGTGAATAGGGCGAAAGGGAGGTGTCGGGCGGGCACAGGGTGTGATTCTCAGGGAAGAGCAGCGCAGATGGGGGGAGGTTTATTACCCATGCATAAGACAGAGAGCGGGGGTGACCACTGCCTGGGGGAGATGCTTGCGAGGGTGGGGAGCCATGCTAAGGATCGACAGCGTGCACAGAGTGGGTCTGGTCAAGGTATCTAAAATGGCTGCCGTGCACGACAAAAGTGTGGCATTTGAAAAAAGACAAGATGGCGCAGACAATGTTTTTCAACACTTCCTGATTTCCTTCGAATCGAACGTTAACAGACGTTGGGGCATATTACCAAAGTTAAGCGATATTTATCCCTAACGATGCTTAGCAACGATTTTTTTACCGTCAGAAATTATCGCAGATAAACCTTGCTATTATCAAGGTTTATCGGAAATACGATAAAAAACGACCGCAATGCATTAATATCGCTGAAAACTCAGCGATATTCATGCATTACCGAGCTAATGCTCTTAGCCATGTTATCCACCTCCCATTGGATAACATGGCTAAGAACTGCTCAGGGCAGGTGGTAGCTTTTGGAGATATTCGCGCTTATCTCGAATATTTCCAAAAGTTGATAATAGGAGATAGCGATGTTAGCGACTGTTTCCAGTCGCTAACATCTTGGCATGCCCACTTTGCATGTCATTAGTGATAAATATCACTCACATGCAAAGTGGGGCCCAAGATGGTCGCTATATTCTACTAGCCGTCGCTAACTGGTGTTAGCAACAGCTAGGTAATACACATATAATTTTATCTCCGCGAAGCGGAGCGCTGTTACAGATATATATCTTGTTTCTGAACGTTAATTTCTCAAAATGCACTGAAGCACATATATTGAGACCTAGCAAAGGCACATCGGGCTACCAGTCCCTACAATTTTGCCAAGTTTCGTGCAAATCCATTCAGCTGTTCGATCCTACGGAGAGACAAGATGGCGGCCGCTACGGACTGTTTGGAATGTTTACAGACACCGGAGAGCCAATCAGCTTCGCTTCGCAAAGCTCCGTAACGCGAAAAGTACGCGAAGCGGTGCGCTGTTACAGATATATATCTTTTTTTGAACGTTAATTTCTCAAAATCCACTGGAGCACATATATTGAGATCTAGCAAAGGCACATCGGGCTACCAGTCCCTACAATTTTGCCAAGTTTCGTGCAAATCCATTCAGCTGTTCGATTATTATTATTTTTATTTTTTTTTGCCCCGCGGGGCCCTTTTAAAACCTCCACATCAAACCTAGGGGGTGAGCGACAATGTACTATGCCCCCTTATGGTCATTTGCCCCTTCGCTTTGGCCTCCTCTTGTCTCTCGATCCTACCGAGAGACAAGATGGCGGCCGCTACGGACTGTTTGGAATGTTGACAGACGCCGGAGAACCAATCAGCTTCGCTTCACAAAGCTCCGTTGCGCGTAAAGTACGCGTCCTGGGACGCTGCCAGGTCCGCTGTTACAGATATATATCTTTTTTTAAACGTTAATTTCTCAAAATCCACTGGAGCACATATATTGAGACCTACAAAAGGCACATCGGGCTACCAGTCCCTACAATTTTGCCAAGTTTCGTGCAAATCCATTCAGCCGTTCGGGCTAAAAGTGAGGCCAACCGCCCTATGGAAAACTCAATGTTAAAAACACGTTTTGGGACCCCCCTTTTTTCTCGGCCCCCCCTTGACGAACCCCCCCCAAATTTTCAAGGGCTGCTCAGAAACAAAATGTGCCATTTTCCTGAAAATTTCAGCCAATTCCGTCCACAAACGCCAAAGTTATTAGACATAGAATTTTCAAAAAACCCATAGAGAAAAAATCCTAACTATATATACCTACTGGCGACCGCCAGTAGGTAATATATATATATATATATATATATATATACACATACATACATATATATAATATATATATATATTTTTTATATATATATATATACACACACATATATATATATATATATATATAGACACACATATATATAGTTTAAAATATATATATATGTATATATATATATTTATTTATTTATAAGGTTACTTCTGTGTGTGTACTGAGACTGGATTTCTGAGCATTGTGCTCCATTTCTGCTGTCACTATGGATGACTGTGTAGCCAACATACCACTCTACTCTGGTCCTTTTTTACAAATCTGCTGCAAAACCAATTAGCCTTGAGAAAGTCCTGTGTTGGACGAAAAGCATCAGCAGGAAATTGGCTATAATTAATATGTTTATCCATGTTTCCTTTGGATTGAAAAGAACAATAAAGAAATACAAATCACACTAATTGGAAGATCTTCAGAAAATATGAATTCTTTGATTGTCTCGTGTTGGCTTAACAAGCAGTGAAAGTGTATGTGTTTTGCTGGGTGCACATAAACTTGTTTAATATGTGAACTTATTCTGACACATAGTGCCAGCATTTGGGAGTCCATAATAGCTGACCTTAAGAGATTGCAGTTGCATTGATTACTTACTAAAGAGTACACACATAGGGCCAGATTTATTAATATTTGACACAGCACACCGCAGCAAGGCAACTCATTGCACTGCTTCAAATGGAAAGAGCAAGAATGCACCATATTTGCCAACATATGGTACATTCCGGCTCTTTAGCTCGCTGGCACACACTGCGCTGCCCAGCGCCAACACAGGCACCCTTATACTATGGTGCAAGGGTGCCTGTGCTGCAGACAGGATTGTTTTGGTGCAGGATGGGGCACACTTAGAAACAGAAAAAAGGGGAGAAATAAAGCTATTTCTCCTTACTCTGCCTCTGTCTGGAAGGCGTACAATTTTGACACAGTCCCAGCCTTATCAGTCTTGGTAAATCTGGGAATGTGTCAAATTCCATGGGTGGATGTTTGGGAACACTCAACCTCCACAAATTGAACGCTCTTCCCAGGGCAGAGCAACACAAGGCACTGACTTGCACTGCCTTGGGTTACTGCATGTTTGTCAAGCAGCACAGGGCCACGCAATGTGGTCTTGCATTGCGTGGTAAATCTGACTTAAGGAGTGCATTGCCTTTGCAACACCATGCATGATGCAAGTACAATGCATTCCAGAGATAAAACTGGCCCAACGTTTATACCAAATGTTAAGTGATAAATGGAATGTTTCCTTTGTCGACGTCAGGACAAGCTCTTTGGAGCGTAATAGTTTTACATGTCAACAAACTTCGGGGTATATTAACAAGATGTGTGATAATAAAAGCATATCGCACATTTCCATATCACCGGCTATCGCCGGAATTAATCGCCGTGATAGCGCGTAATTATCAACGCGCAACACGTAGGCGAAATTGAATCCGGCGATAGTCGGCAATAGGGAACATTAGTGCATGAAAACAAGCGTTGTTTTCACGCGCTGATGTGTGCCTTGATAATACGGGGGGGGGTGGATTCAGCTTTATGATCCACACCCCCATGTTATCAATGCCTAACACCTGATCAAAGCAGGCATTGGGAGGCCTGCGATAAATGAGTTTATCGCAGGTCTCCTTCTCCCAACGCCTGCCTTGAAAATAGGGCGTTAACACCTCCAACCACATTTTACATGTGGTTGGACGTGGAAACCCCCACCCTGCATCCCATTAGCGTTATCTATCGCCCCCAGCGCGGGGCGATAGATGACGTCAAGAATACGTCTCTAACTCAGGTTAGAGACGTATTGGTAATAGTGCGATGAAAAAAATAATGCGTTAGCGACTTAAAAAAGTCGCTAACCCATTTATCGCGGGCTTGGTAATATGCCCCTTCATTCTCTCTCCTTAATTGTTACTTTCCATATTGGGTGCTGCAGACATACAGTTGTTTTGGGACTTTGATCAACATGCCAAAGCCCCTATATATGGTAATACTCTTCTATGAAATAAGTGAAAAAAACATAGGGTACTGTCTTCTTTTGAGGGAAGAGAATGCAATAAACAAATATAGTGAAAAGGCAAAGGGGAGAGTAAATGTGAGACAGATGGGAAGAAGGAGCATCCAAGGGGAGAGAACATATTGAAAAACTGCCTTGAGATTAACAAATAAATTCGGCCGCAGTAGGACTTTCAATATTATCACCTGATTATCAACATATTAAGGACAAGATATTGATTTATTCTTGTGTTCTTTTGAGAATATTATGAAAAGTAATAACGGGCTGAAATACAATAAGCTTCCCTGCGTGCTTTGGTATTAACAGATAAAGCTGGGAGGATTGCAGGAGATTTACTGCAGATGAAATGACAGTGTCACAGCTCACTTGAACATTCAGAATGTGTTCTCTGTCTATTCCTTCTCCGTTCTGTCCGTCAATCCACCATTCCAGCACCTGCCACACTTCGAATTCCCTACCTCAGCCACACATGCCTTTCCCCAAACAATATATCTACATCCTAACCTTAATAGCAACATAAGCCTCCTGCCCACTCTTTACATCACTGGCATTATTATATCTTCACCTCAGCATCCATATGTATATCTAATCGTTTATTCTTCCCTTAGCTCATTTCTTTACATTAGGTTTTATTTCCCCTTCCGTTTCTTGTACCTCATTCCTTGCTCTGCCCATTCCCATCCTCTCTTTTTTATCTCTTTGCAATGCTCAGTGTCTCCACACACAGGAAGCAAAAATCTTCTGTTTTAATATGTATTCCAAATATGGCGCCTCGATGCCCACAACACTCCAATCCTTCTTTTGTGTCCGTTCATTTGCTTTGCATCCAAAAGAGTGGCAAAGACCAGTCCTTTGGTAACATGCAAAGCAAATTCTTAACCAGTTCCTGGTAAAAAAATGAGTCACTCCTGAATTGCGTTGGTTTTACAATTCTTTTTAATTAGATTACAAAATAACGTGTTTTGACCACACTTCAAGAGGTTGTTACTGCTATTAATCGGAGTAAAGGGGGAAAGGCACCGGGACCCAACGGGGTCCCGTTGACCTATACAAATCAAACCCGACACTCTGGAGCCCACTCCTAACACAGGTGTTTAATGCCTCAGTTCTGGAGAGTACACCACCTACCTGGAGCGAATCCATAATTTTACCCATCTACAAGAAGGGAGATAGAGGAGAGGCCAAGAACTACCGCCCTATCTCCCTTCTGGATTCCTCCCTTAAGATCATGAGTAGGGTTCTCCTGATGCAGTTGGAGGAATGGGCAGAGGAAAACAAAATTCTGGCTGAGTTCCAATACGGCTTCCGCAAAGGTCTGGGGACAACAGAGCAGTGCATTAATCTTGACCTCCTCATTGGAAAGTATACGAAAGCGAAACAGGGCTCTCTATTTCTCTGTTTCGCTGATCTTTCGAGTGCCTTTGACCTTGTGGACCACAATTTGTTGTGGTCCACTTTACTGGGTATGGGAGCTCCTCCAGCAATTATATATTTCCTGGCAAGACTCTATAATAAGTTAACAGCCCAGATCCGCTATGGCCAGGCAGGTGAATGCACAGGGAAAATTAAGGTCAAGTCAGGCATAAGGCAAGGCTGTGTGCTGGCCCCCCTGCTTTTTTCCCTCTTTATAAATTCTATTGAGTTCGAACTGAAGAGGTTACAGGCTGATTCTCCGCAGGTTGGTGGCCATCCTGTGCCATTCTTGCTTTATGCCGACGATACGGTTTTACTTTCGCGCACTCCAAATGGGCTCCAAAAATTAATGAATTACTTTTATGATTTCATTAAGGAGAGAAAACTGAAAATCAACAACTCCAAGACCTACATCATGGCCTGTGGTAAACGGATGAAACTTTTAAAGCGCTTCCATTTTAATAATCATAAAATTGAGGTGGTGGACAGATTTTGTTATCTTGGAGTAACTTTTAATAACAAAGGGACTTGGGCACCTGAGATTCTAAACGTGAATGCTAGGATGGCCAAAAGCTCCTTTGGAGTCTTTCGGTTTGCATCTAAGCTAGGTTGTCGCTGCATACCTGACATGTTAAATATTTACAGGCACAGGTGTGTATCCATTGCCTTATACGGTTCTGGTATATGGGGCTATTGTCAGCACAGGGAATTACAAGTCACTGAGAATCGGTTCCTTAAAAGACTCCTTTGTTTACCCCCCTCGGCATCCAATGACTTATGCCATAATGAGGTGGGTATGCACTATCTAACTGACCTAATGGGAATGAGGCCTCTAATGGTCTGGAGGTCAATATGGGCTAAAGAGGAGACTGATTTTACCAGGCAGATCATTTTAGACTGCCTTAAAACGGACAATGTCTGTAAGATCCCCTGGCTAAACTATGTTGCATCTTCTTACAATGATATTTTTAACCTAGACATCGTTAACGACCTCCCTAGTGCTGTTAGTGTACCAAAAAAGGAACTTAAAAATATCTTTATTGGGACCGAATCAAATCTACGCAGGGCAAAATGCAGCTCCATGTCTACTCATGTATTTTATTATTCTAATATGTTGGAAGACAAGGGCATGCCTATGTACCTTAAATCTATTACCAAGCAATCACATCAATTTGTTCTCACGAGGCTGAGACTTGGTATTGTACATAATTTAGTGGCCTTTCCAGTGATGAAAATACATAGCCAATCCCCCTGCCCCTGTGATGGTCTATCTAGGCAAAGCACCCTGCACTTTATGCTTATTTGTCCCCTCTATATGCATCTTCGTCGTTATTATCTCAGACCTGTTTTTAGAAAATACTCAGTGTATACTACAGCCCAAGCTCTGAAATTGTTATTTGCACTTGATTCACTAGATATCTGTATTTTTACCGCTACCTTTTTACTCAAAGCTATTTCTCACAGGAAAAGTTTGGTGTTTTAATATTTTTTTTAAACCTAAATAATGTTGAGCTGTTGCCTCTACTGAAATGTTTGTATTCTGTGTTTTTTATATTGTACGCTTTTGTGATTGTTTTTAATAATCGAATAAAGCTTTGAAATTTGAATTTGTGTTTTGACCACATAGCCTCAGGTCCACCTTGGTGCACTTTTAAACAAGGTCATGCTCGACAGGATCATAATTAACATAGAGAAAAGACTGCCGGTCAGTAAGTATCAATCCCAATGGGAAAAGCAAAACAGCAGTTCTTTGACACTCGATCAATGTTTATACATTTGAAATACAGCATATTCAAATTGAATTGATTTTTCTGTGGATCATTCAAAGAAACAAAGTAGCTGTGACAAAAGTATATACACAAAGTAACAGAAAACAAGGCTAAAAGTAGCCAAATTGATGCACTGACCATTATCACTAGATCGGGCATTCAGAAAAAAAAATAATAAATAATTAAAAATTAGTTTCAGGGCAAAGTACCCAATAAATCATTATTAAAAGTAAACCCTTACCCAAAATCATCAAACTCTGTGGCAGAAAATAGCATTAACCCTCTGATCAAGCATTCACCTGAACAAAGGTTTCCAGGGCTAAGTACCCATTTTAAAATACAGGCAGTTGATCATATTCCATTCTAACATATTGATTTTGCAAAAGGCCAATAAATAAACAGGTTAAAAAATTCAGCACTTCATTATGAAGAGAAAATATCCCCTATTCATAAGTTAAGCTATAAGTTTAAGAAGCAGCTTCAAACTTGGATGTTCTAACCGTCATATTGTCATAAGTCTCCATTAGTGTGCAGCCAAGGCGCCGAGAGATCCCTCTGGGGATGATTCGTTGCGCAATACAAGTTGTAATAATAATAATAATAATAAGTAGCCCTTGCACTTTTGCTAATCTCACCAAAAGGAGAAAAAGGTCCACGACGGCGTAGTACACCTCTCCTGTGCAGATTAACTGTCTAAAACGTGGCTAATTTCAGGTCTTTTGCTCACACTGCCCCAAGAACCTGTAAAAGAATAAATACATAATGATACTACTTGCTGACATGAAATGACCTTGAACTTGTCTTAACTGAATTGGTAATGTCCCTCCCCACATGGTATCTCAGCATCACATCTTAAACCCCATCCACCAAATTGAAAAAAATACAAAAATAGGAAGAGGCACCAAACAGTATCCATCAAGAGAGGATTGTCTCTGTAGCCGTTTTAAAGATGAGAGTGCAACTCCTCATCGGCATTCATCCCCAACGGGGTGATGCAGCCAGCCTATAGGATGAATCGAGAGTGAAGCCTGCTTAATGGTGACAGTCTGTTCCCACCTCATGAGTGTTTAGGACACCAGAGAATCTGTCTGTCGTCCAGTCCCCACTGTGTGCCTCATTAAAGAGTTTGGCTGTGCTGCAATTCTGGTCGTTGTTCGTTATGGCTTTCCAAATCTCTGGTATGCGTTTTTTTACAGGGAAAGTTGCTGAGCTGATATACCAATTTCAACAGGGACATACTATGGCATAGACCGCAAAGTCAGTTTTACATGTTATCATATTCTGTATGTGCCATTTTCTATTTAGCCTTTGAAGTTTAACCTCCTGGTCATTGATTCTATATTTGCAAGCCTTACATTGACTCCAACGGTGGAATCCCTTAACCTGTCCTAACCAGTTGCTTGAACTGTTTCAGCAAGAATGTGTCATGATGATTTCACTGTTACAGATAGTGCCTTTTGCACTGTGTGATCATGGGTGCTGGTGGTGTTTAACAGAGAGTGATTGCACAGTGCCTGAGAGGATGCTTGCACCCCATGTATGAGGGAGGGAAAGCACTGTCTATTTAGAGCGTACTTGCCTAGTGTGAAGGAATAAAAGTGCTAAAAATTATGTAGAAGTGAGGGGGCGGTTGTGCTTTATGTATACTGAGGGCGCAAAATTGTGTAAGAGTGAGTTCTTACAATGCATCTGCGAGTGAGGGTTCTTTCAGTCATGTGGGAGCATGGATGTTTTCACTATGTGTGAGTCATGGTATTTTATTGTTTGTGCTAATGGTATTATCGCTATACATGTGAGAGTGGGTGCTTTCCCTAAATTTGTGTGGCTGCTTACACTATATTTGTGAGTAAATTTATTCTCAATGTAAGAGGGTGGCCACACTGTATATGTGAGAAAAAGTGCTTATACTGTCTGAGTGAGTGATGGTACTTTCAATGTGCATGTGGGAGTGCTTTTACTTGTGCAACATCAACAGCAAGCATTGACAAAACAATAGATGTGTAACGAATGTACAGTTTTTAGCTAGACGTATTGTCTTTGCGACGCTGCTGGTGTGGGCATTCAGAATCTTACTAGTGAAAAGTGGCTGAATGAAGTTGCTAGGGACTCCACAGGCTTGTTCCTGTAATGAAGAACATTGCTGGAATGGAGTTCTGGCATCTTTATAGATTAATTTAATTTGCTATAAAGTAAACCAATGACGCTTGCAGTACAAAATAAACACATAGCATTGGTTTTTGTATGCATTCATGTTTAAAATAAAGAATTGAATGTGACAAAACGTGTGATGAATCAGTACACTTTCAAACATTTGAAAAGTCCCTCATTTTATTACAGTAGAAGAACTTTTAAGACGATTGGGGGACATCCTTCAAAAGTTGAATGCATGACAGTGAGACAAAAATATTATTCTGCTTTAATCCAAAATGTGATTAACAATGTTTTAGGCCTATGGCTGAAAGGGGCTCACGCAATCACGCCAATGGTTTGAAGGAGGCTAAAGCAACACTAATATCTGGCTATTCAACTAAAGCTGTTGGCCAGAGCTAAACAAGGATTGACAAAGCCAATAGTTCTTGCATTTGGAACCTTTTGGTTTTACCTATGCTTTATGGTGATGTTGTGCACAGTCTGTAAAAAATAAATGCTTTTAGCCGATTCTATGCAATATCGGCAGAAATTATATGCCTGGTGGCGCGATGTGCGAATAATGCAAAGGGGTCATGAAACTAATGGCATCTGTGTCATTCAGTATGTGTACACAATGGTTATGACATATGTGTGCACATGCATCATCACTCATAAATTGTACTACATGATGTGGGTCCATTTAATGCCTACTTTACTTACTGCTACAAGATGACACTCGCCATTGTGTACGGTAAATTAGAAAAATACATTTTTCATTGCGCTAAAGTGCATTTCAGCAAGCGGAGTAGCCTGGGAGAAAATAGGAGCTACCAGGCCCACGATGGAATGCAAAACATGTAAAACAAAATACAAAGGACTGGGAGAGGTGGTTCGAGCCATGGAGGAGTGTGTATGGGGAAGCAATGGGAAGTGAGCAGGGGGAATAAAATTGAAATAACAATGAAGGTGGGAGAGAGGGATAAAAGAAGGGAACAGCAACACATGAGGAAGAGAGCAACACAGAGGGTGGGATGCGGGTATCTAGCCCCCGCTAGATACCCGCATCCCACTCTCTGTGTTGCTCTCTCCCAAATGTGCTGCTGTTCCCTTCTTTTATCCCTCTCTCCCACCTTCATTGTTAAGTAGACAAGGGAGAGAGCTGGAAAACAAATACATTTTCAAGGAGTGCATAATGAGAAGGAAAACAGGGGTTCCCTAAAAGTGAGCAGTGGAAGGATACTAGTCAGCCAATCAAGTGATAGTAAAGAGGAACAAACTCAAGAAGAGGAAGTCAAGCCATTTGAAGCAAGTAATTGAGAGTGACAATATAGACTCCCCAGGGGTAAACAATGGAATTGTTCTAAACCCAATGTATGTTTTTGGTATTATCCACAAGAGGCTTTCAACTTTCAAATAGCTAAAGGTTATGTGGTAAGCAAGACCTAAAAATGGTCAGTCTTTATTATTTCCAAGGGTTACATAAGTTTTAACTGGGATTATTACCTGTCTGAAGCATACAACTGAGTTAGTGTTGTGTGTTATGCCTAAAGCCTTATTGTAGAAATTGACTTTTACAAGGAGTGTTCATTTGTTTCTTGTACTATTTTGCATTGATTTGCATACTGAATTGTAAAGCAAAACGTCTACGTGACTGAATTAAAAGTTAGGATATCTAACAATAAAGCTCTGTTCCCTTTTTTTGTGTTTGGTTAACTCTGACGAATGTATGACGTTACAACGCATAAAAATTAACAACACGTGCCTTTACAACACAGTTTTTTTCATTGCAACATCCTTTACAATGCATTATTTTACATTGCATGCCATTACAATGCATTTTAAGAAACTACATTTACAACGCATTCCATAACATCGCATTATACCATTACAACGCATACCATTACACTGCATTTAAGGTAAGTGTTGGATCATGTAGGGGTAAAAATTACTATTCTAACTCCAGTGAGTGCAACAGTAGAGTAAGTGTTGGATATTGTAGGGGTAAAAATGACTATTCTAACTCCGGTGAGTGCAACAGTAGGGTAAGTGTTGAATAGTGTAGGGGTACTATGCATTGTAATGGTATGTGTTGTAATGACATGCGATGTAATGCCTGTATTGTAGTGACATGCGTTGTAATGACATGCGTTGTAGTGACATGCGATGTAAAGGATGTTGCGTTGTAATGACTGTGTTGTAAAAGGTAGTTCGATGTAATGACTGCGTTGTAAAGGTTATTTCGCAACTCTGACTGATTGAATAGAAATATTGGTAGAGTGCTTACCTTCATATTAGTAATTGGCATAACGTATGTAATTTGCTGTAGTGTATTCATGCAAAATTACAGCAGAATTACGTGAAGAGTGTAACCATGCATTTAGCACTATTTTCTTTATAGCAAAAATGCACTGTGAGGGCAAACTAGACCCAAGGGTGCATTTTTCTGTTAAGAGAATAGTCCAAAATATAACAGAACATGAACAGCATCAGCCACAAGACACTCACACTCTGTTCCTGCACTCTTATTGTGGCAATTTTGCCCCACTTTATTCTAAATTACACCAGGGGGGACTATCACATACTTTTCACAAGAATAACACAAAATTACTGAAATTAATCTGATTAGTCCTGCATAATCAAAACTTCGCCCAAGAGTACTTCACATCTACCAACCTCTCCCAGGCTGAATTGACAGCAAATGTCATACGGGCCATCCACTGTAACCTGCTACAGCTAGTTTGATAAATGATCACTATAGGTTTTCTAATAAAACAAGGTGACAAGGCACTCTCTTATATGACCAGAGGAAGTGGTTATATAGGATGACGGACGTGTGCAGACATGAGCAACTGTGCTTACTTCTTTATGCTACACTCCAGGCTTAAGCACAGTTGGTGACCCACATTTGGGAGACCACTCTGAATCTCATGCTCAACAGTCACACTCTTCAGACACTGGTCCTTCCGGGAACCCACACTCTACTAACTACACCCGACAAATAGAACATCCTCTTTTTCAAAAACCCTGAAGAGCTTTAAGGACTCCTCAGGGGTAAGAGGTGCTTTACAAATCCTATAATACAAACTAAGGTGCATATTTACAATAAAATGGAGTGTGGAGCTGTGCCACGTATGACAGCACTGCACTCTAACATTTCCAAAAGAATGTGCTGCATTCACAAGAGTATGGCACACTCCTGTGTTTCCCCTAGTGCTGGTGAAAAAAAAGCTGCTTAGTGCCAGCGCAGGTACCCTGCCGCCATGTTGCAAGAGTGCCTACACTACAAGGATGATCGTTTATGTGCAGGAAGGGACACATTCCTCCACCTAAACAATCAATAATGGTGATTTGCATCTTCTATATGTGCTGTAGAATGCAACACACAAGGAATGAGCAAAACACAAGGAGAAATTAATAATTTCTCCTCGTATCACTATTCTAATGCTTGGTATTTCATGCATTTGTTTTTGGTGCTGCCTTAACCTTGTACATTTTTGGGCAGCATCAAAAAGCAATGGGTGTTGCAGTGGAACGCCCACAGCAACACCCATTGCATGTCCCTTTGCTGCAGAGGACTGTGGCAGAATGAGGCATATTTACAAGATGGCGTTAAGCCATGCAAAGTAGCTTAGCACCACCTTGTAAATATGGAAAATGTTGCTGAGCCATCAGAGTCTCAAAAAAGTGAAGCTCTTGTGGTGGCGAGGGCTTGTAAATATGCCCCAAAGTGACCGGGTTCAATGTGGATGACAGGCCTTCCATTTGAATTCTCCTAGTATTATGAACTGAAAGCACAATGAGCTTCTTCACTGGTTATTTAGTCACACTTAAATTCACAACAAAGCAAAAGAACGGTAGATAGAAGGTTATACGCTTGCGCTCAATTGTCATAGGTAATTATGAAACTTTATGAGGCTGCTAATAGGGATAGAGATGACGTCTATCAAACCGTCACCATTAGATGTAGAAATCCACATCCACAAAAATATACACGTTGTATCCCGAGCAGATTAGAACAATCGTATTATGCAAATTATGAGTCCAGATGAAACATTACAATCCAGATAAGTGTTAATCTTCTTCTTTAATGTTCAAAACAGCATCCTTTTGGGTTCTAGCCAACACGTGTTTTGTCTAATTAGCTGTATATGCATACAGTCTTCATCAGGGCTAGAATATACAATAAAGACAATAATTACTAACTGACTTTGTAAATGCAGGACACATTTTAAGTGATAAAGAAGAGAGACAAGGTTAACCTCAACCCAGTGACATCAAGAGCAAAACAGGAGACAGAAGCACGTCATAGAGCTGATGGCTCTTGCATGTGTGCACCGAAAAAAGTCCAACCACAGTGACCAGTAGTGAATAAGAAAAAGAGTGCACAACGAAATAAGAAAAATAAAAAAGATAGAAAAAACAGAAAAGACCAATTAAAGAACCAATGGAGACCAAGATCAAAGTAAAAAAAAAGTGACACGCGTGTTAAGTGTGTTAAGGAACAATCCACCTTAAGCAAATAACAAGAGTCTCAATTTGTATGGGCCAAAATGAAAGAAGAAGCCATAACACGAAACACACTGTGGATTGTTCCTTAACACACTAGGACCATCTTTTTATATTATTGTTTAAGTGATTGATTTTAGTAAAAATACGAGTTAAGGCGAATTTTGAACCCTGACATGCCTTTAATTAACTGTTGTGTCAAACCGGGTTGTGGTACTTCCTTAGCCTTGGTTTCTCTTTTGTGTAGATATGTTGTTGTGAGAATTTATAATTTGGAACCTAATATTGATCTCTTGTTTTAGATTGCGTGGCCTGACTATGCCCTGACGAGGGTATGATAACTTTTTACTTGAAGTGTTAGCTCTTCGTGGATTCCATTTTGAACATTTACTTTAGTGAGTATAGCAGCTCTTTTGATATTATGCTTACTGTGTTGATTTTGATGATTTTAGATCATTACTTTGATAATTGTGCTGAGATGGACTCTAGTTTGTTCACTTCTTCTTCTAGCTTCTTAACGCGCCGCTTGGAACTGGTAGTCATTGGTGTTGCCAGTATCTCAATACATGTGTTGGTGAGCGCTTGCCCTATTAATTATTATTTTTAATTTTCTATCACTTGGGGCTTTTCAGGATTAGTGTTCTTTTGCGGATTTTGTTTGGTTGGATATGTTCTCGCGTGTCACTTTTTTACTCTGATCTTGGTCTCCATTGGTGCTTTAATTGGTCTTTTCTGTTTTTTCTATCTTTTTTATTTTTATTATTTCGTTGTGCACTCTTTTGCTTATTCACTATTGGTCACTGTGGTTGGACTTTTTTCAGTGCACACATGCAAGAGCCATCGGCTCTATGACGTGCTCCTGTCTCCTGTTTTGCTCTTGATGTCACTGGAAAAATGTGTCCTGCATTTACAAAGTTAGTTAGTAATTATTGTCTTTGTTGTATATTCTAGCCCTGATGAAGTCTGTATGCATATACTGCTAATTAGACGAAACACGTGTTGGCTAGAACTCAAAAGGATGCTGTTTTGAACATTAAAGAAGAAGATTAACACTTATCTGGATTGTAATGTTTCATCTGGACTCACAATTTGCATAATACGATTGTTCTAATCTGCTCGGGATACAACGTGTATATTAAATTCACAACATTTTAACCCCGTACAATTCTTTCACACTAGAGTCCTGCTTTGAGTGCCCGCTGCACTCACACAAAGGATGTTATGATGTACATAAAGGTTATGATGTCAGATAATGAACACTGAAGAAACCTTCCCACCTATTTGCATGCAACCTCCTCACACACACATCAACTGTTATCAACAAAATCTAATTTTGAACAATTCACGCGGAGTTTGCCTGTGAAGTGTAACAAATTGGTATTTTAAATTTAAGCTGCAATATTTACAAATTCACAATGCAGTCTAGGTATGTAAATAAGGAGTCAATATTTATGCAGGTAAATATTTTGGTAGTCGAAGCCCAGTACTCATAATGTGTCCTTTTTGCTGTGTTAATTTCATATGATTGAAATAGAATCAGAATAGAAGACCACCTAGATTAAGAGAAAGAGTAGCTGTTGACAAAAATCATACTGTTTTAAGAAAAATGTATGGAAATGCTGTCTCTTGCTGATGCAAAAACAGTGAAGACTTTATTTCGATCACTATGGATCATAAAAGTATAGACAACAAGACAACCACAATATACATATACATAAAAATACACATATAAATATCAGTACATACAAATTAGCAGTGAAAATACATGATATAGAAACCACAAAAATTCCATGTCACAATTGTTATCATAAAATAGCAGGGGACTAAAACCACAGATAAAATTTACAGAATAAAAAAACCACCACATAACTTCATCGACTCCAAGATCGGTGGCAGACTGTAGGAGTTTAGCTTGCTTAATCCAAAATGCCTTTAAAAACATAGCCACACAAAATACTACAATCTGGCTGGTGTCACTCTGCAGTATTCTAAATAGTTCCTGATACTCCCTACAGCCCAAGTTTTTGCATTGGGGAACAATCCATATTACATGTATAAATGTATAAAAGGAACAAAAAAACAAAACCTTCATTAGCGGTTAACACCATCCTTCACAGCCTACACACAAATCATCGGATGAGCCTCTTTCCTGTTGCCATCTGCACATAAATGATTTTATAGGTAAAGTGCCTTACCTGAATTGGAGATAAAGTTTCCTCGCCAATGGAGGGACGCTTTCGGCAATAGTGCTTTCATAGGGGGCTACTGGTTTCTGGATCAATAAAAGACATTGAGATGAGTGTCTGTGTGAGAGAGAGAGCACGATAGATGGATAGACAGGCAGACAGATAAGGAGGTAGGCATACGGAGGGAGAGAGGATGGAGAGGCATGAATTTAAAGAAAAACACTAGAATGAGAAGGGCAGAGAATGATCAAGAGGTGGAGAGAGAGACTTGGAGCGAGAGTGTGAGAGACGCAAACAAGAATAAGGGAGAGAGGGAGAAAGAAGGAGAGAGGCAGAATGAGAAGGAGGTACCGGGTTGCAGAGTGAGGAAGAGAGAGAAACAGATTAAAAAGAAAAGAGTAATATGACAAAAGAGCAAGACAGTGAGAGTGAGGCCTAGAGAGAGGATAGATGGAATCTATAAGTAAATCTGATCCCCTGCTTCCCCAGACTGGCAGGCCATTGTCTAAGGGACATTATTACCCACAACAGGAAGCCTGCTAATTTCTTGATGTTTTCCTAATGCCACTTTGCTTTGTGTCTCGTTTTAATGATCAGTTATTGAAGCACTTTTTAATATGTGTAATCTCCGCCGAAATCCCTGTTCTGCTAGTGATAAAAGAAGCAAGCCATCAGCATAAAGGAGACAATTAACTTCCACATTTCTTAACACGAGCCCGGGCGGGAGCTGCTATCTTCAAGGAGCTGCGCACGCGGCGCGCTCCGCTCTCGACTTTACACAGTCTCGCGCTGAGACAACATCCCGGATCACTCCCAGGCTTTGACAGAAGGCTTTTGCTCTCCTGTGGTTGGTTATGACACCGCATCTAATTGGCAGGCGCAGGATTTTAATCAAATGATAGATATTTCCTTCAGTCCCTTCTCGTGTCATTTGTAAGAAAAGTCCCAGAGGCCAGATAGAACGCAAAACCCTTCTGAATCAGTGGAACATACCGTATCTTCCTTTTATTTGTTTTCCACATGTTGCAGAAGACACATTTGAATAAATATGAGTTGCTTTTCTATGACTGGCATTAGATTTGCCTTGAGAGGAAATAGCAAAGCCTGGGGTGGAGCTGATTCGTCCCGAGGAGTGTGGCCTGATATCCCACTGGTAGTTTGGTGTTTCCCTTGATTGGGTGTTGCTTGTCCCAAATCCTGGTCAGGGGTCAGGAAGACTTACTCTGTCAAGTGGTAAGTGAGGTAAAAACTCCAGAGACCCTTTGCAAAAAAAAACGAAAAACATAAAATGATACATATATATATATATAATTAACAAACACTGCAAATCAACCATGTGAATGGAAATCAGTTGCATCCTATTAGCCTGATCACACCCTCAGGCACACAGCATTGCTCCACTGCCATATATTCGACTAAGGGCCCGATTACAACTTTGGCGGTAAGGCACAGTGTCTGCCCTGCTGCCGCAACACCAAAGCGATGGATGGACTGCCAGCCAGATTAGGATTGTCCTCCTGTTTGGCGTTTTTTTTTTTTGCGGTTCCCACAGCATTGCATCTTAAACCAGGCACCTCAATAGGAACGCCAAAAACAGTTCCCGCACGGCATGGACTGAAATGTGCTGTACCCCGTGTGTGCATCCACAGGGTGCAGAAGCACCTAACAGGGGCGTAACAAAGGCCCCCGCAGCCCACGCGGTGCGGGGGGCCTCAAATCTCCAGGGGCCCCCTCGGCACTGCTCTCTGGCCGCAGAGCTCCTGACTGAGCCCGCAGGGGGCCCCTCCATGTGCCTTGCAGGAAGGCCAGGCAGGCACACAGTTTCATGAATGCGCTGCTCGTTACCAGTGTGTCACACCCTTCTGCAATATCCAAATATTTAATTGACTTTCCTGTCACTACTTTCTTATCCTGATAATGTAATTTACTTTCGTTTTGAGTGCGCCTGAAGACGCCTCATGATCTTGATCCTTAAAAATGCATCTGCAGAGGCCTCAAACCTTAGACTATCGTGCAGCTTAAATCATGATCGCGCTGGGGCCCCATTATGTTCCTGTTCACAAGAGGCGGTGTCAGCTGAGTTCAGATCACGTTTTTCACTGTAAAAGATTCTCTCTGCCAGGCCTTCACTACTTTTAGATGAAGCAGTGAGGCAGACCCTCCTCGCCGCAGCGCTTCCATCATCTCAAGGAAGTAGCTCCAGAGTCTCCTGCTTTAGCCTGCACTCGTAAGTCTGTTGCGAAATTCCCTTTCAGTTAAAGATATTTAATAATACAAATATGTTGCTTGTATAGCACATAGGGCCAGATGTAGGTAATTTTAATTTACCACCTCTTAAATACCGATTCATACCGAATCGGTATTTAAGAGGTGGTAAAATAGAGGGGGGGAGATGTAGGTATTTCAGATTCGGTAAATACCGAATCGTTAAGATTCGGTATTTACCGATTCCGTAAATACCGATTCGGTATTGCCCATTGATTCCTATGGGCCTTGCAGCCCATAGGAATCAATGGGCAATACCGATTCTGTAATTACAGAATCGGTAAATACCGATTTTAGCAAGGGTGCAGGGGGTGTCACTTTGACACCCTCTGGCACCCCAAAAATAGGCATGTGCGCCATGTGGCACACAGACATGCCCTAAGGGCATGTCTGTGTGTCACATGGCACAGGTGTGCATGCACACCTGGATTCGGTATTTTACCACCCAATTGGATTGGGTGGTAAAATACCGATTCTTAAAGCCCTGTGGCACTCTGACATGTGCCAGCTACATCTGCATTTACAGAATCGGTATTTTACCGAGTATGTATTTACCGATTCGGTAATTTTACCGAATCGGTAAATACAGAATCGGTAAAATACCGATTCTGTAAATGCATGCCCTACATCTCAAAATCCAATTACCGGTCGGTAACGGCCGAATTCGGCCGTTACCGACCGGTAATTGGCCACCTACATCTGGCCCCAAGTCTCTGAACCTTTTAAAAGCTTTTCGGCTGCAATGCACTGCAAAAAAATCTGTTTATTAAGGGCTCAGAGGAATCATCAGCTCCACTAGCCTGGAATGATTATTTGAGTGTCTGACTTCAACTATTTTGTCATAATTCACTTTTTTTTTATAGTGAACTCGACCCGATGGTATTGGAGCGCTTTACATAAGCACAAGTTCCATTATACAAGAATGAATTCATTTTTTTAAAGACAGAAGAAGAATAAGTGATTTGCCCAGAATCACAGGATGTTGAGCAGATGCTGAAACTTGATTCCGGTTCCCTAGTTCCAAAGTCGGCAGCTCTAGTTGTTACACCACATCCTCTCACCTTATCTTTTGCCCGAGTGCCCACACCCCCTCGAGGTGTCTGCGAGAAGTGAATTCAGCCCAGCAGATGTGCGTATGCACTAGCGTGAATATGTGCCTGCACATGTGCACAACTAGCAGACTTCCCATGAAAGAAAATATTTTAAAAGCAGTGCTTAATTTGTAGAAAATTAAGTGCCAGAGCCCTTGTCAGGAGGCCACTGCAGCTAGCACCACCCCCCATTGCCCCTGACATCACTGCCAATGACAGTATCAACACAACTACAAACCATCACATTTCTAAAAGTGTGACAGTTCAGAATATTCAAGAAATACAAAAAAACAGTAATAGCCTGGATGCAGGTATTTAAACAACTGTTGTTGTTCTGATCTGTAAATTAGACAAATAGCACCTCCATGTGGCAGACTGTCATAAAAGCCAGTGTTGACAATAAAGGGCCTGGGCTGAGCACCAGAAACCACCGGTTCAAATTAAGCACTCTTCAAAAGAAAATATCATGGAGGCCGATGATGCGTTCTTGTTTGTGCTGTGTGCGCCTGTGGGTGGAACATGTGCACAGCACAAGCAATGACCTTCTCTATTGGAGCTGCATCATGATGCTGTTTGATGAGGACTACAGATGCACATAGGTTCTGTTTATTTTTCTCTACATTGTACAATCTACAGCACATAGATTAACTCGAAAGATCATGGCATTTACTGCATAGCTTCAGACTGAACAGCTCGGAAATACAGGGTAGTAATCAGGGCTTCATTTGAGCCAGTGGTTCAGGTCCGGCACATAATCCTCAACACCAGCGCTTTTCATGAGCACCAGTTAAGACACATTCAGTTATGGTAGGCAAGGGGAGATTAAAAGATTTGCCCAGAATCGCAGAATGTTGAGCTGGGACTCGAACTTGGTTCCTCAGCTGCGAAGTCAGCAGCTCTGGCAACTAAGCCACATCTTCTCCCCACTTTCATGCTAAGTAGTTGGTTCTGTTTTAGGCTGGTGCAAGCTGCCTACTTATGAGAGCTTTGGCACATATATATATATTTTTTTACAAATTAACCAATGGTAGTAGTTTCTCTGAGGACCAAATTTAAAACTACACACAACGCAGTACAGCACCCAAAGAGGCTGCGCTGATTGACAGGGAGGGAGCAGGAGTGTGCCATATCTAGAGAGATATGTCTCTCTCCTCCCCTTTCCGAAGTGCCGCTGTAATTTCAGCTGGCGAGCACCACACACCTTAGCACCATAGCACTAGGGTGTGTGTGTGAGCCTAGCATAGGTTTTGTACAGGAAGGGTATCTTTCCTGCACAAAATAATATGCCTAGATAACCTTAAAAGCTTTTCCCACTTTTTATGTGTGCTAAACTCTGCAGCACGCCTGCACAGTCGGAAAAGAAAGAAGAAATAAAAACACTTCTCCTTTTAGCGCCAACTCGGCAATGCAGCAAACGCGAATTAAGTGTTTTTGTTTTTTAAAATGTTATTTTCCCTTGTCGCCGTCTGTTGACTCCTCCCCCCCGCCCTTACCTGCACCAGCCGCAACTACAATTGGGGTTACCATTTCAAGTGCATCATAAATTAGGGAGAGAGCACTGGCACTGTGGCCTGGTTAGCAGGCTCCAGTAAATACCATCAGCACTGGGGAAAAATTGCGGGGGTGACCATACAAAAAGGGAAGTTTCCTCAGGGCCTTATCTGCCCACCCTCTGGAGATGCCAGTAGCAGTCAGGCCTGTGGAGTATATGCAGGGAAGCAGTGCAACTGGGAGGTCACGAACAGCGATGCAAAACAAGTACAGCAGGTAAGTGACAGTTACTGCTGTAAATGTGGCCCGAAGGGGGCAGGAGTGTAACTTCAAGTGGCTTAGGAGTTCCAGAGAGCTGCATGAACCAGCGTTGTCGGGGAATGGCCGGTATACTCTATGGCAAATTCAGCTCTGTACTGGCAATCAGTGCTGCACCATTGTTTTCATGGATGTAACACAGGCCCCCGCAGCCCCTGCGTTGCGGGTGCCCCCCGAGCTCCAGGGGCCTCCTCGGCACACAGTACATTCGCTGACAGCAGGGTCTGTCTGGAACGCAGTTTGAAAGTTACGTCTGCCGACCCGCCTCAAAAATTAAATGGTGCGTATGTGCTGCATGGTGCGCTGCATGCAGCTGCATGGTTTTCAGCCTCATGGTGAGGGATAAGGTATGGCAGGGCAGGGCCAGTATTGTCATGCGCAGCGTAAACTGCATTTGAGGTGGCTGGTGGGTTCCACTCACTGAGACGGTCAGACCATAATTTTATATTTGCTGTCCGTGGTCTTCTGCAGCCCGACTGTGCCAGCCACCGAGCTGCATGCCTCAGATGAGTCATAGACAACTAGCAGTAGAAACCTATGCTTGTTCTACTTTTCTGCATAGAGGGAATCTGGGAGTAATGCGCACTACCGGTCATGACCGCTACTATTTTCTTTTGTTACCACTTTCTTTTGCACTACCACCTATTTGTAGAACCAACCTATTGCTTCCTTATAGACAGCTTTCTGAAGTCTGCTTACATTGAAGTGAAAAGAAGTTGATTTTTTTAACAAAATTCTGAACTATGCCTGAGGACCTCTGTATTCCCTGGCAGGATAGCTGTAGTTAGTCACAAGTTATTGTGACCGTGTGTCTTGTTAAGTTGCTCCTGCTTGCATGTTTAGGCTCTTAATATTGCTAACTAAGCATAAATCCAAGTCTTATTCTGCTAATTTGCCATTGGTCAAGCCAGAGACACTGCCCCAGGAACTCTGTGAAGTTTGGGAACTGAAAGGTGCCTGGCTGCACAAGGTGACTGACACTCATCCAGCCCCTCTACCCTGCCTGAAGGCAAGAGGTTGACTGGAGGCTGGATGCTAATGGAGTAGAAAGAAGCCTCCAGGGCTACTTGTGAACACTATGGAGGAATTAATGGACTGTCCACCTTGAATGGGAATGGTACTTTGCAATGCTATAACTTTGCAATGACAAATCCAATGATTGTTGTTTTGTTCCTATTTTAATCATAACATACTTTCCGATGTTACTAAATAGTTCTGGGATCATTTACTGAGAGGTTTTTGATTCTGCTTGTGTTCTGATACTACTACTCGATAACAAACATTTTCCAGAGTAGTCTTCAAACTCAAATCTGCACTATTATGGGGTAGACAAAGCTGTCTTAGAGAAACAGTGTTTGCCTGACTATGGGTTAATTTTGAATTGTGGCCTGGAGAATTTTCCCCACCAAATGCCCGGCTTCGTAGACATCTTATACAGGGTTAACGTTCTTGTATCAGCTCTTTTTTTGTCCTTTATGTCATTATGAGTCATGGGGCTAACACAGTTAATACACAACAGACTGTTGAAAAATAACAACCAATATGTCAGCAGTTGTGTTGTTTTTTTGTATAGTGAAAAGGGTTTTCTGAAGACTCAACAAGTTGCATACAAATATAATTAACAGTGGAGCAAACTTCTCTCAAACACATAAAAGCAAACACCTGGCTCGTGAAGTGAGCACCAGGGAGCCAGAGCCATGCCCTGGTGGAAGGTCCTGGAAAAAGAAGTTCACAAAACAGCCCTTGAAGTCTTCTTGCTCCAAGAACAAAGTAGCACACAGAGGGCCAAAGGGAAGAGTGAGGTTTTACCAAACTTTGTGCCAAAGCAAAGCATCATCAGAAGTGAGGAGAGAGGACCAGAGAGCAGGACATGGAAAGGTCATGGGTGCAGGAATTGGCAAGCAGATGAGCTTGGTTCAAATGAGGCAATGAGCTCATAGCAAAGAACAGACATTTATAGATAAAGGCCCTCCCTTCTGCATTCAGGTATTAGTGCTCCACTTTACGGGAAATGTTATTTTCTTCCACTGCACAGCAAAATTTTAGGGGTGATCTCTCCGTCTAGCTTAGAGTGTAAGAAAACAGCAGTGAAGGGCCTGCATCGTGTCTGCAGAAGCATTTAGAAATGCTTGCGTTCACAAGAAGAGACGAGGTGACTAGGCACTACTTGAATGAGGCCATGTCTGGCTCCAAGGGCAAAGACTAAGCAGCAGCGACCAAAAAGGAGAAGGCAGCAGGAGCACCAGTGTTCACAAATAGAGGGACAGCACAACTTTAATTTTCATACAGCAGGAACACCAGGCCAGTGGCGTAATATAGGCACCCGCAGTGTTGGGGGGGGGGGAAGCTCCAAAGGCCCCCTCAGCACAATACCCTGGCTGGAAAGCTCCTGATTCAGTCCAGGGGGCCCCCTCCACATATCTTGCAGGGGGGCCCCCTCAAGTTTCGTTACGCCACTGGCACCTAAGAGGACCTGTAGGGCACCCTTTGTTTCCTCCCTGCTAGGGTTTTCATGGAGAAGGAACCACGATGAAAACCCTGGTGGATAAGAAACTTCATATATGCTTGGCAGGACCATGGCAGTCCTGTCAAGCATACTGATGCTTCTTTACCAGTGCAACAGCACCAAGGAATGGCATTTCCCTAGAGGCAGCAGTGTGGCTGTGGCGGTGTGACTGCCCAACTCATATTTGAGCGCTCGGGAGACCACTACCACGTACTCTCACGAGTCTGGCAGTCCAAGGACCATCAGACACTTAATCGGGCCCTATGAGTGCTCCCACAGCACAACCCCTTTACTCACATTGCTTCACCTCATGGCCTCATGCAACCTTTGGAAAACACTAGCTAAACCATTATAAGCTGCAACACAGATCTGAAGCTATTTAACAGGCAAACAACCCTACTGACATCAGGCAGGACAATGGATACAAGTTCAACCTTGATGTCTGAATTAAACTATAGAATTCTTTGACAGACACAAATAAATAGTACACCTCCACTAACAAGGGCACAGAATGCTAGTCTTCATTGATAAGAAAAAGACACTAAGGCAGTGGCAGCTGATGACATTTGAAAATGGTGAGGTGAAAACGTTGGGCATGATTTTTATATAGCAAGCGATGTGAACAAGTTCTATGTACAAACCTGGGGTCCAGGGGAGTCCCTCTCCTGAGAAGGGAATGAAAAAAAGATTGGCAAATGGTGCATTTTAAAGCAAATGAATGTAGCGATAAAGTAAGGCTTATTAAGCAGTGGCAACGGATAGTCTTGAAATATTAAACACATTAAAAACTGCCCCATATCTTCTTGCATCCATTTATTCAACACTTACCGTAATGTGTAAATTGTTCTGCATGACAACTTTAGCCCTTTAAAATGTATTCTAGTCCAGTGCTTGCACTGCATGTACATTTCCATATTGGAAAAATATGCTCTAACCAGACTTCGAGAAGCACCCACATATGCTAGCTGTAACCATTCATATAGAAATATGTGCAGACAGGTCTTTAAGTGAGATGAAAAAAGTGGGTGCTCTCTATAAAGGAACATGCCAAATAAATTTCTGTGAGTCCCATAGTGTGCATATCTTGACCATCTGCACATCTTCAACCAACTCTCTTTTCTCTTCAGCATCCTCTTTTCACTCTTCCCCGAATGCCCTTCCTCACATTTCTGTCACTTCACTGCCCCCAACATGCACTGCACTCCCTCAAATGTAAGCACTTTAACTTCTCTTACTTGTGCCCTGCAAATATTTTGACATCAGTGTACCCTCTTCACACACATATCCACAGAATTTCAGTTGTAAATGGAACACACAAACATTTTTCTGTGTGCTCTGCAGAGAGGCCGACCCACTGACAGACGCTTTGTTTGGTTTTAGCCTTAGTGCCTGAGTGCTCAATCAAAGCCCCTCATAAACACCTGGCATGGCTCAAGAATCAAAGTATGCACAGAAATAAATACAGATAAACAACAACATTATAAAATAGATAACTCATGGGGAATTCAAGAATAAGTAAAGCATGTAAAGAAATAGAGGAAATAAATCGCTGAAATGCATTCCCTCAACGTTTTTAACATTAATTGTTTGCAAGTCAATCTATGTTTTTAGCATCAGTATTAACTTAGGGGCATGTACACAGGGTCAGTTTTAATGCCATACATCAGAGAACTGGCCACTGTAGGCACATGTTACACAGTGAGCACATACCTCTAGCTTTGGGCCTGACTCGGATCTTTGGATCCATTGTGCAAGGGAACAAGAACGAACCCTGCTCCTTATTTGGATCAATTTCACAAGGGAGCAAAAGCATCAGCTCCACTTCTAAAGGAGCGAGCAAAGTGCAGCGATGGCCTGGGGTGTCACAGGGGGAGGTTAGAGTGATGTGGGGTCTCAGCACAATATACTGAACATAGCATTAGCTTGCAAACACTTACCATTACAGAGAACCAGTAACCGGATTAGAAGCGCTTGCATCCACTCTCAAGTATGACAAAAGGGTGGGATCTACGTCTTTGAATGACAAATGTCTGAAATCAGGCAGGGAAGACGTCTCCTATGCCCGAAACCTTGACGCTTATAGCGTCACTGGCCTACAGTGTGCTTACAACCAGAGACCCTAATGGCAATGAAGGGCTTTAAAACAGAAAGCCCTGCGTTGTGCGTCATGTTAAGAAAGTTGATTTTCTGCCTGTCGTCCGACTCCTGATGCACAGCGAGGCAGGGCAGGCAGCCTGAAACAGACAACCCAAACTTAAATACATCAATTTATTTAGAGATACAATCGTAGATCTATTTTATATTTTCTAATGTAAATGTGTAGGAATTTTCAGAGGGGCGAAGCCCCACAGCCCTAATGGAGAAACTGCCCCTGGACTAAAGACACCAAGACTCCAAAAAAATTCAAGAACCAAGTGAAAAGGGTGCCCAGATTCAAGAAGTGATACAGGACTTTAAATCAGGCGATTCAAAATATGGAGGCAAAGCTCCTAAATATTAAAGACTAGCAGCTCGTCCCGACGTTGTCCGCGTATGAATTGCTGCTGGCCAGTAGCATATTGTTTTGTAGGATTTCGTTTTGGTAGCATTTCTTATCTGTGACAGGCCTGTGAAACGCTCCGATTCACAGTGCACTGCTGATGCACTTAAGAGTGCGCGTTCAGTAGTGTGTGAACTCGAGTTTCCCTACTTTATTTTTCCTTGCAATATTATATAGCGCGAACTCGACAACATGGCATGAGCACAATTTACATTACAGAAGAACACATTCATTTGTGGTAGGCACGGGGAGACAAAGCGATTTGCCTGGAATCACAGGATGTTGAGCTGATGCCGAGATTCGAACGTAGCTCCCCAGCTCTAAAGTTCGCAATTCTAGAACTTTTGGCGGGAGGTGTGTCTAAAAGTGTATGTCAGTGCTGGCCATCAATGAGAGAGACCTGTGCAATTTTCAAATCGGTGGTGAAAAAATATGAGTATGTTGCTGGAGATGTGGGCCTCCGTGCCACCAATGTACTTACCGGGGGAGGATAAACACCCATTATTCCGCAACTTTCTTTCCGCATACCATCACTCCGCATACTTTCATTACGAAAGTATCATGACTCCGCAATGCCATTATAACGCATGGCATTACATTTTATATGCTTTCACCACGCATAAATTTACAACGAAATTCGTTGTAAATGCATGAATGATAAAAGCATGTTTTTTTAATGTTTGGATAAGGTAAGTATGGGTATAGGGGTATATGTTTTGGGGTACTGAGGTATATGTTTTGGGGTGTTTGGATATTTTAAGGGTTCAGATATAGTTTTGGGTTCTGGGGTACAGGGGTAGTTTTAGGGTTTAGGGATAGGTATGGGTTTGGGGGTAGAGGGGTATTTTTAGGGTTCAGGGCTAGGTTTAGGTTTTGGGGTACAGGGGTATTTTTAGGGTTCAGGGCTAGGTTTGGGTTTTGGGGTACAGGGGTATTTTAGGGTTCAGGGGTAGGTTTGGGTTTTGGGGTACAGGGGTATTTTTATTGTTCAGGGCTAGGTTTGGGTTTTGGGGTACAGGGGTATTTTAAGGGTTATGGGCTAGGTTT
This sequence comes from Lissotriton helveticus, assembly GCF_964261635.1. NCBI lineage: Eukaryota > Metazoa > Chordata > Amphibia > Caudata > Salamandridae > Lissotriton > Lissotriton helveticus. The sequence goes on from NC_136065.1 coordinate 176,373,833, forward strand.
GGGTTTTGGGGTACAGGGGTATTTCAGGGTTCAGGGGTAGGTTTGGGTTTTGGGGCACAGGGGTATTTTTAGGGTTCAGGCTAGGTTTGGGTTTTGGGGTACAGGGGTATTTTTAGGGTTCAGGGGTAGGTTTGGGTTTGAGGTACAGGGGTATGTATAGGGTTCAGGGCTAGGTTTGGGTTTTGGTATATAGGGGTATTTTTAGGGTTTAGGGATAGGTTTGGGTTTTGGGGTACAGGGTATATTTAGAGGGTTAAGATGGGTTAGTGTTTAAGGGTGTTGGGGTATTTTAAGGAGTAAGGGTGGGTTATGATTAGGGGGTGCAGGGGTATTTAAAGGGAGCAGGGTGGACACCCGGAGCTGGAATGTACAGAACCTGGGAAGAAAAAACAATGAAATATTGGGCACAACTCTCGATTTTTTTTCCGTAATCGCGTGCCCCGCACACGCCCACGCCCCCAGCACACGCCAACAGCGCATGATATGAGACATGGCATGAAGGGCAGAACGTACCACACGCCACCAGCTTTTTTCACGCCCCCAGCACACGCCCACAGCACAATGCAGACACGCCCACAAGGGACTACTTTGCTGGCACGATTCTTTTACCTTTTAAATGTATATGGTGGGCGTCTGCATAGCCTATGCCCTTCTGCTGCAACTGCCCTATCCAACGCTGTATTGGGTGTTGTGATTGGTGCTGTGGTTCCTGAGATTACACGCCTCAAAGGTTTGGGCTCTCTCTTTATTATATTAGTATAGATAAATACAGCTCCGTCTCAGCCTCCCCAAAACTCTTCAATGGCTTCCCATCCAAAAAAGTGCTAAATTTAAACTACTGCGTCATGTGCATAGAACTTTACATAATTCAAGCCCTGTGATTCTTTATGCTAAATTGGATTTTTACAATCCCTCAAGAAATCGGAGATCCATTTAGCCTTGGCCAAGACTACATGGATCAGAAAAGCCAGAACCGGTGACCGTTCTTTTACACATCTGGTGGCGGCCCATTGGAACTTGTAACCTTTGGAACTTTGCTGCATAGACGATTATCACAGAGCCAGAAAGAATCTCAATACTTGGCTTTTTTCTGAGTAATTGTTTCACCTTGCTTCTCTCCCCAATTGAGGTCATAATTTAATGTATGCCTTTCAACAGCGCCATGATATCCCTTCGGGGGGGACTGTTTGTTTACAAATACCACATAATAAATAAATAAAGCTCTGGGGAGCACAGCCCTGCCCATTCCTGTCTTATGCTATTTCTCTGCAGTCTCTGGAAGCATTTTCACTACTTTTTGTTGCAGTGAACATGACAATAATGCATGTTCACTGAAGGCTTCCGTGTTTTGGATTGAGAGTGTCTCTGGGACCAGAGGGCACCCCCAAGGTGTGCCCTCATTAGGAGATCAATTAATTTACTCTAAACAGGCCTAGACAGACGGGATAGACACCGCCATGATACCAAAAGCACAGACTTCCTCTACAGCATGTGCTGATTACAATCCATCCCTCTTCAATGGGTACGTTAAGACTTTTGCCACACTGCTGGTTACCCATCTCAAACATGCCCTCCACACACTTATACATCCAGACCAATGTGGCTTCATGCTGTCCTATAGCTTGAGCTATTGCCTCCAGCACCTTTATGTGACCCTGGCCCACCATCATCGCCTCCATCCTGACTTAGCCTTGCTTCTTATCGACTTTTTAAAGGCGTTTGATACGGTGGACTGGGGGTACCTATGGTTAGTGCTCATACGCGCTGGAATCGGGCCCCATTTTTGTGGACTTATCCAGGCCCTTTACTCCAATCTCACAACACAGGTCCAGATCAATGGTGTTCTCTCCCATACCTTCCCCATTGGATGAGGGACAAGACAGGGATTCACCCTGCCCCCCTCTTCTTAGTGCTGGTGACTGACGCATTAGCGTACCTCGTACATAATGATGCTCAGCTATGTGCCTGGAGATGGAGTGAGGTTCATGAAGATTGAATAGCCTTATATACAGATGACATCCTTCTCTACCTGGTGGACCCCACAATGAGCAGCACTCGTTTTCTCCGCCTCCTTCAGTACTTTGGGGAGGCCTCGGGTCTCTGGGTGAACCCCTCTAAATCAGTATTGATGCCCCTGGCCCTGTCCTGTGATTGCTTTGACTGGCAAGATAATATTCCAATCGGTCATCTCAATTTGAAATACCTGGGTATCTGTGTGGCACACTCCCCTACACTTACCTGGTCCCTTAACCTCAAGCCCCTGTCGCAAAGGCTAAAGCTAATCTCACTAAATGGCAGTCCCTCCCCAGAACTTAATGGGTCACAAAGCTCTGTATAAATTAATGATCCTGCTTGGGTTTTAATATATCTTCCAAAACTCCCACTCCATATACCACGATCATGGGGCCGGTCCGGGACAGATCAGAAGCTCCTTGCTGTGGCATGGGTCGAGTCCCCTCCTCGCTCTTACTCACTGTTAGATTCCTGCTCACCTGAACATCCAGGTAGTTCTGCCGGAAAGATTTGAAGACAGTTCGTACCCACCCTTGAGCCTCTGATCTTACTGCACTGAACATACACAGTGCACAAAAAAGAAGCTCAAGGGAAGGGGGAAGTGGATAAAATAACAAAAGAGAGATAAATACTGCTCCACTCGTAGCGTCTACTGGAGGTGAGTTTAACTTGCAGTAGTACCTATCAAAAGACATAAACAACATAAAGTATTACTACTCCTTATCTCTTGTACAAGCACGTGTCCTTCCTATTCTACAACTTTAACAAAAGTGCATTGTGGTCATGCAGGTACCTCTCTGTTCCTGGTCTTTACTGTTCACCAGATAGTTTTTTGAGAAGGAAGTGATATCCTACTTAAAGAAAGAATTACCATTAACTCATATCTAGTGCATTAAAACCAATTACACAACATATGTAGGGTAGGAACCATATGGCTTGACTCACTTCTCACTTATCTTGTATATTCACAATAATGCTCCAGGACGCTTTTCAATGAGGAACTATGTCCTTACACTCTCAAATCCTAAGAAGGGCTGAAACAATATCACATTTAACAAAACAATAAACATGAGCATGAAAGTCTCTCAGGTAATGAGGGCTAGAACCCGTCTTAATTGTCTTTAGAACTGGAGAATATATTAATGTCTCATATCGGGTTTGATCATATGTATTCCAAAAGAAAGAAGTCTCTCATAAACATAATCTCAGCGAAGAATGAAATAAAATGCCCTAAATACTCTTTGATGCACCATAAAGATTGTCTGTGCCTTTTTCACCTTGCAATTCCTTTCCGAAATATCATTTCCGAAAGCTTGTTAATGTACTTACTTGAACTGCTGTTGAGGCAATGGAGCGCTAACCTTTGTCTTTTTATGTTGCAGATCGTTCCAGTTTCACTGGGGGCCGGAAATCAGGAAATGCCGGAAATGTGGGGGAAGAAGTTGGAGCCGGACTCAGAGACGAAGACAAGATGCAGCCCGAAGAGGAGAGGAGCCTGGGACGAGGGAACAAGCAACCGGAGGACAAACACAGGTGCTGGAATCAAGATGCGGGATCTCCAGGTGAGTGGGAATAGTCCGACGAGCACAAGCAACTGCTAGCGCTCCGAGGTTTCTTTTATAGGCAAGGGCGGGTGGGGCTCACACGCACTGCACGTTGGAAGGGTTTCAGTTGTAAAACGTGCAGCTCTTCATTAATTAGGCAAACACAGGATTCCATGGGCACTAGAACTTGGAAAACAAACCTTGGTAAAACCAATACCCCAATATCTGATTGTGCAACTTGGCAAAGAAACCTTAGTACAGTCAATACATGTGCACAACTGTGGTTTTTATCAGTGATTCATTATTTATCATGTACAAACAAATGTTAAATGGCACCAAGTACACACTGTATTAACAATCATCATTGCGAGGAGAGGGGACAGGCTCTTTGTTTTGAACAGACCCTTACACTCACTGCCAGTGTGGCGCATATGTCAGTGGCTTGGGTATGGCCAACCTTTACCTATATTACCTAGCCTTTCACCTCCTGGTGATTCATGACTGATTTAATAGGGGCTGGTTGTTTCCCTCCTACTGGCTGGAACTACCCCTCCCAGGATTCTCTCAAATACTAGTCATGCTCTACTGTTTCCCAAACTCTCTTTACACACCCTGGGTGGCCAAAACGATTCTACTGGCTTGAAGGCCCACACTACGCCACACTCAGTGGGACATGACCCATGCAACAAATACCCCTCTGGTACAGCAACTGGTTGCAGGAGGTGGCGGCATTGCAGGGATTTGGGAGATGGGCTCTTACCGTTCTTTTGTAACTAGTTTATGTTTGGTCGAGGGCACACTTTCAATCGTTCCAAGAAATCCAAATCATTTATGCCCTTACCAACACACAATTCTACAAATACCTTCAATTGAGGTATGCTCTTCAATCTCATGTCTCCCAGACCAAGCCTCTTACCAAGTTCAGCCCACTGGAAACCAAACTCCTCATGGGTGCACTAGGTGGGATCTCCAAAATTTACCGAACACTGATCATTAATGCCCCAGGCATACCACCTTAGAACCTGATGGGAGAATTGGATAAGTCCCCACGAAGATGACTACTGGATGGATACACTGATGGCGCCAAGGATTATCTCCATCTCTTCCAGACTGCACCGGATTCAAATGTACTACCTATATGATGCTTTCTTTTCCCCAGCTAGATTACACCGAGTAGACCTCCTCTCTGAACCACTTGGACCAACTGTGGTGATGCTCCTGCCAATATCTATCATATGGTCTGGGTATGCCCTAGGATTCAAGATTTTGGTCTGCAGTGCTGGGAGAGCCAACCAAAGTGTTGGGGTGGGAGGTCATCCTTTCCCCCCCTGATTCGTCTGCTGGTTCTCGATGGCTCCGGTGGCACAAGGGCTGATCGAAAATTCTTGGCCACGGCCCTTATGTCTGGCAAGCGCAACATTGCTACTTGTTGGAAAAATATCACTCCCACACCCTATCACAAGGGTCCGGGGCGTGGACAGGTGTGTTCAGCATGAGAGACCGGTCTACGAGGCCCAAGGTTGTCCCCTTAAACATGATGGAGTATGGGAGAAATGGCTTGGCCAGATAGCATAGGGTCCTGCTTCAGGATGAGGGTGCTGCTTTTGCTCTGTGCTACTGTATCATGCCATTTATTAGCCTATGATGTGACCAAATGCAATATAATTCTTTCTGATATGCTACCTGTGTGTCATGTTATGTTCTCTGTGCAAAATGTCAAAATCGGTGTATTAAAAAGAAATTAGGGACATACCTCTCTGTCACCTTCGTGCAGCACTTCCTACTGTCCTCTCCTGTTAACAGGTTCTGCTAGTCCCAAGTAGCTGAGTCCTGATGTTTATATGTGGGACGTGGAAGGATAATGTATGCCTACTTTACAGTTGTGAGATAAAGTGTGAGTGGAGCCTCCATGTAGGTTTTTGGCCGACAGTTCACAGGAATCCATTTTGAGGGGTCTTTGTGCTGATAGAAACTCAAAATACATGGCGATGTATAGTTATCTTGGGGCTTTGTTTGATCTGGGGTAAGGCTCTAAATTATATCCTGGCCTGTCCCCCCGTAAGTGTAACAGTAATTTGAATTTAGTGCTTTGGCAGATGCCATTGCATATCCTATCCTCTGTGGATTGGAAGGAGGTGTGAATCTTTTCTAAACCTTCTTCCACCCACAGATGTTTCTCAATAGCCAGATTAGCAGGTTCTTATAGGATGTGCTTTGACCCCAAGAATACAACCGGCAATTGTAAATGTTCATCCATTAAGCATACAATTTACTGAACATTAATATTTCTGATAGGAGCCAGGGGAAATGTGAGAAAAGGTAATATACTGGAGACAGAGGTTTGTTTGGTGCCTAGAGCAGCTTCAGACTTTCACTGAACCACTATGTTAGACCTGACATCTTTTGGCATGGTTGCCCCTGTCTTTTTGCTTCTGGCCGCCTGTTTATGACTGTGTGCTGAGTTTTGTTTCAGCTTGTTATAGGACTCTGGGCACTTTACCACTGGTGACCAGTGCTAAGGTGCTTGTGCTTTGTGTCTAAAATATAATGGCATTTAGTTTTCCATAATTGGCATATTTGATTTACTAATAAGTCCTTAGGACAGTGCACCATGTGTACCCAGGGCCTGTAAATAAAATACTACTAGTGGGACTGCAGCACTGATTGTGCCACCCACTCAGTAGCCCTTCAAACATGTCTCAGGCCTGCCACTGCTTGTGTTTGCAGTTTTAAACTGCTATGTCGACCTGACAAGTCCACCTACTTGCCAGGCCCAAATCTTCCCTTTTAATAAATGTAAGGCACAGTAAGTTAGGCCCAAAGCAACCCTACGGACAGGGTGCAGTGTAATGAGGGGTTAGGACATATCCTGTTGAGTTTTACATGCCCTGGCAGTGAAAACCTGCTAAATTCAATTTTCACTACAGCACTGCCTATCTCTCCCATAGGGTTACATTGGAACTGCCTTGTAAAACTTTACAAGTATGTCTTCCAAATGGGAGCAGATAGAAATTGGAGTTTTGCATCTCTAGACTCACAGTTTAAAAACAAATCTTTCAGTGAAGTTGCTTTTGAAATTGCAGGTCTGAAAATACCACTTTTAGAAAGTTGCCATTTTCTTACTTTAACTAATCAGTGCCTCTGCTTCTGCCTATTATACATGTCTGGGTTGGATGACAGTTGGGCGTTGTGAATTCACTCTAGACAGTCACACACAAAGGGAGCTGAGATGTGCCCTGCATATCCTGATGGATCATCACCAGGATGATGGGCCTTCCTGAGCTAGAGTGGTGGGAGGAGTTGACACTTGCACTTGATAAGGGCTGTACCTGTCCCCACACAAAGAGCTGCCTACCCCCCCCCCTCTCCCCTGTAGAGTATCTGGTTCTAGGGCCAGAAAGTACAAGTCATTATGCATTAAAATGGCTTTCCTTTGAAGTCTCCCTACTTGAAATGCTAAAATGAATATAAGTACCAGACCTCTGATACAATATACTCAGAACACTTCTGGACTGAGGAAAATCTGCCAGGTAGAAGAGCTGTTGTGCTGCCAGTAGAGACTATCCCTTTGCTGCTTTCATTGCTGTTTTGGCCTGCTCCTCTGTCCTGGAAGTGAGAGGACTGGACTTTGCTCTCTGCATCCTGCTTTCTAAAGTTTCTCCAAGGGCTTAAGGTAAGCTTGCCTCATGCAGCTCCTGGGCTCCACAGCAACGTGCAAAAATGCGATTTCTACAACACTGCAGCCGTGTCAGGTGCAAGGTCCAAGGAGCCCCCCTTGTGGAACATTGCAATAAGGAAAATCATTCACCTGAAAGCCTAAAGTGGGTTGTACTCGAACAGGCCAAACTTGGTCCCAGGGGCGGCAACATAGCACCTATTCTTAGTGTCAGGGAACTCAAATGGATCAATTTTTTTGACTCTGTGCGAAATGGCCTAAATGAATCCGAAAGCAGCTTTGCTCAACTGGCTATCCTCTAAATCCTACTCTGTCACTCTGTGTAATCTGTCTCTTTCCTTTGCAATGTTGTGCGTTAAACCACCTAGTAGGTAGGTTCATGCATATGGGTGATCTAGTGAAATGTGTTGTGCATGTGTGGACAGCCTGTATCGCAAAATGCCATGCGTCTAAACCACCGTGTCAGCAGGTTCACGCACTTAGGAGGTCTCTGTACAACATACGGAAAGTTGTTATGTGCCTAACCTATGAATAATCATACCCCTGTTGGTAGTTTCACGCACTTACGAGGTCTCTATACAACATACTGAAAGTTGTTATGCGTTTAATCCATCAACATTCCTATCCGAGGGAATATGCAGCTCGCACTACTCCATTGTTGTACGTCTAACCACCTTGCAGGCAGGTACACGTACAATAATGCCTCTAGATCTAAGCCATAATCATCTACGTAACATGCACCCCTTTGTGATAATTTCACATCTCTTTTTTGGAGACGCTAGAGGTTTCCTAGCAACCGCCACAGTTTAGTCTTTCCTCACTCTCTAACAACCGAGTTAATAAGGTTACCACGCCTCCCTCCCGTCTTACTTCCTGGTTACGGGAGACGGGATGAGCCGCAGCCTCGAGACCTCCCATAAGCCCAAGAAACTCGATTGACCGGGTAAGCTCTACATGCGACCTCCGTGTCGTATATGAAAGACTTCTGAACCCTTTTTCCCAAGTAATCACTGACCCTCCCACTTCACCCTTTTTCTAAATACGGGCAGCTGAATGAATAATTCCAGCCTTTTACCTGAACAACAAGGTAATATCATTGCCTCACTAACATGTTATGCATCTTCCATAACGTAGTGTAACGATCATCCATAACGTATTGAACCGATCCTTACTTAGTCCTCTCGCTCCCTCAGATTATCCACGGAGTGCACTTTGCCGCATCCGATACCTCCCGACCCGCAACTGCGGCAGGTAATCATGATTCAATTTAATGTTGAGAGCACAGTATGTGGCTCTTTTCACTTGTATAGTCCTCAGTGTTTTTAGTTTTTAATGTAACTACCGAGCGGTCCATCCGCTATGGCTAATAAGGACTCTGTAGAGACCGCCATGACTAATTCGTTTCCAACTTTCCTTTTCAACCCTAGGAGGTTTGCCCCCCCCACATTTCCCCCGCCCGTCCTGATGAAGACCCGCACTGTAAGGATCAATTACCCTACAAACCCTTGGGTCGAAACGTAGACTGCTATCTACCCTATCAACTCCTAGCATGATATATACAGCCGCTTAGGAGCTTGATTGTAACATACAATGTTTTGATTTTTGCATATCCCGTTGCGGCCCCGATTGATGGGGACCATCCAATAGAACATATACATGAATTTAAATGTATGCTGTTTATGTCACAAATTTATGAAAAGTGAGTCACAACTATTTCTAATTCTACCTTGCACTCCTTCCCCCCTTTCCTATGTGGGCACATTAATTAATGAAAGAATACCAATGTTCTCTTTGATACATATCATCTAACCATAAAAAGGTAATACAGGTGCGTTGTGAATAAAAACACGTACTTCTTGATTTGTTGTTTCTATCCATTCTTCTAAATATTTGTATACTTTATATACTAATTGCTTTCCTCAAGTCTGGGACCCCTTTGTCCACAACGATTACTCTCCCAGGTCCCTTTGACTTTATGGGTACAACCCTGTTGTCTGTAACGTACAGAATATACGGTCATGCAGCACTGGACACATTTTTTTTTCCTGTTGGCCAATCCTCTTGGAGGTGGGGTATCCAGGTGCCAGTTTTTGGAGGTTCCACGTTGAATGCTGCCACTCTTAGACCTATTTCCATGTTTCTCGTTCTGTTGCCTGCTCTTGTCAGTGTTGTGAGATTTAGCGTCCTGTCCAGCTGCGCCTTCACCCAGGCCATGCTGCCTGCTTTGGCGCCTTTTAAACTAAACCTTTTGGTTTGGCTGATGCCGAAGATTGTGGTGCACAATGACGAGTCATGATAAAGCACAATGAACTCTGCTGATGCACATTCACCAAAGTCCCAGATGCAAAAGGGAGGAATAAATAGAAACGACACAGTTATACATAACAAATTCTAAAGTTGCAATTTCCAGGGATAGTGAAACTGGCTTGCACGGTACTGAGCGCAGGACAATAAAGGCACTATAGGTGTGACTCAGCAATATTTAGCACTGATGTTTCTGCCCATGAGAAGTGATGTTGCCAAGCTATGAAGATATAAACTCACAGACTCTTTATGCAATCCGTAGTTGACACAGGCCATATAACGCTAACTCAAGGAATGCAGAGAGGGGTGCACATTTAAATCTCCTTAAGTCATAGGGAGAAAACATCAGCCTCACACACTAATGTACATTGTCTTCCTAGGTCAGACTTATTTGCTTCAAATATCCGGCAATTGCAAGTCTCCACCAATAAAGACCCACCAGTGTTGTGGAACTAAGGTAAATACGACGGATAGATGCTGATGGTAGACTTTCATTTGATGAGGAATGGAACATAAATGGTGGAAATTAAAGACATGGCAGAAGAGAACATGACAGGGTGAGTGGCATTCACGTTTGCCACATACACCTCAGTATCTCTTGAATGAGAGGTCACCAAAAACAGGAAAAGAAAAGAGAACAAGACACAGAGCAGGAGATGCGTTGAGAAACACACCTGAGACTGGGAAAGATTGGGAGCAAAATAGTAACTTTTTAAAAGAGAAGGAAAAAGACCAGAAGAAGGAGGAGTGATAATAAAGTATATAGGGTTTTGAAAAGGGTTGTATGTTATTACAACGAATTCCGTTGCAACGCATGCCTTTACCACGCATGCATTGCAAAAGAATGCTATTTCAACGAATAACCTTTTCCTCTAATTGTTCGTGGTGACGTCATACGTCGTTAAGAGGAAGCGGGTTTCTTTCCGTTTCCTCTTAAACGACGCCGAGTGACTTTAGGTGAGTTTCTTTTTGTTTGGGGGGGAGACCCCCCCAAGCCCCCTTTTTTAATGTTAACCTTTACCACACATGCCTTTACTACGTACCTCGTAGTAAAGGTATGCGTGGTAAAGGTTTTCGTGGTAACCACGCATGCGTTGTAATGCATGCGTGGTTAATGTTTCCGTGAAACGACCGCGTTGTAGTGGCCGTTTCCCCACGACAAGGAGCAGATTAAGTGAAAGTAGGAAGTGGACTTGATGATGAGAAAAATGATTAAGAGAAATGGAAAAAAACAAAGTGAAAATTAAGAATAAAGGCGAGGGCATGAATGGAAGTAAGTGCCAGGTAAAACTATGTGAAATATTTCATATTGACCAGAATTGTCTGGTCAATTACAGCACAGCGCCATGATATCCCTACAGGAATGAATCAAGCGTGATAGCAAGTACTTAGTACTTGGAAGAAAGTGAGCAAAGCACATAAAATAACACATTTATGGATTAACAAAGCACAAATGGATATAGAGAAAAGGCATGGAAGGAAGTAACAAAAAAGCATTTGGAAGAAAGGGAAGAAATTAAAGGAGGAGGAGATTGTATGAATGCAAAGAAGGAAGGCATAACAAGGTTGAAGTCTTGTGGGCTATAGAGAGTGCAGTCAAGCCTAGTGTCTGCAGCAGCTCAGTATAGTGCCAGAAGAAGCTGTGTAGAAGGGCGTTGGGGAGTCACTTTAAGAACACTCTTAGGGGGTATATTTACTGAAATGTCTCATAATGCAACCTTGTGTTGCGTTACAGGGAGGAAGCAGGCAGTGGCACTTTTTTCAGGTTTATCCCCAAACTTTGTGCCTTTTGCCTCCTATTTTTCTGACCCTGTTTTTGGTGTCTATAGGATTCGGGCCCTTTACCACTTCTGATCAGTGCTAAAGTGCCTATGCTCTCTGTGTAAATTGTAAATATGATTGGTCATCCATGATTTCCATATTCGATTTTCTGGTAAGTCCCTAGTAAAGTGCATGGTGTGTGCCAGGGACTGTAAATCAAATGCTACCAAAGGGGCCTGCAGCACTGCTTGTGCCACCCACATGAGTAGCCCTATAAATGTGACCTACCACTGTATTGTATGAGCACACAGTTTGTAGCTGCTATGTTGACCTGGCGAGTGCACCCACTTGGCAGACCCTAACCTTTCCTTTTCTTACATGTAAGGCTCCGCGCAAGTGGTCCTAAGGTATCCCCATGGGCAGGGTGCAGTGTATGTTAAAGGTAGGACATGTACTGAGGACATGTACTGGTGTGTTTTACATGTCCTGATGGTGAAATATTGTGCATTTTGTTTTTTCACTATTGAAAGGCTGTCTGTCAAATAGGCTATCATTGATGTTCCACTGTAATATTTCACATGTGATTTATTCAATTGGGACATGCGAATTGGGGTTTAGGCTCTCTGAGGTCAGAGTCTAATAATACACCTTTTAGAAAAGGTGGCTTTTAGTTTGTGCATAGGCAGCACACACGTGCTGTTCTGCAAGACATGCTGTATCTTCTGAAATGGCTAATGGCAATCCCATTGCTCATGATTGGTTCTTTCCTGTAGCTTCCAAAATGTGTTTCTTTTGTGTGGTGAATTGGCTGATTTGTTCTGCCTTTTGGTGTATTTGTCACGCTCATGGCGAATGCCCCTTTTATAAGTGTCATTTCTCCAATGTGCATTTCTTGTTTTCCAAGGACTATTATCTTAATTTACTTTGGCTTGCCTCAGGATGAAGCAACTCCCCTTAAGCTGATGCTTAGCTGAGGCCACTTGAAATTTTGACTATCCTCCCAATACGGCCACACTACAAGATACAATGCCGACCTCATACGAGTCTGCACTGAGAGCGCGGCCGGCTGATGGCACTTTCATTTTTGTTAACTTGACGCCCAACTTGACCACACAACTTAAGATACCGTGCCCCCTCATGTGACACTGAACTGTGAGCGCGGCAGGCTGAAGGCACTTTCATTTTTAATAACTTGTTTTTATTACCATGCCGTCCGCTTCTCGGGCTGCCATGTGCATAACTTTATGTGCACGGGAGCCGTGCTTTATGTTTCAGCACATGCAAAAGAAACAATTTATGGACTGAATGCTGGACAATGGAAACATTCACCCCCAGTCACAAGGATCTGGGTTTAATCCATCATTCTTTTGCTCACCACAGCAAAAGAAAACGATGGATTTAGGCCCAGATCTCTGTACTGGGGTGAATGTATGACATTGTACTGCATTCTGTCCATCAAGTGTTCTTTTTGCATTTGCCACCCCGAGTGGAATGGCTATGCCCAGACGTGGGTCCCATGCTCTCCATGCCACTCTAGTCAAGCTATCCTGGCTGATGAGGGCTGAAAGCCCGAAACCGCTCCTAGGATGCTTGCTTTCCAGTTCAGGGAGGACCTGGCCTGGCAGTTCGGGCTGAACTGTTCTCATTGGCTGCAGGGTCAAGACTGATTTGCATATGGCTGGGTCCAAACTGGAATGGCATGGTGAGCAAAATAACGATGGATTTTGTCCCAGATCTCTGTACTGGGGTGAATGTATGACATTGCTCTGCATTCTGTCCATCAATTGTTCATTTTGCATTATTTTTCAGCACCGCATCCGGTTTTCTGTCGGCAAAATCAATAGCTGTAAGTCTCTGCAGCTGCTTGTTAAATTATGTTTTTGAAAATGCAATTTTTAGAAAGTGGCCATTTCTAGCTTTTCTGTGTGAGGAGTGAGTTTGCCTGCAATTGCTGCTTCTGTTTGTGGTGGGAGAAAAGGACTGACTCTTTTTGCCCTGCTGTGGTATCCTGCTTGGGAAGACTCTCCAAGGGCTTGTGTGTGCTTGCTTCCTGTTGGAAGCCTCAGGAAGCAAAGACCCTACCCCCACCTTTACTGCTTGAGGAGCTTCTGTGCACTTCCCTGAGTGGAAGTTCCATTTTGCTCTTTACTTTACCAAAGAAATTGCCTGGGGCTTTATTACTGAAAGTTTGTGTGCTTTGCAGGCACAACGAAGCTCCGGTGGGCACTAAGAGTCTGTGCAGTCTCTGAGTTAAGTCCCCCCACCCACTTTGGCATCGAGAGATTCCTTAAAGCCGAGTGCAGTCGCTCATCAGCGGAGCAGCCGCCAAAGCTAAAGAAGCGGCCAGAAGGAGAATGACTGCACGTTAGAGCCCTGCCTCTTCAGTCAAGGTCAACTATGGCGGGACACTTCCAGAGGAAAGGGGAGCCGGAGAATTGCAGCTGTGCTGGGTTGGCATGTTGCAGCCTTACGTGCCGCAGGAGAGTCTGCTCGAGACCACATGATGTCTCCATAATCGTTCAGGCAGCCCCATCTAATGACTTCTGCCTGTGGGGGACCCAGCAAGGTCTCCCCACTGATGGCGGTACGGTGTGTCTGCCCCCCAATCTGACATATAACTTTGAGGCATTTCTAGTATATTACTGCATTTGTTTTGACAGTTGCACCACGTGTCTGTGTGCAGCTGCCTCACTGGGGCATTTTGAGTTCGTCCTGCCACAAAATTAGCCAAGCAGGCAAGAACCCTGGATGGAGGTCCAGCTCTGCCTCTTTTCCTCACTCTGCTGGATTCACGATAGTAGGTGGACAGGTGCCCCACTAACCTACGAGTGGGGGACCAGTATTCTTCCTGATATCAGTAGAAGTGCAAGGGAGCTGTACCTATGGGTTCTCTGTGTCTGTAGGGGATGGATTTACCCTATGTGATTAGGGTGATATGGATTTGGTGATTTGTGCACAATAATATCTGGTGATTTATATGAACCTAAATGCTACCTCATATGTCCATTTGTTATGAGTTGTGTCGTTTTACAACTGGCAATGATAGGATAACAAGTATCCTTTTCAGGACCTGTATATTATGTGTGATAATGTTGTTTTTATGATGTTCTGTTCTGACATGTGCAACTTATGAGTATTTAACATATTGTACTATTGTTAAGACAATTGAATAGTAGGCAAAGTGATCTATGAGTTTTAATGTTTTGACAATTTCATAGTTGGCAAAGTGATTTATGTGGTTGTGGTCTAATTTGTTTTATGTACAATATGGGACATTTTTATATAACCTGTTATGGAGTCTCTTTTTGTGGTGTGTGTAGTGTGTCACTGGTGTGTTTGTTGCGCAAACGCTTTACACATTGCCTATGGGATAAGCCCGACTGCTCTGCCAAGCTACTAATGGGGTGAGCAGGGGTAATCTTGGGTGTGTAACTCCCTTATACTGACTAGAGTGGTGGGTTCTGCCTGGCTGAGATGCTTACTGCATACCCTGGCCAACCAGAAACCCATTTCTAACACATACCTATAGAGATATGGCATAGTCCTACTCCCTCCCCATAGCTGCCTCACAATCAGGCTGCCGAGTGCAACACACAAACCCACAGCAATATTTTGCAAATATGTGTGCATTATGCTTAGCAAAAGTTTTGTACTGGAAGGACACCTTTCTAGTACAGAATACTATGCTTAGACTAACTTTTTATACTTTTCTAACTTTGGCTGTGCACTGTGCAGTGCAGCACATTTGCAAAGCCAGAGAAGATTGCAGAAATAAAAGTAGTTTTCCTCAATAATGAAAATGTCAAGTTCAAGTTCAAATAACTTTATTTGATTCAAAAGAACCCTAAAAGTTTACAAGAAAGTTTGTACATTCATTTTAAAATACAAAATGTTTTAGCAAACACTACACAAAAATTGATATTGAGTTACATAAAATCAATAAAATGTGTTCATGATTCATAACATTTCCGAACAATTCTGATGAAACTGAGCGCAGAGCTTCAAATGGTAATGGTTGATAATGACCTCAGGTAATCGAAACCTTCTTTAAGTACAGTGACGCATATCCCTTAGAATGGGCTTAATAAAACGGGCTCTTGGATCTTTATAAAGTAAACAAAAAAGCATAAGATGCATTGTGCTCTGATGGGCTGTGTTATTACATGGACAGGGAGAAAGTCTCTCACATCATCCCTCCTGTTTTGGAAAAGCTACAAGAAAATGCAGTATATTTAAACAAAATCTTGTCATTAAAAAGCACGAATGAGCCTGAGTAGTAAAAGACAAGTAAAATTGTTGTTGTTTTAAAGATACATATTCCACTGTATTACTAGCCTGACTAGATAAACCTAAAACAGTATGATATGCATTCTTGATTACCGTCTTCATATTAGATTGAATAGACTCCGGGTTTCCCTAAAAATTTACAAGGCCTATCTTATAAAAAGTTTCCTTGACATAGCGTGACCATGGAACCGCCATTGCATTGTTAAGGTTCATACAGTCTCTTAAAATACCTCATGAAAATAACAGCTCTTCTGAGGTCCAAATTTTCCCCATGAAAGCAACGGGGAAACATGAATTCTGTCAATCAAATAATCGAAACCCACCTCGGAATGACAGAATAAAGTAGAAGTACTACTGGGGATAAATAGGAGGTGTTTTGAAAATGTGTTCTCTAATATTTGAATCTGGGCACTTTTGTGGTATCCCCATACCCCTGCCCCATAGGAGGCTACTGACAGACATTTAGATTTATATAGTGTTTTCAGTTCAGCTATGACCAAGTTTGCTCGCAAAGCAAAAGAACCTGTTAGATTTGGGGGTCTCTAGTTGGCACAGGTTGGTACTTGTGACAAATAGGGACCCTTGCCTCTAGTAAGGGTAAGGGGGTACACACCTCAAATAAACCCTGCTCACCCCCTTGGTAGCTTGGCTCGAAGACACAGGCTTATCTCAGAGGCAGTGTGTAAAGCATTTGTGAACGCATACAATAATAAAGTGACAACACTACAGAGGGACATCACACAGATTTTATAAAAAAAAAAGATTATATAGACATTACAAGACCACAAATAACATCCACAATACTGTATTTAAAATGGTAGAATTAGCTCAGTTCTCTTTGGATCTTAAAATGCGACACTTTGAATCAATGTACCTTAAGATGCGACAAGCAGGGCAACGAAAGTGTTGCAGGAAAGGTGATGCGGTAGTCCCTTACACACAAGGGCGGTGATAAGTTGAAGATCTGGTGCAAAGAAATAAAGATGGTGCTTTCTCCTTGATGTGACACGCTTCCCGGTAATACGGCGGCTTCTGAGGCGACGTCGATCCTCTTCTCCGGCGATGCGGGATGCTTTACACAATGCGAGCCGTGACAGGCCCTGCGAAATGCTTCCCAGTGATGCAGCAGAGTCTGTTGCGACGTCACTCCTCTTTTCCTGCGACATGCTTCCCGGTGATGCGGCAGCATCTGCTGCGACAGCGATCCTCTTCTATGGCGATGCGAGGCGCTTTGTGTTGTGAAGCGGCAGCAGCAGTTTGGCGACACGCTTCCTGTTCTTGAGTTGCGCTTTCCAGCTCCTTGCGACACGCAAGTCCTCAAAAAGTCAGCACAACTGCAGGGACTTCCAGCAAACTCTTGGGGAGCTGGTGGGTGAAGTCTGTTGTCCCAGAGACTTCAGTAGGAGACAAGCTCTGTTCCAAGCACTTGGAGATCCTTCACAAGTTGAAATAAAGTAAACAAAGTCCCTTTCTCCTTTCTTTTGCAGTCAGGCAACCACTGCTGGCCAATCCCCCAAGCAGCACTTCAGCTTAAAGATAGTCTCTCCTCAGTCTCTCTGGTTCCACTCCTCAGCAAAGGTTTCTTATTGTTTGTCCAAAAGTGATCTAAAGGTCTGGGATTTGGGTCCCCTCTTTTATACACAGTTTCTCTTTGTTCTCTGAAGGCAGAGAGGCCTTTGCCTAGTCCAAACCAGTTCTGGTCAGTCCTGGAGCACTCTGTTTACATGACTCCTTCTTTCCTTTCACAGTGCAGGGCAGGGACATCAGACGCACCACAGGGGGTGGAGCCGGCATTGTGGAAGGAAGGCACAGCCCTATTAAGGTCCCAAGTGCAACTACTTCCACCCATCTACATGCAGATCTCTCTATTCAGCCCTGTGCAGACTCACCCTGTCTCCTGGAATACCCCCAGCCCCTGTCGCTCAAACTCCAGACAAGGAATACACGACCTAGCAGAGGCAGGCTTGGATGGTTAGACAAGAAAATACCTACTTTCTAAAAGTGGTTTTTTCAAACACAGAATGTTAAAACCAACTTCACTAAAAGCTGCATTTTATCATTCTGGGCATACTAAACTCGAATTTCTACCTAGTTCCCTGAGTCAGTTAGGATTTAAAGATGTAATAATCAAACTGCCCATTCTGGCCTATGGGGAACATGTATCCTTGCAATAGTGAAAAGCGAAAATGGCTGTAATTCACTATTAGGACATGCCACACACATCAGGGCTTGTCCTACCGTATACTTACTATGCACCCTGCCCTTGGGCCTACCATAGGGGTGTCTGATATGAAGAAAAGGGAAGGTTTAGGGCCTGGCAAGTGGGTGCACTTGCCCAGTCAGCATGGCAGTACCAGACTGCACACAGGCTCTGCAATGGCAGACCTGAGACACATTTTTACGGGCTGCTTCTGTGGGTGGCACAACCAGTGCTGCAAGCCCACTAGTAGCTTTTGGTTTACAAGCCCTGGGCACACTCAGTGCACTGTACTAGGGTCTGACCAGTAAACCAAAGCAGCCAATCATGGAATCACTAATCCATACATCAATTTACAATAGGGATCACTTGTACTGTGGCACTGGACAGCAGTGGCACAGTGCCCAAAGCATCTAACACCAGCAAAAACACAACAGCAACAATGGAAGGGAGACCCACGCCAAGGTGGCAGGTCTAACAGATCCCCTCTATGGTTCTGCTAGTTTTTTGTAACCGTGTTGTAATCAAGTGATCCCAGCTCAACTTATTATTAAAAAGATTGCCCAAATAAGTAAAATTTGACACTTTGTTAATGACTATGGGCCATATGTATCAAGCCTTTTGCGAATCGCAAAGGCCGTTTTTGCATGTTTTGGGATGTATGAAATATTCGCAAAATAAGGAATTGCAAAGATTTGCGATTCCTTATTTTGCCATAGCATTTAAGGAATCGCAATTTTGCAATTCCTTAAATGCTATGTATGTAGCATTTTTGGGTTGCGAATTTTGGTTAAGAATTCGCAAATTACCACCAACTTGTAGTTGATGGTAACTTGCGAATTCTTCAAAAAATGCACAATTTGGCATTTTTTAAGGTGGCATGTGATGCACACACATGCCCATAGGGCATGTATGTGCGCCATATGCACACACATGAACATTTCAGGAGTGCATCAGGGTGTCTTTGAGACACCCCTGCACCCTTGAAATAATTCTCAAATTGCGATTAGCAAATTGCGAATTCGCAATTTGAGAATTATTTCGCAATCATTCCTATGGGCCTCCTGGCCCATAGGAATGCATTGGAAATTATTCCTTAATTGCGAATTCGCAAAATGCAAATTCGCAAATAAGGAAGATTAAGGAATCGCTAAAAAATAGCGAATTTCTTCATACATACCATTTTGCGATTCCTAAATAGCGATTCCTTAAAAATCGCTATTTAGGAATAGCAAAAGAGTTTGTTGATACATATGGCCCTATGCCATTGACAGTGTACGTACGTGTTTTTGTTTTATTTGGACCACAAACCATGATAAAAGATTTGCTAAAATTAACCTTAGGGTCCAATCCTAACATGAACTCATGAAATGCATTCAGACATTTTTATAGACTGTTTGCTGTTAAAGCCATCAATACTGTATAGTACTCATAGGACAATAAGGGTACCTTTTTGCCTTCTATTCTTGGGAAATCCAATTTTTGTTGTAATAAAAAATGTTCCAAACCGTTTGTATATATTAAAAATAGAAAGGGAGCCAATATGCATCCCAGGCGTACAATCCAAAATGGCAATATTTCTTATGCAAAACTCTCATTTTTTTTAGTAGATAGGGTTTTGTGTCAAACATCATGGTTGGTTGCATGGGAATGCCCATGTACAGCCATTGGTGCACCAACTTTATGCAAAGCACTGCTCTTTGCCTGTGAGCAGAAACCAAAGGTATAACTGTGATGCATGTGTTCACGAGACGTGTTTGACTAACACAAACATTACCTCCTTCATATCCATTCTGGTGTGAACGAAATAGTAAAGAGTGTTTTCTATTAAACCTTTTAACTAGCCCTGTAGAACAGGTCTTGTAGTTTACTGATGCTCTTTACTAATATTGCAGGATCTGTTTATTGTGCACACCCTGGGGGATATTCTCAAGAACGGGCAACAATCACCGCCAACCTAGGTGAATGCACCTGCACATAACGCCGTCCTTCGCAGGAAATCAACTTTGTATCAACGGCGTATTCTCAATACGCCGGGGACAGGCAATAGTATCCCGACAATGCATCAGATGGCGGTGATAAGCCCACAGGGATGCCGATAAGAATGGAACCCGGAACGTGAAAAAAGCTGTGATGGGCCCAACAGCAAAAACAGTATCAGCGATAAGCAGCGCAGTGGGGCGTGGTCCACCTGCCTGATCTACCTCATCATCGCCCGGTGCATGGATCCATGGGGCATTGTTGCGCACACATATGCTGTGAAATACACAACATGCAGTGACCTCCTTGCACACCATCACTGGGCTGCACAGGGTCACACCACCTGTGACGTCCATGCACGTGAAAGGTTACTGCAACACACCAAATGTGCGTTCAACAATGCCCCTGATGTGTACGTGGGCCAAATCATACTGCCCTTGGCCTGTGTTTCCGGGACTCGGAGGGGTGTCATCATCCACGGTCAGAGTGTACATCCCTGATCACCTGTGAGAGGTAAGTGAGATATGGGTGAATTGGTGGTTCTGCATGCTGCATTGGCTGACTCACAGGTGTTGTGGTGTGTGAGTTGTGTGACTTTGGAAGTCATGTCTGCCATGTTTTGCCACTGTCACGTGTGGGATCAATGTGTAGCACGTACCCACACAGCTCCTCCTCCCTCCCCCGAGCATGTTCCCTTGTCTGCGCTGTGCGGTGGCATCACTTGCAGTCCTAAGGCATGCCATCGTCATGCCCGTCTGTGCATGTCCGCATGCCTGACAACAACACCTTCCTGTCTGCCATTCTGAACCACTTCGTAGAGCTTCCATGCATGAATCATGGGAGCTACCCTCTGCTCATGTGTAAGAGGGAAGATGAAGCAGTCATTCCTCCAGGGGAGGGGTGTGACTCGACAGTCGGTCACCCTCATGTGTGCAAACATGTTCAAATCCACAGCGAATGTAATGTGCCAGAGCAGAATCCAGCATGCCTATCATAGGGGACACCAAGACCATCCTTTACGCCTGTCTTTCATTGCCTACTAATGGCAGCTAACTCATGTTACACAATCAAAGCAGCTGTGGATTGCAGACCGGAGTCACATATTTGGTAACAGTTCCCCAGGGTGCACCTTGCTGTAGCAAGGTCATTCTCCGGTCCACACAAGGGAGTATAGGTTTTACATTTTGGCCTTCCATTCCGAGCTGGGAAGCAGAGTGCAGCATGTTGTGCAGGCACAACGCTCTTTTGTTCCAAAAGGAGGTACCCTCATTTCCACGAGAGACACAATGATGTTGCAGGTGCCTCGGAACTCGAGTGAGATACAGTTGATTCTTACAACTGACCTACCACTTCATTGTGTGGGACTAACTCACAAAATATGCAAAGCTTCTGAGACGGCAGTTCTTGCACATTTTTTTAAATGTGAGGGACCTGGCGTGCTCAGTACTGTTCAACATATATCCGGGTTGATACCAGCTTTCATTCATTCTATCTGTTCCAGCATCTTCGGCTGGTGCCACATATCATATTGCCGCTGGAAGCTGTTGTCCTGCATCTCCACTTTGTGCTTCATAATGGCTGCTCACGTTGAGACCATGCACAGGCCAGCTGCAACTGTACCGCAGATGCCTGTATGAGGCTTTTCGATGCTTGCTCTTAGCAACAGTGGGCATAAGTTTCGACTAGACCTTTTGATTTGCATATTATACTTGCGTGCTCCATTGCAAGAAATATAAATTCTCCTGGGCAATGGAACTTTGCTTATCGATCACATGTTGTACAGTCCCTGATTTCAGCCGGTCGATGGGTCCCTTGGTGGCGCATGCCCAGGCTGGTACAGTGGATGATCAGATGACGCGTGTAGCTATACTTGGAATCTTGGCTCAATGGGATATCTGTGCGGCTGCGCAGGCTTTCCTACAACATAGTTTCATTGAATATATAACAAGTCTCCCAAATTTGGTTTGGGGTGCTCCTGCCTATGAGGTACATGTATGTTCCTTTGACTTACTCAATTGGATGTAATCTCTGTTTTCTGACAATGACGGGGATGAACTGTTGGAGGGAATTGCATTTCTTTGCTTACATACCTTCATGGATTAACAGCTTAGGTCGTCACACCTACGCTGTCTGCATTATTGACTTCTCTTCCAAAGGCTCAATGTGCCTTTGGCTCTTGTCTGCAAACTTTGCATTCTTCCGCCAATTTTGTCTTATTTCTTTCTTCTTTATTTTGGAGTTCCTCACCGATATTATGAACACTGCCTAACTTTTGAACTCTGTTTTGTTTCTTCTGTCTATGTCCTACAGGCTCACCAGGGGGAGGGTATCATCTGGGGTTATGGGGCCCTTTGAATGCATTGTCAGCATGAGTTTGCTTGCCATTTGCTGCTGCTTTTGTGCCCACCTCAGCTGGAGTTTGTTTTCCAGCACTTTGCCTCTGGCCGGTACATGTTTACCGGTTGTTTTTTTCTCGTCCTCAGCTTTCACTCACAATTCTGTCTGTTCATGATGTGCAAAGTCGATCTACAATGTCTCTTGTTATTCTGTTCTGGCCAGTCCCTATTACCTCGTCATGACATGTTAGCAGCAGCTGCAATGTGGAATAATTGTGCGTTGATATGCTGTGGTTGCATGATTTTGAAACACACTTGGAGGTAGCCATGGAGCTGTGCACTGCTGTTCCTACGATGTACACCTTTGGATTTGGCTTTTCATGTTGGGGGTTAGCTAATCACGTCTGGGGGTCTTCTGTTATGTAACAGAACTTCTTCCTGCCAAGGGGAGGGTGATTTTGCCTAGTTGTTTTGCCTTTTTCACAGTCATCATGACATGACGGCTACTTTGGTATTCCATGGTGTTGTGACAATGCTGATGATGCTTGCCGCATGCATTTTACTACTCCTCGTGTTTCGCATAGTGCTTCATGAATCACTATAGTCATAATAAACATTTTGGATTTATTGGGTGATTATTCTTATTGTTGACAAGTACGAGAGTGCGTGAGATTGTCTTGTTCTGCGCTGCCTGGGTGGTAGTCCGGGGTGGAGGTGGTACTGTGGGTTGTGGCGGTGGGTGTTGTAGCCCTCTTGGGTGTCTGAGCTGCATGAATCATAGCTCCATGGCATCTGTTTGTCTTCAGAAGTGGCTTTGGGCTGGGCTCCAATTCTACTGCAGGTTTTTGTCCTCCTTAAGACCAGAAAAAAGCAGGACTTAAATCCCTGCTGCTAATGTGCCTTATCGCCTGTTTTTGGCCGCATCACCGATCTGGCTGGTCGATGAGAATATGGCAAAGTAGTGTTTACATGTTATTTTTTTACTGGAACGCCTACCCTGCATATGATTAGCGTCAATAGTCGCTGTCTGCCTTGGCGATGTTTTTGGAGGCAGCTATCGTGGGAAAACTGGTGATGTAGGCTGTTAGCGCAGGCTTGTGAATAGGGCAATAAATCTATCGCCACTTTCGTGGCGGACAAGTGCCGATAAATTGGCGATGGGTCCTTCAGAATATGCCCCCCTGTGTCATAGACAGTAGGCAGGGGCTGGAGTATTGTTAAAACCCAATGATAAATCCAAAAAGGAAATGTTTTCCATTGTGTAATCCACTGCATCATAAATCTGTAGTCCATAGGAGCCAGAGAAATCTGGCAATTGTTTACGAAAGTATCTTTGCACTGGATGACCATTCATTTATTGTTAACGTGTGCTTTGCTGTCTTCTGAAACTCTCGTCCATGCCACCTTCCTGAGTATCCCTTGGACTGCTATGTTTCACTAATTACAGGATCAAATACTTAAGGAGTATTTTTGGAAATCAGTTTTGGGCCCAATGTCATCAAAGGTAAATGACTCTAATTGTAACATAAGGAATTTAGGTATCAACACTAGCTCCATTTGATGCCCTGAATTAGTTCCATATGGATTACTTAGATCCTGGCACAACTACAAAAACTGGTGTGATTGGTATTTTCTCATATTTTTGTACTAGTTCATATTAAAAGCTTAGCCAAATCACACTCATTCATGTCCACATCACTTACTAGTAATCTTCATTTATCCTTGCCTAAATCATCCTCATATCAGTCCTTACTTACTTGAGGCTCTATACAACTATACATCCTCAAGGCAGTTACTCTGGTATACAAAGCAGCTGAGAAGAAAGACTAACCATCAATGATGTAGTTTATTTTCTCTTTCTCTTGCCTCAAGTTGCCTATCTTCCCCAGTTCAGCTTCCCTGGCTTTACTCAGTACCAAGTAAACAAGAATATGGAGTGCCAGGTGAGACAGGTGGCTGGACAGGTGGCTGGATGGAGGAGTGGGATGTGGTGGACTTTGGCGAGGAGTAATGAAGATCATCGGTAACCAATGGGGACATCAGCTCCCCACTCATCCTTCTTGCCCTAGTCCTCAGGGCTCCATCGCGGTCGGCCTGAAACTTTGACTTTGAGACGGTCCATCGAGACCAGATGTCCCAATAGGGTGCTATAAGTTTCTATGTGCTGTAAAGTGATAAATCTGTAAAAATTCATATCTCCGGTTTCCTACATTGGATTTTTGTTTTTTGGTATCATTTTAAAGATATAAAATATATCCTATTTTTATAAAATGATGTTGAATTTTTATTATGTGTTGTGTCTTAATTATTTACTGAATTGGTGTTTTTAAATGCTTTACATACCTGTCTTTGAAGTTAAGCCCGTCTGCTTGCAGCCATGTTACCAAGGGTTGAGCATGGGAATAATTTTCTAAGACCTATTCTGAGCCCTATACTGTGTTAGTGGCCTTATTGCCAAGAACAGAAATACATTTGCCCCTACCAATAATCCACTTTCCAACATTTGGTGCTCAGTGGTGTGGATTGAGCATGGGCGGATTTTGCGAATTGGCAATCCGCGAAATTGCGTATTTACGGATTCGCAATCCACAAAATCCGCGAACTCTCGCGCAATTTGTGGATTCCTTTTTTTTTGTGTTCGCAAGTGTTTCTGCCATTTCGCAAGGGTTTTTCACCAGTTCGCAAACGCGAACTTACTTGTCGGGTAGCAACGGTCGCGACCATGTTGTTTCTACGTCTGGTTCATCACAGCACCCTCTGTTTCACCACTGCCACCCTCTGTTTCACCACTGCCACCCTCTGGCTCACCCATGCCACCCTCTGGCTCACCCATGCCACCCTCTAGTTCATCACTGTAGGTTATGGGGGGAAAAGCACCTGCCCTGCCTCAACTAACATGAATGAATTAGGGGCTGATTAATGTGTCACTGAATTTGAACTTCCAGGCTGGCACCTGCTTCCTTATCTGTAATTGCTTTCTGTTGCAGTGTAATTTTTTTAACAGGACCTTTGTTGTATACTTGTAGCTATTCTCTGAGCCTGCTGTGAGGGTCAGAGCAGGGTCATAGAATAGTTGCAAGTAGGCAACTGAACTCTGAAGGGGCCCCTCAGGAAGCACTACAGGGAATGGTTACTAATGATAAGATTGAACTTTTGCACCTGCTGAGTGCTTTCAGTTTTGCAAAAATCCAAATATCCAGCAGCATCCACAAAAAGTAACCCTTCCAGGTCAAGATCCAAATCAAAGTGACCAGCACATGAAGAAAGCACTGGGAGGAGCCTGCTGGACAGGAACAGGAAGTTGGAGACTGTGGGGCACTTCCTTCCTCCCAACCCCCCCCCCCCCAAAATGGACTCCTTGCAAAAAAAAAGTGCAGGCAAATGTCAACCTGAGGAGTTATTCTGATAAAAATCATAATTTTCAAGGTTTATGCTGCCTGCTGGTGGATTTCTTGTGCGAAATTGCAAATTTTGCAATCTCGCAATTGTGAGATTGTCGCTGCCCGCCGCATCTACGTGTTCGCAAGTGTTTACTCCCGCGATGCATGATCAAGGGCCTTTATGACGTACTCGCGTTGCCAAACTCTCGCTGTGCAAGGTGGCAAGCCGCAATGACGTCGACAAACTCCAGCGGGATACCGCAGCAAGTTCCAAAATGGCGCAGCACACGCAAACATGGAGAAAAACAACTCTGCAAACGCTGAATGACGGTAAGTGAACGCTGCGCGCCGCAAAATTGTATAGTATTCTAGTTGGCAAGTGCGACCAAGCAAAAAATACGCTTCGCACGGATTTACGAATTTTCGGCAAATTCGCGAGAGTTCACGGATTGCGAATTTGCCGAAAATCCGCGAGCGGAATGGATTTTACGCCCATGCTTAGTGTGGATGAGGACTTGTGGTTAAAAGTACACCTTTCAATAAAGTGAATTAAGATTATAAAAATCCTCTAAATTGCCTTAGAACAAAACTTTTGAGTTTGATTTATGGAATTTGGACTAAACTGTTTTTAATCCATTGTTTTGATTTTTCCCAAGTGTTCTAAGTTTGTTGTGCCTAGTTGTTGTGACCCAAAACTAGTGAACAATCGAGCTGGACCTGGCTAAACTGTCTCAGTTCAGGATGGCTGATTTTAGGGTACAGTGTAGGTTTAGGGGGCTGCCTGCTTCCAACAAGATTAGGAAGGCAGGGTTGCTTAAGTCCCTACAGACCTGGGCTGGGGTAGCGGAAGAGATTCAAGGGGGGGTGGAGGGTGTTCCTCCAACCTCACCCAAGAGAAGGGTGAGGATGGTGCCTCTTCCATTATCTCTAATGTTAGCCATATGATTCCAGATGGTGGGAGTGGGGAAGTGTCCCTTACTCAGGAACCACCCCTTCCCTTGCAGAGAGACAGTTTGAGGCTCAATTACCCTTGATTGCATTGGAGAAGGAGACATTGGAATTGGCTAAGAAGAGATTGAAGAGGGAGGAGGCGTTCAAAAGAAATGGTGGCAGTGAAAACTATGAAGTTTGTGAAATGTCAGAGGGGGTGCATTTGATCCTAAACTTCCCAAGGGTATAGTGTCCAAGTACACAGAGGGGGATAACATTGACAGGTGGCTAGTAGCTTTGGAGAGGGCCCTTAGGATGAGTAGGGTCCACTCTAGGTATTGCGGTGCACTCCTATGGGAGTTGATTCCAGTAGCTGGGAGGGATAGGCTCCTGACCCTGAAAGGAGAGGATGCAGAATCATGCCAGGTGATGAAGGCATGCTTGGTCAAGAGATTTGGTCTGACTCCAGAGCAGTACAGGGTGAGGTTTAGAGGCACCCAGAAATTGAGTTCAAAGTCGTGGTTAGACTTTGTGGACGTTTCAGTGAAGGCACTGAAAGACTGGATTGTAACAAAGTTGCCACATTGGAGGGATTGTATAATTTGTTTTTGAAAGAACATATTTTGACTTATTGTGCAGAAGAGAAGTTACGCTAGTATCTAGTGGACTCTAAGCTGATAGACCCCAGAGAGCTGGGGAAGCAGCTGATGAGTGGGTAAGAACCTGGGTTTTCATTTTGGACCGGGGGGGCAGAAGACAGGGGGACAGGTCCCTTCCCAAGGGAAAGCCAAGGGACAAGAAGGTCAAAAACCTAAGGAGTCCTCCAAAGACCCACAAACACCTGCACAAGAAGGGGGAGCCGGACCAACCCAAATTCAAAGGGAGGGGGTATCAGGGAAAGAATGTTAGGTTCTTTGATCCCTCAAAAGTGGGTAAGTGCTTTGACTGTAACCAGCCAGGGCACAAACAGGGAGATGCTGTCTGTGCCAAGAAGCTCCCCCCTAAGGGGCCATCCGCAGTGATTGCCAGTGTAAGTGTAGGGTTGGCGAGTGGTGTCCCAGAGAGGGGTAGTCAGGTGGTGGAAGCAACCTTAGTGTCCCTGGGTGGGGTGAATATTGGAACCCTTGCTGCCTTAACTCCAAACATGGACAAGTAAAGGCAGAGGCCTAAAGTGAATCGGACAGAGGTTGAGGCTATCAGAGACACTGGGGCTAGTGTAACTATTGTCCTGGATCAGCTTGTGCCTCCAGGAAGGTTGTTACCTGGTGAGTTTCACCAGGTGTCTTATGCAGAAAGCAATACCAAAGTCCATCCAATGGCTGTGGTGTATATGGAATGGGGAGGTGTGACAGGCCCTATGTAGGTGGCTGTGTCTAAGGTGCTCCCAGTCCAGTGTTTATTGGGCAATGATCTTGAAGCCTCAGAGGTGGAGAGAGGACTCAATATTAAAAAATTGGAGCTCCCTGAGTAGGTATGAGCTGTGACTAGGTCACAGACTAGCCAGAAGGGATGGGCTGGACACTTGGACCCTGGAACAAAGGGCCAAGCATCCAAGGACAAGGGCACTGGTCCTGGTGAGCCAGCCCAGGGAACTCCAGAGGTACAGGAAGAATCTATCCCTGATGGGGAGGATCTGGCCTCCATCCCTGCCAGAACTGTTAGATTTTGTAGAACTGACAGGAGCAGGTGGACCCTCCAGAGAGGAGTTCAGTAAGAGACAGTGTGACTGCTCCACTGTTGGGGGCTTGAGGTGGATTGCTTCTAAGCAAGAGGAGGGAGATGACAGTGGGTTTCATAAACTCTACCTGGAAGATGGACTGCATTATACTGAGGCCAGAAACCTCAAGGAGGGGACCACCAGGAGGTTGGTGGTGCTCCAGAAGTACAGAGAGTACATCCTGACTTTGGGTCATGATATCCCCTTGGCAGGACATTTGGGACAGAAAAAGACATGGGATCTGTTGGTGAACCATTTCTATTGGCACCATAAGTCTGAAAAGGTAAAGGAGTTTTGCAGCTCCCGTGTCACCTGTCACACCAGTGGCAAGGCAGGGGGCAAGACAAAGGCTCCCCCAATACCAGTGCCAGTGGTTGGGGTTCCTTTTGAAAGGGTGGGAATGGACATTGCTTGTCCCCTGGACCCATCTACTGCCTTAGGGAATAGGTATATCTTAGTGGTAGTGGGCCATGCCACTAGGTACCCTGAGGCAATCCCTCTTAGAACTATTGATGCTACTGCTGTGGCTAGAGCACTGCTAGGTGTGTTCACCAGAGTTGGTTTTCCAGAAGAGGTGGTATCAGATAGAGGCACAAACATCCTGTCCAGCTATCTGACTGCTATGTGGGATAAATGGGTTGTCAGAGAAACTCAGGAGTAGATGGGATGTTCTCCTCCCATGCGTATTGTTTGCCTACAGGGAGGTGCCACAGAAAGGGGTTGGTTTCAGTCCCTTTGAGTTGTTGTTTGAGCACCCTGTGAGGGGACCATTGAGCCTCCTGAGAGTCTTTTGAGAAGCCTCTTAAAGAAGCAAAGGACAATGTGCTTGACTGTGATGGCCTGAGATCTAGATTGGCAGAGTACATGTACAAGGCAAACAGGAATCTGGAAGCCAGCCAGGAGTTCATGAAGCACTGGTATGATCAAGAGGCTACTATGCCTGAGTATACTTCAGGACAATTGGTGTGGGTGTTGGAGCCTATGGCTCCCAGGGCCCTCCATTACAAGTGGAGTGGGCCCTATCTAATCCTAGGAAATAAGGGTGAGGTTACCTGTTTGGTTGACCTTGGCAGCCCAGGAACCCTCATAGGGTCCTGCATGTGAATATATTGAAACCCCACCATGACAGGGCAGACATGACCATGTTACTGCTCACTGATGAGGGTTTGGAGGAGGAAACTGGGCCTGTGCCCGACCTCCTCTCCACTAATGTGCAAGATGGGTCAGTAGCGGGAGTGGTACTCTCGCCCAAGTTGACAGACCAGCACCACAGAGACTGTAAGCAAGTGCTGGAGCAGTTTGCTGGCCTATTCTCCTTGACCCCAGATATCACAGAGTGGTGTGTGCCCCACATTGACACTGGTGGCAGCTTACCTGTCAAAAATAAACTGTAAGGATTTCCTGACCAAGTCAGAGCCAGCATTAAAGCTGAGATTACTAAGATGCTGGAATTGGGGGTAATTGAACCGTCTGAGATTCCATGGGCCAGTCCAGTGGTGCTGGTACCTAAACCTAATCCTCAGGGGGGGCCCAAGGAGTTAAGGTTCTGTGTGGACTAAAGTGGATTGAATGCATTCACAAAGACTGATGCTCACCTTATACCTAGAGCCGATGAGCTCATTGATAGGTTAGGGGTTGCTAAGTACCTGAGTACTTTTGATTTGACTTCAGATTACTGGCAGATTGCCCTCACTGACGGCGCAAAGGAGAGGTCAGCGTTTTCCACACCAGAGGGACATTATCAGTTCAAGGTAATGCCTTTTGGTTTAAAGAATGCACCTGCCACCTTCCAAAGGTTGATGGGTTGGAACAGTTCAGTGCAGCTTACCTGGATGGTATAGCTGTATACAGATCTACATGGGGGATCACTTAAGCCACCTAAGGGGAGTGCTTCAGGCCATGCAGCAGGCAGGCCTGACTATTAAGGCAAGTAAGGGCCAAAAAGGGCAGAGTTCTGTGGTGTACCTGGGCCACCTGGTAGGTGGGGGCCATGTACAGCCTCTCCAAGCTAAAATCAAAATTATTTTGGATTGGACAGCTGCTGTTACCCAGACTCAGGTCAGGGAATTCCTTGGACTGACAGGATACTATATAAGGTTTTTTCAAAATTATGGGACCATTGTGGGGCCCCTAACAGAGCTCACTTAAAAAAAGAGGCCCAATAAGGTGGATTGGACCCCAGAGTGTCAGAAGGCTTTTGACACTCTGAAAGCTGCTATGTGTTCAGCACCAGTGCTGCTGGGCCCTGATTACACAAACAAATTTGTAGTTCAGACAGATGCTTCAGAGCAAATGAATGTGCAGTGTTGGCACAATTGCCTTTATTAGCAGGAGGCTTCTTCCCAGAGAACAGAGGTGGAGTGCCATTGAGAGAGAGGCGTTTGCTGTGGTTTGGTCCCTGAAAAGTTGAGACCATATTTGTTTGAGACTCACTTTTGTGTTCAAACTGACCACTGTCCTCTCAGATGGCTCATGTAGATGAGAGGGGAGAATCCCAAGCTGTTAATGTGGTCCATTTCCCAACAGGGAATGGACTTTACAGTGGAGCACAGACCTGGGGTTGCAAATGAAGATGGACTTTCCAGGTTTTTCCACTTAGCTGATGAGGACTACCAGGATGTAGGTTAGTAACCCATCACCTTTCGTTTGGGGGGCCACGTTGCAAAGTCATCCTATGCCCTGGGAACCCCCCAACTTTTTGCTGAATGGTACTGGAGGTAACTGACTTTGACTGACCCTGCAGAGCCCAGGGCCAGTACTATGCTGAAAGAGACATATTTAGAATACAGTGAAAACACCTACATACACTATGGTACACTATGGTATGGGGTACCCCTGTGATTGGCATGACCTACCCTATCAGACCTTATTAAATAATAGGGCAGGGGGATTAAAACTTCCTAGAAGTCCCTAGTCAACAATGGGGAATGGCAGTTTAGAGGCCATCAGCTTTTTCTGCACTTGCATGTGTGCACTGCTGAAGCTAAAACTAAAGCCCTGTGGATTACCTTGCTGTAAAGGAACTAAAGAGTGGACTTCCCTGCAAGCTACAGGTTAACAGAGCTCACCAGGAACATCATCACCAAGGGTCCTCAACCTGAGAACGACCAGTGGATTTGTAAGGGTTTTGTCCAAGTGGATTGTGGGAACTGAAGTCCTCAACTTTCAAGGGCCATCTTGGAGCTTCCAGACCCTTGGAGTAAGTTTGAGACACTTTGTGACCCCTTAAGGAACTTCAGGAAGAAGTTCCAGAAGTTTGGAGAACTTTGGCGCAACTTTGAAAAAAATCACCATGGGGGACTGACTCAACCAGGCCAGCCAAGCTGCCTGCCTTTAACCGCGAGCCGGCCAAGCCATCCAGCTTCATCCCACTAAAAGCTCTGTAGGTCCGACTTCCAGAGTTTGACCGGGAGTAGAAGAAATCCGAGGCCGGCGAACCCTCACCGAATACAGCGTGGTGAAGAGCATCGAGGGATGCCGCGAGAAAAAGCTCCAGAAAAGTTTCTACGTCCGAAGATAAAAACTGTGGGCCCGATTCACAGAACTAACTTAAGACAAAATCCTAAACTTACTACTTTTGGTATTCACAGAAGTTAGGATTTTGTCTTAAGTTTGACTTAAGACATACTTAAGACAGACTTAAGTTAGGATTTTGTCTTTCAATTGGATACCTTTAATTGTTCTGTGCATAAAAGGAATCAACTTAAGATGTTTCAAATGGAGTAGAAAAGTCAGGATCGGAGACCACAAGCTTGTCTCTAATTTGTGAAATTACCTGAAGTTGAGGTCCCTGTACATATTTTCCTTTAGGAACAGGGCAAAATTCTTCATTATCGTCAGGATCTGCTGCTAAGAGTTTATCCAGAAGTACATATGCTGTAGTCCCAATAGCATCTGCTACAGCATCTGAAATCGAAAGTGTAAGTCGCTACGAGAAAAAGTAATAAAGACTTCCCTATTCTCACGTTCAGTCTTCTGAGAAACATGGTGCCTCCTCGCAGAGCATTTCTTGACCTCCATCTTGCCACATAACAAACAACTACTACCATAGAGACTTCTTAAATATGGTTTAGAGGGAGGGGCTATTGCGAGATATGAGGTTTCTCTAAGAAACACAACACTTTAAATACCACAAAGAAAGCATTTGCCATAAGCAGAAGGTATACTCTTATATTTGATCTGCAAATTAAAAACATTAGGACCTTACAGACAGAGACATGATTATTGGGTCAAAGCTGTGATCCTAAGACCTTGACAACAAATGAGTTGCTCGCTCTTTTCATTTTTTTCAGGACAGCTCATGCAGCTCCTTACTTGAACAACTAAGTCTTAAGCTTGAATCTAAACTAGGAGGGAACTTTATTTTCTGAAGAAGGAGAAAATAAGTTGCTAAATCAGAGTTGTCTCTTCAAGTGAAAAGTAATTCATGGCATGGAAGATCGAAAACAAAATCTTGTTCTCTCCCAGCTCAGTTGCCTCAGCTACAGCACTTGATTAGTTCAGAACACATACTGATTTGACACCAAACATTAATAGTTAAAGAAAATGTCTATGCTTCAGGCAGGTACGTCTCCGCAGGAGCCAGAAAAAGTGAAGTCGGGGATGGGCAAAATGAGGCAATGGAAATCGAAGACAGACTGCCATAAAAGAAGGTTAGTCCTTCTTCTGAACTTTCCATACTAGGGTAGGTGTCTTGAGACGGCATGTTACCTTAAGTAAAGACTGGAGGACGAGGAGGACGAGAGAGTAATGTTTTGCATTGCCTGCAACCAATGACCTTCTGTTAGTATGTACTGCCAGACTCGGTCCAAATTGCATAGTAGTTGCATCGGTACCCTTGCCCCACAACCCTCCACCCAAATGATACACAGACAAGTATGTTTGGGAATAAAAAAGTTGCAGGTTTATTTGTGGTACAAATAACATAGCGGGTTAACTGACAGGCGACCCCTCCACCCCTCCACCCCTTGTTGCAGGGCGCCTGAAGTAGAGCCAAAGAAGCAGACACTAGTGGCCCTGGCCACGTGTCGACCTGGGAGGCAAGCCTCCCCCAATGGACCTATCGTCCACCTGCCCCGCCCACCTCTGAACAAGGGAGAGTCAACTCACACCTTGCCCAGCTAGGAGGGGCGTTATTAGCAAACCCCCGGTTGCTCAGGTTTACAACCGCCCTAAGGACTAACGGGGTGCCGTTGAACCAAGTCCCCAAGAAGGGCCCCTTGGCTATGTATGACTCAGTATTGTGCCTCTCGCACTGTGGCTTCAGGTCCTGTTCCTGCGCCTGTCCTGTATGGGGGTCGCCTTGTAACTCCTCCTCCAACCTGGAAGACAAAAACATCATTACTATTCCCCCCTCCCCACTTCCCCCCTTCCATCGGGTGAGCGGTAGGGAGGGGAGTAAAATTGCGGGCCTCGCGTCCGGCTTCGTGGGGGGAAGTGAGGGAGAAGGAGGGGGCTCGGGGCCTGTGACTAGGCTGGCGAGGACAGCCAGGAGCGACCGACGGGGACAAGGGGCAGCAGCAAAGAGGGCGCCAAGGAGGAAGTGCGCCCCATATCAGTCCAGCCAGGAGGGGGGGTGGCCTGGATGTCCGGCCCCGCCCACCCACCCTCCCCAAGGCGGGCCTGCGGTTCCCTGCGCACTACTACGGGGTTTGCCCTCCTATGGGGTCCCCTGCAGGGACCGCGGGCCTCCCGCATAGTAGTTGCATCGGTACCCTTGCCCCACAACCCTCCACCCAAATGATACACAGACAAGTATGTTTGGGAATAAAAAAGTTGCAGGTTTATTTGTGGTACAAATAACATAGCGGGTTAACTGACAGGCGACCCCTCCACCCGCAACCCCTTGTTGCAGGGCGCCTGAAGTAGAGCCAAAGAAGCAGACACTAGTGGCCCTGGCCACGTGTCGACCTGGGAGGCAAGCCTCCCCCGATGGACCTATCGTCCACCTGCCCCGCCCACCTCTGAACAAGGGAGAGTCAACTCACACCTTGCCCAGCTAGGAGGGGCGTTATTAGCAAACCCCCGGTTGCTCAGGTTTACAACCGCCCTAAGGACTAACGGGGTGCCGTTGAACCAAGTCCCCAAGAAGGGCCCCTTGGCTATGTATGACTCAGTATTGTGCCTCTCGCACTGTGGCTTCAGGTCCTGTTCCTGCGCCTGTCCTGTATGGGGGTCGCCTTCTCTTTTTCCACAGCCCTGGGCGTGGCACCCGCTGCGCCCAGAGCCCCCACTACCTAGCCTTTAGTTCTCTTCCTTATCTACATCCTGCTCTTTCTAGCGCTTCCCCCAAGTCTAAGAGGAAAATCGCCATCCCAACTTTGGACAAATGCACCCCGTCGGATTCCCAGCAACCAATAGACTTGGCATGCAGCAAGCCATGCCTGATAAAACCTATGCCTCTCTGTTCGCTAAATTTGCGCATTGCCGCGTTTACGCGCCTGCGGGTTATTTCCAGTGCTTCCCGTGATAGTGCCCCATGCCAAATAGGTCTGGGCGAAATCTCTGACCAGTAGATGTTGCACTGACCTAGCTCACCGCTCAGGGTGCTCAAGTCTTTCCTCATTGTATCTAACAAACGCCTTTTGCCTAATGCGACCAGGTCGTTCCCTCCCAGGTGCACCACTAGAACGCTTGGCCTCTGCTTGTGTTCCCTCACTAATCTACGCAGGGTCCCTAACAGTGCAGCCCAGTGCATCCCCGGGAAGCCGAACCATGATATCTTGGTGTTGGTAAGCCCGTGCTTCCAAGTGGTGGCATTCACCCATCTCGCCAGTCTCGTGACATAGGAGTGCCCCAACACCCACACCTCTTTCCCTGCAATAAAACACAGTGTGTTGTAAATTGTATTTTATTGACATACTTTAAAGGCACTTCAATTACAAAAACACACCACGTGGCTACCAAATTGTGAACCACCATGTTACTTAAGACATGATTATTATTATTTACATTATTTACACATCATTGACCACCTGTCTGCTCACCGGGAGTATCACACTCAGCGGTCTGACGTACCTCCTGTAGCAGTTAGAGTCCCAACGACCCACTTTTTTAATTGTTTCATCAGGGAGGCCTGCCCTGAAGGCCGTGGTGGCCGCGCCTATCCTAAAGGAATGCGTGCTAAACTTGGCCCCTTCTATTATGTATCCTGCCAAGAACAAGCACTAAGGGTCTGTACCCTGAAATTTCACTCTGGGTGACCTCTTTTCAACTCTGCTCAATGTTGCAAGCTTCTTCTCACACATGTATTGCCCTCTTTCAAAAGTGTCAAGTTTGTAGGTGTGTTCAGCACTTTTTAGCTGCTGCACAGAAATGACAAACTATTGGGCAAACAAAGTATA
Organism: Lissotriton helveticus; assembly: GCF_964261635.1. Taxonomy (NCBI): domain Eukaryota; kingdom Metazoa; phylum Chordata; class Amphibia; order Caudata; family Salamandridae; genus Lissotriton; species Lissotriton helveticus. The sequence continues at coordinate 176,409,301 of NC_136065.1, forward strand.
TTTTTCATGAACTTCTAGAGCTTTGAACCAAACGGGGGTCCTTTAACACTTCCCTCCTGTGGTCTACCTAAATGACAAGTGACGTAGGATGTGCAGTTGACTTGGACTATCTAGCTAAAAATAAACCGAAAACACAGCAACAGCCCAACCTGTCGTGTCAAGCTGTGATAAGGACACCCACGCTTGCAATAATGTTGGTGCTTGTAAGCAACGCAGGGCAGAGCGAGATGCCGCGCGCCCAGCGATTTGCCAAGGCAGCAATTTCCCCAGCGCTTGAGGTAAAGAAACATGACATGACAGAGAGTCAGCCATTACAGTCAGACAAGCAATGTTTCACAATCAAGAGTCTTCTGTCAGAGTTCAAAAGGATACAGTACCCTCTCTTCTGAGCGGGGACGTAGCGCAGCAGCGGTTATTGTGACGCAGCAGCCCTGAGGCCGCTGAAACTGCTGAGCGCGGGAACAGAGCGCGCGCCATGCTGTAATGAGAGGGTCAGAGCAGAGCGAAGATGAGGGGGGAGCAAAGTACATGGGAAGGGCGGCCTAGCAGCTCCATTCAGCAGTAACAAGGCCATAATGAGAGAAATGCTGTAAATTCCAAGCAGTAAGGAAGAGTATAAGAGACCTGAATTTAGACTGATCTGAGCAGACACTCGAATTAGGATCTGGTTATCCAATAAAGCTCGAGTTTATAGCTCTGTGTGACAGCTTTCTATTTGATTTATTAGGAAGGAAGGAGAAGTCATTAGCGTATCAAATCCACCAGACAAAGGGCCTTAGAGCCCTGACAAGCCATTTAACTTCGGCATGTCTGCACTGGCCTATATAAAATGCAAACTCTCCTATGGTAAAGGAATACATGCAGTTGAAAAAAAGCACAGCGTAAAAAGTGAGAAAAAATAATTTGGAGGAATACGAATGTCTTTGTTAGGTAGACATTTCTTTGAGCTGCTGATCGCCTCATCTATACATCAAGATTGTTACCTAGTGCTTGCACAGCAGGCAACTTTTACTGTATGACATCATAGCACTGCTGTCATTTCCAGGAGTGGTGTGTGGGTAGAGGAGGCTTTATGTCAAAAAAGACTTTTTGTATTTTGTGCAAAGGCCACAGATCTGCACTAATCATGACTTTGGGGCGAAGAATATCATTGTATCAGATGTGGTAATAGAACTCTATAGTGAGCATGACACTATGGGGCATATGTATCAATATGAAGTTTTGCGAATCTCAAATTGCAAGAATTTGCGATTCGTAGTTTCAGATTCGCAAAACGGGATGTATATAAAAAATCCCTAAAGTTTTGCGATTTCATAAATTTCGCAAAAAATTCTCTGAATTTTGTTTTGCGATTCCTTAATAGCGAAATTCAGAAATTAAGAAATCGCAAATCCGGGAATCTGCAATATAGGTGCAGCTTGATGACATCACAACCAGAAAGTGGGAGTGATTAGCTGCACATGTTTGCCTGAGCCACAGTCAGAGGCAGTTTGGAGTGTGTTTGGAGGCTGCACAGCACATCAAGAACCCCAAATGGAGTCTCAGAGGCCACAGGAGGGTATGGAGGGTGAGAAGAGGAAAAGGAAACACACATTTTCAGAGAAATAGCAGGAGGTCCTCACTGCAGCCATGAGCTCCTTTTTAGTAAGAAAGCCCTGAAAGTACCAGAAGCAAGAAAAAATAAGATATGACTGCAAATACAGGAGAAGGTGAATGCTGTGGGTGCGACCAATCGTACCATCGAAGAATTGCGCAAGAGGTGGTACGATATGTGCCAAAGGTCCAAGGGGAAGGTGGCAGCTAGATTGAAGGAGTCACAGAAGACCGGGGGGAGAACATCCACAGCAGGAGAGCCAACACCCCAGGAAGAGCTGGTGGAGTCCACTCTCCTGACTGAGAGTGTAAGTGGTGTGGCTGACATTGACAGCTGCTCCGACCCTGCATCCAGCAGTCAAGGTAAGATACATGGAAAATAATTTTTGTACACCTCCCCATAGCATGCACACTGTGTAGAATGTGTAACATAAAGACAACACTTGTCACTCCGGTCCACTCCTTACAACACACACAGCAATGCATCATGGGAGTTGTAGTTGGATGTAGGATAGTTTGTGAATGAGACATAGGAAATCATGCCTAAAATGTGGGTTGCAGTTAAGGCAAAATGACAGTGTCAGGAGTCAGACAACTTAAAAGTTTTAAACTTTATTGAGTCCAAAATGCAGACAAAACACAAACTCATATGTCCCCCTTTACCTCCACAGCACAATCCAGGGCACTTGAGGACAATGCAGAGGGAGAACACATACCAATTAATTTGGAGCACTCCGATGATGGGGACACAAGTGGTGACTCACATCAGACACCCATTATGCGCAGGAAGTGCACATATGTCCCCCCACTGGCTCCATTGGAGGACAACTTAGACGCCACAGGGGAGGCAAGTGAGGATAGACTGGAAAGGCAGGAAGTGTCTGATAGTCATGGACATGAAAGACCACAAAACAGTGTAGCAGCAATTGAGGCACGGCGGTCAAGGCCCAGGAGCAGCACTGGCCCTGACCAGGAACATACTCTTTTTGCTGGACTTGAGCAGAACATGCTTGGAGTTCAGCGCCTGCAACACAAAGCATTACGTTCAATTAACAGGCAGCTGAGCACCCTCAACAAAAATCAGCGGAACATGGGGGAGGGCATCATGCCATGGCAGGTGCCATACAAAACTCTGTTTTAAGAATCCTTAAAATCACCCATTGTGATGTGATGATCCGCACTTACAACCTTGCTCTACATGAAAGGTTCGTCCTTGTTTGGTCATTATTTTTTTGACTATTTCAGGTAATTTTGAATGCACTGTAGAGGCACGAGTGTGTTCCAGCATTCCAGACCCGGTTCTTTAAAGATATTCGAATTGTACGGACCGCACCATCACGCCACCGTTTCATTTTGACATGTGAGTGTAATTGTCTTGGTTCATCTCACCGGTTTTTCATTTCGCTACACATCACGTTCAGTGCATGACAGTCAACGTTCCTTTTTGTACATTTTTTACAGGACATTGACCCGCCAGACTCTTCATACCATCACATCTTTCTGTGGTCTTTCTCACAAACTTCGTGTCATTTTCATCAGCACTGTTCAAGTGAGTGTACCAGCCAAAGTTGTATAACCATTAATTTCATTGTCATGATTCAAACACGAGTATTGTTATTTTTTACACTTATTTCATAATTTATATCTGTGGTGAACTATGAACTTTGCAAGTTGATGTTTCTTTCAAAGGAGTGAAAGCAATTCATGTTTGTGTCGTTTCAGGTACCGCCCCTGACGAAGGGCCAAGTGGCCCGAAATGCATTGGGCAGGGCAAACTTGTGAGATGAAAATTAATAACTTGATGTGATGTAAACATCAAACTTTTGTTCATGATCAATTCATTGTATCTTCTTGAAACTAAATGAATATTGTGTACTACAATGGTACGATACTAGTAAATATACATATTGATTGCAACTTACAACGTCTATGAGTTCTTATGTAATTTTGTATGCTGACATTAGTTACATTTAGACTTTAATACCATGTAATCATCCACTTTTGGATTCGCAACAGTGCACAGAGGGCAAGCGGTTTCGCTTTATTCTATCATGCAGGTGCCAGACAAAACCTATGCGACACACTACAACGGAATGAAATTGCCAGGGATGAGGCTGCCCAACATGCCAATGCATGACTGCACAATTATACAAAGGCGGTGAACCGCCTCTGCACCATCACCAGCAACTTTACCCGTCGCAGCATTACTATGCAGCTGCAAATGACACACTGCTGCCAGGACATTGCGAGAGGGCTGGAACAGGTAACAAACGCAGTGGAACAAATGGAAACTGCAAACTCTGGTGGCAGCACACTCATGGTCTCTGGGGAGAGCGAAGAGACCTCCAGTAGGAGCAGCATCACTCCTACATTGCCTGATGCACGACGTCGCAGTGGCAGACAAGGTGCTACAGCTAGGCAGACAACGGAGGGCTCTCAGACAGAACACCACCTGCACCAAACCGCCGTCACTGGAGGAGGTGAACTAAACATAAACACTTTTGTGAAAAGGGGTGAAGCAACCCACCTAAACAGATTATTGCACATTATTGATCAGTACCTTCATTGTGTACAAAACATGTGTTGGGTACTGTTAAAATTATTGAGTGTGAAGTGTGAAAAAAACACATCACATGTACCAAAAAGCATTTTGGCTCATCACCTTTATTTCTTACCTAAAAGTAGTTTTGTGTTATCTCAGACTGTCTCTGACATCCAGCAGCTGCCCCGACTCCTGCTGCTGCCCTGCCAGGGGGAGGTGGGCAATAATCATCCGATGTGTCTGTGTCGCTCACATCAATTGTGGTGCCTTTACTCATAGTCATATTGTGGAGCTTTGCGCAGCTTGTCACGATTTTACAGTATGTCTCAGGGCTGTATTGCAGTGCCCCTCCACTTTTAAGTAGGCATCTGAACCGGCTCTTTAGTATTCCAAAGGTACGTTCTATGACGCTGCATGTTGATCTGTGTGCCCTGTTATATCTCCTCTCCCTTGCTGGATCCAGATACGGTGTTAGGATGAAGTCTCGGACTGCGTAGTCACTATCACCTGCATGGATACAAATAATAGGTTCGTCAATGTTCCCCCTCCCAAAAGAAATAGTGAATGGATGTTTGTGTGCTATTGATTTACCTAGCAGGTATCCCTCTCCAAAGTCTCCAGCACTCAGACATCTGTGTATCCCACTATGTCTGAAGATGAAAGAGTTGTGTGTGTTGCCAGGGTATTTTGCTACAATGTCGTCGATAATATACTTAGCATTGCACACAATCTGTATATTCAGGGGATGGTAGCATTTTCGGTTCCTGAAAACATATTATGTTGCTGCTGGGGGTGTGAGGGCCACATGGGTCCCATCAATGCAGCCAATGACATGGGGGAAACGTACAATTTGATAAAAGTCAAGTTTGGTTTGCTGTAATGCCTGTTGGGTGCTGGGGAAGTATATATGATGTGCTAGCCTCTGCAGCATTGCATCCAAAATGGCATGGAAAAAGCAAGATAGTGCACTCTGTGAAACCCCGCCAACCTCTGCTATGACTCCTTGAAAACTCCCTGAGGCCAGGAGGTGCAGTGAGCACAGGACATGCACATGGGTGGGAATTGTTTGTGTCCTGCGTGTTAGGTGTTCCAAAAAGGGTCTCAGCTCCTCAATCAGGTCCAAGATGGTCTGTGGGTGCAGCCTGTACTTCTCCTGGTCCTCTTCAGTCTGCTGGAACAGCGTGATGCGCAGCCTGAAATTACGCTCCTGTCACAGTCTCCTCTGTGCAAAGGCACGGATACGCAGCCTCCTGGCTATCACATATAGTGCTGCCATTGTGGAAGTTTCAGTTGCATTGTGGGCTGCTTTTTATACCTTGCACCTGGTTACCACCTGCATGCACTTGGTGGTAATTGCGAATTCTTAATTTGCAATTTTCTCATGTTTGCAATTTGCGATTTTTTGTAACATTTCATTGCGATTTCTTATTTTCTGATATCCAGTTTGCGAATTTCGCAAACAGAGAAAATCACAAATTGAGAAATCGCTAGGAAATTCGCAGAATTCATGTTATCACAACGTAAGAAATTGCTATTTATTTTGCGATGCGATTGAGCCTCATACATCTGTAATAGCAAATTTGTAATCGCAAACGCTGTTTTTTGCGATTTGCAGCATTTGCAACTAAAGATTCGGTTGATACATATGCCCCCTATGTGAGAAATGAGAAGTGCATGGGTGGAGAGTGTGTGATGAACTCCACATTGACGGGAAACTGTCAATGAAGAATCAGGTGTCGTCGGTGGTGGGTACATGCGTCGGCCTTCTTAGGCAATTGCGGAAAATCTCGCAGATGCTGTCTTTCTCTACTTTGAGAACGGTAGTGTCTGCAACAATCTTAGGGCGCCTCGATTATGGAAACTCCCTTTATGTTGGACTCCCTCAGCAGCAACTCTCAAGATTACAGATTGTAATGAATGATGCTGCGAGGTTGATCTTTGGAAAGGCTAGAAGAGAACATGCTTCCCCTCTCCTATGCCAACTACATTGGCTTCCAATTAGGCAAAGGATTTTATTTAAGGGCATGTGCATTGCGCATAAGGCAGTTTATGGCAATGCTCCTAGATACATCAAAGATAAGCTGAGACACTATCTCCCCAAAAGAACACTACGCTCATCTGAGGAGTCTTTTCTAGTTTGTCCTCGCTACCGCACGACCACCTATGGTGGCCGTGCTCTTTCTACTACTCTACCGGCAGCTTGGAATAAACTACCGCTCTGCTTGAGGAAAGAACCAAACTTACTGCCTTTTAGGCGCAAGTTAAAAACGATTCTGTTCCGAGAAGCTTGGGGCTTGGTATGATTTGGGTGATTTTCTCCTCTGTACTGATTCGGCTGTTTACACCATAAGCGCTTAGAGACCTATCGGTGATAATTGCGCTATACAAGTTGAATAAATAAATAAAAATAAACTCAAGGGCTACAATTGTGCTTTAATAATACCAATGTGGATTTATGTTCTCCCCCACAAATGTAGGTATTGCGAAGAAGGATTCACAATAGAAAAGATGGATAGGCTTGTATGAGTGGTGAAATAGGGGAGTGGATAGGTGGGTGTGAGAAATCTAGTTGGGAGGTCCCAAGGCAATCAGAAGTTCCTTAGACAAAATAAACATATCTTTTGAAACTTAATTGTGTCAAAAGAGGTCTCTCACCGCTGGTGCCTGTAGGGCTCTATATGGTATGATGCTTAGCACTTGACCCACAGACTAGTGAAGAAGAGTGCTCCAAGGCTGACTCAGGGAGTGACTGTTGGCTAGAAACTCAGAGACCACATATGCACAAAATAACACTCAATAAATCATTGTCCATTAAGTGGTTTTTTTTAAGAAGTCAAGGTACTGCAAAGACACATCTAGATACTACACACAGAACTACAAATATTTTCAAGATAGTAGGTGGAATTACAATTCGGAATACAATCTAAAGGGGTCTTGCAAAATAACAAGGGTCCAAATCACATACCCTAAAGGAAAGTCACAATGAGCAAAGAACTCCCTAAATCTAATATGTTGCCATTATCTATGTTGTTATTCTGTGACAGTCTGTGCATCAGCAAGCCATACTCCACAAAAGAGAATGCCTCTATGAATGTCTATAGGAGAACATATAAGATGTTTCACAGTTGAAAAAAAGATAGACCTCTGATCTTAATCAGTGGAATTCACAATCGCAATATCAGACCAACACACACCCTTTATTATTGCATGTTACTTCAATACTCAGAAGTCTGTTGGCTAAATGAATTCATAGAAAACGTTTGCTGTCACCATGTTCCACCAAAGCTAATTGGCATACAGTCTTTAGCATTACCATTTTTCTGTTTATCCTGGGTGCCTATCAACCACTTGTGACCACAAAGCACAAGGGGTGAGATTACAGAGTCCTCTAAATAGGACCCAAAGATTTTATTGTGGGTATCCCGCTCTTCCTGGCCATCCACTTCTTCCTCTAAGGAGACTGAGACCCTGATTTAGAGGTCGGTGGAGTGGGTACTCCGTGATTATATGTAATGGCACTTGGAACAGAGTGGACGTAATATCTGTCATGTTTGTAATGGAGTGACCCATCTTCAACTGCTGAACTCTAAATCAGGTTCTTAGTTCCCCATAATTTCTCCCTTCTGTTGAGGCTTTGTAGAGGGAATGGCTCTCCAAGCACTGGATCATGCTGTGGGGGCAGAAGGTGAAATGTGCAAATGTAGTTTGTTTCCCTGCATGTGAGGTCGATTGGTAGAGCTGCTGTCTCTGTGGTGTAGAGGCTATTAGCATAGAGAGCGGGAGTACAGTGCAGTCGGAACCCATGGTTTCCAGGAAGCATGCCTCCTCACATTGTCACGTTACTGAGGTCATGGTGGCCCTGGAAAAAAATGGCAATTTCCCTTTGTTCACCCTCCTCTAACCAGTGGCAATTTTATATAAATGTTGGTTCATATGAAGGTCCCCTCATGGGGCCCAACATGTAAATTCTCCTCACAGGGTTTAGGACAGTCATGCTCTGGGTTCCCCGATGGCTGTAGATTCCCCTAGCTCCAGGATGCCCTTGTCAGTAGATAACATTCTTTACTCACGCAACAGGAAATTTACAGATGACTAGGGTATTGCTGAACCAATTCCAGCCATGCTTTTACTGTTTGGTTACTGATGATGTGCCCCAGTCACCAGGGGCAGATGTTATGCAGCCTTGCACAGCATCAGTGCTGCATTTTCGTCCTTTAAAATATATTTTTTTTAAACAGTGGTCCCAGTGGTTATTATAGGGAATTTCATAATGTAATAATGTTATGATAAATAAGTGAAATAACGTGAATATACAGAGAGAGTAATAAGACAGGCATACTTCATACTGTAGTAAAAATGTATTGTTATAAAAGGGAGAACCATGAACAAATATTACACAAGACGGAGCAAGAGGGTGAAAAAAGGTGGTCAATTCTCACACGTGGTACACACATTAGATACACATTAATGAAGTGTACAGCAGACAACACAGGCCAATTAAGCCACAATCCAAAGGAGATCATTGTTTTCCATTGTACACATGACCAGGAGTTAAAAGGAAGAGTGGCTTATGGAGCAAAGTCGATGACATTTCGCCTCTGTTCAAATGAATAGCCTTCATCAGGACGGAAGAGCAGAGAGGTGGCCTGAGTAGAGTGAAGCACAGGCCAGAGGGACGATATTTACACACGAGTGGTGGAACCTGGTCAGTATAAAGTTGGTGTAGCACTAGCTAGGAAGGATATTCCAAACCAGGGATAATGAGTAGTAGGGGCTCTAATGAGAAATTAATCAAAGGGCACCCAGATGCAAGTGCAACCTGTCGATATACAAGAGTGGAGGTGGCTGCCAGAAAAGGGGAAGAATCACACCAAGGCTGCCAGCTTTCCGGAAAGGAGGACAGCACAGTGGGTGTGTAGGGGAATCCCAGTGATTAAGGAAAACAACCAGGCACCACCAGCATGACCTGTTTGAGGGCTTAGAAAATGGCTGCCACAGGGAGGAAAACAAAATGGGAGCAGTTGCGGAAATCAGACAGTCTTGCCGCTAATTGGTTAGGTGAGGAATGCAATCACCAGAGACCGGTGAATGGAGAGTCGGCACAGTCATTTCTTTCTTAAAATGATATATTTTTGCTACAGTGTGAGGTATACCTGTGATACCGTTTTTTACATGTCATGATCAGCTTGGACAGTATGGGATTATATATTAACATGGAGCAGTTTACATTCAAGTGGATCACCCAGTGAAGCTGGAAATAACTCAAACATTGTATGATGCAGTCTGTGATGTGATAGCACACGTAGCAGGGCATTGGTTGATTTTGCAGTGCAAACCTGTATAGTGATATCATTCTTGTCAACATATGTCACCCATAGTAAACAGCTGCCTGCGAGGAAGTTGTTAAATTGCTTTTGGTTCCATGGTTAATGCAATATAAAAGATGTAATTTAGTTTGACTAACGGCAAGCACAGTGTACTTGTATCACAGACTGTTGTTAATTTCGGTCATGCCTAGATTGTACAGTGAACAGTATCTGGCTTATTTATGGCATTTTGGTATTGGGCAGAGACGCAAAAGGCACCTTGCTGCGCTGTGCTACGCCATAGTGAAAATGCATAAATGCACCGTATTTAAGCAATATGGTACATTTCTGTCCTTTCTCTCTGTGCTGGTGCTGTTTCAGCAGCCTAGTGCCAATGTGGGCCCCCTTGCACCATGGTGAAAGAGTGCTTCCACTGAATGCAGGAGTTTTTGTGCACAGAATGGGACAAACTCTTGCACCAAAACAATCATAAGAGGTGCTTTCTTCTTTCTATGTGTGCTGCACAATGGAGCACACATGGAAGGAGGAAAAACGGGAAACATCCTTTACAACGCAACTTTTACCACGCAGTGCTTTTACATCGCAACTTTTACAACGCAAACCATTACAACGCATTGCGCTGGGGGGCGCTCTAGGATAAGGAATAGATTTAATTTACTATCCAACACCTTCCCTACTATCCACGGGGACTGGAGTTGGAATAGTAAATTAAACTATTCACTATCCAGCACCCCAAAGCGCTATGCGTTGTAATGGTATGCGTTGTAAAAACTGCGATGTATAAGCATGCGTGGTAAAAGCATGCGTTGTAATGTCATACATCCAGGAAAAACAAGGAGAAATTAAGGTATTTCCCATCGTTATGCCTCACCTCAGGAAGTGCACAGATTAGGCACTTCCCCAGGTTTACATGGTTTTGTAAATCTGGGACAGCGTCAAATTCGATGGGTGTTGCATGGAAAAATCTACCGCAACGCTCATGGAACGCCTCCCAGATACAGAATAAGGTGACGCATCGATTTGCGCTGCATCGCCTTACTCATGAATATGAGGTCACTCAAAGTCACGCAGGGTGGCTTTGCGTAACTTCATAAATCTTTATGAGAGTCCTGCTCCTGCATCACTTGTGTACCAAATTGTGTATTCAAATGCAAAAGTGACCTAGGGCTCTCATAAATAACCCCATATGTCTTTCTTTATTCAGTCTATGCGCCTTCTTCATTTTGACTGTAAGAGTGTGGACCAGCCAGGCCACATTCCATAGCACAATGTGGGGTATATCTGATGTAGTGAAACCAGTGATGTGCAAACTGTGCTTGTGCAATCAGATAATATACATCTCTGCCCTGTATGATAATAGTAATGTGTTAAAGTGGGAAACAACCTTTACAACGCAACTTTTACAACGCACTACCATTACAACAAAACTTTTACAACGCAACATCCATTACAACACATGCATTTACAACGCAACCATTACAACGCAAGACACTACAATGCACACCACTACAACGCATGTCATTACAACTCAGTCATTACAACGCATACCATTACAACGCATAACATTACCATCCAAAACTTACCCTACTGTTGCACCCCCTGGAATTAGAATAGTAATTATTACCCCTACACTATCCAACACTTACCCTACTGTTGCACCCCCTGGAGTTAGAATAGTAATATTTACCCCTACACTATCCAACACTTACCCTACTGTTGCACCCCCTGGAGTTAGAATAGTAAATTTTACCCCTACACTATCCAATACTTACCAAACATGCAATGTAATGTAACGCGTTGTAATGGTATGCGTTGTAAAGGTAGTATGCGTTGTAATGGAATGCGTTGTAAATGTAGTTTTTAAAATTTCGGTGTAATGGCATGCGTTGTAATGGAATGCGTTGTAATGGATGTTGCGTTGTAAAAAATGCGTTGTAAAGGTGTGCGTTGTAAAATTGTGCGTTGTAACGTCATACATCCTGTTAAAGTGTACCTTGGTTGTTTGCCAGCTCAGGCTTAACTATCAATAAGCATCTTCAGTTGGTCAACAAAAATTACTTAAAAGGATCACGTTTTGAAATAGATAGAATAGTTTAGATGATACAACCATATTTATCAGGCCCATGCAGCCTGCCTTTGACAAAGGGAGCTCGTTCCATAAGTCTTTTACCTTTTACCTTTTCAATATCGTACATGCACCCACCATAGTTCTCCCTTTTTCTAAGTTCATGTTTCAATGATATTGTATTCCTGGATACCTAATGGGTGTTTCTTCAAATTTTGGCTAATCTAACCCAGAAGGAGGCATCATTCCCAGTAGGAGGTAACAGTATCAATTTTGATAGCTAGTTAGCCGTGACCATTTTCCAAAACCTATTCTCTCTCACAAGGGTGTTAAGGTTTGTCCCCTGGGGATAGATTTACTAACACGTCATGCAACAATGCAGCAAGACAACTTGCTGCGCTGCCTTGTGTGACAGGGAGAGGGCAGGAATGCACCATATCAACTATGATTTGAAGCACTCCTGCTCTGTCCCTGCCCTGCATGCTGAGGGCAGCCTAGCGCTACAGAGGCATCCTCGTGCCATGGTGTAAGGGTGCCTGCATTACAAGCTGGATTGTTTTTGAGCAGGGAGAAACACCTTCCTACAGAAAAGCAATTCAAAGAGGAAAAAAGGAAGGGAAATACACATATTTCTCCTCGTGATGCCTCACCTGGGAAGGTGTAATATTTTGATAATTCCCAGGTTTACTAGTGCTAGTAAATGTGGTAATGTGAGAAAAACCATGGGTGGATGCATGCAAACACACACGCTCCACCAATGGAACGCCTTCCCAGGGCTGAGTAACGCAAGGCAGCAACTTAAACTGACTTGCATTACTCCATAATAACTAAGCATGCAGAGCCGCACAAGGTGGCTTTGCGTGGCTTAGTAAATTTCACTATAGCCCTTGTGTTGCCTTTGTCACCTTGCATGATTCAAGAGCAATGCAAGCGCTTTGTGAATATGGGCCCGGATTCTTTACGAGCAGAATTAGGTTGTCAACATATAGACAACAAGATGTTGTGGGGGGGGAGGTAATCCTTGGGCCGATTTCAGTGGGGAAGTCCCCAAGGAGACTGGATTGTGGTTCCACTGCCACAGCAAAGGACATGGGCAACAGTGCACAGGGATTTTCTGTGCCTCTCGCTATTGTGGTGCATTCTTACATTTGGTTATTTATGTTTACTGTTGGACTCGAACAGAGTAACCTGATCCACTGCACCATGCGACTGCCAACTCCCATTCTTTCAGGCACTGTGACTAAAAAGTGCAATTCCACAGAATCGAATACTTTAGTAGCACCCGGGAATATTTCTGCAAGGTTTTCAAGATATCTATAACAGGCGTAATCCTGGATTGTTCCAGAAGCACCAATCTGTGCATTAGAGACAGAAATCTGTTTGCAATTATTTTGTCAAGAATTTTAATGTCAAAATGTATTAATGACAATGGTCTAGATAAATCACAGAACTGTGGGGCTTTCAGGTTTAAGAAGTGTAATAATACCAGTATCAGGTAATGAGGGAGGTAGGTCTTACTGTTGTTGTGCTTCCTCATATATCAATAGAAAGTCTGGGAGCAAGTTCCTTTGTGTATTCTTTATAGAATTCGTCCAGGAGCCAATCACTATTTGGAGCACACCTAAAGATGAAGAAAAAGGGCTTAGTGCCAATGGTTGACGCAGACTTGTACTCTTCACTGTCCACCATCTTGGGAGGAGCCTGTTTCATAGGTGCCATCTTCTGCACTTCTTCTTAGTCAGTACTAGCAGTGGCACTTAACAAAGTGGTCTTTGGACTCCGATGTCAGCTGGTTCACAGACTTCTCTCAGTCTCAGTCTCATTCACCAGCTGTCAATAAAAAATAAGTAGGACGACAGTCAGACTTGGCCTTTCTATTTAATACCCTACAAGTCATAATTAGAGGTGGGGATAATTGACGTAATTCCCTCTGGTGTAATTACTCGTAATTACCACAAAGTGTCTCGTAATTATGAATAATTACGCGAGAAGAGCAATCCAGCATTCATCAATATTTTCTTAGTGCAAGATGCACCCTCACATATGGGACCTAGTGTCTTTATATTTATCTGCGTCTTTTAGCCATGGTGTACAGCAGCGTGGGTGCTATGCAGTATGGTTGAAAGGTACAGGAAAAGCACTATGGTGCTGGCAGTCTCATAGAGATTTTTTTTCTGCCAGGTGAGGTAAGGTAAGGTAGGTAAGTATACTTGTAAAGCGCACTACTCCATCCCGGAGTGTCTTGGTGCTGTATACCGCTGGGGAACCCATCCTGACTTTCCCTGTGAGATGGTCCCTCCTGGGCACCTCCAAGATGAAGCCAGGCATCCCTGGTGCTGATGGGGCCGTTGTGGAGATTACGCAAGCTATTGCCCAGAGTTGCAGAGTGGGACCCATAGTTAGCGTAGGCACCTCGGTGAGAATTATCAAGTCCGCGGACATTGACCCAAGACCCTGCCGCGTCGGGAATTGATCCCTGGTCCTGGGACGATCTCTGCTTCAGGGTCTGCCACTTCTAACCAGTGAGCCACACTTCTCCACAAGAGGTGAGGTAAGCAGCCCAATGAAGGAGTGGGACGAGGCAAGCAACACAGCATTGGAGAGGGATGGAGCATACACTACAACGTGGGAGGGGTGTTGGGAGATGGAGCAAGCAATACAAATCAGGAGGCTGCTTAAGAAGTGAGGCAAGCAACACAAAATTGGAGGGGGATGTAGCATGCAATACAATGCGGGAGGGGCTTTGGGGAGATGGATCAGAGTAGATACAGTCTGCAAACACATGCCCTCTTATGGAGTGCTGCAAATACAAGCATTTGTAATGCAATAAGTCTCGCATTTACACGAGTTTAAGCTATTGGCATTGTAAATGACAATGCTTTTTATTTGTTTTAAAAACTAAAACAAAAATAAAGCATTATTATTTTCAATGTTAATAGCTCAAACTTGTGTAAATGCGAGACCTGTTGCATTGCAAATGCTTGTTATTAACAAAATTTGTAATTGCAAATAAGGAGCACTCGCTTCGGCTGAAGAAAGTGTTGAATATAATCTCTGTTGGGCTGTTCTCTCCAATCATATGTTTTTCTCTAGTCCTAGATTAAACGGAACTTCAACTAATGAAAACGTTTTTTGAACATATTGACTGTATCAATTGCTAACTACTATTAAATCGCTGTGAGAAATAATAAACTTGCAAAACTCAAAATTCTGAATAAAATGAGTTCCTTGTGAACAATTGCGTTGAAGCTGGCATCTAGAATTGACACAATTCCCTGGTCCCAATCCACAGTAAAAGGATGCAGAACTACAGGTAGTTTCTTTATTTCTGGATCCGCCTGCCCCGAATTGGAAAAAGGGAGTAATGGAGGTGAAATCCCTGTGCAAAACAAATGTTCCTCATTCCGGTCATTGAGGTATGCAAGGAAGGAGGAATTCTTGTGAAACACTCCTTTATCAAGCAATGACCAAAGCAATTAACCTAGTGGTAATTATATTAAGTTAGTAACTACATTACATTTATTATAATGACCTGTCACTGACATTGCTCTTCAAAGACACTTTCTCAGCTGCGGAGATGTAGTGTTGTGCCTGCCTGCCAGGGAGACCCTGCAGGCAAACACTGCAGAGAGACTTCCCTGCAGGAGAAGTTGCTTTAACATGCATTGTGTGGTTCCCAAGAAATGCATTCACCTTAATGCAACTAGCATTAGGACAAATTCATTGACCCGCACCTCACAGTGCTTCAAAAAGCAATTGTCTTTTTTATTTATTTTCCCAACCATAGATAATGAGATCAAGTCCAATTTTGGTCAGCGGGTGGAAAACAATACGCAAAAAGCCTGCATTTTTGACTGAAATGTTGCCCCTCTCTAGCTGCGTCCTGTGAGAGGCAATACAGAACATGTCAACAGTGAGAACAACAAAATGCCACTTTCAGAACACAACATGGGCAGACTGTTTATAGAAGATAGACATTTGCAGATGAGACCCTGCCAATGTTTGGACAATCAATACCTTGTGTGGGATGGACTTTTGGCAGGAAAAACAGAGAGTTAGACAGAGATGGGGCCAGCAGACCGATAAATACAGGATAGGTAGACATGTAGGCAAACATCTAGAAAGCTCAAGTTTAAGTTTGGGGTCCTCCATTAAGAGATATATTCAAACTATATTTCATATGGTCACTGTTACAATATTAAAAACTGACTTGCATACAAAAGTAGAATGAATTGTAAAAACTAAGTATTGCAGACAAAAAGCTGAAAAAACAACATTTAAACATACAGACACAAGGCGGTCAGTGATAATTCGTTTTTGCAGGCTCATTGGCTCTAAACATTACTATTATTAATAATTTATATAACAAGCCACTACTTGGTGCAGAATATTTTTGCATCATCAGTACTCATCATGAGTCAGCGGCCAGAGCGGCTGACTCCAGAACGAGGGGTTCGCGGTTTGATCCCAGCGCCGGTGGCAGCTCAGCATCACGTGACTCTAGGCAATAGCGGACTTAATCTCCCCGACGGCCCTCAGCGCCTTGAGACCCTTGCAGGGATTTGTTTACACATACCAGGATTTATTTATTTATCACGATACATCTGCAAGCCTGGACACACACTCATCCATCTTGTGGCTATTCCATCCCGGGAGAGAGGGTGGCACCTGAACAGCGGATGCTGGTGCTGGCCTTCAGATGCTTCAAGTGCGCCTTACATCTTACCAATAACACTAACCCATACTCACCCGCTTTGCCCATACTGGGCACACCAAGAGGGCGAGGTGGCATCACCAGAACGGATCTTTCTACCTGGGGAGGCGGATCTGCAGACACTCGGTGACGTTTACCACGACGTACAGCTAACGCCCTTGGATGCACTGGTGACAGAGGACGGCTTGGCACGAGGACACTTCCTGCTCCATACCGCCACCTAATCATGATATTGCGGACGTTGTCGGGAGATGTGTCGGAGGAGCCCACGACGCACCTCACTATTCAATACATTCACGTTATGGGCACAGGGAGACTCCTCGTAAGATGGTTTGCTGAATCCTTGCAAACACACGCAGCGCAGTGCCTGACGTCCCTCGGGCATCACTGGGACGCCGGTCTTTAGCATACCAGTACTGATAACAAGAACACTAAAGAGAACCAGCACTCCAGGACTTACATTAGTGAAAACATAGTATTACTTCTTCAATCACGATCTACACGGTACAGGTTGTACCCACACGAACTTGAAAAGAGGTTTGACCATGTCGAGCCAATCATTTAAATAGATTATTTTTTTTTTTTAAGCGAAAGACTCGCCATTCAATCCGAGGCCTTTTTAATCTTTCATCTACCAAGCTGTCGGATTGGTTCCGACACCAAGTAGGAAATGACGCACATAGCTATCGTAAGCTAAATGAGTCACGTCTAAAGCTATAGGGACTTATCAACTACGGGTTCGAAACGAGGCCAAGACTATGCAAAAGAAAAAAATGATAGCGGACCAGAGAGGGAGCATGTCTAAAAGGAGTTCTGCCTCCTGATTGGCTGTAGAGGAGCCGACGCGGGAATCGAAACTAGTGGTGCGCGCGCACCAGTGGAGCGGGGGCAAGGGAGCGCGAGACGCCGAGACGAGGTAGGGGATGTGTGTGTAAGTGCCGGGGGTTCTCTGTGTATGTGTGTGCGTGCGTGTGTGTATGCGGGGGGGGTTCTGTATGTATGTGTGTGTGTATGCGTGGGGGGGGGCTGTATGTGTGTTGTGCATGTGTTGTGAAGAGCCTGCCGGAATCGGAGCGCGTGTTGACGCACGCGACCTGATCCCGGCAGGCTGCTGCTGCGTGTGTGCGCGTGCCAGTCTCTTGTCCTCTCCCTTTCAGTCCTTGAAAGCCGGAATGATAACAATAGTCTCGCTCTGCGACAGGAGGCCTTTGGCCTGCAATCGCAGGGCGAGACCTAAAAAGAAAAAATAACTATGAAATCATGGGTACTGGGAGGACACTGGCCAACAAAGAGGTACTTGGGACAAACACATAAACAGGAGGTGAATCAGGCAGCAATGACCAAAGAGAATCAAGGAATTGACAGTGACGTTGAGGCCAACCAATGGTAAGCAAGTGATGGGCTCAAAGCTCCATACGCTGCCCCACACGAGACCTAATGATTGGTAGGTGAAAAGTTCTGTACTGAAAACACTGTCAATGATGACTTCGAGGGAGTGGTCAGCCTAATTCTGCACATTAACTGTCATAAAGTCCATGAGGGCATAATGTGCATGTCAGGAATGTTGATTTGTTTCAGTCATAAATCAGATGACATTGCAAAACCAAATCTGCTCCACCTACTGAACATTAAAGAGATAATGTATAGATGCTTGCAGCACGTACACACACCGCAAAGCTCACAAAAAGGTACGAACCAGCTGTGTTCACAACTCAGTGAAAATATTTGCAATATTGCAGTTTCTGCAGAGTTGGACGCAGCAAGCAACACTGAAGACTAAAAAAGAACAACATTGGTTTATTTTTTGAATTAATATGCGGGCCAAAAGCCTTGTTAAGCTGGTTTGCTAATGCATTAAGGCACTTTAGGAATTAATGCACCTTATTCCCTGTTATTAGTTTGTATTATTGTGCTGTTATCTATTTTAACTATGATCATTTTGTTCTATAGTCTGTATTGTTATATGCGTGCTTTAATTAAATATTTTTTGTATGAATGGCTGTGCTCAAAATGCGACTGAAAAGTGTATCCACTACGCTGTCGTCTGTCATGCACTATAGAGTGCTCTGGACACCTCCTTTGTACGACCTTGAAATAGAGGTCAAGGACAATATAACAGCTCTGAATTGTAAAACAGGGCATAAACGGTCAACCTACCTTTGACCCCTACTGCAATAATTCCAGCTCATGCCTCTGAGACCCTGCTATTCGGTGAATCATTCGATTGGATAACGTTTGTAGGAGTAAGATGCCCTCTTAAAGTAGGTGTTGTTGTGAAATACTCATCCATTATTTCTTTGTTATTCACACCCACTTACAAGCCTGTCCTAACAATTCCTTGTGATACCAAGTACCATATGAGGGCGTCGGGCAGGAAGTGTGATCCCCATTGAACTGCTGTGTCTTTACAAAATGTGGGGCATAAGGGGGTGTCCAACACAAGTCCAGATCGGCTGTCTCCACAGCATATTTTCAGGATAACCAGACCACTGACTAATTACATAAGTTGTCTTTCAATTCAATGTAAGTACAGTTATATGTGAATGGCAAGAAAGTCTGGCATGAATTCAGGTTTCCTGGACCTACAGCGGACACCAGTATAGTCACCTGTCATTTTAGCTATTCACCAGGGCAAAGTCTGGCACAGGAATGGTTACCAAATTGTGAATTGGTGCTTAGAACGAAAGCGCCATGTGATTTATTTTTTAATTACATGATAGCTCAAACAAGTAATATTTTGAGTAGTTAATACATGTTAAGACGTGAAGTACATCGTGCTATACTTTCTTCATGTCTGAATTAGAAGAGTAAACAGGAAAGTTAGCACATCAACTTTGCTAAGAGTTGGTAATTAAAAAAATCCTATTATCTCCGAACTAAAAAGAGATAAGGCAGCTTTGAAACAGAGGCACTTGAGCTGAGCCACACATTTCTAAGAACAGTACAAAGAAGCTGCGGCAGAAGTCAGGACTACACCCAGCTCATCCTCTCCCTCACCAAGGACCCACACACAGCCAAAACCAACTTCCACGAAGGAATGAAGACCGTCGCCGACTGGATGAGGAGCATCCGCCTGAAGCTGAACTCGGACAAGACGGAGGTCCTCATCCTCAGACCCACCCCCTCAGCCTGGGACGACTCCTGGTGGCCGACCACAATGGGAACAGCACCTACACCCACTGACCATGCAGGCAATCTAGGATGCATCCTCGACTCCTCCCTCTCCATGTCTAAACAGGTCAATATCGCCTCCTCCTCCTGCTATAACACCCTCCACATGCTCCGCAGGATCTACAAGTGGATTCCGACCGAAACAAGAAGAACGGTGACACATGCCCTCATCAGCAGCAGACTGGACTACGACAACGCACTCTACGCAGGAATCCCAGCCAAACACCTACGACGAATACAATGCATCCAAAACGCCTCCGCCCGACTGATCGACAACGTCCCCCACCGCAACCACATCACCCCTACCTGAGAGTCCTACACTGGCTCCCCGTTGACAAGAGGATCACCTTCAAGCTCCTCACCCACGCACACAAATCACTCCACAACGCCGGACCAACCTACCTGAACAGCAGACTCAGCTTCAACATCCCCACCCCCCAGCTCCGCTCCACCAGCCTCGCCCTTGCCGCTGTCCTCCGCATCCAACGTACGACCTACGACGGCAGATCCTTCTCCTACCTCGCCGCCAAGACCTGGAACACCCTCCCTACCGACATACGGCAGACCCAAGACCTACTCGCATTCAAAAGACTCCTCAAGACCTGGCTCTTCGAACAGTAGCAGCACCCCCACCCCTAACTTTATTGTTTAACAAATCCATAAAATATACTACACTGGAATCAGTGTGTTAGTGGTTCCTTCGCGCTCTGCCATTATCTAACCCTCTATATTACGATTGTGCTTATGTATCATAACCTCATAGTATATCATTCCACAGGAACCACTGTTTTTCCTATATATATATATTCCGTCAAAAATCAAGCAGATTGGAAAGCACTGTCCAGCATTTATTCGATGATCCCACAAAAATGCAAACATTCCAATGATGGATGATGCAGCAGAGATTACAGACAAGGATGAGTAATGCTTTCTCTTCAGAATCCAAATCAAAATGACAAAGGGTTGAAAAAAGTAGAGGTATGAGTCTTCAGGACAGGAAGAGGAATTTGATGCTGCATGCAGTAGCCTTACTTTCTATGGCACTTTCCCAGTAAAATATAAAACAAAATTTAAAGAAGATGTATTTTACACTACGAAAGGTAAATGAATGTAAAAATTCAAATCAAAATGAATTTCAGGTTTATTATTAATGGGCACTGTAAAAACAACCGCTGCTCACATTTAGTACAGCCTTCTAGCGTTGTTCCCATGTTCCTGTGATAGCTTTTTTATCTGAATGAAATCACATTTATACGATGTGGCATAATGGTGTAATATCAGCTATTACACATCACTCATAATACAGTGTACTAGAAATTATGCCTAAAGGAAATTGCATCCAGTCTTAGTAAATGCTTTATAAAATGTTGAAAGAGGATTTGGCTCACCTATCGTAGCAAGGGGACATCCAAGTCTAGGATGACTACCAAATTCCTCAATCAATCAATAAATCAAACAATCAATCAATCAATCAGGGATTGTAAGCGCACTACTCACCCGTGAGGGTCTCAAGGTGCTGAAGGGAGGGGGGCTGAAATTAAGCAGCCGAAAAGCCATGTTTTGAGTGTCTTTCTGAAGATGCTCAGGGAGCGGGCACCTCTGATGTCGAGCGGGAGCAGGTCTTGGTCGCAATGTAGGAGAAAGATCTTCCTCCTGTTCTGCCTCTAGGGAGGCACGGGGTTTCGGCGAGGGTGAGGTTGGTGGATCGGAAGTTTCTTTTGGGTACGTGGAAGGAGATTCTCTTGTTGAGGTATTAAGGTCCAGTGTTGTGAAGGCAATTGTAGGCATTGGTGAGTATCTTGAAAGTGAATGGGTTTGGAGAGGAAGGGTGGCATTCTGATTGTTTGGGTTCTGTTGGTGAGGAACGGGCGGATCCAGTCGATAGCTGTTCCTTGAATGCCGGCTTCGTGGGGTCTGAATGATGCTGGGAGGTCGAGCAGGATCAGGGCCTCGGTGTGTCCTTGGTCGAGGAGGGAGTGTATGTCCTCTGTAGCGGCAAGTACAGCGGTCTCTGTGTTGTGTTTGTTGCGGAATCTGGATTGGGAGGGGTCGAGGACAGAGTTTTCTTCGATGGACCTTGTTAGTTGTGCGTTGACAGCCTTCTCTGTGAATTTTGTCATGAAAGGAAGGAGTGAGATGGGCCGGTAATTCTTGAGGTCCATGGGATCTGCTGAGGGCTTCTTGAGGAGGGGTCAGACTTCAGCGTGTTTCCAGTCATGGGCGAAGGTGCCGTTCTTGAAGGTGGTGGTGATGGTTGCTCATAGTTCTGGCAAGATGGCAGCTCTGTGGTAGATGTGTGGTGAACAGTGGTCTGTAGGGGCCCCAGAGTGGATCCCTTTCATGGTTGAGTCGATCTCTTCGGTCAAGATGGTGGGGTGGCTGGTTTTGCCGGTGGAGGGGGTGGCTGCGGAGTCCGGTGTCTGGTTGTTGAAGTTGTCATAGAGGCTCTTGATTTTCAGATGGAAGTATGATCCGAGCTTGTCGCAGAGGTGGGGTGGGGTGATGCGCATGGTTTCGCTAGCGGGCTTGGTGAATTCCTGGATGACGTTGAAGAGCTCCTTGGAGTTGCTGGAGTTGGCAAGGATTCTGTTTGGTGGTTCTTATGCGTTGGTGGTATTCTGTCATGGAGGTCCTGTATGTGGTGTGGTCTTCAGACGTTTCACTGTTCCTCCAGTTCTTTTTGACACATCTGCATAGACGTCTGGCTTCTTGGAGGTGGGTTGTAGTTAGAACTGGGATTTCTGGTTGTCTGAGGCTTGCGCCAAAGACAGGTAGAAACCACCACTCTAGTCAGGGCAAGGGATTTACACGCCAAAGATAACCCCTGCTCAGCCCCTTGGTAGCTTGGCACGAGCAGACAGGCTTATCCCGGAGGCAATGTGTGAAGCATTTGCGCACACACACAGCAACAACATCCCAGGCACACTACAAAAGGAACTCCACACAAGGTTATATAAAATACCTTCTGTATTCTCCAAAACACATCAGATAGTAATCACACAATATACATTGTGCCAACTGGCACAGTCAATCTTCACAAGGGATTATTTACACAGGACAGGGCCAAGTGGGCCACTGTCAGTATCAACACTTAGCGGAAATAGCACTTCTAGAACATAGAAAATTGTAGAACAAACTAACAATGGTAGAACACAACCAGTAACCACTGGTAAAAGGTAGGTACACACTACGCAATACTAATCACCATAGGCATAGATCACGCAGGGACACATAACCTCACTAGTAAACAACCTCCTATGCATGAAAACACATCTAGAGGTATCACAGGCATAACGGCATTGCACATTACGCATAAATCCCATTAGGCCTAACCTGTATAAATACAGTAGACAATCACCTTGCGCCACAAATAGAGCACATAAATCACATTCAGGGACTTGCGCCCTATCCATAAACCAGCCCCCCTGGCCAACTGGCCATCTCAAGAAGGTGCTCAAATGCCCTGTGTCCCGAATGTCAGGGCGCGCTGCCATTGCAGCACCAGTCAGGGTTGCGCCACTGGCGAAAACCTAAATGTTGCAGCTGCCCACTACTTGCTGGGCAGCTGAGGACAATGAACAGGGCCTAAACGCTGCAGCTGGCACGAAGTGCTGCGCAGCTGTGGAAGGCCTGGCACCATTGAGCCTCTTCTGTCCCTCTCAGGGACTCTTTCTCAAATGGCGCCTAAACGGTGCAGCTGCCCACTACTTGCTGGCCAGCCGGGATCTGTAAACTGCGGCAAGGGCTCTCACTGGCCCTTATAATCAACTGCGCCACAGGGTGGAGCCCTCTAGGCTCTGAAAACACATTCTGCACACATTGGAGCCCTCTAGGCCCTTAAAATAAATGTGCCCCCTAAAGGTTGGAGCCATCTGGCTCTAAAACAAATATGCGCAGGCTGGAGCCACACGGGGCTCTGTAAATAAAGATGTCCCTCCTACGCGGGGCAATTATCGAATACTGGCCAAAACGTGGGAGAGGCCCGCTGCCATCTGTGGCCGCTCAGGAAAAAGCACGGTGCCCTCTCTAGCACCTCATGGGCTCAGCAAAACAATTGGGCCCCAGGAGCACACTGGCTTCTTATTTAATCCAATATGACCCCAGATGTTGGTGCGCACTGGCTCTGAAGACATGGCTCCTCTGGGTCCTCCAAGAATGATTGCCATGGGGCCCCGGGACCCCCGGGGCCCTCCAAAGCCAATCGTGCCACGTTGGGGCTGCCCACTGTGCAACCGGGGCCACCCTGACTCTGTGCCTTGCACTGGCACCTCCAAACTCTCTCTGCTCCTACGGGGAGCAGAAGCAGGAATGTTCCCCCCCCATCCCCCGGCATCTTTTTCCTGGCCATACCAAGGGGTAAGAACCCTCGTAATGGAAAATAAGCTTGACATGCGGGGTGGGCACCCGCTAGGACTGCTATATGCGGGGTGGGCACCCGCAGGATTTTAGGCCATAAAAGCGAAGACGCAGGGTGGGCACCTGTACACCATAATTAATCAAATAAGCGGGGTGGACACCCACGCTGCAAAAATAAATGCAGCAATGAGGTGTAGGCTCCCTCAATAATAGGGCAATTTAAAATAAAGTGCATCCCAGGCGCTCAGGGTACAAGAAACTGAGCTCAATAGGGTAACTGGAGCAACCAGGGTCCCAAGAAGTCCTGGACATCAAAGACAGAGCAAGCAGCTCCCAACAAGGGAATTTCCTCCAGCAACCAGGGGCTGGGCAGGGCCCAGGGAGGCAAGCCTTCCCCTGGGCCCCAGCAGCAGCATGCTCCTGGTAGATTCGAGTACAGGACAAGAACAAAATCATGGGGTCACAGCCACTGTTCCCAAGAAGCCGCGCGGCCGAGCGCGCGCGCACTTCTCTACCCCCGAGCGCGCAGTCCCATTTTTGGAGCGCGCACACCCTGCAAGAGTATTCGCGCCGCCGCCGCTTTTCAAAGGTAAAGGTGCACGGCGCGAAAAGCGGGCATTTCCAGATTGCAGGAGACGGCGGGAAAAGGAGCGAAGGTAAGTGTTTCCATGTGGCCACTTGTGTTTGTTTTATGTATTTCCCTGATGCGCCTTTCTTTGCTGTAATGTTTTATTTGTGACGCGAGGCTGCGGGGGAGATTGAGTTCTTTTATTTAAGAATCCATGTTAATTGCAGGCCCTTCACGAGCGGCGATTAACATGGATATTTAAATAAAAGCACCCAATCTGCCCGCAGCCTCGCGTTACTATTAGAACAATACAGCAAGTTTAAAAACAAGGCAGATTAGCCTAGAAATACACGCAGTGTTTTTAAACTTGCTGTATTGTTCTAATAGTAACACGAGGCTGCGGGCAGATTGGGTGCTTTTATTTAAACATCCATGTTAATCGCCGCTCGTGAAGGGCCTGCAATTAACATGGATTCTTAAAAAAAAGAACTCAATCTCCCCCGCAGCCTCGCTTAATTCAGGGACATCCATCACTTAGTTGGGTCAGGACAGCAACAAGCCATTTCTAATTAAAGATTATTATCATAAAAACATCATGGACTAAAGAGCCATCAATAACTCGAGATTTGTCTTTGGAAACGGGTTGGGTAAATTACCTTTCTGGTAGCAATTACAGGGTCAAAACAGTCGTTCCAATCTAAATATTTACATGACAGATGTACCACAGCCTTGATCTGACGTATATATACGATGCAGAAATCAGATGTTGTGTGCTGGGAAGGGGGAGAAGAAATCCTTATTTCTCAAGTTTGCTTGTGCTCTGCCTTTCGTTCGTTCGCATAATACATGCTGCTGGATCTGCATATTTACCCAGGTGCTCACTGCTGAAATTAGTAATGGGACCTTCAAGTCACCGTTTAAAAAAAAAATCTGGTATAAACATTGATAAGATACAACAACAAATGTTAAAGGGCGAATGAGAGGTCAAAACACAGCAAACAGAATTATTCGGGTGGGATGTGAAAAATCAAGGAAACCTAATTCACAAGAGATATTAAAGAGAGGTCTCTACTCCTACATAAAGGACTGTGAGTACACGCATTGCCTTTGCTTAGTCCAGGAGGACTACGGAAGATGCTGCGTCCTGTTCCAATCACAGGCATGTTACTGGGGGGTTTTGTTAGCTAGGTGACTGTGAGTCAAGTCCTCTTCCCAGTGTCTACACTACTGGAAAGTTCAGCGCTTATGAACTGTGAGAGTGGGTAACACTAGACTGTCTTACATTACTTTATTACACCAGCACTGAAAGTGGCAGATTTTCGGAAGGATGTTGGTCAAGAATGATGGTGCATATGTGTGTCTTGAGTTGGCTACTTGCAACTCAGGAATGGAGGGGCGTCCTTGCGCATGCGATGGGAGCACTGAGGACCTCTTGAGGAGCTACCCCTTTATGTGCCTGATACAGGCCCCTGAGATGCCAAAACTAGTCATAATGATGTATCAGGGAATTGAAAACAAGTCCAGTCTGTGTCCACTTAAGAATAGGGAGTAACCTCAGGGAATCGGATTTAACAAATGACTGGCAAGGTGGTTCCTCATTCTTGGCAGCGTTTTCACCTGGAAGGTTTGGCTGCTTCGAGCAGCAGAGGGCCTGGTGGGAACTGCACTGGCCAACGGTTTTCCCACACAACTCATAATTTTGGGGGCCCAGTGAGACAATTACCCACTGGTTATTATGGTTTACACGTAAATAGATTAATACTGTAAATGTCTAGAAAATGGCATGTTCAATACTCAACTATCTAGATGCCTGACTTGCTTTCAGAAGAACTAATTTCTCGCGTTTGTCTTGCTGTGTAGCTGGCATCTAATGCAGAATTGGCACTGTGCCTGTGTTTGGCTTCAGCTTTTCGCCTTGTAATGAATGAGTTAATTAAAAATCAAGAGGTTATTTTCTTGGGTGTCTTCGTGATTGCAGAATCCTTCATTCTAATAATGAAGGCCATACTTTTTAGATGTATTCCACTGAGATTTGCAGTCACTCTTAGAAGAATGTATTTGGGAAGAAGCCAGAAGATCTTTTTTTCAGATTGATTTTGTTACCTGTTGGTGAGATGTAAATCTATTGAGACATCAGCATAGGACTAAAGTCTGATTTTCTTTTAATCAGATGAGTCTCCCCGGGGCCAGAAATGGGTCTTGCATACAGTCCGCTGTCAATGCCTTATAAAGATGTGAAATCAAGTGATGGCTCCCGCCCAACTCCAACAGACCTCTAAAAGTATGTGAGGTAGTTGGAGCCCTGGGAAGCGTGGGCCATATGACCCGCACATTTGCAGCAATGCTGGCCTGGCCCTACACTGAAGCACTCCTGTGCTGCCTCAAAATCTGTAAACTACTCATTAGGAAACAGGTCCCCTAGCACTTCACAACAACCTGCCCTCCATGCAGTCAAGTCCACAGAAGCCCCCAACAGTTTAAGAGCAGGGAGATCCCAGAAGACCAAGTCACAAGCAAACAATCTCTAATCAAAACACTTTTAACAGTATATTCCCACAGTGAAGCAGTAGGTCTGACTAAATAAGATCCATTATCTACATCCCTGTGCCCTGTCATCAAGAGCTGAGGTAGGGTCGACCACCCCCCGAAATCTCCCAACAGTGACTTCTCCCAGTTGCCCTCCTTGACCAGCCAATGTGCTGTGTGTTGTATTTAGGGAGTCAAGTAGTCTTGCTCTACGCTAGGTAATGCCAGACCTCCCTCCTCCAGTTGCAGCATCATATGGACCCTAACCACTCTACTCCGCCCCCATGCCCAGATCAGAGACATCAGAAGAGAGGTCAGCCTACGATAGACATCGCAGGACTACATGTCAAAGGAACGTTAGATAAAATAGAGGGACTGGGGCAGAAACACCATCTTCATGACAGCCATGTGGCCCCTAAGAGGCTGCGGAAGGGAAGTCCAGAATCGTAGGAACAAGTGCAGTCCCTCAATTACCCTCTCTATGTGGCATTGTTGTGCCTTTGTGGGATTTGGGCAATAACCATCCCCAGACAGTGGAAGTAGTCCAGCTCCCATCGAAGGGGTACCACCAGCAATTTCCCCTCTCCGCAAGTAGGCAGAGACCCTAATGGAAACACAAGGGACTTACCATGATTAAGGTGGATGGCTGATAGTTCCCCAAAAGCAGTTAAATAAAACAACAGGATGGGCAGAGACCGCAGAGGAGATGATAAACAAAAAAGAGTATAGTCCGCATATAAAGACACCAAGTGGATTACCCCCTCACACCACACCAACCCCCCACTTCACCATATGGTGCCGGACCTGAACTGCAAGAGGCTCTAGTGCAAAAGTAAAGCAGTAACCTGCTGATCTATTTACATTATATGCACTCTCTAATCTACATGGTACACGTTCTTTGCAGCAGGCATATTAACCCTCTGCACTACCTTCAAAGAAGTCAAAACATGAACTATACAAAACTCCAATCTCTCTCCTTGAAGACATTAATCACAGCAGTTAACTTGATATTTTTGTGCGGCCTGGTAATTTCTGGAGGAAAGGAACATGGCAGCAGGTGCTTTAAAGAACATAATAAACTTGCAAATACGGCGCCCCCAGGAAGCCAGCACCCGGTGGCAACATGCATTGCTTTAAGGTAGCCTGAATGAGTGCTCAGTGCTAACTTTCACTGCTGCTGTTGTTCTCTACCCCAGCAAGTTTTTTTCTTCCCTGCCCCCTTACACTAAGGTTTTCCATTTCTGCCACCTCCTAATCTGTGACTGGACTACTTCCCTACCGACTTGTAGCAATGTTGCCCGTTCCTGTCATCCCCTGGTCTGTCACTGAACTTCGTCTCTGCCTACCTGCAGCAATGTGTCGTTTTCCTGCCAGCTTTCATTTTTTTAGCTGAAAGCCTTAGGCTGTCTGGTTTGCTAAATACATTTTGGAGACATTCAGAAAGCTGCGATAGGAATGCATTCAGCCCATTGCTTATCGTTGGCTAAGGGGTTTGTAACTCACATTGTCATGCTTTCTATTTGCTGGATAAATTTGGTTTAGGCTGTCCAGCTTGAGTTCGTCTCTCTGGTTGCCCAAACTTTGATTACTATATTGTTCCACAAACTCACTTTCTGTAAACAGGCCTTTACATCTTGGTCTATCTTGTCACATTTGTGGTGCATTCAAAGACACGGTCAAATGTCAAGCTCTCGCTTCAGAAGGGGCTTGGTGTTTACTTTTCTTTCTCTAACTTCAAAGTGAAAGCATGTATGCAACACTCCTGCTGAGCATCCATGTAAGAGGAGAGGGTGTAGGATTTTTTTCCAAGTATGTGTCTGAACGGCCCTATCCTATGGTCTATTTTTGCCTGGATGTCAGAGTTCCACAAACTATCTCTGGTGGGATTGCCCAACATTACTCAGTAGCTTTCAGATCAAATTTTAAATATGTTATGTAATTGTGTATTTTATAGTGCATATGTGATATTGTATAGGCTCTCAACATTTCCCCACCCAATGAACAGTGCTACAGTTAAGAATATTTAGTAAAAATCTTATGATTGTACCACCGTTGGAGTCTTGTGCTTTTCTAAACCTGAAGTGTACTTGCCTGTGTAACCAATTCATGTCATGGCGTGTTTATCCAATTTGCAAACCGCCATTAAGACCCTTAACGTTTAGAGTGACATTTGGCGCTGCACACGCGTGTGGTCTGGTTCCTGGTGCACATAGCCATGGTTGCAGCGCACAGAGACCCTCCACTGCCGCACACAGAGGAAAAAAATTAGAGGGAACATTGGTCACAGCCCCTCTTTTATACACCTAATCCCTTTGTTTCCAAAGGTGCAGGCAATGGACAAACCAGATGCAACTGGTTCTGGAGCACTTTGCTGTGCTCAGCCCCTCTGCCTATTCACAGGATGGGTCAGGGACATCAGACACACCACAGGGGGTGGAGCCAGCATTGTGGAGGGAAGGCCCAGCCCTAGTCAGGTCCCAGGTGCACTCCTCCCTCCCATCAATACGCGGATCTCTCCATTCACCACTGGGGCAGACCTATTCTGACTCCTGGAGCCAGGCCCACCAGACAGCTCCCGCCCATCACAAGCCAGACAGTCAATTCACATTCACTGCACAGACATGCCAACTACTAGAAGTGGCACTTCCACACTAGACACAATAAATCTGCGCACATCATTGCGCAGCATTTAATCACATGAGTTTTCCACATACCAAACTCGACCCTGCACTCCCCACACATCAGGAACTACCATGGTCACACATATTCCCCATGCATTCCTATGGGAGGGCAGGCCACTCACCACACATACACAGAGACCGCACGCACTTTACACTGGACCACAGTGAAAAAGTGCGCAGAGGCCTAAAATCACTAACACCACGTTACAGAAACAGACTAGGCAAAAGCAAAAAGTTTCAGGGTGAACCTGCCAAAAGGGCCAAGTACAACAGTTGTGAACCTGGTGGCCTTTCTGGGGCGCTGTCTGTCAGAGTGGCATAGGGGTGCGAGTTTTTCTGCGCCATTGAGGATCCATTTGTGAAGTTCCTTATCTGCGATGTTTGCGTTGGTCAAGGTGGTGGGGGTGTCACAGTTGAAGGTGGAGTTGAGCTGATCCTCAGTGACTTTGCTCCAGTTCCTTTGCGAGGGACGCGGGGCAGGTTTGGGAGTCTTGGGTTTGTTGACGAGGAATTGCACTCAGGGGTGGTCCGTCCAGGTGGCTGAACTGCATGTTGTTTCCTCCAGCGAAGATGGGGTCACGGGAGTGTCCTGCTTTGGGCGTAGGCGTGGTGACGAGTTGTCTTAGTTTCATGTTGGTGAGGTTGCTCAGGAGGGAGGTGGTGTTGGGATTGCTGGGGTTGTCGAGGTGGAAGTTGAGGTCTCCGATGAGTATGTAGTCCATGGAAGTGTTGGCGTGGGGTGCAATGAAGTTGGGGATGGTGGTGGCGAATTGGGCACGGGGGAGGGGGTTCTGTAGGTGAGGGTGGCGCAAAGTGTGGTTCTGGGGCTTGTCTGGACCTGGAAGTGTAGGTGTTTGGCAGCGGGGAAGGCCTCATTCGAGGTATTGAGGCGGAGGGAGCTTTTGTGTACGATGGTGAGTCCTCCTCCTGGGTGTTTGGGGTGGTCCTTCCTCTGGATCTTGTACCCGTCCGGGAGGGCAATGGGGATGTCAGGGGCAGAGGTGTTGGTCCAGGTTTCTGTGAAGAACATGACGTCGGGTGAGAGGGTGTCCAGGAGGTTCCAGATCTCTACAGTGTGTCTGTGCAGGGAGTGCACGTTGAGGAGGATAAATCTCAGGCCATCAGTGGTGTTGGCAGCGGGTCGGTGGGGAATGTCTGGCGGCAGTTGCAGCAGGAGAACTGGTCGTGGGTAGTGTTCGGTGTGGACAGCTGGCAGTTGCTGTTCCTTCCGGGGTTGAGTGCGAGGAGGGCAGCTGAGTAGTAGCGGTGGGAGGTTGGAGATCCAAGGTCCCTGGCGCTGGTTGCAGATGGGTGCAGACGGGCAGGCCTTTGGCGGACCTTCAGCATACAGGCAGCGCATGTCCGCTGTGTGGCCGTGCATCTGCCTCAATTAGGTAGAGGTCGGGGGAGGGCGGGGCAGCTGGGAGGCGGGAAGTTTGATCGGGAGAAGGAGCGCAGGAGTGGGAGGGGTTGCGGGGGCAGCAGTGGCAGGAACGGAGGAAGGTTGGGGTTGAGGGCTGAGTAGAGATAATAATTAATAAAATAAAGGTCCCTATCCCAATAAACCCACTGAAACTTTCTAATAGTGGAGTCAACTGGCGAAAACTGATGGCAGACGCAGGACTAAAACCTGGCAAGAGAAATTCAGGCAAACCAAATAGCTGACGGCAGATGCAGGGCTAGAACTGTGGTCTGAAGGGCTGCAGCGGAAGAGCACTGTCCAGGTGAGCCACGGAGCTGCATGCTGGAGGGCAGGGACCTGGGAGGGTTGTTCCTCCGTTGCTCATGCTATGAGAGATGGCCAGCATCATAGGTCAAGTGGGATATTGCTGAGAAACTTGCCACAAGTCAGGATTTTGATGATAGTAACAGTCAGTTTTAAATTATTCTAAATCAAGCAAATGATTGACTTTATGGAAGTAGCGCTCAAGTATTTAATCATCTGACTGTGGTTAATAATGAAGCTTCAAGACACAGTAGGTGCTGTCAGCATGGATGGAGAAGGGATGGCTTTGGACTTAAGGAGGTGTAGATAGAAGCAGAGCTTTAGGTTAAATCAAAGGTGGAGATTGTGAAGTACCCGAGAAAATAGTGTTCAGTAGTATACAAAACACTAAAATAGCTTGACTTCACTTAATATTTGTAGCAAATGGGTTCTACCTATTTAGCCACTCACTATTATTCTCTTTTAACTACCCTTGTTTTGGATTTGTACTGGGATCGGATCTCACTACCTGAGTCTCGCTCAAGGTAAATTCATGGTAATTGGACTGAGCATGTTAACCAACAGTGTCTGCCTTTTAAGATAATGGAGCTGCTGTGCAGCTAAGGTAAGATGCTCCAGGGTGGTTACACATGAACATGTGGGAACACTCATGTGTGCATGTTTGAGGGTTGTGCATGCCATACTACCATTTTACACAGCCCAGTAGTTGTGCACACGTAGTCTGTTGCAAAGAAGACTCTTTGGGTATTGGTACTGATCTGAAGTAGGTCAGAGGTAGGCTTTATAATGTGAGTGGGCATTCAGAGTGTGGGTCTGTAGTGCTTACTGAAGGTATGTGGTGCTTACACTGTGTACACATTATAGAAGAAATCTGCCCTAAAGTTCACTTTGCACAATATAATCCTACAGGGCCCAGCAAGCTACCAATATGGGGTAAAACGAGAACACTGAGTGTGATTTCACTTTAAGATTTGTCATATTAACCTGCCTCATCTCAGAATCAGATTCCAGGCCTTTGTCTCCTTTGCTGCACAGAGGGATCAAGGGCTTCTCCACACAATAGGGCAATTGACAGTGCTTGACCTGGAGCAACCCTTGACCCTTGACCCTGTGTTCAGGCAGGTCTCTCCCTCTGCCACCGCGCAGACCCCCTGTGCGCCGGTGCTTGGTTGCCCACTGTTATTTCTTTTTGTGATTCATTTTTTTCCCTTCGTTTTTCGCTCCTTGTGTGCCCCTGTGTGCCCTTTCTCTGCCTGTGTACACTGCTAATTCATTTTTGTGACTCCTCAGTGTGTCTTTAGCCTTCTCCACTGTGCCCTCTCCCCCCCGGCCCCCTCTTGCCTTCTGTATCACCTGCTTCCCGCCGCTCGTGCTCCCCACGGCCCCGCCCCCCGCTTCCAATTGGCCGCCCAGCTCCCGCCTCCCAGCTGCTCCTCCCTCCCTCTCTCCCTCTTATGGAGGCCGCGCAGCGCAGCGGGCGCGCCGCTGGCGCGCCAAAGGCAAGCCCGTCTGTGCCCGTCCGCGCCTGGACCGCGCCCAGCACCAGAACCCCTGGCCCCCGTAGAGGACAGCCCACCAGACGGATCTATGATGCCACCACCCTCCACGCACTCAACACCGGCCAGACCCCCACCTGCCACCGAGCAACCCCGAAATGCACCCATGGACCCTTCACCTGCCAAGCCTGCAAATTCACCTGCCTCCGCACCTCCCCACCACCCGCCGGACCAAGCATCAACAACAACCACCTCAAGTGCATCCTCCTCAACACCCGCTCCGTCCACAAACACGCCGTCGAACTCTGGAACCTCATCGACACAACAGCACCGGACGTCGCCTTCCTCACAGAAACCTGGATGAACACCTCCTCAGCCCCCAACATCGCCATAGCCATTCCTGATGGCTACAAGATCACTCAGAGAGATCGCACCAACCAAACCGGTGGAGGCATCGCCATCGTCCACAAAAACACCATCCGCATCACGACCAACTCCGACGACACCCTCACCGCCGCCGAGCACCTTCACTTCCAGATACACACCGACCACAAGACCACCCTCAGAGGCACCCTAATCTACAGACCCCCGGGACCATGCACACAATTCAGCAAAGCCAGCGCAGACTTCATCAGCCCACTTACCCTCACCTCCTCAGACTACATCCTCCTAGGGGACCTCAACTTCCACCTGGAAAACAACAATGACAACAACACCATCACCCTACTGGACAACCTGGCCAACCTCGGACTCAAGCAACTGGTGGACACTTCAGCTTCTGGAAAACCATGACCCACCACCACCCGCCTCAGGCCCCCCGAAGATGCTGGGGCAAGATCACCACCGACCAGCTCACCACCTCCCTGAGCCAGAACCCCCCCAGCAACACAACGGACTCCAACGAAGCAGCCCGCAACCTCACACAGTGGCTCACCAACTGCGCCGATGCCCTTGCACCAATGAAGAATGCCCCCAGCAGACCAGGCAGCAACAAAGCCCCGTGGTTCACCAACGACCTCAAAATCTCCAAGAAATCCTGCCGTACCCTCGAGAAAGCCTGGCGCAACAACCAATCAGCAGGAAACATGACAGCCCTCAAGCATGCCACCCGCAAACACCACCAGCTGATCTGCACCACCAAAAAGACGGCATTCAAGGAATGGCTGGATAACAACACCCACAACAGCAAGGAACTCTTCAGATCCGTTAAAGAACTCTCCAACCCAAGAGCCAGCAACAACAACATCACGCCCTCGCAAGACCTCTGCGACTCACTCGCCTCATTCTTCCACCGCAAGATCGCCGACATACACAACAGCTTCGGCGCCCACACCACGCTCCCATCCACCGAACCAACACCCCCTACCACCACCCTCCGCACCTGGACCCCCGTCAGCACTGAAGACACCACCCACGTGATGAATACCATCCACTCTGGCTCCCCAGCCGACCCCTGTCCACACCACATCTACAACAAAGCCAACTCCATCATCGCACCCCAACTCCGGAACATCATTAACTCCTCCTTCGCATCTGCCACCTTCCCAGAAAGCTGGAAACATGCGGAGATCAGCGCCCTCCTGAAGAAGCCCACCGCGGACCCCACGGACCTCAAGAACTTCCGCCCCATCTCGCTCCTCCCGTTTCCCGACAAAGTCATCGAGAAGATCGTCAACAAACAACTAACCGCCTTCCTTGAGACAAACGACTCCCTCGACCCATCATAGTCAGGTTTCCGAGCAAACCCCAGCACCGAGACCGCCCTCATCGCAGCTATTGACGACATCAGGTCCATGCTTGACAACGGGGAAATGGCTGCCCTCATCCTCCTCGACCTCTCGGAAGCCTTCGACACTGTCTGCCACCGCACCCTAACTACACGCCTCCACCACGCCGGTATCCAAGGAAAAGCCCTGAAATGGATCACCTCCTTCCTCGCCCGACAGATCCTAGCGAGTCTGCCTTCCTCCTTTCCATTCAGCAGCCAGCAAAATCTTCTGCGACGTGCCTCAAGGCTCCTCGCTCAACCCCACCCTCTCCAACGTCTACATGAGCCCCCTCGCAGCCATCGCACGCCAACACAACCTCAACATCATCTCCTACGCCAACGACACCCAGCTGATCCTCTCCCTCACAAACGACCCCGCCACCGCCAGAACCAGCCTACACGATGCTTCAACACCCTGCGCATGATCCGAAAGATCTTCCGGTGAATCCCCACCGAAACCAGAAAAACGGTCACCCACGCCCTCGTCACCAGCCGACTAGACTACGGGAACGCCCTCTACGCAGGAACCACAGCCAAACTACAGAAAAGACTCCAGCGCATACAGAACGCCTCTGCGCAACTCATCCTGGACATCCCCCGCCACAGCCACATCTCCGCCCACCTAAGAGACCTGCACTGGCTTCCACGTCAGCAAGAGGATCACGTTCAGGCTCCTCCCCCATGCACACAAAGCCCTACACGACATGGGCCCCAAATACCTCAACAACCGCCTCACGATCTACACACCCACCGGCCAGCTCCGATCCGCCAGCCTCGCCCTTGCCACTGTCCCACGGAGTCGCAGAACCACCACCGGGGGAAGATCCTTCTCCTACCTAGCGGCCAAGACATGGAACTCCCTCCCCACCCACCTACGGCTGACCCAGGACCATCTCTCCTTCAGGAAGCAACTCAAGACCTGGCTCTTCGAGCAGTAGCAGCACCCCCTCCCAGCGCCTTGGGACCCTAGCGGGTGAGCAGCGCGCTTTACAAATTGATTGATTGATTGATTGATTGACCTAATAACTGGAAAAGTACGGGCTGGAGAGGAAATTTGGAACTGATGATTAGTTTGGCCCACTGTACCTGGGCTGGGACAGACCAAGCTCACCAGAACAAAGGAGAGGGCCAGCCCTCTATAACCAACACAAGGACGGCTCGCCATTGATATTTTGGTGGGATGAGATCTGTGAGCTGAGTCATCAAGGGGGGGAGCTGAGGCTCTCATGGGAGCTATTTCTACAGACAACTTGAGTTTGCCATATTGGAGTGACCAATAATTCTTTGCAGGAGGGTTGAGAAAGCAGTGGATTGGTGATGTGGCATTCTAGGATTTGCCATGGGTGCAGAGCTCCTAGAAATGTCATCCCTCACTTAAAATACCTGCACATAGGGGACAGCACAGAGAAGACCCTTGACCTGGGAGTGATGATGGTGATAAAACGCCCATCTGTACGGAGGAACGACCTGATGCCCTGCAAACATGGACTGAAAGACTATGATGCCAGCTAGCACCCAGAACTAGGATTGGTCTCACCAGGGCCAGTGAGAAACTCTTAAGGGAATAGGCTGTTGAGGGCCACTGAATGGTTCCACTATGACTTCTGAGAACTGGCCCTGGATTCAGCTCACCTACAGTTGCCCTTTAAGAAGCCAGGAGGCTATGAGGCTTGGGGATTGTGGCAGGGAGGGTGTTTTGCTGGCTGTTTGTGGAGGGAATGTGCAAGGTGCCCCCACCAGCAAGATAAGAGCACAAGGAGACAAGCAGAGGACATTTTTAGCACAGGGAGCCTGTAGGCTCCTCACAAAAATAACTGTTAGAGGCCAGGAGGCCTGAAAGAAATGCTGCTGTTGGTGGGGCTCGGCACTAGGAGAAAAACAACCCAAATACTTCAGTCCTATTGGTCAAGACATGTGCCGAATGGAAGTTCAGTCCCAAACGAAGACCGATCACAAATACAGATGCATAATGTTCGGATGTATGACATAACAATGCATACTTTTACAACGCATGCTTTTACAATGCAAGTATTACAACGAAACCATTACAACGCATTGCGCTTAGGGGTGCTGGATAGTGAATAGTTTAATTTACTATTCCAACTCCAGTCCCCGTGGACACTAGGGAAGGTGTTGGATAGTAAATTAAATCTATTCCCTATCCTAGAGCGCCCCCCAGCGCAATGCGTTGTAATGGTTTTCGTTGTAAAACCTGCGTTGTAATAGCATTGCGTGGTAAAAGTTGCGTTGTAACGGATGTTTCCCATAATGTTCCACTGGAATCCTTTGTTTTAGCCCAGGGAAGACCAAGCCACTGGGCGATGCGCATTGATGTTTGCTTATTGCCGCCAAAGAGGGGTATGCATGGGGTACCCTCTTGATCTATCCCATGGTCCAGGGGAGGTCATCTCCGGAGGAACAATGCAAGGATTTATGGCTCAAAACCCAATACCCCATTACAACAAAGCGCTGTGGTGAGGCACATTGCACGCCCAATGCCTGTGTCTGGGTGGGTTGGGTCATGCCGACCTTGTTCCCCCTCCCAACGAGGAGTGCTGTCCTAGAGGTTGGGGCTGTACTCAGGGAGCTGACCGGGCCACAGGGGCCTTGAGGCACCCCCTACAGCCCCTAATAATCCCTACCACTTGTGGGTGTCTCAGATGGGACCAGGACACCCAGGATAAAAAGAAAGGAGAAAGAAAACAGGGCAACAATGTGGCAGAAGAAAATAGAGCAGGGCATGAAAACATCTCACTCTACAATTGCCAAGACCCTTGAGGCATTCATTCTGTTCCCATATAATTGTTACATTATTGATCTAATATTTGGGTTATTAGTATCACCGTTTCATTTTCGCTGCTCTGCCTGGCATGAGGGTCCTGATATTGCGGACAGCAAGGCAGACAAACAATAACACCTATGTAAGTGTACTCCCTGGTCCTCTGACTTTATTAAAAAGCATCTGCTAAGGATTCTGCTATCAGGAAGGACGCTGACCTGGATTTGACCGATGTTCTCAGGTAGATCACTTGTGGTGACTGGGACACGATTTAATAACCATGTAACCTACCTTACAGCATTGTGAAATGCTCTGCCCTTCTCCTGTCCTTTCATTGTTTTTGTGTTCCACCATTCTCTCCAGTTGAATGAGCTATCTGTGAATTGCTACACCTATTTTTAAAATCTCACTGGGGCATTCCAAGCAAACTAAGTGCATAATGACCTTTGACATGTGGGTTCCTATGCTAATCCTCCACTAGTCTCCAGAACAACAAAGCCAAAGCCTTCGTTCTTCTTTTCTTCTTTTGGCAGCACATAAAAGTGCTTGCTGGGTCGATCTTATACTTTATCAGCTTCTTACATTAAACAAAACCCTCCCAAGGTAAGTTTTCATCTAATAATCAATGTTATTTCTACTGGCATCTCCACATTGAAAGGCTACAAAGCTCGCTGTATCAGACTTAATGGGAAAATCTTCTAAAGAGATGCTGTATATCCCCAATAGTTCTTGAACTATATTGGGAGCCCATGAAAGAACGAGTTGTTCGCTATCACCATTTTAAGATTAGAGAAAATGTTATAGAACAACGGGGCATATTATCAAGGGGGTTTATCTCCGCTTTTTTGGCTTTAACCCCTTCGACGCTCATGACGAGCTGGGCTCGTCATGAGGTAGCCTCCTGCTACGCTGATGACGAGCCCAGCTCGTCATGAAACATGCGATACTGCAAATCTCAGCGTACGGGCGGAATTCCGCCCGCACGCATGCGGTTAAAAGCCAAGAAAGCGGAGATAAAATTATCTCCCTATTACCTAGCTGTCGCTAACACCAGTTAGCGACAGCTAGTAGGAGATAGCGACCATCTTGGGCCTCACTTTGCATGTCAGTGATATTTAGCACTAATGACATGCAAAGCGGGCGTGCCAAGATGTTAGCGATTGGAAACAGTCGCTAACATCGCTATCTCCTATTACCAACTTTTGGAGATACTCGCGCTAAGCGCGAATATCTCCAAAAGCTAACACCTGCCCTGAGCAGTTCTTAGCCATGTTATCCAATGGGAGGTGGATAACATGGCTAAGAGCATTAGCTCGGTAATGCATGAATATCGCTGACTTCTCAGCGATATTCATGCATTGCGGCCGTTTTTGATCGCATTTGCGATAAACCTTGGTAATACCAAGGTTTATCTGCGATAAAAATCGCCTCAGCTCAGCGGTAAATTTTTGTCTCTAACCAAGCAATAGCGATAATTATCCCTATTGCTTGGTAATATGCCCCAACGTTCCCAAATTTGGGTGGAAACCCACGGGTGGGCCAGGGTCGTGAAAGACTAAGCGATAAATAAATATGCCTTTAAGTTCTGTATTTATCTTGGCACATTTATGTGATTTGTAGACAGAGGTCAAATGTCAGGATAGGTCTTCAGACAAATTGCTGCTTATATTTTTTAACATGGAGATTGGTGTTTACAAACTACACTCACTTTGCTGTAAGAGAAAGAAAAGTATAGTGAATCTTGCTGAGGTAAAGAGAATGTGAAAGGAAATCAATTTGAATGACATTTTTTGTAACACATCTAAATGTACATACCATATCTGTAAATGAACTGCACATATGCAGCAGTTAGGAAAGCAAAAATGAAGCGCTTTTAAAAATGTTGAAGTGTGACTGAAACAAAGGCCTGATTGTGAGTCTGGCGGTCACGCAAAGGTGGTGGTCCACCGTTTTGCTGATTACGACTTTCAAAGTCATAACGGCGGTGGACCGCTGACTGCACCAAGGAAAGGCCCATCCCTGGCAGTGGCGCTGCTGTGCCACAACCCAATATGCTGAGCAGGGACTGGTGCAGTCCTGATCAGCATATTATGAGTTCCACCAGCATTTCATAGTGGGAGTACCGCCATTGAAAGGCTGGCGGTGAAGGAACAAAGGGGGCCCTACAGGGCCACCATGTCCCCCTCTGCCATGGGGCCACAACATGTGCCCACCTGTCTGTATGCCCACAAAGTTCCAGCACTGCATGAACCTCACCACCTATGCTGTGCTGGAATTTTCCAGGCACCACTATGGGAAAGTCAGAGGACCGCCGACCGTAATACGAGTTGAACTTGTGTTACACGACTTCAACTGGTAATACTGTTGGTGGTCCTTGTACGGGTTGGGTGCAGCGGAGGCGGCGTTGCGCTGGCACCACTGTGACAAACTCATGATCAGGCCAAAAGCTTTTAATAGGATCAAAACATATCAAGATACTTTACTTGATGATGCACAAATGATAAATATTTACTGAAACCCAATTTCCACACATTGTCATTTGTGTGCAATATAGTTTTATCAGTAAAACTGTATGTCTGAGTAAATTTAGTATCCACTTCACAGAAAAATGTGCTATCTGTACATGGCAAAGCGCACCCACGTGAAGAATTAAGAAAAATTGACCGCCTCATGTCCATTAAAGGTAGGTGGGTCACAAACCTTTGTCGATCTAAATTGGACCAATGTTCTGAAAAGTTTAGGAAGCACTGTTCTAAAATCGTATCACATTATCTAATCCAGAATTACCACCCAGCGTTTTTCTCCAACATTTTCAGGCTAAACTGCCATTACCCCCAGGTCCCTACGTCCTCGACACCTTCATACTAAACAAGTGGAGATGACCATCTCCCGACAGAAAAAAAAAACAAGAGGAATGCTGGGACACTAATACTGCCCCTCCCCCCGGGAGTACATAAGCAGGACTTACCCAGCAGACCTCCTGTTCTTTTTTTCTGTCTGTCGACAGAGTTGATGGTGTGCTGGTGCTGCTCCTGCTGGGCTTGAGTGGCGGTGCTTCTATGCTCCCCCCGCCCTGCTGCCTGGCTGTGTGGGCGTGGGGTTCCCTGGACTGCCTCCTGGCCTGCCGGGCTTGCTTGGAGTCAGTCTTTCCCTGGAGCCGGTGTTTGGTTTCCTGTGTTCCCGGCTTTGCTGTGTGATGCCTGCTCCTACCGGCCCTTTGTGGCTGGTGCTGCCTTTCCGACGGTTGCTTCCGGGTCGCGGGCTCGGCTTCCCGAGCCTGGCCGGGGAGCCGTGCCTTGCTGGATGGGCTCCTGATGACTTCTGGGCAGATGGTGATGTGGGGGCCTTGCTCCTGGGGTTGGCCCCCGCTCGGGGTAAGTCCCGTTTTCGGGTTCCTTCTTTCCTGCCTTGCGCACTTGGAGCGTTTGGCCTCCTGCTGTCTTTTGTTTTCTGTTTTCATGCTTCTTCGTTTCAGGGGCGCTGGTCTCCGGCATGGAGATGTTCGCAGCTTGGTGGTTCTGATGCATGCTGCGGGCGCTTTGTTCCTGCTGAAAGATTCTGGCATGCTGGAGGGTGGGGGCCTGGTTAGTGGGATTGGCCCCCGCTCCGGGTGAGTCCCGATTTCGTACATGGAGGTCTGGGTGGTGCTCTGGCGCCCTCGTCTTGCGAGCAGCTTTCTTAGCGCAGTAGGCAGCGCGTCAGTCTCATTCTCTGCAGGTCCTGTGTTCGATCCTCTGAGAAGGCGTTAAAGGGTCGGGGTCCTTTTGACCTTTTTGCTGCACTGTTGTGTCCTTTGGATGTTTTGTGTAGCGCGCCTGTGGGTGCCTCCCTAAAATCTGTATCCGTCGGCTGCCGGACTGAGACAGCCCAAAGGTTGGGTCTCAATAGTTTTGTATCTCTCCTACCATTCCATATCCCTCTGGCATTTCTGATTGCTTAATATGTGTGTGAATGTTCGCAGGAGGCACGCTTTCACATTTGCAGGATACAGCTCGTTTTTAATCTACCTTCCGGAGCGTGGCTGCCTGTGCGGGGGTTTTGGGCCGGGGTGTCTGTTGGCTGTGTTTACTCCCTTACATTTTTTGTGTGCAGTGGCTGGGTCTCTTGTTTCCAGCCTGGCATTGTTCGTTGGTTGGGGTTGTGTTCCTTGCTGAGCCCGTTTTTCACCCTGTCTGTGTTGCTGCTCCTGCTTCTGGCTCAGTGGACTGATGCGTCCATTGCAGAGCCCTTTGCTCGACCTCGTGGTCACAGGTTCGATTCCGGGCGGGTCCTCTCGACTTTCATCCTTCTGAGGTCGTTACGATGTGTTCCTTTGAGTTGCTTGGCAATACTCATCTGTTCTTCAGCGCTGAGAGTCCTTCGGTAAATGTGCGCTTTCGAATTCACATTTTTTGCCTTGATGCTGGCCCAGGTGTCTTCCTGGCTGCTCCTGTTCCATTCCCTCGTTTTGGCCGCCTCCTGGCTGGAGATCTGTGTACTTGCTTCTCTGTGGTTTGGTCTCTGCTCAGTGACGGTGTCCGGCTCTGCTGGCTGCGCCTCATGTGCTCTGGGTGTTTTTCCCCCTGTCATGTGTACTTTGGGCGCTGTGTGTGGGTCGTCCCTTTGTTCTCTTTTCCTGCTGCTGTTCCCTCTGTTGGTTGTCCTGGGTGCGGTGCCTCGTCCTTGCCTGGTTTTGGTTGCTTTGCGGTGGGGGCCTTGTTGTGTGATTGGCCCCCGCTCTGGCTGTTTTTCGCCCCCCTTTTATTCTTCTGGGTGCTGCTTTGCGTTGCCTGCGCCTGTTGCTCAGGGCCTGTGGGTTCGTGTCTGGCCGCTGCTGTCGGGCTGCTGCTGGTCCTGGGGTGTTGCCTGGCCTTCCTTCTGGTTTGTGTCTGGTCCTTTCTTCCTGACCTTCGGCCCGCCCTTGATCTTGTCTTCTTCAGGGGTGCCCCTACTTTGGGCAGCTCTATGGCTGTTTGTGGGCTGCCTCGGGTTGGCGTGGTTTCCGGTCGCCTCTGTGGTAGCTGTTTCCTTCGCTGGCTCTGCCTTTGCTGGTTTCTGGGATTCCCTGTGTTGTTGGGGTTTTCCTGCCTGCTGGCTTGCATCTTGACGTCTACTCTCTTGTCTCGATGTGGCTCCCTCTTCTTCGGCGTCGGCCTGTTGGGGGTGCGTTCTGTTCCCCCTCTGCTCCGGGCTCCCTGCCCCTCCTGCTGGTGGTTCAGTGTTCCTGTTCCTTGGACTGCTGCGGGGGTTGTGGGGGGGTCCTGTGGGCTCCCCTGGTTCCGGTTGGCCTGCTGTGCTGTTCTCCCTCAGTGGCCTTGCCTCAGGTGCGGTCTGGCTCTTGGGGCCT
This sequence comes from Lissotriton helveticus, assembly GCF_964261635.1. NCBI lineage: Eukaryota > Metazoa > Chordata > Amphibia > Caudata > Salamandridae > Lissotriton > Lissotriton helveticus. The sequence goes on from NC_136065.1 coordinate 176,451,939, forward strand.
CTGTTCCGCTTGGTTGTCCTGTTTTCCCTTCCTGGCTTCTGTGTGGTCGGTGGGCGTTTGGGGCTCCAGGCTCCTAGCCCTGTTTCTCCAGTCCCTTGGGGTGCGCCTGGTTCCTCTGTTGGGTGGTTGCCAGTGTCGTGGGCTCTTTGGGGTGCTCTGTCCCTTCGGGTTCTGTTCCTCCCTGCCTCCGCTTGTTCTCGTCTGTTTCCTGCAGGGTGCCTGGTTGTGTGTCTGCCTGGGTCTTCCTGTTGCTGTGGACTTCCCTTTGTTCAGGCTTGGGGCTTATGGTGTTGTCCGGGGGCCGTTTCCGTTGGCTTGTCGGGCTGCTTCTGCACTGGCTCCCCTTGTGCTTGCCTTTGGCTTGCTTCTGGGGGTTTCCTGTCCGCCCCTCCTGTTTCTGCTGTGGTGCCTGCCTGGTTTGTTCCTGGCTGGGGCCTCTTCACGGCTGCCGTTTCCTATGGTGCCTCCTGTTCTCCGGGTTGATGTGCTGTCCCCTTGCTCCGCTGTCTGCGCGGTGGTTGTGCTTGGTCGGACCGGGTTGGGCCTACCTACCCTCCTCGGGCTGCTGGGTGCTGTTGGCTTCTTGGTCCTTCTGCTCTCCGGGGTGTTTGCTCCCGGGGTTGTTCTGGTTCCCTTGGTGGGTGCCTGGCTGAGTTTTCGGCTGGGGTGTGCCGCTCCTGCATGCGGGGCTCCTTTTTGGGGCTCTGCTTCCTTGCTGGTCTCCCTTCGGGTCCTGGCGGGGTGTTCGGCTTTGGGGCTGCTTCCGGGTGGTTCCTTCTGGGCCTTCTCCTGCTGGTGGTTCTCTTCCCGGGCTTGTTTTCCCGGTGTTGTGGGCCTGGGTGGGGTTCTGTGGCTCCGGTTCTGCCGGCTTCTTGCTGGTTGTGTGTGTCCTCTGGCTGTGCCTCCTGGGTTTTCGGGCTGTGCTGTCTTTTTCGGCCTGCTCTGGGAGTTTGTTGCCGGCCGTTTCCGGGTTCTTCCTAGTTCTGGGGTCCTGGCTCGCTTCTTCCTCCCTTGCTTCCCCAGACTTTGTTCCCGGTTTGGGTCTGTTTGGGTGCCCCACCTCCCTCCTTCTCTGGTTGGGGTGCGGTTCTGTGGTGCTCTTGCCTCTGTGGGTCCCTCCCTCCTGGCGGCGGGTTGTCTGTGGTTTTCCTGCTGCTTGGTCCTCTGCTCTCCTTCTGGGGTTTGCTTGGGTCTGCCCGTGGTCAGGGTTGCTTGGTTATGGTCCTGGCTTCCCGGTTCTGTTGGCGTTTTTTTGCCCTGTTTTTTTGCTGTTTGCTTGGCTCCTCTCCAGTGTTGCTGGGTTTGGGCCTTGTGGTTGTGGTCTGGGTGCTCTGCTCCCTGGGCTTTTCTTTTCAGCTGCTCCTGCCCTTGCTGCTTGTCTGGCCTGGGTGTGGGGTTCCTGGGCGGTCCTGTGCTGTGTGGGCGCCTTCTTTGTGATGCTCTCTATGTTCGTTGGGCGGGGGCTGGGGTTTTCTGGGTTGCTCTGTGCTCCCCTCCTGCCTTGTGTTCCATCCCGTTGGGGTTTTCTGGGCTTGTGGTCGGTTTCTCTGTCCCCGCCCTGGTTGCATTTTTTGATTTTTGGTGGCTGGTTTCCAGTCTTGTTGGCCTCTCCTTGTTTGGTGGGCTTTCGGCTGGGTTCTGGGGTTCTTCCCCGTCCCTGTCTTTTGGGTCGGGTTCTCGGTCCTGTTTGGCTCCTGGGTGCTTGTTGCTTCCGGGGCTTCCTCGGCCGGGTTTCCTCCTCGGGTCTGTTGGGCTCGTGTCCTTTCTTTTTGGGCCTTCCTTTTGGTCTGGGTGCTTGTGTCTGCGCTCTTCTGGCCGTTTCTTTCTTTGGCTTTCTTCCAGGTTGTCTCGTCTTCCTGGTGTGTCTGCCTGGCCCTGTGTGACTTCCTGCTGGTTCTGGCCTTGGCGGTCTTCTCCGGTGGGTTGTTTTGGCTGGTCTTGGTACCTGGTCCGTGTTCCGGTTGCCGGTTGCTCGGGTTGGTGGCCTCCTTTGTTTGGAGCCCCGGGTTTTCTTTCTCTCCGGCCCTTGTCCCTGCTGTCCTGTTCTGGGTTGCGGGCCGGTTGTTTCCTGCGGTCTTCCTTTCCTCCTTCTCGGTGCTCCCTTGGGTGGCTGCTTTTGTTGTGGTATCCTGGGTGTGCTTGTGCGTGCGGAAGGCCGGGTTTCTGCTTTGGTATTCTCCACTTGTTTAGTATGAAGGTGTCGAGGACGTAGGGACCTGGGGGTAATGTCCTATTACTTACCGGTAATCTTCATTACTCCGGGTCCCGTAGTCCTCGACACCTTCATACGCCCCTCCCTCCCTCCCGGGCGGCCGGCCTTCCTGTCTGGGCTTGTTAGTACAGGAGGTCTGCTGGGTAAGTCCTGCTTATGTACTCCCGGGGGGAGGGGCAGTATTAGTGTCCCAGCATTCCTCTTGTTTTTTTTTTCTGTCGGGAGATGGTCATCTCCACTTGTTTAGTATGAAGGTGTCGAGGACTACGGGACCCGGAGTAATGAAGATTACCGGTAAGTAATAGGACATTTATGAACCAATTCCTGACTTTTTTATTTACCCGAAGGTGAGTAACTTGTGGTTCTCCCCCTGAAGTATTCGGCCTCCCTTTTACTTGCTCGCGCTTTGAAGTGCCATTCATAAATAACCATATCAAGGCATAAAACTATGACTTTAAGAGAACGAGCTGCTAACTCAGACAAATATGTTATTCATTAATAAATAATCAACAACCTATGCAATTTAGGTATTTCAATCCACTGGCATTAACATCCAGTAAATTATACAGAGAAAGTCATGGCCTACCCATCAGCCTCCAGCCCAGAGAAAAAGATTTGACTTCAAGGTAGAGCAAATTATTTTGGTAATAGTTTAATGGAATTGAGCTGGGAAATAGTTTGAAAAGTGTTCTGTGTTGAAAATGTATCTTTAGCATTAGGAAGGTTTCATATTTATTATGTATAAGCGTGTTGTCTTTAGATTAAGCAATAAAGTATTTCAAGCACAAAATGTGTTTTTAATAAAAGCTGGGAAATGTAATTCCTACCTTGGGGCTTGAATCACTGCTTGCCAAGTTGTTGCAATTCAGAATCTAAAAGACTTCATTTCTCTGATAGTCGAAGTGTTGTGTATGGGGAATATCAGAGCTGCATGTGTGCAGAAAGTGGCCCAACGAAGTAGCTGCAGTGGAGTCTAGTGCGCCAGCAAGGCCTCACAATCTTTAGGTTTCACTTTCAGCCTGCAGATGAGATCACGCTAAGGGGTAGGGGTATTATTGGGCTGCAGTGAAAGATCAGGCTTCCAGGTAGTGCACATTTGTTTTTATAAATATATTTTTTGGGGTCTGCCTTGACAGCGCAGCTGTCGCCAGACAATTATGTAGGAATCACCAGGAGAGGGGCTTTCGCACCACCCACATGTTGGGAGCAAAAAGTGCTTTCCCTTTGTACAGCTATGATCATTTTGTTGTTTGCACAGCTGCCTGAGCTTGAATTTTCAGGGGCACACACATGACATTGTACTTCTATTAACCTGTCTTAGATAATTAGAGAACTTATGGTGTTTTTATCTACCAGCAGCACACATGGGAGGAGGGTAGCCATTAACCCACTAGGATTTTTAGAACAGGCTTGATAGTGAAACTGTCGCCACCACCTTTTAACCTATACCAATATTGTTCTACAGCTCTTTGCTTCCACGCAAATACACATCCATTCCCATGCTATCTACCTGTGTAATTCTTCACATTACATTTACCATACACTGTTTTTTTAAAGCCAGCCCTATTGGCATTGCCATTGCTCATTTAGATTTGTTTTTATTAAAGGTTGGAGGATCTAATTCCCATTATGGAGCTTGAGTCCCACTTGCTAAGGCACTACACTTCAGCAACGTACAAGCATAGGGGCATATTTATGAGTTCTGGCGCATCTCTGCAAATCAGCAGGGATGCGCCAGAACAAATGTGTCACGCAAAACTACCCTTGCGTCACGGCGGATGCGCCGCATTTACAATGGTGGCGCAAGGGTAGGCAGATGTGTGACGCATCTCGTGATGTAAGGGCGGCGCATCGCTGGAGTCACGTCGCAAGCGCGACGCGACTCCAGCAATGCTCGGGTGTGCCCTATACTTAACGTGCTGCATCAGTCCTTACACCTGCTTCAAGCAGGCATAAGGAATTGACGTAGCAGCATCGCACAAGTGCCTGCGTGAACTCTTGTAGATTTCACGCAGGCACTTTTGGCAGGCGCACCTGCCCCGGAACGCCCACCCTGCGCCGTAACGCCCACAGGTGGCGCAGGGCTTTACAACGTGACGCATCTGCCGAGATGCATCACGTTGTAAATGGGTCGCAGGGATGCGCCACGTTTACGCCGCCGTTGCGTGACTCAACGGCGGCGTAAACGTGGCACAAGTGCCTTGTAAATCTGCCTCTTAGTTTCCATCAAGCTAAGGTGGGGAGATTTGTAGATGACATATCCACGATAATCGAGATGCTGAGATCTCATGAACGAGCCATGAGGGTCAGGGGTACCTTCAATATGCTTGCCAGGGCTGGTTTAGGCCTCGATTAGATAAAGAAGAAGGTCATGCTAATGGTGACACCCGCAAAATGCATAGTGCGATGACCTTCATTACAACATAGTCAACAGTGCAAGAGGACTAATGCATTTTCTAAGGTAATGGAATTACTTACAAAGATATCCCACCTAATCAACTTGTTAGGGTTGATAGAAAGCAGAATAGATTAGAAGTGTATCAAAGTAATGAAAATTAATGATGCTTTTTACTTTGTGAAGAGTTTTTATTTGCTAAATATTTTTCTGTTTAATTAGTTTGCGTTTGGCTCTGTTTACAATATATATGAGACTCTGTGACAGCCTGCCTTTGCAATTCTTTTGATCCGACTCCACTTTTAATTTTTAATTTCTCATTTAATAACTTGGGAATCAGCCGAATTTACTCCTGATTGCTTGATGCTACATTTTTCTGTTGCTTACTTAATGCTTTATGCAGACTGTTTTTTTTATTGAATTAAACTAACAGACTATTGTAAACCGGAAATAATGGGAAGTGGCATCCCACGGGTGCTAATTTGGAAATGCCTGTTTTCACTGAATTCCTCTTTTAGAGGGATCCATTACAAAGTTAGGTTTGCGTTCCCTTGGGGCCATATTTGTCAAGGGTTGCATCGCTTTTGAGTGGTGCTAAAGCAACTCAACCCTTAATACACAGCTGATCAATTCATGCAAGGCCTTGGGTGGATTGATAAATCTGGAGTGATACAACACCGTACTAATCACTGCAGTGCGTAACTCTACCCCAGGGAGGCATTCGATGGGTAGTGCATAGGCTTTCCCACGCAAAACTCATGGATTGCGATGCATTCAAAGATTTACCATTATTGGTAGAAATGGAAATGCGCCAGAATGCTATGTCAACCCGTAACGAGGAGAAATATCTTTTTTCGCCTCATCCTTTCCTCTTTACATGTGTGCTACATCCTTTCCCTGCCACACAGCGAAGCGCAGCAAGGCGACGTGCTGCACTGCACAACTTTTACATAAATATGCCTCTATGTTTTTAGTTAGGCGCTTGCCAAGTCATCTTTTGCGAAATACCTTTCTAATACACCTGCCTCCAACAATTTGCCTCCCTTTGATCATAAAGCCACCTGAATGACCATGATCGATGAAGAGGTGTCATACTGTCACCTTAAGAGGGGTGGTGAGTGGTAGTAAAGTCGTGTTGTTCTGGAGTAGATGCATCATACGAGAGGTTGAGCACACAAGAGAAGACTCTTCAGTTCAAAGATCTTGAAGAAGGCAAGGGCTCAGGATGGGTACGCATGGGCAAGAGCATAAGGACAGAGTCGTCACAGTCATACAAGAGAAAGTCCTAGGAGTCAAACAAAGCAATAGTCCTTATACTTTTTTTTTTAAGTTGAAAATATTTGCCTATTATGTGCCAAATACTTTATTGTTAACCTAGCACACAACCTGCTCCTTGCTGCTGTTGTGCAGATGCATTGCTTCCATAATTTCTAATACCCGGCAGATTTTGCCCAAAAGGTTGTAATGTGGATATACTGTAGAGTGTGGGGTGATGAAATGTTCCAACTCTTTGTCAACCATTGATGGGCAATACTAAAATATATTCCACTTTGCCCACCCTTTCAGTTACATGTAGTACCATATACTAGTAAAAAAATAAATGTGCCAATTAGGTGTATACCAAATGGGAAAGTGTTTGATCTGTCAGCCTTAGGGTGGTCTTCCCTTAGAATGTTTTTCTTACACCTCCATTTTTTCCTGATCTTGTTTGTGTTGGCCATAGTACTCTGTACACTTTACCTCTGCTCCCCAATGCTAAAGTGATTGTTCTCTCTCTTTTAAACAAGATAAAATTGGATTGTGCCCAATTAACACTTCTAATTTACCTGTAAGTCCCTACTAAAGTGGTACTAAATGTACAGAGGGCCTGTAAATGAAATGTTACTAGTGGGTCTGCAGCACATATTTGCCCCCCACTTAAGTAGTCCTTTAAACCTATCTCAGGCCTGCCATTGCAGCCTCTGTGTGCAGTTTTAAAAAGTCATTTCGATCTTGCAAAATAAACCTTTTGACATTGTTAGAAACTGGGGGGCATGTTATCAAGGGGGTTTATCTCTGCTTTTTTGGCTTTAAAAGCCAAGAAAGCGGAGATAAAATTATCTCCCTATTACCTAGCTGTCGCTAACACCAGTAAGCGACAGCTAGTAGGAGATAGCGACGATCTTGGGCCCCACTTTGCATGTCAGTGATATTTATCACTAATGACATGCAAAGTGGGCGTGCCAAGATGTTAGCGACTGGAAACAGTCGCTAACATCGCTATCTCCTATTACCAACTTTTGGAGATATTCGCGCTAAGCGCAAATATCTCCAAAAGCTAATACCTGCCCTGAGCAGTTCTTAGCCATGTTATCCAATGGGAGGTGGATAACATGGCTAAGAGCATTAGCTCGGTAATGCATGAATATCGCTGACTTTTCAGCGATATTCATGCATTGCGGCCGTTTTTTATCGCATTTGCGATAAACCTTGGTAATACCAAGGTTTATCTGCGATAGAAATCGCCGCAGCTCAGCGGTAAAATTTTGTCTCTAACCAAGCAATAGCGATAATTATCACTATTGCTTGTTAATATGCCCCTGGGTTTCTTGTTGGTGGAGGTGTGCTCCCTGTCCCAGCAGGAACCACAATCCTATACAGGGCAAGTTATATCCACACCCTAAATTAACCTGTGTGCACCCTCTGGTACCTTGGCACAGAGCAGTCAGGCTGAACTTAAGAGGTAATGGGTAAATTATTTGTGTAGCACTTCAAAAAGTAAAACAGTGAAAACACCACACAATAACACTCCACAATAGTTAGAAAAATAGAGCTTAAAGTATTGAATACAACAAGACCAAAACAACAAAAATCCAATAAGTATAATTGGAGTAATGCATTTTTAAAGATTAAATAGAAATGTAGTGCTTAAAAGCATAAAGTACCAGCCGGGGCTCTCTGGTCACAATAGACCAGGTCAAATCTAAAGTTCAGGCTAATCGTGATGGAACACGGGTCAGATACAGGGACCAGTTTTGGTCCACTGAAACAGTACCTTGGTTCGCGGTTGCATCGTCGTTGAAGATGAGATGCAAGAAACAAAAGAGCCGGTGCATTGTCAACAATGTGATAAAGTGACCCTTGACCCTCGGGTAGGTCACTTCCCCACCGCTGCAGCCCCGCCTGCCAGTCTTCTTGCCGCCTGCTCCTCCCTCCAGATCGGCGCTCTCCCACCCTGCACGAGCGCCGCCTGGACTGCCTGCGCCTTGATTGTGTGCCCCGTGTGCCTGCCCGCCCCCTTCTCTTTTTTTCTGTACCCCCGAGTGAGTGAGTGAGTGAGTGAGTCTTCCCGGTTTGTTCGCCGGGCTCCTCAGCCGCGTTTTTCCTGCCGCTGCCTCCCATGCGCCCCCGACCCCCACACCCATTGGCTTCTTCCCTCCCAGCTGACCCCTCCTCCCCATCTTCCCTCTTACGGAGTCCGCTGCGCGGCGGAGACAGTGACCCTTGACCCTCGGGTAGGTCACTTCCCCACCGCTGCAGCCCCGCCTGCCAGTCTTCTTGCCGCCTGCTTCTCCCTCCAGATCGGCGCTCTCCCACCCTGCACGAGCGCCGCCTGGACTGCCTGCGCCTTGATTGTGTGCCCCCTGTGCCTGCCCGCCCCTTCTCTTTTTTTCTGTACCCCCGAGTGAGTGAGTGAGTGAGTCTTCCCGGTTCGTCCGCCGGGCTCCTCAGCCCCGTTTTCCCGCCGCTGCCTCCTGTGCGGCCCCACCCCCCCACACCCATTGGCTTCTTCTCACCCGCCTCCCAGCTGACCCCTCCTTCCCTCTTATGTCGCACCCAGAGCGACCGCGCAGCGGACGCGCGCAGCGGGTGCGCCGATTGTGTGCCGAAGGCGCACCAAAGGCAAGCCTGTCTGCGCCCGTCCGCGCATGGACCGCGCCCAGCACCAGGACCCCTGGCCCCCGACGACGCCAGACCTCACGAAGGACTTACGACGCCGCAACCCTCAACGCACTCAACACCGGCCGAACCCCCGCCTGCTACCGAGCCACCCCGAAACGCATCCACGGACCCTTCACCTGCCAAGCCTGCAAGTTCACCTGCCACCGGACCTGCACCGCACCCGCCAAGCCGAGCACCAGCAGCAACCACCTCAAGTGCATCCTGCTCAACACCCGCTCCGTCCACAGACACACCGTCAAACTCTGGAACCTGCTCGACACAATATCACCAGACGTCGCCTTCCTCACGGAAACCTGGATGAACGCCTCCTCAGCGCCCGACATCGCCACAGCCATCCCGGACGGATACAAGATCATCCGGAGAGACGGCCTCAACTAGACCGGTGGAGGCATCGCCATAGTACACAGGAACACCATCCGCATCTCGACCAACTTCAACGACACCCTCGCTGCCGCCGAACACCTCCACTACCAGATACACACCGACCCCAAGACACCCTCATATACAAACCCCCGGGACCACGCACACAATTCAGCGAAGACATCGCAGACTTCATCAGCCCGCACGCCCTCTCCTCCTTGGACTACATCCTCCTAGGAGACCTCAATTTCCACCTGGAGCACAACAACGACAGCAACACCACCACCCTGCTGGACAACCTCGCCAACCTTGGACTCAAGCAACTGGTGAACACCCCCACCCACTACGCCGGCCACACGCTTGACCCCGTCTTCTCCGCCAGCAAGCACATCTCCTTCAGCTACTCCACCGGACTTCACTGGACCGATCACAGCTGCATCTACTTCAGCTTCAGGAGAAACACGACCCACCACCACCCACAACAGGCTCCTCGCTGGAACTGGAGCAAGATCACCGCCGAGCAGCTCACCACCTCCCTCAGCCAGAACCCTCCCGCCAGCACAACGGACCCCAACGAAGCAGCCAGCAACCTCACACAGTGGCTGACCGCCTCCGCCGACGACCTCGCACCACTAAAGAACCCTCCCAACAGGCCCGGCAGCAAGAAAACCCCCTTGTTCACCGTCGAACTCAAGGACTCCAAGAGGAACTGCCGCACCCTTGAGAAAGCCTGGCGCCACGACCAGACCACAGACAACATGACCGCCCTCAAGTACGCCACCCGCAAGCACCACGAGCTGATCCGCACCACCAAGAAGACAGCATTCAAAGAACGACTGGACAACAACGCCCATGACAGCAAGGAACTCTTCAGCATCGTCAAAGAGCTCTCCAACCCCAGCGCCGGAAACAACGACATCACCCCCTCGCAAGACCTCTGCGACTCACTCGCCTCGTTCTTCCACCGCAAGATCACCGATATACACAACAGCTTTGGCACACCAACCACGCACCCACCCACCGAACCAACACCCCCTACCACCACCCTCTGCAACTGGACCCCGGTCAGCACCGAAGACACTATCCGCACGCTGAACACCATCCACTCCGGATCACCAACCGACCCTTGCCCCCACCACGTCTTCAACAAGGCCGACTCCATCATCGCAACCAATCTGCGGGACATCATCAACACCTCCTTCCACACCGCCACCTTCCCGGAGAGCTGGAAGCACGCCGAGCTCAACGCCCTCCTGAAGAAACCAACAGCAGACCCCACCGACCTCAAGAACTTCCACCCCATCTCGCTCCTCCCTTTTCCTGCCAAAGTCATTGAGAAGACCGTCAACAGACAGCTCGCAGCCATCCTCAAGACAAATGGATCCCTCGACCCCTCGCAGTCCGCTTCAGAGCCAACCGCAGCACCAAGACCGCCCTCATCGCAGCCACCGATGACATCAGATCCCTGCTCGATAACGTGGAAACAGCATCCCTTATCCTCCTGGACCTCTCCGCAGCGTTAGATACTGTCTACCACTGCACCCTAATACAGCGCCTCAGCAACATCGGAATCCAAGAGAAGGCACTGGAGTGTATCATCTCGTTCCTCGCCGGAAGAACCCAGAGAGTCCGCCTCCCCCCGTTCAGATCTGAGGCCACCGAAGTCATCTGCGGCGTACCAGAAGGATCATCACTCAGCCCAACCCTCTTCAACGTCTACATGAGCACCCTTGCAGCCATCGCACGACAACACAACCTCAACATCATCTCCTACGCCGACGACACCCAGCTGATCCTCTTGTCATGTATTCCTATAGGTTCTGAATCGATCCCCCTATTCCTGACCCTATTCTAGTTAAACAAACCAACAAGTTAACTAGCAGTCAGCCCATGAGGCAGAAAAACCCCCATGATGCAGATACCGTTATCTGACGCAGTCACACTACGGCACAGGAACGTGTTATCTGATTAGGTCATAACGCTTGCGATCTAATTAGACAAGCGATATTCCTCCAGCCCCTGATAAGGCATACGGAGTTCTCATAACAAATCAAACCTATGACAACCTGGAAAAACCGTGCGGCCATTGTTTTGATTTCACAGAGAACTTCAGTAAAAGAATGTGCTAACGAGCAAGTCGTATGACATCTTTATTGACGTATCTATGTCCATCCTTACGTCAATCTCGGCACCTTAAAGGTATAAATATTACCGATCTTGCCCTATGCAAACACACGCGTGGTGACGAGACGGAGCAGCCATACTTGCCGAAGCCCAGAAGCAGAGCAGACCCCGCTGGCAGCAGCCCCGCCTTTCTGACGCGCTGAGAACGAGAAGCTGTTTTCTCCTGCCGAGAAACCAAGCACCGGCGCTTCCGGGTAGCCCTCGCAGGCAGCCTGGAATATCGAGACCAGAGAAAGAGATACCATTCCTCATTCATCCCAACTTCCAGGTACAGAACTGAATAACCCCTCACAGAGAATTCTTTAGTTATTCACTTGGCAAAACAGACTTAACTTAAACTGTAACTTTCTATTCCCGCCCACGTATTAGACTTAGGTCAGGTACACGGGGTAGGCGTATCTAGAAACACCAGTTGAGTACGTTTAGTCAAATGTATATGTGTATGTAAATATATTTTATTCATTTTAAACATCATATGGCTTAGAAACTATATCAATGTTTTACAGTATTACTTTATACTACTGCTTTTAATGTATGCACTTTACTTAACTATAAGTATTGCAATAATATCGATCCATTTCTCTTGTATGAGAAAAGAGACTGATCAATAAATAACACCTTTTTATTGAACACGCCCGTCTCTTCCTTTTCTCTACAATCTGATGAGACTAAGAATGCACGTACTGACTGAGTAAAATAATTTGCCTTTTGTTCACACGACTCTCGAGATTTACTCTTGATTAGGGGAGAGCAAAGTTGTCATGTTCTATGGTTGTCAGAAACTAAATCCCTTCTTGTCTAATCAGGGAAGTTAAGTCCTCCTTGAACATTCGAGAAAGTTTCTAGTGAACTCTGAGCTAAGCTGGCAAACCCAAAACTTTAAGTCTAGTATCGACAGTAGTAGACCTAGTTAACGTCTGGCCTAGGCCTTTACTGCTGTAGGTATTATTCCAATGCGCAGAGCCTATTGGGATGATAGGAGCTACACTACATGGCGCCCAACGCGTTTGGAAAGGGCGATAAAACTAACGTAAGACATTTAGAGTAACTCAGTCGTGCTTTCTCATTCAGACCCCTTTTTCCACAATACTCCAAAGACGTCTGGAGTGGGTGAAAGGTTATATCCGCCAGACCTCGCAGGAGGGAACTCCTATGTATGGTTCTTGGTATAGTCAACGTTGAAGGATACACTGTTCCAAAATATTGTGCATCTAATCTTTGTTTCCATAAGAAACCTGATCTGCAAACAAACATAATAACCTTCAGGACAGTAAAATGTCAGACAATGAAGAAGAAAGAGAGGCAGTTAGATTAGCAGCTGAACTCGCAGCGGCTGATGCTGCAGCACTAGATGCGGACGGGGATATAATACTCATCCCGGTCATCAAAAGGAGATCTATAACCCTGAAACTTATAGAAAATGGACTGACACCAAGAGGTGGCACAGTCATATTCGTAATTGAGGCACACGAGTATCGGCAGACAGAGGTATATTATTCATGGATACATTTTCCAGCAGCAAATGCTGTAACAAAGTACTTCCACTATTACAAAATAGAGGAACCTCCTAATGAGTACACTCCTTTCGAGGAGGTGGAAGTACCACTCAAATTCCAAGAGCATTTGCTCTTATTTGATGGCGCCCTAAAACGTAACAATCACATCACCAGGCTCGGTCCTTTAGGTAGACCAGGAGCAAGGTGGCCGGTCCTAGCCGGATACACACCACATCCAGACATCAATGGGATGTCTGTAGCAGAGCTGTTAACACAGCTAAAACAATTAATAAAAATTCATAGACAATTAGTACAGTATGTGATGCGGACTTCAACAATTCAGCCAGCGATTAAACTTCCACAGCTGACCCCTCACCAGGGGAACACAAATAAGATTACACCACAGAACATCCAGTCTTGCCTAGGTAAAGTACCGGCTAAACGGGAACAAATACCATTCTGGTTGGCACAGAAAATTACCCAAATAGAGGCGGTGTTTCCTGACACCACCCCGCTAGAAAAACACAGGATTCTGACTATATGTCTTCCAATGGGAATCGCACCACACATTGAGGACTGTGACACTTGGGGTACAGTCTTTGCTTCTATCTACACAAAAACGCACGGTGTTCCATCCATTTCGGTGATACCAGATGTGCTAAAACAAATTCAAGACGAATACGGTCCAGAACCTGCTTTAACTCTTGGTATGAAATTACTAAAAGACTTCAAGCAGGTCTCGGCTATATTATTAGCCAACATAAAGGGAGAAGCAGCAAACGTGGCGATCCGCCAGAGGTTAAAAGAGACAGATATAGCAGACCAACCAGCTGAAATTGCCAGAATCATAGAAAAATCCTATGAGGAACTAGGTAGAGATAGTTTAGGTGGAATACCAGTAAAACCACAACTGACTGAAAGTCCAGAAAAAATATTTTTTAATAATAATTCACCAAAAAAGAACTGGGATGGAAATAAAGAATCCAATCCTAAAGAAAAGAAATTCCAGTCCCGAGGAAGGTCTCCACGGCGAAGAGAAAAATCTCCGAACCAAAGACACAGGTCACCCCAGAGTGACCCCTCTGGGAAAAGATATAACCTTAGAAATAGGGACAATATAAAAAAACCTGATAGATATCAAGACATTGATACGCGTCCCTCTCAATCTTTTCAGAATTCCTCGCAGAAATCGGAAAGAAGAGGACGATCAGAACAGAGAGAAGAGCACACCAAGTCCAAAGACAAGGAACCTGCTCAGCTAAAAAAGAAATTACAATTTCCAAAAAAGAAGGTAGCCAGTATCAAGGTAGTTAACAATGCCGAGAATACTGAGGACACAACTGAAAAACGGGGAATGGGCTCAGACAATGCTAGACAGCGCAGCAGAAGTGAGCATAGCTCGCAAAGTCCTTATGAATCATCTGGAGACAGTGGACACGAATGAATATCTTCAAGTGGAAACTGCAGACACCAGGGTTAGAAAACCTCACAAGATATACGAGATAACATTACGTATAGAGGGAGATAAGACTAGGAAAATAAGGGGACTATTTTGGGATAACCTCTCCGAGGGCTATGACATCCTTCTAGCTGAAAAAGACTGGCCACCAGAGTTTGTTAGGGAGTGCCCTCATGGCGAATAAATAATTATGCCTGCCTTCTCGAATCATATCCCGATTCATAAAAAATACACACTTGCCAGAAAATGGGCAGTGGCTTTAGCTCCTGCCTTATATAAAAATCATGTAGGATGGGATGAGTACTCCCCTCCTCACAAAATCCAGTTAAAATCACAACCTACTGCACAAAGGCAGTACCCAATTAAGCAAGAAGCTAAAAAACAGGTAAATGAAATACTAGATCAGCTAGAATACCAGGGGGTGATTGAAACTTGCACCTCACAAATGAACAACCCTTTGTTTCCGGTCTCCAAACCAGACAATTCATATCGTCTAGTTTTGGATTACCGACACCTTAACACATGTTGCAAAACTTTTGCAGTGCAAAACTCACATAGTGCTGCACTAATGAATAACATAGTGCGCAAAAAATACAAAACAACCTTAGACATCTCTAATGGATTCTTTTGTCAAAACATAGCACCAAAGAGCAGATATTTAACTGCATTCTCAATAAACGGCACTCAAAAGCAATTCTGTCGGTTAGCCCAGGGGTACAAGAACAGCCCGGGGGTATTCTCAGCGAGAGTAACAGAATTACTACAACTATATGATGATGAAGCATTATCTTATGTCGATGACATATACTTAACAGATGATGACTTGGAGACTCACTTGAAAAGAGTGAACACCATAATACTTGGGTTCGCAGCAGAGGGTTACAAATTCAACTTTAAAAAATCCAGAATTGCCCATCTGACAGTCCTGTTCTTAGGATATGAATTATCAAGTGAAGGCAAAAGCCTGGCTGACAATTTCCTAGAGAAATGTGCCGTACTCCAAGCATCTAGAACACTAAAAAACTTACAGTCGATTCTAGGCTTCCTAAATTTCGGAAGAACATACATTGCAAATTACGCAGAAAGGGTCAAACCCCTTTATGATCTGATAAAACCAGATTATAAAAAATCCAATTGGACTCAAATACACACAGAAATTTTGAGATCCCTACAAACAGACATGCTAATTAAAACAAAATTAGAAACACGTGATAACACCTGCAATCTTGTGATTCGAGTCATCCCTGGGAGATGCGGATTCACATACCTGACCTCTAATGAGGGAGAAAAGGTACCAATTGCATTCAAATCACACTTGTACACTAAGGCTGAAATGAAATTTAGCCCTACGGAAAAAATTCTAACTACAACACAGACAGCTATAGCAAAAGAACGAGCCCTGGCACAAGGTAAACGAATAATAATCGTGACACCGATACCAGCCTTAGAGGCTGTAACAAAAGCAAGCATTCCGAATGCTAAAGCACTCCATCCAAGATGGATACAATGGGCTAACTCTCTTGCTGCAACAGACGTAGCATACGAATTTGATCCCAACTTAAAAACACAAGAATTTCTCCAATATGAATTTGAATGTCCTCTGCCGACCGAAATTCTGCCTCTAGAACAATTCGGCTGTATAATATATACAGACGGATCAGCACAACCAGCAGTAGGGGGTAAACAAGCTTACAGTGCTGCGTGCGCGATTGTCAAAGGTCGCTGGCACGAAGGAAAATTTAAACCAACGCTCACTAAAACACAATCTCTAGGAGATTGTACAGCTCAGCTACTACTGGCATTCAAGATGGCGCTTGAAAATACCGATCGAGAATTCCCCACACTCATAGTATGCGATTCGTATTATTGCGTTCAGTCTTATAATGAATACTTGCAGATCTGGCTTCAGAATGGCTTCAAGGATGCGAAAGGTGGCACAATCAAGCATAAAATGCTCTGGGAACAAGTACTTCTTTTGCAAAAAGAACTACCAAAGACTCACGTGATACACACACTGAGTCATCAACGTGATGGCGTTCACGTTGCAGGGAATTAATTGGCTGACGAGGCCGCGAAGGCAGCTGTGCAAACGGCTTCCGTAGCTGCCGTCACCCAGTCAAAAACAAAAATAGACAGCGAAATATTAAAAGCTGTCAGCGCTTCAGAAAAGGATTCGATAGAACCACTCCCTAAAGGCTTTCCAGTAAAATACTCATACATAACTGATGCAAACAATGTTCCTTTTGCTCGAATCCCTGGAGTGGGGGATAGGGCAATTCCAAACATGGAACATAGGTTAGGACTAATAATAGCGGCACACGAAGGGCTTGCTTCTATACATGCTGGCGTCTCAGCCACAGTATCATTATTAAAACAGAGATACTGGTGGCCACAAATGAGAAGACAAACAAGGAACTATGTTCTAGAATGTGAAATATGTCAAAGAATGAAAGTATCAACGGTGAGACGTCCAGCTCAGACGCCCCTTCTAATCTCGGATAAACCATTAGCCTGTGTTTATCTAGACCACTGCGGTCCCTTACAAAGGGATGGTAACTATAAATATATCTTGGTCGCAGTGGATTCGTGCACGAGATTCATATGGATGTGGCCCCAGCGAACGGCTGACGCCAGAACTGTTATAAAAGATTTGCGAGTCTTTATCGGCACATACGCAATTGGCATGCTGCATTCGGACAATGGTCCTGCTTTTAGCTCTAGAGCTTATAAGGAGGCC
Source organism: Lissotriton helveticus (assembly GCF_964261635.1). Classification (NCBI taxonomy): domain Eukaryota; kingdom Metazoa; phylum Chordata; class Amphibia; order Caudata; family Salamandridae; genus Lissotriton; species Lissotriton helveticus. The sequence goes on from NC_136065.1 coordinate 176,468,724, forward strand.
ATGGTCGGAATGGGCGTGAATTTGCGGTACTCTTGTCCATTTCACCCTGAGGGGAACGGAATTGTTGAAAGAAAAAAACGTGACATAAAGCAATCTATAACGGCAAAGGTATTAGGTTCGGGAGCTGGGTGGGTCAAACATCTAATAAGTATCCAACGTAGTCTAAATAACTTGCCAAGAAATTCTCTGAAGGGATTCAGTCCGTACGAATTATTATTCGGAACTAGGATGATTATCTCTGACCTTGACAGTCAGACTTCAGTGGTAAAAGGAAAAAGCTTTGATATCAAAGACCGTTTGGCTATGTTGCAGGACTTAAACAAAACAAGAAAAGACCTGAGCAACATAAAGTTGAAACAACAGCCAACAACCACTGAAGAACCACCACCTGTCCCAGCAAGACCTGTCTGGATTCCAAAAGTCGGGGATCTAGTCAGGGAGAAGATCGCGGTAAAGAAGGAATTTGGGCCTTCTTACATAAAAGCAGTTCCTGTCTTGTCTGTCAACGGGACAAGATCAGTTGTACTACCGCCACTTGCTGGTAAAAAGGAGAACCGAGTTGTATCCATCGACCTGGTGAAACCACAACATGTGGCCGATAACAAACAGTAGGCCAAGTGGACTCCCAATAAGTAGCAGAGCACCAAGGTTTGCTACCAGTACAGAGGTCCTATCAAAGAGGCTCATCACATTCGAAATGCCTACAGAAAAACAACAAGGACTATGCAACAATGCAATAGAACTCAGACCTCTGAAAACCCAAATAAAAACATTTAGCAGAGACACACCAATCTACAATGAAGTACCAAGTGAACATGCAAAAAACAGAAATCCTGAAGCAATTGGAACAATTGACAGAACTGCATCCGGCTACTTCATAAACTTCGATGATTCCTCTGAAGGCTTCAGTGAATCAAAGACACAGCCATCATCAAAAACCTTTAAAGAAAAAGCTAAAGAACTTTTGAAACAACTGAAAGAAACATATCTGATTTCTCCATGGATTGAATTTTGGGTGGGTTTTGGTGCATTTATCCTCATACTTTGGCTCATCATGGTACTTACTTTGGGACGCTTCATTGAGGGAAAATATGCTAAAATGGACACAGCAAGTCGGAAAATCAACTTGATCCTCAAACCACACACATCTTCACACATCGAGAAAAGAGAACTTTCTTCAGCCAACTTCACAGCCAATCCGATACCTGGTGGGGTAGCCTGGGACAACACTGACTATGAAATTCATGGTCCGGTCGAGATCCTGAAATATCCACACCAAATTAAGATCTCCTTGAGTGACTTTGTAAAACCAAACTCATTTGCTGATGATTGGGACTTCGAAAGCATTAATAATATGATGTCTGACTTAGTAATGTCTGCTAAATTTACCAAACATGATTATTTGCAGGGTTCTACCAATTATGATAGTATATATTGCTATAACCACTATGGTAACCATTTTCTACATAAAGCTGCACAACCTAGAAATGTTTTAAATTATAATCAATGGGAACATTGTGCAACACCTCCAAAAGGGAGCTCAAGAACCGTTTACGACAAATATTCATATTTTTCTGGTTTTAACACAAGTAATGCTGAAACATTTTATTTTAAATTGTCAAACAAAACAGGGACCAAGACGATGATAACCAACACAAAATTGATATATTCAGACTCATTTTTTGAACAAATGAATACTTTTGGATTTGATTATTGGGACAAAAATGTTGAATTGAAAAGTGTTTGGGGTACAAAAGAATGGCAAGTACAGGGTATAGAAGCTTTGTTTAGAGCCTGCATGATCCCAGAACAAATGATATTTTTAAATGACACTGTTCAACAAACCACCTGTCTTGGCCTAGCCAAAATCAAAGATTTAAATAAACCGTCTATTCCAAAGCCAGCAATGTTTAGCAACACTTCTACAGATGAAGTGATAGACGTAAACCATATATTAAACCAAAACAGAACACATCCTGATTGGAAACAATGGTTGATCTGGCCCACAGATACTAATAACTGTCAAGACAGATTCCTGAACAAAACACAGGGGTTCAAAATGACCAGGCCAGACCCTAGATATCCTCAAAGACATCACCCAGGGATAATAACAACCTACAGTGTGGGCAAATTATGCCTTCAATGGCTACAAACTTCCACACTGGCAGAAATTAAGCAACACCTAACTTTACTTACTGATGGTGCTGACTTGTGTGATTTCATAATGGGACCACGCAAACGGCGTCAAAAGCGTTTCATAGCATCCTCTGTATATGCAGCATACAATGAGGCCTGGAAGGTTACTCAAATTGAAACAGCAGAGAGAATACGGGAAATTGACCGTATTAATTTGGAAAAATCACTTTCTGTAGTGGACAATGGGTTAATGACTCTGTCCTCCAGAATTTTTTCTTTGGACAGCATTGTGTCTTCACCAATCGATATATTATCGCAAGACTTACTGTTATTACAACACGGTCAGTCACAATTGTGTTCTATTGTACAGCTAGGCTGGACGTTACAAAATCTGCGTTCAGGCTATGTGCCTTGGCGTTTAATCAACACAACGTCACTATTCCAAATCTTTAACCTTACTGATAGACAAATCAGTATGGCACAAAAGGGTGCTGATTATACAATCCTGAGCATTGAGAAACTTGAAAGATTACCAGTGACAATGTCAGAACGACCTGTCAGTGAATGGATAATACATGGAATAATAAATATTCCAATCTCAACCTTCAGGTTTCAATACTGCCAAAAATATATACAGGCTGGCATGTACGAGAAATTGGGAAAAGGGTACCTTAAAACAACTTGGAACCTGCCCTATTCACATGCATGTGTCAGTAATAAAGGACAGAAAGTGTTTCTTAGTGGCAACAATTGTGCGATGTCACTAAGTGGCACACTTCTGTGTAACGGAATTAGTTTGCATGGAGCCTGTGAAGGGAATTCATACAACCTTTCATGTCACCAGCAAGGCGCACCTGCAACAGAAATAGAACCATTCTTTCAAAGACTCTATAATGGGAGTTACATTCTTATTGTAGACCGCAGATGTTGTAGTCTTATGCCCGGGACTCCTTATCTAGTAACTACGACTGCGAAGGTCAAGTGCTGTGGACGCTCATTGTTCCCCAGCTCCTTTCCAGACAGGGAGGCAAGGGCATGGCCCGATTTGAAAATTACTTCTATTCGAATAGATACTTTAAGCAGAATGAAAACAGTGCTTCTTCAGACGCCTACCAGGCTCTCGTCATCAAAAGAAACGTATGATCTACAAGTCGCAAGGACGACTGCAGAGATACATACATTATTATCAACTAATTCCCCCGTACATTTCGCGGAAATCCTGAATGAAATCTTAAATATTTCTGATACCAATGGGGTCTCAAAGGTATTTAAGACAGTATTTTCGATGGCATTAACACCATTCAAAGCCATACTGGGTATTTTTCCAGATTTCGTCCATTCGATTTTTGGCGGACTTCCCCTGATCTTGGGACTAATTGCAGGAATCCTTTTCTTAGTCCTTATTTTTCGTTATGGCAACCCATGTCACAGACCAAACTCTGGCGAAAATGGAAGAAACAATCCTAGCCATTGGATACCGGGACCGGATAACAAAAATCCTGGGACTCTCCCGGCTTAGAGACCTGAACATGACTTGGTTTCTATCATTTCGACCAATGTGGCAAAGATGTGTTTTACCTGTATTAAGGTGTCTGCTATGCGGAGAAGAATGCGTGTTAGACACCTGTCTGACGCTACAATCGGATGCGCCAATGGATGCAGAAACATTGTTGAGCCCGATCAAGGTTCATGCTTTGTGCTGCCCTCAAAGGCTATCAATCCTGATGACGGCATTCGTGGAAGCTTCACCACTACGATTGATGGGTAGTGAAGTTCAAGATGAAAGCAGCATCGATCAGGTACGACCTTCTGTCAGCAATGTGAATCAGAATGTCAATGGAGACAATCATGCGCATGAATGCATGATTACACCTATTTCCGAGTTAGTGGAACTTTCCCAGGAAGCTGTTGACAGTTTTTTCGAAAGCCTAAATGATATGATGTTCTCACCCGAACAGAAATAGAGACTTTTGAGCAAGCTCGCACACGGCGTTCCCTGAATTCGGCCTTCAACTTTAAAAAATAAAGTCACATGAACTATGTTCACTCCAGTTCACGGACAGCAACTCTTTCAGAAGCCCCAAATTATTTTTTCGATTTTTCGGGACACTTATCTTCTGCTTAAAGTAAGAAACTATTCCTAAAGAACTAAGATTTCTATTTTTAGATACTTTATAGACTTTAGCTGCCCGCTGGTATGTTCACAAATATTTTATTCTGTGATGGAATGGTCTCGAAACTTTTTTCTGTATTTAAGAAACCATTTCATGTGTAATTCTCATATACCAAATAAGCAATAATGTATACAAATGCGTGATTACTTTAGCATTATTCTACAGCTGGAGTGCACACAATATATATGTCTGCAAATTTTCCGTATATTTGTAAAATTTCAAAATGCATTTATGTATTTTGGGGTGGTAAGGTATACACACTACTCTATAGTATGTTGTACTATGTTATACTATGCCTAGATTAGTAAATATGACCATAGTTAGCGTGAAGTGGGTGTCATGTATTCCTATAGGTTCTGAATCGATCCCCCTATTCCTGACCCTATTCTAGTTAAACAAACCAACAAGTTAACTAGCAGTCAGCCCATGAGGCAGAAAAACCCCCATGATGCAGATACCGTTATCTGACGCAGTCACACTACGGCACAGGAACGTGTTATCTGATTAGGTCATAACGCTTGCGATCTAATTAGACAAGCGATATTCCTCCAGCCCCTGATAAGGCATACGGAGTTCTCATAACAAATCAAACCTATGACAACCTGGAAAAACCGTGCTGCACAAATCTTAAGATGCATCATCTTTGAACCACAAGATGTTGGCGATGCAACATTGCCGAGCCACGCATGTCGAGGATGCTTTGGGAACTGGAGGCGATGTGCCATGCAGTCGGCAATGCAATGCCTCCGATTCTTGCGGCAGGGCTGATGAGTCAGGGTTGCGGGACATGTGCCAGTTCCGAGCCGTGCAACGACGGTGATGTATGGATGTTCACTGAAGCAGCACTTTGTACCCACTTCCAAGACTCCAGAACTGGATTGGCACCACTTGGCAGGGCAAGACTCTCAGATGGCACAGTCCAGGTGCTGTAGATGGATGGTTGGAAGTCTTTTATGTCCTGAGACTTCAAAACAGGAGGCAAGAAGACAATCTCTTTGAGGAACTTTTGTTCTAGGTTGGAGAGATGCAGTTCCAATCCTTTTCCCTCCCAGGCAAGAGGGCAGCAGGCATGAGGTCAATACACCACGGCAGAAGTCCAGCAAAGTAGCAATTCAGCACAGTGGCGGTTCTTCCAGCAGCACAGCATTCCTTCTTTTCTGCAGAGTATTCACAGGTCCAGAAGTGTACTGAGTTGGGGGTGTCAGAGGTGCAGGCCTTATACACAGTTGTGCCTTTAAAGTGGGGGAGACTTCAAAGTGAGACCTTTGAAGTGTACAGAGTACCTGCCCTTCCTGGCCTGGCTCCAGACTCACTACGGGGGAGGGATGCATCCCTTCGTGTGGGGAGAGGACACATCCTATTCAGGTGTAAGTGTGAGCTCATCTCTTCCATACTGCCCAGGATGGTACATCAGTATGCGGATGGCCCAATAGTCATACCTAAGCTCCCTTTATGTGTGGCTGTCTAGAGGGAATGAACAAAGCCCAGCTGTTGCACATGCAGATGTGCATTCAGAGACAGGCAGAAGGTACCAAATGACTAAAGTAAGAAAATGCCAACGTTCTAAAAGTTAGAAGGTAAAGGTGCATGCAAGTGATTCATTTAAAAATTATGATTTAGAAATGACTTTATCTTGAATTTAGTGACATCTAATTACACTTATTGCAATAATTTAAAACAATGCAGAAAGGGTAAGTAAGAAAATCAATTTCAACAACCGGGTGTATAAAAAAATAGATAATTTTATATTCCAAAAAAGGTATTTCCAACTGTTATGTAAAGCTATTTCAATGCACGATTTCCAGACTACAATTGCCTTCATGGGTGTTTGCGGTTCATATAATCAATTGCCTATCTCTCCAATTGATATTCTCTGTGACAATGATTTACAAATAAGACGCAGAGTTTTGGGACGTATGTTACATGACTCCATGTCCTTAGTGACACGACGACTAGATTGAACAACTTCGGCTTAACATCTTTTACTTAATACCTTACAGACAATGTCAATAGTGCCTGTGCTATATAATGAGGGGCTATAGGATACATATACCCCACTGCAGTTTTTGCTAATAGTAGACACAGAACTCTACATATCGATGTGTCTAATTTTTAAATATATGGTTGGCACCATTATTACTAGTATTTCTGTCTCCATTATATTAACACAGACTTGGAGACTGATAGACCTAAGACTATATGATGTCTTCTGCATAGACCTGTTACTTAACCAAATGATTATGATTCATAAAAAATGGACACACTATTTACCACTGTGTTTCTTATTCCAAAATGTTTGCCTGTGTATTGCATGCATAAATAGCAGACAAATTTGCTCTGTGATTCACCACCTTTTCAGAACTCCTGTAATTAATCTACATATTATTTTAGGAAATGTATTCTTCTTCTTTCTGTTGAGAGGGTAATTATATTTCCCTCTAATATAAGTACCACCTATAATATCTAAGATATACTGTATTTTCGGCATTAACTCTATTGATATACGGAATGTAATTATGATGTATTTGCTGAAGGCTTCAATCATCAAATAAAAGACTTCTCCCTAGAAAATCTAAGTTTTTTCTTAATTATCCAAGTAGTGAGTCACCTATTCAACTTTCTACACTGGGACTGAGAGGTGTACATTATTTCTTAAATGTATAACACACTTTGTGGTGAGCACAAAGTAAATGCTTTTTTATTTCTTTATTTAACATTACTTATCCCGTTGCATGTTGGCATCCTCAACTGCCCAGTCCGCCCCGCTGCCACCCCACCACTCTTACCTGTGTGAGCTGCCACTCTCCCCAAGTGGTGACCTTCAGGTCCCTGACCCATGATTTGGCATCAGCTAAACTCCTCCTCGAAGTGTGATGTATTCCTATAGGTTCTGTATCGATCCCCCTATTCCTGATCCTATTCTGGTTAACAAACTAACAAGTTAACTAGCAGCCATCCCATGAGGCAGAAAACCCCCATGATGCAGGAACCGTTATCTGATAAAGCCACACTACGGCACAGGAACGTGTTATCTGATTAGGTCACAACGCTTGCCATCTAATTAGACAAGCGATATTCCTCCAGCCCCTGATAAGGCATACGGAGTTCTCAAAACAAATCAAACCTATGACAACCTGGGAAAAACCCTGCGGCCATTGTTTTGATTTCACCGAGAACTTCAGCAAAAGAATGTGCTAACGACCTGGTCGTATGACATCTTTATTGACGTATCTATGTCCATCCTTACGTCAATCTCGGCACCTTAAAGGTATAAATATTACCGATATTGCCCTATGCAAACACACGCGGTGGTGACGAGGACGTAGCAGCCAGACTTGCCGAAGCCCAGAGCAGAGCAGACCCCGCTTTCGCAGCCCCGCCTTCTTGACGCGCTGAGAACGAGCAGCTGCCCATTTCTCCTGCCGAGAAATCCAGCTCCGGCGCTTCCGGGTAGCCCTCGCAGGCAGCCTGGAATATCGAGACCAGAGACGAGAGATACCATCCCTCATCCATCCTAGATTCCAGGTACAGAACTGAATAACCCCTCGCAGAGAATTCTTTAGTCAGTCACTTGGCAAAAACAAACTTAACTTAAACTGTAACTTTCTATTCCCGCCCACGTATTAGGCTTAGGTCAGGTACACGGGGTAGGCGTAGTTAGAAACACCAGTTGAGTACGATTAGTCAAATGTATATGTGTATGTAATATATTTTATTCATTTTAAAACCTTCATATGGCGTAGAAACCATATCAATGTTTTTACAGTATTATTTTATACTTCTGCTTTTAATGTATGCACTTTACTTAACTATAAGTATTGCAATAATATCGATCCATTTCTCTTGTATGAGAAAAGAGACTGATCAATAAATAACATCTTTTATTGAACACGCCCGTCTCTTCCTTTTCTCTACAATCTGATGAGACTAAGAATGCACGTACTGACTGAGTAAAATAAATTGCCTTTTGTTCACACGACTCTCGAGATACACTCTTGATTAGGGGAGAGCAAAGTTGTCATGTTCTATGGTTGTCAGAAACTAAATTCCTTCTTGTCTATCCAGGGAGGTTCAACTCCTCCTTGCCTATTCGAGAAAGTTTCTAGTGAACTCTGAGCTAGCTGGCAAACCCAAAACTTTAAGTCTAATATCGACAGTAGTAGACCTAGTTAACGTCTGGTCTAGGCCTATACTATTGAAGGTATTATTCCAATGCGCAGAGCCTATTGGGATAATAGGAACTACACTACATGGCGCCCAACGCGTTTGGAAGGGCGATAAAACTAACGTAAGACATTTAGAGTAACTCAGTCATGCTTTCTCACTCAGACCCCTTTTTCCCATAATACTCCAAAGACGTCTGGAGTGGGTGAAAGGTAATATCCTCCAAAACCTCGCAGGAGGAAACTCCTATGTATGGTTCTTGGTTTAGTCAACGTTGAAGGATACACTGTTCCAAAATATTGCGCATCTAATCTTTGTTTCCATAAGAAACCTGATCTGCAAACAAACAAAATAACCTTCCTGTCGGTAAAATGGTAGACAGTGATGAAGAAAGAGAGACAGTTAAATTAGCACTGTACTCGCAGAAGCTGATACTGCTATGCAGGAAGCAGACCCGGGTATAATACTCATCCCGGTCTTCAAAAGGAAATCTATAACTTTAAAACTTATAGAAAATGGACTGACACCTAGAGGTGGCACAGTCATATTCGTAATTGAGGCACACGAATATCGGCAGACAGAGGTATACTATTCATGGATAAAATTTCCAGCAGCAAATGCTGTAACAAAGTACTTCCACTATTACAAAATAGAGGAACCTCCTGAAATGTACACTCCTTTCGAGGAGGTGGAAGTACCACTTAAATTTCAAGAGCATTTGCTCTTATTTAATGGCGCCCTAAAACATAATAATCACATCACCAGGCTCGGTCCTTTAGGTAGACCAGGAGCAACGTGGCCGGTCCTAGCCGGATACACACCACATCCAGACATCAATGGGATGTCTGTAGCAGAGCTGTTAACACAGCTAAAACAATTAATAAAAATACATAGACAATTAGTCCAGTATGTGATGCGGACTTCAACAATTCAGCCAGCAATTAAAATTCCACAGCTGACCCCTCACCAGGGGAACACAAATAAAATTACACCTCAGAACATACAATCCTGCCTAGGTAAAGTACCAGCTAAACGGGAACAAATACCATTCTGGTTAGCACAAAAAATCACCCAAATAGAGGCTGTGTTTCCAGACACCACTCCGTTAGAAAAACACAGGATTCTGACTATCTGTCTTCCAATGGGAATCGCACCACACATTGAGGACTGTGACACTTGGGGTACAGTCTTTGCTTCCATCTAAACAAAAACACACGGTGTTCCATCCATTTCGGTAATACCAGATGTGCTAAAACAAATTCAAGATGAATATGGTCCAGAACCCGCTTTAACTCTTGGTATGAAACTACTAAAAGACTTCAAGCAGGTCTCGGCTATATTATTAGCCAACATAAAGGGAGAAGCAGCAAACGTGGCGATCCGCCAGAGGTTAAAAGAGACAGATATAGCAGACCAACCAGCTGAAATTGCCAGAATCATAGAAAAATCCTATGAGGAACTAGGTAGAGATAGTTTGGGTGGAATAACAGTAAAACCACAACTGATTGAAAGTCCTGAAAAAATATTTTTTAATAATAATTCAACATCACAGAAAAAGAGCTGGGATGGAAACAAACAATCCAATCCTAAAGAAAAGAAATTCCAGTCCAGAGGAAGGTCTCCTAGGCGAAGAGAAAAATCTCTGAACCAAAGACACAGGTCACCCCAGAGTGACCCCTCTGGGAAAAGATATAACCTTAGAAATAGGGATAATATAAAGAAGCCTGATAGATATCAAGACATTGATACACGTCCCTCTCAATCTTTTCAGACTTCCTCGCAGAAATCGGAAAGAAGAGGACGATCAGAACAAAGAGAAGAGCACGCCAAGTCCAAAGACAAGGAACCTGCTCAGCTAAAAAAGAAATTACAATTTCCAAAAAAGAAGGTAGCCAGTATCAAGGTAGTTAACAATGCCGAGAATACTGAGGACACAACTGAAAAACGGAGAATGGGCTAAGACAATGCTAGACAGCGCAGCAGAAGTGAGCATAGCTCGCAAAGTCCTTATGAATCATCTGGAGACAGTGGACACGAATGAATATCTTCAAGTGGAAACTGCAGACACCAGAGTTAGCAAACCTCACAAAATATATGAAATAACATTACGTATAGAGGGGGATAAGACTAGAAAAATAAGGGGACTATTTTGGGATAATCTCTCCAAGGGCTATGACATCCTTCTAGCTGAAAAAGACTGGCCACCAGAGTTTGTCAGGGAGTGCCCTCATGGCGAAGAAGTAATTATGCCTGCCTTCTCAAATCATATCCCAATTCATAAAAAATACACACTTGCCAGAAAGTGGGCAGTAGCTCTAGCCCCTGCTTTATATAAAAATCACGTAGGATGGGATGAGGACTCTCCTCCTCACAAAATCCAGTTAAAATCACAACCTACTGCACAAAGGCAGTACCCAATTAAGCAAGAAGCTAAAAAACAGGTAAAAGAAATCCTAGATCAGCTAGAATACCAGGGGGTGATTGAAACTTGCACCTCACAAATGAACAACCCTTTGTTTCCGGTCTCCAAACCAGACAATTCATATCGTCTAGTTTTGGATTACCGACACCTGAACTCATGTTGCAAAACTTTTGCAGTGCAAAACTCGCACAGTGCTGCACTAATGAATAACATAGTGCGAAAAAAATACAAAACAACATTAGACATCTCTAATGGATTCTTTTGTCAAAACATAGCACCAGAGAGCAGATATTTGTCTGCATTCTCAATAAATGGCACTCAAAAACAATTCTGTATGGTTAGCCCAGGGGTACAAGAACAGCCCGGGAGTATTCTCAGCGAGAGTAACAGAATTACTACAAACATATGACGACGAAGCATTATCTTATGTCAACGACATATACTTAACAGATGATGACTTGGAGACTCACTTGAAAAGAGTGAACACCATAATACTTGGGTTCGCAGCAGAGGGTTACAAATTCAACTTTAAAAAATCCAGAATTGCCCATCTGACAGTCCTGTTCTTAGGATACAAATTATCAAGTGAAGGCAAAAGCCTGGCTGACAATTTTCTAGAAAAATGTGCCGTACTCCAAGCACCTAGAACACTAAAAAACCTACAGTCAATTCTAGGCTTCCTAAATTTCGGAAGAACATACATTGCAAATTACGCAGAAAGGGTCAAACCCCTTTATGATCTAATAAAACCAGATTTTAAAAGAACCAATTGGACTCAAATACACACAGAAATTTTGAGATCCTTACAAACAGACATGCTAATTAAAACAAAATTAGAAACACGTGATAACACACGCAATCTTGTGATTCGAGTCATCCCAGGAAGATGCGGATTCACATACCTGACCTCTAATGAGGGAGAAAAGGTACCAATTGCATTTAAATCACACTTGTACACTAAGGCTGAAATGAAATGTAGCCCAACGGAAAAAATTCTAACTGCGACACAGACAGCTATAGCAAAAGAACGAGCCCTGGCACAAGGTAAACGAATAATAATCGTGACACCGATACCAGCCCTAGAGGCGGTAACAAAGGCAAGCATTCCGAATGCTAAAGCACTACATCCAAGGTGGATACAGTGGGCTAATTCTCTTGCTGCAACAGATGTGGCATACGAATTTGATCCTAACTTAAAAACACAAGAATTTCTCCAATATGAATTTGAATGATCTCCGCCGACCGAAATTCTGCCTCTAGAACACTACGGCTGTATAATATATACAGACGGATCAGCACAACCCGCAGTGGGGGGTAAGCAAGCTTACAGTGCTGCGTGCGCGATTGTAAAAGGTCGCTGGCACGAAGGGAAATTTAAACCAGCTATTACTAAAACACAATCTTTAGGAGATTGTACAGCTCAGCGAGCTGAACTACTGGCGTTCAAGATGGCGCTTGAAAATACCGATCAAGAATTCCCCACACTCATAGTGTGCGATTCGTATTATTGCGTTCAGTCTTACAATGAATACTTGCAGATCTGGCTTCAGAATGGTTTCAAGGATGCGAAAGGTGGCACAATCAAGCATAAAATGCTCTGGGAACAAGTAGTTCTTTTACAAAAAGAACTACCAAAGACTCACGTGATACATACACTGAGTCATCAACGTGATGGCGTTCAGGTTGCAGGGAATTCATTGGCTGATGAGGCCGCGAAGGCAGCTGTGCAAATGGCTTCCGTAGCTGCCATCACACGGTCAAAAACAAAAATAGACAGCGAAATATTACAGGCTGTCAGCGCTACAGAAAAGGATTCGATAGAAACACTCCCGAAAGGCTTTCCTGTAAAATACTCATACATAACTGATGCAAACAATGTTCCTTTTGCTCGAATCCCTGGAGTGGGGGATAGGGCAATTCCAAACATGGAACATAGGTTAGGACTGATAATAGCGGCACACGAAGGGCTTGCTTCTATACATGCTGGCGTCTCAGCCACAGTATCATTATTAAAACAGAGATACTGGTGGCCACAAATGAGAAGACAAACAAGGAATTATGTTTTAGAATGTGAAATATGTCAAAAAATGAAAGTATCAACGGTGAGACGTCCAGCGCAGACGCCCCTTCTAATCTCGGATAAACCATGAGCCTGTGTTTACCTAGACCACTGTGGTCCCTTACAAAGGGATGGTAACTATAAATATATCTTGGTTGCAGTGGACTCATGTACGAGATTCATATGGATGCGGCCCCAGCGAACGGCTGACGCCAGAACTGTTATAAAAGATTTGCGAGTCTTTATCGGCACATACGCAATTGGCATGCTGCATTCGGACCATGGTCCTGCTTTTAGCTCTAGAGCTTATAAGGAGGCCATGGTCAGCATGGGCGTTACATTGCGGTACTCTTGTCCATTTCACCCTGAGGGGAACGGAATTGTTGAAAGAAAAAACCGTGACATAAAGCAATCTATAACGGCAAAGGTATTAGGTTCGGGAGCTGGGTGGGTCAAACATCTAATAAGTGTCCAACGTAGTCTAAATAACTTGCCAAGAAATTCTCTGAAGGGATTCAGTCCGTACGAATTATTATTTGGAACTAGGATGTTAATCTCTGACCTTGACAGTCAAACTTCAGTGGTGAAGGAAAAAAGCTTTGATATCAAAGACCGTTTGGCTATTTTGCAGGACTTAAATGAAACAAGAAAAGACCTGAGCAACATAAAGAATACACACTTGCCAGAAAGTGGGCAGTAGCTCTAGCCCCTGCTTTATATAAAAATCACGTAGGATGGGATGAGGACTCTCCTCCTCACAAAATCCAGTTAAAATCACAACCTACTGCACAAAGGCAGTACCCAATTAAGCAAGAAGCTAAAAAACAGGTAAAAGAAATCCTAGATCAGCTAGAATACCAGGGGGTGATTGAAACTTGCACCTCACAAATGAACAACCCTTTGTTTCCGGTCTCCAAACCAGACAATTCATATCGTCTAGTTTTGGATTACCGACACCTTAACTCATGTTGCAAAACTTTTGCAGTGCAAAACTCGCACAGTGCTGCACTAATGAATAACATAGTGCGAAAAAAATACAAAACAACATTAGACATCTCTAATGGATTCTTTTGTCAAAACATAGCACCAGAGAGCAGATATTTGTCTGCATTCTCAATAAATGGCACTCAAAAACAATTCTGTATGGTTAGCCCAGGGGTACAAGAACAGCCCGGGAGTATTCTCAGCGAGAGTAACAGAATTACTACAAACATATGACGACGAAGCATTATCTTATGTCAACGACATATACTTAACAGATGATGACTTGGAGACTCACTTGAAAAGAGTGAACACCATAATACTTGGGTTCGCAGCAGAGGGTTACAAATTCAACTTTAAAAAATCCAGAATTGCCCATCTGACAGTCCTGTTCTTAGGATACAAATTATCAAGTGAAGGCAAAAGCCTGGCTGACAATTTTCTAGAAAAATGTGCCGTACTCCAAGCAGCTAGAACACTAAAAAACCTACAGTCAATTCTAGGCTTCCTAAATTTCGGAAGAACATACATTGCAAATTACGCAGAAAGGGTCAAACCCCTTTATGATCTAATAAAACCAGATTTTAAAAGAACCAATTGGACTCAAATACACACAGAAATTTTGAGATCCTTACAAACAGACATGCTAATTAAAACAAAATTAGAAACACGTGATAACACACGCAATCTTGTGATTCGAGTCATCCCAGGAAGATGCGGATTCACATACCTGACCTCTAATGAGGGAGAAAAGGTACCAATTGCATTTAAATCACACTTGTACACTAAGGCTGAAATGAAATTTTGCCCAACGGAAAAAATTCTAACTGCGACACAGACAGCTATAGCAAAAGAACGAGCCCTGGCACAAGGTAAACGAATAATAATCGTGACACCGATACCAGCCCTAGAGGCGGTAACAAAGGCAAGCATTCCGAATGCTAAAGCACTACATCCAAGGTGGATACAGTGGGCTAATTCTCTTGCTGCAACAGATGTGGCATACGAATTTGATCCTAACTTAAAAACACAAGAATTTCTCCAATATGAATTTGAATGATCTCCGCCGACCGAAATTCTGCCTCTAGAACACTACGGCTGTATAATATATACAGACGGATCAGCACAACCCGCAGTGGGGGGTAAGCAAGCTTACAGTGCTGCGTGCGCGATTGTAAAAGGTCGCTGGCACGAAGGGAAATTTAAACCAGCTATTACTAAAACACAATCTTTAGGAGATTGTACAGCTCAGCGAGCTGAACTACTGGCGTTCAAGATGGCGCTTGAAAATACCGATCAAGAATTCCCCACACTCATAGTGTGCGATTCGTATTATTGCGTTCAGTCTTACAATGAATACTTGCAGATCTGGCTTCAGAATGGTTTCAAGGATGCGAAAGGTGGCACAATCAAGCATAAAATGCTCTGGGAACAAGTAGTTCTTTTACAAAAAGAACTACCAAAGACTCATGTGATACATACACTGAGTCATCAACGTGATGGCGTTCAGGTTGCAGGGAATTCATTGGCTGATGAGGCCGCGAAGGCAGCTGTGCAAATGGCTTCCGTAGCTGCCATCACACGGTCAAAAACAAAAATAGACAGCGAAATATTACAGGCTGTCAGCGCTACAGAAAAGGATTCGATAGAAACACTCCCGAAAGGCTTTCCTGTAAAATACTCATACATAACTGATGCAAACAATGTTCCTTTTGCTCGAATCCCTGGAGTGGGGGATAGGGCAATTCCAAACATGGAACATAGGTTAGGACTGATAATAGCGGCACACGAAGGGCTTGCTTCTATACATGCTGGCGTCTCAGCCACAGTATCATTATTAAAACAGAGATACTGGTGGCCACAAATGAGAAGACAAACAAGGAATTATGTTTTAGAATGTGAAATATGTCAAAAAATGAAAGTATCAACGGTGAGACGTCCAGCGCAGACGCCCCTTCTAATCTCGGATAAACCATGAGCCTGTGTTTACCTAGACCACTGTGGTCCCTTACAAAGGGATGGTAACTATAAATATATCTTGGTTGCAGTGGACTCATGTACGAGATTCATATGGATGCGGCCCCAGCGAACGGCTGACGCCAGAACTGTTATAAAAGATTTGCGAGTCTTTATCGGCACATACGCAATTGGCATGCTGCATTCGGACCATGGTCCTGCTTTTAGCTCTAGAGCTTATAAGGAGGCCATGGTCAGCATGGGCGTTACATTGCGGTACTCTTGTCCATTTCACCCTGAGGGGAACGGAATTGTTGAAAGAAAAAACCGTGACATAAAGCAATCTATAACGGCAAAGGTATTAGGTTCGGGAGCTGGGTGGGTCAAACATCTAATAAGTGTCAAACGTAGTCTAAATAACTTGCCAAGAAATTCTCTGAAGGGATTCAGTCCGTACGAATTATTATTTGGAACTAGGATGTTAATCTCTGACCTTGACAGTCAAACTTCAGTGGTGAAGGAAAAAAGCTTTGATATCAAAGACCGTTTGGCTATTTTGCAGGACTTAAATGAAACAAGAAAAGACCTGAGCAACATAAAGTTGAAACAACAGCCAACAACCACTGAAGAACCACCACCTGTCCCAGCAAGACCTGTCTGGATTCCAAAAGTCGGGGATCTAGTCAGAGAAAAGATCGCGGTAAGGAAGGAATTTGGGCCTTCTTACAGAAAAGCAGTTCCTGTCTTGTCTGTCAACGGGACAAGATCAGTTGTACTACCGCCGCTTGCTGGTAAAAAGGAGAACCGAGTTGTATCCATCGACCTGGTAAAACCACAATCATGTGGCCGATAACAAATAGTAGGCCAAGTGGACTCCCCATAAGTAGCAGAACACCAAGGTTTGCTACCAGTACAGAGGTCCTAACAAAGAGGCTAATCACATTCGAAACGCCTACAGAAGAACAACAAGGACTATGCAACAATGCAATGGAACTTAGACCTCTGAAAACCCAAATAAAAACATTTAGCAGAGACACACCAATCTACAATGAAGTACCAAATGATAATGCAAGAAACAGTAATCCAAAAGCAATTGGAACAATTGACAGAACTGCATCCGGCTACTTCATAAACTTCGATGATTCCTCTGAAGGCTTCAGTGAATCAAAGACACAGCCATCATCAAAAACCTTTAAAGATAAAGCTAAAGAACTTTTGAAATAACTGAAAGAAACATATCTGATTTCTCCATGGATTGAATTTTGGGTGGGTTTTGGTGCATTTATCCTCATACTTTGGCTCATCATGATACTAACATTGGGACGCTTCATTGAGGGAAAATATGCTAAAATGGACACAGCAAGTCAGAAAATCAACTTGATCCTCAAACCACACACATCTTCACACGTCGAGAAAAGAGAACTTTCTTCAGTCAACTTCACAGCCAATCCTATACCGGGTGGGGTAGCATGGGACAACACTGACTACGAAATCTATGGTCCGGTTGAAATCCTGAAATATCCACACCAAATTAAGATCTCATTGAGTGACTTTGTAAAACCAAGCTCATTTGCTGATGATTGGGACTTCGAAAGCATTAATAATATGATGTCTGACTTAGTAATGTCTGCTAAATTTACCAAACATGATTATTTGCAGGGTTCTACAAATTATGATAGTATGTATTGCTACAACCACTATGGTAACCATTTTTTACATAGATCTGCACAACCTAGAAATGTTTTAAATTATAATCAACGGGAACATTGTGCAACCCCTCCAAAAGGAAGCTCAAGAACCGTTTACGACAAATATTCATACTTTTCAGGTTTTAACATAAGTAATGCTGAAACATTTTATGTCAATTTGTCAAATAAGACAGGGACAAAGACCATGATAACAAACACGAAATTGATATATTCAGACTCATTCTTTGAACAAATGAATACTTTTGGTTTTGATTATTGGGACAAAAATGTTGAATTGAAAAGTGTTTGGGGCACAAAAGAATGGCAAGTACAGGGTATAGAATTTTGGTTTAGAGCCTGCATGATCCCAGAACAAATTATATTTTTAAATTACACTGTTCAACAAACTACCTGTCTTGGCCTAGCCAAAATCAAAGACTTAAATAAATCGTCTATTCCAAAACTAACAATGAACAGCAATAGCTCTACAGATGAAGAGATAGACGTAAATTATGTATTAAACCAAAACAGAACACATCCAGATTGGAAACAGTGGTTGATCTGGCCCATAGATACTAATTACTGTCAAAACAGATTCCTGAACAAAACACAGGGGTTCAAAATGACTAGGCCAGACCCTAGATATCCTCAAAGACAACACCGAGGGATAATAACAACCTACAGTGTGGGCAAATTATGCCTTCAATGGCTACAATCTTCCACACTGGCAGAAATTAAGCAACACCTAACTTTACTTACTGATGGTGCTGACTTGCGTGATTTCACTATGGGACCACGCAAACAGTGTCAAAAGTATTTCATAGCAGCCTCTGTATATGCAGCATACAATGAGGCCTGGAAGGTTACTCAAATTGAGACAGCAGAAAGGATACGGGAAATTGACCGTATTAATTTGGAAAAATCACTTTCTGTAGTGGACAATGGGTTAATGACTCTGTCCTCCAGAATTTTTTCTCTGGACAGCATTGTGTCTTCAGCAATCGACATATTATCGCAAGACTTGCTGTTGTTACAACACGGTCAGTCACAATTGCGTTCTATTGTACAGCTTGGCTGGACGTTACAAAATCTGCATTCAGGCTATGTGCCTTGGCGTTTAATCAACACAACGTCACTATTCTATATCTTTAACCTTACTGATAGACAAATCAGTATGGCACAGAAGGGGGCTGATTATACAATCCTGAGCATTGAGAAACTTGAGAGATTACCAGTGACAATGTCAGAACGACCTGTCAGTGAATGGATAATACATGGGATAATTAATATTCCAATATCAACCTTCAGGTTTCAGTACTGCCAAAAATATATACAGGCTGGCATGTATGAAAAATTAGGAAAAGGGTACATTAAAACAACATGGAAATTGCCCTATTCACATGCATGTGTCAGTAATAAAGGACAGAAAGTGTTTCTTAGTGGCAATAATTGTGCGATGTCACTAAGCGGTACACTTCTGTGTAACGGAATTAGTTTGCATGGAGCCTGTGAAGGGAACTCAAATAACCTTTCATGTCACAAGCAAGGCGCACCTGCAACAGAGATTGAACCATTTTTTCAAAGACTCTATAATGGGAGTTACATTCTAATTGTAGATCGCAGATGTTGTAGTCTTATGCCCGGGACTCCTTATCTCGTAACTACGACTGCGAAGGTCAAGTGCTGTGGACACTCATTGTTCCCCAGCTCCTTTCCAGACAGGGAGGCAAGGGCATGGCCCAACTTGAAAATTACTTCTATTCGAATAGATACTTTAAGCAGAATGAAAACAGTGCTTCTTCAGACGCCGACAAGGCTCACGTCATCAAAAGAAACGTATGATCTCCAAGTCGCAAGGACGACTGCAGAGATACATTCATTGTTATCAACTAATTCCCCCATACATTTCGCAGAAATCCTGAATGAAATCTTAAATATTTCTGATACCAGTGGAGTCTCAAAGGTATTTAAGGCAGTGTTTTCGATGGCATTAACACCATTCAAAGCCATACTGGGTATTTTTCCAGATTTCGTCCATTCGATTTTTGGCGGACTTCCCCTCATTTTAGGACTGATTGCAGGAATCCTATTCCTAGTCCTTATATTTCGTTATGGCAAACCATGTCACAGACAGAACACCTGTGACAAGGGAAGAAACAATCCTAGCCATTGGATACCGGGACCGGATATCAAAAATCCTGGGACTATCCCGGCTTAGAGACCTGAATATGACTTGGTTTCTATCATTTCGACCAATGTGGCAACGATGTGTTTTACCTGTATTAAGGTGCCTGCTATACGGAGAAGAATGCGTGTTAGACACCTGTCTGACGCTACAATCGGATGCGCCAATGGATGCAGAAACATTGTTGAGTCCAACAAAGGCTCATGCTTTGTGCTGCCCTCAACGGCTACCAATCCTGATGACGGCATTCGTGGAAGCTTCACCACTACGATTAAGGGGTAGTGAAGTTCAAGATGAAAGCAGCATCGATCAGGTACGACCTTCTGTCAGCAATCCAAATCAGAACGTCAATGGAGACAATCATGCGCACGAATGCATGGTTACACCTTTTTCCGAGTTAGTGGAACTCTCCCAGGAAGCTGTTGACAGCTTTTTCGACAGTCTAAATGATATGATGTTCTCACCAGAGCAGAAATAGAGACTTTTGAGCAAGCTCGCACACGGCGTTCCCTGAATTTGGCCTTCAACTAGAAAAGCAAAATACCATGAACAATTTTCCCTCCAGTTCACGGACAGCAATATTTTCAGCAGCCCCAAAATATTTTTGCATATTTTTCGGGACACTATCTTCTGCTTAAAGTAAGAACTATTCTTAGAGAACTAAGATTTCTAATTTTAGATAGCTTATAGACATTAGCTGCCCGCTGGTATGTTCATAAATATTTTATTCTGTGATGAAATGGTCTCGAACTTTTTTTCTGTATTAAGAGCCATTTCATGTGTAAATTTTCATATACAAAATAGCAATAATGTATACAAATGCCTGATTACTTTAGCATTATTCTACAGCTTGAGTGCATACTATACATATGACTGCATTTTCCCGTATATTTGATAATTTCAAAATGCATTTATGTATTTTGGGGTGGTAAGGTATACACAATACTCTATAGTATGTTTTACTATGCATAGATTAGTAAATATGTCCATAGTTAGCGTGGAGTGGGTGTGATGTATTCCTATAGGTTCTGTATCGATCCCCCTATTCCTGACCCTATTCTGGTTAACAAACTAACAAGTTAACTAGCAGCCATCCCATGAGGCAGAAAACCCCCATGATGCAGGAACCGTTATCTGATAAAGCCACACTACGGCACAGGAACGTGTTATCTGATTAGGTCATAACGCTTGCCATCTAATTAGACAAGCGATATTCCTCCAGCCCCTGATAAGGCATACGGAGTTCTCAAAACAAATCAAACCTATGACAACCTGGGAAAAACCCTGCGGCCATTGTTTTGATTTCACCGAGAACTTCAGCAAAAGAATGTGCTAACGACCTGGTCGTATGACATCTTTATTGACGTATCTATGTCCATCCTTACGTCAATCTTGGCACCTTAAAGGTATAAATATTACCGATATTGCCCTATGCAAACACACGCGGTGGTGACGAGGACGGAGCAGCCAGACTTGCCGAAGCCCAGAGCAGAGCAGACCCCGCTGGCGCAGCCCCGCCTTCTTGACGCGCTGAGAACGAGCAGCTGCCCATTTCTCCTGCCGAGAAATCCAGCTCCGGCGCTTCCGGGTAGCCCTCGCAGGCAGCCTGGAATATCGAGACCAGAGACGAGAGATACCATCCCTCATCCATCCTAGATTCCAGGTACAGAACTGAATAACCCCTCGCAGAGAATTCTTTAGTCAGTCACTTGGCAAAAACAAACTTAACTTAAACTGTAACTTTCTATTCCCGCCCACGTATTAAGCTAAGGTCAGGTACACGGGGTAGGCGTAGTTAGAAACACCAGTTGAGTACGATTAGTCAAATGTATATGTGTATGTAATATATTTTATTCATTTTAAAACCTTCATATGGCTTAGAAACCATATCAATGTTTTTACAGTATTATTTTATACTTCTGCTTTTAATGTATGCACTTTACTTAACTATAAGTATTGCAATAATATCGATCCATTTCTCTTGTATGAGAAAAGAGACTGATCAATAAATAACATCTTTTATTGAACACGCCCGTCTCTTTCTTTTCTCTACAATCTGATGAGACTAAGAATGCACGTACTGACTGAGTAAAATAAATTGCCTTTTGTTCACACGACTCTCGAGATACACTCTTGATTAGGGGAGAGCAAAGTTGTCATGTTCTATGGTTGTCAGAAACTAAATCCCTTCTTGTCTATCCAGGGAGGTTCAACTCCTCCTTGCCTATTCGAGAAAGTTTCTAGTGAACTCTGAGCTAGCTGGCAAACCCAAAACTTTAAGTCTAATATCGACAGTAGTAGACCTAGTTAACGTCTGGTCTAGGCCTATACTATTGAAGGTATTATTCCAATGCGCAGAGCCTATTGGGATAATAGGAACTACACTACAGAAGAAAAGGATAAATCGCAGTGATGCGGCGAGCGCAAAGTAAGTGGTTTTATGTATTTATTTATTTAATATTACTAATCCCATCGACTGTCGACTTTCCAACCCCCCGCCCAGCCCCGCCCGCACTGCGTCCCACCTCCATCCACTCTTAATTGTGCAAGCCGCCCCTGTCCCCAAGTGGTGCTCGTGAGGACCTTGATCCATGATTTGGCATCAGCTAAACTCCTCCTCAAAGAAAAGGAGAAATCCTGAAGTTCTGGCTGCCGCGGGCCGTGGAGGGAGTTACGGTGGGGCAGGGAGGCGGGGAGGGGGAGGGGGAGGGGCGGGGTGGAGGGTGCTAAAAACCGGCATATGGATAATTGCAGGTAAGTAAACAATTTAATTAATAAAACGAATTTCGTAGCGCGCACTGCATCGCATTTTGCGATGCAAGGCGCACAACCAAATTCGTTTTATTAATATGGGGCCCGATGTAGGTCGGTCGGTAACGGCCGAAAATCGGTATTTTCGGCCGTTACCGATCGGTAAATAGGTGATTGGCATGTAGGGGGCTTTATTTTACCGAATCGGTAAAATTACCTATTCGGTAATTTTACCGATTCGGTAAAATAGAAAATCGGTAAATTTACCGAATCTGAGCCACCCATAGGTAGGTGGGACTCTTCAGAGTCCCAGGAGCCTTACCAAATCGGTATTTTACCATCAAATAAATTTGATGGTAAAATACCGATTCCGGTGTGCATGCACATGTGTGCATGCACACCTATGCCATGTGACAGGCAGACCTGCCCTTAGGGCATGTATGCCTGCCACGTGGCACCCGAGCCTGTTTTGGGGGTGCCAGAGGGTGTCAAAGTGACACCCCCTGCACCCTTGTGGAAATCGGTATTTACCGATTCGGTAAATACCGAATCGGTAATGCCCATTCATTCCTATGGGCTTCATAGCCCATAGGAATGAATGGGCATTACCGATTCGGTATTTACCGAATCGGTAAATACCGAAATCATCCGATTCGGTATTCCAGCACATCTGGAATACCTACATGTCGACCCCATAGATTTACCGATTTTTAATTACCGAATCGGTAAAATTCGGTAATTTAAAATCGGTAAATCTATTTCACCTACATCTGGCCCTAAATTGTTAACTTACCTGCAATTATCCATATGCCCTTTTTTAGCACCCTCCACCCTGCCCCTCCCGCTCCCCACCTCCCTGCCCCACCGTAACTCCCTCCACGGCCCGCGGCTGAGTTCTGGTCTCTTCACGACTGAGAATAGGCCTGTTCGCTCCAAGATCCTGCCACCAGCTCTGACCCCAACACGAAGCTCTGGTGACCGAACTCTTCATGCTACAGCCACCGCCAGCAATGACTGGCAGCATGAGATCCGCAATTTGCACTAAAAGTTTGACATGTCACAGTGACCGCCAGTGCAAATCTCTAGCAACGTCCATCTGCGACCCCCGACAGGATCATCACACAACAGCAATGACTGTCCATGACACCTGGCATGCTCTTTGTGTACTGGACTCTGCGGGCTAACCTTTGTTGGTAACTCTTTCAGCCGGGTACACCTGATCCCTGTAGCTCCATTGCGATCGGCCTGAGTTTTGGACTTTCACTCTGTCTCCCATGAGCAGATAGCCGTGAGTTGACATTTGTGCTTTTATGTGCTATACTTAGCTGAAACCTTTAAAATTGCATATCTCCATTACTACTGATTCCATTTTTGGCATTTTAGTCTCAAATAACTTATTACATTTTACTCTATTTCTCAAAATTAGTGTAGAGTTTTTCTTTTGTTGGGTTTTCACTTTATTACTGTTTGAAGTGCTTCATATATATTTTACAGATTTCTCCTAAATTAGGCCTCACTGCTTAGGTGCCAAGCTACCAGATGGTTGAGCAGAGGTTAATTTGGATTTTGCTTGTATTTCATCCTCACAAGAATTACAGTTGCTGCTTGAGTATTGTTTCACGCCCTCAACTAGCAACCCAATTTTCTACAGAAAGCACAATCACTTTATTACTAGTTAGCGGTAAAGTGTGCAGAGTCCTATAACTGACAAAAGCAGGTTCAGATAAAGAACACAAAAATCTGGGAAATACCACACAAAGGATGGCCATTTTCGACAATACTATTCACTACTGAGTGATTATAGAATCTCCACTTGCAAACCTGTTTCTTACATGACTGTCGGATTCCTGAAAGCTTGGAATTCCAGTTCCAGACAAGCTTGTATTTTTTACTTCACAATATTGTACCCCTGGATGACTAGTTACATTCCACCCTACCAATAAGGGCAAATAACTTGACCCTTTACCGCTGCTCAAATAAGTAGCACCCATTAATTGTGTCACTCCTGCACGATTTCCCTAGCACAAGTCCAGTTCTTGGAAACCCATCAACCCTGACCTCCTCACCAACCACCATGTCTTTCTAATACCCTATCTATCAGCAATGACCCTTCACTTTAGTTACAGACTCAAGTATTCATCCAAAGTGTTATGTTTTATCTGTTGCTTTTCACAATGAACAGGCTGCCTTCTCTAACACTTCTGCATTTTACAGAAGTGATGAAGTGTGCCTACTCATCAAACTGTTCCTGGCCTCCTTTAACTTTTAATCTCTCACGTTGTGGTACTCTATTATCCTCTTTGACCTACTAACTCATTACAAGCTCCTCAGTTGTCTGACCCTGTTTCTATATACTGTCCATGACTGTTCTCCGGTATACCTTTGCCAAATCCTGGACCCACATAGCCTACTCTATCAACCTGAAACCCCTTTGCTGCCCCAATACACTTCTATCAATTCTAGACCCCTCCATTATAAATCACTTCAGCTGCTTACAAGCCATCCCTCGCTGCAATTAGTTAAGACCACTCTCAGACCACTGGTCATCTAATCTGACCTTAGAAATGACAGACACATCCTACCTCTTGGCACTGAACGCCATGCAACCTCAACCATGACCACCGTTACTACACTATCAGATGCCTACAGCAAAATATGTTAATTATGCATCATATTAATGACAGTACTGTCCCATCTTTGTCTTAAACCCATCATGCATCGTGTCTTGTGTCCTCAGATTATATAACAAAAATAGATATTGGTCTTCTTTCTGTACTGACTGTTTCCTGAGTACAATGCTTTTTATGCATGTGGATTAATATAGCATAAAGACAGCAGCAAAGCAATGGTGCAGAGCAAGAGAGGGGATGACGGAGGCATTAAAGTGGGGCATGTACAGAAGGAACAGGTGATTGTGGTTGATGTGGGTCAGCATAATGTGGTAGAAACACGAGTTGGGACAAGCAAGCGGGCGGGGCGAGAGACAAGGAGGCTGCAAGATTGGGAGAGGGTAGGTAGAGGTTTTGTAGCGAGAGGAAGCTAGTGGTAATACTTCAGGGACAGTGCCAGGTCGCAAACGATGGTGTGGGTTGGCAGCTGGAAATAGGACCAGTTTGAAAGGAATACTCTTGTTTCCTATAGAAAAATTAATGCAAATAAAGTTTTCAGGCAGCATTGACAAACTCAAGTTGTGTTATGTCAACAACTTGTTCATCCCAAACGTGGGGAGAGCAACATTCACACTCCGCACCCTGGTGCACTGCATTTATTTCGGATGCTAGATCCATCATATATTTGTCCGTTTGTCTCATTAATATTTATCCATATTTTATCCTTTACTTTGTCATATGATTCCGTCTGTTCCACATCGTCACCAAATTGCTTTTGAAACTTTACGTATCAACATGTGCCCATCCAGGCCTCCTTGTAAATACGATCCATACACAAAAAGTAGTTGTCAGCAGCATTCTTTTATTCGTGACCCAATGCATTTTGAGCAATTGCTTGCTCTTCGTCAGGGGTATCTGAAATTTCACACAACAAGTTTTACATTAAATTTAGTCTGAAGGAACCCACATTCAAATCTGAAATCTATCTCGTGCATGTGTACTATTCGAAACGATGTTATGGCATTATAAAATTAAACAATCATTCTCATAAAATCACCCCTGATGCTTAAACCAGAAACGATCAAAACTTACAGTTTTCGAGGTCAAAAGGCTCGAAAATTAGGCTTTCCAGCTATTCATCAACAACATGTTCATCCGCATAAAGGTTCAGGTGCTGCAGAGTTTCTGGACCATAATTTGTGAACTTAAAGACATTGCTAATATCTCCCCAGTCAAATGATGAACCATTCATGTAGCTCCCTGGGTCTCTCGTACACAAAATACATGCCAAGTCGATATGCTCGTCAATCGGGGGATCCCAGTTAAGGTACCTAAATAGAATGAGACACTACCTGTTCCATTATTCGGTCACTAATTAATCGAATATTAAATTGTCAAATCATTGTGTTGTCTTCTATGTGTGATCCTGGGCCTGACTTCTGAAACAATATTCTGCTTTAGATAGAGGTGGGTGAGCGAACACATTAACAGGAAGAGCCGAGCCAACAGCTAAGGGTCTGGTAGGACAGTGATAAATTAATTCCTGAATATAGTTCACATCTACATCGTGAATGTTTTTTGCCAGCACCTTATTAAGATCATCCCCTCAATGATTACCTTTTTATTTTTTAGCACCAAGGGGCAGAATTTACAAGGACTGGGGCATCCCTGCATATTAGCAGGGATGCGCCAGTAAAAATGTGACATGCAGGAATACCCTTGCACCACCACGGATGCGGCACTTTTACAATGCGGCACACCGTGGCGCAAGGGTAGTCAGATGCGTGTCGCATCTTCTGGCGTAAGGGCAGCGCTTTGCTGGAGTCGTGTCGCAAGCACAACGCAACACCAGCAATGCTCAGGGGCGCCCTATACCTAACATGCTACATCAATCCTTACGCCTGCTTGAAGCAGGCGTATGGTTTTGACGCAGCAAGGACGTAAAAGTGACTCCGTGAAATCTTGTTGATTTGACTGCATCACTTTTACACGCTTCCTTGCGACGGATATCCCACCCTGCATACATTATACCTGACGCAGGTATAGTGTAGCACAGGGCTTTACAACGTGACGCATCTCACTAGATGTGTGAAGTTGTAAATCTGTCGCATTGTTTACGATGCCGCTGCGTCACAGAAGTGACGCAACAGTGGCGTAAAGATGAAGCAAGGGGCTTTTAAATCTCCCCCCAAATGTTTATGCTTTGTTTTGGTGCTTTATGGTAGAACGCGGGTGGTAGGCAGAAGCTGCATTAGAGCACGGCTAGTTTTGGGGTTGAGAGACCAAGAGTAAGTACCTCGAGCAGAGCTAGAGCCAGGACTCTGGCTCGAGCCTAGCTCGACTTTGGTTGTATGACATCACAATGCATGCTTTTACCACGCATGCCATTACAACACAATTTTTACAATGCAAGTCGTTACAACGACTTGCGTTGGGGGGCGCTGGATAGTGGAATAGTTTAATTTTCTATTCCAACTCCAGTCCCCGTGGATAGTAGGGAAGGTATCGGATAGAAAATGAAGCTATTCCCTATCCTACAGCGCCCTCCAGCGCAAGTTGTTGTAGTGACTTGCGTTGTAATGGTTGCGTTGTAATGGTAGTGCGGGGTAAAAGTTGCGCTGTAAAGGATGTTCCCCTCGACTTTAAATGGCCGCCCCATCTCTACTTTAGAGGCTTGTTTGCAGGCAGCCTCGGCACAGATGTAGAACAGTCCATGGATTCTCTTTTCAGCCCTTCTGAAAGCCATCAAATGCCTCGCCTCCGTGCACGTGCAGGCAGTGCACGTCTGAACCCCGAAGTGTCCTCTCTCAAGTACAAACCTTTATCTGCCTGATTGCTTCTGTTCAGTTAATTCTATCTAATTACTATTTTCTTCCTATTAGATTCTAATTATGTACAGTATTTTCATTAGAAAGTGTAATGTTTCCCAGAGCACTTTGTAAATTGCAGGGCGGCTATGACTGGCGGTCTCAGTTACGCCATTAGAGGAGATTAGAGGAAGCGCCTCTGGTCCGATTAGGGGACAGGCGCGAGAAGCCCCCTCCCTTCGTGCGCGAGGCCGCACGTGTCTGCAGCAGACATCTGCCCATTGGCTGTCAGTGGGAGAGGATGAGTTTCTCTGCGGGCGCTGCCCTCTCTTGGAGGTGGCCTCTCTGGGAGACATTCTGCATCTCAGACATGATTGGTGCGACTGTCTTGCACTCAGGCACTGAGATGTGTCTGCCTGTCTCTTGCGCTGTTCATGCACCCCGTCACCACTACTAATACAGTCATCATTCTGTGTGTATTTTTTATTTCTGTTGCAGTTTTTTAATAGCTAGAACCAGACCCGAAGATTGTGGAGCCATTCACAGCACCAGTTATCACATTAAAAGGAAACATTCATTTTTGTAGGAAAAGGTATTGGCATTGATATTCTTTCATTAGAGTGGCCCTCTTCTTGGAAGAGGTGAGGTGCAACGGCCAGGGTAGCTGACTCCAGACCACGAGGTTCACGGTTTGATCGCTAGCGGCATGTTAACCAGGCACTTTGTGACTCTGGGCACTAGCTCGCTTAATCTTCCCAACGGTCCCCAGAGCCGGGACACCTCTCTGGAGGAGCTGTGCACTTTACAAATGCTGGTATTTCATTTCCTACCTTCCATCCTTACGAGTATAGCCTCTTCTCAGTCCCACCTCTGCCTGCCTCAATCATTCATATTGTAATTCTGCAAATGACTGATACCACATTTCATAGGCCACAACCGCTCCTCTTTAAAATCCTATCAGCCAGCCTATCTATCTCACCAACCATTCACCTGAAACCACACAGCCCCCACTAGTGACCAACCTACCTGGTATTAATCACAAAAAAGGAGGAAATGCGTGCTGATGACCAATTACAATAACTAACAACAGCCACTAGATTAACCACTATCCTTGAGTTCAGACTGGCATGCTAATCACTGTGAACTGCTTAAACACATCGCCTGGGGTAGTAAGCGCAGGGAGATTGAGTGATTTGCCCAGAATCACACAATGTTGAGCCTACGCTGCAACTCGAATCTGGTTCCCCAGTTCTAAACTCTGGCCCTAAAGCTGCATCCTTTACACCCATCTTGTGAGAGCATCTGTCAGTCTCTTAGACACCATGCACCTCACGTACTGATCTGGATAGGCCCACCATTGGACATACACATGTAATAATCTTAGGGGTAGATTTACTAATATTTTGCGCTGGGTTAGTGCCACAAAAGTGACACTAACCAGCACAAAATGTTATTTTCCTAATTTACTTTTCAGTGCAAAATTAGTTTTGTGCTGGAAAGTACCCTGAAAGTAATGCAAAGCACGTCGAAGTTTTGCCTTGCCTCACTCTACATCAAGGAGGCATTCCATGAGCGTTGCAGTGGGTTTTCCCACGCAACACCCATGGGTTTTGACACATTCCAAGATTTACAAGGATCTATGAGTCTGGAATGCATCAAAACAAACTAACTAATTTTATTCCTCCTTGTTTTTTAGGTCGAGCCTGGGCAGCGCATGTGCAGCTCTGCGAGGCATGCTATATTCAGGTATGGCCTTGAAGCTCCGCCCATTTCCCGCCCATCTTTTCAATTGGCTCATGTTACTGTCCTTTCTAAATTGTTTTTTTTTGATTAATGAACATGCTTAGTAGTCCCTCCTTGGAAACCACCTTCTCTGTATTTTTATTCTCCCATAAGGACTGGACTTTTTACATGTGTTGTTACAAGGTCTGCATTATCTGGTCTGTGAGCACTATTTTCTTTAATGATTTTTCCCTATTCCACCCATGATGTGCTTTCCTACAACGCAGCACACCACTCATTTCTTAGTAATGGCGGCCGATTCACTTTAACCATAGCGGCCCCGCTTCTTAATTTATTTGCTATAACTAAGGAAAAGCCTAATCAATTGGCAAAAGGCATGTATGAAAATCATGCACAGTCAAACACATTGGATATCCGTGCTTCACAGCCGCAAGTTCTCATTCAATTGAGATTAGGTAATAAGCTTCACGTCCCGTCTACTCCAATTAATCCGCCTTTTGCCAATTGATTTGGCTTTTCTGTAGTCCTTGACGGGACAGGCTGCATTCTCACTCCTTTTGTGGAGTATTTAACTTTGGATACAAGCTGTTGTTGGTATACACCACAGCATAACTGGTATCAGTATACTCTTGAGCAATCATTTTGGGGGGTTCCATACGACTGTGACACTTTCGGTTTGGATCTACCACTGAATAGATGTTTTATTGAACTACCATGGAAGCTCATATATTTATTGTCCTGATAATAACCATTTAAGTTCTCCATGGTCGAAACGCCCTAGACGCACATTTGTGGCCTAAACTGAAGAGGACACATAGTTGGCTTTGTGTTGGCTCAGTTATGTCCTGAACTTCCTCTGTTTTTTGTATAAACCCTTCCCTCAGCCACCTACTTGACTACACACTGTATTGTTTATTTTGTTATATGTGTACTGTGTTGAGCGCCATTGTTATATATGTTTTAGGATTTAACAGATGAGTTTTGTCAATAAATTTTCTATGAATTGTATTTATTTGTACATGGGTTCTTTCTTTCTTTCTCTCTTTTTCTAATTTTCCCTTTCCCAATGTTTTCCCTTTATTATTTGATTAGTATGTCCTTGCTCGTTTCTATTTTTGATTATTTATTGTATGTATTGTGTTAACTTGAACCCTTGCTAGGATTCCAGTATTTTTTCAGGTTTTCAGGGCTGCCCCTGTTGTTGTTAACAACAAATATGTGGTGTGACAACCTGGGCACAACATGTGGTTGGACTGGTGGTGGACAGCTCTATTGGGTCTGCGTCCTACTGTCAGCAGGAACTAGGCAGGGCTGCTATTATGAAGGGTAGCGTTACTAGAAGGTGTGTGAGCAACGCTGTTAGTGGTAAGTGGGATTAATAACCGAACTCTTCCGAATTGATAGCTTCCACCTGACGTGACATAGCTCCTCTGCCACAGGAATCTCGCCCAGCGAAGAATATAGACACCTCTACAAGAAGGCATTTATATCGCCTGCCTTTTGATTCACGCCTATGATCCCCTCCAAGCCCGAACAGGACTCGACACAAGACAATGCTACTTATTGAAATAATATGTGTCTGATTGCATCATGATTAATATAGTAAAGCTCTCAGATACCTTCGAGTCTGGTTAGCACTATATAAGACTCTTAAATAATAATAAATAAAAAAATAATAAGGCAGGAGAGACCTTCATCACCAATGATTGGCTGGTGAGTTGGTCAGGAACACAGGGCACGAGGTTCTCCCAGGCCTTGGGCAAGGGTGTGTGTAGGACAGTTACATTATGGGTGTCTATTTCATTGGCAGGTGGGTACGACCTTGGCTTTAACTTTAGAGGAGGGGATCTTGTTTTCCATGAGATGGGAAACATATGGTAAAGTTCATAGGACAGGGTGCACCTGGAGGTGGATGGAAGATGAGTAAGGTTGTTAAAGACAAGAACAAATTTCTAAGGGGGTGCAGGGGGGTGGTTAAAGGGAGATGGAATGGGGCAGGATGGTTTAAGCTGGCAGTCAAAGCAATAGAATGTTGATGGGTATGGCACAATCTGATAAGGGGGCTAACTCACTGTCAATGGAAGATGGGTAACATGTGGCCTTGAATAATAAAGGTATGTTATTGCAGTCAATGGGAAGTGGGTTGTAGACCATATTTGGGCAGATGATCACTGGCCCCAGATGATGGGGGCAAATAGCGGGCCAAAGGACCAGTCATAATGGGCTGAAACATCCACGTGCAGGAGATAAATGGGACCTTTAGTGCAGGTGATCATAGTCAACAGTGCAGTGACATGGGGCAGGACAATTACAAAGTGAAGATTAATGTTACCAGGAAGTGGGGAGGACTGAAAGGGGGCAAGCTCACTGCCTATGGGATGTGGACATGGAGTGCGCAGTATTATTGGCGCAGGGAGTTATAGTTAGGGTGGAGAGACGATCACTGTCACCAGGGAGGGTGATATGTTAAGACACAAGAGTACTGCCACTCGTGGGAAGGGAGATGAACACAATTGTACCCTACCACAGCTATGTTAGAAGCAATCCCCAATGACTCAGTCTTCTTTGATGAGACAATAAACACAGCAGACCACATTTTTGTGATAAGGTCGAGCGCAGTTTAACAATCAGCTGGTGGTGCATTGCATATGATGGAGTTTACTGAAAAGAATGGCTAGGACTGTCAATCATCAGTAACCTAGGCAGGGTACCAGGTTATAGTAATACAGGGCCCGATTCACAGAACTAACTTAAGACAAATTCCTAAACTTACTACCATTTACTCATTTTGGTATTCACAGAAAGCACTTACTCATTTTGGTATTCACAAAAGGCACTTACTCATCAATGAGGAAGTGCCTTGTGTGAGTACCAAAATGAGTAAGTGCCTTCTGTGAATACCAACATGGTAGTAAGTTTAAGATTTTGTCTTCAGTTAGTTATGTGAATAGGACCCACAGTGTACTTGTGACACAATCTTAAAGGTCTTTTCGAGACCTATGAATGTATAAAAAATCAATAGTAAGACCACTGGATTGTACTTGCAGTTTGTTGCTGGTTTACCACTGTATGTTTTCATTGGATTTATAATTTGCTTAAAAAGGGAGATATAGCAAGCAGTAATAGTTGCTGCCTGCTTTGGCACTTTTTACCCATCGAATTACCACACGCATTTTTCTGATGGTTATGGGCGATTGTGTGATTTTGGAACGTCATTCATATGGTAAAACTGCATCAGACGTAGCTCTTTTGATTACAACTTAAAACTTGCACAAAACGGTAAAATGTGAGGCAATGAGTTTACAGCATATTTACTTCCTGCAGTGCTTTAATTGAACATATTGGTCGATGGCTGGAGAAGTGTAATTCTTGGAGAACTTTACTTGCTATAGCAGGCTGGCACGTTAAGTGTGGAGGGGTAAAAAGAGTGAAAGACACATGGGGAAAAATCAGGAGGCAAAAATATGCACTTGCCCCGCAACGAAATACTCTTAGAAATAAATATAAGGGTCTGCAGCCTGTCTGCACAGGACCCGTAGGAGAGATAGTTCATGTAATTTCTTGGTGTCCGCAGTGAGCCTGCTCGCAATGCTAGCTGCCTTACTAAAGTGATTGGGGTGTATTTCCACCCCACTGCCTTAGCGAGTGGCTTCATGATCCTTCTTGGGGCACCCCTTCCACAGACAACAAGAGACAACAAGAGACAACAAAAGGAGGACCAAACTGGTACAGGGAGGAAATGGCAATCCCCGCATGTAAACACACTCGAACTACACAACAAACTTGCATGCAAAAATGGATGCACAGTAAAGAGGGAAACGGTTTCATTGAAGACACAAACATATCCACGTGGCACACAGAGGTACTGAAAGACACTGATGCAAACAAAGTGCTTTAAATACAGTATCCATTGAAGAGTGTCAGCAGGACAGATGGCTGATCTCAAGCCTAGAACCTCTCTGGAGATGCTCTCAGTGGGGAACATTCAGAAGCAGGATATAGTAGTCTGCACACTGAGTAAACCTCGGCGTCAAGTTATCAATGACATTGCCAACATTGCTATTTACAAAAAGCATGGCAAAACCAATGTGGCTGCCATTTCAGGTCGACTGGCTCAGCTGTTTAGCAAGCTCAGGATAGGCAAAAAAAGAAAAAAATGCTTAGAAGTATATGGTTGCATGCGTCATTATGTTTCCCCACATGCATCATGTCTAGGCCTGGGCATAGTTTTGATTACACCGGAGTATTCAGATTAATTTGGTAATTCCACATTACTCTTTGATGCGGAATTACCAATGAATACACTATTACTCCTCTTCTCGCAATTTAGTGTAGTTTGGGGGGAAAAGCTCTATACTGAGAGCACATTTATGTGTTCTGCTGCCTTTAGTGCTGTTTCTCAGAGCAAAATGCACCCTTGCGTCAATTTTTGATGTGAGCATGCCATACGAAAATAG
This sequence comes from Lissotriton helveticus, assembly GCF_964261635.1. Classification (NCBI taxonomy): domain Eukaryota; kingdom Metazoa; phylum Chordata; class Amphibia; order Caudata; family Salamandridae; genus Lissotriton; species Lissotriton helveticus. Next base: position 176,502,856 of record NC_136065.1, read on the forward strand.
TGCTAAATGCTGGTAGTTATTTAAGGGAAAATCCTATCCCAAGAGCACATTTAGTGAGCACTTGTGTGTGCCTGCGCTCGCTATTCATATTTGAATGCATTTAGTGCTGTTTATTGGTGCAGAATGCATTCTTGTGTCCATTTTAGATGCGAGGGGCCATTTTTGAGCAAATAAATATCTCTAAAGGCAGAATAACTGTTCTTGCATATTTCAAGTGTAATCTCATTCGTAGATAATTCTGCTTGATTATTGTACACGGTATTATGTGAGTTACACCCACCCCTTTTCATGACTGTTAGAAATTGGAGTCTCTAATTGGCAGGGGCGTGTACCTTGTCCAAGTAGGGACTCTTTCTTCCAGTCAGGGTAAGGGGATTACACGTCTAAATGAAGCCCTCCTCAACCCCTTGGTAGCTTGATACAAGCAGTCAGGCTTATCTCAAAGACAATGTATAAGGCATTTGCACATAGCACGCGGTATTACAGTAAAAACACTACAAGAGGACACCACACCAGTTTTATTAAAATAGCCAATATTTATCTGAGTAAAACAAGACCAAAACGATAAAAAACAGCATACAGTAATCAAAATATGAATATTGCATAAAAGAGACTTAAAATACAATTCCTTGAAGTGAATAGCTCTGTCCGGGGCTACCACAGCTTTGTGAAAAAACATATTCAACAGTTCTGGTCAACCGCGGCGTCGCAGGCCTGCTACGGTGTCTGGAAGACCCGCAAACCTTGGAAATGCAGAGCATTGGGGACCTTGCAATGAACTCCGAAGAAGCAGCGCCAGCAGGTGTTGGTCCTGGAGGTCAATGGAGGAGTCGTTTCGCACTTGAATTTCCGAAATATGTCAAAAAAATGTATATGTAGTGGAGGAACTGTCAGAAAAATAAAGGTTTTTATAATTCACATTTCGAGTGTTTGGAATTTAGGCTTTTTTGTAAGTTTGCCCAATGACCAAGGTTCCCATAGTTGGCAAGTTTGTAGTAAAGATATTGTAGTGAAAAAAGTAAATTGAAAAAAAGATGTGTCAAACATTTTATCTTCTGAAAACACATGTATGCCTGCAAAAAAATAAAAAATGATATGTATATGTCTTGAAGGCACAAGTAAGTGTACTGGGAGCATGGGCAAATGGACATCATCCTGCTGAAGTAGAGAGGAGCATTTACAGTGAGGTGGGGAAGAGAGAGTGTAACTATTAGGGCTTTTTAGTATTCAGGTAAGGGTAGCTTTAAAGGGTAGTAAGGGTTTTTTAGGTTTATAGAAGGAGAGCATTAGGGCGTAGTTTGGGGTTTATAGGTTTCATGGATGGGTAGATTAAAAGGATAGTTAGGGAATTCTCGGTTTCAGGCAAGGCTAGCTTTAAGGGGTAGATAGAGATTTTTGGGATGGAGTAGGGTAACAATAAGGGGAATTAAGGGGCCTTGCCATTAAAACTACCTTCCCCTCCTCCAGCCCTGAGCCCCAAAACTTACCCCCGCGCTGTCGATATAATGACCCCAACCCCTTTCAGTGACCTGAGGCCTAAACCCCTCCCCCAACTAAAAGAACTGCCCAATCACTCCCGTACTGAGCCCTAAAACCACCCCCACTCCTAAAAACTCCCCCCAAACCCAGCCCAGCCCTTAAAACTACCCTGACCCCCTCCCCCATCCCAGAGCCCTAAAAACCTGCCCCTGCCCGAAAGTACCCAGCCCTGAGCCCTGAAAGTGAACCCCACTCCTGAAAACTACCCCTCTCCAAAACCCGGTCCCATCCCCACTTACCTGTCCCTGTCCGTAACTTCTAGTTCTAATGCTTCCTCTTCTTTTCCCTGTCCCATCCTGAACACTAGACCGCTATCTGCCTTAACCATGCATATACGTGGTTAAGGCAGATGCGTTATTCTGGTAAGCGTGGTTGCGCTAGCGTTTGGTCCTGCAGGCATTGCTCTGCCCGCGTTGTTCCAGCCTTTCCCCTGACTTCCCTGACCAGTGAACTACTTGCAGACCAATGTACTGACAACATTGTCTGTGTCTGACCTGCGTTCTTCATGCTGTCTGATGCGCTAACATCAATGCCGACCTGCCAGGCCAAGTAAGATGGAGAAGAGTTGTCTCCTGGCGCAACACCGGGGCAGCAGCATTTCCCATGACACCTCCAGAGCACCCCTGCACTCTTTGATTCCTCTGATCCTGTAGCCATGTCCCTTTGGTCTGTTGTGACATTTTTGGTAGCAGACATCGCCTTGCAGTGTGGACTTTTCAGCAACTGCCTTCCTGCTCCTGATCCTGCAGCTCATTGCCAATGTTTCACAGAGCATCAAACAATGGTACTAAGGGCCATATGTTCAAACACATTTTTCAATAGACACAGAATGGGTAAAACCCATTGATACATCTGACCCTAAGTCATTTATTTGGATTTCAGCATTCAAAGCAGAAAGGACACCGCATATTTCCAACCACCTATAATGACCGTTCTCTCCAACTGTCTCCGCGGTATTCCATCCTCTCCCAGATTCCACCATGTCCACTTACAGGCTAACTACTTACCATTCCACCCACCATTCCATCTCACACAACCTACTATGAGGCAAGTTCACCCCGGTTTCCTGCTTTTATGATTTCTACGCTCTCACAGTTTACTCATACAAGTGTTAGTGGAGGAAACTCATGTGCATTCAGTATGCAAATGCAAACAATACTTAGCTTTTTTCTTGCAAAAACTCGGAATCAATCAATCAATCATAGCACTTGTATAGCGCGCTACTCACCCGAAGGGTCTCAAGGCGCTTGGGGGAAGGGGGCCGCTACTGCTCAAACAGCCAGGTCTTGAGTTGTCTCCTGAAGGCGAGGTGGTCCTGGGTCAGCCGGAGGTGGATGGGGAGGGAGTTCCATGTCTTGGCCGCCAGGTAGGAGAAGGATCTGCCTCCGGCGGTGGCTCTTCGGATGCGTGGTACGGCGGCGAGGGCGAGGCTAGCGGACCGTAGCTGGCGGGTGGGCGTGTGGAAGGTCAGGCGGTCGTTGAGGTACTTGGGGCCCAGTTTGTGGAGAGACTTGTGTGCGTGGGTGAGGAGCCTGAACGTGATCCTCTTGTTGACGGGGAGCCAGTGCAGGTTCCTCAGGTGGCCGGAGATGTGGCTGCGTCGAGGGATGTCCAGGATGAGTCGGGCGGAGGCGTTCTGGATGCGTTGTAGTCTTTTCTGTAGCTTGGCTGTGGTTCCGGCGTAGAGGGTGTTTCCGTAGTCCAGCCGGCTGGTGACGAGGGCCTGGGTGACCGTCTTCCTGGTTTCGATCGGGATCCATCGGAAGATCTTGTGGAGCATGCGGAGGGTGTGAAAGCATGAAGAGGAGACGGCGTTGACTTGTCTGGTCATCGAGAGGGAGGAGTCCAGGATGAAGCCCAGGTTGCGTGCGTGGTCTGTCGGCTTGGGGGCGGTGCCCAGGGCTGGGGGCCACCAGGAGTCGTCCCAGGCGGAGGGTGATGGTCCAAGGATGAGGACTTCCGTCTTGTCTGAGTTCAGTTTCAAGCGGCTGTTCTTCATCCACTCGGCGACGTCTTTCATCCCTTCGTGGAGGCTGGTTCTGGCGGTGTCGGGGTCTCTGGTGAGGGAGAGGATCAGCTGGGTGTCGTCGGCGTAGGAGATGATGTTGAGGTTGTGTTGGCGTGCGATGGCTGCAAGAGGTCTCATGTAGACGTTGAAGAGGGTGGGGCTGAGTGATGATCCTTGCGGGACGCCGCAGATGACTTCGGTGGTGTCATGAGGCTCCAAATACTTCGCAGAGGCAGTACGATGCTTGACCCAATCACCCCCCACCAGTGTCTTCGCCTCAAAGGCAAATCCACTAACAGAAGGGAAAAGGGGAAGTGGACAGAGACGAGACACCTTGAGAACTTCCGGCACCTTCACCGATATGGTAGCTCAGTATTGACCTTGGCGTTGGTCACTGTGGGTGCCTAATACACAGAATGAGGGGAAAATAATAAACAACAACAACCACCTACCAATATTCTCACTCTATGAAATAATCAAATCTTATCCTACCAGTGGTTCCCAAAGGTATTGCTACTCTTCATGAGGATGTGTAGTAACATTCAGGGAGCTTCATGCCTGTGAGATAGAAACTAACATCACTGTGGGACCTTGCCAATAGTTTACGACCTACTTAACTAATACTCCCACTAATTACCTGTAAGCTCTCTGTACTAGCCCCAACTGGGGTTCTGTTAGAGTCTTGATGCAAACATGTGGCTCGAAGGATTCTCACTGCTGAGTTGTCTTCTGCGCGCAAAAAGGTACAAGGGAGGAAAGAAGGGGGAAAGGAGAAAACAGGAAAAGCGCAAGAAGGGAATAGTTACTCAGTATCGTGTTTGCTGGCAAGAGGGGAAGGGAAAAGCCTCTGGCTTACTGTTCCTCTCACAACTCTCCGCAAGAAGTCAATGGAGTCCGTGGAACTTTCCGCTGAGATATCCTGTTGAACTTCAGCGGAGCAAAACTGGCTCCCACAACGACAGCGGATGAAGAGGACCGTAGACTCAGTCTCTGCAGCCGACGGAAGATCCTTCCTTCAAGGACTAATAACAACTATTGACTACTAAAATTAAATGTGACTTTCAAGGAAATTCCACTCTCTCGGCGAGTAGCCACATCGAGCGGACTCAAAGGGATAACTCCTGTCGTGAATGTAGACACGGAGCTTCGAACATTAGCTGCTACCTCAGAAACCTCAGAAACCCGAACAGTTGACGTGCGCAGTTTGAAAGCAGCATGAGGCACATATCAACTAGCCCTCACGTACTAACTTCTAGGTTACTTCTATGGCCACAGCGGTGGCCATCTTGGGAGGGACAGAACACTCACTATTACCTGAACCTATTTACATAATACTGAAAGGAACCTATTTAGTAATACACGGGTACCAAACATTAACCCGACAGGGCTTCACTATTGTCCTCGCACAATTCCCAGATTTAGGAACATAGGTAGAAGCGATTTGCAAAACCCTGACAGTACCCCCTCTCAAAGACCGATTCATCGGTCCAAGTTTGAGAGGTTTCCGTGCATGGAATCTCTTAATGAGTTGTGGAGCGTGAATTTGGGATACAGGCTCCCACGACCTTTCCTCAGGACCGTACCCCTTCCAATCCACCAGATAAAATAGTCTTCCTCTTTTGATTTTAGAGTCCAGAATGTCATGAACCTCGTACTCAGGGTGGCCAGAAATAACTAGGGGTTCTGGTGGTTTACCCAACCTCATGTGTGATGTAATCTTTTTTAATAAAGAGACATGAAAGACTGGATGGATCCCTAACTTAGCTGGTAACTTTAATCTCACCGTCACTGGACCCAAGACCTGCTCAACTGAATAGGGACCCACAAATCTTGGTTGGAATTTCCTATTCCCTTTTAAATGGAGTTTTTTTGTAGAGAGCCACACCTGATCTCCTACTTGATATTGTGGAGCGGGCTTTCTATATCTGTCTGCACTCTTCTTGTAAGATTGCTTGGCTTTTATCAAATTTTCCTCTGCAGATTTATGTAAAGCAGCCATATCGGTCAACATGGTCTTAACTGCTGGGACTTCTAAATCTTCCTGAGTGCAGAATGGATTGGGATGACGACCAGAATTCAAATAAAATGGCGAGTAACCCGTAGAAACACTCTTGGCGTTATTACTAGCAAATTCTGCCATCCACAATTGATCTGACCACTCACCACCCCGCTCAAGGAGAAACAAACGGAGATACTGTTTCAATTCTTGGTTAATTCTCTCCGTCTGTCCGTCCGATTCAGGATGATAACTGGTAGACAATCTACTCTCAATCCCAAACCCTTGAGATAGGCTTGCCAGAAACGGGAAATAAACTGAGGATCTTGATCTGAGACCACTATTTTGGGGACCCCATGTAGTTTTACAATATTCGCGCTAAATGCTTGTGCTAGCTCAGGAGCAGTAGGGGTACCAGACATAGCAATAAAGTGACTCATTTTGGTGAAAGTATCCACAATCACCAAAATAGTATTGAACCCCTTACTAACTGGTAAATCTACAATCAGATCCATGGATACTGTATGCCATGGATGGGTCGGAGTAGGGAGCGGTTGTAAAAACCCCTGTGGGGCCCGCCGACTAGGTTTACTCCTGGCACACAATTCACAGGACTGTACATATTGTTTGACATGAGAGGACAACCCAGGCCACCAAAAATAGCGCTGAACTAAATCTATGGTCTTAGAAACTCCTTTATGGCCTGCCAAAGGGTGATCATGGCAACTTTGCAAGGCTCTTTGTTGAAGTGCGGTTGTAGGAAGATACAAGGCCCCTTTAAAGTAAGGTAATTGCTGGTTTAACACTCTCTCCTCACCCGATTGAATCCACTTCTGGATTTCTTCTTTAGATAAACTTTTCTGAACTTCTTCTTGAAAGCTGCTCAAAGAAAGAGCCCAAATGATCTTAGTTTCGGGAATGATAGGTTGAGGTTCAACAGGATGTTCACAATCTTCCGTATTCAAACGGGAAAGTGCATCCGCCTTTCCATTCTTTGTTCCAGGGCGAAACGTGAGCACAAAATCAAAATCTGCAAAGTACAGGGACCAGCGTAGCTGTCGAGGAGTTAGGGTCTTCGCAGATTTCAAGAATTGTAGATTCTTATGATCAGTAAACACGGTCACAGTATGCTTAGCCCCCAGCAGATAATGCCTCCAATCCTCAAAGGCATCCTTTACCGCCAACAATTCTTTTTCTGCGATCGTGTAGTTCAGTTCAGCTGGATTTAATTTTCTGGATCGATACGCCACCGGATGCAGCTGACCAGTTTTCAAATGTCGTTGGGAGAGAACACCTCCGATTGCCTGATCCGACGCATCTGCTTCTACAAAGAAAGGCTCTTCTGGATTGGCATGCAAAAGAATTGGTGCGGACACAAATCTTTCTTTGAGATGAAAAAATGCCTGAGCTGCCTCTCTGGTCCACTCGAATCTTACCCCTTTCTTTAGTAATCGAGTAATAGGGGCGATCAATTGTGAAAAACTCTGAATGAAGCGCCAATAGAAATTAGCGAATCACAGAAATCGCTGTATCTCCTTGACATTATGTGGTTCGGGCCAATTTTTTACTGCTTGCACTTTTCCTTGATCCATAGTGATTCCATGTGGCGAGAGGACGAATCCTAGAAACTCCACTGTAGTTGCATGAAAAACACACTTTTCCAATTTTACATATAAATGATGTGTTCTTAAACGTTCCAACACCATTCTGACATGCTTGGGATGGTCCTGTGTATTCTGAGAGTAGATCAAGATATCATCCAAATAGACAAAAGCCACTTTGTCAATCAAATCACTCAAAATGTCAATAATGAAGTGTTGAAACACAGCAGGTGCGTTACACAACCCAAAGGGCATCACACAGTATTCGAAGAGGCCAAATTTGGTACGAAATGCGGTCTTCCACTCGTGCCCCTCTTTCATCCACACCAAATGGTACGCCCCACGTAAATCAAGCTTGGTGAAAATCTGAGCTTCTTTAATTTGATCCAGAAGAACGGAAATTAAAGGCAGGGGTATCGATTCTTGATTGTGACTAAGTTCAGAGCACGGTAATCGATACAAGTTCTCAGACTTCCCTCTTGCTTCTTTGGGATGAAAAAGAGCGGCGAGGATACCGGAGACTGCGAAGGTCTAATGAACCCATTGGCCAGATAACGGTCAAGATACTCCTCGAGGTGGTTGTTCTCAGCTTCGGTTAGGGCATATATCCGACTGCAAGGAAGTACAGCTCCTGGAACCAGATCAATAGTACAGTCGTAAGAACGCTGTGGTGGTAACACCTCTGCTTCCTGTTCACTGAAAACCATTTTCAAATCCTGATATTCAGGGGGAATTTCTCCAGAATCAATTACACAAATTGACTGACCTCCAAGAGATAGTAAAGACGCGGGAGATGGCTCCACTGAATTTTCTTGGTGCCCATAACAATGTTCCAGACAGAAGCTTGACTGCATACTGACGGTTTGATTCTCCCAGTCAATTGTCGGAATGTGTGTAGCCAGCCAAGGTAACCCCAGGATCAATTGGAACTGGGGGGCGTCTATTAAATTGAATTGCAACACTTCTCTATGCCCATCCGCTTGAATCAGCTCCAATTTTTCAGTATGACTGATAATTGGCCCAGACGACAAATTTGTTCCATCTACGGCTCTCACAGTTTCAGGTCTTTCCTTCCTAATGGCTTTAATTCCCATGCTTCGGGCATACTTAATGTCACAAACATTTCCTGTGGCCTCAGAGTCCAACATAATAGCCACTCCAGAAATCTGCTGTTCACGGAATTTTAATGTCATGTGAAGGATTACATGCGGAATACACGACTGTAGGGTATTAAGGATTAGATGGGATTCTGGAGTCGTCTTTTTCTCCTGCACCACCAGAGCGACTCTGCCTACTGATGGCTCACCTCGTTTCCCTTAAAAGGTAATTTTGGGCGCTTTAGGCATTCCTTTACAAAGTGGCCAGAGGCTCCACAGTATAGACACAATTTCTTCAAACTCCTCTGTTCCTTCTCCTCTTTACTCAATGGACCTCGAACTGCTCCAATTTGCATGTGTTCTGTTTCATTACTCCCTCCGGAACCTTTCTCGGTCCGAGCCCGATCAAACCGGGGAAAGTTAACTCTCCAATCTTTCCTCTTCTCTCCCTTTCCCTCAGAGTTGCGAAAATCCAATTCCAAAACTAAATCCACCAACGCTGACAACTCAGTAGGCCGATTCGGAACTTGTGCCAATGTGTCCTTGATCTCATCTCTTAGGCCTCGATAAAATAAAGCTGCCCGTTTCTCCTCTGGCCAGTTGGTTTCCACTATTAACTTGTTAAATTGCGTCAGGTATGAGATCAAATCTTTAGAGCCCTGCCGCAATTCCAGCAACTCATTATCAGTGGCCTGAGAAATCCTTCTCCTGTCAAAAATTCTGAGCAACTGAGATTTAAATTTAGCGAAATCACAAAGGATTGGGTCATCTTCGCTCACCAAGGGCCTCGCCCAATTGGCAGCATCCCCACTGAGATAGGATAAAATAAATGCTACTCTAGATTGAGCATCGGGAAAAAGGGTTGGGCGGCACATAAAGTGTAGGGAGCATTGAGTTAAAAAGAGTTGTGCCTTTTGTGGATCCCCAGAAAACCGCTCGGGAGCTGCTAGAGGAATTAAAGGAGAGACTGAGTGGATAACCTGAGCAACTGCCTTAGGATCTGAACTTGCGGTACTGGTGTTAGACGTGGAAGGAACCTGAACTGGATTTCCCATAACTAATCCATCCATCTTCTGAGCCAAAACTCTATTTTCTTGTCGAGAAGCCTCTAGTTCTAATTTTAAACTTTTATTTTCCTCCCTTACAGCTCCTATCTCTCTCTGGATCCCCACTAAAATGTCTCCCAGATCCTTTAGGTTTAAGCCCTCCGCCATACTGCCTGGGCGAAGTGAATACTTGGGCACTTCAATCTGTCATGAGGCTCTAAATACTTCGCAGAGGCAGTACGATGCTTGACCCAATCACCCCCCACCAGTGTCTTCGCCTCAAGGGCAAATCCACTAGCAGAAGGGAAAAGGGGAAGTGGACAGAGAAGAGACACCTTGAGAACTTCCGGCACCTTCACCGATATGGTAGCTCAATCTTGACCTTGGAGTTGGTCACTGTGGGTGCCTAATACACAGAATGAGGGGAAAAGAAAAAACAACAACAACCACCTACCAATATTCTCACTCTATGAAATAATCAAATCTTATCCTACCAGTGGTTCCCAAAGGTATTGCTACTCTTCATGAGGGTGTGTAGTAACATTCAGGGAGCTTCATGCCTGTGAGATAGAAACTAACATTACTGTGGGACCTTGCCAATAGTTTACGACCTACTTAACTAATACTCCCACTAATTACCTGTAAGCTCTCTGTACTAGCCCCAACTGGGGTTCTGTTAGAGTCTTGATGCAAACATGTGGCTCGAAGGATTCTCACTGCTGAGTTGTCTTCTGCGCGCAAAAAGGTACAAGGGAGGAAAGAAGGGGGAAAGGAGAAAACAGGAAAAGCGCAAGAAGGGAATAGTTACTCAGTATCGTGTTTGCTGGCAAGAGGGGAAGGGAAAAGCCTCTGGCTTACTGTTCCTCTCACAACTCTCCGCAAGAAGTCAATGGAGTCCGTGGAACTTTCCGCTGAGATATCCTGTTGAACTTCAGCGGAGCAAAACTGGCTCCCACAACGACAGCGGATGAAGAGGACCGTAGACTCAGTCTCTGCAGCCGACGGAAGATCCTTCCTTCAAGGACTAATAACAACTATTGACTACTAAAATTAAATGTGACTTTCAAGGAAATTCCACTCTCTCGGCGAGTAGCCACATCGAGCGGACTCAAAGGGATAACTCCTGTCGTGAATGTAGACACGGAGCTTCGAACATTAGCTGCTACCTCAGAAACCTCAGAAACCCGAACAGTTGAAGTGCGCAGTTTGAAAGCAGCATGAGGCACATATCAACTAGCCCTCACGTACTAACTTCTAGGTTACTTCTATGGCCACAGCGGTGGCCATCTTGGGAGGGACAGAACACTCACTATTACCTGAACCTATTTACATAATACTGAAAGGAACCTATTTAGTAATACACGGGTACCAAACATTAACCCGACAGGGCTTCACTATTGTCCTCGCACAATTCCCAGATTTAGGAACATAGGTAGAAGCGATTTGCAAAACCCTGACAGTACCCCCTCTCAACGACCGATTCATCGGTCCAAGTTTGAGAGGTTTCCGTGCATGGAATCTCTTAATGAGTTGTGGAGCGTGAATTTGGGATACAGGCTCCCACGACCTTTCCTCAGGACCGTACCCCTTCCAATCCACCAGATAAAATAGTCTTCCTCTTTTGATTTTAGAGTCCAGAATGTCATGAACCTCGTACTCAGGGTGGCCAGAAATAACTAGGGGTTCTGGTGGTTTACCCAACCTCATGTGTGATGTAATCTTTTTTAATAAAGAGACATGAAAGACTGGATGGATCCCTAACTTAACTGGTAACTTTAATCTCACCGTCACTGGACCCAAGACCTGCTCAACTGAATAGGGACCCACAAATCTTGGTTGGAATTTCCTATTCCCTTTTAAATGGAGTTTTTTTGTAGAGAGCCACACCTGATCTCCTACTTGATATTGTGGAGCGGGCTTTCTATATCTGTCTGCACTCTTCTTGTAAGATTGCTTGGCTTTTATCAAATTTTCCTCTGCAGATTTATGTAAAGCAGCCATATCGGTCAACATGGTCTTAACTGCTGGGACTTCTAAATCTTCCTGAGTGCAGAATGGATTGGGATGACGACCAGAATTCAAATAAAATGGCGAGTAACCCGTAGAAACACTCTTGGCGTTATTACTAGCAAATTCTGCCATCCACAATTGATCTGACCACTCACCACCCCGCTCAAGGAGAAACAAACGGAGATACTGTTTCAATTCTTGGTTAATTCTCTCCGTCTGTCCGTCCGATTCAGGATGATAACTGGTAGACAATCTACTCTCAATCCCCAAACCCTTGAGATAGGCTTGCCAGAAACGGGAAATAAACTGAGGATCTTGATCTGAGACCACTATTTTGGGGACCCCATGTAGTTTTACAATATTCGCGCTAAATGCTTGTGCTAGCTCAGGAGCAGTAGGGGTACCAGACATAGCAATAAAGTGACTCATTTTGGTGAAAGTATCCACAATCACCAAAATAGTATTGAACCCCTTACTAACTGGTAAATCTACAATCAGATCCATGGATACTGTATGCCATGGATGGGTCGGAGTAGGGAGCGGTTGTAAAAACCCCTGTGGGGCCCGCCGACTAGGTTTACTCCTGGCACACAATTCACAGGACTGTACATATTGTTTGACATGAGAGGACAACCCAGGCCACCAAAAATAGCGCTGAACTAAATCCATGGTCTTAGAAACTCCTTTATGGCCTGCCAAAGGGTGATCATGGCAACTTTGCAAGGCTCTTTTTGTTGAAGTGCGGTTGTAGGAAGATACAAGGCCCCTTTAAAGTAAGGTAATTGCTGGTTTAACACTCTCTCCTCACCCGATTGAATCCACTTCTGGATTTCTTCTTTAGATAAACTTTTCTGAACTTCTTCTTGAAAGCTGCTCAAAGAAAGAGCCCAAATGATCTTAGTTTCGGGAATGATAGGTTGAGGTTCAACAGGATGTTCACAATCTTCCGTATTCAAACGGGAAAGTGCATCCGCCTTTCCATTCTTTGTTCCAGGGCGAAACGTGAGCACAAAATCAAAATCTGCAAAGTACAGGGACCAGCGTAGCTGTCGAGGAGTTAGGGTCTTCGCAGATTTCAAGAATTGTAGATTCTTATGATCAGTAAACACGGTCACAGTATGCTTAGCCCCCAGCAGATAATGCCTCCAATCCTCAAAGGCATCCTTTACCGCCAACAATTCTTTTTCTGCGATCGTGTAGTTCAGTTCAGCTGGATTTAATTTTCTGGATCGATACGCCACCGGATGCAGCTGACCAGTTTTCAAATGTCGTTGGGAGAGAACACCTCCGATTGCCTGATCCGACGCATCTGCTTCTACAAAGAAAGGCTCTTCTGGATTGGCATGCAAAAGAATTGGTGCGGACACAAATCTTTCTTTGAGATGAAAAAATGCCTGAGCTGCCTCTCTGGTCCACTCGAATCTTACCCCTTTCTTTAGTAATCGAGTAATAGGGGCGATCAATTGTGAAAAACTCTGAATGAAGCGCCGATAGAAATTAGCGAATCACAGAAATCGCTGTATCTCCTTGACATTATGTGGTTCGGGCCAATTTTTTACTGCTTGCACTTTTCCTTGATCCATAGTGATTCCATGTGGCGAGAGGACGAATCCTAGAAACTCCACTGTAGTTGCATGAAAAACACACTTTTCCAATTTTACATATAAATGATGTGTTCTTAAACGTTCCAACACCATTCTGACATGCTTGGGATGGTCCTGTGTATTCTGAGAGTAGATCAAGATATCATCCAAATAGACAAAAGCCACTTTGTCAATCAAATCACTCAAAATGTCAATAATGAAGTGTTGAAACACAGCAGGTGCGTTACACAACCCAAAGGGCATCACACAGTATTCGAAGAGGCCAAATTTGGTACGAAATGCGGTCTTCCACTCGTGCCCCTCTTTCATCCACACCAAATGGTACGCCCCACGTAAATCAAGCTTGGTGAAAATCTGAGCTTCTTTAATTTGATCCAGAAGAACGGAAATTAAAGGCAGGGGTATCGATTCTTGATTGTGACTAAGTTCAGAGCACGGTAATCTTTCATCCGCACCAAATGGTACGCCCCACGTAAATCAAGCTTGGTGAAAATCTGAGCTTCTTTAATTTGATCCAGAAGAACGGAAATTAAAGGCAGGGGGTATCGATTCTTGATTGTGACTAAGTTCAGAGCACGGTAATCGATACAAGTTCTCAGACTTCCCTCTTGCTTCTTTGGGATGAAAAAGAGCGTCGAGGATACCGGAGACTGCGAAGGTCTAATGAACCCATTGGCCAGATAACGGTCAAGATACTCCTTGAGGTGGTTGTTCTCAGCTTCGGTTAGGGCATATATCCGACTGCAAGGAAGTACAGCTCCTGGAACCAGATCAATAGTACAGTCGTAAGAACGATGTGGTGGTAACACCTCTGCTTCCTGTTCACTGAAAACCATTTTCAAATCCTGATATTCAGGGGGAATTTCTCCAGAATCAATTACACAAATTGACTGACCTCCAAGAGATAGTAAAGACACGGGAGATGGCTCCACTGAATTTTCTTGGTGCCCATAACAATGTTCCAGACAGAAGCTTGACTGCATACTGACGGTTTGATTCTCCCAGTCAATTGTCGGAATGTGTGTAGCCAGCCAAGGTAACCCCAGGATCAATTGGAACTGGGGGCCGTCTATTAAATTGAATTGCAACACTTCTCTATGCCCATCCGCTTGAATCAGCTCCAATTTTTCAGTATGACTGATAATTGGCCCAGACGACAAATTTGTTCCATCTACGGCTCTCACAGTTTCAGGTCTTTCCTTCCTAATGGCTTTAATTCCCATGCTTCGGGCATACTTAATGTCACAAACATTTCCTGTGGCCTCAGAGTCCAACATAATAGCCACTCCAGAAATCTGCTGTTCACGGAATTTTAATGTCATGTGAAGGATTACATGCGGAATACACGACTGTAGGGTATTAAGGATTAGATGGGATTCTGGAGTCGTCTTTTTCTCCTGCACCACCAGAGCGACTCTGCCTACTGATGGCTCACCTCGTTTCCCTTAAAAGGTAATTTTGGGCGCTTTAGGCATTCCTTTACAAAGTGGCCAGAGGCTCCACAGTATAGACACAATTTCTTCAAACGCCTCTGTTCCTTCTCCTCTTTACTCAATGGACCTCGAACTGCTCCAATTTGCATGTGTTCTGTTTCATTACTCCCTCCGGAACCTTTCTCGGTCCGAGCCCGATCAAACCGGGGAAAGTTAACTCTCCAATCTTTCCTCTTCTCTCCCTTTCGCTCAGAGTTGCGAAAATCCAATTCCAAAACTAAATCCACCAACGCTGACAACTCAGTAGGCCGATTCGGAACTTGTGCCAATGTGTCCTTGATCTCATCTCTTAGGCCTCGATAAAATAAAGCTGCCCGTTTCTCCTCTGGCCAGTTGGTTTCCACTATTAACTTGTTAAATTGCGTCAGGTATGAGATCAAATCTTTAGAGCCCTGCCGCAATTCCAGCAACTCATTATCAGTGGCCTGAGAAATCCTTCTCCTGTCAAAAATTCTGAGCAACTCAGATTTAAATTTAGCGAAATCACAAAGGATTGGGTCATCTTCGCTCACCAAGGGCATCGCCCAATTGGCAGCATCCCCACTGAGATAGGATAAAATAAATGCTACTCTAGATTGAGCATCGGGAAAAAGGGTTGGGCGGCACATAAAGTGTAGGGAGCATTGAGTTAAAAAGAGTTGTGCCTTTTGTGGATCCCCAGAAAACCGCTCGGGAGCTGCTAGAGGAATTAAAGGAGAGACTGAGTGGATAACCTGAGCAACTGCCTTAGGATCTGAACTTGCGGTACTGGTGTTAGACGTGGAAGGAACCTGAACTGGATTTCCCATAACTAATCCATCCATCTTCTGAGCCAAAACTCTATTTTCTTGTCGAGAAGCCTCTAGTTCTAATTTTAAACTTTTATTTTCCTCCCTTACAGCTCCTATCTCTCTCTGGATCCCCACTAAAATGTCTCCCAGATCCTTTAGGTTTAAGCCCTCCGCCATACTGCCTGGGCGAAGTGAATACTTGGGCACTTCAATCTGTCATGAGGCTCTAAATACTTCGCAGAGGCAGTACGATGCTTGACCCAATCACCCCCCACCAGTGTCTTCGCCTCAAGGGCAAATCCACTAGCAGAAGGGAAAAGGGGAAGTGGACAGAGAAGAGACACCTTGAGAACTTCCGGCACCTTCACCGATATGGTAGCTCAATCTTGACCTTGGCGTTGGTCACTGTGGGTGCCTAATACACAGAATGAGGGGAAAAGAAAAAACAACAACAACCACCTACCAATATTCTCACTCTATGAAATAATCAAATCTTATCCTACCAGTGGTTCCCAAAGGTATTGCTACTCTTCATGAGGGTGTGTAGTAACATTCAGGGAGCTTCATGCCTGTGAGATAGAAACTAACATTACTGTGGGACCTTGCCAATAGTTTACGACCTACTTAACTAATACTCCCACTAATTACCTGTAAGCTCTCTGTACTAGCCCCAACTGGGGTTCTGTTAGAGTCTTGATGCAAACATGTGGCTCGAAGGATTCTCACTGCTGAGTTGTCTTCTGCGCGCAAAAAGGTACAAGGGAGGTAAGAAGGGGGAAAGGAGAAAACAGGAAAAGCGCAAGAAGGGAATAGTTACTCAGTATCGTGTTTGCTGGCAAGAGGGGAAGGGAAAAGCCGCTGGCTTACTGTTCCTCTCACAACTCTCCGCAAGAAGTCAATGGAGTCCGTGGAACTTTCCGCTGAGATATCCTGTTGAACTTCAGTGGAGCAAAACTGGCTCCCACGACGACAGCGGATGAAGAGGACCGTAGACTCAGTCTCTGCAGCCGACGGAAGATCCTTCCTTCAAGGACTAATAACAACTATTGACTACTAAACTTAAATGTGGCTTTCAAGGAAATTCCACTCTCTCGGCGAGTAGCCACATCGAGCGGACTAAAAGGGATTACTAAACTAACTCTGATAACTCCTGTCGTGAATGTAGACACGGAGCTTCGAACACTAGCTGCTACCTCAGAAACCCGAACAGTTGAAGTGCGCAGTTTGAAAGCAGCGCGAGGCACATATCAACTATCCCTCACGTACTAACTTCTAGGTTACTTCTATGGCCACAGCGGTGGCCATCTTGGGAGGGACAGAACACTCACTATTACCTGAACCTATTTACATAATACTGAAAGGAACCTATTTAGTAATACACGGGTACCAAACATTAACCCGACAGGGCTTCACTATTGTCCTCGCACAATTCCCAGATTTAGGAACATAGGTAGAAGCGATTTGCAAAACCCTGACAGGTCGCCTCGGAACGAAACGGGGGGAGGCGGACTCTCTGTGTTCTTCCAGCGAGGAACGAGATGATCCACTTCAATGCCTTCTCTTGGATGCCAGTGTTGCTGAGGCGTTGGACTAGGGTGCGGTGGCAGACAGTGTCGAACGCGGGGGAGAGGTCCAGAGGATGAGTCCCGCTGTTTCCCCATTGTCGAGAAGGGCTCGGATGTCGTCCGTGGCTGCGATGAGGGCGGTCTCGGTGCTGTGGTTGGCTCTGAAGCCGGACTGCGAGGGGTCGGGGGATCCATTAATCTCGAGGAAGGCGGCAAGCTGTCTGTTGGCGATCTTCTCGATGACTTTGGCAGGAAAAGGGAGGAGCGAGATGGGGCTGAAGTTTTTGAGGTCGGTGGGGTCCACTGTTGGATTCTTCAGTAGGGCGCTGAGCTCAGCATGCTTCCAGCTCTCCGGGAAGGTGGCGGTGTCGAAGGAGGTGTTGATGACGTCTCGGAGTTGGGGTGCGATGGGTGAGTCGGCCTTGTTGAAGACGTGGTGGGGGCAGGGGTCAGTCGGAGATCCGGAGTGGATGGTGTTTATCGTGCGGGCTGTGTCTTCGGTGGTCACTGCGGTCCAGGTGCGGAGGGTCGTGGTGGGGTGCGTTGGTTCGGCGGTTGGGTGCGAGGATGGTGTGCTGAAGCCGTTGTGGATGTCGGCAATCTTGCGGTGGAAGAACGAGGCGAGGGAGTCGCAGAGATCTTGTGAAGGGGTGATGTCGTTGTTGCCGGTGCTGCGGTTGGAGAACTCCTTGACGATGCTGAAGAGTTCCTTGCTGTCGTGGGCGTTGTTGTCCAGTCGATCCTTTAGTGATTTCTTCTTGGTGGTGCGGATGAGCTGGTGGTGCTTGCGGGTCGCGTGTTTGAGGGCGGTCATGTTGTTAGTGGTCCGGTCGAGGAGCCAGGCTTTCTCGAGGGTGCGGCAGGTCTTCTTGGAGTCATTGAGTTCGTCGGTGAACCAGGGGGCCTTCTTGCTTCTGGGTTTGCTGGGAGGGTTCTTTAGTGGTGCGAGGTCGTTGGCGCAGGCTGTCAGCCACTGCATGAAGTTGCGGGCTGCTACGTTGGGGTCCGGAGTGCTGGCAGGTGGGTTCTGGCTGAGGGAGGTGGTGAGCTGGTCGGTGGTGATCTTGCTCCAGCTTCTGTGACGAACCTGTTGCGGGTGGTGGTGGGTAGTGGTTTTTCTGAAGCTGAAGTGGACGCAGCTGTGGTCGGTCCAGTGAAGTCCGGTGGAGTGGCTGACGGCGATGTGCTTGCTGGATGAGAAGACGGGGTCCCGCCAGTAACTTTTGAGCATTTTGTATGAGATCATATCGTGCTAGGATTTACTTTAAGAGGAACTCAACACAAATTACACTTAAGTGCAAAATACATGCAAAAGACCTGATTTTCAACCAAAAGTGTCACTTAAGTGAAGCGTTTCAGAGTTTTGCGAAAGTATCTGAAGTTTGCAAGAAAACTGATCTGTTGACTTCAAAAAGACCCATAAAATATTAACCATGATTGGCCCACTTTCACTCCACTGTCCTGTCTTAATATTCCAAAATCCCAGCTGTCTGTAGACTGCAAGGAAGTGTAATTTTATGAGCATTTTCACAATCCCTCGACTGATTAGTGTGGGTGTCTCTTGCTGGATGAGGCTTTAAAAAGCAGCTAATCTTCTGTCCTGATTAATCTCCAATCAGCAATAATTTCCAATCCACACTCTTGAAAGGTGGAGTGACTCTGGCGCCATCCACTTGTACAGACAGGTGGTCACCCAGCTTTGAAGGAAGCAAAGCGCCAACATTTTCTGCCACTTATGAAAATAGAACTTATTCTTTGCAAATCTGATTAATATCATGGGGAAAGGACTTTTTTGAAAGAGGCTCAATATAAAAGCGCTTTGCCTGCCTCCTTTATGCAGGCTTCTGTTAGACAGCAGGCCCCTGGGGCCGCCGCCATCAAGCTCACAGCCCTGTTTGCTGTATCCTGCACAGCGAATTTTCTTTAAACGAGGCGCTCTTTCAAAGACAATGCTGCGCTCTTTGAAATAGTCATATTTTGATACCGTCAATAGGGCTTTTTACGTCTGTTTGTAATAGCCGACATTTAAGGTTTTCTTTGAATGCAGGAATGTGTTCAAAGAAATCCTACGCATAATCGGGCGGCGGTGTTCTACATTTCACTCGAAAGTTCCTGGGCTCGGAGTGCCACATTGCTGCTTTCTTTTTTTTATGTTTGAAAGCTTTATTGAAGTAAATAATCAATCCAACAAGGTAACATCAGCAGATATAAATGAGGAAGAGGGAATATGATGAGAGGATAAAAAATAAAGCTGATGGTACAAATGAGGAACAAAGCATTTTAAGCGTTTTTAAGAGGGAGGGGAAAGGAGGGAGGGAAAGGAGGGGGGGGAGTGAGAAAAACCTAACAATAAGTCATAAACAGAAAATTGCAGTAATTATGAACATCAAGCATAAAAAAGTACAGTAAAAGCACCAATGACTATGAATAACGATAGATATATGGTCTAAAAGGCAGTAAATAACATATTATGAAGTATAAGACGGCACAAGCGAGAGAGTGATTAAATTGAGTAGATACAGGAGTACACTTATTCAAGGGGGCTTAAAGTTGGCAGAGGAAAAAGTACAGGGTTTTGTCTTGGCAGATTGGTCCAAATATAAAGTTAAAGGTAACCAATATAAATCAACATTACGGGAAGGTTTGCACAAGGCTGCGAAGGCTACGTCGAGCCTATGGGAATGACAGAGTAAGTTCCACCAACAGACCATGGAAATTTTGTGTAGAGATTTCCAATTAGAAGAAATGTGTTGGAGGGCAAGGGCAAGCATGAGGTCAAAGAGACCTCTCGAGTGTGGTGGGAGGTCAAGAGAATCAGACAGACTGCCTAGAAACACCAAGGAAGCTGAGAAAGGGAGAGAGAAGTGAAAGATATGAGAAATACGGGTCCATATCTGTGTCCAGAAAAGGCGGACGGAAGGACAGAGAAAGAAAAGGTGAAAGGAGTCTGCATTGGTAGCATTGCAGGTCCAGCAATCAGCACTAGAAGAGGATATAAAACGAGATAAGGAAAGTGGAGAAAGATAGAGTCTATGATAAAAGAAAAAGAGAGATTGAGTCAGAGAGGCATTGCGGGAGGTTTTGAGAGATTTAGCCCAAATTTTATCCCAAAGAGAAATCGGCCATATAGAATCGAGATCTTTCTCCCAAGAGAGTTCTAATTTCGATTTGGGGCGATCAGGGTCAGAAGCAGAGAAAAATCGGTAGATAAGGGAGGCCTTAGGGACAGCAGAAAGAAGGGTAAGTAAAGAAGAAGATGACGGGGGTGAGATGGCAGAATCAAGAGAGTAGTATCGTTCAAGGACGGTTTCCATAAGAATGAAATATTTCTTCGCGAAGGAAGAAGGGCATTGGAAGGAGGACTGAAATTGAGGGAAGGAACGAGGGGACAAGCCATCGAAAAGATGATTAACCCAGATAACACCCTTCGATCTCCAGGTAGGCCAGGCAATAGGTCTATTCCGTATGAGAATAAGTGAATTATACCAAATGGGCATAAGGAGAAAGGACTCTCGAGAAATAGGAACAGATGAGGTCAGGGGTCGCAAAAGAGATGAAGTGTGTCGAAAAATAGGGGAGACAAGACATGGAGCCTTAGCGGTGAAGAGGAGAACTTCTTTAAATGAATGTGGAAGTAAAAGATCACGCTCAACAGAAAGCCAAAGTGGGGACAGAAAGGAAATGTCCTGTGATAACCAACGAGAAGCTTGACGGAGGGAAAAGGATTTGTGATAGAGGCGGAAATCCGGAAAATTCGTACCACCATTCACTTTGGGTTTACGAAGGGATGAGAGTGAGATGCGCGCTTTTTTCTGTTTCCAGAGGAATTTGGACAAGACAGAGTCAATACGACGAAAGTAAAGAGTCGGAATATGAATCGGGAGCATGGAAAGTAAATAAATTAAGATTGGAGCAACCATCATTTTAATGGAGTCGAGACGCCCCCACCATGAGAGGAAAAGGGGATTCCAGGAGGTGAGGAGGGCCTCTATTCTAGAAATAACAGCGTCCATGTTAAGACGAACAGAGGACGAGGGAGAGTTGGAGAAAAGTACACCTAAATATTTAAGTTTCTTACTCTGCCAAGCAAAGCCAGTGGAAGAAAAGAAATGCGGAAGACAGAATTTAGTGAGGGGAAGAATCTCCGTCTTGTCCGAGTTGATTTTATACCCGGAGACCAAAGAAAAATGTTCAAATTCAGCCAATAGGGAGGGGACTGAGGTAGCAGGGTCAGAAATAAAAAGAAGGATGTCGTCAGCATATGCAGATAATTTAAGGTGATTGGGTCCATATGGAAAGCCAGAGATGGAAGAATTATTACGGATCGAGGTCAAAAAGGGTTCAAGAGCTAGGATGAACAAAAGAGGGGAAAGAGGACAACCCTGGCGAACACCACGTTTAAGAGTAAAGGATGAGGAAAGTTTACCATTGACTAAAACAGAGGCTTTGGGCATGGAATAGATTAGGGAGACATAGGAAATGAATTTTGGACCGAAACCATGCCATTTCAGGGAAGCCATAAGAAACGACCAATCAACGCGGTCAAAGGCTTTTTCAGCATCCACTGAGATGGCCGCAAGAGGAATGGATAAGGAAGGGGCTTTACTGAGGACATTAAGGAATAGTCTAGAGTTGTCCGAAGTAAGGCGACCTTTAACAAAGCCGCATTGTTCTTTCCCAATGAGGTGAGGTAGAAGGGGATCAAGGCGAAGAGCGAGAAGTTTAGCAAATAATTTATAATCTACGTTGACCAAAGATATCGGCCGATAATTTTTGCAAAATTTGGGATCACGCCCTTCTTTAGGGATGAGGCAAATAGTGGCATCTTGAAATGTTCCTTGAGCGAGGCCTTCGGAACAAAAGGACTGAAAGAGGAGAAGAAGATGAGGTAAAAGAATGTCGGAAAAATGGAGATAAAATTCAACCGGAAAGCCATCAGGACCAGGGGTCTTGCCTTTGGTAAGAGACATCAATGCAGTGGATAATTCAGAAAGGGTAATGTCAGAGTCTAAAGTCGAGAAATTGAGCTGGGAGGTATCAGGTGTAGGCAGACGAGCAAAATATGACTGAAGAAGATCTGGGGTAGGGGGACTTTCAGGAGTATATAGAGTTTCATAGAAAGAATGAAATTGCTCCAAAATATCTTTATCCGTATGGAGGAGAGTATTGGAAGGGGAGTAAATAGCATCAATAACCGTCCGCTCCTTCCGTGATTTGAGGTAATTAGCAAGTAGCTTACCGGACTTATTGCGACCCCCGTAGTACCGTGCGCTACTACGTAGAAGATAAGAAGAGGCCGAATCTGTGGTGAGCTTATTAAAGGCAATTTTGGAGCGAAGAAGTTCAGGAGACATTTGATTTGGAGAAGAGGTATAAAATTGGTGCTCAAGTGACTTAATATGTTGTAGGGCGACCTTGCGTTTTTGAAGAAACGCTTTCTTTTTCTTGGAGACAAAGTCAATAATGAAACCACGGGCCGTGGCTTTAAACGAGTCCCAGAGGGTGTGCAAAGGGATAGTAGGTGTAGCGTTAAGGTGGAAGAATTCTGAGGTGAAAGAACGAAATGCCGAAGAGAAAGTGGGATCAGTGAGAAGAGAAGAGTTAAAGCGCCAGCGCGAGGATTTAGGGGCAGGGGGGAGAAGATCAAAGACAGTAAGAATAGGAGCATGATCAGAGATGACAATAGGTTCAATGGAAGAGGAAAGAAGGTTTTGAGATAAGGAGGAAGAAAGGAAAATGTAATCCAAGCGGGAAAAGGAAGAGTGTGGGGGAGAGAAAAAGGAAAAATCCAAAGTGTCCGGGTGTGTGATCCTCCAGGAATCTATGAGATGAACCTGAGAAATCGTGTCAAGAAACTGTTTGTGTGGTTTATGAGGAATGAAACGAACAGAAGATTTACGATCTAAAAAGGGGTCTACAATCTGGTTACAGTCTCCACCAAGTAAAAAGGCATCGTCCTTGTATTGGATACATTTTGCTGTGATCACGGGCCAAAAAGAAGAATCAGGGCAGGTAGGACCATAAACATTCAGTACAGTAATCGGGATAGCATTAACGAGCAGTTTGACTAAGATCCAGCGACCCTCTTCATCTCTCTCCTCAAGGAGCAGTTTACATTTGAGACGTTTATGAACTAGAATAGCGACCCCATTTTTTTTATGAGAAGCAGGTGAAAAGAAAACATCACCGACCCAAAGTCTTTTGAGTTTCAAAGACTCAACGTCAGAGAGGTGTGTTTCTTGGATAAGGGCAATATCAGGATTATAAGAGGAGAGGTGGGAAAGAACTCTCTGTCGCTTAATAGGATGGTTAAAGCCTTTAACATTCCAGGAAATGACGTTAAACATGAGACTGTATAGCACAAATTAGAGATAACAGGTGCAAAAATATACTGTACAAGCAACAGGGTGAAGTAAAAACTATATAAACCATTAGAACTAGGGAATGGAAAAATGGATAAACATATTGTATGAACAATAGGTTAAACTGCAAAAAATCAAAAAATATTAGAACCATTGAAAAGGTAGAAAGAAGAATAGGAGGAAAAGGAAAAAGAAAGGGGGAAAGGGGAAAGGCGAGGGGATAGGAAAGAAGGTCAATAAAGGATGTTGAAAAAGGAAAAGAGAGAAGGCATAGAAGACAGTACAAATCCAAAAGGATGACTGTAATAAACATACCTGAAGGGGGTAATACACAAAGGGAAGGCGGGGAGGTGGTGATGCGTTACAAGACGGAGGGACCAGGAACAGGAGCGGAACCACACCGAGACCTCACAAAAGGGAAACGAAGGACTGAACAAAACAGTGAAGGAGACATCCGGGAAGATCTGTGTATGGAAAAAGAAAATTAATTAAGGACAACCGGAACAAAATACATGAGAAACATAACCAGAAGTAGAAAAAGAGAAATGTTGAACATATTCAGGGAGGCTGAAGAGAAGAAAAAATTCAAGAGGAGAAATACGAAAAGATGAAGAGAGAAAGGCCAAGAAGAGTACATAGAACTAGAGAAAAAAAGAGAGCTAGAGAGCAAAACATGAATGCAACAGAAACATTTCAGCCACTGTTTGATGGAGAGGAGGAGGTTTCCATCCCTTCCTCATTTTGTAGAAGAAGAAAATTACGGAGTTCACCAGGTTCCTGAAAAGACCAAGTCTTATTTCGATGAGTGACTCTGAAGGTACAAGGATGAAATAAGCCATAACGTGCTCCAAGGGAACGCAAAGAGGGACGCATTGCCAAAAATTCCTTGCGTCTGGAGGCAGTAGCATTAGAGACATCCTGAGAGAAGTAAATTCGCTGACCTTGAAAAGTCAATTGTTTTTTGGTTCTTGCTGCCGATAGGATCAAAAGAAGGTCGGTGAACTTCAGAAACAGGATAATAACCCCACGGGGTTTGGTAGATGAAGATTGTCTGGCGCCAAGTCTATGTGCTCTCTGAAGACTGATGGACGTAGAGGGGGGTAAGTCCAAAAGTTTCGGGAGGAAGGAAGTGAAGAAAGAGACTGGATCGTCCCCCTCAAGATTTTCTGGCAGATTGTAAATACGAAGGTTGTTTCTTCTGTTGCGATTCTCCAAATCTTCCGTGTGTTTCTGTAGAGAAAGGACAGTCTTTTCTAGAGTAACAATGCGTTGTGTGTTAGATTGAACCTCAGGTGAGAGTAGTTCAACAGAAGAGAGGCGCGCATCCATAGATTCCCATTTATCTTTGAGAAGCTGCATATCTTTGCTCGTCTCTTCAATAAAAGGACGCATGGCACGGAGTTCCTCCAAAATTTGATCAATAGGAGACGAGGAAGATGGGTCGTCTGGTGTGGGAGAATTTTGTTTGGTACGTTTGCCAGCTGGAGCCTGTGGAGAGGATCTACTGGAGGTCGGAGTACCAGAGGAGGCACGCTGAGAGGAAGGAGTCGACATTTTAGTAGACTGAGGCAGTGTAGATCCAGCAGGTGAAGAAAGCTCCGGAAAAACACACTGAAGAATCAAAGAGAAACCTAGGTTGTCGTAAGGATACCATAGGGGACTCTCCCCATACAACAACGAAAGTTCAAGGTGCGTAGAAGTGAAAGGAAAGACGACAATAATGATGCAAAAAGAGCACCTCAGTGTTAATGGAGCCAGTCACTGGGGAAATAGAGAGGAAAAATTCAAAAACACATCTCCATGGGTTATGGTGACCAGAGGAGAGCAATAGTTGTTGAAAAACTTCAGTTAAATATGACAGGCACGCGCCAAAAAACAAACCTGAGGAAATACAGGTAAGTCACATTGAGAAGCTCAGCGAGCTGAATGGCGTGGGTGCCTTGGAAGGAAAAGGTTGTGAAGCATTCCGGAAGCAAACAGTGAGGGAAACAGTCACATTACACCCCAATGAATAAGCGCTGTGGTGGCAAAGCGCGTGGGGAAGTAGGTTGCACAGCAGGATCCTCACAGTTTTAAAAGACTGAATAGATGTGCCTCAAAGGAGAGGAAATTGTAGCAAAACATGCACTGTTAAAGCTCACCCCAAAAAATTGGTGTTGCCAAGCGACTCATGGTGGTCGAGGGAGCGCTGGGTCGGTGAGGAGGCGGAGGTCTGGTGCGTCACGGCATGCCTAAAATGGCGGCTGCGTGAGGAGCGGCAGCAACATCGCGGTAAATGCAGAAAGACGGCAATTGAAACGCCGTACAGGCGCTCCGTGTGGTCTCCGGAGGTTCCGGTGGCAGAATCCAGGAAAAAGAAACGAAAATAAGCCCCTTCACATCGGGGAAACTTTAATGAGGTCGGGTGGTGCGGCGGAGCTCCGTAGCTAGCCGGCCATCTTGCGCGGCGCCAAGCCACGCCCTCCCCACATTGCTGATTTCTGATTTATGCGGGCTGCTGAATTACAATTCATGCTAACAACTCCTAATACACTAATGTAAATGTAAATGTAAATTAATCACTACCACACCTGAAAATGAGACATCAATCTACTCAACTGGTGAGAACATAAAGCAGACGTCATTTATGATGAGACCATTCACAACCTCTTTCCGGGTTGTGAATGCCCTGGAGCCTAGGGTTGTTGTTTAAGCCTTTATATATCCATGTTGGTACAGTCGTCAGTTTAAGTAAGCATTGGCAAAGGCAATAGAGCTGGCCTTAATGATTTAAAACACGTCAAAAGCTTGCTTTCATGTTTGTGTTTGCAGGGCCGGCTTTAGGGCAGTGCGACAGGTGCAGCCGCACTGGGCGCTGACCTGTTGAGGGGGCGCTGACCTCCAGGAGGGGTGGTTGTGTTTGGCAGTAACTCACAATTTGAAAAAACCTGGGCAGAGTTCCTTGTGCGTCCTGCGTTCAGGCAGCAATAGAAATCTCTTGGTTATTGTTCCTGCTGAAAAGAGAGATCAGAGTTTTGTCTAGTGCCAAGTTTGACTCTCCATAAAGTAACACAGAGGGTTGAACGCGTAACATGCAGTACACAGATTCTTATTTTATGTGGATACAACCCTAATATGGAACAGTGATTGTTAAGAACTATCATTAAAGAGTCACATGAAACTTGTGTAAAATAATTTAAGGCATTATGTTTTTTCCCTCAGTCTTTTATTATCTGTTCATAATGTTGCTAAAGAGGGGTTGTTCGGGTACATATACATTCTTATTAGTAAGTCAGACTTTACTAGTGCTTTAAAACAAATTAATGTATGTGAGAGAGGGGCTATGGAGAGATGAGGGCACACTTGCAGTGTGGCAGTGAGGAAATCCAAGGAGGAGGTCACTGGGGGTGCTGAAAATGATTGTGCACCGGGCGCCATCAGCGCTAAAGCCGGCCCTGTGCATTTGCATGCTATAGATCATTAAGGTCAGAACTATGAGATTTGGTGGTAATGGTGATGGTAATATAGCAGTGGTAATAGTGTTAACAATATCCTGGTGGCGGAAAAGACAATGTGGTGGTGGTAATGGTACTGGTCACAGTGGTGGTGACGGTACTTGTTATGGTGGTAGTAATATTGGTGGCAATGGTGGTGCAGTCATGGTGGTTTAAATGTTAATGGTGGTAATTGGGGTACCAATGGCAGTGATTATAGGAATGGAGGTGGTAACAATGGTGGTAGTAATGGTGCTAAAATTAATGATCATGTTGTGGTTATGGTGGTAATTATAATGGTGGTAGTGTTAGTAATGGTGTTGGTCATGATCATGATTATGGTGGTGGAGGAGCCAAAAAAGGGGGACGAGGCATAAATCACACAGGAGCACCTGGCAGCAAGAGTGCTGTTGGGCATGAGCCAGAGAAGAGCAGCAGGCGGTGTGATTTCTACAGAAGCTCCCAGTGGTAGCACAATGGGGCTGCCCAGGGCTTTACCGTGTCTGAGCATCGGCAGTTTTTTAAAGGGGACCTCGAAACGGGTCCCTATTGGGCTCTGTTTTGTGCCCTGGCACAGGTGGTCTGTTTTTTTCCGGACTGCAGTGACTGCAGACACATCGATGTGCGCTACTCACACTGCTCACTTCTCACTAGTGGAGAAGTTACGGCATGACGTTGAGAGAGCGCCATTTACAGTGAAATTGTAGGGGTGCATCATATGTACAAGTAGTCAGCACCCGTATATATAGAGGACTTTAATCATGTTTAGATGCAAGGTGGGATCGAGTACTAGAGAAATGGGTTTTAGAAAATGTGAAGAGCCTTATGAATTGCAAATCCACACTTGCTGTATAGCCTACAGGTGTTGCTGAAATGAAATCTTTCACTAATAAGAAGTGCCTTTAAACGAGCATTGTTGTGCATTTAAAAATCTGCTTATTGAAAGTTACTGTGCCTTTGTAATCGATACCTAGCTTAAGGTAGGAAATGTATTTGCTGTTAAGGTCAGAGGCCTAGTGAAATAAGGGATTGCAAGTATAAACTGTTGGGCCTTTAAATCAAGCTGAGGCCTAGTTTACCGAAATGATGCAGGCCCATTTGAAAGTTTGCTTAAACATTTAAAAGGAAGAGATGTTTATGAAAGAGGCTTTTATGAAATGTTGCAACATTATTAGACTGTGAGCCTATTTGCGTATATTCTTTTGCAGGTGCATCACCAAGTAGATTGTAGAGTAGAAGGGCCCATTGTGTATGAGAGTTAGAAATGCTAGACTCAGACATGGAGGAGTAGACCAGGAATTTGAAGATGCAACTAGAAGCGATGAAGAGTCTGGGATCCAAGGACGTCTGCACGAACAAGAATGGACCAGTGCCATACTGGAAAATGTTATAGTTAACACCTTCGAGAGGGGTGTACCTGAGGGCGTGTCGTTCGCATTGTGGGGTTTTGTATTAGGGTCAGCGTCCCGAGGGGGGAGGCAGAGCAGATGGGCTGAGGATCTAGAGAGAGCAGTTGGTCTTGGTAAAGAGCTTAGCTATGACTGATGGTTCTCTAGTCTTAGGGAGAAGGTGAGTGACCTTCCTTTGGAAGTCACCACGGCTGACACCTTTGGTTAGGTTGGGCTATTGCTGAGTAGGGATGCCACTTAGTATAGTGTAGGGACAAACTAATCTGAATTTATGTCTATTATCCTGATGAGTACCAGAACTCAGGTTATAGCAATCTTGTTTAGTCTGATGATTCTGGAACTGATTCTCGTATTATTCATCAGCCGCTTGAGACTTTTCCGTAGGATTATGTTTGTATTAGTGCCTGTTTATCTTTTGAACCTCCTGATGAGGTGTTTGTACCTTCAATTATTTTTGGTTATGTAATAAATCTTTAAACTTCGTTCTTGGTCAGTGGTTCTTTGGGGAAAGCAAGTGGGAACATCTTGAATTAAATTGAAGATTGCGTACAGGTTGCCTTAATCACTCTATGACAGGTAAAAAGGTCCAGTCGACCTGTGACGGGATTTTGGAGAATGGTAAGCAGACTCTAGAGGTAAAATCCCGCCTTTCCAGTTGGTAGCAGTTTAGGATGGTGTAGTGTCCTTTATATGAAATAATGTATAGAAAGCAGGAAAATAAGCCAAGAGGTATTTATTAAACCTCATCCACAGGAGACAGCTTAGTAACTGACTCTAAGGGAATACAACTAAGGTAAGATTCCAGAACCACTACAGTAAAGGTTCTCGGTACATTAAAGGTACAGTGTCAATAAATAAGCATCTTCACATATCTCCCCCTTACGAAGAAAGAAGAACAATGAGTAAAACACATAAAACAAAATTCAAGCAAAGAAGAAAATAAAAAGGTCATAATGCATAATCTCTCAAATAGGAGGGTGGTCTGCGTATTCTTTGACCTCTAGAGGGAAGCATGGGTAGGTTAGAGTTATTGGCAGAATTGGAGAACATATGATATGAACCTTGTCTATCATAAGAGGAAACAGGTATAGGTATCCTTGACTTGACAACAACAACTCTGCTTTTATTCCAAATTCTACCATCCTCTGTTTTAATGGCATTCCTAAATATTTTCACAACAGCTTTTACATCTGAAAATTTGGACCAATTTCTGCAACCAACAGGAGCTTTGATGCGAACCAAGTCACCAACTAGAACTTTTTGAGCATTTACACACTTTCTTTTATCAAAATAAATCTTTCTCTCATCTTGCTTCCTCTCCTCCCTCCTTCGCCACTCACCTATTCCATTATCAACCAGGCCTTTATAAAGATCCATCCAAGCAGGACACAGATAGGTGTTGGGAGCCCTTCCTTTAAACAAAACAAAGGGGGATCTACCAGTGGTTGTGTGGGGAGCATAGCGATAAGCATTTATTCTGTCTTGTAGGACAGATTTCCAATTTAAGCCAGATGATCTTGCTAACTGTATAGCCTCTTTCAGGGTCTTGTTAACTCTCTCAACAGCACCGTTGGTCTCTGGGTGGTATAAAGAACACCTCTTATGTATAATACCTGATTTTCCCATAAACTCTTCAAAAACCCTTGAACAGAATTGTGGACCATTATCTGACAGGAGACTATTGGGGAAACTTTCTTTTTTAAAAATGGCATCTAAAAACTTTATTACTTCTTCAGATGTGATTTCCCTTACAGCGCTTACCTCTATCCATCTGGAATAAAGATCCATAAGAACTAAAAGGTAAGGTGTATCGCTTACACCTGACAACGGACCAACTATATCTATGGCTAGCTCATCCCAAGGATGTCTTGGGAGGGATCTCTTAACCATTGGCATCTGTCTAGTTTTAAGTATTTTATCACTTGCAGAACATTCTGGACAATCCCTAACTAATCTTTCTATCTCCAAGTCCATCCCTGGCCACCAAAATTGCATGCGTAATATTTCTTTGGTTTTCACAATACCAAGATGTCCAGAGTGAGCATGAGATAAAAGTTTTTTTCTAATACCCAGTGGAGGAACCATTTTTGTTCCCCTAGTTAAAAAACCAGAGTGAATAGAAAGTTCATCGGAAACCAAGGTCCAGGGTTTCTCTAAACGAGAGTTATTGCTCAAGGATAACATAACTCTTTTTAAATCTTCATCTTTTTCAAGTTCATCTCTCCACTCCTTTTCCTCAATCGCTCCTTCTGTAATTTCACATACATTTATAGATTCATCACAACAACCTACAGCATCATCTTCATCAAAATTCCCTTGACCAACCATTCTCGAGAGACAATCAGCAGACTTGTTCGCGACACCTGGGATATATTCAACGGAGAAATTAAACTCTTGTAATGAAACAATCCATTTTCTAATTCTTGAAGAGATTGAATCTAATCCCTTCTTATCAAAAATTTCTTTTAGAGGTTTATGATCTGAATAAACTAGAATCCTGGTACCCCAAATTAGGTTTCTTAACTTTCTCAGGGCCCAATAGATGGCAAGAGATTCTTTTTCTATAACAGAATAATTTAGTTCCGAGCCCCTTAGACATCTTGAAGAACAGCAAATCAAATTGTCCCTCCCATTTCTTTTTTTGTATTAAAACAGCACCAAGTCCCTTTTCACTTGCATCAGTGAATAAAATTGTGGGAAGACCTGGTATAAATGCCTGTAGAGAGGGAGCCTTGTTCAATTCAGATTTAATCCCTATAAATTCAGATTTGCATACCTCTGACCACACATATTCCACATTCCTCGATGTCAACTTTCTCATAAACTGTGTTTTGTCCGCAAAATTAGGAATAAACTTCCCATAGAACTCTACCATACCAAGGAAGGAAATTAATTCTTCCTTATTCTCTGGATCTTTTATTTTGTTAATAGTGTCAACCAATTCTTTTTTTGGAAAGATGCCCATGTCGGTTATTCTATGACCCAAGTAATTTACTTCCTTCACACCAAATTTACATTTGCTTTTCTTAAGTGTCATACCTGCATCTTCCAAACGTTTGAGTACTGCACAGACACGACCAAAATGTTCTTTTGAACTATTCCCATAAATAAGTAAGTCATCTTGGTAACATCTTACACCAGACATTCCTTCTAACATCCTTGCCATGATCCTTTGAAAGACGGAAGCCGCCGACACCAGCCCAAACGGCATTCTTTTATACCTAAAAGTACCCATGGGGGTGATAAAAGCAGTTAGGTCTTGGGAATGTTCATCTAATACCACCTGATGATAGGCCGAGGCAAGATCAAGTGTGGTGAAATACCTGGCTCCTTCAAGAGTGCTAACCATTTCATCAATATTAGGGAGAGGAAACTTGTCTACCACTACCTCCTTATTTAATGCTCTTAAATCTACACAGAGCCTAATCTCACCTGTAGGTTTCTTAACTATGACAACGGGAGCCAACCACTCAGTAGCCTCAACTTGTTCAATGACATCGTTCTTTAACAATTTGTCTATTTCCTCTTTTACCTTATCCTGTTCCATTAATGGTATTCTCCTAACTTTCGCTATGACAGGGACAGCATTCTCTCTTAATCTAATGTGATGTTTATAACCTTGTAAACAACCTAAGTTTTCCTTAAATACTTTTGGAAATCTACTAGCTAAAACTTCTCCCAATTCCTTATCTGACTCATTTCTTTCCTGTATCTCTACTTGATGAATTTGAACTTGCGGATCTGCATTGGGATCTAAAGTTATACCAAGTTGACCTTGATGTACCCAACCTAACAAGATATCACCCTTCTTTGCCACATATATTTTTCCTACAATAATCCTACTCCCAAGTTCAATTTCCGCCATGAAACATCCAACCATTTTAATTGGGTTATCTGAGTATCCAAGAGGTCTAATATCTGATCTCATTAGTCTTACTTTTCCAGCAAAATGCTTATTAAACAATCCCTCATCAATTAGGGTGATGCGAGAACATGAATCAAATTTAAACTCTATCATTACATTTCCTACTTTTACAGTATGAACAGGATGATCTACTTCTTCACATTTTATCTCAAAAGTAACAGTTCTGACTTGTGGTTGGGACTGATTCCAACGTTTCCTAGACATGTCATGTCTAAACATTTTTGATCTGCAACATTTACCATAGTGTCCCTTTTTGCCACATACATTACATATAATTCTTAATGCAGGACATATTTGAGAATTAGCCAAATGTCCTAATTGGCCACATCTAAAACATGTAAATCTATTACTTTGTCCTGGAAAATTGTTTTGAAAACCAGGATTTGTAGAAAAATCATCCTTTCCTGAGGTAGACTGAGTTTCATTCTTATCTTGTTTCTTGACTTGACAAATTATTTCTTCAATTTTTGTGTCTTCTTTCTTTTCAACCATATCTGTTCTATCTTTTTCTTTTCTTAATTCACCCACACACTTTGTCATGTGTTCCACTTGTTTAGCTATAGCTAAAACTTCTTCAAGGGGCGGTTCGTCTTTTAACCAAAGTTCCTTTCTTATTTCATCATGGGAACATCTGAGGACAAATTGATCTCTAATCCTTTCATCGAGCGTTAAGCCAAAATTGCAAGAGGAAGCTAATTTCCTTAATGAAGAAACATAGTCTTCTACAGTTTCATCTCTCTTCTGTTCCCTCAAGCCGAAGTGATAGCGTTCCATGATGGTACTAATCCTTGGAAGATAGTGTTTATCCAATTGTGCAATTGCAATTTCGTATTCATTTAAATTGCGTTGTTCCCCAGCAGATAGATCAGGGAGATGTTCTAGGACATCTTGTCCTTCTCCTCCTAAACAATGTAAAAGGAGGGCCATCTTCCTTTCAGCACTTAGGTTAGTTCCACAAACCCTTGCGTAGTTGGCAAAAATCTTTTTCCATTTTTTCCACTTTATATTCGGTTCTCCTGGAGTATTTAAAAAAAATGCGGGTTGAGTTACATTTTGCATTTCTAATTATATTAAATTCCTCCTTTTTCCTTGTGAAGAATGTTCACAACAAAGAGAGTTTATTTTCAGAATCTTTCTTTCTCTTATTGTGTTCTTTTCCCTCTAGGCTAAATAATTGTTAAGTTGAAGGAGATTGGAATCCTTCAATAATGGTCAAATTGGAATGATCTGTCTTTTATTCTATTGTTTCGCGTTTCCTTTAAATAGGGCAGCAGAGGGCGCTGTTGTATCACAATAGTAGAACAGCGCGAGTAAAACAATCCATGCGCGTGTATTGCTCGTGATGGGTGATTAGCGCGAGCAAAAGAAACAAAGGATGTGTGATGTCAGTTTCATTAGTACTATCAGAACAGCGCGAGCAGGTTCTCGGTACATTAAAGGTACAGTGTCAATAAATAAGCATCTTCACAGATGGTTTATCTTCTGGAGTGAGGGTAATCTAGAAGTAGGTTGAGACTTCCCCGAGGCCCATGGAGAACCAATGAAGAGTGTCCAGAAAGTGGCGGACGGATGGTGCTCCATGGAAACTGACGGAGAGTGACAGTGCGGCAGAAAGCAGCAGGTCGGAGGAGAGTGAGTATGAAAAGGGTCATGCGTTGTTAGATTGCGGTGTTACATTGTATTGTTGTGTTGTGTTGTCTTGCGGAGTTGAATGCATGTAGTGTGAAAGGAGAACAGGTTGTGAGCGCGCGCAACCAGTGAAAATCTTAGGCTCATTTGGAGCTTAAGTGGTTCGGGTGTATCGAACACCTAGAGTAATTGTCGACCATTGTTAAGGGGGTCATGACCGAGATAGGGAGAACGGATGTGTGAGTGTGTGGGTAACGGACGCTGGTCGGAAGTTACCGTGAGTTTGTAACCTATCAGTGTGGCGATTGTCCGGTCGTTCGCGGACAGACATTTGCCAGTTTGGTGACAATTACAGTTAGACTGTGGCCGTACAGTCAGGGAAGTGGTTGCTTGGTCGGAAGTAATCATTTTCAGTGTAAGATTAGGACGCATGCGAGACCGCGAGAAGAACGGAGAGAGGAGGGGAACTGCTGCGAAACGGAGGCGAGTGACATCAGAAAGTGCCGCGCTGGGATTGGTCGGTTGGCGTGGAGCCGCGCTGGGATAGGGGGGTTAGTGTGAAGCCGCGCTGAGATTGGTGGATTGTCATCAGGAAGTAAACGAGTGCAGTAAACAAGGAAACCTTGTGGATTAATCATGAAATGTTTTAAAGTGTTGCGGAAATGTTTCAAGGGCGAAAACAGAATAGAACCTCGGGGAGGGGAGGAGGCTCCACCCTAGGATACTCCAGCTTATTATATGGCAACGAATGTTGGGTTACACACCATATTGTGGCTTGGTACTTGGTGTAAGATGACGGATGGAAACGAAGAACTGACGTTTCCCAAATACGGAACGTTTAGACTAGAGGTGTTGTATCAGTTGAAAGCGATTATGGCTGCGTTGCGACCTTTGCCCAGACCAACACAGTTTGAAGCACTAAATGCATGGATCAGGGCAGCCCATGAGCGGAACAGAGATAGGAGACAAGAAAGAGTGAAACGATCAGTTAGGGCGGTCCAAGATGCGAGATGGGACGCTTTGGCCAAGAGATGGATGGTACAGACCATTGAAGGGGATAGGTTGTACCCGCTGCTGGAAAATACAGGCGATGCACAGAGGAAAAGTACGGAGGATGAGGACAGTGAGACAGACGATAGCCTGATAGAGAGGCTGTTGTCAGAAAGACCACCTCCATACAATCCCGTAATGGGGGGCACGCCAACATCAGCCGAGAACTGGGAAGGTTCAGAAGGGGCTGGTGGGGTCAAAATGGTGAGTGATTTGAGCACCTCAGAGAACATGTTTTGTCCAGAGAAAGGAGAAAAGGCACCTCCACCTTCTCCAGTGACGAGGGTAGTGGGAAGGTTCACAGTATAAAAAGTTCGGGTGGAAGAGGGTGTCCACTCACAGAAATTGCCGGATGCTCTTACGGTACCAGTTACCATAGGTCCCATAGTATCAGTGTACAACCCAGAACAGAAACAAGGCGAGAGTCTGCTGCAAACGGGGAGTGAAAGGTGTGCCAGTGAGGACAGGAGTAAAGGGATGGAAGGGCGGAGACAGATGCCAAAACCAGTAGAAAGAAGCACTCCTCTGGTAGCATCGGCAGACTCCTCAGAAGAGTAGATGGGTTGGAGGGGATCAATGGATCTAAGGGGACCAAAGCCGAGGTCGATGAGAGAGTTGAGGCCAGACTTGAGGACTTGGGAAACCATCGTGGACACTCAGAGTGATAGATCGAGGAATGTCTTTGGGTCCGAGAGTCAGGATAATAGGATGGTGTCTCACTGCGTGCCTAGTGAAAGCCGGCAGGGATGGGAACGAGAAGGGGTGGGGAATAGGGGGGCGTCCCACCACACCTCTAGCGACAGTAGACAGGAGTGGGTTCGAGAAGGCTGGGAGAACAGGAGGGTTCCCCCTAACACACCTGAAGAAAACAGACGAAAATGTCAGGACAGTGGCGGGAGGGACTCTAATGGAACTACTGGTCAGGGTACATTGAAGGCTGCGATAAAAGCAAGAAGGATAGCTGTACTGAGATTGAAAACAGAAGTTGAGGAGATAGTGGAAGGTACATTGCCAATAGAAAGGATCGAACTTTACGAACCAGATGAGCTATTGTTTGTGGCAAAGGATGTTACACGGAGGGCTAGGACAGCTCATGAGAAACTCTCTGAATTGGCAAATAAGTATTCGGTAGACTTGACAAAAACAAAAGCACTGCAGAGAGGCCACCGGTTAAAATATTCAGATCAAGATCTAGACGAAAAGAGGGTGATCGGATTGAAAACTCACATTAGGGAACTGATTGTGGGAATCCGAACATGGACCCCATTGGAGAAATGGGAGGAAAGGTGGTCAAAAAGAAAGAGTGTTAGACGGAGTGTTATCGAGACACCCCCGGGAGGAGGGTTGATGCATACAGAAGCGTACCCCTTGCAGGAGGTGGCTCATGGGGGTTATGTACATGTACCTTGGAGTAGGGGAGACCTGGCTGCTTTTACGAACACATTTCCAAAATTGCGTGAGAGTCCAGTGGAA
The DNA here is from genome assembly GCF_964261635.1 of Lissotriton helveticus. NCBI lineage: Eukaryota > Metazoa > Chordata > Amphibia > Caudata > Salamandridae > Lissotriton > Lissotriton helveticus. The sequence goes on from NC_136065.1 coordinate 176,538,906, forward strand.
TGGTACAAACAGGTAGAGAGGTTCGTTAAAATCTCAAAGGTGCTGTGGATTGATTTGAACACGTTGTTTGACATTGTGGTTCCGGGTGATTTATGGGTAGCATGCAAGGTTAGTGTTGAATGGCCCACAGCGGAGCCAGACGAGATACTGCCACAAATGGACCATCACCCAGGGTGATGGCGAAGTATGAGCAAGCGATCACATGGTTAAAAACCAAGGTACCACCACAGGACATAGATTGGGTGAAAATAGACCGGACTAGGCAGGAACCAAAGGAGACGGTTCATGAATATTATCAGCGACTGTTGCAGATCTTTAAACAGTACAGTGGGTTAGATGTGATGGACCCAAAGGACATGGGACAGTTCGTATCCAAATTTGTTCTGGGACTGAGGCCTGATATTTGCCTTATGATACAGCAACATTTAATCTGTTGGCAAAACAAGCCTCTGGATGAGATCTTGAGGTACGCGAGGTACTGCAGCGATGAGATAGACTCGAAGACAAGGAAGCTAAAGGACAAACTGATGTTAGTACAGATGCAATCGGGAGGACAGGGTCAGTCAGGCAATGGCACTTTGGGGAGGAAATCAGGGGGACAGAAGAGGGACAACGAGGAAGGTCAGAGACCAAGGATAGATATAGCAACCCTGAAAAAGACGACCAGGTGTCATCAATGTCATGAGGTCGGGCATTGGAGACGCGAGTGCCCCCATAACCCAGACAATCAGGTACAGGAGGAGGAGGAGGAGGAAGTTCAAGCCCCTCCGGCACGGAAGGTGACAGTGACCAAGTCCCAGACGACGAAAGGGGGGACTTCAGCCCCTAGGGCTCCGGTTTCCCAGCCACCGAAGATTGCAACAGGGAACAAGGTATACAAGCAGAGGCCTTTCATAGTGGAAGGGGACGAGTGTTACCAATTTGACCCAGTGACAGGACGGTACATGGATGGGGAGGAGGGCTGTACACTTGGAGCAGTACTGGAGGTAGATCAGAGAGGACCATTTGTAGAGGCAGATGTAGATGGACATCCCACCACCTTTCTGGTTGAACTGGTGCCTCTCGCTCCACTGTGCGGTCTGCGGTAGTCCCCAACCTAACTCTTTCAGGACAGACCATACAAGTCGTAGGAGTAGCAAATAGAAGAATGACAAACCCCCTGACTGAGCCAGTCCCTGTGAAGATCGGAAGTTTCAGAGATAGACACCAGTTCGTAGTGTGTGATTCCAGTCCCGTGTGCCTCTTAGGAAGAGATCTTCTGTGTAAACTCAATTGCACCATCTATTGTACCCCAAAGGGAATAGAGCTACAGACAAACGATGACAATGCTGACTTTAAAGTTGCAAATACGCATGTGTGCATTGAACTGTACCCTGCGTTAACAGTGGAGGAACTCCCTTGGGACCTGAGAGATTCAGTCTCACCGCAGGTGTGGGACTTTACAGGGGAGGAAATCGGATTGATCAAAGGAGTAGAGCCAGTCAGAATTCAAGTGAGACCGAATGCTGAATTCCCAAGAACACCCCAGTATAAGTTGACCCCAGAAACAATTGCAGGTATACAACCAGTGATTGAGTCCATGATTAGACAGGGAATTCTAAAGGAGGTTATGGGCAGTCCCTGTAACTCTCCGATAATGGGGTTGCAGAAGCCAAGTGGGAAGTTCAGGATTGTGCAGGATTTACGAAAGGTTAACAACATAGTTGTTCCATGTTGTCCAGTGGTACCGAATCCATCAGTGATACTGTTTCAGATACCGTTCCAAGCTGAATGGTTTTCTGTGATAGATTTATGTCAGGCTTTCTTTTCCATCCCTTTGCATGAGGAGAGCCAATTTCTTTTTGCGTACAAAATAGAGAACCGCGTTTTAACATGGTGTCGTATCCCACAAGGGTATACAGAGAGTCCATCGATCTTTAATCAATTGCTGAAAAGGAATCTTGAGAGTCTGGTACTGCCGCAGAATTCGGTTCTCGTGCAGTACATAGACGACCTCCTTGTTGCATCAGACACCGAAGATGCTTGTAGGATTGACACCATTGCCTTGCTGAACCATTTGGGAGAGAATGGACACAAGGTGTCCCCCAGCAAGTTACAGTACTGCCTGCAAGAAGTGCAGTATTTGGGTCACAGAATAGAGCAGGGAAAGAGGAAAGTGTCGCCTGATAGGACTGAGACGATCATGAGAATGACTGTGCCCTCGACTCAAAGAGAGGTTAGAATGTTCCTAGACATGGTTGGCTATTGCCGACAATGGATTGCTAACCTCTCCTTGAAGGCGAAACCATTGCAGAAACTGACGCACAAGGACGTGAGTGATCCGGTACCATGGGACACAGATTGTATGATAGCCTTTCTCGAGCTGCGAGAGGACTGTGTCGTGCTCCAGCTCTGGGAATGCCCGATTACACCAAATCGTTTGCATTGTTCTGCTGTGAGAGGGAGGGGTGTGCATTGGCAGTCTTAGTGCAAGATCATGGAGGAGTCCGTAGACCAGTTGCATACTTCTCGGCTACTTTAGATCCAGTAGCTGCAGCGTTGCCCGGATGTCTCAAATACGTTGCTGCAACAGGTGTCAGCATTGAAAGATGTGAAAGTATTGTAATGGGATATCCACTTACAGTGCATGTACCACATTCCGTGGAATTGTTGATGACCAGGACCAAGACGCAGCACTTGACCAACAACAGACTCACACGCTACGAGCAGGTTATACTTGCTGCGGAGAATGTGACCCTCAGGAGGTGCTCTGTCTTGAATCCTGCTACCTTGTTGCCATTGCCAAATGATATAGAAGATGATTGGGAAGACCATGATTGTCTTGACGTGACTGAACTATGCACCAAACCTAGACCGGATATTGTTGATGTGCCTTTGACAGACCCCGATGAAATTTACTTTGTGGATGGCTCATGCGTAAGAGACAATACTGGTCAGTTGAGAGCAGCATTTGCCATCTGTACTATTCTGGAATAATTGAAGCAGCCTGCCTGGAAGGAGTACACTCCGCGCAGGTGGCTGAGATAATTGCGTTGACGCGTGCCTGTTTGGCAGCCAACGGGATTCGGATCACCATCTTCACTGACAGCCAATACGGATTTGGGGTGGTTCATGACTTTGGTCAATTGTGGTCTTAGAGGGGCTACATGACATCATCTGGCTCCCCAATCAGGAATGGCGAATTTATCAGGTTATTGCTGGAGGCCTTGCAAGGTCCTGCAGAAATAGCAGTGGTAAAATGCACCACCCATACCAGAGGCACTAATTTTGTGACAATGGGGAATCGTTATGCTGATGAAGTCGCCCGCTATTGTGCGGAGCAGGGATACTCCTTTACTGAACAAAACATTGAGGGACCAAGGGAAAGAACCGAACTAAGCATGATGCTTGAGGTGGCAGACACATGGGAAGAGTTGAGAGACATGCAAGGACAGGCGTCAGATTATGAGAAAAGGGTGTGGGAATCGGCTGGTTGTGTCAAAGGAGATCTGGACATGTGGGTTTCGGCTGATGGGAAAGCTGTGTTGCAGAATGAGCTGGTGAGTGCGATGGCACGGCAAATACATGGTCCTGTGCATCTGGGAAGTGATGCGATGTTGCGTGTGTTCAGGCAAACATGGTACAATCCGAAGTTTAGACAGGCTGCGGAAGCAGTATGTCAGAGATGTGTAACGTGTCAACAGATAAATGTTGGGAAAAGAACACCAGTTACACTGAGTCACATTGGAAGGTCCGGCGGACCTTTTTACAGGATGCAAATAGATTTCATTGAGATGCCGAGGTGCAATCGCCTCAGGTATGTCTTGGTGATTGTGTGTGTGTTCTCAAGATGGGTTGAGGCATATCCCACTCGTAGGTGTGATACACTCACAATAGCAAAACTATTGTTGAGGGAATTGGTGCCACGATTCGGGGTTCCGACCTCTTTGGAATCCGACAGAGGAAAGCACTTTAATAGCGAAGTTGTGAGAATGCTCTGCTCTGCCCTGAACATTGACCAGAGACTGCATTGTAGCTACCGACCAGAGGCTTCTGGCATAGTGGAGCAGATAAATGGAACGCTTAAAGCCCGAATGGCAAAAGTGTGCTCATCCACATCCCTGAAGTGGCCCGATGCGTTGCCATTGGTACTAATGAGTATGCGTAGTACCCCAGACAGGAGGACAGGGCTCTCACCTCATGAAGTACTGATGGGAAGGGCTATGAGACTGCCATCTATTCCTACAACTGCTTTGCTGAATATCACAGATGACCTGATTCTTGATTACTGCAGGGGACTTTCTGATGTCATCCGTTCTGTGTCCCTTCAGGTGCAGGCTGCTGAAGTCCCGGCTGCTAGCGACCTTTGTCACGACCTGTGCCCGGGTGATTGGGTCCTGGTGAGGAAACACGTGCGGAGGAGCTGCCTGGATGTACGTTGGAGAGGACCTTTCCAAGTGATTCTAGTCACCACTACTGCTGTAAAGTGTGGCGGATTGCCAAACTGGGTCCATGCTTCTCACACCGGACGAGTCCCAGCACCCTTGGAGGGAACAGTTCCTCTCGTAGATGAAAATAATAACGAAGAAGAAGATTCAGCAGAGGGGACAAGTCAAGCTGTGGGGGTGCCGGTGGAAGTTGGGGACTCCCCTGATCAGGCTGGAAACGACCACGACGACAGTGACACTGAGTCTGCCTCAGAAGGAGGAAGTGGCGGAGAAGGTGATCTGAGCGCAGAAGAGGCTGACAGTGGGGACGAACAGGGTGTGCAAACGAGAAGCCGACGAGCAAGAGGTGCAGAGGCTCATTGGCCCGAGAGACGGAGGCGAATGAATGTGAGATTGGCTTCCGAAAGAGATCTTGTCCCTGTGTCTGAAGAATCAGACCCGGAAGAGGGAGAACAAGGAGCTGAACAGAGGGGTCCGAGAAGGTCAAGGAGGGTGAGAGTACCTTGCCGAAGATACGCCACTCCAGAGTAGACCTACCCTTTCACAAATGCCAGGAGTACGGAGGTCCGGGAGGGTGAGGTCAGTGGTGGTGACCAGTACGATCCCAAATGTTAAGCTGGAAGTGATACTGCTGGTACCTGGACTTGAAATTGAAGGCGTACTGACACTCACAATTCCTAATCCCCCTCTCCTGATCAAGATACGCGATTTACTCCTAGATAGACTGATTTTTCCTACATTTACTTTGGATACACCATCTTATGACGCAGTTGTGCTCCGCATGGAACTTTTAGACTATGTGTTGCAGGCAATCGGACCAAGTATCATCATCGATTATTAGAGACTTGTAAAGACTTTGAAAGGACTTTTGTAAAAAGTTGCTGAACTAACCTAGAGCCGAGTGGAAGAAGAAGAAATTTAGGGACTTTCCACAGAGGACGGAGAAGGGTTAGGGTTGTCTATTGTTGAAGCAAAAGAAGAACTGAAACGGGGATTTCTGCTGCCAGATGTGGTCCGAGAGACTCAAATAACTAAGAAAGAGACTTTTGGGTGCTTTCCGAAAACGAACTACTTTGTGCTGAGACCATGGCGCCTGGAAACCCGAATCGTAGAGCCAAGTGCATAGTAGGCACTCTTTTAGGAGGAGTGATACTTCTTATAGCTATAGTAGTTTTAGTTTCCTATTTTGCACCACACGAACAGCTAGTGAAGACTGAGGGGACACCGACACCTACTACCCCTAGCCAGAAGGAAGACAAGGAGCGAAGGGAGAAAGCCTTGCTGGCTGCAGAAAGTCGTAGGTTACATACAGATCTGTCTAAAGGAAATTTTGGGCAGAATGCGTATGCCAAATTGTTGTATGAATACATTGATGCGATGGATGCGAAGGACTGTTATGTGTGCATGCAACTGCCAGCTTCAGTAGAGAAGGGCATTAGATACCATCACCTTCCATTGACATATGGAATTTCATGTAGTTTGCTGATTAGTATACTTTATGGGCGAAATCATTTTGAATATTTCTTTTCGAATTATGATGCTGTGTTGCCAGAAGTCCCGAATTACAAGCATTTGAACAAGTGGGATTATTATAAGTCAGAGGACAGACTTGGGTATTTTTTCATTCCCACACAAGAGTTAGACACCCCGTATGCACACCGGCACAATTTGACTTGCTCATTATCTGAGACGGAGAAGAAGTTCATTGAACAGGTGGAAGATAGGTACACAAAGCAAAAACAGTTGCGAGATTCAGGGCAAGGCAAGGTAGATTGGACGGAGGAAGAGACGCAGCATAAGTCAAGAGGGAGTTATGGTCCAATAGCTCTAGATGAAGTGCAGAAAGGGAAGTTGTGCCTTCACCGACCACAGACGTACTATGAAAATGTGTATGTGGGTCACACTACATGTGAACACACCTTCACATTGGAATATTACACCAAAGATTTCTTGAAGAGTGTGGTACAGGTGATCCCTACTGTGTATTTTGTTTGCGGAAGGAATGCGTATGTGAGATTCCCAGAGAAGTGGTATGGAACTTGTTATCTAGCAATTATCTTCCCCAAGATTTATCATACTGAAGATTTTGCACTCTTAGAGGGAGGGCCTCAAAGGAGGGGAAAGCGAGGGGAAAGTGCTGGAGCAATTGTGGGAGATGTGTTTGGAGCAGCGATACCTATGTTGGGAGTCATTTTGAATGACGTGAAGATACGGCGGTTGGCAACTGTAGTGGATGAATTGTCAATGAATACGGCTAAGTCATTAGTGCTGGTCGAGGGTGAGATGTTGTCGATCAGGACAATGGTTTTACCGAACCGTCTTGCCCTAGATGTCATTCTAGCAAAAGAGGGCGGGGTCTGTAAGCGTTTGAAGGTCCAGGAATGTTGCACTTATATACCAGACAACTCTAAGGATCTGGAGAAATATATAAGCAACATTACTGCAATCCATTATGAAATTGAGGATTTGACACAAGAGAATGCGTGGGAAACGGTTGGCAAAGGATTTGGGAAAGTTGGAAACTGGTTTGCCAATCTGGGGAAGAGTTTTCTTGGGTTTGTACTGAAACCACTTATCATAGCAGTGGCGTGTGTGATTGGATTATGGGGTTTAGTGAGATTGTACAAGTGGTACAAGTCCACTAGATTGGCGAGGTCAATGAGAGCGCAAGAGATACGAATGGAGAGGCTGCAAGACAGTCAATACCGCAGCTTGAGAGCGTTGGAAATGCTCAAGCGAGGGAAAATGGCCACAAGCTCAGTTTAGCTTGGTTCTTACCCTGAGGATGGTGTAAGGATGGTGATGACACGGGTCATCAAAGGGGGGAACTGAGAGAGCGCCATTTACAGTGAAATTGTAGGGGTGCATCATATGTACAAGTAGTCAGCACCCGTATATATAGAGGACTTTAATCATGTTTAGATGCAAGGTGGGATCGAGTACTAGAGAAATGGGTTTTAGAAAATGTGAAGAGCCTTATGAATTGCAAATCCACACTTGCTGTATAACCTACAGGTGTTGCTGAAATGAAATCTTTCACTAATAAGAAGTGCCTTTAAACGAGCATTGTTGTGCATTTAAATCTGCTTATTGAAATTTACTGTGCCTTTGTAATCGATACCTAGCTTAAGGTAGGAAATGTATTTGCTGTTAAGGTCAGAGGCCTAGTGAAATAAGGGATTGCAAGTATAAACTGTTGGGCCTTTAAATCAAGCTGAGGCCTAGTTTACCGAAATGATGCAGGCCCATTTGAAAGTTTGCTTAAACATTTAAACGGTAGAGATGTTTATGAAAGAGGCTTTTATGAAATGTTGCAACATTATTAGACTGTGAGCCTATTTGCGTATATTCTTTTGCAGGTGCATCACCAAGTAGTTTGTAGAGTAGAAGGGCCCATTGTGTATGAGAGTTAGAAATGCTAGACTCAGACATGGAGGAGTAGACCAGGAATTTGAAGATGCAACTAGAAGCGATGAAGAGTCTGGGATCCAAGGACGTCTGCACGAACAAGAATGGACCAGTGCCATACTAGAACATTTTATAGTTAACACCTTCGAGAGGGGCGTACCTGAGGTCGTGTTGTTCGCATTGTGGGGTTTTGTATTAGGGTCAGCGTCCCGAGGGGGGAGGCAGAGCAGATGGGCTGAGGAGCTAGAGAGAGCAGTTGGTCTTGGTAAAGAGCTTAGCTATGACTGATGGTTCTCTAGTCTTAGGGAGAAGGTGAGTGACCTTCCTTTGGAAGTCACCACGGCTGACACCTTTAGTTAGGTTGGGCTATTGCTGAGTAGGGATGCCACTTAGTATAGTGTAGGGACAGACTAATCTGAATTTATGTCTATTATCCTGATGAGTACCAGAACTCAGGTTATAGCAATCTTGTTTAGTCTGATGATTCTGGAACTGATTCTCGTATTATTCATCAGCTGCTTGAGACTTTTCCGTAGGATTATGTTTGTATTAGTGCCTGTTTATCTTTTGAACCTCCTGCTGAGGTGTTTGTACCTTCAGTTATTTTTGGTTATGTAATAAATCTTTAAACTTCGTTCTTGGTCAGTGGTTCTTTGGGGAAAGCAAGTGGGAACATCTTGAATTAAATTGAAGATTGCGTACAGGTTGCCTTAATCACTCTATGACAGGTAAAAAGGTCCAGTCGACCTGTGACGGGATTTTGGAGAATGGTAAGCAGACTCTAACGTCATGCCAGATGAGCATTGTCGGGGAAGGGAAATCCTTTAGAGAGAGTCATTTTCTCTCTGGATTTCCCTTCTCTTTTTGAAACTCAGGAGCAGCAACATTGTCGAGGTGTCACCAGGGCTTTAAGTGAAAGCTTTTTTTCAATAATATATACAAGCCATAGCTGCTGCTTATTTATCTTATACAACTAACAACCATTGACAAAGCCAATAGTCCTGACTTGTTGTAGGTATGATGTTACTTGTTGCATCATATATCTGAATGCAATGACAGAAACAGAAAAATACAAGTCGAGTCGCACACTATGCTAAGCACAGATTTTTAGCTTATGTGTATTAAAGCCACACCCTTGATTACAATAGCAATACCTTTGAGAGACCCCTTCCAGTTTTTCATCCCACTTAAAGCCCTAGGGCTGCCTCACAGACGCTGTCAAAGAATGCTGTACATATGTGCAGTTGACTGACAGCTGAAGATTCACATAACTGCAGGAAACGTGTTGGTGGGTGCTGTAATTTGTACACAGGTGCCCAACTCAGCACAATAGGGCTGCATCAGGGGAACTGCTGGGTTTCTGAAAGTGTATCAAGTGACTAGGTATCAGAAGAGCCTTAGCTATATAATAATACAAAGGGGCTAGGGGGAGCTATAGCTGGGATTTCACGAGGAGGTCAGGCTGGCCTGATGTGCGAAGTGGAAGCAATTAGGTGACCATCTTACGGTCAGGCTCTCACTCAAGTCTTACAAAACAGTCTAGTTCAGTTAATAAAATAAAAATAAGATGGATTTCTGTATAAAATGCCAACACAAGATAAATAATTCAATGTTTGCAGAGTGTATTCTGTAGATGTAAAAGAGTCCCTCATTCTTCGCAATTGAGGCACTTATTAGGAGGGAGAAAGATACACCGAGCAGTGAATAACATCTGCTGAGACAGTAGCCCTCCGAGTCCAATGCATGCAATAACAAAACATCTGCATGAAATACAGCTATCTGCATGGCATCCACTCACTATTTCCACCCTGCCAAGAATTTGGGCCCCACTGTTACATACGCTAAACTCATCCAGGTTTCAGACACAGGACACATTCAGTAGCGCCTGCTCAGTATCTGCTTTTCTTCTGAGCAGCACCGTACAGGAGGGGAGGGGGCTTTGTCGTTTTAGACTCCAGCTGAGCCATAACAAAGGCCGAATTTAAAGGGCCATTTGGCCTCCTTTTTTCCGATTATCCAGGCTGGGAGCAGACTGTAGCCCCACACCTAGATGTAAATGCATTGGAAGGGAAACACAAGTTCGCAACTTGTTAGGACATCACAGGTACTTCAGAAAGGCACGGTTTTAACTTTGTTCATAACCCTACATATAAGAGATATTCATTCACTGTAAGAATGTCAGATAAGTTACTCTGTCCCACTGCAAAATAACAATTTAAATACCAGTATTTTTTATTTGCTTCACAGTGCTATTCGTCCCAATGGAGGGTGTCAGAGCGCTTTACAGCAAACGTACTTGACAATAAATCACACAAGTTTGTAAATCATTGTACAGGATGTGTTACATAAGACAGTTAGGGTTACTGGGTGTAGGGGTCACATATCATCCTTCATAGCTCACTCTGCTATATTAGAAGGATCACAATGCAACGGCGTGTAACAAAAGGATCTCTGTGTTCAAAGCAGTGACCTACTTACCTATCTACATAGAATGAAATCTGCCATCTGCATGTTACATGATGTGCTTTGCAGGAGGCGAATTAACCCTGTTTGCTATTTTGAGTCAAAACCGGGACTAGACAAAACACAGATCTTGCTATCAAGTGTGTTAACCACCAGAGTTATTTTACCATAAATACCATTCCCTTAGATGTATTTGGAAACACAAAGATTCCTCCAGCAGTGTCTTAATCTCATAAGATATTTTAAAATTCAGACTTTGCAAACAATTAAGCAGAACAGATTTACTGCCACATGGCTCCTTGTTGCCAAATTCTTTGTAGAAGTGTTAGAAAAAAATGTATAAGTTGAGGCCCAGATTTTGAGCTGGGGTTCCATTACATTTCTGTCACAGCAAAACCTATTTTGGGATCTACACTGTTACACAAATCAGCACTTTTCCCTGCCGTGCGGTACCTTGTGTCATGTAGGCATTACAAGAGTGATGAGTGGACTTTCTTGTGCATTCACCAATGTATTTTGATGCAAACCCATACTTACAGAGACTTGTAAAAATAGGTTTGCATGATATGGGCTATTGGCTGGAGCGATCGACTTCGAAGCTGGGGAACTGGGTTTCAGTCTCTGCCGGGACGCTCAACATCCTGTGATTCTGGGCAAATCACTTAATCTGCCTGTGCCTAACAAAAATTAATGTGACCCTCTGTAATGTATCTGGTGCATGGAAATGAATGGGTAATTTGCGATTAGCAATTTGCTAATCGCAAATTAGGAATGCTAAGGAATCGCTATTGAAAAGCGATTTTGTACATACATACCGTTTTGCATTTCCTAAATAGCGATTCCTTAAAATTCGCTATTTAGGAAATGCAAAATAGTTTGATGATACATATGGCCCTAAGTAGCTACTGGAATGCATTTACTCTTATAAAGTTGGAGCATTTCTTGGATAGGCTTATTTCCGACCTTTCTAGCAAACCTGAACAAGGCCTCAATACATCTTACAAGCTTCAGTTTTGCTAATTCCAAGTGAGGGATCCATGATCCAGAATTTAGAAAATTGAATACCCAAATAGGAAAATGTATTGACTTTGAGTAATCTGTGACCCCTGACTGAGTGTATTCTCTTTTTAGGCCTACCATTTCCACATACCATGGTATGAGTCTTCGATAAATTCAGTTTTAGATCTTTCTGCTCCATCAATCAATCAGGGTTTTTGAAGCACGCTACTCACCCATGAGGGTCTCAAGGCACTGGGGGAGGATGTGGGCTGCTCCGTTGAGGTAATTCGAAGAGTCAGGTCTTGAGGTCCGTCCTCAATTGGTGCAGGGTTGTGCTCTGTTGGAGGTGAAGGGGAAGTTCGTTCCAGGACGTGGCTGCAGGGTAGGAAAGGATCTTCCACCTGCTCTGGTCCTGTAAACACGTGGGACGGTGGCTAGGGAGAGGTCGCCTGAGCGGAGGTTTCTCTTGGGGCATGGAAGGAGATTCCGTCATTGAGGTATTGGGGTCCAGTGTTGTGGAGGGCCTTGTAGGTCTTGTAGGCATGTGTGAGCAGCTTGAACCTAATCCTTCTATCGACGGGGAGCCAGTGGAGGTCACAGAGGTGTTGGGTGATGTGGCTGTGTCGTGGAATATCGAGGATTAGTCTGGCTGCGGTGTTCTGGACGTCTGGAGTTTACAGAGGAGCTTTTTGTTGATTCCGACATAGAGGGCGTTGCCGTAGTTCAGTCTGCTGGTGATGAGTGCGTGAGTGACAGTTTTTCTGGTGTTGGGGGGATCCATTTGAAATTCTTGCGGAGTATGCGGAGGGTGCTTAACCTCCATAAAAGCGACAAATCCATCAATCAGTTTTTGGAGACCGTTGGCGGTTCTAGATATTAACACTGCATCATCAGTATATAGGAGCATCGGGGTGACCAGGAATCCAATTTTGGGTGCATCTGCATCTAAAGCTTGGAGCTCTTTATCTATCTAATTTACATATAAGGAAAAAGGAGTTGGGGCCATCACGCATCCCCGTCTTATCCCTCTTTTGACCCCAAACCTGGTGGTGCATTCTCCGCCCAACCCACAAATAACGCGTGGTCAATGATGAGTACATTTGTGATAGGTGGTGTAGGAGTGTAGGATCTGCTTATTATGGTTACCCACACTTTTTGCTGATGTTTCACTGTTTTTCGACTTTAGTCTGGCTGGGGCCCTGGTAACCAGGACTCCAGCCTAGCTGCTTCCTCTCTAAATTGATTTCATGTACATTAGGTACACTCCAGATTGGTTACTGGGTTACCCTTTTGAGTCCCTAGTATATGGTACCTTAGGTACTAAGGGCATAGGTACCCCAGAGGCCTACCAGGGATGAAGCATGTCACATGCCACACCTGGGAAACCTTCCAAAATGGCACCAAATGACTGCTACTGCAGCCTGGATAAGATGGTGCATGCACACCATACTAAGATATAGGTTACCTATATCTACCTTAAAACACTGACACATATAAACCTACCAGTCACTCCTATGGCAGGCCTTATCAATCGTGAAGGCAGAGTGCTTGGTTTTGTGTGAGAGGGTGCCAATGCATGAGCAGGACCCCTCTGCAGCTTTCGGAATCCATTTCTCTGAAGCTGTTCTGTGAGGCAGCCAGACCATTTACTCTTAAGTGCATTATAACCTCTCCTATTCATTTATGATATGCATGAATGCAATGTTGATCAAACCATCCAGTACAGTGGACTTGCGTGCTAGAATTTACTTTCTTCACAATACCTCCTACAGCTGTGGTGACCCTACTAAATGCTGAAGTCACGTGGTCTGGATTGGGTTCATGCTCAATGCAAACATAGAAGGTCATCTAGATTACTTTATACCAGCTTCTCCAAAAATGCTGAGGGATTTATTCCTGACTATTTCAGGCTGATACCATTCGGTTTTGCAATCACAACTGAGGTGTACATCTGATATACCTCCTGGTGCGGAGTTGGCTAAACCATTGTAGGAGTGAGTGGAAAATGATCACAGTAGTAAACTTTACCAATGGTTAGTGTACTAGATGAGATGGGCTCTCATTGTTAGTGGATATTAGAGCATGATCAATACTCAATAAACCTCTTATCCTGCATAAAGTTGGTGGCGGTGTCCCCCTATTCTGTTTCATTATTCCCAAGTTGTATTTATATAGCATTGTGTTTAAGGTGTCCCCATAGTTATTGTGGGGGAAGTGTCTCAAGTTTTTGCTATTAGGATCTACATGCCACAAATATTTGTAAGTGAATGTATGCAGAGATTGATATTAAAATTGCCTACCCAATAAGGGACCAGCTTCCAACAATATTTTTTGTAAATGTATCTAATTCTTTTTCAAGTAACCACACCACCTCACAGCTCTTGAGGTTAACCACATTATTATCAACATTAATCAATACAATGGAATATTGCAAATTTACTTTAAGTAGAACCAATTGAAAGACTGGAGAATTTATAAAAGTCTTTTTAACAATCACTGAGGCCGTGGTTGAAACCAGGACCGACAGGCCCCCTTTAGCATTGATGGAATAGCTGGACTATTTATGGTAATATACCCATTCAGTGTGTAGTCTCCGGTATGCCAAGACTCTTGGAGGCATACTAAATCTGTTGTACGTATATAGTTACACCAGTCAATGTTTGCTAATTTGCTTTTTACCCCAGCTATATTCCAGAATTTAAGGGAGAAGAACCTCTTAACAGTGTTTCCTGTGGGTACAACTTCCTGTTATTTACTTTAGCATCCCGCGAAGAGTCTCCCATAGCATTTGCACTGTTTCAGGTTGAATTGTCCTTTTGTTAAATTCATCTTTCTCCAGAAGTACAACCTTAACGTCCTCGCCGATATCATACTGTTGCATATTATGTCAAGCGATAGGGGTGCAAATCAATTAGGGGATAGAAACAAATCAGTTGATCTGGTATTACTTTGGACATCAAGGGATTTCTTTACCTGTGATCTCCATCGGGGCTTTTGGGGTTCTTGGGGCTTGTAAAAATAAGCAGAAGGGGCAGCTATTGTGATATCGCTATAATGACCACAATGCATCTGTCATGGTTGCAGGTGAAAAAGGAGCAACTGTACTCGGGCCGGGTTTCGAAAATTGACTATGACACATTCATACTTTTCTTGCTTCCCACTCGTCCCACCCAGTTTATTGTCCTTACCATAATAATCTCAATGTGTAGTAAAAGCGTTGAATTTTTGGGACGACAGCCGATACATCACTTTGTTTTTAAACTGCCCCAACTTTCTTAGGTTCTTAACCCAAGCTTGGATACATTTTTTAGCACCATGACATTGGGCGCTGCATCAGGAGGTAGGCGGAGTGTTGCTTGATTGTCCTGTGCTATCCAGGCACCTTCATCCCCCCAATAAGCCCCTTCACCTTTCTGCAGCAGAGGGGTCATATGGTGTGCAGAGGGGATCCTCTCCTCTGCCCAGGCAGTGATGCGGTGGGTTGCGAAGCAGGGGCACACTGGAGAGGAGTCACTGCTGAGACCGGACCTGCGTGGCGGAGATGCTGCGAGTCATGCAGGGTGCAGCCCTTAAGCCCCCACTATGTGGTAGTAGTGCTTGACATCCGGTGGGGGCCAAGGTAATGATGCGAGCTGGCTGGAGTGAGGGAGGAGACAGCATAGGGGACAGTGGTGCGGCCCTCGGCTGAGTGAAGCCGACTCACAGGAGGCCGCTGGGTGTGGTCAGGCCTGCCTTAGATGCTGGATGCATAGAGGATGGTGCTATCAGGACGGCACTGTAAATGCACTCAGACAGTGGAAGAGGTGTGGCGCCGTGGCCAGGGTGACTGACGCTGGACACTGGGGATCACGGTTCGATCCCTGGCTCCGGCGGCAGGGGTCTGCCCAGCAACATGCGACTCTGGGCAATAGCTCGCTTAATTTTCCCAACGGCCCCCAGCGCCAAGATACCCCTTCGGGGGTGATTTGTGCCCTATACAAGTACTGGATTTACATTTACAAGGACTGGGAGCAGGGCAGAATGTGAGGCTGGTGAATAGGGCCGTGTTTGTGTACTGAGTGCTGGACTCAATACAAGTCTGTTGGTAGGCTGGGCCACTATCTAAGTGTGACAACTATGTCTTGGGGGGCGTGTTGAGCTCTGTCCAGAGGCTGGGTTCCCTCTGCTGATATCTGAAAGTGAACTCTGTGACTGGACTTGAAGGTGCAGTTTGAATTGACTACCAGAGGGGGCAGACCACAATCTTCAGCCAGCAATGCGGCCACCATCCTCTCCACGCCTGGTGGCACCTTTGAAATCAGAAGCAGGGCTCCCGCAGAGAGGGAGTCCACTACTGCCGCAGAGAAGGCAGACCACTAGCTCCAGCCAGCAACGCTGCCATTGTCATTTCTGCACCTGTCAGCGTTCGACAGAGACCGGACCGGCCACCCCACTTTGCTTCATATTGTTTTTATTTCTTTGCGTCCTGCCTTGAAGAGAAGACAGCCATCTTAAGGTTGTAAGAACAACTTAATTTTTTCCTTCCTTTTCCATTATTCTAAAAGAAAACAGGCACAGGCAGAGGAATTAAATCATGCAGGGCCGGACTGACTACCGGGCGTTTTGGAATGCTGCCGAGCTGGGGGCTGATTTCACTGCAGTGGGGGCTGATTTCGTTGTTGGAGATCTGCGTGTGCTTTGAAATAAAGCAAAACACATTTTGTTCAACACAAGCAGGTCACCATCAATGAAATCAGCCCCCAGTTCAGCAGAATTCCAAAACGCCCGGTAGCCAGTCCGGCCGTGAAATCATGGTTAAAAGAAAACTGGCAACTACCAGCGCCGGGAAGCATGTCATGGGAACGCCCACAAATTCCATTACAAACTATCTAACAGAGGCTGTGGGGTTAATAGAGAATAACATTTTAAGCATGAAAGAGAAATTAACAGCTGCAAAGAAAGCAGTAAATACAGTCCTGGGCCGCGCTGTAGTGCATGCACCAAAAAGTAAAATTTTAACGGCGGGAAATGCCAGTGTGAACCTGAGGCAACATGACGATAACCCATGCATATCGAATACTCCCCTAGAAATTGAGGGATTTATCAGCACTTCTGGATCTACCACCCCACCGCCTAAAAGAAGTATACCTTGTGGCAAGGTATCCACAAATGAACAAGTATCCCCAAAAACGTTGAAAACTACCAGATCCCGCCTGCCAAAATTTACAGAAAACAATAATCTTACAGGAAAAACTCAAGATCCAGAGTCACATAAATTAAGAAAAATGTGAATGAATTATTTTTAAAATTGGACCTTATTGAACATCAAGTGGTTCAAGAATTGAAGGAGATCAAAGAAGAGTACCCGCTCTTCAAAAATACTGTAAGGAGTGCAAAGATGCTTTGGTACCAATAAGTAAAACTCAAGGGGAAATTCATAACTTTCTACATTCTAAAGTAAACAAACTAGAAAAATCTGCTCCCTTGGACTCTAAACCCACAAAAAGTTTAAGTAATTTACGATAACAACAGAATCACAAGCATACTGGGTACCAAAGCAGGGAGACTACTGTCAAGGCATCCATACAGAAGAATGCGGACCGTGGAACTTCTCAAAAACTAATTGCACAGGATGATCAAGAAACAAAATCAAGGACTAGTAACAGCAGTCACTAGGCATCGCATCAGGCTCTGCTTTACCATGCAGCACTAGGCATTATAGGTTTTGAAAATCTTTTGTTATCCATGCATTTTTTATTTATGTACAGTTTGCGATTTTGATATTATGCTATATAGGTATAAAAGCATTTAAGTATCTGAAAAGTTTTCATATGTGGTATATGACAGTCTAGGGTGTGGACTAACTATCTGGTTAAGGTGTAATTGTTCCTCGAGAGCAAGAAGGGCGAGGCAGCTTGCCGCAACACTAGAATATCCCTGTTAAATGTTTTATTGCCCATGAAAGCAATCATTTCTTTTCTTCCATTCTATGGATTTTTTTGAGCGTGTTAACCCCTCTGAGAATTTAGGATTAGTAGCACTGGGCACTCTGGGGCATATTACCAACAAGTAGCGATAATTATCGCTAAATAGGCTTAGCGACGATTTTTTTATTGCTGCCTATCGCTGGACATGTTAGCGGAGAAAACATGCCATTAGCAACGTTTTTCTCCATTGTGCTAAAATATCCAGCGATAGCGGCGAAATGCGTGAATATCGCTGAGAATAAAGCGATATTCACGCATTAGCGACGAAATGCTCTTAGCCATGTTATCCACCTCCCATTGGATAATATGGCTAAGAACTGGTCTGGGCAGCTGTTAGTATTTGGAGATATTCACGCTTAGCGCGAATATTTCCATCGCTACGCCTGCCTTGCTAATAGGCGATAGCGACGTTAGCGACTGCTTTCAGTCGCTAACTAGTTGGGTACGCCCACTTTGCATGTCATTAGCGATAAACACGCGGACATGCAAAGCGGGCCCCAAACCGCTCGTTATCGCCTAAAAGCTGTCACTAACATCGGTTAGTGACAGCTTGCAAATAGGGCGATAGTATTATCGCCACTTAGCGGCCGAAAATGGCCGCTAAAGCGGCGATAATTGCCTATCGCCCTGCTTGATAACATGCCCCTATGTGTTGCACTAGTCGCCATATTATTTTGCACTATGCTTTCTGAAAGTAGAACTTATTTCTCACAGGACAAGTATGATAAGTTAGTGAGCAGCAATACCGGAAGCCCCTGGTCAAGCGTCCTATTGCCTGTGAAAGCAGCCCTGGGTGCGCCACCAAGGCACCCATTTTAGTGGGGGGAGCGGGGGCAAGAGGGTAGCATGTTTGGATAGCTTTTTGGTTGGAGGGTGAGTGGTCGGATCCATGCGCACCATGATGGGGGTACCTAGGGTACTTGTGGGGAGCGGAGGGGTGGCTCAGGGGGTGGGGAAGCACTCAGGCAAACACAATTTTAAAAAGTAGAAAGAGTATATTGAGGTATTTTATAAGTAAGCTATAAAGAAGTTTGCAAGCCGGATTCCTCGTATATCATGATCTGAAAGTGGTACAAGGAGAAAGCATGACAGGAAAGGGTAAATACAAAAAAGAGAAATGCTAAAAAGGGAGTATAGTAAGTAAATCTATAAAGTGGTCTCCCGTAACGTAAATTGCATCAATCATAAGGCCAAGTTTAGACCTATATTGGCATGCAATGTAAGTGTTATCTATCTTCAGGAAACACATCCCAAATCCTCAGCACCCAAGCTCAATAATCCAGGGTTTCTTACCATGCATTTTTAGCCTCTGCGAATGCTGCAGTTAGAGAGAGGACCTGACTTGGCAATTCGGGCTGGACTGATCCCATGAAGAACATGGTCAAGATCGATTTGCATATGGCTGGGTCCAAACTGGGGTGGCGCGGTGAGCAAAAGAATGATGGTTTAAACCCAGATCTTTGTGACTGGGTTGAATGTTTGCATTGGTCAGCATTCCGGCCATCATGTGTTCCTTTTGCAGTTAGAGGGGTGGCAGTACTAATCTCAAAGGAGCTTTAGTGTGAGGTGTTAGGGATAAAGGGAAAAGGTGGGTTTGGATGCAGACCTCTACACAGCAGGAACTTGTCAATTTTATAGGCTATTATGGTTTTATAGAAGATATTATTACTATTCCAGAAGAAATATATTGTCAGGCTACTGTATCTAGGGGTTTGAATGTACTAGGGAGGGATTTTAACGTTATCCAGAACATAAAATTAGTTTGTTCTTGCGTTGATAAACAACAACAAATAAACAAATCTGTTGGGTTTTTGACAAGAATCAGATGGGCCCTTGCCCTTGCCCTAATCAATTCATGGTGGCCTGATTATTCATGGACCACATCTTATGCTTGTTTTTCTAAGTTCTTTAGTGCGGCTTCTCATATTGATTTTTATTTGTATCAAACCTTCTATCCAAAGGAAAAGTGAAGAGTTTAGCCTCAGTCTTTTCTGATCATTCGGGGCCCACAATTGAGTTAATAATAGAAGACTAATAATAGAAGACTTTAGCCACATGAACCCAAAATGGTCTCTTGATAAATCCCTTCTAACAAATCAGACTTGGGTTGCCTATGTGCGCAATGCACTAGGGGAGTTCTTGGAAAGGAACATGGGAACTGTCACATCTTTTTCAGTGTGGGGCTCCCTGAAAGGCTTCACTCATGGCGGATCAATTTTTACCAGACGCAGCTTGACAAGCAATATAAAGCCAACGCCCCTCTGCTGCAACATGGCTTAGACAGTGCAACTGCATTTCTCGATTACATCATATACACAAGAAGCTAGCAATGCACTTAATGAAGCCCAACTAAATTTAAAAGATCACTGCATAGCAACGGAGATAGTGAACCAAAAATCTTGCTTTCAAAAAAGCTACGAGAAAAACAAACATGTTGGTCACTATTTAGCTTGGACAGTTAGAACAAAAGAGCCGGCATCCTCAAATCAATTTTGGATGATGCCACGAAGAAGCTTGTTACTCGGGCAGACCAAATTAGCGAAGTTTATTTAAACAATATTCCCAACTGTATTCGGTAACCAAAGAACCAGCACCCAAAAGGGTTGAAAACTTTTTGCAATCAGTACAGATTCCCACTTCATCCAATGCACAACATCAAGCACTTATTTTTCCCATAACAGCAGCAGAGGTGGAATCCGCAATTAAGTCTGGATGCTAATTTGTGGGGAAGCAACGGTTTGCCTGCAGAAGTCTAGAAACTATGGGTCTGATTAACAAAGGTAAACTTAGACCAAACGCCTAAGTTGAGACCTGAAGTCTAAGTTTAGACCTAAAGTCTAACTTTTCTACTAGTGAAGTTAGACTTTTGGTCTAAGTTAGATTTTTGGTCTAAATTTAGAACGAAAGTCTAATTTAACTAGTAGTAAAGTAAGATTTTAGGTCTAAACTTAGATTTCAGGTCTAAACTTAGACTTTTGGTCTAAGTTTACGTTTGTGAATCAGGACTTATTTATCCATCAACTATGTAGTACATTGGTTATCATATATAATGAAATTCTGGAGGGGAAGGCGCCACCAAGCACGTTTACCAAGGCAGTGATTATAAGCTTCTTGAAAAAGTGAAAGCCCTCAGAAAACCCTGGCTCTTACTTCTCCTTCTTAAATGTGATTATAAGATCATTATGGAAATTGTGACATGCAAACTGCACAAAGCTTGGTTCCTCCCTATCAGAATGGCTTTCTGCCCACAAGATTAATGTTAAGCAGTCCTAATTATCTGATTTAGGCCATCAACTGTTTCTCCCTCAATCGGACAAGGCCAATATTACTATTATGTAAGATGAAGAAAAAGCAATCGACCTGATGCAATAGGACATTTTATGTGCAATTTTGTTCCAGTTTGAATTTCCATCATGATTCGTTGATCCCTTTCATATAGCCTTATAGCCCGCCGTAGAGGGCTATACCGGCTATTAAAGGCCCTCTCCAGCATTAAAGGCCCCGAGCCGAAGGCGAGGGCCTTTAACAAGGGAGAGGGACTTTAATAGCGGTATAGCCCATCTACGAAGGGCTATAAGGCCATTAGAACATTCAGTCACTAGAGGACAGAATGTTCTAACAAAAAAAACAAAGCCTTTTGGAAGCGTGAGGGGATTGGACTTTAATAGCGGTATAGCCCATCTACGAAGGGCTATAAGGCAATTAGAACATTCTGTCACTAGAGGACAGAATGTTCTAACAAAAAAAACAAAGCCTTTTGGAAGCGTGAGGGGATTGGAATCCCCTCAGGCTCCCTGAAGCCTTTGTTCACAGCCAGAGCTGTGAGCAAAGAAACATTGGAATGTTGGAGCTCAAGGCTTATACCAGCCATTATAAGCCCAGAGCAGTCCATTGTTTTCAATGGAGCTCCCAACATTCCAATGTTATAATTGTCTTTAAAATACAGCTGAAGCCAACATTATAATTAGTCATAATCACTTCCAGGTGTGGCATGAGGCGGGAATGTCCTATGTCCACGGTTCTTTTCTCATTATCTATCAAAGCTTTATCTTGCACTTTAAGGCAAGATCTGGTCATTTTGCCTCCGTGTGACAGAGTGGCAAACCAAAAATTATTAGCTGATAATATGATAATATATCTGGCATCAGATGAAGGCAACATCGAAATTGCATTTGCCAAAACTGAGGAATTTGCTCACATCGGTAGCTGTAAAGCCAACCACTCCAAATCGGAAGCTTTAATAGCTCCCCTTCCAGTTTTTCGTGTGAAATGAGAGATCATTATATATCTAGGGGTCTAAGTTACTTCTAGTCCTTCTGATCCCTCTGACTTATTTTGATTGAACTTCACTTCTATCATGAAGAAAGCAAATGGGCTACTAAATCAGTGGTTGTCTTTAGCCCGAACCATTATCAGTCGAGTCGCTTTAGTCAAAATGATCATTCTCCCCTTGTTTATATTTATTTTTGTGATCAAGGTTCCTCAACCTTACTTTAGTTAATTTGATCAAATTTTAACATATTAATTATGACAGGGCAAAAAGCCACGTACTAACCGAAAGGTACTACAACTAGATATGGAAGAAGGTGGTCTGGCACTTCCAAGAATTAAAATGCATTTTCAAGCTGCTCTGCTCAATTGGCTAACTCAAATGAAATCTCCTAAGCTGTGTTTAACTTAGTATGATGCTTATAGAAATTGGTGTTGAGGTGATGACATTCTTGAAAATACCTGGGCTGCCGGAAAATACCAGTTTCAGATTCGATTAAATTTGGCAGGACTAAAGGGACCATGTGCCTAGCTATCTTTACGCTTGACTAATGCTTCTCAGTTAGGTTTTTCTGCTAGATAAATTCACCATTTCAGTTTTGGAAGGGGTTGGGTGTCTTTTGTTGATAAATTGTGTTCAGACAGGGTCTGTGATATCTTGAGATGTTCTGTCAAGAATTATCCAGAGATAGTTCCTAACCTATCATTTAGTTGTATCCAAGTTCGAAGCTTTATTTGTGAGAGCTTCTGAAATACCACAAAATATAAGTTGTGCATTCTTTGTATCCCACCATCAAGGGTATAGGTAGTTAGTACCACTTAATACATTCAAAACTGGTGGAAGAGGAAATAGCACCCATGTTAAGTGCTACTACTGCCAATACCAGCAGCAAGATTGAGCTAAATAACTAGGGGCTTTATAATAAGATCTGTGGTCGACCATTTGTGCTGCAAACATAAGAAGAATGGCTTTTTCGCAAGTGGATGCTGTATGAATATATGATGTTACTTCGCATGTGTTAACAACACATTCCTTTTCAACGCTGTCAGTACAATGACCAAGTTGGTACCACGCGTACCATTACAACGCAAGTCATTAAACGCCTTGCTGTAGGGGGCGCTGGAGTTTAGAATAGTATAATTTACTATTCCAACTGCAGTCTGTGCAACAGTAGGGACGGTGTTGGGTTTAAAATCCAACACCTAATGCCCCCTACAGCAAGTCGTTGTAATGACTTGCGTTGAAATGGTATGCGTGGTAACAACGCTGTTGTTGTACTGACCGCGTTGTAATGGCACTGTGTTGTACCAACTGCGTTGTAAACGCTGTTTCCCTTCTGTATTACATGCTAGACCGTATTCATAGGATGTATCCTGTGGTCTCTGCATACTGTTTTAGGTGTGCAAATGCCCAGGGCAATTGGCTGCATGTGTGCTTCACCTGTCCATATCTCTATTATTTTTGGGAGAAAAATTAAGCCAACAAATTTATGGTAAATGACATCAAGATCGCTACGGAGCTCTATTTGGATTGATTCCACAATCCATTGATATTACTGTAAGGCAGCAACAGTTTACATTTAACGCCCTGTTGATTGCTAGATCATTAGTATTGCAACATTGGAAATCTACGGTTGTACTTTCTTTCAGTCAATGGTTCGTCAAGGTACAAGGGGCCTGTTTATGGTCAGAATTGGCATTAGAAAAACATTTTTGGAGTTATGTGCCCGACTCAATAGACTAGCCATCATATTTTGAAGGTTTAAGGTATATGCACTCTATATTCTGTTTGGTGTTTGACTTCGCAATGAATTTGTATTTGTAATATAGACGTGGGAAGTGACTGTATATTTTGTCCAGCTTTTTGCATTCATACAGCTTTTTGTATTCACATACGGGTGGGTAATTAAGTGTTATCTATATGGTATGACTCTTCTATATAATAAAAGATTTGTTTTTTAAAAGGAGTACTTATTTCATTTACCAAGAAATATCTCCATCACACAAACTCTAGCATAGTTTTGTGGGTAACGCATATCCTATGAATTATGCCCAGCAGGCCGGTTCCAGCATTTTTCAGTGGGTAACCCTCATGCGAACAATTACCTCAAATATTTCAGCTTCACCATTTTCCTCTGGGTACCCTACCCCATATGACTAGAATTGCCTCCAGTATGCCAGAGCCAGTGGCAAAATTACAAGTGTAGCACCCACACATGCAAAATGTCACTCATGCTCACTTTCTCACTCAACCACATTTATTCTCAGTGACATACTCTCATTTACTACCGTTCACTCAGCCACTCACTCTTAGTTTCAGTCTCACTTATCACTCATTCTCACTTACAGTTGCACTCACTTATTCTCACTCACTTTCCTGCCACTCAGTCACATTCACTTATGCACTCATTTTCACTGACTCACTCACTCTTAGGCTACTTCACACCCAATTGCATGCATTCTCACTCAGTTTCACTCACTATCAGATTAATTCTCATTTACTTTCCGACAGCTCTCATTCACTTTTACTCACACTAATTCTCACTTACATACTCTCACTCACATTCATTCAAATTCAGTCAACCTCATTCACTCTCTTGCACTCACTCTTATTCTCTTCCACTTTAATGCACACATTCTCACTCTCATGCAGTCTCATTTACTCTCACCTACTCTGACCTAATCAATCTCACTCACATTTTCAATCTCCCCCTTCTGCATAACACATCCATGCTCACCCATATACCCACGCTTTCTCTCTCTCACACACACACACACCCACACACACATACACATGCACACACTCTCCCACTAGCACACATGCAGATAACATCTAAACATATTTCCCCTTACCTGGTTTCAGCTGCCTGCTCTGGTTCACTTTAGCTCTTCAACTGCTGGTGCATGGACCCTCGTGCAAGCAAAGAGTTCTTTCCTACCTCACAATCAGAAACAGGAAACTGGAGACTGAAGACTCTGCAGTGAAAACTAATTTGGCTGTGCAGATCTTCAGGCACGGCCTGTGCAGGGCGTTATACCGGGGCGGTTACGTCAGGCGGGGGAGGGTCAGGGTGGGGGGTTATAAAATGCGGGATATGGACCATTACAGGAAAGTACCGAAATAAATAAATAAAACGAATTGTGTTGCCCGCGCTGCATCACATTTGGCGATGCAGCCCAGGTAACAAAATTCGTTTTTTTTCCCGGTACTTACCTGTAATGGTCCATATCCTGCATTTTACAAGCCCCCACCCTGACCCTCCCCCGCCTGACGTCACCACCCCGGTATAACGCCCTGCACGGGCCGTGCCTGGGTGGGGTCAGTGAGGCTCCTACGCCCACAACACGTTGCTATGGGATGAGAGAGGGTAAGGTGATAGGATGATTGATGGACAGCTCCAGACACTGCAGACCTTAGGCCTAAAGCTTCCAGGGTTATCTGCATGTATGTCGCTGCTGCATGCCACTAATGGTGTGGCACTCAAGTGTGTCAAACCCCTGCAGCCAGAGCTGGGACATCACCAGCCCTAGACAATCTCTGATGGCTGAAGCAGGCACCTCTATGAGCCTGCACCAACAATCAGACAGATTACCTACCCGGCACACACTGCTGCTTGACTGTCAAAGTAAGGGCCAACATTTTTTAAAGGGTAACATTCAATATTGGAAAAAGAAAATAGTGGCAGAAATCAAGGAGAGAAGAGACGTAATTCCCAAAATGATGAACCACGACTGGTCTGTTTTCTTGGAAATTGTACATCCTGATATGAGTACCTTATTTGATATTGTCACACTTGACTAAAGGATAAAGTACTTATCCACTGTGACTGTCATTTGGGTGATGGTTAAAATCACATTTGCTAAAATTTGCAAATTAGAAGCCAACATGTTATTATCTTAACAAATAAGCCCTGTCCCGAGTAAAGAAAGCACCCAACATCTCTTGTGCTTCTGTCATCCGGAGATGTAGTTGGCAATGGTTTGCACCTTATCCAAGTAGGGACACTTCCTTCTAGCCAGGATAAGGGGAATGCACTACTGAAATAACCCCTGCTCACCTCCATGGTACATTGGCACGAGCAGTCAGACTTATCTCAGAAGCAGAGTGTAAAGTATTTGCACATAACCAACAGTAACACAGTGAAATCACTACAAAAAGACAACACACCTGTTTGGAAAAATATCCAATACTTTATATATTCAAAACAAGACCAAAATTATAAAAATCCACCACACAGTACTTAAAAATACGCACTTTGCAAGAATAACCTTAAAAATGCAGTTCCTTGCAGTCCGTAGCTCCGTCCGGTGCTACCGCGGTGCTGAGAAAAACAGAATCCAACAGTTCCGTCCAACCGTGTTGGTCATGGTGTCGGCAGACTTGTAAACAGCACCTTTTTGTTGTGGACAATCACTTTGGTGGGGGCCGGTCATGGCAACCGTCGCAGTTGCGATGTGAAGCGTAGCGGTGCCCTCAAGGCACAGTGCCGGCAGAGGCTCAGAGACGGTCGTCCACCGGCATCGGTGAGACCAGGGCTGCGGTGGGGTGTGAGGCAATGCTTGTTGTAGTGCTGACAGATCATGGTGCAGGAGATACAGCCAGTTCTGGGGAGCTGATGTTGGTCAGTCCGGAATGTGGTGTGGGACGGGGTGGTGCGTTGTGACACTTACGAGCAGCACCCTCAAATCATGGTGCGGTCATGTGTGTCGAAGTCAGTGGGCAGCGACGGCGTCTGTGAGATCAGGGCGGCGAAGTGAAGCAAGGCGGTGCGGAGTGTGGTGCCCACAGGTCACGGTGCCAGCAGCGGCGCAGCAGCAGTGAGACCAGGGTTGTGGTGTGAGATGCGGTGGTGCCCTCTGCTGTGTCTTTAGGGCACTGAGCCCGCAACGGAGTCGGTGACAGTGTTGGTTTCTTTCCCCCCTCTGTGGCAACTGGAAACCACGGTTCCAGAAGCGGTTCCCAGAGGTCAGTAAAGTCTTTGCGGTCCCTTAGACTTCAGAACAGGATGCAAGCTCTACTTCAAGCCCTTGGAGATACTCAGCACAACTAAAGAAAGTTGAGTCCATTCCTTTTACTGCCCCTGGCAGAAGCAGCAACTGCAGGCCAACCCCACAAAGAGACAACACAGAAAAGGTGCAGTACTTTTCTTGGCAGCTCTTCTTCTTGGCAGGTTCCTTGATTCCAGTGAGTTCTCTGAAGTCTTTTATATCCCTAAGACTTCCAACAGTAGGCAAGCTCTACTTGCTTGTTTCCTGTCCAGGGAAGACCTGGCTTGGCAATTCGGGCTGGACTGTTCCCATAAGGGACAGGGTTACGACTGATTTGCATATGGCTGAGCCTGAACAGGGGTGGTGAAGTGAGCTAAAGAACGATGATGGATTCAACCCAGATCTGGGACTGGGGGTGAGTGTCTGAAAAGTTTCAGGATTCCTTCCATCATCTCCTTGTGGTTGCTACGTTTATCCCAGGCAACGACATGGACAATGGGACTCTGACTCCTGCTATCCAAGCACTGCACTGCTTACAAAGGGATAAGTGTTAGGAGGGAGGTGCCCTTGAGCAGGAATGGTTTTCAAACTGGTTTTCCTAACTCCCCCGGTGGCTGTCCAGACTTTGCACAACATTGCTGCCCATTTTCTCATTGCTATTCCTTTTGTGTGGCTTCCTTTATTTGCGGATTGGGTAGAATGCATGTAACTGGGAGAGTAGTAATGAACAAAACTGAAGAACACATCCCCAATAACATGACTGTCATGAAGTATGGGTTGAATAGTATAATTGAAAATTCAACTAGCGGGGGGGAATGTTAATATCGAAAAAAAAGTCAATATCACTGTTAATAATGGTACATTCATTTGTGAGAACGGATTTGCATATCTATTATCAAATTCATCCCTCATGTACTCTCTGTCAACCCGACTCAGAAATATATGGTCAGACAGGCACTAGACCTGAGGTTACTCATTGACAAGTCACAGGTGGGGTGACATGAAGCTGGCAGACAAATGCAAAAACAGAAAACTCAGATCAATCCCAAGACAGGCGCAGCGACACAACAATGGTCCAGGGAGATTGACCGCAATAAACAACACATGGCCGGGTGTGCGCATTCCCAAAAACACCATAAAGTCAGATACCACATGAAGGTAGGAAGACATAGCCAATCAGGACACAGCACACACAGTACATGCAGTGATCATGCACCCCTCGTGCCGGACATCTGGACACATTACCCAATGGTCCATGCAAGGTCGAGACCCACCTGCCTTTGCTATCTCGGGGCCTTATTTATGAATCCAAAGACAAGGCTGACATTCTTTACCAAAAAAGGATCAAAGAAAAAACATTATTCTAACCAAATAAATGTATAAAACCGTGCTCAGATTTATTGTACTTTGAGACAGTCCTCAGACCCGCCCCAGTAACTGTTCCCCTGGCCGAAGCCTTTAATTTAACCAACAGTTTTGCCAAACGACTCTTGTCATTTTTTTTTACAGGTAAATTCATATTCAAGCAACAGCTGCAACTTAAAAATTATCTCTATTTACTATTATTTATTGCGCAAAATTTAGATTTGAAAAAATGCTTCCACAAAATCACATTCAGGGAGGGAGGGAGAGTGTTGGAATAGAATCATTCTAGACTCTTCAAATTCTGCTTCGGGTAAACCATTTCTCCACCACTAGCAGTGGCCAGAAAATGTTTCTGTGCATGCTCTTTCAAGGGTTGCTTAAAGTGACCCTCCCTCTAGCTATTTCAGGTGGTATTATAGGCCCTGCAGAGTGCTGCAAAGAATTCTGGGAGATAATGGGTTGCCCGGATGGGCTTTACCGTCAGATAGAAGTGATTATAGGTCTACAGAAGTAACTGCTTTTGAAGGCAAGCAGAGCAGAAAATGTGAAGCCACTTAGCATTGGAAGATCATTCATTTTCTCTCAGGAAATTTATTTGAGGGCGTCAACATTTTTCACATTGGCATATGCAGCTGCTGGAAGATTGTATTTCAATTACCAAAATGAAAAGTCTAGGAATACTGAAGTTATTTCAGGCAGGGGTGCACAAATCCACCAGAGAGCATGAATGTAATGAATTTTTCATGAATCACCCTGCGTGGCTGATGTTTTATTGTGCAGAGATTCTTAGTTATAGGTTTTGGTGATAACATTATACACGGGTTTTTCTGGAAATTGACTACTACTTTTAGCAGCTCTGAACAATTTGAAATACATATCCATGTAGAAGGAGCTCCCAGAAAGGCTTTATTTCTTCTTAAGCAGTATAAGCACAGGGGCCTCAATATGCAGCAGACCATAAAAATAAATAGTAGGTTAAGGAAGGTGCCTGTTGTCAAACAAGGGGGCATTGAAGTCCTGTGTGGTGAGCAAAATAGTTCAGATTGGTGCATTGGAGTCAAGGGGCCTAGAGCACAAGAGCTAAAAGGATCGCCTGTGAAGACACCAGAAGCAACCTGGGATGATCAACATAGTTTGACCCCCAGAATATCGAAACCACAATATCGAGGGGGCATAATATCGAGGAAAGACTATTGAAAATAAAATATTGAGAGGTAAGTATGCCTAGATTTTCTATACCTATTTCCACATATATGTACTTGCGTCATACATGCATTGTCAAAGAACGTAGATGTAAAATTAGGAAAAGTACATCTATACTTCCATATATGCACTTACATTCAAATACTTTGTCCCTCAATATTCTGTTCCCGATATTCTTGTACCGTAATATTGTTGATGTCAATATTCAGTAGTCCAATCATCAGCATGATACAGAGCAGGGACCACTGCATCTGTGGTTGAGTCATCAGTGTAAACAAAGATGATCCTATTGACAACTGGCACCATAGGCAATAAGCACTCCACGCTATCATATACTTAGGTAAATTGCTGCATTTAACTGATATCTACTAACCTTCAGGAAGCTACTCAAGACCTGGCTTTTCGAGCAGTAGCAGCCCCCCTCCCCCAGCAGCGCATTGAGACCCTCACGGGTGAGTAGTACGCTTTACAAATTTGTTTATTGACTGATATCTAAAGGGAACAGTAATACTCACATAAGATTTAATAGTCACTCACTCCCATATAATGAATTATTCATAGGCTTAAAGTCCCTTACTTATTCCTCCTCACCATATTCGGAACCACCACCTTAAACTACCTGTTATCCAGAACATGTTTTGGTCATTTCATTTAACCCTGATTGTACAGGAGGTCCCGTCTTGGTAATCATCAAGGAATTCCTTCTCAGCCCCCTTCATTAATAGGGTCGAGGGAGTCACTGGAACACCATGTCAGAGAAGGGCTATGTTTTTCCTCGTACAGTCGAATTTAGTAAACACCCATGAACATTCACGCATTATATGAGCAGTATGAGTGTGTGTTCTATTTTTTTCAGGTTTAGAGCTTTATTCACATCAAATGTCCCTGTCTTTTGATTTGCAAGGAAACATATTTCTTTCACAGTCAACATCAGCATAATTTCACTTCCATATGCTTGCTGTGGGAACATATGCGCAAGAATATGGGATGGACTTTGTGCAATCTGTTGTTTATCAAGTACTCTACAGAAGATTAATTGCAACAAAATGTTCTCTATCATTTGTCAACCAAACAGGCTTCACGTTGGGCTGAAAGGCATACTTTTGTTAGACCTATAACATTTCTGTATGAGAGGAAGAGAGGGCCACACCTCTTCTCCACTGACCAGTGCCACACAAACTTATGCTGTGATGAGAAATCAATCAATGTATCAATCATGCTTTTGTAAAGCGCAACCACTCACCCAAAAGGGTCTCAAGGCACTGGTGGGTGGGGAGGAATGCAGCTCCAGGATGTTACAGTGCTTTGTTGAAAAGCCAGGTCTTGAGGCCCTTCAGGAACATGGTGAGTGAAGGTGTCTGTCATAGGTGGAGAGGGAGGGTGCTCCAAGCTTCGGTTCTAAGTATTCTTAGGGGGAGGATTCATCAGGGGGAAGATGAGTATGAAGTCCTTGAACTAGACCAGCATATCTGTACATCCTCGACATAACCTAATTTTAAGGGCCAGGAAGTAATCAAGAACCATCAAACACCCTGAGTAATACCATTACCACACAGTATGCTTGTGGTTGCTTAAAGCCTGATTGCTAGCTTTTTCCACTGTAATGGAGAATGATGCACAAGATTTCACATACCACTTTGTTTTGGCTGCACACATTTGTCAGGTGTACCTGGAAGAACTAGTGCTACCCGCCCAGGTCTAAATGCAAAGGTGGCATTGTGGACAAAAAGACAAAGCGTTGAAATGCTACCCCGAGCGATTGCCAGTTGTTAGGCTATTTGAAAGCACTTCTCCCATTACCTTTTGTGTGCTCGATGTTAAGCCCTTAGTGGTTAAGAGTATGCCCAGACATAGGTCATATTATCATTGCGCTTTTTAGAGCAAAGCTGCGCCTGACTGAAGAGGCCCAAGTAGGATGAAACAGGTCTTGTATTGATTGTATTCTGGTTCTGAGAGGACCTGGCTTGGCAGTTCAAGCTGGACTGTTACTAATGGAGCAGGACTATGCATGATTAGTAGATGGCTAGGTATTCTCTGAGGTGGCATAGTGGACAACAAATGATGGGTTGGGATACTACCCTGAGTGATTGCCAGTAGTCAGACTATATACACGCGTTCCTCCAGTAACGTTTGTGTGTAAACCCTTCATTCAAAAACAGGCACAAATACTGCATCTGATTCTGAACTCCCTGTAGTTATCTTAATTAGAATTAAAGCTTTATCCAGTGCTGGGTTAGTGCTACGGCATTGTAACGCTGTGTCATGTTGACTCTGATGTGACAAAATATTGATCACAAGGGTGTGCCCTCTAAATATGAAAATAAACAATATTGATGGGACAGAGAATCAAGGACTGAATATCGCAAATAAAATATTGACGGGTCATTCTAGATTCACCTTCACATATATGTACCAACATGGTACATATACCTTCAAGGCACGTAGATTTGGAGTTAGGAAAAGTACATTTTTATACTTCTCTAAATGTGCTTTTTTGTTTCTCGATATCAGTAAGCCACAATATTGTTGGTGTTAATATTCAGTACTACAAGCATCACAAGTAGTCTAAACGAGTGCTCTCCTCTTTTGCTGCCAAGCAAATTAAATCCTCGTTTTTCATGAAAGAGGAGAAAGCATAACCATTGGAATACCAACCATAATTGTACCCTGTCTTTCAAAATTAACCCTAAAAAATGTTTTTAAAGAGCTGTTCCATTTTCGTCATCTTGTTGCGGAGTACTCTCCCATGCCCCTCAGATTTCCAACATTCCCATTTGTTTGTATATACCCTTTCCTTCACTGTCTCTCTGTACGTCAGACTGTTTTTATATACCCTTTCCTTCACCGTGGGTTTATACTTTAGAGTGTTTTCATATATCCTTTCCTTCACTGTGGGTCTGTACATGAGACTGTTTGCATATACCCTTTCCATTCACTGTGGGTCTGTAGGTGAGATTGTGTGCATATGCCCTTTCCTTCACCGTGGGTCTGTACTTTAGACTATTTGCATATACCCTTTCCTTCACCATGGGTCTGTACGTGAGACTGTGTGCATTCACCCTTATCTTCACTGTGGGTCTGTATGTGAGAATGCTTGTATACACCCTTTCCTTCACTGTGGGTCTGTACGCGAGACTGTTCGTATATACCCTTTCCTTCACGCTGGGGCTGTATGTGAGACTGTTTGCATATACCCTCTCCTTCACTGAGGGTCTGTAGGTGAGACTATTTGCATACACCCCTTCCTTCATTGTGGGTCTGTACGTGATACTGTTTGTATATACCCTTTCCTTCACTCTGGGTCTGGACACAAAACTGTTTCTAGATGCCCTTTCCTTCACTGTGGGTCTGTACAAAAACTGTTTCTAGATACCCTTTCCTTCACTGTGGGTCTGTACGTGAGACTGTTTGTAGACATCCTCTCTTTCACTGTGGTCTATCTGTACGCGAGACTGTTTGTATATACCCGTTCCTTCACTGTGGAGCTGTACTGTGGGTAAGTCCTACATCAGGAAAACCCTCTTCTTGAGCTAGGGAAACAAGCAGCTCTGTGAGCACCGTATGCTTATTCACTCAGAAAATATACCCAAAAGAAGCAGATGTGGCCATCCTAAAATTCTCATTGCTTCCAGTGGCTGAACATCTTCACCCCAGAAATCAATGGCATTCTTCGGGAGGGCACGTGGTGTGGAAGAGGAATATGGCTTCCAAAGGCACCTATTAGCTGTACAATCACCAAGATCTCACTTCACAACAGTGACGTAACTAGCTGCAGTGCGGTCACTGGGTTTGCTGCCCGGCGGGTGCATAAAAGGCGGAGGGAGGGGTGCTGTCTGGCCACCCTGCACAGCCCCAGGTAAGAGGGGTTGCTGCCCTCAAAATGTGTGTCGCCTGGGGCAGCCCACACCCCCCTTCCTACGCCACTTCTTCGAAAGGAGGCAAGCTCGCTGCACTTGGCAGCTTTGATTGCAGGCACCGAAGACTTCTTGGTGCAGTGTCTGCATTTTTATTTATTTTATTTTAAAGGTTGTATATAGCGCTGGCTAGACCCAGAGGTATCAGAGCGCTTTACATGAGTATCAGATCATAGTTACAGGTTACCTGTTACAAAGGTTACACAGTTATTAGAGCAGGGCAACATACTTGTAAGGTCGAGATAAACAATAAGCTCAAATACATAAGGGGAAAAGCAGGCAAGGGAGAAAGAGGAGGGGAGGGTGAGAGACACAGCATGGAAAGAGGAGGGGAAGAGCAACGGGGACACAAACCGGTAAACGAGTAAAAGCAACGTCCAAAGTCCAGTAAGCTGTGATCCCAGGGGAAGTGGTATCATCCATTCGTTCAAGGTGTGTAGAAGGGTAAGGGGATAATGAAAAGGGCGATGGCGAGTGAGATTGAGCGGAGCATATGCACAAGGATAAATAGAGCAGGTAGGAGACACAGCGAGGAGACGAGAAAGTCCAGGCTAGACCCGGAGGTATCAGAGTGCTTTACATGAGGATTAAGGAGTGTTACAGCGTTAAATCAATATCAATTGCAGTTATATTACAGTTAGATCCGTTGCTAGTACATTCAATAAACATAGAAAAACAAGATGAGGAAGAAAATAATGTCTGATGTCCAGTCGGCCCCTCTGTTCACCTTTGGGGACCACACAGGGAGTAGACCTGAAATCGCCTGGCCGGCTCCATTTTGAAGATAGGCGACATCACCCAGTATGTGATATTGGGCAAACATAGAAGGGACCAGGAGTGTGACTACAGGTAAAGTGAATGACCACACCAAGATGGCCACAATAGTTTGTGAAGGGAGCAGGCCCATTTCTATTTCCATGCTCAGCAGATCCTTAGATTAGGGAAGGGGGTGACATCTTCAGGATCGGCGGTAGGAGGACGACATGGTAGTCTGATTATAGCAACAGGTCATAGACATACAAAATTGGCGCTCATGAATGCACACTGTTATCAGGGGATCACCCTCTGTTGAATGACTTCGAGTGCAGTGACTGACCCCTGGACCTTCCACGGATGGGCTAACAGGGTAGGCTCTGTGTTTGGCTTCAGGTATTTTAAAGTGCCTGCATTCTTGCGGACACTCATCAAGTTTAACGGTACCTTATAGCCAGTAGTCTGTGCTGAAGCAGGGACCCGTGTACAAAAGTTTGAATAACAACTTCCTTGTGGATGCCATAAGCACCTTGCATCTGCCTTCTGTTACAGTGGTGGATGACACAAGTCACTGGAAGCGGCAAAATTCAGCCCCACCCCCCCGCACACCTACTTAACTCTGATCAGACCTCAGACCACAGATAGTCGTATCGGTGGGTCTGCCATAGTCCCTTAGTGGAATACTAAGGACTTAATTCACAAAGGAATTCATAAATTACGATTTGAATTTTAGTAGTAGTAATTTTATGACTACAGAGACTCCGCATTTGGGGCGAAGAACTCCGTACATAAAAATATAAGCCTTTGCTATCTTTTTATGGGCAGAGTCTCCATCAGGAGTGCAGAGTCTCAGCAATCGAACAATTATTATCAGTAAAATAAAAATTGTAGTTTGTGAATACCAAAGAAATAGTAAACTTATTACGAAATGTAAGTTTACCTTTGTCAATGAGGCCCTCACTTTGAGTGGAGTGCTGAAAGCGCATTAAGTAGCATTGGTAGAGGGGAAGGAGGCAACTGCATAACATCCAACAATCAGGACCGAGTACACGCTTCTGTTTACTTTGCTTCTATTGCTCACAATGCAAAGCTTAATTGCTTCTAGGCATAAAGTCATTGAGTTGGAAAACATATTGGAATGGACCATAGTTTAGGTTACTAAGGGCCAGATGTAGGTAATTCATATTTACCGACTCTTAAATACCGAATTTTACCGTTTCTGTATTTAAGAGTCGGTAAATATGAAGGGGGGAGATGTAGGTATTTCCAGATGTGGAAATAGCGAATTGTTAAAATTCGGTATTTACCGATTCGGTAAATACCGAATCGGTATTTCCTATTGATTCCTATGGGCTGTGAAGCCCATAGGAATCAATGGGAAATACCGATTCGGTAATTACCGAATCGGTAAATACCGAATTCTGCAAGGGTGCAGGGGGTGTCACTTTGACACTCTCTGGCACCCCACAAATAGGCATGTGCACCATGTGGCACACAGACATGCCCCAAGGGCATGTCTGTCTGTCACATGGCTAGGTGTGCATGCACACATGTGCATGCACACCTGAATTCGGTATTTTAACACCCAATTGGATTGGGTGTTAAAAGACCGAATTTGTAGGGCCTTTGGGGCTCAAAAGAGTCCCACCTACATCTGGGATTTACCGAATCGGTAAAAATACCGATTCGGTATTTTACAGAATCGGTAAATTTACCGAATCAGTAAATTTACCGATTCTGTAAAAGTATGCCCCTACATGCCGATTCTTAAATACCGGTCGGTAACGGCCGAAATCGGCCGTTACCGACCGGTATTTAGGCTCCTACATCTGGCCCTAAGTTACATATATTATCCAGTTGACAATGTAAAGCTACATGAGGCAAAGAGCAGGGCTTGTGGCTCCACGGCTAGGTGGCGTTGGTTGCAATGACCTTGTCCAGTATGCATTTTGGATAATGATGGATTTAATTAAACATGAATATTATACATATTACAATGTTACAGGCAACACATATATCACAGCAACATATGGGGAAAAAAGAAGGGGAGAGAAAGAGAATGCTTAAATCATGGGGCTCGCGCAGGAGAGACGAGGGCCTTGATCTGAAGCGCATGAGAGATTGAAAGTGGGTGTTTTTTCTGGCAGGGTGCTACAGGGGTGGGAGAGGCCACTGAGGTACCTCTTCCTTGCATTGCATTGCTCGAATTTATGGTCAACATTTATCTTCTGGAATTCTTGGGACAACCTGTATGACTCCACTACTGCTTGAGGTTATATGCTTTGACCCTTGGGAACTGGTATCAAAATTACTGAGGGGTTTATTTATGAGGAGCATCACATTTTTGACACTTAGGCGGTGGAAGCCTCTTAATTATATCTATAAGGTGGCACAAAGCCACCCTGCATAGCTTGCATGGCCTCATAGATATGGAGTAAGACAAACCAGCACATATTGCTACATTGCCTTACTCTGCCTCACGGAGGCACTCCATGATCGATGAGGTGGGTGCTCTCACGTAACATCCATGGATTATGACGATGCCCCAGATTTACATAAACCTGGGGCAGTGGCAAAAACTTACGTCCCTCCAGAGCAGGCATAACGGGGCAAAATATTTTTTACTTCCTCTCATTTTTTCCTCTTTCCATGTGTGCAGCACGCATAGAAAGAGGAAAACGCCTCTCAGGATTGTTTTAGTGCAGGAGGGTGCTCCTTCCAGCACAGAAACAATCCTGCCTGCAACGGAGGCAACTTCGCACCAGGGTGCAAGGATGCCTACATTGGCGCCAGGCAGCAAATTATTCGCCTTTGCAGGGAAAAAGGGCAGAAATTCACCTATTTCATAAATACGGTGCTTTCCTCCCCTTTCACATTGGCATAGGGCAGTACAGCAAGAAGACTTGTGGTGCCTCCTAGTGCCAGCTTCTCACAAATTAGGTCCTGAGTGTGCACAGGTTTCCATTTCTGGGCATTGCATTACGTATGCTACTCTTATATAGTACTGTGCTCATTTGAATTTTGATCATGCTCCTCTTACATATGACGTGGTTTTTCATGGTAATTGTTGTTTATGTTTTTTACCTTTTTTACGTGTCGATTTTGAGGAAAGAAAATAGAAGAAAAACATGTCAAATCCCAATAAAGGATGTCTTTAAAAAACATATATATCATCTTAAATTGTTAAAATGCCACTTACTTCCTGGTGGCTAAGTAATGCATGTTGGAGACGATGACATTGCTAAATAGTGCTCTATGGGATACAATGTTTGATAAAGGATTATATTAGAAAGATAGGTGACTAATTGCAAATAGCAGAACATGTTGCTTTTTCACATTTTGTCCCTAAATAACATAGAACTCTCACATCTTATTTCTTCGTTTTATCTGTCTGTTGAACAAAATTCTTACCAGTGATGAAAGGGAAATGTATTGGTAGGACAATTCTTTGCCACATTTTTAAAGAAATGCTTGGAGGGATAGACATCCACCTGCAGTGAAACAGACCTGGATCAATATCTTGCTGTCTCTTTTAGCAAAATGAAATGCGCATTACAGAAAGCAAGGCATACCATTGTTGTGAGGACATTGAAAATAGGGTTTTAAACTGCAATTGGGATTTTAAATGCTGTCCGCTGTGTCCTTCTGATGAATATCCTGCTATGTAATGTGACTCCTTGCAGAAAATACCAGAGCTCTCTTGAAACCAGAACCTACTAACAGACGTCAGATGTTCTCCATCTCTGTCGGTATGCACCTGCCTGCTCCCAATTCCTTATGGGGAACTGACTACCTCTAGCAAGAAAATAAACAAATACATTCAACAAAGGAATCTATGCTCAAGGATGGCTCCTTGCGACCCCACCCACCCATCGACCTGCCCCAAGTGTTACGCTGTTGATGCAGATTTTCGACATTGGTTGTGCGCACACATACGCAGATATTGGACTGACATCTTTGCACAAATATCCCAGATGGTGGACATGACAATGTCACCGGACCCCCTGCTAGCTCTACTGGGTTAAGCGCACGATATCCCAAAGTAGACCTGATGTTATTTTGCAATCGAACTCCTTGCAAAGCAAGAGGTTGACATATATTGGGTAAGTGCACGACAGCCCTAAGATACCATGATGGCTTAAGAGTCTTGTCTTCTGTGACACAACCAGTGAAATTTACGCTCAGATGCAACCTCCAATGTCCCATCCTAGAGAGTTATGGCAGTTCCAGCCCACGTATCTACTCCACTCCATTACGACTGACGCCATGGGACACAGGTCTTTGCAAAGTATAGATGTCACCAATGCCAAAAATACTGTACACCCAAAAAACCGGCACAATGTCGGGGGCGCTCCCCCTATAGATCCACCATGGGCACAATCATCCCTAGATGTTTCATAAATATTACACACAAACTCAGCCCATAGGCATTCCGTCACAGATAATGATTTGGACCTTATTGAATGATTGAGTTCTCATTATATTGTATAAACGTACAAGTGTTTCTGTTCAATTCTAGCCACATTTTGCAATATTTTCGAATTTTCACTAAAAGTGGTGTGCATACTATAGTAAAAATTATAAATAACATTAAAAAAAGAATGGCTCCCTGCCTCATAATTCCAACATGCAAGAAAAAAACACGAGTGGAACAGCGTTCCCTGTTCAAGGAGCACAAACTATGCAAACCCCAACAAACAAGCATAAGATCCACAGACAACCATCTTCACTACAGAAGATTACTCAAAATGTGTCTTTTCACCACATAACGACTATACTAATAACTCAAGAATGTACCACAAGCGTATAGTCATACATGACAATATATGCTTCTCAGTGTATGGAAAACGGCCGTAATTAAATATGTGCATGTCACAGTATTGTGGAGTGATATATGATTTTACCCTTACATTTATATAAATGGAAAATCATATATTACAAAACTGAACACATGTGACCATGTCAAAATAGCTGCTTCTATGTACATATAGGTGCATATATAGAGGGTTAAGTCTCGTGCTAAGAAGTACAATTAGTGCCATATATATATTTATGTCTACATAAGTTAATTATAGTTATTTGAAACCATTAAAAAGTTACACATGATAAACATGGAAAGGAGACCATTTAATTATTTCCGCTTCACAAAGAGGGGTTTTTAATCAGCAAATATATACAAACGCAAAAAAGAGAAGCAGAGAAGTCTGAGTAGTTGTCTTTTTTTTTTTTTTTTTTTGTCCTCATCTCCACCATGGTTGTAATCTGTCGAGTTTCTGGACAGGGAAGAAAAAAAACAGACAGTAGATGTGACACGCAACGCAAACTCAGTATAAACTGGTAGGGGTGCGGCCGATTTGTGGGATTACCAAGGCCCAGATGCTGTGTCAATCACTCTGCCCATTCTACCCCCAGCAGCTTATTAGACAGATGCTTAACCGTCAGCCAGTTACCTTATTGCTTGAATCAACCTTTACACCCAACAAGGAAGGCAAGGCTGCAAAGCAGAGAAAGTATATCATGGCTTCGTAATCATCGGACGTGGGGGAAAAAAAGAGGAAAAAAAACCCAAAAAACATACCAATCGAGTAAGTGCCAAAAAGCTCTTTTTCTGGTTTCCCGGCTCTGGCGAGATCTAATTTTGATCATTGTAGCATTGAAGTGCGCCAATCATGTACGGAAGGGGGAGATGTCTCTTTCCATCGCTTACAGATTTCTCTGCGGGCCACCAGGATGGAGTAAAATAGAAGATTTTTGGTTGCACTTTGCTTCTGATCTACTACTCCGAAGATTACTAGCGGAAGATCGATGGACACCGTGCAACCGATGGAAGATGTAAGTTTGTTGCTGATTTGATCCCAAAAAGACCTGAGTTGGGGGCAATCAAAGAACATGTGTGCATCAGAGGCTTCCACTAGGCCGCACCGCGCACATGCGACCGAGACCCTTGATGAAAATTTGGATAGCCTCTGTGGCGAATAGTACGCCCTGTGGATAGTGAAAAGATGATTTCTGCGAAGCTAAGCAGGTTTAACCAGGTCCCACAAAACATTACACGACATTGACCATAGATCGTTCAAGTTCAAGGATGGCATCAAGGACCCCCATAATTTTACGGGGAGATGGAAATTCCCGTCAATCTCCTCCAAGATTAAATTGTACCATAGGGAGACTTCTTTTGCTGATATTGGTTTATTGAGCATGAGGGATTCCAAATGATTGTCTTCGCCTAGAGGTCTATTGTGAAGCCGAGCGGGTCTATATGGCTGTGCTTGGGCTTGAGCCCAACTTGAGATTTGCAGATACTTTAATCTAGACAGGTTTGGACCTGTCTTTCTTGCTAGATGTTCCCATGGCAGCAAGACTCCATCCACGAATAAGTCACCCCAAGTTGAAATTCCAGCGTCTTTTAAAGGGATTGCCAATGCATCGGTTGTCCAGCCAGGAGGTGCAGGGAGATCCCATATTGGAGATCTATTTGAATAGTATCCTAATTTAGTTACAGATCTTAGATTGTACCAAGTTCTTGCAAGACCCTGCAGCACCTTTAATTTGATCTTCTTAAAAGATTTGGGGTCGCCGAACTTCAAAAGGAAGCCTGACTGCCTGACTTCTTCCCCCTGCAACAATGCCTTAAACATCGACCCTATACCTTGGTCTGTTGGAATTTTTAACAGCATTCGTACATGTGTCATCTGAAAGGCCCAGGCATATATCTGAAGATCGGGACCGGCTAAGCCACCTTTCTCCGGGTGCCGCCTTAATTTCTTCCACGCTATTCTTACAATTTTGTGTTTCCATATAAATGAAGAGATGCTGCTTTGCATCTTCGCCACTAGTGACGTGTCAAAAAATAATGGTATGGTGTTAGAAATAAAAGTTAACTTCGGTAAAATTGAAATTTTCACCAAGTTTGCACGACCCAGAACCGTCAGAGGTAGATGCTTCCAAGACTCCATTAGTTTCCGGCATTCTTTTGCAACTATTGCAAAGTTTGTAGATGCAATCAGATTGAGGTCTTCAATGATTCTTAAACCGAGATATCTAAGATTACTACTAAGTTGGCCATTGAAACCTGTTAGATCACTGTTCCAAAGCATTGTTTCAGTTTTAGATGCGTTAACCTCGTACCCTGAGATTTTCCCGAAATCCAGTGCTAGATTTATGGCTGCTGGAAATGCGGTGCTAATATCCGACGTCATGATCATAACATCATCGGTGTACAGTGACACCTTTTTTTCCCAATCTCTGTACTTAAAAGGCTTGATGTTATTAGCCTGGCGGATTTTCTGCGCAAAGGGCTCGATATAAAGATCGAAAAGCAGAGGGGATAAGGGGCACCCGTGCCGAGTGCCCCTTGTGATGGTAAATGGCTCAGAAAGTCCTCCGTTAACCAAAACGGAAGCAGTTGGATTGTGATATAGGAGATCCACTGCTCTGCGGAAAGAGCATCCCACGCCGAACTTTTCCAAGGCCCCCGACAGGTACAACCAATTGACCCTGTCGAAGGCCTTGGTGGTGTCCAGCATGAGAATTGCCAACGGCGTTGAAGAAGTTGTCGCCATATCAATTGCTCCTATAAGGTCATACGTCAGCTCAAAGAGCTGGCGACCCTTCACGAAGCCCTTCTGGTTGGAATGTAGGACTTCTGGAGCCACCTGGCTCAGTCTCTTGGCTAAAAGGGACGTAAAGATTTTATAGTTCGCATTAAGTATTGAAATGGGGTGGTATGAACCGCAGTCGGTAGCAACCTTACCTGGTTTCAGGATGAGTGTGATGGAAGCATTATTCCAGGAGGTAGGAGGTAAGATTTCTTCCTGCTAAATTTGGTTAAATATATCTACAAGAAGAGGAGAAATTTCAGCTATTAGATGTTTATATATTTTGGACGGCAAGCCGTCGGGCCCCGCCGCTTTACCTCCCTTGCTGTTTTTTATTACATACATCACCTCTTCTTCCGTGATCCTCTTATCCAAAGATGAACTTTGTTCTGAGGATAGTGATGGTAAAGAGATGCCTTCCAACCACTCCTTTATTTTATCAAATGAAATATTCATATCCTCCTGATATATATTCTGGAAAAAACCCTTGAAGGCAGATCTTATTTCTGCGTCTGATGATGCGGTCCCAGCCCTAGTTTTAATATTCCGACTCCGATCAGTTCTGGACTTCCAGGCTAGTAATTTACCAGCCCCTTCTCCAAATTCAAAGTTGCCTAACGTGCTAGCTTCCCACTTCTGGAGAATACGCTGATTGAGGATAGAAGCCAGCTGCCCCTTAAGCTCTAGTAGCTTCTCCTGCTTAGCCGATGTAGTTGGGTTAGAGACATTGTTGCAGGCCTCTAACTCAGATTGGATCAGTGACAGGTTGGTTTCTATAGATTCGACTTCTTGAGTGTATTGCTTTCTACAGAATATAGTTTTGCTCTTAATAACACCTCGCAGGAAGCACTTGAAAGCGTCCCAGACAATACTGGGATTAGCAGAGCTTATATTGAGGTGAAAGAATTCCTGTGCTTCTGCCTTAATACATGCGAGATCATCTGGAGATGAAAGGAGGGAGCGATCGCACGTCCATGTCCTGTTCGGAGATCTAATCAAACCTACAAGTTCTAAAGAGACGGCACTGTGATCTGACAAGTGTGACGGTGATAAGCAATATTTTTTACTGAATCAAGCAAAGTTTTGCTGATTAAAATGAAATCAATCCTAGATTGATGGTGATATTTAAAATTACGAAATGAATAGCCAGGTTTTTGATCTGCTCTTATTCTCCAGATATCTAGAATTCCATATTGATTCATAGATTTAAGTAGAAAAGCTCTGGATTTGGAGAATGTTTGTTGTCGGCTAGACGGAGTCTTGTCAATCAGAGGATTAAGCACGATATTGAAATCTCCTGCCATTATGACAGGTTCTGGGAAGTGCAATAGTTCGGAGAATAATGTTTCTAAAACTGATGGGTCGTCCCGGTTAGGTCCATAGTACCCTACAATGGTGAAATGTGATCCATTTATGACCACTGCAGCAATGACCCATCTGCCTGCGGAATCAAACTTCCGCTTTAAAATTTTTGTGGTGATTGATTTTTTTTTTTAAATTGAAACCCCTCTAGTGGTAGTTTTTTGCGAAGTTGAAACAGACAGATCTATCCACCTGTTCTTTTTTATTACGTCTAACAGCTCGGCTTCAACCAGGTGTGTCTCCTGGAGTATTATGACATGCGCATCCGAATCCTGTAAAT
Source organism: Lissotriton helveticus (assembly GCF_964261635.1). Classification (NCBI taxonomy): domain Eukaryota; kingdom Metazoa; phylum Chordata; class Amphibia; order Caudata; family Salamandridae; genus Lissotriton; species Lissotriton helveticus. The sequence continues at coordinate 176,581,902 of NC_136065.1, forward strand.
ATTGAATGATCCTGTTAGACCTAGGTTTGGTGCGCAGGCCGTTAATATTCCAGGAGAGAATCCTAAGCATACTCATGGCAAGTAAAATTAATTCGACCCATCATGCAGTCATTAACTGACAACTGAAATACAATGCCTGAAAATATTATACCTGTCCATACTGTAGAGCAAGAAATGAGATAGTCTACAACCAAATCAGAAATGAGGAATATTTTATTGTTTACACCCATCCCCCCAACACCCAAGTGAAACCCCCCCACCCACCCTTGAGGAACCCTTGTTCTATCTAACCGGAACATGTCCAGTTTTCGGTACCCCTAACTCTTTACTGAGCCCCTGCAAGAGCGTATCTTATAGTGTTGAGGGCTGCATGGTGCTCCATTATACTAATAAATTGGAAATCCCCATTTTTTTATGTCAAACCCCCATTGTGCAAATTAACTTCGTGTGAATATTTAGTCTTTGGACCTCTCTTTTTTGTAATTTTTTTTTATTTGTATTATTATATATATATATATTTTTTTTCCATTTCTCCTTCCTTTTCTCCTTCCTTTCCATTCTCTTTTCCCTTGCTTCTATCCTTCTCCTTTTTTCCTTGTTTCTCTAATAGTTTCCTCCCTTTTTTTCACTCCTTTTCTCCTTTTCTCCTTGTTATCTTCACCCTCCTTCATTATTTTACTAAGGGGAGACACTGAGAATTTTAGAAGTCAAAGGGATGAAGGAAAAGACAAGAGACAAAAAGTAGTCTGGCCCTCGTTATTTTATCCCGAGCCTCCTTCAGCCCCCTTTGCAGCTCCAAAGGTCATCAGTAAGTCATCTGCAGCCTGAACCGTATGAATATTGAACATCTTATTATTCATCATAATCTTCAGGGCTGCTAGAAATCTCATCTGTACTGTTGCGCCTAGATTTCTAAATGCCTCCATCCTCCTGCCCAATTCCCATTGCCTATTTAAGGTGGCCCTTGATAGATCAGATCCTATTTGGAAGTTAAAGCCATCTCCTGACAGGGATTTTTGCTTAAGGGCTAGGTTGAGAATCTGGTCCTTTAAAGAATAGGTGTGGAAGTTTACCAATACCTTGCGTGGTTTAGTCCTCTGTGTACTCAATCTAAAGGGGTCCCTGTATATTCGCTGTATATCTAGAGCTAGTTCCTCTTCCGTTTGATCCAGATTAAGAGATTTCTTTAAGAGTCGAATAATGTATGCCTTGATGTTTGAGCCTTCGCTACCTTCTGGCACATTTAAGATACGGATATTAGAGCGCCTAGAGTTGTTCTCCAAAATCTCCAGCCTGTCAGCCAGGGCAGTATCCTCTCTTTTTAATTTGGTGATCTCTTCCTTGGCATTATCCAGTTCAAGAGAGATCACAGCAACTGTTTCTTCAAGCGCTCCAGTTCTTGAAAATAGGCCGTCTATCTTGCTGTCCAAGGACTTGCAATAAGATCTAATCTCTTTCTGGATTTTCGTTGATTCGTCGAACCCCCGTTTTATATCTGCTGACAAGTTAGAAAGCATGGGCAATAGTGAAGAGACCGTGAGATCTGGGAAGGTGTCAATGCCGGAAACAGGAGGTCTAGGTGACATAGCACCAGCAGAAGGGAGATTAGGAATTGGCTGTGATGGAATATTCAAATTCAAATTTAAATTGGGACCCTCCTCCAGGCTCTGGTTTTGGTTTTGGTTTTCCAATGGGACTTCAAGCTCAACAAAATTGCTTGATGCACTGGGGGTTTCAGGTAACAAGAGAGATTCTGTTGAGGGCTCTCTGATGCTGATGTCTTTGCCGGCATTCACCTCTGCCGTAAATGCAGTATAAGGGGAGGTGCTAGGGGTGCTATTGGCGTCTACCAAAAGAAGACTTTTTGTGGAGTCAAAACAAGGCATCTTAATATTGTTGATCACAGGAGCGTCCACATCCAAACATCCTGATTGATCTGTCTCCATTTGCTGGTCAAAGGGTGTGCTTGCAGAGGGGGGGATATTTTGTACTAGGTCTAATACTTGAGGAATCGCCTTAAAATAGGAACGGAGCGATGGTGTTATCTTAGAACTGGAGTCCAGGACAATTTTTGCAGCCTTAGTGTTTTTTTGCTCGTTTGTCTTTCACGTCATTAGAAAGGTAAGAAGATATTTTAGAGGGGGTTTTAGAGTTACTCACTATCTTAAACCACTCGTTACCCACTTCAGTAATTTCTGGGAACGGGCTCTTGATCTCTGGGCTGACTTTCGACTGTGCCCCAGCCGCCGGGAATGCACTTTCCTGTTTTTCACTTTGCCCCCTCGGTTGTGGTGTTTGCCAAAACCCTTTCCTCTGTGCCCCTTATTGAGTACCTCAGACTGTGTGCAATCGCTGGGAACCCCCCTCCCCGTTGGTTCCCAAATCTAAATCAAAGGGTACCTGAGATAACTTACCACAAACTTGCCCCCCCTATGTGCTTCCCCTTTACCTGCTTTATCGGCGTTAATTGACTATGTTAAATCCAATGTTGTGGCTGCTGCTGGCGCTAGGGGTGACGCTGCTGTTGCTGTTAGGTCTGCTTCGGTTCCCTCCTGTGACTGCACCGCTTCTTCCACACGGTCCCTACGGAGAGACCACAAGTGTCTCCCGCGGTGGAGCTCCAGGGTGGCCCTGTGCCAAAGCTAGAAGCCAAACAGCGAAGATTGCGGAGGAGACCGGCTTCGGAAGGACGCCGAGTCAGACGACAAAGCGCCCTTCTCCCGACACATGGAGAGGGAAAAAAGACTTTCAACAACCTATTCAGAAACGACAATCCTATGGAGCCGATATTCGGTTTTTTTTGTGAAGAAAACAGCGTGTTCTTCGGAAAGTAACTCCAATATTTCCCAATTAAGTATTAGAGTTCCAGCTTTCCTTAGCTTTCATGCAATGATAGAGACGCCCTCATTCTTCTTTTGAAATTAGGAGAAATGCACCGCTCCGCAAGAGCTCTAGAGCGGAGTACCGCGGCAGCTAGCCTGCTGCCGCCATGTTCCTCTCCCATGCTTGATTTGCATCCAGTCTGAGTAATTGTCAAGTTTAGGTGGAAAGCTCCTGTATAATGCACCCTCAACACCAGCGACACTCTAAATGAGCTCACCTAAAAATATCTGATTTTCTATTAAAGTCTTTAGGCACACTATTAGCACAGTGCCATCCTTGCCAAGATAGAAAGGGACAATGGGGGATATGCATCAAGGTAGGCTTTTGCGATTCCTTAATTATGATTATTAAGGAATCACAATTAAAAAATTGCAAAAGCCTATGCATGTAGGAATTGCAAAAAAATTGCGATTCCTAAACATTCCTTAATTGTGACTCACAAATTCAGCGCTGGGACGCCCGAGGGTAGCTACGTGCTTTACAAATCCGCATTGAGGTACTGGGTTTTTCAGAGCCGGTACCGAACCGGTAACCCAGTGGTGTCAGGGTACACCCTAAGACCTCGAGTACTTTCCTGATTCAGACACAGAAACTCAGAGTCTTCTAGGTGAAGTCAAGGATCGAATTTATTGGCTGTATCCAAGTAACAGGCGTCCTAGAAGTACAACAACACGGTGTGTATATTCTCAGGAGACTGCTCAATCTTACAAAGCCAGTCTTCTCTTTTTATACAAAATATTATGCTTCAGGCAAGCAATCCTAGATTTACAGTATACTATTCACATATTTTCACTACAAAGAAAAAGCAGAGTCATGATGACAAACTCACATTACAGTTCGTCCAGCCCACAACAAATTACCCGGCAAGGCCCAACATTTTCATCAGATATCGGTGGACCCCCAATAAAAACGGGCACCTCCTCCTCGTAAAGCAAGTCGTAGAGAAAGAAACAGGGACAGATGTGAGCAAGATTAGGCAGGGTGTGTGTGCGATGAAAAGGTTTATGGTAGGCTGTGCCTTGATGCTATCTCGCTCGGCCACTGGGAAAGGAACTGGCCGGGCAGGTTCGGCCTGGGGCAATGGTTCCAGCTTGCCCAGGTCACAGAGAAGTCAATTAAGGTGTACGTGTCCTTGGGAATCGAATTTGGCTTTAATCATCTGCCTATGTGAGAGCAACTCACAAAATTGCTGCTGTACACAAAATGGAACCCAAGGGTTCAGAACGAAAATGACTATTTCAAGGTGAAATCGTTACTCGAAAGTGACGAAAATGCTCGTACATAGTGTACTTGTCATTCTCGGTCTTTTGATACCAAAATCGTCACGTTACGACAAAGTTTTATTCACGAGTCCAGAATTTTCAGAACCACAAACCCTCCTTTTGCCCTTACATAGGCAATTAACCTATCCTCATGCTAATCTGAGTCCAGGTCTATGTTCCTAAAGTCATTGAGATGTTGCTGTAACATCATCCTAGTACTTAGCTCGTCTCTTGATACAGGTTTCCTTACACATGATGTAGCACAGAGGCCACATATTGCAGGAGCACACTGCACGCATAGACAGAACAGGATAAGAATGGCTAAGACCATCCCAATGACCATCAGAATTTTCCATCCCCAGGCGGATATCAGTTCCCAGAACCATCCCATTAACGACCAATCTCCTTTATCCACATGAATAGATTCGGAAATCTTATGCAGTTTGGAGATGGCCTGGTACACTGTTGGAGCGTTATCTGGAATGAAAACACAGCAACTCGATTGGATCAATTTACATACCCCACCTCTGTCTGCAAGTATGACATCTAATGCGACCCTGTTCTGAAGGGTCATGAGACGATCCGACTGGAGCTCAGCAGTTAAGTTACTAAGGGCACCAGCAGTTTCAACCACGGTGGATTCAACCACCCTTGTCAACTGCCTTATGTTCCTGCTGTTAACCATGGGTCCCCAGAACGGCAGAAAACCCTTTACGAAGTCCCCAAATTCTTGTCCTGCAGTGTCTTCTTTACTGAAGACACCTCTAAATATCCTTGTCTTATGGTAATCTGCTGCAGCTGTGTAGGTGGGAGGCAGCAGGAACGAAACAAAACATGTGCCCGAAAAGTCAGAGGGCAACCATGTATAGGCTCTATCATGGCAGATGAAATAGGTACCCTTAGCTGCTAAGAACGAAGGGGAAGTCTGGGCTGCAAAAACATACGTTTTAGTACAGATACTCTTCCCTAACTGAGCTCTGGGATTCTTGCCATTACCTTGCAGACACAGGTGGCCCTGATGGGGTACAATCGAAATCGGGGAAGATCTCTTAGCTTGCTGCTTCTCACTCAGAGTAGCTCCATATCCGGTCACGTTCCATCCTATGTATACTAGTGTCTCATCTCTCGGGATAGTCTCGTAGGAAATATCTTCCTTAATCATATCTACTATACCGTTAACTAGAGCACTATTCTTAGGATTGTCTTTTACAGAACGTAGGGGGTAGACTTCATGTGCATAGATGAACATTGTTCTGTATGTCCACACAGAACCATTGTGGCTGAATGGCAGGACCAGATAGGGAATACCTTTATCCGTTTTGTGAGGCATAAGACCACACACCCAACAGTTAGTCGTGTTCATTACAAGTTGGTGTTGGTGCAAAAGCTGAACGAAGGAGTTATTAATAAACTCTAATCTCCTAGCGGATTCATGTTCAGGAAGGGGTTGAAAAGAGTGTGGGGAAACAGTAGAAGGAGGAGGTATGGGCGATGTAGTGTGTGCAAATGTCACTCCAAAAGAGAATAAAACATATCCTATTAAAAATATCATTACACTAAATAACATGAAAATGCATATTATCAAAAAGCTTTTCTTGGTCATCATTTTACACATTCTGCTTTTAACCGCATGCGTGCGGGCGGAATTCCGCCCGTACGCTGAGTTTAAAAAAAACGCATGTTACGTGACGAGCTGGGCTCGTCATGAGCGTGCGAGGAGGCTACCTCATGACGAGCCCAGCTCGTCATCAGCGTCAAAGGGGTTAAAGGTCGTTTCTTTGGCAGGTCTCTCCATCTCGAAAAACTCCATCCTCTCTAATATGCTGCTCGCGATGGTTGGGTGTTCTATGCTAAGGAATGCTTCTGTCAGTCCAGGGCAACTCCCTTAGATTAACCAGAACTGTCGACCTAACGTCTTCAGCTGTACCCCAAAGACATTGGGCAACCGCGACCCTACAGCGGAACTCGAATGGTGGTTCGAAAAACAAAAATAAAAAAGTTTCTCAGATGGGAGAGCTGCACTTTCAAAAATAGCAAATAAAATGAAAATGTTATTTATTTGTCCATAGGTCTCGGTCTCAGATTGTATCTTTGCTTTCCAGGTATTGTTTGATCTTGAAACAAGAGTTCAGGTTCTGTAGTGTCCAATCGAACTGACGGTGATACAGCTGGTTGCAAAATATTGTCACTCTCTTTTTCAGTAAGTGTTCCTTTTATACGTGCATCACTGAAAGGCAGAAATCGAGGCACGGTTTCAGTCTCTGAGTCGGCGACACCCTCCTGGACCCACCGGTCGTATGGCAGAGGCAAAGCCACCCTCTTACAATGTACACCGTGGATCCAGTGCTTCTTTCCTTCCACTCGAACAGCGGATCTGAGGTGTGGGCCGGTCCACATGGGCTGGTCGTTCTTTGTTCGCTGGAAGTTCTTTACTAGAACCCAGGATCCAGGATCGATTTGGTGACCTGGAGCTTCAGAGGCTTGAGGCAGAGTGTTGTGGACCTGTTGGTGTAAAACACGCACTTTAGCCGTCAATTCGTACAAATAGTCAAGCAAAACAGGGTGTTCGATTTCACAAAATTTTGTGGGCCTTGGCACTCCCCATATGTTGGCCGGGCGGCCAAAAACTATCTCGTAAGGACTAAGTCCCACTCGCGTCAGGCCATTTAAGACCAGAGCTTGCTTGAATTTTGGCCAATTTAAGTTTTAACGTGCCATTGCAGCATTCTACTAGTCCAGCTGATTGGGGGTGATTTGCAGCGCGGAATTTCTGCTGGATGCCTAGCCCTTCACATACTTTCTTCATCACACGACCCACAAATTCACTTCCATTGTCACTCCAGACCATTCTCGGCATTCCAAATCTAGGGAAGAACTCTTTCACAAGGGCTTTAGCTGTGGATAAGGCAGTGTTGTCCTTTAGGGGGTAGGCTTCCACCCATCTTGAAAAGGCACAAACAACAACGAGTACGTATTTTAAATTGTTGCACCTCTCCATGTGGATGAAATCTAGCTGCAAAACCTCAAACGGATACGTAGGAGGTGCAAAATGACCAGCTGGAGTTGGGGTTCCCCTACCAGGATTGTATTTTAGACACACCATGCAATTCTTGACCACATTCTCTGCACACTTAGGAATTCCAGCATTTTGCCATACTGGAGCCAACAACTTACAAATCCCTTTCACACTGATGTGAGCCATTCCATGGGCCATTGTAACCACTGCAAGCACGTACGCATCGGGTAACAACCATCTCTGATGCTCTGACAATTCAATCCAGCAACCATTTGCATCCATTTTACCCGTACTTTCTCTCCACACACTCAACTCTTTCTCTGTAGCTTCAGCTTGAATAGACTTCACACTCTCTATCGTGTCTTCACACATTCCAAAATCACCAACCCATCTTGCAGGGCCTGCAACATACATTCGGCTCATCACATTCCTTGCTGTTTCTTTTGCTATTTCGTCAGCAAATGCATTACCACGACCAACATCATCAGTCACTTTCTTGTGAGCACTACATTTCACAATCGCAACTTGCAACGGCAAAGTAAGTGACTCGAGAAGCTCATTCACCAACTGACCATGCTGAATCTTGCGAAGTCAGGAACCCACGTTCTTTCCACAATCGTCCAAAACTGTGAGCCACTCCAAATGCATACTGGCTGTCGGTATAGATGGTCACTTTCATTCCTTTCGACAACGCACATGCTCTCGTAAGTGCAATCAATTCTGCTGCTTGAGCTGAATTATGTGGGATACGTGCAGCTTCAACAATTGTATGCAAAGTAGTGACAGCATATGCTGCAGTCGTATCACCATTCGGAAGCTTGAAACATGAACCATCCACCCATAAGGTACCATCACACTTTGCAAGGGGAGTATCTAGGAGATCTATTCTCCCTTTCGTTTCTTCTTCTGTTCTAAGAAAACAATCATGCTGTTCAAAAGTATCTAACTCTGTTACAATTGGCAACAACGTAGCTGGGTTAAGTGTGTTGCATCTCTTTATGTGCACATGACTCGCTAAAAATGTCAACTCGTAACCTGACAATCGAGCACTAGTTAAGTGCTGTGTCTTGGTTCTGTTTAACAATGTGTCCACTGCATGTTTGTGGAACCATTACAATTAACGTGTTATTCATCACTAAACCAGCAGACTGCCGAATAGAAACAGCTGCTGCCGCTGTGGCTCTCAAGCAACTCGGCAATGCTTTAGCTACCGGATCTAAAGTCGATGAAAAATATGCACATGGACGCTGCTCGTCTTCAAACAACTGTGTCAACACTGCCAATGCACAACCCTCTTTCTCATGGACATACAATGTAAAGGGCTTACTGTAGTTGGGGGTACCCAACACAGGAGCCGAACATAATGCATCACGCAATTCAGAAAAACTTTTCTGACACTCTTCAGACCATGGAACGGGATTCGGTGTATCTTTACACGTTAATGCCACCAAAGGCTTGGCCAATAACGAAAAATTCGGTATCCATTGTCTGCAATATGATGTAATGCCCAAGAAAGCACGCACTTCTCTCTGTGTTCTTGGCACACTCAATTTCGCTATTGCCTGAATTCTTTCTGGGGTCAGTTTCCTTCCCTCCTTCGATAAGAGATGACCTAAGTAGGTCACTTCTTGTCGACAATATTGCAATTTTGAAAGTGATACCTTGTGATGCAATTCACACAGATGACGCAACAATGACAACGTGGCTATGTTACAGATTTCCTCAGTATCTGCAGCAACAAGCAAATCATCAACATACTGAATGAGGGTAGTGCCATCAGGTAAAACAATCGTATCAAGTTGTGTTTTTAGAGCTTGACTATATATTGATGGACTTTCACAGTAGCCCTGGGGAGCGCGTTTAAAGCGGAAGCTTTGACCTCCTAAACTGAAGCCAAAAATATCCCTACTCTCCTCAGCAATCGGGATGCTGAAGAAAGCATTCTTCAAGTCAATCACCGAAAACCAGGTGGCAGAAGCTGGAATCATAGTCAATAGGGCAGTAATGTCAGGGACAACTGGAAATTGTGACACAACTATTTTATTGACCTCTCTGAGATCAATCACAAATCTGTACACAGGTGGCTGAGAAGGGTCAGTTCTCTTCAAGACAGGCAGACCAGGGCTATTGCAAACGTTGCCTCTTGTCTCTTCAATTACATCTTTTTCAATCAAATCGTAAATGATCGCTAACAACGCTTTTTCACCTTCACTAGAGATTTTGTATTGGGGAATTCGTGGCATTTTAACATTGGCTTTCAATGTCACAACATATGGTGGTATTTCCAAAAGACCCACATCATTAGGACCAGTAGCCCAAAGAATATCAGGAAGAAACGACAATTCTGTCGGGAGTTTGTCCTTCGACAAATACATTGAGGAAACCACTTTCTTACCCAGTGTAAGTTGTACTCCTGAAGGAGAACAGTACAACGTCGCATACAATCTTTTTAACAGATCTAATCCCAACAGGTTTTCACCACAACCTGTTGTTAAAATAACGGGTGATTCGAATTCACAAGGTCCAACAGAAAGGGACACAGGACTAGAAATCGGGTTCCTAACCGGGGCGCCAGAAAAACCTACAGAAACATTCATTTCGCCAGACAAAGGTGCGCCAGGGAGTTTTGAGTGCATAATAGAACTCTTTGTAGCACCAGTATCCAACAGAAAAGGTTCTGACACACCTGATGTACTCACCTCAACATAAGGTCCACTCTGATCTACTGGAACTGAAACAACTCCCTCTCTTTGTCTATGGCTGTCCTAGCAATCATTACCTTCCATATGCTCATCTTCTGCATAGTAATCATCAGCATAGTACTGAGCTGTCCTACCAGACGCGTTATTCTGCTGATCAAAACTATTCATTGAATTTTGAGGCGGAAAGGGACGTGTATTCTGAGGGACGTTTCCACGTCCTCTACCTCTAGGCGCTTGCTGAACACCTCGACCTCTTGAGCCAGAAACACCATTTCCACGCTGTAACAAAATAGGGCAACTATACTTAAAATGACCCTCTTCCTTACAATATGAACACTGATTGGGACCTACAGGGACACGAGGTTGAGTATACTCGACTCTTTGTGAGTTCCTCTGAAACTGTTGAGGCTGCTGATAGTTATTCTGATAGTTACTCTGAGCACCACTATTTTGACCACCACGTGGCGGATATGCTTGCTGTAACAGGACCTTCGTTTTCAACTCTTTAGTTTTCTTCTCTGCTCTATCTTTCTCATCTTTGTCTCGATTTTCGTAATACTGTGCAGTAGCCAATATCTGTGCTGAAGAGGAAACTGCCCAAGAACTCTCTGAATCCTTTCACTTCTTACACAACTCGGGAAGCAGATTGTGCACAAATTTATCGACGAACAATCGCTGGCCACCTTCTGTGCTCATATCTTGACCACTGTGGTCGACAAATGTTTCCTCAAACCTGGTGAAGAAATCTGACACCGTTTCATCTTTCTTCTGCTTACACGCAGACAATTTATCCCAATTTACACGCATCGCGGGCATTAAAGTTTTCATGTAATTATTGATCCTACCAGGGAGATCTGCTACTAAAGGCTCGGGTTTAGCACCACCAACTTGTCGGGCATCTGCAGCAGCAATATTAGCCCATGAGTCACCTAACTCCTGAACATGATCTGCATGACGAATCTTTCCCCATAAAGGTTGTGGAACAACATTCCCAAATAACATGTCTATATCCGCTAAATTCATGATGCATGAACCTGCAGTTTGTGTCAATACCTTGTAATACCCTGCAGGATTTTTACGGGGATCAGGCAATGTCTGCTTAAGGGCCAAAACTTCAACTCGCTTCCAAGGAACATGTACCCAGACATGCAGAAAATGTGCTGGTACAGCGTCAATATGAAGAGCGGCATCAGCCTGAATTGCTTCCTTCCATACCGGAGGAACTTCTCTCATGAGATATTGTCTTCCCTTCTTTTTAACAGAGGAATCAAACTCAAACAACGTCTTAGAAACACCTTCAGTCCTAAGCGACAACAACGTCGCAACTGCTTTTTCAACATCTGAACCCACAATTGCGCCTTTCCCAAACTCGAACCGTATACGGCACAACTCATGCGGATTGAGCTCCACATCGTTTTCCTCTAAATCCGCAGAAAGGAAAGTATACATTTTCTCAAAAACGTATCTCTGCTTCGATGCTTCCCACTGATGGAAGACATCCATGATAGATTCTAGCCCATACCTCGTCGGGTTGGTAATCCATTTATGTGCTAAATAATTCAACGTTTCCTTCTCCCTAGAATCAGGCAGTTGGCTACGCAACTGTTTACGCTCAGAAGTAGGGGTCGTACTTGTCGCCCCAAAGAAAGGATATAGAAGACTAGTAACAGTACTAGCCACTCTCTGACGAACAGAAGGAGAAGTCGATGAAAAGACAAGCGGAAAAGCAGGCAAGGCAGACGCAGAGGCAGTGTCAGGAGGAGTACCAGGAGTGGTAGTCGTTATATTAGTCAAAGTTGTAGGAAGTAAAGGAAGAGCAGATGTAAAAGCTGGTGGCCCTTGAGGAGGCTGCACCGGAGGAATAGGAGCCAACTGAAGAGCAGCTGGTAGTTGTGGAGGAGCAGGAGGCAATACAACTAAAGGTTGCGCAACTAAAGGTTGCGGAGGTGCCATAGCATTCTGTGCATAAGGGGGTGGCAAACTTAACAAATGCGACATTAGGGGGGTCTTTCTCAAGTTCTTTTGCTGCATCTTGCTGAAGAGGCGGCAACACTGGATAGCATTTATCGATCACCATTTTACGTTGCCTGTGCAACTGCTCACTCATCTGTTCTTCTTCATTGTCTTTATACTGCATGGCAGCTTGCATTATCGAAATACCCCTTTCTCTCTTATTTTTCTTCGCTAATTTAATTTCTTTCTGCTTGGCTTCCTTACGCCATAGGCGGAAAGAGTCAAACATTGCCGGCCGGGCTTTCTTCTTGAAAAGTTTAACTTCGAGATTATCTAAGATTTCCGTGTCAAAGCTACCATATTGGGGCCATTTTAAAACACCATCTTTTCTGGTGTATTTGATCCACACTTCATTATATGTGATGGGGCCTACTCCATGTTTCACATATAATTCATAGGTTGGAGTCCTCCAATCGGGAATCCCTATTACTACAACCAAGACAAAACAAATTTCCAAGTCTGCTAAGACCAGGCATCTTCGCTCTCTAGTCTAGCTTCAAACTTCAAAGGATTATCGATTACGATATTCTCGTGAATACACGAGTCCTTCGGCTTTGGTACTTGCAAGTTCCAAATCAAAGACCCCGAAGGGATACCCAAAACTAAGAACCAACTAAGCACTGGGAGACGCTCCACTTATACTTAACTGAGATATCGATGACGTCACCAGAAGACTCGTCTATCGTTTCGCTCTATCAAATATCAAGGGTCCAAATCAGGGCGATAGCCAGGGCAGCAGTCCTTCGTAGCCATCGGGAATCGGGGAACCTCGCAGCAAAGACTTTCGGACCACGTCGACATGCAGGGGTCGATGAAGTGGCAGCCTTCCTCCAGAATTTTTACATGAAGCTCCTCACGAACCTCTGGCTTGGACCGGTACCGTTGGTATCGCCCTACGTTGGGCGCCAACTGAGGTACTGGCTTTTTCAGAACTGGTACCGAACCGGTAACCCAGTGGTGTCAGGGTACACCCTAAGACCTCGAGTACTTTCCTTATTCAGACACAGAAACTCAGAGTCTTCTAGGTGAAGTCAAGGATCGAATTTATTGGCTGCAACCAAGTAACAGGTGTCCTAGAAGTACAACAACACGGTGTGTATATTCTCAGGAGACTGCTCAATCTTACAAAGCCAGTCTTCTCTTTTTATACAAAATATTATGCTTCAGGCAAACATTCTTAGATTTACAGTAGACTATTCACATATTTTCACTACAAAGAAAAAGCAGTGTCATGATGACAGACTCACATTACAGTTCGTCCAGCCCACAACAAATTACCCGGCAAGGCCCAACATTTTCATCAGATATCAGTGGACCCCCAATAAAAACGGGCACCTCCTCCTCGTAAAGCAAGTCGTAGAGAAAGAAACAGGGACAGATGTGAGCAATATTAGGCAGGGTGTGTGTGCGATGAAAAGGTTTATGGTAGGCTGTGCCTTGATGCTATCTCGCTCGGCCACTGGGAAAGGAACTGGCCGGGCAGGTTCGGCCTGGGGCAATGGTTCCAGCTTGCCCAGGTCACAGAGAAGTCAATTAAGGTGTACGTGTCCTTGGGAATCGAATTTGGCTTTAATCATCTGCCTATGTGAGGGAAACTCACAAAATGGCTGCCGTACACAAAATGGAACCCAAGGGTTCAGAACGAAAATGACGATTTCGAGGTGAAATCGTTAGTCGAAAGTGACGAAAATGCTCGTACATAGTGTACTTGCCATTCTCGGTCTTTTGATACCAAAATCGTCACGTTACGATGAAGTTTTATTCACAAGTCCAGAATTTTCAGAACCACAGCATTCAAATTCAAATTCAAAATTCAAATTCCAAGCCGCAATTAAGGAATGGCTTCCCATTTATTCGTATGGGCCTACAGGCCCATAGTTATGAATGGGAATTTTATGCGCAATTTGCGAGTACCCAATAGGTACTCGTAAATTGTTAAAGCAATTTCAAGGGTGCCAAAAGAAAACCCTGTTGCACCCCTGAAATTGAAATGTGAACACATGTTGCGCACACACATGCCCCAAGGGCATGTGTGTGTGTGTAACCAGGAACTTTGAAAAATGCACTTTAGTGCATTTTTCAAATCTCACTTAGCAAATCTCACTCTGTTTATCTCACTTTGTAGGTGCACTGCACTGCATAGCAAAAATAGAACGTATGAAATGTTTTTAAGCTTGTCTAGGCATAGTATTATGTACAGGAAAGATACCCTTCCAGTACAAAACGTATGCTAGAGACACTCACACACTCTTGCACTATGGTGCAATGGTGCGTGCATGGGGCTCGGCATCACAAATCCGAGCTAGCGCTAGGGAGAGGAGAGTGCCATATCTCTGTAGACATGGCGCTCTCCTGCTATCTCCAAATCACGCAACATAGTGCAGCATCTTTGGGTGCTGCGCTACGTTGCGTGACACCTTTGTAAATCTGGCCCATAGTGTTTTTGTAACTTTTATTCTGTGTGAGCTAGAATTAGTATTTTTGTTGAAATTTGAAAATTATGCATATTTTATCTTAAAAGCTGTGGCTGCAGAATCACATAATTCCAGTGGCCATGGTTGTGGGTGACTCAAATTAAGATTGTAAAAACTAGTATTCACTAAAAACTAATGACACTAAACATGAGAAATTGTAACTACGTGTGTAGTCGCAGGAAGGTAATCTGTATTTATAGATTATGTAACATGTCTATTTTAAAAACGTCTTGGGAGCAGCGAGCAGACGCATTTTGCTTTGAAATGTCGTTTTAATGCACTGTCTGTCAGCTCACTGATGCTTAGTATTTGTCTGAAATATTCCTGTCACATTAGACCTTTTAGTAGTGACTGAGTGACGTCCTTTACAACAGGCAATCCATTTGGAAGTGTCATGTTATGGTTTTATGTTAGACATACATTCAAAAAGATGTAGCCAATTGAGTCCAAAAAAGGATGGGGTTGCCATGGAAACTGCAGATATCCACACCTGACCTGCATCTTTTCAATAGAGAGCATTTTGCTGGTAAACATGCAGAAGGGTGGGTGGGTGTGAGCAGCTTGTCAAACAGGATGTACACCAATTTTATGGAAGCTCAGTAGAGCTGGGTGGGGGTCTGGAAGGTGGGATGAAAGAGGAGATGGATTAACTGATGAACGGATAGTAAAGTGGTCTACTAGTTAACGGCATGCCTTTTCATCTGAGCTATTAATTCTAATCCCAGCTTCAACACTTTACGCCGACAATGTGTGTGATTTAGGGCAAACATGATTATCTAACTGTGCCTGAAGTTATAAATATCTGTAATCCACTGCAATGTCAATATGTTGATGTCAAAAAAACTGTAGACCCTACTATCCAGCACAGGTCCAACTACTTCAAGGTTTCTAGAAATGTGTTCCCACTGTTCCCGATAGAAACTGTTCTATTAACATCATCTCATGTTTGAGGCATCCTGAATGACAGGGCCAGGGCTTTCCTTCTTCATTTGCCTAAAATAATGTAAAATTAGATCTAGGTGTAAAGTGGTAACTAAAGTCAGGAAGGCGCTATAGATACCTACGCTACTGAATAGACGAGTGTGAAATGCGATTTGGGATTAGTAGAACGATGAGTAGTCTGATAGATGAACAATGAGCAACCACATGGATTCGGGGTTACTCCAAGTGATAAATACATGAGATGTTCAAGAGGTGACTAGATAGGTAATTGAGTGGAGTCAACTGATTGGCGGATGAGTCAGTCAAAGGATCGCTGAGCAAACTAAAAAAAACTGAAAGAAAAATGAAGATCGCAACGAGATTAGATGAGCTGTCCTGGTACATAACATATGAAGAGTGTGTGGACAAGTTAGCAATTTTGTGAGTATCTATGTTGAGTGATGAAAGAAATATTAATGCAGTGCATCAATGGATACGTTTTTAGGTCAGAGTTAAAGTTTTTCAGTGAATTTAGCATGCTTGCCTTTCCTGGGGAAGGAAAGGACATTTTGATAGGACTCATACCCCCCCCCCTTTATTTTACTGTTGACTGTGCAAATGGGGTTTGGCAGCGGGTGCTACATTGTGAATTTACTTTGAGGTCTCTCTGCTGGATATGAAAGAAATAATCTGACACCTGAGTGGGAGCACGCAAACCTTGTTTGCAGTCTGCGTGGAGTGTGATATCCGTTGACAAGCTCCCAGGAATCTCATTCCGCAGGCAGTAAAGCCATCAGCCCGCGCCATAGTAACAAGACGTTTCTTCGAGCCGGAGCAGAGTCCTGGAGTTACTTCACACTGAGACCAGTTCCTTCATTTCACAACGCTGGGGAGACAATTTCAGAAACATCAAAACACATTTTAACTGTTGAGATGTTCTGAAGTCTATCTAAAAGGAGAATGTCTATGCTAGGCGAGCGGAGGGCTTGTAGATGCTGAAGCCAACTTTTGGAGAGGCTGCTAAGCAATGCAGTAGGTC
This sequence comes from Lissotriton helveticus, assembly GCF_964261635.1. NCBI lineage: Eukaryota > Metazoa > Chordata > Amphibia > Caudata > Salamandridae > Lissotriton > Lissotriton helveticus. Next base: position 176,598,212 of record NC_136065.1, read on the forward strand.
ACAGCAAGTGAGCTTTGTTCATCAGAGACTTCACAGCAGGGATGCGGGGGTTGAGGGGCTCCACCGATGAACAATGGATGAAGGAACGCATCACCTCTCTGTTTCAACCTGGAAACTTGCTCAGTGGTTAATGTGAAATGTGTCAATTGTGTCATTGACTTTCAAGACAGGTAACTGAGCACTTGACTGACACATCCAAATCAGTTGAGCCCAACTGAGTCTAGGAGCTGGATGCTGCTAGAGTGATGGCTATCCCCAGACCGTCAATTCTCTCACTATGGAAACCTTGCCGGATAATTCTGTCTGAGATGAGATGCCCTGGAGGTAGAGTGGATGTTTTTCAGCCTTGGACGACTACTTCTGCACACTCTGGCTCATCTTTTTCGATCCCAGGTTTGAACTCAAATTCCAGGTATACATGACTCCAAAATCAATGTTAATATACAACAGCTCGCTAGGAAACATTTCAAATTACTCGAAGAACTTACAGAAGACACTCAGGCTCAAAATTGTTGCATGGCCGGAGCCTGACACTGTATCTGATGGTTTCAGGTCATTAGACGGGTGAATGCGCACTGTCCACTGCTGTTCAGTAGAGGATTGCTGTCTCTGTGGAGCAGAGATCAGTCGTTTGACTTTGCCTTTGCGGTGACAGACTGATACTGAATGAGAAATCCTCTTGCATGCATAGGCTAGGTGGAGGTTGGGGTTACTTATGGGTGGGTTGTAGGTGGCACACCTGCAGCATAGAGATTACCCCGAAGGCATTCCGCTGCTTCAACAGTGTGGACAGCTTTTCCTATTACACCCTCTACTACCTCTGAAGGGCATTCTTTCTAAAAATTGTTCTGGTCTCAATTACACCTATTTCAATGTCATACATTCTTATGTAGCGCACAGTTCACCGTGAGTTCTCATGGCGCTAGCAGCAAGAGAATGGAGGACAGACCACGCGCCACGTCTAATTGGTGGTTGGGGGGGGAAAGCCAGGTTTTGAGTTTTTTGCGGAAACATTGGTGATCAGTTGTAGATGAGATGTATGCAGGTAATTTGTTCCATAGCAAAGGGGCAAGGTGGGAAAAAGAGCGACCTCCATTACGCAGAGTCCAAATGCGGGGCTGAGCAAGGAGGTATTTAGAGCCTGACTTTAGTGATCTTCCCGGAATATACCATTTAAACTTGTTTTTTTAGGTAGTTAGGGCCAGCGCCATACATAGTTTTGTGGGCTAGACTTAGGATTTTGAAATGGCATCTCTGACGGATCGGAAGCCAATCAAGGGTCCGTAAATTCGAAGTGGATGAGGATCTACAAGGGAGATTAAGGACGAGCCTAGCTGCCGTGTTCTGAAGGATCTGGAGCTTGGAAAGCAGATCAGCATTCTGGGCGGAGAAAAGGGCATTACCGTAGTCCAAACGGCTAATGATGAAGCCCTGCACCAGTGGTTTCCTTGCCTCAATGGGTAGCCACTTGAAAATCTTGCGGAGACTGCGCATGATACCGTAGCATACCCCTAAGACCTTATCAATGTGGGGTTTCATAGACAAGGAAGAGTCGATGGTGATGCCAAAGTTTCGAACAGAGGACTTGGGGGGGGGGGGGGGCACGTTCCTAATTCGGAAGGCCACCAGTCATGTGACCAGACGTCTTCAGCTTTCCCGCAAAAGAGATAAGACTTGTGTCAAGTGGGTTGGGGTATGATGTCAGACACATCCATTGATTCTCCAGACATGGGGTATGTTACACATCTCAGATGTTCTTCTCTTCTCCTAACTGTCATAGGGCTGCCATTCGAGTAGATTTGCTACAGCTTGAGATTGATTTTCTACTCATAATCAACTGGAATGGCTGCACGCTCTTGTGCTATGCATAGGGCCCTTCACACGGATTTTTCAGCACTGCTAACAATACTGGTGCTTAATTGCAGAGAAACCAGCAAAGATGCATATTTTCTGATGGTTGGCGGATATCTGCGGAATCTCTCAGAGTTTTTATGTAACTCAATGGAATTCTATGATATGAAACTCTGCAAGTTCTGCCCAACCGTAGTACAGGCCATCTCTTCGTGATCGAAAGACACTGAGAGGAAACATGATCCACATAGGGATGGAACACACACAATTCTGTGATACCTACTAGACTTTGCTCGACCCTGGCATAAACTGTGAAAGCATAGGCACTTAATGTGGCATACCCACTCCTGCGCCCTTATCGCTTGTAAACATTTGTCTTTGAGTCACAGGTGAATAAAGGACTGACATGCATTGAGCTTTTTGGAAGGTCGTCGGCAATGAGATGTCTATAAAAAGGCATGGGGGCAATGGTGTAGGCACCATGTGTGCTCTTGAGCAACTCACTCCAAGGCGCACTAGTGTACGGCTGGTACTCCCCTACTACATCACCAACTCTACATGCCTCAACTGTATTACAGGCAAGTACTTCATCATCGTAAGTTACATGAAAAAGATTATTGAAAAGGTTATTTAATTAAAAATAGGATAAAAGGTATATTACATTTTTTAAATGTTAGGTGATGCATTGTGTAGGAGGGATAGTGGCAGGGGATATGGTCACACACAACACTAAAGACACTAACAAATTAATGATCGAAATTAAGAGAGATACGTGTCTGGAACATGCAAGTCACACAAAAATGATTTCCGGGATCAGGAAAGATGCCTTATCTTGAAAAAAAGTGATGCAAATGAGAGGCTTGGTGAAGAAGACACGCGCGACTTGCGTTTCAGATTTGTTTTCACAAGCATGAAGGAGGATCTCAAAAATAGTAAAAAGCTTCACAGCCAAGGCAAGGCAGAAATCTGCCACCTGGGAGTATTTACGAATGTGTGAGCCGCCACTGAACAGAGTAGAGAGCGAAAAAGTGTGACATAGGCAGAGAATTAAATTGGCTGAAGCCACCGGGGAGAATCCTCTCAATGTAGCGACGACTATTAGTGTGAAGTCTAATGAAAATGATGTGTTTTCATAGTTTTTTCTAAGTTTATTTTTTCTGTGTTTTTGCTCAGTACTTGAAAAGTGTGTTTCCTATTGAGTCGCATGAAAAGAGAAAAGTATGTGTGTGTGTGTGTGAGCTTGTATACGCACATGCATGCTTTCTTAACCCCTTCGGGGCTGATGACGAGCTAAGCTCGTCATGGGCGTAACCGGCGCTACGCTGATGACGAGCTGAGCTCGTCACGTAACGTGGGTTTTTTTAAAACGCAGCGCGCAGCGGGAAAACCGCTAGCGCGCATGCGGTTAATAAACAGGACAGTAACACAAATAAGAGTCTCTCAACTCTGCCTCATTAGCCAAACTTCTCCAGCTTTGCAATGCTATAACGTACATACATCATACTTACATAAATACTTACATACGTACATTAAAGTTCATCAAGCAAACTGGTTACCATAAGAAACAAACTGAACAAGCATTGGTAAATGTATTAGGTTTTGCTTATGTGATTAATAATAAGCTGTTTTTTGTTGTAAGTTGTATGTTGCTGAGTAGTTGTACAATATAAGCTACACAAAGTCTGTTAAAGTCTTATTACTTGTTTGTGCACAAAATGGCAATATATTGTGATAGTACCAGTGGTATAGTGTGTGTAAGTAATAGCAAACGGTTGAAAAATGGAATGAAAGAGGGAAATAATGGAATTAATTGATGTAATAGCAATGTTGTGTGTTTAGAGAAGTTCTGAGGATTTGTGGGTCTGGTCCCACTGTACCTGTTGTACCATTCAAATCATGCTCCTTTTGCCTGCAAGATAACTGCATTTGTGACTGCCTGTTTAGTAGTAACATATAGCAATATTTGGTGTTTTGAGGAGTTATGACAACTTCTAGCCCCGGTGCCACTGCACCTACTGCACCATTAAAATCATGACCTTTGTGTGTGCAAGGGAACTGCACTTGTGACTGCTTATTTAGTAGATAAATATAGCAATATAAGGTATTTAGAGGAGTTCTGACAACATTAGGCCCAGGTGCCATTGCACCTGTAGCACCACTGAATTCATGGCCCTAGTGCCTGCTAGATATCTGCACTTGTGACTGTCTGTTTAGTAGTAAACTTTAGCAATATTCTGCGTTTAGTGGGGTCCGTAGAGCTTTTGGTGCTGGTGCCACTGCACCTGCTGCATCATTGAATTCATGGCCCTAGTGTCTGCTAGATAACTGCACTTGTGACTGCCTGTTTAGTAGTAAACTTTAGCAATATTCTGTGTTTAGTGGGATCCGTAGAGCTTTTGGTGCTGGTGCCACTGCACCAGCTGCACCTTTCAAATTAAACCCCTTTCAACTGCAAGATAACTCCAATTGTGTCTGCCTTTATAAGAGTAAACTATAGCAATATTATGTGTTTAGAGGAGTTCTGAGAACTTTTGGGCCCAGTGCCACTGCACCTGCTGCGCCATTGTAATGATGAACCTGTTGTCTGCAAGTTAACTGCACTTGTAACTGTCTATTTCGTTTAAAATGTTAGCAATAATCTGGGTTTAGTGGGGTATCTAGAGCTTTTGGGCCTGCTGCCACTGCACCTGTTGCATCATTCAAATCGTGACCTGTTCTCTGCAAAGTAACTGCACTTGTGGCTGCCTGTTTAGTTGTAAAAATAGCATAGCTCTTGTATATTAACTTTATTTTTAATGTGCAATGTTTATTACAACATTTAGAATTTGATAATAAATACCAAATATATTGTTGAAAAATCGATTTGATAATGCCCACAAGGTGCACATAAAGGTACTAAAGCAATAAGAAGCAAGCACTCCAGCATACTGTTAAAAGCTGTCTGCCTTTTTCGTAGGAAGAGATCTTATCTTGACAGTAAATGAGGCTCAAACAGCGTGAACAGCTTTAGTAGAAGTATCGTAATTGCGTGCAGCCAGGAGTTGTGGTAGGTCTGTAACTTTTCATCCAGCCACTCCTGAACGCGAGGGGAGCAGCTTCCATTGGTTCAGCGGGTGTAGTGGCCCCGGGCCCCAAAGGCCTGAGGGACCCTGATTAGTGATGTATTTTATAATTCAAAAAGTAGCAAGACAACCCATTTCCTTCCTTGCTCTTGGGCCCATAACACACTGGCCGCTGATGAAAGGCTGCTGTTCTGGCACCCTTGAGTTTGGAGATCATGTAACACATTTTTGGAGTTGGAATTCTTAAATTAACATTTGATCATATTTCACTAGCAGAGAAATAGCCCATCTGTCTAAATTTATGAGCTTTGAAAGTGGATGTGTGGCCCCAGGTGGGGCATCCCAGTGAGCTCTCCTCCATTCACTGAACATGAGCATGAAGATGGTTTGAGCTCAGTTCTTTGTGTTATGGATTGCGCATTAGTCTGACTAATGTTTGGCTGGCTGATTTGATCTTGAGATCACTTGTTATGCTATATAAGAGATCCCTTTAAAGTCCCTGCATCACCATAATTAGTCATTAAGGAAGTGAAAGTCCGAATTACCTGCAGGATATGGGCGTCCCTTCATTTTACATTCCTATGTTAAGATAAACAAAGCCAAGAATTCGAAGTTCATCAAATATTTTGATTTGCATGGAAACTTCACGAGGTAGAACACAACGTCACGGTGGAGTTTGTATGGACTATGGATAAGGAAAGTTTGAATGGGAGGCGGTGTTGTGTTAGGAAGTGAATGAGAGGTGTATGGGTAGTTTGGGTTATGTATATGAGTTTACACATATCAGCAGGAGCTATGCTTAAGGTGATGGTTGGATTTTTTGGGATTGAGCAGAAGGATGGGGTTTTGTAAGCAGTTTGAACACATGTTATGTGTTAGTGTTTAAAGTTGTGTTGGATTATTCTTGTGTGGTGTTATTACTTTATTACTTTTTGAGTGCTAGATATATACTCAACTCAATGCTTCTAAGTTAAGCCTGGCTGCTATTGTGCCAAGCTATCAGAGGGTAAAGCACACGTTAATTTACTAATTTTTGTGGTTCAACCCGACAAGGATTGTGGTTGTTGAATGAGAAGGGTCTTCACACCACCCCAATCAAAAATCCCATTTCCTATAATATTCTTTACCCTACTTTTAATTGGCTGACTTGTATCATCAATTCCCTGCTCACTTTTAAGTACCTAGGCCTGGAACATTCACAATTTCTGTTAAGCATTTACTTATAGTCATTGGAAAAGTTGATAAGCCATTTTGGGTGTAAAACCTTTTTTTAATCTGATGATAAAGAACTGCTTCTCAGATTTCCATATTCAAGATTAGGAAATATCTATCAATTAAGTCACTGCTTTTCAGCAGTCCAAATTGGGATGGCAGATAATTATATTAAATATATTGGTAGAAATGGGGGTCTCCAGTTGGCAGAAGTAGGTACCTTTGTCCAAATAGGGACCTTTGCTTCTAGTCAGGGTAAGGGGGATACACACTTTAGATAACCCCTGCTCACCCCCTGGGTAGCTTGGCACGAGCAGATAGGCCTATCCCAAAGGCAATTTGTAAAGTATTCGTACTCAAACCGCACAGTAATACAGTGATGACTCCACAAATTGACACCACACCAGTTTAGAAAAATAAAGTACCTTTATCTAAACTCAACAAGACCAAAACGACAAAGAGCCAACATACAAGTATTAAGAATATGACTTTAAAAAGGTTTTAAGAAACTGGGTCCATAGAAAACTATGGATGTGTGATATCTCTCAAAGTACCTGTAGTTGTGACAAAATTCACAAGGCTAAACAGCCGCAGGGATGGGAAGCATCGAGAGCACAAAGAGATGTGTCAGTTCCAAGAAGAGAATGCTTCCTATAATATTCTTTACCCTACTTTTAATTGGCTGACTTTCTCTATCTTGTCCCAATGGAAAGTTATACTTGTAAGATGTTACAAAGCCTATGGGGCAAGATAGCCTTTCAATAGTGAAAAACAAAATTGGCAGTATTTCACTCTGAGGACATGTCACATATAACAGTACATATACTACCTTTCACATACACTGCACCCTGCCCGGGGGGGACCTTGGGTCTACCATAGGGTTGCCTTTCATGTAAGAAAAGGGAAGGTTGGGGCCTTGCAAGTGGGTGCACTTGCCAAGTCGATATGGCAGTTAAGAACTGCGCACAGACACTTCAGTAGCAGGTATGAGATACCTTTTCAGGGCTACTCGTGTGGGTGGCACAATCCGTGCTCCAGGCTCACTAGTATCACTTTATTTACAGGCCATGGCACACTTCAATGCACTTTCCTAGGAACTTACCAGTAAATCAAATATGCCAATCAGGGAGAACCAATTATAACAACAATTTACACAGGGAGCACTTGCACTTTGACACTGATCAACAGTGTCAAAGTGCCCAAAGCATCTAAGCCAGCAAAAACGAAATCCTGCACAGCATCAAAAATACAGGAGATAGAGGCAAAAAGTCAGAGGAAACCACACCAAAGAAGCAGAGTCTAACACATATTAACAGCAAGACGGAAATCTTGGTTTGTGGAGGAGTGCCTTCAGGCTAGTTAGAGAGTCTCTGTTCAGTACTGTAGGTGACATACTCCCTCTGGTCACAGGAACAATTTGTAGCTTTAATTTGACCAAAATGTGACTTTTGAAGCTCAGATTCAGAAGAACCGGATATTTTGCTTTCTTTTGTTATGGTCCTGGAATGTTATATCATTCATCTCTATGTAAAAGCAAGTCCCTGTTGTATGTGATATGATTTCACCACATCTGTACTATGGAAATGTTGTGTACCCTGGCCTACCTGAGGATGCAGCATTATCTAAAACATGGTGGCTCCACTGAATTTAGACTATGAACATTTGAGCTCATGCCAGAAGCCAACGATGCATGGCACTGGGTACTGAACAAGCAGTAAATTCATGTTATAGTCCTGTGTTTCATCCACAGGGCTGTTCACTACAGTGGGAAAGGGCTCTATTGACTCTCACCCCTCTTCAGCTCCCCTCACCTCACACAGCTTGTGATCCATTTTAGTATCATCTTAAGTTATTCCACTTGAAGAAATTGTGTAGCAGTGGAGGTACATTAGGGGTTTCAAACCCGCAATTGTGGAACGGTCTCCTGCTGTGGGACCCGGGGATTCTTAGCCAGTTCTTAGAAAAGTGTCATGTGGAAGATAAAACATACAAGTCAAGAGCACAATACTTCCACTAGCCTCTCTCCCCTCAACAGGGTCAAATTCATTCGAGTTTTGTGACTCCTTCCACAAATTCCAGGAGAGTTCCACATTTCGGTGGGTGAAAGACTATAGTATGGCCAAATAGTAGTTGATGTGACATTCTGAGCATTTCTTGCAGGGTTCCCACCCAGCTACCATTTTAACTTTTCAGCAATTCTTTGCTTTACAGTCGAATCTATCAGAGAAAGAACAATTCCAAGATGCTAACAGGTCGCTCAAACCCGTTGGATCCCTATGCTCATTAAGCATGACCAGGGGCATGCCTGTACTGAAGGATTCTCCTGTCTGGAGCAGGCCTGTAGAATGTGAAGAAACTAGCAATCAGGCCATCTGGCTTGTCTTCGTATGACTGATGTCCATTCGGCCGTATTCCCCTTCTTTCTCACCAAGAGCCTTATCTTAGCATTAGTGATCTCTTGTGGACCGCAGCTTTGGGATCAGGAGAGAAATCCATTACAGTCACTGGCAGGGTTGTCTGGGCTACTTAACCTGGTCAGATAAATCCCCGTTCATAAGATGGAAATGAGCATCCTTTCTATAAATTGCATTTGAACGAATTAGTGCAATATATCTGTGTTCCTCTGGTTTAGAATTGTGCTCAACAGTGCAATAATGCAGAGGGAGACTGTACTGGCTTCTTATGTCAAAATACACAGATGTGTTATTTAGAAACATATTACCATCTTTTCCAATTGAAAGCTGTCATCATTATTGCAGTAAGTCACTTTGTGTGTGGTTAATGCTGAAACATTCAAGTTTAGGGCAGTTTGCAGGTTTGTCCCATCATCAAAATTATGCAGTTAGTCCTTGGAGCTTCAAGATGCACTTTACTGGAGACATACCCAATTTTGTAAAATAACTCTCACAAGATGAAATGATTGTAGTCTGACATGTTCTCACAAAAGGGATACATAGTTGCTTGTCAGACCTGTGGTGACACATTTAAAATCCCAACAATGAAAAGTGCTGCGGCAACAAATGATGGATGGAATGCTGAATGAATCAAGCATTGACCCCCAGTCAAGATATCTGGGTTAAATCCATCGTTCTTATGCTCACTACCCCACCCCAGCATTCCGTCCATCATTTTTTGCTGCAGCACTTTTTGTTTTAAGTGGGATGGGTATGCCCAGACGTGCGTCCCTTGCTCTCTGTTCCGCTAGATTCAAGCTAGTCTGGCTGATGAAGGGTGTTATCCCGAAATGGGTCCCAGGATGTTTGTTTCCAGTCCAGTGAGGACCCAGCTTGACAATTCAGGCTGGACTGTTCCTATGAGCAGCAGGGTCAAGACTTATTTGCATATGGCAAGATCCAAACTGGGGTGGCATAGTGGGCAATAAAACAATGGATTTAACCCAGATCTCTTGACTGGGGATGAATGTTTGATTCATTCAGCATTCCGTTCATCATTTGTTGCTGCAGCACTGATCTCAAAAGTGAGCAGCACAAGTCTCAAGAGGCTTACACTAGGCTGGAAGATCAGGCGGTGTGGGTGACCCCAAACATGTTGGTGTTTTGCCGGAAGTGGCAATGGGGCCCACACACTAATGTCTTTATGAAGAAAATAACTCAAGTACAGGAAAGATGGAGGACACACATGTACAGCTTTGCTGCATGTGTCTTTGAATCAGGGAAGAGCTTCCTCTAAGATGTCTAATTGAGAGGCTATTTCCGGTGTTACTGACTGCCCCATATCTTTTCCGTGAAAAGTTGTAGTTTATCGCAGAATTTGAGGTTCATGATTTTACTTCCCCTCTTGTCCCATGGGACTAGAACATCATTTGTTTCCACAGCCTTACAATTCCCCTTAGGTCTTCTTTGAGGTCTTAGCTCTGATTATAATCTTTTACAGAGGTTTCCTCATTTTCACATGTCTTAAGTGAAAGCTTAAATTGAATGACTTCGAAGTAATACAAGGTCAACCGGTGATTCAGACAGGAGAGCATGTCTAAAATGTGTTCCTATTTTCAGTCATAAAACGTTTCCATGTTGTGATCCTTGTGCATAAAGTCATTTGTTAACCATCCTTAAAACAGCATAATATGTCTAACAATTATTACGACAAAAATATGAATATTGTGAGCCTGCTAAAGAGAGCAATGTCTCCAAGAAACAAAATGTTTTCAATTAAAACTCAATTTTTTCAGAGACACTTGAGAAGAGTCTGGGAAACTTCAGTTCTTTTTCTTGCCAGTGTCCCATTCCCTTTTGCAGCTCGAGTGCAATCATATTTGAGCCCCTGGCAAAATCACATTTTGCTATTTGGGAGCTCTCTCACACTAAAAACAATGCAGTTTTGCAGACATGTTTTTCAATCTGTTGTAATGTACGTGTAGGGAACATAAGGCATCTGCATGCAGTGGCCTTAATGTCCATCTTCCAGTCAACTTGACATACCTTTGAGTCCTCCTGAGAGGAGGGTACAATATCCTTCCTCAAACTCTGAAGAGAACTGCATTCTAGAGATCAGCCAAACATTCACAACTGTAAGAAATTCGGTTGCTGGTTGACTAGGGTGTGAGCCCTGGTCAAGCAAGCAGCAACCCCAGTCCTTGTCAGGGTAGGGCACAGGCAAACCCCAAATGAAACTGTGTTCAAAACCCTTGAAGATTGGCATAGAACAGTCATGCTTAACTTAGAGGCAAACTGTAAAGAATCTGTGCAACACTTCAAACAGTAAGCAATGAAAACACCACATATAAAGGATCCCAGCTGAATCTAATAAATAAGAAAAGACAAAAATGACAAAAATTCAACTAGTAGCATCGGAGTTATGAGTTTTTAAAGATTAAAATGTAAAATAGGGCCAAAAAGCACAAAGGGCCAACCGCACCTACCTGGTCGCACTGGATCTGTTCAAAGTCAAAAGTTGAGGCCATCCAAGATAGATCACAGGCTGGATACAGTCCCAGATTAGTCTTGTTGAAGTTCTTCCTTCTCATGTTTTGTGCCAAAAGTCCCATTTGCATTGGAGAGGGTGGCAAGGAAAAAGGAGAACGTTGTGTGAGGCTGTTAGAATGGTGCAAAAAGCAAGCTGGATGTCGCAGGCGGCTGGACTGGAGATTCACGTTGGCGATCCCCTGCAAGTGATCAATGCTGCAATGTAAAGAGATGGACTGTGGGTGCTTGGCATTGATTTTCAGTATGAGTGTCGTGGTCTCAGTGCAAAGGGCCTGTTTGGGGTCAAGAAGAGTCCAAAAGCTTGATTTAAGCTCACTGAGCCATACCAAGGTTCCAGGACCGGAGGGGCCCCACTGGGGGGTCAGGAGCTCGCTGCAGCTGATTCCACAAACTGTTTGGGGAGCCTTTTATGTTCCTGAAGATCAGATCAGGAGGCCAGCAAACTAGCCCCTGTAGTCACTCAGGGTTCCTGAGTTCAAGATAAGGTTTCAGGTCACAGCAGGAGGGCAGCACAGCAGGGCAGTAGCTGCTTCGGGGAAGCAGTTCAGCAGAGTGGCAGTCCTTTCAGCAGCACAACAGTCCTTCTTTGTGGCACAGTATCCACAGGTACAGAAGTGTACTGAAGTTGTGATTCTTGAGGTCCAGTATTTCTACACAGTTATGCCTTTGAAGTGGGGAAAGCTTCTAGAGGCATGCCTTTCAAGTGCACAGATGCCCTGCCTTCCTGGCCCTGGCTCCAGACTAACTACAGGGGGTATTTAACTCTTTTTGTGAAGATAGGAAGCAGCCTATTCAAGTGTAAGGTAGGTCGGGCCCAGCTCCTCTCTCCCATCCTGCCAGCGATAACCCATCCAGTCACACCTAAGCTCCCCATTGTGTGTGGCTGTCTAGGGGGAGTACACAAAGCCCAACTGTCAGCTACACTTACTCATATGACCCAGAGACAGGCTGTAGGCACCAAAGGCTAAGGCAAGAAAATGTAAACTTTCTAAAAGCAGCATTTTCAGAAATATCATAAAATGTAATAGGGTAACTCTAATGTTATCCAATGGGAGAGGTGAGTCTTGCAGTAGTGAAAAACGACTTTAAGAGTTTTTCACCACCAGTTCATGTAAAACTCTAAAGTACATGTCCAACATTTTCAATACATTGCACCTTGCTCTCTGCGCTGTCCAGGGCCTACTCTAGGGATGACTTTTATGTATTAAACAGTAAGGTTTGGGCCGGGCAAAAGGTTGGCTTAGCCAGGTTGAAATGTCAGTGTAAAACTGCACACCCACAGGCTGCAAAAGCAGGCCTGAGACATGTTTAAAGTTTTACTTAAGGGTGTGGCTCACTCAGGGCAGCAGGCCCACTAGTAGCATTTAATTTAAAGGCCCAGTGTACAGGTAGCGCCACTTTACTAGGGACTGAAAAGGAAGTCAAATATGCCACTATGCATCAACCAGTCCCACCATTTTGAAGGAGAGAGTACACACACTTTGACAATGGTTAGCAGAGGTAAAGTGTGCTGGGTCTTAAGGCCAGCAAAAACAAAGTCAGCAAAAACAGGAGGTCTGCAGGCAAAACTTTAAGGAGAAACCACACCAAGGAAAGCAGGTCTAACAGTATATTATGCAGGTGTTTATTTACCACACCAATACAAATAAACCCAAGTCAATACAAAACAAACCAACAGCACCAAAAGTCAACACAAAACAGAAAAGAACATCATCAAGAACAGACCAGCCTTTCTGCCACTCTGACATTCTCGTGGTAGGCTGCAGACTAGAGGATGCTTTCAATGCTTGATGGCTTCCATGACCAACACCCCCCCCCCCGCTCCATTCTAGTTGCAGCCTCCTGCAGTGTGCTGGTGGTTTAAACATTTTCATTAGGGAACATTTTGTATTTCTGTCTGGACCTGGACATAAACACTCAGAACTCAGAAGTGAACAAACAAAAATTATCCAGATGAGCTCAAGACCGCGCGACACAATAAAACACAATATCATAATGTCGCTTTTGTCACTCTGCAGACGCCTTTGCTATGGGTGTTCAAAACAGGCTTGTCCCAGGTCCAGAAGCCCTAATGATGCTCTAGAACAGGCATCTTACAAGGCAGGTGACTCAGATGGGGAAGGCCTAGCAGGCCTTCTTTCTAGCAGCGCTTTGTATCTGCTTGCTCTGATCAGATGCAGAGATTGTGCTGAGAGCTATTTGAATTCCATTTTTCATGTAAAACTTTGCAGCGATCCCAGTGAATATTCCAATTCCATCTCTTTGATTTAGTGCTGTGGTTAATGCTTTTGATGTCAGATGTGTAAGATGGAAGAGCTTAAAAATTCATCAATGCCCTTTTGCTGACACATTTCACTTTAATTCTGCAGCGCAGGGTTTGTTCAGGATCTTGTTCATAATGCCCCCCCCCCATCTTAAAGCAAAACGAAAAAAAACAATTACTTCCATTCTGATTTTTTGCAGAGAGAAAAGTAGAAAAAAAAAAGAAAAGAAAACATTGGAATCTGGAAGCCAAAATGTCTCTGACAGCTTTATAAAAAATGCATTTCTTGTCCTAGTGAATGCTGCATAGTAATGGCTTCTCCAACTCAACACAACTTTAAAGAGAGGTGCAGGAGAACACGCTTCTCTTAAACACCTTCTAAGTATACCTGCAAATAGCAGGCGCGGTGGAATTGTTTGTGCAGAGATAAGATACTGAAGTATGAACATTTTCAGAATGGAAATGCCACGGCCTCTTCTAGGCAGATAATAGGCCAGGCGCCTCTTTTATGCTCCAGCAAATCATGCTTTCTCGCTCCCTATTTATATATTTTTTTGGGATGTTATACAACGCTGTCCTATTTAGCTAAATAAGCAGTAGGGTCATTTGTTGGCACTAAGCTGCTGGTTGCAGTCGCTATCCGCTATGTTTCTGCTTGCTATCCTTATGGACTACTTTGCAAACCCTTTCAATTAAGATGTTAATGCTACTTTATTTGCTAATTGCTAGCCACTTTGATGTTGCTTGCATACCGTTTGTTTCTTTATTAGCCCCATATATTAACCACTTTCATTGCTATTCTCTCTAAATGTATCTAATTCTTAGTTTTTGTGATTTAATCTTACTATTTTTAGTGCCGGTTAGATTGTTATTTAATAACATGGTACAGCCATGCATATTTTTTAATGAGGAAATGGGTTAATTATTCCACAGTGGTTCCAATAAAAGAAAAAAAATTGAAAATGGTAGTACCTGAAAGAATTTTCCCAGGCAAAAAGAAAAGGAGGAATTTGTGCACTACTCAGAATTTTAATTTGGATGCAAACGTATTTGTCTGATTGAATCAGAATGTATAAACTAGGAGGTGGTAATATTGTAGGACAATTTTAACTGTTGACTTTAAACAACTCAAAAGTAATATTCGAGATAGATAATAACTGCATTCTTTCGGGAAATTCCACCAGTATAGTTTATTTGGAAATTTACCAAATGATTTACCTGCTGCACCATCTCTATGGGCTTAGTATCTCTAATTGACGTTGATGATAGAATGTTTTTTCATAATTGCAAAGATAATAATAGTGTCTCACCTTCTGCAAGTGACCATTGCAGACATTGACATCACCCAATATGGAAAGTACTTGGGTATTTTTTTGGTTTGGACAGTATTGATGACCGGGTTATACAAACTGGTCAATGAAGGCGATGGAACATTTGCCCCAGGGCCTATCTTCAGGTTAGGTCAGAGGACCTCATTAGAGCAATGATTGGGCTTCTGCTACTGAACAACAACCACCCACCCACGGACAGCACAGTTGCTTCAAAGTCTGGATGAAGGAGAAAGCCAGGGTTAACCTGGGCTACTACAGCAAGCAAATGAGGCATGCCAAATGAATGAATGAATGAGTACGCTCTTCTGTAGCGCATGGCTACCCTCAGGCATCCCAGCGCTGTAAGACCCAAGAACAAAATTAAAGACACTCAATGAAACAGGAATGTCTTCAGTAGCTTCCTGAAGGCCAGATGATTAGATGCACCATGCTGAATCTTCAAGAAGCCATTAGAACCTTATAACAAAATTCCCAAGAAACAAAAAGGAGATTATAAATGTTTCTTTACTTTGATTGAAATTGTATCCTTTTCATCAGGCTTTCTGGGGGAACAGTAGCTGTCCAATATGTAGAGAGGACGTGGCCTAATGGCTAGGGTGGTCAACCTTGAACCTGGGTTCGAGTCTCGGCAGTGGCTCTCAACATCCTGTGAATCTGGCCAAATCACTTAATTTTCCCGTGCCTAACAAAATTAATGTGTCCATCTGTAAAGGAACTGGTGCTCATGTAAAGCGCTCTGATACCTTCGGGGAGAGTTTGCGGTATATAAAGATCCCCCCAAAAATATTCTACTCCTCTTGTTGGCTACAATACAAGCTATCTAGCAGTCTTTGAAGTCTGAAAGGATGGAGAAGTGAAAAAGATGTTATGTTAAGTTATTAAAATTTATTACGCACACAAATCACCGGGGAGGGGTATCTCAGCGCGGAAGCCAGGAGACAGCAAAATCAAAGCATGTAAAATTGATTCACAGTTGAGGAGGCATCTTATTCCAATAGAATGGAGCCAGGAAAGAGAACGACCTACCCTCTGACTGGGACCACCTGGCCTTGAGCGTTTAGGTCTTGCCACAAAGTATTATAGAATAAAGGGCATAAAAATGGAACATGAGACCTGATGACATAATTCACCCTTTCAAAGAGCATAACAATTCGCCCACAACAAGTACAAAATAATGGCATTCTACTCTCTTGAGCAGACTGTTGAAGCCTTCACGACACTCATGCTACCAGGGCCAAGACCCTTTACAGGATGTATCCTATAAGAAGAGTTAGAAGTGACAATAACATTCCGCCAACCACTGAAAATTATATTCCCACCATCGTCTTTGGAACGACCTCACATAATCTACTGCTAGGGTTATGATAGCAGCTTTGAAAAGAGACAACCTGAAACCTAGATGTATTCTTCCGAGCAGCACTGCTTATCCAGCATATGGGGCCAGATCACCTAAAGCTGCTCTCAATAGCTTTCCACAGAACAAAATAATTGATGATAAAATGATAATGGCAGGAGAACACAAAAAAATGCAACTACACTGTGGGCTAACTGGAAACTACTGGAAGGACCTGTACACACGTGGAGCAGATAAGACTAACGTTTGACTAATAATTCGGGTGCCAACTTCTGGGGACTTTTGTCCACACATTGTATACAAGATGGGCACAAGATATAGACTTCAATGAAAGCCCAGTAAACACTGAGAGCTCCTCTACATTTCTGGTTGCCTCAGTGGTAGCACATCTGTTACAGCCACAAGATAGACCCTACAATGAGATCACAATACACACTGAGGATTCATCATCTACATTGCTGCTTGCCTCAATTATTGCACACCTGCCATATCCAAAATATATACCCTACAGTAGGACCCTAATATACATTGAGAACTCCTAGCACACTTGCCATAGGAATGGTTAATAGGTTCTAATTTTGCAAGCCGTGTTGCCAGGCCTTTCTTGCAATGCTGACCTCTGCTTGTGCATGCTCAGTTGCATGATACAGTTTGCTTGTGTGTCTACTGCAAAGCATGGTGTGAAAGGTAAAAAAAATCTGTGACTTGTCTACCTCGCATATTTTTTATTAAACGTTTGGAGCTTTGCAAATCATTAAGTTTCAGTGAGCGGCACCACCTGCAGCTCTTTGCTACTGTGGGGAAAGAGCTTCACAGAGTAATAGGATATTCTTGCTAGTAGGGTCCAGTGCCCAGGCAAAATGGTGGGATGGGGGGTGGAAGGGGTACCGGGGACGACAGATAAACATTTTATTTAATGTACCTGCCATATCGCCAGTCTTCCGCTCCTCTCTGTCTCCAATTCACTGCAGGCACAGGCTCCCAGACTCCCCTGCTGCCAATCTTGATGCTATTCTCATGCTGCTGGATTGGCCTGAGTACCCTCAATTTGCACTCCCAATGAGACTGGGTGCCTGTGCCTGCTGTCTCCAACCCGGCAACGCAGCTCGGGTTGGGTACAGTTTCAGTGCGCATGTTGGTTTCACCGTCCTGAAACGGCCAGCCAAAACCACATGTGTGCTGAATGCAGTGTGTGCAACCACTCTCCTCAGTATCTGTCATCCCCACTGGCAAAGTCCCCAGAGACTCAGCCAGGAAACAAAAGACAACAATAAACCCAGATTTATTACCGTTCTCTTTTTCTTTTCTTTTTTAGGCTGCTGGCAGAGGGTCTACATTTCTCTGCCATAGCAGAGGAGCTGCTGCTGATTCTGGCATTGCTTACCTGCTGACCAAACCGTCCCTTGTTCTGGTCCCCTAACACAAAGTCTCCTGGGAGGCCCAGCCATCATACACCCGGCCTTAACAGTGCCAGTAATTTTCCCACTAGCACTCAATGAACCAGCCCGACCACTGCTACCACAGTCCTTGGAACCTCTTCCTAGTGATCATTGGAAATTGAAATTCCTGTTCTTCAATTTCTGCTACAGGATGTCCAGGCAACAGGATAGCCCTGAGAAGTAAATGTACATGGGGATATGGGCCAGACGTTTTTACTGCATCTTATGTAGTTGGGTGATATAGGACCACTTAATTAAATTAAACAACAGCAAATATTTTGTGGTTAAAGATAATTGTAGGGGTCACAAAAATTGTCCCTTCCCTACTGCTGTGGGTATTGTTAATCTCTGGGCTGAGTGTTGTAGCTCAGCGGACCCAACAATTCAGATTTCTTTTCTGAGCCAAAGTGCTTTTAAGAAGCAAGATTGCAAAGTTAAACTCAACTGGGGCAGGTTTGCAAGGCCTTATGTCATGGTATGTTATGTTATCTTCATTTATATTTTGCCTTCTACTATTAGTCTATCACTGCAGTGCTTTTTTAATCTGGTTGGCATTCCGCTCGGTTCTGGAATCTCCATCGATTGGAAGTGTCAGATTTTTTGGTAGTGTATGGTTAGTAGAGATTTGTTAAATGCTGGTCTAGTAATGGTTTGGGTAAGTTGACGTGAATGTAAAATGAGGTTAATCCTGCAAAAGACCTTTGTGTTGTGATATGTCTAAGTGTTTTGAAAGGAGCCCTCTTCATTTTTTTCATTGTCCTGGGAGGTCAGTGGCCCATGAACTGATCTACGGAGATCATTTTCTAGTCTGCTTTGCAGGCAGATATATAACTTTAAAGTAATGTATTGGACATGATAATGTATGTATCTGAATGGTTCTAAGATGTATGTTTATGGGTCGTGAGAAGAGTTGATTTGCCAATGCTTTTCCAACTCGTTGTCTTTAATGGTGTGTTGTGAGCATTAGGTTGTAAAAAGTCTGCCTAATATGTTTTATTGGAAAAAGCAAGTTAATGGGAGGGGAATAAATGGAAATGTCTTGCAGAGTGAGAATTACTTGGTGGAAATACCTATGGTAGCTGATTGTGACATTTCAGAGTTATATTGAGTGTACACGGGTGGTCTGTGTCAGGCATGTGCAACATAGGTGGCAGAGCATTCAGCTGCACAGCGGCACAACTGTGGAATAACCTCCCATTTAACATCAGAGAACGAGAGGATTTCGTACAGTTTAGAAAAAAACTTAAAACCCATCTTTTCCCCAGGGTGTAGTGTTAAATCACTTGCGGTAGGTAATCTCTGCGTGTGTAGTGGAACCGTCGGTCTTTTCCGTGCCAGGATACCTGTGGGGTGATAGAGCACTTTATAAATACTGGATACATTACATAGGACCAGGAGGAAGCAATCCATGCTGGATTTTCAAGATATTCACGTTTGAAAAATTAACTCAGAATAATTTAAAGTAGAATTTATTTGCCATAGCCAGTGTTAATTCTGAAAATCTTGCTTAGATCTGACCATCCTGAACCCACAGTAGACATCCCCTGAGCGGATGAGTACGGATTGGGTGACTGTATAAATTGTGTAGCATACTTTGGATTTGGGACCTATTTCTAGCCTAGGTACAGATGTTTATATGATAACTCATAGACAGCTGGTTGGCTGGACAGGAAGGTAGCTGTAGAAATGCTGTAGAGACAAGGCTGGTGGTTAGAAAGACAGGTATTGAGAGACTGAGAGCGAGAGAGAAAGAGAGAGAGAGAGATCATTTAATTTGAGCATGCATATGTGTAGGAGTTAGAATCAGAGTGATGACCACATTTGGGGCTGTCAGAGGATTAATGATGAATGGTCTTCTTTACAGAGACACTAGGGGGCATATTTATGAGTTCTGGCGCATCTCTGCAAATCAGCAGGGATGCGCCAGAACAAATGCGTCACGCAAACCTACCCTTGCATCACGGGGGATGTGCCGCATTTACAATGCGGTGCGCCGTGGTGCAAGGGTAGGCAGATGCGTGACGCATCTCGTGACGTAAGGGTGGCGCATCGCTGGAGTCGCGTCGCAAGCGCAACGCGACTCCAGCAATGCTCCGGTGTGCCCTATACTTAACGTGCTGCGTCAGTCCTTACGCCTGCTTCAAGCAGGCGTAATGAATTGACGTAGCAGCGTCGCACAAGTGCCTGCGTGAAATCTTGTAGATTTCACGCAGGTACTTTTGGGAGGCGCACCTGCCCCGGAACGCCCACCCTGCACCGGAACGCCCACATGTGGCGCAGGGCTTTACAACGTGACGCATCTGCCTAGATGCGTCACGTTGTAAATGGGTCGCAGGGATGCGCCAAGTTTACACCACCGTTGCGTGACACAACGGCGGCGTAAACGTGGCGCAAGTCCGACATAAATCTGCCCCTCGGTTCCTGGGAATCCCTTGTGAGTAGAAAGCCAGTCCCACATTCCCCTTTGACTGTGTCTGCACACAAACCACAGCCAGCTGCTTCTCCTCGATTACTTTTGTCTTTGAGGTTCACATGCTGAAGAAGATGGCAGCAGTTAGAGTTGGCTCTAAGTGGCTTACTTCCATTGATGTCCCTAATGGTTCTGGCTTGTGAAAGGAGATAGATGTCCGTATTTAAATATGAGTTTTTTTTTAATGCTGTTGATCATGCCCTGACTTACTCCCAGCTTAAGGCTAGACTACAAGAGAGTCGAAATTCATCCTTGGATTCATATCATGGAGCGATTTGCACAGTGCAAATATTGGTGCAAACTCATCAGAAAGTACTCTCCAATTACTGTACCGACTGAGGTTGAAATCAAATTTAAATACATTTCAAACACATGAAGCACATTTGTCTCTACAAGCAATACAGAGCGAGGTAAAGTTTCAAACCATAAAGGTTTTTTAAAGGATATGCAAAGTTACAATCTCGAATCGTTAGTATTAATTGTAATAATCAACAATCAAAATATGAATGCAGTAATCAATATATAGTTCAATAATTCAATGTCAATAAAAGCAAAGGCAAACTACTATAAAGTTGCCTCAAAAGGAAAGTTAAGTAAAATCACTTCTTCTATAAGCAGAGAAACCTACTCTGTTGGATTAGGGAAAATCCTGCTAAGTCGTCAGGAAAAAAGTGTTCTACTGATAGAGTGCGCAGGTCACCCGGCTATAATTTTACCATATGCACATTTGGGCCCATAAATTCAATTTACCATATTTATTAATTAGGTAACCTACACTCTACTACCAGTAACCCAGTTCATTCCTATTTATTCCCAATGTACCCGATTTACCAATCCTCGTCACGGGTACCTATGATCACAATGGATCAGGGAGCAAGCTGAAAAGATAAGCAGTCATCAAAAATACAATAAACTTTATAATATTTGCACTCCTTATAATAACCACAGACTCGGGAAGTTTTGAAAAACCTTTATCTAGTTCTCTTCAAAGTCAGAAAGCATGAAATTCACAGTGAGTAAACTATCAATAACCAAGATCATGAAAAGTGTATATCCATGTAAGAATAAAATAAGGCCAACCATTTAGAAGTCTAAAGGGAAGGGGGAACAGGGAACATACTATAGTGAACTCACAGAGGGCCCGATGTAGGAGCACTAATACCGGTCGGAAACGGCCGAATTCGGCCGTTTCCGACCGGTATTACGGTTTTCTTATGTAGGGGGCTACATAAGTACAGATTCAGTAATTTTACCGATTCTGTACATTTACCGATTCGGTAAAATACTGAATCGGTAAATGTACAGAATCGGTAAATAGAGATGTAGGTGGCACTCTGAAGAGTGCCACAGGCCTTCAAGAGTCGGTATTTTACCACCCAATCCAATTGGGTGGTAAAATACCAAATCCAGGTGTGCATGCACATCTGTGCATGCACACCTGTGCAATGTGACACACAGACATGCCCTTAGGGCATGTCTGTGTGCCACATGGCACACAAGCCTGTAATCGGGGTGCTAGAGGGTGTCAAAGTGACACCCCCTGCACCCTTGCAAGAATAGGTAATTACCGAATCTGTAAATACCGATTCGGTATTCCACATTGATTCCTATGGGCTTCAAGGCCCATAGGAATCAATAGGGGATACCGAATCGGTATTTACAGAATCTGTAAATACCGAATCTTACAGATTCGGTATTTACCGAATCAGAATTACCTACATTTCCCCCCCCTCTAATTTACCACTTCTTAAATTCCGAATCGGTATGATTCGGTATTTTAGAAGTGGTAAATTAGATTTACCTACATCGGGCCCAGAATCTTTACTTAGAAAGGTGTTTCTAAAGGACGGGAACATAAGGAGCATACTAAAATGTCAAATTTATCACTGTTAATGAAGTGGATAAGTGACAAGGAACTCAATGTGAGATGACGATAATAGGAATATCCATCCAACTAAGGGGAAGGAAAAATGGAACACACTAACAATTCAGGAATGATCTCTTCGGTTCAGTAAAGGGAAAGTAAAGAGAAGGAACATCTATTTATTCAGAGACAGTACTTTTTTGTATTCAACCTAAAGGGTAAGGAAAAATGGAACATGCTAATAATGGCACTTTCACGACTTCAGTAATTTGTCACAAGGGAAGGGTAAAGAAAAAGAACATATGCAATTACAACTTGAGCAAGATTTCAGGGAAGGATAAGGAAAAAGGGCGCAAGTGTGTTTCCCTCACAGATTTATATTTACCTAGAACGGTGTGGAGACCAACCCTGGCCACGGGTCAGTTAAGGACAGAAGAAACCCCAAGGAATGCAGTCGCCAGTAGGCCAGCAGGTGCAGAATGGAAACCCAGGATAGGAAAACCAGATTAGGATCGGGACAGGACCACCAAAGTTGAGACCAGCACCCGCAGTTCAGTTGCAACGCCTGCGCTACACCTTCTCTGCAGCTATCAGTCAAAACCCCGATTGGGTTCTCGAATTCCCCAGCAAAGTGCTCCGCATCACCTCTGTTTCTCGATCAACTATTGAGTGCGTTGGTTCAGTGACAGGTCAGCTATTCGGACAAGTCGGACAATTTCTCTAGCTCAACCTAAGCTAGTTATACTGTTTTCGGGTCAGTGTTCCATCCCTTAAATGTTACAAGTGTAAGGATCCCCAATTTCGATTGGACAAGACAGAGGACAGGTCATCACACTTCCTAGGATTTGACTTTCTCAAGCCCATTATTTGCATTTTCAAGACCGCCCCATGAATTTCAGGTTCCCATGACATGTTCTTTACACGTAACAATGGTGAATTTATTAATTTATACATTGTAATACATTTGGTAAAATTCAGCTTCTTCTACTAGGTGAAGGTGCCTCTTCCCAGGCGCATTCTGGCTTGGACTTCTGTGTTGGCGCGGGTTCAATGTCACAGAGTTCATCCTCTGGCTGAAGACTGTCATGCGCAGAAGAGATTTTCAACATGGAGTATTCCCGTCCCTCATGCCCAAGGATTTAGGATACATGAAAAGTAAATAGAAACAGTTTTAAAACACAGAAAAAAATGAATGCACTGTATACCATGAATCCCTATACTACTCCCATTACTTTATAATAACTATAGCATTAGGATTAATGCAGAACGAACAGCTTAGCAAAAGCAGCGATGCAAGCTTCAGGCATGTGAGAACATAAAGCAGCCATTTTAACTTTACTGCCCAAGTGCAAAAAGGTTTCCCACCAGAACTGAGAGTACGTCACGTCACATGGGTATGACCGACGCATGCGCAGAAGAAATTCCCGTGTAGCAGCAGCCATTTTAGTCGCAAGCGTATTACGATTAGGAAACACATAGACAAGCGTCACTGGGACACCCCGTGCAAAGTGAAAATATGCAAATTTAGTAAAACAAACATGTTGGTTACATTATTAACGTTATTCGAGGTTCATGAGTTCAAGCAAGGCGCTGTACGTGCGAATCCTTGCTCCATCACTACCATGAAGCCCAGTGTAGTGGCATCTGCTCTCAAGTCATCTACTGACAAGTAAGGAACAAGTGGGATCTGCCGAAGAGTCAGGCAAAGACGATTCTGGACAATCTTCTACATTACAATAGCTTAAATCACACATTTCTAACATTTTGCTACACCTATACATGATTCTCAGACGAACAACCAATCAGGTTAAGGCCCAAAGTGATAACACAAATTCATTAACTTCACACCGTATACACAAAAAAGGTACTATAAGCGTCCATCTGACTTGCAGTTATCTACATTCGTCCAAGGCTGTGCTTGGCAGGTGCTCTGCAACAGCTTGCTAACATATTCTGCTAGGATCACATGAAAGAAAACATTTTCATTTGAAACAGAACACCAAGGACACATCATAATACACCTGGAGCCGACTTCTGCTGAAACAACAAAGACATGTTAGGAAAGCAAGATGGCAAACAGACGTTAACCATTTTAAAATCCGGCCTATATTGAAAATCGCACACCTAAGCATAAATTACAGACAGTAAATATAATTGTGTTAGCACCTGTAAATGTTGAGGCCTGAGTATCTTGGACCAGAATATTGTGAAGGTAAACATTTGTTTACTATTCTTAACTTCACATATATGTACATAAACAACATACATGTATTTTCAATATACGTGGATGTGGGGTTAAGAATAGTAGATCCTTACTTACCAATATGTAGTAACCTTCATATTATTTTGTTCCTCGATATCAAAGTCTTGATATTTTGAGTGCAACAGTATTTTGTTCTAGATTTTCTGACATACAAACCGAGAGACTCAAGCAATTCTCTGTGAAGTCAATGTGTATGATCCAAACGTGGGGAAAAACTGGGACGTGTTGCATGTTCCATTAAACAGCAATTATTGTCTATACCGATACCCCTTTGTGGTCATATTGAAAGGCAGGAGCTTAAGTTCCATGAAAACAGTAAAATCAGGGCAGGTTGCCAACTCAGGTAGACTAAAAATGTCCTTCTCATTAGGGTACTGTATGGTGGTTGTGGCAAACTCAAACGGTGTCACCTAGTGAGTTACAGATCCCTCACCCCCACACACACAATTTATGATTTCTGAGGCTTTCAGATTAGCGGTATGGGTAGTAAGGAAAGCAGTTGTGGGGTCATAACTGGACTGGAGTGTATACAGGCTGGCATCATGCCTGAAATAGTTTGTTCAGGGGCAGTGGACATCTTTCAGCTGATAAGATCATAAACTGAAAGATTGGGAATGCCACCTTTCTCTTTTTAGTTTAATGGCTGGGGTCAAATTAGATTTGTCTATGCCTTTGAGGCATGATCAACCTCATCAATTTGTCTTTGTGTGTTTTGGTTTTCTAAAGCTCAAACTTGTGTCTAAGTGGTGTAATTCAAACTGGGCCTAAGGCCACAATTGAAATACACATATCTACCTCTACCTCCAAATTACAAGCACAAACATGTGGAAGCAATAATTCCTCTAACTTGGAGGGCTAGCAATGTGCAATTACCTTATTGGTAAAACATGAAATACTACACAAGGAAAACAAAGTTGGGTAAACCAGTCTATTTTAAATGCTATCCAAATGCTATCCAATCAAAGTAACTGGATATCATTCAGAGCTCAAAGTAGAGATGCGTCCATGGAAATGCTCCGCAGACATTGAAGACTTTAAATAATGTCGCTGATCTTAAGAAGTTAGGTATGAACACGTGCAGAACATGTTGACTGCAAGAACCCAGAAGCCTCATGAGCTCAACTAACTTACAGGGTGAAGAAAGATAAACAGATGCGCACTATGTGTAAGGTAGGCCATGCTGGACAGAATCTGGGCATAAAGATGTAAACAAGGCTGTTGTTGCACGAGTGTGGTGATACCAAAGGTAAGGCCCAACCTTTCTGCAATCTAAAGCTCCATCTTCAAGAGAGAAGAGTGAGTGGGATGTGGACAGCAATCAGTGAGAAAACTTCCTATGTCCAAATATTCAAAGCTTCAGGGTAAAAATCTTTGCATGGGTCTATGTCTGTATGTACGAATATGGTATTTGGATAGCGTGCATTTAGCTAGAACTAGCTTAGCTGAACTACTATTTGACAATCCAAGCAGGATGGAAATTGTTTAATGTTTCATAGGTGGGCATGTCATTTGATGCACCTCACAATTACATTTATGGTGTGCGAATAGCAGCACAGCGGCTGGCCTTATGCCCATAATTGGGCATAAACACAGTGGTGGCTCCTCCACCATGGCGGAGGACCGTTGCCCCACTGCTGTGTGAGCAGTTCAGAAAGGAAAAATAAACTGATAGTACTGCAATGTTATTATCATTTTATTTTTCCGTTCTGACTTAGTTCTAGGTGCATAGCTGGTGGGCCTGTCCAGAGCAGGGGGAGGAGTGGTGGGCACTCTCTTAAGTGCGCATGTTGGTTTAGCCTGCCGTCTATGGCTGGCCAAAGAGTCAGGCACACTTAGCATCTTCTCCACCCGGCTGTATTGCACAGCCTGTGTGGAGAACATGCACAGAATCCCAGTCCCTGTCTGAACATGGAACCATGTCACTCAGACCAATCATGATGCTGCTGACAGACTGGTGACAGTAGTGTCGTGATTGGCTAGGGGAGTCAGGGAGGCTGTGTTCTTCTTGCTTCCCTGCGTCATCGACAGAAGAAGGACGGAGGAGAGGCGACAGCCGGCCGGCCTGCAGGTATGTGATTTTTTTAATGTATTTTTCATCTCCCCCCTCACCCCTGTTAAGTAGCAGCCGACACTGGTCAATCATGCAGACAACAATTCACATGAACGCTCTCTTCCATATCTAGGTGCCTCCTTTTTGCTCTGGAGTCAGGAATACCATGTTAGAATATGTTGTTTCAAAATCAATTTTGCTATGTGATTCAAAACCTCCTTTCTCAAAGCAGCATAGAGTGCACCTAGAAATGGGTTACTAGACTACAACTTCGATTCACTTAGTCAGCTGTGTGGAATTGGAAAGCAACAGAGGGGGATATATGCAAGGAAATGGCGGAGTGAGGCGTTAGCCTTTATGGTTTACGGCCTCATTCCGCCACTTCTGAAACGCAAGGCTGGACTATATTTACAACGATATGGTGCAGCCTTGCGTTTCCCCCTGCGATGGCACTACACTTCAGTGTAGCATCAACGCAGGCATCCTTGCACCATTGCAAGTGTGTCTGCGTGCAGGGGAGGATTGTTTATGTGCAGGGAGGTGTCCCTTCCTGCACATAAACAATCCTGAAATGCCACTTTGTCACTTTCACGTGTGCTGCTTATTTAAAAGATTTTTTATGGACAGGAAGGGGGACCTTCCTGTACATAAACAATCCATGGCATTTTGCTTTTTCCATGTGTGCTGCACAAGGCAGCACATTTTCCATGTGTGCTGCACAAGGCAGCACACATGGAAAAAGCAAAATCGAGGAGAAATATGCATTTCAGCTTGTTTCCCCGACCACGTTTTTTCTCTGGTCTTAATTTTGGTGCGGCCTCCTATGTACGCTGCCCTTGTACATAGGGAGCAGCATCAAAATCAATGGTTGTTGCAGTAGAACACCCACCACAACACCCACTGCCCACCCCTTTTACGCTAACCATAGCATGAAAGGGGGCCTTTTTTACAAGGCAGCATTAACACCTCGCATGCTTATGACGGAACCACGCTGTCATGAGCAACGGGCGTCGTGTGCTCATGCCGGCGTGGTTCCATCATGCTGCTGCCACTCCGCCCACACAGCACTAATTCCTCGCCTGTGCAGGCGAAATAATGAGCAGGCGGGGTCATGACGGAACCACGCCGTCATGAGCACATGCCACCCGTGACTCATGGCGGCGTGGTTCCCTCATGAGCACCGCAGCGCCATGTTCGCCCTCTAGCCCTCCCGCGCCACAGCGGAATTCGCGGCACAGGGAAGGGGTTAAGCCATGTTAAGTGGCTTAACGCTGCTTTGTAAATAACGCAAAGGCCCGATCGTCACCACAAGATCGATAAAAGTGATGTTGTGGTGGTGATAGGGGCTTGTACATATGCCCCAGAATTTGATTTAGGGGTGTGAAAAGCCACATCATTGTTCTTTTAAAAAGCAACATTTCAGGAAACGTTTTGCGAAATTACAAGTAATGTTCTCGAAAAAGACTTCAGGTTCTTTAAAGGGGCAACTGAACGTGAGGGCACACCTCATGGTTAAAGGGCTATTGAGATGCCAGCAAACAGGTGGATTTGTGGAGAAAATGTCTCCATTCACACATTTCTGTCCGACCCTATGTTAGGCGAGCTATTTTGCATTGTATGAAAACTATGTGGGCATAGCTACATTTTTGCAGACTGGTGTAATCTCTGCAAGACACAGGTCAGACCTCTGCAGGTCTGCTCAGCGCATCATCTAGACATGTTTGATGAAAGAAAGGAGAAGATAAAACAAGAGTACCATTACATTTATAGTATCATTGTGTGTAAAACAAAAAGCTGAGGAAGATCATATTATTATTAGTAACATGAGTGAAAATACCTACAACAACAATAATAAAAATAACAATCACATTATTATAACAACAATAATAATACATTATAATAGTAATAATACTAATAATAATACTAATACCAATAATAATAATAATAATAATAATAATAATAATAATAATGATAATATGAACCCAGGTGATTTTTCATTCTGTGGAGAAAGTCATGAAGAGCCTGTGAGCCACACCCGCTTGTGAGAGGTTAACCTCGTGGATTTATCCTCAGCTCCCTCGTGAAACTCATAACATTTTCTTTACCCAGCGCCTTTGCAAGCTCTGCACACAGTTCATCACACAAAATGCTCCGAGCTGTCTGCAGATTTCATTTCTCCTCCTCTATCTCCGTCTTTTTTCCTACATTACTTTGGCAAAAAGTGGAAGTGATTGTAAACATATTACCTTGAAACAGAGTTGGGAAATGCATGAACCTAATGTGGCATGCAGTGACGCATGGCCTGGCCTGGAAGGGATGCGCGCGCGCGCCTGCTGCTGGCTCGAGCGCAGAAGATAAACGTGTGGCGGAGGGATCTGTGGCTCGCGCCCGTGCGATGGCGCACCACTACCAGGGGTCTTTATAACAGGCTCTGGGCCTTGAGGGGATTCTGCAATCAACCGGAAAGTGGCCATTAGCTGCCCCCGATAAAATAATAATTTGAGTTTTTTCCATAGTGTCTGAAACCTTGTCTTTCTATTTCATAGCTCGGTCAATAACAGATATTGTTACGCAGAAATCTTAAGCAGCTGCAATTTTTAGACCGTTGTTGTGCATCACTCTCTTTATGCACCAACTTGCCTGGTCGATATCGAAACAAAAATTCTGTTTCATTTGGAGGGGCACAATAATGTATTAATGCTCAGTCGGTGACATGGCCCAATGAATGACAGAAACGGTGGACCTTATTTAGACAGTTGAAAGCGGTACTCCATCACAGACGTCACTGCTATACTCTCCATCCTATAACAAGTGCATAATAGTGAATGGCACTTAAAATATGGCAGATTTGTTATCCACCATATTTTGACAGAGCACCCAATTTGAGAAGCTTGTCAGATAAAGGTCAGTTCTTTCTTGAATTCTTATCTCTCACCTTGTGTTTAATGTCTGTGTTTGATACAATTTTAACTTCTGGTATGGCCAATGCATATTTTTTTACGATCAAATAAATCGCTTCCTCTAGGTTGCAAGTAATCTGTTTCCTCAAATGTCGTGAATTCCACTGTAAGAAACTGGGGGGCATAATAGCAAGGGGAATGACGCCGCTTTAGTGGCACTTTCTGCTGCTAAAGCGGCGTTATTTCTATCGCCCAATCAACAAGCTGTCGCTAACGTTTGTTAGCGACAGCTTACTGCCAATAGCGCCGGTTTCCGTACTGCTTTGCATGTCAGCGATAAACATCGCTAATGACATGCAAAGTGGGCGTTCCCAACATCAAAGCGACTGAAAACAGTCAGTAACTCACATTCCCCCTATTACCAAGTCCCGCAGAGTGAAACAATAACTCGCGCTAACCGTGAATATCGCCTGAAAGTTACAACTTCTAAAATCCCTACTTAGGCATGCATATAATGGGAGGTGGATTATGGGGTTACGGCCGGATGGCCTTATAAGCAAGCATTTTGCTGTATTGCCAGGAAGTTCGCTGGTTTTTCAGCAATGTCTGGCTGTTTCCCATGCTATTGCGGGAATATTTAATGCCCTAGCGCTATTCGTTGCTAATACAGCATTAGCATGGCAAAATATTCCAGAGATAGCCGGCGATAAAACTATTCGCGCTAAGCGGCGCTCTGCGATGTTTATCACAGTTTGTTGGTAATATGGCCCTGGGTGATTGGTTGGGAAGAGTGGAAGCCCTACTCAAGCAACAACCAAAACCCTTGTCAGGGTGAACACAGAAAGTCACTAAATTAATCTCATTTACCCTCTGGGCACTTCGAACATAAGCTGTCAGACTTAACTTATATCCAAAGGCGGGTTGTAGGAAATGTACGAACAACAAAAAGAAAATACCTTCAAAAAATTTAAAGAACGCGGATATCCAGAAACCACGTTGAAACAAGCTGTAGACAGGATACAAGCCATGAACAGACAACCTCTATTAACACCAGCAGACACAAAGGAAGAATGGAGATCAGTGTTCGTCTCTAAATATTCCACAAGAAGCCAAAACATCAAAAGAATCATCTTAAAACATTGGCCGTTACTAGCTCTAGAAGAAGATTTCCATGGAATTTTCACTCTCAATCCACGGTTCGCATATGAAAGAACTAAAAATCTCAAAGAACTCTTGAAACAAAAACCCACCTCATTCCCAAAAACATACAAAGGCACCCTACCATGCCACAATTTTGGGAACTGTAATTCAATCATTAGAGGGAATGAAATCACCCACCCATCAAGTGGTACCAAAATCAAAGTACAAGTCAATGGCACGTGCGACAGCACAAATTTAATCTACATGTTGAAATGCCCATGTGGACTTCCATACGTGGGTAAAACCTCAAGGAAAGTAAAAATTCGACTAACAGAACATCAAAGTAATATTAGATTGAAATCAGCTAAATCTACAGTCGCAGTACATTTCAATGAACATCAACATAATCCAAGCCAGTTAAGATATTGTATACTTGAGGTGGTACCGATACTACGAGGCAGAGACAATGATCAACATCTTTTGAGAAGAGAACTCTATTGGATACATAAACTTTCATCCACCACGCCAAGAGGATTAAATGAACGGCTGGAATTTAGCTGTTATTTATAATAGACTGAGAAATTTACATTCTTGATTTACAATCACCAGGAACATTTTTCATATCGTTTTTATCCTTTGTATTATTTTCACGTTTTAGCCATTCTTTTTACTTCATTGGTAAAATAATATGTAAACTGTTTTATACGATGTGCACACTTATCGACACTTATTTTCATTCACGCTTTAACACACTCGATCGTTAGTCATTTACCGAAGACACAACATTTCACATTTCACCACACCTTCGCGGTAACACGTGATCACCTTCTGGCCTATTACCATCGAGGCTACAATTTTCATGAGCAACACACTCTTTCCGAGCTCTTAACAGCACAGATCTTTTACACAATTTAACATTGGTTTTATGTTATTAACATCAGTCACTCCGACGTATACATACATCTTGGACACTTTAAACTAGCACAACTACACGTGACTATTGTTTCGCCAATCACTGTCCGGAACACTTTCCGTCTAATCACATGATCTTGAACACCCATTTAGAGCACAGCTAACAGCGTCCGGACATCTCCGGTACACTGAATTTCCGCAGCATTGAGCACCGAAAGGCTCCGGTCTTTTACATTGTGGTAAGCCCCCGTTTTTCAAATTGGACTCTACATGTCCTAATTTACGAAAAAGCTCTACCGTTAAGACGGAAAAATTACAACGATTATTTTCGTTGACAGGTCACTTTATTTATGGGAACCCGATAAAGAACTAGACCCATAACAGGTCAGATTTTGGAAAATTAAAACACTGCATGTGACGCATTGTAGATGCACAACTATATTGCGAGCGCACTTTTAGTTAAGCACCGCCGAACACCGAGTGCACTTTAGAATGGTCACCTTTTAAAGCATAAGACAACCGTTTTGCACCATTGCTTCACACTCAGTTCACGTATCCATTCACCTTTTTGACCCACGAAGTAAATTTCTTTCTCTAGCGTGCATGAAGTCATAAGAGTTATACCTGATGACCCACATTGGATACTCCTATTCTCCTTTGTGAATGAGGACAAACGTGTTACATGTGATTAACATAAATATTACGTTTCTGTACCATATGTATTTTGTTTGATAAGCAAATTGAAAACTGTACTTGGTTACTTTCAGACACTACACGGCCCCTGAGGAAGGGCTACGCCCGAAATGCATTGGGCCACTATGCCACAGGCATGAACATTATGGTATTAATAATGTGATGAATTAAAATAAATAAGAATAAGCTCAACCACGGAAAAAAAAAAAAAACTTTTAATCATTTTCTTTCTTCGAATAAATCAGAGAACTATTCTTTTGAGTGCCCTGGAGGGACACTGGTCTCAAGGGAAACAGTGCTATTATACGTACACTTAACTTATAGGCATTGTGTAAAGTATTTAGGCAGCACACACACAGTAAAGATATGAAGACACAACACAAGAAGTATCTCAAACAAATTCAGTAAAATAGAGTACATTTTATTAAATAGAATGACAATGAAGCAAAAGACATCCATTCGATAGTACCAGAGTTATGATTTTTTTTATTTCTTTTCATGAAAAATAGGTCCAAAATGAAAAATGCACAATCCACAGGTATCTGGTCGCATGACACCAAGACAAAGTCACAAATCTAGGCCGACCACAATGGAGCACAGTCTGGATACAGACACCAAGTTCACCCCAGTCCAGAATTACCTTCGGAATTTGAAGACATTTTCAAGATTTCTTGGAAAAGTTAGAGTCTTCAGTGGGGCCAGGTAGCAGGCTGTAGCGAGAGAGGACAAAAGGGAGCTGCTGGATCAAATCTCCACAAAGCCATTGATGATTGCGGGAAAGCTCAGAGCAGGAGAAGCTAGATTTTCCGACTTGAGGAGGTCTTCATCATTAATAGGGTGCTGGTCGTCTGCAAGTTCGGTGAGATGTCTACCTTCAGACTTTTCAGTTTTTCTGGAGCTTGGATCATCCAGCAGGAGGAGGCCTTAGGCTGTAGCCGGAGAGGGCTTCATGAGGCCAGATATCACTGCAGAGAGTTCACGCTGAAGAGGATTTGCTGCTGCTGAGAAGAACGAGGCAGGGAGCTGTGGTAAAGTCAATGCCATGGGCGATGCACCTTCGTCATGTTGGGGTGCAGGTAGGTCCCAGTCTTGTATTGGCTCTCAGAACAGTTTTTACTAAAATAATCTCTAATTCCCAGGTTTTCATTTTTGGTAGGAGGAAAAACACTCTAGTACCACATCAAGGTTCAGGGCCTGGGCAGTAGGGCACAACCAACAGGGACAAACAGCAGCATGAAGACAGCCTGTAGAGTCTCTGCAGCTTGTTGTGTCCATGTAGCTCACATAGGAGGCCGACCAGCTAGCCCTTGGAGTCACTCTGGTGCCCTTGGTTTCAAGGAGCAGGTTCAATATTAATTTCTCAGGCAGCTGGAAAGACCTTCATCTGAGTCTCCCACAGGTCCCGAAGTGATCTGATTCTGAGTCTTTAGGTGCCACCGTTTATCTCCAGTGCTAGCCTTTGGGTGGGGGAGGCAACCAGTGGCCCACTCCCAAACTAGTTCTGGTCAGATCCCTTTCCTTACTGTGTTTTGAGCCTAAATGTCTAGGATGCCAAAAGGCTGGTGTTAGGTTTGTGTGCGCTGCAGGAAAGGCCTTTTGAAATGAAATCATGGCTGCGTACAACCCCTCCCCCAGCCATCCTGCTAGGATGGTCCATCCTGTCACACCTAAGTCCCCTTTGTCCCAATGTCTGGAAGGAATCAAGAACCCATTACAAGAGAGACAGTCACAGTCATGTGACCCCGGCTATTGGCAGAAAGGCACTGTTGATCTGAGCACAGAAATGGAAACTTCCTAAAAGTGCACTGAAGTATACAAAAAGTTATGGATGGAAGCTTGAATTAATATCAGCCCCTGGTAGTTACTTGGGCTGCATACCAGTCATTTGTTATATTGCACATCATGCCACCTCAGCTTGGACTTAGCTGTATACAAATCAGTGTTGACCCTTCATTTTGAGTGTAAACATAATTTCACTATCATTTTCTATTCTAAAGTGAGCACATATTGAATGTAATGAGGCAACTCAATAATAGTCTATAGGAGAGTTAGCCTTACAACAGTGGAAAAGATTTTTAGGAGTTTCTCATTGCCAGGACGCGCAAAATGCAAACCCACATGATCTAGTGTTTAAACACTGTGCAACCTACCCCAGGAGCTTTTCAGGCCTATCTTAGGGAAGAGTTACCAGCATTGAACAGGACAATGTAGGCCTATGGAAACGTCAAAATTACAGATTAAAACTGTCCTGCAGGCTGTAGTAGCGGATGTATGACGTTACAACGCATGTTATTACAACGCATGCCTTTACGACGCAAGTTTTACAACATAAGTCGTTACAACGACTTGCGTTGGGGGGTGCTGGATAGGGAATAGTTTAATTTACTATTTCAACTCCAGTCCCCGTGGATAGTAGTGAGCGCAATTCGTTGTGATGACTTGCGTTGTAATGGTTGCGTCGTAATGGTAGTGCGTTGTAACAGTTGCGTTGTAAAGGATGTTTCCCGTAGTGGCAGGCCTGAAACATGTTTTAAGTACTATTTTCATAGGTGGCACAGTTAGTGCTGCAGGTCCAATAGTAGCATTTAATTTGCAGGCCCTGGGTATTGTGAAGGGTCAGGGACATAGAAGTACATTAAACATGGCAATTAGGTGTAGGTCAATTTTACCATGTTTGATGGCGAGAGCACAACCGTTAGCACTGGTTGGCAGTGGTAAGATGTACAGAATTCTAAAGCCAACAAAAAAACGAGTTCAGCAAAAAGGAGGAGTGAAGGCAAACAGTTGTGGGGAAATACCACACCAAGGATGTCATATCTCACACCCACTTAGGTCAGAAAAGTGTCTTTTGTAATTATATCTTTTGTCATTGTTCTTATTGCGTTAGCAGACACTTCTGGTGTGAACATGGGCTTCTATTGGAATTCTCCAGGGCATATTATCAAGCCCATTATCCCCGCTTTAGCTGCAGTTTTCTACCGCTAAAACGGCGATAATGTTAACGCCCTGCTTGATAATATGCCCCTGAGTTCTTCTTAAGGTCATGGTGCCATTGAATTCTTAGTGCAATTGAAAAAGTGCTGGCAAAAACAGCAGTTGTATGTATTAAACTCAGATATATAACTGATCTTATCATGGAATGATTAATAAATGATTGTACCCCTCCAAACTAAAGATCATTTTTGTTACTAGAATTCAACTTAGTGGCAGTACTTTCTAAATATTTATTTAGATCCCTTGGAAAATGTATTTCGACTCCCTGTTCAAAGCAATTTTGAATTTACTACCTGTTTTCAACTCACTCAAGACTATGTGATGCCAAACAATAGTGAATTATAAGATACACATTCAGAAATGAGGGTGCACAAAAACAGGTGAAAGATTCAGCTGCCCGGTGTTACCCAACCAAATAGTACCAAAACATAGCTAGAACTTTGCTTGATAAAGTTATTTATTTTTTCTCTCTGATTTACTTTTTTGCCTTGCCATGGTGTATCATTGAAGCTGTACAACTGTCTGGCACATACCTAAGTGTGATACATTCTGGCATAGACCCATCCTCTCAGTTGACACTATTACCTTAGGTGTCAGGAAGCACTCTAGGTGATATTTCTTATATATATTTTTAATCACATAATAAAAAAAGAATATACAAAGAGGAAATCGACTCAAAAACGATCCAGACAAGATGCCTGAAATCATGTTATGAGTTCTACAGCATGTGCTTTGCATTTAAAAGGCCTGAACGCCTTTGCTTTTGAAGCTCAGGGATATATATATTCTAAATCGACAGATGCCCAGCAGGAGATGTCTTGTTTTGGCAGGTTCTGAAAGCCAATGTCAGACTGGCCTATAGAGGCATCAGGCAGTGCCCGATGGGCTGGTCTCATAGGCCAGTGTGTGGGCTGTTTCTTTGGCTGTTTGTGGCCTGTTTGATGGTCTGCTTAGCCGGTTTTTACTGTTTTTTGCTTGTTATTGAAACAAACATTGTCGCAACAAGCTAAAATCCGTTTAGTGTTCCATACCTTGCCAATGCCTTCTACAGTGTGTCTTTACACGTGCACAACTGCACCAGTTTGCAATCATTGGCTTATTTTTTATCTTTCTAATTCACTAATGAGGCCACTTTCATTTCGCAGACCCTGCATATTTTCTGTCCCAGTCGGACCCTGCTGAAAGCGGGAATGTGTTGTGATTCCATAACAGACCACACCTTGCCGTGACCTCTCATAGATGGTAGGGGTTCAGTCATCACATATTGGCCCTGAGATACACTAGCAGATAGGAAGCCATTCAGATATCAAGGGTGAAGCTTTTTTTTTAATATAATAACTGTTTACTAAACATGTTTGTATATTAAATACAACATTAATACATAAACACGCAAATGTTATATGTACAGACAACATATGCATTCATGTTTAGATTGGCCATAGCTAATGTAGGCTTGCATTTTAAAATGGCTAACGCTGGATGCAACTTGTCTTGTAACACATGAACATGTATTTCTAGGTGAACCTGGAGTCTTAATTAACTAATTCCTGTCTTTCTCATGCGAATAAATCTTTTCTTTTCATTTTGATAATCATGGAATTTTTTGATGATTTGCATATTCACGAAGACACGTCTAGAGTACAGGCCTCTCCTGTGTCGCATCTTGCTACAGAAAATGTAAGTGTGAAGGACACTGAGAGAAGCTGTGTTATGAAGAGTCCTGAGAACCGTAGATGCATATAGTTGTATCATCTTGTTTTAACTCAATTGGACTATCTCACGAAAACTCTCTAGGAACATTAAATATTAGAATTGTGTAATTAAGCTAGCTTATTACCGCCCCACTCCCTCACCGCCAAACCCATTATTTTCCCTGTCTGGCGAGAGGCTCTTTGGCGCTCCCAAGGCGGTGCCTATGAAATAGGCACTGCAATGGGAACATTAAAATCAGTACCTGCACGACATACACTGCTGCAGTCTATGCCGTGCAGGTACTGGGGTGCATGCACACACGAGGCACATGCACCCCATGACACAGAGACACAAGGGGTCTCTGTAGGGCCCTTTTGTTTCCTGACCATGGCCCTTCTCATGGTTTTCACACCGCCATGAAAAGTGTGTCGGTGAGGAAACTTGCAATATGCTTGGCAGAGCGGCTGCGGCCCCGCCAGTCATATTGCAGCCTCAAGACCTCTGCGCCTCTGCCAGGGCGGTTGCAGTAGCTCCAGGATGACCGACCGCCCTGGTCATAATAGGGTGGTCAGAAGACCGCCACCACCACGTCCCCGTGAGTCTGGCCATCCGTGGACCACCCGACTCCTAATAAGCCCCTAAGCACACGAAAGAGCAAAGTAAGAATAGCTAAAGTACTTCCTTGGTGAACTAAATGACTTTCCTTTGTCCTTTCCTTTTAAGGCAACCTCATACTGATTCATCCTCTCACTTGTAAGACTTTGATTTGATTTTAACTTCATATTAATTTATGCATTCACATTTTGATTACTGATCAACATTAACTTGATGATTTCTGACTTCTGTAACCTATTAACTTCTAACAAACATTCAT
Source organism: Lissotriton helveticus (assembly GCF_964261635.1). Classification (NCBI taxonomy): domain Eukaryota; kingdom Metazoa; phylum Chordata; class Amphibia; order Caudata; family Salamandridae; genus Lissotriton; species Lissotriton helveticus. The sequence continues at coordinate 176,635,519 of NC_136065.1, forward strand.
GGTCTAAAAACCTGATTATTGATGGTCTTTCTTGTGGCGCCTAATGTGATTCACACCTATTTAATTGATGATCAGCCTCAGTTGTGAACCTTCATACAATAGCGCTTTATGGGCCCCAAATGTGCACAAAGAGAAAAGCGCTAACAACCGTATCGCAGTGGGAAGGAGTGTGCACCTATAGCAAGGCTGTGTGCTGACCTTGCCAGCACCACCATCCGAGCACCGCCTGCAGGAAGGCCTTCATGTAATATTCAGCCTCGGCGGCTGCAGGGGGATCTCCCAGCTGCCTCTGCTTTCTCAGCGGGTCCTGGGCCTTTCCGGGAGCAGGAGAGCTCACGCAGAGTAAAAGCCAAGAGCAGGTTGTCTGATCTCTCCCTCTCCCTGACCGATCCATGAAATATGCAAGGATTCGGCAGAACAGAGGCTCGGCGCAAGCCTGCAGTGGAGAGAAACGTCGATGGTTTGAAAACATGATCTGCGAGCTCTGTATCGACACTAGGGTGCACGTATTCTCACAAGGGCAGTGCGATTCCCAACAAACACTAGCACTCTAATTGTAACGACCTACATTGAAACAGGTTCCTATCTGACCCTATATTCACGCCCTTATGGTAATGCTAAAATCCCTGATCGATTTCTGATCAACGTATGAAAAAAGCGTAATGGTAATCCATGTCAGTGATTTTATATCTGGTTGCAGTAACAAAACTCAGAGAGGAACCAAAATACCGGTTGGGTGGCACACAGTGGGAAACACAGAAATTTAGGGGCTCATTTACAAGCCCTGTCTGCCGCCGCAACATCACTTTTAATGACCCCTAGGCAGCACACACCTCAAAGCCATATCTGCTAGGTAAAGACACCCTGCATGGCTTTTCATTGCCTCGTAGATATGGTGTGAGGCATCCCAGCGCAAGTCGCTGAGTTGCCTCACACTGCGGTATGGAGGCGTGCCATGGGTGTGGGTGTTCCTACCGGGAAACAACCTTTACAACGCAACTTTCACAACGCACTACCATTACAACAAAACTTTTACAACGCAACATCCGTTACAACGCATGCATTTACAACGCAACCATTACAACGCATGACACTACAACGCACACCACTACAACGCATTTCATTACAACGCATACCATTACAACGCATAGCATTACAACACATAGTACCCTTACACTATCCTACACTTACCCTACTGTTGCACCCCTTGGAGTTAGAATAGTAATTTTTACCCCTACACTATCCAACACTTACCCTACTGTTGCACCCCCTGGAGTTAGAATAGTAATTATTACCCCTACACTATCCAATACTTACCTTACATGCAAAGTAATGTTAAGCGTTGTAATGGTATGCGTTGTAAAGGTAGTATGCGATGTAATGGAATGCGTTGTAAAGGTAGTTTTAAAAAAATCGTTGTAAATGCATGCGTTGTAATGGAATGCGTTGTAATGGATGTTGCGTTGTAAAAAATGCGTTGTAAAAAGTATGCGTTGTAACGTTATACATCTGTTCCTACCTAACACCCGCTTTGCATTTGACACATTCTCAGATTTACAACAAGCTGTAAACCTGGGAATGCATCAAAAGCCTATACCTCCCCAGGGGTGTCATAACAGTTGTTTTGTGAAGGAAGGTGTCCCTTCCTCCATGAAAATAATTTCAATGCAGGCACCCTTGCATCATGGTGCAAGGGAGTCTGTGTTGGTGCTAGGCAGCCATTTCTGCACCAGGGCAGTAAGAAAGGACATGAATGCGCTGTAGCTCATGGAAGGCCCTGCCTGTCCCTCTGAAATGTGCTGCCTTGCTGACTGTGCCAATTTTCCTTCACTCTTCTCGACGCACTGATGGTGAGGTGGCAGTCACAGGAGCAGTAAGTGGGAGAATTATGTGAAATTTTAGGAAATTCACTTGATAATATCATGCATGATAATTGGTCTCTAGGGCTTCCCTCGGATTCAAAAAGACACAAGAGAAATCAACGGAATGGCTGGGGAAGAAAATGTCCCGCTGCTGTGTTTCTCCACTATTCGTATAAGACACTTTCGGCTCAAACTAATGGCCCTCAGAAGTAACTGACACACAATTTCACACCTTAGAAACCTTGTAAAACTTTGCAAAGTTTACAGCATCTGAAATATGTAAAATATGTGAATTCCATGAGATGAGCATAATAAAAATCTTACTCAGGGCAATATTTCACTTCATGCTAGTGTGCAAATGTGATGTGTCTCCAAACCTATACAAGCTTAACAAACTTCTCAAAGGTTGTAAAGATATAATGACCATATATAATCTTGCAAATGTAGGTTTGGTAGAAAAACAAATCCCTCTTTAATTTCGAGAACTACATTATCATAAAGTGTTTTGTTACAATGTTACCCAAGCCTTCCACATAAGACCCCATAACAACCTTAAAAACCTCAGAACGCATCCTTCATCGAAGACCTCATCCCACATACCTCAACTTACCATACCTGTAAAACTCATCACCATGACACCTATTCCCCCATATAAATACACCTAAATTCGCACATCACACCAAACTATAAAACATCACACACTATCTTCACACAGAACACTGCTACACCCCTACAATATTAAGCATTGCTACAGAACATGCTCACCAACCACATCATTTCATAAAGCATCAGAATACCCACCTCAGTGCAAGTGTAAGGCACCATCTGGAACATTACACTAAATAGATACTCCAGAAGGACAGAGCCACTGCAAAAGTGAACCCCGAATCCCTAGATTTCCAGCAAATTTCAGCACCTTTCCTCAAAACTATATATGTGAGTGTCATTAATTTTAGGGTCAAATTTCCATGAAGTGAAGCAAAACCATGGAAACCATACACGTGTGGTCATCATTGTCTCTTGGGAAGGGATGAGGGAAATGGATGATAGGTAAAATAGGGCACCTCACACACAGATTATGCACTCGATGGCCATCCGATTCGAGGCCATGAGGAAAGGAATAAACAACCAGGTCAACACCACACAACACCAACAACTGACAACATTGACACTCCATAACCTCATCCCAACAAAACCAACAGACGCAGCACCTATCCCTCCTCCAACCTGTACTCGCCAAGGCTGGTGTCACAGTGCAAGATCAGCCTATTTGAGGAGATGGAGAATTAAGGACTCTTTTGTGAGAGGAACCGTATTTAAGGTTTTTTTTCTCCTGAAAAGGTAGTCTTATGTTCACCCCTTGTTTTTCCTTCCAAAATCCCTGCCAGGCTTTTATGGTACTCAATATTTCTTTTTTTACCATTTTCTCCCCTTTCCCTTCTTTCAAAACAGAAAGATAACTTCCTTTTTTGGATCTGCATAGACCTTTTTCTGTTTACATTGAGAGATTATCATTGTTCAATAGAGCTAGCTTTGTATGTACCACATTTGGGCTGTCAGGATATAGAAAAAAGACCATCTTCCACTACCGCAAGTGCATTTGACGTGCAGTCTCTTTGACCTACCAGGCAAAGGGAGTTTGTTTACCAGGAGCAGGGGAAGGCCGCTCAATCAGAGGGTAGCTTCTTCCTGGGCAGTATTTGAAGGGGTATCTCTGAGTTGTATAGGCAATGCAGCTATTTGGGTCACGTCTCACACGTTCATGTTTCACTATCACTTGCAGGTGTGTGGCAGTCAGTCTGGGGTGTTCGTTACTCATGTTTTGAGTGCTGCCATCTCAAATACAGTTTTTTTGTTTTTGTTCCTTGATTTTTGCGACCTATCAGCATTACATTGCCATCAAGAAGAGTTCTTTTAGTATCCTGTAACACTTTCACTGTCCTATATTCCCACCTTCTCCTCCCTGTTGATTGTCACAGGATTTTAGTAGGAGTTTGGAATACCTGATAATAAAAGGTCTATCTAAAACAAGCTTCGCATGACCTAAGCTTTCGCCTCGACAGTAATCTCTGTAGTAATAAAGATCATTTCCCAACAATAATGGATTCCATTACTATGAAATGAGCTCAACCTTATGTGAGATGGAATATGCCCCATGGTTTTAGATGTTTTTGGACCCTTTTACTATTAAATATCCTGCCTTTAAACATTTTGAACTCTAAATAGCATGGGTCATCAAATATATGCACTCTGGGTCAAAATGTTGTTTAAACATGTTTTATTTGTCTGCCCTGCTCCTCTGCAGTCCTGTCCTAAGAAGGTAAGACTGTTTTTTTTCTGAAATTGTCGGTGCGAACTACTTCTGAGGCTTTGCAATTGATGTTCTGCCTTCTAATTTGCAACTTTGTAAAATGTTTTTTAAACTTGTATTGACATTTTTAGATGAATCATGCTTTAAGACGCCTACGGCTGCAGCAAACATGCTTAAATAGTCTACGGTACTCGTTTTACATGCAACTTTTTAGTATATGCTTACCTTTATGTGAACCTCTTTGGAGTTTCAAATCATGAAAATAAAACTGAAACAAGTAGTATTGCAGTGTTAGATGCATCATGAAGGTACCTGAAGGTGCCAGGCCTAGTTTAAATGATTTAAATCCGTGTTGTAACACGAGCGAGGGGGTCCTGTCAGTGTGTCCCTGTCCTGGTGTCAGTGTCTCCCTTTGCAATTGTTATTGTTTGTGTGTCCTAAAATCGGTATCATTCGTTGAATCCCCTGCCTCCATGTTTGTCCCAGTGTCTGTTAGTGGTTGTGTCTCCCCTGTATCCGTTCGGCACCTGTGCGCAGGCGCAGAACCTGCTGGTGATATCGCCCCAGGTGCAGGATTCCTCAGGCTCAGTCTGCCTGGCCCACATTTCAGCATCAGCCCACTCTTCCCAGTCTTCCTGTCTGTCTCTGCCTTTCTCTCTTGCCTTTAGTTTCATGCTCAGTGGAGATATCAGCAACCCTAGGCGTCCCTCCTGTTGCTGCCGACTGCATGTTGAGTTTGTTCTGCTTCTTTGTTAACACTGTTGCCTTCACATTTACATAAATCAGATTTCACAACGCACTGAGCTCGGAAAGCCCTGGGACACCCTGAGGCCTGTGTTCATGCCGCTCGTTATGGAAATCAGCAAAGTGCTGAGCTGAGAGATAAGTAGGATGTGTTTACCTACCCTCCCCCACTGCGGATATAGCTGCTAATGTGCTCGTTTACAGCATTACTCGGCCATTCGGGCCTTTTTTTTTAAGTCTTGGTAGTCACTAAGGAACCTACTAAGAAATTCACCTTCCACTTGCATCACCAGCAACTCAAATAATATTCACTAAAGGTGTGATGGTAAACACTAGTAAGGACATCCAGTAGTGGCTGCTATTAAGCATGGGTGGTGGGGCAGGCAGGGTTGGGGGGTTGGGGAGTGGGGGTTTGAAAGTATAAAATAAAAATAAGCTGACATACCTGAATGCAAATACTGCCGCCTCTGCTCCGTCTCCTCCGCGCCGCAACAGGAAGCTCCCAGCCTCCCAGAAGCCCCTGTCCAATCTCAACGCTGCCTTAGCCCCTTCGACGCTCGTGACAAGGTCAGCTCGTCATGGGCGTTACCTGCGCTGCGCGGGTGATGAGCTGAACTTGTCACGTAACGCGGGATTTTCGAAATCGCAGCGCACAGCGGGAAAACCGCTAGCGCGCATGCGGTTAGGCAGTGCTGTGATTGGTCTGAGCGCTGTGGTTTGGTGCTCACCCAGGGGCTTGAAGGCTTTGCATGTTCCTCCACAGGCTGTGTAAGGCAGCCTGGTGGGGAAGATGCAAAGGGCCGGTCAAGCCGTCATGCGCACTTTAGAGTGTGCTTTACACTTGTGCCCTTCCCCCTGCACTGGCCAGCCCGGCCCACGCATCCCGGCCTGCACCTGAGCAGGAAGGAAAACGAAAATTATAATAATGTTAGTTATTATTGTTTCTTTTTACCCTGCTTGTAGAGCAGTAGTGCTACGCTCCTCTGCCTTAGCAGAGGAGCCGCCACTGTGGCTATCTAGAGGGGTGTCCAGTATCTATAACATTCTTATGAACTGATCGAAACTAAAGAAGGACACTACAGAGTGACACCAATGATTTCCACGGGGAACAAAATGGATTGTCTTTTCTTTGTAATAGTGCTATTTGAATGTTGGTAAATCAGGATTGCATCTCAAGTCTACACTTAGCGTCTCTGCTTACCAGCCTTTTGTGAATGATGCTCACCCGACTCACTATGTACAGATTTATTATATATGAATATCCTTAACGTCTGTTGTAGAGCCAACCCTCCTGAAGCTATGGTATGCACATTACAAAAATCTGGACATAAAGTGGGCTAAGGATAAATCGAAGACCCAGCTGGAAGATGCAGATATGTGTAAATTGATACTTGTATAGCACACTACTCACCCGCAAGGGTCTCAAGGCGCTTGTACGAATACCGCTGTGGAACCCATCCTGGCTTTCCCTGTGAGGTGTCCACTCCTGGGCACCCCCAAGGTGGAGGCCAGGCATCCTTAGCGTTGTGGGGGCCGTTGTGGAGATGAAGCAAGCTATTGCCCAGAGTTGCAGAGTGGGACTCCATGGCTGGAATAAGCACCAAGGCGAGAATGATCAGGTCTGTGGAATTTTTGAGCCCAAGACCCACCGAGGCGGGGAATTGAACCCTGGTCCCGGGCTAGACCTCTGCATCAGGGTCTGCCGCTCTAACCATTGAGCCACACTTCTCCACTATTATATTAACACCGAAGGCATGAATTGGCAAATGCACTGGCGCACCTGACCCTGAAAGGACGCCTGAAAAGCAGTGAAATATCAATAGATTATAGCAAAAGGGGCTGGAAAAAACAATGAAAAAAAGAGGTTAAGAAGGGGAAAAGAAATAGTTCAATAAGAGGCGAATAGGAAGTAAATCAAAACAGAAAAGTTAAATCTGGGGATTATTAGGATGAATAGATGATCTCCCACATATGTCTCACACAAAGTGAACAATGCACTGATGCTGTGTGTGTTGCACCTGTTGTTTGCATGTGTGAGGAAACACACATTGGTGTCCTCTGTTGCATGCATGTTTTGTGCTAATAAACCTGTCAATGTTGTAACTGAGCAGATTATTAGAGAAGCATGGCGAACACCATTGCTCTATTTAAAAAAGTGTCAAAATGTGTTTGCTTTGCTAAATTGACAGGTTATGCCCAGACGTGGGTCCCTTGCTCACTTTGCCACTGGATTCAAGCTAGCCTGGCTGATGGGGTGTTACCACGAAACCAGTCCTAGGATGCTTGTTTCCGGTCCAGGGAGGAGCTGGCTTGGCAGTTCAGGCTGGAAAGTTCCCATGAGAAGCATCGCCAAACTGATTTGCATATGACTTGGTCTGAACTGGGGTGGCGTGGTGAGCAAAAGAAGGATGATGGAGTCAACCCAGATCTAATAGTGGCTGTGGATAAGTGTCTGAAAAGTGTCAGCGCTCTGTCCATCATCTTATTGTGCTTGCAAAGGATTGCCACATTCAAGGGAGGATCACATGGTGGAGCGGGGGAGTGCAGCACGTAAGGAAAGAGGAGAGCGCAGGGTGCTGCAGGAGGAGCGCAGGGTGCAGTGGGAGGAGCGCAGGGTGCAGTGGGAGAAGCACAGGGTGCAGTGGGAGGAGCGCAGGGTGCAAGGTGTTCTCATTATGGAACGAGTGCAGAGTTCAACAGCATCTGGAGAGTGCAGGAAAATTTCATGGTGCAAGAGAAAGTACAGCGGGAAAGGAATGAGCGCAGTGCGAGTGTAGCACAGAGTGTGAGGAGAGAGCACATGGTGGAAGTGGTGTGTGCAAGGATTAAGATGAAGTGCATGATGCAAGAGAGAGCCCAGAGAGAAGGGATGAGTGAAGAGTGCACAAGAGACTGCAGGTTACAAAGAAGGAAGACAATTTGCAATGGGAGTGTTGGGTCCAAGTAGGAGTACAAGGTACAAAGGGACAGGTAGGGAGATCTAGGGTGCCCTCTCTCCCTCCCCCTCTCTCTCTCGGTTCAATCAACCTCACTTCCCAGCTGCAGTACATTCAGTATATGCTCAAGTGCTTCTCGCTCAAATCCGTTGAAGCAAAGGTAGCAAAACACACAGGGGCATATGTACAAGCCCCTATCGCCACGGGAACTTTACTTTTTGTGGCATCCCCGTGGCGATAGGGGCCTTGCCCTATGTACAAGGCAACGTTAAGCCACTTAACATGGCTTAACGCTGCCTTGTACATAGGGCACCCTTTCACGCTATGCTTAGCGTGAAAGGGGCATGCAGTGAGTGTTATGGTGGGCGTACCACCGCAAAACCCATTGTATTTGATGCTGTCCCCTATGTACAAGGGTGGCGTACATAGGAGGCAGCGCCAAAATTAAGACCAGGTGTCCCTTCCTGTACATAAACAAACCTTTTAAAATAATGCTATTTTGTAAATTGCATGTGTGCTGCATGAAGCAGCACACATGAAAGTTACAAAATGGCATCTACAGCAAAGGTGGGAGCACACAGGATGTTCTGAACATCCCAAGGTGCGAGGTGGCACATGATGTGAATGGAAGTGCATTGTATAAAGGAAGTGCAAACTGCAAGATGTAGTGCACAGTGTAAGTTTATCCAGCACACAAAGACACGGTACAGCATAGGGAACAGCCATGCATGCTTTCCACATCCACACATATGTAAGCACATGAACACATACACCTACACTTTCAAATACAATATGTACGACACAAGCGCCATCAGTGCCAGATGCTTTCATACACATAGAACTAATATCGCATGGGCATCAGCAGTGCAAACTTTAAACACACACAATTTGCAAACTTCACACACTAGCACATACACTGCTTCCACTACGGTCACTCGTTTCTGACTGGTAAACCAAAAGCAAACCTAGCCCCTCTGAATGTAGCTGTGCAGGTAGCAGCTTGTTTAGTCACTGCAAGTAGAAAATGTGATCACATTTAACCTATCATGCTTATGCTCCAATGCCTCCCCACCCCCCCCCCCTCTTTTGTACCTTTGTCTCATATTACAGTCAGGGGACTCAACTTCTACAAAACAGCCTATTTCACCACAAGGTTAGTCACTACACTGTACTTTGCCTCCTGCCTAGCCAGTGGCATAATGCAAAGTCCTGAGGCTCACTTCAGTATGTGTTGTGGGACCTCAGAAACTCTTGTATCTCGGGAATCAAGGGACTTGAGCTGAATGGGTGGGCCCTCAGCCTGGCGGGGGACCCCCTGCACCACAGGGGCTTCAGAGGGCTTCATTATACCCCTGTTTCTGATTAACAACCTTAGGGGCATATTTACAAGCCCCTATCGCCATCACAACGTCACTTTCAGTGATGTTGTGATGGCATTAGGGGCCTTGACTTATTTACAACGCAGCTTTAAGCCACTTAACATGGCTTAACGCTGTCTTGTAAATAAGGCACCATTTCAAGCTGTATTTAGCGTGAAAAGGGATGGCAATGGGTGTTTTTTTGGGGAGGGGGGTGTTCCACGGCAACACCCATTGATTTTGAGGCTGCCCCCTATTTACAAGGGTGGCATAAATAGGAGGCAGCCCCAAAATTAAGAAAAGGGAAAACCTGGTCTTAAACAGGCGAAATGAGGAGAAATGCTTCATTTCTCCTTGTTTTTGCTGTTTCCATGTGTGCTGCCTTGTGCAGCATCCATAGCAACAGTAAATTGCCTATCATTTTAAACAAATGCATTTTTGCAACTTCTAGGTATGCTGCATTAAGCTGCACACATAGAAGTTACAAAACAGCATTTAAAGATTGTTTATGTGCAGGAAAGAGGACATTCCTGCACATAAACAATCTTCCCCCCATAGCAGACACCCTTGCGCAATGGTGTAAGGGTGCCTAATTTGGCGCTAGACAGCTGAACTCAGTGCCAGCACTAAGGGAAACGCAGGGGTGCGCCACATTCTTGTGAATATGGAACATCCCTGCCTTTTCAGAATGGAGAAGCTTGGCGTCAGCAATGTTTGCTTAACGCCACGCTCCTCCATTCTGCTGTAAATATGCACCTGAGTTTGATAAGATGTCAGTGGTCCCCACACAAGGATGAAACACCTCTCCTAGAAACTCCACGTTTCAAAAAAGAGCATACAATGGCATAAGAGTACTGGTTTCAGTCCATGTTTATTTTTACCTTTCTACTTTGACAATTGTGCCCATTTATTGTAAAATGTTCTAAGGCTTTTGGACCTTGTTTGAAATATATAAAACTATATATATATTCACTGAAACAACCAAAGGTGAAAGTAAATTTTCAGTTAGGTGAAAATATCTGTAACAACATAATGTTTTAATAAAAAAAAAACACTGAAAATAGTTATCTCTAGTAACTATAACTTGTGCTGTAAAGTAACTATAACTTACGCCCCCATCGTGCACAGTGTTGTCATCAATTATGTCATTTCAGATGTTGTAGTCAGTCCTGTTATCAATGATTTTATAGAACATGACATCAGTGAGGTAATATATGTGGTAATTAACTGTTTAAGGTGAGGGTGCTAGTTAGTGTTACTTTATGGCACAATAATCAGGATCAGAGCCATGGCAGTGACTGCTGTGGTGAATTAACTGCTTATAGGATCCTAATTTAGGAGTAGAAGGTGTGTGAAGATGCAGAGTTTTTGACCAATCATAACCAAGGTCTATACAAAACTTTGCAAAGATTATTGCTAGTCTGTAAACTGCAAGCAAGCAACTCCTACTTTCCTTGTGGGCTCATGATCCCCTCTGCATGGTGACTAAGGAGCTGTGCAATGGATTAGGTCTCACGCTTGATGGAAGGGATCCACCGGCCTTGGGTGAAGAGGATCATTTGCTGTGTAAAAAGGGCACTGGAAGTGTACCCTAAAGGATTACACAATCTAGAAAAGGAGATCACATCTACCAAGGAAAGATATACAACTGTGACCATCTAAGCGAGAAAGTATCAGAGGCATCTCCTCTGCTAAGGTGGAGGAGCATCGCCTCACTGCTCACTGATTAATTAAAAACAGAAAAAGAAAATTATTATCATTTTATTTATGTGTTCTGGCTCAGTTGGTTGGGGGAGTGGGGTGGGCCTGGGCTGTTTAGAGCCTGGGCTGTTTAGAGCCTGGAGATGGAGTGGTAGGCATTTCCTACGTGCGCATGACATTTTGGACGACCGATCCGGACAGGCCAAAATGTCATGTGTACTTTGCATGTTCTCCACCCAGTCTGCCTTGCAACCTGGGTGGAGAACATTCCCAAGCCCCCAGGCCCTGTCTGAGAGCCGAACTACAGCTCTCAGACCAATCACAATGCTGCTGTAAAGCAGCGTTGTGATTGGTCAGGGGAGTCTGGAAGGCTGTTTGCTTCCTGCTGCCCCAGTTGATGAGGATGGAGGAGAGGCAGTGGCCATCCAGGTCCAGCCGCATCAAGGTAAGTGTTTTTTTATTGCCTCCCCTTCCGCTGCTCCCCCTCCCCAAGCGTGTTCGGTAGTATCAAAATCGCTGCAGTGGAGTGATGGCCTTTTAAAGAATTTGTGAGTAGTACCTGGAGGTTTCCTACTGTGATCTGAGGTACTGCGCAACCTCACCACCCACCTACATTGGCTATATTGACCCTGTGGCATGCCCCAGTCTGCCCTTCTACTGGTAGAAATTCCCTAGCATGTTACCCCAGACAGTGATGGCTGGTGTCAATATGTCAACGAAAATACACTGTTAACTTAATAACACTGTTCCCATATGACACTCCTTTGAGACGTGGTCTCCTCGAGTAATCTGCAGTTTAAATCCACTTGATGAAATGAAAACAGTAAAACTTTGTTTATCTTCTCCCAATTCGACTGTTTATCATTTATTGCATTATCTTCATTGTTACTTCACAATGTTTGCATTTGGTTTATATCTTAATTTCTTTTCTTAGGTTACATTTCACTCATGTACGCTGTTCACATTATGTGGTGTAAATCCCCATGCATTTCGGGACTGAGCCCTTCTTCAGCGGAGATGTGTTTAATCGCGTGTTGTAGCATGTGAGGAATATATCTATTGTATACTGTCCGTTAGGCAGTGGCTGATTCCATTGAAACCCTAGGAGACCACGTCTCAAAGGAGTGTCAGATGGGAACAGTGGGGCATATTATCAAGCCTGTGCGATAAAAATATCGCCGCTTTATCGGCCGAAAACGGCCGATAAAGCGGCGATAATGGGCTTGATAATATGCTCTAAGGAATTCCAATCGAAGCCCATGTTAGATGTGAAGACATCTAACATGGGCTTCGATTGGAATTCCATAGAGCATATTATCAAGCCCATTATCGCCGCTTTATCGGCCGTTTTCGGCCGATAAAGCGGCGATAATTTTATCGCACAGGCTTGATAATATGCCCCAGTGTTATTAAATTAACAGTGTATTTTCGTTGATTTCAAGTCCAATTCCCCAGGGTCAGATGGAGCTACCCACTAGCACCCAAAACGCACAAATCAGAGTAACTCGTTTACATGGAGTAAACCACAGAGAAACCTGGGGGCATATTATCAAGGGGGTTTATCTCTGCTTTTTTGGCTTTAAAAGCCAAGAAAGCGGAGATAAAATTATTTCCCTATTACCTAGCTGTCGCTAACACCAGTTAGCGACAGCTAGTAGGAGATAGCGACCATCTTGGGCCCCACTTTGCATGTCAGTGATATTTATCACTAATGACATGCAAAGTGGGCGTGCCAAGATGTTAGCGACCGGAAACAGTCGCTAACATCGCTATCTCCTATTACCAACTTTTGGAGATATTCGAGCTAAGCACAAATATCTCCAAAAACTAACACCTGCCCTGAGCAGTTCTTATACAAAAACAAGAAAAGAGAGGTCGGATCAAACACTTGATCAATCTAAGCGTAAACTATACAGACCACAGTTCAAGGAGTCAACACAAGATTAGATTATCACATCCGATTTGGGTGATAAAGAAAGCCCTCACACACTGACCTAGTCAGTGTCATGCTTCATCATCGGGCCCCACCGACAGAGGCCGAATGCCTCTGCGGTGTGCTACGACGCCAGAAAGACTGCGGAGCAGGTTTTTTTGTGTGTGGAGGGCGTGCTCTTGTTTACAGTGAAATATTAAAAGTGCCTAGAATAGGGTATCGAAAAAATATATTTAATAAATGATCCCTGAGGCACAAAATAAAGAGTATTACGTGTCTGTATTTATATGCCAAGGTTCAAGGTTGGTAAAATACAGAATATACTCAATTTCTTCCAGTCAACATGTTTCAGCCATAAGGGTGGTATATTACCGTGGCATTCTTCAGGACTATACCCCGGCGGTATGGGCTCTCTAATCACCCACCCTGACCTGGGGACGTGAAAGTGAAAATAAAGAGTGAAAAAAGTGCATAAAAATTAGTGGAAGAGTAAAATACTCGCTGCACTTTCAAAAGGGGCGCTACTAGCACCATGGGTCTCGGGAGGGGGTCGGAGCGACCTGGCACATCGCCCTCAGCGCTCTCGACCCGCTGGTCAACCTGGTTATGGCCTCCAAACCGGAGGCCATGTTATCCAATGGGAGGTGGATAACATGGCTAAGAGCATTAGCTCGGTAATGCATGAATATTGCGGACTTTTCAGCGATATTCATGCATTGCGGCCGTTTTTTATCGCATTTGCGATAAACCTTGATAATAGCAAGGTTTATCTGCGATAATTTCTGATGATGCTTAGCGTTAAAAAATTTGTTGCTAAGCATCGTTAGCGATAAATATCGCTTAACGTTGGTAATATGCCCCATAGCGTGCCAACAGTATTTTTGGTGTCAATATGTAACATGTCACCTGAGTAAAACCATCGTCTGTGGCCCAACATTTGTGAAGGCCCTGGGGAAGCGAGCTATTTGTGGAGGGTCACGGAGGACTGTTAAGCAAAGGGCTAGCAAAGAAGAAGCAGGTGAGAAATTGTGGCTTAATAAGGAATAACCAATAAGGAAAATTATTTCTGGCTAATATTTCGTTGTTTCTGTGGTATAGACTTTTGGTAATCTTTTAACCTGGTTTTAGGCCTGACTGAAAACATGATTAGTCTCACTAGGCAGTGGCCTTATGTTAATCACAAAGTCTGTAGGCTTCTGTTAAATGCTTGAAATGTTTTTGTCGAAGGTGGTAGGCTTTTTTTTGTGAATTTTATGACGAAGTCTCTAGGCCTAGTTGCGTTGTTTCAGAAGAGCTCATGTTCCATAGATCTTTCTATGGTGTTTGCTAGTTGGATATGCTAAGGCCTGCAGCCATCCAAATTGTTACATGGCACCTTATCTTTGTTATCTTGAGGATCAAGTACTGCAGGAGTTGCTTAGCTTTCAATTTGGGGTGACAATAGTATGGGAACCTCTGGATTCTACTGATAAAGGACCTCAGTTGCTACACCTGAGGTCCAGTAACTCCTGGATGTCCTGGGCCACCTTGGGCCTACCATTGCAGCTTAAGTTTCTGCAGACGTGGTGGGAACGCTTTAAGTTAAATTGTAACTCCATATCATGCCTGCTCTGCATTTATTTAGCTTTTGCACAGAAACAAAAAAACGAATTGGCCAGACAGGATGGGAGTTTGTCTAAATACATCCAGTGTTCAAATTTCTGCAGGCCCCTGGTGTATGAAAGGTTCCTCTGGCGATTGGCTCCCTGAAACCTCATGATTGGCCACTTTTTTTCACGAGGAATGGAATCAAAGGTTTGATAGTGTGGGCTTTTGCCAAACCTTAGAAAATCTCCCCTCTTATTTTAAAATTTTTGTAGAGTTTTATATAGCGCAAACTCAACACGAAGATATCAGGTATCAGAGTGCTTTACATGAGTACCAGTTTCGTTGCAGATGGAAACATTCATTAGGTCGAGCCTAGGGGCAGCGCGCATGCGCTGCTCGCTCTGTGAGACTGCTGTAATAGAGTATGGGAAAGAAGCCATGCCCACTCTCCTCATATTTTTCATTAGCTTGTGTCATTGTCTCTCATAAATGCTGCCTTCGGATTCGTTAATAGGCTTGTAAGTCTCTCCTAGTATGGCCTTGTCCTCATTTGTACCCTCCCATGCGACTGGCCCTTTTACTTCGGTTGTTACACAGGACCTGTTATTTAGTCTGTAAGCACTATTTTCTTTATTGAGTTTCTCGTACTGCAGACTGAAACCGCTTCTGTTTTTTTAAGCAGCACGGCCACCCCAGTAACTCGGGCGCCTGCTTTAATCACTTTAACCCAGCATTATCTTGTGTACGCTTCAACCTCCCCTTCACCCAAGTAAAATGGATTTAGAAATGATTAGCAAATTAAGTCATGTGGATTCCAGGTAGCACATAATCCTGTGCTTATGGGCTGAAGCTGACAACAGCACATCTGTGTTACATGTCATCAGTACTAAAGCCACCTGAGGGGTTGTTTTCAAAAGCCTGTTTTATTAACAACACCACCACCAATACCAATACAAATCGCACCACCATCAATACCACCACCTCCCCCAATCACCACCAACAATACCAACACCACCAAAAATGCCACCACTGCCATTACCACCACCACCACCACCAATACCACCATGACCAATGCCACCACCACCAATACCACAGCCACCAATAACACCACCACCAATACCACCACCAATATCACCATCAATACCACCACCACCACCACCACCAATATCACCACTACCATTACCACCACCACCAATAGCACCACCACCATTACCAGCAATACCACCACCACCAATACCATCACCACCAACACTACCACCACCAATACCACCACCAACCACCAATACCACTATCACCAATACCACCACAACCACCAATACTATCAATACCAACACCTCAACTACCACCTCAACCACCACCAATACCACCACCTCCACCAATACCACCACCAATACCAACTCCAATACCATCACCACCACTGATAACACCACCACCCCCACCAATATCACCACCACCAATACCACCACCACCAATCCAATACTACCACCACCAATACCATCACCACCCATACCACAACTACCAATACCACCACCATCAATACCACCAATACCACCACCAATACCATCACTATTACCACCACCACCAATACCACCACCAACAATACTAGCACCACCACCACCAATACCACCATCACCACCAATACCACCTCTAATACCACCAACAATACTAGCGCCACCAACAATACCACCACCACAACCACCTATATTACCACCACCAATACCACTACCACCAACATTGCCACCTCCAATATCACCATTAACACCACCACCACCAATACCACCACCTCCAATCCTAGCCCCACCACCACCAATACCACCACCAATACCACCACTTATACCCCACCACCAACAATACCACCACCACCATTAACACCACCACCAATACCACCACCAATACCAATACCAATGCCAATACCCCTACCAGCACCACCAATACCTCGAATACCAGCACCAGCAATACCCTACACCAATATCACCACCACCAATATCACCACAAATACCACCATCATCAATACCACCGCCACCAATACCACCAATACCAGAACCCGCACCAGCAATACCAATACAACCACCACCAATACCACCACCAGCAATACTAATACCACCACCACCAATACCAATACCACCACCAATACCGTCACCACCAATACCAATACTGTCAACACTACCATTAATGCCACCAACAGCAATACCACCACCACCACCACGATACCATCAATGCCACCACCACCAATACCACCACCACCAATACGAATACCGCCACCACCAATACCAATACTGTCACCACTACATCAATGCCACCACCAATACCACCACCACCAATACCAGCACCACCAATACCAACAATACCACTACCACCAATACCACCACCACATATATCAGTACCACCACCACAAATATCAGCACTGCCAATTCCATCGGCACCACCAATGTCACCACCATCAGCAATACCCCACCACCAATACCACCACCACCAATACCACAACCACCACCAATACCACCACCAATACCACCAATACCACCACCACCAATACTACCACCAACAAAACCATCACCACCAATACTACCACTAACAATACCATCAGTACCACCACCACCAATATCATCACCAACAATATTAATACCGCCACGACTGCCACCAATCCATCACCCTTACCACCACCACCAATACCAGCACCACCAATACCAGCACCACCAATACCACCACCACCACCATTACCACCAGTACCAATACCACCACCAATACCAATACCACTACTACTTCCACCACTTAAACCAACACCACCACTACCAATACCACCACCAGCAGCACCAATTCCAGCACCACCAATACCACCACCAAAACCACCACCACCAGCAATACCACCAGCAATTTCCCACTACCAATACAACCACCACCACCAATACCAACACCACCACCAATACCACCATCACCAATACCACCAATAACACCAATACCACCACCACCAATACCAGTACCACCACCTAAACCAATACTGCCACCACCAATACCACCACCAATACTATCAATACCAGCACCACCAATACAACCACCACCAATACCCCCACCACCAATACCACCACCACCAATACCAATACCGTCACCACCAATACCGCCACCACTACCACCAATGCCATGACCAATACTACCAATACCTGCACCACCAATACCACCACCACCAATACCAACAATGCCACTACCACCAATAACACCACCACCAATACCAGCACCACCGCCATCAATACCACCACCACCACTAATACCCCCACCACCAATACCACCACCAGTGTCAATACCAATACCACCACCACCACCACCAATACCACCACCACCAATACCAACAATGCCACTACAACCAATAACACCACCACCAATACCAGCACCACCACCATCAATACCACCACCACCACTAATACCCCCACCACCAATACCACCACCACCAGTGCCAATACCAATACCACCACCATTACCACCACCAATACCACCACCACCAATACCAGCGACACCACCATCAATACGACCACCAATACCCCCACCACCTATACCACCACCACCAGTAACAATACCAGCACCACCAACAATACCAGCACCACTACCAATACCACCATCCCCAGCAATACCACTTCTAATACCACCACCAACACCACCAACAATAGCAGCTCTACCAACAATACCACAAACAAAACCACCTATATTACCACAACCAATACCACCACCACCAATACCACCACCATCACCAATACTACCACTTCCAATACCACCAATATCACCAATACCACAGCCAATTTCTCCACCACCACCAATACCACCATTTATACACCACCACCAATACCACCACCACCAATACCACCACCACCAGCATTACCCCCATTACCAATACCACCACCAGAACTACCACCACCACCAACACCACGATCACCAATACCACCAAAACCACCACCACCAATACCAACACCACCACTAATACCACCAATACCAGTACCACCACCAATACCACAAATACCAGTACCACCACCACCAATACTAATACCACCAACAATACCACCACCACCAATACTACCACAACCAATACCGCCACCGCAATACCACCACCACCACCACCACCAGCAATACCCCCATCACCAATACCACCCCCACCAATACCACCACCAGAACTACCACCACCACCAATACCACCATCACCAATGCTACCAAAATTACCACCACCAATATCAATACCACCACCATTACCACCAATACCAGTACCACCACCACCAATACTAATACCACCAACATTACCAATATCACCACCACCAATACCACCACAACCAATACCAATACCGCCACCACCAATACTACCACCACCTGTACTACCACCAATACCAGTACCACCAACACCAATGCCACTAACAATACCAATACCACCACCACCAATACCAATAACACCACCACTAACACCAAAGCCAATACCACCACCAGCACCACCAATATCACCAAATACCAGCACCATCAATACCACTGCCACCATTACCACCAGCAATACCCCAAACCAATACCACCACCACCAGTACCACTTTCTCCAATACCACCATCACCAATACCACCACCATCAATTCCACCAATACCAGTACCACCACCACCAATACTAAGACCACCACCACCAATACCACCACCACCAATACCAGTACCACCACCAATACCAATACCGTCACCACCAATACCAATACTGTCAACACTACCACTAATGCCATCACCAGCAATAACACCACCACCACCGATACCATCAATACCATGACCACCAATACCACCTCCACCAGTACCAATACAGCCACCACCAATACCAATAATGTCACCTCTACCACCGATGCCGCCACCAATACCACCACCACCAATACCAGCACCACAAGTACCAACATTACCATTAGCACCAATACCACCATCACAAATATCAGTACCACCACCAATACCAGCACCACTAATTCCACCGCCACCACCAATACCACCACCACCAGCAATACCCAACCACCAATACCACCTCCACCAATACCACCACCACCACCAATACCACCACCAATACCATCATCAATATACCACGAATAACACCATTACCATCACCACCAATACCACCACCACAAATACGACCACCACCAATACCACCACAAACAATACCAACAGTACCACCACCACCAATATCACCACCAACAATATCAATACCGCCACGACTACCACCAATGTCATCACCATTACCACCACCACCGATACCAGCACCACCAATACCACCACCACCAATGCCAACAATACCACTACCACCAATACCACCAGCACCAATACCAGCACCACCAGAAACAATACCACCACCACCAATACCACCACCAATACCACCAGTACCAATTCCACCACTACTACCACCACTATTACCACCCCTTTTGTACCACCACTACTACCACCAACACCACCACCACCAATACCACCTCCACCACCACCAATACCACTAATACCAGCACCACCAATACCATCACCAATACCACTACCACCAGCAATACCAACAGCAGTATCCCACCACCAATATAACCACCACCACCACCACCAATACCACCATCACCAATACCACCAATAACACCAATAACACCACCACCAATACCAGTACCACCACCACCAATACCAATACCACCAATACCACTACCAACAATACTAGTACCACCACCTAACCAATACTGCCACTACCACCACCAATACCATCAATACCAGCACCACCAATACAACCACCACCACCACCACCAATACCACCACCACCAATGCCACCAATACCAGCACCACCAATACCACCACAACCAATTCCACCACCAACAATACCAACAATGCCACTACCACCAATAACACCACCACCAATACCAGCACCACCAGTACCAATACCACCACCACCAATACCACCACCACCACCAATACCACCACCAATACCACCACCACCACCAATTCCAATACCACCACCAATACCAGTACCACCACTACCAATACTAATACCACGCCCAATACCAGCACCACCAATATCACCACCAATGCCAACAATACCACTACCACCAATACCACCAGCACCAATACCAGCACCACCACCACCAATACCACCACCACCATCAATACCATCAGTACCAATACCAATACTACCACCAATACCAACACCACCACTACTTCCACCACTAAAACCAACACCACCACCACCAATACCAACACCAGCACCGCCAATACCACCAATTCCAGCACCGCCAATACCACCACCAAAACAACCACCACCACCAATACCACCATCAGTTTCCCACCACCAATACAACCACCACCACCAATACCAGCACCACCACCAATACCACCATTACCAATACCACCAATAACACCAATAACACCACCACCAATACCAGTATCACCACCACCAATACCAATACCACCAATACCAATACCACCAATACCAGTACCACCACCTAAACCAATACTGCCACCACCAATACCACCACCACCAATACCACCACCACCAATACCACCACCACCAATACCAATACCACCACCACCTATACCGCCACCATTACCACCAATGCCACCACCAATACTACCAATACCAGCATCACCAATACCACCAATACCAACAATGCCACTACCACCGATAACACCACCACCAATACCAGCACCACCACCATCAATACCACCACCACCACTAATACCCCCACCACCAATACCACCACCACCAGTACCAATACCAATACCACCACCAATACCACCACCACCAAAAATACCACCACCAATATCACCACCACCATCAATACCACCACCAATACCCCCACCACCAATACCACCACCATCAGTACCAATATCAGCACCACCAACAATACCACTGTCATGCTTCTTCAGTACTGTGTCATGTTAAGTACTGACCTACGATCTGGAAATTAGGAAATCCCGCCCCTTTCCCGTGCACCTGCACCACCTGTGAGAAAAGTGTTATGTTAAATTATATGTTCATGCCAAGTGTTATACTATGCATTACCAAGACTTTATATGCGTATTACTGTTTGTATTGCTCTCAAGTCTGAATTCTGAATTATGGCAACATTTGTGCATTTTCATCAAGTAAGGTTTTATCTAACATTTCGCTTTTATGCATTCTCTCGGAAGGTCAGGGTAAGCTCTGAACTCAGGGAGGCCTCTGTGAGTTCTGGAACCTTTCACGTTACAGCCGCTTTGAGTGCTTCGACTCGCAGCGGCTTAACGTGAACGCGCGCACGTTATCTCCTGGGTGCGGTCTACTATTTAAACCGCACCCAGGCTTCTAAAAGCTGCTTTGCCTTCCGCTACTGCAAGGAGAAGGATCGCGTCTGTAGGCTCTCTCAGCGGTCTTACCTGGTTGAAGCACTTCAGCTCCTGGAATCTTCTCTTGGGCAGTTCTTCGACCCGGAACCCTGAAAAGACAAAGAAACACAAGAGTTGAGTACAATTTGATCTTTTAAAAACAGGCGACCTACACAAGGAAGTCTTTGAATAATTTTTGGAACATTCCGTTTTCTTCAAGAAGGGAATCTTCAGGGACCAGTTTTGCTGTGGTTTAAAGAACCTTTTGAATTTTGATTAACAGAAATAATCGTGTAAAGAGGACTTTGCGCAAGATTTGTTTAGAAAGATTAAAGCATTGCAAGAACACATTGTAATGTTGAATTTTGATTTTTGATTTCCATTTCGAAGTCAAATGATTTCAGGTTAGGTGAATGTATAGGATGTGTTTTTCCTCTCATGGTGTTTACTACAGGTTATGGGCACAAGAGAATTACTGAATCCCACATAATAACATCTAATGAAAACATTTGCAAGTAAGTTAAGGTGCTAGGGGGAATTAAACGAATTTCCAAGGAGAATATTTATTAAAAGGATTGTTTCTTTGTTCTTCAGAATTTTATGCAAAGATTAATCCAATTCAAAAACACCTGACAAGAACATCAGACGACGTCACTAAATAACAAGACAAAGAAATACTGGACGAAGGACGAGACAACTCTGATCGCAGGTAGGAGTCAATTAGTGTTTACTACACAATCTTAAGAAGGAGAAGCAAACCTAGAATAGAGAGTAGTTAAGAATAACAGGACGTAAAGAATAGGTTTTTAGTAAACCCTTGCTACTTGTTGTTTCGCAGGTCGACAGCAAGAACCCTCCTACTCAACAACGTCCAGTACCGGCCCTCCTCCCAAATTTCTAGTTTTATTCTTGGCTGTAAATTTGAGTCAGCCTTGTTTATAGTTAGATAAGTGGGAAGTTGGTCCCTTACGTCTCTGCGAAATCTTCTACGTCATCCTCAAGATTCCAGTGGAGTTCAAGGTAAGGGACGACGTAGTGAGATCTAGACAACCACCACCACTACCAATACCACCATCACCACCAATACCACCTCTAATACCACCACCAACACCACCAACAATAGCAGCTCTACTAACAATACCACCACCACAACCACCTATATTACCAAAACCAATACCACCACCACCAATACCACCAATACCACCAACACTACCACCTCCAATACCACCAATATCACCAATACCACCACCAATTCCTCCACCACCACCAGTACTACCGCCAATACCACCGCCAATACCACCACCAATACTACCACCAATACCACCAATACCACACACCAATAACATCACCACCAATACCACCACCATTACCAATACTACCAATACCAATACCACGACCAAAATCACAACCACCAACACCACCACCACCACCAATACCACCACCAGCAATATCCCCATCACCAATACCACCCCCACCAATAACACCACCAGAACTACCAGCACCACCAATACCACGATCAGCAATACCACCAAAACCACCACCACCAATAAAAATACCACCACCAATACCAGTACCACCACCACCAATACTAATAACACCAACAATACCAATACCACCACCACCAATACCACCACAACCAATACCAATTCTGCCACCGCCAATACCACCACCACCAGCAATACCCCATCACCAATACCACCCCCACCAATACCACCACCAGAACTACCACCACCACCAATACCACCATCACTAATACCACCAAAACCACCACCACCAATACCAATATCACCATCAATACCACCAATACCAGTACCACCACCACCAATACTAATACCACCAACAATACCAATACCACTTCCACCAGTACCACCACCAATACCAGTACCACCACCACCAATACCACTAACAATACCAATACGACCACCACCAATAATGCTACCACCAATGCCAATTCTGACACCACTAACACCAAGGGCAATACCACCAATACCACCACCAGCACCACCAATATCACCAATACCAGCACCATCAATACCACTGCCACCAATACCACCAGCAATACCCCAAACCAATACCACCACCACCACCAATACCACCACAAATACCACCATCACCAATACCAATACCACCACCAATTCCATCAATACCAGTAACACCACCACCAATACTAAGACCACCACCACCAATACCACCATCACCAATACCACCAATACCAGTACCACCACCAATACCAATACCGTCACCACCAATAACAATACTGTCAACACTACCACCAATGCCATCACCAGCAACAACACCACCACCACCGATACCATCAATACCACCACCACCAATACCACCACCAACAATACCACCAATACCACCAATACCACTACCACCAATACCGCCACCACCAATACCATTACTGTCACTACTACCACTGATGCCGCCACCAATACCAGCACCACCAGTACCAACAATACAACTACCACCAATACCATCACCACAAATATCAGTACCACCACCACCAATACCACTACCACCAATACCACCACTACCACCAATACTACCACCAATAACACCAATACCACCACCACCAATACCACCACCACAAATACGACCACCACCAATACCACCACTAACAATACCAACAGTACCATCACCACCAATATCACCACCACCAATATCAATACCACCATGACTGCCACCAATGCCATCACCATTACCACCACCACCAACACCAGCATCACCAATACCACCACCACCAATACCAATAATACCACTACCACCAATACCACCACCACCAATACCAGCACCACCAGAAACAATACCACCTCCACCACCAATACCACCAGTACCAACACCACCACCGATACCACCACTACTACCACCAACACCACCACCACCAATACCACCACCACCAATACCACTAATACCAGCACCACCAATATCATCACCAATACCACCACCACCAGCAATACCACCAGCAGTATCCCACCACCAATACAACCACCACCACCAATACCAATACCACCATCACCAATACCACCAATAACACCAATACCACTGCCACCAATACCAGCACCACCACCACCAATACCAATACCACCACCACCACCAATTCCAATACCACCACCAATACCAGTACCACCACCACCAATACTAACACCACCACCAATATCACCACCACCAATACCACCACCACCAATACCAGTAGCGCCACCAATAAAAGCACCACCACCAATACCAATACCACTACAAATACGTATACCACCACCACCAATACCAACACCACCGATACTACCTCCACTACCACCACCAATACCACCACCACCAATACCACCACCAAAACCCCACCAATACCACCACCACCACCAATACCACCCCCAATATCACCATCTCCAATACCACCAATACCAGTACCACCACCACCAATACCAATGCCACCACTACTAATACCAGTACCACCACCAATACCAACACCACCACCACCAATACCAATATTGCCACCCCCAATACCGCATACCGCCGCCACTACCACCAATGCCACCACCACCAATACCAGCACCACCAATACCACCACCACCTATACCACCACCACCAATGCCACCGCCACCAATACCAATACCACCAAAACCAATACCACCACCTCCGAGCCTCACACTCACAAGTAATGGCAGGGGCACTGTACAATGCCGGAGTTGCACCCAAGACTCTCCCTCCATGCCTGTCATAAAAGCACAGCCGGTCCTGCACCAGGAGGTGAAGCCAGGCCCTTACTACAGCTGGCATGCCTTTATTAGGCCAAAGATAGCAATGACATCATGGAATGCCACATTACATTCAAATCATGGAGAGGGCGTGAAATAGACCCCACTCTTCATCCTGAACCGCAACAGTGTAATCACAGTGCGAAAGGTGTTAGAGCGCTTTGTTAGTGTGTATAGCTCATATAATATGTAACTCTCCCTTCAAACTTTGTGTCTGTGAAATTTACAACACTTAAACATCTTCTTCAATGCACTGTTTATCACTAATTTGAAGACGTCGCAGGCCGGTCTCTTCCTCTGATATTTACAATCAAACAAGCGGTTGAGAAGGCCCTTTATTTCAATGCAATAGGTCTCGCATTTTTGAGAGTTCATGCTATTAGTATTGTGAATTACAATGCCTTTTATTTATGCTTTAAAACCCAAAACATAAATAAAAGGCATTGTCATTTACAATATCAATAGTTCACACTCGCGTGAATACGAGAACTATTGCATTGCAAATGCTTGTTTTTGTTACGCACGGGGAGAATAATTGATTTGCCCAGAGTGACATGAGGTTGAGTATCTCTGCCAAGACTCGAACCCAGTTCCCCAGCTTCGAGGTCGACCGAAGGCTACAACCTCTCCCCATTAAATTAGTAGTCGTTGTCACACAAAAACACAGGGGCATATTATCAAGAACTGGTGATAAAATTATTGCTGCTTTATCGGCAGGAAACTGCCGCTAAAGCGGCGATAATGGGCTTGATAATATGTCCTTGTGAATTCCAATAGCGGCCCAGGTTCTGGTGTTAACATGGGCTGCTATGGGTATTCACAAGGGCATATTATCAAGCCCATTATCGCCGCTTTAGCGGCAGTTTTCTTCCGATAAAGCGGCGATAATTGTATCGGCTGTTCTTGATAGTATGCCCCACAGTTCATGAGCCTCAATGCTCCTTTGAGATACTGTGGTTATAAAAGAGTATTCTGCATCAAGTGTAGGACTGACATCGTTATTACAAGAACAGTTCCACATTTATTGAGTGTAGAAGAAATATATTCAATGTAACTCGCAGCATCTTATCAGCTTTCACGAATTGTGTTTTCCAGTGCCAATGACCATTAAATTATACTTTTATTTATTTATTTGCAGACACACATTTAAAAAAATGTAAGATTTTTACAAGCCTTGCTTCCCTCTCCATTCTGTGCTGTTGCTCATTTTTGTAACAGGCTCTTCCTAACTTTTATAAGTACTTTCTACATACAGCCTTTCATTTAAACACTTCGGTGTGTTTTTCCCCACTACTGTTGAGTATTTGACTATAAAATGTATTTTGCCCCAATTCAACTGCAGTTCCTGTGAAAACATACTCTACGCTTTTCTAAGAGCAGATGGTTACCTGTAGGAACGTAGTGGCCCTCAAAAGCTTCATCCAAAGATGGCTGTGTGGAAATGCTCTAATAAGCATTTGAGGCTTTACAAAGTATGGGACATATTACCAAGCAGGGCGATAGGCAATTATCGCTGCTTTAGCGGCCGTCTTCGGCCGCTGAGCGGGGATAATTCTATCGCTCTATTAGCAAGCTGTCCCTAACAGCAGTTAGCGGCAGTTTTAGGCGATAGCGAACGGTTTGGGTCCTGCTTTGCAAGTCAGCGATATTTATCGCTAATGGCATGCAAAGTGGGCGTACCCAACCTGTTAGAGACTGAAAGCAGTCGCTAACGACGCTATCACATATTAGCAAGGCAGGCGTAGTGATGGAAATATTCCCGCTATTGCCAAAAACTAATGCCTGCTCTGACCAGTTCTTAGCCATGTTATCCAATGGGAGGTGGATAACATGTCTAAGAGCATTTTGTCGCTAATGCATGAATATCGCTGTATTCTCAGCGATATTCACGCTATTGCCGGAAAATGTATCGCTTTGGAGATAAACGTTCCTGATAGCACGTTATCGCAGCGATAATTTCCGGCGATGCTTAGCGATAAAAAATTCGTTGCTAATATGCCCCTATATGTGTGTTGGTCAAAGAGTAGGGAGGAAAAGCAATTGATCACACACCCTCTATAGGCTAAAGAGAGGGGGCAGATTTACTAACATTTTGCGCAATGCAGAGCTGCGTTGCGTCAAAGGCATACATCAGAAATGCACCATATTTGCAAAGATATTGCACATGTCTTCTGCTGCCTTGCTCTGGTGCACTGTGTGCTGCCTAGTGCCATGCAGGCACCCTTGCACCATAGCGCAAGAAGGCTGTGTTATGAGCAGTATTGTTTTTGTGCAGGAAGGGACACCTGCCTACACAAAAACAACCATTAAAGAAATACTCCTTTAACTATGCGTAATGTGGAATGCATCACACATAGAAAGGACGTTACAATGAGAAATACAGATATTTCTCGTCCCTATGTCTGGGTTTGGGAAGCATACCTTTTGACAGATTCCCAAGTTTATAACTCCTTGTAATTCTGGGAATGCACCAAAATCCATGGTTAGACGCATGGGAATGTCCACACTCCACCCATTGATGCCTCCCTGTTGAAAAGTAGTTCAAAGCGGTACAAAAGAGGGTGGTGATGGACAGAGCATCTGAACCAATCAAACACTCGCACCCAGTCAACAGATCAGGGTTTAATCCATCACCGTTCTTTAGCCCACTCTGCCACCCCAGTTCAGACATGGCCATATGCAAATCAGTCTGACCCAGTGCCTCATGGGAACAGTCCAGCCCGAACTGCCAAGCCATGCCTTCCCTGGACCGGAAACAAGCTTCATAGGACCGGTTTTGGTCTATGTGTTATGTACAATATACTATATATTTGTACATATACTCCTGTGTGGAGTCTCTTTTGTGGTGTATTGATTGTGTTACTGGTGTGAGTGTATTCTGCAAATGTTTCCACATGCCCTTTGGGATAAGCCTGACTGCTCTTGCCAAGCTAACAATGGGGTGAGCACAGGTTATCTTTGGTGTGTAACTTACTTGCCCTGACTGGAGTGGTGGGTTCTGCCTGGCTTAAGTGCATCATTTATAGTACACACATCTCAAATGAAGGCACTTCAATAATGAGAAGTGACATTATTACCCAAACCAGTTATGTTCCTACTCATGTATATTACAGAAGGATGAAAGTTGAAAATGACTCTTCAGGTTTCATTCCTGCAACCAGTAACCTACTCATAGCAAACAAATCTCTGCATAATTTTCTCAACCCTTGGTTAATTAAGTGACTATGGGCCATATGTATCAATATTCCGTTTTGCGATTCCTAAATAGTGATTTTTAAGGAATCGCTATTTAGAAATCGCAAAATGGTATGTATGTAGCAATCAGCTTCTTTGTAGCGATTTCTTAAAATTCCTTAATTGCGATTAGCAAATTGCTAATCGCAATTAACCCCTTCCATGCTCATGATGGAACGGTTCCGTCATCAGCGTCGGTGCTCCGGTGCTGATGACGGAACATTTCCGTCATGAGCCAATACGCTTTTAAACCCTTCAGCACTGCAGCGAAATTCGCGCAGCACTGAAGGGGTTAAGGAATAATTTCCCATTCATTTCTATGGGCCAGAAGGCCCATAGGAATGAAGGGGAAATTTGCGAATCGCAATTTTCTAATCGCAAATTGTGAATATTTTCAAGGGTGCAGGGGTGTCCAAAGGACAACCTGTTGCACCCCTGAAATCGGCATGGGTGCATATGTTGTGCACATACATGCCCTAAGGGCATGTATGTGCGTCACATAGCACTTAGAAAATTGAAAAAAATATGCATTTTGAAAGGAATTCGCAACTTACCACCAACTAGAAGTTGGTGGTAATTTGCGATTCCTTAAGGCCAATTTGCTAATTTTTTTGGCTTCTTACATTGCATTTAAGGAATCGCAAAATTTGCGATTCCTTAAATGCAATCGCAAGATAAGGAATCGCATATTTTGCGATTCCTTATTGTTCAAGCTGATTTGCTTGATGCATACC
Organism: Lissotriton helveticus; assembly: GCF_964261635.1. Classification (NCBI taxonomy): domain Eukaryota; kingdom Metazoa; phylum Chordata; class Amphibia; order Caudata; family Salamandridae; genus Lissotriton; species Lissotriton helveticus. The sequence continues at coordinate 176,664,979 of NC_136065.1, forward strand.
ATTAGTCCAAATTGCATTCGCAAACGCCGAATTTCGGCGTTTGCGAAGTCAAATTGGCTTGATACATATGGCCCTATGTCTCATAGCCGTCTGAAAATGTAGAACTACTCTTAAAGTACTGGAGCAAGGGAGGTTCTCTTGCCTTTTTACACAAGACATCGTGGCTCGACTTGAAAAAATTGAGGCAGAGGGAAAGAAAAAAAGAACTTGATGAAGGGGAAGGTAGCGCAAGAGAAGGGTAGGCGTCATGCCACACTATTAAACTGCTGTACTAAGGATGGTGACAGTAAAAAGCCCAATATAGTTCTGATCTCGACCTTTCCACACAATGCTTTCAGAAAGTATTTCCATGGGAACTGAGAGTAGCTCCTTGGATTTTCAACCTTGCATGGTTTCTGAGGCATTGGTGGAAGTGAAATTAACTGCTACAGTCAAGGGTACTGTGCTGGAGGGATGCCAAGGTGTTCTGTGTGATGGAGTTATTGTCAAGACCCATTTAGTTCAGTTTAGTGTCCTTACTTCATTGTCTGTCATGCAAAAAAACTGTTGAAAAATACAATACGGCTCAACGAAGACAGGAGATACTATATATGAGTAAGGAAAAAAGAAGAATGAAAGTGGGGAGACAATTCAAATGACTTCCATTCCAATTTGAGGTCAAGAATGCACTCAAAATTAGTTGAACCTTCAGAAAGCACATTTTCATTAACACATTCAGTAAATCGATTCATACTCTCTCTCTCTACTTGGGGGTATTGGTAGGGCCACTGGAATTATTTCCATTCCAGCAGCTATTTTTGGGCTGGATCTGGTGAGCCAGCCGACCCAGGGCAATGTGCTGAATTTGTCCTGGTGTAATTTCCCGACACCAATATACAATTAAGCAGTGTTTGCACATTGTCTGCTCTCTGTTTGGAGCAGCAACCTGCAAGAGGCTAGAAGGCTTTCTTCTTTTCACTTCAGCAATTGAAGGAAATAAAGGTACACAGTTTATAAATTCACAAGTACTTTAGAGACAAGGTAGGTTTTTAATGTTGCTCAAACATCCCCCCACCCCCTCCAGGAGAAACACAAAGTCTGGATATTAGATGTAAAACAGTGACTGGGATGGTCTGTACTAACAAGACTGAATTCCAGATAAATTCCACTTTTCACATTGTGGAGGATTTTTTTTCGGTTTGTGTGCTTGAGTCATGTTTTTGGCCAGGCTGATGAGTGCAACACTTCTTGCCCGGCACTCATTAGCGCCTCCGAGACTTGCTAGCTGCCGGCGAGCACCCGCAAGATATGACATTCCCTAGATCGGCTTTAGGCACCTTTTTTCTGAAGAGGGCGAGTGAGTGCAAGCAACGTGGCTGCATACTCGAGCAGATTTTCTCCTCGAGAAGCTGCTAAAGTCTATGCAAAAAGACATTTCTGAGTTAATATTCTTCTCCAACTGACTGTTCCAGTTCTTTTTTAGTGCAAGGAGACTTTTTCTGAATTTACACTTTTTTAACAAGGAGGAAGTGCCCCCGAGACTCCGACTTCCTGTTCCTGTCCAGCAGGTTCCTCCCAGTGTTTTGTCCATCTCCTGATCACCCCTAATTTGGATTTGGAGCTAGAAGGATCACTCACTTTGTTTACTGTATATATACCATTGGATTTCAGGACTTTTTTGTGCTAATACAAGCAAGTTCAAAAACTGTTTTATAAGGGTGTTGTTTGTGTGATAGAGGGCATGCACCAGGATTTATTGCTAAATGTATTCAATTCTAAAAATGTAATTTGGTTTGAGGCCTGCAGTTTTAGTAAGGGCTTAATTATTTTTGTTTGCATTTAATTGTTGATCTGTTGTAAAGGAAAAATGTTGCACAGTTCTGTATTTTCTCAATGTTTAGTAATACATTTTCAATATTAATTTATTTTACTATGTGGCCTAATCTGCCAATGGGATACCCAGCCAGTAGGCCCAGTACTAGTCACGAGTGCATGAAACAACTGTTTCTGTGGTGTCTGTTTTTAGTATTTCACATTTTTCTGTAAAATTTGTATATGTGGGGTAATGCATAATTGATGCCTTGGAAAAATGTGTGTTTTTACAGGTCAGTTCATCTTTGTTTTTGGCATTGCTTCATTAATGCTAGTGTTTTCTTCAGTATTATCATGTCTCCTTTGGCCAGTGTGTGACTGTGGTTGCTGTAGGCTACCATTTGTACTTGTTCCCAATGCCATGTGGCCAAGGGCCATTTTGGGTAGTCAGTGTCCATAGGCCTGCATGTGTCCTTTATGTTCCTTGCCTCCTTGCTTGGTGTTGTTGTTTAACCCCTTCAGTGCTGCGCGAATTTCGCTGCAGTGCTGAAGGGTCATAAATCAAATTGACTCATGACGGAAATGTTCCGTCATCAGCACCGGAGCACCGACGCTGATGACGGAACCGTTCCGTCATGAGCATGGAAGGGGTTAATCAAGAAGCTGGTGGTCATTTTCTGCAGCCAGGAAGTGTGCTTGTGCCTTAGGCCTGCATGTGTTCTTTGTTGTCCATGCCTCCTTGCTTGGTGTTGTTGTATGCCCATGTGTCCAGCAGCCATTTTGTGGAGTCAGCCAGTGCACGTTTGCCATAGACCTGCATGTATTCTTTGTTGTGGACATGCTCCTTGCTTGATGTTGTTGTTTGATCATGTGGCTGGTGGCCATTTTGTGTAGCCAGGCAGTGTGCTATGCCATATGCCTGCATATGTTCTTTGTTGTGGCAATAGCTCCTTGCTGGGTGTTGTTGTTTGATCATATGGCCAGTGGCCATTTTGTGTAATGAGACAGTGTGCTTTTGCCATAGCCTGCATGTGGCCTTTGGTGTGGCCATGTTGTAGTACTTGTATAGCGCCCAAATCACCCCACAAGGGTCTCTCCGGCGCTTGGACGAATACCGCTGTGGAACCCTTCCTGGCTTTTCCCTGTGAGGCTCCCACTCCTGGGCACCCCCAAGGTGCAGCCAGGCATCCTAGCGCTGTTGGGGCCGTTGTGGAGATCAAGGGCCAGATGTAGGTAGCCAAATACCGGTCGGTAACGGCCGAATTCGGCCGTTACCGACCGGTATTTGGCATTTGATATGTAGGGGCAGGTAAACAGGGAAAATCGGTAATTTTACAGATTCTGTAAATATACCGGTCGGTAAATTTACCGACCGGTATTTTTACAGAATCGGTAAAATTGATATGTAGGTGGGACTCTTCTGAGTCCCACAAGGCCTACGAAATCGGTATTTTACCATCAAATTCAATTTGATGGTGAAATACCGATTCAGGTGTGCATGCACATGTGTGCATGCACACCTGTGCCATATGACAGGCAGACCTGCCCTTAGGGCAGGTATGCCTGCCACATGGCCCCGAACCTTTTTTGGGGGTGCTAGAGGGTGTCAAAGTGACACCCCCTGCACCCGTGTCAAAATCGGTATTTACCGATTCGGTAAATACCGACCGGTAATGCCCCATTCATTCCTATGGGCTTCAAAGCCCATAGGAATGAATAGAGCATTACCGGTCGGTATTTACCGAATCGGTAAATACAGATATTTACCGATTCGGTAAATGGAACATCTGGATGTTCCTACATACCCCCCCTTCTTATTTACCGATTCTTAATTACCGAATCGGTAAAATTCAGTAATTAAGAATCGGTAAATAAGTTTTACCTACATCTGGCCCTAAGCAAGCTATTGCCCAGAGTTGCAGAGTGGGACCCATGATTAGAATAGGCACCGAGGCGAGAATGATCAGGTCCGAGGAAATCGAGCCCAAGACCCGCCGAGGCGGGAATTGAACCCTGGTCCCGGGCCAGATCTCTGCATCAGGGTCTGCCGCTCTAACCATTGAGCCACACTTCACCACTTCATGCCTCCTTGCTGGCTGTTGTTGTTTGACCATTTGGTTGGCGGACATTTTATGTAGTTAGGCAGTGTGGTTTTGCCATAGTCCAGCATGTGTTCTTTATTGTGGCATTGCTTCTTGCTGGTTGTTGTTGTTCGACCAGGTGGCCAGTGGCTAATTTATGTAGCCATTCAGTGTGCTTTTTACCATAGGCCTGGATGCCTTCTTTGTTGTGGCCATGCCTCTTTGCTGAGTATTGTTGTTTGACCATGTGGCCGGTGGCTCCTTTGTGTAGCCAGCCAGTGTGCTTTTTGCCATAGGCATGCATCCCTACTTTGTTGTGGCCATGTCTCCTTCCTTGGTGGTGTTGTTTGGCCATGTGGACGGTGGCCAATTTGTGTAGTCTGCTGTTGTGTTTTTGCCATAGACGTGTTCTTTGTTGTGATCATGCCTCCTTGTTGGTTGCATTTGTTTGGCCATGTGGCCGGTGGCCATTTTGTGTAGACAGCCAGTGCGCTTTTGCCACTGGCCTGCATGTGTTCTTTGTTGTGGCCATGCCTCCTTGTTGGTTGCAGTTGTTTGACCATGTGGCCGTGGCCACTTTGTGTAGGCAGTCAGTGTGCTTTTCGCCACAGGCCTGCATACCTTCTCTGCCGTGGTAATGCCTCCTTGCTTGGTGTTGTTGTTTGACCATGTGGCCATTGGCTGGGTCCAAACTGGGGTGGCGTGGTGAGCACTAGAATGATAAATTAGACCCAGATCTTTGTGACTGCGGTGAATATTTGCATTGTTCAGCATTCCTTCCATCATTTGTTCCTTTTGCTTTTGTCGCCCTAAGTGGGAAGGGAATGCCCAGACATGGACTCCATCACCCGTGCCCACTGCTCTACTGGAATCAAGCTAGCCTGACTAATGAGGAGCTATGCCCCGAAACCGGTCCCAAGATGCTTGTTTCTGGTCTAAGGAGGACCTGTCTTGGCATTTCGGGCTGGACTGTTCCCATGAGGGCCAGGGTCTAGACTGATTTGCATACAGCTGGGTCCAAATTGGGGTGGTGTGATGAGCACAAGAACGATGGATTAAACCAAGATCTTTGTGAATGGGGTTGAATGTTTGCATTGTTCAGCATTCCGTCCATCATTTGTACCTTTTGATTTTGTGCGGACAGCTAGTGTGCTTGTGCCACAGGCTTGCATGTGTTCTTTGTTGTGGACATGCCTTCTTGCTTGGTGTTGTTGTTTGACCATGTGGACGGTGGCCATTTTGTGTCACAAGCCAGTGTGCTTTTTGCCATAAGCCTGGATGCCTTCTTTTTTGTGACCAGGCCTCCTTGCTTGGTGTAGTTGTTTGACCCTGTGGACGGTGGCCATTTTGTGTAGCAAGCCAGTGTGCTTTTTGCAATAGACTTGCATGCCTTCTTTGTTGTGGCCATGCCTCCTTGCTTGGTGTTGTTGTTTGACCATGTGGAAAGTGGCCACTTAGTGTACCCAGCCAGTGTGCCTTTGCCATAGGCCTGCATCTGTTCTTTGTTGTGGCCATGCCTCTCAGTTCGTTGTTCTGCTTGACAATGTGGCCGGTGACCATTTTGTGTAGCCAGCCAGCGTGCTTTTGCCGCAGGCTTGCATATATTCTTTGTTGTGGCCATGCCTCCTTGCAGGTTTCTGTTGTTTGACCATGTGGTTGTGGCCGATTTATGTAGCCAGCCAGTGTGCCTTTTGCCGTGGACCTGCATGCCTTGTTTGTTGTTGCCATGCCTCTTTGCTTAGTGTTGTTGTTTGACCATGTGAATATTTTGTGTAGCCAGCCAGTGTGCTTTTGGCCATAGGCCTGCATGCCTTCTTTGTTGTTGAAATGTCTCACTTGGTATTGTTATGTGGCCGGTGGCTATTTTGTGTAGCCAGTCAATGTGCTTTTGCCATAGGCCTGCATGTGTCCTTTGTGGGGGCTATGCCTCCTTACTGGCTGTTGTTATTTGACCATGTGGCCAGTGACCATTTTGTTTAGCAAACATTTTTTCCAGTTTTCAAAGCGATTGTCTGTGGAAATCGATAGGAGAGGGCTAAGCCTTTTTGTTTCTGTTCCTTTCTTTACTTTTTAGTGTTCATTTCGTTACTTTTCCCTGAAATAAGTTTACTATTATGCTGCAGCCCCTTTTGCTCATAGTTAATGTATTGTACATTATGATTATGAAGTGTTTAAGATTATATTTTTTTTCACCTGCACTTCCTTGCCCCCAAGTCCCAATGGGTTTCCCATAGTCCCATTGAACATCAGCAATTCATTTTTTTTATTTCTATTTTCCTTTACAAATATTTGTTTCCATTTTTTTCTTTTATTTCCTTTTTATTTTGTTGAAATTTTCTGTAATTTTTTCTCCAAAACAAGTATTTTGTTTTACATTTCCCCCCATCCATTATCTCCCCTGCCTGCCATATTTGCACCGCCACACAGCAGCATTAATTTTCTAAGGATTTCTCAATTTCCAGTGCCAGATGTTGTCCCTAGATGATGCACATAAAGCAAACAGTTGCATCTGTATGTTGATGTTAATTATTATTCCTGATTGTAAATAAAACATCATATATTGCCGATAATTAATTATTTCTAATTTAAGCAACCATACTAAATTATATTGTCTGATTTTTAATTGGATTTGTCTCTTCACAAAGTAGTCCCCAGTCCTTGCCTGAAACTCAGCTAAATGGACAACAAGAGCCACAGCGAGCAATAGTAGATCTTCTCGAAGTAGGAGCAGAACAGGAGATTGAGCTTCCTGCTGAGCAAGTAAATCCCTCTATGGCAAGATCCTTTTGCTTCCAGATTTCCAGCAAGAAAAAAGATCTTCTGAGGAGCTGGATGCGGATTAGAACCCGCCTCAGTCTGAGACTTGCTAGGAGAGGCAAGGGAAAAGGAAAGTGTTTGAAAAAATTAGAGTTATGGATGAAGAAGAGGCGAATGATGAGCCAGTTATCATCATGGACACTACTCCAGCCCCAGAAGAGACCAACATTATCCCTCCTCAACCTGCTGCAAGGGATGTGGCACTGACGCAACCACCACTGCCAGCACCAATATTTGCAAGGCCCCTGCTACCTGCATCCACAACTAGCTCAGTAGAAGTACCCACTGAACAGAGGCAATCATCGACATGCCCACCTACCTCCATTTTTTTGGGCATTGGCAGTAGCACCAGTGGCCCAATGTGAAAGTTGACCTCCCTAGTTTAGGACTTCTTTATGAAAGCAAGCAGGTGGAAAACATTGCCATATGCTCCATTTGCCAAGTGTGTGTTTATTGTGGTAAGTTTGGCACACACTATGTATTCGAGGCCAAATGACCCATAGGAATAAAACATCATGCAATCTGCTGGGAGGAGCAAATTAAAACAATTGCTGGAGGTGGTGTTGGTGAAGGTAATAAGATCAGGGCATCTGCTCCGATCACAGTGGAAGGTGAAGGTGATGAGGAATATGATGGTGATATCTATACACAAAGCAGCCCTGTCCCCAGCAGTGTACTAGTATCGCCCACATTTGTTTTTTTAAAAAAACATATATTTTTAGATTTTGTTTGTAAGTCTTATATCCGTTCAAACATGTAATCTACACATTATATCCAATTTCGTCATATTTTTACGATACTTAGCAGTGTTCATCAACACCATAATGCTACTATTCACATTCTCAATTATTTCCAACAATAATCTTGCTTGTATCTTCTTCCCTCACAGTTGAACGGTATTTGAAATAGTAAGACTTCACAATTTTTAAACTCTCCCCTTAAACACCCCCCACCTTTAACATCCCCGGTTGCAGTTCCTGTGCTATATCTTATCGTTATAACCATTGCTACCATTACAACGTCTTGCAGTTTATGTGTTATACCATACATCTTGAGCTTTAGTACACATTAGGGCAAGGCATGAGCATCACATTATACCGCATTACATACATACTTTAGTCTTCGTTCTCTACCTCTGCTAACTTCAGCTCCTCTATCATAGTTTCCCATTCTAGTGATATCAGTATCTTCCGTAAGCCTCTCATTTCTTCCCTACGCAATGCTGCACCCTCTGCACAACTCCAGCGTAACAATTCCGCACACCAGTTCGACACCACAGGGGGTTTGTTCGACTTCCATCGCATAGTAAGGTTTCTAATAGCTAATATTAAGCCAAGGTCTATAAATAGGTATTGTACCTTGCGTTTGGACAAATGTTTGTGCAGACCCAAAATGCATTCCTCCACAGTTTCCTGTATCTCATGATGTGCTGCTGTCCCAGTAATTCTCCTAATCTTATCCCATTATCCCCTTATTGCCGGGCATGCCCATAGCATGTGTATCAAGTCTGCCCCTTCTTTCCTACATCTCGGGCATGAATGTTGTGTTTGTGGGAACATTTTATCCAATCTATTCGGGGACAAACAAGCATGATGTAGTACCATGGTTGGAATGAATTTGAATTTGAGTTTCTCGATACTTTCCTGGGATGCTCCAGCACCACCGTCCATTCTTTATCTGATAGGTCTCTACCTATGTCTCCCATCCATGTTGTTTTCAGTGCATCTAACGAGATCCGTGTATGGGCACTGATAACAGTATACAGCCAGCAAATCAAGTGTCTGCCGCTGTCCATATAGTGTACCATCTTTACCAGCTCGTTACTGGGAGGTTCCCTTCTCTGCAGTGCCCAGTGTTCCTTCACATATCGAAGCAATGCAGTGTGTGTTAAATACAGATGGGCTGGGGCTCCCGTCTCATGTACAAAGGTGTCGTGATCGAGTAGTGTCTCATTACTAAACAGGTCTCCCACTGTGTTGACACCTGCTTCAGACCAAGGCATTAATTTGCGAGTGGTAAGTTTATCACTGGCCAACGGAATTCCCAGCAGTTCAATGTTTCCTGCGTACGCAGGGGGTGCATTCGTGTATCGCAACGCTGCTTTCCAACACCTAATCGCAGTGTCCAGGAAGGGGGGAAGGTCTCTCCGTGGCTTATGTTCTGGCAACAACAAAGCATGCAGTGTTCCGTTATCAATGTCCGCTTTAGTGTACCCTATTTCCTGCAGGTTACATCCCGCCATCCAGTATGATAACCATTGCAATTGGCACGCATAGTAATAAGCGCGGAAGTCCGGGACTCCCAATCCACCAGTCCTTAACCCACTTGCATCTTCTTCAAGCTTACACGTCTTCTCCCCTTACCCCATATAAGATCCATTAACAGAGTATTCAATAACTTAAAAGTGGATTGTGGCACTATTAATGGTAGGTTGATAAAATAATACAACAAGCGGGGCAGAACAACCATTTTCGCTATTGCTGCTCTCCCCATAATGGACAATGCCAGAGCAGTCCAGAAGGTGACACTGGATCTTAGGGCTCTAATAGCTCTATTGATGTTGCCTTCTAGCATATCCTTATTTGTCCTATATATCTAGATTCCCATATACTTGAACGTATTCTGAGCTATCTGGAGCTTCGTATCTCCGAAGTCAAGTTCCATTTCATCAGCATGTTCCGTAAAGAAAAATGCATGGGATTTTGCCGCATTTAAGGCCAAACCTGACAGTCCTTCAAATTGTTTATACAGGTCAAATATTGGGGCCAGGGGCAAATGGAGATCCTTTACATACACAATGATATCATCAGCGTAGGCCAAGAAGAGGTGTGCTGTGTTCCCTATCGGTATCCCCCATTCCAGAAATTCCTGTCTCATCTTCAGTGCTAAAGGTTTCAGCGCCAAAATGAAGATGAGAGGCGACAATGGACAGCCCTGTCTGGTTCCTTTATGTATCGTATATTCTTCCAATATGTGGCCACCCGTTCTGGCTTGCGCTGTCGGGGCCCTGTATAATAAGCGCAGCCATGCTACATATCCTTCCGGTATCCCAAATTTCAGTAATACCTAAAACATGTATTCCCAACTTATGGAGTCGAACGCCTGTCTAAGATCTAATGAAGGGAAACGGTTTGGCGCTTCTGTCAGCAAATAATGCAATTTCCTAATATTCAGTGATGTGCTCCGTGCCGCAGGAACCCAGTCTGGTCTAAGTGAACCAATTTTGATAAATATGGCAATAACCTGTTGGCCAAATCTTTACTCAATATTTTGTATTCAGTGGGTAATAACGATAGCGGGCAATAGTAAGACACATCCTCGAGGTCTCTCCCAGGCTTCGGTATCGAAATCACAATTGCCTGCGTTGTGGTAATAGGTAAGGAGCCTTCCTCCCAAACTGCTTTAAACAGTTCCATCAATTGGGGTACTAGTATCTCTGCGTATGTGGCATAAAACTCAATGGGGAGCCCATCTATGGCAGGGGTCTTATTACGTGAGAGGCCCTTCATAGCAATTTTGATCTCCTGTGTCGTAATGGGCCCGCCAGATCTTTCAGTGCCGCAGTCGGGAGCACTGGAAATGTTAGAGAGGATAGGAAAGCCTCCAGCTGTTCTCCAGTAACAGTGCTTGTCTCCCCATAGAGAGTGGCGTAGTACTTCCTAAATGCCTCGTTTATATCCCCCTGACTGGAAACCCTTGTTCCGTCCCCTGTGTGAATGCTGCTTATTACTACTGTGGAAGGAGTATCCCGGACCAATCTAGCAAGAAAAGTCCCAGCCTTATCTGCTTCTGTATGTGCACGTCGAGTATATGCCTGGTAATCTATTTCCCTCAGTGATTCCAAGAGTTCAGCGTGTCGAATTTGTGCTTCCTGTAACGGACCTTTTTGTTCGTCATCCGTCACTGCCTACTGCTCCAACCTGCCCATTTTTCCCTCTATTTCTACCAACGGCCTATAAAGTTCCTGTCTTGCGCCCAGCGTCACTCTGATAGCTTTGCCCCTCATGACCGCCTAAAGGCATCCCATTCCACCAGTCTGCTCGACGCCGTATTACTATTTTCAGCAAAGTAACAGTCAATAGTGAGTGAAAGATCATGGCGGAATACCGAGTCTTCAGCAACTGGACCACAATCTCCATGTGGGGACCGGAGTGGGTATTTTGCCCCAGGTAATGACTATCTCCTGCGGATTATGATCCGAGAAGGTCTTGGGCAGGTATGTGGTGTGAAGCACTTGCATGGCTATTCTAGTAGAACCAAAAAATTCTATCAATCCTAGTGTGTAGGTCGTGTACTGCAGAGTAAAAGGAATACTTTTTTCACACAGGGCGTCTCATTCTCCAGACATTACACAGTTCCCTTCCTGCTGCCCATCTAACCAATGCTTCTGCTTGTTTAAAGGCCCCCGCTCCGCGCAGGGGCGGGTGCGATCTGTCTAATGGCACATCCATTACTGTATTACAGTCACCTCCCAGTATCCATGGACTTGTGCCCCATCCCGCCAGCGCCCCACTTACTGTGTCCCAGTACTTATCCTGATCAGAGTTAGGAGCGTACACTGTACCCAGCACCACTAATTGCCCGTCTAGTGCCCCCTTCACAAATACATATCTACCCAATTTGTCAACCCTCTGTTCGTAAGCCATAAATGGCACACTGTGTCGTATCCAAACTGTGGCCCCCCTCGCATAGTTAGAGGAAGAGGTTGAGAAAATGTGAGCGCGCCACTTCTTCCTAAGTTTCACCACCTCACTTTCCACCATATGTGATTCCTGTAGGTATGCAATCTGTGTTTTGCGGTGCTGTAAGTGCGCATGAATCCTATGTCGCTTGTGTACTGTACCCATGCCTCTTATGTTCCAAGTTACAATGGTGTATTTACCCAACATGTGCATTGTACCAGGCGTTGTTTCCAGTTGTGTAGTAGAATAGTTCTCAAGAAATCCTACATATCCGTATATATATGGATTCTGCAGCCATCCCTCCCCCCAACATTCCCAATACTCGGTCTGGTCTTTAAACTATACCAGACCATAAAATAGAACTGAGCTAATAAAAACATAATGATCATGAAAAGGGCCTTCGCCATATGGGGGGCTGCGCCTGCGCTCTGCATGTGGTGTTATGTGACTTCAAGTTATCACTCTTAAGCTACAATGGTACCTGGGCCTAACAATATTGACTTGCCTTCTGTAATATGTCTGACAATATCAGAGGTAAACAAGCATAGTTACATAGAGCAATTACACATATCACAAACAATACTTGCACTAGTCTGTTAGAATTGGGAGTCTCTGGTTGGCACAGGTATGCACTTGTGACAAGCAGGGACCCTCTCCTCTAGTCAGGGCGAAGGACTACTCCAAGAAAAAAAACCTGTTCACCCTCTAGGCAGCGTGGCGCGAGCAGACAAGGCTAATCCCCAGAGTACATACGGTTAAGCACTTGTAATAACACACACAATGACCCGTCAACCCACCATAAAGAGACCCAAGACTGGTTGTTTGTAAAAAATATACTCTTTATATAACAACTCTCAAGCAGGCTTTAAATACAGACTTCACGATTCCAGTTACTCTTAAAAATGCCACAGTTCTTAAATGTCATGTATAGTGCCTACAACAGTTTAAATGGCTCTCAAAACGGCTTCACAGGACTTAAACTTGGCTCCACAATAATCATGGCAGTGTATACAACGTGCTGACTCCTTTCGTTAAAGCTTGGGCGCTTCGTAGCGCTTTGGTACGTCTCGCACTATCAATGCAGGAAGGGCCTCACTAAACCTCACGCGTCTCGCGTACCACGCGTACGGCGCGGTTGAGGTAACGAGGCATACGAGGCGTAGGGTGGCGGTGCGACTCTTACGGTGGCAGTGAGACAGGCTGAAAGAGTCTCCCGCGACGGTGCGCACAGCGTTGAGGCAAAAGTTTTCACATTGGGTGCGTGCATCACGGACTCCTCAGTCCAGAGCGCTGCGCACGATCAAACACGGACACAGTACCTTTTTCCTTGTGGGGCTTCGAGGCAGACGGATGCGGGGGTCAATCTTCCCACATCGCGGTGTCTTCCCGGGGCGATGTGAGCTATGGCTCGAGGCTCCAGTAGGAGCGGTGCTACTAGGTTAACGATGCATTGTGGGGGCAGACGGACAAGCAGCGTGAGCTTCTACCCTGGAGGGGGAGCGGCTTCAGGTGGTGCGGGCGGGCGTACGGGTCACGGAAAAGGGACGTATTCACTCGCCGGACGCTCTGCAGCTGTTCACTTAACAGCAGCGGGGCGCTCTCCTCAACGTGATCACAGCAGAAAAGATCAATGCAGGGCGGGGGTCCGTCTTTACTTTACAAGCTGCGGCTCGGGCCAGAAGCTTGTGGACCGGACAGGTCCTCCTTACTTTGCAAGCGGCGGCTTGGTCTTGCCCACAGTTACGGTGCTCGGACCAGCGGGGCTGGACTTTACTTTGTTACCTGCGGCACGGTCAAGCTGAAGTCAAGTTGCTCGGGGGACAGGGGTGCATTGCTTCACAGAAGGTGCGTTGAGGATTCCTCATACACTCCGCTTCTCTGGATCAGCGCTGGAGGGTCAGACCACAAGAACAGCAGCTCTTCCTGAAGGGGGGTTAGCACCCAATGTTCCTAGGGCGCAGTTCAGGGGGCAAGTTCCCCAGCAAGCCCTTGGAGATTGTAAAGATGCACAAGTTGAATTCAAAAAGTCTTTCAGTCTTTTCTTCCATTCTCCATCTTGCAGCAAGGCACCCACCACAGGCCAGTCTCTCAGGATTAGAGACAGTAGTCCTCCATGTAGCTTTCCCGGGTCCTTCTCTTCGGGCAGAGTTTCTTCTTAGTAAAAACAGGATCTGATTTCATAGGAGCAGGGCTCCTCTTTTTATATACCATTTATTTTGTTCTTTCAGGCCAGGGGGGCCTGGCCTAATCCAATCCAGTCTCTGAGTACTTTGTTTTGCAGACTCTGGTTTCTTCTTTCACTGAGCAGGGCAGGGACATCAGACGCTCCGCAGGAGGTGGAGCCAGCATTGTGGTGACAAGTACAGTCCAGGAGCACTCTGTTGACAGTCTTTCCCTCTCTCTTCACAAGGTGCAGGGCAGAGTCATCAGTCGCTCCCCAGGGGGCGGAGCCAGCATTGAGGTGGCAGAGCACAGCCCTATTCAGAGTCAAGGGGCACTCCCCCCACCCATCCTGGTATAAACCCCCTATTCACCACCTGTCATCCCCAGCCCTGTCACTCACAGAAACCAGACAGCTGATACACATCCTAGCATAGGCGGGCTGAAATGGTTAGGCAAGCAAATACTAACTTTCTAAAAGTAGCATTTGCAAACACAGGATATTAAAATAAACCTTACTAACAGAAGTATTTTATTATTCTGAGTTCAGGCATACTAAACTTGACTTTCTACCGTGAGCCTGCTGGGATTATAGAGTGTAATAATTCCAGCAGCCCATTCTGGCCCATGAGAACAGTTAGCCTTACAATAGTGAAAAACAAAATTGGCTGTAATTCACTATTAGGACATGCCACACACATCAGGGCTTGTCCTACCTTATGCTTACAATGCACCCTGCCCTTGGGCCTACCATAGGGGTGACTAATATGAAGTTAAGGGAAGGTTTAGGGACTGGCAAGTAGGTGCACTTGCGCAGTCAGCATGACAGTACCAGACTGCACGGAGGTTCTGCAATGGAAGACCTTAGACACCTTTTACTAGGCCGCTTCTGTGGGTGGCACAACCAGTGCTGCAAGCCCACCAGCAGCATTTGTATTTACAAGCACTGGCACTCCTGGTGCACTTTACTGGGGACTGACAGTAAACCAAATAAGCCAATCATGGAAACCAATCAATGTATACACTTTTTCATAGGGAGCACTTGCACTGCGGCACTGGTTGGCAGTGGCACAGTGCCCTGAGCAGCTAACACCAGCAAAACACATGAGGCACATCAGCAAAAAAAGTGGAAGGGAGACTCACGTTCTGCCGGACTGCAGTCACACTGGCGCCTGTGTCTCTAAGAGCCTCTAGCTCCTTCCAATTGCTGGTCACTACTTGCCCATATTTCTTAGTGTTAGAGGGTAAGTAGTTCTCAGGGACCATCTCACTGTCTCCTAGTGAGACTAGGGTCATCTGGACGGGGTCCCACCCACCTTGGACTTCTACCTCCTCCCCAAGGGCTACACTAGCCATCTTCTGGGACGGAGCAACAGTGGGTGCTGGTTTCACATAGTAGCGACACTTTGGATCACTGGCAAATTGACCCACTTCACCACACTTGTAACATTTTGGGGGTCCCTTTGGAACAGGGTTACCTGTTGGGCCCGGCCTGCTTCGGGGGTGGGGGAGGCTGAGAACCCTTCCCTTGGATCCTTTGGGGATTACTTTGGGGGCCTTTTTGGAACCCTTTCTGTTTTCCCTTGTCCCCCCACTCCTCTGCTGGGGACCCTGCCCAACCTTGGCTGAGTCTCCCACGTGACCCTTGTGGACCCTGGTGCTGACCCAGCGGTCCGCCTCCTAAGCAAGCTTCCTAGGGTTAGTCAGCTTGCTATCAATCAGGTGCTGGTGTAGCTCAGGAAAACAATTACTAGACAAGTGCTCCCATGCAATTAAATCAAAGAGACCTTGGAAATCATTCACTTTGCTACCCTTCACCCAACGATCCAGTGCTCTGCAGAAAAAGGTTACATACTCCACATAGGTACTCCCAGGATTCCTTGTACACCCCTGAACCTCTGCCTATACAATTCAGGAGTTAACCCATACCTGGTCATCAAAGCTTCCTTCGTGTGGGGATAAGATTTGTAGACTTCAGAGGGCAAATCTATGAGTGTGTCTCGCCCCTCGCTAAGGAACCGCCCCCACAACCCCGCTCCCCAATCTCTCTCAGGGACCTGGTGGGAGGACATGGCTACTTCATAGGCCTTGAACCACTGCCCTATGTTATCATTCTTAAAATACTCTTTTACTATATCTTTTGGCATGTACACCCTTGACTCTACCTGCACCAGCGCTGTGCTACCACCAGAGGGAGGGTTGTCCAAACTTTTGGCTGTCAGCTCCAACTCCCTCATTCTCATGTCATGCTCCATCTGAATTTTCCTTTCTTCAAGAGCCATCTTCTTGCTCTCTAGCTTCAATTAGCCATTTAATTTCAGCTCTGCCAACTTCATTTCATGATCCCTGGTTGCCTGTCTGTCTGCCAGCTCCTCTGGCGACAGGCCTTTTCCAAAGCTATGGGCGCTCTCTGCTGGTTCAGCTATCACAATATCCTCAGGTGCATTCCTTGATTCAAGCCAGGCTTTCAGCGCCTTGTATAGATCTGGCTTATTCTTGCATCCCGCATGTGGAACCTTGAATTTCCTGTAGAAGAACCTTAGCTCGGCTTTCTTGTAGTTGTACAGTTTTGACTCATCCCATTCTACCTCTACTGCATCAGAGGTTTCAGATGCTGCTTTTTCTATGCTGTTTGAGCCAGGCATGACTTCAAACACAAGGGATCTCTTCCATCAAAGCAAAAATTAAAAAGAGTTGTGGCTAAGTTACTGGACTGTACTCACTGTGCAATGGTCAACAATCACTGTATATATTAACAAATGCAAATTTGTGATCCTTTCGATATACTCCGGTGCTTCTGACCCTTCGCTTTTCTCTGGCAGTCCTACCACTCCGAAGTTGTTCCGTCTCGCTCTCCCTTCGGCATCCTCCACCCTGTCCAGTAAGGTGGCTACCAGTGTCTGCAGCTGCTTCACGTCGGTGTCCATCTGTTTTTGTCTTGGCAGAACCTCAGCTAGCGACGCTGCATGTTCTTTCACCTTATCCGCCGTTTTCGCGTGATCCGCCCTGAGCCAATTCAGGCCAGTGGACAGGGTTGCTATTTGGGCCTTAATCGCTTTTCTAGAGTCCCTCATTTCTCGTAAAATTAGGTCCAGCTTATCCTCCGGAGCAGGCGCCGCAGTGGGAGGGATGCAATTAGATGCTGGTGTGCTATCCGCGCTGTTCGGCATGTCCTGAGCCACATCTGTGCAGCCCTGTTCCTGCTGCTTCGCCCTATTCGGGCCCATTGCTCCGAGTTAGTGTGTTGGTCGTTGACAACGATGGTATACTGTAAAACAGATTGTCTGTACCACAACCAACCGTGTCACCACAAGTATCCCAACCTCCTCCACCTTCTGACAGGGACACTCAACATGTAACATTTGGCCCCGCTTCGGATTGTGTAGAGGGAAGGTGGGTATGCAGCAGCGTTCAGGGGTGCACATATATAGGGTCGCAGAGGTCACACTGTCCTGCCTTCCTCGTTCTATCACCCCCTCCTTATAAGTAACAGTGTTCCATAGCACCACTGCAGTGTCCACCGTAGTTCTGGCGTGGGGGCGGGGGGGTTCAGCCACTCTCAGTAGACTCCCGGATCTTTAACTTGGTATCAATTGCACCTTTATATGTACCTCTGCAAGCACACGCCATCCTATTAAGCCCGCCTCACTGCCTTCACTCCTTTCCCTCGCTGATTCTTTATTGGAGATCTCCCCACACTACGCCTGGTACAGTCCTCTCCTAAGGTGTTGTTTACAGTGCAGCCAGCCTCCACGACACTCAGTTTCCTGCAGCCTCACCGCCCACGATATATCGCCCCGGGGAGGGCCGTATCCGGGACCCCCCTGCCGACCTTTCCTTGCCGTCTCTCCCCACCGGGGCAGGGGCCGTTCCCGATATGGCGTTTGGATTTTAGATTTACCTCTTTGCGCGGTAAACTTTCCCACCGTTCGAGTGGGGCCCCCGTGTGTCTCCGGGTTTGTAATACCTCCCCAATCCGGGTATCTCCTCACCTTCACAGGTGTCCGATTCCCCCCCGCCGCAGTTCAGTTCGCAGTCTGCGAGTGGGGTCCGGCGGCAGCGCAGTCCGGGCCCGGTCACAGCAAGATACCGGAGACCCCCGCCACGTCAAATATGCCTGTGCCAATCAAAGGGGACAGGCACCCAGCGGGCACTGCCGCCGATCTGAGTTCTCGCCCACACCACTCCCGCCAGCACGACAGGGTGGGGAGGAGGGTGGTCTAGGGCGATGGACGCTGCGCAGCTCCCACCTCACCAGCACTCCGCCTCCTCCGGACCGGTCCCTCTGCCACTCACCCGGCCGACCTCAGGCCAGTATAGTCTTCGCTCGTGGGCGCTGGTTCCTGTTGTGTTCTCTCTCCCACACCGCCATATTCCTCATCAACCTCTGCACGACAACGAGTCACGGCATCACCTTCTTTCTTTCCTCGTCTCGGGTCTAAGATGGCACCGTCCGATCGCCGCAGCAGCAGGCCCATACATTATATCAGCCAAATTCGGTGATCTACCGAGCCATTTGTGACAGCGCCCGGCGCCACCACTCTTCCAAGTCCGGCACCTAGTCGCTTGACCTCTATTGTGTAGGTATGGCGGATTTTTAGCAGGATGTTGGTGGCCCTGGCCCGGAGCTCATCTACAAGATGACTGCCATGCTCGGCGCCAAGCCACGCCCCCCATCGCCCACATTAGTAGTGTCAAAATGGCACAAGATTCAGAGTCAGATGGATACACCACAGCAACAGCATACAGTGACTCCCTAGACACAAACATTGAGTGTACCACCTTCTTCTCTCCAGATGTCATCTGTGTCAGTCGCATCAGAATAGAAGACATTCCACTCTACTATTATTTCTAAGTTTTGTCAGGAGGGGAAGTACGAATGCAACCACCCAAGCACATTTGTTTAACAGATAGCTAGCTAAAATAATAACGTTAGATGTCCTGCCTTTTTCCTCTTGTGGAAGGAGTGAGTTTTCTCGAATTTGAGGTGGCCATCTAACCGAAATGAAGGTTCCTAGCCAGATCTATTTTGCTACAACTTCTGTTCCAGTGCTCCATCACAATGTCCTTGAACTGGCTGGACAAGCTTTGCAGCTGGGCGCTGTTCACATTATCCACCTGATGACAGACATGTAGACTATTTACCAAGCCACTGATTACATGTGTATCACTGCACACTGGATCTCTTTTGTGGGGGTTAGGGAAATGATATCTTCATGTTTGGACACTGATGAAACTTTTAATCATGCCCAGATGCATGCAAAGGTAGCCATGTTCTCCATGGAGAAATCCCATACAGCTGCAAACATCTTGGAAGACTTTAACAGCAAGGGCTTTGAATGGATGCGACTCAAAGGGCTTAAATTTGATTTGTTGCCACGGATAATGGCAGTGATATAGTTAAGACCATGGCAGATGATGGCTATTTCAGGGTCCTGTATTTGGTGCACTGCATCAACTTCGTTGACCAGGACTTTCTCAAAAAATAAAACCAAGTCAGCAACTTACTGTCCACCTGCAGAAGAATCTGCACTCATTTCAGCTATTCTTTTAAGGCCTGGAAGCAGTTGAGGGTCATTCAGATTGATAATAGAGTGCCAGTTGAAGCCCTCATATAGGAGGTGCCAACACATTGGTTGGAACTTGACCTATTACATGTTGCAACGTCTGTTTGAGCAGTACAGACCAATCAATGAATATGTAATACAAAGAGGGGATGCAGCTCAGAAAGGCATGATCATTGAGATGGACAAATGGGACCTAGTCAAATGGCTGACAGAGATGCTGTTTCCTTTTGAGGTTTTCACATGGGAAGTAAGCAAGGAGGACAGTATGATAGGCCAAGCTATCCTGTTGTTGCATATGCTACAGGAACAACTAAAGAAGGTGTCTGAAATGTATGCAGGTATGGACAAAAGAAAGATGTGCATGAGTTGGTGGGATCTTAATCCTTCATCTGGCTGATAATACAAGGATCCAAAGAGAAATTGTGTGGTCCAAAATTTACATTTGTGCCACACTTTTTGATCCATGGTACAAAAAAATACTGGCCACTTTGATTCCTTTTTTTCCAAATGGGATGTTTCACAATACAAGACATGAATTGCTGAGCCACCCAGCAACTTGGAAGAAAAATGAGTGGAATTTAGAGACCCACTCCTGGCCAGATGTTCTGGGGTTCCACTTTCAACTTCCAGAGAAGGCAGTCCTGTTGTCTCACAGAAGCCAACAACAAGAACACCAGCAACAACCACACCACAGGAGCATCAGCCCTAACTTCTGCAATGACTTGGTTTCAAGTGGCAGGTCTTATGTCCCATGCAGAGGCGAAGGTAAAAGAGTTCGAGCAATTTGCAGCATGAATGACCATTCAGAGGATGGTCCAGGACTATCTAGGTGACCCATCAGAGGTGTATATGGATCAAAGCCCAATGGCACATTGGTATGGGAAGAGTTGCCAATGGTCACTGCTCAGCAGGCTGGCAATAAAGCATCTGGCTTGACCGGTAGCCAGTGTGTCTGCTGAGTGGGTGACTACAGTGCAGCTGGCACAGTGGTCACAGTGAGAAGGACCAATGGCTTGCCTCAGAACATGAAGAGATTGACCATGATCAAAATGAACCAACACTTTATCCCACCAAATTACACTATACCTGGAATAACACAGAAGGAGGATGAGGGTGAATGGTCAGACTCAGGTCATAGTAGTTTTGTTAGCTGACCATCTTCTGGGTTAACCACCTGAGTTTGAGGACAAACTCTGCTTCCTTGGCTGAGTAGGCCTAGACCACAATAGAACTTTCTATCACTGAAATGCTTTGCCCCAAAACACAAATTGGGATATAGCTAGGAGAACAATGTATATTTTGTATGTGTATGTCTGACTCACTTATGCAGCCCAACCATTTAAAACACATGTATGGCCGGATCCCCATCCTTTCCCTTCAAGGACATTCGGGGGACATTGCCTGCCTCTGTCCCATGCCTATCCTTATTTTCATCCCATAGCAGGACTGCCCCAAAATATTTGATTTACAAAACTGGTCAATGTGTGTTGTATACATCAGAGGATTGACAATTGTGTACCACCGTGCTTGGATTAGAACAGGTAACTAGTGCACCAATGAGTGATATATGAGTGATTGTGAGTGATGATTTATGTGGTGGCAGACAGTGAGTGAGGGTGTTCAACTATAATTTGTAAGTTTTGATTGTGATGATTTACAATGTTTACACCTCAAGAGTGATTCCCGAAGTTGATCAGCCCTTCCCCTTTGACACTCCTTTCCTTTCTGGTTCACGTTCCTCAAGGACCAGACCAGACTAATGCATCTCTTCTTGTACATCAACAGCAGTGCACTACAGGCCAATCTCTCTCATTTGGGTTGGACAGAGTTAGACTGATTCATTACTCGGAGTTAGAATGACAGAAGGACTACTGTAATAACAGCCAGAAGAAGGAAGTAATCAACTTCAGGGAAACCACCATGATTATGACTCTAAGAGGCCTACACAGCTCTGTGGACTGGTGAGAGGTGTGTTAATTTGGGGAATGCAATGCTGCTGAGTGTGTGTGCTGGCTCTAATTTATAACTCCACCATTAAGTGGGCAGGTGGGAGGCCTGATGTTGGAATTTGTAAGTAACTGGAGATAGACATGCGATTTCACATGCACAACGCATTGCAATATGCACATGCTTGGATAAATGTTATAATGACAGTTGTGACATTGATCATCCCGGTACATGTAGCCACTTATCTGTGATTGGGTGTAATTTGCTCTAACTTCTCAGTTAATTGATTGCACATGAGTCATAAAATGAACGATTGCAGCAGACTATGCTCTTGCCCTGCCTCTGCATCTTCTTGGTATTCTCCTCATGAAGCTTACCTTCTGTCCTTCTCCTTGGCTCTATAATATCATTTCTCTTATACAATCTCCAGGCCTACTCTTCAACTGCACAAAAGACAAACGCTCCATAACACTCCTGCTTATCTTACGGCCTGCTTCAGTTAGGCACCTAAGATTGATGGACAATCTGAGAAGAATGCAGATGCACCTCCCAATTTGACCACACAGCATCATTTTTCTTTTAAGAATATTTTTTATAACTGTGTTCACTTCACTCCTTCGTAATCAGCATTTTTAAAACCTAGATGAAAGAACTTTTAGATATACAATAATAACTTTGGTCTTTTCGGTGGAAGGACTGTTTGCAATGCATTTAACTGAACTGTGTCATGCTGATTCCTTCATTTCCTTCCACAATAGATTGATGATGTGATGCTCATCACCCAGATGAATATTGTCATTGTGTAGTGCCTTGTCTTCTACATGCCTTTCCCCAAATCCCCATTCATATCCATGCTCCAAACCATTATTCCTCTTCCCCAGATGCTGTGATTTATTGAGGTGTGACTTAATTTACATCCTATATATATATCACACAATTGGAGGGGCAGATCTGGTGAAAGCAACATCAAGTATCTGGGGGATCTTCTATTACCTGAGCAATAACTCACACTGGTCCCATTTACCCCCCCCCCACGCATAAAAATTATCCATATTTTTTATATAGAAGAACATAATTTGTCAACATCATCATTCAGGCCTTGTTTTGCTTACATGCTTGACCTTGCCCTCTCCAGACTTTGAGTCCACTTTTCCTGACTCAAGGATTTTCATAACTTTAGTTTTGATTAAATACTAGCTCCCCATTGTTCAGAAGAAGTTACTATCACTATATTTTGTTATTATCAGGTATTCTTTGATGTGTCATGGTGGTAGTAGTCTTGTGACTGTCTCAAACTTTGTAATGCTATGATATAAATATGACCCACCAACTCATGGAGTTTTTCCTTCAATTAAGTTGCCTTGTCGAATCCTTTAAATTATTCCTACAGTTGGATCTCACCTCAGAGGGAGTGGGACCATTGGTATGTTATGCCTTCCCTCGAGAAACCCTGCAATAACTAAAGTTTTGGAAGATTAAGAGTGGTAGCAGCCACTGCTTCATCTATTCAGGTAAGAGAACTATGGAATTAAGTAAACTAGTTTTATCAGTAAGTGAGCAGCTAACTTCTACTGCAGATAAATTATTGTTTATCTAGGTTGTTGTAGGCAATGTAGTTCAAGGCAGCATACCTGCCTAATGGTCAAGATAGTTAAGTTACAGAGGGTAGTAAGACAAGGGTATATAACTTACTATGACTAACCAGTATACATTTTGACAATGGATTAAAAAACAGGCTGTGCAATAAGGGAGCAGTGCAAAGTAAAAGTAAAGTACAAAACACTACTTCAAGCATAAAGTATGATAAAATAATTTTTCCCTTTTTAATATCTACTAACAAAACACTCACCCTCTCCAGCCATAACAGGCCTACCTTCTCCCCTAATAAATCACCCCATCCCCAACCAATGTCCAAAGAAGAAAACTGTCCAAGAGAGTCCACCAGCATCCTGTCCCAACTACCTTCCGACCCTCTCTACCCACAACTAATGTCCCTCCCAACAAAAAATAAATGAAAAAAATGGGCTCAGAAGATGGTGTTGTCAATGCGGCTCCAGAATTAATCCAGACTCTGCTCTATTTGTCCCAACTGGCTTTCAAATTGGTCCATGCACTGCAGGAGGCAGTGGTGGAATAGGTGGACTGAGTAGGGATGCAGCAGTTTTGATGAAGGCCCCTGAGAGCAGGTGGTGGTGCATGCGATGTACTGGCTGGGAGGCTGAATACTACGGCTGGCTGGATGAACTTGGGCCCAGGGCAGAGGCAGATACTTCTACCTCCTCATCCCCCAGGGCCACCGGTATTCACCCTGGATGGTCTACAGTCTCAGCCCCCGCAGTGAGGCCACTATCGTCTGCCATGTCAGTGGTGGTGGTGGACTGGGAAGAATAGCTATATCGAGAAAAAAGAACATTTTAAACAATGTTTTTTGCAAACACTTGTTTAGAATTAAATAGTGGGTGTCACAGTAGCAATACATTGCTGGTCCCTTAAGGCCATTTGAATTTTATGAGATTAGGAGAGTCGCAAGATCATTTTTCACCCACACATGACTTACAGAAAAAGCAATGACTGTCTGAAAAGAATTAAGGCAGAATAATATCAGATTTAAAAAACTGAGAGTTTTTTTTTTTTTTACTTTTAAAGGCTTTCCTAGTAAAGCACTAAACAGGCACTTTGTGTGGAAAACTATAAATCAACCACCTCTCAAGGCATAATGAATTATGGAGTACAAGTTGTTATGCTAAATTAATGGAGGCATGCTACCCAGCATGTGGGGTACTTTGCTACTCTCTGCAGCCTGCAGCTCGGGCAGCTGCAATGGATAATTATCTTACTTTAATTATGACCCAGCTCTTTTCCAAGTTCCTTTCAAACTCTACCAAGACTCCAAAGATGCAGATGAATAACAAATAAAATACTATGTCAAACTCGTCATGTATAAAAAACAGATATCCTGTTTCCATAAGTAGATGATGGGATAAAAGATGTACTGCACTACCGGTAAAGCCACGGAATGTATACATTGTATTTGACATGTTCATTACAGAGTATCCCATCTACCAAACCTGAAATCAGGCACTTAGTGCAACTTTTTCCCTGGCCTCGCCCTCCACCACAAATTATTTCCAACAAATTAATTTGCTTGGCAGTAAGGAAAGGGAACTTGACTTACTCTACTGTAGGGTATATTAGAGGGATTAGGCTGGATAGGTAGAGCTTTTGCCATAGAATAGCAGGGTGTCACTGATCATCAACATGTGCCTAAGCTTTGGCTTAGTCAGTAACTGTAAGTGATGAAAGTCGAAAGGCAAAATTTGTGTTATGGGAAACCATTAAATATTTTAATGAATCACTTCACATGGCCATAAAAATATGGCACATGCCAAGAATGGATTTTTCAATCCTTTGGTATGCTGGGACGGAAGAACTTAAGAAAGAATAAAGAAGTGAAGTACTAGGTTACTAAGTGGACAATGGGAAACATAACTTGTGTTCTGTTTGCAATGGATTGAAAACTTTGTAAATGCTACATTAACTGAAGTCGTCACACATTGCACAGCCAAAACTTCAGTCACAAATTGAACCATACTGCACTTAAGTCATAGGTGGCAACAGGCCATGGCCAGGCAGGGGTTGATGAATGATGAATGGTGGGATACATATCTGTCTCACTTAACAAATACTGTGAGTCAAGGGAGTAGACCAAAAATTAAAATACCCCCCAATTTGAACCATAGCTTTGATAATCATAAAGCCAGGTAAATGAAGTAGTTGAGCATGCCCCTTTCCAGAAAAGCTCCATTGTTTCTTCATTTAGCTAAGAATTAATTCATCCTTTCATTCTTCTATACTAAACCCATGGATAGCCACCATGATTTATGCTTTACTTTCACTCATCCAGTTTTTCACAGACATTTCTAATCCATATTATCTATGCTTATATCCATCCATTCAGTATCCACCCTTTAAACTGTGCTTTCACCCATCCATTCATTTACCCAATATCAACCCACTCATCCTTTCACCCACCCACACATCCTTTCACTCAAATACCATTTCACCCATCCTTTCTTTTAACATTCTGTTCTTTTCCGTTTCCATCAAACCATGATTTTTAGTGTTCAATATGTGAACTTTTGCTGAGTTGCAGATTGAAGAGGCCATAAGAACTCAATCATCTCTGCAGCTGCTAAAGTGGGGGGTTCATCATCACGGGGGGCGCCAGCACAGTTTGCGGTGTTTTGCAAACACTGCACTCCATTGTAAGTGCAGAGTTCTGCAAAAAAATCTGATGCCACCGTGTGGCGGTGTTTGTCCCCACCAGCCACCGCCCATTGGACTTTAAAAAATATCTATGTATCCGCAGGTGTTTTGAAAGAAAGCCTGCTCTCCCAAAAATTATTTTGTGCACTCCAATGAGCATAAAAAGAGTCATTTTCCACCCCCTTTAGATTGTGCGTAGCTCAGACAAGCATTTGGTATTTTGACAGATTTTAAATTGCCTTGGAGTCACTGTGCAACCAGGAGTGTTAAAAACAATGGGGCATATTATCAAGGGGGTTTATCTCTGCTTTTTTGGCTTTAAAAGCCAAGAAAGCGGAGATAAAATTATCTCCCTATTACCTAGCTGTCGCTAACACCAGTTAGCGAAAGCTAGTAGGAGATAGCGACCATCTTGGGCCCCACTTTGCATGTCAGTGATATTTATCACTAATGACATGCAAAGTGGGCGTGCCAAGATGTTAGCGACTGGAAACAGTCGCTAACATCGCTATCTCCTATTACCAACTTTTGGAGATATTCGCGCTAAGCGCGAATATCTCCAAAAGCTAACACCTGCCCTGAGCAGTTCTTAGCCATGTTAGCCAATGGGAGGTGGATAACATGGCCAAAAGCATTAGCTCGGTAATGCATGAATATCACTGACTTTTCAGCGATATTCATGCATTGCGGCCGATTTTTATCGCATTTGCGACAAAATCGCCGCAGCTCAGCGGTACATTTGTTTCTCTAATAAAGCAATAGCGATAATTATCGCTATTGCGTGGTAATATGCCCTAATATCTTTAGATTTCTGTCATTACAAATCTGCTCCAGACACAGCCGGATCAAGTTGTCTTTCCCTAAATGTGTACATTGAGTGGAATAAAAGGTTTACTTACTTGGTTTGTTCCGATCTCTTGGGTTGTTTGCCTGAGACATACGTTGCAGCAGTAACACGGAGGCTGAAAAGAAACACTTATCCTAAGCGACCGTCCTGAAGCTGTGTATGATTCTGCCTTTTACTACCTTCTGCACTCCTAACTGAGCTATTGTCGACAGCATGGCGGTACGGGCACATTCGTACAGGTCAAGGAAATCGGTCACAGGTACGTTTTTCACCAATCTTTTGCATACTCAATTCCAGATGAGGAAGTGGGTATAATTTCTCATTCTGGAGGAAGAGCTGCACAGACGGAACATCCCTGCTATGTCACTTTACAGAACTGGTGCGCGGACAATGGTGGCCGAGAGGCTTTGAACACCTTAGCCGAAGAGCCGAGTTAACCGAATCCTGCACAGCATCATCGCAACGTCGCTGTTGCAGTCGGCGTTGAATTTTCTGGCAAGCCCAGGGCTCCTGGGGGCCTCTAGCAGAGACCAGAATGACTTTGTGGGGCAGACAGTAGAGCTGTTAGAAAATATACTATAGGCTGCATTTATTGAGCATTTAGGGGCATATTACCAACATTAAGCGATATTTATCGCTAACGATGCTTAGCAACGGATTTTTTAACGCTA
Organism: Lissotriton helveticus; assembly: GCF_964261635.1. NCBI lineage: Eukaryota > Metazoa > Chordata > Amphibia > Caudata > Salamandridae > Lissotriton > Lissotriton helveticus. The sequence goes on from NC_136065.1 coordinate 176,691,808, forward strand.
AGCATCGTCAGAAATTATCGCAGATAAACCTTGCTATTATCAAGGTTTATCGCAAAAGCGATAAAAAATGGTCGCAATGCATGAATATCGCTGAAAAGTCCGCGATATTCATGCATTACCGAGGTAATGCTCTTAGCCATGTTATCCACCTACCATTGGATAACATGACTAAGAACTGCTATGGGGCAGGTGTTAGCTTTTGGAGATATTTGCGCTTAGCGCGAATATCTCCAAAAGTTGGTAATAGGAGATAGCGATGTTAGAGACTGTTTTCAGTCGCTAACATCTTGGCACTCCCACTTTGCATGTCATTAGTGATAAATTTCACTGACATGCAAAGCGGGGCCCAAGATGGTCACTATCTCCTACTAGCTGTCGCTAACTGGTGTTGGCGACAGCTAGGTAATAGGGAGATCATTTTATCTCCGCTTTCTTGGTTTTTGAAGCCAAAAAAGCGGAGATAAACCCCCTTGATAATATGCCCCTTAATCCTTCATTTTGTATGCCACATCTTCAGTGCACATCTGTTTCATGTATTTCATTGCCTACTGAGTACCTGTTCTTGGCTAACCGAAAGTTACGTCTTGACATTTCTTGTAAATCATGTGACTGAAGTGAAACAACCCAGCTGCGCCTTAGTCTAGAAACCGTTCTGCCCTTTTCAAGTCTGCAGTTTCTGATACTGATAAGAACATGTTTGCTGCATCTGCAGATTTTTGTAGGACATGTCTGACATGTCTGCCTGAGCTCACTTGAGAAAACTGGTACTAATCGGTTTGTTATCACCTTCCTGTTTGTTCACTACTATAAATATAGCCCTCAGATACCTTACGTCAGCGCTCTCCAGTACACCCTCCCTGGAGGCTGTTCGGACCTTTGCCCGCTCACATGTATAATAAATATTTCATGTTATACATTCCCTCTGACTACCTTGGTATCTGTCTACGAGTGGACAGAGTAGTTTTGAAACAGACAAGATGGTCCTGTTGTGTTACTAGTAATTTCTTGTCTCCACAGAGCTGTGGGAGCTGCAGCTGCGTCTCGTGGAAGATATGGGGTGATTTATTTTTATTGATGGGTGCTTGCATTTGACAGTCCCTAAAAGCAGATTCTTAGCCAAACGACACCCATTGACTTCGTACACCTGACATTCTATGACTTCTAGGGCTGAGCGGAACTCCCCGGAATTCCTGGATAGGAAGTTTTATGCAACTCCATGGAATTCTGCATAGTGCAACTCTGTGAACTCCACCCACCCGTAAACACGAGTCTCACAATGCCTTGTAGCGGTGAGTTTAACAGTAATTGTCAATCAATGTGTCTTACCACCGCCGTCCCTGCTGCCGCTTTATCTCCCCCTCCAACCGCCTCTGCTGCAGAACCGGCCCTGGCACTGGTGGTCTGATTGGCTACAAAAAACACATAACACATTTTTTTCGATGCCAGATACGCTGTCCCCTATTTTTTTCATTAAAAAAAATGCAACCGCAATACATCACTACAGTTTACTTAGCAGTATCTTAAATCAAAAACATCCCTCTGGACATTTTGTTGGGTGAAAATGTTTGAAAAGCCAGGTACTCAACCCAACCAAAATCTTTACATAAATGGAGGGGCAGAGCTATAGCCTTTGATGATGCCTCTGAGTGTTGAGGTGCACTGAGGGGGTGAAATAATGGTCAATAAAGGACATATGGTGTTGGTTAGCAAATGCAATGGGACCTCATACTTTCCAGCCCTGTTGCAATGTCATGGGAAATGCTGATATACTATACAAATGAATTACAGCACAACATGGTGGGGGTCCATGACCATTGCCATTCTCTCGCTAAGTGTGTAAGCATTAGCAAGAAAAAAAAAACCTTCTCAAAAAACATGTGTGGTGAATATTATAATACTAGCTTACTGCAACCTGCAATCATCATAGTATACAGTAGAGTACCAAAGAAATAAACAAGGCAAAATTAGAAGTAGTATAATGCAGGCAGAAGTAAAAGTTAGAGGGATAATAATAGGACATATGGGATGAGCAGAACCTTCAGCAGTGGAGCTGGTGGCCGGCGCATATTTGTCGGCTCTCACACCTGCCTTTGAGCTGTCCCTCTTCTTCTTGCCGTTGGGTGCTGATGTAAGAAATACAGAGGATAAAAAAATAGATTAGTGGTACAGTTATCCTCCCCTAAAATTATTATGACAAGTAAATGCAGTAACATTGTATTTTTCTAAATCAGATTGCCTATAGTACTAGTACCAACTATCAAGGTTGCCCGTACTAATCCTAAAATCTCAATTCCAGATTTCCTTAACAAAAACTACATTTGGTACTAATGCCTTGCAATGAATGAACTTTTATTCTATTTTCATTTCTCAACCCCCTTGATGGACTAACTCAGTCTCCCTTTTTCGCAATGCATAAATGCATACTACACATCACTGTGAGATTGCTTGGGACTGTAAGAGCTGCATAAGAAAATTCACAGGAATGCTAACTCATTGCTATGACTAATTCACTGTGGTGGCAGGAGGACAGAGGAGCCTGCAATGGTTTCTTGAATAATCAGCCAAAGCGAGCGCCAATGAGTACACTCAGGTAGCGCAGAGCACCTGGCTAGCTCAAACTGGATACCATACCATTCTTAATGTATCCTTAACCTAGTTCTGATTTTCTTTTTAGCATTGTACAACACAAACACAACAAATAAACAAGATGACGTACTCATGCAAACCGCATGGTGCCCTTCGCATGTAGTTTCAGGCGCAAGAACGCACCCCACGCTGCGTACACGTACAACGTAAAATCATCACGTGAATGGGCACAGTGAGCAGCTATGCCAGCTCGCTGAAGCTTTTGGGACACTCTGTGATGTTCCATGTATTGTGACTCTGAGAAGTCCGCCAGGGCCTAGTCCTCTGTGCCTTCATGCAAACTACTCCTGGTCACTGCAATGGTTCTGTCCCTCTCATCTCCGCGCTGGCCTGCTGTGCTCATGGGCCCACAGCTCTGCCCTTGACACTTTGCCCCTTGAGGGCAGCTTGCATTCACCAGTAGGGCCCTTTCTGCCATCTATTTCAGGGCCTTGGGAGGAGGCCAAAAAGGTTGGCAATCAGTTTGTAGGCCTAATGATGGATCTGGCCGCAGGCCCTCTGCACTTCTTCCGGTTCATATGCTACTTTCCCCTTCTCTCACCTCCTGATCCACTGTGTGCCTACTGATATGCTGGGAAGCAGCAAGCCATTCCACTGTCACTATTGACACCCACCCTTCACTGGCAGCAATTAGGGCAATGTGCTCTTGTTCGTGCATCAGCGATAGACTAATAGGACACCCTTGGGCCGCTCACCTTCTCGGTGCACAGGGTGTGATGAGGACTCTGCTGCTTGCTTCTATCACTTGCTGTGTTCTTAGGTGGCTCTTCAGCCTCACCAACAACTTTTGCATGCAACCCGCCCAATGGGTTCTCACAGCTCGGCCCCAGACCCACTCGACAAGCTTCTTATACAAGGCGCAGCCCACTCCAGCCAGCTGCAGTTGCAAACATTGTTTTTTTTGGCCAATCTCGCTGTAGCACAGCCTGCTGCCCCTCCAAAATACAGATTAACTGTCATTCTTCATTGGATGTGCAGGATAAATACAAAATATATCTGCTGGCCAGCAGAGCTATATGGCCATGTTGCGCCCCATCGCCAACTGACCGTTGCCGAGACTACCAAGGCCACCAAACCTCTTCTGTATACCTCTCCCCCTGACATGTCGGATATGGCCTGGAATCCATCATGAACACTGTGCAAGCTATACTAACCTCCATTGCTACGGTTGAAGATGTTACTATGGAAACGAATCTATCGATTCAGTCTTAGAGCCCCTTTCGCAATTTTGCGATCACTTTCTCCAACCCCTTGTCAAAAGCATTCCCTCTTACGTCCAGGACACCACAGACGTACTACGCATTCTGGACAACATCCAGAACACAGGAGAGATTAATCTCCTGATCACCCTAGATGTGGAGGCCCTCTACACAAACATTCCTCAGAGGGCCACTCTAGAGGTGATTGAGGAAAGACTAAGCCAGGAAACTTGGAACTCTAACACTCCACAGACCTTTATTATGGAGTGTGCGTCCCTAGCTCTGACTGAAAATTACTTCGAATACAGAGGCAAATACTACCACCAGACTCAGGGGACTTCCATGGGCAGCACCTTTGCCCCTTCGGTGGCCTGTCTGTACATGGCTAAGTTTGAAGGTCTGCATATACATCACGAGACCAATCCTTTCATGGACAACATCAAGATGTGGAAGCGCTTCATTGATGACATTCTGATCTTATGGAAGGGTCCACCTATGTCACATGAAGCCTTCCTGGTTTGGGTCAACTCTCTAAACCCTCACTTACATTTCACGATGGCCTCCTCACCCAAGGAGATTGCCTTCCTGGATCTAACTATAAGACTAGGAGACGGGTCCATCAGCACCACCATGTACCGCAAACCCACTGACCGCAATAGTCTTTTACACTTTAAGAGTCACCATCCGAGGGCCTTGCGTACCAATCTGCCCTTCGGACAATTCTTAAGAATAAGACGCAATTGTAGTAAGGTATCTGACTACAGAAAGGAGTCCGAAATCCTCTCAAGGAATCTACTTGACAGGGGCTACCCCAGATGCGATGTCCTCAAAGCCAGGAAACGCGCTAAGAATAATAACAGAGAAGCGCTTCTAGAGAGACAAGGAAGAATCCCGGTTGAGAATCAACCAATCACATGTGTAACAACATACACCCCTCTGTCCACTAAGATTAGGGGCACTATCAGACGCCATTGGGGGATCCTTAATACCGGCGACTTATCCCTAGAAGAACCTAGATTCGCCTTCAAGAGATCCCAAAACCTGAAGGACATCCTGATCAGTACTAGGCCTAATTGCACCAGGAAAGATACCCAACAAACTTTATGGCACCTTCCCCCAGTAACGGGCCACTATCCTTGCGGAATGTGTGGTGTATGTAGGTACACCCTGACACTTAAGACTATCCAACTCTCTGAGACCTTCAAATGGGAGATCAGACACCACACTAATTGTAATACATCAAATTGTATATATATGCTGAAGTGCCCTTGTGACCTACTATACATTGGGATGACCACCCGTCCAGTCAAAACGAGAATCATTGAACACCGTAGCAACTTTCGTTGCAAAAAGACCCACACAAAGATGTGCAAACATTTCGTTGAACAAAACCATGATGAGGACTCCATGAGGTGGGTGGTGCTTGAAGCCAGCCCCAACTGCCCGAGCAATGCCCTGTTTCGGAAAGAGCAGAGATGGGTACATCGTTTGTCTACGGACAAACAGGGTCTCAACGAGGATATTCCGTGGCATTCACTTTAGGATATCAAGGTCCTTTGTCCACCACTCATGTAACCAGTTGCCACATACACTGGCCACATTGTCGACAGTGATCCACCCTAATCATTCTACCATCAGTCCCTGTTGCCAACACTACACACTATGCAACGCGACACCACATACTGTGTAACGTGTCCCAAATGCCATGCATGCTCCTCAGGCAGTAGGCTCACCAAAATACAACATATTGCCACGTTTTCTTAAACCATAATGGTCAGTGCATGCCCGGAACATATTCTGTGCCCATCACAATATGGCCGCTACACTTCGTACATAAAAGTGAGTGACTTTTGAACAAACTACTCCGCACGCACAATAGTGGTGACTTCTGCCCTTGACAAAATGGGGTGATTATCAACAACCTTTCCACCCCCCTCTAAATGACACAAATAGTTGTATTGACATTTAGAATGATGTATACTTAGCGTTAAGCGCACCAGCACACCGCTGTAAGATGGCCGCCGCAGAAAACGCCCCAACCATGTGACCTGACAGAGGAGGCGGAGACGCCCCGTCACACGCCGACCTGTCAACACGGTTTAAAATTCCCCCGGCCGCCGAGCTCCCACATCTACTCGAGCTCGGCGGAGAAGGGTAGGTCTGACTGCGCGGACACGGGAGAATGGAGGTGAGTCCACTCGATAGGGATTTAACAATGGGAGACAGCGTAGAGGTCCTTGACCACACAAGCCCAACTCTGCTTAGAGACATTTTTCTAACATTAGCTTTAGCAACTATCCAACTACAGGCGCTATGTTTTACTCCATCTCCAGCTGAAACCCTGGGCTCTTCCCTGATGTCTAGTCCCGCCGACCCCTCATGTGGCATGTAATCCTTAAACATTAGGTAAGTGGGACACGGGAGACATACCGCTCTATGTTTCCCCAGTTGGGACACAGTGTGTGAGTGTTGTGCATGCAGTTGCAAAAGGTGCCTTATAAACAATACACCTGCTCGGATTCCACACTAAATGAGCAGTTCAGTCCTCTCAAACTGCTGCAATTTTAACTCTTTCTTTAAAACTGTTTTTTAAAATCTTGATTTTAGCCACCACTCTATCACAAACCTCCTCACGAACTCTACAGTTGTGTGTGCTCCTCACTACGCACTTGAGACACACACACTTTGCAAGGCATGCATTGGCGGTTATACAATACTGCTTATCACCAACAGCATGCTACACTGTGTTAACACCCTGGCATTAACTTGAACTGTTTATATGCAGATTAGCATTTAATGGTTGTCCTTCTTTTTTCTCTATGTCTAGGCATAGGAGAACCCACAGAGGTAACAACATGCATGACACTAGCATGTTTTCCCTTGCACATTATTAAGGTCCTGATGAATCGCGGGTGACTATACCCACAGCGTGAAACATGTCGACCAACATCACCTTTAGTCTCATCTAGGGTCACCTGACCTAACCTGCTGACACCTAGTGAGCTAACCCCACTTTTTTAACTGCAGCCAGGGGACCCCCAGAATAAACTGAATTCCGGTACCCCTTGCTACATTTTAATATCCCACACACCACTACACCTAGCCCAGCCCACACACCCCCACCTCACCATAAGGCAGTTGGAAAAAGATCTCCGCTAAAGAGCCCCTCTTTGAGGTGAGCCCGTCGGGGATTGCACCGCCTCCCCGACGAGGAGCAACCGCCGATGATGAAGCATGACATCCTTCGGGGTGTGTGAGGCAATTACATCCAACAAAATGGATGCCCCAGGATGTTACTCTAACATCTGTGGTCATGCCAGCTAACACTTCCCTCACTTACCATAGGAACAGTGCAGCAACCCCCCTTTGTTTTCCTAGTGCAAGACACAGACACAAGCTGTAACTGGACCTTCCACCTTCCTGTGTGGAAAACCGTGTCCGTTGATCCATTGATCAACTACTTTGACTCCCTCCCTTTTGATATAGACTTGAGCACGGTTTCGACCGTGGGAGACCTCTCTAGGCGGGTAAACTTGTTGATATCCCCCATTTAACCGACTCCATCCAAATCGAATTGAGTCACACTGGGTCCATAACCAACTATTGGCCTTGGAACCGTCCCATTCCCTTTGGAATTCTCCTAACCCTTCTTCTTCTAATACTTTTCCACCCCTTGTGGAGAACTCCACCCCACCGAGACCGGCACCCCTGGACTTCACCACTATGGAGGGTCAAGGACTGAGTTTTGGCGAGGAGGAGGCTGCAGCAATTATGAGGACACCATCCCTCTTTGGCATTGAGAGTGAACCAGCAACAGGGAGCAACACCACTGAGTGGCAATCCTTGTCGGACTTGAAACGGGAATGGATAAGGATAACGATCCACGGGACTATGATGGCCCAGTACTTCAAGGCCAAAATAGCACCGAATGGATTGATCGTCAAGAACTTCCCCAGGATATTCTGGGAGGATGGCCAATTCAAAGTGGAGTGGTCACAGGTCTCATGGAAGTGTACCCATGATCTTTTGATTCTCATCGTAAACACAGCAAAAAGACTAGCAGATGCTCTTCTGGTCAAAATCCAAGCAGCCGAGGCCGCCCTGAAAAGCGCGGTACAAAATCCAGGTTTTAAAACTAAACTGGCAGAGATTAATAAAGAAATGGCTGAACACAAAGAATATCTCTTGAACCAGAAGATAGCTAAGCTGCAAAAGGACATTAAAAAATTCTCTAAGGAGAAAGTTTATCCTTACCTAAGGGACGACTATGTCCCCGCAGGCACCAACTACAACTCAGATTCAAGCACGAATTCCTCTAGAAAGGGTTCCAATAGTGGCTCCGACAGCAGTGGGGATAATACTCCCGCTCAGATGCCCCCGAGGGCAAAAAGAGGAAGAGGACGTGGGCAAAGCACTTTCAACGGTTACCCCAATCAGGGACAACCAGCTGGTACCCCTTTTTGGCAGTACCCCCAATTTCCTCATTTTCAGCCCCCGTTTGGTCCACAATACCCTCCATTCTATCCCCCAACAAACCCTACACACCCACCTTTTTTAGGCAGAGGTTGGGGCAGAGGGCGCGGGCGAAAAAGAGGGAACGTACCAGAAAAGAGAGTACAATGGGAGGACACACGCCCCCAAGGGATGGACACGAGGAGTACGAGCCGGTCAGGACCACAGTAAGCCTTGTGGTTAACCTATCCGACCGCCTCCTCACACATGGTGAGGAAGATGTCCTACAAAAAGGTCTGGGGTTTGTCCCCACACCCAAGATTGATCCATTCGAACAAACAAGGGAACTGAAGTCCTTTTTCAGGAAAATAAGATTGAAAACCTTCTTCAAAGGGAGGCCGTGTGAACCCAATGCTGATTCTGGATTACATAATCCTTCAACCTTCACACCACACAACGGTTTGGTGCCGAATGAAGTACTCACTTTTGAACAAGCTGTGCTCAAAGACATCTCAAAACTGGACTTGAAAACATCGTACTGTAACATCTCTAGGAATGAGATGGCCACATTGAAATCTTTGGCTGATGACCCGCTCATAACCATCAAACAGGCAGACAAAGGGGGCGCCACAGTTCTTATGAATACTAAAGACTACGAGTTGGAATGTATCAGACAACTGAGTGACAACAGGTACTACACACCTATTGCCAGTGACCCTACCACGCGCTTACTAACCACGATTACAAGCTTGGTCACTAGCGCAGAGTGCGAACAGTGGATCACTAGGAAGGAGGCTGACTTCCTGGTTAAAAAAGACCCAAGGGTACCATATTTTTATATCTTACCCAAGATACATAAAGCCACGAGACCAGTACCAGGGAGACCCATCGTGTCAGGAATCGATTCAGTCTTAGAGCCCCTTTCGCAATTTTGCGATCACTTTCTCCAACCCCTTGTCAAAAGCATTCCCTCTTACGTCCAGGACACCACAGACGTACTACGCATTCTGGACAACATCCAGAACACAGGAGAGATTGATCTCCTGATCACCCTAGATGTGGAGGCCCTCTACACAAACATTCCTCAGAGGGCCACTCTAGAGGTGATTGAGGAAAGACTAAGCCAGGAAACTTGGAACTCTAACACTCCACAGACCTTTATTATGGAGTGTGCGTCCCTAGCTCTGACTGAAAATTACTTCGAATACAGAGGCAAATACTACCACCAGACTCAGGGGACTTCCATGGGCAGCACCTTTGCCCCTTCGGTGGCCTGTCTGTACATGGCTAAGTTTGAAGGTCTGCATATACATCACGAGACCAATCCTTTCATGGACAACATCAAGATGTGGAAGCGCTTCATTGATGACATTCTGATCTTATGGAAGGGTCCACCTATGTCACATGAAGCCTTCCTGGTTTGGGTCAACTCTCTAAACCCTCACTTACATTTCACGATGGCCTCCTCACCCAAGGAGATTGCCTTCCTGGATCTAACTATAAGACTAGGAGACGGGTCCATCAGCACCACCATGTACCGCAAACCCACTGACCGCAATAGTCTTTTACACTTTAAGAGTCACCATCCGAGGGCCTTGCGTACCAATCTGCCCTTCGGACAATTCTTAAGAATAAGACGCAATTGTAGTAAGGTATCTGACTACAGAAAGGAGTCCGAAATCCTCTCAAGGAATCTACTTGACAGGGGCTACCCCAGATGCGATGTCCTCAAAGCCAGGAAACGCGCTAAGAATAATAACAGAGAAGCGCTTCTAGAGAGACAAGGAAGAATCCCGGTTGAGAATCAACCAATCACATGTGTAACAACATACACCCCTCTGTCCACTAAGATTAGGGGCACTATCAGACGCCATTGGGGGATCCTTAATACCGGCGACTTATCCCTAGAAGAACCTAGATTCGCCTTCAAGAGATCCCAAAACCTGAAGGACATCCTGATCAGTACTAGGCCTAAGTGCACCAGGAAAGATACCCAACAAACTTTATGGCACCTTCCCCCAGTAACGGGCCACTATCCTTGCGGAATGTGTGGTGTATGTAGGTACACCCTGACACTTAAGACTATCCAGCTCTCTGAGACCTTCAAATGGGAGATCAGACACCACACTAATTGTAATACATCAAATTGTATATATATGCTGAAGTGCCCTTGTGACCTACTATACATTGGGATGACCACCCGTCCAGTCAAAACGAGAATCATTGAACACCGTAGCAACTTTCGTTGCAAAAAGACCCACACAAAGATGTGCAAACATTTCGTTGAACAAAACCATGATGAGGACTCCATGAGGTGGGTGGTGCTTGAAGCCAGCCCCAACTGCCCGAGCAATGCCCTGTTTCGGAAAGAGCAGAGATGGGTACATCGTTTGTCTACGGACAAACAGGGTCTCAACGAGGATATTCCGTGGCATTCACTTTAGGATATCAAGGTCCTTTGTCCACCACTCATGTAACCAGTTGCCACATACACTGGCCACATTGTCGACAGTGATCCACCCTAATCATTCTACCATCAGTCCCTGTTGCCAACACTACACACTATGCAACGCGACACCACATACTGTGTAACGTGTCCCAAATGCCATGCATGCTCCTCAGGCAGTAGGCTCACCAAAATACAACATATTGCCACGTTTTCTTAAACCATAATGGTCAGTGCATGCCCGGAACATATTCTGTGCCCATCACAATATGGCCGCTACACTTCGTACATAAAAGCGAGTGACTTTTGAACAAACTACTTCGCACGCACAATAGTGGTGACTTGCCCTTGACAAAATGGGGTGATTATCAACAACCTTTCCACCCCCCTCTAAATGACACAAATAGTTGTATTGACATTTAGAATGATGTATACTTAGCGTTAAGCGCACCAGCACACCGCTGTAAGATGGCCGCCGCAGAAAACGCCCCAACCATGTGACCTGACAGAGGAGGCAGAGACGCCCCGTCACACGCCGACCTGTCAACACGGTTTAAATTTCCCCGGCCGCCGAGCTCCCACATCTACTCGAGCTCGGCGGAGAAGGGTAGGTCTGACTGCGCGGACACGGGAGAATGGAGGTGAGTCCACTCGATAGGGATTTAACAATGGGAGACAGCGTAGAGGTCCTTGACCACACAAGCCCAACTCTGCTTGGAGACATTTTTTTAACATTAGCTTTAGCAACTATCCAACTACAGGCGCTATGTTTTACTCCATCTCCAGCTGAAACCCTGGGCTCTTCCCTGATGTCTAGTCCCGCCGACCCCTCATGTGGCATGTAATCCTTAAACATTAGGTAAGTGGGACACGGGAGACATACCGCTCTATGTTTCCCCAGTTGGGACACAGTGTGTGAGTGTTGTGCATGCAGTTGCAAAAGGTGCCTTATAAACAATACACCTGCTCGGATTCCACACTAAATGAGCAGTTCAGTCCTCTCAAACTGCTGCAATTTTAACTCTTTCTTTAAAACTGTTTTTTAAAATCTTGATTTTAGCCACCACTCTATCACAAACCTCCTCACGAACTCTACAGTTGTGTGTGCTCCTCACTACGCACTTGAGACACACACACTTTGCAAGGCATGCATTGGCGGTTATACAATACTGCTTATCACCAACAGCATGCTACACTGTGTTAACACCCTGGCATTAACTTGAACTGTTTATATGCAGATTAGCATTTAATGGTTGTCCTTCTTTTTTCTCTATGTCTAGGCATAGGAGAACCCACAGAGGTAACAACATGCATGACACTAGCATGTTTTCCCTTGCACATTATTAAGGTCCTGATGAATCGCGGGTGACTATACCCACAGCGTGAAACATGTCGACCAACATCACCTTTAGTCTCATCTAGGGTCACCTGACCTAACCTGCTGACACCTAGTGAGCTAACCCCACTTTTTTAACTGCAGCCAGGGGACCCCCAGAATAAACTGAATTCCGGTACCCCTTGCTACATTTTAATATCCCACACACCACTACACCTAGCCCAGCCCACACACCCCCACCTCACCATAAGGCAGTTGGAAAAAGATCTCCGCTAAAGAGCCCCTCTTTGAGGTGAGCCCGTCGGGGATTGCACCGCCTCCCCGACGAGGAGCAACCGCCGATGATGAAGCATGACATCCTTCGGGGTGTGTGAGGCAATTACATCCAACAAAATGGATGCCCCAGGATGTTACTCTAACATCTGTGGTCATGCCAGCTAACACTTCCCTCACTTACCATAGGAACAGTGCAGCAACCCCCCTTTGTTTTCCTAGTGCAAGACACGGACACAAGCTGTAACTGGACCTTCCACCTTCCTGTGTGGAAAACCGTGTCCGTTGATCCATTGATCAACTACTTTGACTCCCTCCCTTTTGATATAGACTATGGAAACGAAGACAGGACTTAAACTACTGAAAGGCAATCTGGTGCAATTCGGCGCCCCATTGATACTACGGAACACAGGATGTATGATCTTGATCTAAGGGTGTCAGAGACCATGACTTTAAGCACTGAACTCTGGAACACTGAGAAAAAACTGGCGGACTTTGAAGACCACAGTAGCAGAAACAATGTCCAGATGTTCAGGGTCCCTGAGTCACAGGATGTTCTCCAGTTCCTTTAGTCTCTGCTCATGTAGTCGCTGGGCCTGTCCTTCGCCTTCCCCATGGTGTTATAACGGGGCATTAGTGCATCCTCCCATTCTGCCTCCTTTCAGAGGAGGCGGGCCCGATCATTGCCTGTCTCCTTCACAATGAGCAGGCATGTATGGTCCTCCTTGAAGCCCGCAAGCATGGCCCGAACTCCTCCCACAGCAATCGGATCACTTTTTCTGTGAAGTAGTCTTTGGAGACAAAGATCTTATGGAAAAAGTTTCTAGCCTCATGGCCGGGATACCAGAAGTTGGACTTGTGCTTCAGCCTACTGAATCCCACTGTCATGCTGGTGATGGCCAATGGCACAGTGCAGGACCCTGCTGTCTTGGAACTTTGGCTGGAAAACAAGGAAACCTAGCGGCAATCCTCCATGAATAGCTCCGTACTCCCTTTCTCCCATAACCAGTGCTGTGGAAAAAGAAGGCACCTGCGAGACCTCAGGACCTGGACAGGGACGCCTGGCCATATCATCATCACAACAGGAATAACTTGTGGTCTCCTCTTAAACCTTGACGTTACCTTGCTGGCAACTGCCCACAGCCTGGCTCTTCTCTCTGCATCTGTGGCTCCTCGTGATGACCTGTCACCCCACCAAAACTAAATTAAGGTTGACCTCTACTTTTTTCTTGATTGTTGCACTCTCCCCATTCGTTTCAACATGCCTTCTCATCGTTTGGCAAATCTCTTTGTTTGTGTACAGCATGACCGATTTCATCAAGCAAAAAAAGACTTGCATTTTGTGGCACTAAACACCCTGATACAGCTCTTTAACAGGAAATGCATCTCACGGCAGAGGATCCGGCAAAGCTCAAACAAGACTGGGTGGACACGTCTCTGTTCTCTCTGGGATCTGATAAGGGTCTATCTGCGCATGGCTCTGACATTTCTCCCCCCAGGAAAAACAGTGTGGCACTTCTGTTCCTTGAGAGCTTCTTGCGCTTTCTCAAATCCTGGTAAGATGATAACAATTTTAAAATCCTGAATTGGTTTTTACTGTGTTACATGAATTTAACTACCGATCTTTGAGGGCTGTTCTCTTCCTGTTTCCCCGGTTTCCCACTGAGAGCCATTTTGGGACAGTGCGCTCTCTAGTTTTTGTGGCTGCTGGGCCCATAAATATGCGCGCTGCGCGGACACGCAGTGGGCGCACCTAAGGCAAGCCCATTTGCGCTCGTCAGCGTCCCGGAAGCGGCCAGCGCCAGTTATGCTGCCTGCCAGGCTCCCATTTTTGAGGGACGGTTGCTCTATACCAGCGATCTTCTGTGGTCACTCCGTCCCCTTTCCTGTTTCCATCATTGTAACTGGGACGTGCTTATGTGCCAAGACAACATCTGCTTGACGTGCGTTTTCAGGCTGGGCTTACTGGCCTAATTCTGCCCATATCAGCGCCTCACCTAGCGGACCCATAAGGGTACCCTCGATTCTGGGGGCTATGATTAATGCACTCTCACATAGGAAACATCATTTGGATGTCTTTGACCTGCTTGTGGATAAACCTGTCAACCTCTTGTTTATCACAGAGACTTGGCTAGATAACACGTCCAATCCTATTATCGCCCTGGTCAGTCCTGAGGGCTGTAGAAACTCTAGAGTGGATCGCCCACAGGGTGGGGGAGGGGTGGTGTAAATATTATTTATAAGGATAAGTAGGACCTCCATTGGGGTTATGTTAGTTCATGGGGGGATTGTGAAGCCCTTGACTTCAGTATTAGTTTCTTGGCTCACTTCACTCCGGGAGGCTCCCTGATCTATAGGCCTCCTGACCCAGCTGGAGCCTTTCTTAAAACATGGGGCGATGCTGTGGTCCCTCGGGCTGTTCGCTTCTCCCAATACATTGTTCTAGGCGATTTTAACATTTATCTTGATCAGGCTGATTCTAGGGACTCACTCGCTTTTCTGGACATTTAACATCCTGCCCAACTCTCTCAGTGGATTAGCCTCCCTACCCACCAAGGGGGTCAAATCCTCGATTCAATTTGCTCCAACTTTCCCATCTTGGTGGAAGATCATTTTCCGGTCCCCTGGTCGGACCACTTTTTAACTTATTTTTCTTGGGTGGTTGCCAACGCCGACCTGCTAGCTCGCTGCTATCACAAACCAGCATTTAGCATAATTGATCCGCTTGTGTTTAACCAGACCTTGGCGGTCTCCAGGCCTGCTCTCCCACGTGATCTTGAGGGAGGACTTGCGGGGCTTACAAGTTGAGTTTCTAACACCATTAATACGTTTTCCTCGATCCCCTTCCTAGGTTTTCTAGGGAGTCACCCTCCAAACCATGGTTTACGCCCAACCTCAAAGTGCTTAAACATGCATTAAATTAGGTTTAAACAAAAAATTTACTATGCAGCAATAGCCCAGGCCAAAAGGCGATTCTATTCGTCCCGCATTGATTCGGCCAAAAACAACTCTAAGGACATTTTCGCTATTGTCCAGTGCTTTACGTCCCCTACTGCCCAAAGGAGTACATTGCCATCCACAGATGCCTGGTGCGATAATCTCTCCAGCTTCTTTATGGATAAAATCTGCATTATTCAGATAACTTTTACTTCCTGCCACAGCGTTACAGTAGTCGCATTGCCTCTGGTGCCACCACCTGTTAATCCCATTCACTCCCTGCTTGCTTTCACTCTCGTTGATCTGCCTTGTTCTCTTAAAATTTGGAAGGGCTTGAAATCAGGCACACCTTCTGACCCCTGTGCTGCCAGATTGTTGGCAGCTGCTGCAGAGTGCATCAGTTTTGAAGAGAACAGCATCATTAATGTTTCTCTTCAGGAGGCCCGCGTATCGGAGGACTGGAAGCAGGCCAAGATTCTTCCTCTTTTAAAAAAGCATTCTCTTGATCCCCTCAGCCCAGGGAATTACCGTCCCATCTCCCTTTTGCCTAGTTTGGCTAAGGTGTGTTAAAGTTGGGTGGCTGCTCTCTCGCCCTTAAAGATGCCTTGGCATGGAACGCCCTTCCTTTTGCTTTACGGAATATCCAAAACCCCATGGTTTAAAATAAAAAAAATTGAAAACCTATCTCTTTGCTTAGTGCTAGCTTTTCTACCCCTCTTGGTTCATGCCGGGACACTCTCTTGAGTATCTGTGCACGCTACAAATAAAATAACATAACATAAAATAGAATAACATGGCCACGGTCGATATATCTTTGCAAAAATAAAACTTGCAGTCAAAACCTTGATTGTTGGCTCCATCTGTGCCCCCATGGGAAGGAAATGCTTTTGGCTCTCTCACCTCCATAGGTTCCTTAAGGAATTTGGTTCCCATAAGCTCATTATTGGTGGCGACTGGAACTTGATCCTTAACCCACTTCTGGTTAAGTCAGGGAGGCCTGACATGAGCCGGTGTAATTACCGGTCTGTGCTCTATGACCTCATGGACAGCTGCTCCTTATATGATGTGTAGTGCCTCCTTTACTCTGTGGACAAGGATTACACTTACCTGTCTCCAGCACTACGGTCTGGAGTAGCCAATGGTGTGCTTCCTGGTATGCACTGCGGCAATACCACTGACTCACACCTGCCACATCGATGCCGGTGGGGTTTCAGATCACAATCCCATTGCCCTCACTCTGGATCTTCAACTGACATGACCACTGACCCACACCCTGCGCCTGAATACTCTGCAGCTCAGATCTCCAGAAAAGAAGTTGAGCCTTCCAGCTCCTCTCCGGGAATATCTTGATCTCAATGCACCAATATCAACTTCCTCTTAACTCCTCTCGGCGACAGGGAAGGCATACCTCTGAGGCATGTTGATGAGGGAGGCTGGCATTGTATGCTCCAAAGCTGTTGCTAGGAGGGCTGCATTGCAAAAAGATGTCCAAACTCTCCTAGAGGCCTACTGACCATGCACTTCCTCCTCACCCCAGCGGCCCCAGCTAGTGAAAAGCTGGAGCAGCTTATTCACATAAGCAGTGGAAAAAGTGCTCTTTGCACATGGCCAAACATGTACGAAAATGGCAATGCAATGGAGACAAAGGGAGGCGCAATCGGCAGTTCCGGTACTCCGCTCGGACACCTGGTCTCTGTTGACCCATCCACTGGATATTGTGCAGGAATTCTCCACCTTCTACGCAGTGCTTTACACTATGGATTGTCCTGCTGAAACCATGCTGGAACAAGCGTTGATGCCAGCTCTCTGCCTTCCCACCCTTCATAGGAGTGATAGAGAGGTGCTGGACTCCCTCATATTGAAGGAAGAGGTTGCTGAGGCCGTCAAATCCCTGGTTACAGCTAGGTCCTCCAGGGAGAAGGGATTTCCCCTGGAATTCTACAGGGCTATGAGTGACCTGGCCATCCTCCTTCTTACTGCCATGTTCCGGGAGGCTGTGAATACAGGCTTCCTCCATCTGAAATTTAATAGAACACACATCTTGCTCATTCCCAATCTGGGGAAAGACAATCTCTTCTGTGCTAACTACCACCCCTTTCGCTACTGAACTGCAATGTGAAAATACTGGCCAAGGTCTTGACAAACAGGCTGGGCCAGGTGATCAGGTCACTGATACACGATAACCAGGTGGGTTTCGCGCCCTACCGCTCTTCCCGTTACCCCCTTCGTCCTCCGGCACATGTCACTTTGTGCTCTCAGATGGCTCGGTATGAGTGTTTGTCACTCTCCCATGATGTAGAGAAGGCCTTTGACTGGGTCTAACTTTTACAAATTGGCCCCAAGTTTATTCTGATGGCCAACTGTCTCCACCAATCCTCTTGGACTTGCTCAACTGTAAACTACGTCTCTCAGATCTTGTCTTCATCACTCAGAGCACCAGGCAGGGTTGCCCCCTGTCACCTCTACTCTTCCTCCTTGCACGGGAGTCTCTGGCTGTGGCTATTAGATCCGTGGCAGACGTCTTAGGGATCCAGACAGGTGCAGGGAGCTTAAAATTCTGTTGTATGTGGACATTGACCAACCTGGGGGTATCACTTCTGGCCCTTATGAACCTTGTGGACTCCTTTGCCTCCTTCTCCGGCTATAAGATCAATTGGATCAAGATGGAGGCCATGCTTTTAATCCCCCCATACCTCGGAAAGTTCTCTGGCATGGCACCCAAACAGGCCCGGCTCACTAGCTCTCTACACAGGGGCTTTCATATTATGGTACAGGAAAATATTTGTCTGCTCCTGTCTACAACAAAATGGGACTTTGCTAAATGGTCGGCCCTTCACCTGTCCCTGTGGGGCAGGTACAGACTGTCAAAATGGTGACGGACTTGCAGTTCAATTATTTGTTTGGCATGCTCCCGTTTCACATCCCAGCTGGCCTTCTCCTGCAGCTGGATTCCCTGGTCCGCAAATATGTTTAGGGCTCTCTGCCCCCAAGGCTTACTCTGGTTAAACCCTATGCAGCCATGTCTTCTTGGGGGCCCTGACCTCCCCGCTTTAGATTCCATAATAGGGCCCATTAGTTGTCTCAAGTGGGATATCACCTCCTACCGCACAGCAAACTTCCTTTCTGGGTCCGGACTGATCAGAGCCTTCATGCTGCTACCACTAGTATCTTGTAAATTGATATTTGTATAGCGCACTACTCAACCGCAAGGGTCTCAAGGCGCTTGTACGAATACCGCTGTGGAACCCATCCCGGCTTTCCCTGTGAGGTGTCCACTCCTGGGCACCCCCAAGGTGGAGGCCAGGCATCCTTAGCGTTGTGGGGGCCGTTGTGGAGATTAAGCAAGCTATTGCCCAGAGTTGCAGAGTGAGACTCCATGATTGCAATAGGCACCGAGGCGAGAATTATCAGGTCCGTGGAATTTTGAGCCCAAGACCCGCCGAGGCGGGGAATTGAACCCTGGTCCTGGGCTAGACCTCTGCATCAGGGTCTGCCGCTCTAGCCATTGAGCCACACTTCTCTTGATTTTTTACGCTGGCCCTGGTATCATATGATCCACTTAACCACATGCTGTTTGAAATTAATGTGGTCTGGAGGTTGACTCATGCTCTCTTGAAGGTAGACAGATTTTTGCACCTGTAGCACAATGGCGGCAAAGGAGTAAACAGGACGTGTCCCAACACAGACCCTCCATTTCTGATACATTTCTCAGGGCATCCTGGTCTTTATAAACAAGCTCCTTCACTCTGGCACAATACCCCATATTGCACGTCCATTGGTCCAGGACACTGGCTTGGTTTTTATCCCAATTTCTTTCATAATCCTCAGTATATTTTTAGTGAAAGAACATGCCTAGGTCAGAGCAGTGACCCGTGCTCAGGGTGGTATTGTTTGGATCTGTGGATATAATTTAGTCTTGAATAGTTCAAAGAGATTTTTTTTCAGTTGTTATATTCTTTGATCTGATAACCAAAGAAAGCAGCTTTGCCTTTAAAGAAATATTCTTTGTACATTTTTCCTGAGGTTTAGAGGCTTGATTTTAGGGTTAGTAAGTGTGCCTCACTCCAGCGGCACCGTCTAGGGATCATAGGGAGCATTATAAGTAATAAAAAGGGTTTTTAAGAAGAAAAATAACTTTTGCGGCAGATACTATTCAAAATATATTTTAATAACAATTATTTTTGCCAGGAGTGGAAGCAGAGGCACGTGACTTTAATAACACTGCCCTTTTCACCTTTCAGACTACAACCAATTGTGTAAATGTATATGTACACTTCGAGACCTATTTATACATGTTTCTTTTACTAGATCGTGTGCTTCATTTATTTGACTTATTCCAGTTATGGTCCATAAAAGGTCTTTAGTTTCAAGCTGACCATGTTTTTAACACTGTAGGGGCCGTGGAACAACTCCTTTCCATTAAGAAACATTCATGCAGGCCATTCATATTTTATTTTTCATAGATCTTTCAAGAAATCCATTGAATCTTAAAAAGAGATGTTACATTTTTGGGATGCTTGTGATGTAAGAGTGCACTTTTGAAATGAATAGTACTTTGAGAATAATGTGTCTGAGGTAAACTTGAACTAGAGTGAATAGTGAAATAACATAGGGGCATATTATCAAGGACAGGCGATACATTATCGCCGCTTTTATCCGCAGTAAACTGCCGATAAAGCGGCGCTAATGACCTTGATAATATGCTCTATGAATTCCAATCGAAGCCCATGTTAGATGTGAACACATCTAACATGGGCTTCGATTGGAATTCATAGAGCATATTATCAAGGCCATTATCGCCGCTTTATCGGCAGTTTCCTGCGGATAAAAGCGGCGATAATGTATCGCCTGTCCTTGATAATATGCCCCACAGTTTTATGAGAAGGAAGGAATCATTTGTTCCAACATGCTGCCCATCAATCAGGGATTTGTATATAGTCCAAACAGCATTGTCACCACATTGAATGCCATAGTTATCTAACAAGAACTGGAATATGACCAGTTACCAGTTACGAGGGGATTGCACCAATGCCCTGCTCAATATTTACAAAGTGCCACTTGTATGAAAGGGCCATGCAATGGGTGTTGCTGTGGGCATTCCATTCCAAAACCCATTACTTTTTGATGTTGCCCTAGATTGCCACTGATAAGCAGGTGTTAGAGTGGTGCAATGAGAAGAAATACTTTTATTTCTCCTCCAGGGCCGGACTGGCTACCGGGCAGTTGTGTGTGCTGCCGTGCTGGGGGCTAAGGGGCATATTATCAAGGGGGTTTATCTCTGCTTTTTTGGCTTTAAAAGCCAAGAAAGCGGAGATAAAATTATCTCCCTATTACCTAGCTGTCACTAACACCAGTTAGCGACAGCTAGTAGGAGATAGCGACCATCTTGGGCCCCGCTTTGCATGTCAGTGATATTTATCACTTATGACATGCAAAGTGGGCATGCAAAGATGTTAGCGACTGGAAACAGTCGCTAACATCGCTATCTCCTATTACCAACTTTTGGCGCGAATATCTCCAAAAGCTAACACCTGCCCTGAGCAGTTCTTAGCCATGTTATCCAATGGGAGGTGGATAACATGGCTAAGAGCATTAGCTCGGTAATGCATGAATATCGCTGACTTTTCAGCGATATTCATGCATTGCGGCCGATTTTTGTCGCATTTGCGATAAACCTTGGTAATACCAAGGTTTATCTGGGATAAAAATCGCCGCAGCTCAGCGGTAAATTTTTGTCTCTAACCAAGCAATAGCGATAATTATCGCTATTGCTTGGTAATATGCCCCTAATTTCGTTGATGGGGACCTGCGTGTGCAAAACGCAATTCGTTTTGCTTTTTTTATTTCAAATCGCACAGTGTTTAAACAAACCATCGTAGAATGGAAGAATATTGAAAGTCATTAGTTAAAGCATGAAATTGTCCTCATCAACGAAATAAGCCCCCACCACAGAGAAATTAGCCCCTGGCTCGGCAGCACACACAACTGCCCGATAGCCAGTCCGGCCCTGTTCTCCTCACGTTTGCTCTTTCTATGTATGCTGTATTCTGCAGCACACATAGAAGGAGCAAATTGCCTTTAGTGAATATTTATGTGCAAAAAAGGTGTCCCTTTCCACACTTAAACAGTCATACCTGCAACACAGTGCCTGAGTTGCAGGAAAATTCCCTGCAACACAGGCACCCTTGGACCATGGGGCAAGAGTGTCTGTGTTGGCTCTAGGCACCTTTTTTTTTATGCCAGCATAAGGAAAAACACAGGGGTGTCCCATGTTCTTGTGAATACAATGCATCGCTGCGTTTTTTAAATGAGGCAACACAGCTCTGCTAAATTGCTTGCAGCGCTGCACCATTTCTTTGCAAATATGCTCCAATGTTTTTTCCAGCCGCTCTTGGAACAAGATGGATTCCCTGTGTGCTATGTAGTGCAAAAGTTGCATTTTTTGAAGCTTGGCGTTGTCAAAGATAACAAACTAATATAAAAAACAAAAGTAAATCATTTACCAAACAGCAGCTGCAAAAGGTTGATTTGATCAACCTGTGGGCTTGTGCAGATTTGTAGCTGTCCCCAATCCACTGCTCTGAGCTCCCCTGTCAGAAAGTGGAATTGCTAATTTGGGAAGGGAGGCCTTTACCAACTCAATAAGCACACCACATTAAGTAAAGATACAGTTATAATAGAATCTCCGCTCAAGCTCTGGTAGTTGTGGCACAAGCAGTAGACAATTTCACAGGGAAACAATTTTAATGTCAAGAAAACAACACAAAACAAACCAACTCAATTTAGAAAACTGGAGAAATATGAACTAAGCACAAATACATAAGCTTTTTAAAAATCAGTTAATGGTGACAGGAGATATAGATTTTTAACTTTTTACGGTAGAATGTTTTTTATATTTATGGGAACAATTGATATTTAACCTTTAAGTACAGCTGTTTGCCTGCATTACCTCCTCAGTGCATCTGTTGGCCTTTGCCGAATAACTGGGGAGGTGTATTCCTTTATTTAATTTTACCAATTTGTTTTGACTATCACTGCATATCTCGGCTCCCCAAGCACTGATTCTCTTTGGAGAGGTATCGTTGGAAAGGGGAGAATCTCCCATTTCCAATGGAATTTCTGCCCAGTGGATCCCTGCTTGGGGATTGCCAAGAAGAGTGATCAGCAAGAAGAGTCCACCCACTACATACCAGGGATGGGGGAGAGACCCCTTAGGCAAGAGCTTGTGCTTCCTCCCACTCCCTTAAGCATTTCAGTCTTTCTCACCCCCCGCTTGGGGGGCGAATTGGGGTAATTCTACATAATCTGCCCCCCCCGGGGGCTGCAGAATATCCAAAAGATGCCAGGTAAGAATTATTTTTAAATAATATAGGGGTGGAGGTTTTCCACCATTGGCTGAGACTGCTGTCTTTCTACACCCTCTGCAGCACAGATGGTGGTGATTACAGCCAATCTACTGCCCCAGGGGGATTCTGTTTTTAAATATAGGAGTGTGATCTGCCCACCATGGGCAAGGCCATTCCCCCACCCCAAAAACAAAGCTGTCAAACTTCCCTTGGGGCAGATGGGGTGATTACCCCAAATCTGCCTCTCCAGGGGGCAGAAAGCCCACTAGACACCAGGGATTTTTTAAAATGCTATGGGGGGGGGGCTGCCATCACTGGCCTGGCCAAGGCCCCACCCCGAATAAATGTATCAGCCTTACTGGGAGTAGATGAGGGTGATCATCCCCAATCTGCACCCCACGGGGGCCTAAAGAACACTTGACACTAGGGAATTAAAAAAAGATATAAGGGGTAAGGCCGGCTCACCATGGGAGTGGCAATGCCCAACCCTAAAAATAAGGCAGACATTCTTTCTGCCCCCTTGTGAGGCATATTGGGAAATTACTCCCATATGCCACACTTGGGTCAGAAGCTACCCACAATGGGCATGGATATGCACCCACCTCAAATAAATGTTCAGACACTCTTTCTGCCCCCCCCTTAGTGGGGGTGTATGTGGGGTGCTTACCCCTCCCCATCTGACACCCTGGGATGGCAGAAAGCCCACAAGACATCAGGAAAAGTAAAAATAAATCATAGGGTTGGAGGTTGCTCAGCAAGGGCATAGTGATGCCCCAACGCCAGAAACGAGACAGATAGTCTTTCTGCCTATCATGGGGCATAAAGCCCTCTATGCACCAGGTAAACATTGATTTTAAATATATAGGGGTGGAGCTGGCTAACATGGACATGGTCATTCCCTCACTCCAAATAAATGTGCTGACAATCTTTCTCCCCCCAGGAGATTGATGAGAGTGATTACCACCAATCGTCGCTCCTCGTGTGTGCAGAATGAACACTTGACACTACCTCAAAAACAAGCAGGCAGTCTTTCTGCCTCCCCATGCAGCAGATTATGGTGATTGCCGCAAATCCACCCGTGTCCAGGGGGGGGAGGGATGGGGTGAAGGCCACTAGACACCAGGACCATTTCATTTAAAAATAATATAGGGGTGGGGGCTGTCCACCATCGGCATGGCCGTGCCCCAGCCCATATAAATGTGCAGACTACCTTTCTGCCTCCACTGGAGGGGATGGGAAAGATCATCCCCCAGAAAGTCCACTACACATCAGGGATTTCAAAAGAGTGAACAAAATGATGGGGGTGGCCTACTTGGCCATCGAGCCATACCTCGGCCCCCGTAGGGGCAATAGTCTCTCTGCCCCTTTAGCGCACGATAGGAGCTTGCCCTGATTATGAAGGTTGTTCCAAATCTGTCCTCTGGTGGGGTACACAGCTCACTAGTCACCATGGATTTTTTTATTTGGGGCAAAAGAAAGGGTTGTGGGTATTGCCCTCTGGCATTGGCCACACCCCGTGCATAATAGGGGATCAACCAGTATTTTGGCCTTACCAGAGGGCAGAGCGAGCTTGGGCCCTATTTGCCCCAGGAGGGAGAATGCCCACTGGATGACAGGACTATCTCTATTTCCAAATAATAGCGTGGGTTTGACCCATCTTGACATCAGGCCCCACCCTCACCCCTAAAGCCTCAATTATCTTTCTGCTCCCCTGCAGATCAATAATCCCATCCCAATAGCAAGCGAGAGGCCATTATATTCTTTTGGGTGCTGTTTTCACATATGAGCCAGGAGATTGCGGCTATATCCCAATATCGTCCCACTTGTCATGGTGGATGGTTGCACTTTTTTGGGCTTGGGTAGGTTGCCACCTGGAAAAAGAAATCAGACCCAGGCATTTTGGAAAACTAGACATCAACAGGAGTCTAGGGTGGTATGGTGGATCCCATGACGTTTTCATACCGACAATGCTCTGCATACCTCAAACTCTGCCTAAAACTGGACCTGAGTGGAATGTTTAATTCCACTGACAGAATCAGAAGGGTGACGCTTTGAAAAATCCTTTGGGCATTTGAACTGACCGTGTGTGATAGCTCCTGCCCTGTGCTGCGCAGAGGACTCCTTCGTGTGCCAGAGTTTGCCGCTTGTCCCCCTCTCGCCGTCGCATTCTACATCAATGCGGCTGCCGAGCAGAGGGGGGCATTCAACTACAGTTCCCGCCAGCCCCTGCGGCGGGAATCTCGGCACCAGAGCGCGCCAGGCGGCGCTGATAAGTCGCGTCATCCCGGTGGAGCGGGTGACGCTTTGAAAAATCCTTTGGGCATTTGAACTGACCGTGTGTGATAGCTCCTGCCCTGTGCTGCGCAGAGGACTCCTTCGTGTGCCAGAGTTTGCCGCTTGTCCCCCTCTCGCCGTCGCATTCTACATCAACGCGGCTGCCGAGCAGAGGGGGGCATTCAACTACAGTTCCCGCCAGCCCCTGCGGCGGGAATCTCGGCACCAGAGCGCGCCAGGCGGCGCTGATAAGTCGCGTCATCCCCGCGTCGCGGGAGCACCAGGGGCGAAGCTCGGGCAAAGGGCGGGCCCTCTGTGGCCCTCGGTGGCTGAGGTAGGCTGGGCTGGGCCCAGTTATTTTCATTTACACAAGTACTCGCACACCGGCAGATATTGAGGTGACTGCTCAGAAGGCAAAGCGTACTGTCATTTCCATAGACCTTGTCTGAGGGCTCATTGTTCTCGCCTCTCCAATTTTCCTTTTTTACACCCCTTTTATAGCTCATTTACTTATTTTATAACATTGTAACATTAGTGGACATACCCTTTTCTTTCACGGCGTCAATCCTTTTGGAAATTTGTGAGGATGACTAAGAAACTCCGCTCTGGGAGATTAGTGGGGGGAAGGACTTGTGCAAAAACAAAATCTAACCCCTTAAGAAATAAATCTGTGATCAATTATTCACTAAAGGGTCAGTGTCAGCTCTTCGACCTTTGGGATAAAGTTGTGGATAAGAAAGCAGCTGTGGACGCAAATGTTGGTTCCCTACCTATCTCACAGGCGGATCCTTCTCATGCGGCTGATACTATGGTCTCTCCTCTAACACTGATAGATCCATTCCAAATAAAAATTACTGCAGGGATTAGCCCTGCTCTTGTTATTGATAATGGTCCTACTGGGTCTCTTGTGCATTTCATGGAAGGAAAACACACTAACAACTCTCCAGCGTCACAGACTGGTAATGCACGTGTTAGCTCAGAGGGAGATGTTTCTCTGTCATCTATTGACCTCGAACTTTGTGGCCGTTATGTGAGCGCAGAAAGTCCAAAACCCTTTGAAATTTCTAAACCATTAGTGGGCGCGACTCCATCTGGCCTATTGCTATATAGCAGTACTCCCTCCATAAATGCCCAGGATATGTCCGCGCTGTTAACCGTTTCTGTGTCTTCTGAGTTCCATCTATCAGGAATCTGTCCTCCTGTTGCTACTGAAGAAAAACCAATATCGGAATCTTTGATTGCCCTTGAAAATCTGCTCTCCTCTATACTATGTCTTTTGGGCAAATTTGTGGGCAGTTCTGACTGTATCCTAGATTCCGTCACCAAAATATTGAATGCAATGCTGCACAAGGCGCCCGAAGAGAGGAGTGCTCCCTGTATCGTGACTGATTCCAACCAGGCAACGGGGAACATGAATGTACCTTCGGAGAAGCCTGATATGAAGCCGTCAGCTATGGCTCAAGAAAACATCTTTACGTCTACGTCAGTCTCAGTGGCAAATAATTGTGTCAAAAACTCCGACTTTGAAATAGAGGAAGAAATTCAGTCTGGTGTACTAAGTTCAGTAGCACAGGAAATATTCCCGATTTTTAAAACCGGGAAAATAGAGCTACAAGAAGAGGACGATCCAGAAATCACCAAAAAAAGCCGAAAACACAGAAACGACAAAGGAAAAAAAAGGAAACCTCTACGTAAATACAGGAAGAAAAGACAAAGGAGGATAATCTTTCAAGACTCTATTGTTTTAATCAACAATGAGGAGAACGAGGAGGAGCCAAGATGGCGATCGGGACAGTCGCATAAACGCCTCGCTCCGAGATCCTTTCCTCCCCGCCACCTATCCTGTCCTGAATCCTGTTCGGGGTGTTCCGAATTCGGTTACCAAGGAAGAGCCTTCACTTACCGTCTTTTTCCGGGGCTCTGGCGTGCAGTGGTTTCTGCGTTCTGCCCTTGTCGCCTTGCTGGCCTTCCCGGCCCTGACGCCGGGGCCCCGAGTGCTGTGTCTGCCCGGAGGTGTTCGGAGTGCCGGCGGTCCGGAACCGGTGGAGAGACCCGATGGTGGGAGCCTGAGAGCCGCGAGCCGGAAGCGTCGGAGCGGACCCACCCCCGATGGTGGGCCACCCCGCATGCCTGATTGCCTGCCGGCCCGAAGAGGAGAAGCCGCGCTGTCCGGCACCCCTCGGGTGAGAAGCCCGCTCCTGTTGATTGTCCCGCCTGGGATCCGGTGCAGGGCTCCCCCGGGTGTTGTGGGGGGCGCGCCCGTTCTTCTGGTGACTCTCCTTTCTCCGCCGAGCGCCCTCCGCCGCAGATCGGCTGTGTGTCCTGGGGCCTCCGGCACTCCTGGTGGACTTGGAGGCGGATGCGACAATGGCGGCGGGCGATGTGCTCAAGATGGCGGATGGCCCCTCGGAGTGTCTTCCTCCTGGAGACATGGACGTTGCTGCATTTGCTCTCCCCGGACCTCGTTTGATTCGGGCGGCCCCTACACGGAGTGCTGTCTTGTTTGCCCTGGCTGCTCTGCGGATCGACCTGTCCTTGCAAGGTCGGGACTTGGAGTTGCGGATCGCCGCCATGGTTGCTCCGCCATTTTGTGACGCGGTGTCGTCTCCCCGAGTTGGTATTGTTGAGACTTCTTCAGCTGCTGTGCTGGGATCTCCGGCTGGGTGTTCGATTCTATGGGATCAAGTGGACCCGGTGCCGATGCTGCAGTGTTTCCTTCATCCTGATTTCTTTGCTTCGTGCTGGACAGCCCAGATTTTGTGCTTGGCCACGTGGATCTTTGGGGTAATTTTGCATTCTGACTGCTGCCGAGTTTTCCTGGTTGCTTCTTATTCACCGGGACGGTGTTCCGCGAAGATCCCACTTGCTTTCCCTGACTGGTATGGACCCACTGTATCATGCTGTTTCTTGGCCATGGCGGGGTCTGGCAGCCCTGCTCTTCATAGAAGCGGACAGGGGTGATCGTGCCTGGGTGCCTGCGGAACTTTTGTTTTGTTAAATGGCATCTCCGTGCCTCATTGTTTGGACAGTTCCTGTCTCCATCCTTTGTGTAGGCTTTTCTCTGTACCCTTTTTGACCTCGATTAGTGATCCGTTATTGTGGTGGGGTGGTGTTCTGTATTTCGATTGCCGGCTCCCCTCCTCTCTTCTCTTCTCTCCTCTCTCTTCCCTCTTTTCCCTCTCCTTTTCCCTCTTTCTCTTTTCTCATTATCGTTATTATTCCCTTTCTCTTTCTTCTATATTTCGGGTGACTCTGGGCGACAGGCACGCTGTTTAGTGGGGTAGGCCATAGCCATTACAGTGATGTAGGGTGGGGGGGGTGTTTGTTATTTTAGTTTGTTTTATTCTATGGTCCCTTTTTGCTTTCTTTCTAGGGGGTGGGCTATGTCCCTTTGTTTTTTCTCCTTCGTTTCGTATGTGTCTGCACTTTCTCCTTTTTCGGGGCGGGAGGGCTGTCTATGTGGTGTCCCATTTACTTGTTTGCTATGATTTGTTCTTTATTTTTGAATCTTTGATGGGCATAGGATGTCTCTGGGCCTCGCCCTACGGTGGTTATTTGATTGCGTGGGGGGCTGTATCCCTCCCGTCCCCCCCCCCTTTTTTCTGTATATGTTGCATGACACCCTGGTAGATATGGCTGCTGCCTCCTCTATAAATCATAAAATGAAACCTTTCTTATCCTGGCGCCTACTGTGTAACGACTTTATTCCTCGTCTATCCTGTATTCATTCTACCGTACACATTGATGTTGCTTCTTTTTGAATCTCCTGATTTAGCGGCCGGCCCCTGTGGTTGTAGGCCTGCGCTTGTACTGATATGTGTCTCTCAATAAAGGTTTTCAAAAACAAACAAAAAAAAAAAAAACAATGAGGAGAACGCCATTAACTCAAACTTGGGGATTATCGAAATGGCAAGTGAATCTTATCATGAACACTTAGGTTCAGAGACTAATGGTAGTACTCTGCCTTTGCCTTTAGAAGTCCTGTCCCAGAAGGGTAGTCATGGCCCGATTATCCCGCAGGTGGTTGAGACAGGGAGCATTACCCCGGTTGCACTGGGGGACCTTAATCCCTTTGCTCCCTCTTTTGCCCCTACGGTCAGGGCTGAGATAGACCCGCTAAACTGCACCCAGGCAAAAAAATCAATGAATTATGTGGACACTTTTGTTTTGGACTTTGTTCCTCTATTTGATGTAAATTTACCCCTAAATAGATCATGGTTGCTTAAATGTCTTAGTGATCAGGAATGTCTTAACCTTATTCAATCAAGGGATATTGAGTTAGTGTCTCTGTTAGGTAAAGATAGTGTAACCAGTATAAGAGTTAAATTTTATTCTAAATTCATTGTAAATTTGATATTGCAGCAAGTGGAGAGTTTTCAATGTAGAGGTATTGATGTTCTGCCTATTCTCAGTTCTGATGTGATCATCTCTCCCCACGGGATGACCCGAAAGGGTGACAAGTTAGATAGGGCATCCTCTTCGTTTGAGGACTTAAAGATCTGGGTCTCAAAGGGGAAACGGTCAGTCTCGAAAGCACTGTTTCTTCCGCCAATCCAGAACTCCGCACCAGTAGATGAGAATCATCGGTGGAATTGGCTGCATGGTGCTCTTGCAACTAAGAGCACCGATAATTCCAAATTATTCCATCATCTTTAATAATCAATTAAAAATCATCTCTTGGAACGCAGCCGGGATACACAGTAGCCCCGAGAAGCTTGATTTTTTATTCTCGCTAGGAGCAAGTGTGATCTGCATCCAAGAAACATGGTGCATTGATAATATCTATGGTGGGAAAGAATACTATGTGTTGGAAGCACCCGCTGCCCCTTCTAGGAAAGGTCATGCTAAAGGGGGAATAGTTTGTTTGTTATCTAATAAACTGAGCTGGAGATTTTCGCATTACATTGATCCTAGTAATCTCTTTCAAGCCATAAGAATTTCGAATCTCCCAAACTTTCCAAATAAATCGGGCATTGTGATTATTAATGTGTATGTCCCCCCTGAAGAGTGTTATAATAATCTATTGAAGCATGTATTCCAATATATTGGACAGATTAAGAATGTTTCCTCTCCACCTGATGTTATTCTAGTTGGAGATTTGAATTGCAAAATCTCGAACGCCAGCTTAAATTTATTTAGAAATATACCCAAAGAAGAGGCTTATTTCATTCCACAATCGATTTTCCCCGATAAAATAACAACAAACAAAAGAGGGAAGATTCTCCTGGAGGAACTATCTGCTGTTGAGGGGCTTATTTTAAATGGGAGATTTCCTTCTGATGTGCCTGCGAACTTCACTCACAAGTCTCCTTTCAGCCCCTCTATCCTGGACTATGTGATCTCTGACTTTAACATTTTTCCTTATGTCCAGGATCTAATGATAGCCCCCACCTCTTTTAGTGATCATTGCATAATTTCCATAACGCTTTCTTTTAAGCCTCCACCCACTGAGTCTTGGTCTCTTGGTAACAATGAGGTTACTTTCCAGGGAACTTCGGGTAGGTGCTGCTGGAACAGCACTTCAATAAGAGGTGTACATGATATTTTATGCAAAACTATACTAGAATTAAATAGCTGGTGTGGTTCCGAAATTGCTAATTTCGAAAAATTTGTGAGAAAGATCACTTTTGATGTAAAGAAGGTTAGTGGTTCTAGAAAAAAGCCTTTTGTCCCTAGTGCATTGCGCACCCTGAATAAGGAAATAAATAAATTAGTGCGAATGCAATATATAGGAAGATCTGGGGAATTAGCTAAGGAAATATCGAGGTTAAAAAGAAGGAGATTCAGATTAAGAAGGAGTCTAAAAAAAGAGAAGGAAGACTTAGTATGGATAAACCTACGGGAGGCAGTTGCTCATGGTAAAACTAGAGAATTCTGGTCCATAGTCGGGAGGGGCTGTGGTACCAGAAGCAGTCCTCTTCCTATACCCATCTCTGAAGAGGTATGGTCCTCTTATGTTAGAAAGCTATACGCAGGGAATGAAGACACGGCTTCAGATAGTGCACCTGAATTCCTATCTGAGGATCTGATTGACTACCCATCTGTGAAAACAATAGAAATGGCTATAAAGAATATGCGTCCGTCGGGTGCAATGGGACCTGATGAACTCCCCATGACGGTTTTAAAGCAGGAACCTTTACTCTGGAGTAAGATTCTTTACCCAGTGTTTAAATCCTGCTTTGTTTCTAAAATTGTTCCAGCTTCCTGGAAGGGAAGTATATTGGTCCCTATTTTTAAGAAGGGATCTAGGGATTGTCCCATGAATTACCGTTTGATTGCTCTCCTGGACTCAGTTGGAAAGGTCTTTGCCAAATGCATATTGGGCTTGCTTGAGAATTGGGTCAAGGAGAATAATATTCTTCCATGTGAACAGACTGGTTTCCGTAAGGAACACGGTACATTGGACAATCTCACCACCCTCCATGTGATTACGGATAAATATTCACGTGTAAGAGGAGGTGTGGTGTTTTACCGGTGTATCTATTAGAGCTGTTACGTGCTCTCCATTCAGAAACGTGGTGCAGTGTTCTCCAAGGGGGTGAGAGGGGACTTTCACAGAAGATTCCCTCCCAGAATGGCCTTAAACAAGGCTGTCTCCTGGCACCACTATTGTTCTCTTTATACACTGCAGACCTTCCTGCCCATCTATCAGCGTGCGTGGGTATTGCTCCGGTGGTAGGTGGGACCCCGATTTCTTGTCTCATGTACGCTGACGATATTCTTGTATTAGATCTAACCCCTAAAGGTCTTGCTAATCGGCTGCAAGCTTTACACGTTTTTGCTGATACACACTGTATGAAGATTAATATATCTAAAAGCAAAATCATGTGTATTGCTGGAAAAAAGAAATGCCGTTCTGTAGATTTTGGATGGTTTATTGGTGGCCAAAAATTAGAGGTTGTTAAAACCTACACTTTTTTGGGAAAAATTATTGCGGCCAATTTGAGTGAGAAGCCCCATATTGAGCACTGTTCACGTAAAGCACTTGCCCATGGCAATGGCTTAAACTCCCTTTATTCCGCTACTGGAAAGAGACACTTCGCTTGTCTTCTTGAAGTGTTTAGGGCTAAGATTCCTCCTACGATACAGTATGGTATAGAACTTTTAGAGTTGAAGCACTGGGAGTTCTGTAATAAAATTGAGGGGAAACTCCTAAGATCCCTATCCAACCTTAATACCTCCTGCTCTTTGGCAGCATGTAGGCTGGATTTCGGCCTTAGGAGTAGTTGGGTTCAGGGACTATGTGCCCTGGTAAGATGGGTGGCCTGCTTGGCTAGAGCCGAATCAGGGTCGATGAGGGCCCTTCTTAAAAAGGAACTTTTGGGCAACTTTAACGAGTTCTCACGTTTGGTAAGGAACTTTAGAAAAGCTGTGTCACTTTTAAAGCTAGACGAAAGTGTGTTATTCTTGTATTCTTCACCACAGCTAAAACTTGTGCTAAAACAGGCATCGTGGGAACTTTGCTATCAAATGGATAGGAACACAATACAAGGGAAAGGGGGTAGTAATCTTCTCCTTAACTCCTATACTATGAAGTTGGCCCAACCTTATGCCACATGGAATTTACCCCATGGTATTCGTAGATTATGGTTTCTGTTACGATACGATTTATTGCCCTTAAATTCACTTATTTCTAAATGGTACGGAACCTCTCCCATGTGTAATTTCTGTAGTTTGAGTACTCAGAATTGTATCCATGTCTTGTTAATCTGCCCTGCACTTCGACCATTGCGTTTTAAATGGTTAAAATCGATATGTCTACAATTGGGTATATATGACGTTAATGTTTTCCTACGATCTCTATACTGTCCCCCAAATGAAATGTTTTGCTTCTATATTTTTAATTTTTTTAAAGGTTTCTTAGCTATTTATTAAGGCAATCTGGAGAGTTCTGACTCTGTGCCCTCATGCCATCGATTCTATGGATGAAATCAGTTTTGTATGTGTGATGTATTTTATTTTCTCTGTTTGTATTTGTTTTGAATTTTATGTGGCCCTTTATCAGAGCCAAACATAATAAATAAAATTGAAATTGACAGAATCAGAGGAATTTGGTAATTTTCTGCATTAATCTTGTAACACAGAATTACTTATAAATTCTGCAGGCAGAATTAATCTGCAGTAAATTGCTGTTTCTTAAGGAGGCTGGAAGAGGGAGCAGTCCCTCTATGTTTAAAAATCACTGTAGATTAAGTTCAATCTGAAATGGTTTCTAAACGTAGAGTGACTGCGCCCTCTTGAGTGTCTCTTTACAAACCACTGCACATACCTCACAGCGCCCTTACACACTCTGCAGAAATAGCTTTTTTCATTTAAAATAACCTTAAAAACTGCATATGACATATTGCAAATCAATAACGAGTTACAAAATAAGATTAGCCTGGCAAAGCACAGTGTACATACGTTTTCGCACAAGAGGATTAACAAAGTTAGCAAAGCCTTCTGCATAGTTTATGGATGAATTCTAAAGTGCATAAGTGCAATGTGCAAATTATGTAATCCATTTAAAAAAAAAAACAGTAACATGGAGGCACGAATTAACTGTAGAGAAAGGACACTGCCAGCCAGGATAAAAAGAAAACAATCTAAAACAGTAAACAAAAACCTCCATATGGGGTCTGTTATGTCCACCCTTGTAGTAGATTGTTTCCCTGTAATATATATTAAAAGAAATATTCTTCCCCAATGGTCTGGCAGCCTTAACTGTGCATACATGTTCTATAAACAAAATCAGTTAAAAAGCCATTCCAACTTTACCTGGCACCTACAGAATATATATAGGACCCTGCTCAGGCCTACCACAGCCTTTAAAATATATAAGTTAGACAAAAATAGATGAAACGTGATTGTTTATCCAGACCACAATGATATATGGAGTTAAATTGCAAACACCTAGCCTAAAGTGCAGAATATCATCTATCAATTTCCAAGCTGCAAATTGGAACCCTCCCATTTGGGCAATATGAACTCACCTGGTAGTATATCTGAATGGGCTACCACTGTCAGTGGATAATAATAAACCTCCCAAAAATAATTATCCAAATGTTTCTGCTCTTATGGTCCAGCTCGAGTGCAAAACATTTGCTTCGCAATAGACACTGACTACTTTTGTCTCCGCACACAGCAATCTGAGTTTCACATAGCACTGTCTGGTCCCAAGCTGCCTAAAAATGGGTAGGATCCATTTTTTCCTCGGCCTCTTATATCCTGGATAGAAAAATAGAAAGTGTACCATATTGTATCTGCCTACAGACATACTGGGCATGTTTTGCTCATATCTGTAGTGGCTTTCCAGTTTGAGCAAAAGCAATTGACTGGAAGAGTACCATGCTGAAACTTAGGGGCCGATTAGGATGGCGAACGGACTTGCATCCGTCCGCCACCCCTGAGTAGGAGGGACCGTCCGCATGGGCAGCGGCGGTCCCTCCAGGGCAATTAGGATGTGACCGCCACCCTGGCGGTCACATCATGTATGTTTTACATTGCGGCGGGTGCTGCTTGAAGCAGCATCCGCCGCAATGTAAAAAACGAAAGCTGTGCATTTGCATGCACAAAGCGGCAGGCACCGCGCGGTGCCTGCCGCTTCGTGTACGCAAAGGCCCCATGTGCACCCCCCACGCAACCTTCAACCAGGGGGCCCGCAACGGGCCCCCAAAGTGAATGTCCGTATGCTTTTCCATGGCGGAAAAGCCGCCGCGGAAAAGCATTACTTTCCCTACATCCTAATATGGCTGGCGGTGTCTGATAGACACCGCCAGCCATGTTAGTGCTTTTCCGCCGTGGTCACCTTCCGACCGCGGCGGAAAAGCGGCGGACAGATTGTGAGACCCACCAGCCATCCTAATTTGGCGGTGGGTCTTTCAGGCCTCCTCGGCGGATTTCCCGCATACTCCGGGCCGGCGATGGCTTCCGCCGGCCCGGAGTATGCGGGAAATCCGCCATCATAATGACCCCCTTAATGTGCAGTTGTACGGCTGTTGGGTCCTTAACAAAGTCAAGGAAATATTTAAAAAATGCCACAATTTTTAAAATAAATACAATGTGAGGTGAGAGTTCCTAGGTATTTATTGCTAACTTCCAACCCTCCATTTGTGAGCCCAAATCGCATTCTTAATGCAATCCCTAGTAAGGGGTTTCTGGTGCAACCCTCCTTTCCAGTACACTTCAAATTCTAGTTGCATTAAGGTTTCCTTTATGCTGAGTGCCAATTTATTTTATTATCCTTATCTAGATTTAGTATTTATTTGAAAGGAATATAGTAATCCCAGAGGGCTGTGGTATACTTCAATCTTCACCAATATAGAGCTGATCCCAGACCTGATTATCCCAAACTCCATGTGCCTCAGCCAGCCCTGTTTTATAATGTGTCCTTCTTGCTCTAATGAGGTGAAGATTGGCACTTTTCAATGCTTGAAGTACCTCATTTTTTACACCGCTGAATTCATTATTATACCACGCCCTAGCTGGTTTTATGGCTGCTGTGCCCCTGGATTTACACTAATGGCGATATTTATCCACAGTAGCATAGTGTTTCCCATGAATGAACGAGATGGAGGAACATTTTGATTTGGTGATCTTTATTCTTTCTAAGTCCGCTAATGCAGCAGAAAGAGCCTTTTGTGTTGAAGCTATGGTATCAGGCTGTACCAGTTCCCTTGCCCATGTTATTGTTTGTCTATTATTTGCAGACCATAAGATCCTAGATAGTGACAACAGAACATCCGCAAGATGATTTATAATGTCTGTCAATATGCAATGAATATCATTATGGTCACCGACACTTCTTGTGACTACCTTCATATCTAATAAAACATCCCAAAAGGATAGAGATACCAGAATCTAATCAGTCCTGCTAGTTTGTTCTGGATGATTGGAAGTGTCGAGGGTTTGTGGGTCTGAATAAGTCTACCCGTGGCATGCCCTCAGGATGTAGGTCTATGTTAGTGACATTAATTGAAAAGTGGCCTCGATCCATAGTTTCACTGTTTCTGGCTCTATGGCAGCAATATACCATTACTCGTGCTCAGCCTCGGTAAAGGAATGGCTTTAGACGTCAATGGGTTCAAAAGTTGCATTAAAGTCACCTGCTGTTATCAGGGAGTCATGGATATCAAATGTACCCCTGTGAGCATGAGATGTTTCAGTGTTGGAGTTCCCCGGCCCAACCCCTTGGTTATAAACATTAGACACATAAAGTGTATTGCCATCCTTACTGGCAATAGGCTTACTCAGTAAGTCAGATAAGGCAATGTCAAAAGAACCTATTTTAGTATTCAATGATGCTTGTACCCATATTATAAGGTCACCGAAAGGCCAACTTTTCCTTTTATGCCGGTTTGTGCTTGTGACCTACCCTATGTCCAGGATCAAGACACCATGGTTCCTGAAATAGGCAAGTGTCAAATTGATCAACAAATGAGCTTCAAGTAGGATCACTAAGTTTGGATTATAGGGCTGCCATGTTCAAGGACAGAATCAGTGGGTACTGCTCTACTTGAATCTACCCACCAATTTGGGCTGTGGGCTGCACCACGTATGCAGGCTGAATTTCTATAACCCTCGCAGATATATCACAACTTCTGGGTCCAAGTCAGTCAGCCATAAACACCCCTTGTTTCTTCCTTAGATTACTTCTAGCAGGTGGAGAATTAGGTGAATGAGGATGGACCCATGAGGTTTATATTTGAACTGGATACAGCTAGCTGGTTGAGGGCTTTTACTTTGTCCTAGTCCCACTGGGACCTCTACCATAAAAGTGTGCTTAACTCTAAGCTCAATGTAATCAAAGTTCCTCCCTCATGCGGATGGATCATGACATCTTCTCACTTGAACAATATCTGAACGAATTAGAGAAGAACAGTTATGCACAGACCTTATCAAACCTCGCACCCCTTCACAATTGCAATCCTTCTCCTTGGACACAGCAGGTGAGGCCCATTACTCTGTGCTTGCTAATCCTATGTACGGGTGGTCCATTTCCTGTCACTATGGACGTTGCCTCACTATGGCCCTTCCCTGGGGAGAGCGGGTTCATCAGCTGTGGCATGGGTTTATTGATATCCGGAATTGCCTCCTTCTGAGCATTGCTAACCATGCCATGACAGACACTCTCTCTGTCAAGCTTGTACCCTTTGTGATCCTCCCCCACACTAATATGTGCTGTGAAGGGGGGGGTTAACTGGGCTCTCCAACTTTTGTTTAATAAGAGCTACTGATGCTCAATTACAATTATCCAGAGCTACTAATATTAATTGTATTGTAGAGTTGCAATAGTCACCACATCAGACAACATTACATTTGTGGCCAAAGTATGCAAGGTTAGCAGCAATGATCACATCAGCGCATCAGGCAAGGTTGACTGCAGTAATGTAAAAAAAGATTTGTCATTTGGGATGCCTTTATGTGGGTAATACATAAGAGTCATAATTGCAAAGCCCCTGGCATCAAGGTAAGTCTCCCAAACACCAAATGATTTACACTGAAATATCCACTTTACATATATTTTGGAAATCCAACCATTTTTTCCAAATATCAGCTTACAATTAGTAGGCTGGGTTGCACAAGGAGAGCTACTTACAGGTATCTGGACAGCTACCAGTAATTCACGACCTACTCATTGGAGAAGCCTGATTTAAAGCCTCTAATTGTGCCCTCAGGTCGCCTATCTCATCCTTGAGCCTCATGACTAATACATTTATGCCAGCTGATGTTTTGCTCTTGCTTACCCCCTGCTTTGGATCCAGATTAATTAAAACACCCACCTCCCTGTTTATGACCTTCCCTGGACCTCGCTAATTTGTCTTCAGGGCCACCACATTTGTACATATCATTTTGGGGTCTAGTGGAACAAAAGTACAAACAACAGGTTTATCTGCAACTGCATTATTAATAGTGACTTTTGGGATGGAGTAGATAGTAAGTTGATAGAGGAAATTGGTCTCTGGTTATCAATCTGGGTTTTGTTCTTTATTTTTCTCCCAACTATAGGTGCAACCTTGGGGAGAGATTTCCATTTCATTTTTTCCCCTTTGCTTTATCACTCCTGAGCAGGGAGTCTACCTCCTCAATTAATGTATCTATGTCCTTGAGCATGGTGTTAATTTGAGGCTTTGTGGCACAGTCAGCAATTGTTAGTTTAGTACTCTTGTTCCATTTTTCTTTAAGCATCTCTGCAGCTTTGTTCCATTTTTCTTCAAGCATCTCTGCAGCTTTGCGCGTACCCATCTAGCCAAGTCACACATAATGAAAGTAAAATACAGAGGTATAATATTATTGGATTAGAAAAAAAAAAAAAAAGTTGTGAAGTCTCACTCGTGTAACAATTGGATAAGGATGGTCCGTGGGCAGATATCAGAGGGATGGCCCAGCCACTTCCAGACGCTGACGGGCGCAGTCAGGCTGGCTCTTGGCTCAGGCTTTGCCTTGGCGTGTCCTGTGCCGTGGGAGGTGTGTGAACGCCTTGTAGGGCTTGAAGATGGCAAGCTCCTACACCCTCCTTGTAGGAGGCTTGCGTTGGCACTCACAGGCGTGGCAGTTACTGGGGCATGAAGCCCCCCCTGCGAACCTAGTGTATGTAAGGATGCAGAGAGGTATGTACTGCAGAGTGATTTTTTGTGGTTTCTACAGTTTAGAAACTACTGCATACCATTCAGCAGTGGTATTTGGCCATTCTATTTCCTTAGGGCAAAATGCATTCTCGCATCGTAGGGGTGCATTTTGCACTAAGAAAATAGCTCCAAATGTACACAACGCTCGTCGTGGAATTCTGCAGAATCTTGCAGAATTTTTATGTAATTGCAATATTTCAGTGGACTCAAGCTCTTCCAATTTCTCCCACTCAACCTAAAATAATACATTTCCCTTGGTTTATGTGATGTAAACTCCCGAAATACACATGGAGCCACAACATTTTACCTGCCCAGCATTCCCACACTTGTTCCATTAAAAACAATAGCCTTCTTGTTTGAGTGGGCCTAGTGTCCACAACAGGTAAAAGCCCAAAATGTAATGTTGAAACATCAACATTTCTTGTAAAAAGACTAACCTGATTTGGCAATGGGGGGTAGTTGGGCTAACTGGGGCCAGACTCAGCAATCACGTAGGGATACCTACCAAGCCAACACATTTATGAAAACTAGAGAGCAAGGGAGTCTACGGTAGTATGCTTTTTGTGGATCCCATGAGGTGTTCTTACCCACAATTCTATGCAAACATCAAACTGTGCCTAAAATCTTGAATTTTACTTTCATTTATTAGACATATTATTCCAGAATCCACAAAATTCCAACCACCCAGCGGTCCCCCACTTGTCCTGATAAAAACACTACCTAATTTGTGTGGCTGGACCTAGTAACAGCAATGGAAAAATAATCAAACCAGGATCAATGGAAGTCCTACAGTGGAACTCCCGTTGACCTTGGTTTGATCCATTCATGTCGAGCGCCAGCATTTTTACCGGACTAGTGGGGAATGTTGGGTGGTAGCAATTTTGTAGATTCCTCATGATTACAGAAGTTTCCATAACAGAAATGTAAGCAGAATGTTTGATTTTAGCCACAATTTGAGGTTTACAGGGAATTGTGGATAAGAAACCCTTGTGGGATTCTCACACAGAATCCTCTGGGTGTCTAGTTTTTGTAAATGTCTGTGGTTGGTAGGTTTCCACGGGTGGTGGCCCAACACAGCTTCAAATGCAGCAATTGCACCTAGCACTGACCTTTTCACTTAGAGCTCTGTGGCTTTTTTGGGGTGGTATGAAATGTGTGGACCCTCACAGATCCTGGAACTTCCCTGCACAGAAATGTGTAAAATCTGTGTTTTTATTCAAAGTTTGTGGTTTGCAAAGGCATCTGGGTAAGAAAACTGGGTGAAAGCCATGCATGTTACTCCACTCTGGATTTCCCTAGCTGTCTAATTTTCAAAACTGTTAGCAGGTTTGCTAGGTTTCCAAAGGTGCCTGCTGAGCTAGAGCCCAAAATCCACAGCTACTCACATTGCAAAAAAAGAGTCATTTGTAAGTTGGGAAAATGTGATGTGTTCATGGTGCGTTTTGGGCTTTCTCTTGTCACAGGCACTAGGCCTGCCAAACAAGTGAGGTTCCATTTTTATCAGGAGATCTGGGGTAATGCTAGATGGCAGGAAATCTGTGGCTGTTCACAGATTCCAGAAGTTTTCCTCACAGAAATGGAAGGAGCATGTGTGGTTTTAGTAAAAGTGTTTGGTTTACAAAGGTTTTTGGATAAGAAACCCTACTGAGAGTCAATCAAGTCGCCCCACCCTGGATTCACCTAGATGTCTAGTTTTAAAATATGTACAGGTTTGTTGGGTTTCCCTACGAACTGGTTGAGCAAGGGCCCAATATTCACAGCTACCCACAAAACGATTCAGTTTTCAGTGGAACAATGTGATGTATTCATGTTGCTTTTTTGGGCTCTTCTCTGTCATAGGCACTAGGCCTACCCACACAAGTGTACAACCTTTTTTTATCAGAGGACATGTGGGGACATAAAATTGCAGAACAATTGTTAAAGCCATCTGCTGCATTTGTGATTTCCAAAGGTAAGCCAGTGTGTAAGAAAGAAGCCATTTTGAAAAGTGCCCTCTGAATCACATGCTAGTATGCGTGCCCTCAAATTCAGAGATGTACATATAAACACTGTTTCTAAACTCCATATCTGGTGCCTATTTCAGAAATATATAGCTATCCTTGATACCCATCCATCCCTATACATATTTCACCATATGAATAGGTCTATACATGACACACACTGAAAAAACACTGTAAGGTGCAGGTGAGTCGGTGGCTCTGAGTACTTCGGGATCTTAGACAACCCTATGACCTATGTATTCCTGCGACCACAAGCATCTAGCAGATGCAATGGTATGTTGCTTTTGACAAAAAGTTACAGATGAAAACTTTGTCATAAATTACCATTTTTTCCTACTTATTTTCAATATTTCTTTATTACAGCAGTTTGTATCTTTGGGAAAACTTTGAGGGATCTAATTGTATGACCCCCAGGGCCGACTTTAGCTCTAGTGGTGCCCTGTGTGATAATGTTTGTTGGCACTCCCCAATGTCCACCTCCGTCAGGGATTCCCTCACTACCACCCTTTCAACAGTGCCCCTCAAGACTCTATAACTACTCTCTCACATATGCATTAAATTAGTATTATAGCACCACTCATACCAGTTTAGAGTGTCAGAGATTTTTACATCACACATATTACACAGAGACAATCCAGTGATGCAGCTAGCTCTTTGGCCTCCTGTAGCAATCACTGAGTTTGCTACCCCATAGAGGCTGATTGAAGAGTGGGGGGATTGCTGCCCCGCAACAGTGGTATGAGCGGAGGAAGTCACCACCTCAAAAACTTGTTCTGCCTGGGCTGCACCGCCCCCCCTTATCCTCTTGCTCACTGAATCAATTGCACTGGTGTAAAACGGTGTATGGGAAATGTTACATAAGACAGAGGACTACAATAGGAGTCATGTCATCCATACTTGTAGGCAGTATAGTTTAAGACTGCTTGGTCTGGAGAAGCACAAACTTAGAATATAAAACTTAACAGAATGGTTGTGGGTTCTCTTTATTAATACAAATTGATTTCTGCCTCAATGAACCCATTTTTCAGCATTAAGGGCCAAATGTACGACCCTTTTTTGTGGCCGCAAAAAAGAGTAATAGCATTTGCGACTCTCGCTATTAGGAAGGGGCGTCCCTTCCCAATAGAGAGTCAACATGCTGTACTAATGTTTTGCAACCGCATTCGCGGGGCGCAAAACACTCGTAGTTTACCACCTACTTCCCTTTGCGTGTGTTTTGCTGTTCACCCTATGTGGGAAGGGTATGCCCAGACGTGGGTCCCGTGCTCACTACGCCACTGGAGTATAGCTATCCTGGCTGAAGACGGCTGATAGCCAGAAACAGGTCTTGGATGCTTGATTCCGGTCCAGGGAAGACATGGCTTGGCTGTTCGGGCTGGACTGTTCCCATGAGGCACAGGGTCAAGACTGATTTGCATATGGCCATGTCTGAACTGGGGTGGCTTGGTGAGCAAAATAACGATGGATTAAACTCAGATCTGTGACTGGGGGTGAATGTTTTGCCATTATGCAACATTCCGTCCATCATCTTGTGTGTTTTGCTGTTCACCCTATGTGGGAAGGGTATGCCCAGAGGTGGGTCCCGTGCTCACTATGCCACTGGAGTCAAGCTATCCTGCCTGAAACCAGTTGATAGCCAGAAACTGGTTCTTGGATGCTTGATTCCAGACCAGGGAAGACATGGATTGGCAGTTCGGCTGTACTGTTCCCATGAGGCACATGGTCAAGACTGATTTGCATATGGCCATGTCTGAACTGGGGTGGCTTGGTGAGCAAAATAACTATGGATTAAACCCAGATCTGTGACTGGGGTGAATGTTTTACCATTGTGCAACATTCCGTCCATCATCTTGTGTGTTTTGCTGTTCACCCTATGTGGGAAGGGTATGCCCAGACGAGGGTCCCGTGCTCACTACACCACTGGAGTCAAGCTATCCTGGCTGAAGACGACTGATAGCCAGAAACCGTCCCTTGGATGCTTGATTCCGGTCCAGGGAAGGCATGACTTGGCAGTTCAGGCTGGACTGTTCCCATGAGGCACAGGGTCAAGACTGATTTGCATATGGCCATGTCTGAACTGGGGTGGCCTGGTGAGCAAAATAACAATGGATTAAACCCAGATCTGTGACTGGGGGTGAATGTTTTGCCATTGTGCAACATTCTGTCCATCATCTTGTCCGTTTTAAAATACTTGTAGGCAGTATAGTTTACGACTGCTTGGTCTGGAGAAGCACAAACTTAGAATATAAAACTTAACAGAATGTTTGTGGGTTCTCTTTAGTAATACAAATTGATTTCTACTCTAATGAACCCATTTTTCAGCATTAAGGGCCAAATGTACGACCCTTATTTGTGGCCGCAGAACAGGGTAATAGCATTTGCGACTCTCGCTATTAGGAAGGGGCGTCCCTTCCCAATAATGATGCTATGTACTAATGTTTTGAACCGCATTTGCGGGCCAAAACACTCGTAGTTTATCTACTACCCCAAGGGACCCCTTCCCCTTTGTGAGTATGTGGGGAAATATTTTTTAAGAGCAGGCAGGGACCACTGCCGGCCTTCAAAAAATGAAACAAAAATGTTTCATTTGTTTTTCTTTTAAATGCATACCATTTTCCTTTAAGGAAAATGGGGCTGCGTTTAAAAAACAAAAAGCTGCTTTATTTAAAAGCTGTCCCAGACATGGTGGTCTGCATAGCCCAGCAGGCCACCATCCCTGGGAGGCCCTGTCATTCCCAAGGGGCTCGCAAATTGCGAGAGGTTCATTAATATTCATGAGCCTTGCATTTACAACCCCATTGGGAATCGCAAACAGTATTAAATACACTGATGTACATGCAAAATAGTGCGTCGCAAATTGTGAGTCGCAAACGACTCACAGTTAGCGAAGCCTTTTGTGCGCATTGCACATCTGGCTCAAGGATAGTAAAAGACTGGGGATGAAATCATAACGCTCTAACCTATACCATGCAGCTTTCACGCAGCTCTTTGATGACAGTTAATTTCTCACTGTTCTACATTAGGATTTTAACTTAAAAACTGCAAATAGCATTGGAGATACACGTTCTTTGCAGCAGGTATATTAACCCTCTGTGCTACCTTAGGGTGAATCAAAAGTTCCACTAGAGAAACCTCTGATCTCTCTCTCCAGAAAGAACATTAATCACCGGAGGTGTGGTGACATGTTTATTGTTGCCTGAAAAATGCTGGAGGCAAAGAATGTAGAAGCAGGTGCTTTTAAAACCATAATATATATTGCACCGCCACAGAGCCGGCCTTGGCCACAACTTACTTTGTTTCAATTTACAAATTGAAAGCGAATTACTCAAATTTGAACTGGCGTAGTAAGAAGATATCCCTGAATGTTCACCCAAAACCTTTTATTTTATTTTCTAACTCCTAAGTAAAGCAAATATTTTACAGCAGCACACGGGTGGGCATAAAGGCGTGCCTCCTGATCCGTTTAACACTGTTATCTCTCTTCTATTTCTACAAAGATTAACATTGTGGAAAAGAAAGAGGGACAACAGTGTTCAACAGTACAGGCTTTTGAACAGTGTTACGGATGCCGATTTCAGAGCACAAATTGCGCCCCCCTGACCTTGGCACCGCCCGCACTGCCCAAAGGCCGGCATTGATGACCCCTTGCTTGGCCTTCAGAAACCAAACTAGGCCTATTAGACAACACACTCAGGCCAATCTGGAAGCCAGCCAGGAGGAGATGAAACGATGGTATGATCAGAATTCCACTCTAATTGAGTTTCAGCCTGGACATGAAGTGTGGGTCATGGCCACCGTGAAGCCTTGTGCGCTCCAGGATAAGTGAACCGGACCATTTGAGGTGGTGGAGCGCAAGAGTAATGTCACCTACTTGGTGGACTTGTGGTCTCCTAAGAACCCTTTGCGGGTCCTGCATGTAAACTGCCAGAAGCCCCACTTGAAGAGGTCCGAAGTGGGCATGCTCTTAGCGACAGATGATGGAGTGGAGGAGTAGACTACGCCTCTTCCTGACCTCCTGTCTGCAACAGAGCAAGATGTGTCAGTGGCCGGTGTGAACCTGTCTCCCGCCCTGATCCCTT
Organism: Lissotriton helveticus; assembly: GCF_964261635.1. Classification (NCBI taxonomy): domain Eukaryota; kingdom Metazoa; phylum Chordata; class Amphibia; order Caudata; family Salamandridae; genus Lissotriton; species Lissotriton helveticus. Next base: position 176,736,403 of record NC_136065.1, read on the forward strand.
AGCAGCAAGATGACTGTTGCCAACTGTTGGGACAGTTTCCTGATCTGTTCTCCCTGACTCCCATGTGTCATTGAGTGGTGCATCCATGATGTGAACACTGGGGACAGTCCTCCTGTAAAACACATGACTTACAGAGTGACTGACAGGGTGAGAACTTGCATCAAGGAAGAGGTCTCCAAGATGTTTGAATTAGGGGTGATTGAGTCCTCAAACAGTTCTTGGGCCAGCCCAGTGGTCTTGGTCCCAGAGGCTGCCGCACCGGGTGCCACGCCAGAACACCGGTTCTGTGTGGATTACCTATGGCTCAATTCAGTCATCAGGACTGACGTGCATCCCATCCCCAAAGCTGATGAGTTCATTGATCAGTTGGGGCTGCATGGTACCTCAGTACGTTTGATTTAACATCTGGGGGTACTGGCAGATCGCCTTAACTGATGGGGCAAATGAAAGGTCAGCATTCTCCACACCACATGGGCACTACCAATTCCGGGTTATGCCCTTTGGGATGAAGAATGCCCCTGCCATCTTTCAGAGGTTGGTCAACCAGGTGTTGGCTGGACTGGAGGATTTCAGAGCCGCCTACCTGGATGACATCACAATGTTCAGGGCCAGTTGGGAAGAACATCTGTGCCACCTCTGGGAAGTGTTGATGGTGCTTCGGAGGGCAAGCCTCATGATCAAGGAGAGTAAGTGCCAGAGCGTGCAAGGTACCATGGTGTACTTGGGGCACCAGGTTCGGAGCGGCCAGGTGATGCCCTCCAGCCCAAGATTGATACCATCCTGGCTTGGGAACCCCCCAAAACCCAGACAGAGGTGAGAGCCTTTTTAGGACTCACAGGGTACTACAGGAGGTTTGTCAATGGGTATGGCAGCATTGTTGCACCCTTGACAGAGCTGACTTCAAGGAAGCAGACCAAGAAAGTGAAGTGGACTGACACCTGTCAGAAAGCTTTTGATGCCCTGAAGACTGCCATGTGCACGGCGCCCGTGCTTCAGGCACCCAACTTCTCAAAGGAATTCCCTGTTCAAACAGACACTTCAGAACATGGTGTGGGGGCATTACTTTCACAGATGAATGAGGAGGGCCTAGACCAACCTGTAGCCTTTATTAAAAGGAGGTTACTTCCACTGGAACAGAGGTGGAGTGCAATTGAGCATGAGGCATTTGCTGTAGTCTGGGCACTGAAGAAGTTTAGACCATTCTTGTTTGGGACTCACTTTCGGGTTCAGACAGCCCACAGGCTCCTCAGATGGTTGACACAGATGAGGGGTGAAACTCCAAAGCTATTGAGGTGGTCCATTTCCCTACAGGGGATGGATTTCACAGTGGAACACCGCCCTGGTACAGAACATGCCAATGCTGATAGTCTGTAAAGATTTTTCTGCCTTAGTGAAGAGAACACCCAAGAGGGTGGGTAGTACTCCCCACATCAGCTGAAGGGAACACGTGTTAGACCTGGCACCATTGGCGTGGTTCTCCATTGCATTTTTTGCTGTTACCTCTTGTTTTTTTGCTATGTTTTTGCTGTTCTAGATGCTTTGGTCACTTTGTCACTGTGTTGCATGCCAAAGTGCAAGTGCTCCCTATTGCAAAATTGTTGTAATGGATTAGTGACTCCATGATTGGCTTATTTGATTTACTTGTCAGACCATAGTACAGTGCACCATGTGTGCCCAGGGCCTGTAAATCAAATGCTGCTAGTGGGCTTCCAGCACTGGTTGTGCCACCCACAGGAACAGCTTGTAAAGTGTGGCTCAGGCCTGCCATTGCAGAGCCTGTGTTCAGTCTGGGACTGACATGTCGACTTGGCAAGTGCACCCACTTGCCAGTCTCTAAACCTTCCCTTTACTACATGTTAGTCACCCCTATGGGCGGGGTGCATTGTATGTGAAAAGTAGGACATGCCCTGGTGTGTGATTTACAGCCAATTTCGTTTTTCACTATTGCAAGGCTATCTGTTTCCATGGGCCAGAATGGGCAGTTTGATTATAACATCTTATAATCCTACCTGACCCAGGGAACAAGGTAGAAAAACGAGTTTAGTATGGCTGAACTCAGAATGTTAACATACATCTTTTAGTGTGGGGGATTTTTACATTATGTGTTTGAAAATACCACTTTTTAAAAGTGGGTATTTTCTTCCCTAACCATCCAGTATGCCTCTGCTAGGTTTGTGTATTCCATGTCTGGTTTGTGAGTGACATGGGACTGGAGAGGGTTTTGGCTCCATCAGTCTAATAAGTCAGGGCAGGGCTGAATAGGACCTGGGTTAAATAGAGAGTGGAGGGAGGAGATTTATTTTCAGCTACCTGGGCCAGGTCTGCTTTCAACAATGCTGTCTCCACCTCCTGCCAGGAAGCTGCACCAGGGAGGACAGCACTGGTTTTGACTAGGTACAGACACGCTTTGCCTTCAGAGAACAAAGGATTTGGTAGCATAAATATTGGGGCCCAGACCCCTGAACTTTAGATCAATTCTGGGAATCAAGACAAACAAACCTTTGCCAAGGAGATAAACCAAGAAAGCTGAAGGAGTAGACTGCCCCTGTGCTGTGTGCTGTTTGGGGTTGGCATGCAGTGGTTACTTATTGACAAGAAAAGGAGAAAAGGAACTTTGTGTGTACTTTATCATCTTAAGGAAGCTCTCCAAGGGCTTGAAGCTGAGCTTGCCTTCTATTCTGAAGTCTCAGGGACACAAAGACTTCACCACCAGATCCGCTGAATTTTCTTGCTGGGAATTCTTCCTGCAAAGAGGTGCCTGCTGCTGTTTTTGGGACCTCTGCAGACTGCGTGTCGCTGGGAGCTGGAAGTGCGACGCAACGAGGAAGAAGCGTGTCTCCACTTAAGCTGTTGCCATCGCAACGCCAAAGAAGCATGTCGCCACGGTAAGGAACAGACACATCGCCTCCCCTGTGCCGCAGGAACAGAGGCCCCGCCTCCCCCGAAACAAGGAACTGACGCATCGCCTTCCCTGTGGCTCTTTTGTTTGTTTTGCATGACGCATCCAAGGTACTTTGAGAGTAAAGTATTGCATTTACCATCTACATTGAACTAAGCTATTTCTACCATTTAAAAGTCATATTCTTGATATTGTACTGTGGATTTTTGTTGTTTGGTCTTGTGGTAAGTCTAGTAAAGATTGACTATTTTTCTAAACTGGTGTGGTGTCCCTTTGTAGTGTTTTCACTGTATTACTGTATGTGTTCACAAATGCTTTACACACTGTCTCTGAGATAGCCTGTCTACTTGTACCAAGCTACCAAGGGGGTGAGCAGGGGTTATTTTAGGAGTGTATCCCCCTTTCCCTGACTAGAAGCAAGGGTCCCTATTTGGACAAAGGTGCAAACCATTGCCAACTAGAGACCCCCATTTCTAACAGAAGGTCTTTTCAACATCAATAAAAAGTAATGCTAAATCATGTGGCAATTGATGACGGGGGCGAGGGCCACATGGTGGGGGCACAGGCAATGTCTCGTGCTTTGGGTCGGCATGAAGCCATATTGATCTGAGTTGATCAGCGTAGGGAGGACTTGTTTAAGATGGGTAGTCAGCATGGTGGCAAAGATTTTGACCTCCGCACTAATGAGAGAAACTGGACGATAGTAAGCGCAGGACATGGAGGGGGATTGTGTTTTAAAAATTACCACAACTGTGGCAGAGTCTAGCTCAGGGGAAAGGTGCCATTGTGATACATCTCTTAGTAAAGAGATAGGAGAGGAGGGAAAAGCATCTCATGAAAGTTATATAGTATTCTGTATGAAAGCCATCCAGCCCGGGAGTTTTCCCTGGAGCCATAGCTGGAAGTGCCTCACCAACTTCCTTGACTATAAAGGGTTCGTCTAATATGCAGACTTCAGCAGGAGATAGGTGTAGAAGGGGAAAAGTATCTAGGAACCGGGCAGGGAACTCAGGGTCCCTCCCCATGAGTGCCATGTACAAAACCTTGGTAGTAGCTGGTGAAGGCTTGCACAATCTCTGTAAGGGTAGAATAGGGAAGGCTATGCTCATCATTAATTTCAGTTATAATCCGATTCATCTGCTGATGAAAGGCCAGCTAATACAACAACTTCCCATCTTGTCTCCCCATCCATAGATCTTAGCTGTTGTAGCCCAACAGAGATGCTTGGCGTCTTCCAGGGAGTGTGTATGTATTTCATCCTACAGCATACGTTGCTGGCTTGAGGTATCTTAATGGGGGTCAGACATGAAGCGCCATTCCAGGCGGACAATACATACTTCTAATTGAGTGCAATAACAGGAACCTGCTCCCTGATCAGCCTCCTGGTAGATCCCCTCAAAGTTACCTTGCTGGCCGCCAGGGCCGAACTGGGAATGCAAACCGGCCCTGGCAATTGGGTCGGGCCGGTGGCGGCGGGGGGGCATGTAAAACACTGCAGCTGCTTTTGTTTTTTGTTACAGAGGGCCAATATCTCAGCTATGCTGCAAAACTGGCCCCTGATAACAACAACTGCCCCACAGGAGGCCAAAATAGACCCCTACCCTGGTGGCCCACCTGGGAAAGGCCTGGTGCCCAGTACGGCTAGTTCGGCCCTGCTGGCCGCCCAAAGGGTACTAAAATGTTCCACTGATCTCTCATTGCAGCAAAAATAGGCTTGGAGTTCAGCGCCAATGGTTTGGACAAAGGTTTTATCCTGGAGATACCAGGTATTAAGAAGCAACCTTGGGAGCTGGCCAGTGTTAGGTGTTTCAAAATGAAGAAATAGGGGGGAGTGGTCTGAAACCCCACTGGAAAGAATTTTAATTTGTGAGAGAATTCAACAGTCTGGAGCAGGCAAGAAAACCAAATCTACTCGTGAGTGGGTGTGATGAGTGGCTGAGTTGTGTTTAAATAGGCAGAGCCTTGAATGCTATGTCCGCCAGGCATCAAAAAGACCATGGGGCATATTAGCAAGGGCGATATCGCCGCTTTAGCGGGACTTTTTCCCGCTAAAGCGGCGATATTTTTATCGCCCTATTAGCAAGCTGTTGCTAACAGCAGTTAGCGACAGCTTGTAGGCGATAGCTACAGGTTTGGGGCCTGCTTTGCATGTCAGCGATATTTATCGCTAATGACATGCAAAGTGGGCGGACCCAACCTGTTAGGGACTGAAAGCACTCCCTAACACAGCTATCGACTATTAGCAAGCAGGCAAAGCGGATTATCGCTAGAACCTAACGCCTGCTCAGAAAATGACTTAACCTGTACATCCAATGGGAGGTGGATATTCAGGTTAAGTCCCCATTGGCGTTAATGCCTGAATATCGCTGGATTTCCAGCGATATTCACACATTGAGCCGATATCGCCGGATATTTTATCGGAATAGAGATAAACGTTGCTAATAGCACGTTTTCTCTGCGATAATATCCGTCGATAAAAAAAATGCGTTAAGCACATTTAGCGATAATTATCGCTATTTGTTGCTAATATGCCCCTCAAGTGTCCTGGCCCAATCCAAGAGAGGACGGGCCCCAGAGCGTCTGGAAAAGGTGGAGACCCAGTAGTGTTGAGATCTGGATCAAGTATTGCATTAAAGTCCCTACCTATCAATGTCAAACCGTGCAGGAATCCTATCATGAGTTTGGAAAGATCTCAGGGGCAGGCATTAAGGGATGCAGGCGGTACTTAAATGCTCATTAAATTGAGAGCTTGACCCTCTATAGTTTCCTTAAGTGCAAGAAGGAGAACCTGAGGGTCACGCATCTCATGCGAAACAGAGAAGGTAGAGGAGCAACGGAGCAGGATGGCTAAACCCCGAGACCCACGGGTGTACTCTGGGTGAAAGATCCCGTCGTACCCCTATGGGACAAGAATGGGCAGTGAGTACCCATTAGTTGACTTCCTTGAAGTAAAGGGAAGTAGCAGTGCACAAAAGTAAGGACAGCGGCCTGCTTCACATGGTCCAAGAGACAATTAACATTCCAAGATAAAGCTCGAAAGGCCATTGCCATTGAGGGCAACTGTGATCATGTGGCAAGGTGGTTTATGAGAGCAGGGCCTATTGCTTCCCGATCGGGGTTCAGGGTGTTTGGCCATTTAGCATTAATAAGAGTCATGATTAGAGTAGTACTGCAGGATTTACAGTGCAAGCATGTGTCAAGCCAAGAAAAGAAAACTTACATTGTGCACCATTAACAATTGAAAATTCCTTCCCCTTACCTCCCACCCCTCCCCATACTTCTACCCCAGAAACATCTGTCACCCTGAAAAAGAAAAACATTAGTGAAAACAACATGAAGAAACATCGCAGTGAAGGCTTCCATCTTATCAACACATGAGTCAAGAACTGCTATTGTGTCTGCTGAAGACATACATAAAGGAGCTAAAAGAAAATATGGCAATTGAATAACGCAAGTAAGGCAATAGACAAGTAAGTAAAGCAGTCCATTAGGTATGGAACTCTGCAACTGTTTGAAGAGTCAAATTGTGGGGCTGCTAGAGAGGTGTGTGTCCATCTGAAGAGCAGTAGGCATGGACAATGCTGGTTCGAAGAGGTTGTATTTAATTGGGCTGCGTTACCTGTCAACAGAAACAAGGTTGGAGTATAGTGTAGAGGGTAGGAGGGGTCCCACCTGGGGGGACCGTGAATAAGACCTGGATTTTGTGGGTCGATGCCTCCTCCGAGATTGAGTGTGCTGCCTGTGTGGTTTAGACATCAACGAATATCCCTGTGAGTTGGCAGGGCAAGCCCGGCATGTCTGGGAAACAGCGTGGCCACAAAGCGGATGGTCTTCCGTAAGCCACTGCCAAGTGAACTCAGGAGTGTCAAAGAAGTGCGATTTATTTGCATCAATGACTCGAAATCTAACTGGGAATAATATGCGGTATTGAAGCCCCATTGCCTTGAGCTTTTGCTAGATTTCTGCATAGGAGTGGTATTCCTGTTATAACTCTCTGATGTAGTCGGGGAAGAGGAGAACGCTGGTGTCTCTTCAGGGGAGTTCTGGCCATGAAAGTGCCTCTCTTAGAATCCCTATTGCTACAGTTAAGGATACAGCATTCAGTAGTCTGGGATAGGCTCTCAGAGGAGGCTTAGGGGTCAACGCCCGATGGGCTCTATCTATGGCGTACCAGGAGGACAATTGTTTGAAGGGAATCCAGGATTTGAGCCAGTGTTCTAAAAAGTCCGCAACCTACTGAGCTTCCGTGCCTTCCATATCTACAGGGATTTCAATGACACGCATATTATTGTGCAGAGAGCGATTCCCTGCATCTTCGGCGCTTCCAATGAAGCTCTGTTGTGCGAGCAAGTATATTGGAAACCTGAGCCTTACAAGTGACCACATCATCTTCACTGTGGAGATGTGGGATTCTGCCTCTGTGTTTCGTCTTTGGCATTGCAAAGGCCTTGATGAAGCAGTACCACATCTAATCTCACCTCTCTGATTTTAGTCTCTACTGCAGCTTGTGAAGTCTGGATGGCTTGGAGGATGGTCGAAAGATTGTTGGAGGAAGAGATGGGTTTATCTCGTTCTGCAGGTCCAGATTAGCCATTTGTGGGTCCAGTGGTGTATTGGTCCATACAAGTTTTTGAGGTTGAGGAATAGCCGGGGTTATCCTTACCCATGGTGGCGGGATTATCGGATGTATGGTTTCCACTGTGTTAAGAAATGTATCCGATTGCCACGTAATCACAGCAGTGCGGCAGTGTGCACAGTAGAGCAGAGGGATCCAGCAGAGTGCACCCCGTAGAGTCCCAAATGTCTTGAGGAGCAGATCATAGCTTTGATAGAGAGCACAGTTTCTCTGATTTATCCAAGCAGTCTATTCATGGAGTTCAAGAATGTGAGAGCATTTCTTGAGGAATCCTACAGACAAGGCAGGCTCCAGCCAGAAGGTGCGCTGCAGGGAAAAAGGTCCAGGCAGCTGCCACATGGCCACAATCCCAAACCAGCCAATTACACACCGCAAACCGCAAGAAAGAGCAAGACACCAAGGGGGTTTAGATATCTGCAGTGAAGATAGTGCGGTTCCACTCCAGCCAGGGAGCAACGCACAACTGCTAGATGGGCAGGAGGGCTCTGGTGACAAAGTAGGCCTCATATCATTAAATTATCATGCTTCTCCGGGCACAACAGTGCACAAGGAAACACAAAGAAGTGGGCCCCTTCAACTCGAAGCCATTCGAACAGATTAAGTCCTCCCTGACTGAGTCCACTTGAGTTTTAGCACCCAGCTATATAGGAAGGGGGGGCACAGATCAATACCCAAGGATTCGGGTGGGGGCGCAAATCAACCACCAGCAATGTGAAACAGATTCGGCCAAGTAGATGGGCCACTCAAGCCTCAGGCCATTTCACTCATACCTGAGGATCCCGGGTCAGTAATAGTGCCGTCTGTGGTCCCCCACCTCACAGGAACCACTGCAGAACAAGCACACGGATGAAGGAGCAGGATTCCCAGATGCCAGTTCCCCAGGCTGGACCAATAAGTCCACGGCAGCAGAGCAGACAGCCACGTTACGGCCTCCAGCAGCAACCAATATGATGCAGCGGGGCCCTACCCCACCAGTGGCCACGCATATCAGCTCCCGCAGGTCGATGCATCAAGGCCTGAACATCCCAGATCGGCGAGATCAATGGCGGTCTCTCTCCCTGCAGGGCCCTCCGTAGGGCAGGCACAGGGGGAAAGAGCAGGGACTTCAGCTGCAGGACTCCCAAATAGGCTCAAGGGGTTGTCTGAAGCAGCAGAGCAGGAGGTTGGATTATTGCCTCAGGCAAGGGCCGACGATTTGCAGCAGGGCCCTGCCAGCTGCCACACAGATAGGCGCTTGAGTATTGATGCTTCGAGGCACGAGATCCCAGGCTGGTAGGATCAATGTTGGCAGTCCCTCGCCCTGCAGATCCCTCCGCAGGGCAGGCACAGGCAAAAGAGCAAGGACCCCAGCCGCAGAACTCCCAAGCAGGTCCAAGGGGGAGGTTGCAGCTGCAAAGCAGGCAGCTGGTCTACCGCCCCACGACAGAGTCTGATGAACAAGACAGTTTCAAATTATGACCAGTATAATAGAGACAACCACATGTATGACACAATCCATATCAAATACTAATACACATCCAAATGGACCCAGGGACACCACAGTTGATATGTTGATCCAATCGATATTCAACTGAATTGTGTCAGTCCTTGAATTTTATTCTCAATAGCGTCGACAGGTTTTGATGGTTTCCACATTATAACGTCAAAAACACGGTTGGTGGAGGGTCTAAGGCAAAAATGATTCAAAGACCAAAGGACAGACAAACCCCTTACTCACAGTATAACAATACAAAAGGACTGTCACTGGTCTATACAACTAATATGGGCAAAGAAAAATGTGACGGACTCTGTGTCTACCTGTAAAGTGTGTGCAACAAAAAGGAAATGAATCCCATTAGCCCACCCATATGGCAGAGCTTCATCATCTGGGATAGAACCAAAGATGGTCCGGTTAGGGAGCCACACACCTGTTGGAATTATGTGCTTCTCCAAACCCAAGGAACCACCAGTGATGGATCATACCAAAAGTCAAATCAGTTTGGAATGGTGTGGGATGTTAAATTGCAGTGAGAAAAAATGTGTGCAAAAAGAATCAAAAAGTGAGATGTAAAATTGGCTACCATGATTTAAGGAAAACTTTATTAGGGAAAATCATGGTGTCAAAATTAAAATGAGTGTGAGATAGTTTGACACAATAACTGTCTATTAAGGATGGTATTTGTTCAACATGTTTCAGCCATTGTAGGAAAGTTAAGCCTACCGGGCTTTCGTCAGGACTCTTTCCCAAAAATGCTTAGGAGAAAGCCTCACCTCATCCTGACCACTGCTCAGGGTTGGAGGCCCCGCTCTGTCCGTCGGTACCCCTGGACTAATCCTGAGCCGAGGGGGCATTTTTGGGAAAGAATCCTAAATACTTTATGAAACAGACATCTCCCGTCTGGAAAATCCAATGTACGGTAGGATGTTTTGTCTCATTAATTTGTGTTAATTTTTGCTTTTTTCACTAAGCTTAGGTCAAGCTTAATTGCAGTAGTGTTCAAGAGGTCCTGACGAAAGCCGGTAGGCTTAACTTTCCTACAATGGCTGAAACATGTTGACCAAATACCATCCTTAATAGACAGTTATTGTGTCAAACTGTCTCACACTCATTTTAATTTTGACACCATGATGTTCCCTAATAAATTTTTCCTTAAATCATGGTAGCCAATTGTACATCTCACTTTTTGATTCTTTTTGCACACATTTTTTCTCACTGCAATTTAACATCCCACACCATTCCAAACTGATTTGACTTTTGGTATGATCCATCACTGGTGGTTCCTTGGGTTTGGAGAAGCACATAATTCCAACAGGTGTGTGGCTCCCTAACCGGACCATCTTTGGTTCTATCCCAGATGATGAAGCTCTGCCATATGGGTGGGCTGATGGGATTCATTTCCTTTTTGTTGCACACACTTTACAGGTAGACACAGAGTCCATCACATTTTTCTTTGCCCCTATTAGTTGTACAGACCAGTGACAGTCCTTTTGTATTGTTCCACATTATAACACCATCTTTATCAAGACACACATTTTCTTCCTCTACTCTTTTATTCCTCAATTTTTTATCCTTTACCCTACACAAAAAAAACATATGTAATCAATAATCACATTTCTATACGTTCACTTTATGTTAGGTTTGTCATAAACAATGCAAATGTCTTCTATATATACTAATTCCTAAACATATTAACCAATAATCCTTTTGATCTGGAATAAGTATTTCAGGCATTATTAACTCTAAAGACATACATGGTCATTTATAAACCTTTCAAATCAGCTCACAATAATAATTAGTCTCCCCTCCCCAAACAATATAAACATAAAATAATTGTTGGAACTGTCTTTATGTGAGGCCATGAGTGACGCTATTTGTGAGAACAGACTGAAGACTTGATGTAACAAAGAAAAAAATGTCATCACACAGGGTGCAAGAGAGACAATTGTTGAAGTGGGATGAACCATTGCCCCATCACAACATGCATGATGTGGTGGAAGGAAGCAATATGTGTGTGCCAGTAGAACAGAACAAATAAAGATGATGGGTGACCAAAAGCCCTTCTATGTATGTATTTGTATTCATGATTTGTTATTAAGAGGCTAGTGAGACTACTAACACTATCTATAGGCCAGGCATAAAATAAAAACAGAGTCGCTCTAAAGACAAGCACAAACTGCATAAAGAAGGGGTTAAAAATTAGCATAGTTCTGAAGGGATTGGACGGTGATATCGGGGTTCTGGGGAAGCACTTGGTACCACTGGGGTATTAAATGGAATAAAACATGGCGTGAGCAGTACACATCATTTAAGTTTTTATTAAATAAACCTATTCTATGAACCTTCACTCAAATTTATGTCACTTTAATGTTGTGGAAAATAAATTGAGTCTCATTTTTTACTAGTTGAATCAAATTCATTCCTTTGTATTTCGCATAGCATGTGCCTGATATTAAAATAATATACTTTTGTTCGAATAAAAACATGATGCCTGCCTGTAACTGACCGTCCTGACATAAAGGCCGTTGGCAGCTCCAAGCGACCCGTTCAAATGTATTTCTTGGGTGTTTAGTTTAGGAACAGCTAGTTCGCGTGACCTCCTACGTCATACTAAGCATGCGCAGCACCTACTTTCCTGCGTTCGTTCTGGCACTGGTCACGCGCAATATGCAATTTTAAAACTCACGGTCTTTGGATGGTGGCCCAGGGGACCTCCTGAATACTGTGTCCTGCAACGTGCTCGGATGGAACAAGCTACGGAAGCAGCATATTTCTTTGACAGCCGCCCCGGGCCCTGCACTGCAGTCCCGAGATAGCACCATTTTCTTTGGTGGAGGACTAAATTAGGACAACAGCCGAGAGTGCCAGAGGCGACCTCAGCCGATGTCCACGCAAAGCACATTCCCCGTCAACAGACACTATTTTTGTTATTTATGAAAGTGGCTCGGAGCATTCATGGCACCCTTCCCCGTCGTGCTAGGATAAAACAGTCATTGGAAATGGAGTCCCTGGCTGGGGAACGGGCCTTTTTTATCAGACCTATTGAGCTGCATGTTTACTATAAACGAGGTGGCACCACCCTAATCTGCAAATGGACTCGATTTCCATAATACATGCATGTGAATGTCCAAATTAATTTAGTGCTTATTTATGGCTCTGTTTTGGCTTTTTTCTGTGCTTAATTTGTAAAAGAATGAGTGCCTGTGAACCGAAGTCCATGGCCATTATATAATAAATGCTGCACATTGAATAACAAGGTGTTGTCTTGAAATCCATGGCCAGTATATAATTAATGCTGCACATTGAATAACAAGGTGTTGTCTTGAAGTCCACCGCTGGGCTCTTTCCACTGCCAGACAGCCACCTTTATCTCACTCCTCCAGGTTCTTGTTTTCTCCCTGTGTGACTTTTTCCGTATTCCTCTTCATCCTTATTTCCCCTTTCTGTATTTTTTCCTCTTTTGCTCTATGGGAAATTTCTGATGGGAAAAAACAAGTGCTGGTCGACAAGGTCAAAATGACAATTTTGAATTATAAAGGAAAAAGGCATTGTGATTTTGAGTGACTTGTCTTTCATGACACTTGCCTAGTTGACCAATTTTAGGTGTGTAGGTGTGGCATAGAAGTCAACTGGTGGTGATGGGGAGAATCAGGCCGGATTGATTATTCAATATAGAGCAATAAGTAAATGATAGCATTTGTGGATTTATATTTCTTACTCTGTCATGTTTGTGTAATACTCTGCATATTTTGAGCCTGATTTAGAGTTTAATGGGCAGAGAGTCCGTCAAACGTCACGGAGCTGTCCCCATTGGCTCAGTCAGAGTGGTGTTTGTTAAAGAAAGTCCATAATGCTATCTCTCACAGTGGAGTTAACCACAACCGGACTGGGAATCAAAAGCATCCCTGGCAATCTGGCGGACCAGCCCCAGGGACGCGTTTTGTTCAAGGATTGAACTTTGTCAGGGCAATATGGTTGTAGGACGGATGAGCGACTTGTGCGTGGAGAACGTGGGTACAGGAGGCCCAACCTGGTCTGCACCCTGTTCTTGAAAACTGAATCAGCGGCACTCGGTGCAGTCGCGAACAGTGGTGTGGTGGCATCCTTGATAAGGGCCGGCAAAGTGAAACCTGTAATGTCAATCATGGTGTGTCAGCTATGCTGTAATGAGTGGAAGATCATATGAATGACACAATACCAGACCAATGGATGAAGATGGCTATAGGAAAATTAGAAGGTCTAGACCAGAACTAAAAAAAAAAAGTTAATGGCAAAGACATTTGGTCTGACCGTGGCATGGTAGGGCTTTAAGGCTGACAATTTGATGTCCATTGTTTCTATCCATCACCGGATGAACAGAAACATTTAAATGATGACTCCCACACTCGGGGATACATTCCTTTAATGTGGGGGTCATTAGATATGTGCTTTTCAGAAACTACCACTTTGGAAGTTTGCTTTGGAAAGATTAAAAGTTTGCTGGATGGCTGTCAAAATTGGCAGCAGTTGTCAACTAAACTTTTAGTACCTTCAGAGCAACTGCAGTGACAGTGATTGTACCGAGATGATCTCAGGGCTGCCTGTGATCTCTAAATATGGTGGTAGACGTCATGTCTTCTAATTAAAGAATGTCCAATATCTTACTTCATTAAATATGTTCAACAGTTCCTGCCTCAAAATGTCTTGCTGGGTGAGTTCAGGTTGTCTGGGGTGTTCATGACAGGGCAGTAATGCGAACTCTGTAGCAGAGTGCCTGTTGGTGTGTCATGGAGGTGTTCACACTAGAGACACATTCAATCCTTGGCGTCTCAGTGCTTCAGTGCCCAATTTCTATTAAGTAAACAACTAAACAAGTGCCAAAACTGTTATCTCAAATTCGACATACTAGGGTTCTCAACAAAAATAATAAAACTTCGTGTTAAAAGACAGGCTGCGTGACAGAGAGCGCTCCCCAAACGAAGGTCCCATAATCAACTATTGGCACCTTGAATTCATACAGGAAGACGAACAACCAAAAAATTCCTGTATATTACATGGGCACCCCGAAGTGATTTGTTGTCGCCAGGCATTCCACGTATTAGGGCATATTCCACCCATCCGTAAGCTATGAGGTCCTGATGAGAACTCCATACTCAATAGGAGTTCGAAACGCGTAGACCGTTTTTCTGCACCATAAGATTCTTCAATAATAACTACATATGTGATAGAAGTTTCAAAATCCAACAAATTACTGTCTATGGTGATAATTATATGTACCACTGTATAATAAATTGTAAATAAAGTATGTTTGTCGGGTATGTGTGAGAATGTAAGAATGGAATGTGTAATGGTGATCAACGAGGTATGAAAGTGGAGGTTGAAGTGTTTTACTATGAAATTGTTTTTTTGTATTCTTCCTTCTACGTGAATTGTGAAATTTGGTGAAATTTAACCAACGAATATCGTAAAAATATATGAAAAATAAAAAGTGATTCCTTCAGACTGATTGCTAAGACTTGTACTCACACTAAGTTTTATTCTTTTTGTTGAGAACCCTAGTATGTCGAATTTGAGATAACAGTATTGGCACTTGTTTATTTGTTTAGTTATCTAGTGGCTTGGCCTTACTGTGGGAAGCCCACACCCAGTGTTGTTTTCCACCAATTTCTATTCAGTAGCACTTAGCTTCTAATCTCAAAATTGCTTTAAAATCTAAATTTACAATCACAACAGAAATCAGGTGGTTTGGGGTCGGCGGAACTGTGCAAGTGCTGCAGACTGTGCATCTGATGTTCTTTAGCAGAAATACGACCTCATGGATACATTACCGTAGCATCCTATAAGAGAGGAGGTGCAAGTCAAATGTGCAGGCCTGCAAAATGAAGAAATGTGGAAAACCAAAACTCATTCAGTTTTTGTACTGTCAGCATGGAGATGTGACACAAAAACATCTAGTTCCAGAGCAGTCAACAGAGCCACATTCTTTATAAGGCAGTGTGGTTTTTAACCATCAGTTATAGAGACAGAAGAAAAACAAGAAAAAAACACTCCCTCAGTGGTGAATCATTAGGCTAATGAATATCTCTATGAGAAAAAAAAGACAAGTGGCAGTGTTGTCGTAAAAAAAAATATCAGTAAGGACAAGCATGGACACGAACCCACGTAGACATGATTCTGGGTAATTTTGCCCAAATCACCAGTCCTTGCCAATCACGTATATCCCCCGGGCTGCACCTACCAAAAATGAATATGTCCTTGTGACTGTACAGTGATGTCACTGTCTACACACTGCCCGTGCGGGGGGAAAAAGTAAGGGCTATATTATCAAGAACGGCGATACCATTATCGCCGCTTTAGCAACAGGAAACTGCTGCTAAAGCGGCGATAAGAGGCTTGATAATATGCCCTTGAGAATTCCCATAGAAGCCCAGGTTCTGGTGTGAGGGACATCACTGGTGCTCGGTCCTTCAACCTAGGTGTCTGATCCGTTTGCAGCTGATGAATCAGAGAAAGTGGTGTATTTTCTAAAACCATCCTTCACTCTGGTTGAGAACCTCCCTTGTGAGTCCCTCGCGTAAAAGACTTCCTGTAAATAGGGATAGTTCGTTTTTTTGTCATAAAATTTGATATCCTTGCATAATTTATCAAGCTTAGTGGTTTGTGTGGCCAGTCTCTCTAATGCCTCTTTTGCGTTAGTTAGTGCTTTGTCATCAGATATTTCTTTTTTTCAAATTAGCAATCTCCTTTATTAAACGTTCGACCTCCTCTAGTGCTGTCTTTATCCCCAGCACCATCCAGTGCCGGGAACAATTATTAGAGACAAAGGTGAAATTCAATTTGAATTTATTTGGGATTATCAATGAAAATGACAGGTTCATTCCTCACTTGTAATCCCACAGGTATAACATGTAAATATTTAGTTAGCACATGTCCATGCAGCCTTGTCCAGATTAGTTTTGTCTCTAACCTTTCTAGTCTGTTTATCTTTTCATTCAAGGCGAGTTCAATATTGGTTGTGGTTCTCCCCAGAAAACCAATGCCACCTTGTGCCTGTAGCAGACCGTCTATGTATTCCTCACTAAATGTCAATGTTTCTTTATCAGACATGTCTCAAAAGTTAGCACAATAGCAAAGAAATAAAAGATTTGGAAAGAACTTAAACAAAATATCAATAACATTTAACGACAATTAACAAACAAAAAGCCCTCGCATGAATCCCCTGCACAAGGTAACCATTATAAACAATGGAGTAACCCAAACTAGTCCTTAGACCTGGGTGTCGATTGATACAAAAACATGAGATATTTTATGTTTATATTAAGGTCAGTTTTTTAAAATATGCTTGCGGTTTTTCAATATACTGTAATAATTGTTTAGTGTGTAGAGCATACATCACACTACTATGACATCTGTTCAAACTCCGAGTTGAGTCTTTCGCCCATGGCCACGGCTTCATTGTAACTAGTGTGTGGAAGGCCACCGCCCCTTTTAAACGTCACCGCCCCCTTTTTCATGGGTTATATTCTCCTGCGGGTTTGCTGCCAATTGGCTGCTACCACGTTGGAGCGAGGAAGTCGATTGAAGCGCCACAAGGTAAACCAAAACTCCTCATCCTGGCACGCATTCTCACCTCATGCCACATTTTTCAGAAGGAATCCCTAACAGGTTTCCTCTTCCTTTCAGCTTTAATGATTAAGCTGCGGCCAGGATTATTCAATTAGTTGCGAGACTCACGCCACTTATGTGGGTAAGTTGTAAGTTTTCCAACTTCCCTATCTCCTTTTTAAGATGGCATTCTCTCTAGGTGTCATTAATTTACAGGTATTGAGGCCACATCCATTGGCATTCTTGAGCACCACACATTCAAACTGTGGTCGTTGCTGATGATTCAGGTTCTGAAAACATTACTAGATTGAACTCTGTTTAGGATTTTTCACGCTACTTTGTTGGGTAAGTTGCCATGCCCCCACTCTCCCTAAATTTGAGACTGGACTGTTTTGTAGTAGAATTCTGGCAACCAATGGTGTCATTTTTTTTACAGGTATTGATGTGATATCTACTGGACCCCTTGTGCACCACATGATTGATGAGGTGGGTTAAATCCCTTCCTATCTCCCCCCTTCCCCTTGAAGTGCACTCACTATATATTGGTAACCCTTGGAGGTGCCTTTCTAAGTTTGTTTTTTATCCTGTAGGGTCGCCTCACTCCATCCCTTGTCCTGAGGAAGATCCACGTGGCAGAGTTTTAAGTTTTCCTCGCTTGCCGTTTAGTCGGATCGAAGCGTTGATGCTATCCCCCTCTTTGCACCTGGACCATATTTTCCCTACCATCCCCGTTCTAGCTAAGGGGAAATTCCCTGTACTCTTATGAAAATTATAGATTCAAATGATTACTTTTGTGTTTGGCCAGCTCACGATAAACTGTTTATTTGATATCAGTTCTATATATAACCTTGTAAAAAATATGCCCTTGAATCTCTTTTCAAAATTTTTTGGATTACTTCAACTCCACACACTATTGAGCACCTTCTTACACGTTCTTTGGAACAACTTTCCCTTCCTTTTCTGACCCTCTAAGGTCTCTGAACCTTTTTACTTATTTTACTTATTGAATACATATATTTTGTACTATAAATATTGTTTGTTGCACATCATAATTCATATATATTTGTTAAAATTTCTATTGTTTTAAATACAATCGTGAGCTGCACAGCTCAAAGTGTTGTACGTTAAAGATTCAGGGCTTAGTGAGCATACTTCTATGGGATTATTTGGATGTGTGAAGCAGAGAAGGTAGCAATAATCAGTTAACTTAGTTCCAGATTCAATAACATGAACACTAGACTACATTGCCTTCCTTTGAGGCATCTCACACTTACATTCCCCTGGGCTTCAGTCAAAGCTGTTTATCTGGTGCCCATGCAAATTTAAGCATTCTGCACATGCTATGTTTTGTTTTAACCAATTGAAAGAGAGGGATAGGTTTGGAACTTCCACAGAATGAGCTGTATAACACGTAGCCCCCATATCAATCAGAAATTAAATGAGATGACTATTTTCTTCTTCAACAATTTAGGGCCTCTTTGGTCTACCTCTTGGACTGCTCCAAGTAAGCTGTCCTCTCGCCTCAAGCAGCATTATTGGGAGCTGCTACTTGCCATTTAATCAGTAAGGATCATAACATTCTGCTGATAACCTGCATTATATGGCATTTTATTTCTCATGTTTTGTTGCATCACTGGGGCTGTTGGTATTGGCATTCAAAATGTTTTCTAACTCTGCATATTCTTTCCAAAATTCTACATATTCAACATCATATTATTTCTCTGTGCCATTTAATATCTCCCATAATGATCATGAACTCTTTCTGGATTCTGTCTACATTCCCTTTCCAGTGCTCGATCTAGCCACAAATATGACAAGCTGTACTTCTCTTCAGCATTTCATAATTTCCATTCATCCCATTCATCTTACCTCCTTGCATCGCTTGATTTATTGCGTGTATACAATTTTACGCAAAATGTATATTTGATACCATTTGATTCTTTGATCCTCTTTCAAATTGTTTTGTTTGAGCAATCATCAATGTTTCTTTCAATTTCTTTTGTTTTTCTTCAGATAATTGTTAGACCTGTCATTCGTGGTGTGGTTTCTCCTAACTTTTTGCCTTCAGATCTACAGTTTGTGCTGACTTTGGTTTTGTTGGTTGGCCTTAGGATTCAACTCACTTTACCACTGCTAAATAGTGCTAACATGCATGTGTTCTCTCCCTGAACATGGTAACATTGGCTCATCCACAATTGGCATATTTAATTTACTTATAAGTCCCTAGTGAAGTGTACTACATGCGCCCAGGGCCTGTAAATTAAATGCTACTAGTGGGCCTGAAGCATAGATTGTGCCACCCACTTAAGTAACTGTTTAAACATGCCTCAGGCCTGTCAATGCAGAACATGTGTGTGCAGTTTAAACTGCCATGTCGACCTGGTAAGTTAAACCTCTTACCGGGCCCAAAGCTTCCTTTTTTAATTCATATAAGTCACCAATCAATATGTCAGATCTACTGCAGTTCAGATTTATAGCTTCAGAAATATGTTTCCTTGTGAATCTATAACGCCTCTAGCTGTTATCATTGGCTTGTCACCATTCCCAACTCATAACTACTATTTTGGTTATAATCCATCCCAATGGCAACCATCAGGTATACAATAATAAAGTTACAAACATGTAAAAAATTAAGTTGTCAAAACTATATAAAATTATGTAACAAAATACCTGCCTCTTTGGCAGAGTGTAATAAACCTTTGTCTGTCTTTAAATGCCTATTGCCTTTAGCACATGCTCTGCACAATAAATAAAAACGGCCTACTTGCTTTGTGATACGTTTTCCTTATAATCAGGCCACACGTAAGGAATCTGACATAGCTTTTTCCCGTGCACCGATATGGCCTCCAGCTTTAACAATATACAATACAGGTCTACTGAAGTGTGCATAAACTGTCAACCATCATCCATACAGTTGTACAATTATAAATCTGTACAAAATTACAGATGGCAAAACCATATACAACCCCCTTCAATTGGGCCTAACAAGAATCATCACAGTGAAATGCGGCACGCTATATTTGTCAGAGTGAGTGGCCATCACCAAAACTCTTGCCTACTATGGTAATCTGTAAGATTTTGTTACCAAATATCTTTCTATGGACCATAACATAATTTGACCATCTATTGTTGGAGGCCCTTTGGATTTACCATTTGCTTTTCACAATAGTAATCCAGCCCTACTGCTTTTGTAATACATTTCATAATACATAGGTCAGGCCTATTGCATCTAGAATAACATTTCTCTGCCTACCAATTAAACCAATTGCTGTTATCATTGACTTGTCACCTTAACTGACTTAGGCCTCCTATACTGACCATACACTTTCCCACAAGGCAACTATCAGGTCACACAATTGCAAAAGTATACAAAATTACAGTTGTAAGCAAAGTACCAGCTAACCCTGGGCGTAGTTCGCATAGTACCGCTACGCATAGCTACGCAAACTGCGTAGTGCACTGTGCAAAATGCTGTTCGCACTGATTGCACAGTGCCGGATGCTTGTCCGCACTGTGCAATCAGTGCAAACTGCTTCTTGTACAGTGCAAGCGTTCGTTTTCTGCCACTCTAGTAGCGGCAGCTTTCTCACTGGTAGTTTCTCATCACGAGCGGTCCCGAGCATACGCGACCACTCGCAATAAGAAACCTGACCTCAGCACGTTGAGAATCTCACCGGGAGGTTTATTTTCCAAGCTCGTGATCAGCAACTTGATGTTGCTGATCGTGAACGAGAAAAAAGTCTCGCCGGGATGTCATTTTGCTCTCGTGTGGTCACCAACTTGACGTTGAGGACCGCGAGCAAGTAAAAAATGACCACTACGCTATGCTATGCGTGTTTGCACTGTGATACCTGCAATTTGCGTAATGCTAAGTAGCGCAAACTTCGCAAACTGCACATGCGTAGCGTAGTACTTTGCCCAGTGTTAGTACTATCACTCCTAACAGGGCTAAACATGGATTGTCATAGTGCAATTTTTCTATAACCATGGTTTGTCAGAGAGGGCAGCTAACATTAAGTTAATCTATGATAAACAAAAAAACTATCTGCAGGGTTTAATCCGAAGTATCAACAACTCACAATCCACAAGTTTACCATTTTACACAATCAAAATGTCAGACCTACTGCCTGTATCGTAACTTTGCCTAATAAGCAATCAAGCCTGTAGCCTTTATCATTAGCATCTCACTATAACCAGCTCAAGCCTACACTGAGCATAAGCTTTCTACAAGGCAACCATCCAGGTTACAGTCATAAAAGTGCACCATGTTTATAAAATTACAGTTGGTAAAGCAAAATACTAGCTCACCAAAAAGAATCTAAAAAAGATGAATGTGGTGCGTACTTTCTATCCTCAAGGTTTGTTTGGGTGAATCACCAACAACAAACGCTTGTCTACTGCGGTAATCTGGGAAATTCCTTGTAATGAAATACCTGCCTACAGGCTTCAGCACATTGTAAAAACAATCCACCTTTAACAGCTTGTTGTCTTTAACATGTGGTTCACATCAGTAGGTCAGGCCTAGGGGGTTTGTTATAACGTTTCACACCAGACTTAAAAAAATGTAGAATTAATGTAGCCCTGGGAATCCCATATTGGTCTCAAACACAAATCTGCCTCCTGAAGTCTAAAGTTAATAATACAAGGGAAGGCTGCTTGGACTGCAACATATTCCTTATGCTTGCCCTTCTCCCATCTGTGCTGATGCCAGAAAAAGACAAACACCATCATGTTTCTAGTTCTCTAAGTTCTCTAATTTCTCATTATTTCATTATTACAGTGTCATGTGTGTGTTCTGAAAGTTCAAGCAGTCGGATAAACAAAATGATAATAGCTACGTAGAGTGCAATCACTTTTTTTGTGGAAGTATAGAACTTCTGCCCAATCAAAACATGTACTCTTGGCTCTCAACATGCAGGCAGAGCCAAAGCCGCTCTCTAGTGATGCTCTTATAATTGTCTGGCAACAGATGCGCTGTCAAGCCAGACCATAAAAATGTCACTGAATAAAAATGTTTTTCTGTATGATTGAATATTTATTGCCACAACGTTTAGGAATATGAACAATTTCCTGTTGGTACAGATGGAAATAATTGCAGATCACTCTCATAAGGTGCATTTTGCAACCATCTTTTGTCGTGTGTTTTACTTATGTATTTTGCACCTGAATGAAAATATCTTTGAGAATTAACTAAAATATATATGTAATGAATTTATGACTGGTGGGTTCACACATGATACTTCCACTTCTGATGCTTGTGCTGTTTTTTCAGGACTGTTATGCCGCTGGGAAAAAAACATAATGCATACCCTTTCAAAGGAAGTTTATAATCAGTCTATTTTTGTCCGACATCTTTGGTCTTCCTTTCTATTTGACTCCTCAAAGATTTTTTCTGTCGGCAAAATATACACCAGAACACTTCACGCCACATGCGCTAAGAAAAGATTACATCTTTCTCGAAATGCTCACATGTTCATCAGAAATATTGCCAAGAGTCACAGGTCAAAAAAGTCTTTGAGTCTGATTCACAAAGATTTTACCCTGTCTTTCTCTTAAGGAGACTCCTGGTTAACTTCTGAATTCCAGGAGAAAGCATGCATGTCAGAAGTTTTGTGGCCAGGGGCGTGGCTATGGCGCCGGACGGAATGGCCGCCTAGGGGTAGAGCTCCGCTGCAACGGGATGCTTCTTCACTGCTGGCGTGTCACCAGCACAGGTTTCTGCTTGGACTCTGACAGCCTTCTGTGCAGGATAATGTGAGGACTCCGGTGAGCCCTTCTTTGAACACCGAGCGCATCACACATACCGCCCATACATTTCCTTTTCCTGACGCCCTTCTCTGCCTCGGAGCGCCCGCCATTTCTGAAGCGCGCGCGCCTCCTCAGGAAATGCTTGCTGTAGAGGCAGGAAGTCACCTCACACGCTGGAGCCTCTGTTAACCCCCTCATGCCCTTCTGGCAAAGCCCCTTAAAGGAATATACACACATTTTACTATCTGTCTTATTCAGTGACTTTCCTGGACTTTGGCTTTGAGGTTTTTATTTCCTCATAGGTGAATACACAATGTACAACTTCAGGATTATTGGATTCTTTGTGACAGGTCATGGCTGCTTTCCTTATTCACCGTCACAACTTTTGTAAAGTTCTATAATCTTTTTCAAATGTGCTCCTTCTCCCTCGGCGCAGATGTTGTTGGATTTAATATGCTGCATTAATGTGCTATGCGCTTCTATAGGCAAGTCATTCCTTGAAAGGACAATTTACTGATCATTTCAAAATCTACCTGATTCCTGCCTGACATCACTGGAATTTTTCGCCGGTCTGTTTTGTATAATACAGAGCCATTTTTGATTTTTCAGCACAGGGTCAACATGTTACCCTTTTCAAGGTCTGAGATTTTAACATTTGTTTGCATTTTCACGCCCACGTGCTCCTTCTCTTTTTAAGTCACTGCTAGTCAAACCATTTGTTGTTTCTTATGGAGATTACCACGGTTCTATCGAGACTTGTGCACCGCTTACTATACTCTCTGGTCAGCAGCTCTTTATGGGAAAATTGTGCAAACCAAAATTTTTTTTGTTCCATCACGACAAAGGCCATTGATAATTCCTCCTTCTGTTTCAACACCAGACTCTTCTACTACTTCTAATCATGGCTCCTCATCAACACAGGCGGCCTCGAACAAATCATCTCCTTCTACCTCCACATCTAAACGCTTGAAACACCAGCCCCCATTCCCCGACAAATCTTCGTCCTCCATATCCATGGAGCTACTTTTGGAAGAGATACGTGCTTTGCGCCCGTTTGTGGAGGAAACCAACAATAAGATGCAATTTCTAGAGGAAAAATGGTCTACAATGGAAAGCAGAGTGACTTCATTGGAATTTCAAGCACAGCGTATACAAGATAACCCTCAACGAATCTTATCTTTAGAGAAAACAGTCCAAGGCCTTCAACAACACACTGAGGACTTAGAAAATAGAAATAAGAGGAACGACCTTCGTATTAATGGTTTGCCCGAATCTCTGGAAGGTGACAACCCTGTATCCTTCTTCTCCTCCTTTCTGCCGAAACTCTTGGATATGCCTCCTACCACTTCACTCAGCATTCAAAGAGCTTATAGGCTTGGCCCTCGCCCACCCCTCTCAACAGCTCCAGTGAAACCTCGTGGGGTCATCATTATCTTCTTGAAATTTACTGATCTGCTCTCATTCCTCTCTGCAGCTAGAGCTAAAAGGCAAATTTCCTGTCTCGGTCAGAAAGTGTTTTTGTCTCAAGATGTTTCCAACGCTACAGCCTCCAGAAGGAAAGAATTCCTGAATCTGCGACCTCCCCTTCGAGCTTTTGGCGCTAGATACAGTTTGTTTCATCCATGTATCTTCAAGGTGACATTTTAAAACCAAACTTGGACTTTTCAAGATCCCGACGAACTTAAGAATTGTATTCATATTCACACCACTAATGTTATGAATGCTACTAATTCTTCAAATGCTTCTTCCAATGGTTGAATATTTGCTATCTTTTCTTTGCAATGTTTCCTGGCGATGTTTTTTCATTGGCTCTGTTTTTTGTTCTCTCTTCATTGACCCTGTTAGTTGAGTAGTTGTCTTGTTATCTGATGTTCCTCTCTGTTCTCCTTTTTCTCTTTATATTTATTAGTTTCTTAAGCAACATTTATTCTTCATGCGTACAATGTTTCCGAATATACGGTAGTTGGTTATGTATCTCTTTATATATTATTTCAATGTTAATTGTCTCTTTGTTTTATCAATACATACTCGTTTATGTTTCTTCATCATGTATGGTCCCTCTCTTATCTTCCTCAAGTCCTGATGCAGCTGGACTCCCCAGGTTGGGTGGTTCATTTTGTCGTGCGTTGTCCCTGCCCCACTGTCTGTCCCTTTTGTCCCCTGAGGTATGTTATTCTCAGTCATCCTTTTTGGATATGTACTGTCTGCTCACTTAGTTTTTCTCTTTCTACTTTTCCCTTTTTTCCTCCTCTTTTCTTCTACTCTAACTGTTCTACTCTCCTTTCTCCTCCCCATGTTCGATTCCCCTCATTCTAGGTATGACTCTATTACCGATTTCTTCCCTTATTCCTTCTTTCTTCTTCCTTCTCTCCTCCTCCTTCATTATCCTTTGTCTCCTTTATCCATTGTCATTTTTTATGATGTTACTATTACTGTAAATTTTGTTCTCTGCAAATTTTTAACGCTTTTGCATTCAGAGTTATCTCCTGGAATGTAAAGGGTTTTATCAATCCTATTAAAAGACAGAGAATCCTTTCCCACCTCGCTTCTTTTAATCCTGATTTAATTCTCTTGCAGGTGACCCACCTTACAGAAACTCACTTTAGTTAAAAAGATGCTGGGTGGGTAAGGTCTTATTCTCTCCATCTACTAACAAAAAAAACGGTGTTGTCATTCTATGTCATAGGAAATTAAAATGTAAAGTTTTATTGCAAGAAAATGACACTGAAGGTAGATGGATTTTAGCTGAATTGTTAATTAATTCTGTTCCTTTAACTGTTTTTAATATGTATGGTCCTACACAGCCTGATTGCTATTTTTGGTCTTTGATTATGTGTTCAATTTCGAGATGATTTGTATATTCTGGGTGGTGATTGCAGCCAAATAGTAGACCCTTTTTTGGATCTTAAATCTACGGTCCGTTTCATTCCAAACAAGACTCACAAGCACTTCCTTGATACTATTTCTCAATCACATCTCATTGATTCTTGGCGTCTTTCTCATCCTGACACTCCTGACTACTCCTTTTTCTCTCCACCTCATTCATCCCTCTCTCGCCTAGACTACATCTTTCTTTCTCAATCGTTGTCTCAAAATGCACAGTCTTCCTCTATTGAACCTATAGTTATCTCAGACCACGCTCCAATTGCTAATGATCTTGACTTACTCCCTCCACATCCGAAACCTCTTAGGTGGCGTTTCAATAATTCCCTTCAAATTGACCCTCTTTTTAATTCATTTTACGCAACTGGTAAAACAGAAGACACATTTCAAGAAGCAACCATCTGCCTCATTCCTAAAGATGGTCGTGACCCTAAACTTTGTAAAAACTATTGCCTGATTACTTTAGTTAATGTTGATAATAAATTATTTGATAAAATACTTGCTTTAAGTTTAGACCCTATCATGCCCCATCTTATTGGTACAGAGCAATGTGGTTTTGTTAAAGGTAGACTCATTTCCGATAATTCTCGTCTTTTTCTTAATGTTTTAAATAAAGTCTGTTCCCTCTCTATCCCTCTAGCTGCTATCTCTGTTGTCGCTGAGAAAGCTTTTGATAGAGTTGATTGGTCCTTTTTGTTTGCTTCGTTACGCTGACACGGTTTTGGTCCTAATTTCATATCACTTGACTCCTTATTATATTCTGCTCCTACAGCCTCGGTTCTAGTTATTGGTCGCAAATCATCCTTTTCTCTCCAACGTGGTGTTCGTCAAGGTTGTCCATTATCCCCTCTTCTCTTCGTCTTAGCTCTTGAACCCTTCTTGACTTCTATCCGCAATAACAGTTCCATTTCTGGTTATCCTTATGGGGATCACCCACTGAAACTTTCTGCTTATGCTGACGATATTCTTTTATTCATCTCTGCCCCCAAGATCTCTATTCGTCCTCTACTTCTTGAATTTAACTCCTTCTCACAGGTTTCTGGGTACAAGATTAGTTCTGACAAGACTGAAATTCTCCCTCTCACAAAATTCTGTCTTCCTCACCTCTTCTCTTCCACCAGTTTTGCCTGGAACTGTTAAAAAATTAAATACCTAGGCATATGGTTCTCTAATTCTATCACTTCTTCCATTAAACTGAATATGTCTGCTGCTTTTTCTCGAATTGAGAAATCACTTGCCTCTTGGAATCCTCTTTTTCTCTCCTCGTGGGGCCGGCTGGACTCGAATAAGATGATGATTGCTCCTTTCTTAATATACATCCTTTCCATGCTCCCCGTTCATATTCCCTCTATCTATTTTAAACATATCGATTCCTGCCTCTCTAAATTCCTCTGGAAGAATAAAAAATCTATAACCGCTCTATCTTTTCTACGGAAATCAAAATCTAATGGCAGTGTGAATTTCCGGATTTTCGTCTTTATAATAAATCCTTTTCCTTGCATCAGGCCTCTAGATGGCTCTCATTGAACCCTTTTCTCCTCTTTGGCTCTACATTGAACAACCGTTATTATTACCCTTTTCCTTCAAAGAAGTTATACGTTTTTCGGCTAAAAACTCCCATACTTCCCTCCCCTTTTTTCGACATACTTGTCTCCTCCTGAAACCTTTAGTTAATCCCACTATCATTTCCCGTGAATCTTACTTAGACTCTCCTATTTGGCATAATTCACTTATCCTGCTCAACAACAGATCAATTTTTTGGAGCGCATGGAGATCAAAAGGTATATTATGGGTTAACCAGCTTTTTGATGGCATTTCACCTTGTTCCTTTCCCCAATTTCAATCCTTGTTTCATTGTCCACGTTCCTTTTTTGCATAGATTTACTACTCTTATGGCGATTATTCTTGACATATATTATTCTCTTCCGTTCATATTCCCTCTATCTATTTTAAACATATCGATTCCTGCCTCTCTAAATTCCTCTGGAAGAATAAAAAATCTATAACCGCTCTATCTTTTCTACGGAAATCAAAATCTAATGGCGGTGTGAATTTCCGGATTTTCGTCTTTATAATAAATCCTTTTCCTTGCATCAGGCCTCTAGATGGCTCTCATTGAACCCTTTTCTCCTCTTTGGCTCTACATTGAACAACCCTTATTATTACCCTTTTCCTTCAAAGAAGTTATACGTTTTTCGGCTAAAAACTCCCATACTTCCCTCCCCTTTTTTCGACATACTTGTCTCCTCCTGAAACCTTTAGTTAATCCCACTATCATTTCCCGTGAATCTTACTTAGACTCTCCTATTTGGCATAATTCACTTATCCTGCTCAACAACAGATCAATTTTTTGGAGCGCATGGAGATCAAAAGGTATATTATGGGTTAACCAGCTTTTTGATGGCATTTCACCTTGTTCCTTTCCCCAATTTCAATCCTTGTTTCATTGTCCACGTTCCTTTTTTGCATAGATTTACTACTCTTATGGCGATTATTCTTGACATATATTATTCTCTTCTCAATCTTCTTCATCTGATATCCAAAACCCTCTTCTCAAAAGACTTCTCACTCTCCCAAATGTTCTCTCATATACAACATTTTTTCTGCCCCAATTCCTGATCCAAATTGGAACTTTCTTGGGAATCGGATATTGGATCCGAATGGCCTAACACTTTCTGGGACAAATTGTGGTCCAGATCTTTAAAAATTTCTCGCTCTGCTTCTCTTACTCAATCTATGTTTTTCCTTTATCACAGACTCTATCTCTCCCCGATTTCCCTAGCTCGCTTTTCTTCCTCTACTGACTCTAACTGTTGGACTTGTGGGTCTTCTAATGCTTACCTCTTCCATCTCTTCTTTCTCTGTTCTTCGGTCTCCCAAATATGGGAGAAAGTTTGGTCTTACATTTCTCATTTGTTTACAGTTCCCATTCCTTATTATGTACCTCTTCTCTTTGCTGGAAGTCTTTCCAACTCTTAAGATCTTCTTCCACATGAACATGGTCTCTTTGACCTTATGCTTGCTTTGGCCTTTCAGCACATCTCCTTTAACTGGAAAAATCTTGCAAAACTGTCCATACAACATTGGTGGAATACGCTCTGTCATTTCCATAGACTTGATGTTGCTTTCGCCTCTTCTTGCAAACCACACATGAATAGGGATCTCTTTTGGTTGCCCCTTACCACCTATTTAGACCGAATTGTTTTTTAGTTCAAATAGAAGTTTAGTAAGATGAACAGATAATCGTATTACAAAAAACCAAGTGAAAACAGCAGGAACAGCATGGATAATAACTTAGGACATCATAAGAAGTGTCAGAAAATAAAATAAGGGAAGGGGGAAGAAAAAAGGGAAGATGGGAAAAAGAAAAAGGGAAAGGAAATAACAATGAGGCTAAAAATTGAAAAATTTAAAAATTTCGTTCAATGAGGTTATATAACATGAGAGGCATTGCACAAATATGCGGATAAATGAACATTAGTGAAAAAGAAGGAACATAAGGTTATTCATGGGGGCTTCGAAACTTCCTGCTGAATTGGGGGTAAATGAAAGGACCGTTGAGCACAAGCATCCAGGTAAAGGGTGATGGGGAGCCATAATGCTAGTCTTTTCGGGGCAAGGGTAATGGGATAAACAAATGCAGTATCCAGTCTATGATTATAACATACATTGAACCACCAAGCTTTAAAAGTAATGCCCTTGGAGTCTTTCCAGTTAACAGTAATTTGCTGAAACGCAACAGCTAATAACAAATCAATAATATGAACATTTTCTTCAACATCAATCCAGGAGGAGGAAAGTGAGCCAAGGAAAATATCAGTGATAGAAAAGGGAGTGGAGGTCTGGAAGATAGAATTAATTTGATTCCAGACTTTAGTCCAGAAAGCGTGCGTGAGAGGACACATGAAAAGCATATGAAAAAGTGTGGCGTTAGGGGCGGAGCAAGACCAACAGAGATCCGGAGTCAAAGGGAATCGTTTATGAAGGAGAGACGGCGTGTAAAGAAGTCGATTGTAAAGGAAAAAAAGTGTTTGTGTGAGAGAGGCTGCCCTGGAGGACTTGCGAAGCTTAGTCCATATTTTATCCCACAAGGATGTGGGCCAGGAGACTGCAAGATCAGATTCCCATTGCTCTTCAACTTTGGTTTTAGGCCTAGGTGATGGGGGATTGTGAAAGGAATGGTATATGGAGGACGCTGATGGGTTGGAGCGTAATCGGGTGTGCAGAGAAGAAATGGGAGTAGTAGAAATCGCAAGTGAATTAGAGTGAGAAAGGGAGTCATATGCAGACATAACTGCATTCTTGAGTAAGATGTATTTATGGACAAAGGAGGCAGGGAGAGAGAATAGTCGACTAAGAATTGGAAAAGGTGTGAAGACAGATCCAGTGAAAAGTTGGGAGACCCAGATTAAACCACGCTGCCTCCAAGTTTTCCAATAAAAGGGTTTCAATTTGATAAGAATGCTGTTATTATACCAAATCGTGGTGGCGAGAAATTCAGTAATGGAAGAGGGAGGAACCGGATTATTGGCTAAAAGTAATTTCGCAGTATATTTGTGGATTGAAGTGGATAGGAATTGGGGCTTACGGGAAAAGGAGAGATACTCAGCAAAGGAAAAGGAAGAAAGAGAAAGGCGTTCGAGTTCAGCCCAAAGAGGAAGAGGGTCAACAGGATCCTTGAGCCAGATAGCAGCCTGTTTCAGGAGGAAGGCTTTATGATAAGCAGGAAAATGTGGGAAGTTAACTCCGCCCTCCGATTTGGGGAGGCGAAGGCGTGATAATGACATACGCGGCTTCTTCCCAGACCATAAAAAGGAGGAGAGTGTGGAATTGATTTTAGTGAAAAATTTGGCAGGGATGGAAACCGGTATATTAGAAATAATATAAAGAACGATTGGGGAAAGCATCATTTTTATGGTATCGAGGCGGCCCCACCAAGAGAGGTATAGGGGGTGCCATCTAGAGGTGAGGTCAGACAGCTTTTGAGTGCATTTAGTAAGGCATAACGAGATAGTATCTGAAACAGAAGGAGTAATGTGTAAGCCGAGGTATTTGATATGAGATGAACTCCAAGTGAAAGTAGATGCAGCAAAATCGGGTTTAAAGGTGAATTTGGTGAGAGGCAGGATTTCACATTTATCGCTGTTTAGCTTATATCCAGAAAGATGGGAATATGTATGAACTTCCGCAAGGAAAGCTGGGATGGAGACAGACGGATTCGAAATGAAAAGTAAAATATCATCTGCGTAGGCAGCTAACTTAATTTGCGATTGAGCAAGAGGAAAGCCATGAATGCTCGGGTTTTGACGTATCTTGGACAAGAAGGGTTCCAGGGCGAGATTAAAAAGAAAGGGGGAAAGCGGACAGCCTTGTCTAACGCCTCTTCCAAGACCAAAAAATGAGGAAATGAGACCATTAGCACAGATCGCTGCTCTGGGATTTGCATAAAGAAAGGAGATGAGGGAAATGAAATTAGGACCAAACCCAAACCATTTTAACGCGGAGAAAAGAAATGGCCATTCTACCCTGTCGAATGCCTTCTCGGCATCCAAAGCGATTGCGGCCAGGGAGCTATTAAAGCGTGACGACTTAGATAAAACATTAAAGAGGAGTCTGGTGTTATCGGAAATGAAGCGGCCCTTAACAAATCCGGATTGTTCAGGGCCAAGGAGATCAGGGAGAAATGGATCTAGTCTAATGGCTAAAGATTTAGCATATATTTTGTAGTCAATGTTGACAAGGGAAATCGGTCTATAGTTCTTGCAATGTTGGGCATCCTTGCCCTCCTTCGGTATAATGCAGATATAAGCATCTGAAAAAGTGCCCAAGGAGGCATCGCTGGTCTTGAAGGAATCAAGAAGGCGAAATAATTTGGGTAGTAACAGATTGGCAAAGTGTTGATAAAATTCGACGGTAAAGCCATCTGGGCCGGGAGCCTTATCTTTTTTAAGTGAATGAAGTGCCTTGTGAAGTTCGCGAATGGTGAGGGGAGTTTCAAGGGAGGCCAGGTCGACAGGAAAGTTAGGAGGAGGATGAATGCTGGAGAAGAAAGTGGAAATAGAGTGATCAGAGGGTTGAGTCCTGGAAGAGTAAAGAGTAGAGTAGAAGTGAGAGAAGACCTCCAGGATGTCAGCACCTTTATGTTGCAATAGTGAATTAACATCAAAAACAGATTCAACATTCAATTTGTTTTGTTTGACTTTTAAATAATTAGCAAGAACCTTTCCCGCCTTGTTTTTCCCACCATAAAATTTCGAACTGGATTTCAGGAGATACAGTGAAGCGTCAGCAGTAGACTGTTTGTTATAGTTCATTTTCGCAGTAACAAGAGCTGTCAAACTTTCCTGAGTGTGAGAGGTATAAAAGGAATGCTCTAGGGTTTTAATCTGAGACAAAAGATCATTAGTACGTTGACGAGCAAGTTTACGTTTTGCCGCAACATGTCTGAGGATAAAGTCTCTGGCTGCTGCTTTGTAAGCGTCCCAGACAGTGTGAGTGGGTAAGGAGGGAGTGTCATTAATAACAAAAAATTCATTAGTAAATTCAATAAAGGAGGCGGTGAATTTGGGATCGAGAAGAAGGGTATTGTTGAATCGCCACCTTTTAGGACCAATGGATTTAGGTAAAAAATCAATGTTGATTAGGACTGGAGCGTGATCGGAGAATACAATGGGACCAATCTCCGCCTGGGTAAGGGATTGGGAGAGGTGATGGGAGAGGAAGATATAGTCAATGCGGGATTGAGAATGATGGACCGGAGAATAGAACGTGAATTCATTATCGGTTGGGTGACAAAGTTGCCAGGCATCAATTAATTTGTGTTGGGAGATGGCGTGAGTAAAAAGCTTATGGGATTTATTAGGAACAAACAGAGATTTGGAACGTCTATCTAAAAAGGGATCCAATGGTAGGTTACAGTCACCTGCTAAAATGAAGTTATCATCAATACAATCAGTAATACGAGAGGCAAATGCATTCCAGAAACTGGGACTTCCACCTGCAGGGGCATAGACATTGAGCAAGGAAAAAGGGACACCTTTAGAAGAAAGTTTGACAAATAACCATCTGCCTTCAGGGTCAAAGTCAGAGTGCAACACTGAATGAGTAAAAGATTTCCGTATTAACAAAACAACACCATTTCTTTTGCCATCACCAGGGGCAGAAAAAACCTTGCCCACCCAACCTCTTTGGAGCTTAGCAGCCTCACTATCAGATAGATGGGTTTCCTGTAAAAAGGCAATGTCAACATTAAATTTAGCTAAATGAGAGAGTATCTTTTGCCTCTTTATGGGCGAATTTAAACCTTTAACGTTCCAAGAAACAATGCGTACTGACATCAAGAACAAATAAAAAGGGAGAAGATAGAACAAAAGTGGAAGCAAGCCTCATAGAAGTCGAGAGGGGGAAAACTAGAAAAGGAATAAAAAGAAGAAAGTGCAAGGAAGAAAATAGGCAGGGAAACACTAATAGGGAAGAGCAAGAAGCAGAAAAATTCTACGAGAAGAGAAAAAAATCGCATTGGGAAAATGATAGGAAAATGGGCGAGAGAAAATACAGTAAAGAAAGAAGTCGAAAGAAGGGAGGTGAAAGATTTTGTGAAGAGAGGACCTAAAAAGGAGTACGAAGGAGATAGAAATGGTGCTCGAAGTAAAGTGATAAAGGAAAATAGAAAAGGAATGGGAGGGATAAAAAACAGTTGATCGACAATAGAAGAAACTGGTAGTAAAAATAAAAAAAGACAAATCAGGAACGGTGTAAAAGAGAGTGATCTCAGAAGAATTAGTGATAACAAGGAAACAATCAAGACAAGAACTAACGGAAAAGTAGGGACCATGGTAGCAATAGAAAAGGAGAACACGGGGTAGTACTTACAAAAAATGATGAGGGGTGGACGTGTTCAAGGGGCAGGAAACAGAAGGGGAGAAGTGGAGATGAGAGGAGGGAGGAAAGGCCAACCAACGGAGGACAAGCAGACGGGGTCACGGGACGTCCCACCGGAGAGATATGATGGAACACAGGGAAACAATCTGTGAGAGAAAAGAAAAACAACGAGATTAGAACATGCAAACGACTAAGTAACAGGAGAAAACGTAAGATTAAACATTTGGAGAACAAGAATAAGCCAGCATGGGCGGAGAACAGGTAAGTTATGCATTAGCTGAGGAACCTGTGGAAAAAAAAGAACACAGCGTCACCTGAGCAACAGAATATCGTAAATAGCAGGGAAATCAGGAAATATTAGCAACAAAGTCAAGGTGGAAATGAAGAAGAAGGGCCAGAAAATTCCATGTCAGCTGGACCACAGGAATTCAGGAAACTGCGGAGCCGAAGAGGATCTTCAAAAGTCATGGTCTTGTTGTTATGAGTGACTTTGAATAAACAAGGGTGAAAAAGTCCATACTTGGCTCCAATGGCACGTAATTCTGCTCTCATGTCAAGAAATGCTTTGCGTCGAGAGGCAGTAGCTTTGGCGTAATCCTGGGCAATAAACAAGGTGGAATCCGACCATTTCAGATGAGGTATTGCTTTAGCCGCGAAAAGAACCTTCAGCAGATCAGTATATTCGAGAAAGTACATTATTACACCTCTTGGCTTCGTCGCAGGAGAAGTACTGGAAGGAGGCCTACCAAGCCTATGTGCGCGTTGTATGTTAAGAGAGGTGCCCTCAGGAAGATGCAGAAGCTTGGGCAAGAAGGACTTGAAAAAGGCGATGGCATCATTCCCCTCGCAACCTTCCTTCAGGCCGTAAAGACGTAGGTTATTGCACCTATTCCTATTTTCAAGGTCCTCCACCTGTTTCTGGAGGGTCGAAATACGCATATCCATATGGACCGTCTTGGTAGCGGCTTCCTGGAGAGATGACACAGTCTTTTCCACTTTGGAGACCCTGGTGTCCATTAAGGACCAGTTATCAGTGAGAGTTTGCAGCTTTAAATTTGTCTCCTCCATAAAGGGGCGCAGTGCTCGTATCTCCTCAAGGAGAAGCTCCATGGAAATGGTTGACGGTGACTTTGGGGGAGACGGAGGGTTGTGTTTCAATCTCTTAGGAGTGACTTTCGCACCTGGCTGAGGAAGAGAGTCCATGGTGAGAGATGATTCGCAACTGGAGGAGCCTGCAGTGTCTTCTAATTGAGCCAACGCAGTAAATAACTTCGAGTTCTTAACAAAGTTGCGTTTAGAGGTTTTGCCAGGACCCTCCGCCATGAAAGTATCAGTTAAGGGTAATCCCCAGTAATGTAGAAAGCAGATGAGCACTACAGGTATGAGGAAAAACCAGCAGAGTCAGCCACAGAAGGAGATTACTTGAAGTCCAAGACAAGTCAGCCAGAAATAAGAAAGAAGCGTACGCAAGCTAAGCAATACCAGGTGGAATTAAGAGGTAGTGGACCAGCTGAATTAGTAGAAAGCCCAAAATGGCCGCCAAAGTTGAGGAGAAAGCTTTAGTCCGAATAAAAAAGGAAAAATACAATTGTAGAAGTAAATAAAGTCACCTTTGGAGATTGTTGCAAACTGCCATCGTCTCCTGCAGTTTTATGCCATGTCCGTGAGGTGCGCTCGTTGCTGCAGGCGAGATGCATGACAGGCGCGCTCCTCAGACGAGCGCCGCCTGAAGCATCAAAATGGCGGTCGCGGCGGTAGCAGAGCCGCGACCGAAGCAAAACTGAAGCTGCCGGGCAGGGACAAGGAGCTCGGTTTCACCATGTGGTCGTGGAGGTGCCCGGAGCGTTCCGTGGTCGTTCGCTGAGGAGCATTGCGGTAAAGGAAGGCTGGAACTGCCAGAAATCCCCGGGTGAACGGAGCCTCACCCCGGTGCGTCCATCCGTCTCGGGCGCTTAGCCACGCCCCCCAGACCGAATTGTTTTAAAAAATACTTTGCATATAACATCTGAAAATTTCAAACCCCCTTGAAAGATTTCCTCTCTGTTCTTTTTTATTCTCCACCCTGTTTAAGCTAATATATAGATTTACTTACTCATTAGATAATTTTATATTTATTTATTCATTTACAGTATTTTAATTAATATGTTCTTTCTCTGTTTTAATACTTTCTATTATAATTATTAGTTTTACCTCTCCTCCCCTTCTTCACCTTGTTTTCCCTTTATATAAAACCCACAAACTGCTTTTACTCTTTTCTTCTAGACATCAGCCATTTCCCTTTTGATATTGTTGTTATTTGCATTTTGCTACATTATTGCTGTTGTCTTTATTTATTAACAAATTGCTAATAAAGCTTTTCAAACACAAGAAGTTCTGTGAGTCCCAGACCAACAAATTGACAGTATGTAGTGCCATCTATTTGTATCAGGTATGTTAGATACCTCATGGTTAATACCTAGAGAAAGTTTCTTTGAAAAGCCATATATACATTTTGTAGTATGAAAGTGGTATCCTAAAAAATAGCGAGGTCTGGTATATAATGACACCACGCCACCCACCCACTTCTGACTATCATGGAAGCAAGCCGTGAGCTATACAATATGTCACAACAACTGACAAAAAAATATTTGCAAATGACACTCTGGGGCTTACTTATGAGCCCTTGCGTCACTTTTGCCCCACCTATGCGTCACTTTTTGTGACGCACCATGTGGCGTCTTATTTACAAAATGATGCATCTAGGTGGATGCGTCACTTTGTAAAACCCTGCGCCACATTATACCTGCATCAGGTATAATGTTTGCAGGGTGGGCGTTCTGAAGCAAGTAAGCCTCATAGAAGTGACGCAGTGAAATCTATGAGATTTCACTGCGATACTTCTAGGACGCAAATGTCACAGCAGGCGTAAGACTGACACGGGTGCATTTGAAATGGGACTTGCCCATGGGAAATGACCCATTGATGGAGGTGCGTCACTTTCGTGACACACTCCAGCAATGCATCATTTTTGCACCTACAGATACGTCAGAAATACTGACGTATCTGTAACTCCTTGCGACATGATGCGTCATACTGTAAATATGACACATCCAGCATGTCGCAAGGAGGGCGCAATGAAAAGTGAAGCAAACCTGTTTTCGCGCAGCTGTGAGTCACTTTTTATTTATGGGGTCCTCTCTCTTTTTGATAAATTACGAAACATTTTGTATTCAAGATTTAAATGTACCTCTTCTCGAAACATAATCGTTTGTTCACAAACAGCCTCTTTCACAAAACTGAAAATTGAATGTGCTTCCTTCACCCGCGTAGCTAGGGGGGGGCGAGGGGGGCGGTCCGCCCCAGGCGGCACTATTTTTGGGGCGGCGGCCTTTATCATTTATTTGTGCATATAATGGCTGCCGCCAGTGCTGCACGGCCCCCACGTGAACAGCAAGCACACCTGCTAGTTAAGCGACCTAGTATCTACCCCTTTTGTGGTTCCCATCCCGTCCCAGGGCCGTCAATCTTGTAGTGCGTGAAAGCTCTACCAATGACGGCCCTGGGCATAATGTTTGGCCAGCCCTCGCGCGCTGAAACGTAGTGCAGCAGCACGGCAGCAATGACGCTTTACGTGAGTGTCCGTCAACACAACTTGAACTTCCATTTTTCCCTATCACCGGCAATCTGTTCAAAGCGCTGAAACAGCGCCTTTGACACCTGTGTTCCATCGATGGGCCGCAGTAGGTGCGGGCGGCCAAGAGCTGTCTCAAATGCAGCTCCTCGCGGTGGCCCCAGTGCGCCGTTAACCTCTCCTTCCTGCTGCCCCGAAGGCCTTAACAGCAATCTAAAGTGCGCCCGCTCCCACAGTCACAGGCCTGGGACAGAGAGGCCTACTTTAATGCACCCCTGGAGTAGGCGTCGGCTCTGGATCACGGTAGTAGTCGCCCTGCTCGCTCGATAGTTGGGCTAGAGCTGAGTCCAGGAGATACACAGTGGAAACTGAAGTCGGCACAGACCCAGCCCCGGGGGGCCTGTGGAGAGTGTGGGTTCATTGCAGCACCGTGACACGTTTCACCGAGCGGCCACGCTCCAATGAACACAGTCAGACCCCGAGGAGCGCCTGAGGGACAGGGCAGTGGGATTGTAAGCGAGTGGCTGGCTGCCACTTACATGCTACACTGGTCTAATCCATGTGCCGACAGTACACAGACCGCGTTATCAGCACTTTGAACTTAGCTTTCCATTCAGGTAAGCCAGAAATATGCCTCCTGCTTTATAATTTACTATTTATTTTGCTAAGTTTTTAATTGTGTCAGTAAACCATGTATTTTTGTGACATTTAAGTAAACTTTAGCCTTGGGAGTGCTGCGTGACGATTTTAAAACGACATGCATTACTTGGCCTATGGAATCGATAGTAATGCAGCTGGTGTTGGCATGTCACTTTTCACCAGTGGGTGCATTTACATGAAAACATCTTTCTTTTAATTTCCCTTGTCACCTGCCCAGTTGGGGTCGTGCACAACACTTACGCTGGTCTGAGCTGTGCTGTTGAGTTTGTGGGCTCGGCGCAGGATGTTTTCTCTAACTGCAGCCACCCCCCTCAAGCCCCTCCCCCCCCCCCCCGTCTGGACATAATTGGCAGCCAGACGGATCTGAACTTCACACTTACCAGTGAAGCCCACCAGTCATGTCCGTTTGTGACAGGCTGGAGGAGAGGCCCTGATTGCATTCCTATCATGACCCACGGGAGAGACACTACAACAGAAAGGCTGTCTGTCACATGACAGCCCTAGCACCAACAAGCACCCCTGTAACACCTTTACAGAGCAGAGCTGACCGAGAGGAGTCGAGAGCTGGACTATGTGAAATGCCCATCAGGTGCGAGGCCATCCCTGCTGTGTCCGTGTGCAGTGGCCCGGAGGCTGCAGCTGTGCTGCACTTCGTCATGAGCTCTTTTAGTTCAATATGAAACCGGTTAAATCTTACTGTCAATTTTGCATTCATTTATCACTACCGGCCCTCGTGTGAAGTTAGTTCCCTTCCTTTCCTGTTGCTGTGCAGAAGTTTTAAGATCTCCTTAGTGTTTTGTTGCTCAAATTGGTGTCATTTCTGATATTTACGTTTCCCTCATCTTCATTACTTGATTTTGCACACAAGAAAGCGTCACTCCTATTCAACTGTATGCCGTCATAATGACACTGAAATTATGAAAATGTCACATAGCAATCTGAAACCTTGGCAGCTATGCACAGTTTAATAATTAGTGCTTGTCATCGCCACCTAGGAGTTGCACGCACAGTCTGATCATCTCTGATAAATTATTTCAGTCACACACAATCAATTTAGTTTAAACTCTGCAGGCAGGGCTGCTCTGTCTCATCATCCTTCTGAGTAAGCCTGGTTTATCTGCAGATCTGATTTAAGCACAGTAAATCTGCAGGGCTGCTCTGTCTCCTCATCCTGTTTCCTCATCCTTATCATGGGTGACTTGACTAACTGGGTTTATCTTCACAGACTACGGGTCAGTGCGTGACAGTTTTACCAGCCAAGGCTGGCTCTCGCTGCTCTCTCTGCACTGGGCCCCTCCCGGGCGGGGGAGGCGATGGGTGAGTTTCTTGTTGGTCATATGTCTGTAATTGCTGATATTTAGATGTTTCCATAGTCTTCATTGCATGATTTTTGCTTGCGCGAAAGGGCCACTCTTAGTCATTGAAATGTCACTCATAATTACACTAAAATTATGAAAATGTCACACATAGCAATCTGAAATCTTGGCAGTTATGAGTTGAGTCTGTGGCAGTGGCAGTGTCTGAGCGATTTACTGCAGCAGAACCCACCCCTTCGGTAGAGACCCTGCCACCACTGTGGCATACTGGAGCCTGAGGAAGGTAAGAGCTAAACAGTTGTCACGAGGGGAGGAAAGGATCTTTGGTGAGTGGCTGGGCCGTGGGCACAAGTCCTATAAATTGAAGTGGGGGGGACTAACCAAGTTACGCAGTCAGCAAATTTCATCATGACACGTGCCATCCATAGCTGCCAAGGTTTCAGATTGCTATGTGTGACATGTTCATAATTTCAGTGTGGTTATGAGTGATATTTGACAATTTCTTGCGAGCAAAAATCAAGCAATGAAGATGAGGAAACATAAATATCAGAAATTAGACCCATTGGAGCAAAGAAAAACTCTTAGAAGATCTAAAACTGCTGCAAACGCCTACTGCAGCTGACTATAATTAAAATGATAGCTATGGACCTCTAGTAAGCAGGTCACATGACTCCGCTAAGAATTAGCACCAAAAAGAGCAAGGACCTGCGGTTAGGCTGTAGAACGCGGGAGCGAAGTTGTTCAATAAGAGCCACTGACAATACAAGACAACAGTTTAGTAGAGAACACAGATCTTTACTGGACCCCACCAATGTAGAAGGGGTATTGCTGGGTGCACATGAGGCATTCAGAGTTGTAGTGGCATGAGCATTACCAGAGCCTGCCTTGATGTCCTATTATTTACAACAAGGGGTGGTGATGGACAGAGTCTCTGAATTAAGCAGAGTACTCTCACCCAGTCAAGAGATCAGGGCTAGATCCAACACCGTTTTTTAGCTCATTGCACCATCCCAGTTTCAGAACCTGGCTGTATGCAAATTAGTCTGTCCCTGGCCCAGTGCATCATGGGAACAGGGCAGACCAGACTACAAAAGCCAATTCTTACACTGGGAAGGAAACAAGCTTCCGGGGACCGGTTTCTGGGATTTCAGCCGTCTTCGGCCCGGCTTGCTTGAATCCTGATGGTGCAATGAGCAAGGGACTCACATCTGAGTATACCCTTCCACGCTTAGGGTGGACAAAATTATTTACAACAAGGGGTGGTGATGGACAGAGTCTCTGAATTAAGCAGAGTACTCTCACCCAGTCAAGAGATCAGGGCTAGATCCAACACCGTTTTTTAGCTCATTGCACCATCCCAGTTTCAGAACCTTGCTGTATGCAAATTAGTCTGTCCCTGGCCCAGTGCATCATGGGAACAGGGCAGACCAGACTACAAAAGCCAATTCTTACACTGGGAAGGAAACAAGCTTCCGGGGACCGGTTTCTGGCATTTCAGCCGTCTTCGGCCCGGCTTGCTTGAATCCTGATGGTGCAATGAGCAAGGGACTCACATCTGAGTATACCCTTCCACGCTTAGGGTGGACAAAATTATTTACACCAAGGGGTGGTGATGGACAGAGTCTCTGAATTAAGCAGAGTACTCTCACCCAGTCAAGAGATCAGGGCTAGATCCAACACCGTTTTTTAGCTCATTGCACCATCCCAGTTTCAGAACCTGGCTGTATGCAAATTAGTCTGTCCCTGGCCCAGTGCATCATGGGAACAGGGCAGACCAGACTACAAAAGCCAATTCTTACACTGGGAAGGAAACAAGCTTCCGGGGACCGGTTTCTGGCATTTCAGCCGTCTTCGGCCCGGCTTGCTTGAAACCTGATGGTGCAATGAGCAAGGGACTCACATCTGAGTATACCCTTCCACGCTTAGGGTGGACAAAATTATTTACAACAAGGGGTGGTGATGGACAGAGTCTCTGAATTAAGCAGAGTACTCTCACCCAGTCAAGAGATCAGGGCTAGATCCAACACCGTTTTTTAGCTCATTGCACCATCCCAGTTTCAGAACCTGGCTGTATGCGAATTAGTCTGTCCCTGGCCCAGTGCATCATGGGAACAGGGCAGACCAGACTACAAAAGCCAATTCTTACACTGGGAAGGAAACAAGCTTCCGGGGACCGGTTGCTGGCATTTCAGCCGTCTTCGGCCCGGCTTGCTTGAATCCTGATGGTGCAATGAGCAAGGGACTCACATCTGAGTATACCCTTCCACGCTTAGGGTGCCAGAAACCGGTCCCCGGAAGCTTGTTTCCTTTCCAGTGAAGAATTGGCTTGGTAGTTTGGTCTGCCCTGTTCCCATGATGCACTGGGCCAGGGACAGACTAATTTGCATATAGCCAGGTTCTGAACTGGGATGGTGCAGTGAGCTAAAAAACGGTGATGGATCAAGCCCTGATCTGTTGACTGGGTAGAAGTGTTCTGATTAACTCAGATACTCTGTCCATCACCACCCCCTTTTTGAAATTATTTTGGCCACCATAAGTG
The DNA here is from genome assembly GCF_964261635.1 of Lissotriton helveticus. Classification (NCBI taxonomy): domain Eukaryota; kingdom Metazoa; phylum Chordata; class Amphibia; order Caudata; family Salamandridae; genus Lissotriton; species Lissotriton helveticus. The sequence continues at coordinate 176,777,636 of NC_136065.1, forward strand.
TGGAAGGGTATGCTCAGACATGAGTCCCTTGCTCACTGCACCATCAGGATTCAAGCAAGCCGGGCCGAAGACGGCTGTAATGCCAGAAACCGGTCCCCGGAAGCTTGTTTCCTTTCCAGTGGAGAATTGGCTTGGTAGTTTGGTCTGCCCTGTTCCCATGATGCACTGGGCCAGGGACAGACTAATTTGCATATAGCCAGGTTCTGAACTGGGATGGTGTAGTGAGCTAAAAAACGGTGATGGATCAAGCCCTGATCTGTTGACTGGGTAGGAGTGTTCTGATTAACTCAGATACTCTGTCCATCACCACCCCCTTTTTGAAATTATTTTGGCCACCATAAGTGTGGAAGGGTATGCTCAGACATGAGACCCTTGCTCACTGCACCATCAGGAATCAAGCAAGCCGGGCCGAAGACGGCTGTAATGCCAGAAACCGGTCCCTGGAAGCTTGTTTCCTTTCCAGTGAAGAATTGGCTTGGTAGTTTGGTCTGCCCTGTTCCCATGATGCACTGGGCCAGGGACAGACTAATTTGCATATAGCCAGGTTCTGAACTGGGATGGTGCAGTGAGCTAAAAAACGGTGATGGATCAAGCCCTGATCTGTTGACTGGGTAGGAGTGTTCTGATTAACTCAGATACTCTGTCCATCACCACCCCCTTTTTGAAATTGCCTTGATGTCCTGGCATAAATATCTCTAGTGTCGCACAGCGAGTGAGAAGTTACACACCAAGTGTAAATACACCAGACAACACTTCAAGCAAAGGTTGCATTTTGTTTTTCTGCCCATGGCACAGAAGCGGCTTGGTCTTCAGTCCACCTGCATTGCTGTTTAAAGCCTGCAGCACAGCAGGTGTTGAAAGACCCCTAAATCCAACACCCCATCATCAGATCCATATTCACTCAGGTAAGTGCAAAAGTAGTCTGCCTCGAGTGACAGTCACAACGCACACTGATGAGAGTACCTGTCTGTGAACATGTGGCATTGCGGCTATTTGGAGAGAGCTCAAATAATAAACCAGGAGAGAAGAATCACTAAACTCCATGTTGCTCTCTCTGTCCCGCATGGGACCTGGGCCCAGACTATAATAGGGTGTGAGAGGCCCTAACACAAATCTCAATTGCCTCGGGCCAATACCATAAATTCATTAGAGTCAGCTGACTCACGGACTCCAGCCGCCACAGTGAGCGCATGTGCGAAAGCATGGTTGCTGGGCAAGCCTCGGTAGAGCCTGTGAGACACCCATAGCGGTCATAGTCAGGCAGGATGACAAATATGTTTGAAAGTATTTTAAAAAATTCACCCGGGGTGCTGTGCACAGCCCTCTATAACTGCAAGTTCAGATAATTAACACTTACTTGCACTAGTTAATAGACCAATGTAAAACTAGCATTCCAATGATACATGTGAGAAGCATTTGTGCCCCAAATTTGACAGTGAGGTGAGATTCAAAATTCAAGTCCGAGACTTAAGCTTACAGAATCACAGGGCTGCTGATGCCATGGGCGGCAATCTGAGGGATAGCCCCGGGCGCCACGAGCTCTAGCTACACCTCTGGCTTCCTTCAAATCACCCTGTTCCTTAGAACAAACTTCATACTTTTCAAGGACTTAGAAAAATCACTGGAATACTTATAGAAAGGTAAGACATGTTATGCACATGCATAAAAACGTAACATGCAGAATTTCCGTTGGTTTGAAAATGATTGTATAGAATTCTGAAGTAATCTTGCATTTTTTTGCACATGCAGCTTTCCCCATGTTTGTAACTCCGCCAAATGCATGTTTACTCCGGAAGAAGCCCCTTCGCCCACCTCCATTAATTATGAGTCTTTCCCTATGCAATTCTCTCACTCACACAAGATTACATGTGTGTCCTCTTCACATTTGAGAGTTTAAATTATGCTACTACTGATTTTGTGAATTAGGATTGGGGGGTTTGCCTCCTAAAATTGATATTTTATTACATCTAACTAGAATTTAAATGCACCGATACATTTTAGATTGTGTTTCCTTGTAGACAGAGAAATTGAAACCAGGATGACTTGAATTTCACAACTTCTATTTTTTTCAAATTATATCAGCTTCTCAAATCTCAGAGATGGCGAAATTGAAAAATAAATGTGCTGGAAAAGATCCTACTTATTACAAAGAACAGTGGTCCCTATGTGCATTAAATATACAGTCCAAAATAATCATATACCCAATCAGTAATATGTCTTCTGTCCGTCCGGACAGGATTTAATAAATTCCAAATCAAAAAGATAAAATATTTTACGAAAAAAGAATGTCAAGTGGGCACAGCCGTGACCCTCAACATACAAGACAAAACAACAGAAAAGCAATGTAAACAAGGCAAGGGAATAAGTCTGCGTACTTGTACTTCAGTAAGGCAGGCATAAGTTACAGGAAAACACTCCATTGCATTTTGTAATTTTAGACACAGATAATATGCATATGGGGTTTAGAGGTCGACGACGTTTCGATGCCTATAAAAATAGAGGCATCATCATCAGGACAAGAATTGGCACTATTGTTGTCTTGAACACAAAGCAATATAAGGTGCCTTTCAATTACATTTACTTATACATTAATGGTTACAATGAAGAAAAAAGGGGGGAAAAAACAGAGAGACCAAGAGTTAGGTTCAATACATGAAAATAATTAAAGGCATGTCTCAGTGATCCTTTGGTGGTGAACCAATATAAGTGCTTGTGAATAAGGCACGTAAATAAGGCACGCGTAAAAAGTGAAAAAGGTGAGACAGGTAAAGTATTAAAATATTGCCGTCGTGCTGAGTGACCCTGGACTAGCTGATGAATCAATTGCTCAACCAGAGCGAGCGCAAAATGGCAATATGGGAATTTAAAAACCGGGCGGAAAACACAGTGAGTCCGGTTGTGAAACGTGGTTTTGTCAGGCTACACGTACCGCGATATTTAAGATTGCATATAATGCGGGCAAGGGAGTGCTTGATATCACATGGTGAACTGGAGCATGCTGGCACGGGTGGCGAGGAAGTGTGCTAGTACCTACTTGATACAAATGAAACCGCTCCCCGTTATATCAAATCAGACGATCTGGCGGAGCTTAAGGGTTTGCTCGGCAGGTCTAAGGATGCAAATACGTAGAAGTGCGGCCCGTTAGAAATGAAGAGGCATTTTAATCGGCAGTAGGAAAAAAGTAGACAGAGTGTCTAAAAGATCCTACAACTGAACTTGCCTGGGAGATCGCCCCTCAGCAACTGCTCACCCTTAATCCAGCAGCTCCAGAATTTTTTTTTCACTTTCTATGCGCTTTACAAGCTCACCAATTACATTAGACAAGGAAACATTCATAGGTGCAGATTTACAATTACTGGCGCATCCCGGCAAATTAGCAGGGATGCGTCAGTAATTGTGCGCCATGCCTCCGCCACCCATGGTGCGCCGCGTTTACAATGCGGTGCACCATAGGGCAAAAACCGGCCAAGATGCGCCACGCATCTGCGCCTAAAGGTAGCGCATTGCTGGAGTTGCGTCGCAAGCGGGACGCAGCTCCAGCAATGCTCTAGGGGTCCTATCTCCCCAATGCTGCGTCAAGCCTTACGCCTGCTTCAAGCAGGCGCAGGGTTTTGACGCAGCATTGGCCTAAAAGTGACTGAGTGAAATCTTGTAGATTTCACTCAGCCACTTTTAGGAGGCGTTCCAGGGCAGGAACGCCCTCCCCTGAGCCGGAACGACTCCTGATGGTGCAGGGCTTCACAACGTGACGCATCTCCCAGATGCGTCACGTTGTTAATACCCCGCACCATGGCGCATCTTTTGCGCTGCCGCTGCGTCACAAAAGTGACACAACGGCGGCGCAAAAGAGGCGCAAGGGGCTTGTAAATCTGCCCCATAGTTTTTAGGTACAAGGAAATGAAGAGAATTGCCCCGGAGTCACGGGAGGATGAGCTGCTGCTGAAACGCCAACCCGATTCTCTAGTTTGAAAATCAGCAGCCCTGGTCAGAGAGTCACATTCTCTTCTACTTCATTTTCTTGCATTATTTTTAATGTAGCAGTGCAGAAATTACAGTAGCGGATAAAGGAGAGCCTAACCAAGTGGCAGTTATTGTGTTTCCACACTGCCACTTAGTTGTCTGGTAAAACAGTCACCTTCCCCCTGGTGTCCAGTTTGTGTACGGTGAGACATAGGCTGCATGGAATGCAGGGGGGTGGGCCTTCCAAAACTATGTTCAACTCTGGCTATGTCAGGGTACTGCACGCTTGACAAAGCTAGAAGGTGCAACTTTAACCGACTACGAAAGCACAAATTTAAATGGTTTCCAATCAGCACCCAGAAAACCTTCATACACACCCTCGTCACATGCAAGCTAAACTGCAGGCACATCCTATATGTCTGGATCAACAAAAAACTCAACTAAAGGCTGCTGACCATTCAAAACTCAGCAGCCAGAACCACTCTTAATCTCCCATGCCTAAATCACATCACCCCACACCTGAAGGATCTCCACTTGCTCCCCCAACACTAGAGAGCACATTTCAAACTCCTCACCCACACTTTGAAGGCACTACATACAAATAGTCCAGCATACCTTAGCAATCGCATCTGCTTTCACAAAGCTTGCACACACCTTAACTTATCTGAACTTCTACTTGTACACATTCCATGCATATAGAAATCTATTTCCGCCGGTTAAGCCTGCTCCTACATTTCTCCTAAAGGGTGGGATGACCTGCCATTACAGATATGAACCTTTTCTTTACTTCTTGTTATCCACAAGATGCTGAAGACCTGGCTTTTCTAGGAGTCCCAATAGGCCTTAGGTTTGGGTGATAATGAGCTCTAGAATTCTGCGTAATATAACTTAACAATTAAAACTTTATCTCCCCTAGTTCAGACTTATGCAGGGGTCCATCCTTGACTCACTAAATCAGGACTAAACTCCCATTCTGGCATCCGGTTGAACCACAGCTTTGGCGGTCATCTGGCAGACACCGTGGTGGCAGTGGCACTGGAGGACTGCCAAAGCCATACTAAGGCCCTTAATCTCTTGTTTTCAAAGCAGTACCAGTCACTGTATATTTGTCTTTGTGTGTTAAATTTATAGTGGGATTCTCTCCCAAAAGAAGTATGTTGCCAGAAGGATTAAAAGTCTTTGGCAAAGCCACAGGTCTAGTCTAAGAGAGCTTCTGGCTTTGGCAGTGTTTATTTAGCCGTGTTGTACAGCAGCATAAAGTAAATTGAACAAGTACTGGCCACCACTTCCTAGAAAAAACACAATATCCACAGCAAATGTACCTTTCTCGATCAACAATTTGGGTAATGACTGCCATGAAGGAGTTGGCAAACAAACAAAAGGAGTACCTTCATGAAATGGGTGTAAAATGACAACAACAATTCTAAAACTTGCCTTTTTAGTGTAAAGTAAGGTCAAGCAAAATTATATTTTGCCAGTAGCACTAAACTCCTTTCACAATCACTGCTAACATGAACACTATCCACTTGGGAGCTCCATCTGATGCGTACCCCACCATGTCTTCATAAAAGGACCCCTATCTCTAAGCAAAGCACTAACACTCATCCTCAACACCACCATCAATTCAGCCACATTTCCAAACAATTGGAAACAAGCACACCATATTGCCTATGCTCAAGAAACCCAGCCATGCTTTCCAACTACAGACCCATCTCCACGCTCCCATACCCGACAAAGGTCTCAGAAAACTAATCAACTAACACATCACCAACTACCTCAACATTCACTTGCTCATCGATGCCATGCACTCCAAATTCATGCCAAACCACAGTACAGAATCAGCACTCATCGCTCCCACAGACGACATTCTCCTTATCCTTTACAGAGAAGACATGGCAGCACTCTTTCTCCAGAATCTCTCTGCAGCATTTGACATAGTCTCACACCCCATCCTCATCATGCACCTGTATGAGATTGGTATTCCAGGACCCCCTCTCCACTGGATCTGCTCTTTGTTAATGGATTGAACACAAGCTGTACCCCTGGCACCTTGCTCCTCGGAAGCCCATAAACTTGCCTGCAGAGTGCCTCAAGGTTTATCTCTCAGCCACACTTTCTTCAACACATTCAATTGGGAGCAGGTGGGAATGTTGAGTTTCTTGTCTTAAGGATTGTGATTTAAAACCCTCTTTAATGGTAAAGTCAGATTTAAAATCACAATTCTTAAAATACCACTTTTAGGAAGTTGTCATTTTCTTGCCCTAAGCATTTGGTGCCTGCAGCCTGCATCCTGGGTCACATGACTAGGTGTAGATGGTAGTTGTTGTTTGTATATTACTCCCAGACAGTGAGACAAAGGGAAGGCAGATAATGGCAGGATGGGCCATCTCTGACTTGATGAGGGGGAGGAGCTGTCACCTACCATACTTCCAGATCACAAAGGCACTGTCTGAGCACTCCCACAAAGGGTATTACACTAATCTTTTTGAACACAGACAAGCTTGGCCCAGGGCAAAGAGGCAGAAAATTCATACATTTCTGGGGTGGTGGGGATGGAAACCTCCAGAACCTTTTCCTACTTCAAAGTGGGGACCAGATATACATATTTGACCCTCAGACCCAACTCCTCAGTACACCTCTGGTCCTGTGGAAGATTCAGAAAGACTGCTATGCTGCCCTGAAAGAATGACTACTACTCTGTTGCCCTCCTGCCCTGCTGCCTCCTGCCCTTCTGTCTGATTAAAGGATTGGACATGCATCTTGATCACAGGGCTACCATAGTGACTCTAAGAGCTAGTTGGTTGGCCTCCTGACCAGAACCTCAGGGACAGAAAAGGCTCAACCACCTTGAACTCAGCACTTGGACTCTGCCTACTGTGAGCTCATCTCCCTCCCAAGTGGTGCCATCCAAGTCCTAGACCCTTGGAAGTGTAGGCCCAGCTGTGGTCCTGTGAGCAGAACCGATGTAGCGCGACGCATCTCTTCACAGCAACTTTATAACCACCACAGTGCGATTTATCCCCGAGGCCAAGCCAGGCATCATAGTCTCCTTGGGACTGTTGCTGCGTGATGCATCCTCATCTCAGGACTCCACATTTCAGGCCCATAACTTCTTCAGAACCGCTGGTGTACAATGCATCTTTGATGAAGGACTTCACTACGCAAGCCAATCATTGATAGCATCCACAATGACAACGCTGGACTCCACATCACAGCACCACAGCCTCCACAAATCTGTGCCATGCACCCTTGATAAATTAGATCTGGCAACGCTCCTCAAACAAGAATTTAAAGAACTTTGTTCAGTAGGCCTAACTTGTTCCCAGTATCCTGCACCCGCTCCATCTCAGTCAGTCTGAACTTCTGGGTGTGTGCAACAAGATGAACACAGTCGACGCTTTGTGCTTCTAGACACTATTTTCATTAAAATCTTTGAAATTTTCATATCTCTAGTTCTCCTAATTGTATTTTTGTAGTTTTGATCTCAAATACTTTAAAATGTTTTGCTCTATTTTCTAAATTGGTGTGGGATTTTTCTTGTGTTGTGTTTTCACTTTATTACTTTTTGATGAGGTTCATAAATACTTAGGGGCAGATTTATGAGGCACTTGCGCCACGTTTACGCCGCTGTTGCGTCACGCAAGGCGGCGTAAACGTGGCGCATCCCTATGAACGATTTACAACGTGACGCATCTAGGCAGATGCGTCACGTTGTTAAGCCCTGCGCCGCTTGTGGGCGTTCCGGCGCAGGGTGGGCGTTCCGGGGCAGGTGCGCCTCACAAAAGTGGCTGAGTGAAATCTATAAGATTTCACTCAGTCACTTTCAGGCCAATGCTGCGTCAAAAGCCTGCGCCTGCTTGAAGCAGGCGTAGGTCTTGACGCAACATTGTGGAGATGGGGCACCCCCGAGCCTTGCTGGAGCTGCGTCGCGCTTGCGACGCAACTCCAGCAATGCGTCACCTTTACGGCACAGATGCGTCCCGCATCTGTGCCATTTTTGCCCCATGCTGCGCCGCATCATAAATGCGGCGCACCATGGGTGGCGGATCTGTGGCGTACTGTGGCGCATGTTAACTGGCGCATCCCTGGGGATGCGCCAGTTAACATAAATCTGCCCCTTAGTTTACACATTGTAAGTTAAGCCTGACTGCTTTCTGCCAAGCTACCAGAGTGTTAAGCACAGGTTAATTTGAGGTTTGCTTGTGACTTCACCCTGACTGAAATTGTGGTTGGTGCTTCAGTAATGTTTCACCTCTCTCAACCAGTAACAACACTCACACACACATCCAAGGCTACAAAATTCAGGCCCCATCTACCTGAACAACAACATTTCCTCTGCGGGATGCTTACTCACACACATTCAAGTATGCAAAGAACCAGATCAGGAGGATGGGCATTTTCGTACGTCACTCCTAAAGCATGACACCCCCCCATTCCACATCAGAGCTTCATGTTCTCTTCTTGAATTCTGTGAGAAGCAGAAAACCTGACTTTTCAATTAACCAATATTCCATAGGAAAGGTTACGCACACACATCTGCTCAGTGCCAGGATACCCCGTTAGATGATAGTCCATTTGACTAATATACATAGCACATTAAGAGTTTGTCTAACATTCAGAATAGCAAGGACAACTATGTAGGTCTATAATACTCACATTTTCTGTCTCTACTCTGTTTTCTGTCTCTTTTTTTCAAAGTGTTTTTATTACTTTTTCCAAAAATGAATGCCATGACAAAAAAAGAACATAGTATGTTGAGTAGACATTTGCATAAGGTACTGCAATGACAAATATAATACAAACAGTCAAATAACAATGCAGGTTCACACGAGGAGAGGTACAAGCAGTTCTACTTTTTATAGCAGGCTAGTTAACAGATCATCTGTCCTAGCTGTGGGAGTTTTTCAGTCAGTGTGCTCAGGATAGAGTAGCAAACAGGAGCGGAGCAGCTGCTAAATGTTCTTTGGTCGGGAAGCCAGGGGCAGCAACATTGCATAAATATCGCTACGGGTGTCACAGTACATGAGATCTCTCAGCCAGGCTTTCACTGTTGGCAGCGCAGGCCCACCTCAATGCAAGGAGATCTACCTCTTGGGCAACAGTAGGGCAATAGCAGTAAAGCTCCGAAACCCAGCCCCTAGAGGATGAACAAATCCCAGCAGTGGAAGCAGCGAGAGGGGGTCAGCTCCGATTCCACCATCAATGCCAGGTGCTCAAAGAGCACCTCCCAGAACGCAACTACGGCGGTGCAATTCCATGCTAAATGAATAAAATCAGTGTGCACAGCTGCACACCTGACAATTGCCAGGCCTAGCCGTGTCCATTTTTACAACAAGTTTGGGGGTAACATAAGCTCTATGTATGTATTTACAGAGGAGAAGTTTGTGCGTGTTGGTTCAGAACAATATGACCACATCTTATCTGTCAAAGGATGTCTCATGTCTCCGTGCCCAGCCACCCACATTCCCCCACCCACTTCCGACGGAGCGTCTGGGAAAGGAGATACAATCAGGAGAACAGGTGCATGTTGCCAGGCAATATAACTATTGTAGATAGGGGAGGGAATTTCCACAGCTCGACTGTTAAGGAATGTAGCGCGGCGACCAGTGAAGTTTGCGTCCTGTATATTAGAAACTTCTCTAAAATAGATATGTTGCGGCCTACCACTATACCCAGAGGTGTAGCTAGAGCTCGTGGCGCCCGGGGCTATCCCTCAGATTGCCGCCCATGGCATCAGCAGCCCTGTGATTCTGTAAGCTTAAGTCTCGGACTTGAATTTTGAATCTCACCTCACTGTCAAATTTGGGGCACAAATGCTTCTCACATGTATCATTGGAATGCTAGTTTTACATTGGTCTATTAACTAGTGCAAGTAAGTGTTAATTATCTGAACTTGCAGTTATAGAGGGCTGTGCACAGCACCCCGGGTGAATTTTTTAAAATACTTTCAAACATATTTGTCATCCTGCCTGACTATGACCGCTATGGGTGTCTCACAGGCTCTACCGAGGCTTGCCCAGCAACCATGCTTTCGCACATGCGCTCACTGTGGCGGCTGGAGTCCGTGAGTCAGCTGACTCTAATGAATTTATGGTATTGGCCCGAGGCAATTGAGATTTGTGTTAGGGCCTCTCACACCCTATTATAGTCTGGGCCCAGGTCCCATGTGGGACAGAGAGAGCAACATGGAGTTTAGTGATTCTTCTCTCCTGGTTTATTATTTGAGCTCTCTCCAAATAGCCGCAATGCCACATGTTCACAGACAGGTACTCTCATCAGTGTGCGTTGTGACTGTCACTCGAGGCAGACTACTTTTGCACTTACCTGAGTGAATATGGATCTGATGATGGGGTGTTGGATTTAGGGGTCTTTCAACACCTGCTGTGCTGCAGGCTTTAAACAGCAATGCAGGTGGACTGAAGACCAAGCCGCTTCTGTGCCATGGGCAGAAAAACAAAATGCAACCTTTGCTTGAAGTGTTGTCTGGTGTATTTACACTTGGTGTGTAACTTCTCACTCGCTGTGCGACACTAGAGATATTTATGCCAGGACATCAAGGCAATTTCAAAAAGGGGGTGGTGATGGACAGAGTATCTGAGTTAATCAGAACACTCCTACCCAGTCAACAGATCAGGGCTTGATCCATCACCGTTTTTTAGCTCACTGCACCATCCCAGTTCAGAACCTGGCTATATGCAAATTAGTCTGTCCCTGGCCCAGTGCATCATGGGAACAGGGCAGACCAAACTACCAAGCCAATTCTTCACTGGAAAGGAAACAAGCTTCCGGGGACCGGTTTCTGGCATTACAGCCGTCTTCGGCCCGGCTTGCTTGATTCCTGATGGTGCAGTGAGCAAGGGTCTCATGTCTGAGCATACCCTTCCACACTTATGGTGGCCAAAATAATTTCAAAAAGGGGGTGGTGATGGACAGAGTATCTGAGTTAATCAGAACACTCCTACCCAGTCAACAGATCAGGGCTTGATCCATCACCGTTTTTTAGCTCACTACACCATCCCAGTTCAGAACCTGGCTATATGCAAATTAGTCTGTCCCTGGCCCAGTGCATCATGGGAACAGGGCAGACCAAACTACCAAGCCAATTCTCCACTGGAAAGGAAACAAGCTTCCGGGGACCGGTTTCTGGCATTACAGCCGTCTTCGGCCCGGCTTGCTTGAATCCTGATGGTGCAGTGAGCAAGGGACTCATGTCTGAGCATACCCTTCCACACTTATGGTGGCCAAAATAATTTCAAAAAGGGGGTGGTGATGGACAGAGTATCTGAGTTAATCAGAACACTCCTACCCAGGCAACAGATCAGGGCTTGATCCATCACCGTTTTTTAGCTCACTGCACCATCCCAGTTCAGAACCTGGCTATATGCAAATTAGTCTGTCCCTGGCCCAGTGCATCATGGGAACAGGGCAGACCAAACTACCAAGCCAATTCTTCACTGGAAAGGAAACAAGCTTCCGGGGACCGGTTTCTGGCACCCTAAGCGTGGAAGGGTATACTCAGATGTGAGTCCCTTGCTCATTGCACCATCAGGATTCAAGCAAGCCGGGCCGAAGACGGCTGAAATGCCAGCAACCGGTCCCCGGAAGCTTGTTTCCTTCCCAGTGTAAGAATTGGCTTTTGTAGTCTGGTCTGCCCTGTTCCCATGATGCACTGGGCCAGGGACAGACTAATTCGCATACAGCCAGGTTCTGAAACTGGGATGGTGCAATGAGCTAAAAAACGGTGTTGGATCTAGCCCTGATCTCTTGACTGGGTGAGAGTACTCTGCTTAATTCAGAGACTCTGTCCATCACCACCCCTTGTTGTAAATAATTTTGTCCACCCTAAGCGTGGAAGGGTATACTCAGATGTGAGTCCCTTGCTCATTGCACCATCAGGTTTCAAGCAAGCCGGGCCGAAGACGGCTGAAATGCCAGAAACCGGTCCCCGGAAGCTTGTTTCCTTCCCAGTGTAAGAATTGGCTTTTGTAGTCTGGTCTGCCCTGTTCCCATGATGCACTGGGCCAGGGACAGACTAATTTGCATACAGCCAGGTTCTGAAACTGGGATGGTGCAATGAGCTAAAAAACGGTGTTGGATCTAGCCCTGATCTCTTTACTGGGTGAGAGTACTCTGCTTAATTCAGAGACTCTGTCCATCACCACCCCTTGTTGTAAATAATAGGACATCAAGGCAGGCTCTGGTAATGCTCATGCCACTACAACTCTGAATGCCTCATGTGCACCCAGCAATACCCCTTCTACATTGGTGGGGTCCAGTAAAGATCTGTGTTCTCTACTAAACTGTTGTCTTGTATTGTCAGTGGCTCTTATTGAACAACTTCGCTCCCGCGTTCTACAGCCTAACCGCAGGTCCTTGCTCTTTTTGGTGCTAATTCTTAGCGGAGTCATGTGACCTGCTTACTAGAGGTCCATAGCTATCATTTTAATTATAGTCAGCTGCAGTAGGCGTTTGCAGCAGTTTTAGATCTTCTAAGAGTTTTTCTTTGCTCCAATGGGTCTAATTTCTGATATTTATGTTTCCTCATCTTCATTGCTTGATTTTTGCTCGCAAGAAATTGTCAAATATCACTCATAACCACACTGAAATTATGAACATGTCACACATAGCAATCTGAAACCTTGGCAGCTATGGATGGCACGTGTCATGATGAAATTTGCTGACTGCGTAACTTGGTTAGTCCCCCCCACTTCAATTTATAGGACTTGTGCCCACGGCCCAGCCACTCACCAAAGATCCTTTCCTCCCCTCGTGACAACTGTTTAGCTCTTACCTTCCTCAGGCTCCAGTATGCCACAGTGGTGGCAGGGTCTCTACCGAAGGGGTGGGTTCTGCTGCAGTCTGCAGCAAATCGCTCAGACACTGCCACTGCCACAGACTCAACTCATAACTGCCAAGATTTCAGATTGCTATGTGTGACATTTTCATAATTTTAGTGTAATTATGAGTGACATTTCAATGACTAGGAGTGGCCCTTTCGCGCAAGCAAAAATCATGCAATGAAGACTATGGAAACATCTAAATATCAGCAATTACAGACATATGACCAACAAGAAACTCACCCATCGCCTCCCCCGCCCGGGAGGGGCCCAGTGCAGAGAGAGCAGCGAGAGCCAGCCTTGGCTGGTAAAACTGTCACGCACTGACCCGTAGTCTGTGAAGATAAACCCAGTTAGTCAAGTCACCCATGATAAAGATGAGGAAACAGGATGAGGAGACAGAGCAGCCCTGCAGATTTACTGTGCTTAAATCAGATCTGCAGATAAACCAGGCTTACTCAGAAGGATGATGAGACAGAGCAGCCCTGCCTGCAGAGTTTAAACTAAATTGATTGTGTGTGACTGAAATAATTTATCAGAGATGATCAGACTGTGCGTGCAACTCCTAGGTGGCGATGACAAGCACTAATTATTAAACTGTGCATAGCTGCCAAGGTTTCAGATTGCTATGTGACATTTTCATAATTTCAGTGTCATTATGACGGCATACAGTTGAATAGGAGTGACGCTTTCTTGTGTGCAAAATCAAGTAATGAAGATGAGGGAAACGTAAATATCAGAAATGACACCAATTTGAGCAACAAAACACTAAGGAGATCTTAAAACTTCTGCACAGCAACAGGAAAGGAAGGGAACTAACTTCACACGAGGGCCGGTAGTGATAAATGAATGCAAAATTGACAGTAAGATTTAACCGGTTTCATATTGAACTAAAAGAGCTCATGACGAAGTGCAGCACAGCTCAGACCAGCGTAAGTGTTGTGCACGACCCCAACTGGGCAGGTGACAAGGGAAATTAAAAGAAAGATGTTTTCATGTAAATGCACCCACTGGTGAAAAGTGACATGCCAACACCAGCTGCATTACTATCGATTCCATAGGCCAAGTAATGCATGTCGTTTTAAAATCGTCACGCAGCACTCCCAAGGCTAAAGTTTACTTAAATGTCACAAAAATACATGGTTTACTGACACAATTAAAAACTTAGCAAAATAAATAGTAAATTATAAAGCAGGAGGCATATTTCTGGCTTACCTGAATGGAAAGCTAAGTTCAAAGTGCTGATAACGCGGTCTGTGTACTGTCGGCACATGGATTAGACCAGTGTAGCATGTAAGTGGCAGCCAGCCACTCGCTTACAATCCCACTGCCCTGTCCCTCAGGCGCTCCTCGGGGTCTGACTGTGTTCATTGGAGCGTGGCCGCTCGGTGAAACGTGTCACGGTGCTGCAATGAACCCACACTCTCCACAGGCCTCCCGGGGCTGGGTCTGTGCCGACTTCAGTTTCCACTGTGTATCTCCTGGACTCAGCTCTAGCCCAACTATCGAGCGAGCAGGGCGACTACTACCGTGATCCAGAGCCGACGCCTACTCCAGGGGTGCATTAAAGTAGGCCTCTCTGTCCCAGGCCTGTGACTGTGGGAGCGGGCGCACTTTAGATTGCTGTTAAGGCCTTCGGGGCAGCAGGAAGGAGAGGTTAACGGCGCACTGGGGCCACCGCGAGGAGCTGCATTTGAGACAGCTCTTGGCCGCCCGCACCTACTGCGGCCCATCGATGGAACACAGGTGTCAAAGGCGCTGTTTCAGCGCTTTGAACAGATTGCCGGTGATAGGGAAAAATGGAAGTTCAAGTTGTGTTGACGGACACTCACGTAAAGCGTCATTGCTGCCGTGCTGCTGCACTACGTTTCAGCGCGCGAGGGCTGGCCAAACATTATGCCCAGGGCCGTCATTGGTAGAGCTTTCACGCACTACAAGATTGACGGCCCTGGGACGGGATGGGAACCACAAAAGGGGTAGATACTAGGTCGCTTAACTAGCAGGTGTGCTTGCTGTTCACGTGGGGGCCGTGCAGCACTGGCGGTAGCCATTATATGCACAAATAAATGATAAAGGCCGCCGCCCCAAAAATAGTGCCGCCTGGGGCGGACCGCCCCCCTCGCCCCCCCCTAGCTACGCGGGTGACTATACCCGCCACTGGACGCACCCGCCCATCCTGGAACATATCTCCTATGGCTCGAAGGCGGTATCGGATGAGCGTATGCTGCGCCAGAGTTTCAGTGGCCGGGAGTAGCCATGGAATATTGAGTTGTGGTAGGTGCAGAGAGTAAAGGCAATCGGCCTTCAGGTATCTATGGAGCCTTTCCCAAGCCCAGCATGTGGTTTGCAATGTCTGTGGGTGTCCTCGCTAGGCCAAGTGGAAGGATGGTGGAAAGGGGAGAGGGGTGTGCCTGCAAATGTTCAGGCTTCAGATACTGCAGCCGTGCATCCGGATGGTAGCAGAAGTAGGCATAGTGTGTCTGTGCTACCAGGTAATATCAGTACAAATCGGGCACTCCAAAACCGCCTCGCACAAAGGGCATTGTGAGCGTCTGCCACCCATCCCGGGCCTGCCCTCAGGCCCAAATTAGTTGCATCAACATACTCTGGAGATTGGCAATAAATATAGTTGTGAGTGGAATGGGAATATTTAAAAACAGGTAGAGGAAGCGAGGCAGAATGACCATTTTAATAATGGTTATCGTACTGGCAATAGATAGTGGGAGCCCTACCCAGCGGTCAATCTGCATCAATAGGCAATCTATAGCAGGACCATAATTGAGGCGGAGGACTTCTGATGCTGTACGGTGTTGTAAAATACCAAGATATCTAGAAGGGTTGTTGCACCACTGCAAGGGGAAGTGGGGTAGCTTCCCTTAAGGGAAAGACCTCATATTTGGCCAAATTAATGACAAGACCCGAAAAGCCACCAAAGCGAACCACCTCACTAATTAGTGGAGAGAGATTTGTAGCAGGGTTGCGCACAAATAAAATAATGTCATCCGTATATAGAGAGGCCAAAAGGGGCCCCTGATGAAATCTGAGTCCCCGCTGGAAATGGCGCTCTTGGAGATGTGACCCCAGCGGGTCCATCGCTATGATGAAAAGAAGGGGAAATAAGGGACAACCCTGCCGGGTGCCCCGTGATAAGGGAAACTAGTTTGTGAGCTCTCCGTTAACGCAGAGCCGCACCGCAGGGTTAGTGTAGAGGAGGCGGACAAGAGCGCAGAAGTTATGAGGGAAGCCCAATTTCTCAAGTGTTGCATAAATGAAAGACAGCTCCCGCGAGTAAAACTCCTTTTCGGCATCCAATAAGAATATTGCTGCAGAAAGGCTAGGCTCAATTTGATTAATAACTGCGATCGCCTCTCATATCTCACTTTTGAAGACAGCATCAGTTGGTAAACGCCAATGTCTGTGGGGCCTTATACTGGGCAAGGTCACTGATATCAGCAACTGTGAATGGTCCGATAGCGTGCGGGGTAAATAGTCTAGTAATTGCGCGTTAATCAAGAGATCCGGATTTAGGTACCAGTGGTCTTTACGAGACAAAGAGACAAAGGGGCATATCATCAAGGGGGTTTATCTCTGCTTTTTTGGCTTTAAAAGCCAAGAAAGCGGAGATAAAATTATCTCCCTATTACCTAGCTGTCGCTAACACCAGTTAGCGACAGCTAGTAGGTGATAGCGACCATCTTGGGCCCCACTTTGCTTGTCAGTGATATTTATCACTAATGACATGCAAAGTGGGCGTGCCAAGATGTTAGCGACTGGAAACAGTCGCTAACATCGCTATCTCCTATTACCAACTTTTGGAGATATTCGCGCTAAGCGCAAATATCTCCAAAAGCTAACACCTGCCCTGAGCAGTTCTTAGCCATGTTATCCAATGAGAGGTGGATAACATGGCTAAGAGCATTAGCTCGGTAATGCATGAATATCGCTGACTTTTCAGCGATATTCATGCATTTCGGCCGTTTTTTATCGCATTTGCGATAAACCTTGGTAATACCAAGGTTTATCTGTGGTAAAAATCACCGCAACTCAGCGGTAAAATTTTGTCTCTAACCAAGCAATAGCGATAATTATCACTATTGCTTGGTAATATGCCCCAAAGTATCTTGAGACTTCTAGCTCCTTCGTGGAGTGTGTTTTGGTGCCATGGCCTGAGCCGTTGATGTCAGAAGTGGGTTGCAGAGTGAAGTTGAAATCACCTCCCAATACGATGGAGTCAACAGGAATACCAGAGATGCATGCAGATATGTTAGCGAAGAAGCCTGCCACATCTATGTTAGGAGTGCAGACATTAATTATAGGGAGCTGCTTTGCTCCCAAACTCCCCCCCATCAGCAGATATCTCCCATCAGGGTCCTTAATTACTGTGTGAACTGTCAAAGCCAATGTTTGATGTATCAGGATACCGACCCAACAAGACTGGGTGCTGTAACTGGCCCCCCAGGCAGCTGCGAAACGGTTGTCAGAGCACGGAGCATAGTGGGTTTCCTGTAGCAATGCTATAGGTATTTTGTGCCTGGCTAGATAGGCTAAGACTTGCCCACCCTTGCAGGGATTGGACAGACCCCTTACATTCCACGTCCTGCTGTGCAACCCCAAGGCCACCACCCCCCACCCCGTCTAGCTAGCGTGGGCACAACGGTGCATAAATTAGAACATCAATGTGTGTAGTGCTAATAAGCCAGCTAGTGTGTGCTGTGATGACCTGCTAAATACAAACAAACCATAAGTTATATACAAGAAAAACTCCCTTTCCACCGACCCCCACCCACATTGGTTAACCACCCAACCTGTATCTGGTGAATCCCAATATCCCATTATCCCAGAGCAGGCCGCTTTGTATAACATTGATCATGCATACAGTTTAAGCGATTGCAAGTATGATGGGGACTTTTGTATTGGTTTTACAGTTCACTGTTTGGACTTTTAACATACTATTGAAGAGTGAAATATTATTTCCCAAGGGGTGAGAACCCGCTTGACCTATGGTGGTTCCAAAAGTCGGAGGCCTCTGCACAACATGGCGTAACCGATGCCTGCCCCTCAGAGTTCGTTTAATGTCTTGGACTTTGCTCCGGGCATCTTGGACAACTGGTGTGAAGTCTGGATAAAATGAGAGTGGCATCCCCTGGATCTGAAGGTCTTCCATGTCTCTGGCTTTGCACAATATCACATTCAGGTCGCGATAGTTATGCAGTCGTGCTATAATGAGGCACGGGGCACTGGGGGCCAACCTGGGGGTGAGCAACTTGTGGGCTCGCTCGACCGCAAATGTGGTAGAAAAGTTCTCTCTTTCAAAGAGCTTCACCAGAAGCCGTTCCACGTACGTCTCCATGGGGCCTGTGTTGGTAGATTCAGCCACTCCAGCTAGTCTGAGGTTATTACAACGCGATCTTGCTTCAAGGTCTTCTGCCTTGGATGTTGTAATTTTTAAGAATGAAAACAAAACCACTGGGTATGGGCTCCCACCGGCATAGCTTGCCACAAGCATATAATGAACAGAAAAGGTGCCAATGCCGCTAATTTGAAACTCAAACTTTTGTTTCGTCAAAACACACGGGTGAGGCAATGTGTTTGTTGAATTTAATTCCACTTTTTTTATTTACTTTGGATTTTCAATTGAACACTTCTATTTCAATAACAATTTTTACATGTGTTGTACAAATATTAAAACCTGGTGTACATAACAATTATGCTATACATTTCTCACAAGAACCTTACTTATTTACAAAATAGTGCATCCTAATCAACATTCAATCTTCATTTATACATCAATCAACCCACTACAAACAACAAAAAACAAAACGTAAATGATTCGATAAATGCTGGAATAGTGATATTCACAACAAAAAGCCAATGTTAGTTTCACAACAAAATAAATGTGTGCAATTTTTTCTGCATCAATTATTAATTTCTTAATTTTAGGCTTCTAAGGAGTCTACGCGTTTCGAACTACCGTTATTTCGGAGTTCTCATCAGGACCATATCTCGCACTCGTCAGAGCAAGCTGGAATTGTTGTTAGAACCTCAGTTTGGAGGTGTTAGTTCACCCGTTTGGATTGGCCTGGCTCGCCACTGTCTAGTAGAGCAAGTCAGGCGCGTTGTATGTTTCTTTAAAGGTTCGCCGTCACTGTTTTGTGTTTTGAAAGACCGGGGCTGCCTGGCGTCTAAATCTGAGGCCATCCAAATGCTGACCTAGTCGTTTGCACTTCCTGGTCCGCATAGGACGCTAGGTCCGATTTAGACGCCAGGCAGCCCCGGTCTTTCAAAACACAAAACAGTGACGGCGAACCTTTAAAGAAACATACAACGCGCCTGACTCGCTCTACTAGACAGTGGCGAGCCAGGCCAATCCAAACGGGCGAACTAACACCTCCAAACTGAGGTTCTAACAACAATTCCAGCTTGCTCTGACGAGTGCGAGATATGGTCCTGATGAGAACTCCGAAATAACGGTAGTTCGAAATGCGTAGACTCCTTAGAAGCCTAAAATTAAGAAATTAATAATTGATGCAGAAAAAATTGCACACATTTATTTTGTTGTGAAACTAACATTGGCTTTTTGTTGTGAATATCACTATTCCAGCATTTATCGAATCATTTACGTTTTGTTTTTTGTTGTTTGTAGTGGGTTGATTGATGTATGAATGAAGATTGAATGTTGATTAGGATGCACTATTTTGTAAATAAGTAAGGTTCTTGTGAGAAATGTATAGTATAATTGTTATGTACACCAGGTTTTAATATTTGTACAACACATGTAAAAATTGTAATTTTTAAGAGGCATTTAATGCGATCTAGGTGCTTGGGCATGGCCGACTGCATGTCCTCCACTTCGGAGATGCGATTTTCTGCTGTATCAATGCGAGCCCCCTGCTGTTCCAGGCGACAGTGCATGGTGTCAAGCCGAGTTGCCAGGCCTTCAAAATGCACGTCTATGGCCCTAAAACTGGCGTGTAACTCTGCCATTATGTCACCACGTCCTCCACCTGAGGTTGGTCGGAGTCTGGTAAGTCAGTTGGGCCTGGGAGGTTACCTCGCCCAGCGTCATCACTGCTATCCCACCTCGGGGTTTTGGTGGTCTAAAAAGAGAGCTGCCGCTGGTTGAGGTCACCGCGGCTCATGATGATCAGAGGGGGACATGAAGATGGCCGCTCAACACGAGGATCGCTCTGGACTGGGTGGTTTGGTTGCCGGCAGGTAGAGATGCTACAGGTTCAGAGCAATAATGTAGGTTCTTGGGCATGATGAAGGAGCTGCCTCTTTACTGGCAGCCCAAAGAGGTGAGAACTCAGGTGCTGTCCAGCGCGCTACTTCGTCACTGCACCCTATTTATGTGAGGAGTAAGCCAAGCATGGGTGAGGAGCCTGTGGTAGCACTCTGATTGCTGCAACAGTCTTTCAACCCCGAAGAAGAGGATGTATTAAACAGTGAAGTGCCAGGGTAGGTTAGTATTAACAGTCCTCATTTTGCATTTATCCTCGTATGCTGGCCATCATGGAGATCTTTCCTCCAAGTGTAGCTATTTACTTAATAATATATCGGTGTTGGCGCCCCCTCAGGATCTATCACCGGGAGTCGGAGGATAAACACGATTAGGCCGTCAGTGGGAGCCAGCCTCATGACTCACCGCATGCAGATGTGATCAAGATTGATCCCGAAATGCCATGCTGCAAGGTCTACAGACCCGGGCCTCGATTTTCAGAGGAGCCTCGCCGCGCGGCCGCAGCCCCACCCTCAGGCTCACTCGTGACCCTTGGTTGTGTCAGACTGCTGCTGGTGTGGAGCTCCCTGCTGAGAACAGAGCCACCCGCAACCGCCCTGTCACGGTTTGATCATGCCACAGGGATTCCGACATCCGTGGCAGAGCCCAAGAGGGCAGAACTTGGTGTTGGGATGGAGCTAGGAAGCTTTTCAGGCATGGCTGCCCTGGAGAACCAGGATCAAGCTACCATCTTGGCGCCTGGTCATCCACACCCCCCTCTTTTTTCTGTCTCTTTGCTCCCACTCTCCTTCCCTCTCTCATTATCCTCTCCCCTTACTTCCACACTCGCTCTCTCACTATGTACAAGTCTCTTGCTTTTGTCTTCCTTTCCACTTGCTTTTGTCTTCCTTTCCACCATCTCTTCTCACCTCTTTCCTAAAGTGCCCTTCATAACATTTCTCTTAATATAAACAAATCTAATTATAGTTGTCTCTTATCTTCTTTTTCTTCACACCTCGACTTTGTAATCAAACTTCAAGTTATTGGATATCTTAGTCGATCAATGTCTGACACAGGTTCTAATCCAGACTGGGCTGTTTCAGACTTTGATCTTCAAAGACTGATAAAATGACCACCTAGGTCTGTGCATAATCTTTATTATGCAAGTGTAATCTCACCTAGACCTCAGTGACTAGGTGATCCAGAGCTCATGTGATTGCCTGTTTTCCTTATGCCTACTCCAATCATGCATCTTGACCCAAGGGTAGGTCGCTCCCCCTGCCTCGTGCAGCGCCACCAGTGCTCTCCGCCATCTGCCAGTTTTTTGCACTCTCTTTTCTCTCCACAGATTCCCCTTCGTTTTTTGACCTCTCTGTGTGCCTCTGTTCACCCTCTTTTTTCTCCACAGATTCCCCTTCGTTCTTTTGACCACTCTGCGTGCCTCTGTTCACCCTCTTTTCTCTCTACAGATTCCCCTTTGTTTTTTGACCTCTCTGTGTGCCTCTGTTCACCCTCTTTTTTCTCCACAGATTCCGCTTCGTTTTTTGACCTCTCTGTGTGCCTCTGTTCACCCTCTTTTTTCTCCACAGATTCCCCTTCGTTTTTTGACCACTCTGCGTGCCTCTGTTCACCCTCTTTTCTCTCCACAGATTCCCCCCTCACTCTTTTCCTGTCCCCCGCCCGCCACCCTTTCCCGCCGTTTTGCCCGCAAATCGGTCTCTTCCCCGCCTACCCTCCCGCCGCCCACCTCCCAGCTGACCCCTCCTCCCCCAGATACCCATAAATGGTGGCCGCGCGCAGCGGGCGCGCCGCCGGCGCGCCGAAGGCGTGCCTAAGGCAAGCCCATCTGCGCCCGTCCGCGCCCGGACCGCGCCCAGCGCCAGCACCCCTGGCCCCCACCGACGACAGACGATCCGTCACACCTACGACGCCGCCGCACTCAACGCACTCAATGCCGGCCGGAACCCCGCCTGCTACCGGGCCACCCCGAAACGCTTCCACGGACCCTTCACCTGCACAACCTGCAAGTTCACCTGCCTCCGAACATGCATCACACCCGCCAAGCGAAACCCCAGCACCGACCTCAAGTGCATCCTGCTCAACACCCGCTCCTTCCACAGACACGCCGTCGAACTCTGGAACCTGCTCAACACAACATCACCAGACGTCGCGTTCCTCACTGAAACCTGGATGAACGCCTCCTCAGCCCCAGACATCGCCATCGCCATCCCGGATGGATACAAGATCATCAGGAGAGACCGCGTCAACCAGACTGGGGGAGGCATCGCCATCGTCCACAAGAACACCATCCGCATTACGACCAACACCGACAACCCCTACACCGGCGCCAAACACCTCCACTTCCAGATTCACACCGACCCTAAGACGACCCTCAGAGGCACCCTCGTCTACAGACCCCCGGGACCACGTACACAATTCAGCGAAGACATCACGGACTTCATCAGCCCGCATGCCCTCCCCTCCGCCGACTACATCCTCCTAGGGGACCTCAACTTCCACCTGGAGGACAACAAGGACCGCAACACCGTCACCCTTCTGGACAACCTCGCCAACCTCGGACTCAAGCAACTGGTCAACACCCCCACCCACTACGCCGGCCACACGCTTGACCCCGTCTTCTCATCCAGCAAGCACATCGCCTTCAGCCACTCCTCCGGACTTCACTGGACCAACCACAGCTGCGTCCACTTCTACTTCAGAAAAACCACCACCCACCACCACCCGCAACAGGCTCCCCACAGAAGCTGGAGCAAGATCACCGCCCACCAGTTCACCACCTCCCTCAGCCAGAACCCACCTGCCAGCACACCGGACCCCAACGAAGCAGCCCGCAACTTCACGCAGTGGCTGACCGCCTGCGCCGACGACCTCGCACCACTGAAGAACCCTCCCAGCAAACCCAGAAGCAAGAAGGCCCCCTGGTTCACCGACGAACTCAAGGACTCCAAGAAGACCTGCCGCACCCTTGAGAAAGCCTGGCTCCTCGACCGGACCACTGACAACTTGACCGCCCCAAACACGCAACCCGCAAGCACCACCAGCTCATCTGCACCACCAAGATGAAATCACTGAAGGATCGACTGGACAACAACGCCCACGACAGCAAGGAACTCTTCAGCATCGTCAAGGAGTTCTCCAACCCCAGCACCGGCAACAACGACATCACCCCTTCACAAGATCTCTGCGACTCCCTCGCCTCGTTCTTCCACCGCAAGATTGCCGACATCCACAACAGCTTCGGCGCACCATCCTCGCACCCAACCGCCGAACCAACGCACCCCACCGCCACCCTCCGCACCTGGGCCGCAGTGACCACCGAAGACACAGCCCGCACGATGAACACCATCCAATCCGGATCTCCGACTGACCCCTGCCCCCACCACATCTTCAACAAGGCCGACTCCACCATCGCACCCCAACTCCGAGACGTCATCAACACCTCCTTCGACACCGCCACCTTCCCGGAGAGCTGGAAGCATGCAGAGCTCAGCGCCCTACTGAAGAAACCAACAGCGGACCCCACCGACCTCAAAAACTTCCGCCCCATCTCGCTCCTCCCTTTTCCTGCCAAAGTCATCGAGAAGATCGCCATCAGACAGCTTGCCGCCTTCCTCGAGACGAATGGATCCCTCGACCCCTCGCAGTCCGGTTTCAGAGCCAACCACAGCACTGAGACCGCCCTCATCGCAGCCACCGACGACATTCGAGCCCTTCTCGACAACGGGGAAACAGCGGCACTCATCCTCCTGGACCTCTCCGCCGCGTTCGACACTGTCTGCCACCGCACCCTAGCCCAACGCCTCAGCAACACCGGCATCCAAGAGAAGGCATTAAAGTGGATCATCTCGTTCCTCGCTGGAAGAACACAGAGAGTCCGCCTCCCCCCCGTTTCATTCCGAGGCCACCGAAGTCATCTGCGGCGTCCCGCAAGGATCATCACTCAGCCACACCCTCTTCAACGTCTACATGAGACCTCTCGCAGCCATCGCACGCCAACACAACCTCAACATCATCTCCTACGCCGACGACACCCAGCTGATCCTCTCCCTCACCAGACACCCCGACACCGCCAGAACCAACCTCCACGAAGGGATGAAAGACGTCGCCGAGTGGATGAAGAACAGCCGCTTGAAACTGAACTCAGACAAGACGGAAGTCCTAATCCTTGGACCATCACCCTCCGCCTGGGACGACTCCTGGTGGCCCCCAGCCCAGGGCACCGTCCCAAAGCCGACAGACCACACACGCAACCTGGGCTTCATCCTGGACTCCTCCCTCTCGATGACCAGACAAGTCAACGCCGTCTCCTCTTTATGCTTTCACACCCTCCGCATGCTCCGCAAGATCTTCCGATGGATCCCGATTGAAACCAGGAAGACGGTCACCCAGGCCCTCGTCACCAGCCGGCTGGACTACGGAAACACCCTCTACGCCGGAACCACAGCCAAGCTACAGAAAAGACTACAACGCATCCAGAACGCCTCCGCCAGACTCATCCTGGACATCCCTCGACGCAGCCACATCTCCGGCCACCTGAGGAACCTGCACTGGCTCCCCGTCAACAAGAGGATCACGTTCAGGCTCCTCACCCACGCACACAAATCTCTCCACAACCTGGGCCCCAAGTACCTCAACGACCGCCACGCCCACCCGCCAGCTATGGTCCGCCAGCCTTGCCCTCGCCGCCGTACCACGCATCCGAAGAGCCACCGCCGGAGGCAGCTCCTTCTCCTACCTGGCTGCCAAGACATGGAACTCCCTCCCCATCCACCTTCGGCTGACCCAGGACCACCTCGCCTTCAGGAGACAACTCAAGACCTGGCTGTTCGAGCAGTAGCGGCCCCCCTCCCCCAAGCGCCTTGAAACCATTCCGGGTGAGTAGCGCGCTATACAAGTGTTTTGATTGATTGATTGATTGATAACACAGCAGCCTTAGTTCAAGCATATATGTGTTGCAGCAACCGCAGAACTGGACGTATTGCACGTCCCTGGGACAGTGCAATTTACAGAATCTGGACAGTGGACCTTCACTACTGGTATGTAAGATCATTCCATGTGCAAACAGTTACTGAAAAGTGGGATCTGTAGATGAAAATCACTGTAAGATCCTGATTATCAGATGTCAGTCGCCACTGTATATTAATTATTAGGACCACTTTTCCATAGGAAAATAATTTTTCTTCCACCTTAGCTCCTAACTGGAAAGTATTGGGGTAATTTGTCAATCAGGGGCCTAGTAAAAGGAGGTCCAAAACGTGTTCTCTCCATTCATTTTCACACAGGAAAATTAGATACAGCTAAAGTCAAAATGGCTGAATGGTATTACACCAAATTTGTCGGCAAGTTAGATCTTGGTCTTGGAAGCCTGTTATTTTAATTTGGTGTTAATCCATTCAGCAGTTTTTGAGAAATGTAGGCTTAAAAATGTTATTTATTTCACACTGCAAAGGATCTGCAGAGCCAACATATCTTGAGATAAGATCTGATTGGCTGCCACCACATCAACAAAGATGTGGTGGCCGCCATTTTAGGTCTCGGGAGTTCAGTACCCTGTCCAGGAAAAAAAGTGAAAACAAGATATAAGGTGGCATGGTACTAATGGCCTGCCCCTTATGCCTGCTGAGGAACCCCCTACTGGGGCCAAAAACGGCAAAAATAAAATTGACACCATGCATCCCTGGACGATCTGTGGTGGATCTGCAGATCCGCAACTCCAGTAAAAGAAAATGGCAGTCTCCCACCTTTAACAAGAAAACCGCCTTGGGCGGGGAGTGGCAACGCATCATTCTTTTAAGGGGAGGGGGGCATGCATCCCCCCTCCTAAAAGCATCTATAAGGCCTCAGGTACCCTATCCCTGGGGTCACTAATAATATAGTGGGAAAGAGGTAGCAAGATCACTCTCCCTGTGCCTCTTACCCTCATCCCAATAGACTATATATATAAGGGTAGAGAGGTGTATGCAGCCCCCTCCCCCAGCCTATCATAGGTCCTGGATACCCCATCCCCTAAGGTCGCTACAAAATAATTAAGGGGAGGAGGCATGTTTCCTCTCTTCCAGAGCCTCGAACAAGCCCCAGGGACCCATCCCCCAGGTACACTAAATGGGTGAGGGGAGCTCTCATCCCATGCTGTAAATCGCCTTCAAAGACCCCAACCTCACAGCCCAGAGTTAAGTAGTGTCCCGGGGACCCCATTCTCTAAGACATGTCTGTTTTCTTCCTGGGAGAGTGCAGGCATACCGTGCTCACAGACTCCTGGGCAGAAAACACAGCTTTGCTCTCACAGGAGCAGTGAAAACAACTGCTCCTTCCTGGACTGGGGCAAAGGTAGAGAGCTGCTCCCACCAGCACCCATTATTATTTTGCTGGCCAGTAAGCAAACTTGGATATTGGTGGGCCATGGGGCTCCCACTGCAGCTCTGAAACAGAGATGACCTGTGGGTGCCCTAGTGGGGCACCCACCAAAAATTAAACAAGTGGGCAGCTTCCACTAAGGGAGCCAGCAGGGGCCACAGGGGACTTGGGGCTCCCCTGGTGGCCTCCAACAAAAGGTAGCTTATGGTTGCCCTGGGTGGGCACCAGGACACCCACCAACGATTTAAAAGGTGGCCAGCAGAATCCACTCATGTATTATTCACTGCTCTGGTAAGAAGCACCACTGAATGCCCTATTGCATTTTAAAATTGTTATTATTTTCTGACTGGTGGTGCCTCTAGAAGGGGCAAGGGCACCAACAAACATTTCTAATTTTGAGTGTGGCAGCAGGGAGTGCAGCAGTCTCCCAACATTTATAGACATAACTCAGTAGGTCTCCTGGGACATTGAATCTTTGACCCCAGGAGAGCTTACCATATTTTTAAAGCACTCTCACCTGGAGCTGAATGCTCCTCAGCTGTAGTGTGGGGACTTCTAGTCATTGGTTTTATGATTGACTTTGTGGCCTTTGATGAAGCCAGTAGGTCTGCCTTGTACATGGGTATGAGGTGATCTGGGTGCACAGCCTAGCCGCAGGCTAAGCCCAGGGTGCATCCTCAGCGATGGAAATCTTAATTTTTATTACAAAAACATAGAAATTCACTGAAAAAACAAAGGTTAAATTGACAGGTATAGTTAAGTAGTTTAAAAAAACCTTAGAAATTCAGAGAAAAAACTAAGGGCCTTATTTATGAAGGCCTTGCGCCGCCGGTGCGTCACTTTTAAAATGGGAAAAAGTGACGCACCGGTAAGCGCAAGGCCTTCATAAATAAGGCCCTAAAGGTTCAAGAGACGTTATCGTTATGTGAAAAAGTCAGTTAAAAAATTCTATTTTAAACAAACAAATCCACTGAAATTTACCAGTTACAGCTATCTCAAGTAACTATAACTCGTGTAGTAAAGTAACTATATCTAGCACCCTAGTCATTCGCTGCCAATTGCCACACATATTACATCACTCATGACATGTTCTATGACATCATTGATAACATCCCTGCAACATCTGAAATTACATCATCCATGACAACACTGTGCATGTCAGAGGTGCAAGTTAAAGTTACTATAGGGTATGATTTTTTTAAAACTGTGTTTTGTTTTTACTTTTATACAGCGAGGCCTTCTTTATTTCTTTAAGGGTTAACTTCTGCTTCTCCAAACTTTTTCTCTGCTTTTTTAACTTCATGTAATTTATCCATTTCCATTCTACCTCTGATCCCATTTTTGTAATTGATTGTGTTTTAGCGCATTTTCAAAACACATCTGCTGCAGTGATTCAACCTTTATTATTTTCGAGTCTGAATTAAAGAACTTTCTACAATGATTTTTTAACAAATAACACAAGAAAATCTATTCATTTTCTCATTTTTGTACTTTGGGATGTATATAAATTAATTTTGATAAATTCCCCTCTGTGTCACTGGTGAATCTGGGGCAGTTTGCTGCAGATTTCTCCCAGCCCTGAATTGCAATTTGCTTTCCTTTCTTTTCAGTCTATAGTCTGCAGTCACCTGCATCTCCTGAGCTACTCCCTGTCTAATATCCTTCCTAGTTTGCACTTTCTGTTCCAGCTACCATTGCCCCTTGTTTCCTGCCTTATATTCCTGTTTGTGATGCAGTAGTCTTGTTTATTTCATCCCTTTCAACCCTTAACCCCTTCCATGCTGATGACGGCCGGGAGCTGTCATGGCACACAGTGCTCGTGTGCTGATGACGGCTCCCGGCCATCATGACCGCACCCGCGATCGGAATGTGCCACACAGGCGCAGAATCGCGGCTGCGCCCAAGAGGTTAAATCCTTTATGCGCCCTCATTTTCCCCTTGTCTTGCTGCTTGTTTCATCTGCATATTGCTAGTGATTCCCCTTCTGCGGGCTCTAGTTTAGCTTGCCATTCATGTCTTGCATGCAAAAGCTTCCAGGCACTTGGTGCTTGTCTTACTATCTTACTATTTAAGGTTTCTGGTATTCTTGTGCTTACCCTGCCTTGTTTTTCCTCCAGCTTTACCTTGATACCTTGTTCTAGCATGTTTGCTAAAGTTCTTAGTCTCCTGGCTTGATCGTGAAGTGTTTAGTTTGCAGATTTGCTCTGTCTTGCTGTTACAGTCCCCTTGGCTTCCAGTGTTTGTCTTGCTCTCTCCATTCTCAGGATTCAATACTCCATTCCTCTTGTATATTTGCTACTATTTTTAGGGTTCCCTGTACTTACTGACCATGCTTTATTATCTCATTGTAATTGTCATTTTGCGTTGGTACTCCCAATCTTCCATTCCACTAACTTGTGTCTTATCTTTGGTTGTTTACTTACACAATCTTCTCTCTTGTGCTCGCCAAGTAAGCCTCTTGGGCTCTGAGACCAAGATTTAAGAAAAACTGATCCAGCACTGCGCAGGTACTGTGCTGCTCTGCACTGTGCCCCAGGGAAAGGGCAGGAGTGCCCCATATTTAAGGCAATACTGCACATTCCTGTCTTTTCACTTGTGCTGGAGTTCTTTTAGCAGCCTAGCACCAACACAGTCACCCTTGCATCATGGTGAAGGGGTGTCCGTGTTGCATGCAGGATTGCTTTTATGCAGGAAGGGGCACCTTCCTGAACAAAAACAATCCTGAGAGACATATTCCTCTTTCAATGTTTGTTGCATTCTGCAGCACCCATAGAAATAGGAAGAAACAAGCAGAAATAGAGATATTTCTCCTTGTTATGCCTGCCATAGTAAGGTGTAAGATTTTGGCGCATCCCCAGGTTTACAAGCTCTTGTAAATCTGGGGATGTGTCAAAATCCATGGAAGTTGTGTGGGAACACCCACACAATGCCCGTGGAACACCTTTGCATAGTAATGCAACACAGCGATTTGCACTGCTTGGTTTTACTCCAGATTTATGAAGCCACTTAGAGCCACGCAAAGTGGCTTTGCCCTGCTTCATAAATCTGATTTAGAGGTGTACATCACTCATGTACCACTTTGCTTGGTACAAACATGATGCAAGCCTCTCGTAAATATGTCCCTGAGTGTTTTGTTAAGTGTACTATTGTGTCCTCAATGTATAATTGTGGTCTAGGAGGCAATCTTAGCCTCACACCATGTTGTGTGTTACATGTAGTCTTAATAGACAATGTCACATTTTGCTATTTACTTAAGTATTTCCACTGTGTTTAGCTTCATACACTTGGGGCTAGCTTCTGTATCTAAGTCTAAAATTCCACTGTGGCCTAGGATCTAGATACAGAAGCATTGCTGCTATCGCCCTTCTATGAGTTTGCTGAGTGACTATCTGTTAACCTAATCTGCATATAGACTTTGCATTTCTCCATTCTGCATCTCACCTGTGTACATACCTAGTGGTAATTCGGTGTGCTTGTTCAGAAATTGTTTTTACCTATGTTTGTACACATCAGGGTTGCCTTGCCTTCACTTTCTTGTTCCTGTCTTCCATTTCTGTTTGTAACTGTAATTCTCTGCTGAATGCTATTGCCTGCTCCTCTGCACCTGTACACCATCTACGTGCTCTGTATTTCGATATTTATTGACCTTAAGGTGACCCATTACATTTTGAGGTCAGCCCAGATGTCATTTACAAGCGATGTCTAGTTACTAATCTCCCAACACAATATCACAGTTGGGATATATCAGGAATATAAAAAATTACACAGTTCCACAATGTTTTTGAAAATGTGGAGATGGATTAATTTAGCATAGGAAGTTGATCAATTTGCTAAATTTTTTAGAAACATTTGTTTTTAGTAGGCGAACCCAATTGTGATGCAAAAGTGATAGTTCCTAAAACAGTATTCCTAGAGACTGTATTGAAAAATAATGCTGCAGTTTATAAATGTTTTAACACAAAAAGAAATGTAACTACGGGTCAGGAACAACGTAGAAACATAATAGAATTGCTCATTTCCACAGAGAATATGTTTGTGCTTTATTTGTATTTTGTTAAGCCCTAACGTACATTCAAAAACATCTGGGAACTGTAGAACGTAATTGCAACAGGGAATTAAACGTCATTTGCTTTTAAGGAGTGCAGAAAGAACAGAGTCAATATTTTAAGACGTTACCGAACTTCATAACATTTGTTTCTTGGTGCAGTGCCAGGGGAAGATGGATTCCTTGGACTGCTACTTTTATTGGTGTTTAGACAAAACATCAGAGAAAAAAATATTGTGTGGACAAAATATTGTGTCAAGAATATTGAGGACAATAATATTGTCAAGGTAAGTTTATATAGGTAAGCAATGTTTTACTTGTATAACTCCAAATATATTTACCTTGACAGGACAATATATATAAATCTATACTACTATAATAAAGGAAGAACTTTCAGCCTTTGAGGCGGGTAAACTCGGGAACCACAGCGCCAATCCACACACCCGATACACCGTTGGAATTGTCAGGGTGTGTAGATGGTTATAGGCTATATAAATAAATAAAAAACGTTATTTAAAAAATTTTAAGTTAAAAAAAAAGTAGTCCCTCCGAAGTAGCGCCGGCCGCGACGTGCGCGCTCACGTCAGGAGCGCGGAGAGGAGCGGCATCCAGGAGCGTGACGAGGAGCGGCGGACATGGCGCGGCAGAGGAGCGGTGTCGTGAGGAGCAGCGGACAGGCCAGCGGCGATGCGAGCAGCGGACAGGCGGGAGGAGCGGCGGCTCAGGTAAGGGGACCCATGTCGGGGCAGGCGGGGGTCGGGGCAGGCGGGGGACAGGCCGGGCGGGGGCCTGGGCTGCTGCACAATGTCGGGGCGGGCGGGGGTCGGGGAAGCCTGTTGCACCCGGACAAGGTCGGGACGGGCAGGTCGGGACGGGCTGCTAGTATATATATATATATATAGCTTTATAACCAATTAATTTTCCGTTTTATTTAATTTTATAGTCGGAAATGTTATAGTAGGTCATGATAATTTGTCCTGATGGTATAATGAATGAAATACATGAGCAATTTTACATCGACTGTTCTTTAACGCACGCAGTCTGTTTGCTATGTTTATTATTAACTTGCTGAACATGTGACCTGAGTGGGAAGGGCATATTATTTAAAAATGGCTTCAATCGTTCACAGCCTTTATGTGATCAAGGGCGCCTGAGCCCGAAACGCGTCATCTGTTGACTGCTGCTGAAAAGGTTGAAATAAAACATCTTG
This sequence comes from Lissotriton helveticus, assembly GCF_964261635.1. Taxonomy (NCBI): domain Eukaryota; kingdom Metazoa; phylum Chordata; class Amphibia; order Caudata; family Salamandridae; genus Lissotriton; species Lissotriton helveticus. The sequence continues at coordinate 176,809,282 of NC_136065.1, forward strand.
CCTAAAAGAAGTGGTTCGCTTCTCCTTCTTCGCCACCGAGGTTTTGGTGGAAGTGGATGGAGTTACATGCTTACGATTTGAAATTTACGGAAGTCTGGCTTTCTTCCGTCCCGCGAACCCTCTCACCCGGAAGCGGCTGCCGCCATTAAGTCAAGGAAATTGGATGTTCGTGGCAAAACATTGTTAGCAGCCCCCTCTTGCCGTCACACGTCACACGAGACCAAGGGATACTGGTTGGCGAGTAGAACTGGACTAGTTCGAAGCAGAAGCAGAGACAGTACCCGGTGAGTGACGACGACATTGTGGCAGAGGTGGGGAGATAACAGGCACCTATAGAGCAACTCGAGAAACGATTCGGGTTACATTAGTATTCTAATTACCTATCAGTCAGCATGACAGACGAGGCTGTACGCCAGCGTCAGCGCGAAGCAGCAGCGGAAGAGTTGTTCTGCAAAAGACCAGCGGCAAATTCAAATATTGCACCTTCCACTAGCAAAACGGCAGGGGCGGATGACAATGAAAAAACGCTACTGAGAAATTTAGAAAAGTACATGCGTCTGGAAACGACCAAGTGGTGGGAGCACTGCTCATTATCTAAGTATGCAGAGGTAGGTCGGGTTCCGAGAGGTCTTCGTTTTCTTTTGGCTCCGACCTATGATAACCCCAACCCTGCAATGTTGAAAGAATGGGCACAGAACAACTTGGAGGCTTCCATGACCTCAGTCCGCATCTTAATTAAATATGCAGCAATCGACCGGGAGGAAATCTTGAAAAAAATCGAGAATATTGAAGAAGAACTAAAAAAGTCTGCCAAAGTCGATTATATCAAAACTGCTAGAATTGCAATTGAGGAAAGATTACGCAAACATGAGGAAAAAATCAAACACCGTAAAGCCCATAAGTTTGCCAGAGATGAATCAGACTACAACAACGGGCAAATCTTCACATTCGCCCGAAAATATAACAATGAAAACCGAAAAAAATTCGGGGAACAGAAGGGAAAGAGCAATGTGGAGACCAATGTACAGCAGCCTGCCGCAATGGAAGGAGCTGCGGCAGAATGTTCCAGTTTTGATTCTATCTCCATATCAAGCGAATCTAGCACAGGGAGCGGAGAAAGGCCCACACCAGCAATTGTATTTGACATGGGAGAGGAATTGGATTTTTTAGTATCAGAGAGACTACGCACACTGAGACCGAGAAAGGACAGCAAACAGCAACAAAAAAGTCAAGAAAAAATAGACGAAGAAAAGAAAGACGAAAAAAGCACGAACAAAAGAGGAAAAAACAAAAAGAAGAGCAATTGGACACGGAAAAAGTAAATGGAGATAGAACTATCATCAATCTGTCCAATGTGCCTCTGACTGAAACAGAAAAATCTTTGCTGTCATTAAGTTTCAATTTTTGTCCTGGCCAAACATTCAACTATAGCTCTACGAGAATAGATGTTTTCAGATTTGTTAGAAAACTCAAGCTGAAAAAATATTTTTCTTTGAAAAACACCAAAGATAAAGACGCAGAGCTATAGCGAGATCCAAACAATCTTGTAGAGAGTTTGGGTATTGAAGCGGCGGATATTCCAACATACCTAGACCTACATGACTTGAATACCGGCGAGGCAGGAACAGATGAAACTGAGTGTGACTCTTCTACTCAGACTAGGATGAGAAACATCAACCTGCTACAAAAGGGTGCTGGGATCAGCCCCTTTAAGAAGAAATCCAAATACATCCCCATGATGCCGAGGGATGCGTTAGATACGTTTCATGATTGCGTGGTTGAGGACATTAAAAAATTAAACAAACAGGTACAATCCAAAAAATTCAAACAAAAAAAGCAAATTGAACAAAGGAAGAAAGACTACGCCAAGCTGATGAAAAAACTAAGTGAGAACAATGAAATCATCATTAAAAAATCGGACAAAGGCGGCAACTTGGTAATTTGGCCCCGAGCAGATTACATCAAGGAGGCAAAGCGCCAATTGAATGACATGAACTGCTATGAGCCGTCTAACACCAAAAAGTATAATATGGCTACAAATTCTCTTAAGAAGTTGTTGATACAATCACGTAGTGATGGCCTGATTTCTAATGATGAATTTCAATTCATGCACAATGAAAACCCTATTGTTCCAGTACTTTATTTAATACCTAAGGTGCATAAATGTGTATCTCCTATTCCTGGCAGGCCTATCATTTCCGCTATAGGGGGTGCAGCGGAACAGGTGGGCCAATATGTAGACTTTTTTCTACAGAGTCATGTAAAAACCCTGCCTAGTTACATCAAGGATACAGGTGATTTCCTGGGAAAAATTAGGAATATCCAATGGTCAGATGGTATGTATTTAATCTCACTAGACATAGAGTCTTTATACACCAGTATAGACCATCATACAGGGTTATTGGCTGTAAAATTCTTTTTGGACCAAAGATCGTGCGAATTCTATCAGCACAATAAGGTTCTAATTAATTTAATAAGTTGGTGTCTCAACAATAATTTCTTTCTTTTCGGAAAGGAGTTGTTCAAACAACTAAGGGGCGTGGCCATGGGAGCCTGCTTCTCCCCCAGCTACGCATGCTTGCATGTCGGCTGGTGGGAGGAGCAGGTTCTCAAGAGGGACTATTCTTCCATTTTTAAAGAAAACATCAAACACTACTATAGGTATATCGATGACATTTTCATCGTGTGGCAAGGTAGTAAAGAGAAAGCATTGGAATTCATTCAAAACATCAATCAAAATAATTTGAATCTCCACTTTACCCACCACATAAACAGTTCCAGTTTGGAATTTCTAGATGTTAAGCTCTATGTAGCTAATGGAAGAATAGAGAGTACCCTGTTTAGAAAGTCCACTGCGGGCAATGTCACGCTCCATGCCTCGAGTGCCCATCCCAGGCATCTGATTGTGAGCATCCCCTATGGGGAGCTATTACGCTTGAAAAGGATATGTAGCACGGAGGTTGAATTCAATACCTGTGCTGCAGAATCCATGCGACGCATGAAGGCAAGAGGATATTCGGATAAGATCTTGACATCAGCCCTGTCTAAAACCTCGCTAAGATCAAGAGCAAGTTTACTACCAGCTCCTACAGAGGAAGAACCTGTCCCGCATGATTTACCTGATTCACCAGCAATCTCCGGGTCTCCTGGAATTGATCAATGTCCGAGACTTATCACAGCTTATAGTGAGAATGAACGTAAAATAAGATCTATCATTAATAAGAATTGGGCAATAGTTCTTACTGACCCCGTTCTTAGAATGAGTTTGCCATCCAACCCCACTATTACCTTCAGCAGAGCGAAAAACATGGGAGCAGTGTTAGATCCGACGAGTCCCGAAGTAAAAAGTAAACCTAATTGGTTGAAACCTAAAGATGGATTCTATAAATGCTCCACATGCCGTGCATGTAAGTTTGGAATAAACACAACAGAATACCATACTCCATTCAGTCCTATACCGCATAAGATATTGGGGAATTTCAACTGTAAAACTGAGTTCGCAGTTTACGTTCTCACTTGTACCTGTGGGCTAAACTACATCGGTAGTACCAAGCTGCAGGTTCATGAGAGAATCCTTCAACATCTACGTGCCATCTTACATAGTGATCCCAATTATCCAGTGGCACGCCACTTTAAACAAGTACATGGAAACAATTTATCTTGTTTAAAGTATTATGTGGTATCTTCCGTCCCTAAACCACGCAGAGGAGGGAATAGAGAGGCTTTGCTTAGGAGATTAGAAACTAAATTTATTCTTAACTTCGATAGCAAATGCCCAAATGGACTGAACAACACCGAAGACATGTACACATGCCTGTAATATATGTATTCTGAGTGTTTTTCCGAGCTGAGCGGGATATATCTTATATCCCAGAATTTGTTGCTGGTCTTGTTGCAGATAACCCTATTTTTTCACCATGTACATATTGATAATTCAGGGTATAGATGGGAACATTTGGTAATTTCCGATATATGATGTATGGGGACTGCCAATTACTTATCTCACTTATTCACTCTTTGGCTGAGACATTTGATCAGATGTAGGGCATCATTTGTATGAAAGAAGTATCCTCCTTAAATATGGTTGAAGACTATTAGAACTAACTCCCAAAAACAATTTGTTGCCATTTTGTTATACATCTTTTCTTTATGTTATGTCCCAGCCTTAGTTTGGTTGCAAGATGCATTTTTGTCCTGCGATCATTTTATCTATGCACGTAACAACACACCCTTTGCACATGGTACATTGTATATTTGTTAGGAAAAAATTATAGATATTGCTGCTATGCTCTGCAATTGTTTTGCACATTCTTTTTTATCAGAGTCACGCATCAGTGAGTAATTACATGCATTTATGCAGGTATGTTAAATTGCATTATTGCACTTTATATGTATATATGGATTTATCCAGGAATTCTAATTTGCCAATCGGACTCTCTTTTTTGAAATTATATTGTGGTTTCAATTAAATGTTTTCATGACGCTAGCTTTATAACCAATTAATTTTCCGTTTTATTTAATTTTATAGTCGGAAATGTTATAGTAGGTCATGATAATTTGTCCTGATGGTATAATGAATGAAATACATGAGCAATTTCACATCGACTGTTCTTTAACGCACGCAGTCTGTTTGCTATGTTTATTATTAACTTGCTGAACATGTGACCTGAGTGGGAAGGGCATATTATTTAAAAATGGCTTCAATCGTTCACAGCCTTTATGTGATCAAGGGCGCCTGAGCCCGAAACGCGTCATCTTTTGACTGCTGCTGAAAAGGTTGAAATAAAACATCTTGCCTAAAAGAAGTGGTTCGCTTCTCCTTCTTCGCCGCCGAGGTTTTGGTGGAAGTGGATGGAGTTACATGCTTACGATATATATATATATATATATATATATATATATATATATATACATATATATATATATATATATATGTATATATATATATATATATATATATATATATATATATATATATATATATATATATATGTCTGTGTGTATGTGTGTGTGTGTATATATTTTTTTTTTCAGGGGTCTTTTGAACCTTTTCACGAACAAGAGCTACTTATGTTAGATGAAAAGCCTCCCAAACTACTAATAATATTAGGGTTGTACCCATCAATCAAAATTACAATAGTGACCACCCTATGTAAGGTTACCAGCCATGGTCACCTCAGTGAAGGATTGCCAGCAGTAATGTAACAAAGGCTTAGTCAATTTGGAATGCCTTTGCAAGGGCACTACAAAACAGCCACAATTGTAATGCCCCCTGGCACCAATGTAATACTATTAGTAATCGGTCTCGCAAGGCTGCATGAATTATCATTCAGATATCAGATGTAAATGGATTTTGGAAATTATGAGTTCTGAAAATACATTTTCACATCAAGTACACACTTTTCAATTTTGATATTACATACAGTAATTCAACAAAATTAAAGCTTCTAATTTAGTAGGCTGGGCTGAACACAGGAGAGCTACTCACAGGTAGAAGGAGAGCTATCAGTAGTTCACTAGTGACTCATTGGAGAAGTCTGATATATATCTTCAAGGTATATAGATGTGGAGTTAAGAGTAGTAAATCTAGACTTACCTAGTTAACTTTAATCAATGCTCATCATATCCCTGGGAGATGTACGTCCCATTTTCCTAGAAAAATTATTCAGACCCGCAATTGATCTGAGGAGCTGCATTCTTCTCGATTTCACTGCACTTTTCCAGTTACCATTACTATCGAACTGGATTCCCAAATATGAAAAAGTTGATGTTTGGGGTAAAATCTCATTTCCTATTAAAATCTTGCATCCCTTCATAACGTACATTTTGCCTATATTGATTAAAAGACCTAGGTTCTCCATAAAATTTACAAATGTATCTAAAAGATGCTGAAGGGCATTGGGGGTGCGGGCCATAAGTACCGCGTCATCCGCATACAATAATATTGGTACTGGCCTTTTGCAGATTTGGGGCAGATCGGTACAGGAGTCCACAAGGGTGCTGCCCAAACCATTGATATATAAGTTAAATAAGAACGGCGCAAGCACACCCCCTTGACGGACACCCTTCTTAATGTCAACAGGGCTTGTGCATTCACCATTCATACCATATCACTGAATACAAATATCTGAGGAAGTTGACAATAGCAACGTCAATGCCCATTGAGGCCATAATAGACCAAAGTTTATCATGGGCGACACAGTCAAATATGGAGGTCAAATTCACAAATGCCAGGAACAGGTTGCCCCCTTTTATTTGGTGGCCTGCTCTGTGGTCCCAACACCCTGGTGAAAGCCATATTGGAAGTCGGACAGAATATTGTTACAGCCTGCCCACTCCTGCAATCTGCCCAGCACAATACGACCCACCACCTTGACCAGCAAGTCCAGCAAGGAGATGGGTCTATAGTGTGCGGGACAGTTGCGGTCTCCCTTTTTAAATATAGGCACAATATGTGAATTCGACCTGGATGCTGGAAACACAACTTCCCGAAAAGACTTCAGGACCAGGGTCAAAAGAGGCCCTCAGAGATCAATGTTGTGTTTAAAAATGTAAATTAGGATCCCGTCGGGACCAGGAGCCTTACCTTCCTTGCTGGCTCCAATTGCCCGGATCACCTCCTCCAATGTGAAGCTGAAATCAAAATACTTCCACACAGGAGTGGGCCCAGGGGAGATATCTCTCGTGCCGGCCACAGAGTTCTTTAGGTCCTTTTCAGCTGAACCCGAATATAATTTCGCAAAATGGGCCACCCATTCTTGTTCTGTAATTGCTGCCTCAACTCTGGGTTTGTCACAGCAGAAGGGAGAGTTTACAATACGCCAGAATGACTTAGAATCTTTATTCTGGCTTGCTTCCTGCAGACGGTCCCAAGCCTCCTCTTTAAGAACCTTTTTGCGATGTTTTAGTGCTAGCTTAAAGTACTGCCTACAGTTTTGTACTTCTGTGTTATTCCAAGGCGACTCCTTCAAGGCCTTCTTTAACTTATTGTGTGCAGAAGTGCACGCATGGTTAAACCATCCTAGCTTTTTCGTTGCCCCTCTAATCTGTTTGGTAATCAACCCACAACTAATCTCCTCACTAATGTGTCCAAAAGCCTCCACGACCGTACTAGCATCAGTAGTCTCATGCAAACAGACCTCAAAAGCCCTACTCCGTTTTATAATGACATTCTGTAAAAATCAAGATGGGTCAACCATGGACCAATGCAGGGTAAAGCCGTTTGAACGAGAGAATACTATATTCTCCGCGGCAAGCATGGATTGCCCTTGACCAGGCTTGCTCTGAAGACTAATGTCCAGTTCAAAGCTCTGAGGAAAGTGATCGCTCATTCCGATATAGTGTAATGTAAAGTTAAGAACAAGTGCAGAATAACGTTTGGGAAATAAAAGGAAATCAATGACACACTTACCCCTGCTGCCATCAAATGTATAGGGTACTGCAACCAGGCAGCCTCCAAGTTCGTTAGTAAAACCTAAGTCATATTTGAAGAGCAGCTCATTAAGTTTGTCCCCGTACCCTGAGTGAACAAAGTGGGAGACATCGTCACCCAATGGAGAAATCATGCCACAGACTTTATTAGCCAGCAATTGGCAGGGTTGGATATTAAAATCAACCCCCCAAAGCAACATTTTCTCATTTGTACCCTTATCCAAGATAGTTTCCAGTTCCTCATTAAGTTGACACAGAATATCCTTTATGTCTGAGTTACAGGCATTGTTATAAAAATTAACCAAGATCAATGAAATAGAGGTTGTAAAATCAACCTGGACAATTTGATAAAAATGGATTGGATGAATTTACTGTTAGACTGTTGCTGGCCAATGTTTTAGATACATAAACACAGAGGCCACCCTTTGATCTACCATGACTGAAAGGAATAGCTTGGTGATGGAAGGTCTTGAAACCATTTAGATGTATAGGGTCGTTGTCCCAGGTTTCTTGCACCATCATGAACACAAAACCGGTCATAAATTCCAGCCATTCTGGAATACTATGTTTACTGCGGAGCACCGCGACATTCCAGCTTAAAACTGTAAGGTTATTCCCTGATGATTTCATACAGATCTTATTATCATTATCAGTATCGTTTCCGAGAGGGTTACAATAACCAGTAGAGTTATGAACCACATTCCCAGAGGTATTAGTCTCTAGGCTAGATCCATAGGCACCCTGACAATCATGGTTACTGCAAAGTAGATCACAATTGTTACAGGGAGGGATGTCATTAAAGGCATTAGAAGGGAGACTACTATTTTTTTGAAAGGATATATGAGGAGTCGTTTTATTTAACTGATTTGGGCTCTGCTCGTTATTGCGGGGTACAGTGCTGTCAGCTGGCCTCTCAGCATCTAAGTGGGCATCAGCCAATGGCCCCTCTCTACCTAGAGCGGTAACTGCAAACACAACAATGATGGACAGAATGTGGATCAATGTCACACATTCACCCCAGTCCAAAGATCTGGGCCCAAATCCATCGTTTTTCCACTCCACACCACCCTGGGTTAGACAATGGCGATATGCAAATCAGCGCTGACCCTGTGCCCCATGGGAACAGTCCAGTCCGAACTACAAAAGCCATGTCCTTCCCAGAACGGAAACAAGCATCCGAGGACCGGCCCGGTTTCGAGGTAACACCTCTCTTCAGCCCGGCTAGCTTGATTCCAGTGGTGTGGAGTGCCTGGGACTCACGTCTGAGCATCCCCAGTACACTTAGAGCGGTAACTGCAAACACAACAATGATGGACAGAATGTGGATCAATGTCACACATTCACCCCAGTCCAAAGATCTGGGCCCAAATCCATCGTTTTTCCACTCCACACCACCCTGGGTTAGACAATGGCGATATGCAAATCAGCGCTGACCCTGTGCCCCATGGGAACAGTCCAGTCCGAACTACAAAAGCCATGTCCTTCCCAGAACGGAAACAAGCATCCGAGGACCGGCCCGGTTTCGAGGTAACACCTCTCTTCAGCCCGGCTAGCTTGATTCCAGTGGTGTGGAGTGCCTGGGACTCACGTCTGAGCATCCCCAGTACACTTAGAGCGGTAACTGCAAACACAACAATGATGGACAGAATGTGGATCAATGTCACACATTCACCCCAGTCCAAAGATCTGGGCCCAAATCCATCGTTTTTCCACTCCACACCACCCTGGGTTAGACAATGGCGATATGCAAATCAGCGCTGACCCTGTGCCCCATGGGAACAGTCCAGTCCGAACTACAAAAGCCATGTCCTTCCCAGAACGGAAACAAGCATCCGAGGACACCTGTCTACCTAGGCCACGGTCCTCTTGTGAAACGTCAAAAGTGTTTTGGTCATCCCACGGGTCAGGAAGGGTTAGATTGGGAACTAATCCTTCTGCACAGCTTACAGTGTACTGGCTCCGCACTATGTGACTAGATGCATAGTTGAGTCTATCTATTTCTTCCAGGGAAGAGAGAATTTCAAATCTATTGTGTAGTGGTACACTAAATTGTAAATGATTGGCTAAATGTGTAGATCTCTGCTGTCGTGCCTGGTGATGGATGTAATCTGTTGGAGGGTAGAAGTATCCCAGGAGAAGTACGTTTATATCCCTTGTTGTCACATAAGTGCTACCAAGTCTTTGTAGAATCTCCCGTGTGAAACTGGGCATTCTAAGAGTAAGAACAATACAATCGCCAGGGAGTGTTTTTTCCCTGGTCCCTACCGATCCGACTCTTCTCACCATTTTAATCTCAGTGAACAGGGCTTCTGTTAGTCCGGTCCTAGTTCTGAGCCAGCAGAGTGCCTTGTTCCTTAGTGTCTCCCATGTTTCATTAGCCTGTGAGGTAAGAGATGGAACATTTGCCAATATTATTATATACGGCGTGGCTTCTGGGGGCAAGTTCAATCTCACCTCTTCCATGTTCTCCCTATCCGTAGAGGCTGCACAAGGCCTTGGCAACTTGAGAGGACATTATTTTGTATTACGGCTCCAGTATATTTTATGTTGGTGGTACTCTTGTTGCCCTCAAGTGCCCTGTCTTGTGTTTGAAGAGTGTTAGCCTGAGGGGCATGAGATGGGGCTTGAGATGAACAGCCAGTATTCAGTGTGGGTTTTGGAAAAGTTTGCAAATGATGAACTGAGTGGTTAGCTGGGCCTATGCTTTCAACTTTTTGTAATGCTTCCTCTATATCAGGTACTCTGGCCAGCAATTTCTCTAGGGGATCTTTAATTGATACATAGAAATTATCCAAGACCAGACCCTCACCTGGAGCAACAGCAACATGAGAGGGTACATTTCGACCATTCAAATTGTTAATATTGTTAAAGCGCCCATACAATTGGGCAAATTTAGTGTCAATAAGGTTCTTAAACTGGGTTAAAACGCTATCCAAAAGAGACTTACTGGCCTTGGTAAGCGCAGCTTCTGAAACAATGCTTGAAGTAGGGAGTACAATATCATCAGTCTGTATGCCGATAGAACTTGTTTGGATCGATAGAGAGTGAGTACGACGGGGCTCCTTTAGTGCTTTTGATTTATATGCACCTGTGCCTATACCCCATTTACTCTTCGCAGGTAACTCTCTTGTCGTACCTTCACAGTGAAGTTTAGAGGTCCGAGTCCTTAAAGCTATGCTGGGCTCATTGAGGCCACCAAAGGTATCCTTTATAGAGACCCTCGGGTCATAGTCATGGTCATGGTCGAGAGAGGCCTGCTGCGTACCCTGTGGAGAGGGCGACAAACCGGTTTGGGGGGCAGTTGAAGCAGCAATGCCGGATGATTGAACGCATATGTAAGGACGGATCCAAAGATAACCTCCTCTCCGTGAGTTGGATCTTATGAGTAAGTAATGATTCAGCCCTTATAATGAAAGCGTCCAACGTTCCTGTAACCCCCGAAACCCCCTTGTTTTTGCTCATTGTTAAAAGTAAGATCTACATGCCTCAGACAAAGTCACAGAGTCACAAAATTAAGGCCAGTGTATGGCCACTGTACAGTACCTGGCAAAATACATCATAGGGCAGGTCAAGGTGCCCTTTCGGGGGGGGGGACCGTCGCCCTTGCCCCCGGTTTTAAGCGCTGCTTGGCTTAGCTTGACGCGGTGCCGATGATGCAAAGCAGTTGCACTTATTGCTCGATATTTTGGTTCTCGATATTTTTGACACAATATTCTGTCCTCATGCTGTTTGTGTTTCCTATAGTATGTCAGTGATCCACTTTTATGGCCTACTTGATTGTATTGAGTTGAAGTAGTATGCAGCTGGCTGAACTAAGGGAACATGATGGCTGATGCCACTTAACACATTCAGAAAACAGCATCCGTCGTTAGCTGTGGAATTGATTTTTGGACAAGACGTGGATTTGAATACGGTGCCCTGTTTAGCAGGTGGCTCGTACAGAGAAGGGTGAGCAGGAGGTATATTCTCTATCAGTTCTAGTGTAAACAATGTGGATTTTGGCAAATCTAAGTAAACTGCGTTGCAACATTCAACCCTAGACAACACAAAAGTATTTATTTCAAACTTTTATGGAAAAATTGTCAGTCTTATAATAGTTCTAATTTGGAAAAAGAGTGCTAGCAACTGAACTAATTTGCGATGACTTTGTCAGTTTTGAGTCAATTTTAATGCCAAAATGTGCATTTATTTATATAGTGCTTTCTACCCCTGAAGAGGCGTTGAAAGATGCAAAAGTTTAGTGTTGAAGGATGGAATTTGGTATTTAGAAATTATCAGCTGAATAATAATTTCAAGTTTCAGAGTGCTCAAATGAGGGTATTTGAAAAATTAAAAAACAAATACATGTTGTGTCCTTTGAGGTTTGTATTCCTCGCAAGTTGGCTGGAAATGGGTTACCTTTACAGACTTTATAGGTTATGGGCTTGAAAAAACGCCCCTCGTTTTCATTCGTTCCTGTTGCTGTCCTTTAGAAATCCTGGCTTTTCATAGGTGAATACACTTAGTCATCCCTCCTTTTGGAATTTTGCATCCTCCCATGAGAACTGGCCCTCTTACATGTGCTCTTACTGTTCAGATTATTTATACTTAGAGAGAGAGCTCTCCCCAGCTACCCAGTCGCAGCTCTCACCACTGTGCCATATCCTTTCCATGTTGCTGGGTACAGTACCATATGTGGCCAAAAGAAGTCCCACGGGATACCTAGTGACGAACTGTGGTACTACACTCATAGCATTGCTTGTTGTTTACTGCTGGAATGTTTTTTACCCAGAAAAATAATCGAACAAACAGGTTTTTTTAATACCATAGCGGCCGCTTCATGGGCCATCATGTGCATAACTTTTATATGCACAAAAGCAATTGCTTTAAGTCTTGCAAATGTGATACCTATTCCATTGCAACTGCTTGAATATCTATGCTTTGTAGGGATTCTCGCGGTTGCTGTGCTTCCTGCACATACTTTGTGTGAGGTTCTTTCTATTTATTTATTTATGCTTTTTGTGGATGATGCTCAGTGCGGAGCCTGCTTCACAGCCGCAGCTACTTGTGTTAAATCTACGGGTTTCTCAAATTTATCAGCGTATCCTCACTGGAGTGGGGAATTCAATAAAAGGAATTATATTATAAAACTTCTATCAGCAGAGCTCCAATACGTATCTTGGTCCATTCGAAGTGCACATTGTGTGCTACATTTTACATTTGTTTCAATTATTTCACTAAGAGGTTTGCAGGTTGGGAAGGGACCTGGGGCATTATTATCAAGAAAGGGCGATACATTATCGCCGTTTTTATCGGCAGGAAACTGCCGCTAAAGCGGCCATAATGGGCTTGATAATATGCCCTTGTGAATTCCCATAGAAGCCCAGGTTAACACCGGAACCTGGGCTTCTATGGGAATTCACAAGGGCATATTATCAAGCCCCTTATCGCCACTTTAGCTGCAGTTTCCTGCCGATAAAAGCGGCGATAATGTATCGCCCTTTCTTGATAATATGGACCCTTGTGTGCTCTAGGAAGCTGCTACTGTGAGGTTAATGAACTGTGGAGCCCTGTTCTCTGTCTGCCCTTCAGTCGCCTCTAATCCACCAGTTGACTTGAACTACAGGTGCCCGGTTCCAGCAACGCAGGATTGTCACTTTGAACACCATACCACGTATACACCTGTTGCCTGCAAATTACAGTGCTTAGAATCGGTACAGTTCCTTCTTAAAAAGATTTATTGGCAATACATTATGTTATTCATGGCCACCAAAGTTTGGGAAATCCGGTCGAATGTTTTTGAAAATAATAAATACAAAAATCCCTTATCCTCCTAATGTCCTATTTTGACTTTACAAGAGTAAAAACAGGCAATTGAGTTAAAACGTTGGCAGCAGACAGCTCACTGAACAGTGTTGACAATGAGTTTTTTAGTGTGCTTTTTGCACACCTCTTTAACCTAACGCAACGTTGTATACACCCTTAAAACATGTTTGAGAGAATCAAAAACAGCATGTGGTCTATGTTAGTTTCATAATCCTAAATTGAGTGTTGGCCTGTTGCTAATCCAGTGTACCAGTTACAGATAGTTTTTTTTTGTGATCCAACTCTGGCATGAGGGTTTTTGGGCATCTACCAGTGCTGCTAGTTTGAAACTGAATATTGATATGTTTGTTTTCTTTGTTGCTGGATACACGTAGCCCATTGTTCAAACCTCCCAATACTTCAGATGTATCAAAGAGAGACCACATGCAAGCAGTCTACAGTATCCTTCATTCAAACGTGTGGTCTCATTTTTCTTAGCTTTTGTGTTTACATGCGTTTTGGGTCAAGATGGTGAGGGTGTTGACATAGGTCAATTGTTGATTGGTAAATTTTCTTGCACTTGGGCATATTTCCTTATTAATACTATTGCACTTGAGAATGAGAGTATCTCATCTCTTTAAGAGATTGTGCTCAGTGTCATCATTTTGGGGATCTTTATGATAACATCTAGGGCCATCCATTTTAACTGGTTCTCAATGTGTGAGATGCCTGCGTAATGTTTCACATTGTCATCTTTTAGTTTGTATCCTAGGTTTAGAATGTCATTTGTTTGTTTGATTTTCAGATTGGAGGTTTCATGTAGTACCTTGCATGGGAATAGTATCCCATATGTTAAATTTTCGTTTTGCTGTTTGAAAACTTTTTGTGTGCAAACTTAATATGACCATGGAGAAATGTGGTGTCCTCAATGGTGTGTGAACAAATGGAAATTTCACTACAATTCTTTCTTGTCTTTACAGGCTTGTAGGTTCCAGATATCCTTTAGATCGTTTAGTTTAGGTCGTGCCTAGGCAACGCATGCTGTATTCACTCTGTGTGCTTACACATCGCCCAAGTGAAGTAACAGGAGAAGTTGTAGCATCCAGGATAATTTGCTGCATGCCTAAACAATTATAAGGTCCCAAAGACTAGACCTATTCACTATGCCAATGCTTGTTTTTATAATATTTTATGGACTTCAAAGCACCATGGCATCTGTTCATCTCGGGCAACATGCATGATCATCACAAAAAGGCATCAATGGTCTTGCTGCCTGAATCAAGACCCCCTTCATTGCCTCTGAAACATGGAATTGACTTCTTTTGCCAACTTATCGCCACAAAGTAACAATTTTTATTGGTACTGGCTGAACTAGCTTGTTGTGACAACAAGAGTTTAACAAAGCTGAGTGCTGAAACCAAGGTATTCGAAAATGAAAAAGTGCATCTTGGGCCTGGCTGTTATTTGATTTCCCCACTCTTTAGATGCAAAATGATTACTTTTGACAGGGGTTTTAAATATTTCTGTTCCTCAAAGCCTATCTTCCAGTCCCACTCACTACCTTAACCATTGCTTCAGGGCATGCAGCCTAGTTGCCCTGGTGAAGCGCTGTAAGTTTAAGGGAGCCTCCCTGTGGTGCCATCCTGTTTGGGCTGGTTAGAGTCTGGAAAGTTATGTGGGTCAGAGACGCTCCCCCTCAGCTACCCCAGCAAACCTCCTCATTATATGTAAATCTAACTACATTTTCTCCCACAGTACTCTGTATTGTAGCTTAAGCCTACTATTAATAACTGGAATTCAACAGTGGTAACCAACCTGACACACTTACTGCTGTGGTTTCTGTGTTTCTGTAGGCTAACAACAACTCTGTTTCAAGGAGAGTTCCCTGCACCTACTTCTCTGGGAATAGGTCTGTGGAGAAGCAACTTCTCTGCTTCCTGATGTACCTCCAATTGTATGTTATTTGATCATTACCTAGGGTAGCATCAGCTCATCCTCTACGTGAACCCCATCCACTAATTAACTATAGTTTACGCAACTCTGTGGTTATTCTATGAGGTAGTAACACACCCAACTACTTGTGGACCTCATACACATAGGGGCTGATTACAATGGCAGTGAACCCGCCACCGGCTTGTGATGGCGACAGGTGTGCTGGCGGGCAGAAAGACCGACCGACACAGGTCCGACAGTGGCAATCGGAATGATTTTCAGACTGCCCAGCATCCCTAGAATGCTAGTAGGCACCGCCCTCCTGATTAGGATGCAGTATCCCGCCTGCCTTTCCATGGCGGTTTAACTGCCATGGAAAGGCTGGTGGGGATGGACTTTGGGGGCCCATAGCGCGCACACCTTGCCCCTGGTTACCTTAAATTTCCACTTGGGGGGCACCTATGGTGCCCCCTACATTTCCCTGCACCATGTGGCAGGCACCGCATGGTGTCTGACACTTAATGCAGGGAAATGTACAAGGTGCATTTTTAACATTGCGGCAAGTGCTGCAGCTAGCATATTGCAGATATGACCGATGTGGTTGTGGACACATCTTAATTCCATGTGAGGGACCGACGCCTCATAGCCAGACGGTACACATCCCCGGGACGATGGCGGACGGACTGAAGTCCGTCTGCCATGGTAATGAGTCCCTTAGTACTGTGGGTTCTGTGGTTATTTCTAGGGTAGAAGCAGATTTACTTCTAGTTAAACTTATAAGCCCACAATAATGGATGTTTTCAAAGGAATCCTCTGAAACTAACAATCTCTATGCAAAGATGGTAAATACCCGCATGTGCAGATGCATTTATTCTTATACTCTCTGCAACATGTAGGTGCTGTGAACTATTATACACCACTTTTAGCTTGCCTCCTAACCTTTTACAACGCTGGGCACACTACATATGACAGAGTTTTCAAACATATATGTCAAAGGCACACAAGAACTGGATGAAATCATAGTGCTCAGCGACTAGATCAAAGCATGAAGCGCTAAATAAATGGTGCACATTTAGAATGAGGAAAAGGCATCTAAGGATTTTCTTTGTGCAGGAAGTTGTCCCTTCCTGCAGAAAAAACAATCCTGGGTGTAACGCAGGCACCCCTGCACCATGGCGCAAGGGTACCTGCATTGGCCCTAGGCTTCCTTCAGTGTGCCAGAGCAGGAATGTGTCATATATTAGTAAACATGACAGATTCCTGGCAGCTCCCTGTCACATAGTGCAGCGATGTGTCTTGCTGTGTTGCATTTTGTGAGTTTTTAGTGAATCTGGCCCTAAGTAGCTACTTACCTAAAAACCCAGACTTAAGTTTAAATCTGGCAAGGGCAATAGAAAGCGCTGTACAGTTACTAATATATTACTTTCCTCCTCTCTCTGACTCTCATTTACTTTCACTAATCTTGATCTCTGTGTCTCTTTCTGCCTGATATTCTCTTTTGCCCATGCCCCACTCTCCTACCATTTCATTTTTTGCTCTCTGGTGTACTTCTGTAACACTCCTCTTCTCCTTTACATATCCCACTCTTCGTAGCTATCTTTGTCTCTGTCCTTCCTTTCCTAATCATTCGATCTCTGGAGCCAATTCTGTCTGCTTTTCTAGTGTCATACTCAAAGTGACGACCTCCCCCCCGCCCCCGGGCTTGTCTCGCTCTTTTCTTTATCTCGTTTGTTCCTTCTTCTTTCCTCGCTCTCTCTCAATCTCGCCTTTTCTTTGTATCTACCTTTATCATTACCCCTTTCCCATCTATATGTGTCACCTTTTCTTTCACTGACTTCTCATTCCCACTTCTAAACTTCTTTTTTTGTCCCTCTCTTTTCTTTCTCCCTTGGCTTTTCCTCATATCCCTGTCCCACTGATTCTTTCACATTCTACGTCATCACACTCTGCTACTTCTATTCTTTTTCATCCCTCAATCTCTGTTTCTCCACGCATTTTCTAGCATCTCTTGACATGGTCGCCGACTGGCTGCCGCCCCCCTCCCTCGAACTCACCACGCCAAACCCAGGACACAGGCTCATGAAACATGGTTAACTTTTGGAAGGCGGGGGTCACGAAACCCCCGGCCGTATTTATTAAGATATAAGATCATCAAAATTTTAATTGCATGATAAACGTTTTATACAAAATCATCAAGACATTAGATACAATGTTGTCAACAAATGTGAAAGCCTAACCTTAACAGAGACTCTAATACATTTTGTTTCCTAACCGAATCTAACATCCTCATCTAGATTTTGTATATTACATTTCTGGCCATATGGCAAGGTCGCTAACCGGTGTCAGGTCCTACAAGCTGCGCCTTACCTAGCGATGTGCGCATGCGTAGCCAGGCCCGTTAAATTACCCGGTCCACGCCGTGAACTCCATTTACCCACTAAAGGAGGGCCCTTTCTCTGCGCCATCCGGTGACGTCATGAGTATGCGCGCGCGGGGTGGCTACCAGCCAAAGGAAAGCGGGACTACTCCAACCCGCGACCCTTTGAAGCACCAGTTACCTTGCCCCTGAAGTTCTAGGAGGTGCCAATGGCCCCTCCCCCTGGGCGGGAACCTCCATGGGATGATGCCCGCCCCCTCAGACCTTAAAAATTAGCTGCTCACCGGTCATGACCTTACCGCCACAGGCCAGCATTGTTAACCGACGATCTGGCCTCCCCCTGTCCTGACCTACCCTAGCAAGTTCTCCCTTTAGCAAAACCCTCTAACCAGGCCCAGACATTATCAGACCACAGGACATTCCCTTCCTCAGTCAAGTGAACCCCATCACCCAAGTATTATTGTTCACCCCAGATACACCCATGTGGGATCGTCTGCAACAGGGGGGCTCTGAATAATTTGTCCAACTGTGTGTTGATCCTCTTTACCGAGTGATTCAACGCCCTGACTGAGTCCCCCCCTCACCACTGCCACCGAGGGATAAGTTGCGACCATACTACTGTGCAACCCGGACAAGTCCTAGACACCCACCCCGCAGTGGAAATGATCTCATCAATGAGTATTCGCCTCCCCAGTTTGGCCAAGTCATTATCCCCTAGGTGAAGTATCACCACTGACGGGGAGTCGGGCTGCTGAGCTAAGAGTCCCTGAAAGAAGTTCCTGAACTGTCCGAGGCACAGACCCCCTCTCCCAAAGAATGAGATGTCCAACCCCTTCAATGCCGCCTTTCTCTTACGGTCAGTTGAAAGAAAAACATTTTGCACCCGCCTTACATAAGAGTGACCTACAATCCAGATCTTCAGTTCTCTGCGTCCAGCTTGCTGCTTGTGCTGTGATGGAGTAGCTCCCTTGTTCCCGCCAGCGAGTTCCTCCCCTGCATCACAGGTTTGAGAAACTGCAAGAACCAGAAAACATAACCAGCGTGAGAATCATCCTGTCATAACATGTCAATCCGCACATATCGTTTATAACAGTCAGATGACCATCTCCCAATTTTCTTCACACTCTCTGCCGAGAGACCCCCTAGGGCAGCCTCAGTTGCCGCCCCTATCCTGAAGGAATGCGTGCCAAATTCCTTAGGATCCAACCCTGCCTGTCTAACAGTCAGTTCGAGGACCCGCCTAAACTGGTATCTAGTCAATGGTGTCCCATTGGCATGACACAATAGTGCCCCACCCGCCGTGCCCTCCCGTTGCTTGTGGAACACCTCCACATGCGAAACCGGGCAACAGGGGTTGGTCTCGGCCCGGTGGAGCACTATGGTGTGACCCCTAGACTCCTGATCAGTTTTTGACCTCTGAATTGTCACCCACATGGTGTCTTCCCTGATCCTAACACTATTTAGCTGTAGCCCGCCCAACTTATCTCCTTTTGACCCTGCCACCAGTTCGCCAATTCTTAGAGCCCCATAAAATGCCATGGCAAAAGCAGCTTTGAACAGATGTATCTCCCATTCCGAACTACACACCTCGTGCAATGCCACTAATAAGGCTGTCAGCCGCGCCAAGCCTATGGGTTTCCTTGTATCTGCAGCATGGCCCTGCAACCGGCGCCATCCCCTCATAGCCTTGCGCACCATAAAATTATTGGTGGGATCTCGCATACCCTTAGCCTGCGCAAAGAAGGAAACAGCCGCCCTATGTCTGCCTGCGGCTGCCACTGATCTCCCTTCCCTGTGCATCCATTCCAAATATTCCGCAAAACTGTCCTCCCGCGCCCACCTGACCTCCCACTCCTGCCCTAAGAACAAGCGGTAAGACAAAAACGCCCCTTCATAAGATGTCTTGGTCCTGGGGGCTAGGCTAGCAACCACGAGGTCCGGTAATCTGGGGCACCAATCTGCCAGAGTACTGTCGGGAATTGTGCTGGCGAGGGGTCTGCTGCAGGAAGATGTTCCCTGAAAACCTGCATTTTAAAGCGAGAAAGGGAGTCAGCTGCATTATTAAGGACGCCTGGGACATGTTTGGCCCTGAAGAGTACATTCAGTTTTAAGCACTGCAGCACAATCTCCTTAATCAGGCGCAAGATGAACGGATAGCGTGCCCCCTGCTGATTTATGCATTCGACCACTGTCATGTTATCAGACCAGAACACCACTGATTGGTTACATAGATGTTCAGGCCAGACCTTCAATGCCACCCATACTGGAAAAAGTTCCAGGAAGCCAATGTTGGCAGTCAAGCCCCATCTTTTCCATTCCTCTGGCCACCGTTGGGCTACCCACTTGGTCCCTAAAATGGCACCAAAGCCAACACTACCAGCAGCGTCCGTCCACAAACCCAATTCTGCTGATGAAGCGGGAGGACCTGCCCACACTACCCTGCCATTAAAGTCCTTCAGAAATGCCATCCATATCTGCATATCCTGGCGAACCTCAGCTGACAGCCTAGTGCGGTGGTGCTTCTCCCGCAGTCCTTTCATAGCCTGGGCAATAGGGCGTGAGAATGGGCGTGCCATTGGGATGACCCGTAGTGCAAAATTCAGTTGCCCCACCACTTCCTGCAGCTGCTGCAAGGAAACCTTGTTCTTTCCTAGACATTGCCGCAGAGCCGCTCTGAACCTAGACACTTTGTCCTTGGGCAACCTGAAACATCCTTGTACCGAGTCAATTTCAATGCCCAGAAATTCCAAGCAAGTAGCCGGGCCCACCGTCTTCCCCGGCGCCAGCGGAACCCCAAAAGTCCGCATGAGCACGCAAAATTCCTGCAATGCCCACGCGCACTCCTGAGAGTCCGCCGCACCTAGAAACAAGAAATCATCCAAGTAATGCATAACTTGCTGGTGGCCCGTTGCCTGTCTCATAACCCATTCTAGGAATGAGCTAAATGTCTCAAAATAGGCACATGATATGGAACAGCCCATGGGCATACATTTGTCCATGTAAAACTTGCCCTCGAAGGTGAAACCTAAAAGGTGGTGGTCCCTCGGGTCCACTGGGAGGAGGTGAAAAGCGGATTCTATGTCAGATTTAGCCATCAATGCCCCTGGTCCCAGGGCACGCAACAGGGCAACCGCCTGATCAAAAGAGGCATATTTCACACTACAAATCCCTTCATCAATCGCATTGTTCAAGGATGACCCTCTCGGCGCAGATAGGTTGTGGATCAATCTAAATTCACCTTTCTCTTTTTTGGGTACTACTCCAAGTGGTGAACACACAAAATTAGGGACAGGTGCCTCCTGGAAGGGACCCGCTATCCTGCCTAAGGACAGTTCCTTGGTAATCTTAGCGGACACTACCGTTGGATTTTGTTTCACTGATAATTGGTTCCTGCAAGTACTGCTACCTGTGTAACCCACTGCCAGGATCCTAAAACCTTGTGAAAACTCCTCCTGAAGTAGGGTGGCCGCTGCGTGATCAGGGTATCTATTTAACCATGGGATCAATGCTAACACATCTATTGGTGTGGGGGGGCCCAGCTCGTCAAAGTTACTCTGGCTTCCCCCTTCCCCTATGCCCATGGTTGCCTGTCTTGGACCTGCAGGTTGTCTCGGGGTGTGACGGGTGTCCACAAATTGAACATGCATGCCTGAATCTACAGGTGCCCTGGGGTCTTGTGCATGTGCGCCTATTAAAATCCCAGCATACCCCTCTCTTTTCTGACCCCGTCCCCTTACTTTTCCCCGGGACCTCATTCCCCTGGGTTGTCCGAATGGGCTGATGCGGCTTTGCGGAAAACACCCTGACTGTACTGCTGGCCTGCGAAGGGACTAAGTCACCCGAGAACTGTTTATGCCAAGACAAGGAGTCGACCTTGTCCCATGTTAGTGATGCGTCAAATTCTTTGGCCTTCCTGAAATTCACATCATACTCCTTCCATGCATCACCAGTGTATTGATCACTCCACCCCACAATCCTACTCAGGTAGCAAGCCATTTCGGCCTGCACATTTGGGGGGCGTTCTGCTGTGATGGCCGAAAGGACAGCAAAGGCCCTGATCCAGTTCTTCAATGTCTCCTCTACTCTAAACCTGGAGCATTGTGCCCTCCATTCGCTTGGATGCATCCACTCCTTCAATACCTTGGCCTGTTCCATCTCCCTATTGTCCAACAATAAAGAGAAAATGTATACATATTTCCCTGCCCAAATCATCTCCTTCACTTCCTTGGACACATGTTGCCCCAAATTTTCACTTCTCTTTGGCACTAAGCCGTCCCCCAAAAGAGGCAGAGACACTTCCTTACCATTCACAGGCACTTGGGCCGGTAGGGCACTCTCCCCGTTCGCCTGGGCAGGACCCGAACCTGTAAGGGAAGAAGATGCTGGTCCCGCACTGCTGGCAACCACCGTTGCAGCCTTAATCTTTTCTACCAACTTTTTTGCTTCGGCTACATGATCAAATGAATCAAAGGACACACCCCCCTTTTGCAACCACAGCAGCAAATCTGCTATCCGAGATACCAATTCAGAAGGAAGTGCGTCAGTACCTGCTGGGCCCGTCGGCATCACTGGGGGCACGGTCGGGGGCACAGGAGCAATGGGCAAGGGTGCGGGCGTAACTGGGATTGGTGCCGCGGGCGTAACTGGGATTGGAGCCACGGGCGGAGGGGCAGGGGCAGGCCCCGCAGGCGGTAGCGCCGGCGGGATGGCAGGAGCCGGTGCCACGGGCGCTGGGATCACAGGCGTAGGTGCAATAGGCACCGGGACTACCGGCTCAGGGGTAGGAGCAGCGTACCTAGGTTTCTTGGCCTTAGACCTCTTTGGTGAGGTGACAAAATCCCCCCCTTGGCAAGGGGGGTGCCTTCTGACGAACAGGCCTACCCGATGGGCCAGGGGAATCATCAAACCTCTCATTAATCCGTGCCTCTAATTCATCAATCTTCCCCAACCGTTTGTTCATTTCGCCCATTTCCCGCATCATGGCTCGCATCATCACCTCCATCTTAGACCCTCCTTTACCACCCCTTGCTCCCGGCATGTTAACGACTGCTACACTCCTAATGTCACAATCAAGCGTACTTGTGTTCTGTACCTTCACCAGATGGAGGATCTCCAGGGGGCTTTCAGCGCCATGCAACGGCAACGCAACACCACCGGCTTATCCGGCTATGTAAGAGGTGAGTAAACCTAATGTAGACCCACCCGGCGGCCACCAGGAGCGATGAATGCTAGCCCCCCGTTTCCCTCTTACCGACCAATCCTGCGTACTTGTCGCCGATCTCGATCTGCGACCACTGCCCACGTCCACGCCTTCGCGCTGACCAGTAAGATTGCAGAAAATTCACGTTAAGTTCTGAAATAGAAAATTGTATTAATACCTGGGAGTACGCGGCCGTTCACCACTTCAGCTGGTACCCTTCTTTACACACAGTACAGGTGCAGCTTTTAACTAAACAACCCCTTTCTGCAACTTACCACCCTAAACAGTTGTATTTACCAAAATGTACAATATTCCTCACTTACACATAGGGTAATTGCAGCTTTGATTCAATGGAATCCCTTTGTTATCAAACATGCACACGAAACTTGCACAACTGCACCAGGGTCTCCCCTCCAGGTCTTGCCCTGGTCGACCCTGCTTTGCTTTCCTGAGTAAAACTGCACTTTAATCAACCTGATTGGTTCCGTGAGGTTGTGGCTTAATTTGAGCAAAACGAACCACTTTTCATAAACCGATCCACAAACCTTCCCGCTCCGCTCTAATATGGCGGGAAGTATTCCTTTTGCGCCCAGTTCAGAAGACGATTGCACCGCCGGTCTCGGGTCTGCCTTTCCTTTCACCCGGCTCCCTCTACATAAACCGACCGGCTGATGCCTACGCCTCAAATGCGCCCTCAATGCCCGGGCCCTCGCAAAATACCTCAGTAATCAGCTATTCAATCTGACTGCATCGAGCGACCTGTGCCACGCTACCCCGCCGCCGCTCCGCACACCGGCGCCGTGAGTTCCCGAGCTGGTCTCCTCTTGCGACGTGACCAGGATGCTCCGATCCGTCGGCACCCTCGAACCGTTTCCAAAGCCTGCAAAACAAAAAGACAAATTTACAAAACAAGAGGCCCCCGAGCGCGGGGCACGACCGGTTGCGTGGGAGCGTCCAGGAACAAGAGGGTCTCCTGGGCGCTCCCTGCCTCTATATCCTAAGGGGCACGGTGGGGGGCGGCTACGCCCCCCACCCGGCCCCTCCTGCGGCCCGCCCCCCCCGACCCGGAAGTCCTGTGATGACATCCGGGTCAGGGAGGGCACCACCCAATCGGTGATGAGGCGCGCCCAGAAGGGCACGCCCTCACCACCGAGAGGCCTGGAGAGGGGGGCGGTCGCCGCGCCGCCATGCGGGCGGGGGGGCCAAGAGCCCCCCCTTTTCATTACATTTCTTACTCCTGTCCCCGACTGATGTTTAACCCTTTTCCTTTTCTTTCCACCTCTCTATTCTCTCTCCTTAGCTCTGAAACAGCTTTCCCCGCGTAGGAGTGCGCACAGGAGAATCTTGTCTTTTGACTCAGGCTGAAGACGGCTCTTTCAGAGGCAACGGTCCCGCCCAGCTCTGCTGAGCCGAGGAAGGTCAAAGGCGGAAGATGAATGGCCCGTTGTGTTATGGCACGCTGAGGCGTGCTACCATTACAGCAGATCTGCAAGGAATTGCAGCTATTAACGGACTCCATTAAACGCAATGCATGTGGGGAAATTGCTGCTTGATTTAGTTTAGCAACACAGAGATATTGGCTAGATAATCACATAAAAGTGACACCTTTTATGGCCAGGCTGTTTGATTTTATGTCACTGGGTTTCCGTCGCACGCCTTTTTATGATCATATATGGGACTTGGGTCTAATGCCTGCTTTAAATGGTGTAAAGGTTAAATACATGACTTTAGCATTTCTGGGCGTAGATATTAGTTATGTATAGTGTATTAAAAGAGTGAGGGAGTTACTCTAGCTTGTGATGACTTTCCCAACGCTTCTGTCTACCTGAAACCTCTCCCTGCCTCCATCAGCTTTAAAATTGGTCTCTGCGGGAAAAATGCAGACAAGTCTCTTTTCATCTATAATAGGTTGTAAAGTACCTTTGCATGGAGAGTGTATGTTTCTATCGATGCGTTCTCCAGTTATTGTAGCAACTCGTGCCACTGCCAATCCACATGCTAAATACCTCTTTCCGAATGGCACATGAAAAAGAACAGGATAGCAATATTAAAAATGATGGGTGGCGCGGGTGTGTTATGTATTCAATGAATTAAATGAGAAAAACAAAGGTTAAAACTTGTCTATAGCCAGGAAAATGTTAGTTATTCTTTCAAAACAAACCAAACTTAAAAAACACAAACATTACAAATTCTGAAGTTATAGTTATACCTTAAATATATAAATGATGTACCACCTTTTCATTAATATAACTTTATTTGTTCTTTAACTACAAACCAAACAAACTCCACAAACATTTATATTTATAAACGTATACTTTTAACTTTGATTTATAATTTACACAGCCCTTTCAAATTATTATAACTTGTGCACCTCCTTACACAGTGTATTCAACTCAGTAGCCTCACTACATTAACTATAACTTGCACCTTCTCCATGCACTGCTTATGCCCTTATGTATTATATTAGTATATTATATACAATACTATCATTTACAATAACATTTATAACATCACAATTCACATCAATATATATATATATATATCACTCCAACAGGTTTTGGTGCATCGAAACATCCAAAGCACTTTCGCCAGTGCGCAGACACGGAATAATGTTCCAAAGACAGTCTTCAGGTAATTTTTGTTTTTATTAAATCATAAGGTGCAGGGGTGCATAACAGAGAACGACGAACAGACGCGTTTCGGGCGTGGCCGCCCTTGCTCACTGCCAGAGAAAGTGCTCAGTTTTTATCAGCAGCCGCCTGTCGCTGTAGTCAGGCTGTTTGGTAACAGCCATCCAGACCCGCTGTTTCCTTGAGCGCGGGCGGTGCATCTCCCGCGGCTGAGGCCGCCGCGAAAAACATGACTCCCAAGGTGCCCCTGATCGTTCCTTCCTTCTCGCGGCACTGGCACGCCGCAACACATCCAGCAAAAGAGTTGCCTGAATAATTGCTGGATGTGTTGCGGCGTGCCTGTGCCACGAGAAGGAACCCGCTGTGCGCTGCACAGTCCTGTTAAGGTGTCACTGGGCACCTCAACTTGGGGCAGACGAGTGCTTTTACGTTGGAACAAGCGGTGCCACACAGTGCTGTTACCCTTTGCAAACCCACTTGGGATTTATTGTGACTGTGGGGGTTCAAACCAGCGTCTTACCTTAAGAATTATCGCCGGACTACCAAGCCCATCAGGCCTCAGGAGAGGCACCGCCCAGAATGGGCGGAGCAAAATATGGACTTATGGTGGTGAGCGGAAACAGCTGGTTTCAACAGACACAAACCCCAGCATTCCATGATTAAGTGCTGCCACTGCACGAAACGCGTCGGATGGGGGAGATTCTGCTGCTTGGGTTGCCGTACTCTGTGAGCGCCTCCAACGTGAATAAAGAGCGTATCCCTGAACTTGTCTGTGTGGCGTCCTCTGATATTCAGGCAACCCTTTTGCTATATATATATATATATATATATATATATATATATATATATGTATATATATATGCATATATATATATATATATATATATATATATATATATATATATATATATATATATATATATATATATATATATATATATATATATATATATATATATATATATATATTCCAAGCACGCCTCTTTCCTAGTCAGGACAGAGAAACGGACACCTTGGTTAAGTGCAAAAAGTTTTTAGTTTGATGCTGCCACAAAACAACGCGTTTCAGCTTATTGCCTTGATCACGCTAGAAACGTCCTATTCACAATACAACATATATACAGTGCAATAGAAAGAGGACTGTGATCACCCTAGTGCTCAAATCACGGGCGCCATCTTGGTGTGGTTTCTAAATAAAGTTTTGTTGCAATTGACAAATATCATTGGTTTCCTGACAATGTCGACTTGTTGAACAGATACATATTCATATAAATGATGAATAAATAAAGTATTTACATTGTCCATAGTAGATTACAAATGCAGAGATCTATCTTGGAGATGCATGTTAAATAATTAACAATGTACAGTTGTATATCAATGTCCAATATTATAAGTTGAGAACTCTGTGACATAACAGACGACAGTTCCGCCCCAGTGGGCTTTTCATTTTGCTGAAAGTCACATAATCACTGATGTCCCATACCAGCATATACAGATTCAGATAATAGTTCAAAAACTAGATTTCCCCAATCTCATCGATGGTCACCCGATATAGTGATACCTCCTACCTATAAAAAATACAGAATGTAAAATTAATAAAATCTGTGGAAAATAAGTAAGAAAACCTATACATCCTTAAATGTATTTAAGTTCATCAATGCAACTTTACTCATGTAGGTGAACTGCCAATTCTTCAGTGGAATTAAGGCCCAAAGGGGGCATAGTTTCTAATTCCACAATATATCTTGACTCTAATTTTCTGAGATGCAAAACTCTGTTGCCACCTCTGACATTCTCTGCCACGGCATCAATTACGACCATTTTGAGTAGTTTTTCATTTTGAAAGTGGTTCTCAAAGAAATGCCTGGCAACAGGGTACTGTTTGTTGTTATGTCTGATTGCCCTGACATGTTCTAACACCCGCTTTCTTGCTTGATGGATAGTACTACCTATGTAAGCTTTCTTACACGGACAGATCAAAGCATATACACAATGTGTGGTACTGCATGTCAAGGATTTCTTAATTTCCCAATCCCTGTCTATGCTCACAATTGATAGCTTGCTACAGTCAACACTGTTGCTGCAGGCTTTGCAGTTCCTGCAGCAACGGAATCCTGGACGAGAGAGTTGAGTACCCATATTTTTGCTTGTGACAGAATGGGGGCTTAGTTCATCTCTTAAAGATCTGTTCTTTTTATAGGTAATCTGTGGGCAACTCTTAAGATGTTTACTTAAGTTGGAATCAGTCAATAAAACATGCCAATGTTTTTTTAAGGATCTGGCGGATAACCTTAGAATGTCCAGAGTACGTGGTGATGAATCTATGGGTTTCTGACTCAGGGGGTCGTCTGATAGGATGTAATAGTTGGCTCCGATTGACCAACTCCACTCTCTTACATGCATCTTGTATAGTTTTGTTACTATAACCTCTCTCTTTGAAACGTTGTGTCATGATGGATTTTTCTTGTAAGAAACTGGATTCAGAGCTACAATTACGCTTTGCACGCAAAAGTTCACCATACGGTATACTGTACACTAAATTGCGTGGATGTGCGCTGGATGCACTGAGAATGCTGTTTCCAGCAGTTTTCTTGCGAAATAGTTTGGTATGAATCATTTGATCTTTGACTTCCACCAGCACATCCAGGAATTCAATTTCAGTTTGACTAATATGTTCAGTGAAAATCAAATTGTGTTCATTGTTATTCAACTTGGAGACAAAGTCACTGGCAGATTTTGGATCACCCCTCCAAATTAAAAAGATGTTGTCAATATACCGAAGCCACAGGACACAGTTGGTAAATTCCTCAAGTTGGGTGGCCATCTGCTCCTCCCACCAACCCATGAATAGGTTGGCATAACTGGGGGCGAAGCAGGTGCCCATCGCCTTTCCCTGTGACTGTCGGTATATGACTTCAGATGCTGGTATACAGGCTACTGACATCTAAAGTAACCAATGTGTACTCAGGTTCCCAGTTACTTTAGATGTCAGTAGCCTGTATACCAGCATACAACATCAGCTGGGACTACAGGCTATTAGACACTATTTGAAAACACGTTCCATCTCTTTATTTTTTCACTCTGAGATGTTAGTGGACATGATTGAATTTTGTTTGTAAAACAATTTTTTTTTGTTTGATGAAGTCATATACCGACAGTCACAGGGCACGGCGATGGGCACCTGCACCGTGGTCATAATTGGCCTCAGGAGGGGAGCCACGCAGCCCCCCTCCAAAATATTTTTCAAAAAAGGAAAAGCTGGGCAGGCCCCGGGGGGTGGGGTCATTGGTGCCAAAAGAGGCTCAGGGAAATACATTTTAACAGAACCAGGGGATAGGGTCCCTGGGGCAGAAATCGGCCTGGGGGGCCACACTGCACCCTCTCCTTTAAAAAAGAAAAAAAAGAAAGGCCTATTCCTGGAGGAGGGGCTAGGCTCCCTCCCTTTTCAATAAAAAAATGGAACAGGTCCCGGGGATGGGGCACCCAAAAGGCTCAAGAGAAGGGGGGCCACACAGCCCCCTTCTTACAAAAAAAGAAAGCAACTTGCCGGAGGCCCCGCCCTCTCCCTGCAAGACTCGGCAAATGCGCCTCCTGGTGCACTCTTTGTTGGGGGATTACGTCCTCATCGCTACTGAGGGTCCCTGGAGACCAACTAGGCCACCAGGGACCTCCAGTAAGCCCCACACAGTGGGATTGCTGAGAGGTGGCAGGAGGCCGTGCCCCTTTTTACACCACTCTGCAAATGCACCTCTTGGCGCACTGCTGTTGAGGTAATGAGGTCCCCTTGTGTCCTGAGGACTAAAGTGGACTTCATCTGCCAAACAGTGCGCCAGGACGTACGTTTGTAGAGTAGTGTAAAAAGGGGGCGTGGCCTCTGACCACTCTAAGCAATCCAGCTGTGTGGGGCTTTTTAGAGGTAACAAGAGGGCTAGTTGGCCCATAGGGACCCTCTTGGTTGGGGGACTTCATCCCTCAACCAAGAGTGTGCCAGGAGGCACGTTTGCAGAGTGGAGGAGAAAGGGGGCGTGGCATGTGTCCACCGCTCAACAATCCCACTGTATGCGGCCTACTGGAGGTAACGGGTGGGCAAGTTGAACCCTAAGGACACCCAGTAGCGAAGGTGCCTTCATTCCCCATCCAAGAACGTGCCATGGAGTGCATTTACAGAGTGGTGGGCAAAGGGGCTGTGGCCTGCTATGAGAACTTAGCAATCCTGCAGTGTGGGACTTACTAGAGGTAATAGGAGGGGTGGTTGGCCCCCAAAGATCTCCTTGGGGGGAAACTACCCCTCCTGTTACCTCTAGTTGGTCCCACACAGTGGGATTGCAAAGAGGTCTTTGGAGGCCACGCCTCTCTTTCTCCTCCACTCCGCAAACGCGCCTCCTGGGATACTACTGGTTGGAGGATGAAGACCACATTACTCCAGAGGGACTTTGGGGCACAAAAAGCCCTCCTGGTACCTCCTGTAAGTCCTATGCAGCGGAATTCCTGAGCACTGGTCGGAGGCCCAGCCCCCTTTCTCCACCACTCTGAAAATGCGACTACTAGTTGTAACAGGTCTAGGATTTGTGAGAGTTAGAGCTATTGGCATTGTGAATGTAATAGTTTTTTACTAATGTTTTTTGGAGTGGAGTGGATGTACGTTGTGTGTAGTGATATTATGTGTTATGTTGTGCAGTGACATTATGTGGATCGAAAGTATGTGATATTTAGTGTATAGGAATTATGTAGAGTGGGATTATGTGACTAATTATGTGGTATGGTAGTCTGTGTTGGTGTGTGATAACCTCAGGTTTAGTCTTCCTTGTTTCTATGGAAGCTAAACTGTAAACTCAATGAGACAAAAAAAAGAAGGAACCACTGAGGGGCACTTCTGGACCTAGTCAGAAGTATGAGCAGGGCCACTAGAATGATGCACCTGTTTGGCTGCACAGACATTCGCAGAATTATAAATTTTCCACATTTGGCACATAATCTGCAGATTTGAACAGCGACAAGTTGTGGAAGGCCCTTTGCAAACATAGATTGGTCAACTGTTACTTATTGCTAAATGTGGGTATTACATTGGTACTAATGTTGTGTAAACCACTCTTGCTTCTTTCTGTGCCTCTCTTGCCACTTTCTGTTTTTCTCATGAATCTTTCTGCACCTTTCTTTCTTTTTCTGCACTTCTCTTGCTTCTTTCTGGACCTCTGTCGCTTTTTTCTTCTGCACCTCTCTTCCCTCCTTCTGCATCTCTCTTGCCTCTTTCTGTACCTCGCTTGCTTCTTTCTGCACATCTCTTTGTTCCACCTTCTGCACCCCTGTTCTCTCTTGCTGACCCCTGTTGCCTGTTTCTACAGCTTTCTTGCCTCTTTCTGTGCTTCTCTTGCCTCTTTCAGCACTTCTCTTGCAGCTTTCTGTATTTCTGTTGCTTCTTTCTGTACCCCTCTTGCCTCTTTCTGCACCTCTATTGGTTCTTTCTGCACTGCTCTTGCTTCTTTCTGTACATCTCTTGCAAATGTTTGAGCACCTCTTGCCTCTTTCTGCACCCCTCTTCACACTTTGTGCACTTCTCTTGCCTTTGTCTACACCACTGCTCCCTCTTTCTGCACCTCGTTTGCCTGTTTCTAGAACTTTATTGCCTCTTTCTGCAGTTCTCTTACCTCCTTCTGCACCTCTGTTGCCTCTTTCTGCACTCATATTACCACTTTCTGTATCCTTCTTGCCTCTTTCTGCACCCCTGTTGCTACATTCTTCACTTTTCTTGCTTCTTTCTGCACCTCTCTTGCTTCTCTCTGCACCCCTCTTGCCTCTTTCTGTACCCTTGTCGCGTCTTTCTGCACCTCTCCTGCTTCTTTCTGCATTTCTCTTATTTCTTTTTGCACCCTCTTACCTTTTTCTGTACCTCTTTTGCTTTTTTTTGCAATTCTGTTGCCTCTTTCTTCACCCCTCTTGTCTCTTTCTGCACCTCTGCTGGTTCTTTCTGCACTGCTCTTGCTTCTTTCTGCACCTCTCTTGCAAATTTCTGTATCCCTCTTGCTTCTTTCTGCACCCCTCTTCTCTCTTTCTGCACCTCTTTGGCCTGTTTCTGTAACCCTCTTGCCACTTTCTGCAGTTCTCTTGTCTCTTTCTGCACCTCTGCTGCTTCTTTCTGCACTTCTCTTGCCTCTTTCTGCACCCCTCTTGCCTCTTTCTGCACCCTGTTGGTTCTTTCTGCACTTCTCTTGCTTCTTTCGACATCTCTCTTGTTTTTTTCTGTACCACTCTTGCCTCTTTCTGCACCTCTGTTGCTTCTTTCTGCACTTCTCTTGCTTCTACCTTTTTGTACACAAATTTACAGAGTATGCTGTTTCAAACACAGGTATTCAAATATTTGTATGTTTATTTTTATATAACATGCCACAAGGTAAAAGCAGAGACCCTCATATGCATACCTTCACAAACTGGGTCAGACTTAAAACAGTGATATGGTTAGGACTGCTGTTTTACATTTGGCTAACATTCTGAGCAGTCAATGAATAGTGAACCTTCAAGAGAAAAGTGAGGTTTAATACATCTTGGGAGAAGGATTAGTGATTAGGCTACTTTGTATGAGTCTGTGGTGTGGTACGGTACAGTCAAAGTAGGCCTCTTTTTGCACCTCTGTTGCTTCTTTCTGCACTTCTCTTGCTTCTTTCTGCACCTTTCTTCCACTTTCTTCCTCTTTTGCTGCCTCGTTCTGCATTTTTCATGCTTCTTTCTGCACCTTTCTGTATTTCTCTTGTTTCTTTCTGCGCAGTTCTTCATCTTTCTGTACATGTACTACCTATGTAGGCATAATTCAAATTTAGCATTTAAAACACTTTAGAAATTCACTGAAAATACCACAGGTTTCAGCGATGTTATAGTAAGTATTAGCATTTAAAAAACCTTAAAAATTCACTGAAAAAACAGAGATTGCAGGGATGTTATAGTTAGGAACTTGCATTTTAAAAAACCTTAAACGGTCACTGAAAAAAACACAGGTTTCAGGGACGTTATAGTTAGGCGGACATTTTACTCATACAAAGCCAGAGAAATTCAGCCGTTACAGTTAGCTGAGCACCCCCGCATCTGTGTGGTTGTGTGTATCAGTTTGTCAGTTGGTGTGTAGGTGGCTGCATGGGTTTGTGAGCAGATACATGATTGTCTATATGGGTTATTGATTAGTTATCTGAGCACCTGTATCTACTCCAACATCGTTGATGATGATTCACAGCTTGCAATGTTCCTGAATTGACAGCTTTAATGGGGGAGGTGACATTAATATTCCTTCTGTTACCCAGTGCCTGTCATATCCAACTCATGTAGCTTTCACTTTTGTGGATTGCAATCTAATCCTCCCAAATGTAAGATGCTGCTACGCACAGGTTTGAGATTCATGTGCATGTCTGCCATTCATGGGAAAGGTAGCACTGTAGATGAGAAAAAAAACATTTGCTGAAGTCTGATGAATTCCACAAAGCACACATAGTAGCAATTTTTTTAATAGTAAACCAAACAAAAGCAAATATGTTGATTACTATTTTCCTATAGAGGATCATGTGGGATTCCATCGTTTTTACAGAAAGAAGGTAACAAGGTGAGAGCATTGACTTTGAGACAGTAAGTTTAAGGTATTTAGGTGACTGCATGCCGCCCAAGCCTGGCACCACATTTCAGTTCTGGTCATCAATGCTAACAGAATTGCTAAAGAGAATTACCAGCAGCAATGGCTCTCACAGGCAAGACCTATTGACTTTGCTAGTGCTTGTTTCCTTTTTGGTTTTACTTTTAATTTATCATTCTAAATTGAACGCCAGCCATGTTTGAAAGGAAAGTTATATAAGAAAAAAAATAGCCACTGCTGCATCACAACATATGTGCAGGCATGAATCATGCCTCAGGATACCTATGTGAAAGCATTGGCAAAGCCAATACCTTGGTCTCTTAAAACTGAGACATATTAGCTTTTCCAGAGTTTGTTATTCATGTGAGTGAAGCAAGAATGGTGTGATTGTGTGGTTACGCCAGTGCAATAATCAGTGACAGCCGATGCAGGTAGGAGCAGTGGGGCGGGTGGGTAGGAAGTCAACAGACGACGACAAGGGAAAATAAAAAAAAATAAAAACACTTTCTTTGCGCTCCCCGCATTGGCGACTCAGTGAAGCCGCCAGTGCAAGGTCAGTGGTATTCATTTATTTTTTTATTTTTTCTTGTCGTCATTGGTCGACTCCCCCTCACCCCGCCCCACCACTCTTATCTACACCGGCTGCAACTAGCAATAATGCCTCTGCTTTGTTGGGATCCAGTGTGAGAACAGACCAATGGACATTCACAGGCTTGTAGCTTAATGAAGAATGGCTGAAAAAATAGTACCGTCTACCCCTCAGCCTCCTCCCTAAAGTCTTTGATGATGAATCATACATTTCCATGTCCCAGAATTTCCTGTAGAAGAACGGAGGCAGCCATGAACAATCTCTTTCTTTCCACTGACTGTCACATTTGACTCCTACAGCTTAACTCTTGGGAATTTCAATCTAATCTCTCACATACAGGTGGTTTACTAGTCCTACACATGATCATGGCCTCTTCAGCCTTCAAGGGAATGATAACACTTTACAAGAGAAGACCTTTAATTTAATAAGATAAACAAATCTAATGAATCCCAGGACTCACACTGTTAGCAATTTTTATCAAAATATTCTAGCCATGAATATACAAAAGTAAACACTTTACAGGGTGTTTGCCAATACATGATCATATGCCATGGATCAAATTTGGAGACTCCTATCTAAAAAACAAAGTCACACAAAGAGCGGAACACATCACAGCATACCAGAACTAAAGACAGAAATAAGGAATGCACTCAGATTCCAACTCAATGTAAATAGCTTTGTACTCAACATTTATTCTTAAAATTAACACATTTTTTAATGATAAATTGTTGATGTATTTGGTATGCTGAGATTCTGGAAAAGGAAGTAATGCTAAACATATAAGAACTGACATTTTAGAACATGTATATAAAAAGGATATTGTGTGAGGGAGAGTGAGCATATTAGTGAGCATATTGTTTGCACATACAAATGTGGGCATAGTCAGTAACCTTTGCCCAAGGCATAGTCAGAATCATCTTGCATAATCATGCACCCAATTTTGGCACAGGCGGTCCTGTCATCAGGACATCATTGAGAGAAATTGGGTTACTGGTTAAGGTGGGTGAAACCCTACTCAAGGACAAACCACAATCCTTGTCAGGGTGAGACACAAGCTAACCCCAAAATAACCTGTGCTTAACCCTCTAATAGATTGGCAAAGAGCTGTCAGGCTTAACTTAAAGGCACTGTGTAAAGTATTAATGCAGCACCTCAAACAGTAATACAGTTAAAAAACACAAGAAAAACTACACACAAATTTAGAAAAATAGAGTCCAATGTACTAAATACATAAAGATCAAAATGAAAAAATCCAATCAGTAGAACAAAGATATGCAATTGAAAAGATTTAAGTGAAAATAGCACCAAAAAGATCAAAGCGCCACTTGCGACGTTCTGATCGTCCGAGCTTGGGATAAAGTTAGAGGTTCAGGCTGGTCATTATGAAGTGCCCGTTGAATACACGGACTGGTTAGTCCTGCTGAAATATTACCTTCTCAGCACAAAGAGTCCTGTCCTCAGTGAAGGGACCGTTTTCAGACGTGAAGGGTCAAAAACTTAAAGTCAGCTCCACTGAGGCCATGCCATGGGTCCAGGACCTTAGGGTGCCAGGGGCTTACGCAAGGTGGATCTGGGTGCTGTGTCAGGTGGTTGGGAGCCTGTTACATCCCTGTGGCTTTGAATTAGAGGCAGAAAACAAGCCCTGGAAGTCACTCTGGGAGTCCTGCGTTCCGTCCAAATCCCTTTGACTCAGCCAGGAGGGCAGCAGGACTGCAAGGCAGACGTACAGCACAGGGCAGCAGGGCAGCAGTCCAGCAGTCCTTCCCCATGGAAAAGTCTCCACAGGTTCACAAGTTTACTAAATAGTTGGACCTGAGATCCAATATTTATACCAGGTGCTTACTTTGAAGTGGGTGAGGCTTTTAGAGGGTTTCCTTTGAAATGCAGAGGTTGTCTGCCCCCCCATGTCCTGGCTACAGACTAACTACAGGGGTATGCAGCCCTTTGTTTGGAGACAGGACACAATGTATTCAGGTATAAATAGGGCTGTGTCCATCTCCACCCTTCCATCCTGCCAAGGATGGTCCGGTCAGGGACAGCTGAGCTCTCTACTGTGTGTGGCTGTCTAGGAGGAATGCACAAGGCCCAACTGCCAGCTACACCCAGTCATGTGACCCAGAGACAGCCTGCAGGCACTAAATGTCTGAGGCAGGAAAATGCCAACCTTCTAAATGTGGAATTTTCAAAATTACAATTTGAAATCCGACTTTACCATAAGAGAGGATTCTTTATTACAATTCCAAAGATACCAAACATGAACTAGTTACCTGTTCCCATTTGTAAGCTAATAATTAAAAAATGTAATAAGGTAACAGCAGTGTTATCCTATGGGAGAGGTAGGCCTTACAGTACTGAAAAGCAACGTTTTCACTACTAGGACATGTAAAACTTAAAAGTACATGTCTAACATTTTAAATAGACTGCACCTTACCCTGTGGGCTGTCCAAGGCTTCCCCTACAAGTGACTTATATGTATTAAAAAGGAAGATTTGAGGGGTTGTGGAGCCCTAATGGTTGGAGGAAATCTGTTGTTTCCTGACTGTGACTTTGTACTACAGGGCATTTCAACGAGCGTTTCTATGCATTTGTTTGTTGTGAATGCTATAAAAAAAATCTAAAAAAAAAGAAGGTTTGGGCGTGGCAAAAGGCCAAGCCAAAACACGCGAAGTGTGTTACCCACCGCTTTGTCTGTGTGTTACCTACCGCTGTGCCTCCATCACTTTTTGTTTTATGCTCATCTATGTGTGTGTTATGTAATTTTTAAGATTTGTATGAGAAATTCCAAAGAAATATCAATTTACTATGAAATATATTGGAATGTATCCACAAAATGTATATTTATTCCCTAAAAAAAAATATATATATATATATATATATATTTGAATAATAAAATTGAAAAAACACACTTATGTAGTTGGTGACAAGTCTATGTAGTGGGTTATAAGATATAGATGTATCTATCCTTTTAGGTTCATTCACTAGTTATAGACCTTTTCAAACTAGATATTTTACCTATGTATAGCTAGTGCATTCTTATATAGGGGTCCCCTACTTCCTAAACAATCTCTGAGTTGACACACATTGCTTTTTCAATGATCTCGCAGATGAATGGTAGGGGAGTGATGTGCTGATAGTTTGTAATTTCATCAGGATCAAATGTATGATGCTTTAGTAGTGAGAGGATTTGGCCTGTCTTGGGAGTTTCGAGGAAGAAACCTTGAATGAGAGTGTCATTGACTATGGTGAGAAGGGGGAGAGAGCATTGATGAAGGACAAGGGATTCATAACAAGTAGAGAGAGATAAATAGCTTTATCTAGCAAAGGCTGTGGTGCATTTGTTTTTCTACTCTGCTTTGAGTTTTCTTACACATAAGAAAATTAATTTAGTCACCGAAACATCCTGCTTGTTTCCAAAGGACTGTGGTTTTGCTAAATGTCTTGTTCCGGCTCCAAGTGCAGCCCAAATTAATTTCTTATCTGTCAACAATTTTCTCTTTTTGTCTGACTCCAGTTAGATGACAAGACTGGCTATCGAATATAAAACTTAGGTTTTTCCTTTGACCTAGTTTTCTGCAAATGTCATTAGCACATCTTAGTATTAAGATATGATTTAATGTAACAATGAGCGGATGATCATGTGTGATATTGTGCTTTTCCATTACACTTCTCTTTTTTGCTTTTTTCGACCCAACTAAACTCTGTTGACATAACATCGAATTGCACGGGGCCGGGTCTCCCTTTACGGAGCTGCTGACCATTGTGGGTAAGATATGGGACCTTAAATTGGGGATTTGTATATGCCTTCACATAATACTAAGTATTCTGATGACAGTAGCCACAATTAGAGTATTAATATCCATAAAACCGCACATGTTGACACAGTGATCGTGCCTATCCGATCTGCATATGCACACTATAATATTTGGAAATAAATCAATTTCTATCTTTGTTACGGATCCTGAGTTACTAAATACCCTTCTGTACCTTTGTATTTATGACATATAGTAGTCGTGTGGTCTTCTTTCTCTTGTAATACTAAGGTACGCCAGACACTTTTTGGTAAACTTTATTGCCTTTTGGTAAATAATATGATCACGTCATGAGTTGGACTAATTTCCAAATATTAAATTGGCTTTCAGAAATTATTCGCTAAGATACTTCCTTTTGACTTGAAGTTTCATCGTGTACCCTCTGTACAGACTACGAAAAAACATAACAGGTATGCTAGATAAATCACAACTCGTGTAGGTAATTATAGAGCTTCGGTATGTCGTTTGCTTTTTTGAAAAAGTATGGAAATTAATTTAGATTGAACAACTACATATATATTGATATGCATTTGAAATTATGATACTTGCAATCATATAAAAAGACTACGAACGCTGTATCTGTTTTCATACCATAATGATGGTGATTCTAATGGGTGTATAGATTTGCCTCTCTTTAACATCAATCTATGTTGTCACTTACATTGCGGTGTAATGATGCTCTTAACAATTGCTCTGATTTATACCCTGTCTTATCAAATTTTCCCTGTGTCAAAATTACTTGAGTGATGTCTTCCTGTGAATAAGTTGAATATGTTTTAATGTTTACTTTAGTCATTGAATACTTTTTTCTAATAATCAGATTATCAGTCTTATTTAAATTCTGTGTTATGTAAATATTTTATATATTGTGGTTTTAAATGTCGATATCAATGTCTGTCCTGTATGTATTTTCATAGCCTTGAAGAAGTCCTGTTGGGTCGAAACGCGCCCGTCGGCTATGAATTTTGTGTTGTGTTTTTAACAAAAGAACTTCGAACAAAAGAATAAAAGAATAAAGGAAGGATATGTCTCTAACAATCCGACGTCTTATTTGATTTACTTGGGAGACGCTGTGCTGATGTTTAATCAATGACTTATATATATATTACAGTAAATTTGGAAACTTTATCTGAACATAGTTGTGTGCTGAGTCAGTCTGTTTCTTGTGTTTCTGGACCTCCAATTAGTGGGTACGTTGGAAGATCACGTTACCAGCTCTTTGCGCCACACCTTTGCTGTAACTACCATAAAGTAGACTGACTTGTGCAGGCTCTGAGTGCCTTGGTCTTTTGTCTCTTGTTCGACATAAAAAAAGAAATGTAGTCCCCAAAACATCCTGCATGTTTCCAAAGGACTGTGGTTTTGCTAAATGTCCTGTTCAGGCTTCAGGTGCAGCCCAAATTAATTTCTTATCTTTCAACAATTTTCTCTTTTTGTCTGACTCCAGTTAGATGACTTACAATAATAAAACTATCTGGGATAATTATAGTTTCAAATTAATGCGTTCACATAACTTGTTCAAAAACAGAAACATGCATTTCTTTGAGCGTTTTTTGTTGCTTCTAAAATAAAGAATCTCTCACTATTATGGACACCTAGTAATAGCCTTTGGGATTACAGGGTTGGGCACCAGACTCTCAGCGCACCTAGCAACAGTCTGTGGTACTGCAGTCTTGCCTGCTCATTCTCCAGACACCTAACATTGACTAATCCAGCAGGTTTGCCTTTAATATGCTATAGAATGTTGATAGCATTTTTGCAGTCCTTTTTAAAGTACATTGCCATATTGAAGCCATGCCTATTTGATGTTCCAATGCTTGTTATACTTATGAGTGCAAGAAGCAAGAAAGGTGCATCTTCGGAGTTAATAAAGAGAAATAATGCCTTTGCTATGAGGGGAGCCAGTGTGGGATCTGATTGATGGCTGGTTGAAAAGCCCTTTTTCTACCACTAACCCTTCTCCATAAGTGATGGTGATTGATAGGTTGCCATAACTCAGCACTAGGTCTGTTTAATGGTCTCATGTATCAAATATAATGATTTAAGCCTAGATGTAAGCATTTTACCATTTGTGAGACTGAAAATTGTACCTAGGTGTGGAAATGAAGTGTGGAAAAACATGCTATAATGGATGTTTACAGATACACAGAAGAAACAGGGAAAACACCATCTGCTGTCTACACTCCTTAACATGTACACAAGTAGGCTTGATGGGATACAACAATGAGAAACTGTGAGTTAAGACATAGAGGCATATTTATCAAATATTCACGCAAAGCAACTGAATGCTGCAGTCCACCATGCTGTGGTGCGCTGTGTGAAAGGAACAGGGCAGGTATGTTCAATAGTTAACATTATACAGAACATTCTTGCTCTTAGACTGAAGTAAAAAACATTAGAGATAATGGGGTATCCCAGTGACCCTCAGAACCTGGGTATCAAATGTAAATAAGAACAATTGGTTCTGTTGGATATGTGTCAATTTGTTTGCTATATTGTGAATATACTAATTCTTTATATACTTCACTCAGTCCACATTTGCGCTATGGTACGTAAGGACACACACAGCAATTTTCACTTTTTGAAAAAGTTCTTATTATGGAAATTTTACACGTATAAATCAATTTATGAAAAGTGGCTGTCAAGGACAATGAAAGCAAAGAATCACATATGGTGTGAAATATTTAGTGACTAATAGTGACAAGTGATGGTCGTGCTATACATGAATAAGTGAAGATGACGTATTTACAATTATATTGTGTGAGAGGACTTAGCAGCGGAATCAGATGGATGAGGACGTATTCTCCCCACTCTGAACAACTTTGCTGATCGCCTTGGCGGCCCTAATGTAATTTATTCTACCGGCTGATGAAGATAGATCTCTATGTTCAAACAGACCACAGTCCATTGATGTGAGTTTAAGGTGTCGGCTGAAACCCCCTTGAATATGAATGCATAAATTTAATGCGCTACATTCTTCAAGAGATTAGGCTGTCTCCTTTTTCCCTGTCATGATGAAGACCCACCCCAGATGCTTAAAAAACTGCACTACTGTTAGGGTCGAAACATCGACGTTACTTTTGTCAATCCGTCCGTCTTAAGCCACAACACGAAAAAAGAAAATAATATGATTGTTGTGACCTAAAGTTTTCAAATATAGACTGATGAAATTCTATGTTTTTCTATAATTGTAAATACGTCATCTTCACTTATTCATGTATAGCACGACCATCACTTGTCACTATTAGTCACTAAATATTTCACTCCGTATGTGATTCTTTACTTTCATTGTCCTTGACAGCCACTTTTCATAAATTGATTTATACGTGTAAAATTTCCATAATAAGAAGAACTTTTTCAAAAAGTGAAAATTGTTGTGTGTGTCCTTACGTACCATACCGCAAATGCGGACTGAGTGAAGTATATAAAGAATTAGTATATTCACAATATAGCAAAGAAATTGACACCTATCTGACAGAACCAATTGTTCTTATTTTTTTTTTTTTTTTTTTTTTTTTTTTGCAGAGTTTTATATAGCGCGAACTAGACCCGAACCGAATCAGGTATCAGAGCGCTTTACATAGCACCAGTTACGTTACATGAGGACGGACACACATTCATATTTTAGGCACGGGGAGATTAAGTGATTTGCCCAGAATCACAGGAGGTTTTATTTAAATTTGAAGTGAAAAACAAACTGCGGGCCTAGCACGAATGTAGGTACTCTTGCACCATGAGGCAATGGTGCATGCATTATATGCAGGATTTGTTTGTGCAGGAAGTGAAACCTTCCTGCACAAAAATAATCTTCTGAAACTTTTCCCTCTTTCTACCTGTGCTCCCAAATGCAAAAAACTTAGAAAGTTGAAGAAACGAGGAGAAAATTACACATTTCTCCTCGTTATGCCTTCCCTGGAAAAGCGTACTATTATGACACATTGCCAGGTCTACCACTAATGGTAAATCTGGGAATATTCCAGAATCCATGTGTGGATGCTTGGGAACACTCATGCTCCATCGATGGAACGCCTCCCTGGGGAAGAGTGATGCAAGGTAGTGCCTAGCTCTGCCTCGCATTACTACAAATTTACCAAACTGTGCAGGGCCATGCAAGGTGGCCTTGCAGGGCTTGGTATATGTCCTCCTAGGTTTTGCATCGCCGTTTTGCCTCTTTGTGTGCCGCAAGGACGCTGCAAAGACCATGATAAATTTGACCCCTAGTGACAATAGTACAATCTTTTTAGATCATTACTGGCTGTATTTATATGTGTGTTTCATACAACAGAAGGAGGAAACTGCCTTAGGTCAGAGGAAAGTGGGTACACTGACACATATACCCATCCTGCTCAACGTATAGACGATAAACACTTGGAGGTATATTTGTGGTCAATAATGACTGTTCAAGAGAAGATATAGGAAATGGAAGCAGTTAATTAAGGGTACTTGTCTGAACACCAATAATGTTTTGTCTGGATAAAATGTCTAGCTAGCCCCTTCCATGCTCGCATCGGCCAACAGGAGCACTCCCTCCCTGGTGCTTCGAACGACCGCTGGCCACGGTTGACCCGCCCACCATTCAGAACGCCTGTGGCAGAATTGCCGCCGCAGTTAAGGCGTTAAAATATGTTTATGGGTAGCTCCAAACATGGTGCTCTTTAGAATGATAGGCTTATGCTCGGTTTTGTTCTCCAAATGATGATTATGTAATAAGTGATATTATATTACCAGAAATAGTGAGCATTTTTCTCCTGAAGAAGTTCTCCAGAGCAAAATGCATCGAGTGGGCTCTGAATATCATGTGTAATGGATTCCTACTTAAACGTCTCCATGTGAGTAATGCATCGTACATAAATATATTTTAGTTATTGAAAGTGAAAGAAAGACATGATATTGAACTTTGATAGATAAGAATATGTGTCTGAAAAATAATACAAAACAAAACACAAACAATTTTGTTCTCATAGGAATTATTTGCAAGAACTGAAGTATATATATAATCATGCGGCAAGAGGAAGTTGTTTTGTGTACAAGTGCACAGTGGAATTCAAATAAAAACACTTGAATTGTGATTGGGCTTATGTCAGATTTCTGAGTAGAAGAGGATAGGCTGTTACTAACAATTACCACTTGCCCACTCATGATAAATTCAAATCACATTGTTTGAATTCTGGGAGATTCCAAACGA
The DNA here is from genome assembly GCF_964261635.1 of Lissotriton helveticus. Taxonomy (NCBI): domain Eukaryota; kingdom Metazoa; phylum Chordata; class Amphibia; order Caudata; family Salamandridae; genus Lissotriton; species Lissotriton helveticus. The sequence continues at coordinate 176,851,828 of NC_136065.1, forward strand.
TCCCCCAATTCCCACAGAGTGATAGCACAAGCATTCAATGAAGTCCAATGAACTGCAGGAAACACAAAAAGTAATTATTATCAAAATAAAACAATTATACCTACAAAAAGAAACACTTTACCAAGATAATTTACAGTTAATCGTCTTGATACAGAGATTCAATTCTGGTAACCACTTGTTGCAAGAGAATTCCACACAAAATCCAGGTAGATTTTCCACTGAATGTTTATTGCACCAACAAGTAGTTATATCAACTGAGCCCACAGTCAGTGCACCCTCCGCATCGACCTAGCATCAGTAACTGCGCTAACCCACACCAAGGGCAGCACAGGCTGCGACCTCCACATTCATACTTAAGCAATATAAATATATGTAACAGTTTAGCACATAAGGAGGCTCACTTCATGACAAACGATGCACAGCACATTCAAGGAATATTAGAACATTGGAATGTTGGGCGCTCCATTGCAGACAATGAAGTGCTCCCTGCTTCTACGGACCGGTAAAGGCCTGCAGAGCAACATTCCAATGTTCTACAAAGGCTTCTCGAAGTTCGAGGGGATTTATATCCCCTCGAACTTCAAAAACCCTTTGTTTACTTTGTTAGAACATTCTGCCCTCTAGTGGCAGAATGTTCTAATAGCCTTATAGCCCTTCGTAGCAGGGCTATACCGGCTATTAAAGTCCCGCTGTTTCGTTAAAGTCCCTCGCCTTCGGCTCGGGCCTTTAACGATTCAGCGGGCCTTTAATAGCCGGTATAGCCCGCTACGGCGGGCTATAAGGCTATAGCATTCCATGAAAGAACACAGAACATACAGAGCTCTCTAAGCAGAATGCTAGGCCTTAAGAAAGAGCCTGCTCTGCACAGAGATACATACCTACATCACAGGCATCTTCCTTTTGCTTTAGCAGTAGGCCACCTGGGGGGCTAGGGAGATGTGCAAAATTTGTGACTATTTTAAATAAATTTTTGTCGAATGCCCAGTCGATATCCTTTCCACTGAAACAACGTCAGCTAACAATTGCATCATTCACAATTAGTACTGGGCTTCCTGCTCAGTTGGGTGTAAGTAAGAGCTTATTTGGAGAAAAGTAGCCCCCTAGGATGGATGGTGCCTGAGAGTGAGGATTAAACCTTCTTAGAAGGAATATTTGGCATTTTAAGGTCCCTACAAGAAGATTACGGAGGGTATTTGTATGGGAACCTTTTAATGTTGGCATTCCCCGCTGGAGAGGGAGGTACCAGGAGGGTAGGTCCGAGGTAAGTAGAGGGACAAGCTCAGTAGGCATTAAGCTCAAGCAAGTACATTGGAGGATTTAAATATGATAAGACTAGAGGGCAATAATCAGTCTGTTCTCTTAGATTGCATTGATCCATTGTGCCCTATGGAAAGGATTGACACATTATTGTAATCCGGCTCACCGTAATTATAAACCAGATCTGTGTACATATTGTTGACTCTTTATTATTAATATTTTATAGTAAATATGAGTTGTAGTGGATATGAGATGATGTTTTCCTTTTATGAAGGAAATTGTGCATTTAGTTTGGGTCAGATCGAGGCATGTGGCACTTTAGTAAGGTATATTGAGCTGAATACCTGAATTACGGAATATTGCTGATTTTAATATAAATTAACTACTTGAAAATTTCGACTATGGTTGTTGATTGTTTATTTTATGCTTAATTGTTATGGTTTTAATAAACTATACAATAAAATGCTACCTACAGCACCTACCCCTTTTTAAAAAATGAGAATAAATATTATAGCAAAGTGTACAAAAATCCTAAACCAAATTCACATCATTTAAATCAATTAAGCATTTTCATGCAAAATAGTAATATTTGAATTTTGCAGGCATGCCCACATTGTATGAAACTCTGTTAGAGTAGACACAAACCCTTTGACTCACTTGTGAATCTACAATAGACTCAAAGCGTTGACTGGGTCACATGGCGTAGAGACAAAGTCAGGCTTACAGTGTCCAGAGGCCATAGTATCCGATTCACTGCCAGAATGCACTTCAGAATTCACCCCCCTCAAAAAAAATTAAAGGATGCTTCATCACAACTCCCAACAGATCAGATGTTGTGAGCTTGATCAGATATAATTTTGACTACACCTCTCCTGCTCCACCAACCTTTGTTATGCAACAGAACAGATCATTTTGAAACTCTTCTCCACTCTTACAGGTGTTGAAAATTTTGATTCACCTTTCTTCACCCTTGTTGGAACCCTGACCATAACCCATTCACCAATGTTCAACTCCATGTTCTAGATATTATGGGCCGGATGTAGTTGGCCCAATACCGGTCGGTAACAGCCGAAATTACCGAATTTCAGCCGTTACCGACCGGTATTGGGCATTTGGGATGTAGGGGAGGATTCGGTAAATAACAAATCGGTATTTACCGATTCGGTATTTACCGAATCGGTAAATGACATGTAGGAAGCACTTTGAAGAGTGCTTCTGTACTTTAAGGATTTGTTATTTACAGCCAACTATTAGTTGGTGGTAAATACCAAATACCTCTATAAATGCAAATCTGTGCATTTACACCTGTGCCATGTGACAGACATACATGCCCTCAAGGCATGTATGTGTGCCACATGTTCACACAAGCACTATTCAGGGGTGCAATAGGGTGTCAAAGTGACACCCTGCCACCCTTGACTCTTTCCCTATTTTACCGAATTGGTAATTGACATTCATTCCTATGGGCCTCCAGACCCGTAGGAATGAATGGCAATTACCGAATCGGTAAATATTGATTCGGTAAATACCAAATCTTAACCATTCCATAATTTTTACCGAATTATTAGCTACATAGGATTTACCGATTCTAAAATACCGAATCGGTAAAATTTGGTATTTTAGAATCGGTAAATCCTATTTACCTACATCTAGCCCTAAGTTTCTTATCAAAAAGTTATTTGTTGTGAATTTGACTCGTTTTCAGGCACATCACCCAAATTGACAGGTTTTGTTCTACTCAACTCCCTTATCCAAACAGGACACATTGAACACCTGTGTAACCTCTTGTGTTTAAATCAAAAGGGCACTCACCTATAGTGCTATGAGGTGCCACTAAATAGGACCAAACCTTTTGTATTAGAAAAGGATCCTCCTCATGCCCCATTGTCAAAACTGTCTGAACACCTTCTTTCAGAAATGTGTTCATGCACTCCACAAGTTCATTTGAGGAAGAAGAGTAAAGCAACACTTTTATGTAAGTAATTTGAGAATCAGCAACAACGTTTTTCATAGAACTGGAAGTAAAATAAGTGCCATTCTCGGTCACTATCTCCTTAGGTGCCCCTTCAATGGCAAAAACTCGACGAAAATGTAATGATGGAATCAGTGTTTGGAATGGGCAAGAAGTCAAAATAATCCCACTTACAAAAAAAAATCTACAAGGACCATCATGTATTTTTGAGATTTTGGTAATACCTCAAAGGTTCTTGCAAAATCAAAAGCATTCTTGTGCCATACTTCTTCAGGAAACGGCACTGTGTGAAGCAGAGATTCATGCACCTTCCACTGCTTGCTGGAAACCAAGCATGCGGTACATGCACCAACGAACTACGCAACCTGAGACTCCATATTTGGCCACTAGTAAAATTGTTTAAGTGCCTTACAGGTGCAATAACACCCAAATTACCTTTAAGGGCCCTCCTTGATGAGAGCGTTTTCTGAGTGACATTAGCTCCCAGGAATACACCATTTACAAGAGAATGGTCCTCAGACACTTGTACATTCGGTCTCAGACAGACTTTAACATGTCTCTCCTAGGCCACCCATTCTTCATATATGTGCAGTTTTCAGAATACGATCCTGACTGGCAGCCTCTAACCAGACTTGTGGGTTTATTTACGATCCCCTGTGCCGCCGGAGCATCACTTTTTGTGATGCTTCAGCAGCCCATATTACATAATTATATCTATGAAGCCACACAAAGCCACAATGCATGGCTTTGGATGGCCTTATAGATATGGAGTAAAGCAAGGTAGAACGAATCTCTACATTGCCCTACTCTACGCTCGGGAGGCGTTCCATGGGCATTGCAGTAGGTTTGCCCATGCAACACCAATGGATTTTGACACTGCTCCAGATTTACAAAATCATGTAAACCTGGGGAAGTGCCACATCTTTACTCCTCCTGAGGTGAGGTGTAACAAGGAGAAATTTCTTTATTTCTCTTTGTTATTTCCTCCTTCGATGTGTACTGCACTCTGCAGTACACATAGAAAGAGAAAAAAGCCTCTTAGGATTATTTCTGTGCAGGAAGGTGCCCCTTCCTGCAAAAAAACAATCCTACTGACAACACAGGCACCTTTGCACTATTGTGCAAGGGTGCCTGTGTTGGCACTAGGCAGCTGAAATGGTGTCAGCGCAGGGAGAAAGGTCAGGAATGCACATTATTGCATACATATGGTGGATTCCTGCCCTTTCACTTTGGCGTAGGGCAGCGCAGCAAGTTGGCTTAATGGGCTGCTGTTAGACCTGGCACCATTGGCGTGGGTCTTCCTTCCATTTTTGCTGTTGCCTCGTGTGTTTTTGCTGGTGTTAGATGCTTTGGGCACTGTGCCACTGCTGTCCAGTGCCACAGTGTGAGTGCTCCCTACTGTAAATTGATGCATTGATTAGTGGTTCCATGATTGGATATTTGGTGTACTTGTCAGTCCCTAGTACAGTGCACTAAGTGTGCCCAGGGCGTGTAAATCCAAATGCTGCTAGTGGGCTTGCAGCACTGGTTGTGCCACCCACCGAAGCGGCCTTGTAAAACGTGTCTAAGGTCTGCCATTGCAGAGCCTGCATGCAGTCTGGTACTGTCATGCTGACTGGGCAAGTGCACCCACTTGCCAGTCCCTAAACCTTCCCTTTTCTTCATATTAGTCACCCCTATGGTAGGCCCATGGGCAGGGTGCATTGTAAGTATAAGGTAGGACAAGCCCTGATGTGTGTGGCATGTCCTAATAGTAAATTACAGCGATTTTCGTTTTTCACTATTGCAAGGCTACCTGTTCTCCATATGCCAGAATGGGCTGCTGGATTGTTACATGTTTATATTCCTAGCAGACTCAGAGAACATGGTAGAAATTCGAGTTTAGTATGCCTGGACTCAGAATAATAAAATACATCTTTTAGTGAAGTTTATTTTAATATTCTGTGTTTGCAAATACCACTTTTAGAAAGTAGGTATTTGCTTGCCTAACCATTTGAGCCCGCCTCTGCGAGATTGTGTATTCCTTCGTCTGGTTTCTGTGAGTGACAGGGCTGGGGGATTCCAAGCGACAGGCTGGGGCAGCCCGGTGGTCAATAGAGAGATCTGCATCTAGATGGGAGGGAGGAGTTGCACCTGGGACCTGAATAATGCTGGGCCTTCCCTCTACAATGCCGGCTCCACCGCCTGTGGTGCATCTGATTTCTCTGCCCTGCACACTGGACGAAGAGAAGGAAGACTGTCAACAAAGTGCTCCAGGACTGTACTTGCCTTCCACAATGCTGGCTCCACCTCCTGTGGGGCGTCTGATGTGCCTGCCCTGCCCTGTGTGAGGAAAGGAGAAGTCTGGTAAACAGAGTGCTTCAGAACTGGCTCGAACTGGGCACAGGCCCCTCTTCCCTCAGAGAATAAAGGATTTAGGGGTATAAATATAGGGCCCCCTATCCCAAGAAATTAGATCACTTCTGGACTTACAAGACAAAACCTCTGCTGAGGAGAAAGAACCTGAAGAAACTGAGGAGAGACTATTCCCAAGCTGAAGTGCTGATTTGGGGATTGGCCTGCAGTAGTTGCCTTACTGCCAAAGAGGGGAGAAAGAACTTTGTGGACTTTACTTCCAACTTGTGCAAAAGATCTCCACGGGCTTGAAAGAGAGCTTGCCCCCTGACCGAAGTCCCAGGACCTGTAGACTTCACTAGCCTTTGTGAATTGCTGCTCGAAACAAGTGGCTACAGAGGCAGGGAGCTGGGCCAGACTCTCCAGATTGGCCTGGTGTCCTGTAGGCACCGCACCAAGCAACATCCGCCTCAAACAATGCAAGCTCTGGGCTCACGACTCTGTCACCGAGCCGTAGTCTGCACCGCAACTGGAAGTACACCGCGACGTGCAACGCCTCGCTACCCCAAATCAAACTGGTCTGACTGACGTGGTCACTGCTGCTGACTTCGAGTCCTGTGACTGCACCGGAGTTGGGCACCGCCTCGCATGCTTTGTGACGCACCGCCTGACTCGCACCGCTGTCTGGACTGATCGACACCAGCTCCCGAACTCCGGCTCGTTTGCCGCACCGCAAGTTGCAAGCACCTTATCGAAGCACCTTCCCGCCCTGCAATACAAGCCTAGAATCCACTGACTCTGTCAACGGGACACTGCCTGCACCGCATCATGGGACAACGCATCCTGCAACGCTTCCATTCTGCACCGCGACGATCACCGGAACCGGCTCGCACATCCGTGCCGGCCGCCCCAAGTAAAAGGTACTGTGACTGAGTCTGTTGACACTTGAGTGGGCCCGTACCGACGCTGTCCGCTGGATTTGCTAGACTGTTGTTTTCAACAACGCTGTAGCCCATCCAGCCTACTGACTCGCACAGAACCTTGATTTAAGCCTTTTAACAAGAACTCTTGTAATATAATAGTACTGTGGATTTGTTTTTGTCATTTATTGGTCTTGTGGTAACTCTATATAAAATATACTTATTTTTGATATACAACCTTGTGTGTTGTCCATTTGTAGTGTTGTCACTGGGTTACTGTGTGTGGTCGCAAATGCTTAACGTACAACGCCTCTGAAATAAGCCTTGACTGCTCGCGCCACGCTACCTAGTGGGTGAGGAGGGGTTATTTTAGGAGTGTAATCCCCCTTGCTCTGACTGGAGGAGAGTGTCCCTATTTGTCATAAGTACCTACCTGTGCCAACTAGAGATCCCCGATTCTAACAGCTGCCCTGTGCCAAATCCCCATAAATAAGGACTTAGGTGTGTGATTCTGCCTGAATTATCCAGAATGTCATCAACCTGTGCAACTACACATTCCTCCTCACTGTCACAGTCCATGCAACCATCATCCAGAGGCAACTTTGACAAGCAGTCTGCCAGCTGGAATGTACTTTGAAGTGAAATTGAACTTCTGCAGTAAATGCAGCAATGGTTTATGATTTGTATATATATCAATCAATCAATCAATCAATCAATCAGCATATTTGTAAAGCGCTCTACTAACCGTAAGGGTCCCAAGGCTCTGAGGGGAGGGGGGGGGAAGCTGCTGCTGCTCGAAGAGCCAGATCTTGAGGAGTCTTCTGAAGGCAAAAAGGTCTTGGGTCTGCCGTATGTGGGTAGGGAGGGTGTTCCAGGTCTTGGCGGCGAGGTAGGAGAAGGATCTGCCGCTGGAGGTCGTTCGTTGGATGCGGGGACAGCTGCGAGGGTGAGGCTAGCGGAGCGGAGCTGGCAGGTGGGGGTGTGGAAGCTTAGTAAGTATGGACACAAAATCCGTTCCGCTCCCAAAATTTGCGAATTTTTGGCAATTTCGCGATCCGCAAATCTCGCAAAATTGCTGAAAATTTTTCAAATTCGCTTGCTGACGGATTTTTTTGTACATGCCTGAGTTGAAGCTCAAATAATCAGCCCAAACAACTAGTGAGCACGGTCTAGTCTAGGCAGATGTGCTTCCTCTCCATATCTACCGCCTACAATTAGATGTAATCCTTGATGGAGGTCTTTGCATCCACGAGTTTCTCGAGCGCAATCCCTGTGTACTTCTAGTGACCAGGAGGCTGCTTTCTCCTCCTCTGGTGCTGTGATTGGTCTCTGACCCTTTCTAAACAAGAGGCATGTGAACTCGAATAGAAGCCCCGCCCCACACACACTAGGGTAGGCAATGTTTTCCCGCCCTTTCCTCAATATGATGGACAGCTCACTCGAGGGACCGTGGCACCCAAACAACTAGTGAGCACGGTCGAGGCTAGGCAGGTGTGCTTCCTCCCCATATCTACTGCCTAGAATTAGATGTAATCCTTGATGGAGGTCTTTGCATCCACAAGTTTCTCGAGCGCAATTCCCATGTACTTCCAGTGACCAGGAGGCTGCTTTTTCCTCATCTGGTGCTCTGATCGGTCTCTGACCCTTTCTAAACAAGAGGCATGTGAACTCGCATAGAAGCCTAGCCCCACACACACTAGGGTATGCAACGTTTTCCTGCCCTTTCCTCACTATGATGGACAGCTCACTCGAGGGACCTCGGCGCCCAAACAACTAGTGAGCACGGTCGAGGCTAGGCAGGTGTGCTTCCTCGCCATATCTACCGCCTACAATTAGATGTAATCCTTGATGGAGATCTTTACATCCACGAGTTTCTCGAGCGCAATCCCCGTGTACTTCCAGTGACCAGGAGGCTGCTTTCTCCTCATCTGGTGCTCTGATCGGTCTCTGACCCTTTCTAAACAAGAGGCATGTGAACTCGAATAGAAGCCCCGACCCACACACACTAGGGTATGCAACGTTTTCCAACCCTTTCCTCACTATGATGGACAGCTCACTCGAGGGACCTCGGCGCCCAAACAACTACTGAGCACAGTCAAGGCTAGGCAGGTGTGCTTCCGCCCCATATCTACCGCCTACAATTAGATGTAATCCTTGATGGAGGTCTTTGCATCCACGAGTTTCTCGAGCGCAATCCCCGTGTACTTCCAGTGACCAGGAGGTTGCTTTCTCCTCATCTTGTGCTCTGATCAGTCTCTGACCCTTTATAAACAAGAGGCATGTGAACTCGCATAGAAGCCCCGGCCGTTTGGCCCCGTCACACACACACTAGGGCAGACTTCTTCAAACTGTGGGGCGCGCCCCCCCACATGTAAATCTCACCTTTGTTTTCAAATGTCCCGAGTCGACTCAAAAGTACTTCACTTTCTGCATTTCTTCCCCATTTCAAATGGGGCTTTTGAATTGGCTAACTCATGCACAGCAGCCAATCAGCACTTGTAATGTCATCACTGACGTTACACTAATGAAGAAGGAAGCATTTAGGGCAGGAAGTCCCGCAAAGTCAGGAGCATAAAGCTCCTTAATTAGTTCTTTTACTTTTTGCGTAGTGTGGGTTTTCTGCACTCCTGCTGTTTGCTGCCTTTTACTTCCTTTGGTTGCTGTCCTGTCCTATAGAGGTTATCTTTTTCTGAGATCTGCATTACTTGTGTACTCCTGCTGCTGTCGAAAGATTATTTCTTCTGCTGATACACTTGTGTACTCCTGCTGCTGTTGAAAGATTGAAAGTTAAACCACCAGTTTATTTGCTGCGTTCGTGCAAATATTCTTTCGATTTAAACATGCAAACATTCTTTTGATGTTTTCTAAGTCCGGGAAGAGGTGGGTGGGGGGAGGACGGTGGGGTAGGGGAGACAGGGTAATTCAAGGCTCACACTGTTAGTTTTAACTATCTTGCACTGGGGCACGACGTGCTCATTCTTTTGTAATTTAAAGAAACCTCCCTGGGGGTTTCAGCAAGCCCTGTCAGGAACAGAGGAGTGTTTCTTTTCTGGGAGGCTTGCAAATGTCTTCTCGGTACCCCGGTTTTGCAAGATATGGTGAACAGAAACTGCAATATTGTTCTGTTTCTGTACACGTTATTTTTTTTCTCAATGTAATTGGATGCATGAAGTAAAATTGATGTGGGAGAGGGGAAGGAAGCTTGAAGCGAATGTCTGCACACCCTAGTAAAGTTACCAGCAAAATCTTGCGCTCTTGTGTTCAGCAGGTTATTTAAATCAAATCTATTTAGAAAGGGCCTGTGGCTCTCCAGACCTCCGCCCTTCCTTCATTTCACATGTGTGCCTGCCATGGACTTTTCTTGTACTAATCAGCAATGTGTTGTCTTCAGTTGGACCAACTAATCCGTACCCGGTCTGCACTACAGCTCCCAGAATACATCATGCGGTTAATGAAAGTGAGCTGAGTAGCGCTGGTCACACCGAGTCACTTGGCAGGAAATATTGAAATGTTTCTTGTTAAGGCCTAAATATAGTAATTTGATTTATTCAGCCTCAGTGTATTGTGCGGTGCACTTGCCACCCAAGCGTGTGTGTGTGTGTGTTTGTGTTAATTAGCAAATTCCTTTTATGCAGCGCGCGATCAGGCTCCAGCCTACAGTCAGTGGGTGCTAGTTGTAAAGTGTGTCACATTACAACACATTCAGTTACTCGCTGTGCTAAGGTGACATAGGTCAGACCTCCAATGCCCGGTGCAGGAAGAGAGTGTAAATCGTGATCTACTGGTACACTGACTTGGTATGCTATGAAAAGGTGCTTTTACTGGCACAGTCACTTTGCTCAAATGGATGCAATTCCATATATTTATGTTTCCCTCATCTTCACTGCTTGATCTTGCCCAGGAGAAAGTGTCACTTATAGTCATTGAAATGTTACCCACAATTACGCTGAAATTATGAAAATGCCACACATAGCATTCTGAAACCTTGGCACTTTAAAGAAATTTGCAATGGGGCATGACGTGCCCATACTGCAGTAGTGTAAAGAAACATCTCTGGGTGTTTCAGCAAGGTCCGTAGGAACAGAGCAAGGGAGAAACAAACTCTGTGTGCCCAATTATAGACAACAAAAACCTGGAGCTCGGCTCCTTCTCCTGTTCAAAGAGATTGCTATTTTTACATTATTACAAAAACTCTAATATCCAAATGGGAATCACCAATACACTCCTAGGCAGCCAACACAAGAGAGCAAATACATTTCATTTTCAGGAAGTAAAGCAAGAGTGCCTCATCCTCACGGAATCCGTACAAACAGCACAACTGCTATCAAAACTCTTTTGCCTTGGTCATCCTATTTATGTGAGATTGGGTTCTCATCACTTGCGGTATTAAAGACTAAGTACTGTTCAAGACTGGATGTGGATGGCTGTCATTTAACCACACTCACAAACCTGCAGTTTACTAAACACTCCTATATTGTGTTGAAGATTATTTGCCAGATATGGCCAGGATATGCGGGTGGTAGAGTACCAGATTCCAGAAATTTCTGTCAGGTGGTGGGGGGGCCCGACATTAAAAACAATTCAGCTGGGGGGGCTCAATCTACAAAAGTTTGAAAACCACTGCACTAGGGTATGCAACGGCTTCCCGCCCTTTCCTCACAGTGATGGACAGCTCACTCGAGGGACCTCGGCGCCTTTCGGCGCGGTGGCAAAGTTACAGACACACATATGACATTGTTTGTGCAAATGGCAAAAAAATCCACGAGTTCGCAGGAAAATCCGCGAACTCGCGGATTTTTTTGCCATTTCGCGCAAATTCACGGACCGCGAATCTGCAAAACTCGCCCATGCTTAAAGCTGAGTCTGCTGTTCAGGTAGGCTGGTCCGGCATTGTGGAGTGCTTTGTGTGGTGGGTAAGGAGCTTGGATGTGATCTGCTTGTCGATGGGGAGCCAGTGTAGGTCTCTCAGGTGGGGGGGTGATGTGGCTGCGGCGGGGTACATTGACAATCAGTCGGGCAGAGGCGTTTTGGATGCGTTGTAGTCGTCATAGGTGTTTGGTTGGGATTCCTGCATAGAGTGTGTTGCCGTAGTCCAGTCTGCTGCTGACGAGGGCCTGTGTCACCGTTCTTCTTGTCTCGGTGGGGATGCACTTGTAGATCCTGCAGAGCATGCGGAGGGTGTTGTAGCAGGAGGAGGAGACGGAGTTGACTTGCTTCGACATGGAGATGGAGGAGTCGAGGATGAATCCTAGGTTGCATGCATGGTTGGTGGGTGTTGGTGCTGTTCCCAGTGTGGGCGGCCACCAGGAGTTGTCCCAAGCTGGGGGGTTGGGACCGAGGATGAGGACCTCCGTCTTGTTTGAGTTCAGCTTCAGAAGGCTGCTCCTCATCCAGTCGGCGACAGCCTTCATTCCCTCGTGGAGGTTGGGTTTGGCGGTGCGTGGGTCCTTGGTGAGGGATAGGATGAGTTGGGTGTCGTCAGCGTAGGAGATGATGTTGAGGTCGTGATGGCGGGCCACTTGTGCGAGGGGGGCCATGTGGACGTTGAACAGCGTCGGGATGAGCCCTGGGGGACGCCGCAGATGATGTCGGTGGCTTCGGATCGGAAGGGTGGGAGGCGGATGCTTTCGGTTCTTCCGGAGAGGAAGATTGTGGTCCTGTCAAGGGCCTTCTCTTGGATGCCGGCTTCTAGGAGGCATGTCTTTAGAGTGCAATGGCAGACCGTGTCGAAGGCGGCTGACAGGTCCAGGAGGATGAGGGCTGATGTTTCGCCATTGTCTAGTTGGCGCCTGATGTCGTCTGTGGCAGCGATGAGGGCTGTCTAGGTGCTGTGGTTTCGTCTGAATCCGGACTGGGACGGGTCCAGGATGTTGTTGTCTTCCAGGTGCCGGGCCAGTTGCATGTTAATGTTTTTTTTATGACCTTTGCCGGGAACGGGGGCAGGGAGATGGGTCGGAAGTTCTTGAGGTCCTTGGGGTCGGCTTTGGGCTTCTTGAGGAGGGGGTTGATTTTGGTGTGCTTCCAGCTTTCCTGGAATGTCGCTGTTTCGAAGGAGATGTTGATGACTTTCCATAGTTGGGGTGCGATGGCAGCGTCTGCTTTGTTGAATACGTGGTGTGGGCATGGGTCAGACGGAGATCCTGAGTAGATGGAGTTCATGACCTTGCGTTTCTCGTCTTCGTTGATGTTGGACCAGGAGGTCAGGCGGTTGGAGCTGGTGGTGTTCACAGGGGGGGTGGAGTCTGGCGTAGTCGGGGCAGTCGTGGTGTTAAAGCTGTCGTGGATGTCAGCGATCTTGCGGTGGAAGAAGATGGCTAGAGAGTCGCACAGTTCTTGTGAGGGCGGAATGTCGTTGGCGCTGGAGTTGGAGAGTTCCTTTATGATGCTGAAGAGCTCTTTGCTGTTGTGTGCGTTGTTATCCAAGCAGTCTCTGAAGGAGGATCTTTTGGCTAATCTGATGAGGTGGTGGTGTTTGCGGTTGTTGTCCTTGTGGGCTGTGTGGTTGTCCGATGTGCGTTCGTGGAGCCAAGTCTTCTCCAATTTACGGCATGCGCTTTTGGAGGCCTGGAGCTCGTTGGTGAACCAGGTGGCTCTCTTGTTGGCGTGGCTGTTGGAGGGTTTCTTGAGCGGGACGAGGGTGTTGCCACAGTCGTTAATCCACTGTCTGAGGTTGTGGGCTGCGGCGTCTGGGTTGGGGGATCGGTGGGTGGGTTTTTGGCAAGGGAGGTGATCAGCTGGTCTTCGGTGACTTTGCTCCAGCAGCGGCGAGGCAGCTGTTGGGTGCGGTGATGCGTGGTTGGTTTCTTTTTTTTTTTAAATCTTTTTATTGAATACAAATTACAAAAAACATAGAAAGAAAGCAGAAAACAAGGCAATACATTACAAATGTGTCACTTCGGTGTTGGGGGGGATTACATATTCAAATCAAATGTCAGAGGTATACAGTGAGGACGGGGGGGAGAGACCAGGAGCAAGCAAGATGCCTAATTTCTTGTGGAGGAAACATTAGGTTGGGGGGATGACAAGTCCGTGTCCAATTCAGGAAGGGGGGAGTACATATCTCACCACGATACGTGTTCCATTGATTCCAAATCTTCCCCCATTTACGGGGTGTGCCTCGGGAAGCGTACACTGTATTTTCCCTAAACATGCACCAATCCATGTTTTGTTGCCATACCAAAACTGTCGGTGGCCTCTGGGCACCCCATAACTGAGCAATGTCTCTCTTAGCGATCATGTTACCCAAGGTCACCCGTCGAAGCTGCGCCACGTCATAGTCATTCGGCTCCCAGACATTCAACAAACATCTCCTCGCCTCAGGCATTGACTGTACACCCGTGACCTCACTCATAACTTCATGCACTCGAGTCCAGTAGCGCCTCACTGCAGGACATTCCCAGATAATATGGAGAAACGTACCCACAAGACCACAACCACGCCTACACAGTCCATCCGCAGAAAATCCCATGCGTACCAGACGAGGACCAGTCACATACATCCTATGAAGAATTTTAAGCTGGACAAACCGGAGGCGCGCCGGGATTGCCACTTCCTTCGTGGAAGAGATCGCAGCCTGCCAGTCCTCGTCATCAAGTTCTAGACCATCACTAGTCCACACCTCTCGAAGGTGACACAGTAGGTCAATCCTGGTATTGATCAACTTCTTGTATATGAGCGAGATCGTGCTGTCCGGGACATACCCATCCAGTATACGATCTTCAAGCGGGGACGCCTCCGGAATATCCTCGGCCAAGGGAAAGACAGATAACACCGCATGTCGGATTTGCGCATATCGAAAGGATTCCCTATCATTCAAGTCATACTCAGCTTTCAGCTCCTCAAAGGTCTTGACTTTACCCCTGATCCACACATCATTCACCCTGCTGATACCGATAACATCCCACTTATCAAAACCCTTGGACTTCCAGAGGGATCCAAGCTTATCCGATGCGTAAAGCGGAGTCGCACGGGTCGGCCTATCAGCCCAGTCCAATGCCACCGTAGTACGATGCCACACCTGCACTGCTGTCTTAGTGGGGCCCGTGAGAGCCTTGCTGTCAGATCTCGTATACAGAGCCCTGTTATAGTTTCCGCCGGGCAGTAGCCACCTGTCCATCTCAAACGCCGGATTCGGCGAGGGACCGTAAGTGCCGTGGTTAATAGCCCCTAGCTGAGAGGTCCAATAGTAACGGCGAATGTCAGGGAGCGCGATGCCACCGTCATACCACGGGAGTGTCATCTTCGCAAGGGCAATACGGGAACGGCCCCCCCATATCAATTGTCTCTGTAGACTTTCAATCTCCTGGAAGTAGCGGGCAGGTACAATGTCAAGAGTGTTTTGCAGCGCATAAAGGAACCGGGGCAACGACATCATCTTGAACAACGCCGCTCGTCCCAGAGGAGAGAGAGGAAGCCTACCCCACGCAAGTACATCGGCTCGGAGGCGCTGGAGAGGGGGCAACAGATTGCGATCATAGCGAAGCACAGGGTTCAAGGTGACAAAGATCCCCAGATACTTAAATCCGTCTCACGCCACCGAAATAGGGCAGCCACGAGGCAGGAGAGGGGCATCTCCCGAGAGAACATAAACGCAAGATTTTGACCAGTTGATGACGAGACAGGAGTTTTTACGGAAAGAGGTCAAAACATCAAAGCGGACGATCAGCGATTTTCGAGGCGACGTAAGGTACAGCAGGATATCATCCGCGTATAGGGATACCCGATCCTCAAACTCCGGAGTCCATCTAATGCCTTTCAAGGACGGCTCCCACAGCAACCAGGCCGCCAGTGGTTCCAAGGCGAGGGCAAATAAAAGAGGAGACAAAGGACAGCCCTGGCGCGTTCCTCTGCCGAGGGCAAATGAGGTAGAGACACGACCATTTACGACCACTTGAGCTAAGGGGTCGGTATAGAGCAATTTCACCCAGTTGATGAATGTTGGGCCGAAGCTGAATTTGGAGAGGACCGCCCAAAGATATAGCCACTCCAGCGTATCAAACGCCATGGTGGCGTCCAGAGACGCCAAAATGGCCGGTTCACGCAAAGTCTCCGCCCGCGCGAGGACATCATGCAGGCGCCGGAGGTTCAGTGCCGTATTGCGATGTGGTATAAATCCGGATTGGTCCGGGTGAACCAGATCGCCTATGACAGTGACTAAGCGGTTAGCAAGAAATTTGGCCAGAATCTGCGGTTCAGCGTTGATCAGAGATATGGGCCTAAAGGAGGCGCAGCGGTCACACGGCTTACCATCCTTATGAATCACCACTATAGAAGCCAATCTTTGGTCAGGAGGGAGGGAACCTGCCTCCAGCGATTCCAAGAACATCGACCGTAGATACGGTGCTATCGTGTCCGGACGGAGCTTGTAGAGCTCAATAGGGAGCCCATTGGGGCCCGTGGCCCTCTCAGAGCGAACCGAGCGAATGGCAATCGCGACCTCCTCCACCGTGGGCGGCGCCTCGAGGAGTCCCCTTTCAGGGTCAGACAAACAGGGCAGCGAGATATCGCGCAGAAGCAAATGGGAGTCATGTTCGGGTCTATCAGACACAGGGGAGTACACATCCCGGAAATAATCAGCGAAACATTCAACGATGTCAGCAGGGTCAGTGAGACTCACTTCATTCACATCCACAATCACAGGGACCACCCGACTGGCACGCTCCCTCTTATCCAGCCAAGCAAGCAGTTTCCCAGCTTTGTCACCCACATCATACAGACGTCCCTGCTGTTCCCTGCTCATTACTTTCGCCGCATCCGTAACCAGCGCTCTGTATTCAAGTTGTTTTAGACCCAGAAGGTGCAATCTGTCTGGGGTGACCACGGACCCCAACTCCCCCTCCAGGACAGAGATTTCATTTTCAATATGAACAACCTCCTCCTGTTTAGTCCTCTTAACATTAATAATCAAGGAAAGGGCCTGACCCCGAATACCAGTTTTGTACGCTTCCCACAACGAAACAGAGGAGGATACGGAGCCCACATTTTCAGCAAAATAGTGATCAAGCGTTTTAACCAGTTCTGCTCTAACCTTAGGATTACGGAGATACCAGGGGTTAATCGGAGCCACTCGACCCTCAGTTTCCAGCTTCGTGTCCACGACCAACCATAATGGGGAATGATCCGATATACCCCTAGCAAGATGTCTTATCTCCCTTATGGAAAAGGCCTGGGAAGAGGGCATCAGCAAATAATCTAGTCTCGAGAGACTGCCGTGGGCCCCAGAGTGGAAGGTATATTGCAGTTGCCCGGGGTGGAGCAAGCGCCAACAATCAGTGAGCCCCAGAGTCTCTAAGAGGTCCCTCAACCAGCATTGAGACTTTGAAATTTCCCGGGGAGGGTAGCGATCGCACATCCCCGACACTACAGAGTTGAAATCCCCGCCCACGACAAGCAGACCCTCCGGGACTCCCAGGATTACTTTTCCCAGATCAGCATAGGTAGTGGTCTGGAGGCCAGGCGGAACGTAGACGGAGAGCAGGGTAATAACTCTCCCCTCCCAGTGCCCGACAATGGCGGCGTATCGTCCCCTATCGTCAAGGATGATGTTGTCAACAGCAAGAGGGAGGGAGTTCCGGACCAGAATGCCCACCCCCCTGGAGCCAGAAGTGAAACCGGAGTGAGCCAGGAGACGATAACCACGCCTATTCATTGCGTGGCACGTGTTGCCAAGCAAGTGTGTTTCCTGAAGCAAGACCACATCAGGGGATAAACGACGCAACAATTGCAACACCACACCCCGTTTAATCCTGTCCCCCAACCCATTGACGTTCCAACACAGTAATTTAAGTCCCCTACCCCCATCCCAGAGACCAACCCCACCCCCACCCCTCACCAGATGCGACACTGTACAGCAGGAGCTCATCAATACTATGCCTTGAGAAAAACATTGAAACATAAACCGCAACCTCCCAACCCTCCAAAAAAAACCATGCACCTCACCCCCCACCCCGCACCCCTGCGTGAGACTCAAAAGCCACCCCAACTTGCAGTGTGCCTGTCGCACTAACATACAACTAATTCTACGATAAGAACCCCAGGGGAGGAAGACTCACCCACCCCCCGCCCACACCCCAAAAAGACCGCATATTGGCGAGCAATAATGGCATAGCATCAAACCACAGCTGAAAGTCAATACGATGAACCGGGAGCCAATTCTGCTCCCTATTCCTGCTCCACCGGGCCGCCCTCCGCTCTTCCGGAATGTCCAAAATGATCAGAATGTTCCTGTCCTGTGGGCAGCGCGTCAAGCCAGTCACTTGCGGCCCCAGGGTGGTCGAAGAAAAATGTTCGATCATAGTATACCACCCGTAGCCGGGCCGGGAAAAGCATAGCATACTTCATGTCTCTGTTCTCAGCCTCTTTTTCACCCCTTGGAATCCCAGTCGCTGTTTCTGGACCTGCTGGGTGAAGTCTGGGTAGAAACTGACTGTAGTGTTCTCAAAAGCAGTGGGACCAGACTGACGCGACGCTTGCAGGATCGCATCTCTGTCCCGAAAATTAAAGATACGAGCAATGATGGGACGTGGAGTGGCTCCCTGCTTAGGCGGGCCACCCGGAATCCTGTGTGCACGTTCTACAGCAAAGAACTTACTGAGGCCCTTGGGTGCTAGGTGATTCAGAACAAGGTCCTCCACCACCAGATCCACCGAAGAGGCTCCCGATGTTTCCGGGACACCAACCAGACGAACGTTGTTCCGTCGCGCACGGCTCTCAAAATCTTCCAGGCGTCGAGAGAAGTAGTCATGGGAGGATCGCAGGTTTCCGACTTCTGCCTGTAAATCGGAGACGTCAGTAACGAGGCTAGATGTCTTTAGATCGAGGGATTTGACCTTTTCATTAGTCTTCGCAAGATCTGCCCTCATCAGGGTAACATCAATAGCGACTGTGTCCAACTTATGGCCCAGGGCCTCATATTGTTGACCCAATGTGGCCTTCATCCCAGCAATGGCGCCCATGACATCCTTAAGCGACAAATCCTCACCCGTCGGGGAGTCCTCTCCAATGTTACTCGGGGATTTAGTCGATCTCCCCGGAGAGCCCTTAGCTAGAGTGTATCTGTCCATGACATTCGATTGTACGGAACTCCCTCGGAGAGCCGGCTTGGTCTTGCGTTTTTCTCCCTCGGGCTTGGTGGCCATCTTAGATCTTGCGCCCCGGAGGGTAGCCTGAGACCTGGTGAAAATGGCTACACTCGATGCGCCCGCATCAGTTTGGTGAATAAAATGGGGACATCACACGAGTCAATGAGCCACAGTAGGCCAAGTCGCCAATTGCTGAGTTGTAGTTAGGTGGAAGGCAACCAGGACAGGCCGATCAAGACAAAGTCAAAGTGGTCGCCGGGCGAGAAACGAAACCGAAAGTAGACGACCGAGCCGGGGAGACTCGGGCGATCCGTTGTTGTTCAATTACTGTCCGGCTGGCAGAGAAACAAAGCCCGGGACAGTATCATGGAGCAGGCCAGAAAAGTTCAGAGACCCGTAACTTCGGCTCCCGGAGTCCAAATCGGAGTCTGAAAACGGATAAATGGTCAGCAGGGCTGTGCCAGGAATAACCCGTCCTCCAAGTCAGGATACGATACAGGATAAACGGTGGAGGTGGCGAAGGTCCGGAAGCCCTGCGCTCACGCGACCATCTTGGTTACGCGCGAAGCTCCTCCTCCCGTGGTTGGTTTCTTGAAGGTGAAATGGATGCAGCAGTGGTCAGTCCAGTGGAGTTCGGTGGTGTGGTCGAAGGTGACGTGAGAGCCTGTGGAGAAGACGGGGTCTAGCATGTGGCCGGTAGTGTGGGTGGGTGCAGTGACGAGTTGTCCGAGGCCAAGGTTGTCGATCAGGATGGCGGAGTTGGCATCGTTGTTGTTCTCGAGGTGGAAGTTCAGGTCCCCGAGGAGGATGTAGTCTATGGAGGTGAGCGCGTGGGTGCTAGCGAGGTCGGCGATGGAGTCGCTGAACTGAGTGTTCCTATGAGGGTGGTGTTGGGGTCGGCGTAGATCCGGAAGTGTAGGTGTTCGGCGGTGTTGAGGGTGTCGTCCGCGTGGGTGGCGACCTTGAGGGTGGACTTGCCGACAATGGTTATTCCTCCTCCGATACCGTTGTTACGGTCCCTGCGGGTGATCTTGTAGCCGTCCGGGATGGCTATGGCGATGTCGGGCGCCGAGGAGATGTTCCACCAGGTCTCGGTCAGGAAGGCCACGTCTGGGGAGGAGGTGTCGAGCAGATCCAAGAGCTCGATGGCGTGTTTGCGTGTGGAGCGGGTGTTGAGGAGTATGCAGCGGAGGTGGTTGGGTCCAGTCTTTGGAGGTTTGGTGGTTCTGTTGCAGGTGAAGATACAGGTGTGGCAGGAGAAGGGTCCGTGTGTCCGTTTTGGGGCGGCTTGGAAGCAGGTGTGGTTTTGGCCAGTGTTGAGTGCACGGAGGGTGCCTGTATCATAGTGGATTCTGGTGTTGTGGCGTTCGCGGGGTCCAGGGGTTCTGGTGCTGTGCGCGGTCCAGGCGCGGACGGGCGCAGATGGGCTTGCCTTTGGCGCGTCCGCTTCTCGGCCTGCATAAGGAGGCTTTGGGAGGGAGGAGCAGCAGGGAGGCGGGAGCGGGGAGGCCAATGGGTGTGTAGGGGGCGGGGCCGCAGGGAAGCAGTGGCGGGAAGGGCCTGAGACGGGAGCGGAGAGGGGCGGAGGGAGCTGGCGCACAGGCAGGGGGAAAAGGTAAGCAAACAGGCTCAGAACACGGGGCAGCAAACAGGTGGCGAGCAGTGGCGTGGGGGCGACCTGCCTGCAAGCAGGGTCAAAGGTCGCTCCTGCTACCGCTGTTCAGCCTGCCTAAGAGGAGGCTTGGGAGGGAGGAGCAGCTGGGAGGCGGGGAGGCCAATGGGTGTGTAGGGGCGTGCCACAGGGAAGCAGCGGCGGGAAGGGCCTGAGACGGAAGCGGAGGGGGGCGGGGGGAGCTGGCGCACGGGCAGGGGGAAAAGGCGAGCAAACAGGCTCAGAACACGGGGCAGCAAGCAGGTGGCGAGCAGCGGCGTGGGGGCGACCTGCGTGCAAGCAGGGTCAGAGGTCGCCATTAAATCAAAATGTGTACCCCAAATGGAAGATTTAAATCAATCAACTGCCTGTGAACACGGCATCGTTTTTGCGCAATATGGCAGCTGTCTTCATAATATACTAAATAATGTTCTAACACTTTCAAGATGGTCGCTGTGTTGCATCAGGTCATGTTGTGACACAGAATGTGGTGGTCATCTTGAATGAATGAAAACATTATTTTCTATAGTGTCAAGATGAGCCCCAAGTTGTCTCAAGCTACGTTGCATCACACTACATGGCGACTAGAAAGTGTAACTAATAGGCTTTAATGTCGGCCAGTCACTTCCTTTAGCTTTGCAAATTCTGGCACATTTTTAAAGCATCCACAATTGGCAAAGCCAACAGCAGTGGCCTGCATGGATTGGAGGAGAAGGCAAGGAAAGTGTGGTGGGAGTGGCAGGGGAAGAGAAAACTCTGGACATGTGGTGCCAAGAGGCACAGGAAAGTGTCACCTGGTGTACCCTGGAAGAGTCAGGTGAATGTTTGGCCTCATCTACTGCAAGTCTCACAGAGTGCTCATGGTATTTCTTAAGCTAAGGAGATGAGCGCTAGGCGAAGAAGGAGGGTATGGGTTGGGAGGAGGGCAAAAAGAGAGTGCAGGGAGACAGCTTTGGTTGGAGAGAGGGTTGGAGGAGAGAGATAGGATGGGAGAGAGTTTGAGGGGAGCAAGGGAAAGAGCAAGAGGACGGAGTACAACATGCCCTACCATGGCGTGGTAAATGACAAATGAAACAAAACATAGTTCCATGATGTCAGCATTGAAAGGATACACCTCAGCTAATCAAAAGTGAGGGTAATGAAATGCTCCAGGGTAGGGACAACAAAGGAATACGGACAAACTCCAAAAATAAAGAGCAGAAAACTGAAATATTCAAGAATGTCTTCCAAACATGAACAAAGGGTTGTCCGTAAGCCCCCTCTATATAGTATTGTATACTGTGCTGTCTACCACAGACAGCTGAAGCTGATTACCCAAAGGCACGCAGAAACCAGTTGTCATTGGTCCTCAAAGAGGAGGCTCATGAATGTGCTTTATTGCAAATGTCAACTTGGTGAAGTCAAGAAGGATACAGTAGCTGACTGAGGGTGTCAAACTCTGCCTATGGGTCCCACAGTGCCAGTGCTTTGGCACAGATACCATGAGAATGCATGCATAGGGTTTGACAGAGTATTTAGCCTGAAGTGGACCAGCCCATAATGAGCCCTGCTTACTTTCTTGGATAGAAATGTGTATGTGTTGCTTACATACTGGTGAGGAGCTCTCATTGAAATCGGTAGTTTAGTCATTTTTACTTTTGCATGGCTTGTTCTGTTGAAAATGCCCATTTACAATGCCTGTATACTATTCCTCATAGTTAAGTTTGCTAACCGACGGCTGTTTTACCTAAAGGTCTTGTAAATTTGGAAAACTACCAAAAGCCAATATTGTTTCACTTTTGCAAGAAGAGGCTAAAGCAGGAATTGCATATAGAAAACACACCAAGGGTTGGACTTATTTTAAGTCCAATGGTATGAAAAACGAATGTCTGACAAAATATCGAGATTCACAATATCGACGCACAAAAATATCGGAGCAAAAATATCGAAATCAAAAATATCGGGTTCCTATACTTAACTAGATATATACACAAATATCGATTTTTTAATATCGATATACAAAAACATTGTTTACTTTTATATCGACTACATTAACATCGGAAAACAAAAATATCGCTATCTACAAAAAATAATGACATTAACTATAATATCGACATCAAAAATATCGTGCACTTCAATATCGGATTATCAGCTATATCGACTTTTTATATGCATCTGTTTGCATAATTAATTAACGTTTTATATGTATTCACATCTAAATAAACACACAATACTTAAATTAATACTATAGACACACTATTAATTTGTCAAAAATATCCTATTGGTATAATTATATCACCTACACATATAAAAATATTCTATACTACTTTGTATAATTTTATAATTTGTTTTTGTTTTTCACTTCTATTACAAAGTAATCACAACTGAAATTCAAATATACTAACTAACCAATCACAAACCTAATTTTTTAAATAAACCAATAGCAAAGTAATTACTACTGACACTCCCCTATATAAACAATTAAATTCTAAGCACAAACTACTTGCCAAAAGTCACTGAAGGAGATTCATCTCTATCCGAATTGCTGCACAACAACTAGAAGAACCAGACTATCAACCTACTATCACATCTTCTAAGTAAGTAAATAAAATAGAAAGTGCATTATTTGCTAATACGACTTACTTACCTGCTAAATACCCAGTGCCCCTTTGCTATTCATACTACTTAACATGCTAAATAATTATATGAAATTATTTTTTTTAGATACAACGAGTACTGAATATTCTACTCAAAATAACTGTGAACAAACCCTAGGAATACAGATTCTAATAACTATGTAAGTAATTTCACATTGATTCATTATGTGCACATAAATCTAAACACACAGAAATAATGACTTTTGCCCCACATATTTCTTTTTTTCTGTAGATTCTACTACTGAAAACTGCACTACTAATGAACTAAGGACATCAGTACTATTTCTCCAATACATTTTACTACGTAAGTATTATGCAACTGAAATAAATGTGGAAAAACAATACTAACATTTAGAACTGTTCTAATTATGTTCTATTATATATTGTTTATTTACAGAGCAAACACAACGAATAGATATACAGACATAATACAGAACTCCACATTCTGAATAATACAGATAATAATCACAAAGTAAGTATATTAAAGAACATAATTACCAGATAATCTATTAAAAAACATACCAACATGGTGATTATTCTAATACATATGTTCCTTTTTTATTTAAGATAACACTACAAACTACTCTCCAGAAGCTGAAGAAACAACTATACTGGCAAAGACCAACCTAAAAAAATATGTAAGTATCTTCACAATGTGAATCATGAAGATACACTTTTGTAGTAGAAATGAGCTCTAACATTGCAAATGTACCGAAACATTAATTAATAATATACTACTTTCATGTTTTTCATAACAGCTACAACAACATCACAAACAATTATCCCCAACTAAAGAAGCAAGCAGCTCCTAATTTTGCTGTAAATTCAAAAACACGTAAGTATAAACATTCCTACTTATCCCTAACATAGATTATTTATCACATTTAATTTGACATTAACTATTATATATACATTTTATAGATATACAAAGTACAAAATGACCGAAGGAGCCGAATTTGTGACCAGCCAGAAAGGAAAACTATTACTATGCTACATGGGTTACACTTATACACAAGAAAAGCAATATGGCATGCAAGTTAATTGGAAATGTTGTAAATAGTATTCTAACAAGTGCTATGGCAGAGCAACAACTAAAGAAGCTACAGTACTGTATACTAGGGAACACAATCATCCACCTAATGTTACTGAAATAGAAGTTAGAACAGCTTTGGAAAATATAAAAGAAGCTAGTACAGGTTCCCAAAAGCAAACAAATGTCATTTTAAAAGAAGCCATTCCTAAAATCCCAAAAACTGCCACAACTCAAATGCCAAATATCCTCTCCTTAAAAAGAACTATAGCACGAACTAAAAAAGCTACTACTTCTACAACACCATCTCCCAGAACATATCAGGATATAAATTTAACTGCTAACCAAATAATAACTTTAAATAAACAACCATTTATAGTTTACGACAACGAAAACAATGACAAAAGGCTTATAATTTTTGGTACCAGTATGAATTTAGTTAAACTGCAGCAAAGCCAATATTGGATGATGGATGGAACATTTAACATCTGTCCCAAACCATTTTTCCAATTATACACAATACATGGCCTCTACCACAACTGCAACATACCTTTGCTATATGCACTATTACCAAACAAAAATAATTCCACATATATGGAGTTAATAAATATAATTAAACAAAAAACTAATGATTTTTCTCCTGAAAGTATCATTCTTGATTTTGAGCAAGCAATGCTCTCAACTATCATAAAAATCCACCCCCATACCTGCATTCAAGGCTGCTATTATCATTTAAACCAGTGTTTATGGAGACACCTTCAAAAAACTACCCTAAGTGTCGAATATGCTACAAACTCATCTTTTGCTTTCCAAATTAAAAAACTCATTGCACTTGCTTATGTACCTGAAACAGACGTAGCTGAACACTACAACATTCTTATAGACAGCCCCTTCTACAAACAAAATGAAGCTAAATTAAGGTCATTTCTGGACTACTTTGAAGACACCTGGGTAGGTAGACTCCACAGATCTGGCCACAGACGAAATCCCAAATTCCTCATACCCTGGTGGAACGTTTACAGAAGTACCCTTAACGGAGATTCAAAAACTAACAATGCAGTGGAAGGTTGGCACAATGCATTTGTACAATCAACTGGCAGAACCAAACCTACTCTAGAACATTTCATTAAATGCCTACAGAAAGAACAGAGCTACCAGGAATTTAGAATGGACCAATCTGTAACTGAACTTGTCCCTAAAACATCAAAGCAAAATAAACAAATGCACAAGTACCTGGAAGAACAAGTTAAACTTTACCCTAGTACAAAAGGCATAGAATACCTAAATATCATTGCCAAAACACTACTCTAATTTATTCCCAAAATGTTATAAAACACTAAAAGTATCACCTAAGTATGGAAAAATATGTAACGTGAGCTTCTAAAGTATTTAATGTATGCAATATATAGAGATATTATTATAATATATGCACACATTAAAACTAAATACCAAGTAAAAAACTATTCCATAATAAAAAATAACATTACCCACCCACACAAAATAAGAAAGCAAGGACTTACCAATCATGTTGTCAATCCAATAACCTCCTTGTCCACCAAAGTAATCCAGGTAGTGCCAAATTAACCCAAAAAAAATGTCAAAATACAACTGTTCCAAAATTAAGACATCCACGTTATCCAGAGCCATCGAATAAGCATAAAAACCCCGAAAAAATTGAAAAATAGAAAGAATCGCTCCAGCAAAACCGAAAAATGTAAAGAAGTGTTTGTAAAGCAGTGTTGAATTAAACAAACAAACACTTCCTTTAAAAAATAACGGAACTTCCGATGTAGCGTACACCTATGACAAAAACATAGAAAACAGACATTCCCACCCACATTAATTAGCTAGTAATTAGGTACAAACATATTAAAATAGATTATTTCACTTGTAGATATACCGTAAAAGACTAAAATTCACTCTGTATATAATGAGTTAACTAACTAACACTACGTGAATATACCATAAGTAATTATCTGTTTTCGAAATCTAAAACATACCTCCCTCACATTCAACAACACAAAATATAAGGTCACTAATCTCAAAACATCATTAAAATACACATAAAACATATCAAATAAACCTTACCTGAAGCAACGTGAAGTGTCTCCCAACCGCGATCAGCCCTTCTTCCAAATAACCCAAAACGACCTAACCCGGTTACAAAATAAAGCACCCAAATGCAATAAAATAGTCCCAAGGATAAAATATAATATATATACTTCACTAAATATGCAAAAATGAACATTAAGTTTCTATTATTGTAAAAAAATATTTACTTTAATCCTACAATGATTTGATTAACAAATATGTAAATGAATGTAATAAATACATATTATGAAAAGAATAATATTTATATTAACAATGTCTAGAAATATAACTACATTGTCAAAAATTATAATAATAGAAAAATGTGTTAAAAATATGTGACTTACATAATAAATATTTTATGTATTGAAATAAAGTGTAAAACATACTTTTGTTATTTCTACATTTCTTTATGAAATTACAATATGTAAAAGAGATAATAAATAATATTCATTTTTGTACAAAAAGTATGAAAATAATAATGCTTCTGTATAGTTGCTTATCATTGTGTTTATAAAATATGTTTATAAAACCAAATGTAATAAAAAGAATTTTGCAATGAAATAACATTTTATTTGTGAAACATAAATAAAAATAATGTTTCTACAATCATGTTGAACTATTTGTATCATTATCTTACTATAATGTAACAATCTTATCCGAAATTTTGCACTGTATATTAAATGTGAGTATATGTTGGTCTCTAATAATTTAATTATTACTATACCAAATCCAGCGTACATTAAATTAAAACTGACCCTGAACCCAAAAAATACCCCTTTACCCAAAAACCCAAAACTGACCCTGAACCCTAAAAATACCCCTTTACCCAAAAACTGAAAACTGACCCTGAACCCTAAAAATACCCCTTTACCCAAAAACTGAAAACTGACCCTGAACCCTAAAAATACCCCTTTACCCAAAAACTGAAAACTGACCCTGAACCCAAAAAATACCCCTTTACCCAAAAACCCAAAACTGACCCTGAACCCTAAAAATACCCCTTTACCCAAAAACTGAAAACTGACCCTGAACCCTAAAAATACCCCTTTACCCAAAAACCCAAAACTGACCCTGAACCCTAAAAATACCCCTTTACCCAAAAACCCGAAACTGACCCTGAACCCTAAAAATACCCCTTTACCCAAAAACTGAAAACTGACCCTGAACCCTAAAAATACCCCTTTACCCAAAAACCCAAAACTGACCCTGAACCCTAAAAATACCCCTTAACCAAAAAACTGAAAACTGACCCTGAACCCAAAAAATACCCCTTTACCCAAAAACTGAAAACGGACCCTGACCCCTAAAAATACCCCTTTACCCAAAGACTAAAAACTGACCCAGAACCCAAAAAATACCCCTTACCCAAAAACTGAAAACTGACCCTGAACCCTAAAAATACCCCTTTACCCAAAAACTGAAAACTGACCCTGAACCCAAGAAATACCCCTTTACCCAAAAACTGAAAACTGACACTGAACCCTAAAAATACCCCTTTACCCAAAAACTGAAAACTGACCCTGAACCCAAGAAATACCCCTTTACCCAAAAACTGAAAACTGACCCTGAACCCAAGAAATACCCCTTTACCCAAAAACTGAAAACTGACCCTGAACCCAAGAAATACCCCTTTACCCAAAAACTGAAAACTGACCCTGAACCCAAAAACTACACCTTTACCCAAAAACTGTAAACTAACCCTGAACCCAAGAAATACCCCTTTAACCAAAAACTGATAACTGACCATGAACCCTAAAAATACCCCTTTAACCAAGAACTGAAAACTGACCCTGAACTCTAACAATACTCCTTTACCCAAAAATAATTATTATTATGTAATTACAAAATAATTATTAATTAACAATAACAATAAAGTTCATATATTAGCACATTAGCTGTAAAGAAATAAATTTAATTATTAATATTATTTTTTCCAAATTAATTTACAAGTAAAAAATATATATTAAACTAAATGAAGCTAATTAATATAATTAACTAATTTATATTAATTAATTACCAATTAATTATTATTTAAAAATATGGAAAAAATTATATTAATTAATTAACTAATTAATAATAATTAATTAACAATTATTTATTATGTAAAAATATATACAAAATTATATTAATTAATTAACTAGTTAATATTAATTAATTACCAATTAATTATTATTATTTAATTACCAATTATTTATTATTTAACATTATGTCCAAAATTATATTAATTAATTTACTAATTAATAATAATTAATTACCAATTATTAATTTTGTACTATTATGTACGATATTATATTAATTAATTAACTAATTAATATTAATTATTTACCAATTAATTATTATATAAAATAATGTACTAAATTATATTAATTAATTAACTAATTAATATTAATTATTTACCAATTAATTATTAAAAAAAAGTTTTTTACAAATATATATTAATTTATTATTTATTTTTAAATTACTTCCCACCCTTATCCCCTATAAACCCAATAACCCGCTCCTAAAACTATATATGTTTTTTAAAAATATTTTTATATTAAATATATTGTAATTTTTTAATATAGACCTTTTTATCAAATTTTTCTTTACAATTATTATATTTTTTCCTACACTATTTATTTTTTCCATTACTACACGATATTTTGTATTGTCGATATTTTGTCATACGATATTATTTTTTTCGATATTTCTACTTACTTACCTATTACGATATTTTTGTATCCGATATATTTGCTTCCCAATAATTTTTTACCTTCGATATTTTAACTTCGATATTTTGTCTTTCCGATATTTTATTTTCGATATTTTGTCTGTGTACCATGAAAAACATTGTTGCTGATTTTCAAATTGCTCACATTAGAGTAGGTAGGGGGACCAAACAACGCCTGGTGGCATTCCATCATCCCGGTTCTAGCACTGCAGCTCATGTACAAAGTCCAGAGTCCTATTCCCCGCACAGTCCATGCATGTTATGTCTATACTCTGGCCCCTGCCGCGACCACTCCCCACTTCCTCCATCACCATCTGTTCTATACTCATTGTCTCTGTGCCTTGGGCAAAGTCAGAAAAATTCACCCACTTTGCCAAAGCAAATTCGATGGCATAGACAACACTTCTACCCAATTCTACAGAATATCTTACCTTTACATAGTACAGGCTCATTTATTTAAATTAATATACACTTGAAAGTACTTGGCATACTAGAATCTTAACATACCAACATTTTTTCATACAAATAACACTGCAGTGTGAATGGCTTTTATCATTGTGTTGGGCTCTATGTGTGTGTAGTCTACTCTTTGCGTGTTGTAGGGTTTTATACAGTGGTGTTGTAGATATGTATTTTTGTGCACAGAAAGCTCTCCCTCAGGCTTAGCATTCTGCTCCTAGAGCTCTCTTCGTAATGTGTTCTTTCATGGAGTGCTATTCCTGGAATGTGTTGTGCATCCTTTGTCATGGTGCGAGCCTCCTCACGAGCTCAATGTGTTATTTATATATTGCTTATGTTTGAATTTGGAGGTCACGGCCCGTGCTGGCCTTGGTATCGGTTAGCACAGTTACTGCTGAGAGCTCATGCAGAGAGATCACTGACTGTAGGCTCTGTTTACATTACTGCTTGTTACTGAAATAAACATACAGTGGAATACCTACCTGGATTTTGTGTGGAATTCCTGTTGCAACATTTGGCGATGAGCTGTTTTGCTGATAATCAGGAGTTTCTGGATTTTGGAGCCTGCATCAGTGACACTTATTTGTCTTCAAAATAGACATTCAAGATGGCCTGTGTCCACTATTTGCTTTGCCAAAGCTGGCACTTTTTATAAGCATTGAGCATTGGCACAGCCAAAAACTGCAACCCAAAGCACTGCCAAGTGAGACCGATTGGTTGCCAATGCCTGTTCACTTTTCCAGGTGAGCTCTCTCATTGGGGGACCATAACCCTATCCTCCTTCTTGCCATTGTTTTTTAAAGCACAAGACTCACTTTGGCATATTTTGTTCAGACCTATAGCTTTTCATTTTACTTATATGCTATTGGAGCCAACATTTCTCTCCAAGTGTGTTTTTGTATGGTGCGGGAAGTGCGTCCTACTTTCTAGCCATCGACAAGAACAAAAATTCACTGGCTACAAGACAGAACTTCAATGTCTACTGTGGCCTGGGTAAAGTCTAAACTTGCTGTTTTCTCAACTTGTTGGCTTTCAGCATTTTTTATCACCATCTTTATTTCCTGTAGGATCCTGTGTATTGTGTAACCCTGGGCGGAGACCTATGCTCCGCCCGCGGAGTGTGCAGAGATTTGCCTTTTCCAGCTTCCGCAGAGAATGTAGAGAAGTCAAATCTCCGCACACTCCGCAGCGGAGCGGAGTTGGCCAGCCCCCGCCTCCATCTCCCATCATAAAAAGTGATTAAACATTAATAACAAATACATTTAAAACCACTTACCTGTACTGCGGCATCCCCGGGCTGCCCTCCTCCTCTTCTTTGCTGTCTCACTAATCCCTGTGAAAACTGCGCATGAGCGCGCGCCCACACATGCACATTTCTTTGCAACTTGTGGACCTTTGCGTAGCTCCGCTACACACACTACGTCTGGGGTTAGTATCCTGCAGATGGACAGGCCAATTTTATATGAAATATGCTTCTGGACCCCAGCTGAATGCCCGTCTGAACTGCTGCCATTGCATTGTACCCCTTGCCCTCCCCCGCCCTGGTGATGTTGTAGTAAACTATGACACTATCTGATTTGAATTATCCACAATACATATTTGAACACTCCCAAGCTTGCGTATTGTTAATTGTGGCATAATCGTTGGCGAGGCAGCACACAGTCACGACTCCATAACACATTTTCACAGAGTGGAACGAATTCATATTGACACTCTGACACGAAACGGAACATTTACAAAAATACTCTAATAACCAAGGGGCATATTATCAACAACTAGCGATAATTATCGTTATGTTGGTTTAGCGGCGATCTTTTTATCGCCGAGCTGCGGCGATTTTTATCTCTTAGGAACCTTGCTATTATCAAGGTATATCTCCTAAGCGATAAAAATCAGCCGAAATGCATGAATATCGCTGAAAAGTCAGCGATATTCATGCAATACCGAGCTAATGCTCTTAGCCATGTTATCCACCTACCATTGGATAACATGGCTAAGAACTGCTATGGGGCAGGTATTAGCTTCTGGAGATATTCGCGCTTAGTGCGAATATCTCCAAAAGTTGGTAATAGGAGATAGCGATGTTAGCGACTGTTTCCAGTCGCTAACTCTTGGCACGCCCACTTTGCATGTCATTAGTGATAAATATCACTGACATGCAAAGCGGGGCCCAAGATGGTCGCTATCTCCTACTAGCTGTCGCTAACTGGTGTTAGCGACAGCTAGGTAATAGGGATATAATTTTATCTCCACTTTCTTGGCTTTTAAAGCCAATAAAGCGGAGATAAACCCCCTTGATAATATGCCCCCAAGTGTTTATAAATACTTGAAATCTCAATTACATAATAAAGCCGATTTAATCATTACATTTAAAGCCTGGCATGACCCATGAAGATGGACAAGGCAAACCAGTAAATAGGAGCAATCAAACAAACTGGTATATCAGATCTTCACATACTAAATAAAATTGTAAAACTGCAAGGCCTAGATGAATGCTTCAGACATTCAACTCTCAGTTGAGGATGGCACTGTGGTGTGCATCTATGCCCACCGACTGATTCACTGAGCTCTAATTCTGTGTCTGCCGACTGGGCAGCATACCGCCTGAGAGAACACCCTACCTGTGCATGCATGGGTCTTGGTGAGCCAATAACGAGCTGCTGAAGCCGAAAACATCAGCAGGCCCACCCCATACAAGGTCATTGGCTCCAGGGGCAGGCTGTCAAGTGACCGAGACAGACCCTTTTGGAGAAAGTGAGTCTGTCACTGATAAAACAGCAGGGATTTGTGGTTCCAGAGATGTTTTAAAGAATTGACAAAGTGGGCAATTGCCAAGAGCCCCTTATTAAAGTTGTTATTGATGGTCAATTGTTGAACTCATTACATCTTGCTCAAAGCAAAAGATAGGAAATAAAAACAAGGTAACAGTGTGCAGCGAGGTAAAACACGCAATCATGCAGAGATGCCCTACAAGCTAAAACTCACAGTAGTGTGGCTCTGTGCATGCAATAGTCTATGACTCGGCAAAGTGCTTTGTGTTTTCATTGGTGAAATGTAAATCTATAATTCATTTTTCTTTATAAAGGTCCACAACAGTGACAGTCAGTCTTATATAGTGATTCTTGATGCATGTTATTTTTTTCGTGCTGGTATTGTCAACGGTGTGATCCTGGGCGTCAGTGCCCATCAGGGGTTTTCGACTTTCCTGTTACTGTTTTCATGAATTTTATAAAGCGCCTAGATAACTGGTACAACTCTCCTTGTAGGCAAGTTAATAAAGCAGCCTCACATGATCTTATGTTTAGAATTGTACATATTGGTCCTAGCCAACAACACCTTGGGCCATATTATCAAGAAGGGCGATAACCTTATCTCCGCTTTAGCGACAGGAAACTGCCGCTTAGGTGGCGATAAGGGGCTTGATAATATGCCCTTGTGAATTTCTGTAGAAGCCCAGGTTGGATGTCCTTCACACTAGAACCTGGGTTTCTATGGGAATTCCTTAGGGCATAATATCAAGCGCCTTATCGCCGTTTTAGCTGCAGTTTCCTGCCGCTAAAGCGGCGATAATGTTATCGCCATTATTGATAATATGGCCCCTTGAGTTCTCAGGATTTAACATTTGCAGGTTACATGTATTAGGGTTTCTTCTGTTTTCCTGCACTATCTGCATTGTGTGTCAGCTGCCACCTCACTTCACTCACACCAGTAACCTCTTAGGCCAAAACGCATTCTCATTAGATCATACTTAGTGTGATATGGGACTGGCAAGTGCAGAACGTCAGGAAAGGTGACAGGATGACAAAGTTTTGCAGCCCAACTGCCATGGTGCTTCGTTTTTGAGTCCATTTAGTCTAGGTCCCCTGAGATGATCTTGGCTTGCTTTGATATCAGTTTAGCCATCGTTCTCGTTGGTAGGCTGCTTTTTAGTAGGTCTCCTGCACTTAAGGTCTTGATTGAGGTTTCTAGGAACTGGCCCCATGTGCCCATTGGGCCATTTGTAGTGTTCTGCAATAGTTGACAAATGTTGCCCTTACGGCTAAGTCCTGCTTTGTCAGTTTAAATTCTAGCCTTATTTGTGACTGTCTAGTGCCATCTCGGAGAGAATCGATACGGAAGTTGCAAACACATTGCTGTTAATCTAGCCAAGAGTCCCCACATTCCACGGAGCCCCCTGGTAAAGTGATTGGGTCGGTCAAACGTCTGCAGTGTATGAAAATCAGATTGGTTTTTAATTTTACAGTTAGACATGCATAAAATAAATTTTGGTTGGTGGACTGTATGCTACAATGGGCATAACAGGCTCACAAAACAATACATTTCACCTAAAATGTTATTGTTGCAATCCCAAAAATCTATAAAGAAGTACAAAACTAAATTGCTTTATCAATGCTTGCTCAAGCTTTCTTTTGGTACTAATCATAGCCACACACCTAGAATCTCGAGTTTTCTGCTATTTTTGTGTGGCCCAGTTTCTGAAAGTTCAATGGCTAACTCAATATTGTTTGCTATCACTGAAGGTTAGTGGGACACTTCTGCAATGTACCCAATATTTTTGCCAATAGTTACAATCATTTTTGTGTTGGTGGAAGCATCACAACCAGTTAGTGAAATCAGTCTAATGGTGTAAATATAGGGAGATGATGTGGCTTAAAGGCTAGAGCGATACCAAAGGGGATGATGGATGGAACGTTTGAGCAAATCAGACACTCACCCCCAGTCAACTGATCTGGGTTTAATCCATCATCATTCTTTAGCTCACTCCACCACCCCAGTTCAGACATGGCCATGTTGAAATCAGTCTGACCATGTGCCTCATGGGAACCGTCCAGCCCGAACTGCCAAACCATGTCTTCCCTGGACCAGAAACAAGCATCCTGGGACCGGCTTCTGGCTAATCAGCCGTCATCAGCCAGGCTAGCTTAAATCCAGTGGCAAAGTGAGCAAGGGACCCACGTCTGGGCATACCCTGCCAACTTAGGGCGAACAAAGCGATACCAAAGGGGATGATGGATGGAGCGTTTGAGCAAATCAAACACTCACCCCAGTCAGCTGATCTGGGTTTAATCCATCATCATTCTTTTAGCTCACTCCACCACCCCAGGTCAGACATGGCCATATGCAAATCAGTCTGACCATGTGCCTCATGGGAACAGTCCAGCCCGAACTGCCAAACCATGTCTTCCCTGGACCGGAAACAAGCATCCTGGGACCGGTTTCTGGCGCTAATCAGCCGTCATCAGCCAGGCTAGCTTGAATCCAGTGGCAAAGTGAGAAAGGGACCCACGTCTGGGCATACCTTGCCAACTTAGGGTGAACAAAAAATGATGGACTTAGGCCCAGATCTCTGTACTGGGGTGGATGTATGACATTGTTCTGCATTCTGTCCATCAAATGTTGTTTTTGCATTTGTCACCCCGAGTGGGACGGGTATGCTCAGACTTGAGTCCTGTGCTCTCCATGCCACTGGAATCAAGCTATCCTGGCTGATGAGGGCTGAAAGCCCGAACCCGGTCCTAGGCTGCTTGTTTCAAGTACAGGGAGGACCTGGCGTGGCAGTTTGGGCTGGACTGTTCCCATGGGGCACAGGGTCAAGACTGATTTGAATATGGCTGGGTTCAAACTGGAATGGCATGGTGAGCAAAAAAATGATGGATTTAGGCCCAGATCTCTGTACTGGGGTGAATGTATGACATTGTTCTGTATTCTGTCCATCAACTATTGTTTTTGCATTTGACACCCCGAGTGGGACGGGTATGCTCAGACGTGAGTCCCGTACTCTCCATGCCACTGAAATCAAGCTATCCTGGCTGATGAGGGCTGAAGCCCGAAACCGGTCCTATAATGCTTGTTTCCAGTCCAGGGAGGACCTGGCTTGGCAGTTCGGGCTGGACTGTTCCCATAGGGCACAGGGTCTAGACTGATTAGCATATGGCTGGGTGAGCAAAAAAACGATTGATTTTGGCCCAGATCGCTGTACTGGGGTGAATGTATGACATTGTTCTGCATTCTGTCCATCAACGGTTGTTTTTGCATTAAAGGCTAGAGCGACCAACTTTTAAGCTGGGGAACCAGGTTTGAGTGTGGCTGGAGGCTCAAACATCCTGTTATTCTGGGTAAAGCACAATCTCCGTGAGCCTCAAAATAAAAGAGCCACTCTGTAATGCAAATGGTGCTCATGTAAAGTGCTCTGATACCTTCAGGTCGAGTTTGCTCAGTATAAAACTGCAAAAAGCAAAAAAAAAAAATATATATATACACATATATATATATATATATATATACATCAAACAAGGGTTGCCTCTGTGGTGACGTCCTCTCGGAAGGTGAAACTCTTAAAACTGAGGACTGTAGAAAGCACAGCGCTGCCCATTCATCACAAAGAAACGGCTCTACGCGTTTCAGACTTGCGTCCTTGATCACGAGCCTCACTTCAGGAAGAACAGCAAACAAAGTGTAAGGCTTCTGCAATTTATTTAAACATCCCCAGGTGGGCGTGTGCTCCGCCTTTACGTGCAAAGCATTATGGTATTTGCAGTCCTTACACGCAGTGAATACCCCAGTGGGTGTTTGTCCATCTCCTGCAATCCATGAAATAATGTCCCCAGTGGGTAGATAAAAAGGCAAGTGCTGTACTTTCTGCACTGTGAACGTCTCTCCGTCCGAGCCTCCCGCTCCAAACAGCAACCAGGCATCCAGCTGCTTAGGATCCGCTGCAACGCGGCGGGCTGTCACCGCGACCGGCAAGGCCGCTAAACATACATCAAACAAGGGTTGCCTCTGTGGTGACGTCCTCTCGGAAGGTGAAACTCTTAAAACTGAGGACTGTAGAAAGCACAGCGCTGCCCATTCATCACAAAGAAACGGCTCTACGCGTTTCAGACTTGCGTCCTTGATCACGAGCCTCACTTCAGGAAGAACAGCAAACAAAGTGTAAGGCTTCTGCAATTTATTTAAACATCCCCAGGTGGGCGTGTGCTCCGCCTTTACGTGCAAAGCATTATGGTATTTGCAGTCCTTACACGCAGTGAATACCCCAGTGGGTGTTTGTCCATCTCCTGCAATCCATGAAATAATGTCCCCAGTGGGTAGATAAAAAGGCAAGTGCTGTACTTTCTGCACTGTGAACGTCTCTCCGTCCGAGCCTCCCGCTCCAAACAGCAACCAGGCATCCAGCTGCTTAGGATCCGCTGCAACGCGGCGGGCTGTCACCGCGACCGGCAAGGCCGCTAAACATACATCAAACAAGGGTTGCCTCTGTGGTGACGTCCTCTCGGAAGGTGAAACTCTTAAAACTGAGGACTGTAGAAAGCACAGCGCTGCCCATTCATCACAAAGAAACGGCTCTACGCGTTTCAGACTTGCGTCCTTGATCACGAGCCTCACTTCAGGAAGAACAGCAAACAAAGTGTAAGGCTTCTGCAATTTATTTAAACATCCCCAGGTGGGCGTGTGCTCCGCCTTTACGTGCAAAGCATTATGGTATTTGCAGTCCTTACACGCAGTGAATACCCCAGTGGGTGTTTGTCCATCTCCTGCAATCCATGAAATAATGTCCCCAGTGGGTAGATAAAAAGGCAAGTGCTGTACTTTCTGCACTGTGAACGTCTCTCCGTCCGAGCCTCCCGCTCCAAACAGCAACCAGGCATCCAGCTGCTTAGGATCCGCTGCAACGCGGCGGGCTGTCACCGCGACCGGCAAGGCCGCTAAACATACATCAAACAAGGGTTGCCTCTGTGGTGACGTCCTCTCGGAAGGTGAAACTCTTAAAACTGAGGACTGTAGAAAGCACAGCGCTGCCCATTCATCACAAAGAAACGGCTCTACGCGTTTCAGACTTGCGTCCTTGATCACGAGCCTCACTTCAGGAAGAACAGCAAACAAAGTGTAAGGCTTCTGCAATTTATTTAAACATCCCCAGGTGGGCGTGTGCTCCGCCTTTACGTGCAAAGCATTATGGTATTTGCAGTCCTTACACGCAGTGAATACCCCAGTGGGTGTTTGTCCATCTCCTGCAATCCATGAAATAATGTCCCCAGTGGGTAGATAAAAAGGCAAGTGCTGTACTTTCTGCACTGTGAACGTCTCTCCGTCCGAGCCTCCCGCTCCAAACAGCAACCAGGCATCCAGCTGCTTAGGATCCGCTGCAACGCGGCGGGCTGTCACCGCGACCGGCAAGGCCGCTAAACATACATCAAACAAGGGTTGCCTCTGTGGTGACGTCCTCTCGGAAGGTGAAACTCTTAAAACTGAGGACTGTAGAAAGCACAGCGCTGCCCATTTATCACAAAGAAACGGCTCTACGCGTTTCAGACTTGCGTCCTTGATCACGAGCCTCACTTCAGGAAGAACAGCAAACAAAGTGTAAGGCTTCTGCAATTTATTTAAACATCCCCAGGTGGGCGTGTGCTCCGCCTTTACGTGCAAAGCATTATGGTATTTGCAGTCCTTACACGCAGTGAATACCCCAGTGGGTGTTTGTCCATCTCCTGCAATCCATGAAATAATGTCCCCAGTGGGTAGATAAAAAGGCAAGTGCTGTACTTTCTGCACTGTGAACGTCTCTCCGTCCGAGCCTCCCGCTCCAAACAGCAACCAGGCATCCAGCTGCTTAGGATCCGCTGCAACGCGGCGGGCTGTCACCGCGACCGGCAAGGCCGCTAAACATACATCAAACAAGGGTTGCCTCTGTGGTGACGTCCTCTCGGAAGGTGAAACTCTTAAAACTGAGGACTGTAGAAAGCACAGCGCTGCCCATTCATCACAAAGAAACGGCTCTACGCGTTTCAGACTTGCGTCCTTGATCACGAGCCTCACTTCAGGAAGAACAGCAAACAAAGTGTAAGGCTTCTGCAATTTATTTAAACATCCCCAGGTGGGCGTGTGCTCCGCCTTTACGTGCAAAGCATTATGGTATTTGCAGTCCTTACACGCAGTGAATACCCCAGTGGGTGTTTGTCCATCTCCTGCAATCCATGAAATAATGTCCCCAGTGGGTAGATAAAAAGGCAAGTGCTGTACTTTCTGCACTGTGAACGTCTCTCCGTCCGAGCCTCCCGCTCCAAACAGCAACCAGGCATCCAGCTGCTTAGGATCCGCTGCAACGCGGCGGGCTGTCACCGCGACCGGCAAGGCCGCTAAACATACATCAAACAAGGGTTGCCTCTGTGGTGACGTCCTCTCGGAAGGTGAAACTCTTAAAACTGAGGACTGTAGAAAGCACAGCGCTGCCCATTCATCACAAAGAAACGGCTCTACGCGTTTCAGACTTGCGTCCTTGATCACGAGCCTCACTTCAGGAAGAACAGCAAACAAAGTGTAAGGCTTCTGCAATTTATTTAAACATCCCCAGGTGGGCGTGTGCTCCGCCTTTACGTGCAAAGCATTATGGTATTTGCAGTCCTTACACGCAGTGAATACCCCAGTGGGTGTTTGTCCATCTCCTGCAATCCATGAAATAATGTCCCCAGTGGGTAGATAAAAAGGCAAGTGCTGTACTTTCTGCACTGTGAACGTCTCTCCGTCCGAGCCTCCCGCTCCAAACAGCAACCAGGCATCCAGCTGCTTAGGATCCGCTGCAACGCGGCGGGCTGTCACCGCGACCGGCAAGGCCGCTAAACATACATCAAACAAGGGTTGCCTCTGTGGTGACGTCCTCTCGGAAGGTGAAACTCTTAAAACTGAGGACTGTAGAAAGCACAGCGCTGCCCATTCATCACAAAGAAACGGCTCTACGCGTTTCAGACTTGCGTCCTTGATCACGAGCCTCACTTCAGGAAGAACAGCAAACAAAGTGTAAGGCTTCTGCAATTTATTTAAACATCCCCAGGTGGGCGTGTGCTCCGCCTTTACGTGAAAGCATTATGGTATTTGCAGTCCTTACACGCAGTGAATACCCCAGTGGGTGTTTGTCCATCTCCTGCAATCCATGAAATAATGTCCCCAGTGGGTAGATAAAAAGGCAAGTGCTGTACTTTCTGCACTGTGAACGTCTCTCCGTCCGAGCCTCCCGCTCCAAACAGCAACCAGGCATCCAGCTGCTTAGGATCCGCTGCAACGCGGCGGGCTGTCACCGCGACCGGCAAGGCCGCTAAACATACATCAAACAAGGGTTGCCTCTGTGGTGACGTCCTCTCGGAAGGTGAAACTCTTAAAACTGAGGACTGTAGAAAGCACAGCGCTGCCCATTCATCACAAAGAAACGGCTCTACGCGTTTCAGACTTGCGTCCTTGATCACGAGCCTCACTTCAGGAAGAACAGCAAACAAAGTGTAAGGCTTCTGCAATTTATTTAAACATCCCCAGGTGGGCGTGTGCTCCGCCTTTACGTGCAAAGCATTATGGTATTTGCAGTCCTTACACGCAGTGAATACCCCAGTGGGTGTTTGTCCATCTCCTGCAATCCATGAAATAATGTCCCCAGTGGGTAGATAAAAAGGCAAGTGCTGTACTTTCTGCACTGTGAACGTCTCTCCGTCCGAGCCTCCCGCTCCAAACAGCAACCAGGCATCCAGCTGCTTAGGATCCGCTGCAACGCGGCGGGCTGTCACCGCGACCGGCAAGGCCGCTAAACATACATCAAACAAGGGTTGCCTCTGTGGTGACGTCCTCTCGGAAGGTGAAACTCTTAAAACTGAGGACTGTAGAAAGCACAGCGCTGCCCATTCATCACAAAGAAACGGCTCTACGCGTTTCAGACTTGCGTCCTTGATCACGAGCCTCACTTCAGGAAGAACAGCAAACAAAGTGTAAGGCTTCTGCAATTTATTTAAACATCCCCAGGTGGGCGTGTGCTCCGCCTTTACGTGCAAAGCATTATGGTATTTGCAGTCCTTACACGCAGTGAATACCCCAGTGGGTGTTTGTCCATCTCCTGCAATCCATGAAATAATGTCCCCAGTGGGTAGATAAAAAGGCAAGTGCTGTACTTTCTGCACTGTGAACGTCTCTCCGTCCGAGCCTCCCGCTCCAAACAGCAACCAGGCATCCAGCTGCTTAGGATCCGCTGCAACGCGGCGGGCTGTCACCGCGACCGGCAAGGCCGCTAAACATACATCAAACAAGGGTTGCCTCTGTGGTGACGTCCACTCGGAAGGTGAAACTCTTAAAACTGAGGACTGTAGAAAGCACAGCGCTGCCCATTCATCACAAAGAAACGGCTCTACGCGTTTCAGACTTGCGTCCTTGATCACGAGCCTCACTTCAGGAAGAACAGCAAACAAAGTGTAAGGCTTCTGCAATTTATTTAAACATCCCCAGGTGGGCGTGTGCTCCGCCTTTACGTGCAAAGCATTATGGTATTTGCAGTCCTTACACGCAGTGAATACCCCAGTGGGTGTTTGTCCATCTCCTGCAATCCATGAAATAATGTCCCCAGTGGGTAGATAAAAAGGCAAGTGCTGTACTTTCTGCACTGTGAACGTCTCTCCGTCCGAGCCTCCCGCTCCAAACAGCAACCAGGCATCCAGCTGCTTAGGATCCGCTGCAACGCGGCGGGCTGTCACCGCGACCGGCAAGGCCGCTAAACATACATCAAACAAGGGTTGCCTCTGTGGTGACGTCCTCTCGGAAGGTGAAACTCTTAAAACTGAGGACTGTAGAAAGCACAGCGCTGCCCATTCATCACAAAGAAACGGCTCTACGCGTTTCAGACTTGCGTCCTTGATCACGAGCCTCACTTCAGGAAGAACAGCAAACAAAGTGTAAGGCTTCTGCAATTTATTTAAACATCCCCAGGTGGGCGTGTGCTCCGCCTTTACGTGCAAAGCATTATGGTATTTGCAGTCCTTACACGCAGTGAATACCCCAGTGGGTGTTTGTCCATCTCCTGCAATCCATGAAATAATGTCCCCAGTGGGTAGATAAAAAGGCAAGTGCTGTACTTTCTGCACTGTGAACGTCTCTCCGTCCGAGCCTCCCGCTCCAAACAGCAACCAGGCATCCAGCTGCTTAGGATCCGCTGCAACGCGGCGGGCTGTCACCGCGACCGGCAAGGCCGCTAAACATACATCAAACAAGGGTTGCCTCTGTGGTGACGTCCTCTCGGAAGGTGAAACTCTTAAAACTGAGGACTGTAGAAAGCACAGCGCTGCCCATTCATCACAAAGAAACGGCTCTACGCGTTTCAGACTTGCGTCCTTGATCACGAGCCTCACTTCAGGAAGAACAGCAAACAAAGTGTAAGGCTTCTGCAATTTATTTAAACATCCCCAGGTGGGCGTGTGCTCCGCCTTTACGTGCAAAGCATTATGGTATTTGCAGTCCTTACACGCAGTGAATACCCCAGTGGGTGTTTGTCCATCTCCTGCAATCCATGAAATAATGTCCCCAGTGGGTAGATAAAAAGGCAAGTGCTGTACTTTCTGCACTGTGAACGTCTCTCCGTCCGAGCCTCCCGCTCCAAACAGCAACCAGGCATCCAGCTGCTTAGGATCCGCTGCAACGCGGCGGGCTGTCACCGCGACCGGCAAGGCCGCTAAACATACATCAAACAAGGGTTGCCTCTGTGGTGACGTCCTCTCGGAAGGTGAAACTCTTAAAACTGAGGACTGTAGAAAGCACAGCGCTGCCCATTCATCACAAAGAAACGGCTCTACGCGTTTCAGACTTGCGTCCTTGATCACGAGCCTCACTTCAGGAAGAACAGCAAACAAAGTGTAAGGCTTCTGCAATTTATTTAAACATCCCCAGGTGGGCGTGTGCTCCGCCTTTACGTGAAAGCATTATGGTATTTGCAGTCCTTACACGCAGTGAATACCCCAGTGGGTGTTTGTCCATCTCCTGCAATCCATGAAATAATGTCCCCAGTGGGTAGATAAAAAGGCAAGTGCTGTACTTTCTGCACTGTGAACGTCTCTCCGTCCGAGCCTCCCGCTCCAAACAGCAACCAGGCATCCAGCTGCTTAGGATCCGCTGCAACGCGGCGGGCTGTCACCGCGACCGGCAAGGCCGCTAAACATACATCAAACAAGGGTTGCCTCTGTGGTGACGTCCTCTCGGAAGGTGAAACTCTTAAAACTGAGGACTGTAGAAAGCACAGCGCTGCCCATTCATCACAAAGAAACGGCTCTACGCGTTTCAGACTTGCGTCCTTGATCACGAGCCTCACTTCAGGAAGAACAGCAAACAAAGTGTAAGGCTTCTGCAATTTATTTAAACATCCCCAGGTGGGCGTGTGCTCCGCCTTTACGTGCAAAGCATTATGGTATTTGCAGTCCTTACACGCAGTGAATACCCCAGTGGGTGTTTGTCCATCTCCTGCAATCCATGAAATAATGTCCCCAGTGGGTAGATAAAAAGGCAAGTGCTGTACTTTCTGCACTGTGAACGTCTCTCCGTCCGAGCCTCCCGCTCCAAACAGCAACCAGGCATCCAGCTGCTTAGGATCCGCTGCAACGCGGCGGGCTGTCACCGCGACCGGCAAGGCCGCTAAACATACATCAAACAAGGGTTGCCTCTGTGGTGACGTCCTCTCGGAAGGTGAAACTCTTAAAACTGAGGACTGTAGAAAGCACAGCGCTGCCCATTCATCACAAAGAAACGGCTCTACGCGTTTCAGACTTGCGTCCTTGATCACGAGCCTCACTTCAGGAAGAACAGCAAACAAAGTGTAAGGCTTCTGCAATTTATTTAAACATCCCCAGGTGGGCGTGTGCTCCGCCTTTACGTGCAAAGCATTATGGTATTTGCAGTCCTTACACGCAGTGAATACCCCAGTGGGTGTTTGTCCATCTCCTGCAATCCATGAAATAATGTCCCCAGTGGGTAGATAAAAAGGCAAGTGCTGTACTTTCTGCACTGTGAACGTCTCTCCGTCCGAGCCTCCCGCTCCAAACAGCAACCAGGCATCCAGCTGCTTAGGATCCGCTGCAACGCGGCGGGCTGTCACCGCGACCGGCAAGGCCGCTAAACATACATCAAACAAGGGTTGCCTCTGTGGTGACGTCCTCTCGGAAGGTGAAACTCTTAAAACTGAGGACTGTAGAAAGCACAGCGCTGCCCATTCATCACAAAGAAACGGCTCTACGCGTTTCAGACTTGCGTCCTTGATCACGAGCCTCACTTCAGGAAGAACAGCAAACAAAGTGTAAGGCTTCTGCAATTTATTTAAACATCCCCAGGTGGGCGTGTGCTCCGCCTTTACGTGAAAGCATTATGGTATTTGCAGTCCTTACACGCAGTGAATACCCCAGTGGGTGTTTGTCCATCTCCTGCAATCCATGAAATAATGTCCCCAGTGGCCTTGCCGGTCGCGGTGACAGCCCGCCGCGTTGCAGCGGATCCTAAGCAGCTGGATGCCTGGTTGCTGTTTGGAGCGGGAGGCTCGGACGGAGAGACGTTCACAGTGCAGAAAGTACAGCACTTGCCTTTTTATCTACCCACTGGGGACATTATTTCATGGATTGCAGGAGATGGACAAACACCCACTGGGGTATTCACTGCGTGTAAGGACTGCAAATACCATAATGCTTTGCACGTAAAGGCGGAGCACACGCCCACCTGGGGATGTTTAAATAAATTGCAGAAGCCTTACACTTTGTTTGCTGTTCTTCCTGAAGTGAGGCTCGTGATCAAGGACGCAAGTCTGAAACGCGTAGAGCCGTTTCTTTGTGATGAATGGGCAGCGCTGTGCTTTCTACAGTCCTCAGTTTTAAGAGTTTCACCTTCCGAGAGGACGTCACCACAGAGGCAACCCTTGTTTGATGTATGTTTAGCGGCCTTGCCGGTCGCGGTGACAGCCCGCCGCGTTGCAGCGGATCCTAAGCAGCTGGATGCCTGGTTGCTGTTTGGAGCGGGAGGCTCGGACGGAGAGACGTTCACAGTGCAGAAAGTACAGCACTTGCCTTTTTATCTACCCACTGGGGACATTATTTCATGGATTGCAGGAGATGGACAAACACCCACTGGGGTATTCACTGCGTGTAAGGACTGCAAATACCATAATGCTTTGCACGTAAAGGCGGAGCACACGCCCACCTGGGGATGTTTAAATAAATTGCAGAAGCCTTACACTTTGTTTGCTGTTCTTCGAAGTGAGG
Source organism: Lissotriton helveticus (assembly GCF_964261635.1). NCBI lineage: Eukaryota > Metazoa > Chordata > Amphibia > Caudata > Salamandridae > Lissotriton > Lissotriton helveticus. The sequence continues at coordinate 176,896,006 of NC_136065.1, forward strand.
CTCGTGATCAAGGACGCAAGTCTGAAACGCGTAGAGCCGTTTCTTTGTGATGAATGGGCAGCGCTGTGCTTTCTACAGTCCTCAGTTTTAAGAGTTTCACCTTCCGAGAGGACGTCACCACAGAGGCAACCCTTGTTTGATGTATGTTTAGCGGCCTTGCCGGTCGCGGTGACAGCCCGCCGCGTTGCAGCGGATCCTAAGCAGCTGGATGCCTGGTTGCTGTTTGGAGCGGGAGGCTCGGACGGAGAGACGTTCACAGTGCAGAAAGTACAGCACTTGCCTTTTTATCTACCCACTGGGGACATTATTTCATGGATTGCAGGAGATGGACAAACACCCACTGGGGTATTCACTGCGTGTAAGGACTGCAAATACCATAATGCTTTGCACGTAAAGGCGGAGCACACGCCCACCTGGGGATGTTTAAATAAATTGCAGAAGCCTTACACTTTGTTTGCTGTTCTTCCTGAAGTGAGGCTCGTGATCAAGGACGCAAGTCTGAAACGCGTAGAGCCGTTTCTTTGTGATGAATGGGCAGCGCTGTGCTTTCTACAGTCCTCAGTTTTAAGAGTTTCACCTTCCGAGAGGACGTCACCACAGAGGCAACCCTTGTTTGATGTATGTTTAGCGGCCTTGCCGGTCGCGGTGACAGCCCGCCGCGTTGCAGCGGATCCTAAGCAGCTGGATGCCTGGTTGCTGTTTGGAGCGGGAGGCTCGGACGGAGAGACGTTCACAGTGCAGAAAGTACAGCACTTGCCTTTTTATCTACCCACTGGGGACATTATTTCATGGATTGCAGGAGATGGACAAACACCCACTGGGGTATTCACTGCGTGTAAGGACTGCAAATACCATAATGCTTTGCACGTAAAGGCGGAGCACACGCCCACCTGGGGATGTTTAAATAAATTGCAGAAGCCTTACACTTTGTTTGCTGTTCTTCCTGAAGTGAGGCTCGTGATCAAGGACGCAAGTCTGAAACGCGTAGAGCCGTTTCTTTGTGATGAATGGGCAGCGCTGTGCTTTCTACAGTCCTCAGTTTTAAGAGTTTCACCTTCCGAGAGGACGTCACCACAGAGGCAACCCTTGTTTGATGTATGTTTAGCGGCCTTGCCGGTCGCGGTGACAGCCCGCCGCGTTGCAGCGGATCCTAAGCAGCTGGATGCCTGGTTGCTGTTTGGAGCGGGAGGCTCGGACGGAGAGACGTTCACAGTGCAGAAAGTACAGCACTTGCCTTTTTATCTACCCACTGGGGACATTATTTCATGGATTGCAGGAGATGGACAAACACCCACTGGGGTATTCACTGCGTGTAAGGACTGCAAATACCATAATGCTTTGCACGTAAAGGCGGAGCACACGCCCACCTGGGGATGTTTAAATAAATTGCAGAAGCCTTACACTTTGTTTGCTGTTCTTCCTGAAGTGAGGCTCGTGATCAAGGACGCAAGTCTGAAACGCGTAGAGCCGTTTCTTTGTGATGAATGGGCAGCGCTGTGCTTTCTACAGTCCTCAGTTTTAAGAGTTTCACCTTCCGAGAGGACGTCACCACAGAGGCAACCCTTGTTTGATGTATGTTTAGCGGCCTTGCCGGTCGCGGTGACAGCCCGCCGCGTTGCAGCGGATCCTAAGCAGCTGGATGCCTGGTTGCTGTTTGGAGCGGGAGGCTCGGACGGAGAGACGTTCACAGTGCAGAAAGTACAGCACTTGCCTTTTTATCTACCCACTGGGGACATTATTTCATGGATTGCAGGAGATGGACAAACACCCACTGGGGTATTCACTGCGTGTAAGGACTGCAAATACCATAATGCTTTGCACGTAAAGGCGGAGCACACGCCCACCTGGGGATGTTTAAATAAATTGCAGAAGCCTTACACTTTGTTTGCTGTTCTTCCTGAAGTGAGGCTCGTGATCAAGGACGCAAGTCTGAAACGCGTAGAGCCGTTTCTTTGTGATGAATGGGCAGCGCTGTGCTTTCTACAGTCCTCAGTTTTAAGAGTTTCACCTTCCGAGAGGACGTCACCACAGAGGCAACCCTTGTTTGATGTATGTTTAGCGGCCTTGCCGGTCGCGGTGACAGCCCGCCGCGTTGCAGCGGATCCTAAGCAGCTGGATGCCTGGTTGCTGTTTGGAGCGGGAGGCTCGGACGGAGAGACGTTCACAGTGCAGAAAGTACAGCACTTGCCTTTTTATCTACCCACTGGGGACATTATTTCATGGATTGCAGGAGATGGACAAACACCCACTGGGGTATTCACTGCGTGTAAGGACTGCAAATACCATAATGCTTTGCACGTAAAGGCGGAGCACACGCCCACCTGGGGATGTTTAAATAAATTGCAGAAGCCTTACACTTTGTTTGCTGTTCTTCCTGAAGTGAGGCTCGTGATCAAGGACGCAAGTCTGAAACGCGTAGAGCCGTTTCTTTGTGATGAATGGGCAGCGCTGTGCTTTCTACAGTCCTCAGTTTTAAGAGTTTCACCTTCCGAGAGGACGTCACCACAGAGGCAACCCTTGTTTGATGTATGTTTAGCGGCCTTGCCGGTCGCGGTGACAGCCCGCCGCGTTGCAGCGGATCCTAAGCAGCTGGATGCCTGGTTGCTGTTTGGAGCGGGAGGCTCGGACGGAGAGACGTTCACAGTGCAGAAAGTACAGCACTTGCCTTTTTATCTACCCACTGGGGACATTATTTCATGGATTGCAGGAGATGGACAGACACCCACTGGGGTATTCACTGCGTGTAAGGACTGCAAATACCATAATGCTTTGCACGTAAAGGCGGAGCACACGCCCACCTGGGGATGTTTAAATAAATTGCAGAAGCCTTACACTTTGTTTGCTGTTCTTCCTGAAGTGAGGCTCGTGATCAAGGACGCAAGTCTGAAACGCGTAGAGCCGTTTCTTTGTGATGAATGGGCAGCGCTGTGCTTTCTACAGTCCTCAGTTTTAAGAGTTTCACCTTCCGAGAGGACGTCACCACAGAGGCAACCCTTGTTTGATGTATGTTTAGCGGCCTTGCCGGTCGCGGTGACAGCCCGCCGCGTTGCAGCGGATCCTAAGCAGCTGGATGCCTGGTTGCTGTTTGGAGCGGGAGGCTCGGACGGAGAGACGTTCACAGTGCAGAAAGTACAGCACTTGCCTTTTTATCTACCCACTGGGGACATTATTTCATGGATTGCAGGAGATGGACAAACACCCACTGGGGTATTCACTGCGTGTAAGGACTGCAAATACCATAATGCTTTGCACGTAAAGGCGGAGCACACGCCCACCTGGGGATGTTTAAATAAATTGCAGAAGCCTTACACTTTGTTTGCTGTTCTTCCTGAAGTGAGGCTCGTGATCAAGGACGCAAGTCTGAAACGCGTAGAGCCGTTTCTTTGTGATGAATGGGCAGCGCTGTGCTTTCTACAGTCCTCAGTTTTAAGAGTTTCACCTTCCGAGAGGACGTCACCACAGAGGCAACCCTTGTTTGATGTATGTTTAGCGGCCTTGCCGGTCGCGGTGACAGCCCGCCGCGTTGCAGCGGATCCTAAGCAGCTGGATGCCTGGTTGCTGTTTGGAGCGGGAGGCTCGGACGGAGAGACGTTCACAGTGCAGAAAGTACAGCACTTGCCTTTTTATCTACCCACTGGGGACATTATTTCATGGATTGCAGGAGATGGACAAACACCCACTGGGGTATTCACTGCGTGTAAGGACTGCAAATACCATAATGCTTTGCACGTAAAGGCGGAGCACACGCCCACCTGGGGATGTTTAAATAAATTGCAGAAGCCTTACACTTTGTTTGCTGTTCTTCCTGAAGTGAGGCTCGTGATCAAGGACGCAAGTCTGAAACGCGTAGAGCCGTTTCTTTGTGATGAATGGGCAGCGCTGTGCTTTCTACAGTCCTCAGTTTTAAGAGTTTCACCTTCCGAGAGGACGTCACCACAGAGGCAACCCTTGTTTGATGTATATATATATATATATACATATTTTGGAACTAAACTGGGTTCTACTCTTCGTTTGTTATCCCGTTGAAAATAATAACCGGATAATTGGAGGCGTTTGTAGCGCTTGGCGAAGCTTTGTCCATATATATAGATATATATAGATATATATATGCAAGAAATCACTCCCTGAGCCACCTCCAATCCCTCGGACCGGCGAAGCAAAAACAGGAGACGGACCACAGGATCTGGCCACAGAGATAATTTACTGGCACTGGTAAACAGCAATAGCAATGACGCGTTTCTGACTCATAAGTCCTTGGTCACATGCAGAGCAGTTACATTTTTTTGATGTTTTTATGCAGTGAACAAAGTGCACGCCGCCCTGAAGCAAACTCCTGCCAGTTCAAATGACCATAGACATAGTGAAAATACTGTCCGAGGTGGTTTTTAAATTGTGCAAATAGAGCTGGTTGTTAAATATAAAGTGCCAAGTTGCATTTGTAAAAATACATAAATGTATAACGCATATTAAACGCTCGTCAAATAAACACACACAATTGATAAAACCGCTTCTATTAGGAGTCACATATATAACAACAACAATATTACAGCATAAATGCATATAAGTTGTATGCGATCTCAAAAGATGTAAAAAAGTCTAAAAAATCTGAATGGAGTCGAAATACTTCATGACAGGATAAATCCTACTACTTGGTTAAATATCTATACAAATAGATATACGACATTAATGAATCCATTCTAAAGCAACAGCAGTATTACAGGGAGGATCTTAAAAAGATAAAGTGCATAAGTTATTATATCTATATTTTGTATTATTCTGTAACACCTCTAGCTGATGTGCAAAAAAGCTGTGCAAAAATAAGTGCAAACAATATACTGTAAAGTGCAAAGTGTATGATGAATAAATCTGTACAAATATGTATAAATATGATTAACAATAAAAATCGGTAATTGCCTAAATCCATTGTTAAAATCACATGAATATCACATTTCTTAAAAAAACAGTAATTCATCATGTTTAAAAATGGTGCGCACCCCATATGTGAAATGAAAGAGGACAAAATTTCATAATATTTAGGAGACTGATGCAGTAATGATGCATATGCTAGGTAACAGGGAACCTGACTACCTAAAGACATACTAATGGTACAGAGTGGAGATGTACACACTCTCAAAAAAACCTTTGTATATAATAGGTAACAGGGAACCTGACTACCTATAAGGATAAGACATGACTACGATTCATACAGGAAGCATAAGATACAGAATGAAGTCAGAAGGCAACCGACACCCATTGCTGTGGCAACCACCAGGACAGAATGCTCATGAAAATTCATAACAAATTAAAATATTCATGATAAATTCTCATAAAAATTGTACATGTCCTCCGTATTATTGAGACCATTCGGCCATTTACTGTCGAATTCTAGGATCATGGTTGTCTTAAGTTGCCTTACTTTTTGCTCTCTATTGCCACCTCTGCGTGGATTGGGGATGGACCCCACCACAAAAGAAAGCCTGAGATGGGAGTTACACTGCTTAAGGAGAATGGCGTTTTTGATAAAGGCACTGACCGAAACTAGTTAAATGCCAAAGATTCTGGAATAAATACCTTCAATTTGAATCCGTGGTGTGTCTCTTGCAGCCTTCTTGATGTGAGAGGGGAATGAATTGATGTTTCACGCGGATCCAACAACGCGCACAAGAGACCCCCTCACGAAGTGGCCAAGTCAACAGTTGGAACATTGTGAATTGTTGCCGAGGGTTCGGAGGTTTGCACGGCCCGCCACAGAAGCCCCAGAGTAAACAACTAGCGGCTGGGAACATCGGGCGCGAACAGCACGGAGTGACGCTGATGCTGTAATCTGTGCCTAAACAGCTGTGAAACCTCGGGGGCAGTGGCTGAGGGTACACGGACTTTGAAGTGCCACTTGGTTTTAATATGTGAAGCCCCATCAGCCTGAAAAGTTTGTAAGCCCGCTGCACTCTGGGACCAGGAGTCCCCAATACAGATGCGAGCACGAACAATCTGCTTCAGGTGAGCCCGCCGCCACTTGGTTAGGAGGAGCTTAAAAGAAAGCCTGAGATGGGAGCTACACTGCTTAAGGAGAATGGCGTTTTTGATAAAGGCACTGACCGAAACTAGTTAAATGCCAAAGATTCTGGAATAAATACCTTCAATTTGAATCCGTGGTGTGTCTCTTGCAGCCTTCTTGATGTGAGAGGTGAATGAATTGATGTTTCACGCGGATCCAACAACGCGCACAAGAGACCCCCTCACGAAGTGGCCAAGTCAACAGTTGGAACATTGTGAATTGTTGCAGAGGGTTCGGAGGTTTGCACGGCCCGCCACAGAAGCCCCAGAGTAAACAACTAGCGGCTGGGAACATCGGGCGCGAACAGCACGGAGTGACGCTGATGCTGTAATCTGTGCCTAAACAGCTGTGAAACCTCGGGGGCAGTGGCTGAGGGTACACGGACTTTGAAGTGCCACTTGGTTTTAATATGTGAAGCCCCATCAGCCTGAAAAGTTTGTACGCCCGCTGCACTCTGGGACCAGGAGTCCCCAATACAGATGCGAGCACGAACAATCTGCTTCAGGTGAGCCCACCGCCACTTGGTTAGGAGGAGCTTAAAAGAAAGCCTGAGATGGGAGCTACACTGCTTAAGGAGAATGGCGTTTTTGATAAAGGCACTGACCGAAACTAGTTAAATGCCAAATATTCTGGAATAAATACCTTCAATTTGAATCCGTGGTGTGTCTCTTGCAGCCTTCTTGATGTGAGAGGTGAATGAATTGATGTTTCACGCGGATCCAACAACGCGCACAAGAGACCCCCTCACGAAGTGGCCAAGTCAACAGTTGGAACATTGTGAATTGTTGCAGAGGGTTCGGAGGTTTGCACGGCCCGCCACAGAAGCCCCAGAGTAAACAACTAGCGGCTGGGAACATCGGGCGCGAACAGCACGGAGTGACGCTGATGCTGTAATCTGTGCCTAAACAGCTGTGAAACCTCGGGGGCAGTGGCTGAGGGTACACGGACTTTGAAGTGCCACTTGGTTTTAATATGTGAAGCCCCATCAGCCTGAAAAGTTTGTAAGCCCGCTGCACTCTGGGACCAGGAGTCCCCAATACAGATGCGAGCACGAACAATCTGCTTCAGGTGAGCCCGCCGCCACTTGGTTAGGAGGAGCTTAAAAGAAAGCCTGAGATGGGAGTTACACTGCTTAAGGAGAATGGCGTTTTTGATTAAGGCACTGACCGAAACTAGTTAAATGCCAAAGATTCTGGAATAAATACCTTCAATTTGAATCCCTGGTGTGTCTCTTGCAGCCTTCTTGATGTGAGAGGTGAATGAATTGATATATAGATATATATATGCAAGAAATCACTCCCTGAGCCACCTCCAATCCCTCGGACCGGCGAAGCAAAAACAGGAGACGGACCACAGGATCTGGCCACAGAGATAATTTACTGGCACTGGTAAACAGCAATAGCAATGACGCGTTTCGGGCTCATAAGTCCTTGTTCACATGCAGAGCAGTTACATTTTTTTGATGTTTTTATGCAGTGAACATAGTGCATGCCGCCCTGAAGCAAAATCCTGCCAGTTCAAATGACCATAGACATAGTGAAAATACTGTCCGAGGTGGTTTTTAAATTGTGCAAATAGAGCTGGTTGGTAAATATAAAGTGCCAAGTTGCATTTGTAAAAATACATAAATGTATAACGCATATTAAACGCTCGTCAAATAAACACACACAATTGATAAAACCGCTTCTATTAGGAGTCACATATATAACAACAACAATATTACAGCATAAATGCATATAAGTTGTATGCGATCTCAAAAGATGTAAAAAAGTCTAAAAAATCTGAATGGAGTCGAAATACTTCATGACAGGATAAATCCTACTACTTGGTTAAATATCTATACAAATAGATATACGACATTAATGAATCCATTCTAAAGCAACGGCAGTATTACAGGGAGGATCTTAAAAAGATAAAGTGCATAAGTTATTATATCTATATTTTGTAATATTCTGTAACACCTCTAGCTGATGTGCAAAAAAGCTGTGCAAAAATAAGTGCAAACAATATACTGTAAAGTGCAAAGTGTATGATGAATAAATCTGTACAAATATGTATAAATATGATTAACAATAAAAATCGGTAATTGCCTAAATCCATTGTTAAAATCACATGAATATCACATTTCTTAAAAAAACAGTAATTCATCATGTTTAAAAATGGTGCGCACCCCATATGTGAAATGAAAGAGGACAAAATTTCATAATATTTAGGAGACTGATGCAGTAATGATGCATATGCTAGGTAACAGGGAACCTGACTACCTAAAGACATACTAATGGTACAGAGTGGAGATGTACACACTCTCAAAAAAACCTTTGTATATAATAGGTAACAGGGCACCTGACTACCTATAAGGATAAGACATGACTACGATTCATACAGGAAGCATAAGATACAGAATGAAGTCAGAAGGCAACCGACACCCATTGCTGTGGCAACCACCAGGACAGAATGCTCATGAAAATTCATAACAAATTAAAATATTCATGATAAATTCTCATAAAAAATTGTACATGTCCTCCGTATTATTGAGACCATTCGGCCATTTACTGTCGAATTCTAGGATCATGGTTGTCTTAAGTTGCCTTACTTTTTGCTCTCTATTGCCACCTCTGCGTGGATTGGGGATGGACCCCACCACAAAAGAAAGCCTGAGATGGGAGTTACACTGCTTAAGGAGAATGGCGTTTTTGATAAAGGCACTGACCGAAACTAGTTAAATGCCAAAGATTCTGGAATAAATACCTTCAATTTGAATCCGTGGTGTGTCTCTTGCAGCCTTCTTGATGTGAGAGGGGAATGAATTGATGTTTCACGCGGATCCAACAACGCGCACAAGAGACCCCCTCACGAAGTGGCCAAGTCAACAGTTGGAACATTGTGAATTGTTGCCGAGGGTTCGGAGGTTTGCACGGCCCGCCACAGAAGCCCCAGAGTAAACAACTAGCGGCTGGGAACATCGGGCGCGAACAGCACGGAGTGACGCTGATGCTGTAATTTGTGCCTAAACAGCTGTGAAACCTCGGGGGCAGTGGCTGAGGGTACACGGACTTTGAAGTGCCACTTGGTTTTAATATGTGAAGCCCCATCAGCCTGAAAAGTTTGTAAGCCCGCTGCACTCTGGGACCAGGAGTCCCCAATACAGATGCGAGCACGAACAATCTGCTTCAGGTGAGCCCGCCACCACTTGGTTAGGAGGAGCTTAAAAGAAAGCCTGAGATGGGAGCTACACTGCTTAAGGAGAATGGCGTTTTTGATAAAGGCACTGACCGAAACTAGTTAAATGCCAAAGATTCTGGAATAAATACCTTCAATTTGAATCCGTGGTGTGTCTCTTGCAGCCTTCTTGATGTGAGAGGTGAATGAATTGATGTTTCACGCGGATCCAACAACGCGCACAAGAGACCCCCTCACGAAGTGGCCAAGTCAACAGTTGGAACATTGTGAATTGTTGCAGAGGGTTCGGAGGTTTGCACGGCCCACCACAGAAGCCCCAGAGTAAACAACTAGCGGCTGGGAACATCGGGCGCGAACAGCACGGAGTGACGCTGATGCTGTAATCTGTGCCTAAACAGCTGTGAAACCTCGGGGCAGTGGCTGAGGGTACACGGACTTTGAAGTGCCACTTGGTTTTAATATGTGAAGCCCCATCAGCCTGAAAAGTTTGTAAGCCCGCTGCACTCTGGGACCAGGAGTCCCCAATACAGATGCAAGCACGAACAATCTGCTTCAGGTGAGCCCGCCGCCACTTGGTTAGGAGGAGCTTAAAAGAAAGCCTGAGATGGGAGTTACACTGCTTAAGGAGAATGGCGTTTTTGATTAAGGCACTGACCGAAACTAGTTAAATGCCAAAGATTCTGGAATAAATACCTTCAATTTGAATCCCTGGTGTGTCTCTTGCAGCCTTCTTGATGTGAGAGGTGAATGAATTGATATATAGATATATATATGCAAGAAATCACTCCCTGAGCCACCTCCAATCCCTCGGACCGGCGAAGCAAAAACAGGAGACGGACCACAGGATCTGGCCACAGAGATAATTTACTGGCACTGGTAAACAGCAATAGCAATGACGCGTTTCGGGCTCATAAGTCCTTGTTCACATGCAGAGCAGTTACATTTTTTTGATGTTTTTATGCAGTGAACAAAGTGCACGCCGCCCTGAAGCAAAATCCTGCCAGTTCAAATGACCATAGACATAGTGAAAATACTGTCCGAGGTGGTTTTTAAATTGTGCAAATAGAGCTGGTTGTTAAATATAAAGTGCCAAGTTGCATTTGTAAAAATACATAAATGTATAACGCATATTAAACGCTCGTCAAATAAACACACACAATTGATAAAACCGCTTCTATTAGGAGTCACATATATAACAACAACAATATTACAGCATAAATGCATATAAGTTGTATGCGATCTCAAAAGATGTAAAAAAGTCTAAAAAATCTGAATGGAGTCGAAATACTTCATGACAGGATAAATCCTACCACTTGGTTAAATATCTATACAAATAGATATACGACATTAATGAATCCATTCTAAAGCAACGGCAGTATTACAGGGAGGATCTTAAAAAGATAAAGTGCATAAGTTATTATATCTATATTTTGTATTATTCCGTAACACCTCTACCTGATGTGCAAAAAAGCTGTGCAAAAATAAGTGCAAACAATATACTGTAAAGTGCAAAGTGTATGATGAATAAATCTGTACAAATATGTATAAATATGATTAACAATAAAAATCGGTCATTGCCTAAATCCATTGTTAAAATCACATGAATATCTCATTTCTTAAAAAAACAGTAATTCATCATGTTTAAAAATGGTGTGCGCCCCATATGTGAAATAAAAGAGGACAAAATTTCATAATATTTAGGAGACTGATGCAGTAATGAATCATATGCTAGGTAACAGGGAACCTGACTACCTAAAGACATACTAATGGTACAGAGTGGAGATGTACACACTCTCAAATTTGTATATAATAGGTAACAGGGAACCTGACTACCTATAAGGATAAGACATGACTACGATTCATACAGGAGGCATAAGATACAGAATGAAGTCAGAAGGCAACCGACACCCATTGCTGTGGCAACCACCAGGACAGAATGCTCATGAAAATTCATAACAAATTAAAATATTCATGATAAATTCTCATAAAAAATTGTACATGTCCTCCGTATTATTGAGACCATTCAGCCATTTACTGTCGAATTCTAGGATCATGGTTGTCTCAAGTTGCCTTACTTTTTGCTCTCTATTGCCACCTCTGCGTGGATTGGGGATGGACCCCACCACAAAATAAGTTAGGCAGGCTACGTCATTATTGTGTTTCTTTTTAAAATGACGTGCTACAGGATGGCTCTGAGATGCTGTAAAATCCTGACGTGCACCTGTAATTTTGTACTGCCTATATAATTCAGGCCACAGGTGCACGTCAGGACATACACAGCAAATTCTGTTTTGCAATTGTAGCTACCTGCAATCGGGATATCAGTAGAACAAAAAGGAGTTTGGTAATGGGTTTTGTTGATTCCGCATTTGCATGCTCTACAAGTAGAACACTTCCGGAACCCTGACGCTGGTTGCAGCCACATACTTTTCTGTCTCATCTCTGGGCTGCTTTTGTCTAAAACTGACCCAATTTTTTTGGCCCTTCGAAATGTGACCAAAGGCATACTAGGTAATAGAGAACCTAATATTGTATGTGTTAACAATATCAGCCAGTTCTTTTTAACAATGGTCCTGATTTTATTTTCCTCATTGCTAAAGGCCGTAATCAAGCTAGGGCAGTCATTGATCTCAGTGAGGGGTGTCACATTGATGTCTGCATCCTTAGTGCTGGAAGGGTTCAACGGAAAAAGACTTTCTCTAGGGCGTGTATTGGCTTTGATTAACGCTTGATGTAATATAGCCTCCGAATAGCCACGTGCCTTAAGTCTAGCATTCATCTCTTTTAAACACTTCTCAAACTCACAAGTGGAACTGCATATTCGTTTGAGACGTAAAATCTCACCGTAGGGAATGCTACTGATGGTGTGTTTGCGATGCAGACTGGTGGCGTGTAGTGTTGTATTTCCAGCCCTGGTTTTCTGAAAAGTGTTGTTTCCAATCTGGCATTCTTAACATACACTTTCACATCTAAAAACTCGATCTCATGTTTACTTATGTGTGAAGTGAAATTGAGGTTGAGGGAGTTGTTATTTATCTCTTTTAAAAATGTTAAAGCTTCTTCCTCATCCCCTTGCCAAAGAATAAAAACGTCATCAATGTAACGTAAATATTTTACAACTTTTTCATTAACCCATGCTTTATGTTTGATATTAAGGACCTGTTCCTCCCACCAGCCTACGTGTAAACACGCATAGCTGGGGGAGAAACAGGATCCCATCACCACGCCCCTTAATTGTCTCCACACATCTTTGCCAAACAGAAAAAATTGTTGTATAAACACCATTCGATGAGACTAATAATCACCTTGTTGTGTTCAGAATACTCGACAACTCGTTTACCTAGAAAATGTTCAATCGCCTTAAGACCACACGTATGTGCTGCACTCGTGTAGAGGGACTCTACATCCAAAGTTATCAACAACATGTCACTGTTCCATTCCAAATCCCCAATTTTTTGCAGGAAATCGATAGTGTCCTTAACAAAGCGTGGCAAACTTTTTAACATATCCTGAAAAAAGAAGTCAATATATTGCCCAACTTGTTCACTAGCACTCCTAATCGCCGAGATAATCGGTCTTCCTGGCATTGGATTAATGCATTTATGGACCTTGGGGATTAGATAAAACACAGGTAGGACAGGGAAACTTGAATTCTTCCGTGGAAATCAAGCCTTCTCTGCGCCATTTGTGTAACAACTTGAGAAGAGTCTCTTTAGCATTAGCATACTCCTTGTGAGTGGTTTTTTCGTAGCAATTGACATCCTGTAATTGTCTGTATGCTTCTTTGGTGTAGTCCTTTTTGGGCCAGATGACAACGTTACCACCCTTATCGGATGTTTTTATCACTATTTCTGTGTTGTTACTTAGTTTTTTCATAAGGGTGGTATATTCTGCTTGCTGACGATGTCACTTTTTCTTATTGTTGCCTCTGGTGGACCTATACAGTTGTTTAATTTCATTGGTCACACAGTTGTGGAACGTGTCTATCGCATCTTTTGACATTAGGGGGACAAAACTCGATTTGCTTTTAAAAGGAGTTATCCCTGCTCCTTTTTGTAGCTTATTTGTTTTACTTAATCTGGTTTGTGTACTTAGACTCACGTCCGGACCAGAAGGCTGTGAATCAGTCGCACCATATAGGTCATGGAGAGTTAGGAGAGTGGGGACATCCCCGGATGAAACTTCTGCTCCTCCCACACCAGTGGCTGCAGCAGGGCGAGTACCAGACTCACTACACTCTTTCAACTTTTCTATGGAAAATAATTTCTTTAGTTTTAGTATTCTTATGAAACAAAAGATGTCTATGCGAGTGGCCGCATAGTTGAAGGGTTGTTTAGGGCAGAAATTCAGGCCTAGAGATAACAGTTGTCGCTCAGCTTTAGTTAGTGTTATCTCATATAAGTTGATGACAAATTTATCAATTATTGCCGTTTCCTCTGCCACGTTGACTTCGACTTCTTTTTTTGTCGTTGCTTTTTGGGTACGCTTTCTTCTTCTTTCTCATCTTTTTTTGTTTCTGCAGTTTTTGTTAGATTTTTTTGCCTCGGTCTCAGTGTTTGGATTCTTTCCTCCACTAAAAAATCTAACTCCTCCTCCAAATTCAAAATAGTTGCTGGATGTGAAATGAAATTTGAGTCCCAACTTGATTCACTGGTGAGGGATACAGAATCTAGACTGGATAAATCGTCATTGATATTGCTTGCTGCTGTTGTTGATATGTGAGGAGTTACTTTTTTGGTGCCTTTTTCACTGTACTGTTGGCATTTAACTGCGCTGTATTTGCGCGCGAAAGTGAAGATTTGGCCATTGTCATAATCTGCCTGGTCACGTGCAAACTCATGCACTTTTCTGATCTTAATCTTATCTTTATGTTTTTTCAGTCTTTCAGCCATAGTGTCTTTCAATTTTTTGATAGCATCCGTCTCCTCAAACTTATCTATTTCAATATTCAATCTCTCAATTTCTTTTAAAACCTCCACACAATCAATGGCGGCATATTTATCAATATGTGGACCAAATTCATCGATGCTGCCAGATTGCTTTGTCCCCACTCCTTCAACATTAAAGGATTTGGTTTGTCGAAGCTTGGTGCAAGAAGAATTCGCAAACCTCTTGGCACTCTCCCCACGTCCACATATTTCGTTAACGAGTAATGCTCCCACCACTTCGTAATTTTGAGTCTTTTATTTTTCTCTAAATCCTTGTATAAGGATTTCAGATTAGTATCAACATTGTTAATCGGAACAGTATTGGAACCCGCCACTGAAGCCGGTATATTCCCAAATAGCTCCTCAGCCTCCGCCTCTCGTGCACAGACAGTTTCAGCCGACATTCTGTTGCAGAACCTGTGTGCTTCAGTAAGTAGCGCCGCTTCTTCCCAGGCAGCTACACCCTTGACACCACCGATCACAAAACCTCCCCACCTCCGCTATGCCACAGACTCACCGCGTAGCGCGTACTCCAACCTCCGACGGGTCCTCCGACCCGGGCGTCGCTTGTTTCTTCGCTAATGTTCAACCAGAGTCTTCCGGATGCGAAAGGGGGCGTCCACCGAGATTCCAACAAGGATTCAGGAAAAATGGCGGTTTGAAGGTGAACGCCAGCTTCTGGAGAAGGGGTCCGTTACCGGAAGCAAACCAACTTCCGAAGTAACATGCAAGATATCACTCCCTGAGCCACTTCCAATCCCTCGGACCGGCGAAGCAAAAAAGGGAGACGGACTACAGGATCTGGCCACAGAGATAATTTACTGGCACAGGTAAACAGCAATAGCAATGATGCGTTTTGGGCTCGTAAGCCCTTGATCACAAGCAGAGCAGTTACATTTTTTTGATGTTTTTATGCTGTGGACAAAGTGCACGCCCCCCCTGAAACAAACTCCTGCCAGGTCAAATGACCATAGACATAGTGAAAATACTGTCCGAGGTGGTTTTTAAATTGTGCAAATAGAGCTGGTTGTTAAATATAAAGTGCCAAGTTGCATTTGTAAAAATAAATAAATGTATAACGCATATTAAACGCTCGTCAAATAAACACCCACAATTTATAAAACCGCTTCTATTAGGAGTCACACATATAACAACAACAATATTACAGCATAAATGCATATTAGTTGTATGCGATCTCAAAAGATGTAAAAAAGTCTAAAAAATCTGAATGGAGTATATATATAAGATTCTGTGAAAAGCCCTGGGTGGCCCTACTGGAGATTTTCAAAGCATCAGAGTGGTTAAAGGGAGACTAACTATGTGACAGATAAAATGTTATCCAAAGGGCGGAATGTGAATGTGTGTTGCCCAGAGGCCTGATAGTACTTTATGTGAGACCGTATCAAAGGAGGCAGAGAGATCCAAGCAGATAAGGGCAGCAGAGCCACCCTGATTCAAGAGTCTGCACGGACCATTAGCGACAGATAGTTTGTAAAGTGGTTTCAATACAGAGAAAGGACATGAAACCAGATTGAGCAATATCCAGCAGTAAGAGTTGTTCAGTGAAAGAGGAGAATTGAATTTAATTTCCTTTTCAAAAACTTTCGAGAGAAAGATGAGAAGGAAAATTGGTCTGTAGTTACTAAGGACTACATGATCTGCAGAGGCTTTTTTGAAGTGAGGGATGACTTGGACATGTTTCCATTCAATAGGAGAGGTTGTCGAGGTGAGTGCAGAGTTGCAGACTTGGTGGAATGAGAGGTGCTATTACGTCGGTGGTGAGAGACAGGATGCGTGGCAGACAAGGGTTTTAAAGGAAGCCTGACCTAATGGTTTTCAAAGACCTATAAACTGTGTTCCGTGTTTAATTTGGGCTGGTGGGGCCCACCAACACTGCTTTTTTTGGGCACACCAGTACTTATTTTTCCTTATCAGATATTCCCTGAGAGCAAGAGAGGGGAAAACACACAAACGGGAAAGAAGAAGGAAGAGAAGATAGAAAAAAACATCAACATGGCAGAAAGCAGCCGCACTAAATAGCCCTTTTCGATTTTTCTTTGTAGATAATACTGAATTTCATCTTTTAATCTCGACTGGAGCTTTAGAAAAGTAGCGGTTTTGGTAAGCACTTGCAAGCTTCGCTTGACGCTTAAACCTCCAAGTATATAATATGTCACAGTACCTTACGAATGTTTCATTGTTTTTCATTAGGTCTGCAGACCATTCATATTACTCAAAGTATTTGGTCATCCATCTTCAAATTATATTTCAAGCTTTAGTTATAAGGTAACAGAATTTCCTTTTCATCATACTATTCATCACTTGGAAGATAAAGGTTTTTACACCTCATTTCAAGTTCATCCTTTTCTTTGTTCTTTCCTTTATGTTTTTATTTATAAATTGCATGTAGTATTTAAAGCACATACTACATAGGCACCAAATTGGAACTATGAGCTACATCTCTTTGGAGTATTATAGAAAGCTATTTTCTCCTTTTCTTTCATTTAGGGTGAAATACAGAATGTATTTAACTTCCATTCTTCACTTTTTTCTTTTGTGGCACACCATGGTTTTAATTGTATAGTTAAAAATAATCATATGAAGGAGGACCTGTATTTTGGAATCCAGATGCATTTGTGTATATTTTTAGGATTCACATCAAACATGGCTTCCTGATGAAGGCACGAAGCCGAAACGCACATAGGACACGACTGATTTTTGCCATGACCACATTGATTGTTTTCTTCGATTGAAACAGAGGCTACATTCCTATTGGTAAAACCTTATCCTTATTAAATTGTTATATATTCCATATTAGGCTACAATTCGAAGTATGTGTAACATTAATCATTATTTATCTGTAATGAAATGATTGGACAAACAGTGGTTTACGTCAAAATACAATATATGCCATGAATTTTTGCATTAAATCACATTGTCAGACAAATAGTGTATGACTGTGGAAGAGAGTGTGGATAGGATTTGGTTAAAACAGAATAACACCAAAGGAATGAAATGAGATACGCTGTATTCAATTTTTGAACATGAAAAATTCAATATAAGTACCGATTTTTAACAAAATGAAGAAAAAAGGAAAAAATATTTATTGTGTTGAATAAAAATAAAAACATTTTTGTATTGTATTTAAGCCTGGGCGGCCAGCTATGCTCCGTGCACGGAGTGCACGGAGTGCCGCCTCCTACGCATTTTGCGTAGCCGGCGTAGCCAGGCGGCACTACGCGCGCTCCGCAGACGGAGCGTAGCCGGCCGCCACCCGCCTCCCTCCCGCCCTCCCTAAATACATAAATAAATGTATAAAAAGCTTTTTAAAACACTTACCTTGTCTGCCGCGTCCCCGGGGCTCCCTCTCGCCGTCCCGCGATGCGCGCCGCCATTTCGGATCCTAATGCGCATGCGCGGGCGGCCGCGCATGCGCATTTCTCGTGAGGAATGCACATGCGCGGCCGCCCGCGCATGCGCATTAGGATCCGATTCGGTGGCGGCGCGAACGACGGGGCGGCGAGAGGGAGCCCCGGGGACGCGGCAGACAAGGTAAGTGTTTTTAAAAGCTTTTTATACATTTATTTATGTATTTAGGGAGGGCGGGAGGGAGGCGGGCGGCGCGGAGTGGGGCTACGCGGAGTGCGCGGGTGGGCGTAGTTGTGCGCCCACTTCGCGTAGCTCCGCGGAGCCCCACTCCGCACACTACGCCCAGGGTTAATTGTATTAACATCTGGTATATGTTACATTGATGGAGAAATCTCCAAAGGTCCACTTAGTATTTAATGTCCTAAATGTTTTGTACTCAATTGTAATTTTCTCCCTGATTCATGAATTATTTTCATTTTCAGTTGTACCCCTTTTTTGTTCACAACTAAAGAAAGCAGGAGTCTGCTAGTGTTGTAATTTGGCAGCGATCGGGGTTAGCATTTAGCTGAAGCCATTTTGTATTCTGCAGCCACCTTGCCTGCTATGTGCTCACCATGTGCTCCTTCCTACCTTGCTGTTGTTTGCTCTTGTACTCTGGTTAGAGACAGACTATATTTAGGCTCTGCCACTCTGCACATGCGCAGAAGAGACTAACTGTCCATGCACCTGTCCTTAGCGTGTAACGGTCAGGATGTGTTTACTAGAATTAGCAATTGCTAGCTCCTCCCAGTTGTTGACTGTGCATTTCTGTATGACCTTTTATGAATGTAACCCTTCTCTTCTGTACTTGTAGCGCCTTCTTTATAGCCCCTGTGTGGGTATAACAGGACCATGCTCCTTCTGTTCAGTGTGCTACTTCAAACACTACCGAAGGGTGTTGTGTGAATTGGTTCTTCCTCATGAGGTTTATTAATTAAAGCTTTGTTTTATATTCCAGTTTCCATGCCAAATTCTTTCCTGTTGGTCTGAGGACTTGTGCAGAGAAGGGTGAACTCCTAGCACTGGTAGGCCTGGCTGAGGCCCACCACCACACCAGAATGAGATGAATGGGCAGGGAGTGTCTGGCATTGGATTTTAGAGGCATAAAGTGAATTCAGGATTACGGATCTTTGGAAATTGACGCGGGACATTTAATAGCACCACCTGCCGTCTTTTGAATGGTGCTTTGGTCACTGGCCCTCATTATGTTACAAATTAAGCAGGGACTGTGTCGAAGGAATGTAGACTAAATTGTTCGAGTGTAAAAAGAAATGGGCAAACCTAAGGGAATCAGGTCAGATTGAAGGTTTGAGGTTATGGCTGATGATCCAAAAGACGAGTAGGCTTTATCAATTTTGCAATAAGAGAGGAGCACAGTTCTTGGAAAGACATAGGGGAGTTAGCAGCAGATGATGAGGTTTCACAGAGTTATTTTATGATTATAAACTTTTGTGTGAAGAATTGCCAGCAACAGTAATGTTGTGTGCTAGAAAACGCAGATCTGGCTAATTTGAGTTGCAGTTTACGGGTGTGCAAGGCATCAGAGTAAACTTGTTTAGCTCTCTGACAGTAGTTTGTACACATGGTACATTCTAGGACTTTGTAACGCTTCTGTAAGGCTCTATGGTTGTCAGTAAACAATGAGACAGAGGAGGTCTTGTGGAGAAAGTGAAATGTTTTGATTGCAATTTCATCTATAACAACAACAATCCAACTATTATAAAATGTGATATTAGACACAATTGTGGTGCTCAAGAATGGTTTGGAGAGAGAAAGAGTATTGCTCGCAATGTTACTATTGATTTTCAACTGGGACAAAACTGAAAGGAACATTCTAGTTAGCTGAGATGGGGGCAGGATCACTTTTAAACTGAAATGGTATAGCCTAATCATCAGCAGAGATAAGGGGGAAAGTAGGGTCAGTGGTTGGCGTGAGGTAGTTGATGTAGATCGGATTGAGTATATGTCCTCCCACACTGGATGAAATGATTGGCTCTTGATGGATTTGGATATTTCAATTAATCAAAAAACACTGGATGAAATGATCCATCAAGAGCCAATCATTTCATCCGGTGTTTTTTGATTAAGTGAAATAGGCACTGTAGCTCTTGTTATGAATTTGTTTTTGCATAAGAATTGGAATCAAAGAATTGATTTAGCGAATTGCAAATTGATGAACTGTTATTTGTAATGTTTGTTGGATGTTTTTGATATATTTTTGTAAATGTTTTATGTTAGTTTGATATGTACTTCGTTGACTAAATAAGAATGTAAATATTTTTTGAAATGTGTAATCTTTCTCTGTCATTCGAAAACTTTCTTCTAGAAAATATATGAGTAAGAGGTATAAATAAATATACCAGACCCGATTTAATTAATGTGTTCATTTGGTCGTTACATAAGTTATACTAGAAGTAGTGTGAGAAGGTGGCAAAAAAATTAAAATTGGCAAAGCACAAAATATATGGGGAAATGAAGTCCACCAATGCTGGGCTGAAATTGGAGACAGGGCAGGGGGATGATACATCAGCGCCCTCTTGAAAAGGATGTAGTAATATTAACACTAGGTATGAAAGTTTATTTTTCTGCAAGGTTAAATGAGTTTGGTTGAATATTTATAGTAAACCATAGATTTGCTGTATGACTGGGATCCCGGCCAAAGGGTAGTCAATACAATTATGACAGGCAACTTTATAGCCCAGACAAATTGCAAATTCTAGATCTGGTCCTGGGGATCATTCACCAAGTTTCCATTAGAATGTTGCAGAAGAGAGAGGGTGTTAATTGCCATGCATTTTATTATAGGGTCAGCGAGGGCACAATTGCCATGCATTTTATTATAGGGTCAGCGAGGGCAACTATGTTTGATATATTGGCCTGTGAGGCAGTGAGAGGTATGTGGAGTTAGGAATGGTAAGGAGTGAGGTTGACTTAAGAACATTATGGCTCAGTTTGGATGAGACAGGTGAAAAGGAGCAGTTACAATCAGAGCATTTGCAAGTTGCTGAAGGTATCACAGGAAGCCATGGTTTGCAGCCACTTACCAATAGGATTGATGTGAACTGATCCCTTGATAACTTTGCCACTGGAACCAAACTACACCCAACTGAAGTGACCCAATCAGGCCAAAACTGGTCTTGTGTTGCTTCTGTTCCGGTTCAAAGATGACCTGAATTGACAGTTCAGGCTGAACTATTCCCATTGGAGAAGGACCCCAACTGATTTGCATATGGCTAGGTCTAATCTGAGGTGGCATGTTGGACAGAAAAACAATGGGTTGGAATACTACACCAAGTGATTGCTAGTGGTTTGACTTATTGCAAATATTCCTCTTGTTCTCTTTTGTGTCTCAGATGTGAATTTCTTCCAAAAGAGAACAGAATAAATGTTGTGGATGTGTAAAAGGGCAGAGGTCCTATGGATTGTCGCATACGAGTCTGGGATTTGTAAACAAGGTCCTTGGTAGAAGTCTTGAGACCACAGTACCCCGCAGGTCTCCGAGGACTGAATCTTTCCCAAAAAGACAACACTGGGCATAGGATTCCATGTTGTCATTTGCGCCTTACCACATAACCACTATAATTGTGCTTGACTTTGTATCTAAGCCCTATACAATGGCAGAACATACTGTTCTATGGAAATCCTTTTTCAACTATCATCCTTTCTTATTTGAAAATCAAAGAGCAAAAAATAACTCTTTGATATAACACTATTATTTTTAAAAGCATTTGTTTTGACTGAACAATTTGTTTAATGAGTTCAATTATTTGTGCCATGTTATTTGAGTTCAAAATCTCTACCTTTTTCTGGAGTAAGACTTGACTGTCCTTCCTGACTGCTTTTAAAGAGCCAAGCACGTATATCATCTATGGCTCTACAATAATTGTACTATCAAGGGTCCCGACCACACATACTGCCTGGGTACCACTGACCACCTCGGAACCCAAAAGGAAGGTCTTGGAATAGCCCAGGTGTCTCCTAAGGACTGTCTAAGGTCATTTATTCCTCTCGAAGCCGCAGATTGACCCACCTGTCACTCAGTGGTTAATGTACTAATGAAAGACAGTGAGCTAAGAGGTGTGGCACAGCAGCCAGAGTGGCAACTCTGGATCACATCTCGATCCCTGGTGCTGGTGGCAGCTCAGCTCAGCATCATGTGACTCTGGGCAATAGCTCACCTAGGGCCAGATGTAGGAAGGGTATTACCGGTCGGTAACGGCCGAAATTAACAAATTCTGGCAATTACCGACGGGTAATAGGCTTTTCTGATGTAGGGGCCGAAATTAACGATTCAGTAATTTACCAAATCGGTAATTTAAGGAATCGGTAAATTACTGATATCTTAAATACCGATTCAGTAAATTACCGAATTCCTAATGTAGGGAGCACTTAAATGAGTGCTTATCCCATGTTAGGATTCGTTATTTACCACCAACTAAAAGTTGGTAGTAAATAACGAAAACACCCCAAAAAAGCAATTTTATGCAAATTGCTTCAGTGCCATGCATGTATGTCTGCAACATGTGCACCCATACACAATTGAGGGGTGCAAAAGGGTGTCAAAGTGACACCCTGCCACCCTTCAATGTTTTCCCCCTTTTACCGAATCAGTATTTACCGATTCGGTAATTGACATTCATTCCTATGGGTCTCCAGGCCCATAGGAATGAATGGCAATTACCGAATCGCTAAATACCGTTTCAGTAAATACCGAATCTTAACGATTCGGTAATTTTTACCAAATGATTTGCTACATAGCATTTTTTTATTTGAAAATACCGAATCAGTAAAATTCGGTATTTTCGAATCGGTAAATGCTATTTACCTACATCTGGCCCCTAATCTCCCCGATTGCCCCCAGCACCTTGAAACCTAATTTTTTGCACTTTACAAGTAAAGATTATTATCATTATTAGCTGCATGTCTATATCTGAGACTCTGAATGTGAGGCAGGTGGTTGCACCAGTGTTTATTTCTGGGACTACAAGTACATTTTTCATCAGACTTTGGCGCAAAGCAAGAGAGGGACAGGCAGAAAATGGACTGGAGGAAATAAAAAAGAAAACAATGATGGGGAGTGAAAGACTGGATAACAAAAGAGCTTTCAATTTTGAGGGAAAAATATAGAAAGTGAAGGGTGCTAGCAGAAAGAGGCATGAGATGGAGTAAAGATTTGACAGCCCTGGTACTCAGAAACCTATGCCAACGGCATCTTCCTAAAAACACTTGTGTCCACCTCAGTCCGCTTCTTTTAAACCACCTCCCCCTTGGATTGGATTGTTTTGGTTCCGTCCGTCGGGCTTCTCTGTAGCCGGCTCGGTCGCTTCCCAGGCTCGTTCCTCGAGTGGTTCCCGTCCGCCCCGGCCCAGGAGATGAAAGCAGTTATCTGATTTAGATGGTATTGTTGGAAAGTCCTCGAGCCGCCGGTTTATGAAAAGCTCCGTGGCGCATAATTGCATGCTTAGAATGCAGGAGCCGTTGGGCGCAGTCGGGCTCCGCGTGCCGGGCCTGGAATTACAGAAAAGATACCATTTATTTTCTAAGTGGACAAAGGAAAAACAACAAGACGCGTTATTAAAATCGGGACGGAAAGCAGCAGCTGGAATCAGTGCTGCAGCCCCAGGGGGAAGAGTGTGGGGATGGGGAGAGAACGGAGGGAGGCAAAGGGGGAGCAGCGCGGGGGTTTCGGAAGCAAAAGGAAGGCGAAAGCTTCATTCTTATTTGCAAACAGTTGTTAAAAAATTAAAAAAAGTGCGTCAGGATAGGCTGTCTATTGCAACCAATGTGGCGATGTTAATATATTCGAAGAGCGGTCGCAGGATTTGTCCCCCTTTCTTTAAATATATTTTTATTTTTTGCTCCCCTAGACTGTAATATTAACATTTCACGTGCTGAACGCCATGTGGCTTCTGCCAAAATGTACCAGCTTGAGGCTCTGGTAAAGCTAAAGGTCACCCAACCATACCTCCTGTTACAGCTCAGAGACCATGTTAGATAAATATTATGCTCGCGCGCCTTAATTGTTTCTCATATACTTTTATTAGCTGCTCACATCCTTCATGGCTTCTATTTTATTAATTTGTGTTCCCTTGCCTTCCTGTAATTGCGGTTCTGCTCCAGTGCCCCTCCCTTCCTGTATCAGTGCCTCTGTTTCAGAAACCGTCCTGGATTTTGAAAAGAAGAGAAATTACTTGCATTTACTATTTGAATACAGGTGTATTGGAATCTCGCACCAGGAATGACGTCATGCTCTATTTCCTCAAAGAATGGCGTCAGGGAATGGTCCTCCTATTTGTTGGTCTCGACTTGTTCCTAGTCCTCCTAATTAGTGCTTGAAGCGGGGAGGTACTGTGAGGCTTACAACCCAAATGTATGGCATTTGAAAGTAAGAATCTCACCTTTTGCCATCAGGGGCGCTCTATTGCAGTGTCATCTATTATTACTCATCTCCTGCTAACTCAATGCCACATGATGCCAAACAATACTAAATTATATGTTAAACTTTTATAGGGTCACACAAAATTAGTTGAAATATGTCTTACCTGGCAGACCCCTATAAATCTGTAAGAAGATACGGAGTAGAGATACAGAATCACAGGTAGGGGCAGGCAAAGAGGTTTAGACAGGGAAATAGATTAGACAGAGGTTCAAGAGAGAAAGTTCACTTTCTCAGGAGGCACAGGCACAGGTCGTGCCGCCCTTGAGCCGACCCTGTGCTCTTCTGCACAATTGGTAAGGCATTGAAGTTTTTCACTCCCTGTTCAAGGTTGGTGGTGGTAGCAGGTTTGGATATAATGAGGGCGTACACCCAGCAGTTCTCTGAGATTTTGATGCACCTCTGGTGGGGTGCGTTGGCCCTCTTGAGGGTGGAGCTCCGGGGCTGGAAATGCTGAAGTGGACGATGGAGTGATCGGTCCATGTGAGTTCTGTAATATGGCTGTATTTTGACGTGGTTGCTGGAGGTGAAAATTAGGTCCAGCATGTGTCTTGTGGTGTGTGTAGGGTTGTGGATAATCTGGGTCAATCTGAGGCTGCTCATACTGTTGAGGAGGTGTGCAGTGTTTTTTTCATTGGGGTCGTTGATGTGGAAATTTTGGTTGACGAGGAACATGTAGTCCTTGGAGTCTAAGGCTAGGGGCGCAATGAAGTCTGCGATGGAGTTGCAGAAGTTGGAGCACGGGCTGGGGGTCGGTATGCGGGGGTACCCCTGATGGTTGTCTTGACATCAGTGTGGAGCTTCAATTTGAGATGTTCTATGGGGGTGGTGATATTGTCAGTGGTGATTGTACACTGTATGGTCCCTTTGTTGATGATGGCTGTTCCTCCTCCCGGCTTGTTGGTGTGGTCCTGGTGAGTGATTCTATATCTATTGGGGTTCACTGTGGAAATTTCTGGGAAGGATGTGGGATTGAGCAAGGTCTCAGTGAGGAAGGTGATGTCAGGTGTGAGATTGGCGATGAAGTCTAGGTGCAGATAGATGCAGTTGGGCTTTCCTTTGTTGTGCCAGCAATGCGCTAGTAGCATGCCCACTGCCCACGTCTGCTATGTGGTTGCATTGCTGCCTGCAACTAGGTCCTTGGGGCGGCGAGGCTTCTGTTGTCAGGAATAACGATGAGGGGTAAAACCTGGTCGTGAAAACCCCAGGAGGAAAACCGGGCAGCTGCGGTGTCCCTTGATCAGTCTGGAGCAAGCAGGAACTGAAGGCCACAAGCAAGTGGCAAGTTTAGTGTCCAGGTGCCTACCCACACACTATAAGTGTGAGGAATTCTGAATACGTAGGCTTAAGTGCCGGAATTAGACCTTTCAGTTCAGGTTATTTCAAAGCTCCTCCGTCTGCTGGCGAAGAATCACGGGAAAACCTGAAGCCGGGGCTCAAGCCTGGGCCACCGTTTACTGCGCATACACACGCTGCTGCCGCCTTTGCTTCTGCAGCACCACTGTGCTACCTTGCCGCGCCATTGTGCAAGAGACAGTCTCCCCCCCACCCCGGGGGTGGTCTAGGGACTGCCGTCTATGGATTGCCGGACCAGCGTTGTGAGGTGAGAGGAGCAGGGGAAGAAGGGCACGGCGTGTGGTGGAGTGTGCAGGCACACAAAGGCTGCAGGCAGACAGAGGCTGCTGCGGCGGGTGCATCGGGCCCCAGAGGTTACCTAACTGGCAAACTGGGAGACTGTGAGGATAGACCAGCAGCCCGGCAAGCCAACACCAGCGCTATTGCTAGGAGGCCCAGCTTGTGCTCACCTGTGAGTCCCCAGGTCCTAGGGGTTACACTGCACAGGAGCAGGGCAGTAGGGCAGTGGTATTAACTCACATGAAGGATCGTAAGAGCAGCATCACTGAACCATACTGAACCATACTGGCAGTTTTATGCACTGTACAAAGCACAAAACAACCAGCAACTATCATCAAGCCAAACCAAGCCAAGATTCAGTGCTAAAACGCAAGCCACATCCCTAGTGCAACAACAGCCAACTAGGAACTGGGCTCTACACCTCAGATACTTCAGCTACCCCAGTCATTCTGGGCGCCAGAGAGCATATTGAATAATCGCCTCCACTTTCCCTCTGGTCTCTTCGTGCATGCCTTAGGTCGGACTGGAAAAGTGACTGCACTATTGGAAGCGTCAAAGTGGGAGCAGCTCCTGAAAACTCAGGATACGGCAGGAACTACAGACATCCTAAGGGAGGCAACTTTAGGCAACTCTAGGCAAAAGGTTGACAACAGTGTGGATAACTCCTGCCATCAGGTCTTCAGGTCTCAGCCATCAGATAGCAGCCAACAGTCATGACGCCAGAACAGGGCACCCTAGTGGGTCCCTGTGGGAGTCACGCCACCACCCCCTGGCAGTATGAGATCAAGGCGAGTACGAGTGACTACCCAGCCCAGGCCAGTAGGGAAAAATGGGAAGAAGTTCAAGTTGGGCTCCTTCACAGCTCTATCCACAGCTCAATCCATTGACCAAACTTCCCTAATTTCAACAGTGGTTGATCCAATGGACAGTGTGTCACCAAGAGGAAGGGGAGTCCCTTTCAACTTTAAGGTTTCTCCAAACCAGCCTAAAATCTATACAAAGTTCAACTTCTTAAAATACATTGGTGCTGCCCTTTATTCAAGCAATTCTGCACTTAAAGGCCTTCAGCCCCCTTCAACCAGTACAATCATCTCAGCCTCTACAGTTAGCCACAGCAATAGTCCACACCCAAGCCAATGGCAATGAGCCGACCATATCACTCATGGTGGACATGATAGACAATATTAATGCAGTCTCTAATAGTAACTCAATCATGAACATCTCAGGGAAATCTTCTTCCGTGCCCAGTCCAAAGGCTTTGCCCACAAGTCATCCTGACCTACTGATGAGAACCCCAGCGACTCCCGTACATCCAGCGGAGTCTACAAAGGGCTGCCTAGGGACCAAGCAAACTCATCAAATGGCAGACCAGACCCCAATTAACCCAGTTAATTTAGTAATAGCAATAATCCCTCTCTAGCAGCGGGGGACGTTCAACATGTACATGCAAAAACTGATAAAACAGCTTCAACCGGAGCAGGCAGGCAAATGCATTTGGCAAAGGGCAACCAGAAAAAACGATCTTTGAAAGCTTTTCAAGCCCCTCAAACCCTTCAGCGGATGAGATTAGCAGGCTGAACTCTCTATCAGCACCCCACGGAAAAGGCACCAGGCACCGGTAGCCAGTACCCAGATACTACCATGGCTAACATTGCCAAAAATGCGGCCAGTCCGGATCCTAGCCTTACCAGTCTAACTAGGCTGTCACCAACAGTCACCACTAACGATTTCAAGCAGGAAGAGGGAATAATGGGAGGACATGCTAGCAGCATATTCTCCAGACCGCCATACGGGCACATCCCCAGTGAGGACAACTCAGCCAAATCCACTAGAGGACAAGCAGATCCCCAGGGGAGAGGACAAAGGGGAGCTAAAAGAGATGGGAGGGTCAATAGAACAAGATGGAAGTGCCTGAGTCTCTATCCTAAACACCATGCAACTCTCGGTGGAAGCATTACAGTACCAGTCCGACAAGATGGACATCCAGCTCTCTCTACTAAACACTCTGGCTGTGTTCACAGCAGGCATTGACGAAAAACTGGTGGATCTTAACAGCCTAATAAGAATAGCACAAACAGAAGCACACCTCTGCTGCGGATGCAGTCAGATCGTGGACAAGCTATTGACCCCTCCATCAATGCTCACTACAGTGGTTAATGAGCTGAAGGACACATCAACCAACTCTATTCGCTCCCCCTCTGGTGGCCCAACCTCAGGACTTTCAGATCTTGGAAACAAATAAGAAGATCTTGATAACCCAATTAACCAGAACATCAAATGCACTGACTCTGGCACTCACCAAAGAGTGGGGTCTCCCCACACTGTTAGTGAACTTTCCAAGACAGACCAAGCTGATATCATCATTACAAAGGCAAATGCCAAACAACGTCGTCAGCAGAAAAGAAAGGGCATAATCAAAAATTCCTTCTTCTCAACCAAGCAGCTACATATTCAATCTTCGGGCAACAGGGTCCTAAATTAGACACTGATTGAAAAGAGGGGGGCAAGCAAAACACAGCTCTGGTCCAAACTAGCGCCTACCGAGACACAGCAGCATCTCCTGTCTCCCTAACATTGAAAAGTCCTTAGGAGATATAGGACACACGAATTTGATTCAGGTAACAACGGCTCCCCAAAAGTGGAAGTGATAACATCGTCCCAAGCTCATCTTCCTTATTACCACAAAAAATACCTCTAATCGATCCAATTCGGCCAAAAGCACAAGAAAAATCCCCCAAAATTACTGACCTTGTTATAGAAAGGAATTGGGAGCCTAGAATGAACGCAATCTGGCAAACTACCATCGACCACCATTACAATAATGACCAGATAAACACTCGCATGAACTGCATTACTCAAAAACCTGCATTATCAAGAGAAGGAAAGCAACCATGGATGGTTCCAGACCAGCTGCTCAGGACTCTATTCCCCTACAGCAGTTAATGCCACCTGGCAAACCAACCTTAATAACAAACACTGTAGCCAATCACAGCACCCACAGAGAGGATGCACCACCTCAATCTAGGGAGAATACACAACTTAAACACCAACACGGTCCTGCACTGCATGTTGGAGAATCCTCAAATCCAGGCCTCGAAAAGTTTGACAATTGGCGCGAGCGTCACATTGCTCCAACCTGAGTATACTTCAAAAGGGCATCATGACATCCTGAACAGGGACAACATCACGAAATCATTACGGGCCATTCCCAATCTAGTAGACCTGAATACAACTGATCTTTTTAAAATAGAGTTTTTTACACCTGAAAACCCAGCAATGCCTGAGGCTCCGAGGGCTTCATGGAAATCAGTTGCAATTGCTCAGAGAGTACTAAATGAGTATCATACCTTCAAAGCCTGAGGCATCAATGTTAGTTTTCACCAAAATCCAGCCTACCCAGCCCAAGGCCTGGCACTAAGCCGCCCAAGGCCTCCAACTTCTGTTCTTAGAGGGGCACTGGGTGATTCTCCTCAACAAAGGCCTTTCATTCAGGGCTCTCAACACGCTTCCCCTGGGAAGAAATAGCTCCTGGAAGTAGCCTTCGATATCTTGAGCCAATCACAAGAACCATAACCCTTTCCTCAGCTACTCAATGACATTACAGACAATTAGACACATGCAATAGACCACAAAAAGAAATCGAGATTCACCTATACTCATGGCATGTCAATGGCATGGCTACAAAACTTTCTGACCCTAATGTCCTGCAATATCTCAACACGTTTGATATAATCCTGCTGCAGGAAACATGGCTTACTGAACCATTACACATACAAGGGTTCTTTTGCTCTACAATACTAGCCACAAAAGGCGGAAAAGCCGGTCATTCCTCAGGTGGGCTGGCAAGTTACATATCCACAACCACCATACCCCCAGCAGATTCAGTCGGTCCTGCAACAGAGGTCGCCGTAGCAGTTAAATGTACTTTTTCCTTGGCAGGGGTACTTAATGAAGTAATGATTGTCAACGCATATATTCACCCAAAACGTATATCAACTGATTTGGCAAAGCTTATTGGCCAAATAACTACTTACATAGGCAGCGTTGAATCACCAAACCCTATCCTGTCGATAGATCTGAATCAATATTTATTGGGATTGTCAGAAGGAATCGAAGCAAGTCTCCAATCCTCAAACTGCAACATACCAACACAAGGGGACTTTTCCTATGGAAAAATTAACAAGAAAAATAGACGTCTTCTGGAAGACCTAGAACACTCCAACCTTTTGGCCCTCAACAGAAGATTTTCTGGCGACTTGCCTCCTGTAGCCAGCAACAACTAGCTCAATCCTGGATTACATGTTCGCCAATCTCTCGTTGTTCACATTTATAACCGGCTATAGACTGGGCGACAAGGGGGACAGCGACCATCGCCCACAAGAAATCTCCATAGCTGCAATTGCACCTTCTGGCATTCAGCCGGCTCCACTCTGGGGCTCCAGTTATACGTCGGACTGCAAGAGAATCACAATTACGGCATAAAGCATTGAGTCCTTGTCAGAATCAGCAATAAATCTTATACTTTCACACCAGATTGTAATGGACCACATACAAAACAGTTTTCGAGAACTCCATGCATAGTCCTCGAAAGAACCATAAACGGCTCCATAAAATCTCTGCGTCTTGATCCTGGGAACCTATTGCTCCTCTCCTCCTTGCAACAGCAAAGAACCAAACTAAAGAAGCTGAAATGGGGCATTAACAAAATTTACAAAGACGACACCTGGGCAAAACTCTTTCACAACATAAATCATAACGATAGCGCCCACTTCTGGAAAATGGTAAACACAATCATTCACCCGCAACACGGGGGAACCTCTTCACATATATCAGAGGAAGCTTGGTCTGGTTTTCTAAAAACCCATTTTAACTACCAATTTGTGGGCCCTCCACAAATTGATCAGAGCAGGACAGCTCCGGACGACCATTATGTTGATATTTGAATAAAGGAAATAGGCCCACATAAACCTTCTGATTCAGATCAACTCTCAGCGGAAATTACACATGCTGCAGAGCAGCTACTAATCAGGCAGCAGATTACAAATGGAAGAAAGGAAGGGGCTTCGGGCCCAAATGGAATCCCACCCACTCTGTTTAAACCGTGGCCGGCAGAATGGGCAAGAATATCCACCAAATATTCTCGGAAGTGAGACTACTGAGTGTTGTCCCTGATTCTTGGAAAGGTTCCACGATTGTCCCTATTCACAAAAGTGGTGACAAGGCCTCGCCTGGCAATTACTGGCTAGTGGCACTGCTTGATAACTAGGCCAAATATTTTGCGGGTATGCTGCTGGAAGAGCTCACAGACTGGGCAGATAACAATGATATAATACCAGACTCCTGATATTTTGGTTTGTGGTGTTCGTCATTCTGAGCAGGAGGACAGGAAGATTTCTTCCTTTGAGATGTATCAAGATCTTTTTTGGATATAATATTAAGGGCACACAGCGAAGACTATTTGTATGGTGAGGATTCCTGTATCTTCATTTGTCTCTCCTGCCGATTATTACTTTTAAATTTGTCGCAATCAAACTTTGACTATGACTTGAAGTGGCCACGTATACTGCGGGAATATCATACCTAGATATAGTTTGCCAACTACAATTCCGTTCTCCGGCCGCTTTTCTTTGAAATTTATGATATTTGAACCCAGACTGGGTGTTGTTGAGCGTGAAGAAAACGGACTGCACAAAAAATAATTGAACATCGGCCATGTACAGATACTTTAGAGGTCCTGGATTTTAAGCTAGATAATAGGATTTGGATTAACATGTCCAAGGCCATTTCTGTGGGTCCATTCAACAAGTCCATATATTTTGCCCTGAAGAAGTTCCTTTCCTAGGAACGAAACGCGTTGGCTGTTGTCCAGTGTTTTGTATGAAGAATAATAAAGAACTTTTGAAAATTAAGTGACCGGCCTGTGACTCCATCCCTGGTGCTGCCTCCACTTATGTATTAAATGATATAATACCATTAAACCAGACAGGCTTCTGCAAAAAAACAGGTACAACAACTAACATCCTAACAATCCCTTTGCTTATAGATGCAGCAATGTTGAACAAAATGCAGCTGCACTCTATTATCGACTTTAGTGCTGCTTTCGATAATGTGGACAGGGCAAGACTGTGGGTGAAGTTAGCCTGTTGGGGTATTCCAAATGCTCTCCTAACAATGCTAATGGTTCTACACACAGACACCTGGGTTCAGGTGAAACTAGGAACAGGGAAGCATCTTTCAAGAAAAGTAAAAACAACTAAAGGCCTTAAACAGGGCTGTGTGTTGGCACCAACCCTATTCAATGTATTTATGGTAGACTTACCACAGACACTTAACACCTGCAATTCTCATGGGCCCAGGCTGGGGGGGCACCACCCCGTCCAATCTCCTCTATGCTGACGACGTAATTCTGCTTAGCCAAACAGAGGTTGGCTTGCAACATCTTAATGGAATGCAGGACTATGCAGAACAAAACAACCTGTCAATCAACCTAAACAATACTAGGACAATGTCAATTAACAGCAAGAAGAAAGGAGTGAAATTGTGGTACCTGGGCGGCACTCAAATAGAACCAGCGGGAGCCTACAAGTATCTAGGTGTCTACATAGATAAAAAAGGATCATTTGCTCAACATCAAGAAGAGACAAAAAGGAAAGGGCTGGTGCTAGTACTAACTATGAAAAGCTTAACATCCAAATTAACAGGTCCAACACTGAGTCCCCTACTGAACTTTGCACAGGCAAAAATTCTACCTACGGCAGCGAAGCTCTGAGAGGTAGAGATGCTAAATTGCTGGACAAAATACTAGTAAAGCAGATAGAACTATGTTCAGCCTCCCAAACTGCACTTCCCCGGCGCAACTCAGGTTGGAGTTTGGCCTACTAAAGCAGTCATAGGCCAGGTACGGCGCATATATTATCTGCTGGAACAAGATCAGATCATCGACCCCTATAACTCTAAATCAACTATTATGGCAAGATCTCCAACAGAGGGAGAATTCTCCTGCAAGAAGCTACCTTCAGGAGGCTCTAGTAAGCACTGGACTCTTGGCCCTCTGGAACATACAGAGTCACCATTCAAGCTTTCAAGAAATTAGTTTGAAAATCTCTGAAAAGGCTGTCGTTGGTGGAGGACAAAGCAGCCTTTTTGGCTAGATCGCATGCTTGGCTGACTCTGAACGACTACAAGATATTAGCCCTCCAAAAATATTTTAATTTGGGCTACCCAAAGACACAGAAACTAACATTTCTAAAGCTCCGCCTTGGCTTGATGCCATGCACCCAGAACCTTCCTCCATGGAAACGGGACCCAAATTTAACATCTTGCAGCCTGTGCAAAAATGGCCAGGATGACACCACCCACCTATTATGCCCCTGCAAGGAGTTGCTACAGGAAAGGAGACAACTGTTAAAAATTCCCTTTGATCAAAGGGGAATTCATTCAAGGAGGCAAGCAGTTTTGGCATACTTTGATCTAGCAAGACCACAACTAAACTACAGACTAGTGAGATTTCTGGACGTAGCCGAGGAAAACATTCCATCCCAAACCAAAACTCCTCCGGGGTTCAGATGCAGGCCGACAGGTCAGCATCCTGTGCAGTTGGCTGGCTGCTTAAACACTAGTGATCATATTGTTACTTCATCCAAATCAAGATAAGAGACTGCTCTAACCAGGGCTGCTCTGGGAAGCTATCACAGAGTGCTCAGAATGAGCCTTAGTAATGCATCTTTTCGGACAATGGCATTTCCAGACTGAGCAATGAACTCCGCACGGACGGCATTACGCATACTGGCTGCTATCTGCACGAGTAACAAAGCACTTCTATTCTGTTAGTAATTCAACTGTTTCAACGCTTTTATTGATTTATAGAATTTTACAAACGTGTAATCAATATTTTACTACGATCCTATCGTTTTAATTGAAATTTGTATTGCAACAGTTTTTAGTAACTATGCAAACCTAATAAATAAAATAAAAAAATAAACCTTTCAGTTCAGCTAGCTGTGCAGTGCAATCACCTAGTGACTGCATGAATGTCTTTAGAGCAGGCTTCTCCAATGAGTAACTCGCGAGCAACTGGTAGCTCTCCATCTACCTGTAAGCAGCTCTCCTGTGTGCAGTCCACTTGAAGCTTTTGCTTGGGTGAATTAATATATGTGTACCAAAATTGTGAGTGTATATTTAAGAAATAAATATGTTTATTTTCAGTACTCATAAGCCAATAGAAAAATGGCTGAATTTCCAAACTATATCTAAAGCTGATATTTGAGTGATACTTCATGTGGCATTAGAGATATTTTTACTAATGGTATTACCTTGGTGCAAGAGGCACTGTAGCCATGGTGGTTAAGTATTACCCATGTAGAAGCATTCTATATTGACAAAGCCTTTTTAAGATTACTGCTAGCAACAATACTTGATCCACTGAAGTGATCAATCCTTGTAATGTTGGTTATAGAGGACACTAATGTAATCTTGTCAGATGTGGTTACTATTACAAAAGTAATATTAGTGGTTCTTGATATGTGTTTCATTGAATATAAGTATCTATTATTATAAAAAAAATGGTTGGAGACCCCTGCTTTAGATGTTGGAAGTTTCCATCCCTCATTTTATCCTTTACAGTTGCACAAGAGGCCGAGTATTTGCATTTTGTTCCGACTGCATGCTGGGCTGAACCATCAGTTTAAACTATAAAGTCCTACTGATCTAGAGCCATTATTTCACTGTACACAGGGTATTTTTTCTCATATTGAAGTAAGCCTTTGTTTGTAGCGTAGAATCAAATATGTAGTGTACATCTGTTGCTGTTAGTGAGTTGGCCCATTTATCCATCTATGGTGTAAGGCTTTCATGTTGGGAATGCTGGCATTTGTAACGGACTTTAAGGATGAAACGGGAGCCACAACAATTATGTGTTTTCCCGGAGCCAATTATCTTTTTTCCACTACAGCGGCCTGTACCACAGTCACAAGTTTTTCTGTTGGCGCAAAACGCTTTTACGCATTGGAATAAATGCAATTTATATGCAATTGGTAC
This sequence comes from Lissotriton helveticus, assembly GCF_964261635.1. Lineage (NCBI taxonomy): Eukaryota > Metazoa > Chordata > Amphibia > Caudata > Salamandridae > Lissotriton > Lissotriton helveticus. Next base: position 176,930,684 of record NC_136065.1, read on the forward strand.
AGTGTCACCTCCATAGAATGTGACATATGTATATCCAGTGGTACCTGCAATTACTCAAATTTCCACATTTTTTGTGTTGACACGTGTGTAAGTGTTTGTACAGCTAGAATGTCAGTTTGTACAGAACACAATATTTTTGTGTGGTTTGGTGTCCAATGTGTGCTTGAGAAATCTGGATGGATCAAGTCATAAAATGATTTTGCCCATTGTGGGTAATCTGGTATATATGTTCTACCAAAATTTAGAAAACCCAATAATGATTGGAGTCTTTTTAACCCCTTGGCCGCAGCGGTAATTCCGCCGTGGCGCTAGGGAGCAGGGGGGCCTCGCGGCGCCGCCATGCTCGTGACGGAGCACTCCGTCACGAGCCACGGTGGCGCTGTGCTTGTGACGGAATGGTTCGGTCACGGCCCCACCCGCTCAATAGAACGCGAAATCAGCGCCACGCAGGCTCAGCGGCCGGGCCATGACGGAACCATTCCATCACAAAGCACAGCCCCACCGTGGCTCGTGACGGAATGGTTCTGTCACGAGCGCGCAAGGGGTTAATGTGTATGGTGGTCGAAGAGCAGACACTTTTCTAGGAAGTGCGTCGCTAAGCTCTTGCCTTCATTTGACAACTCGTATCCCAAGAACAGGACACTGAGATTGACAATGTTTAACTTTTTTTAAATTTAATTTGCTGCCAATGTGAGCAAACCTTAGAATTATGTGATCTACTCTGCCAGATGCATTTCTAAATCATCATCCGTAAGATACATGTCTACAACATAGGACAATGCTACATTGTCAAAGCACTGTAACCGTCCTGTTACCTGAGCAGAGAACAGGCCTGGGCTGTTCTTATACATCTTGTTGCAATCAACAGAATTGTTTTTGTGACCCAAGGGTGGCAAATGTGGTCAAGTACCAGCGTTCCAGTACGATGTTTATGCAGAAATAGGCATTCAAAATGTCTAATGTATTTATATATTTTTCCGCAGTATATTGTGCATTTGCGCATTTGGTGCTGCAAATGTGTGAGTGTGACAGTTTCATTGTCTACAGTCTAAGACTAAGTGATATGAATGATCTAGTTTCACTACTAGAAACAAAGAATTATTAATTGGTGAGATGCATGTTTCAAGTAGACCTTGATATTCAAGTTCTGATAGAATTTCTCTAACGTGTTGTTTGGCCTCATGTTTTATTGAGTATTTTGGTTGCACTTGTGAGCTGGACCTTATGGGTATGATATGGTAAGGGGATTCTTAAACCCAGCCCACATGATTACAGTATAACACCAGAGCTTATGCAAGGGCCCAATCCTTGGTGTATGTATGTTTAGCTGACTCTGGAATAAGGTTGGCGAAAGCTGGCAGTATCACACTATTCCCTTGTGAGACTTGTCAAACAAACTAGAATCTCCTAACCAAATGATAGGTACTCCCAGAAGAGAATGTTAATAATATGAGGTATATCCCCCTCTATCTAGAGGTGTAATTCATAAAACTTATTTGGAGTACTAAGTTCTGGTCCTGTGTTTCCACATGGACAAGCTCACTAGATGTCATCGCTGCCCGACACTCTTGAAGATTCTCGCTAACTATTGTAACTTCTGCTGCAGTGTCCAGCAGAGTTAGAGCCCACTGCCCATTCAGATCAGAGTCCTCAATATGAGTGGCATGTTTAAGTGACATCCCAGCCACTTTCTTATTTTTAAATTTAGACTTTTGCTGTGAACGTTTTTCTTTCCTTTTCACTATGAAATCAGAAGAGCGTTGTGAATCCTTCTTTGGTTTTACAAACTCCTCCGATCAGTGATCTGATCCTCCTCCTCTCTCTGTGCATTTTTTTGATGACTCCTAATAGGAACAAGAAGAACGTGTATCAGCTCACTGATACTTGTCAGGCTGTTGAATTGTTTCACCGTAATGCAAATGATAGCGTTTTTCATTTGATTACTGCAGAGGAGATCCACCCCATAGTTTAGCTTTTTCTTTATTTTTCTTATCATCCCTGCATTCTTAGAAGACTCAGGTCCCTGCGTCAAATTATCCTCTTCAGAATTGCCCTTTAGTTGTGGTTTATTAGGTAGCGCTCCAAAATTATCTTGACCTATGGATATATATGTGTCAGCATTATTGTTTGGTAATATTCACCCTTGATATGCTAAATGAACCTGTGTGAGATGCTGGTGTACTGCGAATCTTGCTGCTTCTCTTTTAATATTACATAAAATATTTGAGGAGACCGTGGCATAATTGCCAGTAAGTTTCATCCCCAAAACCAGGGCCGTCCCATATTCATTTTGTATCTGTTTTAGCACTTCAGGCAAAACACCTATGGATTGTGTACCATGTGTTATGGTACAGACTGCAGCAAATACTGTGCCCCAAGTTGCGCAGTCATCTACCAGGGTACCCATTTCTAATTGTAGGCACATAATGAGAATTCTTTGTCTATCTTGAGGTCCATTATGGGAAAATACTGCTTCAAGCTGATTTGTTTTTTGTGCAATCCAGAACGGAATTTTCTCCTGTCTGGTGGAAACTTTTCCCATTATTGAATTAATAGTCACTGAGCTAATTGCTGACATAACGAAATGTGGTTGTGCAGCTTGAGCATTCTTCACTGGGTTTACTGTCATTGTTCACATAATGTATTGTGTCATACATCTGTATAACCTAACTATCCTTGTTAATAGTGTATGTATCTCTGGTGCTGTAGGACTAGCTATGTCTTGGTGAAGTGTGTAACCAGCTAAGACTGGCCATGATGCCCCCCATTCCTTGAGGAGACCCAGTCTAACTTTGTCTCTTGAATGATGTAGGGCACCTTGGAACCATTCTTGATGCTCCTGGAATGCTAATGGTATTTCTAGTTCTTCATAAGCTTTGCAGTTATTGGGAACTGCAGCTATGGTATATTTGTGAAAATGTCTTAATTGAGGGTTTGCTGCTCGAAACGTTACCAATGAATAGAATACCTTTGTTCTGTATGCTTCATGTGCCTCTACCATGAAGGTAACTTCCCTACCAGTAAAGGTGAGCCCATGTTATTTAGCATCTGTGTAACTACATGTTCGCAGTTTACCGGTATGTTCACTGCTGTTGCATACAAGCAAATGTTCAAGCTTGAACAACCTAAAGGCAAAAATAGGGGTTCCCTATTTAGCTTAGTAGGGTTTATCCCTAACACCAAGGACATCTCTGGTTAATTGGTGACGTTTTATTGGCACACATAACAAAACTACTCGGGAGACCCATTAAATAAGTACCCAAACTGGAACGTGGGTGGCAGCATGTCGTACGGTGCCTACTATTCCAGTAAGACTGTGAATTTGGGCAACATAAATGTCAAAACTATGCGAGATTGAGTCTGTGCCTACCATCAGGATATGTTGACCTAAGTCCAGGCTAGCTCATAGTGCACGATCTGGACCTCCAGCCTGACAAGGTACTGGATGTATATGTAACCTCAGAACATGACAACCCTGAGTCCTCAAGGAAATCATGGAAACATATCGTACCCTTTTGTTAGTAGCTCAGGCATGTCCAAAGAGAGAGACAAGTAATACTTGAATTAGCATTTCAAACATGTATTGAAGCAATTGGATTCTTACGTAAAATATATCTGCTGCAATGATTAATAGAATGGAGCAAAACAATAACCAATATTACAAGAACTGTGATGAGAGTGAATAGTTCAACCACTGTGCAATTGCATTGTTATATGGATGAGTATAATAGTGCTCCTACCTAGCGCTTCCTATCCTAGTAAGCATAGGGTGTTAAAGTCTGATTGAATACTTTAGAGTGGTCTAACTCCGCGTTTACCTAAGGGTTTGTGTCATCTGGCAGCCAGCCTTGATGTAGAATGGGCCATCATCCTTCTCAGGATGGTAATGCGATGCAGCTGGGCAACCTTGACAATCCCATTGAAATGCTCCTCTCCCTAAACAAGGGTTAGGTGCAGCTTATATAATAAACTTGATCTCAATCCCGGAGTTCTAGTCCCGGTGTCATTGTTGATTCTATCCACCCAGGTCTGATGCCAAACAGAAAACAACAATCGGCAACATTTTGCATAGTGAAATTAGTCCTTGTACAGAATGTACCAAGACTTAATAATGTGCCTCCAAAGAATTGTAAATGTAGGCAAACCATTTTCTTGGAACACTATCCCATACGGGTGCACAAACAAATGTGTGTTAAAAGTAATTGCTTAAAAGGATGCCATCTTTAAATGTGAACATGTAAAATGGTGGTGATTGTGCCAGGAGTCTAGGCAACCTCACTATATGGAGCTATAACAACTGCTGCAGAGAACATTGTGTATTCATGCAAGGTTAAGGGGATTATAGTAGCAGTAAGGTGATGAGTAGTGCTATAGAAGAATTAAATATAAGAAATAGCAAGTGCTATTTTGATTAATATTCGTCTAACTACTCATACAGGCAGATAAATCTTGCATTCTTACAGAGCAAGCCTACCTCTTGTATATGGAGTTGAACAAAGTAAAAAAAAACTGCTTCCAATAGTTTCTCTTACGTATTTGTGAAGAGATAACAAGTTGTGCATCTTTATTTCCCTCTATTGCATCAGCATCTAGGTGTTAGGCTCCAGATGGCTCCCCGCAAAGCCGATACTTAAACAAAACAAGGGTTGGTGGCCATTGAAATCAGGCCTTTGTTTTGGGCCAAGATGGATATTAAAAAACAGAAAGTATCTCCATCCCTCTCCTGCATGTTGCTGCTCTGAATAGATATGTAGACAATGTGCAGGCGCTGATGAATTATGCTGCGGTGTTGGATAAAGGCACCAAGACAAATTCAACATATTTCACTAGCTTGGCCGGATCCCAGATCTGGCTCATAATTTGCTGTTGGAAATGGGTTCTGGCATGATCCCACTACTTGCTACCACTGGTTGCAAGAGAAATTTTCTCTGCAGACAAGTACCCTTACCTGTTGCTTGTATAACTTCTGAATGCATGCTATGCCATGATGTTCAACTTCCAATCAAAAAAACTCAAAGTACATTTCACATAATTGTCTATTTTCATATAATGCTTCTGACATTTTACATTGTTTCAGGTAAAAAAAATGTACACAAATTTGCACTCGCCTAACCTTGACTTTATGACGAACAATCAAGTATCCTTGGGTTCCTTGTCACTCGAACACAATCGCTCTATTAATTCTGAGGCAGGCATCCATAGCCAATGAAGCTGTCGTGGCAACCCTTTAAATGAAAAAGGCTGGTCCAATACCGAGTAAAAATGCACTACTTTAAGTTCGAAGGAAGAGTATCTACACTTCTCAGCACTGCTCCAAAACATTTAATGGGAGCGTACTTGCACTTTTCAGAAGCAAACAGGTACTCTGTTCCGTGAGTACCAAAAGTTCTGCATATTCATTTAAAGCACTCTGAAGGGACGGTGTCAATCAATCAATCGATGTAACTTTATTCAGAGTCATAAAAAACGTCTGTAAAAGCAGTTGTACATAAAAAAGAGATAAAAACTGTGTAAAAAACAAGGATGCATACAATTTGTTTCTAATTCTAGTTGTAGGTCACACTTATGTACAATATAAACATGAGCTCCTCTTGTAAAAACTTGCATTCAATTCATTTCACTTTATATTCTATGTGTAAACATAGGGACATCTTATTAAAAACTTATAATTACCAATCTACCATTACATGTTTCTTTAAAGACATTCCCTACATTTTTCCCTTATTGTTTCCTTTATTAATATGAATGTACTCTGTTTTCATTTTTGCTTCCATGTTGCTCTTCCTCCCACTGTATTTCCTTTCTCCTTTGTACATGTTCTATTTTTCGTGATCTAAATGGAGGGAACTAATATGTTTTTTCTAGCATAAAAAATGGCCCATAGGAACGATAACATTCCGCAGCACATCTCCAATGTTGGCAACGATTGTAAAAATAGGTATGCAGGGCGACATTGTACAAAGTACTTTTATTTAATGAGCGGGAGGACATACCTCTTTCTCTGCTCAGTATAAACGTTTCACAAGAGTACCACGTGCATTGTATTCTGAGGCATCCTATCGTCACAAGGTCAGTTTGGGAGGTTTGACGACCAGTCGTTCTTGGTAGGGAAGGTAATTAATCTGTAAAATATATCTAATATTAAACACGTTAGATTAAACCTGTGGCGAGCATTTGAAAAAAATGTAAGATATGACTGTAATTTAAAAGTAGTTAAAATTATTTGGGGTTTTTTAAACGCTAGGTTTAAGAATTTCAGAGGTCAATTATAGGGTTTCCAGATACGGTATTGCTTCCTTTATTTACATTTTTCTGCTAACCATGCCACATGATTCTGGTTTCTCAAAATACTCTGGATGAGCCATGTCACAAAAGAACCTCTGAACATACGCCAACCATTTGATGCATGAGTAAGAGGCTGATTTTAAGCAGTCACCAATTAGTGCACAATTAAGGTCTGTGTGGTCTGAGGTCCAGATTTTGTGCCACAGCAGAATTGGTTCCAACTTAATCATGTCTGTGACAAAGGGAGCACCAAGTTCAGTGTGGGATACATATACTGAGGTACTTTTAGGAGTGCCGAGAAGGTATCTAAAAAATTTATTTTCTATTAATTGCACACCTTCGCTTTTCTTGTATCATCATTTCAGGGGGGTTTGAGCCCAATCGTGTTGCAAAGGTTCTGAGAGCCCAACAGGCCTTACTGAATAATTTATGTTTATTGTCAATGGCATTATTCCCTGGACTGGCTGCATCGGATAGGACCCCTAAATAAGAGAAGGAGTCAGTGAACCCAATTTTTGTTCCAATTATTGTTATATCCCTTCATTTCATGTTTTTCCCCCACATTCCATAATGTATGTTTTTGATTGGTTCACTTGGAGGCCCTGTTCCTTCATGTAGTCGACAAACGTAGTAAGCAGCGACTGTAAGGCCAGAGGGGTCTGCCATGAACTCCTCCCCCACACTGTTAATGTATAGTGAAAACAGGAAGGGGGCTAGGACGCATGCCTCACCCCTCTCTCCACGCCAAATTTTCTGAACATTCTCCTTTAGCGCCATACCTGACCTTGGCTCTGCACCCCGCATATAGGTTTTTCAGAAAGCTAATAATCGGGACTTCTACCCGCATGTCTTTCAGTTTTGACCAAAGTTCATCATGAACCATACAGTCAAAAGCTGATGAGAGGTCTACAAATGCTAAGTAAACCATCCCCTTTCTCATCTTCACATGCTTCCCAATAAATATGTTTAGGTTAATACTCTGTTCTATCGTGCCAATCCCTGAACGGAAGCCGTATTGCAGGTCTGAAAGTTTCTGATGTGATTCAGCCCAGTTCTGTAGCCTCTCTAAGATTATATGTCCTGAAGTTTTAGCTAGGAAGTCAATCAGGGAGATTGGCCTGTAACAGATGGGATTTAGGTGATCTCCCTTTTTTATATAGGGACCATTATTGATTCTTCCAATGTAGGCAAAAAAAACACTGTACATATGGCCCTCAATACTATGGTCAATAATGGTCCCCACAGGGCGATGTTACGTTTATACCAATCTACTGGGATGGCATCAGGTCCTGGGGCTTTACTACTTTTACTTGATTGTATCGCTGTAGTGACTTCTTCCAGAGAGAACGGGGAAATAGGCGCTGTTAGGGGATTAATTCATCGTTTTTTTAGGTGCTTCCTGAACCTGTGTAATTACCGAAGGAGGTGCAGTAGAAATGCTGGAAAATGTTTAATCCATTCTTCTTCTAGTATTGCTAACTCAATTTTAGGAGCCTCATCTAAACTCCAGGAGATGAGTTGATTTTCTTCCAAAAGGTTCTTTCATCTTTGCTTTCACTTGCCTGCTGTACATTCTCTCATGCAGCCTCTGTTAAGTGCTGATTCCTTATCTTCAATGCTTGTTTATAATGTGCTCTACAATGGAGAACTTCATTAGTGCTTCTAGGAGGTCTATGTATTTCCTCCTTCAGAAATGTATGGGCTTTTGTACATGAGGCCTCAAACCACCCTGTATCCCCTTTATTTATTCTGCCTTTTTTGACAAAAGGGTTCTCTCTTATGCCCTGGCATATAGTCAGGAAAGCCACAATAATTTCATTATAAGAATTGGTTTCTTTTAGGCATAAGTCAAAGGCCTCTGTGTTGTCAGTTATCAATTGTTTAAGGAGTTCTTCCTTGGATAACCTGAGTCCAACGTAAGTTATATCCATTACGCTGTGCTAGTTCAATTCTTTTAGTTTGGTGAGTGATCCTATCATGCCCTTGTTTAGAGAACTGTTCGGAGCATAGCTGGACACTCAGAGGAAAGTGGTCACTTAGTGAGATTGAGTGAGTACAGAAGTTAAAAACAGAGCCAGCAGTTAGCCTTGACAATAAAACATGGTCTATAATACTGTTGTTTGTCCCCCTATTAAAAGTTTTCTTTATGGTAACATAAGGAGTTGAAATCTCATTTGCAAAAGTCAAGGCGAATTTAAGCAGCAGTTCATTGATCTTATCACTGTACATATTGTGAGTGAAGTGGGGTTGTTCTTCATCCTCTAAGTATGTCATACCACACATTTTATTTGAGTGTGCCGTCGCCTCCACCAGCTTCAACTGCCTGCGCATCCTCCGCAAAACCTTCACGTGGATCCCCCCGACTGCAGAAAGACAGTCACCCATGTAATTATAACCAGCAGACTGGACTACAGCAACGCCCTGTATGCCTGAATCAACAATACCCTACTACACAGACTCCATACCATCCAGAACTCCGCTGCCAGACTCGTCCTCGGAACCCCTCATCACAAACACATGACCCAACACCTGCGAGACCTCCACTGGCTCTCCGTCGAGGAAAGGGTCACATTCAATCTCCACACCCACGCCTACAAATCCCTCTACAACATCGGACCCAAATATCTCTCGAGAGAGTATCCATCAACATACCCTAGGGAAACCTCCACTCCGTCGACCTCACCCTGGCAGAGGCCCCCGCATCTGCAGAAACAGAACAGGCAGGAGAGCTTTCTGCTACATCGCAGCCAAGACCAAGAACGAGCTCCCTATGAACATCAGACGCTCGCCAACCCTGCACACCTTCAGGAAGGACCTCAAGACATGGCTCTTCGACTTATCCGGAGCTGCCCCCACCCCCCCACCCCCCCCCAGTGCATTGAGACCCTCATGGGTGAGTAGTGCGCTATGTAAACCCCTGATTGATTGATTGACTGTTGCATGTTAAAGTCCCCCCCCACACAAAATCGTCACATGTCTTTTTCTTTTCACTCACATTACCCTCCAAATCGATATTTATTTCCTGTATGACATTTGTTATTATTTCAGGGTGGTATTATTGTAAAAGTTATTTATTGCTAGAGTCGCACCACCTTTCGAGTTACAAAGGGTTAATTAGTAATAGGGGTTATCTGTGACAAAATCAATGTTTATAAGTTGTAAGATGTTGGAAATATAGATCCACAAACCCCCTTTTGCCCTACCATGCCTTGATGGGGAGGCTGAAGTAAAATAAGTTCTATAACCATTTATATGTATAGCCTCTGTGAGCCATGTCTCTTGTAGACATATAATTGGAGTATCCTCTATAAAGTCTAGCCACTCTGTAGTTTGTATTTTGCTCTGTAGCCCTGCCACATTCCAGAATAACATCCCAAAACTTTTGTTAGTGGCCATTTTGCCTTTAGTGTTGAGTTATCTGTAGGGTCAACTGGGGAACTACTTTCAGCCAGTTGGGGGTCTATAGCCTGTGTCAACAGAATTTCCTAAAATGTTATCATGGGGATATTCCTGTCAGTAGGTGTGACAAAGTTTCTCTGCTTACTCTTCTCTCCAGCTAAATATGCCTTCCCTTTAAGTCAATCCAGGCCATCCAGTGCAGAGAGACATTGGAATCTATTTGAGGTTTGAATAGTGTAATTTGGGAGCCTCTGTCGGTGATCTATGCTAAAATGTGGTCTAAAGTTGTTCCTCGAGTGTATTGGGCGATAGAAATAACCCGGAGGGGAGGGAAGATTTCATTTCCATCAGCGTTAATGTACCCTGTTCTGCAGAGGACTGTCTCCACTAACTCAGGTGATCCGAAGGACAATACCACACAATCACCAATCTGTTCTTTTCTGCCCCACCCTACCCATTTCTCTCTCGTCGCCATTTTTAAATCGTTAAATATATGGTCAGTTAGTCCTGATCTCACTCCCAGCCATTTTAAAGATTTATTTCTCTAAGAGATCCGGTTCTCCGTGCTATTTGAGGTTAGGGGTGGGAAGTTTATCAATACTACCACATATGGAGCTGCAGCTTGTGGGAGATCCAGGCGATCTAATATCAGTTCTACTTGCTCCATGTGCTCAGCAATAGGTCCTGGAATGTCTGGTGTTGGGTCATGATCACCCGTTACCCTGAGCCTATCTCCAGAAGGTACCCTATTCCATTTCATCCCCATTATTCTTTTACTGCCGGCATGGCTATGGGAACATGAGGTGGAGTCTAGTCGCTCCATGCCATCATTAACTCTCATGGTTAGAGCTTCAGTTTCAGGGGCGGGCTTGGAGTCTATATTTTGTACTGTATTCGTCTTTTGCCCGGCAGAAAAGATTGCCAGAAGTTCCAGGCAAGAGTCAGTCTTTGTTTCTACTTTCAATAGCCTAGATTGTATTGCCCCTAGAGTCTTAGTCATGTGTTGGTCAAGGTTTTTAAGTGCCTCCACCAAGGTGTCCAATTTACCAATGATTGCATTGCAATTGGGATCTAAATGGGTTTTGTCTACTATAGTTTCAGTTTGAATTAGACCCTGTTATTGAATAATTCCCTTCTTTTTCTGTATTGTCTCTCTGACAGGATGATTGGCTTCGCCCTGGATTTGTTTTTTTTAACACGTTTAGGGGGTGGTGAATTTGATCTTGACGGGGACACACAGTCGGGATTTAAGTTGTTTACAACCATTTACCTTAGTTGCTCCCTCACCCTTGTTCTTCTTTCTAGAATCCTTCACCTCTGTCATACTTTAGGGAAACTCAGTGTTGTTAACCATGACCTGAGCTAGCGTAGTCTGGCCTGGGCCACATCACCCAGGGATTCCTCAACTGTTAAAATCTGCTATTCTAAAGCCCCCATAGCCCCAGTGATGTATTTTAATAGCTCCATTTGAGATGTATCTGGAGAATGTGCTTTTCCTACGGTGGCTGTGTGCTTTCTTTTACCCATAATAAAGCAGAATGTACTGCGTGGATGATTTTAACAGCAGAGTTTTACCCAACTGCTTTGCACCCCACCCTTTACTACAATAATGCAATAGTTCAAATAAAAAGTGAAGAATAAGTCTCTCTCTTTATCGCTCGTTCCCCTTCAAGGCTCAAGGATCAAATTATGTAGACCCCTGCTCAAAGAAATGTAACTTTAATTCTTCGCATCACACTGTCACCGAATGACTGCTTAGTCGTGAGGGGTATCCTCGATAGTCCAAGATCAGGGGTGTGGCCCCTCCCTGCCTTCTCCTGTCGTCGGCGTAACGGAAAGTTCTTGTAACCGAACTCTTCAACATCTTCTTTACTATGACTCTCATCCAGATTGGCAGCGCTTTCTGCGCAGGATTGGGATAAGCACCTCCCCCTCACCTGTGGCATCCATCAGAACAACTTTGAACCCTGGGACTAGTAGTTCCTACCAGGGAGTTCAGGAGCCTCAATCAGTACGGGCATCAGAATTCGAGGTGTTGAGCCCTGGGACAATGGTCCCACCAGGGTTTAGAGTTTGCGGTTGAGCCCCCAAGAGCAACAGCGGGTGTCAAAAGCAAAATAAAGCCGGTATGAGTATCCACGGGGTCTGGAACCATGAATCCTCCAACTTTTTTAGAGTTGCAGGATCTATCAGGTATAACATTGCACTATAACCATGAAAAATTATCCTGCTTCTGATATCACCAATTTTATTCTTATTTATATGTGTGTGAACCTTGTCATTACCACCATTAATTTTGCTAATATTTTTCATCGTCATATAAACAATGCTTTCCACAGCTTACAACCAAAAATCAAACTAAAATAAATGTGGTGTCACTCCATTACCCTTTTCTACCTACCTATTTGGGGTTTTCGAAACAATGACATGTGTGTGGAAGAGCATAGTTTCTGTGGCAGTCCATGGCTTTCTTTTGCCCCCGCTAAGGTTTTTTATTGACACTATGGGCCTCATTTATTAGGCCTTGCGTGAGTTTTGCGCTTCCGATGCGTCACTTTTTGTGACGCATCGGCGGCGTAAAACATGCCTCCTGATGCGCACTATTTACAAAGTGACGCATCTAAGCAGATGCGTCACTTTGTAAACCCCTGCACTACATTATACCTGCGTCAGGTATAATGTATGCAGAGGGGGCGTTCACCCACAAAAAGCCTCGTAGAAGTGATGCAGTGAAATCTATGAGATTTCACGGCGTCACTTTTAGGACGCTGTTGCGTCAAAATCTTGCGCCTGCCTCACAGCAGGCGTAAGACTGATGCAAGCCCTTTCACATGGGGCTTTCCCCATGTGAAAGGAAGCATTGCTGGAGTTGCGTCACTTTTGTGACACACACCAGCAATGCGTCACTTTTGCGCCTACAGATACGTCAGAAATACTGACGTATCTGTAACTCCTTGCGACATGATGCATCATATTATAAATATGACGCATCAATCATGTCGCAGGGAGAGCGCAGTGAAAAGTGACGCATCGCTGTTTTCACGCAGCGATGCGTCACTTTTCATAAATGAGGCCCTATATATCATGCCTTTATAGCGCAAGGTAACAACGCTACATGGTGCCTCTTGTGGTGGGTAAAGGTATTTTCTACTCCTGTGAAATTAGAGTTTGGGAAGAAGAGTGAAGTTGCACAACTTTGCCCTAGTTCAGGGAAGTTTTGCTCCGCCCACCTGATTGTCTTCAGCTGTATGTCCTACCCAGCATGTATAGGGTTTTAGTTCATAGGGAACTGTGTTTATCTGCTGTCACCTTAATGGAAATGGGAAACACAACAGTCACCGATCAGCAGTGTCGTTCAGTCCTAACCCTCTTCCTGTAAATGCTACCTCAGGACAAAGGGAGATGGAGAAAGGCTCCCCTCAAATGAAAAAGATAAGCAGTGGCTAAGCTGCATGCATGACAGTAGGTATGTGTATGGTCAGACAATGAGGAATGGCTGCAGTATATTTCACACATCCTGGTGAGATCTATACCTGACAAGTGGAAATGTGAATGAGGATGGAATTTCTGAGAAAGTTCTCTGAACTTGAAGCCCATGATTGAAGCCTGACACCAAATAAACAAGGAGATATAAAGTGTCGATCTGACATTATTGCTTGATGTGAAGGTGTTCTAACAGTTATTACAGTGGTACTGTGAGGGTCACGCTGTGTTCAACGAATACATAGGCTGGACAGACTGAATCCATTTAATGAAAAAGGCATTTAATAAAGTGAATGTATCCCATCTGCAGCCTCTATTTTCAATATAATGAGAAGAAAATGGCACAGTAGTAATTTTGCATGCAACACAATCCCTTTTTAATTTATTAATTACATTCACATGTTTTATAAGCATTTCTTCAAACTCCACATTTGCAAGAAATTTGTCACCTGAGATAAAGCATGAATAGGAGTCATCCTTGTTTGCCAGGACATCAGTTATATTCTCTCTGCTTGTGCTATTCCTCTTTTGCCCTTTGCTACCCCTAGCACTACCATTGTTGCCCTTTGGCTTATTTAACAACGTACACTGCACATGTGCAGCTTGGGCATATGAGGACTTCAAGACAGCTGCCCCATCGACAAACCAATGTTCAAAGACCAATTTGCAGTATGATTCTGATCGTGGCATTATGACTTCTGTACTTTTAAGGGAGAAGGTCACAATACAAGCCCAGTGAGAATGCAATTGCTGGGATGGAGGTCTGCTATCTCAAGTAGGTGCCAGTTCCAGCATTTGCTACTTTTCACAATGAGTCACAAGGTGATTCACACTTATTGTGGATGATAACAGCTTGGGATGGGGGCTGGCAGGAGAGCCATGTCAAGACTGTGGGGTGGCCTGGTTTATTTAAAAAGAAAAATCTAAAACACATGTTGTCGGGACCTGCGTTGCCTTTAGGCCACTTGCAGGGAGCCAGTGGGAATGCAGGGGACCTGGGGCTTCTCCCTCTACCCCCAACTAAAAATAAAGATGGGCACTAGGACACCCAAAAATAAAACTAAAAAAAAAAGAATACTAAATGAGCTGCAGGAGCATGGTGTGCGCTTCTTAATGAGCAGGTGCTGCACCAATCATGTTTTTCATGTTGTGAGAGGCTGCAGGGAGTGCAGCAGCCCCCAGCAACATTAAAAAAAACAGTATGCCTCCTGGGTCATCCAATTCATGACCCCAGGAGATTGTATCGTATTTTTTAAGCACTCTCAGCTTGAGCTCTAAGCTCTTCATCTAGAGTGAAGTGATTGTTGTTTATGGCTGCATCTTGTAGGCAGAAAAATGTTAAGGAAAGACTGAAAGAACTTTTTATAAGAAAACATTATTAATTTATTTCTGATAATCACTTTCAATAAACATTGTGATCTAGTATATATATATATATTCGGCTATACTGGAGGTTGTTTTGGATATATATATATACACACACACACACACACAATAAAAACAGCTGGCATAGGATGTCTTTTGAAAGGGTGCTTTACTCTCTAAATGGGGAAGTATGCTTTCAAAAACTATTGGGTGTACGAATCTAATAAAAGGGTTGCCTGGTAGCGATCTGTTGAGAGAAGCAATGTAGTATTCAATTCATAAATCTTGTAGAGTCCTGCTCCCTTAAGGAGCAGCCTTCCCGTTCATTAGCAGGGTGTACACCAGTGGAGAGCGTAATATTACACTAATGATTGCAGGTGAGTGAGAGAAATGGGCCTCAGTGATGTAAGGCCCTCTTTACTGAGCAGTGATAGTGAATGTGATATTAAACCTGACACTGATGCATGCATTTTATCTCGATGAGTCCATCCACTAAATCGATTGTAATTGCCATTCCTCTACTTCCATCGTTCAATGACGCGTTTTTGCTTACCTCTGTAAGCCTCTCGTTCTCCCTCACTCTCTCCCCTTTATATTTTCTTTACTTCTCTCCATCTCTCACTGTTCATGTATGTTTTTGTCTTGCTCGTTCTCTAGCTTGATTATTTCTCTATTTGCCTTCTACATTCACCACTTCCTCACTCATGTAAACCCTTACTATCCACTAGTCCTACTTTCCTCTACTGCTCATATTTTTTGTGGGCTATTAATTTCAAGCTTTTCGGACAGTATCCCCTCTACGCTCTACTTCTCCTTTCATGCATCTCACTGCTGCTCTCTTCTTGCTCTTTTTCTTTCCTCTATTGCTCCTACTCTTCCATCGCCTCCTCTCGCCGCCCTGGATCCTTCGGTCAGCAGGTCTTTCTCCTGACCTCTCCATTACCTTGCAGCGTCCTCATGCCAGCAGACAGTAATCAGGGCCCTTGTGCATCTTTCTGCACCTCTAGTACTTAAGCATCCGGATGACACAGCTGTTAGCTGAAGGGTAGCCGTGGACCCATACTAACGTATTTCTAGTTCAAGACAGGCGACCTTTCACTGTCCAAAAGCCGAAATGACTGGCTTTATCCAGTGCGATTTACTTGTTTTAGTTAAGTGCAGAAGAGGCACATACAGAAATTAGAATTACACAGTTGCGATTGGACCTAAGGATGTTTTCACTAAGGGCCTAAATTTATAATCCAGCGTGAAAATTCACAAGTTCAGTGGGTGTGTTGCTTTCTCAATAGACGGATTCTACTTTTAATTGAGTTCTTGGTCATTTTAGCATGCACATCACCTACCCTTTTGTTGCAAAGTTATCCTGTGCCCTGGGCAACCCCAACTTTTTGCTGACTGGTACTGGTGGTAACTGACTCTGACTGACCCTGGACTCTGCCTAACCGGGTCCAGGGCCAGTACCATGCTGAAAGACACTTAGAATACAGTGAAAACACCTACATACACTAGGGTACACTATGGTTTGGGGTAGTCATGTGATTGGCATGTCCTACCCTATAAGGCCCTCGTACATAATAGGGCTGGGGGATTGAAACTACCTCTAAGTCCCAAACATATAATAGGGCATGGCAGTTCAGAGGCCTTTCTGTACTTGCATGTGTGCACTGCTGATCCTGACATCAGTTTAAAATTATCCCGGTATGCAGGACTGCTTTTAAAAAGTAAACTGTGCCCAAACTCGACTTTGGTGTTTGGGGCACTCAAAAATGGATAAGCTATAATGTTTGGGCATATTAGGTACCCCCAGGGTCTCCCCTAGATGTGCCAGGGTTGGGGGGTCAGGTATTTATAAAGCTTTCCATTGCCAATTTCACTCCCCATATTGTGATAACGTCCTTCACAAAATTGACTTTGGTACTAGGAGCACTGTGGAGGGAGGATCTGCAATATTTTTACATATTCAGAACCCCTAAAGTCTCTTCTAGATCTAGAGGTTGGGACTTCTCATTCCTCCTAAATCCTGGAACAGCCTCCTTCTGCACATCAGCATCTCATTCTCTCTTCTTGATTTCCACAAGAAGCTGAAGACTTGGCTTTTAGATTAACCTGCCACCCCACCAAAGGCGAGTCTTGGCACTCATACTTGCTTAGCACCAGGATACCCTCGCAGGTGATACTGCATGTTTGCAAATGCACATAACATACAGAATGACTCAGCTGCTAGAAGCACTGTGACACATAAGCGCATGTGCCTATTTGCATCATCACACCTTTTTTGGCTGATGCTGAATCAGCAAAAAGTATTGGCACAGTCAATGAGGTAAAACTGTGATTCCTGCTGTCCTTTCCAGTGCTTGTTTTCACTTTGCTCTGCATGTGCCCATCTGTTGTAAATGCTTAAAACAATATACAACACATTCACTTAATAAATGTTCTTATAGATCTGAGAAGAAGTCAGCGACCTCATGGTGCTATTGCCTCTCTACTCCTGACAACCAGGTCTGAGGCTGTTCCTTGATACCCCTCTGCAAAGACTATGGGCCATATGTATCAAACTCTGATTTTGAGATTCTCAAATTGCGATTTTTTGCAATTTGAGAATCGCTAAATGAGATGTATGTAGGATTTGCAAAAAGATTTGCGAATCCTACATATTCCTTAACTACGAATCGCAAAGTGTGATTCACAATTAAGGAAACCCTCCCCATCCATTCCTAAGGGCCTAGAGGCCCCTAGAAATAAATGGGAAGACATTCTCAATTTGCAATTAGCAATTAGAGAATAGCAAATTGAGAATGCAATTTCAAGGTTGCAAGGGTGTCAAAAGAACACCCTATTGCACCCCTGAAATAAGCATGGGTGCACATGTGGTGCACATACATGCCCTTGAGCGCCACAAGGCACTTTGAAAAATGCAAAAAAATGAATTTTTCAAAGAAATCGCAAATTACCACCAACTTCTAATTTGCATTTCCTTAAGGCCAAATTACACTTTTTCTGTGCTTCTTACATTGCATTTAAGGAATCGTAATTTGTGATTCCTTAAATGCAATCGCAGAATAGGGATTCGCAAATTTTGCGATTCCTTATTTTGCAAGGCATTTTTTCATTGATACATACCACTAAGCCCAATTGGGATCGCAATTCGGAATGATACATATGGCACAAATATGATAGGTGGAACTGGCACCGCTGGGTAGTGCAAGTGTACTCCTAAGGTATTGCACTTGCGTGCCACGGAGGAATCGCTGTCTGTGCCTCACTGCGTAGGTATACAACAGTACTAATACGTGGCTTCCCCTATCAGGGGGGGAGACTCCTCTGTGCACTGCTTTAAAGATGAAGTCTTAGTGTTTCTGCTCTGGACCCTGGCTAGGGTTTGAACATCAATCGATTTTCCACCAATTTTGATGTTGCTTCATTTATATATGTATTTCTTTTCATTCAATAGTTTGTATAACTCATTCCATTTCATGGTTATAACACATGGTACATCCTCATGTTAGCGGAAAATACATCAAATATCCCAATGCATTTCGGGCTTTCTGTCAGCCCTTCATCAGGGGATTACTCTACGGATAAAGAAAATGAATGTCCATCAGTGGAAATAAAGTATAACTACTACATTCATGCGTAACGTGATGGTGAATAATCCTATGCTGCATTGTGCACGTGAACTAAAAAACGAGTTGCCGCTTAATGTGCATTTTGTATATAGAAGGGTGCCTGAGGTGAGGGGTTTAGAGTCATGGGTATCCAAAGTGTGGTCTAGAGTTACATTGCTGGGAGTGCTCGGTGTTCGACAGTGCTTTTTACAATAACGAGTGAACCAGCGGTTCGGAAACGGGCTGTTGACATACTGGCGTGATGCTCAAAAAATTATAGACCAAAACATGCAGTAAGTGCAAACGAATTAATCATGCATAGGAGTTACTGGTCCGCACTGAGGGTACTTACTCAGGACTGTGAAAGTTACCTCATACGTCCGTGTCGGTGCAGGCGTGGGGAACACTGGTGGGCGAGGTGATTAAGCCGGCGTTTGCATGCGTAAACACTGTGAAAGGACTAAACCATGAACAGTATAAACGGGCGCCATATTGGAGTGGCGAGATAAAGTGGTGAATAAAGTAAGGGTGTCCGTGTGATTGGTGTGGAGTGTTCGCCTAGGTGAATGAACTGTGAGTGGAGCAAAAAAACATGTATTGTGGGTGGCTAATGTGTGAACGATAGTTACAGATGGTGGAAGTAATGACATTGTTACAGATAGCAAAGAAATTCCATCCGATCATTTAGTCCGTACGGTTGCATCGTGGCCATATAACGGATCCAAAAGTTCTCACGTTTCAGTAATGTATTTTTGTTGTTTCTGCCAGGTTTGATTTGTTCCAAAATCAAGAATTTCAGTTGTGGCACTGTGTGGTGTTTTTCACTAAAATGTGCTGCTACTGAGGATTTCAAATTGTTGGTTCTGATGTTGCTATTATGTTCCAGTATGCGTGCTCGTATTTTTCTCTCTGTGTGTCCTATGTAGCTCAGGCCATATGGGCATTTCAGCATGTAGCTAACATTGGCAGTGTTACATGTGGCATTAACTTTGAGTTTAATCTGGGACCCTTTCATGGGGTGGTTGGTAGCATTCCCTGGTATGATGTTATGGCAGTTACTGCAGTTATGACGTGGCAACAGTCCTTTGTATATCTCTGGTTGCTGTGTTTCTCTGGGTTTGGTCAAAATCTCCTTAATGTTCCTTCCTCTTGTGTAAGCAAATATGGGTGGTTGTGCAAAAGCTCCTTGGAAATCCGATTCTGTACTCAAGAGTGGCCAGTGTTTAGATATTATTCTCTTGTACTGGTTGCTGATGGTGGTGTGTTTGGATACCACGACCATGCGGGTGTTATCTGGTTTTGCTTTGACCTGTAGTAGATCTTTCCGTGTACTCCTCATACTGCGAGCAACTGCTTCATTGAGTATTGTTGGTGGATATCCCCGTGTTGTAAATCGGTCCACTGTGTGGAGGATTTCTTTGTCACATTCTGCATCGTTAGAAACTATGCGTTTGATCCTCAAGAGTTGGGAGTATGGTAAGTTGTGTTTGAGGGCTGGCCGGTGGAAACTGTTAAAGTGTAAGATAGAGTTCCGGTCCGTGGGTTTTTGAAAAATAGTTGTGTTAAACTTGAGTCCATCTCTTTGTACTTCTACATCCAGGAAATGGATGTGCTCTTTGTCATAATTCCAGGTGAATTGTATTCTTGCGTTGATCTTGTTCCAGTTATTTAAAAATTCTGCCAAGGTGTTTGTGTGGCCTGACCATAGGATGAATATATCATCTATAAATCTGAGATAAAGTTTACCATGAGTGTGCCACATGGGGTCGTTAAGTATGTGTGTCTCTTCAAAGTGCTTCATGAAGATGTTCGCATAACAAGGAGCTGAACAATTACCCAAGGAGGTACCGCATAGTTGTTGGAAGCAGTTATTGTTGACTGTAAAGTAGCTGTGGTATAGTGTGAAGATCATCAATTCCATCTGTAGTACTTTCAAGTCTGGATCCAGGGTTGATCCAGCTAGTGTTCTTTCTATGGCTTCAATCCCCATGTCATGGGGTATAGATGGGTATAATGAACATACATTTACCGTGCATAGCACTAGGTCTTGGTCTGTGAGGTTTTCAGTGCATTTTTCCAGTTTAACCAGAAAGTCAGTAGTGTCTCTGATGTAGGAATCAGTTTGGAGTACAAAAGGTTGCAAGTATTTGTCAAGAAATTTGCCCGTGGCCTCGTGTATGCTCCCTTTGGTGGATACTATAGGTCTCAGTGGAGGGCGAGTAGGGTGTTTGTGCACCTTGGGTACCATATGTAGAACCGGAGTGGTAGGGCAGCTTGGCGTGAGATATCTTCTAGCTCTGTCAGAGATGGTACCATTGTCAAATGCCTGCTTGATGATTCCGTTAAGTATGTTGGTGTATTCATTGGTAGGGTCCGTAGGAAGGAGAGCATATGTGTCTTTATCTGATGTGTGGGCCTCAACTTGTTCCTGGTAGTATGTTGCATCCATGACTTGAGAGGACTTCGTCCCCACAGTACATTTTTGGCTCCACAAAGCCATAAGATAATCGACACCTTTGAAACCCTGATTAAACAAGACATTGCCAACCTCCCATTCCAACCACCAGTGAAACATGGTAATCTTACCAAGAAGGAACTGAATATCTTGCAGAAGTTGGCTAATAACAAATCCATCGTTTGCCAGCCGGCCGACAAAGGGGGAGCCCTAGTAATCATGGATGCAACATACTACCAGGAACAAGTTGAGGCCCACACATCAGATAAAGACACATATGCTCTCCTTCCTACGGACCCTACCAATGAATACACCAACATACTTAACGGAATCATCAAGCAGGCATTTGACAATGGTACCATCTCTGACAGAACTAGAAGATATCTCACGCCAAGCTGCCCTACCACTCCGGTTCTACATATGGTACCCAAGGTGCACAAACACCCTACTCGCCCTCCACTGAGACCTATAGTATCCACCAAAGGGAGCATACACGAGGCCACGGGCAAATTTCTTGACAAATACTTGCAACCTTTTGTACTCCAAACTGATTCCTACATCAGAGACTCTACTGACTTTCTGGTTAAACTGGAAAAATGCACTGAAAACCTCACAGACCAAGACCTAGTGCTATGCACGGTGGACATATGTTCATTATACACATCTATACCCCATGACATGGGGATTGAAGCCATAGAAAGAACACTAGCTGGATCAACCCTGGATCCAGACTTGAAAGTACTACTGATGGAATTGATGATCTTCACACTATACCACAGCTACTTTACAGTCAACAATAACTGCTTCCAACAACTATACGGTACCTCCATGGGTAATTGTTCAGCTCCTTGTTATGCGAACATCTTCATGAAGCACTTTGAAGAGACACACATACTTAACGACCCCATGTGGCACACTCATGGTAAACTTTATCTCAGATTTATAGATGACATATTCATCTTATGGTCAGGCCACACAAACACCTTGGCAGAATTTCTGAATAACTGGAACAAGATCAACGCAAGAATACAATTCACCTGGAATTATGACAAAGAGCACATCCATTTCCTGGATGTAGAAGTACAAAGAGATGGACTCAAGTTTAACACAACTATTTTTCGAAAACCCACGGACCGGAACTCTATCTTACACTTTAACAGTTTTCACCGGCCAGCCCTCAAACACAACTTACCATACTCCCAACTCTTGAGGATCAAACGCATAGGTTCTAACGATGCAGAATGTGACAAAGAAATCCTCCACACAGTGGACCGATTTACAACACGGGGATACCCACCAACAATACTCAATGAAGCGGTTGCTCGCAGTATGAGGAGTACACGGAAAGATCTACTACAGGTCAAACCAAAACCAGATAACACCCGCATGGTCGTGGTATCCAAATACACCACCATCAGCAACCAGTACAAGAGAATAATATCTAAACACTGGCCACTCTTGAGTACAGAACCGGATTTCCAAGGAGCTTTTGCACAACCACCCATATTTGCTTACACAAGAGGAAGGAACATTAAGGAGATTTTGACCAAACCCAGAGAAACACAGCAACCAGAGACATACAAAGGACTGTTGCCATGTCATAACTGCAGTAACTGCCATAACATCATACCAGGGAATTCTACCAACCACCCCATGAAAGGGTACCAGATTAAACTCAAAGTCAATGCCACATGTAACACTGCCAATGTTATCTACATGCTGAAATGCCCATGTGGCCTGAGCTACATAGGACACACACAGAGAAAAATACGAGCACGCATACTGGAACATAAGAGCAACATCAGAACCAACAATTTGAAATCCTCAGTAGCAGCACAGTTTAGTGAAAAACACCACACAGTGCCACAACTGAAATTCTTGATTTTGGAACAAATCAAACCTGGCAGAAACAACAAAAATACATTACTGAAACGTGAGAACTTTTGGATCCGTTATATGGCCACGATGCAACCGTACGGACTAAATGATCGGATGGAATTTCTTTGCTATCTGTAACAATGTCATTACTTCCACCATCTGTAACTATCGTTCACACATTAGCCACCCACAATACATGTTTTTTTGCTCCACTCACAGTTCATTCACCTAGGCGAACACTCCACACCAATCACACGGACACCCTTACTTTATTCACCACTTTATCTCGCCACTCCAATATGGCGCCCGTTTATACTGTTCATGGTTTAGTCCTTTCACAGTGTTTACGCATGCAAACGCCGGCTTAATCACCTCTCCCACCAGTGTTCCCCACGCCTGCACCGACACGGACGTATGCGGTAACTTTCACAGTCCTGAGTAAGTACCCTCAGTGCGGACCAGTAACTCCTATGCATGATTAATTCGTTTGCACTTACTGCACGTTTTGGTCTATCATTTTTTGAGCACCACGCCAGTATGTCACCAGCCCGTTTCCGAACCGCTGGTTCACTCGTTATTGTAAATAGCACTGTCGAACACCGAGCACTCCCAGCAATGTAACTCTAGACCACACTTTGGATACCCATGACTCTAAACCCCTCACCTCAGGCACCCTTCTATATACAAAATGCACATTAAGCGGCAACTCGGTTTTTAGTTCACGTGCACAAAGCAGCATAGGATTATTCACCATCACGTTACACATGAATGTAGTAGGTATACTTTATTTCCACTGATGGACATTCATTTTCTTTATCCGTAGAGTAATCCCCTGATGAAGGGCTGACAGAAAGCCCGAAATGCATTGGGATATTTTATGTATTTTCAGCTAACATGAGGATGTACCATGTGTTATAACCATGAAATGGAATGAGTTATACAAACTATTGAATGAAAAGAAATAAATATATAAATGAAGCAACATCAAAATTGGTGGAAAATCGATTGATGTTCAAACCCTAGCCAGGGTCCAGAGCAGAAACACTAAGACTTCGTCTTTAAAGCAGTGCACAGAGGAGTCTCCCCCCCTGATAGGGGAAGCCACGTATTAGTACCAATGATACATATGGCCCATAGACACTTAAGTGCAAGTTGTGACAAAGACTCTGAATTAGAGGAGGATTAGAAAAAGAATGCATACATTAAAGGGGTCATGCAGGGACACTTACACACCAAACCAACATCTTAAAGAAACAGACATTCTAGTAGAGGTGGGAGAGCCAACAAATTACCAGATTGAGCAGAGCCAAAGCTGAGCCAACAGTCTTAGAGCCGATGGATGAGCCGAGCTCTGAAAATGTGTGCTATTTATATTATACAACAAACATCACATTAAATATAAAGGGCCAGATGTAGGTGGCCCATTACCAGTCGGTAAACCCGAATTCGGTAAATTTCAGGTTTACTGACTGGTATTGAGCCATTTGCTATGTAGGGAAGATTCGCTAAATACCGAATCGGTATTTACCGATTCTGTATTTACCGAATCATCATTTACCGATTTGGCATTTACCGAATCTTTAAATGACATGTAGGAAGCACTTTGAAGAGTGCTTCTGTGCTTTAAGGATTCGTTATTTACCACCAACTATTAGTTGGCGGTAAATAATGAATACCTCTGTAAATGCAAATCTGAGCATTTACACCAGTGCCATGTGGCAGACATACATGCCCTTAGGGCATGTATGTGTGCCACATGTGCACACAAGCACTATACAGGGGTACAACAGGGTGTCAATGTGATACCCTGCCACCCTTGACTCTTTCCCTATTTTACCGAATCGGTATTTACCGATTCAGTAATTCACATTCATTCCTATGGGCCTCCAGGCCCAAAGGAATGAATGTGAATTACCGAATTGGTAAATACCGATTCGGTAAATACCGAATCTTAACGATTCGGTTATACTTACTGAATTTTTCCCTACACAGCATTTACCGATTCTAAAATACCGATAAAATTCGGTATTTTAGAATTGGTAAATGTACTTTACCTACATCTAGCCCAAAGTCTCTTAAAAGTAAAAAAAAAAGTGTATTTTAAAATGTGGAAGCTTTGACATTAATACATCATATTATAGGACTGCATTGAGAAGCATTTAGTAAAAGTGATTCATTTTTAATCATGGACCATTAGAAATTAGGAGACAAGACAGCTGTCATGTAAACCCTGAACTGCCCGAAATTATTATAGAGCAATATATTAGTTTATTAAATAAAACACAGTAGTTTTTCATACAAATGATATTCTGAACACGCATGTTTGAAAATGTTTTCATGCACATTTATGATGAAAAAGGAGCTTTGGTGAAATAATCTATTTTCCTAAAATCACACAATTTAAGCATCGGAGCCACGATTTATCTATGTTTCTGGTTTCACTTTGTACAAATCAGCCACTAATGGGTGAGCTATATGTCTTTCCTTACTTTTAGACTTTGTTATTATTACATCTTATGGATTTTTTCTACATAGTTTACATAGTACACACAAGACAAAAGATATTGGATTGGTTTAAATGAGCACCAGTTACATTACATAAAGTCAGTTCATTTTATAGGTATGGGGAGATTAAATAAGTTGCCCAAAATGTTGAGTTGAGGAGTCAAAAACCTGGTTTGCCAGTTCCAAAGTCAGCATCTCTGGCTGTAGCGCCACATCCTTCCTGCGTTTACCAAAATGAGAAGCAGAAACAAACGCTCTGCTACTTATGGGCTCAAGGTTTCAAGGGAACCTCGCTCTGAGCCAGATAAAGGGGCAGATTTACAAGAAAGTGACGCATCTGTAGAGATGCATCTCTTTCCCTGTGCCACCCTGAGAAACCCTTGCACCACTATGGATGCGCCTTATTTACAATACGGCACACCATGGCGCAAGGATTGACAGATGCGTCAGAAATTCTGACTCATCTGTTTGCCCAAAAGTGACACATTGCTGGAGTTGCTCATGAAAGTGACGCAACTCCATCAATGCGTCATAACAGAGAGGTGAATCTCATTTAAAAAGCCTTGCGTTATTCCTTATGTATGGCCTGAGCAGGCGTAGGAATTTTGACGCAGTGAGAGCATAGAGTGACGCATGAAATATTTTTTATTTCTTTGCGTCAGTTCTATGTGGATTTTTGCGTGGGAACACCCGCCCTACATATATAATGCCTGACGCAGGTATAAAGTGACGCAGGGCTGTACAACGTGACACATCTCACTAGATGGGTCAGGTTGTAAATGGGCCACATTTTTACACCGCCTCTGTGTCACAAAAAGTGACACAACAGCGGTGCAAAAATGATGCAAGGGGCTGCCCCCCAGTCTTCAGGCTTGAAGGCAGTGCTTAATTTAAAGTTGTGGTTTCCAGTACTCAGCACCAGCACTTAATCATCAACCACAGGGATATTCATGACCACCAGTAAGCAACAGTTTTATGTTTAACCCTTTGGATGCGCACAAAATTTTCCCGCACTGCGGGAAATTGCACGTGTGCGCAATTCGGCCTGCTTACCGGCCGTCCGACGCACGCCACCGGCTGCGTCAGACGGCCGGGAGCCTTCCGACGCATCTAAAGGGTTCATAGTAATAATGTTTATTTATTCACAGGGAGATAAAGTGATTTGCCCAAAATCCCAGGATAGCCGCCGAGAATCGAGCCTGGTTCCCCCCACTCCGAAGCCGGCAGCTCTGGCCATTGTCAGATCCCCTCCCCATTTACATGTTTAATAGTTGGTTCTGTTTCAGGTGGGAGCCCCGGCCCTTATGTTTTTTTTTCTTCACAAATTAACCACTGACTGGAGTGACGTAGAACTGGGCATAAAAACAAAAAAAAAATCACAGCCCTGGTTGGCAGCTTTTAAAGCCCAGCGTGTATGATTCTATCCCTTTTAGTGATGCCTATAAGCAGTTTCCTGTGCATCCTGGTTTTCACGGATACGAGTGTTTTTCTTCTGTGCTGTAAACATTCTGTTTTGCGCGCTGACAGCTCTGGAACCTTCTGGCTCGCGCCATGTTTAGAAGAGAGTGGTACCACGGATCGCGCGCAGATGGCTAGGGCTGGGTGTGGGTGAGGTGCGCAGGCAGCGCAGGCGGCCCTCTCATCTCCCCGGAGCTGCTATTTATACGGCGGCTAAACCAGCTCCACGTTTCCTATTCCGAGTTTCCCAAATTAGAGCTACGAACCAACAGATAACACATTAAAGTGAGCCGAAAGGTTAATGCGGGGAGGCAGAGCTCTCCAGTCTGCTATAATCTGCCGGCTTCCGTGCCGCGCGCTCTGCTCGGGCCTGCTAAAAAAAAGGACAAAAATGCATCTTTAAAACGTATGAACGGACTTCGGATCTCAGTAATCTTTCATCTCTGAGCTTCTTAAATGTGCCACAATCTCTCCTTTTATTTGGGGATGTTCTAGCGGGGCGCGTGTAATCTCGGGCTGAGGCGCGCGCTGCTGCGGCAGGGGTGGTCCCGGGGGAATGGCGGCGTCCTACTGTGCACGGATCCCGGCCTGCGGGAAGGGGCTTTGGGCCTTGGCTGAGCTGACTCTGAAGATGTGCAGTTCTTCCAGGCCGTCTCTCGCGCATCTTCATTCCCCTCACGTACGTGGACAAGACCTCGCGAGCCAGGCTCAGGCGCCGTGCTGGACTGGCTGCTACATTCCTGCATTATAAATCCCTGCTACACGCCAGGGGCGAAGACTCGTGTAAGTATAGGCATTTCTGGGCAGAAGACGTTTAGAAATTGGCATCTTTGGCTGATAGACCACAAAGAGGCAAAGGCTTGCAAAGCAGGTGATTTTTGCATCAAATAAAAGTATAGGCTATAGGGCCACATTTTTCATAGTGTTGCGTCGCCTTTGCGCCACGAAAGAGGGCGCAAGGGCTGCGCACAGCTAAAGTTCAATGGGCCTCATTTATGAAAAGTGACGCATCGCTGCGTGAAAAAAGCGATGCGTCACTTTTCACTGCGCCCTTCTTGCGAGACCAATGATGCGTCATATTTACAGTATGACGCATCATGGCGCAAGGAGTTACAGATACGTCAGTATTTCTGACATATCTGTATGGCGCAAAAGTGACGCATTGCTGGAGTGTGTCACAAAAGTGACGCAACTCCATTTTTTTGTGACACACTCCAGCAATGTGTCCTTTCACATGGGGCAAGCCCCATGTGAAAGGGCCTGCGTCAGTCTTTCGCCTGCTGTGAGGCAGGTGTAAGAAATTTACGTATTTGTGTCCTAGAAGTGGCACTGTGAAATCTTATAGATTTCACTGCGTCACTTCTATGACCCTGTCTTGCGTCAGAACGCCCCCTGCATACATTATACCTGGCGTAGGTATAATGCAGCGCAGGGGTTTACAAAGAGACGCATCTACCTAGATGCGTCACTTTGTAAATATGGTGCAACAAGGCACATTTTTTATGCTGCTGGTGCGTCACAAAAAGTGACGCACCAGTGGCGTAAAAGTGACGCACGGCCTCATAAATGAGGCCCAATATATCAATCTACGCAAGGCCACCCTGCGTGGCCCATGCGTGGCCATGCATGGCATGATAAATACCGGCTATCGCAAGGCAATGCAAATCGCTGCCTTTACTCTGCCCAAGAGAGGCCTTCCATGGGAGGAGTGTGGGTGTTCCCAGGCATCCACCAATGGATTTTGGGGTATTTCCAGATTTACTATTACTGGTAGACCTGGGAATGTGCCAAAATGCTATGACTCCCAAGGGGAGGCTTAACAAGGAGAAATATTTTTACTTCTCCTTTTTTCCATGTTCTACATGTTCTGCATTGTGGAACACACTTAGAAAGAGGAAAACGCCTCTAAGGATTGAATTTGTGTAGGAAGGTATTTTTTGTGCGCGTTTAGTTTAATTTTCTCGTGCAAGCAGTATGGCAGCGAAGAAGCGCATGGCTGTGGTGTTAGACGGCTGCGGCGTGTTCGATGGCAGTGAAATACATGAGACGTCTGCCTTGCTCAAGCACCTCAACTGCAAGAAGGCTTAGGTAAAAATACTCGCATCAAGCATGGACCAGATGCATGGAGCCGATCATTTGAAAGGAAGTCCTACAGAAGAGAAAAGAAACCTCCCTGTTGAAAGTGCCAGACTAGCACATGGTGATATTAAAGATTTAGCAGACATTAAAATTGATGACTTTGATGCTACAGTTTTCCCTGGTGGCTCTGGTGTGGCAAAGAACTTGTCCTCCTGGGCAGTGGAGGGCAATGCATGCACAGTTGATGACCAGGTGAATTCAACACTTGAAGCTTTCCACAAAGCGAAGAAGCCCGTTGGACTGTGCTGCATTTCTCCAGTATTGGCGGCTAAGATCTTCCCAGGCTGTGAAGTGACAATTGGCAAGAATGAGAATGTTGGTGGATGGTTTCCTGATGCTGCGATTGCTTTAGCTATATAAGAAATTGGAGCCACACACATCAGTGAAGATGTTCATGAATAACATGTGGATGAAGCAAACAGAATAGTAACTACATGTGCCTTTACGTGCAAGGCCCCTCTGCATGAAATTTTGATGGTATTGGCATACTAGTGGATGAACTCTTGAAGAGTGCCTAAACTGGGTTTGTGTAAAAGGCAAATAAAATATTTTGTGCAGGACAAAAACAAACCTGTCTGCAATGCAGGCACCCTTGCACCGTTACGCTAGGGAGCCTGCATTGGCACTAGGCAGCCAAAAGTGCCCTAACACAAGAAAGGACTGGAATGCACTGTATAATGTTAAATACAGCACACCCTTTCCCTTTCACACAGTGCAGTGCAGCTAGGAGACTTGCTGCGTTGCGCTGCATGAAGGATTGATAAATATGCCCCTCTATTTTAATGCAGGAATCTAATTTCTACTGATGAAGTCATGTATTTTCTTAATGCAGCCCCATTCAGTCATAGGAAAATATATAGGCATGTATTTACTGAATGCCATAGCCTTTTGAGCAGAAATATTGTACAAAAGAATTATTTGAGCACAAAAACATTGTGGATTAGTGAGTAGCACAATCGAAATGAGGTTGAATATGGATCGTAGATGCCAATTTATGGGAAAATGATCTGTAAAGACAAAGTCGCTGATTACGACCTTGGTGGTGCAGGAGAGAGGCATCACTCCACCGCCCCTGCACTGCCAAAATCACCGGCCGGCCGCATGCCAAATTTGGAGTTTTCTCCTCGTCTGGCGGGCGATCCTATGGCGTTCCCACGGCAGTGCCGTTG
Source organism: Lissotriton helveticus (assembly GCF_964261635.1). Lineage (NCBI taxonomy): Eukaryota > Metazoa > Chordata > Amphibia > Caudata > Salamandridae > Lissotriton > Lissotriton helveticus. The sequence continues at coordinate 176,960,425 of NC_136065.1, forward strand.
TCCTTGCCATATAATGGTGAAAAATTGAAGAAACACATTGTTTTACACTAATATAAAAAAATATACAAAAATATAGTTTTTTAAAAGATATATATATATATATAGTTAAAAATTGTAAATATTACATATATTAACATGTAACACTAATATAATGTAAATTAAATATATTTAAATTATATCCAAAATATATATAGAAATATATACTTGTTTAAACAAACACACACACATATACGTATGTGTGTATTTTTATGTACACATAAATAATGTTAAACTTTTATAAAAATTATCATTTTATTTAAACTATTGTTTTCTATTTTCTTGTATTTAATAATATAATAACTATACATATATATATATATATATATATATATATATATATATATATATATATATATATATATATATATATATATATAAACACACACATACAATAAATTGAAATACATAACAAGTAAACTGGATTTGTTAAAACAAAAATCCCAATTTAACTACACATACAAAAGTAAATCATATACAAAATTACATTTTACTAACAATGTATTATATATTGCAAAAACTCTATGTAAAAATGTTTTTAAATACATAATACTAATAATATACTTTTAAACAACATTAACACAACTATTACATTTTAGGAATAATACATATACTATTCCCACTCCAGTCTGTGCAAAAGCAGGGAAAATGTTGGATTGAGGAGGAGTAAAATTTCCTATTCCCACTCCAATCGGTGCAACAGCAGGGAAAGTGTTTGGCTCAGGAGGAATAACTTACTATTCCTGATGAAGCAAAGCTTCGCATATTTTGCGGCTTGCCGAAGTCAAGAACCTCGTTTATGTGTAATAAGGTAACATAAGTATGTTTTACTAACGTTTATTTTTGTTTAGGCAAAGTTTATGAAGCTTGCCTACGTGTATTTCTAATACACTTACCCCGTGTACTTTAACATGGCCGCCGCTTGTATTTTAGTTACTGCGCATGCGTCAGCCACACTCACATGTCCTGACGCGTCGGCAGAAGTGGAGGGAAATTTATGCGCATGCGTAATTTATAGCTGTGCTCATCATGTGGTACTGCTCGTGCCACTGCTCTTGTGCCCGTATCAATGTAGCTAACATTTAGAATGCATAAGTTTATTTCTTGATGATGAGTTAAAAGTACAAACCCTGTGATGTGTTTTCATGATGACATTATTATGTATTAATTTGTTTTCGCTTACTTTTCATGTACCGCGGGGAATGGGGGTCTGTCTGTACTGAGAGCCATCTTGGAGGTCCCTTCTGCGCAGATGCGACTTTCCGGGGACCTGACAACCTTGGCTGATGGAACTTAGCCAGCTGGCAGTAGTGGGCAAGATGCTCCTGAGAACTGACCTGCAAGCTCGGCTGAACGGAGTCACATGACCCTACTATGTTACATTGTTAAATTGTCATTGTGTTTCTGCACAGTTTCTCCTGGGAACCCCAAACTTGCTAGGCGGTACCCAAGTATGCTAATGAAGGCTTAAAATCTTGTATTGTGATTGGTGTGTTACCCAAATCCTACCTTAGGACCAATCGAAATTGAGGGATTCTGACACTTTGCAACATTGGGGGGTGGTACACTGTCCCCAAACTGTATATCTACCCTGGGTTCACCTAGGGAGCCGTCCGACTTGTCTGGTTTAGCTGACCTGTCACTGACCCATCGTACTCAATAGGTGACTGAAGATACAGAGCGCTGCGGAGCACTCTGTCCGAATTTGACCATAGACTAAGGTTCTACTGAACCTTAAAGTGCTGGCGAAGCACTTTGCTGGGAGTTCGCTGACCCAATCGGGGTCTTGATCGATAGCTGCAGAGCGGGTGGAGCGCAGGCGTTTGCTTCCGAACTGTGGGTTCCGGTCCTGTCCTGAGAGGTCCTGTCCTGAGAGGTCCTGTCCTGAGGGTTTGCTGTCCTGTCCTGATTCCTTATCCGAGGGTATCCTGTCCTACCCGGGGTGTCAATTCTGCACCTGCTGTCCTTTGAAGGGTATCCTTCCTTGAGGGTTTCCTGTCCTTAACTGACCCGTGGCCAGGGTTTGGTTTCCACACCTTTCTAGGTAAATATTGCTCTGAACCTCTTAAAATCTTGCACCTTCTGAATTTCTAACTTTTGCTTTAATAAAGTTCACCATTGCATATGTTATTTTTCCATGTCTTTCTGCAACTATTGAAAGTCATTTGCATTTTTTCCCATAAGTTTGTTCCTATGTCTTCACACTTGTTAGAAATTATATTTTGCATTGCAGTTTGTCATTTTCTGATATGGTCTAGAACCTCATTGCCTAGATTGTTCAAAGGCCCGTTCACCTTAAGTGAAGCGTGTTACTCTTTATAGGCCCTCCTGTAGTTATACCTACATAGTCTGCCCCTGCTCAAATAATTCTGATTAGCATAGTATCTTCTCGTTATACTTTATATCAGTATTTCAATGATTACTCTGTCATTATTTCTTTACAGTTATATCATTTACGTTATCTTGGTTATTGATTGCCTTATTTTACTGTAGCTTATGCACGAAGCAAATGAACTTTAGATAAACATTTTTAAAACTTCCAGTTGTCCGTGGTCATTTCAACAGTATTTTGAATGTTATTGGTTGGGTTTGTATTTTGCTGCCTTTCTTTTTACAGCTAGCTCCCTGATTCATTGTGGTCATTAGGTACTCGCATCGGTGGATGGTAAGTCGGGTGCACTGAGAAATAATAGTAGGGAACACACACACAAATTGGTAGAGCTCGTGAAGTCACCTGATCGATGTATATGGTGATTTGAAAGTATATGGGCCCTGAAGCCGGAAACGGCGAAAACTATTGGTCGGGTGGCCTCGCGCGCTCTATCAGTTTTACTGGTAGCCAGAGGATGGTTAGGGACTAGTTGAGAGTAAGGAAGGGATTAGTTGGACTAGTTGAGTCGGAAGCTGCTAGTGTATTGATGCTGCTAGAAGAGCGGCTGTTCTAAGAGACCTGATCATTCTCTTGTGAATACGCTGTTTTGGAATTCATGAATTGCTGTATTGTTATTATTCTTGTTCTTATATTGTTATATGTATTAATCCATACATTTGTCAACCGTTTAGTTTCTTGTTGTCCGAACTCCCCGGGGAATTGAAAGGGCAAGTGGTGAATAGAATCCATTGTCCTGAGGTCACAGGCTCGAGGAAAGTTAGGTGCAGGTTAAGATAACCGGGAAGCACTAACTAGGGTTTTCTGAATACATGTGTGAATAAATGTCAGTAACGAGGTTCATTGGCAAAATTCCCATAGTGGCGTAACCTAGTAAGGGTCACATTGGAAAAGTAGCAGGTTCCTCGGAGCTAGCGTGAAAGCAGAGGGGTCCGCTGGGAAACCTTAAACTCGGAATATATCCCGGAAAGAAGTGGATGAGTTTAGGGGAATAACAGGTTCACCGATGCTAAAGTGAAGGGTAGGCGGAAGAGATCTACCCGCAGCGAGTGAAAAGTAAATGGAAGTAGTTTACTTGCAGTAAGATAATTCTTTCTCTGTCTAGACACTTGAGCACTGTGGCGAATGTGTATTTGTTGTAAAATAACCAAGCACTGAGCACTTTAAAAGAAAGAAAGTTTCCGTTACCTTGTGAAGGGAGGGAGTCAGTCGCGAAGCGCCTCTGACGTCACTCTGTGCCGCGCTGGGATTGGTAGAAGCAGCGGGCGGGTAGCGGAGCTGGAATCGTAAAGGAGGGGTGAGCGCCAGAGCGTGGGAACTGTCTCACGAAGGGGCCGCGCACCCATTGGCGGAGATTATTCAGAGTCGCGCACCCATTGGTTGCACGGATTTTTGAAGCGCGTTCTGATTGGAGGTAGTTTGTAAACAAAGTTTAGCGCAAAGTCGTATGTGGCACTCGCAGACTACAGGCACTCGACCTGATCCAAGGCACCTAGGGTTTGAAAGGGATCAGTGGAAGACTAATAGATACGATATTATGTACGGAACCAAGAGAAAAATGTCTCTTGTAAGTAAGGTGAAAAATTATTTTAAAACGGACAAACCGATTAAATCTAGAGAAGGTGTTCTTGTCCCACCACCCAATACTCCTGCCTCATTCATGATGTTTGACCAAGGGTACAATACCTGTGTGTGGTTGGAGAATTGGGTGAAGTACACAAAAGATGACGGAGTATTGGCTTTTCCGTTAGATGGTACTTTCAATGGTAGGATCTTATTTAATTTAAGAACTCGGATGAATGAACTGCATCCCAGACCGAGACTAACGCAGTATGAGGCATTAGAGGAATGGGAAATTGAGGCTTTTGAAAGAGAAAGACCCCGAATGGACAAGGGTTTGACCAAGTGGTACCCCAGGCTGAAACAGGAGTCCAGGGATAAAAGGATGAAACAGTGGAGGCAGAGCATGATTGTTGAGGGTCTGTTTCCCATGATGCCGGCATGTCATAACCCTGCAGCGGGTGAGAAAAATACCGAAAAGTGTAAGCATTGGGGGGCCCCTGGGGAGTCAGATGATGAATTGATAGATGACATCTGTACCAGAAGTCCGCCACCTTATAATGAGGGAACCCGACCTTCCAGTGTAGGAGATGCTCCCCGACGCCACTTCCTCAAGGAAGAAGACAGATTCCTAGGACTGGGAGGGGGTGGTCAAGTATTGCCCTATTCTGAGAAACCCGAACCGGCGGAAACAAGGGATATATATCCCAAAGTGCCCGCAAGCCAGGAAGAAAAATATTCACGTACGAAAGTTTTCTTTCCCAGACCCCTGTATGAAAAAGAAGAGAAACCATCGAATTCAGGACTACCTTTTGTTCAACCTCCATATGAGGAAGAACGCAGGTCCTTTAACACTGGAACTTTATTCCCGAAACCAAATTATGGTGGGGGACCAAGTGAAACGCATCCTACTGCCCCGAGTTTTACTCCTCCCTTGACCCCACAGATATTACATGATACGACTTTAAGAAGGACACTAGTGGAAAAGGAGCAAGAGGCTCTAGCTAGACAAAGGACAGAAATAATTCAGAAAATCTCCCAGTTAAATACCAGTCCTGAGGCATTGACTATTCCAGTAACTATTGGACCAGTAGTCCCGTTATATGGAAATGGTCAGGGAAATCCGATTACTCCAGTTATGACCCCAGTCATGGCACCCCCGAGACAGGAACCGATAATCATAGATGATCAGTCCAGTGAGTGCAAGTCTGAAGTTGCGTTCTTGGACTTGCCAAACAAACCGACCGGAAAGGGAATGCAGCAGAGGCATAACCCTTTTAATGCGAAAGAGATTAAATTAGAATCAGCAACAGGCACTAGGAATGTCTCTCTGGTAACTCCAGATGAAATTGAGAGTTGGAGTCGTGAATTAGAGAAACAGACTTCGCAAACGAAACCTTTAGACCTCTACAAGCTGAGGGTAGAAATAGAAGAATTAATGGCAGGAAATGTGGGGTTGGATCGATTGAATACCTACTCTGAAGAAGAATTGTCGTTTATATGTAAAAGCTTTACAAGGAACACCAGAGTGCTCCACGAAAAACTGACCGAAACAGCAGTTAGTATGGGGGTAGATATCTCAAAATCCAAGCCCTTACAGAAACCGTACAGAGCAGACTTCTCAGACAAAGATATAGAGCACTTGAATGTGGCAGGAAAAAAGCTGCAGATTAAAGAATTATTGGGAGTACTGCAGAAATGGGGAGATGTGGAAAGATGGAGAAGCAGGTGGGCGAAAAAGAGGGAAGAGGCTCGCTCCCGACAAGTGACTCCTGAATTTGCTTTAAGGGAGGTGGAGAAACCTGAACAGTTATGCCCCATGCGCGAAGTACCTGGAGGGAAATATGTGCATGTCCCCTGGTCTAGACAGGATATTGTGTCCTTTACGAACGATTTTCCAAAATTACGAGAGAAACCAGTAGACTGGTACAGGCAGGTGGAGAGGTTCGTGAAGGTGCAGAAATGTCTGTGGAAAGACCTGGATGGGTTTTTCGACATTGTGGTTCCGGTAGATTTATGGACCCAGTGTAAAATAGCCATAGACTGGCCCAGTGAGGAGTACCCAAGAAATAAGGAAACAGGGGAGCCATCAAAAGATGTCATGCGAAAATATGAGCAGGTAATTCAGCATTTGAAAGAAAAGGTGCCCGCAAAGGAAACTGATTGGACAAAAATAGATAGAACAACACAGGAAAGGGACGAGACAGTGCACTCCTTCTATGAGAGGTTATTGCAGGTATTTAAAACATACAGTGGTATTGATAACATCGATTTGAAGGACATGACGCACTTTATTTACAGGTTTGTAAATGGGTTAAGACCTGAAATTTGTCAGTGGATAAAGGATAATAAAATCTGTTGGCATACCAAGAAAATGGATGAGGTCCTGCGGTACGCTAAGTACTGCGAGGACGAGATGGCAGAAAAGAAAAAGGCCCTTAAGGAAAAAGTGATGTGGGCTCAAGTGAAGCTCGCAGAACAGCAGGAAAAACAATTGAGTAACATGGTTAAAAATGCTGAGAACAAAAGTCCTGGGGGAGGGGATGGAGGAAAGCCCCGGACAAAATTTAGCAGGGAAGAAGCTATGAAGAAATTTCCCTGCCATCAGTGCGGCGAAATTGGACACTGGCGAAACGAGTGTCCCCAATTAATAGACGATAATGCAAAAACACCTGATTTAACTCCACAGACGCAGAAAGAAGGACCAAGAAAGACTCAACCTCAGGTAAAAACAGTTCAGGTGCCTCGAGCACCCAAGCAGGTATACAGGGGAAAACAGGGAGAGGGTGAGGAAATAGAAGTTTGGGAAAGCGGTGAGAACAGAAATACAGCAACTTCGCAGTATCTGCTAAACGATACCTTCCTTTGTAATGATCAGGACTGACGGGGCCTGAGAGGGGAGGACGAGGAGTGCGTGCTTGGCGCTTCCTTGCCGGTAGACCAGTCTGGACCATACATTGAAGGAAAGGTTGACAGAAATGATGTCACCTTTCTGTTGGACACTGGAGCTACCCGTTCTACTGTAAGAACAGTGGACGTTCCAAACCTACCCCTCTCGGGAGAAAATATCCAAGTAGTGGGTGTATCTAATCAATTGATTAGTACTCCTGTTACCGAACCAATGGAGATTTCAATTGGAAATTTTAAACAAATGCATAGGTTTGTCGTCTGTGACACCAGTCCAGTGAATCTACTGGGTCGTGATTTGCTGTGCAAAATGAACTGTACCATCTTTTGCACACCAAAAGGTGTTGAAATACAGACCCCGGATGAAGATGGCATTTATAAACTATTGTTACTTAGACCTGACTCAGAAATTAAAAGATTGACCCTGCAGGACTTGCCCCAAGAACTCCAGGAAGCGGTAAAGCCAGAGGTGTGGGATTTCACTGGAAAAGATGTGGGACTAATGAAAGATGTGGACCCCATACAGATAGCCATCAAGGACAATGCAGTATATCCTAACACTAAGCCCTATCAAATGAATGCTGAAGTGAAAGCAGGTGTCACTCTGGAAATACAAAAATTATTAGAAGGAGACATCATACAGGAAGTGATGAGCAGCCCATGCAACTCACCGATTATGGGCATCAAGAAGCCTGGTGGCAAGTATAGGGTAGTGCAAGACCTGAGAAAGGTAAACAAAATTGTAGTTCCTTGCTGCCCTATTGTCCCGAACCCAGCAGTGATATTGTACCAGATTCCTTGGGATGCTGAGTGGTTCACTGTGATTGATTTATGTCATGCATTCTTTTCGATACCCCTGCACCCCGACAGCAAATTTCTTTTCTCGTTTGCCTTCGAAGGTCACGTGTATTGCTGGAACCGGGTCCCTCAGGGGTATACAGAGAGCCCCTCTATCTTTAATCAGATCTTGAAAAAATGTCTAGAGACTTTGATCTTACCTGGGAACTCTGTCTTGGTGCAGTACATAGACGACCTTCTACTGGCGTCTAAAAGTCATAGGGACTGTGTAGTTGACACCATTGCCCTCCTAAATCATCTGTGTGAGAAAGGGCATAAAGTGGCCCCTGACAAACTACAGTTCTGTGCAAAATCAGTGAAATATTTAGGACACCAGATAGAAAAGGGTGTCAGAAAAGTCACATCAGAAAGAGTGAGAATAATTCAAAAGATGCAGTTGCCCCGTACTCAAAAAGACGTCAGAATGTTCCTGGGTGTACTAGGGTACTGCAGGCAATGGATTCTGGGATTTGCAGCCTTAGCCAGGCCTTTGATAAAAATGACCACGAGAGGAATGCCAGACATTGTAGAATGGGACGATGAAAGCCTAATGGCTTTCACTAGACTGAAAAACTGTCTGTGTACAGCCCCTGCGCTGGGAATGCCAGATTATTCCAAAGAGTTTGCCCTATTCTGTGACACTCGCGATAATTGCGCATTGTCAGTCCTGACTCAAGAACATGGCACGACCAGAAGGCCTGTGGCCTATTTCTCTGCCACCTTGGACCCAGTAGCTGCTGGGTTACCAGGCTGTCTGAAAGCAGTAGCTGCTACCTGTGCAAGTTTGGAACAGAGTGAGTCCATAGTCATGGGACATCCTGTGACTGTGTATGTTTCACATGGAGTGGTAATATTATTGACTAGAACTAAAACACAGTATCTCACCCCTAGTCGGCTGACTAAATACGAGAGGATTCTTGTGGGTGCAGCAAATGTAAGCATTGTTAGGTGCGGTATTCTGAACCCTGCCACTTTACTCCCCGACCCCTTGGAAATGGAAGGTGGGGATGATGATGAACATGATTGCATTGACCTGACAGAGTTCAGCACCAAACCACGCCCAGACATAAAAGAAACGCCATTGCCTGAGCATGATAAAGAGCTGTTTGTAGATGGTTCCTGTCTAAGACATGAACTAGGAGGCCTGAGTGCTGCTTATGCAGTAGTCTCTTTAACAAAAATTGAAGAAGCAGGTTACCTATATAACATCAAGTCTGCACAAGTAGCCGAATTGATTGCTATGATAAAAGCTTGCAAAATTGGGAAGAACCTACGCATAACAGTGTATACTGACAGTCAGTACTGTTATGGAGTTGTGCATGACTTTGGCCAATTGTGGCTACAGAGGGAATTCATGACTTCCTCAGGTACTCCCATTCGGAATGCAAAAGTTGTTCATGACCTTTTAGAGGCCATCCAGTTACCCAAGGAACTGGCAGTGGTAAAATGCGGTGCTCATAAGAAGAGCATGGACAAAGTATCACTGGGAAACGATTATGCTGATCGAGTGGCCCAATGGTGTGCCAGAGATCACTATATCGTAAATCCTAAACGAGGGGGAATCGGAGCCAGCTGCCAACTTCAGGTGTTTGAAGAAGTGCCTACTTGGGATGAAGTGAGAGAGTGGCAGGAGTCGGCTCCTTGGCAAGAAAGAGAGAAATGGAAAGAGGATGGGTGTAGACCGAGACGTGTGGATGGTGTCATTTTGGGCCCAACTGGTATGCCTGTGTTACCCCGACACTTGCTTGGCACAATGGCAAGATTAATACACGAAGGATCACACAATGGTAGGGATGCCATGATTCTGGTATTTCAACAGACTTGGTACAGTAAGAAGTTCAGGAAAGTAGCAGAGTCCCTCTGCCAGAGGTGCCTGTCATGTCAACAGATGAACCCAGGCAAGAGGACAATGGTTGAGCTGAGCAAAATTGGGAGATCAGGGGGTCCCTTTGTAAAGATACAGATTGATTTCATCACCATGCCCCGTTGTGAAGGGAAGCGATATGTCCTTGTCATTGTTTGCGTATTTTCAAAATGGGTAGAAGCTTACCCTACTCCCCAAAGTGACGCACTGACAGTAGCGAAGTGTTTACTAAAAGAACTGATACCTAGATTCGGGGTGCCATTCATTATTGAATCAGATAAGGGTGGACATTTCCAGAATGAAATACTGGCTGAACTCTGTAAGGCCTTTGGAATAAGGCAGAAACTTCACTGTGCATACCACCCAGAGGCTTCTGGAATAGTGGAGCAAGTAAACGGAACTATCAAAAACAGACTAGCAAAGCTGACTGATGCAACTGGCATGACCTGGGTGAAGGCCCTGCCCCTGGTCCTGATGGGACTGAGAAGTGTTCCTGACCGCAAGACAGGCCTAAGTCCCCATGAAATCATTATGGGAAGAGTGATGAGACAAGCATGGGTGCCAGGAAGCAAACTGTTGTGTATTACTGATGATTTGGTGCTTGAATACTGCAGAAGATTGGGTGACCAAGTGCGTTCTATCTCTCGCCAGATTGGAGACGACGGCATCCTCAATCCAACGACTCCTCTCCACAGCTTGGTTCCAGGAGACTGGGTCAAAATAAAGAAGCACACTCGATCAAGCTGTCTGGCACCAAGGTGGAAAAAGAAACGCCAAGTAATCCTGGTAACAACCACTGCAGTGAAGGTCGCAGGTATTCCCCAGTGGATCCACGCTGGCCACACCCAGAAGGTATTACCAGACAAAGGATTTGAAGAAGAAGGGCATCCAGCAGAGGACTCTGCAGGAGCCAGATCAGAAGCAGCGGACAACGAGCAGCCCAGCACCAGTCAGGCTGCAGGAACAGCAGACGTTGGCCCAGGAGTAGTTGACTACGAACTGCCGAGAATCCAGCCTGCTGAAGAGGTCCAGGAAGCTGAGCCAGGAGTAGCTGATGACGAGCTGCCAAGCATATGGCCAGAAGAATGGATACCGATGATTGATCTGACCGAAGATCCTATCAGAACAAGAGAACGACTTTGTGAAGGTAGAGAGTGGACTAGTCAGGAAAAGCAAGGCACAGGCGAAGAACCTCAGCCGCTTGAGATTCACATCAAAACTGAGGAAGGAGAAGGTCAGACAGGGACAGAACAGGTGTTCGATACACCTCCACTAACTCCTGATGCGGATAAGGGACAGCTTAGACATAGAGTGATAGTTCGAGCAGAAGAAAATCAAGAGATCGAAGTGCTTGAACAGGATCAGATAGGGTTAGAAGAACGGGTTCAGGAAACAGAAACAGAAACAGAGACAATCGAAAGCCTTGTTAATACACTATGTAGAGACTATGGAAATTGAAGATTGCTATGTCTGCATGAAGCTACCTACTTCTGTGGCTGAAGGCGTGACATACCATCACTTGCCATTAACATATGGAATCTCCTGTAGCATTTTAGCTAGTTTATTTTACAAAAGAGGACCGTTACAGTACTATTACTCTAATAATGACGTAATCTTTTCTGAACTTCCTATACGTGGGAACTTGAATCCTGTACATACCAAAAGTGACACCATAAGATATATGGGAGACTACTTCTTGACTATAGGTAACATTGACATAGCTGATGCACACAGAGATAACTTGACTTGTTCTTTGCGTGAACAGGAAAAGATGTTCCTGAACATGGCAGAGAAAAGAAGAATTAAAATACAAAAGAAGGCTAATGACGAAAGTCAGAAAAAGCCAAAATGGGCAGAGAACATGGAAGGCACCTCAAATGGTGGGGCGGGACCTGCTCTGTTGCTGGATTTTGAAAAGAGAGGCAAGCTATGTCTTCACCGCGAGAAGACTAGCTATTATAATAATGTTTTCATTGGTTCCAGTGAATGCGAACATAATTACAAGGTAATTGGAGGTTGGGGTTTCAAAAATGGGTCAGAGCCTGTGTTTCCTGGAATTTATTATATTTGTGGGGACAAGGCTTATTTCAAATTGCCGGATCACTGGTATGGAAGCTGCTATTTTGGCATTGTCTTCCCGAAAATATATCATGTGAATGGAAAAGCTGGAAGCAATGAAGATACTAATGGCTTAGTGCGTAGTAAAAGAGAAAGTATAGGTGAAATTATGGGTAGTATTTTCAGTGCACTGATACCTGGAGTGGGAGTGGTTCTGAACACTCACAGAATTTGCAAATTGTCTACTATAGTGGATGTGCTGTCTACTGAAACAGCTCATGGATTTCTGCTGGTCAATACCGAAATGGTTGCGATCAGATCGATGGTTTTACAGAATCGACTTGCTCTTGACACCTTATTAGCGAAAGAGGGCGGAGTCTGCCGGATGTTGAAGGCGCAACATTGTTGCACTTATATTCCGGATAAAAGTGTACAGATCAAAAGATATGTGAAAAACATTACTAATTTGACAAAGGAACTCAAACCACTCGAGGTTGATAGTGCCTGGAAGAGACTGGTAGATGGTCTCTCAAATATAGGTCATTGGCTTACTAGTGTAGGTAAAAGCTTATTGTTCAAGATACTGATGCCAATTGGTATTATAGGTCTTATTATATTTCTCATTTTTATCTGTTGTAAATGTCGCAAGCGCACCAAGAAGCACGAGGTAAATGCAAGAGGGTTGAAACGGAGTGTGGATGAGATTGAATTGGAGGAAGTGAATGATCAGATATACAAAAAGGTGAAGACTTCTCACCCTACTAGAACTGAGAGAGAAAAGTTAGAACGATTGCTGGAAGAGATAGAAATTTATAAAGTGTGAAAGAAAGTTGGCATCTGGTTCCATTTTTTTGTGATGATAGTAAATATCATCAAAGAGGGGATTGATGAAGCAAAGCTTCGCATATTTTGCGGCTTGCCGAAGTCAAGAACCTCGTTTATGTGTAATAAGGTAACATAAGTATGTTTTACTAACGTTTATTTTTGTTTAGGCAAAGTTTATGAAGCTTGCCTACGTGTATTTCTAATACACTTACCCCGTGTACTTTAACATGGCCGCCGCTTGTATTTTAGTTACTGCGCATGCGTCAGCCACACTCACGTGTCCTGACGCGTCGGCAGAAGTGGAGGGAAATTTATGCGCATGCGTAATTCATAGCTGTGCTCATCATGTGGTACTGCTCGTGCCACTGCTCTTGTGCCCGTATCAATGTAGCTAACATTTAGAATGCATAAGTTTATTTCTTGATGATGAGTTAAAAGTACAAACCCTGTGATGTGTTTTCATGATGACATTATTATGTATTAATTTGTTTTCGCTTACTTTTCATGTACCGCGGGGAATGGGGGTCTGTCTGTACTGAGAGCCATCTTGGAGGTCCCTTCTGCGCAGATGCGACTTTCCGGGGACCTGACAACCTTGGCTGATGGAACTTAGCCAGCTGGCAGTAGTGGGCAAGATGCTCCTGAGAACTGACCTGCAAGCTCGGCTGAACGGAGTCACATGACCCTACTATGTTACATTGTTAACTTGTCATTGTGTTTCTGCACAGTTTCTCCTGGGAACCCCAAACTTGCTAGGCGGTACCCAAGTATGCTAATGAAGGCTTAAAATCTTGTATTGTGATTGGTGTGTTACCCAAATCCTACCTTAGGACCAATCGAAATTGAGGGATTCTGACACTTTGCAACATTGGGGGGTGGTACACTGTCCCCAAACTGTATATCTACCCTGGGTTCACCTAGGGAGCCGTCCGACTTGTCTGGTTTAGCTGACCTGTCACTGACCCATCGTACTCAATAGGTGACTGAAGATACAGAGCGCTGCGGAGCACTCTGTCCGAATTTGACCATAGACTAAGGTTCTACTGAACCTTAAAGTGCTGGCGAAGCACTTTGCTGGGAGTTCGCTGACCCAATCGGGGTCTTGATCGATAGCTGCAGAGCGGGTGGAGCGCAGGCGTTTGCTTCCGAACTGTGGGTTCCGGTCCTGTCCTGAGAGGTCCTGTCCTGAGAGGTCCTGTCCTGAGGGTTTGCTGTCCTGTCCTGATTCCTTATCCGAGGGTATCCTGTCCTACCCGGGGTGTCCATTCTGCACCTGCTGTCCTTTGAAGGGTATCCTTCCTTGAGGGTTTCCTGTCCTTAACTGACCCGTGGCCAGGGTTTGGTTTCCACACCTTTCTAGGTAAATATTGCTCTGAACCTCTTAAAATCTTGCACCTTCTGAATTTCTAACTTTTGCTTTAATAAAGTTCACCATTGCATATGTTATTTTTCCATGTCTTTCCGCAACTATTGAAAGTCATTTGCATTTTTTCCCATAAGTTTGTTCCTATGTCTTCACACTTGTTAGAAATTATATTTTGCATTGCAGTTTGTCATTTTCTGATATGGTCTAGAACCTCATTGCCTAGATTGTTCAAAGGCCCGTTCACCTTAAGTGAAGCGTGTTACTCTTTATAGGCCCTCCTGTAGTTATACCTACATAGTCTGCCCCTGCTCAAATAATTCTGATTAGCATAGTATCTTCTCGTTATACTTTATATCAGTATTTCAATGATTACTCTGTCATTATTTCTTTACAGTTATATCATTTACGTTATCTTGGTTATTGATTGCCTTATTTTACTGTACCTTATGCACGAAGCAAATGAACTTTAGATAAACATTTTTAAAACTTCCAGTTGTCCGTGGTCATTTCAACAGTATTTTGAATGTTATTGGTTGGGTTTGTATTTTGCTGCCTTTCTTTTTACAGCTAGCTCCCTGATTCATTGTGGTCATTAGGTACTCGCATCGGTGGATGGTAAGTCGGGTGCACTGAGAAATAATAGTAGGGAACACACACACAAATTGGTAGAGCTCGTGAAGTCACCTGATCGATGTATATGGTGATTTGAAAGTATATGGGCCCTGAAGCGGAAACGGCGAAAACTATTGGTCGGGTGGCCTCGCGCGCTCTATCATTCCCACTCCAGTCTGTGCAACAGTAGGGAAAGCGTTGGACTCGGAAGGTGACTCTGTGAATTGAGTCGAGAGTCAGTGGACCTAGCTGTTGCCGGTTACACGTTTCAAGTGATATATACGCTGAATTATAATTGTGATTGATTTGTCTTCTTGTCTTTATGTATCATTGAAAAAAACGATATAGGATTGGAGCAGTCCATCTCAATTTACTACTGGGATAGCCATATTCATATGGTGTTTAAATGTGGATATGCAACTAATACCGTCCTGATGATGGTCTCGTGGATCTTGTAGACCGACGTGGGACCCAAACGTCGACGACAGAACACCGTTTTGTTTATATGAATGTATTGTTTACACAGAACATTATTTATGTGCAATGTTTTGTTTGATTTCTGACTATATGGTGTTTAGGGGCCTGATTCACAGAACTAACTTAAGACAAAATCCTAAACTTACTACCATTTTGGTATTCACAGAAGGCACTTACTCATTTCGGTATTCACAGAAATTAGGAGTCCTAACTTTAGGACACTTAAATGCCTTCTGTGAATACCAAAAGTCTTGAAGTTAGGATTTTTCTCAATTTAGTAGTAGTAAAGTTAGGACTCCTAACTTTAGGACTCCTAAATGCCTTCTGTGAATGCCGAAAGTATTAAAATAAGGATTTTTCTCAACTTAGTAGTAGTAAAGTTAGGACTCCTAACTTTTGGACTCCTAAATGCCTTCTGTGAATACCGAAAGTCTTACAATTAAGGTTTTTCTCAGTTTAGTAGTAGTAAAGTTAGGACTCCTTACTTTAGAACTGCTAAATGCCTGCTGTGAATACCGAAAGTCTTAAAATTAGGATTTTTCTCAATTTAGTAGTAGTAAAGTTAGGACTTCTAACTTTCGGACTCCTGAATGTCTTCTGTGAATACCGAAAGTCTTAAAATTAGGATTTTTCTCAACTTTACTACTACTAAACTGAGAAAATTCCTAATTTTAAGACTTTCGGTATTCACGGAAGGCATTTAGGATTCCTAAAGTTAGGAGTCCTAACTTTACTACTACTAAATTGAGAAAAATCTTAATTTTAAGACTTTCGGTATTCACAGAAGGCATTTAGGAGTCCTAAAGTTAGCAGTCTTAACTTTACTACTCCTAAACTGAGAAAAATCCTAACTTTAGGAATTCGGTATTCACAGATGGCATTTAGGAGTCCTAAAGTTAGGACTCCTAACTTCTGTGAATACCGAAATGAGTAGGTGTCTTCTGTGAATACCAAAATGAGTAAGTGCCTTCTGTGAATACGAAAATCGTAGAAAGTTTAGGATTTTGTCTTAAGTTAGTTCTGTGAATCGGGCCCTAGGTTTCCATATTACTATAAGCAAGAGGTGTTCAAGATACTACTATGAAAGGATTGTAAAATATCAGTAGTATGTATGTTGCTTTTCATAATAAACAAAACAAAATAAGAACAATTGAAAACAAATAACAATAGTTACAAACTCTGGAGCCTCCCTGCATGAGTATATTATTGATCACGGATTTGACAATATTCTGATTTATAACTGAATTTTTAATGTTTCCCCTATGGATATATATATTGTGTGATTACACATACCCAGCCCCTAGGGGATTATCGGGTTGCACTATTTTGTTATGGACCCAGAAGGTGGCAAAACTTACTATTACCACTCCAGTCTGTGCAACAGTAGGGAATGCATTAGACTATGCAGGAGGGGTAAACTTTACTATTCCCACTCCTGTCTGTGCAACAGTAGGGAAATAATTGGACTTAGGAAGGGTAAAATGTACTATTCCCACTCCAGTCTGTGCGACAGTAGGGAAAGCACATGACTCAGAAGGGGGTCATATTTTCTATTACCACCAGTCGGTGCAACAGTAGGGAAAGCTTTGGATTCAGGAGGGACAAAATTGACTATTCCTACTCCAGTCTGTGCAACAGTAGGGAAAGTACTTCACTTCAAAACATGCCATATTTTAATACAAGTATTAATTTAATAAAATTATAGAACTATTAAAAGAAATTAAATATATACATTAAAAAACAATTAAACAATCTAAATAATTCTATATTTTTAAAATAATTAACATAAAAAGTTGTTTATTAATTGTTTAATTAAATTCCCACACTATACTTCCTCATACCTAGCAGCCCCCATTTGTTTATCTAAAATAAAAAATGAATGCAATTAACATACTAAGTAATGAACAAAATACTAATAAATGTGTAATGATTTGTCAATCATTACTTAAATAACTTCCCACCCTGCCCCTCTAAAACTCCAACAACCCACTCCTAAAATATAACTTAACAAATGTATTAAGTGCACAATTTACATAATTAAATATCAATAGAAAAAGTAATAATTCATTATTAATAGAATTTTATATAATTCATTTTTCACCTTATACTCTTACAAACACAGCAACCTGCACCTACAATCTAAATACAGCTATAGTAATTACACAATTAAAATTAACAATTATTAATTATTAATGAATACATAAATAAGAATTAATAATGTATTATATAATTAACTTCCCACCCTATTCCCCTATAAACACAACAACCCACACCTAAACCATAACTTAAAAATATAATAACTGCACAATGTACATAATGAATCATCATTAAATAATTAATAAAAAATCAATAATTGATTTTAAATAAATGATTACTTAATTAACTTCCCACCCTATACTCCTACAAACTCCTCGCAACTAAAATATAGCAAAAAAAGTATAATACTTGCACAATTTAAATACTTAATTAACAATTAATTAATGATGAATCAGTAATTAATAACGTATTATTAAATTAACATCCCACCATGTATCCCTACAACCACAACAAAATCTGCACGTAAAACATAGCTTGAAAAGATATGAATTGGACAATTTACATAATTAATTATCTAATAAATAAATAATACTAATTTTAAATAATTCCTAATTAATTATGCTTAATTAACTTCCCACCCTGTACCCCTGCAAACCTCACAACCAGTTCCAACACAATAAATTACTATTTTACAATTAAAAGTAAAAATATAAATAAGTTAAAATTACAAACTATGGGGGTCATCACGATGGCGGTGAATCTGCCACCGACAGGTTGTCGGTGGCGGGGTCACCGCCAATGTGATGACAGTTCTCTCCCGCCATATTATAATGGCGGGCGGCACTGTGGTGGTTGGAATATCCGACTGCCATGCATCCAACGGGCTCAAGGAGCCCGCCGGAGCGGCGGAGGCTATCCCAGCCCCAAAATGGTGGTGGTGCCTACCAGGCACCGCCTTAGGGATTAGGATGTGCCTCCCCGCCAGCCTTTTCATGGCAGTTCACTCGCCATGAAAAGGCTGGTGGGGATGGATATTGGGGGCCCGTAACAGGCCCCCCTTCCCCCTTGCACCCAAGTTTTGGGCAATGGGGGGCATCCATGGTGCCCCCTACATTTCCCTGCACCATGGTGGAGGTTGCATCCTTATACCCCCTGTGTGACTGCCACCTTGTAGGCGGGTGGTCCCACTCCCCGAGACGATGGCGGCGGACTGAAGTCCGCCCGCCATTGCAATCACCCTCTAAATTTAAAAACATTAACAACAATTATTCAAACAATACAAAAAATATAATTTAAATATTATTTAAAACACAAAGAAATTTAAAAAAGAATATTCCTTACCTTACAATATATTTATTTTTGTCAAAAATATTTCTGCACATGATATTTCTGTATCATGATTTTAAAAACTCAATATCTGTGTCTCTTGATATTTTGAATTTGATATTTGGTCCAAATACTGCAGAATTAATGCTGAAATTTACAGCTCAAAAAAGTACAAGGAAAACTAGTTGAGCACGAACTACTGATGACTAGGGTATTTACAGAGAAACACAAGGTGGATTGTCCAGCAGTGTTGAATGGTATGTAGAGATCAAGGTGTGTAAAGATAAATTAGACCTAAATGTGGTTTATGGAATTAATGAATGTTGGCAAGGGAAAGTCCACTGCATGGTAGCAGGCATGGACCCCTGCCATGAGTGCCCAACTGTCCTGTTGTCTGGATCTCTAATGCTCATTTTTGGTGTCATGGGAAAATATGAATCATGCATGTGTACCAATGACATAGGCCTGTCTCACGGAGTGTGGTCATGTTGGACCGGGAGGGGGCGCCCAAAGTGCTACCTTCATATTAGTGGAAGACTACTACCTTCACCAGGAGTTCAGCAGCACGCGCGTGGAGGTGGCAACATCCCGTATAGTGATCCATAGGAGTGAATAGGTCGTTTTTGCCCTGTGTCACTGGAGTGAGGCCTACAGACTCACTCAACTTAAAAAGTTCCACTGCTGTGTGCTTGACTCACCCTTTGTCTACATTAGGTGGAGGTAGAGTGCTGTGCAGCACAGGAGTAGTGAGTCTGCGCTGGATGTGTGTGTGCCTGGGAAGGGTACAGTATAGGGTTAGAGCAGTACTGTGCAGTGTATGTGTGGTTAGAGCATATACTGGGTGTATGTATGCCTGCGAGGAATACATTTCAAGAGAAATATAGTGCTGTACAGTGCATGTGCAAGGAAAGCATGTGCTGGATGTATGTCTGTGCATGAGAAGTGCAATATATGAAGGGAGAAGTGTTGTGCAGCATGCACATGGTGAGTATGTGTGCTGGTAGTGTGCGTGTTTGAAAATAGCACATCCTGGTACATTACAGAAAAGCTACAGTACGTGAGCAGGGCACACCGACTAAATGTGTGTGCTGAATTTATGTGTCTGCACTGGTACAATACATGGAGGTATCGGTACTGGGTAGTATGTGTGCTGTGAAAGTACACCCAGGGCAAGTGTACTCGCAATGGTACCTTACATGGAGGACCCTGGGTTCCATTATGGGAAGCTCAGGCCTGGAGTCGAGGAATCCCCCTAGACAGATTAGTGTTTTGTTGCATTCCTGTGCATTCCTGCAAGCTGGTTGGGACACACACTGATGGAAGGGATGAACACTTCAGAAAGGTGCTCATTGATTTAGTGTGAAATCCCAAGAGAGGGGCTGGACACATATCAGGAAAGAGAAGAGGCTGATAAGGGAATCATTGACAGTAGGGGTGGGAGCCCAGGATTAACCTTTTGATGCAGATATTACTGTGGGTGATATCCAGGTGTGAACTCTGGTCCCTCCCATGATCTCTGTTGTGGGTCTATCAACGTCATAGTCTTTACTGCTGTGACTCACAGCCTTTCAAGAGGGAAGAAGAGAAGGAACAATGTATACTTCAAAAGAAGTGGAACCCCAATATACAATCTTAGACTCTTAATAACATTTGGTGTCTGGGAAAGGGCTTTAAGAAGGGGAGGTTGAGACCCCAAAATGTGTCAGCTCCCAAGCAGCCAGATGGGCTATGTGAGAAGAGGAAGCTCTGCAAGTCTTACACCTGTGACCAGGACTGGAGACCAAGGCCTGCTACTCTCCCTGCTGCGTTAGGGGACATCACACAGGGAACCCAAGACCACCTGCCCTGGAGTCTGTAGCACCAATCCCTGCCTGCTTTCCAAGACCAGTGGACCATGTGAGGAAGAGGAGAGATTTGGAGGCAGCGAGGTCCAGTGGGGAGCCCTACCATGAGGACTCCCTATGTGAGGTGTGAGGATTCAGCTATGCACTGATGGGTTGTAGCCCATATTCAGGATTGTTTTTAACAACTCTCATATGTCACTAGGCAGCTGGTGTAAACTGAGCTGTGCATCGAGCACTGTGCAGGAGCAGCAAGCCTTACTGCTTTTTTATGGTGATCCCGTATGCCAGAGGGGGCCACAATTGTTTTCAAAACTTTCTTTATTTGTGTTTAAGTAGGCACAAAAGGTATATCGCATCCCTGAGCTGTGGTTAACAAACAAACAATACTTATAGATTCACATGCAAAGAGCAGTATGCGAGAGTTAACAGCTGCTGTCACCATTTTCAGCAATACAATTGTTCGTAGAACTGCTTGCAGATTCAGTCATGTCTGCACATGTACACTGCTCCAGCGTCAATGAACAGCATTCTCTCCCCATCTGCTCAATAAAGAGTAAGGTGACTGAACATAAACCCCCAACAGGAACTATTTAAATCCTATCCAGTTGTGCTCACTATGGCCTAGATGTAGGTAAATCTCATTTACCGATTCATGAATACCGAATTTTACCGATTCGGTATTCATGAATCGGTAAATGAGATGTAGGTAAATATTCAGTAATTTTTACCGATTCGGTAGGAATCGGTATTTACCGATTCTGTAATTACAGAATCGGTATTTGTCATTGATTCCTATGGGCCTTGAAGATCATAGGATTCAATGGCAGATACCGATTCGGTAATTACCGAATCGGTAAAAATACAGATTTTACAAGGGGGACAGGGTGTCACTTTGACACCCTGTTGCACCCCTGTTTCGGGCTTGTGTGCCATGTGACACACAGACATGCCCTAAAGGCATGTCTGTGTGTCACATGGCATAGGTGTACATGCACAGATGTGCATGTACACTGGAATTCTGTATTTTACCACCCAATAGGATTGGGTGGTAAATACCGACTCCTAAAGGGCCTGTGGCACTCTTTGAAGTGCCACCTACATATTGATTTGCAGAATCGGTATATTTACCGATTCGGTATTTTACCGACTCTGTAAATTTACCGGATCGGTAAATATACCGATTCTGTAAATAAATTGTCCCCTACATTTCAAAACCCAAATACCAGTCGGTAACGGCCGAAATCGGCCGTTACCGACCGGTAAAGGCCTTCCTACATCTGGCCCTATGTCTGTATTCAAGATCCCTGAGGATGTTCCTATCATCAGTAGGAAGAGAACCAGCGGGGTCAGAGGGAACATCAAGTAGAGGGACAGAGTGTATATAATACAGGGACTCCATGGTATGGCGGTCCTCACATCCATGCTCTCGACGGCTAAGCACCTGCTTGCCCCATGACTTATATGAACTATCAGTGATTAATACAAGTGTTAACTTCCAATATATTCCCTCGTTAGTGGCTACTACGGGTCATGATCTGAGAAGCTGGTGGCCACTTCTAGCCATAGATCCACATTGGACCTTCAGTGCACCGCTCTATACTCCTCGGCACTTAATGCCACATCCTCAGCCATGGCGCACTTCTCCACCTCAACCCACCATCAATTGTGGGGAGGGCCTTGTGGGGACTTTTAGTGGCGGGCAATGCCTCTGCCGGCTATTCCCAATGTGAGTTTCAAAAATCTGCTCTCCATCTCGCATAGGGATGCCTCTGCCTGTCGCCTCCATTCTCAGGAGACAAGCAAATAGTTCCAACGCAAGTGCGAGGAGCATGGAGGAGAGGGGCACCCACTTGCTACAGCCCCCTCCCAGGGCCAGCCTATTCATGACCTCCCACAGGTAATCCCACCAAAGGGTGTTGAAAGCCTTCTATGGAGAGGAACAGGGTCTTGGGGAGTCGCCCCTATCCATTTCATCAAGCACACGGTAGAGATGTTGGATGTTTTGGGACGTGTTGCACTTGGGGATAAAACTGTTGTGTTCTTCTTGCACCAGTGCAGAGAGATGGGGTAGCAGTCGATTTGCTAGAACTTTGCTTGAAATCTTATAATCTAATTTTGGCTTAGAGAGTGAGGAGTATGCCGGTGCATTAGTGGCATCAACCAGCGGCTTAGGAATGGTGACAATCAAGGACTCCCTGGTCATGCCCGGCAAGCATCCACACTCCAAACTGTTGACATATATGATAGCCAGCCTGTGGACCGGTTGTGCAGCTTACGTCTGATAAAATTCAACAGAAAGGCCATCCTTTCCCGTGTCTTACCATGTGCCAGGGCTTTGATTTCCAGCACTGAGACAGAGGTGCACAAGCCCTCACGTTCTCCCTCTGACAGGTGCCACAACTGCACCCTATCGAAGAAAGCACCCAGAATTCTGGTATCTACAATACAACACAGGTCCTAGTAATGTCTCATGCAAACATCATGTATGCCTGTTTGGGAGTAAATAATTTCACCCGCTGGACCACCAATTTGGGTGGTGGGCGTTCCCCTGCCCACCGGGCGGGTTAGCCATGCCCAGCTGCAGTGAGTTCCTATCGTTGTAAGGAACTGAGTTTCTTTATAGCAACGGCATTCTTCTCCCTCTCCTCACACAGAGACTGCACGGTCTCAGTGTGGTCCAAGACTGTGGTTTCTGGAGAAGGGCGGGGTGGGGGAACGGCTGCTTTCTAGAGTGGCTCCCACAATCCATCGGTCTTATCTCCTAATATCCGACATGCCATCCGCCCAATAGAACAGTCAACTCTAAAAATGTACTGTTGTGCTACCAAGGACGTATGTGATGCCTGCTTTGAGGTTCCTGTGAGCTCCTAATACTGGGCCAACACCTGTGGGGCAGAGTCATGCCAGGGCCTCATGTGCAGACCTGGGGACTGCTTCTGATTGCGAGAGTGGGCGCTGCTGATCAATGCATAAGCTCACCCTGCCACTAAAGACACAAGCAGTGAGGTATGGTGGTTCCCCCTCCTAGCATATCATGACACTGCCTGAAACACACCGTGCCCGTGGGAAGAGAGACTGTGGTGGATTGCTGAGTATCCTGGGCCCCATGTGAATGCTGCCGATTTATTCGACTCCCTGCTGCCGTCCCTGAGTGCAGATTACGGAGCGAAGACATTCTCTCTAAGGGAGCGACTCTCCTTCCATCCGCTCCCCCACCCCGGATTGGCGATCTCCACTGTGGCTGCCAGGAGCTTTCCTATCAAGGTTGTCTGGGTTTCTGGGTGCTTGCAGAGACTGGCTGCCTGTCCTGCCCCAGGTGCTGAGGACTGGTGCTGTGCACACTGTGATACTTTGGTCTATATTGGTGCTCCCTGGCCCTCGCTGACCCTGGGCTGTGAATCTTGAGAAACACCTGTCACAACATTGCTATTGGGCCTCATGAAATACCTCCCTTGCTGGAGATAGTGCCCCTTCATCGTACTTATTGCGGAGACCTGCCAGAATTGGAAGGGTGTCGGAGAGACACAGGACATGATCAGCAGACCTCTGTTTGGTACCTGGGCAGCGGGCAGGAGTGCCAATTTCCTTGTTTGCTTGAGACGGTCTTGACAGCGCTGGACTTGGGCTCTTGTGAACCATTTGCCTGTCCTGGTGGATTGGAGGTTGAGAAAATTACCCCTAGTAGCTAATTGCCACCATATGACAGGAAACACTGTTGGGTCTGGTTAACCGCTGCTGGTCTA
Source organism: Lissotriton helveticus (assembly GCF_964261635.1). Classification (NCBI taxonomy): domain Eukaryota; kingdom Metazoa; phylum Chordata; class Amphibia; order Caudata; family Salamandridae; genus Lissotriton; species Lissotriton helveticus. The sequence continues at coordinate 176,984,306 of NC_136065.1, forward strand.
GTGAACTTTGAGGTGACCAGAAGGAGATATCCAACAGGCGCAGGGCAATCCCTGACTTGCCCCTGGCAGGCAGTGGTGAGTACCAGAACAAATTCCTCTCTGGTCTTTACCAACACAGTGTTGTGTAGCTGGTCGCGGACTTCACATTCTGGACTACCATGACCGGTGGCAAAGTGCCCACTCCAACTACCAGACAAAGCTGGAAAAGTACACAGTGCCCAAGGACTCAGCGTCTGCGGCCAGGGCCCCTGAGACAAGGACCCATACAGACTCATCACCCCCTGAAGGAGAACCGCTTATGCTCCATGACATCATGGCAGCGATCAAGGGATCGTGCCTCCTTGGAATACAAAATCAACTCCATCAAAACAGAAGTTACGCTAGTCAGAGCAGAGCCACGCAACATGAGGGCTAGAATGACTGAGGTGGAGAACTGACCTGCCGTACTTCAGTCGGACAATAAAACATTGAAAACCCAAGTCAAGGCCCTATGTAGTAGTAGTCGTAGATATTTATTGAGCGCATATTTCACCCTTAGGTATCATAGTGCTTTGCCAAACACAGGAAACTAGAAAGGGTAAAAACGAAATTAATATAGCCATGTTTTTTGATTTTTCCAAAATGTGTTATGGTCAGTTTCCTGGCGAAGTCGTAGCAGCAATGAGTCCCATAGCTCCGGTGCAGTTTTGGAAAAAGACATATCCCCATTTTTTACAGTACGATCCTTGGGGATCGTTAAAAGATGTTTGTTAGATGAGCGGAGGGAGCGCCCTGATTGATATTTAACCAGTTTCTTTGCTAGATATACCGGTCGTTGTTCAAGGTCTTGTGAATCAAACAACATAGTTTAAAGGAGACCCTCTTTTTTATTGGTAGCCAGTGGAGGGTCTTCAGGCTAGGAGCTGATGCAGATCGGGAAGACAGATTCAGGACCAGTCTAGCCGCAGTATTTTGCAGCACTTGTAGTTTCAACAGGAGTCTTTCATTTATGGATGCAAACAGTGCGTTGCCATAATCCAATCGGTTGATGATTAGACTCTGCGCAAGGGGCATCCGAGAGCAGAGGGGAATCTATTTAAAGATTTTCCTAAGGGAGCACAATAATCCGTAGCTGGTATGGACCACGGAGTTGATGTGGTCCGTCATGGAGAGTTTATTGTCCATGATAACTCCCAGATTATGAACTGTTGTTTTGGGCGGAGGGCATGGTCCCAGTGAGGAAGGCCACCAATCCGTGGTCCATGTGTGTTGTGCGTCTCCAAGGAGCATAATTTCAGTTTTGCTCACGTTAAGGAGAAGGTGTTTAGTTGACATCCATTTGTTTACTGATGACATGCACTGTTCAAATCTGCATTGTGTGTCAGTAAGATCTGGATGGAGAGTGATCAACAATTGCTTGTCGTCGGCGTAGGAGACTGTATCAAAGCCATAGTCTCTGATAATTTTGGCCAGAGGTGACACATAAAGGTTGAAAAGTGTGTGACTTAAAATAGATCCCTGGGGAACTCCTTTATCAATAAATTGACTTTTGGAGAAGAAATCCCCTATTTGAACTTTTGTGGACCGTTCCGTCAAGCAGCTTTTAAGCAATTTCAGAGCCAGGCACTCAACACCAAGCTCTCATAGACGCTCCAGGAGGATGCCATGGGAGATGGTGTCAAAGACCGCCGTCAGGTCGAGCAAATTGAGGATGGCCGACTGTCTAGCATCAAGGGAAAGCCTGATGTTATCAATGATTTCAACCAGAGCTGTCTCAGTACTATGGTAAGACCGGAAGCCTCATTGGGATGAGTCCAGTAGGTTGTTGCTTTCCAGATATGTTGATAATTGATGGTTTACTGCCGCTTCCATTACTTTGCCAAGCAGGGGTAGGAGAGAGATAGGTCTGTAATTAGCGAGTTGTTTGGGGTCAGATGTTGTTTTTTATAGAATCGGCCTGATAATAGCATTCTATGTACTGTGACCCGGGCCTTGGGGGATCGGGTGGAAGATTTTGGGGGCCGCTCCCGGCGTAATAACATTCATAATATTGGAATCCTGGAACGATGAGAGGCACTGGCTGTGGATCCTTTTGCAGAGACTCTCATATTTAAAATGCTGCAACCCAGAGGCCTCTCAAATTATTTTCAGTTTAATGTGCCCATCAGGTTTCAGGCACCCCACCCAAAACAGGTGCACCACCTTGTCCCATTATAGCACACATTTTTAATTACCGGGATCTAGATGACATTTTGTAGACTCTACGTAGTGCTCGCCACTTACCTAGGAAAAGGCCACTGTCACCTTTTTTCCAGACTGCACCCTGAAGGTCCAGAAATTGAGATGCAGCTTTCGGGAAGTTAAGAAGGCTTTGAGACACTGCGAGGTGAAATAATCAATGATCTTCTCGGCCCGACTTAGAATAGTGGCAGATAAGAATACTGGATACTTTATTATCCCTGCCAAAGCAAGGGACTGACTGGTTAGCTGGGGAACGGTGTGGGACTTTGCATTGAGGCATAGATCAGGGCAGAGGCTGCACAATAATGACTCTACGTAGTGACAAGACAAACTTGGACCACTGCAGCAGCATCCCAATGCTCTGCATGGACAAGACTCTTAGGGGCATATTTACAAGCCCCTATCGCCAGCACTACGTCACTTTGTATGACATTGTGGTGGCGATAGGCGTTTCCCTTATTTACAAGGCAGCGTTAAGCCACTTAATGTGGCTTAACGCTGCCTTGTAAATAAGGCATCCTTTCATGCTATACTTAGTGTGATAGGGGTGGGCAATAGGTGTTTTGGTGGGTGTTCCACCGCAAAACCCATTGATTTTGACGCTGCCCCATATTTACTAGGGTGGCTTAAATATGGAGCAGTGCCAAAATTAAGATCAGGAAAAACCTGGTCTTTTCCTGGCGCAATGTGGAGAAATGTTTAATTTTTCATTTTTATTGCTATTTCCATGTGTGTTGCGTTGTGCAGCACACCTAGAAACAGCAAAAGGCCATAGGAACGCGAAACGCGTCGGCACACTGAAATTACTAAATCCAAACAGTTTGACATAGCAGAAAAGGAAGTTTATACCAACTTTATGCCTGTTATCTGATTTTGTTTTAGGATTAGTCTATGGACTTTTTTAAATACAGTGTATTGTCGTATATGTTTTATGTCACTTCTTTTTCTTAATCTTTCTCCCTTGTTTCTAATTGTTGATTTTTAAGTATGTTTGATTGGTAATGTATTTTATGGGATTGTGTAAAAATTTTCAAGTCATCTTTTTGTCGAAATCTGTTGGGCGATTTGACTTATTTATAACTATGTATCAGATTAGGCAAATGTCATAAAACGGTTTTAATTCATGATTTATATGTGTATGACATATTTCCCCCAAAATTATATTTTAATAAAGGATATATATATTATTTCACCATTTGAGTATTTGTGGCCCTGCTAATATAGATCTGTTGGGTTGCAAAATGTGTGGAGTATAAATGTTTGAGGTTTCAAAAAAGAGAATATAGGATTAAATCAACAAAGGGAACATTCATTCTTTAGCAGGAAGGTGTCCCTTTCTGCACATGAACAATCACAAAAAAAGAATGGTTTGCAACTTCTATGTGTGCTGCATTAAGCAGCACACATAGAAGCTACAAAACACTATTGCAGATTGTTTATGTGCAGGGAGGGACACTATGGTGCTAGGCTGTCTGCGTTGGTGCTAGGTGGCTAAATTAGTGCCAGTGCAGAGGGAAATGCAGAACTGCACTGTTTCCTTGTAAATACGGTGTAGCCTTGTGTTTCAGAAGTGACGGAGTGCAGCATTAAGACAAGGAGGTTAACATCGCGCTCCACCACTTCCATGTAAATATGCCCCTTAATCTACGGGGATCTGTATTTACACCACCTGTAGACATAGGAGAAGACCCTCTGATTGGCTTGTAGATCTTTGTATCTTTTGTCCCAGCTTCCTGCTGATGACCGCCCACGGGCCCATCACCTGGCTGCATCTGCTAAGAGTGCAGAGAACATATTGTAAGATGAGACATTCTTTTGGTAACATACTATATGGGGAACAGGGTGGCTGTTGGTTTGGTGTTGTATACAGTCACTCACAGTTAGTGTAATGTTATGGGGCGGCAGGTGCTCTGCAAAGCTGGGGGTACTGGAAAGTTCTAGGTCTGCTATGAAGGATAGCAGGGAGGGGGCTCATATTTGGATTTGTACTGTTGTTTTTGCAGTAATTGTGTTATGTCATTTAATTTCTGACTCACTGCTGCTGTGACATGATTTGTTTTCCCTGGAGAAACCCCCCCTGCATTCACCCCCGCTGCTGGGCAGTTCTGCCCTGTACTTCTGACCCGTACACTGATATGAATAACCCTATAGCGACAGCAACCACCAGATTGCTCTCCTGTAAGGTAAACAGCCTAGGGGATAGAATTAAGCATGGACTTGTTCTAAAATACATTTAGAGACATTCCCCAGATGTCATCCTCCTTCAGGAGACACATCTCAAGGGGAAACATATTACGCCTTGGGCTACAAATTGGTTGCCCACATGGACTAAACAACTGGGTCTGGAGAGATGGGCATCCTAACACACAACACATTACCACTAACAATTCAACACAAATGGCCCGATACTCAGGACAGGTACGTGGCACTTTCTGGGCTATGGGGACATGAACCGATTAACATATTCTCAGTGCATGCCCCTCCACGCCTACTTGAAGCTCTATTCTCTGATTTCCCTGCTTTGCTTCTCCACCTTCTGGAAGGTATTTTGCTTATAGGTGGTGACTTCAATATTGCCTTTAACATTGAAACAGACTGCTTACCGCCTAGACTGATGACAGCTCCTGTCACCCTTCAGCTGACTTCTTGACGATTGTTGTCTTTGTTGACATTTGGTTCGCCCACAACCAGATGACACAGCAATACAGAGATCACTCAGAGGCAGTCGATAGTCTTTCCTTTATTGATTATATCATTACATTGGCATGATACGCCCCCCATTTTCACGATGTCAGACACCTGGCTAGAGGCATCTCAGACTGTTAACTGCTCTGGGAAACTATGTCCTTACCCCTACACACACCCGTCGTGCAATAACACTTATTCCTTGGTAAGTCAAAGTGCCACACATATAGGAGGGATTCTGAGAGGCCACGCAGCATTACTTTGTCAATAATGAGCACACTGTGGTCTCCGCACAACCCCTCGGGGAAGCCTACAAGAATGTCATAAAGGGACAGGTCCTTTCGCTCGTCACTGGATACAAAAAAGATAAAAGGGCACAGATGGAAATACTAGAATGCAACATTTAGACAATTTATACAAATTAGAATCCAAACTAGTTACTCAACCAAAGCAAGACAACTGTCACATGCTGAGTCTAAAATTAAAGGAATATAGGCACATGGCATCCAATGCAGCTAGGATTAGAATACGGGCTTCTCAGCATCAGTTTATGAGGTCGGTGATAGAGAATGACTAGATAAGTGTGAGAGAGTGAATCGCTGAGTGCTGGAATTACAAACACGTACTGGGGAGCGAGTGAGAGAGAAACAGGAGGTGGCTAAGACTTTCTCCACATATTACACTCACCTGTACTCACCTTGCTTCACCGCTGCAGTGGATGCATCTCACAAACTGTTAGCCGATATACGGTTCCCATGTCTGTCAGAGGCAGATAAGGCACTCTTGGAAGAGGTGATAACTGCAGCAGAAATAATGAGGGCAAACAGAAAGTTAAATTATGGCAAAGTGTTAGGACCTAATGGGATCTCCATTGAACTCCACAAATTAATAGCCACCAAACTTGCCCCTTGCCTGTTTTGTATGTTCCTGTAAAGTCAAGACCTAGGCTTCCTCACCTAAAGATTAGTGACCGGCCAACTTTGCAGAAAATCATAAAGAGGGAAAGCCGCCTGAGGGCTGAGCCTCCTGTAGGCCAATTTCTTTGTTCAATACCGAGGTTAAAATCTTAGCTAAATTACAGGCCTCTTGTTTAATAAATGCCATTACTACCCTTATCCATCCCTATCAATCCTGGCTTTATGCCGGGGCGAAACACTACTCATAACCACCTCTGCCTCCAAGGTTTCCTAGGTTGCATCGTAGACATCTAGGAGAGCACCCTGGTCCTCTCACTAGAAGACAAAATGGCCTTTGACACGATTGAATGGCCTTACATGTCCAAAGTGCTCCACAGGATGGGCTTTGGCCCTCGGTATGTGGGCTGACTCTGGCTCCTCTTCACGGATCCATTAGCCCAAGTGACAGTCAATGAAAGTGTGTCTTCTTCCTTTTGACTTCAACGAGGCACCCAACAGGGTCTTCCACTGTTGCTTTTAATATATGAGTTTATTTTGGAGATTCTGGCAGCCTGAGTTAGGCAAGACCCCCTCGTAGAGGGTCTGTAGTGGGCAGGTGACTGGGAAGATAAGATCTCCCTTTATGCGGATGACATCCTTCTTTATGTCACCAATCCAACCTATACACTTGATAGGATTATACATACCCTCACCTTGTTTGGTAATTACTCAGGATACACCATCAACTGGAGAAAGTCATTAATATACATACTTCATGGTAAGACACATCGCCTACTCCATGATTTTGAGGTCAGGGTAGTCTGTGACAAATTCCCCTACCTCTACATTTATGTGACTGCTGAACCCAATCTGTTGTATGTCAACAACCTTATACCTCCATATACATGCCTAAAGCACAATGTCCAACATTGGAGGGTGCTGCCCCTGTCACTATCTGGCAGTGTGGCTCTTTTCAAAATGATGGCATTACCCTGCTTTCTTTATATATTGTGCAACACCCCTTATCCAGTCCCAGCCCCCTACTTCAAAGAGATTGAAGGCAAAGTCTGCACATTGCTTTGGAATGGTGCCCCTACATGGATTGCCATCCATAGGGGCATCACTCTTCTGGATATCCCAAAATATTACTGGGCTGCACAATTGACAGCAGCCTTAACTGGATGCATTTCCAATCACCGAACAGGCATACCTTATGGACATATCAGTAATGCATCCAGGGCTCTATCTTAGGGTCATGTATGGGGGATGATTTCATATGACATTTAAGGGGCCCTCGGCAGTGATGCTGAACATTTGGCACACAACTCTCTGAACACTCGGATGGAGAGACAAAAAACGCAGGCTACCCCACTTTGGGATTCTGCCAGTTTGGTACTTTGGGAACACACCCTGCCTTTGATAAATGGGATCTCATTGGTTTACCATAGGTGGGTGACTTTTGGCTACATGGGGATGTTGCCCCTTTTACAGTGGTGCAAAAAGAACAAGAACTGATACCCACTGAAACGTCATCGCTACATACAGATATGACACACAGTACAGAGGGCTCTGCCACTGGGCACAATACTCCCTATGGACTCCCAACTAAAAGACAGGCTATTTGATACCTATATGCCCCTTAACACAATCTTGCTCACTTACCAGAAAAAAGTCAATAATATGCCTGATCCTCTGCTGCATCTGAGGGCACAATGAGAAAAGATCTAGAGACTCTTGAAGATGGCGAATGGCTGGAGGCCTTAACCTACCCCAGAGAGGTAGCCATCTCATACAGATTTTGCTTAATACAACTTCAAATTGTACACAGGTCCTACTATTCTTAGCTATAAATAGTCAAAATGGGCAGGGCCAAGGATGCGCAATGTCATAGACAATGTGGACAAGTAGGCACATTTTTTCATATCGTATGGAACTGCCCTGCAATGCATACCTATTGGATAGCTGTGATTGACTGTAAGTACTGTGTTTGTGGCTGTGCCCTGGAGCCTACTGCCAAATGGTGCCTTCTTAATATTTGGGACACGTCGGACTTAACCTGTAGGGAAGGAATCTGGCTTACACTTGGACTGATGGTGGGTGGCAAAATGCAACATTGCACATTTATGGGGGGGGGGGATGGAGCAGCTATCAAATTCCAGAGACTGGAAAACGGATATGGATTGGTGCATGATAGGAGAAAATGTGGAGTCTAAAGGGAGGGGATGCCCTAAAAAAACAAGTGAAAGTATGGGGAATGTGGAACAAATACAGGGGAAACCTATGTACACCTGTAATGGCGACGCACACTGATTTTCTAACTGGTGAAAAACCCATTTCAACTGTAGGTGCCGGGTAGGTGGGGGAGGGTCATTATAAGATGGTGGGATAGATCACTGTACCTACTCACTCATGTCATTATACAGCAGTGTTTTATTTCTTTTGTTTTTCATAGACTTTGTTGTTTTTATGCATACAACAATAAACAGAATTGTATTTAAAAAAACACATTGGTTTCCAAGTGACAGATTTCACCATCTAAAGCAGTTAATTCAGTACAGATCAACTGATCTGCACCCACTGACTGACTGAGGAAATGCCCCCTTACTACAGCCTTAAAGGTGTCCAATGTAACTTTCATATGGGAGGCAGTTTGAGCTTTCGCATCTAAGTATTCCACAATCTGGTCTCTCAGGGCGTCACTAAAGGTGGGTTCACATAAATAATTGGGCAAGAGCCTCCTGGTGGGGATTGACAACATATGCCCTCCCCAGTGAAGCCCAACTAAGAGGAAGTTATGGTCTAACTGTGTGCGGCCTACATACTCAGTGTGCGCAACCCAGTTGATGAGTTCTGCTCAGGCCAACATTTTGTCTAACCACACTTGCAGGTCATACTTTGCCGAAAATAAGGAGAATTCTCAACGTACCTGGTTTAGTTCACATCAGACGTCGTGGAGGGCCCAGTGCCCTACCCACTCTCTGTAACCTTGTGCAACCCTCGTCACTGGCGAGCCAATTAGTGGGGGTGTTGAATGGTAAAGGAGAACTTGCTAAATGCAGTTATAGTTGCCTCCCAGGAGTAGCAAGATGGCAGGGTCTAATGCAAGTATCCGGGAGAGCTCAGAGAAATATTGCAATTGAGCTATATTTGGAGCCTATACACAGTCAATGCAAATGTGAAGGCCACTTAGACAGCCCAATATGAACGTATATCAGCCCCCGCATCAATATGTGTTTCAGTGATTTTCATGTGGTTCCTGACCTGACCCTTATCAACATCCTTTGGGAAAAAGCAGAGTAGTCCATGGCATATGCATACCCCCTCCAGCGTCTTAGCAATCTAGACTATGGGAATGCTCTGTATTTGGGTGCCCCCATCTCAGCAGTCACCAAATTCTAATCAGTGCAAAACAGCGCCGCCAGAATCCTGATGGGAACCACCAATAGACTATCAGCTAGACCTGCTCTTCGTTCCCTCCATTGGCTCCCGGTTCAGGAACGGAATAGATTTAAGGCCTTGCGCTTAGTGCATCTGGCAATGCAGGGACGTGGTCCACCCATTAACTCCACCATGATACGTCCATATAAAGCCCAGAGGAACCTCCGATCAGGTGATCTGTATCTAGCAGAGATCCCCAGGATCAAGAGGTCTAGAAGCGGTGGTAGGCTTTTTTAATATAATGCCTCCAGACTCTGGAACTCCTTGCCTCTACACCTTTGCACAGTCCATACCACCTGGCTTTCTGGAAGCAATACCAGACCTTGCTCTTCCCTTAGCCCCTCTGGTCTCCCCGTGTCAGTCACTAGCGCTGGGATGCTTCTGGGTAGCCATGAGCTCTACAAATGCCTTTCCATTCCATTCCATTCCATAACTCAGAGTCAGCCAGTGGGTCTCATAGAGGAGGGCCACATCCACCCCTCCAGGCTTTAAGAAGGACAGGATCTTGTATCTCTTGTCCAAAGAGCTCATTTCACGTACACTCCGAGTCAGGAAGGAAATTGCTTCACTTTCTTCATCATAATGTTGGTGTCAGGTGTACCCCACCAGGTACCCCCTCCCACCTAACCCCCTTTATCCCCTTTAGGGAGGGCAGACCCAGAGAGGACATCACAAAAACAGAACACCCAAATAACCCAACTCCTTAATCCTAGACCAGAGCAGCAACTGCCCTCGAGTCAAAACTAGAAACAAAAAATAACTGTAGAAGCCAAATCCCCAATACCAGTGTTTCGTGTGAGGATTTTTCATGAGGTTTGACTGCTGCAGCAGCCATTTCGGAGCCCTCTCCGCCTCCATTTACCCCAGAGCAGAATGATTAAGGATCAAACTTGCCGTAGCTAGGCAGTTAAAAGATGAGTTAGATGTACGGGAACATCCAAAGGGAGGCGGTTGATCACCAAGCGCAGGCAAAGTATCTCACAGCAGAAAGGAGGGGGGGGCAGCTCCCTGCTGCTTGGAAGCCTAGGTGCAGTAGTCAGATAAGCATTAAGCCCCCAGTTCAAAGTTCATCCATAAACCTGGGGGTTATAGATGACCTGGATGTCAGATCCTCAGGTAGTGCATCAGAGTTCAAACTCTCAGAGGAAGTTGGAGATTGGTGCGGCCCACAAGAGCTCTACAGCATTGCTCTCAGAGAGGCTGCTGTATTCAATGCCACTGCCCTCTCCTTCTCCATGCCCCCTTGTTGGGCGCACTCCGCCAGCATCTTCTCCCTGTCCTTATGCAGTTGGGGGCTTTGCCTCCCCCCCAAGATCCCCTTATGTCTCTAACCAGTCACATGCAGCAGGTGGTTCATCAAAGAAGATAGAACCGAAACTGGCCCTGTCAAAGTGCTCGGCCGGCCACCGAAGGGGTTGGGGGTGTGGCTGAGCTATTTACCAAGGCCGGTTTCAGCAGATTTTGTTACAGGGACCGATTTTGCAGCAATGCTGCATAAACGTCCCTGTAACAAAAAGAGCCCCCAGGGGCCCAAAACCGGCCCCGCCCTGGTGGCCACCGGGGAAATGCCCAGTGCTCGCTATGGCCAGTCCGGCCCTGTTGGTCAGTCAGCACTCTAGGTAGGTCACCATGTCTGCCCTCTCTGCCCTTTCAGGGAGTTCAATGACACATATATTTTTTCGACAGCTTCACCCCTCAGCGTCTTCGGCCCACCAATCCAGCAGGGCCACACGATGATACAAGTCAGCTACTTAGGCCTGCAGTCCTCAGACAACAGGTCCCACCTCCTCGAGCATGTCCGTTTTGTGCTTCACCCTGTCCACCAGTTTGCAGTGGTCATCGCAGAGTATCCCAAGGGCCACTGATACCTTGTCTATCTTGCTCTCCAAGAATTAATAAGTATTAACCACAATAAGTATTAGGCCCAACTTATCCGTGATGTTGGGGGGCCTCGTCTTTGCGTCCTGGGACTCACCTGGGGACTTTTGGCTGTCCCCCACTAGGGTGTCTTGATGGACTTGAAGTGGCCCCTGACACCTGCCAAGCCAGTGTCAGTGTGTTACGCCTCTGCCAGTCAAATATTGATCAATGCGGGGCCTCCAAGGCAGGGCTCAGATGGAAAGGAAGGAGGGCCAATCTTAAATAGCAGCAACTCTGCAAGTGTCAGCTTGGGATCCGAGATTCCAGCACCCCAGTCAGTTATTCTATACATAATCCAGTTCAGGAAGGTGTGGGGTCCTGGAGAGATGCAGGGTTGTCCTTCCCTTCCTGCAATAGGAGTTGTACATCACCAAAGTTGACCACACGCTGTGCAGAGGATCTCCAACCAGTCTGGCCTTGAGACCCCTTCGTCAGTGGTCTTCCCAGTAGTCCAGGGTAGCTGGGCTGCTAAAAAGTCACAGCCAGGCTTTACCCAGACCACTAATCTCTAGTAGCATATCCCTTATACTCAGCACAGGCAAGTTTTACAGAAATACCTTCCTACGTGCCAAGGCTGCCGCCGTCCCCCTGGGCCGGGCCCAAAGCACCTACAGTGCTGGTTGCAGGCTTCCTCACTAAATCATGGCAGGTCGAAGCGAGAAGAAGGCCAGGCCACCTTGCTCAATCGCTGCTGCCCCCTGGGTCTGGCCATGCTGATGTTACCACACTGGTACTGGAGGTTGACTCAGGCCTGAGCAGTCCGCTGTTCAGAAGGGAGCTGCAATAGGGCTCGTTAGAGGCACCTGGGCCCGCACACTTCCATCTTGTGCACCGTAGCACTGCCGGGATCTGTGCTGGCATTGTCACTCAGATCCTAGCCCACCGTGCCCCTCTGAGCATGCCCCTTAACTCCTGAGAGGTCGTTCTGCCCCTGCAGGTATACAGGGTAGCTCCAGACACCGCTATTGTGGGGGTAGCAGAGGCGGGTGATGGAGCTCCTCTAATTTGAAACCATCTTAGCTTCCGGCAAGCCATGCCTCCCCCCACAGGGGTCCAATGTTAATGGAAATGGTTGACTAGCATGCCAGGACTCATGAACGCCTTAGCATGCATGTGGGTGATTGCTCCAGAATAATCTATGTTGTGACCAGAGATACTGGGGTAACCCCCTATGCCAGGAGGGGCTGACGGTACTATGTTGCCAAAGATTTTGGGCCGTTGCCAGAGACAAGAGTGAGGCTGTGATCAGCCGGTGTAGCCCTCATAAAACAATCTGCCATGACTGACCCCGAAGACCAGGAGGATGCAGAGAAGGATGTCGCACTCTCACTGTGGTCCAGTCAGTATTAAATACCCCCCTCACTGGGGAAAAATTTACTTACATGAGCTGGAAGCTGCTCTGATCACTAGAGACAACCAGCAGTGCTGCTAATAAGAGGAAGCCTATGCCTGGTGGGTGCTGCTGCATGTACCATGAGCAGCCTGACTTCTCCAAACAGGATCAGAACTCAGAGCAGCCACTGCAACACTGAATGCTTCCATGCTGAAGAAGTGGGTAAGACTCAGACTGGACCTGTTGGCACTCCAGTGGATTTGCTGTGCAAGGTGCTGCGGCACCATAGCCACTTTTGACTAATTCCTAAGAGTCAAAGGGGAACTCCTGAGTATGGCTACTAGTACACATTCCCTGGATGTGGCCACTGATAAATGAGGAATAACCCCAACCACATTACGAAGAAGAGGGCAGGACAGGGATTTCTCTGAAACCCCCCTACTTCCAGGGTATTGTGTTATTGCTTACGGAAGTCCTTATCCTTTGCATGTGTACAGTTAGAAATAAAATACTTTGTTTTTTTTTATAAAAGCAAATATTTGACTGGACATTGGTTAATTAACAACACTGTTCATCATCAAATAGCTTTATTTCAATTCAAAGAGCCATAAAAGTACATACTAGCACATTTGATTACAAGCGCAATAGAGATATAAAATGAATAAAATAAGAACATGATAAAAATGCAAGATTCAATAAATACAATAAAAATTCACAAAAATCATAGTCTGGTGAGCCTGCGATAAATCATGTGTAGTATCCCTTGGTCTTGAAGGATCCAACCTCAGGGAATTTCAAAGTTCAGTTAAAATGCATCAGCTATGTATAAAGAAAAATAGTTGAAATTGTGTTATTTATGCATGTTATAAGTTGTGGCAAGATACCCTCCTACTGATTCACTAATGGAAAAAGACGTCTAACCGAGGCCTAAAACATGGCTCTGCCGGGGGACCACTACGGTGTACAAACAGCTAGTAAGTAAGCGGGTTAAGGGTTCTCACAGGGCCCTAACTAAAGTAGAAGGTGCACAAAGCATATAGACAGTGTGCTCCAAGTCAGAATAAATGTTTATGAAGCACTATCCTAAAGAGTACTTGGCCCAACAGCCTTTTTTCTAATGTACCACATTGCACATAGGAAATTGGAATCAGAATATATGAAACTGGACCTGGTATATGGCTTGCAGATTCTTAAAGCCAAGTGGCAATCCTCAAAACTAAAAGAGTCGGCAAAGAGGGACTCTCCAGCATGAGCACTGATTTGCGTAGACAGGGCATAAGAACAAAATGTGTTCTTCATTTTCAGCTCACAGCCAGCCCATAGGGCATAGTTTGTTGAGGGTGTCATTGCTTTTGCTCCACGTGCTGGTGAAGGCAGTCAGCGGCAGGACCCCAAGCCTGAACTTGATGAACCGGGATCTCACCGATGGAGCAGTCACATAGTCTATGTTTTCGTCTAGGGGAAAATTGCACTTAGCAGATAAAAAAAAGACGCAGGCAAACTACTAGAGAGTGCAGTCGAAATTCTGCGGCAAAAACAGTGTTCCAATAGCTAGATTTAACAGATTCCCTGGCATTTTTAAGAATGGTGGAAGGATTAAGCCAATATTCCATCAGGCCAAACTTAAACAGCCAGGTTTTCAAACAGCATATCCAGGGACTCATAAGTGCCAGGCGGTCATCAAGTATCTCCCTGACACAGTTGCTATACAGGGCCAGTTCTTCTCTGGACTAGTGTCTGGTCCAGTATAGGATAGGTTTTAGGTGGGCTCTGTCAGAGATACACCTGAGATTTAGATGAAGCCTCAGGGGCATTAGAGAGGTACTTTTTGGCAACCCCAGGAGGGACTAAATAAAGGATTTTTCTCCTGTACCTAATGGGTCAAGTTTTCAAAAGCCCCAAGGATCATCTACATATAGCACTCCCCCATAGGTTTGGGCTTTGTAGATCTCTACTGCTGGCGATATAAAGAGCAGGTGCAGCACTTTAGACCCTACCATCTTTGGGGAGTCAATCTGCCAATCCATAAGGTAGGGAATACACCCTTCGATATATAAAAGGAATAGGGTGGGTGCCCATGCACACCCATGGCAGACACCTTGCTGAATGGGGATGTCATTGCTAGTTTCCCTACCTGTGCCCCATCTGACCCTAGCAAAGTTCCCAGTATAAAATTGTTGGACCAGGAATAGTACACCCTGGGGCTCCCCAATCTTCCCAAGGACCTCCCACAGTTTACTCCTAAGGACAAAGTCAGATGCAGCTCGCAGATCAACAAAAGCTACAAATAGCAACCCCTGTTCAAAGTCAACCAACTTCCACTTAACCATCAGAAAGCGAAGGACCACTGGACTTGAACCTGGCCTGGAGGTGCGATAGAGCGTTATTTGGCTGCATTCAGTTTCATAGCTTGATAAGAACTTGTTTGCTATAGATGGTTTTTAGATTATCTATAAGGCTAATGGGATGATAGTTCCTTGGATCTTGCCTATTCCGCTTCTTAAAAATAGGTATAATTACCGCCCCTCTCCAAGAACCTGCTAAGGGGCCACCTGCCGAACTTGCATTAGAAAATAAGTTAATATATGGAGTCCATACTAAAGGTTTAGACCGGAACAAATCAGCAGGGAATCTGTTGAGCCCCGGGGATTTTCCCACCTTCTTTACTGATAGTGCAGTAAGGGTTTCCTCCAGAGAAAAGGCAACTGTATCTCCATCCTTCCCCAGGAGAGAGCTGTAAGGTCAGAGACACTTACTGGAAGTACAGAGTCAGCATAGAGGACAATAAAGTAAACAACTCACTCCACCTCAGAAACATGGCACTCGGGCAAACATGTTCCCGAGATCACCTGTGCATTATCAAATGCCTGAACAGCCTACTGTCCATCGCTCTCGCTGCTTTCAGCATATCCTCCCAAATTCTAGCTTCCCAGTTGGCCTTATTCACTTTAAAAGCCGCAGCATGACCTTTCTTGCAGAGGTGATATCAGGCCTTATAACATATTTTAGGGCCCTTAGCAAGCTAGATTTTGCCACTCCACAGTAGTGATCAAACCAAACCAATCATTAGACTTAGAGTTATTTTTTGGTGGGGATTGATCTCCTTTTCAAAAAGGGTTAGGACGGCGTCCAGTGGTACTCGATTTGTGCTGCCAAGACTTCTCAAATTCTTGAGTAGATCTCTGCCTGGATGTTTTGTACCTTTCCCATCTCAAATTGAGCTTGTCTTTAGTTAGGGCTGTTTCGATAGCAGTCAACATTGTAGGTTGAGAAAGATCATTTATTTGAAACTTATTAAGGTAAGTGAGAGTGGAAAATGATTACTTTCCTGGCGAAGGCTGACCTCTATATCTGTCATTACGATACAGCCCCTGACATCCAGTAAGACATACTCAATGTTACTTCTATAGTTCCCCCTCCTGATGTCGGATTGGTCCCTAAATCTGATGGTAAGCGCCCATTACACGCTCTTATGCTGTGAGCCATAATTATATCTACTATCTGGAGGGCTGCTGTGCTTATCGTCATGTATTTCATAGATCCAGAATAGGCTGGAATCCCTCAGGATTCATCTTCTTCCTTAAGCAACTCTAGATGCAGGGATAGGGCTCAAAGCAATTTTTAAAATCACCTGCGATAATTAGGAGATAGGCTGATCAATGGATTTCTAGGAATGTAGATAGAAGTTTGAGGGTTTGGGAGGTTTTACTAAAAGGGGTTGATCTATTATAAACATTCACCAGAAGATAAGGGATCCCATATCTAGGTGTTAACTTGAGTGCAAGAAGATCTAAGCAATTGGTACCAATTACCTTGATGGAGCAGTCAAGAGATGTTTTAAGCATATCCTTCCGATGGCTGACCAGCTGATGTAGTGATAGCTTCAATGCAGTATGACTTATTGCCCTGCTTATGGACCATGTCTAGCACCAAGGTCTCTTGGAAGAGACAAATTTGAAATTTGTTGATATAATCTCCCCACTCGGGATCAAGCAGCTTGGATTTTACCCCCACTATGTTCGAACTAAGACAATGTATGCTAGGTGGTGATTACTGCAGCAGGGGGTTTGGACTTTGGATGGGAACCAGACATGCCAGGGAAGTTTTATGGACCTCGAATGTAGAAGGATGGAACAAAATACTGTCGCTGTCAAAAGGCAAGGAGTGCACTCGCCAGCCCTAGTACGAGTCTGTGTGCCATTGTCGGGGACTGTAGAAATCCTGGCAACTGCATGGTAGGAGACAGAGTTATATAGTTAATTGATCTCTGTCAGATCGCTACCACTAGCATGGGAATGATTTGGGAGTGGTCTACAGAAGGAAATGGTGTCGGATCATTGGTGTGTGTTGCCCCAACTCTCTAGCTCTCCAGGCGGTGGGGTGCACAAATCAAGTGAAATCAACCCCTCCACTAGTACTTGTGCTACAAGCTTGATCTCAATGGAATCCCACTATTCCTCCTGCGAGGAGAGCTGCACTACATGGACAATGTCAGAGTGGATAATCGAAAAACACTGTCTGAAGTCTCTTATCCAATGCAGGATCTTGTTCTTTAGTGAGATGCTATCCTCAAGGGTGCCTGACCTCAATTTGGGAACTTTTATCATGAATATGGTCTGTGCCACCAAGGAATGCAGAATGTGAGTACCACTCTTGCACAAAAGGCCTTTACAGAACTTTCACTAGTTGATTAGAGCATTTCCTCGCTGGATGACAGAATGTTGTAGGGGTCCTGGGTGATTGAAAGGGATAGAGGTTAAACCCCTGCATACGGGTGGAACCCTAGATGGGTGCTTGAGAGAATGCTAGAATGGAGGCATTGGCGGACTGGAGGAGGATGTGCATAATCAAAGATTACAGCGTCATTGGTTGGCCTATTGAAGGGAACTGTCTGCAGGCCGGTGACGTCCCTGGTGCATGTTGCAGTAGAGGACAAAGGCCCCACTAAGCAGGCAGGCGTGGCAGATGGAAGGTGATTTTTAGAACCCAATACTTCGGCAAGGGAGGTCTTGATGTCGCAAATCACACATTTTAGATCCTTAAGTTTGTCTCTCAGTAGGTTGAATGGGCAGAGGGCTTCCTAAATTGTGGCTGGGCTATGATCTAATGAGGAAGCCCGAAACCGGTCCTAGAATGCTGGTTTCCAGCCCAGCGAGGATCTGGCCTGGCAGTTCGTGGTGGACTCTTCCCATTGGGTGCAGGGTCAAGACTGATTTGCATACGGCTGGATCCAAAATGGAATTGCATGGTGAGCAAAATACAATGGATTTAGGCCTAGATCTCTGTACTGGGGTGAATGTATGACATCAGCTGCATTCTGTCCATTAATTGTTCTTTTTGCATTTGTCACCCCGATTGGGACGAGTATGCCCAGACGTGGGTCCTGTGCTCTCCATGCCACTGGAGTCAAGCAATCCTGGCTGATGAGGGCTCAAAGCCCGAAACCGGTCCTAGGATTCTTGTTTCCAGCCCAGGGAATATCTGGCCTAGCAGTTCCGGGTGGACTGTTCCCATTAGGCGCAGGGTCAGACTGATTTGTATATGGCCATGTCTGAACTGGGGTGGTGGAGTGAGCCAAAGAATGTTGATGGATTAAACCTAGATCAGTTGACTGGGGGTGAGTGTTTGATTTGCTCAAACGCTCCGTCCATCATCCCCTTTGTTATCATTTTGTTCGCCCTAAGTTGGCAGGGTATGCTCAGACATGAGTCCCTTGCTCACTTTGCCACTGGAAGTAGCCTGGTTGATGTCGGCTGTAATGCCAGAAACCGGTCCCAGGATGCTTGTTTCCGGTCCAGGGAAGACATGGCTTTGGCAGTTTGGGCTGGACTGTTTCCATGAGGCACAGGGTCAGACTGATTTGCATATGGCCATGTCTGAACTGGGGTGGCGGAGTGAGCTAAAGAATGGTGATGGATTAAACCCAGATCAGTTGACTGAGGGTGAGTGTTTGATTTGCTCAAACGCTCCGTCCATCATCCCCTTTTGTATCACATGGATAATATAGCATTCATAGCCCCTTGGACTGAGTACCATCAGATAAGGAACACAGTTAGGATGACTCTTTCTTTGATGCCACACAAAGCACGAAATGAAAAATATTTGCATGTTAGTTCCTGTGTATAAGAAAAAGGTGCACCAGAATGGACTAAAAAGTCAATAGCATCCCTCATTACTCTGATGATTGTAAAGATACTTTCAGCATACTATCTACAAGTGGCAAGGATCTCTTACAGAGAATCACTTAAGCTCAGGTATCAATTTTGACAGGTCATTACACAACTTTTTCATATATGTAGCTGAATCACTGCAAATACAAACAATATCACTCCAATCGTTGTTGAACTTGGAAAGAACGTTTTTTGCAAAGCATTCCAAGTAACACTGCATTCCATGTTTTCCAAAAGTCTGGTGTCATGTTTTCACCACTATCCTAGATGCTTGGTGATAGCGCTCTTTTTACATATTCTTGTCACTATACCTTGCATTGAATGTTTTATAGCCTGAGGAGTTGGCAATTCACATACTATCAATACTGACCCACTAGAAACTGGGGGCTGATGTATTAAGGGTTTTTACCCATTCTCTGTGGGTAAATGTGATAACACATATTAGGAAAGATTCTTATGGAACCAACCATGTTACCTATCAGTGAAAGAATCAAACACAGCCAAAATATCAAATATGATTTTGATATTTCCTGATTCCCTACAGTTTATAAAATAATTAAACAAGACCTAAAACATGCTTCTAAACCCTGTATCTTTAGACCAAAGATCACAAAACTGAAAAAAAGAAAAAGGAAGAAGAAACAATATTTTAGTGGCATCCCTAAACTTCAAAACTCAAGCAGAATAATATTAGCTCAGTCTTTCTTATAGCTAGCTTGTATAGCAAAGTTACATTGTATAGACCCCTTCAGAAAGAAACAAAATGACTCTTTCACTCTCTTTTTCCTTTCTTTCAATGGCATTTAGTTTGTGGTTGTGCAGGTGTTTTTTCAGTGTTTATATGTTTTCACTGGTGAGGGCTATTTCTCTTTCAGTGGGGTTTATCAGTTATTATAGGTTTAAACCTAAAACCCCACAGCCTACATATGATCTAATGAGGGTCTATCACTGAGGGGGTGGCGGGAGGCGCTTAGCTCTGAGACTGCTCAGTTACAAGGTTCACCAGCTGAAGAACTTTGAACCTATTTGAGCACTCAGCATTAAGGTAAAATTGCCCAGTCCCACCCTCCACACCCTTATGAGGTTTAGGATTTGTCTGCAGTATGGGTGGCAGATGCAGGATCAGGGGCAGGAGGGGGGTTTCAGTTCAACATGAGCAGGGTGGACTCAGGGTTTATTTTCTAGCAATGCCAGCCACCTTCTTCCACTTTGGAGTATTGCATTTGTTACAGGTATTGGTTTTCAGCATACTTTTGACCTCTTCAACTAGAGAGTCAATATCTGTCGTAACACAGTTCGTAGCCATGTGGATGGGTTACGTAGGGTGGTTCTGATGAGCCATACTGCCCGAGGAACTAATTGCTGCTTTCCTTTTCCCCATAGTGAGCTAGACACACATGGCATAGCAAGAAAATAATGTGCAAAACTAGCATTTAAACCACTGCCTGGCAAATAAAGAGCACATATGACAGGTACATTACCTAAGACAGCCAATGATGATGATGATTGGTGGCGTATGGAGCCATTTGGATGCATGTCAAAGGGGGTGGCCCTGTCCTGCTTTATCCTGGCTTTGACAAGGGAGCATTTGACTACTCCTCCATAGCTACCACTGAGATTCAAGTGCAGAAGGGGTACTGGGCCTAGTTGCTCAGCATACATACTAGGACAGACACCTGGACATCAGGATCAAAGGGCCTCAACCAGCACGTTTGGGTCCAATATCTCCTGTGTGCCCTGTGGCCCTCTGAGAGATATTGTGACAACGAAGTAAGCTACTTATGAGTGGGCAGTTTTTGTGGAGTGACGAGAAACTGAATTGAAAAGGATTTGTCAGGAATGTAAGGAGGTAACCAACAGAGTAAAGTGGTCAAAAACAATGTCTGAGAGTAGATCAGAAGTCCAGGAATAGAAGGAGGAGGATGCAGATAGACTTCTTACTATTATGACAAGAGATGTTTTGATGGTGATGATCTTTAAGGTGATACAATACATATTTGGCACTGAGAGATATTTGACACTTATTCATAGTAGGGGCAAGTCACTGCAGGAAGTCTTACAGAGAAATTGCAATGTTACCAAAGTCAGAATACATCTGATGTCACCTTGCAACTGTAATGAGAAAAAACCCCTCTAACCATAGACGTGTAACCATTTATGAAATTCAAGTAGTCACATCACAATGGAGTGCATGCTTTGCAATGGCACACAGGGTGGAATTCCAGTATATTGTATTTAAAATATATCCTCTGACATAAATATTGTGCTCCTAATATTGTTTACAAAATATCTCCATTTCGATTTAATAATGGAAAATCTATACCCAATCTGTTGATATTACTATAAATAATATTTTAGACTCAATATTTAGGATGTTTCAAACTACAATAGTCTGGCATGCATCACAAACAGGGAGTGCTTGCCTTTCCCTGAATTTCAGATGAGAGATGATGCTCAAATGCCCTTCTTCTATGGCAATAGGAGTGCAATAAACGCATACAATCTTCCGGCAACACACAGACCAGTGTGCTATCTTTAATCTTGCTTTTTCTCCCACCCTATGCCTATAATGTGTGTGATAGTAATAGACAGACAACTGGTGCTGCAGAAAAACAAGGCAGTGCTGGTGCTGTGCAGTATTTAGTAGCGCACAGAATGTGTTGGGCCCCTGTGCTCCAGATTTCAGAAAAGAAACTGTGTTTACACATGAACACAAAGCAACAGCTTGTTGTGTTTTTGAGCAAGGTGTTTGCTTTCTTACTGCATTATGTTGTATTACATTAAAGTCTGCAGTGTCTTTATTTAAAAGGGTGCTTCATTTTCATTACTGTTTAATTTTGCTCCTCCATTCACAACAGTAGGGCCATAGACCCTAATAAGTCGCCCTTGGCATGGGGTCAGAGCTCTAGGGGCATATTGTCAAGGGGATTTCTCCACCAGAATTTCAATTTAGCAGCGTTCTGGATGGTTCTCTGCTCTTCTCCATATTTAAAAAGCAGCAATGCCGCCTTGCAAATAAGGCCCCTTTACACTCATCACTTACCGTGAAAGGGGCATGAAATGGGCGTTCCCATTGCTTTTGACACTGCAAGTAGGTTTAAAACGGAAGCAGCACCAAAAACAAACGTCATTAAAGAGCAGGAGGTAAAATGGCCCAACGAGGATAAATACTTTTATTTCTCCTCGTTTTTCTTTCTATGTGTGTGGCATTCTGCAGCATACATAGAAAGAGCAAAATGCCATTAGTTACTGTTTGTGTGCGGGGAGAGCCATCTTCCTGCACAAAAACAACCATCACTGCAATACAGGTACTGTTACACTATAGTGCAAGGGTGCCTGCGTTGGTCTAGAAAGCTAAATTTAGCGCCAGTGTTAGGGAAAACATGGGTGCGCAATATTCTTGTGAATACAGTGCACCCCTGCATTTTGAAAATATCTGAGCGTGGCACTGCTAAATTTGGCGCAGCGCCGTGCTCTGATGTTGTGTAGGAAATGTACCCTCTAATGTCCACAGCACCTCTTCTGGCAATATGTGTCAACTATCAGGCTAGGCTGCCTTGAACCGTCCCTGCTATCATACAGTATCGACCATGCCACAGACTTCAGAACAGGAGCCTGCACCAACCTGTTGCCCCACAGAGGCGAAGGACAGAACTCACCAGCAGCACTTCAATAATCGAAAGACCTCTTGCCTAATCCATGTCAAATGCACAAACCTCCTACTGTGAAGCAAGGGGCACCAAAATGGCCTGAAACATAAAAAAAACTGCACCTTGCCTCCCTTTGCATCCGCCATTATACCCACAGGTAAATAAACTAAAAGATGCCCCATGCGCAGTGCTCCTCTGCTCACCCAGCTTGAATCCCTTGATGATCACTATCGAGGGAATGTATTTTAGGAGCTGGGTTTTAAAATGGAAGTGGTGTGGATGTTAAGCCTGAACTGTTCACTCTTCTAGTCTGTGTTTTTTCTGTAATTAATATACTCATCCTTGCCTTGTTACTTCCTGTTGGCAAATCTTTGAATTCCTGCTAATAGATTGGCTGGGCTCAAGGGCAGCATCAGACCGTCAGTCCCCATGGTTATGTCGAAGCCTTGTGGGAGTCCGAGGACATGTTGCTCTATTATTACTCATACAAGCAGGCTAAACCCATTATTTTACTGAAGGATGACATTCAAGGCTTGGGTATTTTCTTTGTCACGACTTTCATTATGCGCGATTTGTTTACTGGGATGCATGTCGCTTGGATTGAATATTCTGCTAATCAATGTTCACACCTCAGTCTCTTCGATGAGCCTGGCTAAGAAAAGGAGAAATAATGTTTTGCCTAAAATGGAACAGTTGTGACAAGATCTTAGGCAAAGGCCTGCACTAATCATCCCTCCACTAGAGGTTTTAGGGTCCTGGGGCCTCATTTATGAAAAGTGACGCATCGCTGCGTGAAAACAGCGATGCGTCACTTTTCATTGCGCCCTCCCTGCGACACCAATGATGCGTCATATTTCCATTATGGCGCATCATTGTGCAAGGAGTTACAGATACGTCAGTATTTCTGACGTATCTGTATGTCACAAAAGTAACGCATTGCTGGAGTGTGTCACAAAAGTGACGCAACTCCAGCAATGTGTCCTTTCACATGGGGCAAGCCCCATGTGAAAGGGCCTGCGTCAGTCTTACGCCTGCTGTGAGGCAGGCATAAGAAATTGACGCATTTGCGTCCTAGAAGTGGCGCAGGGAAATCTTATAGATTTTACTGCATCACTTCTATGACCTTTTCTTGCGTCAAAACGCCCCCCTGCATACATTATACCTGGCGCAGGTATAATGTAGCGCTGGGGTTTACAAAAAGTGACGCACCGGCGGCGTAAAAATGATGCACGGCTTCATAAATGAGGCCCCTGGCCTTTAGCAATGCCAAGTGCACTGTGTGTGTATGGCATATTCATCTTTGACGTCCTGATCTTAGGTACTGCTCTCAGCACCTTTTCTCCCAACATCCAGTGAACTTTCCCTTAGTGACCTACATGCAAGATCCTCCCATACAGTCAAGCTCAATTCTTATACTTTCTTCACTCACACGTGTTAGAACTGGGGGTCTCTAGTTGGTCCCTATTTTGGCAAACACCTTTGACAAAATAGGGACCCTTGCCTTCAAGTCAGGGAAAGGGGATTACACTACTGGATAACCCCTGCTCACCCCCTTGGTAGCTTGGCACAAGCAGGCAGGCTTCTCTCTGAGGCAGTGTGTAATGCATTTGTGAACACATGCATTAATACAGTGAAAACACCACAGATGGACACCACACAGGTTTTTATAAAAATAAGTATTCTATATATAGACTTAACACAAGACCATAAACGACAAAAATCCACCATACTGTAATCAATAATAATTCTTCAAGATGGTAGAAATAGTTCAAAAATAGGTTATTAACTTAAAAGCAGTCTTTAGCAACAGATAACCCCAACTGGAGCTATCATGACGTCAAGGTCAAAGAAAGCTAAAAGTATGGCACAGACCGCGAGGTGCGCGGCATTGGGCCCGAAGTCAAAATAGACCCACTGAGAACAGTACTTGGGAAATGTGAAAACAAAGACAGATCACGTCGTAGGGGAGGAGCGGCGTTGTTGGCACCTCGCTGCATTGGTTCCTTACTTCGGGGAAGATGATGCGTCGGTGTTCTGGATGCAGTACCCACGGCTATGGCAGGCTTACGATGTCATTCGCTGGCATCGATGTGGCATGGCAGCCGGCGTCGAGTCTATGTTGCAAGTCGGAGCAGTGCTCGCTGCTTCGATGCAGATGATGGCGTTGCTCACCGGCGTCGGTGTTGCAGAATTCCTTCTGTAGCAGCTAGAACAGCAAGTTCCAGATGCAGGCAAACAGAATGGGTGAAGTCTGGTATTCCTGAGACTTCGGTCAGGAGGAAAGCTCAGATCAAACCCTTGGAGTAAGATTGTGCAAGATGATGAAAGTCCTTTGAAAGTTCCTTCTCCTCTCCTTGGCACTGAAGACACCACTGTAAGTCAACCCAGCAACACAGCACACTGGCAGGGGGGCAGTAGAACTCCTACAGCTTCCTTGATTCTTCTCCTTGGCCGAGTTCCGACTTGTTGATCCAGAATTGATCTAAAGTCTTAGGGTCTGGGTCCCCATATTTATACTAGCAAATCCATTGTCCTCTGAAGGCAGAGGGTCCTGTACCCAGTCCAAACCAGTTCTGTGCAGTCCTGGAGCACTTTTATTGACCAGACTCCTTCTTTCCTTTGACAGTGTGGGCCAGGAACATCAGACGCACCACAGAAGGTGGAGCCAGCATTGTGGAAGGCAGACACAGCCCTATTGAGACCCAGGTGCTACTCCTCCCACCCATCTGCATGCAGATAGGTCTATTCAGCCTTGTGCTGACTCACCCTGTCTCCTGGAATCCCCAGGCCCCTGTCACTCACAAAACCAGACACAAAGCTAGCATAGGCAGGCTGGATGGTTAGGTGAGAAAATACCTACTTTCTAAAAGTGGTACTTTCAAACACACACAGAATGTTAAAATCAACTTCACTAAAAGATGTATTTTATCATTCTGAGTTCAGGCTTACTAAATTCGAATTTCTACCATGTTCCCTGGGTCAGTTAATATTATAAGATGTTATAATCAAACTGCCCATTCTGGCCTATGGGGACTGGTAGCCTTGCAAAAGTGAAAAAACGAAAATGGCTGTAATTCACTATTAGGACATGCCACACACACCAGGGCATGTCCTACCTTATACTTACAATGCACCCTGCCCTCGGGACTACCTTAGGGGTGTCTGGTATGAAGAAAAGGGAAGGTTTAGGGACTGGCAAGTGGGTGCACTTACCAAGTCGACATGGCAGTACTAGACTGCACACAGGCTATGCAATGGCAGGCCTGAAACACACTTTATAAGCTGCTTCTGTGGGTGGCACAACCAGTGCTGCATGCCCACCAGCAGGATTTGATTTACAAGCCCTGGGCAAACATGGTGCACTGTACTAGGATCTGACAAGTAAATCAAATAACCCAATCATGGAGTCACTAATCAATACATCAATTTACCATAGGGAGCACATGCACTGTGCCACTGAATAGCAGTGGCACAGAACCCAAAGCATCTATTCAGCAAAACAGATCAAAAAGAGAGGAGGCAATCAGTAAAAAATGGGAGGGAGACTCACGCCAATGATACCAGGTCTAACATGTGTCGCCTTCAGCTGAAATGTGGGGAGAACTACCCTTCCCCTTGGGAGTTCTCATCACTAAGGAGGAAAAATCTGGACAGACCATCAGCATTGGCTTGGTCTGTACCAGGGCGGACTTCCACCATAAAGTCTATCCCCTGTAGGGAAATGGACCACCTCAACAACTTTGGGTTCTCACCCCTCATCTGCATGAACCATCTGAGGGGCCTGTGGCCTGTCTGAACCATGATATTAGTCCCAAATAGGTATGGTCTCAACTTCTTCAGTGGACAGACCACAGCAAATTCTTCATGCTCAATTGCACTCCACCTCTGTTCCTGTGGAAGTAACCTCCTACTAATGAAGGCTACAGGTTGGTCTAGGCCTTCCTCATTAACCTGTGAAAGAACAGCCCCCACACCTTGCTCTGAAGCGTCTGTTTGAACAATGAATTCCTTTGAGAAGTTGGGCGCCTGAAGCATGGGTGCTGTGTAAGTCATATAGCAGTCTGCAGGGCAGTCTTCAGGGCGTCAAAAGCCTTCTGCCAGGTGTGGGTCCAGTTCACTTTCTTGGGCTGCTTCCTAGAAGTGAGCTCAGTCAAGGGTGCAACAATGTTGCCATACCCCTTGACAAACCTACTGTAGTACCCTGTGGGTGCACTTACCAAGTCGACATGGCAGTACTAGACTGCACACTGGCTCTGCAATGGCAGGCCTGAGACACACTTTACAAGCTGCTTCTGTGGATGGTACAACCAGTGCTGCAAGCCCACCAGCAGCATTTGATTTACAAGCCCTGGGCACACATGGTGCACTCTACTATGGTCTGACAAGTAATTCAAATAACCCAATCAAGGAGTCACCAATCAATACATCAATTTAAAATAGGAAGCACTTGCACTGTGGCACTAAATAGCAGTGGCACAGTGCCTAAAGCATCTAACCAGCAAAACGGATCAAAAACAGAGGAGGCAATCAGTAAAAAATGGGATGGAGACTCACGCCAATGATACCAGGTCTAACAACACCTAATTTTATTTTTCCATTGACCAGCACATTCCAGGCTTAGGGCCTGCATCTGAGCCAGACTCTTTAATACGTTCTTCAGCCTTATTAATAATATTTATGATTCCATTTGTGATGACATCTATGGGATCATGTGTGATGTGACAAGCAGTAGACTGCTGGCACTTAATGCTGCATTGCTTGTCACATTAGACATATTTCATTTGTTTTTGATTTCATTTTGACACCAGAATCATCCTTTGGCCATGTGTAGTGAGATCTGGATGTGGAGTGCAGCCTTCGGCCATCGCTCGCCCAAACCCTGTACCCTCAAAAAGCCACAGTGCATGTCTGAAAACTCTGAGTAGTCAGGTCGGGGTAGAGTGTTGGCTTTTGGTCATGTCCTATATACGGCCCCTCTATGCAACATACCCACTGCACATTGTCTTCATCTGTGTGCATTGGAAGCTGGGGAGAGGCCAGGCCCTCTAGCATTTCCTTCCTCAAAGCCCGTATGCCTTGAAAAAACATCATAAATACCAATTCTTTGCGTGCAGATAAGTTTGCATACAGGTCTTATTCTTTGGCATGCCCTGTGCCCAGCACAAATACTTTCAGAACATTGGTAGTACTGTAGGCCATAAGCAGCAATGTCTGAGTGTAGGGTGTGCTAATCAGCTATGTGTTACCTTCTCATGTCTATAGTTGCTCCTTCTCGAAACCTGTTCATACATCACTACATACTGAAAGTACTTGTTAGACAGAAGCCCCTGGCACCACCCTGTGCACACATTGACACCAAAACCTATATAACTGGCTAACAAATGCCACTTTAAAAACAGTTGGAGATCTAGACATACTTGTATTTCCCCAAACCACAACAAAGCACATTAAACACACCTCCCTGGCACTATGGTGAACACTACATAGCACCAAAGCCATCTAGTTGGCTAGTATAGAATGTCTACCTCAAAAGCATATTCATATCCCATTCTGCGCCAACAAAATATAGTAGGCCGATCATCATGGCATAATCATGTGCACAACACTGTACCAAAGCCATATATGTGGCTAAACATTCACTGCTACCTCAATCACAATTACATATTCTAGTGTATACTCAATTCTTGCACTAACAAAATACATTTATCACACCGGTAGTGAAATGGTGTGCTCAACATGAAACAAAAGCCATCTAGTTAGCAGACAGAACTTCCACACCACAACTGTAAGGTAATTATATTGCAACTTCCCATACTCTAAAAGAACAGATCAGATATTTCATAGCAAAATCATGTGCACAACATGGCACCAAAGCAATGTTGGGTAAGTGATGCAACCTCAACATCACATTCACTTATGACCATTAACATAGATCAGAATTACTTTTATTTATTTATTTTTTGTGTCTTTTACTGCGCAGACATGACCCAAGGGTATCAGAGTGCTGTACCTATGTTTGATAAACATACACAAAGAGCTGCAAACCTTAAAACAAAGCAAAGTTTAACAAAAGAAACCAGTAATATAAGGTATGTTGTAACAGAGCTATAATAAAACGACCACCATTTGTTTATGAATTACTGGGCTGGATTCTCTGGGATGGTTTTTCAAGAGTCTACTTTGTGTCTGTTTTATTCCCGAAACCTGTAGGACTATGTTTGTGTGGCTTCTACTGAAAAGGATGGGTTTCTGCCCTGTATTGGTATTTCTCTTATTGTACCTGCCTCTGTGTCCCAGGGACAGGCTCACCTTGACTTTATGAGAGGAATCTGTTCATAAGGAACTTTTTCACCTCTTTCTTGAAGATGTGGGTCAATGGGTTACCTTGGGTAGTAGGGAGTTCCAAATTCTTGGAGCAAATCCTGGAAAGGAAAGTGTGCAACTTTTTAGCTTTCTGAATCTGGGGTGTTCTAGTCTGAGAGAGTCTGCGCTTCTGAAGGTGCGGCTGCCTTTTGAGATTTAAATGTTTTCTGCTAGGTAACTTGGTACATTTCAATGTGAGGCTTTATGCATAAGACAGGCAATTTCTGTTGAGTTTTGGCCTCATGGGGGAGCCAGTTGAGAGATCTAAGTGATAGGGTGATGTGGTCAGAGCATCTAGTGTATATTACCAGACTAGCTTCTGCATTGAGAGTAATTTTGAGTGGGGTCATTCTCGATTTGGGGGGACCAGAAAGGGTCGCAGATCCATATTCTAGTCTTGAGACAACTAATGATTGTACTGCTTTTTTGTAGTCTGGAAGTGTCAGGAATGGTATCACTTTCTTCAGTAGATTGAGTTTGAATCATGCACTGCACATGGTTGCAATGATATGTACTAGCATGTTCAGATTCTTGTTGATTGTTCTTCCAAGGGATTTAATGGAATCAATAATGGTAGGTTTGCAGCGGAGGGCGTCAATGTGTTTTAGCCAATCTTAGATGTGTGTGGATCTGTCATGAGGAGAGAAAAGTAGGAATTCTGATTTCAGAGAGTTGAGCTTGAGGTTGTTTTGCACTAGCAATGCCTGAGTTGTGACTAGAGTGTTATTTAGTTGGATAGCATCCTCTCGGGAGGATATCTTTAAGTATAACTGCATGTTGTCTGCATACATATAGTAAAGTAGCACAACAGTATAACCCATAGACCTGGTCGGGATCAGGGTAAGGAGGTAAAACAAATAACAATCTTCCAACAGGTAATATTCAGTAGGCAGTTACAATGTATGAAAAAAGCATTACACGAACGGAAATAAAGGAGACAGTTACCTAATTGATCTTGTGTCGTTATTCATAATGTATTTAGACAAAAAATATTATGCAGGGTCATATTTATACAGTTGGAGCAGCACTGTATTGCACAAATCATATGACAACCAAAAATATACTTGGTGCTCAAAAGGTGTATAGGTGAACAGTGGCAACGCAAATGGTGAGATGGACAGCGTGAACGGCGCAATGTGAACAAGGTGGCGGTATCATACAGTGATTGGCTGGATGAAGGGAACAAATCAAGTGACTTAGGTGTTCAATTCACGATTAAGCAACAGCCACAGTAGTAAATGCGCCAATTAATGTGCTGTAGAGTCAACTGCGATTCGATCCTCAAAGGTTTGGGATCGTCATCAGGACATGGTTGTCTTTAGTAGTAGTGCTGAAATGTAATGAAAGGAGGATAGGTGGCGAATGGTCCTTGGGGAGAGGCAAGCGTACGAGGCGTCTTGCTGATGGAATTTGAGTGGATTGAGGGTGATCGGGCTAATCGTGACGTGGGGGGGACCTGGATCAATCGAGGTCACTGTTGGAGTAAATCCCGTGGATGCACTAGTCAGCGAGGTGGGACGGAAAAGACTTCCGCGTTAACACGTTAACGTGAGGTGTGACGGAAAAGACTTCCGCGTTAACGCAAAGTCTTTTGCGTCCCACCTCGCTGACTACTGCATCCACGGGATTCACTCCAACAGTGACCTCGATTGATCCAGGTCCCCCCCACGTCACAATCAGCCCGATCGACCTGACGAGTTAGACGCCTGACCTCGGCGCTCACGGCTGCCCTAACCAAATCATTCCAGGAAGACTCACCCCCACCTCATGGATCTCCACCCTCGATCCACTAAAATTCCAGCAGTCGACTCTACAGTACATTAATTGGCGCGTTTACTACTGTGGCTATTGCTTAATCGTGAATTGAACACCTAAGCCACTGTATGATACCTCCACCTTGTTCACATTGCGCCGTTCATGCTGTCCATCTCACCACTTGGGTCGCCACTGTTCACCTATACACCTTTTGAGCACCAAGTATATTTTCGGTTGTCATATGATTTGTGCAATACAGTGCTGCTCCAACTGTATAAATATGACCCTGCATAATATTTGTTTATCTAAATACATTATGAATAACGACACAAGATCAATTGAGTAACTGTCTCCTTTATTTCCGTTCGTGTAATGCTTTTTGCATACATATGTAACTGCCTACTGAATATTACCTGTTGGGATATTGTTATTTGTTTTGTCTGCATACATATGGCATGCCCTCTTTGATTGTTTGATGATTTCACTTAGTGGCTCCATATATAGGTTAAAGAGTGTGGGGAAATAGTTGACCCTTGTTGGACTCTGCATCTCACTGGTTCTGAACCTGAGAAAGAGTTGACTAGTTTGATTCATTGTGAGCGGTTCTGCAGGAAGGATGCGAACAAGGGGAGCACTTTTCTAGACAGCCCCATTCTGTTTTCTAGCAATGTTAGTAGATTGTTGTGATTAAACGTGTCAACAATCGATGAGCGGTCAAGTAGGATGAGTAGGAAGCAGTCGTTGTTTAGCATCTTACGGGTGTCATTGATTATGTGAACAATGGCCGATTCTGTACTGTGCCTTGGTTCAAATCCTGATTGAAATTTATCGAGTAGGTTGAATTGATCACTGTGCTCTCTCAATTGGTTGTTCATGCATGTTTCCTAGTGAAAGTTGCTCAGGGTTGTAGGATCTGTTCCTTCCTTTTTCAGGAGGGCAGTTACTTGCCCAACTTTCAGGCAGTCCAAGATAATGCCTTGTTTTAGCGATGCAATTATAATCTTCATCAGTATGGGCGGGCATAGGTGACTGAGTTCCTTTAGTTTTGCGTAGTTGAAAGGGTTGTTGAAATGTGAAGGTGGGTTCATGGGTAGTAATGTCCTGGGGACCTCCTCCTCAGTTAGTGTTTTCAAACTCACTCCAGAAAGCTTGATTCTTGGTTTTGAATGGTTGAGCGATCGTCTGTTACTCCATTGACTGAAGAGCTACAATGTTGGAATGGTGATTGTTGTCTATAGTGGCTCTTAGCCTTTCTTTGTCTGTTGCGATTTTAATTTCAATTTCTAAGATGTTATTCATTGAACAATGATGAGAAATCTTGACAGTTTCCACTGTGCTATTGCTGATCTTAGGTAAATTGTTTGCGCTGGTATGTTGGTTGATAATTTCAAACAACTGCCTGGGGCGATCCTTTGCAATGTTGAATTGGAATCTAAAGTACGATGCTTTTGCATTCCTGATGTGTTTTTTGTAGCTATTCCCTTGGTGACGTAGTTTGGTGAGGACCAGTGTTAAGGGTTCCTGTCTCCACCATCGTTCTGCGTGTCTAAGATTCCTCCATTCCTCATTTAGAATTTGATTGTACCAAGGATGGGAGAATTATATTTTTTGTCTTTTGAGGCTCAGTGGTGCTTCTGACTCCATTGTGTTTGATATTGTATGGTTGTAGTGCTCGGTGAATTCAAGAACATTCTAGGTTACTGGTGTGGGCATCAGGACTTTCTTGCAAAGTGCAGTCAGTTCCCTAATACGTGTTTTTGGTATCTCTGACCCAGCATTTCTGCTTGGTTTCTTGTCCTTTAGTTCTCTGTGTGTGTGTGTATTTAGGTGGGAAATGATTAAGTGATGATCACACTGGTCGCTGGGTGTGATCGAGTGAATTTTCAGTGCTCATACTCTGGATATGATTAGGTTGAGCATTGATCCTTTGTTATGAGTTGGACTTGTGCATGATTGGGTCAAGTGTTGATCAGAGGGGAAATGTTTTAGAGTAGATACCTGCATATTTCCCTCATTGTTCCAGTGAAGGTTGAAATCTCTGAGAAAATAGCATTGGGGTGTAGCATGGAGTGTATTATGACTGTTTTAATTATATGTTCAATGAACAGTTGCTTTTCACCTGAGGGTGGTAAATGAGGTGTACTTTGGTGAGTGGTGTCTTTGCTGTAGAGATTTCTGCACCCATGTATTCACAGGATGTGAGATTGCTGTGAAGGCCTTGACAAGTAGGGATTGATCATGAATTAGTGCTATCTTCTCCCTGTCATTGCTGTCGGTCAAGGTGTTCAATAGTGTAATTTGGATGATGTCAAGCATGTGTGTTGCCATTAGATTTGACCAGATTTCTGTCAGGAATAGCATGTCCAATTTGTGATAAAGGTTATTTTCAGTGATGTCTGTAACATGTTTGATCGCTGATCTGCAGTTGGGAAGCATGCTTTTTAGCGTTGCTCTTGCTAAGCACAAAGAATTTGGGTTTGGTCTTAGCAGGATCTCAATTAATTTCTTGTGGTTTGTGTTCTGTCTTTTTTAATGTGGCCTTTTTCTTTCCTTGATGTCGATAGTCGGTATGTTGTAGGTCAGCAGTGAGGCTGATAGTGAAGAATATTTTTAGCATAGAGGAAAGTTTTTGATGTCTGTCGTGGATAGATGGTTATGTGCCCTCTTGGGTCGAATGTGGATGGCCAAGGTGAGGCATAGCTTGTGCTTGAATGAGGTAGGTTGTTAACCTTTGGGGTTAATGTGTCTTGTACATATGTCTTAAGGCTTGGAAAGTTATTGCTATTTCCCTGATGTTCATATTTGCTATATTTTGTCCCTTGATTATGTTTTCAATTTTGTGTTACAGCTTGCTTAGCTGGGTAACCCAGTATGAGGTCAGAAAGTGCCCACAGGGCATGTCACCTCTATGCCTTCTGTAAAGTGTGAATCAGACTGTTTGTCCCCTATGAATTGATCAGGTTTGTGATTTTTGTAAACCGTGGTGTCTGAATTAGATATGTGTCCTATTGTACATGAACATACATGCCCGTTCAGTGTATGGTTTAAGTCCTTGCAGTTGGTCTTTCCTGGTGTTTCATTTGTGATGTGTTCACTAGTGGCTTGCTGACAGCAGCAATGTGCATTTATTTTGTTTTAATGATCAAACCCATTTTGGAGTTAAATAATGTCTTCATTCCGGGGGGCAGGGGGTGTACTGTTTTGGGATCTTTCCAGTTATATTTACATCTGACTGGTCTGTTGTCATCCTTTGAGTACTCTGTTCCTCTTTGTTACTCAATGTAATCATGAGTGGAGGTATCAGTGGGTTCGTGTCTGGATAAAGAGGGACCGAAGTTTGACTAGTGTCCTGATTAATTATTGTAAAATTGTGGGATTCTTAGGTTTCATAGGGATGAGGTAGTTACAACGTTTGAAGAGAGGTGGGTTTGGGTTTTGTTCCTTTGTGTTGTAAAGCAGGTTTAGTTGCAGTGTCATTGGTGAGTCTTGTGGTGTGGAATGACCAATTTTGGTTGGATTTGGGTCTTGGTGTGTTTTCAGTACTGTGAGTTGGTTGATTTGGTTGCGTGTCTTGGGGTGAGCTCAGGCTTAAAGGGGCTTTTGTGTGTGCTTTTCACTTGGGGAACCATTGATCAAAGATTTCAATTAAAGTCAGATGCTTGTACCAGTTTGATGTAATTCTTGTAGATTGATATTGCAACGTCTGCATCAAATAAACGGTAGGGAGATGTTGTCAATTTGAGGCCATGTGGAATATTGGTGGATTTTGATACCTGTAGGACTGTGTATATTAATTGTCTCCACCTAGCTGTAAAGCTTGTGATGGAGATACGGTCTGATTTTATTGATCCTTCTTTAAGCAAAGGTAGGAGTCAGGGATGAGTGTTTCTGTGTGGGCTTTATGGAGTCTGTGTTTGAATTGTTTTGCTGGATTCTTGGAGAGATTTGGTGGGTACTTTTTTATGGGAGTTCGGTTCGGATTCTTAGAGGTATCTTTCTGGAGTGTTTATATTCAGTCTAGACATCTTGGTATTATTGGATAATCATTCAATTATAAGCAGGGCACCAGTACCTTTATATTCCTTTCATTGAAATAGGAGATTGCTATCTCTCCTCTAACGGACTACCAGGTTATTTGGAATAACCCTCTATACAGGCTACCAGGTTGTTCCGAGCAAAAAGAGAGATCAGCCAGCCTAGTCACACTGTGTACTTCCTTCCTGTATGTGGACCTCCCTCTTGTGTATGTGGCCCTCTTGACGGTGTTTGGTGAGATGGTGCCTCCAAAAGGATGGGTTGGTCACATAACAATCTGATTCCTTCTAGCCTCATAAAAGTCATAAAGTGGTAGACATGGAGTGTAACAATAAGTGAGCACTCAAAGTGTCATTGATCCTCTGTGTTGTTCTCCACCCCATCTTTTGCTAGGATTTTTAATGTGGCATAATGGAGACTGATAATTTAAGTTGGTAACAAGGTCATTTATTTCATGTTTTTGTGCGTGGGGGACAGATGCCTAGCATTTCATAGTGAATTAGTGTCCACTCCATGTGAGACAGCACTAGAGGTTGTGTGCTAAAGGTATTTTAAATCTCTCTCCGTATTGTGCCATTCGTTGCTTTAGGAAAAACTCCTCTCGAAGATGGCTAACTTTATGGATAAAGGTATTTAGACTCTCTCTCAGTATTGTGCCATTCATTGCCATAGGAACAGCTCCATTCCAAGATGGCTGCCGTTATGGGCATAATTCCTTCTTCTAATCCATAGGCACTAGATTGACTCTATCAAGATGGCCATGGGTTACAAACCTGAAGTCTTCTTTTTGTTTTGAAGGTTGCTGTGTACCGGAGCTAGGCAGAGTAGATGGGGCCAGAACTCACAGGACCCTTTAAGGGACTGACAACAGCACTTTCCTGCTGCAGGATTATAAAGGTGGTCCTGGAAGCAGCGACAGGGGCCTCGGTCGGGTGCATAAAACAGGCCCTATAGCAGGTGAAACTCAATGATACCACATGCTCACAAACACGTACACACGCATTGATTCATTACGGTATAATCCGCCAATTCTGAAAAAAATAATACAACGTCCACAGGCTGACGATTGGACAGCCGTTAACCCCAGCAGAACAAGATATACAGAACATTACTTTCTATATGTACCAAATACTCTAAAAATGTAATGACTGGTTTGCTGTTCTTTCAGCCAGCCACCAAATCAAAACGATCCATTCTCAAGATGGGACATGCACTGCTTTTTCCGAATTTGCACAAAACCTATCAATGCATTGACTCTATTGAAGGAAAAATCCGAGAACCAAAGTGTGCCCAGTCTCAGAACACACCATGGAACCATAGAAAAGGTAGGCATGCTCTTTTCAAATGGTGGCAACACAACACAATAATACACAGCTCAACAGTAGACCACACTAGCACATGCGTGTGACCCCCACGATCCCTGAACTACGCAGTGGAAGAGTGCTCTCAAGAAGCAACATTGTTCCGAAACTGCTGATCTCTGCAGACGTTCAGCATTCTACTAATCCAGCATCTCCTGGATCCAAATCTTATTGATTACAAGATCCACTGAGTAAACTCCCCAAACTTTATATAGAGATTAGAAAACACTGAGTGTTAGGTTTACTAACAGGTCACGCAATGCAGCAAGAAAACGTTCTGCTTTGCATTGCGTTGCATGACAGTTAGAGGGCATGAATGTGTCATATGTGCTAAGGTATAGTGCATTCCTGCCCACGCCCTGCACTGGCACATTGAGTACAGGCTAGCAGCAATGTAGGCCTTCTTGTGCCATGATGCAAGGGTGCCTTGCACAGCCAATATTGCTTTTGTACAGGAAGGTATACCTTCCTGCACAAAAACAATTGTCTGAGCCTTTTTCCTTTTTCAATGTGAAGTGCAGAATGCACCACACATAGAAAGAGGAAAACACAAGGAGAAATAAGTTTATTTCTCCTCGTTACACCTCAACTGGGAAGACGTAGCATTTTGATGCATTCCCAGGTTTGCCAGTCTTCGTAAATCTGGGGATGCACCAAAATCTATGGGTGGACGCTTGGAAACACCCATGATCTGCCCATAGAAAGCCTTCCCAGGACTAAGTAAGGTAAGGCAGTGACATGCGTTGCCTTGCATTTCTCCAGATTTACTAAGACATACAGGGCCACGCAAGGTGGCTTTGAGTGGCTTAGATAATCTCACTGAAGCCCAGGCCTTGCCTTGCACCACCTTGCTTGACACAAGGGCAATGCAGGAGCTTTGTAAATCTGGGCCACCGTGCGTAATGGCAGAACCTTTACCAACTCCACAACTGAAAATGCTTTTCCAATAGCTAACCTGCTGGTGAAAATGGTGTTGATGGGGCCTCCCTTAATGTGACAGCCCCACTGAGCTTGGCTGTTCCAGACAAGGGCAGCTTAAAAGTGTAGCATGAATTTAATGTCAAAATAGCCAGTATGCAAACAAAACAGTGCATGACTATTGATGTCAGTGCCACAATATGGCAGCACATCAGAGCTTGGCTGTACCAAACAAGAAAAACTAAATCTATCCCACACTATATGTACAAAATTCCTAGGGCTTCGAGAGCATTATTTAAATTATACACAACACCTAAGGGCAGCTTAAAAGTGTAGCATGAATTTAAAGCAAAAATATCCACTATGTAAACAAAACAGTCTGTGACAATTGACGTTTCAGTGGATCAAAGATTGCATCCTCAAATAATTGGAGCAGATAATACTAAAATCTATACATTCAAAGCACATTTTATACAGTTTTTATCAATACAAACAAACTGAATTGAGATCACTTGATCGATATTCTTAGTAAATGAAACTAAATAATTAGCAGGAGGCAGAATCTTCGCACTAGATAGAATGTAAAAAGTCCTTGAAGACTAAGGGCTAGATATATAAACAGCTTGTGGTCGCAAAGTCACTGATTTGCAAAATCAGAACCTTTGTGACTGCAGAATGACCATTTGGTATCTACAGGACCCAAATTATGATTCAGTTAAATGTTACAGAATCTTAATTTGGGATTGCGAGCGCATACAGAATCATTTGCAAGGGGATTGCTTAGGGTGTTCCTATCAAATAACAATTTGCAATGGACTGTAGGATTTTCTTTTTGTGACCAAAGTCCAGCCACAAAACAATATTATTTTATGGACTACATAAAGGTAATGGTAACTCAAGCGCAAACAGGAATGGCGTTTGTGAATGTTGACAAAAACATTTTTTACGAGTCAGCAGTGGTCTTAAAGGACCGCTGCCACATCTTAAAAATGTTGGTAACACTTTATTTTTTTTAAAATTCATCCAGCTTTCCATTAAGAAAAATAGGTTGCATTTAAAAAAACCAGTTTCTTAATTTAAAAGCAATCACAGACATGATAGTCTGCTGACCCCAGCAGGCCACTACCTTTCTATGGCAGCGAATAGTAATATTGTAATTTGTAATCTACCTCATCAATACTCATGAGGTTGTTTGGATTGTGATTCACTATTAATCAATATTTTGTGAACCATCCTATTGGTACATAGGTCAGTTTGAAAAATACCATTGGATGGAATTCTTTTAAATACAGACATATTCCAATTATTAACCAAAAAATCCAGTAAACATGATTAAAAAACATTACACTAAGCATGTTAAAAATCATTTGGTTTATGTTATAATTACAAATCATCAGTGCAGTTCATTTATCCCAAATCTACCTCATGTTTCAGAAAGCGGGAGCGGGCGTGCCACATCGCTGTTAAAAATGTTGCTACCGCAAAAACTGTCAGAGGTGTAAGATCCGTCTTTAGAATTCTATATGCAGGGAGGTGTTGGGTGAAGCCTAAGTTTCTAAGAAGGGGAGCAAGCCAGTATGTCCTAGATCTTTGGTATGCTTTGCAGAACAATATAATATGCTTTTCGTCTTCCCGGTGGTATGAGCAAGACGGGCAATGTTCTCTAGATGGTGACTTGGCCCAGCATTTTGTAAATGCCCTGATTGGGACTGTGCCATAACGCCATTGTAAGAATAATTTTCTGGCGAGGACGGGAGAGATACCGTCTAGCACACTCTCAATGTGGTACCAATCTTTAGATTTAATAAACAGATCTGTCAGGGACCCATCCCTTGTATTCCCCTTTATGGCCGATAGCTTCAGCTCATAAAAATCCCTCAAAAGAAGTTTGTGAGGGATCCTACTGCATGCATTACATGGATCTAGCCATAATCCGGGTCTACCTAGTGACTCACATGTCTGTTTGATGTACCTTATCCATGGGATTTGTCTTGAATTGGGTAAGCAAAGAATCTCCTGGAGCTCGTCCCTGTAGTTCGTAAGTTCGGGCGTACTCCAGATACGGCGCCAGAAGATTATTGGTCTTGATCCCAGCTCCTCCGAGATTGGTCTGAGACCTAAGTCAAGTCTCAGCGGGAGAAGCGGGGTACTTGCCGGTAATGCCGCCGACTGTCTCATAAGTTTATTTTCGGTGGTCTGCAAGCAATGAACCGGAGTATGACCCCACAATTCCCCTCCATATAAAACTGCCCCCCTAGCCTGCATTTTGTAGATTTCGAGGGCGGCACCAAAGGGTTTATAGGTCGACCTGCTTGACATCCTACAAATGCCCCCCGATAGCTGGACCAGTTTCATATTAGCCTTGATCCGGTGCGTGTCCCATGTCATATCCTGATTTATAATTACGCCCAAGTATTCAAAAGTAAAAACCCTCTCAAGTCTTAATGGACCTATCATAGGGTTGAGGCGTGTTGAGGGAGGGGGGTTGAGAATCATAAATCTAGTTTTTGATGCATTAATCTCAAGCCCCCTCTCCGCACAGAAAGAAGAAAACCCATCCAGGACCCTTTGTATTCCCATGGGGGACTTGGACAGCAGCAGGGTGTCGTCCGCAAACATGATAGCGGGCACCCTGCTGCCGTTCAATTTGGGAGCATCAATGTCACCCATCCTGGTCAGGTGGGCAATTATCCCATTGACAAAGAGGCAAAACAGGGTCGGTGCAAGCACACAACCCTGTCTCACCCCCCTGTCAACGGGAAACTTGTCGGAAAGCGCCCCATTTCTTCCGCACCTGACCCGTGCGTAGTTTCCCTGGTGTAGTCTTATTAGGATAGTCAGGATATCGGCCGGAACACCCAGCTCCGACAGTACAATCCAGAGCCTGTCTCTAGGTACTAAATCGAAGGCGGCACGCAAGTCCACGAATACCGTGTACAAGCTGCCGCCCTCGATACCGGCAGTCTTCCAGAAGAGGAGGTTTAGACGGAAAATCTGGTCCATAGTGGAGACCCCTCTTCTGAATCCCGCCTGATAGGGGCTGAGAATGTTAAAGTCCTCCATCCAATCTTGGAGGCGATCTAGCATCAGCCTGCTGAACAATTTCTGAGGTACATCTATGAGGCTAATGGGCCTGTAGTTGGCTGAGAGCAGAGGTGACCCCTTCTTGAATATGGGAACAATCTCTGCGCCCAGCCAAGTACAGGGGACCTCCATACCCCCTAGGACAGCATTAAATATCAGGACCAAGTAGGGAGCCCAAACCTAAGGTTCCTGCTTGAATAAGTCACCCGGCAGGCCATCCAATCCTGGCGCTTTGCCAGATGCCAGCCCCGTGATAGCTACTCGCACTTCCGTTTCTGTAAAGAGTTCCCCCTCCACTGTTACATTAATATAAGAACGAATGTCGTTGGCAGCTTCGTCAGGAACCTTGTAAAGGGACTGGAAATGATCCTGCCAGGTCCTAGCTGAAATATTGGGTTTGATTGCCGAGGCTAGAACCTCGGACCCTGTATTGACAATGCGCCAGAATTTACGGGAATCCCTGAAGGCCAGCAGAGTAGTTAGATTTTCCCATTTTTCGTGTTCCCATTCACTTTTGGCATGGGTAGTCAGGCGCTTGTAGTCCCTTTGCCTTGCCTGGGTTACAGACCTATCTGCACCATCCTTGTTCGATGTCAGAAGATCTGATTTGGCATTTTGGCATGCCTGGTTGTACCAGGAGGGGCGGTCATGACAGCCTCCCCTCCTCTTTCCTGTGGCGAAAAGGACTTCAGCCGCGGACTCGATGAGATTCTCATGTGCCAGCCCTAATTCCTTATATGTGTCCTGAGAGGTGGGGCGCTCCATTATTGTGCACACCTTTTCAAGAGTTGGTATAAGCCGGGAATAGAGAGTGCAGACCTTCTGTGGGTTGGAACTATCACATTGCAATAAAATCCAAAAGCGCCTGACGCTGCGTGACCTATTCTATTTTACAAACAGTTGTGCTTTGTTTATTAACATGGTGACTTTTATGTTTAGGAACCCCCTTTTTTTAACGCAGGCCTTGGAAACCTAAGCCCTGTGAGGCATGACTTAAAGTAACCTTTAGTTCGGAGGGAGGGAGTGTGAAGACCAAGCTTAACTCCAGCCCAAGTTGAGATGTGGCATGCTTAAAATTCCTAAAGACTAGTATCTTATCCTTA
Source organism: Lissotriton helveticus (assembly GCF_964261635.1). NCBI lineage: Eukaryota > Metazoa > Chordata > Amphibia > Caudata > Salamandridae > Lissotriton > Lissotriton helveticus. The sequence continues at coordinate 177,025,237 of NC_136065.1, forward strand.
CTTTCTACTAGGAATTACTTTCTTATGTGGTGTCTTAATATATCCCCTTGCTCCTCTCAAGACAAGCCAGCCAGCATACAACCCCTGCCAAACCCTGAGCATATGCACTTCTAATTCCCATTTCCAATCTTAGAGTGGTCGCTAATATTGAGATATTACAAGAAGTGAGCTTGCTCTATACCTGCCCTTCAGTTCTATTCAAGAATTCCCATTTAAAAATATCGATGAGCTCCACTGCATATAGCAGAATGGCGGGGACCGTAGCCCGATAAACCTCTTAAAGGTGTGAGAAATGTCTCCTACCGGTGGCACTATGAAGTGCACTCAAACCATTGGCCTGAGATTGGGCCTTACACATGATGTTTTTTATGTGGTCACTATCACTCAATTTGCTGCACATTATTTTCCCTAGAAAAGTATAATTTTTTACTACCTCCAGTTTTTGGGGCCCAAAGAGCCAGGGAAAATTGGGATATTTGAGTTTTTTCTTCTCATGAAAGCAGAGTATGTTGCTCTTGGAGGTGTGTATGTTTAGGTAATGTGCAATTCCAACAACTAGTTATTAAGGCCCTTTGGAGTAAGGTCCAAAATCACTATGTCATCCTCATACAGAAGACATGAGATTGGCCGCCCTTCAATTTTCTGAGATATACCAAAGCCTTGTGAAAGAGAGGTAGGTAGGTCAGAAATATAAAGGGAAAATAGTAGTGGGGCTAAGAGACACCCTTGTTCTACACCATTCTTTGTCTGAATTTCCCTAGAAAGACAATGATTACCTCCCACCCAAACTTTATACCATGTGGAGGAATGAAGAGCAATGATTAGATGCAGTATGGTACCTGACTTCCAAGATCCAACAGTTTTTACCACAGCACAGGACGATCTACTTTGTAAAATGCCTTAGAAAGGTCAATAGAAGCATCATATACTCCTCCTCCTCTAATAGACACATACTTCTCATTAAATAGTTGCAGAGCTGCTATATTGTCAAGGCTTGCATGTTTTTTCCTAAAACCCGTCTGATCTAATGGAAAGATTATGCTATCCTCTGCCCAGTCATTTAACTGAGCCCACAGCCATTCGAGGAATACTTTGCCCACTGAATCTAACAATGAACTCTGGTGATAGTTTAATGGCAAACTACGGTTGTCCTTTTAAAATAGCGGGACAATAATACTACCGGTCCAAGAGGTGGGGAATGTCCTGCTCATTACATGTTTTTGAAACTGGGTGCAATAATGCAGCACAAAAAGCAGGTTCCTCCTGTATTACAGAGATTGGCACTTTATCCGGTTCCTTGGCGGGAGATAAGCGAATTCCTAAAATATCCTTTTTATCTGGAAAATTATATGCAGATAGACTGGAGTTCAGAGTTTGGGGTATTTCTAACGCACCATTTGCCGCATATAACCAACAGATATGAAACTGATACCACTGTCTTCCCTAATTGGCAATGGGGTGGACCTAACCCTTATCCCACACCCCATTGCAACTATTTACCAGAAGTTTCTCATCTGTTTCTTACAAACAGCCTCTTGCTAATTAATCCATATCCATTCACAAATTTTCTTTTTTAAACTGCCTTCAGGTGGCATCTAGGCCTCTTTAATAAAGACAGACAGGAGTTTCCCTCATTAGTAAACCAAAGAAATTGCTTCCTAACTAACCATTTATTTCCTTATTCAATTGGAGAATCAGGGAGGGTTTTTGCTTTCTAGGGACCTTTGGTTGTCTACGAATTGCATTAGTTAGAATCTGCTTCATAAACTGATTAAAAAAGTATAGAGTGTCGACCTCCCAAGTTTCCAGATTATTGAGGTGTCTTCTAAAATGCCTGTTAAAACAGTTATTATTTTAGGGTTCCACTGCGTTCTTCTTGATTTTTTATAAGATTTAGAAGAGTTCCCATCAAATTTCCAAGAACTAACTGGGGAGGAATTTACCTCTAATATACAAAACAATAGGTGATGATCACTAAGGTTGGAAGTCACCCAGCAAATAGAATGAGTTAAACCCCACTACCAAATAGTCCAAGATTCCTTCCTACTTCGGTGATTTATGAGTGTACTGCACAGGGGAATCAGATGGCAATCGCTCATTTGCTATCAAATATTTATTACTTCTCAACTGAACTGAAAGTAGGGGGAATATATAGGGCTTCCACTTTTTCTGTTTTACTAAAAAGATTAAGAACATGTTTGGAGACTTTACAGTTTATATCTCCTAGTAAGATCAAATGAGGTACATTCTCCTTGTCTAAGGTGTGTTTCATAAATATGAAGATCTTGTGCACTAAATTATTATATGAGATATGGGGGATTGTCTTCATTTACTACTAAAATTGAAGCTGATACCAACTTCTCTCTACTAGGTAGGACAGTAAGCACTACAAAAAGATTAGAATGATCCTTATAACTCTCGTATGTCCAATTTATTTTATAGGTCAGTAAAATTGCTACATCCTCCCCCTCCTTTGCATGGCCTTTTCTATCTGGGGTAGTTTTACATTCTAAAGAAAAAAAGCTGTTTAATTAATTGTTAGTTGTGAGGGTGTAGACTAATGGGTGATGTATGGTTGTTGTTTAAAGTTCCTGCCAACCAGTTCCATTTCTGGATTTCATCATTAGTACAGTCAACGTGAGAATTACTATAGTGCAGTAAAGTCACACGTCTACCTTACATTCCTATGTGAACTTTCAACCCATTAGTATCAAACAGCAGACCATCATTATTTAGAGAAGACCACCAGTTCCTCCCTTTTTGTCCCACAGACCTGGGCCGCTATTCCATGTATTTACTTCCTCATAAGCAGGGAACACATTTATACCTTTGGCATTGTAGATATTCGCTTGTTTTGCAGTACCATATACACAACAGTTTTAGAACAAAATGTTACCCGCATTGTAATCTCCTGCCCAAAATGAAAGAGGTAGATCAATGACAGGTCACTGCTTTGGATTAAATTCAAGTTCTTAATTTCTGCGGTATATGCAAATAATGATGAACGATTCAGGATGAAGTTTGGGTCAAAAAGGGGGACAAAGACTAATGCAGAAATATTGACATTATAAGGGTGAAGGTGTAGTATAGTTCCTATATTCCCAATAGGCTCTGCGCATTGGAATCATATATCGTAGATTAGACGTAGGACTGAGGTCGACTAGGTCTCTATCGAATATATTAAACTTAATAGTGAGTGCCAGCTAGCTCAGAGGTCACTAGAAACTTTCTTGAATTCACAAGAAATGATTAGTTTCTGACAACTGCATAAACATGACAACTTTGTTCCCAAGAATAAGAAATATATCTCTAGAATCGTGGAAACAATAGATCAGTATTTCACTCAGTCAATCGTGCATGCTTTGTTTTAACAGAGTTTGTAGAGAAATAGAGAGACCGGCGTTTTCAATAAAAAAGTTTATTGAACAGTCTTCTTTCTCGTACAAGAGAAGTGAACTGCTACAATCGTTAAGCAGACTGCAAAGTATAATGGGTACAGTGAGAATAGTATTAAAAAATAATACTGTAAAGGCATTGTATGGTTTCTAAGCCATATAAAAATACATACATAAATACCATTGACTAAAATACTCAACTGGTGCTTCTAAATACGCCTACCCCAATGTACCTAACCTAAGTCTAGTACGAGGGAAGAAGTAAGTATTGTGTAGCATAGGTTTAGTTGTTTTTGCCAAGAATCTACCAAAGGTTTCTCTAGGTTAGATTCAGCTCCATACCTTGGTTTAGAATGAAGGAGGTCTGGTATTTCTGTCTCGGAACTCGATTTCCCAACACCCCGCAAGGGGAGCTTTGAAACACTGGAGCTGGATTCTTGGCGAGAGAAAGGCAGTCTCTTGATCAGTGCGTCAGCTGGAGGGTCGGCTTCCTTCGCACTTGCTGTAGTGAGCTGCGTCGGGCAAGTAAATAGTCGAACTGCTCCGAACCACCGTAGTTTGCCATAGCAAGTAAAGGTATATTTATACCTTAAAGGCGTTTAGGAATGCCATAGTTTGACGAAAAAGCCGGGCATATGACTGTTAGGAAATAACCCCTAGGGAACAGTTGTTCTTTGCAAAGTACATGAGTTCTTGGACAAATCAATATTCAAGCAAGGGGAATTTCCCTAACTACTTAAGCCGATTTTCCAATCACAACAAAGGAGGTGTCTTCCATATTATGGGGTATAAAGACTTCCTTTGTTTTACATCAGTCTACAAATGGAGCAGTCGCTGGATCAAGTGAGGAGGGACATGCCATAGGCAAAATAGAAGAAGTTGCAACCACTATCTCATTGTCAATCCCGTCAGCTGGAGAGATTGTAGCTGAGATTGATGAGCTCGTGCTTAACGCTTTCATTTGGGGCCCTTGAGTGGAGACCTCTGACTGTTGGGAGGCATCCACCCCATCACTGAAGCAAATCTTTTTAGGAAATTTTTTGATTTGACTATTAGATCTTTTATTCCCTCTCCATTTTTTTGACTTACTGTTTCTGGCATCTCTGTGAAATAGGTATCTAACCTGCTAATCCAGACAGTCCATCTGGGGAGGCGGTGACTGGGTCAATGAGGTCACTGAATGGTCGGCAGCTTGCTGATTTGTGAGTGTTACGCTGTCTGCAGTGTGACTGGTGGCCCAGATGGCAGGGCGGGTGGCTGGTGTTGGGGTTCAGCTTTATCTGCTGGAGCACTCATGGTTGGGTGTGCACCATGTGTGTTAGGCGGTACAAGAGTACGCTGTCGAGGTGGGGCGAAAAGATGTCGCTTGCCGCTGAGGCTGTGTGGCCGGCTGTGGCACCTGTGTTCTTCTCGGTCAAAGGTATGCCTTTTCCATATTTATGGTCCCAGCGGCAGCCCCTTCTGCTACACAGTGTACTATGCAGGAGTACTGTCCACTTGTATTCTCTCTATGATACTTTTAGTGGGCAGCAGTGTCCTGGGGTATCCTGATGTATTGCTGCTATGGGAAAAGTCAGCGGTGATGTGGGATGCATGCACGTGTGTTCCCAGGGCTCAGCAGGATGTCTTTGTGCATGTGCACACCTCGCCGCCTAACAAGGGCTCCAACCGGCACTGTGCCGGGTGCCCCAGTGTAGTAGGAGAGGCCCGCGGAAGGGTGCGTTGCGCAGGTGAGGCTTGGGGCAGATCCGTTTTTTGTCTTCTGCGAGCAGATGGGAGTCCTGGGGTGCAGGCAGTTGGGCTGGCGTCACCGGCGAGGCAGCTTCCTTCAGCGTCCTAACCTCGGGCACACTTTCTGGGCCTCAGTGTGTCGCGCCTGGGCAGCACTTTCGGTGCATGACGCTGTTCCGCCGGGCCGGGAGCAGGACGCAGATGCAGATGGAGTCCGGGTAGAACACAGGACTCCCACACTCGTTTCCAGTGTGGTGCTTCTCACTACGTAGTTCAGGGCATCACGCAGGAGCAGGCCCTCTATTGCAGGACTCACACTAATACACATGGACACCAGTTACCAACTATTGGGCCGGAAGTCATGAGCGACCTCCGCCCGTTTTTTTACATGGTCTGGGACTGCCGGCCACCCCCCGCCTTAACACACAGACTACGTTACCCAGTTAACAAGTCAACACATAATTCTTTGGAAGGCAGGGGGTAGGAGACCCCCTGGCCGTATTTATTAAAATATGAAACAAAATTAAAAATGTTAATAAAATAAACATTTACACAATTATTAAATGCAAACTTCAGAACATTAGATTTCCATCCATTTTGACATGATATGATGGGCTAACCTTAACAATTAGCTAATACAGCATGGTTCCTAACCGAATCTAACATCCTGAAATTAAATTTGCATTTTTAATAATTTCTGGTCCTACGGCAAGGTCGCTAACCGGTGTCAGATCCTTTTACCCAGCTACGCTCTCACGTCCGAGATGCGCATGCGCGTCGAGGGCCCGTTTACCCTCGTGTGCTCCGTGAACTCCATTTAACCATAACAGGAGGGCCCTTACACTCGCGCCTTAGCGTCATAGTGTATGTGAGGGGTGGCTACCAGCCTGAGGAAAGCGTTGACTCCCCTCCCCCGCACCCAAGCAAGCGGATATCCTGCCCCTGAAGTTCTGGGAGAGACCAGTGGCCCCTCCCCCTGGGCGACCCCTTTCGTGAATGGGGCCGCCCCCACCTAAGGACCTTAAATTGCTGCTCACCGATTATGACCTTACCGCCACAAGCCAGCATAGTTGACCGACTATCTGGCCCCCCCCAACCGCCTACACTGAAAGGTCAGAACTCCTAATGAAAACACTCTACCCCTGCTAGTTTGTTCCCTATCAATAGGGCATTCCCTGACTCCATCAAATGTTCCCCTAACCTGCAAGTAGGGACAACCCCTCCAATTATTGCCAACCATTTCCTGTGTTAATCTAAATAGTCACTCTCTAATGCACCCCTGTGGAATACACTGCAATGAGGTGTTTGAAATACTTTCCCAATCCAGTGTTGATCCTCTTTACCGAGTGATTCTTGCAGTCTGTGAAACAACTGAGACCCCCTATGGTGCAGTCTGGGTTTTATATTTTCCTAGCCTGCTTGCACCAGGACCCCCTTGCCCTATAAAACCCCAGTCGTTGCTACCCGCATGTCAGGTAATGACTGAGTGCGGTGGGGGGTGCCTATCGAGTAACTCCCCTTCCCCACTCTGGGCGGACAGACCCCATCTTTGGGATCCCTGTAGTTGCTGTGACAAGGTGTATCCTGGCCCTAGACGTGTACACCCGACCTACCTCAGTATCCTGTTCAAGTTGCAGGGTCCAAAGCTGGGGCTGGCCTACTCCTAGGTACTGAACACTCATTGTCTGTGCTGCTACCTGGCCTCCGGCTTCCGCATCCTGGGATGCCACACTGTCGTTGTTAGGCTCAGCCCTGCGTCAGCCTACTCTTCTTACCATGGAGCCTCCTAACCCCCCGGCAGTGTTATTTACGAAGAAAGGCGCCTGCGAACCCAGGCGTCCCCCTAGGCGTATCCATTTCCCAACGAGGGTGATATTACCCCCCCCCTCTGTGATTTGTATTTCTGGTCAAACTGCAACGGCATACCGACATGCCCCTGGCAACCCAAATGTGTAACCACCACGCACTACAATTATGATACATGGGTAGCACCTTCAACACCGGCACCGCTTCATCCGTTGAAATGGCCGCTCCTCACACTTGATGCTTTTCTTGGACACTCCCGATCCAGGTGTAACGATCCTCTTGGCTGTCCACCTCCTGCATTTGTGGTGTGGAGCCCTTCCCAGGTATCCACCATGGGTCCGATCAGACATAAAATGAAAAACAAATACAGATGATTAGTGCTTCTGACTTCCGGACGAGAGATACAGTACACATGCCCGCACAATGTTGTTGTCACACGCTAAGCCTTAGCTAAGATGCATTTCCATCCAACCTGCAACCGCCAGTGTGTCGCATAGCATCAGTCTTGTGCAACTTGCGGACATGTACCTCAGGGCTACCTAATGGTGCCTGGTAGTATGTGCCCTTCATGAAAGCTTAGACCTGTGGTCCATAGTAAATGCAATAGCCCATCCATTATTACTTCGGGACAATACACAGTGTGAAATGCCATGCAATAGTACTGTATATTTAGGTAATGTTTCTGGCTTCCTAACGAAAGATGCTCCACACGTGTCTGCATTCAACGTCCTCATATGCTAGGCTTTATGCAACTTGCGGACATTCCCATTAGGGCTACCTAAGGGTGCCTAGTAGTATGCCCTTCATGAAAGCCTAGACCTGTAGTCCACAGTGAATGCCATAGCCCATCCATTATTACTTCAGGACAATACACAGTGAAATGCCGTGCAATGTGCTGTATGGTTAGGTAGGTTTCTGGCTTCCTAACGAAAGCTGCCCCACATGTGCCTGCAATCATCATCATCCTCAGGTGCTACGCCTTAGCTGAGATTAACCCTAGATGCATTTCCCTCATAACTCGCCGCTGCGAGTGGTCAGCATAGCATCAGTTTGTGACATCTAGCGCATTCAACTCCATGCTACCGTGGGGTGCCTCTTAGTATACCCTTGCCTGAGAATAAGCCTGCATGCCACAGTGAGTGCCATCGCCCTTCTATGGTTACTTACTGTCAATACCAAAGCACATTACCCGCACATGGAGCCTAGGGCTTTAGACACCGTCCCACCAATGCCTATGTGATGCCGCGACTGGGCACCGGGACAACTTTGAAGGTATGACAACAGGGGCCAGGGTGTGTCGGAATATCAGCACCCCAAGAAAGAGGTCATTAGCGTGGAGAAGTTCCCACGCTTGTTGTAGCTATCAGTTCGGTCGATGCCATTGATAAGAGTTCTAAAATGAGATGAACTTGTGAGATAAAAGCTTTTCCTACGCGTGGGGGGACCCATGTGTCACTACCGTGGGTGATTCCTGGCGGCCCCCGCAGTTCTACAAGCTTTAGGCCTTGTCTGTATGCCAGTCGTGGTTCTTATACCACTTTTTAGAGATATGGTTCGGTACGCCCCTGAGGCTCAACTCATATTGTGCTAATTTACTTGTGTGTTAAATAAGTTTACTGACTGTAATTTTTTGCCTCTAGCCTCGTAAAGGGACTAGAGGGATGTGTTTAGAACAAATACATATATTTGTTATACACCTGTTGTGGTTCTCTTTTCATTTACTCATTCATGAGATTATAGACTGGTAAAACAAGCTGCTTTACATTCCTTCAAGACTTAGCCTGAAGGCTGCTCCCCACAGCTACCACTAGAATAGCTTTCTGATACGGTTGTCTTTAACCTACCATCAATAAGGGTCGTTTGGACTAGTGCAATGTGCCCCCTAGAATAGTGGACAGCATATGCCAGGCAACCGTCTCACACTATGCCCACATAATTTCCCCTAAGAACAAATGATGCCACTTCCTCAAGCACCTCAATGGCTCCCTGATCTGGCTAGATCAAAGTTTAAGGCCTTCTGAACCATCTACAGATCATCTCAAGGAAAAGGAGTAACACTACAAACAAAGCTGTTAGTGTTTCTAAAACTTTTGAATATTTAACAAGGACCCCCTGAGGATTCGGATACAGCAAAGTTCCTAGGCCAGGGAAAAAGAACCAATTGACAAAAAACAACCTAGGCAACCTATAGAATATAATCACAGACAAATGGCTACAAGAGGTTAAGAAAATGTATATTGCTTTATTCTCAGATTATATATTAAAAAAATGCATAACATATAGTACAATCGACAATGGACATGAATTAAAATTTACTCTCACATAAGTAAAGGTTGAACAAATTTATACATTAGTGGCAAAGAAATATATATACACGAATTCTTGGATTAAAAGGGAAAACATAGAAAAGTGGCCGATAGGATCTCTACGCGCGTTTCGGCGAACCAGCGCCTTCTTCTGGAGTAGCCACACAAAGCTCTAGAACAAAATATTTTTTAAAAACAGAACAACATTGCATTAATAATACATCTTTAAAACTGTATGTATAAAAACATGTAGCAATCTACATCTTAACACTGTAGCCAACAAGTCTTGTATCTAGATAATCTAATATATATCTTTTCATTTCCTAGTGTGAGTCATGAGTCCAATCAGACACAGGTCTTTATTTTAAGCACAATTGAAATGGATCAGTACATGGGTACAAAGATATTCATGGGATATAGTGCTTTCCTAATACTAGTTATTTCAAAAAGAGCTTAAAGCCAGAGGCTCAAATGGATATACATGGTATATAAACATATCAACTTTATTATCTTTGGACACATAGATTTAATGATTATTGGTGTTCCTATTCTATTTTTAACATCGCTCGTATAATTCAGATGTATAGCTCACTCTTTCAAGCGATGTTATGTACTAGATATTATATAAGGTGATCATAAAAAGTTGGTACTCACAAGTAGTTTTCAAGTTTTACATCACTGATTATTGAGACGTATAGCCAATGTTTTTTTTGGAAATTTTCAACCAATAGGTCTTTTTCTTGATGCTATTGTTAAAAAAAGGGGGGAGGACAAAGATAGCATTCTTTTTTAGTTTATTTTGTCCCTATCATTCAATTGGATGTATTCGAAAATTAAGAATAAAATTACCTTATTTCGGATATCAAAAGTTAAGTCCCGCCTGCCAGATATGTGTTAAAGATGTATTTCTAGTATCTGGTTTGTTTCAAATATCAAGTTAGTTAAAAGATCTCCCTGCCTATTGATTGTGAAACAAAAGGGGAGAATTTGAAAAAATTAGAGAGATAAGCCTGACTATATTTTTTAATCATAATCCTGTTACGTTAAAAATAAAAACTGAGGTTTCCCATCTTACCCGAGGTAATACGGCAGAGCTCCTTAAAATTGTAGATATATTTGTGTTTGAGATGAAATTCTTCCTGTCAAGATAGATCATTGTCCACTATAAATATTAAAGTTGTCTATTAGATTACCTATAACGCATTCTATTATTCTAATGTTTAAGTAGCTTACCTTATAAAGAGAATTCTTCCTGTATATTCTGGATTTTGATACACATCTTGGATAATGGGTGTTTTTTTGGTTAAAAGATCTCCCTGCCTAAAACGGGGGAATGATTAAAAAAAGATATATCAAGATCCTAGCCTATTGCTATTTTACAACATTAGTATATCAAACTGATTGCAAGGTCTTACCCGAATAATACGGCAAGGCTCTTTGCAGTATAACAGGTAGTATTCTCGCTTGCATGGATTTATAAAGACATCTAAGGTCTCAAGTGGTTTTTTGGAACAAAGATCTCCCTGCCTAAAACGGGAAGTGATTAAAAGGAGGAATGTCAATTTTATGCCTTTTCGAAAATATATCATTATTTGGCATATAGATCAAAAGTCTTACCCGAATAGATCGGCAAGGCTCTTTGAAGGTAGAAAAAATGGGGGGGACGCCCTTTCTATAAAACAAAGTAACATATAAGTGCGAGTTAGTTATTTTTAAGTTGAGAGTTTAGTTTAAACTAAAAGTTATGTAGAGGGAAGAATCCTCAAAAGCATTCCCGGTGGTGGCATTCTTTACCTTTGATTAGCAGCAGGGCAGCAGTGAATCTGGCGGCGGGAGTCCTGGGTGTTCAGCCGTGACGGATGACGTCTAGGATAGATCGGTGAAACTGATGGGATTCCACTCGATATATAAGGGCGATTCTGATTGGTTTAAAGTCGGCTCACCTGTGCTGGCCATCTTTTTGTGAGAAACAGTCGTAGGACTATCTGTTTGATGGACATAGAAGACCCATTCAACAAAGGGCAGTTGGTTTTGAGATTTCTCTTAAACCTTGTATATTTAAAGGTTGCGTTTTACCTGCAATGTATTTTAGAATTATCTTTCCAATTCTAAAGGATGGGATAATTTATTAAATGACACTTTATCTAGAATTATAATGAAAGTCAGACTATCCGTTTGATGGACATAGAAGACCCATTCAACAAGGGGCAGTTGGTTTTGAGATTTCTCTTAAACCTTGTATATTTAAAGGTTGCGTTTTACCTGCAATGTATTTTAGAATTATCTTTCAAATTCTAAAGGATGGGATAATTTATTAAGTGACACTTTATCTAGAATTATAATGAACTTCATGTATGCTGAGGTTAGGACTGTTTAACGCATAGGTTCACTTAATAAATAGCCAACTGAGTTTTAAGTAAAAATCATTCCATTCGAGTCAAACTGAAATTTATATAATAGCATGCTCCCAAGGGATTTCACTGTTGAGTCCTTGGTTATATGTATTAAAAACAAAAATCCAAAAAACTTCCCTTTTTTTACGAATTGCAGTTCCTCCTTTAGAGTCAGGGGTATGGATTTTCTCAAGGATTCTCCAAGTGAAGTCATTTTCGCTGTGGTTTTTCTCTATGAAGTGCTTCACCATCGGGGAAGCTAACTTCTTTGTCCTGATTGCCGAGCGATGCTCGCTAAGACGTGTCTGTATCATGCGGGATGTTTCTCCCACATACCCTAACGGACATGGGCACTGTATGTAGTAGATCACATTAGATGATCTGCAGTTACTCATCTCTTGGGCTCTCGTTTTGTGGCCATTATGAGAAAATTCTTCTCCTCCTATAATATTGCTACAAGAGGAGCAAGAAGAGCAGGGAAAGGTGCCTTTGAGGGGCTTGTTTGACAATATAGACCTTTGTGATAAGCATTCTGAATTAGAGTTGTTGAATCTGGAATGGACTATATACTCCTTGATGTTTTTATTTCGTTTATGGGCGAACAGGGGTTTGATTAATTTTTGTTCAGTGGTACAGTTACTGTTTAGGATATGCCAATTAGAGTTGATAATTTGTTTGACTTTGTTGTTTAATGTCGAATGTTTAGTGATGCATACTAATTGATTATTGGGGTTGGGGGTTTTTTTCCCGAGTAGGCTGTCACGGTCATAATATCTTGCTCGTTTATACGAGCTTCTGATTAATCTATGAGGATAGCCTCTTTCTAAGAATTTACTTCTCATTATCAGGGCCTGTTTATCAAAGTCAGCTAATTCTGTGCAATTTCTTCTTACTCTCAGAAATTGTGAGAATGGGATACTATCTTTTTGTGTTGTAGGATGGAAGCTGTGATAATGTAAAAGGGTATTCCTTGCGGTAGGTTTTACGTGGAGGTCTACTTTCAAGATACCTGTATCATTTCTTATTTCGATATCAAGAAATTCCACATGTTCACTGCTAATGTTAGAGGTGAAGCGTAGATTTGTATTGGCTTCATTAATCCATTTGATAAACTCATCTAGAGATTCCCTCCCATCGGTCCAGATAAAAAAGATGTCATCAATATATCTGGACCAATGGGAGATAGATTCAAAAAATGGGGCGATCTCATTGTGGACAAATTCATCTTCAAAGGCGGCCATAAAGATGTTGGCTATAGATGGTGCCACGGAAGCGCCCATACTAACACCTTTAATTTGGCGGTATAGATGGTCACCAAATTCGAAGATGTTTTCTGTCAATACAATCTCCAAACATTGCAGTAAAAATGTTTTTGGGCAGGGAATATTGTGTAAGTCAATGAACCATTCTGTTGTTCGTATTGCATCTATTAAGGGAATATTGCTATATAAGGACTCTACGTCCATTGTCACTAACAGATCTGTGTTACATTTAAAAGCTAGTCCTTCTGTTTTGCTAATCATATCTCCTGTATCGCGTATGTAAGATGGAATTTTCGGAACATAGGGGCGTAGATAATTATCCACATACTTAGATAGTGGTTCTGTTGCTGTGCCGATTGTCGAAACAATTGGCCGGTATGGAGGGTTATTTGGGTTCTTATGGATCTTCGGAAGTCCATATATACAAGCAGTTTTAGCATCATTGTGGTTAAGAAAGTCATATTCTTTTTTGTTAATGAAGCCGTTCTCTAGGGCAGCAGTAGTCAGAGATGAAATTTTTTTGGACAAGTTAGTAGTGGAATAAGAATTGATTTGTTTATAGAAGGTTGTGTCATCTAGCATATTTAGCATATTTTTCTTATATTCATTTGTATCGATGATGACTATTCCACCTCCTTTGTCGCAACCTTTGAAAGTGAGGTCTTTGTTGGATGAAAGGGATAGTAGTGCTTTATGCTCATCCTTTTCAAGATTGTATATTGGTTTGGGGACAAATTTGAGGGTTTGGTGTAATTTCTTCAGGACCACAAATTCAAAAGTAGCTACTTCAGGTCCTACTTGGTCTAGGGACGGGCTAAAGGTAGATGGTAGACTAAGTGGTTGGATTAAGGACTGTTCCTCTTCTGAAACTATGTTGGAGAAGAATTTTTTTAAACGAATTTTACGGAAGAAAGAAATTATATCGCAGTATAATTCAAACAAATTTGCATAGGAGTGAGGGACATATGATAACCCTTTGGAAAGTAGTTTAATACTGTGACTGTCTAAATTATGTTTGGAGAGATTAAAAATTGGAATCACATTCCGGGTTTCCAATATTGTCTGCTCCGTGTTTCGCGGATGAATTGTGGTTCTACCTGATGTTGATGATGTTGGGGCTGGTAGTTGCCCCTCGGTTGGCCCTGGAAATGAACTCTGGGGCGTCCCCGGTTGCCCCCGCGCGTCCCTAAAAAAGGGGGCTGTCTTCGGTTACCTCTATTTTGATTTTGGTTGTAACTGGGATCTGGGTCATAATATCCTTCAACACTTTCATTCTCTGAGTCAGATGTTTCTGAGAATGTGTTGACCCGTTGTTGTTGTGGTTGTTGATCTCTTATTTCTGTAGTATAATGGTTTTGCTGGTAAAAGTCAGGTTTGAGGTATGGATATGTGTTTTCAATTGTTGCAAAATGTTTATCTTTGAGTAATTTGTCATTCTTTCTCTTATCTAGATAGTTTTTGAAGGACTCAAGCTCCTTATTGCATTCTTCGATCTTTTTGATGGCATCATCTAAATTCCCCATCTTTTTAATTTTATCCTCTAGATTTTCTACTTCTGTTCTGACTTCTGCGGCTAGTTCTTTTGCTGTTTCCACTATTAGCATCATTAAGTCTCTTGAACAACGGCTCGCAATTCTGCTCCATTTGTCCAAAAAAGCTTTAGAATGGGTGAAGAGGCCAGGAATATTTCTAACCCTTAATCCCATCGGAATGATGCCGAGCCGTAAATACGCTAGCATAAATTCGCCATGGGCTTCAATTCTTGTTAATTTCTTTTTTAGTTCTATTAGTTTCTTGGTGTCATCATTATGGGGATTAGAATTTGTAGCAGCACCACTAAAAGGAGTTGATATTCCCACTAGTGTTTCAAACTCTTCATCCGTGAATCCAAAAGTTTGTTTCAGAGCCATGGTGTTGGTCAGAAAGGGAGAAGAGTGTCTAAATGGAGGCTCAATAACACGAGGAAATGAAAAGACGATCTGATGGTAATTATATAGTAATGATGTGATAAAGAGAGACAAACAGCCCTGCACAGACAAGCTGTGGGAAAATCTTGAATATTTAACAAGGACCCCCTGAGGATTCGGATACAGCAAAGTTCCTAGGCCAGGGAAAAAGAACCAATTGACAAAAAACAACCTAGGCAACCTATAGAATATAATCACAGACAAATGGCTACAAGAGGTTAAGAAAATGTATATTGCTTTATTCTCAGATTATATATTAAAAAAATGCATAACATATAGTACAATCGACAATGGACATGAATTAAAATTTACTCTCACATAAGTAAAGGTTGAACAAATTTATACATTAGTGGCAAAGAAATATATATACACGAATTCTTGGATTAAAAGGGAAAACATAGAAAAGTGGCCGATAGGATCTCTACGCGCGTTTCGGCGAACCAGCGCCTTCTTCTGGAGTAGCCACACAAAGCTCTAGAACAAAATATTTTTTAAAAACAGAACAACATTGCATTAATAATACATCTTTAAAACTGTATGTATAAAAACATGTAGCAATCTACATCTTAACACTGTAGCCAACAAGTCTTGTATCTAGATAATCTAATATATATCTTTTCATTTCCTAGTGTGAGTCATGAGTCCAATCAGACACAGGTCTTTATTTTAAGCACAATTGAAATGGATCAGTACATGGGTACAAAGATATTCATGGGATATAGTGCTTTCCTAATACTAGTTATTTCAAAAAGAGCTTAAAGCCAGAGGCTCAAATGGATATACATGGTATATAAACATATCAACTTTATTATCTTTGGACACATAGATTTAATGATTATTGGTGTTCCTATTCTATTTTTAACATCGCTCGTATAATTCAGATGTATAGCTCACTCTTTCAAGCGATGTTATGTACTAGATATTATATAAGGTGATCATAAAAAGTTGGTACTCACAAGTAGTTTTCAAGTTTTACATCACTGATTATTGAGACGTATAGCCAATGTTTTTTTTGGAAATTTTCAACCAATAGGTCTTTTTCTTGATGCTATTGTTAAAAAAAGGGGGGAGGACAAAGATAGCATTCTTTTTTAGTTTATTTTGTCCCTATCATTCAATTGGATGTATTCGAAAATTAAGAATAAAATTACCTTATTTCGGATATCAAAAGTTAAGTCCCGCCTGCCAGATATGTGTTAAAGATGTATTTCTAGTATCTGGTTTGTTTCAAATATCAAGTTAGTTAAAAGATCTCCCTGCCTATTGATTGTGAAACAAAAGGGGAGAATTTGAAAAAATTAGAGAGATAAGCCTGACTATATTTTTTAATCATAATCCTGTTACGTTAAAAATAAAAACTGAGGTTTCCCATCTTACCCGAGGTAATACGGCAGAGCTCCTTAAAATTGTAGATATATTTGTGTTTGAGATGAAATTCTTCCTGTCAAGATAGATCATTGTCCACTATAAATATTAAAGTTGTCTATTAGATTACCTATAACGCATTCTATTATTCTAATGTTTAAGTAGCTTACCTTATAAAGAGAATTCTTCCTGTATATTCTGGATTTTGATACACATCTTGGATAATGGGTGTTTTTTTGGTTAAAAGATCTCCCTGCCTAAAACGGGGGAATGATTAAAAAAAGATATATCAAGATCCTAGCCTATTGCTATTTTACAACATTAGTATATCAAACTGATTGCAAGGTCTTACCCGAATAATACGGCAAGGCTCTTTGCAGTATAACAGGTAGTATTCTCGCTTGCATGGATTTATAAAGACATCTAAGGTCTCAAGTGGTTTTTTGGAACAAAGATCTCCCTGCCTAAAACGGGAAGTGATTAAAAGGAGGAATGTCAATTTTATGCCTTTTCGAAAATATATCATTATTTGGCATATAGATCAAAAGTCTTACCCGAATAGATCGGCAAGGCTCTTTGAAGGTAGAAAAAATGGGGGGGACGCCCTTTCTATAAAACAAAGTAACATATAAGTGCGAGTTAGTTATTTTTAAGTTGAGAGTTTAGTTTAAACTAAAAGTTATGTAGAGGGAAGAATCCTCAAAAGCATTCCCGGTGGTGGCATTCTTTACCTTTGATTAGCAGCAGGGCAGCAGTGAATCTGGCGGCGGGAGTCCTGGGTGTTCAGCCGTGACGGATGACGTCTAGGATAGATCGGTGAAACTGATGGGATTCCACTCGATATATAAGGGCGATTCTGATTGGTTTAAAGTCGGCTCACCTGTGCTGGCCATCTTTTTGTGAGAAACAGTCGTAGGACTATCTGTTTGATGGACATAGAAGACCCATTCAACAAAGGGCAGTTGGTTTTGAGATTTCTCTTAAACCTTGTATATTTAAAGGTTGCGTTTTACCTGCAATGTATTTTAGAATTATCTTTCCAATTCTAAAGGATGGGATAATTTATTAAATGACACTTTATCTAGAATTATAATGAAAGTCAGACTATCCGTTTGATGGACATAGAAGACCCATTCAACAAGGGGCAGTTGGTTTTGAGATTTCTCTTAAACCTTGTATATTTAAAGGTTGCGTTTTACCTGCAATGTATTTTAGAATTATCTTTCAAATTCTAAAGGATGGGATAATTTATTAAGTGACACTTTATCTAGAATTATAATGAACTTCATGTATGCTGAGGTTAGGACTGTTTAACGCATAGGTTCACTTAATAAATAGCCAACTGAGTTTTAAGTAAAAATCATTCCATTCGAGTCAAACTGAAATTTATATAATAGCATGCTCCCAAGGGATTTCACTGTTGAGTCCTTGGTTATATGTATTAAAAACAAAAATCCAAAAAACTTCCCTTTTTTTTACGAATTGCAGTTCCTCCTTTAGAGTCAGGGGTATGGATTTTCTCAAGGATTCTCCAAGTGAAGTCATTTTCGCTGTGGTTTTTCTCTATGAAGTGCTTCACCATCGGGGAAGCTAACTTCTTTGTCCTGATTGCCGAGCGATGCTCGCTAAGACGTGTCTGTATCATGCGGGATGTTTCTCCCACATACCCTAACGGACATGGGCACTGTATGTAGTAGATCACATTAGATGATCTGCAGTTACTCATCTCTTGGGCTCTCGTTTTGTGGCCATTATGAGAAAATTCTTCTCCTCCTATAATATTGCTACAAGAGGAGCAAGAAGAGCAGGGAAAGGTGCCTTTGAGGGGCTTGTTTGACAATATAGACCTTTGTGATAAGCATTCTGAATTAGAGTTGTTGAATCTGGAATGGACTATATACTCCTTGATGTTTTTATTTCGTTTATGGGCGAACAGGGGTTTGATTAATTTTTGTTCAGTGGTACAGTTACTGTTTAGGATATGCCAATTAGAGTTGATAATTTGTTTGACTTTGTTGTTTAATGTCGAATGTTTAGTGATGCATACTAATTGATTATTGGGGTTGGGGGTTTTTTTCCCGAGTAGGCTGTCACGGTCATAATATCTTGCTCGTTTATACGAGCTTCTGATTAATCTATGAGGATAGCCTCTTTCTAAGAATTTACTTCTCATTATCAGGGCCTGTTTATCAAAGTCAGCTAATTCTGTGCAATTTCTTCTTACTCTCAGAAATTGTGAGAATGGGATACTATCTTTTTGTGTTGTAGGATGGAAGCTGTGATAATGTAAAAGGGTATTCCTTGCGGTAGGTTTTACGTGGAGGTCTACTTTCAAGATACCTGTATCATTTCTTATTTCGATATCAAGAAATTCCACATGTTCACTGCTAATGTTAGAGGTGAAGCGTAGATTTGTATTGGCTTCATTAATCCATTTGATAAACTCATCTAGAGATTCCCTCCCATCGGTCCAGATAAAAAAGATGTCATCAATATATCTGGACCAATGGGAGATAGATTCAAAAAATGGGGCGATCTCATTGTGGACAAATTCATCTTCAAAGGCGGCCATAAAGATGTTGGCTATAGATGGTGCCACGGAAGCGCCCATACTAACACCTTTAATTTGGCGGTATAGATGGTCACCAAATTCGAAGATGTTTTCTGTCAATACAATCTCCAAACATTGCAGTAAAAATGTTTTTGGGCAGGGAATATTGTGTAAGTCAATGAACCATTCTGTTGTTCGTATTGCATCTATTAAGGGAATATTGCTATATAAGGACTCTACGTCCATTGTCACTAACAGATCTGTGTTACATTTAAAAGCTAGTCCTTCTGTTTTGCTAATCATATCTCCTGTATCGCGTATGTAAGATGGAATTTTCGGAACATAGGGGCGTAGATAATTATCCACATACTTAGATAGTGGTTCTGTTGCTGTGCCGATTGTCGAAACAATTGGCCGGTATGGAGGGTTATTTGGGTTCTTATGGATCTTCGGAAGTCCATATATACAAGCAGTTTTAGCATCATTGTGGTTAAGAAAGTCATATTCTTTTTTGTTAATGAAGCCGTTCTCTAGGGCAGCAGTAGTCAGAGATGAAATTTTTTTGGACAAGTTAGTAGTGGAATAAGAATTGATTTGTTTATAGAAGGTTGTGTCATCTAGCATATTTAGCATATTTTTCTTATATTCATTTGTATCGATGATGACTATTCCACCTCCTTTGTCGCAACCTTTGAAAGTGAGGTCTTTGTTGGATGAAAGGGATAGTAGTGCTTTATGCTCATCCTTTTCAAGATTGTATATTGGTTTGGGGACAAATTTGAGGGTTTGGTGTAATTTCTTCAGGACCACAAATTCAAAAGTAGCTACTTCAGGTCCTACTTGGTCTAGGGACGGGCTAAAGGTAGATGGTAGACTAAGTGGTTGGATTAAGGACTGTTCCTCTTCTGAAACTATGTTGGAGAAGAATTTTTTTAAACGAATTTTACGGAAGAAAGAAATTATATCGCAGTATAATTCAAACAAAT
The DNA here is from genome assembly GCF_964261635.1 of Lissotriton helveticus. NCBI lineage: Eukaryota > Metazoa > Chordata > Amphibia > Caudata > Salamandridae > Lissotriton > Lissotriton helveticus. Next base: position 177,044,999 of record NC_136065.1, read on the forward strand.
TTGCATAGGAGTGAGGGACATATGATAACCCTTTGGAAAGTAGTTTAATACTGTGACTGTCTAAATTATGTTTGGAGAGATTAAAAATTGGAATCACATTCCGGGTTTCCAATATTGTCTGCTCCGTGTTTCGCGGATGAATTGTGGTTCTACCTGATGTTGATGATGTTGGGGCTGGTAGTTGCCCCTCGGTTGGCCCTGGAAATGAACTCTGGGGCGTCCCCGGTTGCCCCCGCGCGTCCCTAAAAAAGGGGGCTGTCTTCGGTTACCTCTATTTTGATTTTGGTTGTAACTGGGATCTGGGTCATAATATCCTTCAACACTTTCATTCTCTGAGTCAGATGTTTCTGAGAATGTGTTGACCCGTTGTTGTTGTGGTTGTTGATCTCTTATTTCTGTAGTATAATGGTTTTGCTGGTAAAAGTCAGGTTTGAGGTATGGATATGTGTTTTCAATTGTTGCAAAATGTTTATCTTTGAGTAATTTGTCATTCTTTCTCTTATCTAGATAGTTTTTGAAGGACTCAAGCTCCTTATTGCATTCTTCGATCTTTTTGATGGCATCATCTAAATTCCCCATCTTTTTAATTTTATCCTCTAGATTTTCTACTTCTGTTCTGACTTCTGCGGCTAGTTCTTTTGCTGTTTCCACTATTAGCATCATTAAGTCTCTTGAACAACGGCTCGCAATTCTGCTCCATTTGTCCAAAAAAGCTTTAGAATGGGTGAAGAGGCCAGGAATATTTCTAACCCTTAATCCCATCGGAATGATGCCGAGCCGTAAATACGCTAGCATAAATTCGCCATGGGCTTCAATTCTTGTTAATTTCTTTTTTAGTTCTATTAGTTTCTTGGTGTCATCATTATGGGGATTAGAATTTGTAGCAGCACCACTAAAAGGAGTTGATATTCCCACTAGTGTTTCAAACTCTTCATCCGTGAATCCAAAAGTTTGTTTCAGAGCCATGGTGTTGGTCAGAAAGGGAGAAGAGTGTCTAAATGGAGGCTCAATAACACGAGGAAATGAAAAGACGATCTGATGGTAATTATATAGTAATTCCACAGCAGAATGCTATTCCGAACTGATGAGCAGGGGGGGGCCTAAATGACAGTCCCTACCATTGCATTCAGTGATGCATAAAGTTCAGAAGAGAAAAGAAAGTTGGATGTTCATGAGATAACCATGCGACGCACCCCCCATAGGAATGAGCAATAATTCAAATATCAATACATGAGCCATCCTGAGCTCTGGGCCCGTCCCAGCTAGTAGATGAAGAAAGAAAAACAAACACAGGGACTTGTTGCCTGTATGTGTGCTCACTTCTCGTTAGTGGAGAAGTTATGGCATGACGTCATGGCCTATGAGCCTTCTACAGCTAACAACCGTTGAAAACCTTGTAGGTATGATGTTACTTGTTGTTGTATCATATATCTGGATGCAATGGCAGAAACAGCAAAACACAATTTAAGGCAGCACACTATGCTAAGCCCGGATGTTTAGCTTACGTAATTTTAAAAACGTAACATCGAAGTTCCTGTTGTCCCTACAGTCTGGAAAAACAGGGCACCTGTGATAGGGCTCAAAACAGAGCCCGCTAAAGACCAGTTTAGACTGCTGGTGCTTAGACCCAGCCCGGCGCCTGCGACAATGATTCTCGGTGTGTCTTGCGCTCACCTCACTCAATAAAATCTCATTGCTATATTTTCCATCTTTACAAATAGCCTAAATATAAATGGTATTTATCAAACCAACCGCTTAGAGTAATGCAAACACCATCATTAGCGCAGATTCTGGCATCCCCATGTGAAGAAAGCCCCCCTTAATCATGCTAGCTACCCCTCTATCTATCTCGTCGGACCATCATGCAAATACAAATGATTCCGCCCTTTTAAACTTGACCACTAGATGGTAGCGCAGGCAGCTAGATATAGCTTCATGTATGCCAAAACAGAAACCCCATTCCAGACTTTCGTCCATGCAATCTTCATTCCTCTCCCCATACATGCACGTGTGCACACACAGATATACTACACATATGCATCTAGACATAAACACACACCCTGTCCCTAGTCCCCACTGGACATGCACACATGAAAAGAAAGAAAGGAGCTAACGAACCCTGGTGCAATGTTGTGCTCTGAGGTCGCAAATGGTGGTACGGATACATACATACATATACACGGTGACACTAAGCAATCATGGGAAATACTGGCACATGCCCCAAAACAACGCCGAGTTCAACAAAAGTCATTGAGAACCCACCCGTCCGTCTCCATAATAAGGTGCAACCGCACACACAGAGCAGCACATTCAGAAGCAGTCCACTGCTAAACCTGCATCCCATACATACGCATTGGCGAAATCCTAGAAATACCTGTACAGCCACTTATAATGCTGTAACCCTAATATGCACCGATAACAATGTCCTGCCTCCATATCTATGCAAAATGTTCTATGGAGCAGACGAGTAGTTCATGAATCTCGCAAAAAGGCAGTGCAAACTGTGCTGGGTTAAAAGTTATGCTTCCCCCCCATGCGAGAAGAAAGAGGGAAGTCGCTTAATAAACAATATGCGGCTGTGAAACATTCCTTTATCTCATTAATACAATATGAATATGCTGTATCTTCTGTGCCATATAATTCAATTCTGGAGCAGAGGTGAGCACGTGAAATGAACACGTGGTAGGCTGAGGCTGCGGACATCAAGCTGTCTAGCCTACGTTGTGTATACCGACTTCTGAGAGCATAGCATGCAGGCCCAACTGCTACACACATTGATGGTCTGGTAACAGCACGTGTACAGGATTAGAAGCTCCTAATCGTCTATGACCATAACAGCTCACCCCCTGTGTACCCTCGTCATCCGGCTGTGACACCATACTGAAATTATCTGTCTTAAGAAACCATGCTTACCCCACACTAAACAAGCAGCAACCTTCCTTACACAATTAATTCGGACTTACCAATACATTCCACGGTAAAAGGCCCCTTGGAAAAAGTTACCATATCCGAGTTTGCTCAAATCGCCCAGCTGTGCAGCATACCTTGTGTATACCGACTTCTGGGAGCATTGCATGAAGGCCCAGCTGCTACACACATTGATGATCTGGTAACAGCCCGTGTACAGTATTAGATGCTATTAATCGTCAATGAAAATGACAGCTCACCCCATGTGTAAACTCGTCATCCGCCTGTAACACCATTATGAAAATTATTTGTCTTAAGAAACGCTGTTTACCTCGCACTAAACAAGCAGCAAAATGAAACCCGTTACCATATTCGAGTTTGTTTAAAGTGCTCCTGCGATATCGGTGTGAGCCCTTTTCAAACAGCTACCTTTGATACCTGCGCATAGTGGGGTCGAGGCAGATTTTTAACCGTAGCGGCATACCAGTGGACCACCCCCTAAATTGAATGTCCCGGTCCCTGTAAACAAAGTGAGCCCATCGGTCCTCCACCTCGCCGCGGTCTGATAGCAGATCTCACTAAGAAAACAATAAACTCCACCCAACTGGGCCAAACAATAATTCTTCATTCCAGAGCGGGATACTCACACCACCGTTCGGATGTCCCGCAGTCCGTTCAGGATGGCCATGTACCAGCGATCCTGCCGCACACGTAGTGTAGCTTCCTAAGTACAAGCCCGCTCTTTGTGCCTGCCGCTCGATGCTTCCACCGCACCGCTTGCGAAACGAAGCGCCGGCCGCAGTCCCCAGGTCAGAAAGCTGCTCGTCACGATCGCTGTCTGCCCGCCTCTCCGAGTCCCGAACCTGCCGCTCTAACTTTGAGACACCACCACTTGGATGTCCTGCGGTCCGTTCAGATGGCCATGCACGAACTAAATGCAAGCCCACTCTTTGTGCCTGCCGCTCGATGTTTCCCCCGCAGCGCTTGCAATATGAAGCTCCGGCCGCAGTTCTAGGTCAGAATGCTGCTCGTCACGATAATGACTGACCGCCGCTCCGAGCCCCGAAAACTTCGAAACCTGAAACAAAAATTACACAAAATTAAACGGCCCCACTGTGGGGCGAGGAGCGAGCCTGGGAAGCGCGGGCACAAAGAGGCCGCTTCCCGCGCTCCCCAGGCTCTTAACCCCTTCCAGGCTGCGGTCCCGCCCCCTTGACCCGGAAGTGCAAAAACTGCTTCCGGGGCAAGGGCGGGACGCGGGACCAACAAAGGATCGGCCCGAGGGGGGGGGGCCGGGCCCAGCCATGTGTGCGTGGGGGGCGATTGGCCCCCCCTTTTCTTACTCTCTAGCCACGCCTGGCGGGAGAGTGCTACATTGTGTGTATGGCCTTTCAGGCCAACAGATTGCGGGGTGGTCTCCTCGCAGCATCTAGACCACTACACTAACCATGTCTTGTATCGAATCAGACTCACCTGCAAAATGTTCTAATAAAGTTAAGGTGGAGGATATAATTATTTCTAAACATAGCAGTGTATCAGAGATCTGAACCTCCTGGCCTATAGTATCACTTGGCCTTTTGCCAATTGATTCTGAATCTGGAGTGTCTGAAACTTGGAATATTATTGAGAGGTGTTCCCGGGGCATGCTGCTGAAGAGTTGCAGGCCAGTTGTGAGTAATGGTGTAGATATGTGTTGTGAATTATTATTTTGGACTTTATCGCTATCATTCAGCTTGTACCTGGAGCTACATTCTGGATATATGTCCGGGAGGGTAAAATTCTCTATTAATAGACAAGGCAGACCCACTTGGTTTATTGCTTCAATTTCTCTAACAGGAGGGCTTGTCGACAGGAACAGCGCTGAAAGATCAAACACCTTGTCAGGAAACTGGTTTTAAGTGGCAAGTCATCTCTTTTTGGATTGTTTTCTCTTTACTCCAAAATGAAAAAATTAAGGGCCTGAATATAATGGCAGTCGGACTTTCATCCAACTGCCATCCTACAGAAGATGGGACCACCTCACAGGCTGTTGGCGGTCCTGCTATATGCATTAGGATGCGATCGCCACCACGGCGGTCGCAATGGTTATATTTTGTATTGCAGCGGGTACAGCACACGCCGCAGTACTGAACGGGGACACTACACATGTCCCTACAATACATGTCAGGCATGCAGGAATATGAAGGGGCACTCCTCAACATAATCAAAACTCTGCTTTAACCCTTGTGTAGTGTCAGGTCTGGTGTTGTTAAGATATTTCAAACAGAACATATAGGGGCAGATTTACAAGCCCTGTGTGCCGCCGATGCATCATGTTGCATGACACAACAGTGGCGCAGCCTGCTAAGGGCTATTTACAAGCACAGGTAAAGTCACCCTGCGTGACTTAACTTGTGCCTGTAAATATCGCCTCTGTTCACGCAACACTTTGCGTGTTAGGGGCGGGACATGGTTGTTGCTGTGGGTGTTCCCACGCAACACCCATGTCCACTGATGCATTTCCAGATTTACGAGAAATCGTAAAACTGGAAATGCGTCAGTTTGCTGCGCCACCATAGGGGTGGCATAGCCAAGCGAAACGAGTAGAAATGTTTTGATTTCTCCTCGTTTGTTTTCCTCTTTCAATGCGTGCTGCATTCTACAGCATGCATTGAAAGAGGCAAATGCCTGCAGTGATTGCTTTTGTGCAAGAAGGGACCCCTTCCGGGCCCAAAAGCAATCTCCCATGGCACAGGCATCCTTGCATCGTGGTGCAAGGGTGCCTGCACTGGCGCATGGTAGCTGTTTCTGGACCAGCACAGGTGAGAGCATTCCTGTGCTCTGAAAGTGCTGCAGCGTGGGGAAGCCAAAGGTCTTGTGGTGCCACGCTGCTGCACTTTCTTGTAGATCTGCCCCATAATTTGTAGGCTTGAAATTTCAGATTTCAACTTTTCTAGGATTCAAGGTAATGTATTGAACTGTCCTTATTTTAAGAACTGTACAAACTCGCCAATTCTAATTCAAAAGATACCTGTGTACCACAAAACAAATGCAACATATCTGATAGCTGACACAGACTCTACTAAATGAAATGGCTTTTTTTCATTGTAAATTAATTCAACTTAACAAAAAAAAGTTAATGTGGTTTTCAGGTTAAAATTAAAACAACATTACAGTTCAGTGATTCATGCAAGAGCATTGTCGTTTTTGCTATAAAGTAACAGTGTTAAGAACAAAAACAAGTAACTCTATTTACTCAATTGCTGTCTTATTTTTCTAGGGCAAACACCTGCTATTTGAAGTGTTGATGGTGGACAGGGACAGCATGAATAGGAGGGTCACAGAGGCAGAATAAGGTCTGAGTCACTTTTGCTAAAGGTTATTTAAAGCTATTGTATAATGCTTTTGTGTGCGAATGATTTGCCACAGGATTTGTGGGTTCAGTCGGAGGTGCATCTAGGTGTCGACATAAAGTAGATGATCCATCATTACCGTGATCCATTCTATCACCCTTCAGATATGAAAGTTGGGGTTGTTTTCCTTTTCTTGACCTTAGTGAGTGACCTTGCAGCTGTTTTCAAAAAGCATTCAATTAATGCAAATGTGAATGTATTAAGTCCTCTGTCAAAGGTGTTCAGTTTGGAGCTAACCAGACCTTGGAGGATAGCATGTCTCATTTCTGGAATTTTTCAACAAATACAGATGGGGCTCGCTATAGATACTTTGACTATGTTTTCGCTCACAAAATGTGCATTGCTGAGCAGCCTGGAGTAGGCACTGGATGGATTGTTGTGTGTTTGAAGGTCATCGGAGTATGTGGCCATGTCCATGATTAAGAACTCTGGGCCAGATTACGATGCTGGTCAGTCTGTCTGTTTGACCACCGAAGTCCGATTACGACCGCCAAGGCCGGAAAATCTTAGCTCACCATATTACAATGCAGTTGCTTCTACCGGGGAGGTATTATTGTCTGCAGTGGCCTGCTCCCTGAACATGTTGCTGCAAGTGGGTACAAATACAAAGGAAATGTGCAGTTGTACACGCATGCATGACACATGTGGGGACATGCCTTGTGCACCATATGCCACATTGCTGAAGTGTGGCGATATATGCACAGTCCAGTCAATGGGGATACATGCCACATGAGGTCTTAACTGGATTCCACCTCCCATAGGACCACCCACTTCGGGGTGCAGCTGCTGAGGTGTATGGGGGACCTGGAGGAAGGGTTCTACGCCAGAGTCTGCCAGGGAAAATGATGATTCTCCAATTGCCATACAGAGAGAATCTTGATTTCATTAAAGACAACAGAGGCTAACATTATGCAATACATTTTATTGCTGCCCACAATATGCAGCCCTTTAAAGGGCACAGAACATAATATAATGTTGTGGTAACCAGGCATCGTCCTTAAGAGCTACGACAAGGTAAAGTATCTGTTAATTTGACTTCTTCTTTGTTAATTGCATTTGATAAGTAAGAAGTTCTCGCAGTGACGCAGTGGCTGTAAGTAATAGAGAGAAAAACAGGTAATATCAATTGGTTAAGGGAATAAAAAAACATTAAACAGTGTGAAATGTATAATCTTTAGTAATTACATATATTTAAAAAAACAACGTATATACATATTTTCTTTAAAATCCACCAGGGAGTGGTGGGCGGGATAATGTTAGCCTCCATTGTCTTTAATGAAATCAAAATTCTCTCTGTATGTTAATTGGAGTATCGGAGACCAGAAGCTACCATTATGCAAGTTCAAAGCTTTTGAAAGCTACATTTCTTGAGTGTTCCACAGGTTTAAGGTAAAACTTAACAAAGGTGGAAGCATTTGAGCAGTCTGCTGCTTTTAGATTATCAGTAAGGGATGCCCCACCCCAGAACACTTTACTGACCATTGCGCCACGGGATGTGTGTGCACTAAACTTGGATACGTCTATTCCTGCTTCAAGCATGGCTGTTCTTACTCATCTCAAAGTTGTAGCAGAAAAGACTGCCATATAGGGTTTTACAAAGGATATTAGACACTGACTTTCACCGTTAGGTCTAACTTCAATCATTCTTTGTTCATAGACTTTCATACAACTCACCGCACATAGTTTTGGGTAATCAGTAAAATATGGATAAAAAATATTTTCAGACATAGTTTTGGTCCTTCCATATCTCAAAAAGTACTCCATCTGGGGAATAGACTCTGTTACATGTCTCTAGCACCTCAACATCTGACACTCTTCTAAAGGATAATAGACAAAATAATGTTGCTAATTTAATGGATAATTGTTTTTGGAAAGAGTTATCAGGCTAGGAGGTGAAAAGGTCAAAGATAAGAGTAACATTCCATAGTGAATCACGGGGCATATTATCAAGGGAGTTATTGCCGAGTTAGCAGGACTTTTTCCCGCAAAAGCGGCGATAATTTTATCGCCCTATTAGCAAGCTGTCACTAACAACAGTTAGCGACAGCTTGTAGGTGATAGCGACCGGTTTGGGGCCTGCTTTGCATGTCAGCGATATTTATCGCTAATGACATGCAAAGTGGGCGTACCCAAACTGTTAGCGACTGAAAGCAGTCGCTAACATCGCTATTGCCTATTATCAACGCAGGCGAAGCGATAAGAAATTCGCGCTAAGCTCATTATCGCCAAAACCTAACGCCTGCTCAGACCACTTCTTAACCTGTATATTAAACGGGAGGTGGATATTCAGGTTAAGACCCTATTGGCGATGATGCCGGAATATCTATGGATTTCCAGCGATATTCACGCATTGCGCCGCTATCGCCGGATATTTTATCGTATTTGAGATAAATGTTGCTAATAGCACGTTATATCTGCCATAAAATCCGGCGATGCGCGGAGATACAAAAAATATCGCTAAGCTCATTTAGCGATAAATATTGCTAGTTGTTGGTAATATGCCCCCATATTTGGCCCTTGGAGGGTGCCTAAGTCTTATTCCCTCCATTACTCTATGTATTAAGGGGTCGGTACCAATAGAATAATCATTTAAAAGTGTATGACCTTCTGAAATCCCTGATCTGTAGCAGTTAACTGTTCTGTAGCATAAACCTGATTTAAATAAATCTGCTAGGTAATTGGCTACGTCTACTACAGGGGCATCCACATGATCCAGATCCCGTTCCAGGCACCAAATACACCATTTCCTCCATACACCAATGTATATTTTCCTTGTTCCTGGTGCCCATGACTCATCCAATAGGTTTTTAGCTTCTCCTGAAAAGCCAGAGTATCTTCTGGAACCTCTGAAATCCTCAAAGCAGCAAGAAGGTTCATGTTTCTTTCTAGAAGAATAAGATGGTGTACCTCTCCTTCTTGTCCCTGGAGAAGGTCTAAACTCACTGGGACCTGAGATAAGGCGTGGGACAATTCCATCACCCCAGGGAACCATATTGAGTATTACAAAAAGGTGTAATTAGAACGATGCTGCACCGCTCCTTTCGAACGTTCAGTAGAACCTCTCAATCAGTGTGAAGGGAGGGAAGGTGTAGCATCTCCGTTTGTTCCAAGATTGGACCAGAGGTGCACAGTAGGGGCTTGGGGATCAGGTCTCCAACTGTAATACAGATCCATCTGAAATGGTACCCTGCTGGCAAAAAGGTACACCTGGAAGGGGCTCCATAGGTGCTGAATTTTCTTGAAAATTATTGGATTTAGCTTCCAATCACTTGAATCACTTAGAAACCTCAAATTCCAATCTGCCCTTATGTTTAGATAAATTCTGCTTTTAGAACTATCGTTTGACTCCAACAGAAGTACCAAATTCTCTTGGCGAGATCTGCAAGTGTACTTGACTGTGCCCCTCCTAGGCAGTTGATATAGGAAACAGCTATAAAGTTGTCTAGTTTGATCAAAACTACACTGTTTTTTTAGTACTGACTTGAAGCTCATTAAAGTATTCAAGCTTGCCAGTATTTCCAAGCAATTTCTGTGGAGTGGGAGTTCCTCTGGGAACCATTTCCCACCTGTTTCCATTTCCCCTAATTTTGCCCCACAGCCTAGATTGCTTCCATCTGATTCTAGAGAGTGATCCGGGTTGTTCCCGAAGATCCCTTTCCCATTCCAGCTGTCTAGATTTTTCCACTGCCATAGGTGGTCCTTTTGAACCTTCACTGACAGGGGAACTCTGTCTGCATGTCAGGCTCCACTGTTCGATCCTCAGGATGGTGTTGATGTAGTATAAGGGGCCCACCTCTGGATCACCTCAAATCTGGCTTTGTATAACAACACAGACTTAGAGATGATCGAGCGAGGGGCAGGAAAGGGTAGGGACTGCGGGAGGGAGATCTGAAGGAGACAGAAGTTAAACAAAGAGTAAGTTCCAATGTTACTGAAAACACTTGAAATACAGGAATAATCAGAACTACAAGGGCTTGCATCTCCCCTCACCTGAAAAGCAAAATAATGTGAGCCTAAGCCATAGAAGAGAGAAGAGGGCAGGGGTACGGTCGCTTCACACACTATTTCATGCCAAAAGACAAAAGAACACAACGTTACACCTATACATCTATAAATGGTATAAGTACATCACATTTCCTATGGTTTGTTGACAGAGCGTACCATCATATGTGCAGTGAAGTATTCAACCATAGACTCCAGTGAGAACTTGCCCTCTACTCTCTCCTGTAAATAGAAGTAAAGAAAACGCTAAGGTCAACACTCCAAGGGATTATGAAAAGTAGTGCTAAAGCCAAAATGAAAAATCCCCTAGTTTGATTCACTAGGTATTTGAAAGGCAAAAGTATTTGTCTGCAAAGATAGCTCTAGAACCTTGTATCTTCACATCTGGCATTCCCAAACATCTCAATGCATTGCAGTCAATAGGTAATGTGCCTTAATATATGAACAATACCAAAAGGTGCGTATCTGCATGAGATTTGCTGATAAGCGATCTCTTCCAACAGAGAAGCAAATGTCAAAGGAAACAAAATAACAAAGGCAAAGTTTCCTCTGCACGAGACCACCAGTCTCCGGTCTCATCCAACAGAGGAAAGGTCAAGGAAATCGGACCCTGACATGAGAGCTTCAACCGCTCTCTGTAAAGACTCTGAATGGCCCAATATTATATTGTCTTCTATATCCCAGAACAGGCGGTCGGTAGAATGGTGCAGGTGCACCCTTACCGCCTCAAGGTTCACGGTGTAGAGTAGCTGACGAGTCCGTCCGCTACACCTGGGATCCACAATCCGGAATTATCGGTGCTGCCTCATCCGACCGCCGCCATTATATTCTGTTATCAAACAAGGGGGTTTACCTAAACCTCTAACATGAATTCAAGCAACTGTTTTTGGGACAAGGATAAACATAATTTATTAGTAAATCCCAACAATTATTTTTGTATTATTTTTCTTTTCAGTCATATCACAAAAACATTTTAAGGCAGAGCAAAAAACGTAGTCAACTTCACGTATTGCCATACATTTTTAAAACAAGACATACTATACAACGAATTAATATTCTGTACAGTGAAAAAACATAAATTGGTGAACATATAATTATACAAAAACTTGTGTTTCAAAATCACAAATGTGGATGTAGAAACAAATTACCAAAACAGTGAAAAAAGAATTTTTAATCATGCGTGTAGTTTCTATGGGGCGAACAGAGGGAGTTTTTAGGCTGCTGCCCTGAGTCCTGTTGGAATCTCTTGAATTAAGGACAAAAAACTGGCGTGTGACCGTCAGTTATAACTGACATTAAATGTCTTTAGATGAATAAATGCCTACGCGTTTCGAGTACCGCTGTCTGATTCGCGGCACTCTCATCAGGGCATGATAAATCGAATTCTTTGAAACTGTTTGGAAAGAGAAAAATTGGGGAGTTTATTTTAGAAAACAATCCTCAATCCATTCGAATTCATGAATTATGGCATGATGCCAGTACAGCATACCTTTTTAATTTGAAAAAAACAGGGAGCGTGTTGACCTTTACAACGTCGTCTAAGCTGTAGAAGTCACTCTGCAATGGAGTAAAAATGCAATGAGTGGAGTTGGTTACTTGGCGTTCGTTCGTGCAGGCTAAATCAATGATGTTTATATTACCTTGCACTTTGTCGTTTTTGCAGCGAGAATGTTATCTTTGTGGGCCTTGGGTCCCCAATTGATTTACATCTGTGTAAAGAATTAGAGGCCTCACGTCAATATTTTGTGAATAAAAAATTGCGAGTTTTGAATATTCAGTACGAGTGAGGAAACTTACTTCTCAAGGGCACATCAATGAGGTAATGTGGATTCCAGGCAATTAATTCCTGAAACGGTAGTCAGAAAAGGAACGGGTCACTTTCACGGTCTGGTTTCAGTAAAAAGGGTAACCGCGAACGGGGCTTTGGATTCTTACCGTAAAGGTGCGCGGGTCAGAGCGTTTGTCAGTGTCACTGCCACGGATTGATGGAGGCTGCAAAGCCCTTCTTGGCGTGCTTGGGATCCTAATTCAGTTTCCTGTCACGTGGTGTACATTGGGCCAATCAGTTCATCACGGGCATCATGTCATGCTGCAGGGCTTTCTGGAGGCTGTAGTTTTCACAGCAGGTGCCGTGCTTGTGACCCTCATATTCTATTAATTTCACTCATACAATTAAGTCCTTTATTCACGCTGTCAAATCTCATAATGAGGTATGCCTCTTTTCGTAATAAGGCAATCTCGACATTAGTTTGATGTTTGGGATCAACCCAAAACAAGACCGTCCACTTGAAGTCATTTTCGCCATGGTTATGTTCCAAAAAATCGGCGCAGATGAAACTTTCTTCTTTATTCTGGATCGATGTTGCGTGATCCTTACATTGATTGACTGACTAGTCTTCCCAATGTATACTCCATTACACGGACAAACCACAGCATAGACCACATTTTTGGTCTTACAATTTGTGAATGCGTCGTGCTCCCATTTGATCCCATTATGATCGAAAAGATTTCCTTCAAGTGTCGTTGAGCACGACACGCAGTTGCCACATTTGTGATGCCCACATATAGGTTTAAGGTTCCACTGTGCTATGAGGTCACTCTTTGGCTTTGGAATGTAGCTGTCGGCTCTGATTAATTGTTGGCCTATGCTTGTATTTTTTCGCATGGCGAAAATTGGTTTCTGTAAGGGATGTTCTATTGTTTCCAATAGATGCCAATTTTTTAGGATAATGCGTTTAAATTGGTTTGTGTGACGACCATACGTCGTCACACAGACCAACTTCTCAAGGTGATCCTTTTCTTTTGTCTGTAAGAGGTTTTCCCTCGGGGTGAACCTGGCCCGTTTTTTTGAATGTTTCAAAAGCTTCTTTGGATAGGCGCGTTTTGCCATCTCATCGCAAAACGATGTTGCATTTGCCTCGAAGTCCGTCACGTTGGTGCAATTGCGCCTTATCCTCAATAGTTGTCCAAAGGGCAAATTATCTTTTAAGCACTGTGGGTGTGAGCTTGTGTAATGTAGAATGGTGTTTCTGTCTGTTGCTTTTTTATGTAAGGTAGTTGTAAGTATTTCATCGCTGACTCTTACTGTGACGTCAAGAAAAGTCATTTTGCATCTACTGGATTCCAATGTGAATTTGATATCATTGTGCCTGGAGTTTAGCCAACCATGGAAGAGGTCTAACTCAGTCTGGCTCCCCTGCCACTGGAGCCAGACGTCGTCAATGTACCTCATCCACTGGATTATTTTGTCTGAAAATGGGTTGTTATTATATATGAATCTTTCTTCATATTGTGCCATATAGAGCACTGCCATTTCCGGCGCATAAGGACAGCCCATGGCTGTGCCTTTGATCTGGACAAAGAAGTCATTTTCAAATTTGAAATAATTACTCCGTAGAGTTATTTCTGCCAATGATACAATGAAAGTGGTGGATACCCTGTGGGGTCTATCGTGTTGGTCTAGGTATAACTCTATCACCTCTAATGCCTCCTCCTGGGGAATTTGAGTGTAGAGTGAGGCGACGTCAAGTGTCACTAATAGTTGTGTTTCCTCATTAAATGACTGCCCTTCTATTTTATTGATAAAATCAGTGGTATCCCTGAGGTACGATTTGACCTGCACTACAAAAGGTTTTAGGAAAAAGTCAATGTATTGGGAGACCGGCTCCAGTGCGGAATCACAGCCAGACACAATTGGTCTGCCCGGTGGTACCTGCTCGTTTTTGTGTATTTTTGGCAGGAAATAGAGAACGGGCGTTCTCAGTGATTTCTTGCTGAGAAATTCATACTCCTTTGGGCCTAAAAAGCCTTCGTCCAGGCCTGTCTTAGTAACTGTTGCAATTTTGTTCTGGATTGCAAGTAATGGGTCCTCCTTAGTTGGCCTATACCACTCACGATTCTTAACCTGAGATTCACCTTCAGTTAGGTACATAGAACGGGGCCATAGAACTACCGCCCTGCCTTTGTCAGCCGGTTTTATTAAAATCGATGAATCTGCTTTAAGGTCACGGATTGCGGCTGTTTGTCCTTTACTGATGTTGTTATTTACAAAGCTTTTTGTTTTTTCTAGTTTAGTGAGTGATGAAAGGACCGCTTGTTCAAAGGCCACAATTTGCCTTGGAATGTTTTGAGTTGGAGTAAAGCTTGATTTAGCCCTGAGTCCAGTAGTTTCCTGGCTTGACGTCATTTCAATGCCAGCGAAGAAAGCCTTAAGCCTTACTTTCCTGCCAAAATTTAATGCTTCTAACTTAAGTTTTGTGAAATCTGTTCGTCGGTTGGGAACGAACTTGAGGCCCAGGTTTAGAACCATTTCCTCATCTTTAGTTAATTGTTTGTCAGAAAGGTTAACTATAGTGGACTTCTCTAGTTGTTGTATTGCTTGTTGCGAGTTCGCATTTCCCATGGCTGCTTGAAGCGGACCCTTGATTGCCCGCCTCTGGCTAAAAAAGAAGAGCCTGCAGCCAGAGCACCTCGCCTTCTAGAGTTTTCTTGCCTGGAGTCTGAGGAGGAGTCAGATGAGGTTGTGTCAGAAAATGTATAAAACCTATTTCTAGGTCTACCTTGGAATGATGTTAATGCTCGCCTGGACTCTCCCGAGGTGTAAAAATCCTCTTTGAGGAATGGATACACCTGGTCTAATTTGAATGATTTGGAGTCTCTTTCAAATTGGGCTGCTTTGGTGTTAAGAGTATTATCCTTGAAAAGCGAGATTTCTTTTTCTATCTTCTCAAGGAGTGTTTTCGCTTCTGTTACAGTCTGATTATCTGAGATGGTTTTTATGAGCTCTTCAATTTCTCTCTCCTCTTGGCTGCAAATTCTTTGGGCTGTCTCTATAGTGTCCACCATTAGATCTCTGCTGCACTTTGTGTTGATTTTACTGAATCCTTTCTTATACTCTGAGTCTTCGGTAAATATAACCGGAATGTTTTTGACCTGTAGACCCCAAGGGATCGTTCCTGCTTTTAGATGTTTGAATAAAAAATGACCATGAAGTTCTGTTCGGATGTGTTTTTTCTGGAGGCGAGTTAATTTGTCTGCCTCATTTTGCTGTTTTGCTGAGGAGCTAAGAGTTATAGTGGAGAATGGAGAGGATTCTATTAAACTCTGAATGTGGCTTTCCGTAAAGGACAGCGTATCTTTTTCTGCCATGCTAAGCAGGAGGAAGAACCTCCGCTTGGGGATTAGTCTTTACTGATAATGATAAGGAGGACACCGTGTGTCGATCCCTACCCACTCGGGTGAATACCCGCTCGTTAATTGAAGAAAAAGGGGGAGTTTGGCTCAATGGGATAGAGGGTAGGTTGAGCCATGTAATGTTATCAAACAAGGGGGTTTACCTAAACCTCTAACATGAATTCAAGCAACTGTTTTTGGGACAAGGATAAACATAATTTATTAGTAAATCCCAACAATTATTTTTTTATTATTTTTCTTTTCAGTCATATCACAAAAACATTTTAAGGCAGAGCAAAAAACGTAGTCAACTTCACGTATTGCCATACATTTTTAAAACAAGACATACTATACAACAAATTAATATTCTGTACAGTGAAAAAACATAAATTTGTGAACATATAATTATACAAAAACTTGTATTTCAAAATCACAAATGTGCATGTAGAAACAAATTACCAAAAGAGTGAAAAAATAATTTTTAATCATGCGTGTAGTTTCTATGGGGCGAACAGAGGGAGTTTTTAGGCTGCTGCCCTGAGTCCTGTTGGAATCTCTTGAATTAAGGACAAAAAACTGGCGTGTGACCGTCAGTTATAACTGACATTAAATGTCTTTAGATGAATAAATGCCTACGCGTTTCGAGTACCGCTGTCTGATTCGCGGCACTCTCATCAGGGCATGATAAATCGAATTCTTTGAAACTGTTTGGAAAGAGAAAAATTGGGGAGTTTATTTTAGAAAACAATCCTCAATCCATTCGAATTCATGAATTATGGCATGATGCCAGTACAGCATACCTTTTTAATTTGAAAAAAACAGGGAGCGCGTTGACCTTTACAACGTCGTCTAAGCTGTGGAAGTCACTCTGCAATGGAGTAAAAATGCAATGAGTGGAGTTGGTTACTTGGCGTTCGTTCGTGCAGGCTAAATCAATGATGTTTATATTACCTTGCACTTTGTCGTTTTTGCAGCGAGAATGTTATCTTTGTGGGCCTTGGGTCCCCAATTGATTTACATCTGTGTAAAGAATTAGAGGCCTCACGTCAATATTTTGTGAATAAAAAATTGCGAGTTTTGAATATTCAGTACGAGTGAGGAAACTTACTTCTCAAGGGCACATCAATGAGGTAATGTGGATTCCAGGCAATTAATTCCTGAAACGGTAGTCAGAAAAGGAACAGTTCACTTTCACGGTCTAGTTTCAGTAAAAAGGATAACCGCGAACGGGGCTTTGGATTCTTACCGTAAAGGTGCGCGGGTCAGAGCGTTTGTCAGTGTCACTGCCACGGATTGATGGAGGCTGCAAAGCCCTTCTTGGCGTGCTTGGGATCCTAATTCAGTTTCCTGTCACGTGGTGTACATTGGGCCAATCAGTTCATCACGGGCATCATGTCATGCTGCAGGGCTTTCTGGAGGCTGTAGTTTTCACAGCAGGTGCCGTGCTTGTGACCCTCATATTCTATTAATTTCACTCATACAATTAAGTCCTTTATTCACGCTGTCAAATCTCATAATGAGGTATGCCTCTTTCCGTAATAAGGCAACCTCGACATTAGTTTGATGTTTGGGATCAACCCAAAACAAGACCATTATATTCTGGCATCGGAGTCGACGCAGCCCACGTAACACGTGACCCGCAATGCTCCTGGGAATTGTAGTTCGGAATGTTCCTATTCTGTACTCCGTGCAAACTAAATGGCAGACAGTGATCACCGGCATACGGCGATCATGACACTGCATACCAAAGTCTCTTCTTCAACCCTGTAGATTTCAGTCTCTATAAGGCCCTGTAGTGGAGTGGCCTTGGGGAGATTGCCTGAATGGAAGAGGATAAGAGACCAACTATTCTCGCTAGTTCCCGTAAGTTTAATATACAATTGGATAATACGTAAGTTACTTCCTTTTTTATTTTGGACAACTTCTTCTGGGGGAGTTGTTCCTGGGCTGAAAGGTAATTACCTGGAATCCTAGAAATTCTAGGTTTTGTGTTGGGGTCATAACAGATTTTTCTACGTTGATAATGCATCCTAATCCTTCCAAAAGGTCCAGTGACCATTTCATGTGTATTAGTAGTTCCTACTGACTTTGTGACATCAGTAATCTGTCATCTAGATAGATTACTAGCCATACTCCTCTCCTCATCAGGGAGGCAACCACTGGTCACAGAACCTTGGTGAAACACCAAGGTGCCGAGGAGAGGCCCAAGGGGAGACAACAAAATTGGTAGTTCACTCCTTTCCAGACAAACCTTAGGTATGTCTGTGATTCTTTGTCCATAGGGATTGTAAAATAAGCCTCTTTGAGGTCCAGCTTCACAAGCCAGTCTTTTTCTTGTAGGATATCCCTTAAAATAATAATACCTTCCATGTTTAAGTTTCTGTACAGAAGAAAAGTATTTAGTTCCCTCAAATTTATTACAGGGCACCAACCTTTGTCTTTTTTCTTTACTAGAAATATTGTGCTCATAATTCCCTGACCAGAGTGCATTTACTTGCATATAGCTCCCTTTGATAGCATTTGAGTCACTTCTGTGTTTACCAGAGTTGATTGTTCCTGGACTATGATAAGTTCCCTAAGTTGACGAGACTGGTAAGGAGTTGTGATAAATTATATATTGAATCCCTTTATAGTATCTAGAACCCAAGAGTTGTCTGTTAATAAGGACCAACAATGGTTGAAGAAGCGTAGTCTTCCCCCTACCTTTGGGTGGAAAGAACCAGAGGGGAAGATCCTTACCTTGCTGTCCTTGACCTTGGAATCTGCCCCTTCCTCCACCTTGTGCACGAGTGCTGAGGTCTCTTTGCGGAAAAAAGGAGTTGATTCTGTTGGTAGAAGGGGGACCTGAAGTGTCCGCGGCTGACAGCCAGTCCCATCTTGTCAGCCTTTCCGAAAATTCCACCTCCAAACATGCGTCTCATGTTTGACTGGGCCTTACTGAAGGCAGAGAAGGTGGAAACCTATTTCCTCAAAGGTTATGATTTTCGCCAAAGAGTAAGCCATCCGTGTCACCTTCATTTGTATTAGTATCGCCTTCTCCTTTCCGAGGTAAGCCGTGCATTGGTATTACGGAGAAGGCAAAGGGCACGTTGGCTTCATCCTCGGAGGAGTTCTACATCCACTGGAGTGCCTTTAATAGAGGCTTATTCTGCTAAATCTAGTAATCTAAAGAGGGGTCCTAGGGGGTCCAGCAGTTTGTCTTGACACTGCTTGAGACAACGTTCCAGTCCCTTTCTAGGGTCTCTTCTGGTTTTAAACAGGAAGGTCATTAAATTAAGGTCTAAATTGGGTGTCATCCCTGATTTGTTATTCAAAAAGGATCTAGGGCATTCTGCCCTCATTAAGTTTTAGGTGTCCTTCTCAAGGGGTTTCCTTATCCAAAATGTGATACATTTTGCTACGTGGTCCAAGGGCCACCAGTCCGATCCCCTAGGGTGAGTGATGCGAGAGGGATTAAACATCTCCAAACCCACTGGGTCTTTAATTGAACTGGAATTACTGGGTTGGTCTAGATCCTCATCAAGGAGGTCATTGTCAAATTTCTCAAGGGGATCAAATATATATTCTGCTGTCTCATTGTCAATATTAATAGATAGTAAATAATCTTCATCATCATCAGTTGGTAAAATTAAATCTTTTGTGCTGTGAAGGTCACCTGCACTTTTTTCACCAAAATGGTCACTCTTTCTCTTTGTGCAGCTAAGGGCACCAACATCATCTGTAGCACACAGGCTGCCCAGGGATACTACCCGATCTTTGGTAGAGCACAAGCCACCATGGGGTTCAAGATGCTTTGTCTTCTTCAAAGCCTTACCTCCCTTCTTGGGTAGAGGTTTTCCTTTTCAGAGATATCAGCTGAGTCATCCTCAGCAATGTGGTCTTTTGTCCTTTTACTAAAGGCTGCCTCTACTGCCTCTTTTAACGAGGACTTAAGCTGTTTCTCTGAGAGATTCAATAGTGTATTCTCAGTGAGGGGGATAATTTAATTGAACTGTATTTCGTTCTCTGACATTTTGGGATAACTTATTCTTAAGAGCAAGAACTCTTGTAGATTTAGTTTTTTGGGAGTATTCATTTCAATAGATCAGAGGCAGTGTTTAGGACCATCCAGTTCGGGGTGCAGCTGCTGAGGTGTAGAGGGGACCTGGAGGAAGGGATCTATGCCAAAGTCTGGCAGGGAGAATAAGAATTGGCTGAGTATTCACCCCTTTTTCTCCGTTTCTGATGATTCGAGGTAGATGGTCGGGTTGTCAGAAACCCACATCCTAATCCGGACGGCGGTCAGATCTCCCTGTATTGCTCTATCGATGCCATTCCTCCCTGACCGCCAACTCGGCAGTTGGAGTAAGGCTGTTGGAGTCAGTGGTCTGTCAGAGGTCAGGTTGGATGCATTGTTATCCAGTGGTCCACTGACCGCTTCTGATGAGACATTCGACAGTCTGATCGCATCCGACAGGACAGCGGAATGCATTCCAACCGGCATTGTAATCACGTCCTGTTTTTTGTCGTTTAAGAAGAAGAGTACATTATTTTGTCTTTTTATGACTTTTCTTGCTGACATTTGGGAATTTTTGAGTTTGACAGAGATGGAAGTATAGGATACTGCTGCCTTGAGAAAACTATTTTATGTTCATGGTTGGAAAACATGGCAGTATCTGCGAGGCCTGCCCAAATAACTTGACTGCATTTGTCCTTCGCTGGGAACCAAACACCCATTTGTAGCGTCTGACTCTCAGGGGGTGGCGTTGCAGAGCAGTCTGAGGCTTACTCAAGGGAGTTGGTGTGGGCTAGTTATCGCCATTTACAGGTACGCAGAAATAACACTCAGTAATTGATTGTCCAGTCTGTACTTTGGTTTATAAAAGTAAGAGTACATTTATTAAACACACACACTACTCAATACTATGCACCAATTTACAAATATACATAAGCTGTTGGAACTACTTTGTGACATTGCATAGCATCTCCAGCCCTCCCGCGGGGGGGGTCTAGTACCACCACTCCCATGTATGCACATCATCTGCCCCATAATGCAGTTAGTCGAATATAACCTGGAACGAGGGCCCTGCGCACTGGCACCATCCCAGTGGCGACCCACCCCATTATCTCAACCAGCATTTAAACTAGGCCCACCTGTACTGGTGACACATAACTCTGACTGAACATGTCATACTGACCATACCGTACACACCTCTACATCTTTAGGGGCTATCAGTCAAGGTTGTTCTTCACCTAAGCGCAGCAGCAAGAATACATATTTAAGCATCACTTTAGAATGACAGTACTCATCACATTTGCTGATCATTATAATGCATTGCAATTAAAGCCCCTACAGGCATCACAGATGAATCACATGATTAGTCATATCCAGCCAGACATCCTAGCAGGCCTGTCTGGCAACATAGCCCCACTTTGCTTATAAAATCACCTTACACAGGCACTTCACATTACACATGTGATTTCAGTCTCTCTAAAACAATAACATTAGTAAATGCCTTTCTGGTGCACTTACACCACTTCACCTCCAGGCGATGCCCTTTCAGGCATCCCTAACTCAGACCTCCATGTCATGGTGCAGTCTTTTAGGCACCCCCAGCTGCAGAACTAAAGTTCCAGCCATGGCGATGCTGATAATGCTTGCCTGAGCCCTTGAGGGGTTGTTCTTTATAAGTCCCAATGAGACTTAGGAAGGAATGTTTCATTTTCATGCAGGGGGTGACTGCATTGCTCCTGCAGCCCCTCTTGCACCTTACACTCACTTGGTGGTGACCCCGTCATCCTGGGGCCACCACAAACAGAGAAAATGCTGTTTTTCCCTTGCAGGGGCGAATCCTCGTTGTCATGCATATCCTAAGAGCGGCTCGGGGAGAGCTGTGCTGTGGTCTTCGACAGCCTCATGCCGCCCTTCCTGCTGTTGGGGGGCCCGGTCCCACCCGGACCCTCAGGTGAGGCAATCTGCAGCTCAGGGAGCCCGCACCCCCCCCCCCCCCCGGCTGCTCCGCTGGGTTTTGGGGTCCTGGTCCTATCTGGGCCCCTGATGCTCCTCTTCTGTTTTCGGGGTACCGTTCCCACCCAGGACTTACACATGCCTCAGCGTTGGAGGGCAGCCCAGGAAACCCACCCCGGCTGCCCCCGCCGGCTCCCTCCCAGCCAGCACCCTCGCGTGCTGCCGCGGGAGCCAGCTCTTCTCTTCTGGTCTACACGCTCCATCAGGGAGACGCGTGACCAGCTCTGGACTTCGGGGAAGTGCAGGGGCAATCCCCCCTCCTGTCAGTCGGGGCTTGGAGATGGGTTCCCAGGCCCCTGAGCTCATCTTCACGGGGAGCGCAATGGCACTCCCGAGCTTTGACTTCGCTCCCCTTGGGGGCCAGGGTGGGCTTCAGGTACCCCCTCTTCCATGTTCACGGGGAGCGTGACGTCACTCCTCAACTTCGGCGGGGCCCGAAGTTGAGGTCCCGGGCCCAGAGCCTTTGTGGGGGGCACAAAGGCGCTCCTTGCCTCCTCCTTCTCACACAGGGACCAGGAGTTGGGATCCCGGGCCACTCCCTCAATCTTCTCAGGGAGCATGAGGGTGCTCCCCGGCTGCCACCGGCAGCCTCTGGCCCGGAGTTGGGGCCCGGGCCCCTAGCACTTTGCGATGGCACTCCCCTGCTCCAGTTCTCCTCAGGGGCCAGGGTGGGCTCCTGGCACCCCTCTTTACCAGCTTCATGGGGCGCGCGATAGAGCTCCCCGGTTTTGCTTTTTGCGGGGGCAGTCCCCGGGATCTGACCAACCCCGGGGACATCTTTGAGACCGGTGGCTGAGCCCCACGTGCTTCGTCGTCAGTTGACCAGAGGTCAAAGGTCACCTACCTTCTGAGGGGCATTTCTCAGTCCCCGGGGACCGATCTTCACAATTTTGGCGTCTTCTTGCTCCTGCTGGCGCTCCGCAGTCACTTGGAGCACTCTCCTTCACCCTCCTTGTCTCCAAGAGGGTACATTCGGCAGGGAGCAGTCTTCACTGGCTCCCTGCGCCAGCCTTTTGCCTGGCTCTCCTCCTGGGCCTCTCTTCTCTTTGCGCACAGCCCCAGGCTTCTGCTCAGCACCAGTCGTCCTCAGCAGACCCCACCCTAGAGAGCTTCTCTTCCTGCGCACACACTTTTTAAAGAATGGGGAGGGGGCTGGCAGGAAGTCTCTGTTTGTCATATCAAACAGCGACACATCACTTCACTGCCCCTACTCCCTTCATCGAGCCCAGGCCTCTGGGTTGGTTCAAGATGGCGTGGTCCAGGGGTCTCATGCCACATGGTCACTGAGAACCCCTTCCCCACGCTGCCTTCTCCCTTGTGCAGCTTTGTGCCTGGTACCAGGTGACAGCTGCTGATGGATTAGCCTGGAGCTCAACCCATCTTTTCTTCATGGAGAGGAGGCCTTCACTCTTGGAAGGAAGGTCATTAATCCGGCCTGGCAGGGTCAGCCCCCAACCAGGCCCTGGTTATGGGCTGACTCAGAGAAATATGACATTTCTGGATGGCCCAAAAGCAGTACAAATATGACTTTGGACTCCGCAGAATACTTCTTCTCACACCAGTTACAGTGGGCTTTAGTACATGTCTGGAATTTGTAGGCCTTAGGAAAGTGAAACTAGCTCACGGGCTCCACATCCCCATAGGAGAAAAATGAAGTGAAAAACAGTAAAACACACTGACTTTCCCTGGCATGTTTCTTCCCACTTCATAAAGCCTATTCCATGTCACCACCCAATGCTGCATAAGTCCTGCCACACCTGTCTATTTGCACCTGCTCCTTGGCTGCGCACACCAGGTATCTCCTATGTGCAGCCCCTACACGTGTGCACACGCATGTACACATGTGTCTGAATGTATCAGCCCGGTGCCCCTTACTCCAGTTGCAGCGCAGCGGCCTTGTCAAGCTAGGGGGACACCAGTAAAATCCACATGCAGTCTCTTTCATCAGGAGTTCACTGTGGGTGAGTCCCAACTTATGAGGCTCTCCCACAGTAAAAGCTCAACAATTAGATGCTCAAAAAGCCAAAAATCAGGGCGGCTCAGATAGTCAGAACCACCTCGGCGACTCGCCAACGGCAAACCCGTGTGTGCCTGTCCGTGGACATCCGGGGCCAGGGGCCAGTCATTATGCACAATTTTTAAATAAAATACACCTCGAGGGAGCTTTAGCAGCTCCACTCTATAAACTTCTCTCTGAATCCTTCCACCGGCTCCAAATGTATCAAATTAAATATCATGAAAATCAGCAATGCTTTCCCTGAATTTGATCATCACCCCCTATGACAAATACTCAAAGGCAAGACAATCAGGGGACACATGAACTAACAATTACATACTTAAACACACGTCCCTGGTAAAACATTAACTGTATATATTTTACCTTCTAGATTCAACAAAAAACGATATTCTTTTATTAACAGAAACTTGGCTCACTCCAGAATCGACCACTGATATTTTGGTTGCCCTCCCTAACTCCTATTATATTCTTCAGGCAAACCGACCATCTGAGAAAAAAGGAGGTGGGGTAGCCGCCATAATTCGTAAATAACTGAAATTCACGAAACTGACCACACTGGACATTATCTCAGTTGATAACCTAGTTATTAAACTAGATTTGGACTCAGCACTTTTAATTTATGTATTGCTCTATAGACCCCCTGCAGAGTATGCCACTCTTTTCCCAAAGATTAGGTGAACAGATGGCCCACCTAATCATGCAAACATGTTGCTCATTGGCGATTTTAATTATTGAGCCAACAACATTGCGGGTGGTCCACATTCCGCTAAAATGACTGACCTTTTCAGCCGGTCGAATTGTAGTCAAAATGTAACATCCCCTACACATATTAAAGGGCATATTTTAGATCAAATTTGGACATCCAACCTCGTAGTACCCAGTTTGATAGTGTCCCCCTGTACCTGGTCTGATCATTCCTTAATAAAGTTTGTGATTTGCAATACAATCATAGGCAAACCCTCAGCTAAAGTAGGGCTGAGGTCAAGGAGATGGAACAATATCAACATTAATGCCTTCTGCAGCTCAATGGCAAAAACAGTTCCAATTAACAAGCCATGGGTTGACGTTAGTGCAGAAAATATCACAATCTGGCTAACAGCAGCAAGTATTGAGCATGCCCCCTTTAGGATAATTAAAGCAGCAAGGCACCATGAGGCACAGAGATGGTTCTTTGAAGACCTCAAAAATAAAAAGCTGACACTGTGCCAATCGGAAAGGAGATGGAGACGGAGCTACTCCCCTGATAAGAAAGACATCCATCTAGCTCAACTGAAGGAATATAAGAAATCCATCCAAGTTACCAATGCTAGTTATTTTTCTTCAAAGATAATGTACTCTACCAACAAATCAAAAGAGATATTCTCAATTGTTAATGATTTATCCAACCTTGATAGTCGCAATAAAACCAGTGCCATCCCAATCACTCTGTAACTCTTTAAATACTTTCTTCATTGACAAAATTGCTAAGATTAAATCCAGCATTCCCGCAGATCTTCCATATGAGGCCATGCCTACGGCCTTCAGAAACCCTAACTCCTTATATCAATTCCCGGCGATTTACAGTGAAGCTTTCCTGAAACTCCTGTGCAGGGTGAAATCTGCTTTCCCAGCCCATAGTTGTCCTCCACATATCTTAAGCAAAGTGTTTACTGTGAACCCTGACCCTGCCTTCCTCCTTCTGAATGAATCACTAATGCAGGGCTGTGTTCACAGAGTTAAAAAAAAAGCTACCATAGTTCCCCTTCTGAAAAATCTGGGGCTGATCCTTTGATCCCACTTTACGTTCGTCCCATATATCTGCTCCCCTATCTGGCTAAAATACTGGAATGTGAAATCCATTTGGAACTTAAACTTGATAATCCAAGGTTCAAAAAAGTTTGTGGGTGCTAGTTGATGAACCCTCCTGAGTATGAGGGTAAATGAATCAAAGAACAAGAGCTATCTCTCATGAGAGAAGCGTGGACAAAAGGACCTAATGACCGTTTGGATCTCAGTTGTTTTTCATAAATTGTGTTACAGAATTCATGATTTGTTAAAACTTGGGTTAATTCAGTTTATGAGACTCATGCATGCGTTTATTAATGCACTGGTTATAAAAAAAACAATACATACTTTACAATTTGGAGTTTAATAGACTTTGTTACAAGTTTTACGGGAAGGTATTTGTCTACTTTACTTTCTGTAAATATACTGACTGAATTACTCATGATAGTTAACTGACTTTTTAGACACAGGAAATGTTTTCATGTGATAGGCTTTCTCACAATGTCTCTGTCATTCTCTTCTCTTTCCACATCACACAATGTATCACAGTCTTTTCACCACGTCGTCCATGTTCGAAATCCGATCATTTGACCATCACTTCCAGGTTGAACTTTTGCACAAATGAGAGCCTTCCAGCACACAGGATTTTCCACCGATGCGGACACAGATGCAGGAGTTTACACCACGTAATACCGGTGAGTGAACTAACATTACCTGAGCCACACATTCCGTTTTTCACGAGATAAGAAGTAGAAGTAACGACCGTACGTTGTTCACAGGTTTTTACCGTTCTCCACTACCCATGACGTGGCGAATTTCCCCAGATGGATGGATGAAACTTTTCAATAGCACAGGAGCACGCTAATAGCTCCTTTTTTGTAAAGGAGTATTGCAACTCACCAGTCCTTAGAACTCTGGACCCAAATCCAATTGTGTTTTTCACTCCATCCTCCACTTGTGATAAGGTGGTACTGTAGTAACTTGTTTCTTATCTCTTTAAGGTGGGTTGGAATATGGAAGCTTGGGGATGTCATTATAATGTATTAGTGTTAAGGCTGGAATGTGTTACCTTATTCTGAGATTGTCCTGACACCTAGGCCCACCTCACTGGCATCAACAGTCAAACAGCATGCCAAACTAGGGTCAAAAGGTTTCAGGACAGATCTTTTCCCCAGAAGGGCCTTGACTTTACTAAAGGCAGACTCACACTCATTGCTCCATACAAACTTGGTTCCTTTCTTAAGAAGGTTATTAATGGGGTACACAATGGTGGCATAGTGAGGGATGAATGCTGAGTAATATTCACACAACCCCAGCAGAGACTTAACTCCAGTCTTGTCAGTGGGAGTAGATGCATTAGTGATGGCTTCAAGAAGACCCGGTCTGGGCCTAACTCCTTCATGAGTGCTAGCCCTAAACGCCGGCCGTCTCCCCAAGTGCGCCCAAGCAGCACCAGGACACACCCATGGACCCTTCACCTGCCACTCCTGCAAATTCACCTGCGTCAAGTCCCAAACCAAATCCACAAACACCAGACAGAGAGCCAACACCAACAACCTCAAATGCATCCTTATCAACACCCGCTCGATTCACAAACACGCCATCGACCTTTGGAATCTACTCGACACCGTTTCTCCTGACATCGCCTTCCTAAAAGAAACCTGGATGAATGCCTCGTCAGCTCCAGACATCACCATAGCCATCCCGGACGGCTACAAGATCATCCGTAAGGACCGCCCCATCCAAACAGGAGGAGGCATCGCCATCGTCCACAAGAACACCATCCGAGTCTCAACCAGCTCAGATGAAAACCTCGCTATCGCCGAACACCTTCACTTCCAGATCCACACCGACCCCAAGACAACACTTAGGGGCATCCTCCTCTACAGGCCACCAGGACCCCGTACAAAATTCAGCGAAGACATCACTGACTTTATCACCCCACACGCCCTCCCTTCGGAAGAATACATTCTACTTGGAGACCTCAATTTCCATCTAGAAAAGAGCAACGACAGTAACACCACCACCCTTCTGGACAACCTCGCCAATCTCGGACTCAAACAACTTGTTAACACCCCCACACACTATGCAGGACACACACTCGACCCGATCTTCACTTCCAGCAAGCATATCTCCTTCACTCATTCCACACCCCTCCACTGGACGGACCACAGTTGCATCCACTTCACTTACAATAAGACCTCGATCCACAACCACCCTCAACCAACTCTGCGAAGAAATTGGAACAAAATCACCATCGACCAGATCTCAACATCGCTTCTTCAAAAACCCCCTGCCTATTCAACGAACCCTAACCAAGCCGCCATCAACCTCACACAATGGTTAACCCAAACCGCCGACAAATTAGCACCCTTGAAAAAACATCAAATCAAGCAAGGAAGCAAGAACGCCCCCTGGTTCAACGATGACCTTAAGAAATCCAAAAAGCTCTGTCGTTCCCTTGAGAAAACTTGGAAAACAGACCCAAACGCTATCACCCAAGCCGCCTTCAAAAACGCCACCCGTAAACACCACCAACTAATCCGGACAGCCAAGAAATCAGCACTCAAAGACCGACTCGACAACAACGCCCACAACAGCAAGGAACTCTTCAACATCATCAAAGAATTCACCAACCCCACCGCCAGCTCTAACGACATCACCCCCTCTCAAGTCCTCTGCGACTCCCTTGCCTCATTCTTTCATGACAAAATCGCCGACATCCATAACAGCTTTGACAACCAACCTGTAAACCAGTCCACCCCACTCACCTCCGAACAGTTACCTCCTCCGAATATCCTTTTCGAATGGAACCCAATCACCACCGAAGAGACCATTCGCCTGATGAACTCCATCCACTCAGGAGCCCCTACAGACCCATGTCCCCATCACATCTTCAACAAAGCAGACTCCATTATCGCACCCCATCTCCGAGATGTCATCAACCACTCCCTTAACTCCACCACATTCCCAGAAAGCTGGAAACACGCCGAACTCAGCGCCCTTCTGAAGAAACCCACAGCTGACCCAACCGAAATCAAAAACTACCGTCCCATCTCGCTCCTCCCATTCCCTGCCAAAGTCATTGAGAAAGCCATTAACAATCAGCTCCCCGCCTTCCTCGAAACCAACAAATCACTCGACTCCTCACAGTCTGGCTTCCGAGCCAAACACAGCACCGAGACCGCCCTCATTGCAGCAACAGACGACATTCGAACACTACTGGACAACGGAGACACAGTCGCCCTCATCCTCCTTGACCTCTCCGCAGCCTTCGACACAGTCTGCCATAGCACCCTGATACAACGCCTCAGAAACATCGGAATTCAAGGAAAAGCATTGGACTGGATCATTTCGTTCCTCGCTGGAAGAACTCAGAGAGTCCGCCTCCCCCGTTTTAAGTCAGAGGCCACCGAAGTCATCTGCGGCGTCCCGCAAGGATCATCTCTCAGCCCCACCCTCTTCAACGTCTACATGAGCCCCCTCGCAACCATTGCACGTCAACACAACCTCAACATCATCTCCTACGCTGATGACACTCAGCTGATCCTCTCACTCACCAAAGACCCAACCACCGCCAAAACCAACCTACACGAAGGGATGAAAGAAGTAGCCGAGTGGATGAAGCACAGCCGTCTGAAACTGAACTCGGACAAAATGGAAGTCCTCATCTTAGGCTCATCCCCTTCCGCCTGGGACGACTCTTGGTGGCCAACGACCCTAGGAAAAGCCTCCATACCGAGGGACCACGCACGGAACCTGGGCATCATCCTGGACTCCTCACTCTCGATGACCAGACAAGTCAACGCCGTCTCGTCTTCATGCTTTAACATCCTACGCATGCTCAAAAAAACATTTCACTGGATCCCCACCGAAACAAGAAAAACGGTCACCCACGCACTGGTTACAAGCCGTCTGGACTACGGAAACACCCTTTACGCCGGCTCCACCGCGAAATTACAGAAAAAACTCCAACGCATCCAAAATGCTTCAGCCAGACTCATACTAGACATCCCCCGCACAGAACACATCTCCGCTCACCTGAAAGACCTTCACTGGCTCCCCGTCAACAAGAGAATAACATTCCGTCTCCTCAACCACGCACACAAAGCCCTATACAAACTTGGACCTGATTGTTTCAACACGCGCCTTTCCTTTTACACCCCCACCCGTCAGCTGCGTTCGTCCAACCAAGCCCTCGCCGCTGTTCCACGCATCCACAAAGCCACCATGGGAGGAAGATCCTTCTCCTACTTAGCGGCCAAGACCTGGAATTCCCTTCCCATCCACCTCCGCCTTACTCAAAACCACCTAGCCTTCAGAAAACAACTTAAAACATGGATTTTCGATAAGTAAACCTCCCCCCCCTGCTCAAGCGCCTTGAGACCCTATGGGTATGTAGTGCGCTATATAAATTCTGACTTGACTTGACTTGAATACAACACCATTCTATTGAAACAGACTTAAAACTTGGTGCAAAATATGATCATGAGAAGTGGCATCCTGCGCAAAAAAATGAGCACATCATCTTGGAAGACCTATACACCGTTGACCCCTTTAAGTATGTTGTTCATCTGCCGATGCTAGACCAAAAGGCATACGTCGGTACAGAAAAGTACCCAGAGGGTGAATGAAGGCGGTGAGGTGATGGGACTCCAGAAGTAGCTCGACCTTGTGGTAGGCGGTAGCAAGCTTGAGCTTGGTAAAAAAACGTAGCCCCTTTGGTGGCAGAAAAATTATTGTTGACTTTAGGAAGAGGATGTGAGTCAACCCAGATCTCTCTGTTGATAGACCTTAAATCAACACAGACCCTGAGCTGACTACACCTCTTTCTAGCAACCACCAGAGGAGAAAGCCACAGAGAGGACTCTGCACGCTCAATAACACCTTTCTCACACAGTTGCAGTAATTCTCTTTCCAGGTCTTCCCTCACACTGTAGGGCACACCTCTAAGTTTATGCTTTACAGGAACTGAGCCCTCCTTAACAATTATTCTGTGCCCAAATCACTCCCGACAACAGAAGGAAATGTATCTTTCACCATTTGAATGTCATCAAGACATCCGACGACAAGTACTTGCTCTTTAGTTCCTGGTTTTAGGATCATGCCAAAGAGCCCGTGATGGAACCAACACAATATGTGAGTCCTTTCAATGCAATGTAGATTTTTCCTTAAATGTTTCTACCCTTGAAACACATCTCCTCCTCAAAGAATCCCAACAGTTCAATCTTACGACCCTCATATGACAAGTGAGAGCGGTCAGGAGGAGATAGAGGCTGACAACCTTTCATGTTATATTATCATATATTTATTTTAATCTATTGAATGCATTGTCCTGGTTTCTTTTAGAATGTTTGTAGTTGCTTAGGAACATTAGAATGTACAGAGTTTACTCTTAAGGCTGTTGGAGCTGGCTGCTTTCTCGCTGGCTCCACTTCCATGTAGCTTTACAATAAATATATATGCTAATATAACACAGAATATGCAATACCTAAAAAACATAACACAGAAAACATAACACAGAATATTACAGCATTTATGTTTACAGTCTGCCTGCCTCTAAATGAGACAAGTAGACTGAGAGTTTGGTGGACTGGATACATACGTTTGTGAAACTCTAAGATAGCCTCTTAGCTTATTGCTGATACTAACACTATCTAAGATATTCTCACCTGTTTATACCTTAATAAAACAATTAACAACTTAAGGGAGAGAATCTGACATTTCCTAGGTATAGTGAATTCTATATTATTAGAAATTCCTTTTATGTGAAAATCTTCATCTGCTTTTGAGATACTATTATTTATTTTTATTTTTGTTACTTGAAATCAGGAGATTAGGTACTAACCCAACTAGTCACCTAGTAGGGCAACCATGGCTCTAATGCAAGCTAGTGACATGTCCCCCTGCCCAAGCTCTGATTGGATTGTAAAATGAAGCCATAGGTGAAGCTGATGAGGCCCCTAACACAGATTGGCCCCAGTGCCACTCAGGGTCGGTTTCTCCATTAGGACAGTGGGGTTGAACCAGACTTAAATTCCTACACATTTATCTAAAAAAAATTAAATAGATCAATTTATTTAGAGATAAGATTGTATCTCTTAACAAATGGATGTATTTAAGTCTGGGCTATCTGTCCCAGACTGCCTGCCCCGCCTCGCTATGGAGGAGGAGACGGAAGCCAGCAAGTAAATCAACTTTCTGCAATGTGATGCAGAGCTTACCTTTCTAAAGCCCTTCACTTCCATTGTACTCTATGGTGGTATCCGATGTAGGCCAGTGATGCTGACAGCATCACATTTTCAGATTTTCCTGCATGAGGCCAGACGTCTGTCATTCACAGACATAGATCCCATCCTTTATCATTCGTCACATGGTAGGACTGAATGCAAGCATGTGTGACTTAGAGACTTGTCCTAAATAATTGGTAAGTGTTATAATGCTAATCTTGTGTTATGTAAATTGTGCTTAGCTCCCCACTCTGACACCCCAGGGCATGACTGTAAGTTGCTGGCCCCTTTAGAAGTGAAGCTGCTGTATTTGTTCTCCACGAAATTGATCCAAAAGAAGATCCAGCTTTTTGTTCCCTTGTGAAGTTCATCCAAATACCGTAGTAAAGCACAAAGCAAGAAATATATGCTGATAGTAAAGACACATGGTGTATGGGGTAAAACTCACCCTGTCTTCATGTCCTTAAGATTAATGCCAAAAACATGCTAAAGTAGATCCTGCATGCAGTACAAAACACTGGACAATCATGCACCTTAAAGGGCATAACGTACTATTTACACATTACAGTCAACTGTGGAACATATTAATGTAGTAAGATATGGGGCAGTTTTTAAGGTGTTTAACATTGCAAGACTATACATTCCCACTGCTTTACAAACCTTGCTTTCTCACTAAACTAACTTGCTTTGAATTGCATCATTTGTCAATCTTTCCAGTTTTTCTCTTTGGATGAGGACCCACCACCCCTGGACCCCATGTTTGTCTATTAAGCTCTCTCGCTTCACTCACTACATAAAAGTCCTACCCACCACTTTCAAATGTCAACAGCTGCCACTGGTGCCACTGCACCTGCTCACTATTTATATCTATATCTCTGAGCACAACATTCTACAAAAGTAGCTGTTTTAGTGAAATCCCATTATCTCAGTAGATCAGGAGCTAGGTGACAGGCACCATTAATTTCTTGTTGCTCACTTAATTACTGAAAAAAATTATTAACCAATAGGAAGGCATGTGACTGTGAAGAGGTGCAGAGAGGTATGGTAAAACATGGCACGGTATGTGTCAACGTCCCCGTTTCAGACTGGCTAGAGTCGAGTGTGCGTTTACTCTTTTAATCATGACATTAATGCATTATGCTGACCGAACAAGGGCATGAAGCAGGAGACTGGCAGTAGGAAGTTATGAATAAAGAATGAATTGTGCTCTGTTAAAGCAAATTAATGCAACATGATTTAACGGTAGATTGAAAGAAGTGATTATATTTAAGATGTGAATCAAATCGGACACTGAGGGCACGAGGCAAGGAATCCTTGTAAATTCATCAGGTGTGACAGATGGAGGAAGAGCGCAGGCAGCCTTATATGATGGGAGAATTGCGAAACGTGTGCATGGGTTCATTATCACTGAGCAATGCAGAACCATCCGGGGACAAGCAGCGGTAAGACCCGAAGTGGGAAAATCTATGGTGATGAAATTTACAAGGTCTGTTACTCAGTAGCACTTTAGCAGACATAAGGGACATACAGGTAGATTCATCAAGCATTTTTGCGAGCGCAAACGGTGCAATTCGCAAAATTCGGCCGTTTGCGCCCGCAAAAATGGCATTTGAGATTCATCAATGGTTCATGAACTCGCAATTTGAAAAATTGCAAATAATTGCGATTTATCAAATTGCGATTGCATTTAAGGAATCTCAATTAGAGATTCCTTAAATGCTATTCATGAACCTTTTAAAAATTGCGAAATCGCAATATTGGGCCGCTATTTACCGCGAAGTGTAACTTCGTGGTAAACAGCGAAAACTTAGAAAAATGCACTTTAGTGCATTTTTCTAAGTTGGATGTTACACACACAGATGTCCTTTGGACATGTGTGTGCGCAACACCAGTGTAAATCACCATTTCTGGGGTGCTACAGGGTGTCCTTTGGACACCCTGGTACAAAAGGGGGTGGTGATGGACGATGCATCTGAACCAATCAAACACTCACAGCCAGTCAAAAGATCTGGGTTTGATCCAGCACCGTTCTTTAGCCCACTCTGCCACCCCAGTTTTTTTAAAGGTCAAAAAGGTTTATTGCATAATTAATTAAAATCATTACAATTTTCACATGATAATTTTATAGTACAAAATGTAAATATGTTTACTAAAAAGTTAAGTCTCCTACTTTGTTAAAATGGTGTAGAACAGTGTATAAAAAAAATTTCATCCGGGGATACTCCCGCTGTCTTGGAATATCTTAGTGTTTTTGCGTATTTGTGCGGGCTTTTCCTGTCGTTAGAATCAAGGCAGCATTGGTGTCCCGCTTCTAACCCTCTCCTTCTTCTACTTGACTCAAAAAAAATTTCACTTCTGCCAAGAATTTTGTTCCCCGACAAGCCATGATAATTGAGCTCCCTCCCAGCCAGCAAGTTACTGCTTGTCTGCAGGTGCGGATATTTAGCTCATTGCAAATATGTTTTAATAATCGTTGCCGTTGTGCCAGAAGAGCCGGGCAGACACACAAAAAATGAGCTAGTAATTCTGTTTTGTAGCCACATAGT
Organism: Lissotriton helveticus; assembly: GCF_964261635.1. Taxonomy (NCBI): domain Eukaryota; kingdom Metazoa; phylum Chordata; class Amphibia; order Caudata; family Salamandridae; genus Lissotriton; species Lissotriton helveticus. The sequence goes on from NC_136065.1 coordinate 177,079,036, forward strand.
CACATCTCTCGGTCTGGTGATTGCCTTTCCAGGATGGTAATAAATCCTTCGAAATGTGCATACCCATCCTGTAGTCTGTAAAGGCTCTTTTTATGTGGTTGTTAAAGTGGGAGGATAAGTAAGCGTGAGGTAATCCTGCTTTGAAGGAGTTAATTATGGTCCAGCCGTGTCGCCGTTTTAAAAGTGACCCTTTGTCTTCTTGGAAAGATTTCATCCTTGCGGCCTTATTGGCCAATATACTTATGCTTACTTTGTCCATCGAGGATGCCCATGCGGCTTCCAACTTCAGCTCTTTTACGCAGGTTATCAGGTAGTTTCCCCAAGTGCACGGGGTTCCCTTCTCTCCTTGATATTTTATGTCTTCCCAGTTTAACCAGTCCACTGAATCCGGGTCTGCAGATCTAAGTTTGTAACACAGTTTTATGAAGCCGCTCATGCTCCTGTATTTCTGGTTTTGCAGACCAAATTCCAGCCTAACTTGCGAGGCTGAAGCGCACCTTGGAAGGTTAAAAACTGCTTTATAAATTTTTGTTTGGAGATCATTTAGTAGATCTATTTCCTTACTACACCAGGTGACAAGACCGTAAGACAGAGATGGTAAAATTTGTGCCGACATGACCTTCAAAAGATGTTTATAATTAGGACAGTCCATTTTTGTTTTTAAAAGACGGTAAGCGAAAATTAGGCTTTGGGCTTTCGCGCGAATTGCTGTTATGTGGTCCGTTTGTTTTGCACCCTGGGATATTGTAATTCCGAGGTATTTGTACGACCCTTGTTCGTTCACCTTTGTCCCGTTCACCGTCCATGTGTATCTCAGTTTTTTTTGGTCTACTAGACGGACCACTTTAGTTTTTTCTTTATTTAGGTCCAGACCCTCTTGCTTTAAGTACGCTGCCAGTATATTTAAAGCTCTTTGTAGACCAACTGGGGTTTTACTCAGCAGTACTATGTCGTCTGCATATTGCAGGCAAGGAATTCGATGATTTGCCAAAGATGGTGGGTGAACTTCATCCGTCTCCAGCACTGTTGCCAGATTGGAAAGGAAAAGATTAAAAAGGGTGGGTGCTAAAACGCAACCTTGTTTCAGGCCCTGGTACGTTGGTATGTTCCTCGTGGTATGGGCTCCATTTCCCAATTTCACCTTTGCCCAAGTGTCTTGGTATAGAACTTTTATTGCCTTTAGTAGTTTAATTGGCATCCCCCAATACTGTAGTTTACCCCATAGACGCTCTCGGTTAACTTTGTCAAAGGCCAATTTAATATCGACGAAACAGGCATACAACCGGGCACCCTTTGTTGCAATTCTGTCCATTAATAGTGACAGGCAAGTTAAGTTGGTGATTGTTCCCATTTTCCGCCTAAAGCCTGTCTGGAACCAGGGGATTCTGTTTGATTCTTCGATCCAGTCTTGCAGCTTTGAGATGATGCAAGAGGCGTAAAGCTTTGCTTCTACATCTATCAAAGATATAAGCCTATAGTTAGTTGGGTTGCGGTGGTCGCCGTGTTTGAATATTGGGTGAATGACATTACCCTTCCAAGACGCGGGTACCTGGGCGTCGTGATAAATTTGATTGAAAAGTGGCGTTAGGGTTTCAGCCCAGCATTCCAGGTCATGTCTAAAGATGGCGTTGGGCAGCTCGTTCGGGCCTGCTGCTCCCTCAGCCTTTAGTCTTGTAATTATTTTACAGAGTTCCCCTCTAGTGGTTAATTCCAGGAATACCATCTCCTCTTTTGATCCCTCCTTCGTCCCTGGACCTTTTGTACCTATGATGTTGATTCCCATCTGGTCCTCCTCAGTTAAATTTGCTAACCATGTGTTGTTCGAGGGACCTGCAGTTGTTGTGCAGTAAAGGGATTGTACATGTTGGGACCAGGAGTCGGCTCCTACTCCTGCTTCCTGGTGGAGTTTTGATCCTTTAGATCATTAATGATGCCCCAAAAGTCTCGACTGTTAGGCTGTTTTCCTGCGCTTAGGAGTTTGTTCCATAGCTTTTCCTTGAAGGCAAATTTTGCGGTGTTTAGTGACTTCCTATAAGCGCTTCTGGCTTCAATCAGATCTCCCTTATTTATTTGTAGCCCCAATCTTTTTTGGCATGCTAGGACTCGGACCTCTTTGGCCACCCTCCTTTTTTTTGTTCTTAGTTCGTTGTTAAACCAGGGCTCCTTTTTGAGGGTAGACTTGCTCTGTATTCCTGATGTTGCTGGAAATTTATGGAGCAGGTCCGTGATCAGTTGCTCCCAATTTTTTACAAGATCTTCCTCTTTTTGCAACCCTAACTCGAGTTTTCGAGCTGTGACGGTGGTCTGAATTTTTTCCAGTCCTTCTCCTCGCCATTTTAATTTTTGTAGGTTGAATTTGGATGCTTGATGAAGTAGACATGACATTTTCGGTGCCAGGGTAGGCGCAGTATTTAAGGAAGTTATTTGGGGGAAATGGTCACTTTCCGGCCGTTGGGCAATTTGGAAAGTCTCAATGCCTGGAACTAGGTCGTCACTTACTATTGTATAGTCTATTATTGAGTGGGCCCTTCCACTCAGGTACGTAATGCCTGCCGGCCTGTACCCCCTCATGTTGCCGTTCAGAATCGTCAAACCTAAGTCTCTTAGGTCGGAGGCTAGCCTAAGACCTCCTTTGGGAGGTGGCATAATTCCTTTTGCCCTGTTTTTGCCGATTAGGTCGCAGTTAAAATCCCCAGAGATTAGTAATGAACATCCTGAGTCGGTTTTTTGTATCAGTTTTATCAGTGACGTTAGGCTTGTTTGTTTTTCTCGGTGTGACTTCCGTTCCGGGTGGATGTAAACGTTGAGGATTATGATTTGCCACTGTTTGTGCCCAGCTGTCGGAGATTCTGTAATTCTGGTCACTTGCACCCAATTAAGGCCTACGTCCAGTTCTTCCGATGTCCAGTTATGTTTTTGGGTTATGTGAGTTGATAAACCTCCCCGGGGGTGCCCAAAGTTTGAGTGTCTTTCTGCCAGGATCTGGTGAGCCTTGAAACCTGGTATTACTGTGGGTGCTAGTTTCCATGACTCCTGAATCAGGATTACGTCTTGTTGGGAAAAAAAGACTTGTGTGTCGTGGTCCAGCTCCATTTCTTGGAAGCCATGTACATTCCATGAGCAAACTGAGAGATTTGTTAATTTGTTGACACGCTGTGTTTCCTCCCTCCTACATGGAGTAATTGAAAAGTGTTTCTCCGTGTTAGGGACCCTTATTGCTCAGAACCGTGGGGACCCAGGACCAATCCATTTTGTCCCGCCCGTGCTGACAGATTGGTTGCTTGATTACTTTCAAGGTTGCCCCGTCCGTTGAACTTACTACAGCTGGTGAGATGGCACGTGCTCCTTAAAGACAGGAGAACGTAGGGCGTTTTTTTCCGTTGCCCTTTGTCTCGTTACGGGTGCTTTTTTGTAACGGGTGCTTTTTTGTAACGGAAACGGATATCTTGGGCGTGTGTTTCGAACAATTGATATTCCCCATATTTCAAACTGGTCTTTTATGGAGAATATCTTATCAGCGATGGCCTTTGAGGCCCAAGTTGTGACGGTAGCTTCGGAGTCTGTGTTAAATGGGATACTTTTAAATTCGACCACCAGAAGGTCCTGTGATGTTATCTTGATGGAGCAGGTTAATGAACAATATTTTGTTCAGCCCTGTGAAGTCACACTTTCATAATGTTTAATAAAACTAATATGTTTGCTGTATGTTATTAAACCAACCTAGAATAAAAGTTGCACCCACCAACATAAGGGATTAACATTATGTGCTCTCTGTTGCAGCGAGTACGTTTTTAAAATAATTAACTAACCTTGTTTGTTTGTCTATTGTCTTATTAATTGCGGCTGTTCAATTAATTGCATGGGCCTATTTTATGTATGCTTTTGTCTATGTGGTGTCTTTTTATTTTATACAGGTATGTGGAGAATCCTGCTGGACTAAATGAAGAATGGTAAATATAAATGCTGCTTTATTTGTTTGCTTCTGCTAGGTAATATAGACTAATGGGTTAATTAATTAGCAAAGGTGGGTGGGTAACAGAACAAATTTCATTTCTTGCATTAATTTATGTTTTATGTTTGTTTATATAATAGTTTTACAAATGAAGCTCAGAGAAGACTGCAAAAAAACAGTGCACTTTTTAAAAGTGACGCAAGAAAAAGGTGATGCAGAAAATTGACGCTTTCTGAAAAGAGGCCTGTTGATGAAAATGCCACAAGAGAAAATAATTCTGAAAAAAATTAGAAGCCTATGAACTTTTATTTTGAAAGGTTTTGGAAAGAACTGCCAAAAGTGACTCTGTGGTGAGGTTTGCTAAATGTGCCACGGAAGCTCAGAACGACAAGCTCAAGGTTGTAAGGAAGAGACGTGACAGATTTTGTATTGCTTGAACTTCTTTCGCTACAAAATGTAGCAGCTTAAGGAAGTGCTGCCAAGACTCTGTGCATGAACAATGAACTAGTGAATAAGCCCGAAATGTGGAAAAAGATGTCACAATTTACTGTGGCATGAGGTGGCTCAGCCAATGGAGAGCTAGAATTCATCTGCTGGAATGTGAAAAATAGTTAGCTCAGCTTAGTTTAGGGTATAAAAATTAGCTCAAACAGCAGACATTTGGCTTGCGCTCGAGATTCCTGAGGGACGTGTTATGCTGATGGACAACATACGTAAGGAAAGCAGTTTTATTAATTACTTTATTTTTAGGTGATGAGGGTAGAGACAGAGAGATAGTTAGGGTTTGGAAATGCTTATTTTTACTTATTTCTGCTAATGAATAATAATTCTTTAATTATGCTCTCTTTATTAATTCTGAATAAATATCTCTTTATGTCCTTTTTCTAATGCTTGTTAATAAAATTCCAAAACCTGAGTTTTTCTAGATTATGTTTAAATAAACTTTCTAAATGAGAAGATGGTCTTGTTTATTGTGGATAGTTTAAACAACATATATAGATCTTATCGCCTCATGATTCAGTCACTCTGTTGTTGATATGGGCCTAGTGTTGTATGGTAAATTTAGTGGTAGTAGGTAGAGTCATTTATGCAATATTTTGGTGAGAGCGCTGGATCAATTCCCTGGTAGCAATCAGACGGTTATATGTTGTTTTTGACATACATGTTACATGCATGATACATATATGTTGGTATATTCATAGGATAAATGTTTAACATATGTTGAGTTATTGATTTTGTCAATTGTTTAATGTAGTTGAAAGGGTTTTTTCCAGCAGTGTGAAAAATCCCAGGTTAGCCATGGCAAGGAGTAGTGTAACGCTGTGATCAGGACACTGTTATCAGGTTACACAGGTTCATTTGTACTGCTTCAAAAGGTGATAACGTCGCATATCATCGTGTTGTGGACGTACAACACAAGTTTAGGGTTCTAGGTGTGTTAAGTAAAATTGTATGTATGATAGTGAGGATTGTCTATGAAATTTGAGCATTGAGTATAGGGACAATGAGCCTGTTTTAAAACTCTGTGTGAAAAGAGTAATAGAATGTATCTAAACTTGTGTGAAGGGTAAAAGATTGTTTTATTTTCCAAAGTTAGAGTCCTAAGAAGAAAAGTTAAGCGTAATTCTTTACTGGCAAAAGAGATTTTCTTCTAAAGGTTAGAGTCCTAAAGAAGAGAATAAGTGTGCATGAATAGGGATTTCTTTAGTATATATGAATGTATGTGTAAATGTGGTAGAAAATATTGTGAAGAAGTAGCGTCGTCTATTTCAAATGAATGAGTAAAAATCTGTGTGTCTGAAAAGCTACTGTCCTATTTAGAGAAGCAGGCAAATGGTTTTGTTTTATGTAGTTACTAAATTGTACCAAAAGTAATTTTAAAGCACTTTGGAGCCTTCAGGGTAAAGTCTGCGCTATTTAAAAGCATTATAAAGTGATACGCGCTATTTAAATACATTTAGAAGTATTGCGCGCTATTTAAATTGTATTCAGAAGTATTCTGATCGAAATTGTGAAGGAGGGGCCGATTTTAGGAGTGAGAGCGTGTGGGGAGAGCCTGAAGCTGCAGCGGCTGTCTGCGACAGAGCCGCCGCGCTCTGATTGGCTGGGGTGTTGTGTAAAGCAACACTATGATTTGCTGAAAAGGTTTTAGAATTATCGCGCAATGATTGGCTGATGCGCGTTATTACGGTCTACCAAGTTGTTTCAGAAAATTAAATGTCCCCGTTTTAAATTACTTTCTTGAATGTAACCACAAAAATAAATAACGCGTGTGTCACATCCGAATGAATTCTTCTTAATTTTAAAGTGTCCCCGATATGGTTTCTTTCTTCATGACAACCGCGCTATTGTGAGATCAATGCATTTTGTAAGGGAGGGGCTGTTTGTGGTGTAGAAGCGCTAGGAGGAGAACTGAGAGCCGCAGCGGCTATGTGCATCAGAGCCGCAGCGCTCTGATTGGGTAAAGCACCCGGCGTGTCATTGTAAAGGCTGCGATCTGATTGGCTGAGACATTTGTTGTACTGGCATTGGCTGAGGCGAGTTGTTTATCACTGCTGAGTTATTTCTTGTGTATGTGCTAATAGAAGAACGTTTTAAGCCGTGTTTAAATTAATGATATTTTATTATGAGCTAGTGTACTCCTCTCATCAGATATTGTGGGCTTAATTTAGTGAAAAAGGATTAATTTGGAGCGCGAAAACGCGAGTAAAGAAAGAGAAACTGCAACAATAGTATAGATTATTGTAATAACGCTGTAATTGGCTAAAGTGTCATGATAACTGTGCTGTGATTGGTCAACACCCTAGAAAACGGGCAGTGATTGGCTGATACGCTTTACTACTGTTGAGTTGAGTGTTTGGGTTCTCAATTATGATTGCTTTGATTTTCCTTTATTATAAATGTCCAAAAACTCTGCTAGCATAGGGAACATAGCAACAGTCATGGTTAAAATTTCAGTCATCTCCACAGTAGCATCAATGGTTATAATAATAGTTATGATTTGTGATTATTAAACCAAATTAAGTTAAAAGAAAACTGATTTAAAGCTGATTTACAGAAGTGAAATTGGAGAATTTGTGCAGTGTAATTAAAAATATATATATATTAGTGAATATTTTGCTGACTGCAGTATTAATAATTTATTGACAGTAGAGTAGGAGCTATCCATTACTAAAATAGACAGAGTGTATTAGGGAGGTTGCCTGTGTTTAAGGAGGTTGCGCACGTAGAAATATTATTTTAAAAATACCCAGTTCTGTCCTTAATTTTGATTTATTAGTTGGATTATTCCCATTGGTGTTTTCAATTGATTTAGTGATACTACCCAAATTAAAATGAGAACATAGGAAAAAGAGTAAGTAGAATAATCACTTGACTTTGTGGACTAATTAGTGAATTTTGCGTTGTGGTCAATTTTAATAAAGGTAAGTATTTAAAAACATGGATAACAATTATCTAAAGAAAAAGAAAATGATTTCCTGGTACAAGAAAATGAAAAATGTTGTTGCTAAATGTGAGAGCAAATTAATGATTCCCAAATTAGCGAATTTAAATAATAAACGTGTCAGAGTAGAAAAAACTGATCAGTGTAAAAATGATGTTGTAAATACAGATCAGGACAGAAATTTAAGCAAAACACCAGAACAGATTAATGTAACGCCAAAAGTCTTGGCTCAGGTTAATAGAGTTCCAGTTGAGACTTCTTCTCAACGTGACGCAACAGAAAAATATGATGAAATGCCCAGAAATTCTGGAATGAATATTGCTGATTATGTGAATTCTGCAAATGGTTTAAAACAGTCAACGAAATATATGGAAGCAGTGACAGTCCCTGTGCTTGGAAAAGATGAAATTAGTTCCGCAGTTTTAATGGTCCAAGAAATTCTGAAATTCAAAATTTTGTTGAAAAACTTTATTGTAACGTACCTGAAAATGAGCCAGTAATGATTCCAACTCAGCAAGAAAGAGTGATGACTTCAGTTCTAGCTAGTGAGAAGTCTGATGTTGACCTGATTGATTTGCCACAGCCTGATGAGTCAAAATTAAAAATTAATTTAGAAGAATTAATAAATGGTACAATGAGTATAGACATGTTGAAAACATATCAAGATGATGAATGGTTGTTTCTCTGCAAAGAAGTTAAATGGAATACAAAATGGTCAAAGGAAAAAGAGATTGAGATAAATGAGCTGAATGAACAGCTACAAATACAGCGACAGGTGGTGATTGAACAGAATGAGATACCTCCGTTGCCATTGCCAAATTATGTTAATAAGCAGACAGACAATACAGATACAGGATTAAATAAAGAACAGGAAAACAGTCCACAAGGAATAAATGTACTTCCAGTATCTTGGAATGAATCTGATGGTCTTTTTAGTGAAGACATCCAAGTAATAGATGAAATTGATCAACAGATTAAAACAAACTTGACAAATAATAATGAATGTCAGGATGTATTAGAATTTCACAAAAAGCCCAGACAGGACATTAAAGATGTTCCTCTGCCAGAGTCAGGTTATGTCTACTTCACTGATGGCTCTTGTCTAAAAACAAAGGAAGGCTTTATGAGAGCAGCATATTGTGTCTGCACAGTTGCTGATGTTGCTGACAGAGAATACAGTTATGGAGTTGTGCATGATTATGAACAGCTCTGGTCCCAAAGAGGTTATTTGACTTCTGCAAGTTCACCTATCAAAAATGCAAATTTAATTAAAGGATTGATTGATGGCATTCAGTTGGCAGTAAGGATTGCTGTCGTGAACTGTGCAGCATACAAAAAGAATGATGAACATGCTTTGAGTTCACTAATACTTACATCTGTAGTTGAAACATGGCAGGGAGTCAAAGATTTACAAGATGAAGCAACTCATGAGGAGAAAAACACGTGGTTGAGAGCAGAATGTAGACAGCGAGATGAGGACGGAATTTGGACACACAAAGATGGCAGAGTAGTTTTACCAAACAGCATGATTGCTGACATGGACAGAATGTACAATGGTTTTGAACAGATTGGAAGAGATTCAATGGTCAAGCTTTTCAGAGGAATTTGGTTCAATACAAAATTCAAAATAATTGTAGAATTTCTTTGCAAAGGGTGTCTGACTTGCCAGCAAGTGAACAAAATTAAGAAAACAATTGCGGGAATGGGAACAGAAGGACAGGAGAGTGGTCCATTCACCAGATTACAAATGGATTTCATTGAGATGGCACTGCATAACAAACTGTGCTACGTTCTTGTGATTGTCTGTTTGTTTTCAAGATGGGTGGAAGCATTTCTTACGCAACATAATGATGCAATATCTGTTGCAAAGTTACTAGATGGTAGAAGACATATTGAAGACAGACTGTTACGAATGATTTGTAAAGTTTTAAGCATTGAACAAAAGCTCCATTGTACATATAGACGAGAAATTTCAGGTGTTGCGGAGCCAGAGAATGGTACTATAAAGAACAGAGATGTAAAAATGTGCCTAGCTACAGGTATAAAGTGGACAGATGCCCTTCCACTTGTTTTGATGTTTCTGAGAAGTACTACTGATACAAAGACAGGTTTTCGACCACATGATATTCTTATGGGCAGGGTCATGAGTCAGGCATTCATACCAGTGGAAAGAATAATGACTATTAGTGATAGCGTCAATTTGGAGTACTGCAGGAATTTATCAGATGTAGTGACTTCTGTGTCTAATCAAGATGGAACTGAAGTGCAAACAAGAGAAAAAGAGCAAGCACATGATCTGTTACCAGGTGACTGGGTCAGAAAAAAAGTTCATCAAAGAAGAAATTGTCTAGTACCATAGTGGCAGAAAGCGAGGCCAGTTATTCTTGTTACAACGAATGCTGTGAAGTGCAAAAGACTGAAGAGGTGGTTTGACACTGGCCATACTTTACGTGTACTTACACCTGAAAATTATGATGAAGAAAGTGTCACCACTGCTGATTCAGATTCTGAAGAAGAGCCTGAAAGAAATCCAGATCTTGAAGATCGACAGGTTGGTCGACATCTGGAGAGTTTGATTGAAAAACAAACTTTGAATGAAGAAGATTTGGAAGTTGTGACTGTAGATTCAGAAAATGATGAGGATCTGCTAGACAGAGAAGCAGAAGAAGAGTCTAATAAAGTTGTGATTCAAGACCAGGAGAGTATTGAAAAGCAGAAAAGAAGCTCTGAAAGCAGGAACAGGAATTCTGAAACTGGGAAGTTGAAGGTAATTGAAGAAAAAGAAGAAGATGAATTGCCAAGTACCAGCTACAAAGATGATGTTCCTAACGGAGTGAAGCTGCCGAGTAAAGAAGTACCTGAGTCCGGAATTGACATTTCTAAATCTGATACTGATGAGAGTGATGAAGATTCTCAAATAAGAAAATTCAGAAAAAGATCTTGGAGAACAGAATATAATGTGACCAAGTCAAAGAAGAAATTACCAAGAAGAAGTGGTAATTGGCCAGGATAAAAGGACGGTCTAAAATTCAAGTTGGTACACAGATCAAAAGAAAAGATTGATGAAATATCAAAAAAAAACTTTTTAAAAGAAAAGTGAAGCAGGAAAGAAAATAGAAGTGATACCTGTAGTGGAGGTAAATAGTAGCAGTCAGGAAGAGATTGAAGACAATAGTGAAAATGATTGGGAGATGATGGGAACATAATCGAACCTACCAGCGCTACCGGGAACTGCCAGGAATCGCCGTTGGGGAGCCCGGGCGGAGGGCTGCTGAGTTCACTGACCCTTATAAATGCTGGGGTTGCTGCCTGCCTCCCGCTGCCCGCCCCCACTTCCATCTGGGGAAGCGCCGGCCATCGCGAGGAGGGCAGGTTAAGGGACTGCAATCCCCAGCAGCCCAGGGAAAACCACGTGACCTGTCACAAGCGCCAGGAGGCGCATTAAAACTGCGATAGCCCTGCTGAGCGGGGGGGAACATAATCAAACCTACCAGCGCTACCGGAAACTGCCAGGAATCGCCGTTGGGGAGCCCGGGCGGAGGGCTGCTGAGTTCACTGACCCTTATAACTGCTGGGGTTGCTGCCTGCCTCCCGCTGCCTGCCCCCACTTCCATCTGGGGAAGCGCCGGCCATCGCGAGGAGGGCAGGTTAAGGGACTGCAATCCCCAGCAGCCCAGGGAAAACCATGTGACCTGTCACAAGCGCCAGGAGGCGCATTAAAACTGCGATAGCCCTCCCTCGCGGGACGCGAACGGGACGCCGGGCTAAGCCCGGGCAAAGGGCGGGCCCTCTGTGGCCCTCAGAGGACCGAGAAGGACGGGACGGGCCACCCCCCTTGCCTCCAACAGAAAGAGGGTATAATCGTCTACTGGAATTCACCAACAAGGTACTTTTCATCATCCGTTTGAGTATTCCCAATAACTGATTTACCATACCCCTGTTATCACGATGACACGAAAGAGGGCAATTATTACAGCTATCTCACATAGGGGCTTGCCAAAAGGGACACAAGACGCACAAGGTAATAAGCCCACTCAGCAATCTCCCTTAAATCCAGGGATAAACGCTACACTGTCACCGGAGTGTTTAATTACTAATCATCCTCGCGCATCTGTCTTTGGCTATGGAAATAGCTTAACGGGGCTAGACGAACTAAACAGACTGTGTGGAACTAAGTACACTAAAGTTGTAAGCAGTCCTGATTACATTAGCACCCCAACTGATACACAAAACTTGAATAACAGTCCGTACGAACAACCCCAAATCAATCCAGCAGATGCCCAGAGTACAGCAACTGTATGGCCTTTACCTGGTAAAAGGAAGTGCGAAACAGTCATACAAAATGGGAGTCAATTTAAACATCCTAAATTATCTTCAAACTCCCTGTTGTCTGCGACTACTTCCCCTCCAACTTCAGAACCGGGTGAAACTGTGGGCGAAATAGATCCTTCAACATCGCCCTCACAGTCGTCCTTACTGACTCTCATTGAACGGCTAATTAACGCCGCCATTTCACCATTGATGGCAAAAATAGACCTTACAGAATTAGAGACGACGGTCAACACAAACCTGGCCTCCTTAAAAAATCAGGTATATATCAGACAATCCCCTTTATCAGCTGCTTCTGGAACCCTGAAACCAACTGCACTAAGCACCAATGCCCAGCCTCAGGCCTCAACGCCTAATATACTAGATCCAAAGGTTCCTTATCCTCTGCCAAATCGCGTATTTTCACACCGTAACATCGCCAGTTCGGGGTCAAACATAGCACCTCATATTCACTTACCACCAGAGGCTGCCCCCTTTGTTTATGTTCTATCAGCAGTACCACCAATCACACGGGGAAAAACTGAAACCCAACACGAACTACAAAACAAGGTTACCCACTGGTTATCTAGGAATAGACCCCTGCCTGCTGAACTTAATGGCAAAATACTAGCTGTCAGAAGGGTGGGCTGGTTAGGTCCGCTACAAAAGGACATCGCTGGGGATCTGGTCTTAGTGAAATTTTGCAAAAGCAACATTGTTTCATTCCTCCAATCTTGGTACCGCCAAGGAGAAGATGGACCGATACGTACTGGAGACCTCTATGACTTTTACCCTCATTTCCCCGCTCTTACACCAGGGGCAGGCTATACCCATGCTATCGGTAAATCTGTGTGGAGACCGATCAATAGCAACTTCCCTGCTCCTAATCGTTGCGATATGGAATACTACAGTGGCTTCTATTAGTAGCCCATGGGGAGGGCGACATCTATGTAAAAGCAGGACTGCTATAATATTTGAATCCCGACATATTTTGTAAAGTTGTTTTTAGAATGAATTAGGTATGCACATTTTAGGACAGGGACCCTTTCCCTTTGAACAATTTTTCGAATCCTCACTTTTAATTTTGTTAATATTTTGTAGCCCTTGTTAAGTTTGTCTTAATCGTATGTTTTTTAATATTGTACGCTTTTATGATTTGTTTTACAAAATCGAATAAAGCTAAATGACTGACTGATTGAAGTACTTACCTGTTAAAAATTTAGGTTTTTTGTTTTTGGCATAAGGCTGAAGAAATTGTGTTAGGTGACAGAAGGTTAAAGAAATGGTCTAAGCTGGAAAAATAACTTGTGACATAAGGTCGAAGAAAAGCTGTTAGAGGGTTAAAGTTGTATAAATAAAAATTGAAAAAGGGGGTGTTATAATTTTTGGGGAAATGTAGACATTTTTTTAGACATTTTTAAAATTTTTGTTTTTTCTTTGCAAACTTAAGTGAAAATGCTTAGTGAGAATGCCTTACGTTTTTGTAAAAACAATTCAAGATGCTTAATCTTAAAGAGATGTTGTAAGATGTCTCTGATATATGTGCTCCTAATAATTCTGCTTTGGTTAGTTTTAGTTGTCATTTCCTTTTTTGGAATTAACAGGGAGAAGTTTAAGGTCATTATGACAAGCAAAGCTTCAGCTAGTCAAGTCAAACATAGTGTAATACTGACACCTTTATTAGATATAGTTTTTGCGACACTTTTGTTGAAGATCAGTTGCATGTTACACAAGAGAAAGAAATATCTGAGGAAATTAATAGAATTTACAAGATCAGAAAGGCATAAGAAAGAAAGATAGAACTGGAGGGGTTTCGTAAAACTCAATATGAGAGTTGTAGACAAACTGATGAGACAAGTCTTTAAAAATACTAACATAGGTGAAATTGAATCATGTTCATCTTAGATAAAAATGTTGCCAAATTTTTGGGTATGGTTTGGTGATTTATAAATCACCAGATGAGGGAGTTGATGGAGCAGGTTACTGAACAATATTTTGTTCAGCCCTGTGAAGTCAGACTTTCATAATGTTTAATAAAACTAATATGTTTGCTGTATGTTATTAAACCAACCTAGAATAAAAGTTCCACCCACCAACATAAGGGATTAACATTATGTGCTCTATGTTGCAGCAAGTACGTTTTTAAAATAATTAACTAACCTTGTTTGTTTGTCTATTGTCTTATTAATTGCGGCTGTTCAATTAATTGCATGTGCCTATTTTATGTATGCTTTTGTCTATGTGGTGTCTTTTTATTTTATACAGGTATGTGGAGAATCCTGCTGGACTAAATGAAGAATGGTAAATATAAATGCTGCTTTATTTGTTTGCTTCTGCTAGGTAATATAGACTAATGGGTTAATTAATTAGCAAAGGTGGGTGGGTAACAGAACGAATTTCATTTCTTGCATTAATTTATGTTTTATGTTTGTTTATATAATAGTTTTACAAATGAAGCTTAGAGATGACTGCAGAAAAATAGTGCACTTTTTAAAAGTGACGCAAGAAAAAGGTGGCGCAGAAAATTGACGCTTTCTGAAAAGAGGCCTGTTGATGAAAATGCCACAAGAGAAAATAATTCTGAAAAAGATGAGAAGCCTATGAACTTTTATTTTGAAAGGTTTTGGAAAGAACTGCCAAAAGTGACTCTGTGGTGAGGTTTGCTAAATGTGCCACGGAAGCTCAGAACGACAAGCTCAAGGTTGTAAGGAAGAGACGTGACAGATTTTGTATTGCTTGAACTTCTTTCGCTACAAAATGTAGCAGCTTAAGAAAGTGCTGCAAAGACTCTGTGCATGAACAATGAACTAGTGAATAAGCCCGACATGTGGAAAAAGATGTCACAATTTACTGTGGCATGAGGTGGCTCAGCCAATGGAGAGCTAGAATTCATCCGCTGGAATGTGAAAAATAGTTAGCTCAGCTTAGTTTAGGGTATAAAAATTAGCTCAAACAGCAGACATTTGGCTTGCGCTCCAGATTCCTGAGGGACGTGTTATGCTGATGGACAACATACGTAAGGAAAGCAGTTTTATTAATTACTTTATTTTTAGGTGATGAGGGTAGAGACAGAGAGATAGTTAGGGTTTGGAAATGCTTATTTTTACTTATTTCTGCTAATGAATAATAATTCTTGTATTATGCTCTCTTTATTAATTCTGAATAAATCTCTCTTTATGTCCTTTTTCTAATGCTTGTTAATAAAATTCCAAAACCTGAGTTTTTCTAGATTATGTTTAAATAAACTTTCTAAATGACAAGCTGGTCTTGTTTATTGTGGATAGTTTAAACAACATATATAGATCTTATCGCCTCATGATTCAGTCGCTCTGTTGTTGATATGGGCCTAGTGTTGTATGGTAAATTTAGTGGTAGTAGGTAGAGTCATTTATGCAATATTTTGGTGAGAGCGCTGGATCAATCTCACTTAGTGCTTCGGTTTCGCGTAACAATTTTAGCAAGTTGCCTCGATTTAGGGTATTCTGTGGCCCCTCTGATGGGTATTCTGGGATAAAAGTTAGCTTATGGTGTGGAGATTCCAGGTGATGAAGGAGTTCGTTGGAGACTTGCGGGAAGCCTGTTTTAATCAGTTGGGGCTTCCTGGATTCTTTCAAGTTGCTTTTTTTAGAGGGGGGTTCTTGTTCCTGATCCGTATTCGCTGGATTTTTCCACAGTTGGAATAAGGCGCAGGTGCGCTCATTTTCCGAAATGGTAACGCACATGCGGGCAAGTACAGTATTTGATTTTATTCCTGGAGTTTCTCCTGGATTTTCGTTTGAAGATGTTACCAGTTTCAGAGGGCTGAGCTGTGTACTAGTGGAAATCCGACCGTAATTGGTGACACGTTGTGTACCGGGGTTTTCTTCCGAGGCTTGTCTGGACTTTATTTGCTCAGGGCCTCCGTTATCAGAGATATGTGTAGGCTCGGTAGATCCTTGCCTTGGGTTGTGGTCTTTCGTTGGGACTGAACTTCTTTCTATGTGACCACTGTGAGCTGTGACCGGTGCGAAATTCGTTGAGCGAGATTGGTTAACGGGTATTGTTGTCACTCTCTGCCTTGATTCTCCTTCCCTCAAGGGGTTTTGGATGTCTAGATTTCCGGACGGGTGATTTAGTCCCTCCTTGGCGTCTTGCGGTGTTGTCGGTGAAGAGGACTTGGATTCCTGGGGGGAGTTTACTTTAAAGATCGGAAACAAGTTGCCTAGTTCTGTGTTTTGTTGCAGGTAATGCTTTGGTCTGGCTTTCCTGGCCTTTTTCTTTTGTCTCTTGGTTGCTATTTTTTCCTCTTTAGAGGATTTTTGAGAGAGCAGTGTTATTTCCTGATCTTGTGCTGATCTTTCTGGCCCCGCTTCCCTCTGGTGGTATTCTGAATCCTTTTTCTGGTTGCTGCTTGAGTGCTCCATTGTTCTTAACCTGTGGGGGGAGTGTGATCTTTCCGGAGTAATATTTGAGTTTTTTTCGGCCGGATTATGGGGGTGTCTTACCTCCACTAGAATATCCATCAGGATGGCCGGCAAACTTGCTAATTTTTCAATTATAAGACCACAACCACAACAAGACTGTTGTTTGTCGGGGCCTGTTTGAGCATCAAATTTCCCCTGATTTGTTAATAGTGATGAAAGTGCATCCATCTTTGAGTTTATGCCCGCAATATGACCCGCCACTAAGGTGATGAGGTCAATCTGCACCTCCATTTTATTTGATTGATAGTTCAGGACTTTTATGGCTTGATCTAAGGAGCTGATGGTCCTGATCCATTTAGACGACTGAACTCCTTGTTTCTTGTTTGGATCTTTGGTGTCTGTGTCCATCGAGCTGCCCGGCGAAATGGTTATTGGTGCAGTTTGGTTTAAGTAAAGATCATTTATTAGCGTGATATTACTGTCATTTATGGTAAGGTTATGATGGTTACTTTTTTCCGCTGGGCCTCGTGGGGTGGACATCGCAAGACCTGGACTTGGGTACTGATTTTTCGGACTTGGCTCGGTTCGTAGTGCTCTGCCTTTGGTATCTAGATACGTAGATATTCTTTCCGTCAGTTCCTCCAGTTTGGAGTCATTCGATAGAAACAGCGGTTTATGCCATGGATCTCCATCACATGGGGATACTGCATTTGAATTGCTGTGGCGTGCCGGTCCCTCGTTCGGCCTTTTCGGGCCATTAGGTTCCATTACTTCAACCAGGTCGGTGAGTGTTGTGCTGTTATTTATGTTCCGACTGCAGTCCTTTGTGATGGCATCGGCCATGGGGTACTTTGGGGTTTCTGCGTGATCTTTTTCCCCTGAGTAGAGGTTTGGATGATGTACTTGTGCAGTAATGGTCACTGAGCTTCCCTTGGGTGTAGAGCCCTTGGATTGTGGACAGGGATTTGGCCCTTGTTGATCTTCGATCGTGTTAAGCGGGTTTTTTTCCGGAGTGGAAAGAACGTTAATTGGGGAAATCGGGTTTGGCAAGTTGCTGGCCTCAGCTGTTGGCGCATAAATTGCAGCAATAGGGTCCTTTAAATAAAAGAGTTTTAGGAGCCCCGACTTTCTTGTGAGGTTTGATTTCATTTCGGGGGTTGGCGCTGATACCAGCCTCTCCCTTGGACTGGACTTAGCCCCTGAAGGTTTGTCTACTACGTTTGACTTCTTTGAGTTTTTTGGGGTCTTTTTGTTTTCCACCGGGTGTAGCGTTCTCCCTGATCTCATTTTTCCCCGGTTAGGGCTCGAGGCCATCCTCCTTCTGCTCCTTGCCCCCCCCTCCCCCCCTGATCCTTGGTGAGGGGTACTATGGACTCGGCGTCTAGGCGTGGTCCAATAAGGGTCCAATAAGGGTCAATACGGGTCAGCACAGCAGTGTGTGGGGAGTTAATGCTTTGCTCTTGCTCTTAATCTCACTCTACGTGCTCTTCATGTGCTCCCCAGCCCCCAGCTGGTTCTTACTGTCTTGCTGCCTTAGTTTTGACTCACCAGTGGACGACTGGACGAGTCCTCTTGTCCTCCGGCTCCTGCTCCAGCGCCGCCACCAATTCTCTCTCTCACTCTCCCCGGGACTCTTCCTCAGTTTCTCAGCTTTTGGCTACTGGCTCAGCTTGTTGGTGACCGAGCCGCTCAAGGCAGAACAAAGCCAAATGGAGCAAAACAAAGCATGCAAAGCAGGCACCCCCTCCGCTGTGGCGGTGTTGTTATCGCAGCGCTTGGGGGTCAGCGCTCACACCGGCCTACAGCGCTTTAGCAACGGGGGCTAAGTTTGGTATCTCGGCGTTTGGGGTAACGCTCACGCCCACCTGTGGCTCCTTTTTGCTCCTTGTTCCTTGTGCCTTGCAGGATTCTCGTGAGGGGCAATGGGGACGTGGTGGCGGCGGCAGTGGCGGGGGCGGAGTTGTTTTCTCAGCACTGTGTGCTCACACCTGCCTTGGACCCGCCTGCTGCCGCGGTGCCCCGTCTTGCTCCTGCTCGCGGATGACAGTATAAGCTGACAGACCTCATAGTCGGGCCGGCAGGCGGGTCGAAGCTGGCCCGCTCCGCTTTGGCTTCCTTGAAAGTTTGAGTAGCGGCAGTAGATGTTAACTAAACCCCCCCTCCCCTGCAGCTGCTGACAAAAAAGGCTGTGGGGGGGGTTTTAATGGGTACAGTGGGCAACAGGTAGGCACAGATAGGCACTCAGGAGAGCTGTGGACTGGATGCGAGCGGAGCACTCAGGGGGAGCTGCAGGCAAGATCGGACCTAGTCAGGTCTGCCTAGACAACCCCCGGGGCTCTTACTTTGCGGCTGCCTCTATCGGCAGCCACGCTCGTGCCTTGGTCCTTCCCCTCGCTTTAAGTCGGACTCACCTCCTTGTCCTCTGATGCCGGCGTTTGTGGTGTAAGCGGGTGGAAGCGGCTTCTGCAGGGAGGAGGCTCGGTATCTCCTGAGCCGATGCCGGTGCAGACGCTAGTGCCGGAAAACCGCTAGCCGCCACCTGCCACCTGCCGCCGCCTGCCTTCCTGGGTCTTGGTAGAATCACGGCTGGGTCGCACCTAATCAGTGAGACCGTAGGTTCGGTTCGGCTCCATGGCTCCACGGCGGGTTGCAGCAGCGGGTTACAGCGGCGGCTAGCTCGTTGTTACACGTTACACAGCCCCTTGCGCCTTGCGCCTTGCTCCTGTAACCACTGGGATCGCTGTCGCACAGAGTGGGCTATGTTCAGACATGGCTATATGCAAATCAGTCTGACCCTGTGCCTCATGGGAACAGTCCAGCCCGAACTGCCAAGCCATGCCTTCCCTGGACTGGAAACAAGCTTCCGAGGACCGGTTTCTGACATTCCAGCCGTCTTCAGCCCGGCTTGCTTGAATCCAGTGGCAAAGTGAGCAAGGAACTCACGTCTGAGCATACCCTGCCACACTTATGGGGGCCAAAGCGGTACAAAAGGGGGGCAAACCCAGATCTTTTGACTGGGTGGGAGTGTTTGATTGGCTCAGATGCTCCGTCCATCACCACCCCCTTTTGTACCACTTTGGACACCCTGGCACCCTTGAAATCGCATCCTTATTTGCGATTCGCTAATTGCTAATCGTAAATAGGGATTGACTCCGCATTCATTCCTATGGGCCCTTGGAATGGGGAGTCATTCCTTATTTGCGATTAGCAATTAGCGAATCGCAAATACGGAAGATGTAGAAATCGCTATGAATTTTGCGATTACTACATGCATCCCATTTTGAGAGTCTTTAATAGCGATTCCTTAATAATCGCTATTAAGGACTCGCAAAAGAGGAGCATGATGAATCTGGGGGTTATTTACAAGGGAATTGCGCCACTGGAACGTCACTTTTACCGAAGTTCCAGTGGCACAATGCCCTGCAGCATGTGCCAAAGTGGCGTTAAGCTACGTTTTGTGGCTTAATGTCGCTTTCTAAATATGGTGCCCTTTCATGCAGATATCTGCGTGAAAGGGGCATGCAATGGATGTTTCTGTGGATGTTGCATCGCAACACCAATTGCTTTTTGATGCTGCCCCAGATTTACAAGGTTCTGTAAATCACAGGCAGCACCAAAAACTACTGTAATGCAATAGCAGGTGTTAGAATAGTGCAACGAGGGGAAATCATTTTATTTTTCCTAATTTTTACAAGGAAATGGCGGAGCATGGTGTTGCAGCAAATTTCTCAGCACCGCGCTCTGCCATTCCCAAAATGCTGAGATGCACCGTATTTACAACAATATGGCACACCGCTGTGTTTTCCTCAAGCGCCGGCACTAAAGATAGCTGCCTAGCACCAACACAGACACCCTTGTGCTATAGTGCAATGGTTCATGCGTTGCAGGGAATGATTGTTTATGTGCAGGAAGAAGTCCCCTAATGTTGATTTGTCATTTTTATGTGTGGTGCATTCTGCAGCACACAGAGAATAGAACATCTTCATTATTTAATGAGTGTTTATGTGCAGGAAGTAACACCTTCCTGATCATAAAGAATCATTAAAGGTGTTTTGCTCTTTAATTCCCTGTCCTGAGTTAATGGGAATATCAAAATTTAAACAATGCTCCTTTTTCAGTAGGAACTGAATTGGTGTACCTTCCACCAAAACTGTATGCTGGAAAAGTACACATTTTCTCTTCGAAATAAATCATTCATTAGACTCATGTGCAACTACTCAGTGTCTTCAAGGAAGTAGACGAGTACAATGCTTGTCTTCTACCTGCCGGGACCAAGCTAGACAACATTGTCTTTTATAAACTGAAGAAAGGATTGACCTTTTTAAATATGAAGTACAACGCTAAAGAGACTGGTTCAAGCACAAAATATCATACTGGAGACTGTGATTAGCAGGAAATGTGTTGTGACAAGCAATTTCTGAATGACTCAGTCCCATTGCTGATACCTGAGCTGACATTCCAAGGCACACTATGCCTCTGCATTTGGTTTTCATGTGATATACTGTTAAGTTAATTTTGCAAAATGTAGCACACTTTCACAAGTTTTTTCTTCAAGTGTAATAGAGTTATGCAAAAAATTACAATTGTGTGCTTCTGATGATTTGATTTTAAATTATGTTTTTTCATACAAAATTACTTAACGCTACGTTAGTTGCCTATCTGCTCCCTGCCCCTTATCGCCATGTCCCCTCCTTTCTTTTAATCAGTGTTTGTGCTCGACCACCAATGGGGTGTGTAAGAAATTGGCTTACCGGTTGAGGGGGTAAAACGCTATTCATGGGGCAACCACAATTCTTGTCAGCGAGAAACACAAGCAAACCCGAAATTAACCTGTGCTCAACCCTCTGACAGCTGGGCAGAAAAGCAGTCAGTCTTAACTTAAAAGGGGCAATATGTAAAGTATTCATGCAGCACTTCAAACTATAATAAAGTGACAACACAAGAAAAATGCCACACCAACTAAGAAAAATAAGTAATAAATGTAATCCTTTTATCAGCAGATGCTGAGATCTATTTGCGGTTTCTGTGGTAATCTCATGCAACACGATTCTAGACCTTCCTTTTTTTTAAAGTTGTTCCACTAGAGACAAGAATAAGAGACTCTATTGTATAGCAGAAATGTCCACAGGGTCTCATCCATACAGCTTCTGATTAGTTTTTCAGGATTTTTTGTAGGAATACGCCATCCAACCTTATCAAAATCCTTGCTTCGGTCGTCTCAATCCACACACTAGCGTGTACGTCTCCTGGGTTAGGCTGATAAAAGGATTACTCACTGGAAGTCATATAATAAAAGAACACTTTTAATTCTATATCAGATGGTTATCTAATATCCCCTGGATAACTGGGTTGTCTTATTGGAAGTGGTCCTGAAGAAGGTGGCCGTGTGCCGCCGAAACGCGCGTCGACCAAGTGCGGGGTCTCACATTGATCTTGGAGACCTGTATTCATGAGTCTACTTCCTTGTTTCATTTTTTGTGGTGGTGTATGTAGTTAGAATGAGTATGTCTGGAACATTGAGTATGTGTGTGGATGTGGGGATGTGGGTATTTTTTGTTTGTTTTTTCCAGGGGTATATTGAATGATTTATTAAACTGTAGTATTCCTGTTTTGTATATAGATATGCTGTATATACACTTTATTATGTTTTTTCTTTGCTTACACTATTTATGAAAAAATGCTTTGTCTTTATAAAAATTGACTGTTTGTATTTTTATGATTTGATAAAGAAATTGATGTAAACTTACGCATCCTATATCTATGAAAATGAAATAAATTACTTTTTGAAAGAAATATAGGTTATTTTTGAGCCTCTGTCACCAAAATTTGATTAATGGATATTGTTGTATTAGAATTATATGGTTGATTAGGGAAGTGTGTTCTCTGTTATACTGTGAAATCCAGGCAGAGTCATGGTTGAAGGTAATCAGCTTGACTCTCAACGTTGAGTCTGTCACCTTTTGGAACTTTTTGAAAAAAAAGTTACAAAACTTCACCAAACTTCTGGAACTTCTTCCTGAAACTCCTCGTGAGGGTTCAAAGTGACACAGATCCAAGGGCCTGGAATCTCTAATTTGGTTCTTGGGATGCCTGGACTACAATTCTCACAATATTCCTGGCCAAATCCTTGACTGTCCACTGGTGTAGTGTAGTTCCTATATTCCCAATAGGCTCTGCTCATTGGAATAATATATCCTATATATCCTATAGTTTAGACGTAGGACTGAGGTTGACTAGGTCTCTATCAAACATATTAGACTTAATTATGAGTGCCAGCTAGCTCAGAGGTCACTAGAAACTTTCGCGAATTCACAAGAAGGGATTAGTTTCTGACAACCGCATAAACATGGCAACTTTGTTTCCCCAAAATAAAACTGATCTTCAGAGTCGTGGAAACAATAGATATATATTTCACTCAGTCAATCGTGCATGCTTCATTTCACCAGAGTTGCAGAGAAATAGATAGACCGGCGTTTTCAATAAAAGGATTTATTGAACAGTCTTCTTTCTCAAGCATAATAAATGAACTGCTACAATCGTAAAACTGGTTGTAAAATATAATGCAACGGTATGAAAAGTAGAATAAAATAATACTGTAAGAGCATTGTATGGTTTCTAAACCATAGAAAAATACATACATAAATAACAGAGGCTAAAAGTACTCAATGGGTGCTTCTAAAATACGCCTACCCCGGTGCACCTAACCTAAGCTTAGTACGAGGGAAGAAGTAAGTGAGGTGTAGCATAAATGTAGTATTCTTTTGCCAAGAATCTGCCCAAGATTTCTCTTAGGGTCTAATCAGCTCCGTACCTTAGTTGAGAATGGAGAAGGTCAGTCTCGGGACTCGATTTCTCAACAACCCGCAAGGGTAGCTTGGAAACACTGGAGCTGGATTTCTCAGCAGGAGAAAAGACAGCGTCTCTCCCAATGCGTCTGATGGAGGGTCGGCTTCCTTAGGCACTTGCTGTAGCAGGATGCGTCGGGCAAGTAGATAGTCGAACTGCTCCAAACCACCGTGTGTTTGCTAAGGCAAGTGTGGGCATATTTATACCTTGAAGTTGCCGAGTTTGACGTAAAGGTGGACATAATAACGGCATCAAAGAGTCCCAGTTCTTTGAAAACTCCATGAGTGCTTGGACAAGTCAGTTCTCGAGCAAGGGAAAGTCCCTAGCTGCTGAATCCGAGTTTTCCAAGAAATCGTTGTAGATTGTCCGAACTGGTGGAATTAGCCCTGCCATATTTGGACTGCATGAGCTAAGTCTAAATATGGTTATGATGTCTTTGCCTATATAAGGATATGGGGCCGGGTGTAGGTAGGCTATTACCAGTCGGTAACGGCCGAAATCGGCCATTACGGACCGGTAGTAGGCTTTTCCTATGTAGGTGGTATATTTATCGATTCGGTAAATAATGAATCGGTATTTACCGATTCGGTATTTACTGAATCATTATTTACTGATTCTGTATTTACCGAATCGGTAAATGAGATGTAGGAAGCACTTGAAAGAGTGCTTTTGTGCTTTAAGGATTCGTTATTTACCAGGCATGTATGTATTCCACATTTGCACACCAGCACTATTCAGGGGTGCAACAGGGTGTCAAAGTGACAACCTGCCACCCTTGACTATTTCCCTATTTTACCGATTCGGTATTTACCGATTCGGTAATTGACATTCAATCCTATGGGCCTCCAGGCCCATAGGAATGAATTGTAATTACCGAATCGGTAAATACCGATTCTGTAAATACCGAATCTTACCGATTCGGTATTTTTTACGGAATTTTTATCTACATAGCAATTTCCGATTCGAAAATACAGAATCAGTAAAATTCAGTATTTTCGAATCGGTAATTTACAATTACCTACATCTAGCCCATGGTGATTTATACCTATATAAGGGCTTGAATCAGGAAAAATACAATAGGGTCCTAAAATGATACATAACACCCACTCCACGTTATCATGTTCATCTAAGTTCAAGCACTAAAATATTTAATCTAGAGCATGTGTTTACAACCCCCGAAAAAATCATATAAAATGCATTTGAAATGGTTGCACACGGAAAAAATGAGCATTTTGTACAGTACACATTTAAAGGCAATGATTTAATTGTGAGCATATGATATGATATAATGCTAACTGAATGAATCATGAAGTTTACATTTATGAAATGGTTCTAGATACAGAAAAAAGGTCAGGACCATCCCATAGCAGAATATATAAGCTAGTCTGATTTGTGTATTGGGTCAATATTGTTTCTAGGAAGTAGTCAAAGAATTCTTGTTCTCTAAGAATAGTTCTACTTTAAGCAGATTACTTGGTGCCAAAGTTCAGTCTGTTTTGGAAAAAAGTCAAATAAATCTGTAGTGGAAATAGATTTTCAAACTTTGGAAGCTTTTGTTTTGAAAAAGTGAAGGTCGAATTTCAGAGTTCCAAAAGAACGCTGTGTGATAATTTCAAAAGTTATTCTCGGTGCCTGGAGAAATTATTAAGTTATCAAGGCTGGCAAAGAAATCGTCTACCATAGTAGGTGAAAGTTCGACCACTTCATTAAGAAGGTCAATTGTGCACAGATGTGAAGCATCGCCGTCAGCGTCAGCCGCGTTAGCAATGTTCATAGCAGATAGTGCCTGTGTGCCTATTGGTCCGCGTAGCTCACCTCCAGTTGGATTTGCTGGTGAGATCTCAATGAATGCCGTCATCACGATTAGTAGCCATTGGGGGCAACACAACACATGAGCCGTTACCGGACCCAGTAATGCGTCAGCATCCGTTGGCATAACCAATGGTAGTGTTAGACAGATATTCAACATGCATTCCTCTCCACAAAGCAGGCATCGTAGAATAGGTAAGATGCAATCTTGCCAGATTGGTCTGAATGACAGGAACCATGTGGTGTTCAGATCTCTCAAACGGGCCAAGCCAAGGATCTGTGTTATGCGTTCACGATACCTCATGGCCTGGAGCACATTCTCCATGGTGACTTGTGTATCGCTGGTGGCCGGATTTGCCATAACGGAGCAGGAGGAATAAAAATAAGATCCCTACTACGAGTCCCAAAATGAGAGGCAGTCCGCCGAACACAGAGTGTACAAAATTAGGAAAAATGCCCAGGACTGCTTCAAAGTGTGCTAACAGTCCCGAAATAATTGTCTTAAATACATGTGCAATACCGCTGATATGATACAACCTAACATTTCTGCGAAATGTATTGGGCAGTTTGTTGATAATAATGCATGTATCTCTGAAGAAGTCCTTGCAAGCTTTCATTCTGCTTAAAGTATCAATTTGTATAAGAGATGTTCATTGAAGGCCATAGTGGCGACTCCCCGTTTGTCTTGGTTTTAGGAAACAATACTTGCATACAACAAGTGACCCTGGCTGATACACTAACGAGATAGCCTATTCCTGGCATCATTCCACAACAGCTGTGATCATTTAACATAATGTAGCTACCATTGGAAAGCTGCCTGAAAATTGGATCTATCACCGCTGTGGGCGAACCTTGCAGGTGGCAAGAAAGGTTATTGGAAGAACCTTTGCAGGCTCTGTGTAAATTAATACCTTGACACAATAGTGTACCGCTTAGTGAGTTTTCAAAACTTTTACCACTCAGAAATACCTCCTTTCCCCCACTCCAACATTTGTGTGTGTATGGTAAATCCCAGGTCGACTTAATGTATTCTTTACCCAACCTTTCATACAGGCCTGCTGGTATGTGTTTTAAGCAATATTGAAACTGAAAAGTTGTCACTGGTATTGTGATGGTGCCATGTATTATCCATTCAACTGATGGTTTCTCAGAAACGGTCAATGGTAATCTCTTCAGTTTTTCTATGCTCAGCACCGTATAGTCTGCTCCCCTCTGTGCCAACGAGATTTGTTTATCTGTAAGGTTAAATACAGTAAACAATGACGTAGTGTTGATTAAATGCCAAGGCACAAATCGAGAACGAAGGTTTTGCAACCTCCAGCCTAACAGTACTATAGAACGTAATTGAGACTGGACATGTTGTAACATCAGCAAGTCCTGTTCCATTATATCTATGGCAGAGGATACAATGCTGTCCAAAGAATATATTCTGGACTACAGAGTTGTTAACCCATTGTCAACTACAGAGAGTGATTTCTCTAGGTTAATACAATCAATTTCTCGTATTCTTTCAGCTGTTTCAATTTGTGTAACTTTCCATGCTTCATTGTATGCAGCGTATATACCAACGTATATGAAACGTTTATGACGTGGATTACGAGGTCCCAGTAAGGATTCTCGTAAATCAACGCCATCTTTAGGCAAAGATAAGTGTTGTTTTATTTCTGGAAGTTTGGATTTCTGCAGCCACTCAAGGCATAGTTTTCCTACACTATAAGTTGTTATTATCCCTGGATGTTGTCTTTGGATATATCTTGGATCTGGCCGAGTTACTGTGAACCCTTGTGTCTTGTTCAGGAGTCTATCTTGACAGTTATTTGTGTCTGTGAGCCAGATTAACCATTTTTTTCCATTCAGGATTTGTTCTGTTTTGTTGTAGAATATAATTTACGTCTACCTCCTCATCCGAAGTTAAATTACTATCAGGTGTGGGCTAAGGTATGGACGGTTTGTTTAAATCTTTTATCTTGCCCAGGCCAAGGCAAGATGTCTGTTGAACAGTGTCATTTAAGAACAGTATTTATTCTGGGATAATGCAGGCTCTAAACATTGCTTCCAAACCTTGTACCTGCCAGTCTTTTGTGCCCAAAACTGTTTTTGTCTCAATGTTGTCTTTCCAAAAGTCAAAGCCTAAGGTGGAAAATTGAGCATAAAAGGCAGCAGAATACATTTGTTTAGTGTTTGTCAACATACTTTTCTTGCCTGTCTTATTCAAATGTTTAAAGTAAAAACTTTCTGGGTTTGTGACATTAAAACCTATGAAATATGGACTTTTTCCAATAAATGTTTTAGACTTACCTTTTGGAGGTGTTAGACAATGTTCCCATTGATTATAAGTTAAAACATTTCTAGGGTTTACAGATTCGTGCAAATAATGATGACCAAAATGATTAAAACAATACATTTCTCCATATTTTGATGAACCTTCTACGTATTCATGTTTTGTAAATTTTGCAGACATTTCTAAGTCTGCCATCATGTTATTAACAGTCTCAAAGTCCCAATCATCAGAAAATGTGCTGGGTGAAACGAAATCACTCAAGGAAACCTTAAATTGGTGTGGAATTTTCAGCAGCTCGACAGGGCCATAAATGTCATAATCAGTTGTATCCCACGCTATTCCACCTGGTAGAGGAACCGCTGTGATGTTCACTGATAACAGGTCTCGTTGTTCACGATGAGATGATTTGTGTGGCTTCAGGAGCAAGTTGAGGTTCTTACTTGCTGTGTCCATTTTAATGTGTTTTCTATCTATCAGCTTTCCCAGACTTAAAACAAGAATGAGCCATAGCAGGAGAAAAAATACACCTAACCCAATCCAAAATTCAACCTATGGTGAAACCAGATATGTTTTAGCAAGCTCTTGACCAAGTTCCGAAATTATTTCCTTGAAAGTTGTATTTGTTGGCGTAGTTTCAGGCCGATATGTATAATAGTGGTCCCAGTGTGTTACTGGCTTAGTAGTGAGGAAGAAATACATTTTTTTGATAATACAAGTCATGGAACAACATGAAAGGAGAAACAGTATATCACCAATGTTGTTTAATCACATTGGGAAAACACATTTAAATTTTTTTTTTTTTCAAAACACCTTAACAGGTATCACATCAAAATATGCGGTGTCAAGGAGAAAGGGGGGGGGGGGATTGTTAAGTAGTGGATGGAAGGGAAGGTTGGGTGAAGGTGACAAAAAATCATGTACAGTTTTGGTATATATACATCATATACCAGAAAGTCCACCATATAGCAATTAGGAACAATGTTAATTAATCACTGTCAATTCTGTATTGTCAAATGTTATGAAGTCGACGTTTCGACCCCTATCTCTGTAGGTGTCTTGAACCTTACTTCTGGGGTCTCCTTCACGACACGTGATGGGGTGTGGGAGGGCGGGGGGTGTGACACCAAGATTGAAGCAGTGGGGGGAAGGGGTGGCTCTCACAGATCAGTTGTCGAGAGAGGGGGCTCTGTAGCTTTCCGAATTTCATCAAAAATGGGCAGGAGTGAGACGTCACTGCATAGGATTGCGTTATATGCACGATTCCTAATTTTTCAGCCTTTCCTGCCAGACGCGACCCAGAGACTATACCGATTCATTCTCTGTTCATGCCCTTGATTGATTCGGGTAAACACGCTCTTAACTTCGTTTGACTATTCCACTTGTAAAGGCTGAAAAATTAGCAACCGTTCATTCAGCGCAATCCTATGCAGTGATGTCTCACCCCTGCCCATTTTTGATGAAATTCGAAGAGCTACGGAGCCCCCTCTCTCCCCATTATTGAGAAAGCGGTCAAATACCTGCTTTCTGGTGCAATGTTTTGACAGAAGAAACCGTTTGAAATATCTAATGTAGTTTTATATTTTTTGCGAATGATGTTATTCATCAGTGCTGCACTGTGTGCATTTTGTACTGCAAAAGTTTTGCAACAAGTGTTTACATGTCTGTAGTCCAAAACTAGACGATATGTATTGTCTGGTTTGGAGACAGGAAACAAAGGATTGTTCATTGATGAGGAGCATGTTTCAATCACCCCTTGGTATTCAAGTTGATCTCATATCTCCCTGACTTGTTTTTTAGCTTCCTGCTTTACTGGATACTGCCTCTGAGCAGTAAGTGGATTTTTCAACTGGATTTTATGGTGAGGAGAGTCCTCATCCCATCCTCCATGATTTTTATTTAATGCTGGAGCCTGGGCTACAGCCCATTTCCTGGCATAGGTATATTTATTATGAATAGGAATATGATTAGAGAAGGCTGGCATAATTATTTCTTGGCCATGTGGGCACTCCCTGACAAATTCAGCTGGCCAGTCTTTTTCAGCCACAAGGATGTCATAACCATTAGATAGTTTTTCCCAGAAGAGTACTTTTATTTTCTAGTTATGTCCCCCTCTATCCGGAGTGTTACTTCATATAACTTATGGGGTACACTAACCCTGGTGTCAGCAGTTTCAACCTGAATGCATTCATTCAGATCAACTGTCTCCAGATTATCTTTTAGGATCCTGCGAGCTATGGTGACCTCTGCTGCGCTGTCCAGCATTGTCTGGGACCACTCCCCGTTCTTGAGTTGTGACCTCAAGATCCTCGGCATTTCTGATTTTAATACTTGCTACCTTCTTTTTGGAGAATTGAGTTTTCTTATTTTTTGGAACGCGTTGATCGTCTTTGGACTTCACGCGTTCTTCTTTGTGTTCTGATCGTCCTCTTCTTTCGGATTTCTGCGTGGAGGTATGAAAGGTACGAGAGGATCGTGTATCTGTATCTTGATATCTATCAGGTTTTCTTAAATTATCCCTATTTCTAAGGTTATACCTCATTTCAGAGTGCTCCTTTTGAGGAGAACTACCCCTGGATTGAGAGCACTTGTCTTAAGGAAGTGACTGTCTACTATTTTCCCATTTCTTTTTAGGAGTAGTTAGATTATTTTTGATAAAAACTTTTTCAGGATTTTCTGTTACTTCAGGATTTATAGGTTTCCCTCCCAAACTATCTCTTCCTAGCCAGGCGGCCACCCACCTCACGAAGTGGATCAGCAACTGCGCAGACGATCTCGCCCCTCTGAAGACCCCGCCTAGCACACCCGGCAGCAAGAAAGCCCCATGGTTCACCGACGAACTCAAGAGCTCCAAGAAGAACTGCCGAGCACTTGAGAAAACCTGGTGCAGAGACCCAACACCGAACAACATGACTGCCCTCGAGCTCGCCACCCGAAAACACCACCAACTGATCCACGCCACCAAGAAAACTGCATTCAAGGAACGACTGGACAACAACGCACACAACAGCAAGGAACTCTTCAACATCGTTAAAGAGCTCTCCAACCCCAACGCCGGAAACAACAACATCACCCCTTCACAAGACCTCTGCAACTCCCTCGCCTCCTACTTCCACAACAAGATCGCGGACATACACAACAGCTTCAGCACTCAACCGACGCACGCCACGACTGAACCACTGCCCCCCACCACCACCCTCCGCGCCTGGACCCCGATCAGCACCGAAGACACCATCCGCACGATGAACTCAATCCACTCCGGATCTCCGACCGACCCCTGCCCTCACCACGTCTTCAACAAGGCCGACGCTGTCATCGCACCCCACCTGCGGGACATCATCAACACCTCCTTCGACACCGCTACCTTCCCGGAGAGCTGGAAGCACGCCGAACTCAGCGCTCTACTAAAGAAGCCATCAGCCGACCCCACCGACCTCAAGAACTGCCGCCCCATCTCGCTGCTCCCGTTTCCTGCAAAAGTCATCGAGAAGACCGTCAACAAGCAGCTGGCCGCCTTCCTCGAGACGAACGGATCCCGCGACCTCTCGCAGTCTGGCTTCCGGGCCAACCACAGCACCGAGACGGGCCTGATCGCAGCCACCGATGACATCCGAGCCCTGCTCGACAACGGAGAAACAGCGGCCCTCATCCTCCTAGACCTCTCCGCGGCCTTCGACACTGTCTGCCACCGTACCCTAGTGCGGCGCCTCAGCAACGTCGGAATCCAGGAGAAGGCACTGGAATGGATCATCTCGTTCCTCGCCGGAAGGACACAGAGAGTCCGCCTCCCCCCGTTCAGATCAGAAGCCACCGAAGTAATCTGCGGCGTTCCTCAAGGCTCCTCGCTCAGCCCAACCCTCTTCAACGTCTACATGAGCCCCCTCGCAGCCATCGCACGCCAACACAACCTCAACATCATCTCCTACGCTGACGACACCCAGCTGATCCTCTCCCTCACCAACGACCCCGCCACCGCCAGAGCCAACCTACACAAAGGGATGACAGACGTAGCCAAGTGGATGATGAACAGCCGCCTGAAACTGAATTCGGACAAGACGGAAGTCCTCATCCTGGGATCTTCACCCTCCGCCTGGGACGACTCCTGGTGGCCCCCCGCCCTGGGCAGCGCACCCAAACCAACAGACCACGCACGCAACCTGGGCTTCATCCTGGACTCCTCCCTCTCCATGACCAGACAAGTCAACGCCGTCTCCTCGTCGTGCTTCAACATCCTGCGCATGCTACGTAAGATCTTCCGGTGGATCCCCACTGAGACCAGGAAGACGGTCACCCAGGCCCTCGTCACCAGCCGCCTGGACTACGGCAACTCCCTCTACGCCGGAACCACCGCCAAACTCCAGAAGAGACTCCAGCGGATTCAGAACGCCTCAGCACGACTCATCCTGGACATCCCCCGATGCAGCCACATCTCCGGACACCTGAGAGATCTGCACTGGCTCCCGGTCAACAAGAGAATCACCTTCCGTCTCCTCACCCACGCACACAAAGCCCTACACAACCAAGGCCCAGGATACCTCAACAGCCGCCTCAACTTCTACGCTCCCACACGCCAGCTTCGATCGACCGGCCACGCCCTCGCCTCCGTCCCCCGCATCCGAAGAGCCACCACAGGAGGAAGGTCCTTCTCCTACCTGGCCGCCAAGACTTGGAACTCCCTGCCGACCCTCCTCCGCCTGACCCAGGACCACCTTGCCTTCAGGAAGCAGCTCAAGGCCTGGCTGTTCGAGCAGTAGCGGACCCCCCCTCCCCTAGCGCCTTGAGACCCTCCGGGTGAGTAGTGCGCTATATAAATGCCTTGATTGATTGATTGATTGATTCCTAGTTCTTCATAGGATTTTTCGATAATTCTGGCAGGTTCATATGGTTGCTCAGTAATATCAAGTTCTTTTGTCAGTCAGTCAGTCAAATATCTTTATTTCGGTTAACAAAAACCATAAAAGCAATGCAAAATTCATTATTTTACACTTTGAGATTATACAGAAATAAGATATGCACATGATTGCAGTTCATTTAAAGAATCTAAAAACAGTTAAAATCTTTGATACAAAGAGAAAAGGGACAAGATCAGTATCATTAATCGATAGGCCCAACCCAGTTTCAGATAATCCTCAATATATTCTATATCATCCTGGTAATGACTTCTTCTGGGTAAGTCTAATTTTGTTTATACGCGCTGCCGCTACCAAAAAACTGGCTACGCTGTAAGTAACCTGCATAGAATCAAGCCTTTTGTAAATGTAGGAGGACAGGCCTCACCTGGACAAATTTTAGTTCCTTCAGAACAGGGTATAAAAAATGTTTGCGGGCCACCAGATAGTGCTTGCAAAACATCACTAAGTGGAGTGTGTCCTGTGTGGAAAAACTATCTCAGGTGCAGGGTGGGGTATCTTCGGGGGTCCCCCACTTCAGATAGGTACCAAGTATAAGGTGGATGAGGTTGAACCTAAATCTAACTAAAAGGAAACGATAGTAGGAATTAGTCACGTACTTCAGATAAGGTTCCATGACTGGGCAGATCACCAGTTGATAAATTGATCTCACCATAGGTTTCTTGAGTACAACCTCCTCCCATTCTAACTCCAATAAATTGAGGAAACTGCGCTTAATCCACCCTACATCCTCATTCCTGAGGCCCTGTGGTGATAAATACATTTCCGGACGCCCCAGCCTCATGCATGCCGCTCTAACATACGCAAGCCAGGGTATTCTATCCACTCTATCCAGGGCCATACAGTCCTTGAGTATCAGGTGGTTAAGCGTGATCTCCTCATTTAGCCAGGTTTTAACCCATCGTAATAAAGGGGCCATTTTTAAGTAATCAGAAATATACCCCAAGCCTACTTCACAGTGAATTGAATATGTGGGGGATGATTGTGGGAGTGACAGAAGGGATCCTATAAACTTGTTTTCTATAATTTGGATTCCTGGTGTTGGAACATAGCCCCAAATATCGGCCCCATATGAGGCAATTGCTATGCACTTTGATTTATAGATGCGGATCATGGCCTCCATGGGTCTCGCACCCAATCTTTTGGAAAAATTCATGAGGGCTGTGGTAGATCTTACAACCAGATTGCCCTTGAGTTTCAACTGGGGGCCCCAGTTCCCCCTTTCATCGAATATAACACCTAAGTAACAAAAGAAGGGTACCCTTGAAATTGGCGTTCCATGGCATCTAAAGGTTTTGATCTTCATAGTTTTCCTGCGTAAACCGGTTACCATTACGTGGGATTTCGAGGTGTTGATTTTTAGATCCAGGGCCTCCATAAAGGAGCCAAAGTGATCCAACAATCTTTGTAATCCAGTACCTGTACGGGCAAGTAGCGCGGCGTCGTCCGCGTACAGGAGGACCGGAATAGCCGACCCTCCCATACGCGGGACGTCCAAGGTGGCCAGGTCTAGGGATTTGCCCAAAGAGTTAATGTAGAGCGTAAATAGGAGAGGGGCCAGAATGCAACCTTGTCTGACCCCTCTTCTTGATCTAAATTGCTCAGTACACCTGCCCTCCCTTGTTACCCTAACAGAAGCCGACAAGTTCTGGTGAAGATCATTTAAAAAATTAACCAGCGTGATGTCGAAACCCATATCCTGCAAAATAAGCCATCATTTAGAACGATTAACCAAATAAAATGCGGAAGATAGATCCATAAAACCCAAATATAAAAGCCCCTCCTTCACCACTGTGTACTTGCTAATAATAAAGTGAAGGTTTAAGCATTGATCCATGGTCCCCCTGTGTGCTCGAAAACCATACTGGAGATCAGAAAGGACCCCACTCCCTTCAAGCCAATCTCCCAGTCTCTGTAAAATGACTCTGCCTAAGATCTTTACGGCAGAGTCCAGCAGGGAGATTGGCCTGTAGCAAGCGGGGTCCCCCCGTTCCCTTTCTTAAAAATCGGAACAATAATGGAGGTTGACCAAGAGGATGGGGAGCCTGCGGTGGGTATTGCGTTGAAAACATTAGTTAGAATTTTGGACCAGAATTTTGGGTACAGGATGTAGAGATCTGCAAGGACCCCATCAGGGCCAGGGGCCTTGTGTTTACTTGTATCTTTAATCGCCTTTTCCACTTCAGAGGTGTTAAACTTAATGGACATAGTATTTCGAGGTGCAACTGTGCCCGAGAGAGTTGTAACCCCTAACTCGATGTCATAGATGTTTCTAAAGTGGTTAAGCCAACTCTCATCTTCAATTACACAGTCCATATCTGATTTCCCCTCCTCAGTGAAAAACGACTGGTTGATAATAGCCCAAAATGTTTTGCTGTCCCTCAACACATCTGCCGATTGCAGATTATCCCAGGCTTCTTCCTTGATTTGGTTCTTGCGATTCGCAAGTGCCAATTTGTATTCCTTACAAAGGTTCGCCACAAGTAACCTGTCCCTGGGTCTATGTTTTAGTGCTTTAAGTAGGGCACTATGGGCAAGAGAACACTTTTTATCAAACCATTTATACACCTTCTCACAATGTGAGCCATTCCTGGACTCCAAGTTCTTGGAAATCCGTGAGCATATCTCTACATAGGCGTCCACAACATCAGCCCCTGATGCAGTGGGGTCTAAGCAGACAGCCATGTTGTCCTCGGTTTCCTGTGCAAGTGTTTTAAAAAAGGTTTCTGGAATGATCTTCTCCCACCTTACCCTCCTACCCTGCTCCCCAGTTGACAAGTCTCTTGAGGCCACCACACCTAAGTTCCTTCCATGCAGAAAACTCTCAAGATCCATAGCCAATAAAACCGGGTTGTGGTCACTAAAAATTGCGGTCACTACCCTATACTCCTTCGTTTTGGCTAGCACCCCAGGGGAAACAAAAATATAGTCAATAATGGTGTTTGCGTCCCTCCCAATGAATGTGGGCGCTCTGACCTCGTCATTACCTAAACCTGGTTCAAATAAATTTGAGTTGGCAAGAAGACTCTCAAGGGCATCACCCTCCTTACTAAGTTCAAAATGGGGGATCCCCTCCAGAGGTGATCCTCCATGTCCATCATTATAACAATCCCCGTCGCAAGGGTGAATATTAAAATCTCCCAGGATAACCATCTCTGGGACAGAAGTGCAATCATGTTTGTAGACTGACAAAAAGTCTGGCAGGGCAATCAGATGCTCGTTCTCAGATGAGCCCACCCTGGAATTATAAAAATTAATAATTAAACATTTTTGATGGTCCATTCAATTATTAATGAGTTCAGAGGGGCGGGATTTACTTTTTTACAAAACCCCAACCAGGTTAAGTGAGAACAGTGAAAGCAAGCCCCCTTTAGCTCTTCCTCTCAATCCCGGTATTGCTGGGGTAGAGAAACTGAGAAAGCCATCCAATGAAAAACTGGGCGATGTATCCTATGTCTCTTGAAAGGCCAATATATCGTACTGCTTAACAAAGCCCTGCCAAAAAGGATCAGAAGATTTTGCGCTTAGTCCTGCCACATTCCAAGTAAGAATTTTACAACATGGTCTCTGTAAACTATGCAACCCTTTGTCCTCACCTAGAGCATCTGGGAGTCAATCATTCGTCTCCATTGAAGTCAAAGGGGAGAAACGGTTAGTGAGACTAATGGCAGGTGGGCCTAGGCTATCCTGTGATACATAGTCAACTACGCTAAGAAGATCACTTCCCACCCCGCCTGCAAGCTCTCGGGCAGGTCTTTGTTGTATCGTATTAAAACGCTGCTGTTAAGATGGATATGTGGTAGCTCAAAAAGGCCCCACATGACGTAACACAGGAATTTTACCCAGCGGACTTGTTATCGCCCCGGAGGATAAAAGTTACCCAGAGGGAGGGGTCTGATAACATAATATGACAAAGCTGAGGCATCCCAGAATAGTCTGTGTGCGCTGTCATAGCTGTTAAAATTCACAACGAGGCAATCCCCTGGGATAGTTTTGGGAAGGTGCCCTACCCAGCTCACCCTTCTTGCCGCGATGACCGTGCGTGTAATATCTGTGCCTCCAGAGCTAAACTCTGCGCAGAATTCCCTGGCCAGGTTCATCAAGTCTTTATTTGTCTCGCTGTTGCCTGACCTCAGTGGAGAAATCCCTGTAAAGACGGCCACCAAAGGGGCCGCCTCCGGGGGGAGGTGCAAACATTTCGGTCTGTGAGGGGGTTCAATAGGAACATGATTGATGGAATTGTTTCCCCATTTTATGTTTTTGGGCCCCTCCCCAGTGCCCCATTTGGCTCGGGTACTCCCACTCGGACTTCCCGTGTGCTTAGTTGCGATATTACTGCAAGTATGGCTAGGGATAGCAGGTGAGGGATTAACCACCTTATCATTCTGATTAACGAATTGTTTGAGAAGGGTATCAATTTTTTTACACTTAGCCAGTAAGCCCGCTACACATTCATTTAATGTATCCACTATGTCCTTTGCTACAGCTTTCAAAGCTGGTTCCAGTCTTTTTATAAATAGTTCTTCCACAATGTCACCAACATTGTCCCTTGTGGTAGCAACTTGATGGATAGATTTGCCATGAGTGAATTTCTTTCTGACGCCCTTTACATGAGATCTTCGTCTTCGCGCTGTCATAAGCAGTGGCACTTGCGGATTATCATTTGTTTGGGTGGGGTTAAAAGAAGATGGGGGAGTTGGAGGTGCAGACTGAAGAGGAGCAGGAAAGGGGGTTTTGATGGTGATAATAGTGGGTTCTAGTGGTATGCACTGTTGTACTGAATCGGGAATAGGGCCATTGTGTATAACAGAAGTGTCACTGATAGATTCCAAACCAAGTTCCTTTTCAGCATGAGCGATTTTCTTGGTTAAGACCCCCACCGCGGAAGTTAGATATGATATTATGGATTTTGATTTTCGTGGGATCTTGGCGACCTTACCTTCTTGGTCGCCTCGACATGTCTGCTTCCTTTTCCCCATATCAAATGGAAGGGAGGTGGCCCGACCCGACCACTGCTGACCACTGCTGACCACTGACGGCCACAGATGGCCCGCCCTCAGCCCGGGCTCCGCCCGGCGCCATCCGCGCGCGTCCACAACGCGGAGGGAGCTGTCGGAATTTGAGCACCTCCAGTCGCGCTGTGCAGGAAGTGGGCGGTGTCCTCCCAAGGCAGGCTGGGAGCTGTAGTTTCCACCCCGCTCCACGGCCGAGCGTTGTCACCAGCTCGGCGGCGGGGGAAACCACAGCGTCAGGGACCCAGCGGTGTTATGCTGCCAGAAAGATCCAGTAGGGCAGGTAGTCTTTAGAACCCCTCACTGTGCGCCCACTCGGTTTTGCAAATGACGTTTTGTCTCTGTAAATATAAGCCCTCTGTGGCTGAGCCTCGTAATTGCCCACACAAGTTTAACAAAAGTTCAATGTCACAGTTCTTAGAAATGATTCGATTTCTCAAGGATGTGGTGCCCCTCTGTCCGCCACTCGATTTCAAGGCAGAAAGGAGCCGAGGGGCCGTCGTGGGGGGCGTGGACCTAATTAACCAAAGAATCCCGAGTGTGGAACCGGGAAAAACAGGTACGAGTCAAATGGGCATATGTTTTCTCTGCACCTTGGACGGGGATGCCCTCGAGTGAAGGTGCGTGCCCCAACTGATGGTTAAGATGGTTTTGCAGGGGGTCTTGAAAGAGGGCTTCCTGCCCCGTGATAGTAGAAGAGAGAATCCTTGCTCTCTTTGCATCAGCCGCCAGCCACATTCCGAGCAAACCCGGGACCCAGGCTCACCTCACTGCTGATTCTCGGCTCCGGCCCGGCCCTCTAGTTCTTTTAGTTTTTGGCGGATTGCCACTGATGCTGCTTCACCTTTAATGTTAGCTAATAAGATAGCCGAGACCTGTTTGAAGTCTTTCAGTAATTTCATACCAAGAGTAAAAAAAAAGCCAGTTCTGGACCATATTCATTTTGAATCTGTCTCAGAACATCTGGTATTACCACCATAGATGGGACACCATGTGTTTTTGTGCATATTGAAGCAAAGACTGTACCCCAAGTGTCACAGTCCTCCACGTGTGGTGCAATCCCCATTGGCAAACAGATTGTTAGAATCCTGTGTTTTTCATGAGGTGTACTATCGGTAAATACTGCCTCTATTTGGGTAATTTTCTGGGCTAACCAGAATGGAATTTGCTCCTTTTTTGCGGGCAATTTACCAATGATTGTATAGTCTGTAGTGTGATTTTGTTTGTGTTCCCCTGATGAGGGGTGTGTTGTGGAATTCTAACAGCAGGTTGGACCGTTAAGGTCCGCATGACATATTGTACCAATTGTCTATGTATTTTAATTAATTGTTTTAGCTGAGCTAACAGTTCTACATCCGACATTCTTTCAATGTTTGGATGTGGTGTATAGCTGACTAGTACCGGCCATATTGCTCCTGGTGTACCTAGTGGACCAAGCCTGGTAATGTGATTTTGATGTTTTAGGGCGCCTTTAAACCAGAGCTGAGGCTCATGGTAAGTTAGTGGAATGTCAACGTCCTCAAAAGAAACGTATTCCGCTGGATGTTCCTCCATCTTGTAGAAGTGGAACACATGTGTTGTTGGATTTGCTTGTGGAAAGACAATCCATAAATAGAATACCTCTGTCTCCTGATATTCATGTGCCTCTATGACGAATATAACTGCACCACCTCTCGGTGATAGGCCATTTTCTATAAGCTTTATAGCTATGGCTTTTCTTACAATTTCCGGGATGATTATAGCATCACCATCGTCTTCATTAAACCCTGTGGTGTCTAAACCTGGTTGATGAGTTCCAGATCCACCGACTTCGGTGTTGTCGTTATTTGATATTGTTTAATGAAAGCTTGCAGAGCAAGTTTCAAGGAAATAAAGATAAGGTGCACAATATTTTGGAACACTGTATCCTTCAATGTTGAACAAAACCAAAAATTAATACATAGGATTTTTTTTCCTACTCAGTTTAAGGCTGATATTTTATCCTTTAACCCACTCCAGACGTCTATTGGAGTTTTTACGGGAAAAGGGGGTCTCTGTGAAAAGCACGACTGAGTTACTCTAGTATCTAGCATTAAATGAGTGCCTTACCAAACGTTGTAGTGTAGTTCCTATATTCCCAATAGGCTCTGTGCATTGGAATAATATATCCTATATTTTAGACGTAGGACTGAGGTCAACTAGGTCTCTATCAAATATATTAGACTTAATTGTGAGTGTCAGCTAGCTCAGAGGTCACTAGAAACGTTCTCGAATTCACAAGAAGGGATTAGTTTCTGACAACCGCATAAACACGACAACTTTGTTTCCCCAAGATAAAACTGATCTTCAGATTCGTGGAAACAATAGATATATATTTCACTCAGTCAATCGTGCATGCTTCGTTTCACCAGAGTTGCAGAGAAATGGATAGATGGGCGTTTTCAATAAAAGGATTTATTGAACAGTCTTCTTTCTTAAGCATAAGAAATGAACTGCTACAATCGTAAAACTGGTTGTAAAATATAACGCATACTGTATAAAAAGTAGAATAAAATAATACTGTAAGAGCATTTTATGGTTCCTAAACCATAGACAAATACATACATAAATAACAGAGGCTAAAAGTACTCAACTGGTGCTTCTAAAATACGCCTACCCCGGTGTACCTAACCTAAGCTTAGTACGAGGGAAGAAGTAAGTGAGGTGTAGCATAAATGTAGTATTCTTTTGCCAAGAATCTGTCCAAGATTTCTCTTAGGGTCTAATCAGCTCCATACCTTAGTTGAGAATGGAGAAGGTCGGTCTCGGGACTCAATTTCCCAACAACCCGCAAGGGTAGCTTGGAGACACTGGAGCTGGATTTCTCGGCAGGAGAAAAGACTGCGTCTCTCTCAGTGCATCTGCTGGAGGGTCGGCTTCCATCGGCACTTGCTGTAGCAGGATGCGTCGGGCAAGTAGATAGTCGAACTGCTCCAAACCACTGTGTGTTTGCTAAGGCAAGTGTGGGCATATTTATACCTTGAAGTTGCCGAGTTTGACGTAAAGGTGGACATAATAACGGCATCAAAGAGTCTCAGTTCTTTGAAAACTCCATGAGTTCTTGGACAAGTCAATTCTCGAGCAAGGGAAAGTGCCTAGCTGCTGAAGCCGAGTTTTCCCAAAAATCGTTGTAGATTTTTGGAACTAGTGGAAGTAGCCCTGCCGTATTTGGACTGCATGAGCTATGCCTAAATATGGTTATGATTTCTATGCCTATATAAGGATATGGTGATTTATACCTATATAAGGGCATAAATCGGGAAAATTACAGTAGGGTCCTAAAATGATACATAACACTGGACGCACTCCAGGATGGGGACTTTTGATGGAGATAATGCAGGTGGGCTTTGTTAACTGTAGCTTTCAGGGAGACCACTCCTTAATACTCCTGAAAACAAGGCAAAGTACTTTTGGCTGTAGTACCAAATTGTGCAGAAGGTGCAGTCCTTAAGAGTGCAGTCCTTTGGGTCCAGATCCAGATTCCAGCAGAGCAGTCCTTCTTCTCCTTGTGGCTCCAGGGAGCAGATCTGTGGAGCTATGTAGCTCTCCCATATGTTTAAGTTTCTGGGTGTCAAGCAGGGGAGCACCCCTGACCAATGGGATGCAGGGTGCCATCCAGATGTATAACCACTTCCTCCACAGTGTGGTATATTCTTGTTCCAGAAAGCACTTTTTATGGAGAAGTCTCTCATTTGGTGTTAGATCTGATTAAACCAACCCACTGGTGTGGCTAAGTTTCACCAACACACACACCCCTTCCATCCCCCTGTCTAATCCAATAACTAAGGCTCCTGTGTGGCTGGGGGTTGCAGGAAGTGGGGATCAGCCTGTGTTGGTCCCAAACTGTCATTCCTCCTCTGAAGACCAGTTTGGCGCCCCTACCCACTTCCTGCCTTTTGGCATCTGCAGCTAAAGTTTTCCATCCACAGGAAATCCATTGTCCACTCTGACAGGACAATTCACACTCCATCACGCAGCTCTGGCTCAACCTGGGTAAGGCTGGCCTATCAGGAGAGGGCGACTAGAAAACTGGATTTTGGCCCACAAAAAAGAAAGTTTAATAACTTATTTTCTGTAATAGTTATTATAAATCTAACAGTGGCAGGTTGTTGGATTTATCTCAACTATTAATTAGATACCTGAAGTATATTGTATGTGGCTCCTGTCAATATTTATACTTAAATTGAATATCTCAGTGCTAGCCTATGGAGCCACTCACTATCATGGGGATAAATGGAGTTGGCAGTTTTCCCCCTCACCAGGGATAATACAACATATTTTATCATGTCCCTGCTTATAGTACTAAGCACCCTAATCCTGGGGCTCCAGGGTGAGACCTTATGGGTAAGTGCATTAAGTCTACTGGGCCTCTAAACCTACTTGCCCTATTATGTACCAGGGACTTAGAGCTAGGCTGTCAGTACCAATTATAATTACACCTAATTTGCATATCCTTATAATCAAAGCAGTGGCCCTGGGCCTGATAAGCAAAGCCCAGGTCACAGTCAGAGTCAGTTACCACCAGTACCAAGAAAAAATGGGGATGATCAGGGCAAAAAGGATTACTTTCTCACATCTACATATTTTATTTTTTTATTGGGAAAAATATATTTCATGTGGAGGAAAAAAGGAATGTGAGTTTGCACAGGGGACTCTAGCCCACCTGTACATAAATAATCCAGCTGGGAATGTCACATGACCTTCCCAGAAATACACATGGGAAAGTTAACTCGGTGCAGCCTTACATGCACATGTTTAGGGATGTTTAAGCATGATTTGCAAAGGTATATTTAGTCACAAATATAAATGTATAGCCAAATTACCTTTTTTATGCATGCCAGGCATTCTCAAATGGTTACTGTCAGATCTAAATGTATTTACATGTGTGGAAATCTCCGCCACAAGTGCAGAGTTGTCTGCAAGCGTAAACCCCACTGAATAAGTAAAGTGGGCATTCCAATGCATGGTTAGCCTTGGAAGTTTTTGAGCACCCATAACATGGACATTTGTTGGCATTCAAAACTCCACACTTTCCACTTTCTACTCTGGATAGTGTTGGATTTTTATTACAGCTATGGACTAGAGTAAAAATCCTTTCAGGGGTGGGGAGAGGGTAAAGGATCATCCCCAGATTTGGTGGGGTGCAGAGGTAGAGGGTGTGTTCACATTGAAAAAATATTATCTCTTTGGCAAAATATGTGTATTTGCATGGAGGATCTTATTTCAACAGTGTGGAGTTATCCACTATGAAGAACTCTACACAGTGTTAAGATCCTGGGGGGATATTACAGTATCTTCTAAGGAATATGAATGGAAACCTGCACCTCGTACAGTTTTCCATGTTTAATACCTCAGTATTATGCAATGTTTGTGAATTCCAGACAGTAGTAACTCTACACCCGCATGCAGGTGTCAATCTGGATGTGCAGATGTTCTACTGCCTATGTGAATCATCACCAGAGCTTTTATGTGAATTTTTCTTTTTTTAATAACTCTTTTTATTAAGGCAACAACAAGCCACCCCTTTACAGGATACATACCATGTTAGGTCTAGCAATTCCGAAACGAGTAGCGATGTCTTATAATAGTTGCCAACTTCCAGCCCTCCCATCCCCGCCCCATTCTCTCCTTACATGAATCTTAAGTCTCCTAGCTCACCATTAATGTTTATTCTTGAATGTTTATTCTTTATAATATGGAGACAGACAGCTTGATCAGAAACATACTTGCTTCCATCGTCCATCTATATTTCATCCTTAAATTGACTTGTTTTGAGACCATTTCCCTTCCCTTTTTCTGAATTTTCACTTCCCAGTTTTGTGTAAATGAAGCAATCTGTTCCACCGGAAGTGAATTGAAACTATTGATTTAAACGAACCCAGCAATCCTGTGTAATTAGGTGTAGATCTCTGTGCCCAACTTAAATATTTCATTGCAGAGTATCATAATGCATGCCAGGCTTCTCTTGGCACAGTCGCAGCCTAACATTGATTAACACTTCAATAAGCCACAATGAAATATTGATGTCCAAGGTGAGCAATTATGTTATTGCAGTTCATTGCACCATGTCACTTACTTGTTATGGTAGAGAGCAAAGGTCCTTCATTACTCACAAAAAAAGACGTGTTTAATAAAATTACAGGAATATCTATTTTTTTTAAGAGATAGACTAGAAAATAGTAAAATCGTAAGATTTTGTGATGGGACTTGCCTATCCAGAACACTGGCTATGGCATGGAGATTTATATACATGAATTCTTCTTCTGTAAAATTATACTTGAAAATACAATAATAGCCTTTATAAAACACTCACATAGAATTTGTATCTAAATAACTAAGGGCCTGATTTAGAGTTTGGCACACAGAGGCCCCAGAGTAAAATACCTCTGCCATCCTGAGAAACCTCCACCCGCTAAATTTAGAATTGTCCGCCAGCCCTACGGACAACTCTTTACAGTGACAGGAACCGCTTCCATGGTGGTTCCTGTCAATGTAGGAAAAATGTGATGAATGGTACCATCAATCAAGATGACCAGCCATCAAACATTTCAAAAGATTTTTGTTTATCAAAATAAACCTCCTTATGTGGGAGTTTGTTTTTGAAAAACAAACAATTAATGGTCTCCAAACCCATGAAATCTTGTCCCAAGGAGTGGGGCTCATTGTTGTTGTTTTCCATTTCCTTTACCAGGTGGTGACATTCAGAAAAACAATACTTTACACCATCCACACTAAATCAGGCGGGTGCTGTAAAATCCTTTCTCCAAAGGTCCCCTCACCTGACTTCAATTTTACTTTATTTCGGTTTATAAAACCATAAAAGTACAAGATAGAATATTTAAAAGGTACACTAAAACTGTGTCAGTTAAAAAAAGAACAAGCAATAATTTATCTTGAACAAAGAGTAATTGATGCATGATTATAAAGTACAAACAACAAATATTGGCAAGGATACGCACAAGTTCATATTTGGCAGTTAGAGTAATGCTATTCATTTTTCCTGCTGACTAGTATCAACCAGGGGCATAGCCATCTAGGTTACCCTTCAGGCTGCCTACCCAGGGCTTCCTTGGATAGATCTAATTAATCCACGTTCTCCCAGTTAATTTAGCACTTATAACAATATCCCGGAGTCTAAAATGCCAGGCCAAATTTAAGTACCTTGAAATGGCAAAGACAATTGTGTCTGCAGTGTCGTATTTCAATAACTGCTGTGCCTCCAAAAACTTTCGCGTGCCTAAGTGACTGCATAAGGGAACTAGCCATCTTTTCCTCAGTATCAGGTAAACGGTGCAAAATAATAAAAAGTGTGGGGCTGTTAGACCTGTCAGCCTTAGGGCGGTCTCCCCTACATTTTTGCCCTTTTTGCCTCCCATTTGTATCCTATATTTTGTTGGACTTAGGACTCTGGGCGCCTCACCACTGCTAAACAGTGCTGAGGTGCAGG
Source organism: Lissotriton helveticus (assembly GCF_964261635.1). Classification (NCBI taxonomy): domain Eukaryota; kingdom Metazoa; phylum Chordata; class Amphibia; order Caudata; family Salamandridae; genus Lissotriton; species Lissotriton helveticus. The sequence continues at coordinate 177,123,464 of NC_136065.1, forward strand.
TGCTCTCCCCTAAAACCCTGTGAGGCTGGCATATCTGCCACAAGCCACTGCTAACACAGTAAGGCTTAATCCTCCATAGGCTAACATTGGGAACCTCCCCTTATGGACTAACTTCTGACAGGGACCTAATAAGTCTATCATGTTTGGTCTTGTTGGACTCGGGGCGGGGAACCCTTTCCAATGATATATAGGGTTTGGGCATTCCTTCGCTAGGGATCCCACTTTTATAAAGGGGACCTTTTCCTGCCTACACTTAGATTAGGCTGCAGACTCCCCCCTCCCCTCTGCATACTGATAGCCTGCCTGGGTTGGGAGGTGGGAGTGGTGATTCACACCTTCTTCCCTGGGATGAGCTGTGATGGGCTGCCCACTGTAGCCTTAACGGCCTGTCTCTCGTCACTGTGACAGCTAGGTCAGGGAAGGCAGGGAACATACCAGAACTCCCTGGACTCTTCCAGAAGCCCCTGCCCCCCAGACCCTTCCAGAGACTTCCACCACTTTCTAGCCTCTAGACTAAAAAGATATATAAGGGAGGGTCCTGGCCTCACATTCTTGTTACACTGCTGGACCTGGAAGAAACTCTGCGGGAGTGAGGACTGCTGCGCCAGGAAGGATTGCCAACTGGAAGGAGGCTGACTGCTCCAAGGAACAGCTGCCCCTACCTACTGAGCTGCCCTACTGCCTGCTGATCCTGCCCTGCCAGGGAGACTAAAGGAATACCATCACCAGAGTGTCTCCACCAAGAGGCTAATTAATCCCCTGCTCACTGTGGGGATTGTACGAGTCGCCAGGACTACCAGGACTGTCTAGCCCCCTGCCTAGTGGGGACTCATATGGACCACCAAGCTTCCTGGCTGTCTGAACTGCCTCTTCTGCGCTGGGGGTGTAAGAACCTTTGATTTATCCCCAAATCGCCACGAAGCCCAGGATCTGCCAACACGTTGCGGCGCTGTGAAGGGACTGAAGCGCTGAAGCCCTGTTAACCTCGGGTGCCCTCAGGGGCCCTTAAGGCATGATATAGCGCTGTGCAGCGAGAGCGCTGAGCCCTGGACGTCGCCGCCACTGTTCCTGTTTAGGAGATACTTAAAGCTGCCTCCCAATCGTCACCACCGCAGCCCGGGTGGAAAGTACGCCCAGATCGCTTGGAAAACATCCTTCTTTGCCCCGTATGCATCACCGCGGCCCGGGAGCTTCTGAAGCCTTGGGCGCGTCACACCCTGCACCAGGAAAAGCCGCGCTGGGATTGGGTACCCCCGGGGCGTTGCCCAGCAACGAGGGAGCGTCCCCAGCGAGAGTCGCGCTGTGATTGGTTCCCGCGGCCCAGGAGTCCCGCGGCGTCATCGGCGTACCGCGTGCCTATTGGTCCTGCTCCAAGGGCTTCCCCACGCAGCGGCCGGGTCAGGAAGAAGGAGCCTTCCTCGCTCCTCACCCAGGGGCAGCCAGCGGAGATCGAGTGAGAAGGGCCTGTGCCGCGACCGCCCTCGCAGGTAACACTTCAGGGCTTTTTAGGTTACTGCGAGTGAGCGGGTTGTGGGAGGCTGGTTACCCTCAATTGCGGGCCATCTCTCTAGGCAGGACTGAAACACTACGTGAGGACGCAGCACTGCCGTGTTTAAAAACGGACTGCCTCAACCTATTCACGGGAGCACCCTATTCGTGCCAGTCATCTGGGGAGATTGCGGGCTGGCGCGAGGCTGAGTGGGACCCCTTTTCATCGGTTTCTTTTTAATTACTGTTGGCCCACAAAAAGATCTGCCAGAGAGTGCCATATTATCTCCCACACCAAAGATACTGGGAGAAAGACAGTACCAGTAGGAGCCCTTGGCACATATGAGATTTTGGGTGCATTTTGAGTAAAGATTGATCTTACCTGGAGACTGGATTTATTCTTATTGATTACTGATCTTGTTTGGGAACTGAATTAATTTGTTATTAATCTTGCCTGGACACTGGCTTCATTTTTGACCGTGCCTGGAAGCTGGATTTATTTGATGATTAACCTTTCCTGGAAACTGCATTTATCTGATGATTGATCTGGCCTGACTTTTAGATAAAGATAACCTTATTTTTTTTTATAAATACTGGTGTAGTGTCTTTTTGTGAGTGCTCTTACTGTGTCATTGTTGTCGTGGGTTGCACAAGTACTTTACACATTGCCTCTGAAGTTACGCCTTTGCTGCTCTGCGCCAAGCTACCAGGTCGGAAGCGGTGGTCCCTACTTGGACTAGGGTACATACCCCTGCCAACTAGAGACCCCGGTTCTAACATTGGTGATCGAGCGGTGGGATAGGACTTGTGCTTGTGTAACACCACGCAGCGACGCAGTGTACACCGCAACCCTACACCTGACTCTACTGAATTTTTGTCTACCCTCTCCAATTGGCATTTTTGAATTTTTCTCCAAATTCTCCCTGACTGGCTGCTCTTTTTAAAAGTCATTTTGCCTAAGTCCCATTTGATTTTCTCTACAAACTTCTGAGGCCCTACCTAGCCAGATGGAATTCGAGCTGGCCAATCTGGAAGTTTACACAGTGGCACAACTCAAGGAATTCTGCGAGGAGAAAGGGGTGCCCTTCAAGCGAAGCGCCAAGAAGGCAGAGCTTCAGAAAGCCTTGAGAGCATGGGTAACAGCCCACCCAGAAGGAGATGGGGACGGGCAAGGACCAGAGCACAACGCCACGGGAAACCTTGACCTACTGCACTTGGCGGGAAATGGTAATTTGTTACCAGGTACAGGGGTACCTTCCAGGGCAGGCAGTAGTGTGTCAGTGAAGAGCCTGTCCTCAGAGGACCTGGAGGACAGAAGGGAGGAGAGACAGCTCAAGTTGGAGCTTGCCAAGCTGGAGAGAGAGCGGGAAAGAGAAAGATGGGCCATGGAGCAGGATCGCGAGAACAAGCGACTGGCTATGCGGGAAAAAGAACTTGCCCATGAGCTCAGCCTGAAGGAACTGGAAATCCGGGCCCTAGAAGTAGGGGCCAACAGCAACAAGAATGGTGGCAGCGTACCTTTGGAAGCTTCACGTGAGTCCAGGGTCTTTATGCCTAAAGATGTGATGGCCAGTTTTAAGGTGGGGGATAATATTGATAAGTGGTTAGCCGCCTATGGGGTGTCTTTAAGAGCCCATGGGGTCCCATAGAGTTATTGGGGGGGTGGTTTGTATAAGTACCTACCTCCAGATGTTAGGGACACCCTCCTTTACCTAGAGAAGGAAGACCAGACTAACTATTCTGTCATGAAAGCCGCATTGCTTAAGAGGTTCGGTCTTACCCCTGAGAGGTATAGGCAGAGGTTTAGGAATAGCCACAAACTTCCCACACAGAACTGGGTAGACTTCCTGGACTACGCTAGTAAAGCTTTAGATGGTTGGGTGCGGGGCAGCAATGTGCATGACTATGAAGGGTTGTATGACTTGTTTTTAAGAGAGCACCTTCTAGAGAAATGTTTTCCAGAGCTGCGCCAACACCTGGTTGACCGCAAGTTGACCAATCCTAGGAAGCTTGCGGAGGAGGCGGACACCTGGTTCAGTACCAGGGTGTCCAACAAGGGTTCTGGGGGGGACTCCCAAAGGGGTGGTCAGGGTTCCCACCAGAGGAAAGAGGGGGGAGACAAAAAGAAAGAGTTCTCCAAAGGCCCCCAAAATAATTCACAAGAGAAAGGGTCTGGGTCCCAGCCCCAATCTGGCCACCAGAAGCCCACTTATCCTGACAAAGGTCAGCAGCCCAGAATTGTCCGGTGCTATGAGTGTGGTGAACTTGGACACTACAAGGGGGATCCCAAGTGTCGCAAGAGAGCACCACAGCCCACTGGAGGTAAAAACCCCGGGGTGGCTAGTGTAGCGCTTGGGGAGGAGCTGTCCCTAGATGATGGGAGTGAGGGGGCAGGGCTTGTCCTAGTGTCTCTGGGAGACAGTGAGATGGTTCCTAAGGTCCATGTGCCCTCAAATACTACCAAGTATAGGCAGTGGGTCACCCTCAATGGTCGGGGGTGGAGGCCCTGAGGGACACAGGTGCCAGCATGACTATGGTAAGGAGTCAGCTGGTGTCCCCAGAGCAAATAATTCCCGATGCAGTCCATCCAGTTGTGATGGCTGACAACCGGGGGGTCACTATCCCATAGCACAGGTTCCATTTGAGTGGGGAGGGGTTTCAGGCCTTTTAAGAGTTGCTGTGAGCCCTGCCATGCCAGTGGACTGTCTGTTAGGGAATGACCTAGAGCATACTGCCTGGAAGGAGGTAGAGCTCAAAGCGCATGTGGAGATGCTGGGGTTACCGGAGTGGATTTGTGCTACCACACGGTCTATGGCTGCCCGGAAAGGGAGTCAACCAGGGCTGGAGCCTGGAAAAATGGCCCAGCCAGCTGCTAAGAAGGGAGGAGCCCGAGGGCGTGGGAAGCCCGCCCCGGGGCAGTCACCCCGTGAGATGGATGGGGCACCTGAGGATGTCGCACCGGAGTCCACGGAGGGGGACGTTGTTCCCTTGGGGGACCTACCCACCCCTGCAGGGTGGCAGGTGGAAGGAGGGCCCACCAGGGAGGAGTTTTGCCGGGCACAGAAGGAGTGTCCTACCCTTGAGGGCATGAGGCGACAGGCCGAAGCCCAAGCAGCAGGCAATGCCTCCGCAAAGTATCATATTTACTGGGAGGATGGGCTCCTTTACAGTGAGCCCAAGGCTCCTGTGCATGGGTCATCAAGGGCCTTAGTGGTCCCCCAGTGCTACAGGGCCTTTCTTTTGGAACTGGCCCATGCGATCCCTTTGGCAGGACACTTGGGCCAAGACAAGACCTTTGCTAGGCTTGTCCCACATTTTTATTGGCCGCAGATGAGGGTCTCCTCAGATACATTCTGCAGGACCTGTCTGACCTGCCAAGCTAGTGGGAAAACAGGGACTAAGCTGAAGGCTCCCCTGGAACCGCTGCCTGTCGTTAGCACCCCCTTTGAGAGGGTGGGCATCGACATTGTTGGGCCTATGGATCCACCGACTTCTTCTGGTCACAGGTTTATCCTGGTTCTGGTGGACCACGCCACCCGGTACCCAGAGGCTATTCCTCTGAGAACCATCACTGCACCTGCAGTGGCACTGGCCCTGATGGGGATTTTTACAAGAGTGGGTTTTCCCAAAGAGGTGGTGTCCGACAGGGGTACCAATTTTATGTCTGCCTACATGCAAGCCATGTGGAAGGAGTGTGGGGTTACTTATAAGTTCTCCACCCCTTACCACCCACAGACCAATGGTTTAGTGGAGAGATTTAACAAGACCCTAAAGGGCATGATCAGGAGTCTGCCTGAGGGCCTGAGGAAAAAGTGGGACATCCTCTTGCCCTGTTTGCTGTTTTCCTACAGGGAGGTACCGCAGAAGGGGGTGGGTTTCAGCCCCTTCGAGCTCTTGTACGGTCACCCTGTTAGGGGACCTCTCAGTTTAGTGAAGGATGGGTGGGAGAAGACTCCAAGGAGGCTTCCCCAGGATGTAGTGAGCTACATGCTGGCCTTCCGTAGCCAAATGGCTAAGTTGTGGAATCAAGCTTCTGACAACTTAGAGGCCAGCCAGGCGGTAATGAAGGAATGGTACGACCAGAATTCTCACCCTGTGGAGCTAAAACCTGGACAGAAGGTGTGGGTCATGGAGCCTGGAGAGCTTAGTGCCCTCCAGGATCGCTGGACAGGCCCTTATGAGATATTGGAGAAGAAGGGCAAGGCCACTTACCTAGTGGACCTTAAGACCCCCAGGCAGCCCCACAGGTTGCTACACGCCAACCGCCTCAAACCCCACCATGAGAGGTCTGAGCTCACCTTACTGATGGTGACTGATGGGGCCGAGGAAGAGGAAAGTGAACCTCTCCCGGACCTCTTTGCTTCCAAAGAGAAGGATGGATCGGAGGAGGGAGTGGTCCTCTCCCCATCCTTGACTCCTGAGCAGCAGAGGGACTGTCGCCAGGTCCTGGGGCAGTTCGCCTCAGTGTTTTCCCTTATCCCCGGGATTACCCACCTGTGTACCCATGATGTGGACACAGGAGACAGCCCCCCTGTCAAGTCCAAATCTTACAGGCTGTCAGATAAGGTGAAGGCCAGCATCCAGAGTGAGGTCACTAAGATGCTGGAGTTGGGGGTGATAGAGCCCTCCAACAGCCCTTGGTCCAGTCCGGTGGTTCTGGTACCAAAAGCTGCCCCACCGGGCACCACACCAGAACTTAGGTTCTGTGTGGATTACAGGGGACTGAACTCTGTGACCAAGACTGATGCTCATCCTATCCCTAGGGCGGATGAGCTCATTGACCGACTAGGGGCTGCCCGATACCTGAGTACCTTTGACCTCACGTCGGGGTACTGGCAGATCGCCCTAACAGATGGAGCTAAAGAGAGGTCCGCCTTTTCCACCCCAGAGGGCCACTACCAGTTCAGAGTGATGCCCTTTGGACTGAAAAACGCTCCTGCCACCTTCCAGCGGCTGGTGAACCGGGTCCTCTCCGGTTTAGAGGCCTTCTCTGCTGTCTACCTGGACGACATAGCTGTCTTCAGTAGCAGCTGGGAGGACCATCTGGGTCATCTCCAGGAAGTGCTTCAGGCTCTGCAGCAGGCAGGCCTGACTATCAAAGCTAGCAAATGCCAGATAGGGCAGGGTTCGGTAGTCTACCTAGGACACTTGGTAGGCGGGGGCAAGGTGCAGCCCCTACAGGCCAAGATAGAAACAATCCTGGCCTGGGAGCCTCCCAAAACACAGACTGAGGTCAGGGCATTCCTGGGCCTCACAGGTTACTACCGCAGATTTGTCAAGGGCTATGGCACCATTGTGGCCCCCTTGACTGAGCTAACCTCTAAGAAATACCCTAGGAAAGTGATCTGGACAGAGGCTTGCCAAAAAGCTTTTGACTCTCTAAAGCAGGCCATGTGCACAGCTCCTGTGCTCAGGGCCCCTGACTTCTCCCAAGAGTTCATTGTCCAAACGGACGCCTCAGAGCATGGCATAGGGGCGGTACTTTCGCAACTCAATGAGGAGGGAAGGGACCAACCAGTAGCCTTCATCTCCAGGAGGCTGCTCCCCCGAGAACAGCGGTGGAGTGCGATAGAGAGAGAAGCCTTCGCGGTGGTCTGGGCTGTGAAGAAGCTGAGGCCATACTTGTTTGGCTCCCACTTCCTGATTCAGACTGACCATCGGCCCCTCAGGTGGCTCATGCAAATGAGGGGCGAGAATCCCAAATTGTTGAGGTGGTCCATTTCTCTACAGGGGATGGACTTCAGGGTGGAACATAGACCCGGAGTAGACCACGCCAATGCTGACGGTCTCTCTCGGTTTTTCCGCCTTAGTGATGAGAACTCCCTGGAGGTTGGGTAGTTCTCCCCACTTTCAGCTGGGGGGGACACGTGTTAGACCTGTCAGCCTTAGGGTGGTCTCCCCTACATTTTTGCCCTTTTTGCCTCCCTTTTTTATCCTATATTTTGTTGGACTTAGGACTCTGGGCGCCTCACCACTGCTAAACAGTGCTGAGGTGCAGGTGCTCTGCCCTAAAACCCTGTGAGGCTGGCATATCTGCCACAAGCCACTGCTAACGCAGTAAGGCTTAATCCTCCATAGGCTAACATTGGGAACCTCCCCTTATGGACTAACTTCTGACAGGGACCTAATAAGTCTATCATGTTTGGTCTTGTTGGACTCGGGGCGGGGAACCCTTTCCAATGATATATAGGATTTGGGCATTCCTTCGCTAGGGATCCCACTTTTATAAAGGGGACCTTTTCCTGCCTACACTTAGATTAGGCTGCAGACTCCCCCCTCCCCTCTGCATACTGATAGCCTGCCTGGGTTGGGAGGTGGGAGTGGTGATTCACACCTTCTTCCCTGGGATGAGCTGTGATGGGCTGCCCACTGTAGCCTTAACGGCCTGTCTCTCGTCACTGTGACAGCTAGGTCAGGGAAGGCAGGGAACATACCAGAACTCCCTGGACTCTTCCAAAAGCCCCTGCCCCCCAGACCCTTCCAGAGACTTCCACCACTTTCTAGCCCCTAGACTAAAAAGATATATAAGGGAGGGTCCTGGCCTCACATTCTTGTTACAATGCTGGACCTGGAAGAAACTCTGCGGGAGTGAGGACTGCTGCGCCAGGAAGGATTGCCAACTGGAAGGAGGCTGACTGCTCCAAGGAACTGCTGCCCCTACCTACTGAGCTGCCCTACTGCCTGCTGATCCTGCCCTGCCAGGGAGACGGAAGGAATACCATCACCAGAGTGTCTCCACCAAGAGGCTAATTAATCCCCTGCTCACTGTGGGGATTGTACGAGTCGCCAGGACTACCAGGACTGTCTAGCCCCCTGCCTAGTGGGGACTCATATGGACCACCAAGCTTCCTGGCTGTCTGAACTGCCTCTTCTGCGCTGGGGGTGTAAGAACCTTTGATTTATCCCCAAATCGCCACGAAGCCCAGGATCTGCCAACACGTTGCGGCGCTGTGAAGGGACTGAAGCGCTGAAGCCCTGTTAACCTCGGGTGCCCTCAGGGGCCCTTAAGTCATGATATAGCGCTGTGCAGCGAGAGAGCTGAGCCCTGGACGTCGCCGCCACTGTTCCTGTTTAGGAGATACTTAAAGCTGCCTCCCAATCGTCACCACCGCAGCCCGGGTGGAAAGTACGCCCAGATCGCTTGGAAAACATCCTTCTTTGCCCCGTATGCATCACCGCGGCCCGGGAGCTTCTGAAGCCTTGGGCGCGTCACACCCTGCACCAGGAAAAGCCGCGCTGGGATTGGGTACCCCCATGCCGTGCCCAGCAACGAGGGAGCGTCCCCAGCGAGAGTCGCGCTGTGATTGGTTCCCGCGGCCCAGGAGTCCCGCGGCGTCATCGGCGTACCGCGTGCCTATTGGTCCTGCTCCAAGGGCTTCCCCACGCAGCGGCCGGGTCAGGAAGAAGGAGCCTTCCTCGCTCCTCACCCAGGGGCAGCCAGCGGAGATCGAGTGAGAAGGGCCTGTGCCGCGACCGCCCTCGCAGGTAACACTTCAGGGCTTTTTAGGTTACTGCGAGTGAGCGGGTTGTGGGAGGCTGGTTACCGTCAATTGCGGGCCATCTCTCTAGGCAGGACTGAAACACTACGTGAGGACGCAGCACTGCCGTGTTTAAAAACGGACTTCCTCAACCTATTCACGGGAGCACCCTATTCGTGCCAGTCATCTGGGGAGATTGCGGGCTGGCGCGAGGCTGAGTGGGACCCCTTTTCATCGGTTTCTTTTTAATGACTGTTGGCCCACAAAAAGATCTGCCAGAGAGTGCCATATTATCTCCCACACCAAGGATACTGGGAGAAAGACAGTACCAGTAGGAGCCCTTGGCACATATGAGCTTTTGGGTGCATTTTGAGTAAAGATTGATCTTACCTGGAGACTGGATTTATTCTTATTGATTACTGATCTTGTTTGGGAACTGAATTAATGTGGTATTAATCTTGCCTGGACACTGGCTTCATTTTTGACCGTGCCTGGAAGCTGGATTTATTTGATGATTAACCTTTCCTGGAAACTGCATTTATCTGATGATTGATCTGGCCTGACTTTTAGAGAAAGATAACCTTATTTTTTTTTATAAGTACTGGTGTAGTGTCTTTTTGTGAGTGCTCTTACTGTGTCATTATTGTCGTGGGTTGCACAAGTACTTTACACATTGCCTCTGAAGTTACGCCTTTGCTGCTCTGCGCCAAGCTACCAGGTCGGAAGCGGTGGTCCCTACTTGGACTAGGGTACATACCCCTGCCAACTAGAGACCCGGTTCTAACAGGGGCATATTAGCAAGCGGCAGCGATAATTATCGCTGACCACTGCTAGCGTGAGTAAATTTATCGCCCGCTATCGCTGGCGATAATCTCCATGTTAGCGTTGTATTAACAACGCGTAACGGCATGGAGATAAAAATCCAAGCAATAGTGGTGATTATTGCTGTTTTCAATAGAATATCGCTGGTTTTCCAGCGATATTCCATTGAAAATGGAGATAACCTTGTTGATAGGGCAGGGCAATCTTAGCCACGTAATTCACCTCCCATTGGATTACATGGCTAAATCAGGTCACAAGCAGGCGTTAGGAAAGTAGCATTAACACCTTCGAATCTCATGACAAGCTGAGCTCGTCATGAGCCACGGAGCTCGTGTGCTCATGACGAGCTGAGCTCGTCATGACCTTTAGAACGCTTTTACGCTGGGCTAATTCCCCTGCTGTGCGAACATTCTAAAGAAACGGGTGTAGTCATGACGAGCTCAGCTCGTCATGAGCACACGACCACCGTGGCTCATGACGAGCTGACCTCGTCATGAGCACATGGGCACTGTGCGCGACCCCCCCACCCCCAGCACAGCATGTTAATTTGCCCAGCTGCGAAGGGGTTAACTGTGGTTAGCGCTACTTTTCTTAACGCTCTGCTTGTGAGCATGCAGCTTGATAATAGGATAAATGTCGCTTAGCGACATTTCTCCTATTATTTTGCCCTGAACGCCCACTTTGCATCTCATTAGAGATGCAAAGCTGGGCGTTGTTGAAAAGGGCGCAAAATCCGCACAACACGCGATAGTGTGTGTTTGCTGTTAAGGCAATAAAATTATCGCCGCTTTTTGGCCAAAAACGGACGCATAAGCGGCGATAATTTCATATCTTCGCCTTGCTAATATGCCCCTGTGTTTCTGTGTCTCATAACAGAGGACAAAAGGGGCAGGTAACAAAGGAGGAAGGCTCTGTGGAACATCTAGCAGTAAATGTGTTGAGTGCAAGGAACCCAATCCTAAATGTTATATATAGATTTCTCACAAAACTGGGACATATCCTATTTATTTAGTGTTCAAAGCAAAGTGTAGATTTGTGGTGCAAAAAACTGGCAATTAAGCCAGTATCCCTCTAATTGTTCAAAGTCTTATACAACAGATGTTTCCAATATATGGTGAAAATAGCAAACACAAGGAGAAGATGGACGGAGCACTGAAACTTTTCAGACACTCACCCCCAGTCACAGATCTGGGTTGAATCCATCATCATTATTTAGCTCACTTCGCCACCTCAGTTCAGACCCAGCTATATGCAAATTATTCTTGACCCTGTGCCTCATGGGAACAGTCCAGTCCGAAATGCCAAGCCAGGTCTTCCCTGAACCGGAAACAAGCATCCTGATACTGGTTTCTGGGTAACACCCTTCATCAGCCAGGCTAGCTGGAAACCATGAGGCACAGGGTCAGACTGATTTGCATATGGCCATGTCTGATCTGGGGTGGTGGAGTGAGCTAAAGAATGGTGATGGATTAAACTCAGATCAGTTGACTGGGGGTGAGTGTTTGATTTGCTCAAACGCTCCGTCCATCATCCCCTTTGGTATCACTTTGTTCGCCCTAAATTGGCAGGGTATGCCCAGACGTGGGTCCCTTGCACACCCTACCACTGGATTCAAGATAACCCGGCTGATGAGGATTATGAATCCGATAACGGTCCCAGGATGCTTGTTTCCGGTCCAGGGAAGACATGGCTTGGCAGTTCGAGCTGCACTGTTCCCATGAGGCACAGGGTCAGACTGATTTGCATATGGCCATGTCTGAACTGGGGTGGTGGAGTGAGCTAAAGAATGGTGATGGATTAAACCCAGATCAGTTGACTGGGGGTGAGTGTTTGCTTTGCTCAAACGCTCCGGCCATCATCCCCTTTGCTATCACTTTGCTCGCCCTAAGTTGGCAGGGTATGCCCAGACATGGGTCCCTTGCTCACTCTACCACTGGATTCAAGATAGCCTGGCTGATGAGGATTATGAATCCGAAACCGGTCCCAGGATGCTTGTTTCTGGTCCTGGGAAGACATGGCTTGCCAGTTCGGGCTGGACTGTTCCAATGAGGCACAGGGTCAGACTAATTTGCATTTGGCCATGTCTGAATAGGGGTGGTGGAGTGAGCTAAAGAATGGTGATGGATTAAACCCAGATCAGTTGACTGGGGGTGAGTGTTTGATTTGCTCAAACGCTCCGGCCATCATCCCCTTTGCTATCACTTTGCTCGCCCTAAGTTGGCACGGTATGCCCAGACGTGGGTCCCTTGCACACTCTACCACTGGATTCAATATAACCCGGCTGATGAGGATTATGAATCCAATAACAGTCCCAGGATGCTTGTTTCCGGTCCAGGGAAGACATGGCTTGGCATTTCGAGCTGCACTGTTCCCATGAGGCACAGGGTCAGACTGATTTGCATATGGCCATGTCTGAACTGGGGTGGTGGAGTGAGCTAAAGAATGGTGATGGATTAAACCCAGATCAGTTGACTGGGGGTGAGTGTTTGATTTGCTCAAACGCTCCGGCCATCATTCCCTTTGCTATCACTTTGCTCGCCCTAAGTTGGCAGGGTATGCCCAGACATGGGTTCCTTGCTCACTCGACCACTGGATTCAAGATAGCCTGGCTGATGAGGATTATGAATCCGAAACCGGTCCCAGGATGCTTGTTTCTGGTCCTGGGAAGACATGGCTTGCCAGTTCGGGCTGGACTGTTCCAATGAGGCACAGGGTCAGACTGATTTGCATATGGCCATGTCTGAACAGGGGTGGTGGAGTGAGCTAAAGAATGGTGATGGATTAAACCCAGATCAGTTGACTGGGGGTGAGTGTTTGATTTGCTCAAACGCTCTGACCATCATCCCCTTTGGTATCACTTAGCTTGAATCCAGTGGCAAAGTGAGCAAAGGACCCACGTATGGGCATACCCTGCCAACTTAGGGTGAACAAAGCAAAGTCCTTGATAGTGACAGTGTGTCGTCAGCAGACATCAATATTTGAATGCTAGAGCCTGCAGATTTTGGGGCATCACGATTGCACAGCTTCATTGACATACAAGCAAAAATGAGTGGGAGCCTATACATAGCACTGCCTTAGTACACAGCTAATTAGAATTCTGGACGTGAGCTCTCCGTCAGATCGCCATCTAACCTCTGTGAAAGTGAGGGTTATTAAGATTATAAGTAGATCTTTGGGAATCCAATATTTTGCCCACACCCTCCATAAGATGGCCCTTTGGACAAGGTCACAAGCAGTCCTAAGGTCCATGAAGGCCACCTTGAAATGATCCTTCCTGAAAATAACATGTTTCCAGCAAATGGTTTGAAAGCAGAAGATCTGGTCCAACGTGCTAACCTTATTTCTGAACCCTACTTGGAATTTTGTAAGAATGTTAATCTCAGTAATCCAAGTCAGGAATCTAGAAAGGACCTGCCTGGAAATGTTTTTGGGGCTGATATCAGTGAGGCTTATAGACTTCTGATTACCATGAAGATCATTTCTGCCCTTTTATGGATAGGAAAAAGAATTGCTCCTCTCAATGAGGGCGGAATCTCCTCGCCCTTCACAATCATATTAGTGAGGGTGTTCAAATTGGGCTGGTTGTACAGACACTTTTGGTTTGGAGTCAACGAATTCGAATCCCATTCACAAGGATTTTCCAGAATTCCTTGTGTTTTTAGAATGCAGGGTACTCGTTAGATCATCCCACTTCTTTTCCTCCCATGCTTGCTTATTGGCACTCAAAGTTGCCCTATAGTGCTCCGTGCAGCTCTAATTTAATGTTTGCCACCCATTTTAACTGCACCTAATAGGACTAACTTTGCTAGTTTACAGTCTCAAGTAAACCAGTCAGAGGGCCTAATGTAAGGGGTGGGCGGAGTTGATGGAGTTGCACTACACAGAATTCCGCAGAGTTGCACAAAAACTCTGTGGAATTCTTCGTCCTAACTTTGACTTCCTGGAACCAATACTTTTGTGTCTTCCACACTTGACTGGCTCAAAGCCATGGTAAGGCTAAATAAAGCAAGAAGTGAAATTATGCGCACCACAGGGGCCCACCTACCTTGCAGGTTTAGAGGATCTGGTTGCAGTACTTGCCTCTCTTCTTGGCCGTCCAGTTGCGGAAGCAGCAGCCGTCTTCGAGCTTAATGGGCACCTCCACACGTTCAGCATCCTTCATGGGTCACGGCGACACCAGAACCGAGCGCACCAGTGAAGGCTGCATATCGTCCCAGGCCACAGGTGACGGATCGTCATTACCTTCATCGTGCCCAGACGATGTTTCCTCTCCCGACTACCCCCTCGGCTCCGGAGTTCACAACCATTTGCTGCTTCAACCAACACCGGCTGTGCAGCAGGGTCAGTCAGACCGTCAGACCTGGCCAATCAGCAGACTCCGCGAATCCGATAAGCTGAACTGGCCCACCCCCAAAAATGTGCTGTCTGTAATGACAGTGGCTGACAGCATGATGCTTTAGTAATTGTATAATATCAACAAGAGGGAGAGGGATAATCACTCTTCTTCCACCTAACGCGTAAACTTGGTAACAACAAAAGAGTGAATACGAAGGAAAGGAGGGAGAACAACACGAGGAAAACCTCTTATTTAAAATAACCCTCACTCACCAACCTAGTTGGAGACATGCTTCATCATTGGGTTCCCACCAGAGAGGCCGAGTGCCTCCCTGGTGTGCTACGACACCGGAGTTACAGAGGAGCCGGTTTTGGTGAGATAGTGTCAGTGCAGCAGTGAAGATGGTGCAAGTTAAAAAATGTCTGGTTTTATCCCAAAGTAATTTTAATGGTGGAAAACCAGAAATCATTAAAAGCAGGTGTAATGGACGCTAGCTGTCTGGCTAGATTGACCAGGCACATCCAAATCGGTCTAAAAGTGGTTATTGGTCGACATGTTTCTGCTTATAACGTGCGTTTTGCTAAGCATTCATCAGGACCACACTTCAGCGGTGGTGTACACTCTGTAAGGCGTACCCTAACATGTGGAGGTGTATGAATGGTAAAACTCATGGTTTTACCATGCGGCCTTCTGGAGTTCCAAAAAGCCAAGGGACTGTGAAGTGAAAATTGACTTCACGTCATGGGTCAATGTGGGGGTAAGAGCTACTGGTGGAATTTCCAAGACAGCGCTCTCCCGCATCAGACCTATTTGAAGCAGTCCTTGGACCCAAATGTTTAGTAACTGTTCCAACAGCAACAAACAGTGGGAGTGAGGAGGCAGAACTGATGACGTCACATGATCAGTCAGGACAGCTCTTGATGCTCAACCTGGTGTTGTAGGTGCTGTTGTTATGCAGAGTTGTGTGACTCACGATTGTTGGGAGGATGAGGAGGTGGCGCTTATGCTGACACATGATCCTTCCTGCCAGTTTCACGCTCAGCTGGGATTCTTAGCTGAACTCTCCACTGGCGTGGCTCCTCTGCTTGGCAGAGCATGTCAGATGGATCACATGCGTTAATATTCACACTACTCACTCATTCTCCAGTGCGGGTAAGCTCAGAACGAACCACAATCAGCTCACTGATGTCGATCTGTATCTTCCTGCCAGAGCTGCATTTGTATGCACTTTGAAACAAAAGATAGCAGAAAGACGGTGAGGGTGGCAATCCCCACCACTTGGCGGAATCAGAGTTTTTTGTCAAACTCCACACTCGAGGCAGAGCACGAGTTGGCAAAATTCCAAAAACTCAGCTGGAGGAGCGGAGGTTGCCGCCCACCCCTGAAATGGGTTGGCCCTGTGCCCCTGCATTGTAAGATATTGTCTTAAATGGGCTGATAATTCATTGTGGAGACTAACAAAATGTATCAAATTTGTGTCAACATGTTCATATGGGTTTAAGATTTCCATGTAGGCTTGCTAGATCTGACACATAGTAAAATTGTTATATGAGACTGAGGCTCATTTCAAATTTTTACGGTTGTTTGTGCAAAAAAGGGATTGCCATCTGCTTTGTTCATTTGTCAAATATTTGTAAAAACGCCATGGTGGATTGAGGTGCAGATGGCATTATGATCACTGCCCATTCTTGATACAACTTCCACATCCATTACAAAAGGCAATAGTTGGGTGGCAAAAGAATATGTGATTAATGTTACTCTGATAAGTGCCACTTCTAAAAGTAAGATTTTGGCAGATGTCAGAAGATGTATGGCCATTCACAGCTCTTAACCAATGTGTAACTAGGATGCTGGTGAGTAATTTAGCTGCCCTCCTCTGTCTCTGGTCACAGTCACTGATTATGGAAGGCACCCCCCAGACTTCAATTTCTACATGTGTCAGAGAGGATGAGTAGTCACCTGCTGATAATCTTGTATTGCAATCCCCTGCAATAAACTTCGGGCATTGTGACTGGAGTTGAATAAGCATGTCACTCAATGAGTTGATGGTCCCAGAAACTAGAATATCCGGGGTAGGATGTAAATAGAGATTGATGATTGCAATGTGCCTCAACGTAGTGTGGCCCTTAATAGAATCAAGAATATCCAGCAGGTCTTTACTATTAGACGGTATTAGTTTCACCTTGTTAAACAGTTCCATCTTCAGCCAAACCAGCAACTCTCCATATGCTCTCCCAACATTTGAGGGTACAGCGTTGTTAAAGAAGGAGAGATACCTATGACTAAACACTGGTTCAGTTGCCCAGGTTTCCTGGAAAATACCAACTTGATGTTGATCAATGAATGAGCCCCATTCTGGATTGTCTAGTTGGACTTTAAACCCTGCTACATTCCAGGATAAAAACGTTATAGGTGTATCTGTGTAAGAGACAATTTCCCTGCAAGATTTCATTGGGGTGCCAGGAGATAGTGCTACTTCATTTGCTGTGGTTTCAGTATCTAAGGTTGCATTATTCCTTCCTTCAATGACCATAATTGACCTTCCAGTACATGTTAAGTGAGTTTTGACCTAGTGATTAAGTTGACCATATCAGAGTTAGACGTACTGATAGTCAATCTGCTACTGGAAGATTGTGGAAGAGGTTTCACCATTACCTAGAGGCCTACAGAAAAGAGAGCCTAATCCACCATGATTTGGGTCATATGTTCCTAATGGAGGTTATGGTGGGTTGATCATAAGCCTTATGCTTGAGCAAAGCAAAACCAAAGGCGATGATGGTGAGTGGTTGAACATTGCAACCACTCACCTCGAGTCAAGTGATCTGGATTTAATCCATTATCCTTCTTTTGCTCACTCAGTCATCCAGTTCAGACATGGCTATATGCAAATCAGTCTGACCCTGTGCCTCATGGGAACAGTCCAGCCTGAACTGCCAAGCCATATCTTCCCTGGACCGGAAGAAAGCATCCTGGGAGCGGTTTCTGGCTAATCAGCCATCATCAGCCAGGCTAGCTTATGCTCGAGCAGTCACTTCACCCAAACCTGTTATACTGCTATAAGACCATCTACCAATTCATGGCTAGCAAACCATACACCTATATTATTGCGGGTGGTGTGTTTCTGAGAGTGGCACTGGGCAGGTGTTATGTCATCCCTGATGAATGATATACATCTCCAGAGTGTGCGAAAACAGTGAGTGACTTTATTGATCAGTGATTCCTTGCTTTCTTTGATCCATCATGTAAGTTTAGGGACATTGACCATGTATACGGATGTTCAGTGAAAGAAGGCATGTGCCTGTCCTAGCATTTTGGTAAGGAATAAGACTACCAGGTGAATGTCCACTAGCCTGGGCAATTTGCTCACTGTGCCACTGGAGTCAAGCTAACCTGGCTGAAGAAGGGTGACATACCCTGAAACTGGTCCCAGGATGCTTGTTTCCGGTCCAGGGAGGACCTGGCCTAGCAGTTCGGTCTGGACTGTTCCCATGGGGCACAGGGTCAAAACTAATTTGCATATGGCTGGGTCCAACCTGGGGTGGCATAGTGGGCAAAAGAACGATGGATTTAACCCAGATCTTTTGACTGGGGGAGAATGTTTCCAGTGACAGCATTCCATTCATCATTTGTTTGCTGTAACAATTTTCTGCAAACCCGTTGAGAGACAATGACTACCCAAAAAGCTAGAATGAAGATTTTGTGTAGCCCCTTGGAGGATTCTCAGCCCCAATATCCTGCTAGCTATAGGACCCTGGGGGACAGGCCCTGCCTCTCTAGTGGTACAGGAAGTGACCCTAGTGGAGCCTACTGATTAAGTGCTCATATCGCTTCTGGCATGTGGCATATGACTAGAAGAATGAACTAGGGGTGGGAGGAACTCATGGAGCTCTACTTCATGGAATTCTGCAGAGTTCTCAGAAAACTCAGTGAGATTCCACGGAGTTCCGCCTGTGGTGGAACGCCGTCGGTTCAGAGGTGAGAAGGGTTTATAGTGGACAGTAGGAAGAGCAGCACTTGTATTTAATGAGCAAGAGTGGTGTTCGCTGTAAATGTAATGTGTATTGTGCACAGAAAGTGTACTGGGTCTCAGCTCATGCCTCACTTGGCCCCTCTCATGCAGAGCCATTCAACACTTTGTAAAATCCACACTCAGGAAATGCCTCTCCTGTATATGCCTTTGCCAACACATATTTAACTTTAAGATGGCGTATCTGACTTAGAGTAAGGAGGCTCGAGTGTGGAGCAGCAAACCAGTTGTGCAGCAATCAAACCACACACTCATACACTGGCTCACAATACCCATTCAAGACAGCAGCGCTGGGTCTTCTCAGGGAGGCAAACTTGGCTCCTGAAGCTCAGGCTTATGCTCCGTGCCATGGGCATTGTGCACTCTATCTATGCATTCCATACGGAAACCTCGAAGAAGAGTGACGAGAACTACCGGGCGATGTGCGACATCACCCCCTTCCATCAGCTGTTCTAAGGTTTTCACGTCCAGGTAAAAGCACATGCTTCCTCCCTCCCTCATTTGCCAATTCATCCCACAGTGTGATGCTAGGGCAAGTGGAATTATGCGACAAGTGTTGGACCAAATTATACAGGAAGGTTGACTGAATTATACATCAAGAAAAGGCAAATTATCCCTGACTCTGCAAGAGCTGAGCGCGGCTTGTCCATGAGTTGCAAGGAGCTGTTCTTGATGAGTTGTAAGCCTCCTTTGCCTTCGTCAGTCCCACCAAAATCTCTACTGATGCCACTACCTGCCAACTCCCATTCCTTTTAAATTCCTCCTTAGTGTTCCTCTCTCACTGTTTTGATGTGTTGTGTGTGATGATCTTACCAGAAGCGCCGGGACGCCTCTTGGCTGGGGCAGCTGTGCGCTATAAAATTTTTATTAACATAACATAACATAACATTCTCCCGCCTGCTCATTGGATCTGGGCCCCAGTATGCTCTATGTGGGTTGGGCTATCGCTGCTGACGGTATCACTGTCCTGTAGGAGGTGGAAGGTGCTGGGCTGGTCCTTTAGAGCTCCTGTCTTCATGGATAATGGAAGACAGCTGGGAGCAGGGCAGCTTTTGGTCCTCAAGAGGGGGGGGTGGCATGGGTGATCTGCTCCAGTGATCAATTATGTCCTTCCTTCTTCTCAGTGTGCGCTCCGCAAAGCCTCACTCCTCCAGTCCTAGGTACAGAGAGCATCGCTCGACTCTCATAAAAAGCTCGACCCCCACAAAGACAGCGTCTGGCTTGAAACAAAGTTTAAACCACAAATCACTTGTGATTTAATCTAATGCACATTACCAGCTTTGAGCGCAGAACCCACAGGTAAACTCCATTCTGACGGCAGTAGGCTAAGTTATTGCTGGATTCGGATGTGGCAAAACCTGCAAACTCAGTGTAGAGGAGTTAACCACCACCCCTAGAATTAACCAGAGGAGGGACTGGTCCACTTTGATGTCCTGCAGGGAGTTAGAGGAGAGGCTCATTAGTAAAGACGTTAAATTGTGTATTTTATCTTTTAGAACCTTGGGCAGAATGGTGATTTAGTTCTTTAGGGGCATATTATCAAGAAAGGCGTTAAAATTATCGCCGGTTTAGCGGCAGAAAACTGCCACTAAAGCGGCGATAATGGGCTTGATAATATGCCCTGGAGAATACCAATAGAAGCCCAAGTTCACACCAGAACATGGGCTTCTATTCGAATTCTCAAGGGCGTATTATCAGGCCCATTATCACCGCTTTAGCAGCAGTTTTCTGCCGCTAAACCGGCGATCATTTTTAACGCCGTGTTTGATAATATGCCCCTTAGTTCTTTATACCAGTTATCTTATCCTTTACCTCAGTGATTTGTTTCTCAGAGTTGCCCCTACCATGTTAGGTAACATTAGTTCTAGTGGTAGGAATTGACTGGTCACTGGATGCAGGCTTATCGACCTCTGCATTCCCAAGGATTTCAAACTGATTTCAGTATTCAACACTTGCTAGTGGGATTACACTTGTATCAGAGTGCCTTCTTTACACAGATGAGGCGGTTGAGGGCAGGCCTGGGCGGTAAACTTAGTTCCAGTCGCAGAGTTTGCGGAGTTCTTCCCACTCCATGTGGAGTGCAGAGTTGTTCCTCTCTCGCGGCTTGTGGTAAATAAATAAATAATACCTCTATTTTTGACTGGATATAACAATAACAGATAGCTCAATAAATAAGAGTCAAGATTCGAGGTAGTAGGAGTTTGCATAAAGGACAGGAACAGGACAACCTGCACGGGCAAGATCTGGGATGGCTAGCTAGCACACCTTTAATAACAGTACACAACATATATATACTAAAACAATTGCATTACAATAGATACAGTAGGCGTAGCAGTGGGAGGGGACTGTAGCAGTCGCGAAAGATAAGGCTGAAAGTAGGTGTAACAGGAGGCGTATACAGGAACATGTGATGTAAAAGTAACAGAATATGTCATAAATGGGGCGGAAACATGGAGGGGGCTACCTAAGGAGCCGGGACCTCTGACCTAGAGGTGCGCGCAAACTGACAATGACGTGTTAGTAGGGAGAAGCTGGGGGCTATGACTTCTGCGCTAGAAGGAGAGACTGAAGTCTGGAAAGTCAGAGCGACATGTACCTAAACACTATCTAGTATCTGATGTTTAGAGAACATGTTGATAGAATCCAAAAGTTATCAGGGTAAAGGCTAACAGACTCTAAGACTGGTGCATGCATTATTCTACATGTAGTGCGTGTTGAGGAATATTAAATTACCATTAATACAGTATTTCTCTTACATGGAGACGTAAAGGCTAGACCATGACGGAAACTATTGATGCGATTCAGTAGCTTAGGAATGCAGAGAAGGAGAACTGGACTGATAACTAGAATCATAACATACTCTTGGGAGACTGGCAGGCAGAGCCAGGCTGAGCCGGGCACTGTGAGGCAGGAAGTAAGTGAAGGGTCAGGGATACAGGTGGGGGCTGTATCGCTCCTCGGAGAGGGTTCAGGAGACAGGAGCTGAATCTGAGTCCGGGCCCTTTTGAGGCCTAGAAACGGGGACTTTACAATGAAATAACGTGCACACTGAGAAACGTGGCAACGTAGCTTTACATAGGCTCAATACTCGTAGCTTTCACGAGAACTGGAAACTGGCATACTAGAGATGGACACAACTGTAATTGCGTCTTTAATCGATCATGGGGAATACATATGCATATTAATCATGCACATATAACATAAGATGGGGAACACGTAGGGACACAGAACATGGCAAAATTTACTTTTCCACATTCCCTCCTTGTCACTGCGTTTCCATCAGGAAACATCAATATTCATGATACCATCTATCATTTCATACAGTATCATGTGCTCGTCTCGTATTATCTTGGAACGGGATTTAGGACGGGACTTGGGACTAGGAATACAAGAGGTAGCACAAATGCCGCAAATCGCAGGGCCACATTGTATACAGAGGCAGCAACTGAATATGATCGCTACTGCAATACCTAGAAATGACAATACTTTCCATCCCCAGGCAGAAATTATACTCCAGAACCAACCGGACCATGTCCAGGTGCCTGGATTCTGGTGTAACTGATGGGCAATTTTATGAAGTCTGGTTATAGCTGAATAAACAGACGGCGCGTTATTAGGAATGAAAATGCAGCAACTAGATCCGATGACTCTACATGCTCCTCCTCTATCGGCCAGTATGACGTCAAGAACGAGACGATTTTGCAAAACTACAAATCTCATAGCAGATTGCTCTTCGGTTAAGTTACCTAGAGCAGAGGCAGTCTCATTCACTACTGCTTCAAGGGTTCTGGTTAACCTACGTATTAACTTACTATTCTGGACAGGTCCTATAAAGAAAAAGAAACCTCTATTGAAATCTGTATACTGTTCTAGAGCAGTTTCAGTATAATCGACAATTGGGGACTCGATCTCCCTTTTATGTCTAAAGTGTACTAGATGTGTGTTTCTATGATAATCAGATGGGGCTAGGAAAACTGGTGGCAGTAGGAAGGCAATGTAACAGGTTCCCTCCCAATCGAGGGGCAGACGAACATATGCGGTCTGACCACAAACAAAATAAGAATGACGTGAAGCTTTGAAAATAGATTTCCCACTGTCACTATACTTGACAATAGTAGTACAATCACTATGTCCTACATGTACGGAACCATTCTTTCGGACACATAATTCGCCTTTGACTGGTAGTACTGAAATAGCAGGTAAGTCTGGAGTAGGATCAGACTGAACATTCAGGACCATGAAATTCGAAGAATAATTACCCAAATTATACACTTCATTTTCTAGATCTAACCCGGTTCTATGGGGAAGACCTTGCTTGTCTGGAAAACACGTACTGTTTAGAAGGGACATATCATTCGAAGATGACGTTAACGTGGACCATGCTCCACACGAACCATTATGTGAAAACGGATAAGGAAACAGTGGCAGAACTCCCTTCGGTGACTGAAAAGGGGGGAGTCGACCACACACCCAACAATTAGTGGCATTGCTGGTCTGGTGTGAATAATGTAACATACGGATAAATGAATTGTTGCGCATAGCAAGACGATAAGATAGTTCATGAGGAGGCAGATCACTAAACGTGTGCTCTACTGTGGCATTAGAAGACTTATTTACATGAGAAATTGAAAAACATAAATGAAATGCATAACTTATACAGGTAACCATCAAACTTAAAAATAATATGAAACTCAGAAAAACGATACATCGGATTGAGTTTTGACTAACTCTCTCACTATGGGGGTCTATCTTATACATGTCAGAAACCTGTCTAACTGTTTCACCTAGGGGAGGACTTAGACAATCAAACTGGCTGACTTATTTTACTAGACCGGAGCTTACGTTTATACTCCTGTTGCGGAGTTTCTTCTAACAGGGAGGGCTTGGTATCAATGTCATTTGCGGGACAGTCCTTGAGAATAGTATTTTGGCAGTCTTTAAAATCCTGACAATCCTTGGAAATGTTTTAGTCCGTGAAATGTTTTAACATGAGACAGGTGGACCCACCCCTTCCTGCCTTCCAGCTTGACGGCAGTACGGGTGGTCAAGAGGACAAGCTTCGGTTCCTTCCAACGAGGCTCCAGCGGACTTGAACGATCGAAGTTCCTCACGAGAACCAAGCTCCCTGGAACGATTTCATGCGGTTTCACCTCGGTATTGTCTGGAAATGCGGCGGCAACCTGTGAACGACAAGAGTGTAGGGCAGACATCAAGGAAGCTAGGTAATCTGTCAGCATATTACTGGAAACATCTGTAATACTTCGGGGTCTAGGTGTACCCCACATATTAGGGGGACGGCCGAATACGACCTCGTAAGGGGACAGACCTGATCTGGAATGTGCGACCATGCGCATATAGAATAGAGCGACTGGCAGAGCTACTAGCCAGTCCACACCTTTCTCTTTACAGACTTTGGCGATGCGGATTTTCAGGGTCTGATTATGTCTCTCTACGAGACCTGCTGCTTCAGGATGGCGTACACAATGAAACTTCCACTGGTACCCTAACAAAAGGGAAACGTGCTTCATGAGTTCGGATGAGAATGGCTGGCCGTTATCAGAATACACGACCCTTGGGAGTCCATAGCGGGGGAAGAATTCACGAACCAACTGCTTGGCAGTGGTCGCGGCTGTGTAATCTGGGACTGGATATGCTTCTGTCCACCTGGACAAAGCGCATACAACTACAAGGACATACTTGAAACCTCGACATCGCTCCATCTGAATATAATCCATCTGGAGGACTTCAAAAGGGTGGTCAGGGGGCTGGAATCCACCTTGTTCCACCGGGACACTTTTACCTGGATTAAACTGACAACATATCATACAGGTACGGACTTTCTGCTTGGCTGCAGCTCGTAAATGTTTGTTGAACCAAATGTTCTGGATGCTGTCTAACATGGCTTTTTCTCCTAAGTGTGCAGGACTATGTGCGGTATTAATAATGACTTGAACCATTGAGTCGGGGAGCAACCATGTGGCTTTTCCCTTCGTCAACCATCCTTGATCTGTCTGGACCCCTCCTTGTTCGGACCATTTCTTGATTTCATCGGGAGTAGCATGTGACTGGATGTCTATGACATCTTGAGTGGGGTCCTTAACTGTCATACAAGTAGTCTGTTCTAGAGTGGATGTCGGTGTCTTGTTAACTGGTATGTCTGGTGTCTGTGCTGTAAGCTTGGCTGTTCGATCTGCTAGATCATTACCTTGGGAAATAATGTCAGTAACCTTAGTATGTGCTTTGCACTTCATGATAGCGATAGCTGTCGGTAAATGTATTGCTTCTAACAGAGCTTGAATAAGGAGACCATGCTGAATCTTGGTTCCATGAGAAGTCATGAAACCTCTCTCCTGCCAGAGCACTCCAAAGTCGTGTACGACTCCAAATGCGTAACGTGAATCTGTGTAAATATTAACTTTCAGGTTCTTAGCGTGTATGCAGGCTTGAGTCAGAGCAACTAGCTCTGCTGCTTGAGCAGACAGGGTGTCAATACGGTGTGTTTCAATAACTTTAGTGTCAGTAGTCACTGCATACGCGGCTACTAGATCTCCTGTACTTGTTCTCATACATGAACCATCCACATAAAGCGTCAGGTCGGGATCTGGTAATGGAATATCTGTCAGGTCTTGTCTTGGTTTTGTCATGGTGTTAACTACTTCCACACAGTCATGTGTGGCAGGATTTGAAGTAACTGACGGTAACAGTGTAGCAGGATTCAGAACATTGCAGCGTCTGATTTCTATGTGTGGCTGGAACAGTGTCAATTCATAACCTGTTAAACGTGCAATTGTCAAGTGCTGAGTCTGTGTTCGGTTTAAAAGAACTTCCACGGAGTGTGGAACTTGTACTGTCAGGGAATGTCCTAATACTATGGAATCACTTTGTCTGATAGCTAGTGCTGTGGCTGCAACTGACTTGAGGCACGCAGGCAGAGCCTGGGCTACTGGATCTAATGTGCTAGAGAAATAAGCACAGGGCTTGTATTGTCCTGCTTGATCTTGTGTAAGAACAGATAATGCTGTACCCTCACGTTCTGTGACAAAAAGTGTAAAAGGCTTACTGTAGTTCGGTGTAGCTAGAACAGGAGCTTGACATAAAGCTTTCTTTAACTCATTGAAACTAAGTGTATGTTCAGATGTCCAAGGGAGAACAGTCGATACGGCTGCCTCCTGTGTCGTTAACTGTATCAGTGGCTTGGCTAGAAATGCATACTGAGGAATCCATTGTCTGCAATAAGAAGTAAGGCCGATAAAAGCTCGTACCTCCTTCTGGGTCTTGGGCTGAGGAAGACTCGCTATTAACTGGATACGGTCAGGTGTCAACTGCCTACCCCACTTGGACAGTAAGTGGCCTAAGTAGATCACTTGCTGGACACAGAATTGAAGCTTTGAAGGGGACACCTTGTGCCCCATCTCGGCTAGGAAATACAGAACTGTGAGCGATGCTCGCTCGCAAGCACGTTCAGAACGGGCTGTGATCAGTAGATCATCGACATACTGGAGCAGGGCGGTGTCAGTTGGCATGTGAATGTTGTCTAGTTGTCTCTTAAGTGCTTGACTGTAAATACTAGGACTTTCTGTGAAACCTTGGGGAGCTTGTGTGAATTTATAGCTCCTTCCATTTAAACAAAAACCGAAAAGGTACTGGCTGTCTGGATGAATTGGAACACTGAAAAATGCGTTCTTAAGGTCGATTACAGTAAAAAATATTGCCTCAGAATCAATGGCTGTCAATAGGGATGAGATATCTGGGACAACTGGATACTGGGGGATAATACATTTATTGAGTTCTCGAAGGTCAATCACTAATCGATATACTGGGGGTGCATTGGGATCAGTACGTTTCATGACTGGAATGATCGGAGAATTACATACATTGGAGTCAGTTTCTACAACTACTCCTTGAGCAATGAGCTCGTCAATAATTTTGGATAAGGCTGCTACAGCCTCAGGTGGCAATCTGTACTGTCTGATTCGTGGTAGCACTACACCTTGTTTGAGAGTCACACGATGGGGTGTGATTTGCATAAAACCGACATCAGTTGGACCTTGTGCCCATAGATGCTGGGGGACATTCAGTAATCTTGGATCAAAATCTCGTAAAACATAGTGACCCTTAAAGTCACGTAAAAACAAACGTATTCCCTCTGGGGAACAACAAATAACTGCACCTAATTCTTTCAGTGTCTTAATGCCTAACAAATTTTCTGGACATGACTTCGTAAGTAATAGATCAGTAGTTCGGGACAATGGACCTACTTCTAGAGTAACTGGCTTAGAAATCTCGTTAACTATTGGCTTTCCTGAAAATCCAAGGGAAACATTTCTAGAGCCTGAGAGCGGAGCCCCTGGAACTTCGGCGTGACTTATAGTAGTCCTACTTGCCCCTGTATCAATTAGAAACTTTCTGTCTTTCCCTAATACTTGACTATGAACATAGGGACCCTCTTGATCTACAGGAATCTCGATGAGAGGCAAGCCTACCTCCCTCTCTAGGCTGTTTCATGAATATGCTTGATACTCTGGATACTCTGTCTGCGCATACTGGTACATCTGCTGTGTAACATGCTGTGTTGCAGCGATAGGCTGCGGTGCTGGAACTGTCTGTTGTGCATTCTGTGGCTGAGAAGTCTGTGAAACTTGTTCTTGTCTAGGCGGACGTGGTCTTTCTTTAGTTTTACCAGTAGCTATATTGTGTTTCAGAACTGCACACTCGTTTATAAAATGACCTGGCTGTTTACAATAATTGCATGTCCCTTTAACGGGAGCTGCAGGATGACTGGCTTGATTCGGACCCCTCTTCTGACTGTCTTGAGGAACAGATTGTGCAACTAGTACTTTCATTTTCGTGTCTTTCATACGTCTTCTCTCGTGTTCTTGCTCTTCTCTGATTCTATTCTGGTGATACTGGAGCATCTGTAACATCTGGGACGGGGTACTAGCTTGCCATGTACTTTCGACTTTCAAAACTCGATTTTTAACTTGTGGACTTGAATTCTCGACTAGTTTAGTAACAAAAAGATGAGGATATAACTCACTACTCGTCTTCAAGCCACTGTTTATTATGAAGCATTTCTCAAATCTGGAATAAAAATCACTAGTGTCTTCGTCTTGTTTCTGTTTACAGGCTGAGATTGCATCCCAGTCTTCCTTTTTAGTGGCTAATAATCTAGGCAAAACTTGTATTAATAATTCGGGTAATTCTTTACATTTCTCTCCTAGACCGGTACCTGGTACACGTATATTATCTTCAGCTTCTAGAGCTGCCCAATCTATCTTTTTCTCTCCTACCTCCCAATCTTTTTCCTTGAGTTTTTCATATATCCCTGCGGGCAACAGGACTTTTAACATTTTAATAATATCTGGATACGTGTATTCTCCCAGACGGAGCATGTCTTTTAATTCTCGGTGGAACCCTGCTGGATCTTTGTCGTGACAGGGAATTAATTTCTTCATTTCTAAGAGTTCCATCTTGGTAACTGGGGTGTAAACAAATACTCGTTGCATTTCACCACCCGCTGTCCTAACTGGGTGTACTTCTCGTAGCGGATGCTGTCTGTCTATGTAAAACGGTTTACTTTCTGGAGGTGAGACATGAACAAAATGCGGGTTCAAAAACATACTATATTTGTGGCGCTGTTCTAGAATGACACTAATTAAATCGGTACCTAAACCTTTCCATCTATACTGGAGTAACTCGTTCAGGACATCATGTAGCGGGCCTGGATCAGAATGTTGACCCTCATACAATGTAATGAGGTGCTGGATCATATACATACCCACCAGTCGCTGCTCGGCTGGGGGCAGTTTCAGAAACATTTGTGCCACTATTTCGTCTGGAAAAGTGGTAGAATCAGTAATCCATCGGACTGCTGATCGGACTAGTTCTTGTTCATGCATGGTACTTAACTCACTATAACCGATTCGTGATTTCAGAATGTGATCGGTAGCTTGAAATACTTGTTCTAGAGAACCTTGTTCCGGTGCTGGATGATGAAAGACTTTCTTGTGTTCTAGGCGTAAATGTCGGTCTGGAAATCTAGATTTACCTACATACGCTATTCTGGCGGTATTCTCGTCCTCTACCTCTTCAGTAGAAGAGTCATTTTCTTTCTCGCTTACTTGTGCTTCTTGACGTTGTTCGTGTAACCTTATTATTTCTTTACGAATTTTCTTGTACATATGCTCTATACTATTGAGTGTCTTGTGCTTACCCTCGGCTATATTATCACTCCACTTTGTCAGGATTCTCATTTCGGTCGGATCTTTAGTCGGGGAATCTTGTTCCCGTATTAAACAATTGATCAGAAACTTTAATAGCATAAACTGGGTCTCGGATTTCCTGAGAGACATGACTTCAGCAATACTTTCTGGATCTTGTCCTGTACGAATGAAACGATACATTCTGTCTAGATCTTCTTTCATATTCGGTAGGGTGACCAAATACTCGGACACCTGTCTTATACGTATGGAATATATAACCATACCATCCTCGTCTGGGACTGGATCATTTTTGGGAGCATTCAGTAAGAGCTCGCCTGATTTCTGCAACGGACTTATATTTGGGCGTACGCTGTAACACACGTTCATGTAACTCGACTGGTCCTAGACGTCTACTTGGCGGCGGGGTACCAGGAGGACCTCCTCCCGCGGCCCCTATACTGGAATCGTCGACTGATACTCTTCGTGCTGGCAGAGTGACTGATGTGGCGGGAATTTGTACTACGGGCTGGACCGGGGGTACCGTAACAGGTACTGCACCAGGTGCCCCGGTGACTGGAGGAGCAGGAATTACATTATTTACAGGAGCTGGCGGAACAGGATTTGCATATTCTGGGACTGTGTCGTCCAAATAGGACGAGAGAAAAATATCAGCTGCGGTCGGTTTGTGACGTAGCTTGGTCGGAACTAAGGGTGGCGGAAAATGACTGGATGCTTCCGGGGTTGCTTTTGGCAAGCCCTCGGCAAGAAGAGGATACATACCCTTAATAAGGGCATTTCTCTGTCTGTCTGACTGTTCGGTTTTAACTCGTTCACCTATCTCGATTAGTTCCCTTTCTTGGGCTCTTTCTGAGGATTCCCTACTTAATTCTGACTTTCTGATTTCTTTTTCTGTTCTTTTATGAGATTCTTTGCGCCATAACTCGATGGCATCTTTCTGTGACTGTCTGGCTTTCTTTTTCCATAATACTTCTTCTACTCGCATGATGCACTCGGCATCCCACGTACCTGATACGGGCCATCTATACTTTTCTTCTAACTGTTTGGTGTACTCCACCCATAAATCTAGATATAATATGGCACTTATGCCATGCTTTTGATACATAAAATGACCTGGACTGTCCCTAGGCGGGACAGGAACTGCTTCTTCTAACAGACCTTTTCTAGTTTTTAACTGACGTAGTTTGGAAAACAAAGGCATGACTGAACTGTAGTCTAGACACAATACAATACACAATGAACACGATAATTACACCACTTTCATACCACGACATTAAAATACATGAAGAACATTTTAAAATAACTGTTCTGACAAAATACTACCTGGAATACTGGAAACAGAATACATGAATTTCTCGAGAACAGAATGGACTAGAACAGAAACTAGATGCACTGCTAAAACAGTACGAAACTTACCGGTCTCATAAAGAGACACGTCAGGACCCGCATCCACCTAGGTGGACACTTCGTGTTGGATCTGTGTACCCCAAACCCACGGACCAGAGACAATGTAATTGACCCTGTCTAGATACTACCCCAGCAACGGTACTCACCGGGCAGCAAGAACGGAAGGCCTCGGACTGGACTGGACTGCTTCGACGCCGGACGGACGAACTCCGGACTTCTGTTACGGGTGGGCCTCCGGATACCTCGGACCTTGGACTCTCGGCTTGGGCTCTGGTCGGGACTCGCCGCGTTCCTCCACCGCCTCGTCTGGATGCTGGACCGCAACCTCCGTCTCCTCCGTGGGCCTGAGGGATACTTGAAGCAGAAATATCTGCACGTGCACGGTATGGTTCCGTCACGGCTGCAGAGGATCAGGGGGCCTGCGTGGCTTCACCGGCGCGTGGGGAAAGGGCAAGTCCCTATTCGGGCGCCATTATGTGGTAAATAAATAAATAATACCTCTATTTTTGACTGGATATAACAATAACAGATAGCTCAATAAATAAGAGTCAAGATTCGAGGTAGTAGGAGTTTGCAGGTTTAATACAGCATAAAGGACAGGAACAGGACAACCTGCACGGGCAAGATCTGGGATGGCTAGCTAGCACACCTTTAATAACAGTACACAACATATATATACTAAAACAATTGCATTACAATAGATACAGTAGGCGTAGCAGTGGGAGGGGACTGTAGCAGTCGCGAAAGATAAGGCTGAAAGTAGGTGTAACAGGAGGCGTATACAGGAACATGTGATGTAAACGTAACAGAATATGTCATAAATGGGGCGGAAACATGGAGGGGGCTACCTAAGGAGCCGGGACCTCTGACCTAGAGGTGCGCGCAAACTGACAATGACGTGTTAGTAGGGAGAAGCTGGGGGCTATGACTTCTGCGCTAGAAGGAGAGACTGAAGTCTGGAAAGTCAGAGCGACATGTACCTAAACACTATCTAGTATCTGATGTTTAGAGAACATGTTGATAGAATCCAAAAGTTATCAGGGTAAAGGCTAACAGACTCTAAGACTGGTGCATGCATTATTCTACATGTAGTGCGTGTTGAGGAATATTAAATGACCATTAATACAGTATTTCTCTTACATGGAGACGTAAAGGCTAGACCATGACGGAAACTATTGATGCGATTCAGTAGCTTAGGAATGCAGAGAAGGAGAACTGGACTGATAACTAGAATCATAACATACTCTTGGCAGACTGGCAGGCAGAGCCAGGCCGAGCCGGGCACTGTGAGGCAGGAAGTAAGTGAAGGGTCAGGGATACAGGTGGGGGCTGTATCGCTCCTCGGAGAGGGTTCAGGAGACAGGAGCTGAATCTGAGTCCGGGCCCTTTTGAGGCCTAGAAACGGGGACTTTACAATGAAATAACGTGCACACTGAGAAACGTGGCAACGTAGCTTTACATAGGCTCAATACTCGTAGCTTTCACGAGAACTGGAAACTGGCATACTAGAGATGGACACAACTGTAATTGCGTCTTTAATCGATCATGGGGAATACATATGCATATTAATCATGCACATATAACATAAGATGGGGAACACGTAGGGACACAGAACATGGCAAAATTTACTTTTCCACATTCTCACCAACTGTAAGTTGCCGATTGCGAGCAAGGAAAATCCAATGTTAGACCACCTCCCAGAGTGAGGTTTCCCAATGCTGGCAGGCTCGGCAGGTCACTACCGCTCGTGTTGGGAAACCTGCTGCTCATGCTGAGGGAGCTGCCGCTCAAGTGGAACATCTACTTAAGTGGCATAAAGTAGCTGAGCCCTCTTGTACTGTAAAAAACCTGCCACTAAAAATCAGCACGAGCAGCACAACTTACCTCAAGCGTGACAGAGTTTTTCTGTAGCTTCGGGAACTCTGCTCAGGCCTAGTTGAGGACTTTAACGATAGGGTCATGGTAGGATTGAGCAAATGTCTCACTGCCTCCCTTGCTGTTCATGGGACTCATTGCCCCATAGGCTTGACCACATTCTTGGCATGGTAATTATCCCCCGAGGCCCTAGGCCACCAAGTCACACATCAGAGTACAAAAGTAACATCCCCCAGGGCCTTTAGACTGACTATTCATGACTATAGTGCTATTAGGGCTGCCTCATAGGT
This sequence comes from Lissotriton helveticus, assembly GCF_964261635.1. Classification (NCBI taxonomy): domain Eukaryota; kingdom Metazoa; phylum Chordata; class Amphibia; order Caudata; family Salamandridae; genus Lissotriton; species Lissotriton helveticus. Next base: position 177,155,407 of record NC_136065.1, read on the forward strand.
ACATGAATATGTGGATATTTGGGCTGACTCATAGGTACATGACTGTGGGGATATTGTTGCTGACTCATAAGCACATGACTATGGGGCTATTTGGGCTGACTCATCAAGATTTAGGAAAGTATTTATACCACATTCAAACCACGAAGCAGTGCTTGACTTACCCACTGCCTGAAGAGGACGCATCCTCTTCAGCAATTTCGCTCACCAGAACGTCTTCATGACCCATCCGAGCTTCTTCTGCATTGTGGGTCTCCTGTGAATCTCGGATGCTGCGGACATCTTCTCTCTGGCAAATCCAGCGATGCAGTGAATGCCATCCCTGCAATGTGCATGTCGCTCCTGCGAATCTCTGATGCTGCAGACACATTCTCTCCTACAAATCCAGCAATACATCAAACACCATCCCTGCAACGCCACACCTAAAAGGAGAAAACATTGTTAAGTACCATTGGTAAAGTTAGTGCACTAACCAAAAGCTTATCAACCAAAGACTTGGTACTATGATGCTGAAAATCAGAAAACAGGACTACTCTACAACATTGAGACATTGTGGTTATTATTTAACTCATACTTAAGCCTTGGTTTTAGCACCAAGTGAAATATTTATGTGTCGACCTTTATTATGCTGTAGTCTGTGAATCCAAAATCACTATTTTGTGCACCTTGTGCGTAGTGTTGAACAAACAATGTGCACCTTAGTGTGTGATGTGAAAACATGATATAGCTTCTGCTGGGAGAACCGCAACTCCAAGGCTAACAGCTGAATATTGGAAGTCTATGTAGCAATAGATTCATTATTGTGTGACTGTTAGTACGCTTGTCAAAGGCGAGAGGGAATATTTCACTGGTACTCATTTCTTGAATAACCTCTCTACATGTATTTAAGGTAGAGCTCACCACACACTACATTATGCATATATCATGACAACGCTCTCCAGCACTGAGAAGAGATATACATATGACTCCAAGAAGACATTGGCTGAGCTCGCTCACAGTTAAAATTCCCTGACCAGACGCCACCCTGAGAGAGATAGACGGTCCAGCATCATCTTTGTGGACAAGAGCCAGGTGAGTGGCATGACATCTGCTGCCTTCATGTGGGATGTTTTTGGTGCTATATAAGGCTTTTTAGAGACAGGATGTAATATGTCCCTTACTGTGCTTCCCTTCCATTACTTACTTTTTTTAGAAGCGACCTACTCAATCAAGACATCAAACTCTTCGATAGTACAGGGTCTGTCTGAGTGCCTTGCTTGTTTTTGCATGTTCCCCAGATCAGATACTTTAGCAGGCCCTTTATGTTTTCCCATTTTATCTTCCAAGAGCGTTGAGCCAAGAGGGGTGGCCCAGCCTTTTCTCTGCTCTGGCTGTGGCAATGTGGGAAGAAAGGATTCCTTAAATGTGCCTGATGGCGCGCTGGGCAGCAGATCCCTGTCCCTTAGAAGTGTTGCATGTTGGGGCTTGGGGTGCTGTAAGCTGGCCCCTTTCCTGATCATGCTCCAACCGCTGTGTTTGTTTTTTTTCAGGGGAAGAGATGAAAGCCCAACTTCCCTCTACACAGCTGTTTTGGGTGCTAGTTTTGCCACCACACAGAGAGAGACTAGAACTAGATTACAGCTTGTTTAGCATCATATTCTTGCTGGCGGATGTGTGGATTTTTACTAGGAAAAGACAGGAGCTTGGTTGCGCATGGTTGGATTTAGCAGTTGGTCTTAACTAGGGGTGAATACAAGTTTTGACTTGACACTCTCCAGCCACTGGGCCGCCCCTCCTTTTCACCTTGTGATCTTATGGTGTGACGTTAATGTCCTTGACTGTGGAGTTCTGGGAGGCTAAAGGAGGTAGACAAACTTGAAGAGTAGCGTGAAAACGAGGGAGGTCCATGCAATGAGCAAGCTGCACCAACGCCTGGGCTGGCTGCCTCCACAAACTGCGACCCTCAACCCAGCGGTGATGCACCTATTGTGCAGCAACCCCACCTCCCGAGCATCTTGTCTTAACTGGATCCTACTGAAGAAGCCTTGCCTGGCTCTCTGGTGAGCCTCAGGTTCAGTGGAGGTAGACAAGCGGGGTAGACTGCGCGATCAGGGCTGGGCTATTGTAGCGGAGATCTGCGTCTCACCTTGACTATTGCAGTGGAGCTCTGCATGTCTCCCTGGAATTGGGGACATGCTAAAACACTGCTCTCATCTTCTCCAGCGTATAGGGAGGTCGGAGCACCACATGCGCCTGTAATTGGGGCCACACCTCACTATGAAAGCCCCACTGGTCAGAAGGCCCCCAATCCGCAGTGCGGCCCGTGGAGGAGGCGGGCAGCAGTGGTGGCGAATGAGCAGCGCATACAATCGCACATCTGTGCTGGGAAGGAGACGGAAGCCCCTACTCTGTTAAGCCATCGGAGCAGGGCTCGAGTCGGGGTACCACGCGGGTGGACGGAATCCCCCCACTTATTTTACCGGGGGACGCCGTCCCCCCTGCCACACAGCTGGACTTCACTCTTTGGCCTCTCTGGAACGAGGAGCTCGGCACATTTTGTGACGTCACTTCCTGTCGTGACATCACTTCCGGTGACAGCGTCCCCCCACTTCTTTTTTTAGGACTTGTGCCCTGCATCAGAGGAAGTTTTCTTTTAATGGAGCCAAGAGGGACTCCGTCAATAGAATACTTATGTCTGTCTGACTCTAAATGAGGCGTGCAGACTGAAGGTTTGGTGGACAGTGTACTCCATTGCATTTACAACTGAGTACCCTGTCTGCCAAACTCTAACTCAGGCTCTAGAATGGTTGCCTCTTCGACTTAATTCCGCTCAATCAGGAGGAAGCTTATCCTGTCTAGGTTGGAAATTATGACCTCTGAAAGTGTGCAGGTTCTAATGCTGGTGCGCAGGTTATGTGTGTTTACAGCATCATCACTTTTGTAACTAAAATAGTTACGGGCTGAATAAGACCAGATGTTTTCACCACCCACTGGTTTTTTCCCCTGGTGTACGTTTTAAAAGAAAATATTTGCATACTTTCTTAATAATATTTTATTTTTTAATTATAAAACAGTTAATAATGCATTGTTTTATGTATTTTATATACTTATGTTAACGTATTCAAAAATATAGTTAGTTATACGTTGATGTATTTATTTTTGATAGATTTATTGTTGATTTATGCATTTTTGATAGATTTTGTTGATTTATGTATTTTTGCGTTAATATTTATCTATCCATTTTTCGTCTTTTTTGTATTTATATGTTCATTCAATGTTCTATTTATTTTTTTGCTTATGTATTTATTTACTGGTGCACTTTTTCCTGTTTGTATTCTTTTTTACATTGCCAAAAATAGAGTGTTATTCTCGCTCAACATAAATTAACAGCGCGTAGCCCTGACTGACTCCTTAGTGTGCAGTTTATAGGATCAAAAGAGATGTTTATACTACTGATTCTTCTTCAATTGCTGGGCTTGATAAAGCTGAGATAAAGCCAAGAGTGTACTTTAATGAAGATACTATAATATGTTTAACAAAATGACAAAGGATCTGATCCAGAGTCTGGCGGACAGGTTGCTAAATGTGATGGACATCCTTTCTGCCTTAGTTATAGTAACACAGGATATATTCCGCCTTTAGTAAGGTGTACAGGGAATGTGTCATGTTTGTGAAGGATTAACCCATCTGCCAAATTCTATATCAGGGCCAAATTGGTGGCTCTAGGTAGCCCAGTGCTCCTCTTCATTACCAGTGGCCCACAACTGTGCCATGGGCCCTAATGTTATGTTATGTTATGTTAAATCCTTTTATAACGCGCAATAGCTACTCCAGAGAGTGTCCCAGCGTGGATCCAAGAGGAGTCTCTAACATCACAATCAGCAATTATGGAAACAAATACGCTTTTAGTAATGTCTTAAAAGCTAGCGGACCAGGGGGCGTTTTAGCAAGCTGAAGTATCGCCGCTTTTTCGGCGAATGGTGCCGAGAAAGCGGCGATACTTCCAGCGCCCTATTAACAAGGGCATGCTAACGCCTGCCTCAAGCCCACTTTGCATGTCAGCGAGAAACATCGCTAATGACATGCAAAGTGGGCGTTCCCACGTCCAACCACATGTAAAATGTGATTGGCGGTGGGAACACCCTATTACCAAGGCAGGCGTTGGGAGAAGAAGACCTGCTATAAACCCGTTTATCGCAGGTCTCCCAACGCCTGCTCTGACCAGGTGTTAAGGCATTGATAACATGGGGGTGTGGATCATCACACTGAATGCACTCCCCCCATATTATCAAGGCACACATTAGCGCGTGAAAACAACGTTTGTTTTCATGCGCTAATGTTCCATATCGCCGACTATCGGCGGATTTAATTTCACCTATGTGTTGCGCATTGATAATTACGCGCTAACACGGCGAAAAAATCCGGCGATAGCCGACGATATGGAAATGTGCGATTTGCATTATATAACGCACATCTAGATAATATGCCCCCCTGTGTGTTGCGGAGAAGAAACGGGAGAGCATTCCAGGCTTGAGAGACCTTGACAACCAGAGAACAGCCACCCAATGCATGCCTCTCTGTCCTAAATTGGGAGGAAGAAGGCAGCCAAAACTTTGGTGCTGTAGGCCCCTCACGTCACACCATTGGGTTCCAGTGTCACTAGCTTTGCAACACTAATTCACAGCTGTCTCCCTAATAATTAGGTAGCCTCTTCAGCTGTCCGCGTCATGCTGTGCCCAGCTCCAAGGTCTGTGAAATGGGCCATCGATTTACTTTCTCTAAGTCTAGCTGCACACCTGACCCTCTCACGTTTATCTATTCATTGTGTATGAAAGATACTTTTTCATTGAATCTAATTATCCTGTCTAAGGGCATCTGGGTGAGTGAAACCTTTTCTTGATGGCTGCTGTGAGTGACAGCCCGGCTCATCGCATATCAGGGGAGGACCCAAGGGCCCCATTAAATCATTTGCCCTTGACTAGGGGCAAAGTGACAGGGGAAACCAGCTCCCATCCCTGCTCGTGTCCACAAGTCTAGCTCAAAAAGGCTTTGCTTCACATCACATTTCCAAAGCTGCTTATCCCTGAAGTTAGTGCACATGGAAGCCGCGACAGATCAATTCTCACAGCCTCAAAGCACCAGCAGCAAAACGGTATTGGACAGCAGCGAAAGAAGGATGCATCCCTGGGGCTGTCCGCGAGCTCGGGAGAAGCTTGAAGGAGAAGCCCTCTCCTGGCTAATACCCTTCTGAAGGTGAACACAATTGTTTTAAAGAATGAATCAAGCTCGGAGGCTTCCTGCCCCCCTCTCTGGTTCAAACACTTTACAGATCCCAGCTCCCGCTGTTCGATCCCCTTCTGTTGTACTTTTAAAAAGTCTCATTCATCTAAACTCTTGATACCTTTGAGAAATGCCAGGCACCGGAAGGTAATTCAGCAACAATAGATGAAAGGGAAGAAATGTTGACCGCATTGAGTACTTTGTGGTTACTGGGGCAGACCAACAGCCTGATTCATCAAGCCGAATTGCGCTCGCAAAGGGCCAGATTCTGAGAATCTGGCCCATTGCGAGCGCAATTTTTGCATTTGGGATTCATCATCCCAAATGCAAAATTCGGTAATTGCTAATTCGCTAAATTGCGAGGAATTACATTTAAGGAATCTCTATTTGAGATTCCTTAAATGCAATTCATCAACCATTTTTAAATTGCTAATTCGCAATTTCGGGCCGCTATTTACCGAGAGGTCAGATGCTTTTAAAAGCATTTTTCTAAGTTGCATGTTGCACACACACATGTCCTTTGGCCCATAGGAATGAATGGGGAGTTATTCCTTATTTGCGATTAGCAATTTGCTACTCGCAAATAAGGAATGTGTAGGAATCGCTATTTATTTAGCAATTCCTAGATGAATACCGTTTTGCGAGTCCTTATAGCGATTCGCTATGAATCGCTATTAGGGGCTTGCAAAACGGTACCTTGATGAATCAGGCTGCAAGTGCCTTGGTGCGCAAAGTTATTCCAAAACACTCACCCCCAGATTCATCAAGAACACATTTTGCTATTCCTTAATAGCGAAAAATACCGATTCGCTATTAAGGAATAGCAAAATGCTATTCATCAAGAAATCACTTAAATCACTTAAAAAATAGCGATTTCTAATAATTCCTTAATTGCGACTCGCAAATTGCGACTCGCAATTAAGGAATATCTCCCCATTCATTCCTATGGGCCTATAGGCCTATAGGCCCATAGGAATGAATGGGAAGACAATCTCAATTTGCTAATCGCAATTAGCGATTCGCAAATTGAGATTGCGATTTCAAGGGTGCAGGGGTGTCCAAAGGACACCCTGTTGCACCCCTGAAATTGATGTGTGTACATATGTTGCGCACACACATGCCCTTAGGGCATGTGTGTGCGCAACATGAAACTTTGAAAAATGCACTTTAGTGCATTTTTCAAAGTTTTTGCTATTTTCCACGTAGTTAGACTTCGCGGTAAATAGCGGCCCCAGATTGCGAATTCGCAATTTTAAAATGGTTAATGAATTGCATTTAAAATATCTCTAATTGAGATTCCTTAAATGCAATTAATCGAAATTTAGCGATTTCTAGAATTGCGATTTTTGCATTTGGGATGATGAATCCCAAATGCAAAAATAGCACTTGCAAAGGGCCAGATTCTCAGAACCTGGCCATTTGCAAGCCGATTTCAGTTTGATGAATCTGGCTGTAACCTCCTCCACCACGGATTTAAACTTTATTGACCCCAAGCTGGGCATCATTGGTTCATCGCCAATACAGCTCAGCCTCCTGCGCCACACCCCTAAAGCACTCTCTGTTCCTTTACAGGTGTTGTTGAGCAATTTTCTGGGTATGAGTGGCGGATTTAATAAGAGGGTGAAAGGTGCAATTGCCCCCTCTGGGATGGATTTTCTGACTACAATTTCTCCACGCCCCGCGGCACCTGGGTTAGGATGCAGGTGAAAATTCGAACGCAAAGAAATTTTATTCTTTTTAGTGTAAATGCATCACTTGCAGCTTTGGATCAGATGTATGAAGCATTTTGCCATGTACAGAAGCCATAATTTGTCTCGGTAACTTGTAACCAGATCGCATTTTGCTTTTGCGATTCGGTATTAGTAGGGGTCATGTTTAGGGCGTCCCGTCATAATTCCGAATGGCATTGGTATATATGAATGTTTTGTTACCGAAATGCGGTCGCAAAACATTCATAATTTACCAACTCCGTAATGGAGGTTTTAACCCATTCGCAAAAAGGAAGCGGTTTCTAAAGGACCTCTTTGTTTTCTGGGAATGTGGGTGAAAACATGTTTTAAGAGCAGACGGTGGTCCCATTTTTATTTATATAATGCAGCTTGTTTTCCTTTAAGGAAAATGGGCTTCATTACAAAACAAAACATTGCTTTATTTAAAAAGCAATTGCAGACATGATGGTCTGTTGACCTTAGCAACCACCATCCCTGTGATTGGAGCAAATCCCAATGAGTTGCAAATTGTGACCTGTCCCATGAATATGGATGAGGCAAGTCCATTTGCGACCCATTGGGAATCGCAAACCATGCCTGAGACACTGTTGTACATAGCTGTTTCCAATTTCCTAATTGCGTATCACAAAGATTCCCAATTAGGAAATCACAAACTGACCTTTTTGTACATCTGGCCCTTTATTAGACCTGGCAAGGCTAGGACAGGCTCATTATCCATGCAGCAAGCGACTGGGGCGAGGTGGAGTCTATCAATCTGGGAGCGGGTGGTGTTAGTCAGGGAGAAGAAGACAAAGTGCAACAGCAGGAGTGTCTGCTGCTGATCTGCTGGTGCAACATCAATGCTTAGTTTGTCAAACAAATGTCCCGTAGCCCAAGGTTTTTCTCAGCAACAAGGCTGTGTATTGTATGAAGTGTTCCCTTCCACAGAGTCTATGAAAGCTTGCACTGTATTGAATTCTGTGAGTTAAATGTTCATGTTTAGTATCTGACATTTTACTGGGGTTGGGTTTCACCTTTCCCTCAAGAGCCTCTGAGTGTTGTAATTGGTGGGATGTTTTAGGTTTAAAAATGGAATTCACCATCCTGTAGACAGAAGATCAGTGCTAACTCTGATCAGCTGCTACGTTGAATTCTGCATCAGCGTACTTCAGTGAGTAGTGCATGGTATACCACCGGGATGTACTCCCCCACTTTGCTAGTATTTTAGGATGTTTTGAAGATTAGTCACCCCCTGCAGGTATGTAGAATTCAGAGCTTGGAATAACTCTTCTAGTATAGTAGAAACATGGTCTTATTCTCTCACTCTAATATTAGGGTGTACTATGCAACCCCCAGTCAAAAAGGAAGATCATCCTGGAGTCATGCGGAAGTCGTCTAATGATTTAAGCTGCGCTCTTCCAGTAATCATCTGGTGAAGTGGGCACGAACCATCCTGAAGTATCTGTACAGGGTGAAATATTTAAATGAGATGACTCTATAGTCATTGGAAAAACTACTGCAGGATGATTTGCTGATGACTTTCTGGAATGCTTGTATTGCTTCAGGATTATAACAGCATGATCTCGGGATGACTTCAGGGTGGAGTGGTATTACCATTTATTAATGAACTGATTATATAGAACACTCTATACTTTCAATGTAAGGGGGGCAGTATTGATAACCAATCTCTGCTACGGGCAAGCTCCACTAATTGAACAATCGTGCCCAACTCTAAGTGTTCTGTAATCCTTAAAAGTGTGCCAATCCACCATACAAAGCCTCACATCCTAAACAAAGACAAAAAAAGGTGTGAAAGGTCAGAAAGTACCTCACGTAAGCATCATCATTCAAGGAGCTATCGGTTTGTACTCACCAGTTTGCTCACGTTGTCATCATTGGTAACTCTAATGTCTGGAACAGAAAAGGAGAAAGTGGTAAGTTATTATGCCCAATTTTTGAAGTTGTGTGAGACAAAGGTGAAGGAAAATAACAGTGTGGTGTCGATGCTGGTGTAATCCATCAACCATCTGGACCCATGGTCAATTTTACACTCCGTATGGAGTCCCCTGAGCATACTACAAAATGATAACATTGAAATTCCTCAACAGAACAACGACTCACAAATCTTCTTGTAAGCCTCCCATGCTCTAGTCATCCAACACCTCAAACACTGACTTCATGTCGAACATATACCTGATGCTCATTCCCACCAAGACAGAATCCTCACTATTCATCAAGAACAACATGCAACTACTAGTGGAAACCTGGCACGGTGACATGACCATGGATGTATTTGGGCCCCATTTACCCAAGTCATTCGGATTCACTCTGGATACCGACTTAACCCTGAGGGAACTCATCACTATGAAAGCCAAGATGGCCAAGTACCATCTTTCTGTACTAAAGAAAGTGAGACCGTTCTTCAGAGAAAGTGACTTCAGAACTGCTACCCCAGTTCTTGTCTTCTCACACCTACATGATTGTAAAGCCCTACTCAATAGCCTTCCAGACTTCAAACTTTCCCAAGTACCCCTCCACCACTGTGTATTATTTATGCTACAGCATTGCTCATCAAGGCCTCAAGAAATATGACCACATCTTCTCCTTCACCGACGGAACTCCATGTGTTCCCACTGTCAGCTTGCACCATCTTAAAAGTCATCTGATTCATCTACAAAACAATCACCCCCTATTTGACCAACATGCTCACCACCTCCAATGACTCTCAGCACACTTGCAGTCAGGACACCATCTGATTGGAGATGAAGTAGTGTAAAAAGAACAAATACAATGTCACAGGCCTGCTTCATTTATATGCTCAGTATATAGAACTTCACGCTCTGTAAAGGTGCTTGTAGGGAGGTAGGATCTGTTTCTTAAGGTCATCCCTACTTTTTGCTGGATGTAATGCTGTTTTGGACTAGTCTGACTGGGATCCTGCTAATCAAGACCCCAGTCTATCTGCTTTCTCCCTAAACTGTTATGCTATGTACCTAGGTATACCCCAGATTGGATCCTGGGGTACCCTTGTCAGTCCCTACAATATGGTACACATGAACCCAGGGCATAGGTACCCCAGAGGTCCCCCATGGGCTGCAGCATGTATTATGCCACCCATGAGAGACCATTCAAAATGGAACTACAGGCCTGCCATTGCAGCCGGTGTAAGTCGGTGCATGCACCACTTACTTAATGTTGGAAAACAAGGCAGCATCTGTGAGGCCTGCACAAATAACATGACTACATTTGTCCTTCACTGGGAACCAAACATCCAACTGTAGCGCCTGACTCTCAGAGGGTAGTGTTGCAGAGCAGTTCGAGGCTTACTCAAAGGAGGTGGTGTGGGCTAGTAATCGCCATTTGCAGGTGCGCAGAAAAAGCACTCAATAATTGATTGTCCAGCCTGTACTTTGATTTGTAAGACTACATTTATTAAACACACACACTACTGAATACTATGCACAAATTTACAAATATACATAAGCTGTTGGAAATACTTTGTGACATTGCATAACATCTCTACCCCTCCTGTGGGGGGTGGGGTCTAGTACCACTACTCCCATGTATGCACATCATCTTGCCCCCAATGCAATTAGTTGAACATAGCCTGGGGCGTGGGCCCTGCGCACTGGCACCATCCTAGTGATGACCCACCCCATTACCACAACAAGCATTTAAAATGGGTACACCTGCCTTGGTGACACATAACCCTGACTGAGCATCTCCTACTGACCATAAAGTATGCACCTCTAAATCTTCAGGGCTAACAGTCTGGGTTGTTCCTCACCTAACAGCAGCAGCAAGAATACATGTTTAAGCATCACTTACAAATGACAGTACTTTAGAATGTATTGCAATTACAGCCCCTAAAGGCATCACCGATGAAATCACAGTATTATGCATATACAGCCAGACACCCTAGCAGGAATGTCTGGCAACCTAACCCCACTTTGCTTATGACATCACCTTTATCTTATACTTCACATCAGACATGTGAACTTCAGTCCCTCTAAATGAAATAACCGTTAGTAAATGTATTTCTGGTACAATTACACCTCTTCACCTCCAGGGGAAGCCCTTCTCCAGGCATCCCGAACTCAGACCTTCACTCCTTGATGCACTTCTCAATACACCCTCAGCTGAAGAACCAAAGTTCCTGCTCTCCCGCTGTGCCGGGAGAGCCGTAATGCCATCGCTTCTGCTGGCCTTGATGGGGGCCCTGTCCCACCAGGATCACCAGGATCCTCAGGGTGCCCATCCCTGGCCTCTCCGCAGCTTGATCGGCAGGCTCTCTATGTTGGAGGGCAGCCCGGAGAGCCCACCCCAGGCTGCCCCCACCGGCTCCATGCCCGGCAAACACCCTTGCGTGCTGCCGTGGGAGCCGGCACGACTCTTCTCGTCTGCCCGCTCCTGCGGCACATTTTCGCGGGTGGCGACGATGCTTTCCCAAATTTACTTCTTTGGAACCCAGAGATGGGGTCCTGGGCCCCTGGGCACATTTTCACAGGGGGGCAACGGCACTCCTCCACCCCTCTCTTTCCACATCACCAGGGGCCAGGGTGGGCTCTTGGCCCCCTTCTTGGGCAACTTCACGGGGGCCTGACGGCATACCCTGACTTTGCTTCCTCCTGGGGCAGCCCCCAGGACCTGACCCACCCTGGAGGCATAATTGCAACCGGCGGCGGAGCCCCACGCACTTTGTCGTTGGTCCCAGGCGGGGTCAACCTTCTGCGGGGCATATCTCGGCCCCCAGGCTGCCTATTTTCTCCATGTTCGCATCTTCTTGCTCCTGGTGGCGCCCTCAGCCACTGGGAGCACTCTCCTTTGCCCTCGGTGCCTCTCAGAGGGTGTACTCAGCAGGGAGCTACCTTCACTGGCTCCCTGCACCAGCTTTTTGCCTGTCTCTCCCCGTGCGCCTGTCTTCTGCTTGTGCAGAGGCCCAGGCTGCTGCTCACTGGTCCTGGACTCTTCCTCTGGTTCCGTTCAGAGCCTTGGGGGGCAGTCAGGGTGTTCCTACTTCCAACTGCCCATTGTCAGGCTCCAGCACCCTCTGCCTCAGCAGACCACACCCCCAGAGAGAGCTTCTCTTCCTGTGCATGCACTTTTTAAAAGTTGAGTAGGGGGCTTGCAGGAAGTCTCTGTTTGTCCTATCAAACAGTGACACATCACTTCACTGCCCCTGCTCCCTCCTTGTTATCCAGCCTCTGAGTTTGTTCGAGATGGTGTCATCCGGGGTCTCTTACCACATGGTCTCTGAAAAAAAAAACCTTCCCCCTTGATACATTCCCTCCTCGTGCAGCCTGGTGCCTGCCACCCAGTGATACTGCTGATGGATGAGCCTGTAGCCCCACCCATCTTCTCTTCGTGGAGAGGAGGCCTTAGCTTGTCGAAAAAAGGTTATCAATCCATCCAGCTGAGGTCCGCCTTCAGCCAGGCCCTCTGTATGACTGACTCAGAGAAATGTGACATTTGTGGATGACCCAAAAGCAGTACAAATATGACTTTGGACTCTGCAGAATACTCCTTTTCATATCCGTTACCGTGGACTTTAGTGCGTGTCTGGAATCTGTAGGCCTTCGAGAAGGTAAAACTAGCACATGTGCTCCACATCCCCACAAGAGAATAATGGAATTCACACTGTAAAGCACACTGACTTTCCCTGGCATGTTTCTTCCCACTGTATAAAGCCCATTCCATGTCACCACCCCATTCTGCATACGTCCGGCCACACTAGTCTATCTGCACTTGCTCCTTGGCTGCACACGCAAGGAATCTCCCCTTCGCAGCCCCTACATGTGTGCACATGCATGTGTCTGCATGTAACCAGCCGGTGTCCCTTGCTGCGCAGTGGCCTGGTCAAGCCAGGAGGACACCAGTAAAATCCCCATGCAGTCTCTTACATCCTGAGTTCACTGTGGGTGAGACCCAATTTATGAGGTTCCCCCACAGTAAAAGCTCAACAATTAGGTGCTAAAAAAGTGACAATTCTGGGCGGCCCGTAGTGTCCGAACCACCTTCTAACACTTAGGATATAGGCCTATTATATCTAAGGGTCACTAAACTTAAAACCTATACGTCACCCCTATAGCAGACCTTTACAATCCAGAGAGCAGTGTGCTTGGTTCTAAGTGAGGGGGTGCCCCTGCATGAGCATGACACCCCTGCAGCCTACGGAGTCTGTTCTCATGGGTTGTCAGTGAAGCAGCCATATACTAATATAGAGGGGCATTACGAAACCGTGTGATGACCATCTAGAAAACGACTACAACCACCCCTATCATGTTTGGTGTCAAAAATGTTGGAATCATACCCCCACACCAGTAACCGGTGTGGGAGGTATGATTCCATCCACCAGGAAGGCCCTTCATTGGGCCCTCGGTGTTCCCGGTACCAGCCTTCAAGCTTCGGACAGCACAAAATGGTTGCTGCCGACCAGAGACACATTTCTGCCCTCCTGCTGCTGACCCAAGCTCGAGCAGGGGAAGACAGAACAATAGGCATCCTGTCACAGGGAGGTATGACCATCTCTCAGACAGGATTTAGTTTGTTAGGGATAGGTGGGTACGTTTGTCAGTGCCTGAAAACATGCAGGAGGGGCACATTTGGTGTTCCTGTGCATCCTCCAGTTCAAACCAGCCCTGGGAGCCGTTGGCTCCCACTCTGGCACAAAACTGGACAAAGAACATGGGAATAACATCCAGACCCTCCCCTGGGCGAATCCCCTAAATCTTTCCAACACTCTCCTGTGGGTACTTAAGGGCTTACCTGGTTGTAGGACCGTATATTCGTCCTCGACAAGATTCAGAATTGAAATCACAGCACTTCAATCACCTGGGCACTCTGGACTTTGCTGGACTTCGTTTGGACCTGACTTTGTCTCCCTTCCAGTCTGCTGCATCATCTGTGCCTGTGCATCCTCCAGGAAGCTTTCAAGGCCTGTGAAGCATCAAGGATAACCAAAGTAATCTCTCTTGGAGTGAAGGAGTCACTCCCCTGCATTCGCAGGCACCGCAAAGAAGACGACTGGTCTGCAGATCTCGAAATCCACCGGACCAGGGCCCAGGGAAATGCTTGCATCCCTGGGCACTGCTCTGCCCCTGGATGCCTGGAGGATTTTCATAGAGGATGCCCAGAACTTCTTGGACCTGTTGCCCTGTGTGTGGCTTTTGCCAAGGCTTGCTACAGCCTTCCTGCGCTTTATTTCTAGACTAAGTGCGCTTTTGATTAAATTCCCCCAGAGAGGGAGAGCCTGGGGGCCGAGCAGTACTGAGCTGCAGCCCGGGCTGAGGGAATCCCCCTCGTAGGGATTCCCCCCTCCTCTTGTGCCTTGCGGGTGCCCACCCCGCTTACTGGGTTGTTTTGATGCGCAGGTGACCACCCTGCATCTCTGTTTTTGGCTTGTCGATGCTGCGGGTGCCCACCCCGCTTATGGGAGTCCCAGCGGGTGCCCACCCCGCCTACCAGCTTTGCTTGTTCATTCCGAGGGAGCCTACCCCTCGTTTAATGTTTCCGAAATTGCCGCTGCAGTCCCACCGCGGCCGCCCCGGAAGTCAGGCAAGTCCGCCTGTGACCTGGGCGGGGCCATGGCAGGACCAGAAGAGGAAGGAGGCAGCCTGGAGCCTCACTGGCTTCGTACTGAAGCCCCGGTCCTGAGATGGGGCACCGGGTGAAGAATGGCGCGTGAGGAAGGCAGCGCTCCTGTGAGGAGAGAGAGTCCCGCAAGCACCCCAGCCTGACTTCTGTGGAGGGGGGGCACGAGGCACCTTGCTGGTGCCTGCCCGCCCCCCTGCCGCATCCAGAAGAGAGGAGTCCCGCAGTGACAGCCACCAGCAAGAAGAGAGAGCACCGGCCGCCGCAGAGAGGAGCCCCGGGTCCCAGGAGGGGGCCCGGGTGAAGCGAGGGCCGGAGTCTCCCCAGCGAGGGAGAAGCCCAGATTCCCCACCCAGAGAGCCGGTGAGTGATGATGGCTGGAGGGGGGTGGAGAGAGGCCCAGAATCAGAGCGGCCCGTCTAGCAGCGGACCGCTCCAACGTTGGTGATATTGTTAAATGGGCCTCCGTGGGGGCCCCGAGGTCCCAGGGGGGACCTGAGAACAGCATAGTTCCTGTTACTGATTGGTTTCCTGAGCCCCGTGGCTCTAGCGTGGGGCATGTTCTGTTTCTCAGCCTGCGGGTTCCAACGATGGGAAGTTATTTCCTGGAGGGCCCAAAGGGGCCATGTTTTCCCCCGTGGTGTTGCACAGTGGTGCCCACATCTGTACAGTTCTGAGAGAATCCCTGAGAGGGGCCGAAGTGGCACAGAGGTGCCAGGCCTTCCCCAGCTGCGCAGCAATTAGTGCCAGCTGCATTGTTTAGGCCCCCCTGTTATGGTTCCCAGCTGCCCAGCAAGTAGTGGGCAGCTGCAACGTTTAGTTTGCGCAGTGGCACAATTGGATTGCGCTGCTGTGGCAGCGCACCCTGACACTCTGGACACAGGGCATTTGACCCCCCTTTTCTGAGAAGGCCAGTTGGCCAGGGAGACTGGTAGATCAATAGGGCGCCAGGCCCTAATGTGATTTATGTGCTCATGTGATGTGGTGCTAGGAAATGTAATGAATTTTGTATGTTTTACGCACCCTGTTTGATACCTCTAAATATGGTTCATTATTATGAGGTTGTTTTGCATATCATGTGTTTATACTAGTGAGAATATGTTTCACTGTGTGAGGTATGCCCCTAATGTGAATTATACTTAGGAGGTAGGGTCTAATGTGATTAGACTAGTGAGGAGATTGCATAATGTCTTTATGCTGGTGAGGTTGGCGCAGAATGTAATTTGCGCCTGATGTGACTGTGCATATTGTAGTTTATGTTACAGGTAGAGGTGGAGTACAGTGATTACCAGGGGTGACTGGTTGTAAGTTTATGATCTACTTTACTTTTACCAAGTTCGCTCTGTGATGGTTCTGACAGTAGTCCATGTGGCCCTTTGTGTTTTGAGAATACAAAGGCTATTTTTGATATAACCTTGTGTGGAGTTCCTTTTGTAGTGTGCCTGGGATGTTGTTGCTGTTGTGTGTGTGCGCAAATGCTTTACACATGGCCTCCGGGATAAACCTGACTGCTTGTGCCAAGCTACCAAGGGGGTGAGCAGGGGTTATCTTTGACGTGTAATTCCCTTGCCCTGACTAGAGTGGTGGTTTCTGCCTGGCTTTGGCGCAAGCCTTAGCTAACCAGAAATCCCATTTCTAACACTTTGCATTACCGGAACCCTGACGATAAATGAGCAGAGCCTTGCAACATATTCCTGTTTTTGTTCTCCCACACCAAGTTCCTCATATCCACTCCTCACTACAACAGGGCTAGACCAATGTTATCAGTACCTCATCCTGGTAACGGGCAGTGCTGAGAGGCCCACACAGGTTGTTGAACAGTACCCCCAATGACAAGAATACAAGACTTAGGGGTATTAATGTAGTTCAGAAGATGGGGATATTTGGCCAGACATCGTTATTGTATAGACAAGTGGGAGGTGATTATTTGTGTTCACCTATTTAGCTTCCAAAATTAACTGACAAAATATGCTGAACCCTTAGCATCTGCAATGTGGAATTACCCCCTGTCCTGAGCAAATCAACTGGCCTCACTGCAAGTCTCTGGTGGGAAAAGCTACCCAGATGCTTGACTTGCTAAATTCCAGTGAGAATGTACCTTTGTGCCACTTACATGTCCTTCAGCCTGCTCCACCCACCACTCTCCCATAAATCTAGCATCCACTCCATCCCCTGTATGGTGAAATAAGGATGGGCTTCAGGGAGGACTTGTATTACATTAGGGGCCCACGTGAAATAGGATTATTTTAGAAGCCATCCCAGAGTCATCAGATGATCATCCGACTACTACAGAGTCCATTTTCACATCATCAGACATCATCAAGCTCCGGAACTCATCAGCAAAGTTTAGAAACTTGTGCCTGATGATTTGTGGATGACTTGGAAATGTGTATCTGATTCCTTCACAAGGTGTGACTATTCCTGGTGACTTCCGGATAATTTAAAAATGAGCATCTAATGACTTCACAAAGGGTGAGTATCCCTGATGACTTCAGGGTGATTAAAAAAAAAGAGTCTGATTATTTCACAGGGTGCAACTATTCCTCATGACTTCAGTATGGTTTAAGAATGAGAATCTGATTACTTCATCAGGTGTGACTACTCCCAATGACTTTAGGAGGATTTAAAAATGAGTATCTGATTACTTCATTAGATCCAATTGTTCTTGATGGCTTGAGATTGATTTGAAAATAAGCATCCTATGATTCACACACCAAATTTCTTTTTACCGTGATGATATGGATCCTTATGTTTTAAGACTGATTTGCTAAGAATATGAACACTATCTTGGTTCCATTTTTTTGTCAGATAAGTCCAACCTGCTGCATGACTTTGGAATGTTTTGTTGATTACTACTTTGTGAACCCTAGTTAGGTTTTAAATGAGTGTTCTTTAAATGAAAATAGGAATACAGTCTGTTCAAAACAATATGTAAGAAAAGTCACAGGTAAATATTTGTTGAGTTATTTTCGTTTACATAATTTCTATTTATAATAACTGGTATTAACAAGTATATTGTGATGAAATGTCAAAACATTATAATAATATAATTCCAATTAATCAGTTGTAGGCAGGGACATTAGAATGAAGTAGCACCGGGTGTATTCAATTATGGGTTAGGATTGTTTAAATCATGTAGCTGGAAAAGACAAATTATGAATTCAAAGAATGCAAATTATACTGCACGTTCTATGAAATTTAGCTACTTGACATTTTAACAAAGGGCGGGCATACTGTCACCACTTGAAACTTAGTGTTCTTTTCTTTAACTGTGCCAATCGTGAGACTGCAAGGTAAAACAAATGGTAGCTGAAGCAGAATTATGTACCAGTGAGAAAAGATGCCTGTTCAGTGGGTGGACTGCTGCTCCTTCAGTGTGATCTTCATTGGAAGCCCTACCTGAAAAATGTTTCCTAATCAGATTCTGAGTCCAACAATATGTAACATCTTCTGCTACTGAGCTATGTCACTTGGTCTTACGTTTCCATAGAAATTGTTCCTAGAGCGTGAACATCACCCTTTTATTGCCAACTGCTCAACCC
The DNA here is from genome assembly GCF_964261635.1 of Lissotriton helveticus. Lineage (NCBI taxonomy): Eukaryota > Metazoa > Chordata > Amphibia > Caudata > Salamandridae > Lissotriton > Lissotriton helveticus. Next base: position 177,173,504 of record NC_136065.1, read on the forward strand.
TGGAAAGCCAAAGGCCAGGACATCCTGTGACTGGGAAACCGACTAATGTACAAATTTCGTGCCAGGTGGGAAAAACCTTGCCTTGGGGAATCTGAAAGCATGAGCACTGTGAGAGGCTGTCCTCGTATATGATGTCCACCAATGTAAGTGGGCACCCTGCACCAGTCCAGACAACCCTTATGGTGATTTAGGAGGTCTCAGAAAACCTTAGAAAGCTATCCAAGTGGTAGCTGTGTGGAGAGCAGCTTCAGGCTTAGTTTTCAAGGAGTGTAAAGCAGCTTATTTTATTTGAATGCAATCTTATCGTATAGATTAAATGAAAAGGGAACCACACAGTAGTTATAAAAATATGTATTTAGTATATAACACTATCTAGTACATTACAGTATCTCCCACACGGAGATAGACACAAAGCAGACAATACTTTAGCAAAGAAATCACAGTAAATAGCACTAATACACAGCAGGCCCCAGGGGGGACCAAACCATATACTAAGAAAGTGTTATAAGAACCATGACTCGATTCAGGACAATGTTGAGAGGATGTAGAATTGCTAGGACCCCAAAGAACAACCCAAGGTGAGTAGACAGAAACCCCAAGGAGTGCGTGTGCAGTGTGTGAACACGACCGAGTGCTCCGTACAAGTCTATGTACAAGTCACAGTTGGAATTTTAATGATTAAGGACCCTTCCCAGTGGTCCCTGAAGAAACCCAAGTAGAAGACAGAAGTTTTGAGAGCCACCCCACCGTGGATACCGTGGTACCCAAGATACCTATCCCAGGGAAGCCAGATTCATAGGTGTGAAGTGGCATCGGAAACCACCATCAAAATCAATAAAGGACTTCAGGAAATTGCTGCTGCTGGAAGAGGAGAAAGTGTTCAGAGGAATCCAAGCATGGATTCGAGATGAAGAGTACCTGAAAGCAGAGGAGACAGAGTCTGGGTCACTGGGGAGTGACCAGAGGCTCGGTAGACGAATGCCCACCGATGTCGGGTGTTTCAGGATGGATGTCGATGACCTTGACTCTGCAGCTTTAGGGACCAGGTATTGCAGAGGATGACCAGGAGCTGGCTACCAGCTGTCCCGCGAAAGGTGTAGAGAGCTGAGGGGTTGGGGTTCAGCTGGAACACCATCAAGCCTTGGAAATAGCAACCCACGCAGAATTTCAAGAAAGTGTACGATTCGGCCAGCAAGGTCCAGGAGACTCGCCACATACAGGGGAATCGGGGCAGGCACCGTGCAAGCAGGAGAGCCCAAGGAAATCAAAGGTAACCCTCAAATGGACCCACTACAAAATGTTATGTTATGTTAATCAAATTTTTTGAGCGCGCAGCTGCCCCAGCAAAGGGGCGTCCCGGCGCTATATCAAACAAGGTAACACAACAGACAACAACTAGGAAAAGAGCTGGCTTTTAATAGGGCAGTGGGAAGAGATAGGTTTTAACTGCTTTCCTGAATGAAAAAAGATCTTCTAGAGATCGAATGTGGACAGGAAGCGCGTTCCAGAGCTTGGAAGCCAGCACTGTAAACGATCGTCCACCTAATCTGCATTTTTGGAAACGTGGGACAAGAGCTAGTTTCTGACCTGCAGAGCGCAGACTGCGTGAAGGGATGTACAGAGTCAAAAGATGCTGAAGGATGGTAGGAGTCTCAGTAATAAGAATTTTGAACGCAAAACAGAGAGTCTTAAACTCTATGCGTCTAATTACTGGTAGCCAGTGCAGTTTAGAGATTGTGCTGCGGGCTGAACAGAAGCGAGGTAGGCCCACCAGCACCCTGGCGGCCGCATTCTGTACCCGTTGGAGTCGCATAATCTCCGCCTGGTTGGCGCCTAAAAACAGCGAGCTGGCATAATCCAGCCTCGATAAAACACTAGCTTGGATCACCATCTGGCGTGTGGGGGCATCGAAAAATTTGAGGATAGGCCTCAAACCCCGCAGGATGCCGAAGCACATGGATGCTACCTTCTTAGTATGACATGCGAAGGTTAGTTTAGAGTCTAGCCACACACCAAGGTTTTTTAGCTCGGTAACGGGTTTAGGAGGAGGACCCAATTCATTAGGCCACCAGCTCGCACCCCATAGCTCAGGGCGGTTCCCTATTACCATCACTTCGGTTTTGAGGGCGTTAAGCTGTAAACAACTGGCTGTAAGCCAACTGGCAACAGCCCTCAAACCATCCACGAAGTTAGATGCCAATGGATCAGGGTCCCCATTGAGGACCACCGCCAACTGGGTATCATCGGCGTACGATACCATTGTGAGACCCCAACTCTTCGCAACCACCGCCAAAGGTTGTACATATAAATTAAAGAGAGTGGGGCTCAACGCCGATCCCTGCGGAACTCCTTGGGTGATGGTATAAGACTTAGATCTGAAAGGTGGCACCACTACCTGAAAAGATCTATCCGAGAGGAACGATTGGAACCAATCCAGCGCCTTGCCAGATATGCCCGCCTCACCAAGCCTTTGAATAAGAATGGCATGGGATACAGTGTCGAAGGCGGCACTAAGGTCTAACAAGAGCAGTGCCGCCGTTTGACCTGCATCTAGTACAGAGCGGAGATGTTCAACCATGTAGAGGAGTGCCGTTTCTGTACTATGCCCAGATCTAAAACCATTCTGTGTAGGATCCAGTAGGTGTGCAGAGGTCAGATGTTTTGTTAAGATGTTGTTTACGTGAGCCTCTGTGATCTTTGTCACCCATGGAAGGAGGGAGATAGGTCTGTAGCTCTCCGGTTTACTCGGATCCAGACCAGGCTTCTTTATGATGGGCTTGACACAAGCGGCCTTCCAGCTGGGTGGGACCGACCCGGTGGTGAGGGATTGATCCACAAGATGTCGAATAGGAGGAAGGATAACAGACGCAGAGTCCAAAAACTGGACTGGTCTCAGAGGGTCATCTGGGGAACCAGACTTCACCTTGGCCGCAAGGCGACTGAACTCCTGTTCTGAAGGTAAAAGGAACGAGGCCAGGCACTGTGAGGTACGCAATGTAAAAGGCGTACTGTCAGGATCGACTTTGGGAAAAGAGCAGTAGATAGCATTTACTTTTTCCACAAAGAAGCTGGCTAACAAGTCACAGTGAGCAAGGGAGCAAATCTCCGTGCTAGGGAGTCTGTTCAATGTGAGCTCCTTCAAGACTTTAAAAACCAGTTTGGATGGATTGGGACTAGCCTGGAACTCCAAAGCATAATAGTCAGCTCGAGCCCGGCAGACAGCTCTGTGATACACCTTTACCTCAGCAAGATAAAGCACCTTTAGATCACCGTCGTAGTTCTTCCTCCATGCTCTTTCGGCTTGACGGCAGATGGCTTTAGCCCTCCTAAGCGTCTCCGAACCAGGGAGTAGGCTGAGAAGAACGGTTTCTACTCCAGCTGGCCGGGATTAGTGCATCAAGCGCTTGAACGATCCAATCGCACAGGGCGTTATACCCCGTTGCGACGTCATCCATAAGAACCAGAGGTGAAATGGCCAATAGATGATGGAAGTCCTCCAATTTGAGCTTTTTCCAGGGTCGCCTGAAGGTTGTTTTATCGGGCTTCCCTGTAGAACGTGTTGCCTTTGTAACAAAAAGCTCAATGTGGTGATGGTCGCTCCAACCCATAGGTCTGGGGGGAGAAACTTCGGCCAGTTGAAGATTTGTGAAAACCGGGTCAAGAATATGACCTCCCTCATGGGTGGGATGACGGACCAGTTGGAGCAGTTGTACTGCTTCAAGATCGTCAAGCAGACCTCTGACCATTGGTGAGTCCGTGGCATCGAAGTGGATGTTAAGATCGCCAATGATGGTGGTATTGGAGGAGGACAAAGACAGGGAGCTGACCAGCTCAGGGAGAGCTTTCCTGAAAGCGCAGTCACTTCCCGGGGGACGGTATATCAAGAGGCCCGACAATGTTTGGGTCTGACCGATGCTGATGGAGAAATGGGCGCACTCGTCGCCAGCCAGGTCCATGGGCTTCCAGATACAGGAATGGCAAGTTTTAAAGGCCACAGCTATGCCACCTCCTCTCCCCTTACGGTTTAGTGTATAGATTGCATAACCCGGGGGAAGTGCCAGGTTAATAATGGCTATATCTTCATCTCCTAGCCAGGTCTCCGTCATAAAGAAGACATCAGGGCCTTCTAGCGAGATAAGCTCAAAAATATCTCGGTGATGTTTTGGGAGGGATCTAACATTATGGTGCCAGATTTTAATGGCATTAGGAGGAGGGAGTTCCTTCCTCCGATGTAATAATGCCTGACTAGGGGCCATCACTGGTGTCGGTAGTTCCCACCTACCACATGGGCAGGTATAGGGGCCACATAGAGGATGGTGAGACGAGTGCGAGCAAATAGGCAGAATACGTCTAATCTGACAAAGGGCATGACTAGAATATCGGTACGTCATGCTAAAAATAGCTCACAGAATCCAGCCGCGGCCCGCGAGTCCTTAGCGCGGACGAGCGCAGACGGGCAGGACTCTGGCACGACTCCGGCACAGCGCAGGCGTCACCACTGCGCGTCCCGCTGCGCGAGGGGGGGGACGACTTTAAATAGGCACTCCCCGGAAGAAGAACGAGCGTAAGAACGCTCCAAGATGGCGCCCGCCGATTTCAACTAGTGCCCAAAGCAAGATGGCGCTAAAAAACGAAGCCGCCAAACCTCCCACGGACCCAGGACCCACCAAAACGGTGGTGCAGCTTCCTTTAAATGCAGTAAGTGGAGGGGGGAAATGGAGGCCGGCGCGGTCTGATTAAAACCAGGGAGAATGCAAATAAAATAAACTGAGATACAAAAATGGGAGATTTAAAATTTTCAAAGCGCCAGCAGCAGCGCGCTGTCAGCAGTAGTACCTGTATGAGGATGCAGGCATCAGAGGGTCCGCCTTAAATAGGCACTCCCCGGAAGAAGAACGAGCGTAAGAACGCTCCAAGATGGCGCCCGCCGATTTTAACTAGTGCCCAAAGCAAGATGGCGCTAAAAAACGAAGCCCCAAACCTCCCACGGACCCAGGACCCACCAAAACAGTGGTGCAGCTTCCTTTAAATGCAGTAAGTGGAGGGGGGAAATGGAGGCCGGCGCGGTCTGATTAAAACCAGGGAGAATGCAAATAAAATAAACTGAGATACAAAAATGGGAGATTTAAAATTTTCAAAGCGCCAGCAGCAGCACGCTGTCAGCAGTAGTACCTGTATGACACAAAACAAAACAGCACAGAAGCACAAGAGGACCTCAAGCAGCTTACCAAAATAGGCAGGCCACGATGTACACGATGGGGTGTGGCCACAGATTCTGGACATAGGAGGTGCTCGGGGTTGGGGGTACTTGGAGCACAGAGATCTTCTTGCAAAGATGTCAGCAAGCCTTTGCAACTGCAAAGGTAATGTCGTACTCAGGGGTTCCGTTATTGCAACCCTCACTCAAGCTGCTGACCTTAAGCTTGGATAGAGGGGAGAGCAGGCCTCGGGGCTGAGATAAACCACCACCTATGTTTCAGAGCCCTCGGAGTCCAGAGGAGTTCAGGATCTGCAGACCGGTCGTCTTCTTTGCGGTGCCTGCAAATGCAGGGGAGTGACTCCTTCACTCCAAGAGAGATTACTTTGGTTGTCCTTGATGCTTCACAGGCCTTGGAAGGTTCCTGGAGGATGCACAGCATTGTGGAGGAAAGGCACAGCCCTATTCAGGTCCCAGGTGCAACTCCTCCCTCCCATCTACATGCAGATCTCCCTATTCACCACCGGGTAGACCCATCCTGGCTCCTGGAGCCAAGCACACCAGCCAGCCCCTGTCAATCACAAGCCAGACATACAATTCACATCAGGCAGGCAGACACTGCACACAGAAATGGCAACTTCTAAAAGTGGCACTTCTCCACTAGTCACAATCAATCTGCGCACACCATTGCGCAGCATTTATCCTCACAAGTTCGCACATACCAAACTTGCCCCTGCACTCCTCTCACATCTGGACATACCATGGACACACTTCTCCCCATGCATTCCTATGGGAGGGGAGGCCAGTCTCACCACACATACACAGAGAGCGCATGCACTTTACACTGGGCCACAGTGCTAAAGTGCGCAGAGGCCTAAAATCACCAACACCAGGTTACAGAAAAAGGCTAGGAGAATGCAAAAAGTTTCAGGGTGAACCTGCCGAAAGGGCCAAGTCCAACACGAAGGATATCATCAAGTCTTCTCCTTGCATCCCCAGCACTTGTGTCTATGTATGTCTTTGTTGTGATGATGGCTGCCTTGCAGTCAGTGGCCTCTGGCCTGTCCCACAAGTCTGTTGTTCATGATGAGAACTGCTCACAGGTGGATGTATGATAGAACCACACATTCCATTGTAACACGTTTGTTTGACAGACTGGGACTGAGTGCGGCATTATTGTGGTTTAAAAAAAATATATATATATATTACCTACTGGCGGTCGCCAGTAGGTATATATAGTTAGGATTTTTTCTCTATGGGTTTTTTGAAAATTCTATGTCTAATAACTTTGGCGTTTGTGGACGGAATTGGCTGAAATTTTCAGGAAAATGGCACATTTTGTTTCTGAGCAGCCCCTGAAAATTTTGGGGGGGTTCGTCAAGGGGGGGCCGAGAAAAAAGGGGGGTCCCAAAACGCATTTTTCCCATGTTAATTTCCATAGGGCGGTTGGCCTCACTTTTAGCGCGAACGGCTGAATGGATTTGCACGAAACTTGGCAAAATTGTAGGGACTGGTAGCCCGATGTGCCTTTTGTAGGTCTCAATATATGTGCTCCAGTGGATTTTGAGAAATTAACGTTTAAAAAAAGATATATATCTGTAACAGCGGACTGGGCAGCGGCCCAGGACGCGTACTTTTCGCGCAACGGAGCTTTGTGAAGCGAAGCTGATTGGTTCTCCGGCGTCTGTCAACATTCCAAACAGTCCGTAGCGGCCGCCATCTTGTCTCTCGGTAGGATCGAGAGACAAGAGGAGGCGAAAGCGAAGGGGCAAATGACCATAAGGGGGAATAGTAGATCCTCGCTGACCCCCTAGGTTTGATGTGGAGGTTTTAAAAGGGCCCCGCGGGGCAAAAAAAAAAAATAATAATAATAATCGAACGGCTGAATGGATTTGCACGAAACTTGGTAAAATATTAGGGACTGGTAGCCCGATGTGCCTTTGCTAGGTCTCAATATATGTGCTCCAGTGGATTTTGAGAAATTAACGTTCAAAAAAAGATATATATCTGTAACACCGCACCGCTTCGCGTACTTTTCGCGTTACGGAGCTTTGCGAAGCGAAGCTGATTGGCTCTCCGGTGTCTGTAAACATTCCAAACAGTCCGTAGCGGCCGCCATCTTGTCTCTCGGTAGGATCGAACAGCTGAATGGATTTGCACGAAACTTGGTAAAATTGTAGGGACTGGTAGCCCGATGTGCCTTTGCTAGGTCTCAATGTATGTGCTTCAGTGCATTTTGAGAAATTAACGTTCAAAAACAAGATATATATCTGTAACAGCGCTCCGCTTCGCGGAGATAAAATTATATGTGTATTACCTAGCTGTTGCTAACACCAGTTAGCGACGGCTAGTAGAAGATAGCGACCATCTTGGGCCCCACTTTGCATGTGAGTGATATTTATCACTAATGACATGGAAAGTGGGCATGCCAAGATGTTAGCGACTGGAAACAGTCGCTAACATCGCTATCTCCTATTATCAACTTTTGGAAATATTCGAGATAAGCGCGAATATCTCCAAAAGCTACCACCTGCCCTGAGCAGTTCTTAGCCATGTTATCCAATGGGAGGTGGATAAAATGGCTAAGAGCATTAGCTCGGTAATGCATGAATATCGCTGAGTTTTCAGCGATATTAATGCATTGCGGTCGTTTTTTATCGTATTTCCGATAAACCTTGATAATAGCAAGGTTTATCTGCGATAATTTCTGACGGTAAAAAAATCGTTGCTAAGCATCGTTAGGGATAAATATCGCTTAACTTTGGTAATATGCCCCAACGTCTGTTAACGTTCGATTCGAAGGAAATCAGGAAGTGTTGAAAAACATTGTCTGCGCCATCTTGTCTTTTTTCAAATGCCACACTTTTGTCGTGCACGGCAGCCATTTTAGATGCCTTGACCAGACCCACTCTGTGCACGCTGTCGATCCTTAGCATGGCTCCCCACCCTCGCAAGCATCTCCCCCAGGCAGTGGTCACCCCCGCTCTCTGTCTTATGCATGGGTAATAAACCTCCCCCCATCTGCGCTGCTCTTCCCTGAGAATCACACCCTGTGCCCGCCCGACACCTCCCTTTCGCCCTATTCACTACCGCACCCTCTGACACTCCTTTTCCTCTGTGTCCGATTGTCCAGGCTGGTCCTAGGGTATCAGCTAGCCCTGCAGATGTAGTTTATGGCCACAGCTGTAAAGAATCACCCCTCTTCAAAGGAGTTATAGTAGATCAAGGCCCACACTCGATGAGATCCGGCACAGCAGAAGCGTTGCTATTATCTGAAAACCATCCTGTATTGTGATTGGGGAGGGGACCGAGCCTGAAGCGGAAGATTCCAGGGATGACTCTTTGTACATCAAAGTTTTTACAATTATGTGTCACATTAAATATATATAGCACTCCGACAAAGTAGTAAGATTATAAAACTTTAATAATTTATAAATATATACAAGAAAACAAAAATAGTAATAACATATAAACATTTTTAGGGAAAAACAACGAAGTAGCGGTCGGCTGTGCGAATAGTCCCAACGCAGCACAACGTCCAGATTTCCGGCGTGGGGCGTCGCGGGGGGTGGGTCATCAGTAGCAAACTGTTGTGCGAATAGTTCCAAGGCAGCAGAACGCGCCGAAATCTAGATGACACGAAAGTGATGTCTAGTAAGTTGCCACCCAGCAAATAACGGCATGGGGCGTCGCGGGGGGTGGGTCATCAGTAGCAAACTGTTGCGCGAATAGTTCCAAGGCAGCAGAACGATGGCACCAAGGTGATGTCCAGTAAGTTGCCGCACTGGTTTTGGTATCCTACAATGCTGCTCCGAATAACGGCGTGGGGCGCCCCGGGGGAGGCGGCGTGAACGGGCCTCTCCAGGTGGAGTCTCGTCTGCTGTAGTGGGGCGCCCCTTTACCGTTTCAGTTGCCATTCCGTCCGTTTTTGGTCCACTGTGTCAAATGCCGCAATTCAGCTGAGTTGCGCCCACTCTTGCGGTGCAGGGATAGGCGGCTGTCACAGGAGTCTCAAAATGGCGGCAGGCTCTTTCCTTTTTGGGCCTGGTCCACTGAAATGGCCCAGGGACACCTTGGAAATCGGACGCTTGTCTGCTAGGTCTTGGACCCCATTCTCGAAAGCGTCCCCTCCGCCTTGAGAATTCATCAAAAGTTTTGGGGGCTCCGACTCCTGCAGGCTTCTGGTGGGGAGCGGCTGCCATGATTGCTCGCGGAATGACCACGACTGAGCTACGAGATGGTGGTGCTCTCATGCTGACGCCAGCTTCAGTCTGAAACATCCAGAAACAAGGTGCGGCTTTCATCGTTTGGGAAAAAAAAAAAGTTTTCATCCAATGAAAAGTGTTGTTTTTAGGTCACATGATCAAGCCTTCCATCATTAGGAAACCAAAACCTGACCTGTTATGCGGCATAGGGTGTAAAATGCGGAGAAAATACGTTGGTACGTGAGGCGGCGTCAGTAGCGGACCGATGTGCGAATAGGCCGAAGGCAATACAACGCGCCAAGATCCTGATGGCACCGAGGTGGTGTCCAGCAAGTTGCAGCACTGGTGTGGCCATCCTACAATGCTGAAAGTCGGCGTGGGGCGCCCCGTTGGCCTGTGAGTTTGCGTCAGTAGCGGACCGATGTGCGAATAGGCCGAAGGCAGCACAACGCGCTAAGATCCGGATGGCACCGAGGTGGTGTCTAGTAAGTTGCCGCACTGGTGTGGCCATCCAACAATGCTGTAAGTCGGCGTGGGGCGCCCCGTTGGCCTGTGAGTTTGCGTCAGTAGCGGACCGATGTGCGAATAGGCCGAAGGCAGCACAACGCGCCAAGATCCGGATGGCACCGAGGTGGTGTCTAGTAAGTTGCCGCACTGGTGTGGCCATCCTACAATGCTGAAAGTCGGCGTGGGGCGCCCCGTTGGCCTGTGAGATGGCGTCAGTAGCGGACCGATGTGTGAATGGGGCCGAAGGCAGCGCAACAATATTTTCGGAATAGAAGACACCACTAGGCGCTGAGATGCCAAGATCCGGATGGCACCGAGGTGGTGTGTAGCAAGTTGCCGCACTGGTGTGGCCATCCTACAATGCTGAAAGTCGGCGTGGGGCGCCCCGTTGGCCTGTGAGTTTGCGTCAGTAGCGGACCGATGTGCGAATAGGCCGAAGGCAGCACAACGCGCCAAGATCCGGATGGCACCGAGGTGGTGTCTAGTAAGTTGTCGCACTTCTGTGGCCATCCTACAATGTTGAAAGTCGGCGTGGGGCGCCCCGTTGGCCTGTGAGATGGCGTCAGTAGCGGACCGATGTGCGAATGGGGCCAAAGGCAGCGCAACAATATTTTCTGATTTGAAGACACCACAAGGCGCTGAGATGCCAAGATCCGGATGGCACCGAGGTGGTGTCTAGCAAGTTGTGGCACTGGTGTGGCCATCGTACAATGGTAAAAGTCGGCGTGGGGCGCCCTGTTGGCCTGTGAGATGGTGTCAGTAGCGGACTGATGTGTGAATGGGGCCGAAGGCAGCGCAACAATATTTTCTACTATATTTTCGGAGTAGAAGACACCACAAGGCGCTGAGATGCCAAGATCCGGATGGCACCGAGGTGATGTCTAAGTTGCGGACCGATGTGCGAATGGGGCCAAAGGTAGCGTAACAAGATTTTCTGTATGGAAGATACCACTAGGCGTTGAGATGCCAAGATTCGGATGGCGCCGAGGTGATGTCTAGCAAGTTGTGCCACTGGTGTGGCCATCGTACAATGGTAAAAGTCGGCGTGGGGCGCCCTATTGGCCTGTGAGATGGTGTCAGTAGCGGACTGATGTGCGAATGGGGCCAAAGGCAGCGCAACAATATTTTCTGACTGACACCACAAGGCGCTGAGATGCCAAGATCCGGATGGCACCGAGGTGATGTCTAAGTTGCGGACTGATGTGCGAATGGGGCCGAAGGCAGCGTAACAATATTTTCTGTATGGAAGATACCACTAGGCGTTGAGATGCCAAGATTCGGATGGCACCGAGGTGATGTCTAGCAAGTTGGTGTGGTCATCCTACAATGCTGAAACTCGGCGTGGGTCACCCCATTAGCCTGTGAGATGGCGTCAGTAGCGGACCGATGTGCGAATAGGCCGAAGGCAGCACAACGCGCCAAGATCCGGATGTCACCGTGGTGGTTTCATAGTTGAGAGGCACTTCATCTGCAGTGGGGCGCCGAGATCCGGATGGCACCGAGGTGATGTCTAGCAAGTTGCTGTACTGGTGTGGTCATCCTACAATGCTGAAATGTAGTGGGGCGCCCATTTACCGTTTCAGTTGCCATTCAGCTGAGTTTCGGCTGCTCTTGATGCTACAGCGACAGGCGGCTGCAAGAGGACTCTCAAAATGGCGGCCTGTTCTTTGGATTTGGGCCTGGTCCACTAAAATGGCCCTGGGACACCTTAGAACTCAGACGCTCGATTTTTTTTCCTTTCCTGTACATGCAAAAAAAGGTAAATGCCCGGTACGTTACACGCTTCATCTGCCACGATGAACTCTCCAGAGGAACCGAAAAAAAATATAGTTGTGGTAACTATACCATGCATCGTCATATGGAGAGGTGGCACCAATTAATTATAGTGCTGCATAAAAGAGAGATTTGGAGGAGAACCCCTGACCTGCTAGTACATTCATCAAAGAAGTGGCACTGAGAGCTTCAGAGGCAAGGGAAACGGTCCCAAATATTTGGAAGGACTTTGGAAAGATTAAAATGACATGTTTAGATTGTGGTAAATTAATTTCATGTGGACAGATGAGTGTTACTCTAATAAATACAGCATATGAACATCATCATAGTCGATGGTTGGTAGAGACATTTTGAGTATATTCTGGACCTGCCCGTCCTCGCCCAAAATGGCGCCGGAATAAATGGGACTCGTAACTCCTTGTTGTGTACTGGTTGCAGAACCTTGAAATCACGAGATACGTATGCAGTTTTGAAGCACATGGCGGGCGGGGACGAGAATTGATTGAATATTTCGACATCCCTATTGATATTAAGTTCTGATGTGTTATTGATTACTGTGCTGTTGAAAATTCAAATTAACGTCACCCATGGTACTTGCCCGCAAATGTATATCTAGATAATTTTATTGTAACTGGCCCTGTCGTATTTTAATTATAAAATGTACGTCCACCGATTCCGTAACTGTTAGACACCTTAGTTCTTGCAACCTAATGGCCCGCCCGTTACGTTCCTCTACAGTGTAAATGTCTATTCATCATATACGATTACAGTTTGCTCCGTGGCAGGCCCACGTGGTTATAGGCTCGTATTTGTATAATGAAATTTTCACAATAAAGGTTTTTAAAAGAAAACATGGTAGTAGTATATACATTGGTAAAGTTTTTAATAATAGTCACTGTTTTAGAATCATTAAAAGGCAAGTGAAATAAAGCAGACCAATTACATGAAGGGTAAAAGGTATAATACGAAGGAACGCAGTAAAGATAAATGGTCAAGGGCTGTTGTGTTTTCTATTCCTGCAACATAAAGTGATCGATAAGAATCTCATATTCAGGCGTATCGGCGACTAAGACAGCAGGTCGACCCTCTTTTGCTCAACGGCTCCGTCATGGGACGAAGAAACGCTCTTTTTCTCGAAAAAAGAATATATTTTACTTGCAGGACAGTTGTAAAATTTCCGGGAAAGTACATTAGCCTGGAACATTATAACATATATTTAAGAAAAAATAATGTTCGGAAGTAATTAAAAGCGTAATTTTTAGGTGATATGACCAAGGCTTTCATCATTAGAATAAGAAAAGTCAAATGAACCAATGAAAAGTTTTATTAACAAGTCACATGACTTGTTATGCTTACGTTACGCGCTGCGCGCCCCGGATGACTTCCGGATGCGCTAACGCGGCGCGTCATATGACGCATTACGCGACAACGCAGGTCCAGAATATAGTCAAAATGTCTCCACCAACCAGCGGTCGAAACACAACCCCTTTCAGCAGGCTAAATAGTTCTGTTAAATGACAACAGAAGGGACAGGCAACAAGAACCATCAGTCAAAGAGGGGAGGGCTAGTTCTTCTCTACCGGGTTACATTGGGGCGCTACCGGAACTGATCGAATTGGTAGTCTACAGTGTTTCTGGATGTTTCAGACTGAAGCTGGGGTTAGCATGAGAGCACCACCATTTCGTAGCTCCGTTGTGGCCATTCCGCAACCAATCATGGCAGCCGCTCTTTATCGTTATTTTGGGCGGGGTGGGTGGCGGAGCCGAGCTGTTTTGCAGCCATCATTGTGTGGAGTTCAGTTCATCTCACTAGTTTTGTATTTGTCATGAGGGGTTGTTCCTAATGTTTCTATTTTAGCGAGGTCAAAAAGAGATCCCATTAGTGGCCTACTGATTTTACTCGATTCCTTTTCTTTTTTTTTACACGATTTTTCGTTATCTGCAAAGACTAAACAGAGTATTGCGACTCTGTGTTTGTTTGTAAATAGAGAATGAACCAAAGAGAACTAATTCTAAAACAGTAAATACTTGGATAACAATCAATCAAATGGAGAGAGAAGCAGGCACGACGGATTACAACGGGGGCAAAGGCCTGCGTTAACTACCTTTCACTATCTGCAAAGAGACAGTACTCCTAATAGAAATGAGGGGGGGGGGCACCATTCAAAGCAGATCAGTGTGCATAAACACGAAAATGTTTTCACTTACCACGTACTTGACATTCGACAGCTTATGATATTTGCTATTAAAAAACCATTGAAATTCACTGAAAAAACCATAGGTTATAGACCATATATAGTTAGGAATTAGCATTTACAAAACCTTGAAAATTCACTGAAAAAACCATAGGTTATAGACCATATATAGTTAGGAATTAGCATTTAAAAAACCTTATTTTACTCACACAAAACCATTGAAATTCCATATATAGTTAGTTGCACTAACTATATATTGCGCACCCGCAATCCACTGCTGATGATGTCACATATTACATCATTCATGACATGGTCAGTGACATCACTGATGACATCACTGATGACATCTCAAATGACATCACTGATGACATCACTGATGACATCTCATTTGACATCAATGACCACATCACTGATGATATCATTCATGTGACAATACAATGCATCTCCTCACATTTTAATATAACCTCTGTTTCACCCAGTGTTAAAAACAGAGTATAATTTTTGAAACCATTGACACACCAATACTAGTTACTACATACGTACTCACTGATTCCTACGTCTACACACACATTCACTCATTCACCCATACAATCATTCATACATACAATCACTCATGTTTACAACACTATCATATGCACTCATACACCTATACAGACACTCACACTCTGCCACTCATCCATGGAGTTACTCACACACCTAGTCAGTCCTGTAAAGAATCAATCACACTTCCATTTTCTACTCTATACAGTTAAACATAGAGCACCTTACGTTTTCAACCATATACTAACACATACTTACTCTCTTATACAATCATTGATACAAGTACACATTGATCTGTACAGAGTCACACACCTCCCAGCCAGCCACACACACACTCAGTCTCCCATGCAAATACTTGGGCAATCAATCAATAACCCATATAGTTACTCATATAGCTACTGATCAACACATGCAGCAGTTTACAGAACAACAGACATAATGATGCACAAATTAAGACAGTTTAGTCACTAACCCATGCACTCAGTGAGACACATTTAATCACTCACTCATACATTCAGTCATGCACCTACTAAATCCTTCGTCCAGACACTTATACATCCACTCATTCTTCAATATGTAAGACATATTTTAACTTTACAGAAACATAGTCACTGGATGTTGTCATCAGTGATGTCATCAGTGATGTCATTTGAGATGTCATCAGTGATGTCATCAGTGATGTCACTGACCATGTCATGAATGATGTAATATGTGACATCATCAGCAGTGGATTGCGGGTGCGCAATATATAGTTAGTGCAACTAACTATATATGGAATTTCAATGGTTTTGTGTGAGTAAAATAAGGTTTTTTAAATGCTAATTCCTAACTATATATGGTCTATAACCTATGGTTTTTTCAGTGAATATATATATATATATATATATATATATATATATATATATATATATAGATTCAAAAAGAAAACACGTCCTATTTGGTAACGTGATGCAGGCCACAACAACAGTGCTTCGTGAAATCCTTTATTAGAAGTAGGCCTGAACGAAGCACTACGCTACGCTCGCGTAGTTTGCGAAGTTTGCTCAACTTCGCACTATGCGAGCTGCACCTAGCACAGTGCGAACACGCGTAGCATAGCATAGTGCAGCAGTCATTTTTTGCTTGCTCGCTGTCCTCAACGTTAAGTTGGCGACTGAGAGCAAGCAAAATTACATCCTGGCGAGACTTTTTCCTAGTTCGCGATCAGCAACATCAAGTTGCCAATCGCGAGCGTGGAAAATAAACCTCCTTGCGAGATTCTTAACGCGGGGAGGTCTGTTTTCTCATTGACAGTGGTTGCGGGTGCTCGTGACCGCTCTCGTTGAGAAAGCTGCCGCTTGAGGAAAAATCTCCTCGAGCAGCAGAAAACTACAGCTTGCACTGTGCAAGATGCCGTTTTCAATGATTGCACAGTGCCGGATGCTTGTCCGCACTGTGCAGTCATACGGTTTTTCTTTTGATGAGCAACATTTAAAAATCTCCTTATTTTCATTTCTGATCTGAAATATCTATACCTCCTTTAATACATAAATTTCCTTCCTTCTCACTTGTTTCAGGCTTTAAAATCAATTCCGATAAAACAGAAATTCTCCCTCTTACAAAAATGTGTCTTCCACATTCCTTCTCTTTCACCGGTTTTGCATGGAATAGTTCCAAAATCAAATATTTAGGTATGTGGTTCTCAACTCCATTGCCTCTTCTGTTAAATTGAATATGATTGAGGTCCTATCTCAAGTTGACAAACTACTCTCCTCTTGGAATCCTCTCTTTCTTTCATGGTGGGGCCAGGTAGAAGGTTTAACTCATTTCAACTCTTGCAAGTCTTTGTCAAATGCCCATATTCACTAGGCAGGTTCATTGGTTCTTTTAAATATTTAAAGCTAGAAACATTGAGAACAGACTGATAGCCCACATGTTGGATTTAAAGCAGCAGTGAGTAACATCTCTCGAGTTCTAGATGAATTAATTTCGGCCATGATGGAAAGTATTCTTTTAAATTTTGTTTACAAGTTCATCATTTATAAATATAGCATTTTCATGATTCAATTTACCATCATTACATGCCTTAAATGTCTTTGCTTAGTAGTCATCTCGACCACAACTACCATAATACTCCATTCCTGCTGCTTGTGCACCTTAGGTCATTTGTAATTTGTTCTTAATACAACTTTAAGCTTGTATATATATATATATACAAGCTTAAAGTTGAATATATATATATATATATATATATATACGCTTAATACTTAGCTAATACTTACATTTAAAATTCATATGCCTTTAACGCCCATACCTTTACAAATAAATTTGTTGTACAGGCATGTGTGGTGAGTTCATATGCCATATAAAAAAGTATGGTAAAGGTTATGCGTGGTAACGGTACCTGCGTTGTAACGGCCGAGTTGTAATGGTTATGAGTGGTAACGGCTGTTTCCCCTCACAGGCCCTAGTGTGGTGAGTCCATGAAGCAAACTCAGTCATGCCAGATGGTTATCCACATCTGACGGCTGCACTGCTGCACCTGTGGGGGAGTGGCATTGAAGTGTTTCCCTTTTTCTCAGCCCCCGCTTGATGGTTCTAGGGGCATATTTATTAAAAAATCATGCAGCACAGCAAGGCATCTAGAATCCAACATAGTCTAGAACATTCCTGTCTTTTCCCTTCGCTAGTGCACAAACTGCTGTCTAGCGCCAACACAGGAACCCTTGCACCCTGGTGCAAGGGTGCCTGCTTTGTAATCAGGATTGTTTTTGTGCACAATGGGATACCTTCCTGCACAAAACAAAATCCTGAGAGGCATTTTCCTCTTTCTATGTGTGCTGCAGAATGCAGCACACAAACAGGAAGTAAAGAGATGAAATAAAGATATTTCTCCTTGTTACGCCTCACCTGGGGAGGCACAGCATTTTGATGTATTCCTAGGTCTTCCAGTAATGGCAAATTTCATGGGCGGATGCTTGGGAACACCCTTGTTTCACACATGGAGTGCCTCTCTGGGGCAGAGTAACACAATTCATTGATTTGCAATGTGTTGTATTACTCTAGATTTATCAAGCCACGCAAGGTCTTGTGTGGTGCAAGGGTGACGCAACTCTTTAAGAAATATGCCCCTCAATCGTGTTTATTGCTGCAAGAGCTTTGGAAAGCAGCACAACTCTTGCCTGTGGAAAGCAATATGGGAATGGACCTTTTGGGTCTCTATGGTTATTCCACATTCCAGGGAGAAAAATCATAACCGCCACTGTTTGGTGCAGGAATAAAAGCAGAAATCAGAGGTTCCTGCCTTGCAGAATCTAAGCAGTAAAAAACGGATCACTGAAATAATATCGAGGGACAGAATATCGACCATCAAAAATATCGTTGACAAAATATCGAGAGACAAAATATCGAGTTTCTATCTACAAACAGGTAAGTACAAAAATATCGAGTTAAAAATATCGTTTACAAAAATATAGTTGTAAAAAATATCGTATTTACTAAAAACAGTGTTAAATTAAATTAATATTAATAATTAATTACTAAAATATACTTAAAATTACTTAAATTAACTTATAATAATTAAATATTTAATGAAAGTTAAATAAATATTTTTTTATTTCATATTTATTAAAACATATATATATAGTAACAAAATATAATAAAATAATACCCAAAAACTGAAAACTGACCCTGAACCCTAAAAATACTCCTTTACCCAAAAACTGAAAACTGACCCTGAACCCTAAAAATACCCCTTTACCCAAAAACTGAAAACTGACCCTGAACCCTAAAAATACCCCTTTACCCAAAAACTGAAAACTGACCCTGAACCCTAAAAATACCCCTTTACCCAAAAACTGAAAACTGACCCTGAACCCTAAAAATACCCCTTTACCCAAAAACCCAAAACTGACCCTGAACCCTAAAAATAAAAACGATTTTTTTTACTATCTATATTATATACTTACATATTTTCACTTTCTATATTATTTACAGTCGATATTACTTCACTTACCTTAAAAACAATATTTTGGCTGTCTATATTCTGTCCTGTCGATATTTTGTCCAAACGATATTTTAAACTCGATATTCTGTCCAAACGATATTTTGGAGTCGATATTATGTCTGTGCACCGTAAAAAACACGAGGAATGAGGGCCTTGGCACAGGCTATGACGACAAACATTGTCAATACATGTGCAGAGATAAATAATCTATTTCAATGCATACTGACAAGTAAACATTCTGCAAGCCTCTGTGCACCGCACATCCATCTTTATTAAGTCATGAATATCTTTCCTTCCAGTTTCAAGACACAAATCGTAGCACATCTCCCCGAGAAACGCCCACTTTTTGACTGCAGGAAGCGAGGGATGAAATATACATTACGCAGCTGACCCACAGTCAGGTAGGAAGATGGTTTAAAATGGCTATTCGGGCCACTCTGATTGCAGACCTGTGGCGCGTGCTCCTCTGCTAAGGACCAGGATCAAGCTGTTCCCAAGAGGGATTCTTTTCTGTTTGACCCGAATGTCCTATATTTTAAGGCCAGCGAAATGAAAGTGCATCCTGCATCTAGCTTCAGCTGCCCTGAAAGACCAATTGAGAAATCCAACCGAATAAACAAACATACAAGCCACATTCTTTCCTTGCTGGGTGCTTGGAAGTTGCCTGAATCAGAGTGTATGTCGTTCTGTAGGAACATCAGGGCCACAGTAGTTTGTGTTCAAGATCTTAGGCACCGATGAACTTTCAATCTGTCTCTGTGGTCCAGTCCTTTTTAGAACTCTTTTTGCACTGCAGTGTTTTTTATTATGTGTGAGACACCGATTCACATTTTTCAGTGAGTAGGTGTGACTTACTCCTCGCCGGCTCCTGAGCAAGTCACATCTTGCTATGGGAGGCATCCCTGCTAAAAACGCTTTGTAGCTAATGACACATCACATTTATTTCCTGATGCTGCTTGAACGTCACTTGCGGCCATTTCTGTTTTTATGTTTTGTAGTGGCAGCCTGTCGCAATTATTTTGGCAGCATTCGAAAGGTAGGTCCTGATGCTGTGTTTTGGTGCTGCATGAAGAACAAGGTGGTGGAAGAAATGCTTGAATTAATCTCAGCCACTGGTGATCCCTCAGCCCGTTTTTGGTCTTTGGGGCCAATTACGATTTGTCCGCCCGCCATCGCAGCTGCAAAAGGGACCGCCCGCCACACTATACGGATTAGGATGCACCGGCCACACTGGTGGGCGCATCCTGTATTTTAACATTGCGGGGGGAGGGCGGCAGCACCCGCCACAATGAAAAAATACATGTTTTGCACTTTTATGTACAACGTGAAAGGCACCATGTGGCCACCTTGTACATGCAAATGCAGGTGGGTACCATAGGTACCCCCCACGTGCAGCACCCCACAGCCCCCATCCTCCCCGGGGGTCTGCAACGGGCCCTGAAGGCATTCTCCGTCTGTCTTTTTGCGGCGGGATCTCCGCCAAAAAAGACAGGCATCGTAATGCCTAGCGGTGCCTGCACAGCACCGCTGCCATTGCCCCATTGTACCAACGGCGCACGGTCTATCCATCTGCCGCAGTACCATTCCCATTCCCACCGCCATCCTAATTTGGCGGTGGAAATATTCTAGCTGATGGCGGGCGGATCGCCACCACCGGACCGGCGGTGACGGCCCACCCGCCATTGTAATCGGCCCCTTCGTTTTTTGCCCACTGTGCTCCTCTAGACAGAGACCTCCCATATATAAATCAGTCTTAGTCCTGCTAAAATACAGATAGTCCAGTCTGACCTGTCAGGTCACATTCTATTCCAGCACAAGCAACACCAGCCATGATTTGGCCTCATGTGCCTCATCACTGAGTCTTGACTTCTGTGGCACAGTGAGCGGGGACACAAGTCTGTGTTTACCTGTCACACTTAGGGCACTCTGCTTCAAAAAACAAGTCTTCTAGTGCTGTGCACCCTTCCTCTTTTCTTGATTAAACATATTTTAATCAACTGGAAAGACATTCTAATCAATTAAAAGTACTTCCATAACTCTTAATAAACAAGCTTTGCATATATTTCTTTCAGTTACAGTCAGCATACATCAACACTCAACAATATTTTAGTTGCCTTTATGAACTAAACCAAGACACTCCATGTGTGTCTAGATTCAGCCCAAACAGCAACAAAGTGGCTAAAATTATCAGAAAAAATTGGTCTATACTCCGCCCTTTCGAACCATTCAAAGAGGAAACCCTGTTCTCCTACCAACTTGGAGACAACTTCGCATCCCATCTGGTCCATGCCATCACCTGGCCACAGAAAACAAAGGACAAACACACCATCACTGCAGCTTGGGGGCTCCCACCAGTGGTAGGGCACTTTAAATGCCAAAACTGATCCGTCTGCGAGCAGACGACAAATACAAAGACATTCCTCTACAAATACAGAACATACACTTTGAAGAGCCATACCAATTGCAGGTCGACCAACGTAATTTACGCCATCAAATGCCCATGCTCCCTACTCTACATCGGCCAGACGACCCAAACCATCAAGAACAGGATCATCCAACACAAAAGCCGGGTTAACTGTAAAATTCTGACGGCACCACTAGTCTCACACTTCCTGGAGAAAAATCACCTTGACACGGATATCACCTGGCAGGTGATTGAACAAGTCACACTTCCCCCGAGAGGAGGTGACATCAGATCTCTCCTGAATAGATGCGAATGCAAGTGGATGACACTTTGCGACTCTGTTAACCATGGACTCAACACTATTGATGAGTGGAACAGTACTATCTCAATCTAACTCCTACCCCGCTCTTATGGCTCCTAGCCATCCTTAGTACTGCCACCCTCTGCCCTCTTCGATCCATCTTGAGTTTACGACTGTTACTTGTACCAAGCACCACCTTGTCAGAACACTAACCTCACAAGGGCTAGTGCCCCTTCCCCTCTCTGTTTATTATTACCTGTCTGCATACTTCCCTGTGACTATGATAATTCTGGGGCGCTGTCACTGTACCTTTAAATTAAACTGTTCTTTACATGTATTTGACAAATACTATTTGCCTTTTGTTCGCTTTATGTTACAGATACTTTATTGATGTTGACATGTTTCCAGTGATTACTTGCCTGCTCTTTGAGTCCCATGACTGCCACAACATTGTTTATACCATTGTACTGTGTTTTCTACTTGCCTGAGCTTATCTCACATTACCGATATGTTCAACCTGTTGAAATGTTGCTTACATTGAACTAATGACCGAAAACACTCGCACATTATTTGACGGTCCCTCCCCTCTATCTCCTATTTCCCGCCCAACCTGTCCCACCCACCTCCCTCCAGCGGCTCCCATCCCGCAGGGTCACGCCCCCCAATAACACGCCCCTCTCCAATCCGGATGTAATGCTCGGCTGCCCCACGCGTCTCCTTGGTAACTCCAGCCTGGTTCGAGCTTTCAGCCAACTCCATGCCTGTCAGAGGTTGGTTTCCTTGACTCTCCTCATCCACCGACCTTACCTAGCGACCCCACGGCCCCTCTTAACCCCTTTTTGTGCCCCCTGTTTCTACAGATTCAGTCTCCCCCGACCGATCACTTTTGGATCGGACCACCGTACCCCGCGCACATAGGGCCCGATTCACAGAACTAACTTAAGAAAAAATCCTAAACTTACTACTTTTGTTATTCACAGAAGTTAGGATTTTGTCTTAAGTTTGTCTTAAAACAGACTTAAGACAGACTTAAGACAAAATCCTAACTTAAGTCTGTCTTAAGTCTGTCTTAAGACAAACTTAAGACAAAATCCTAACTTCTGTGAATACCAAAAGTAGTAAGTTTAGGATTTTGTCTTAAGTTAGTTCTGTGAATCGGGCCCATTGTCTTTTCCCTTGAGAATGCGCGCCTCGCAACGCACTCATCGGTAAGTGGCTACCTCTTCCCCACCCCCTCCTACTCTCCTCCGTCCCTTTGGCTCTCTGACCGCCCGCTTCTCCCTTCCACAGCGTTACCCGCGCCTGTTGTCGCCAGGGCCATATTTCAAGCTTACCTCTTACTGATATAGGTAAGCTCCACTTTCCTTTCGCGCTTGCGATCCAGCTCTCCCCAACCTGTCTAACCTCTCTTCCCCCCTCCCTTTTCCAGCCTCCGCGTTTACTCTGGATACGTGCCTGCCCACAGCGATCCCGACACCGGGTTTATGATTCCAGGTAGCTTTCTTTTTGTCCTACTCCTATCCCTTGACTGCTCCGTCCCGCGCATCGCCCCCCGCCCCCCTCACTGTCACCCACCACGGTCTTTCCATGCACTTAGCCCCGTTATTTCTCGTCCCTCTGGATGCACCTTCACCTGGCCAGACGGTTGCCTATCCCACGGCGTCCTCCTGCAATTGATAGACACTCACACTTATTCTCCTTCCACTCGCAATATGCTTGCCCACTCCCCACCCCCGTCACGCCAGACTTGGGCTCGGCCTTGACAGTATTCCAACTCTCCAGCGTCCTCTTCCAGTGTCTTCACTGAGATCGAGCACTTAGGCACACGCTCTCCCTCCTTGCAATTTTTGCATCACTCTCCGGTGTCCTAGCCTCCAAGGCCAGCAGCTAGACACGCTCTCGTTCCTCCACCCTGGCACATGCATTCCGCTTGATCCTACGCCCCGGCCCCCCCCTGGGAGCCCCCCTCACTCTCCACACCCCCTTTATGTCACCGCTTCTCGAGGTCACTGTTTAGGTGTTACTCTAAGATACATGCCTACATTACTCTGCCTCACCTTACCCCTTATCCTTTACCCCATGTACAGCACTACCCTTGAACCCTACACAGTCCTAATGATGATCCCGATTCATGTGGATCGAAACGTCGTGGACACACCAGCGCAGCCATAGGCGCTTACACAGATTTGGTTCACGAACAGTTAAATTGTATTCTAATCGAATTGTACTCCTGAAGTAATCCGGAACCGTACTGTGCCAATTGTTCACTGTATATAATTCTACACCTACTACTTCTGCGCCGCTCATGCTGTTCACATTGTCACCTGTGTTGCTACTTCTGGTTTTCACTCACAAACCATGAGCACCACGTGCAAATTGGGTTGCAATAATTGCTTTTATTTATGTAAATACAGTGCTGCTACAACTGTAAATTACTTTCTCTTTTTTCCTCAAATGGTTTATAAAAATGATGCCATGAGCACATGCTACAATTGAATAGAGTCTCCTTGTTTCCCTCTGGATAATAGTGTATGCATATCCGTACTAATTGCCTACGAATAATACCAGTTGGGATACTCCTTGTTCCTATCATAATTTACCCCAATCCCAACACGGTTGACGGGTTTATATTCCTGTTCTTCGATACAATTTTATGAACTCTCAGCAACACAAAAAATATGTTTTCAGTTACGTTCTCCTCAAGCATCTTATACAGTGACATTATTAAAACAGGGCACAAGTACAATTTTGCAGAATAGGGTGTCAATGTGTTTTGGCCCCTGGCTAGCTTTTCGGAGGGCCTTCAAGAAGATCAAGGGATCAAGGGATAAAGATGTGTTTAATTTCGACATTGCATGCCTTATCAGGTCTTTGCTATCTTCTTTGAGCTATGCTATGTAGGCATGTCATTTAAGACAAGGATGAGGAAGACAATGGATGAACATATATGCTTGTCTGGAATTGTAGGATAGGCTGTAAATATGTAAAATTTGACAACATCCCATAAATGTTATGCCTCATAAGAGGAGTCCTGAAATCACAGATTTTTTGAATATTTAGTGCTGAGGTCATTCTGGGACTTGGGGATTTGTGCTTTTTAGAAATCTGTCTAGGTGGTTCCAGTGAGCTCTGGCTGCACATGACCCCCTATGCTGTGATTGTGCAAGCAGTGTATTGAAAGACCAGGTGGTCCAGGAGAGCTGTCATTGCAGATGCAATGTGCCGAAATATCAGATGGTCTGAGGTAGCTGTGTGTGCAACACCAGAGTACCAAACAACCATGTGCTTCTAGAAGCCGCAATCCTGCAAGCAGTATGCCAAAGATCATGTGGTCCTATAGAGTTGTACTTGCACAAGCAGTGTATAAAGAAATCAGGTGTTCCCATGGAGCTGGCCCCAGCAAACAATGATTATAGAAGCAGTGTTCAAAAGACAAACAAGAAACTAATTCCTACATGTCTTCTCTTTTCCTGCCAGCAGCTTTCCCTTCTATCTGTGAATCCATGTATTACTACCACATACAAAACAAAATTCATCAGTAAAGGTGGGCACCACACCTACCAATAATGTTGAAATATATAACAATTATAATTAATGGACACACATAAACCTATCTGGATCAACCACTTATGGGAAGAGTTCAAACTTATAACCCGCATGTTATAAACAGGTCCCAAAACAAGACAAATATTAATATATTACTAAGACTCAGTGACTAATAATGAGGGAAATGGAAATAATTTACTATAGAGTGGCATACATTGGGAAATCAAGGAATGGCAAAAGAAGGGGAGTGGAAACACAAAGAGTGAACTCTGGAAGTCAACTTCTGTTTGTAAAATACTCTGCCTCCAAAGAAACTAGCACGAAGGGTGATGTGATAGTATATGCATTCTGTTTTATTTAATTGGTCACAACTATCTTACGAGGATAAGGCACTTGCTGTGGCGATCTTCATGTACCCAGCAAATCTTAGGGTATAACAGCAGTAGGATAGCTTTTGTAGTTAATGCACTTGCTGGAGAGATCTGCATGCAGTCTAGTCAGAGGGTTGACTCTTCATAAAATAAAAAACAAATTATGCAGGTGTTAGTGTACTTGCTGCAAGCACAGAATGTAACCTGCAGTTCATATATTTGTATTTTATGTAGATAATTCAGTGGGTAACTTCTTTGGTTGCTGGGATCCCTGGGTTACCTGCAGACCACAAGTTACAATACTTATAATATAGCTTAGAAAGTTATGATCCAGAATCAAGGCACTGTACGCATACTGCCAGGCATACATTTAGAACCTTTCTGTTTTTGTTCTTAATATTTGGTATTCTAAGGTTGCTAGGATGGTTTCTTTGGGTGGTAATAAGCACTCATTACTAGCACCATTGACTAGTTTAATTACTCCAAGTGACAGACTCATCTGACATTTCACACTACATAGATGTTTCTTGCATATAGAGCGTTGCAAAGTCAAAATCCTGCCTCTAAACCATAGTTTATCTCCTAACCACTTGTTCTGTGACAGGCTAAGTGTTTTTGTTTCCTTGATGGCATTAGCATGAAGGTAGGGAGCGACAGTGGCAGTGTCTCCCCGACCCGCTTCACGCTCTGCGACAGACATTGGGCATTACTTTGGGTGCTGCTGCTTGGATTTATTTTGAGCTCCCGCATTGAAATATTTTTAAAACTTAGTCACTCGTTTTTAATCATTGAAGTGCAGATTGCTTGTACTTGAACAGTGCATACTGTTTGTGTTTTAAATTGCTCACTATTACTCAAGTGCTTGTGGGGAACTAAAGGGGGCTGACACTTACCCAGGAAGCCTGTGCTCGATCTTTCATCCTGCCCGCCCCGGTCCGACTCGGTAGCTAGTACCGTTGAGCCGAGGGCGGGACAGGGAGAGCCAGGTGCTTCCGACCAATGGAGCGGTTAGCGTTCTAGCTGCCGGACGGAAGGGCTATTAAGGCAGCGAGGAGCCGCGGTGTGTTGCGGTAGGGAGCAACAGTGGCAATGTCTCCCCGATCCGCTTCACGCTCTGCGACAGACATTGGGCATCACTTTGGGTGCTGCTGCTTGGATTTATTTTGAGCTCCCGCATTGAAATATTTTTAAAACTTAGTCACTCGTTTTTAATCATTAAAGTGCAGATTGCTTGTACTTGAACAGTGCATACTGTTTGTGTTTTAAATTGCTCACTATTACTCAAGTGCTTGTGTGGAACTAAAGGGGGCTGACACTTACCTAGGAAGCCTGTGCTCGATCTTTCATCCTGCCCGCCCCGGTCCGACTTGGTAGCTAGTACCGTTGAGCGGAGGGCGGGACAGGGAGAGCCAGGTGCTTCCGCCCAATGGAGTGGTTAGCGTTCTAGCTGCCGGACGGAAGGGCTATTTAGCCCTCTTGTCGTCAGGAGAGCGCAGCGGTCGCGCGCAGGGGAGCGCCTAAGACAAGCCAAAGTGAAGCCCGTCTGCGCCCGTCCGCGACCGGACGGGACCAGGGGCCATGACCCCATCATCAGCAGTTAGAGGTTGCTGAACTTCTAAGCGGGTCAGTTACTCAGCTCAAACATTATTAGACCTACAAAGTGTTCCATGGGCGGGCTGTGTTAGGGAGGTGGGGTCCCTTCCGGAAGGGCCATTCTCTTGTCGGCACTGTCAATTTCAGGCGCAATATGATGACGATGCCTACTATTCACATAGAATGACCTTTGGGGCCGGTTCTAACGTCCAATATGGATGGAGTAATTTGCTCTGTACCATTAGATCCCTGCCCAAACATCATGCGGAGGTATGGGACCTTATTTCTACGCAACAACCTGACCTTTGTTTTTTAACTGAGACGTGGTTCAAACCTCACTCGGTTCCTGCCATTACCCTGGGGATCCCTGAAGGGTACAAAATAGTTAGATTGGATCGTCCCATTAAGATGGGTGGTGGTATAGCCATAGTCCATAGAATTGGCATTAATATTTCTATATTGGAGCTATGCTGCACCTCGGATATGGAATTGATGATTTTTAAGATTAATATCTCGTCAAGGACTAGCTGGAAAGGACCCTTGTACATACTTTCCCGTCTCATTAGTGGAAACATTGGCCCCACATGTTTACCCAGGAAGTGATTTTTTACTTCTGGGAGACTTTAACATCCATAGTTAAAGGCAGGACAGTGTGGAAGCCCAGGCCTTGCTGGCAGATCTTCTACCACTAGGTCTCACACAGCAAAACACTGGCCCCACCCATCGGGCAGGACATACGCTAGACCTTATTTTTCCAACTCACCGAAGATTGTATGCCACCCCCCTAAGCAGCTTCATTGGACAGACCATTCTATTTTAGAATTTGTGATGTCCAATTTGGACAGGCCCCTTAGCATACCAGTGCCCCTACCCCTGTGGCGGAGACAATGGCACAAAATGTCCCAGGAGACTTTTAAGGAGGCGTTTGTAGAGCCTAACCTCACATCCACAGAGAACATTGAGATGTCCCTATTGAAATATAATTGTGCTATCCACAAGGTGGTGGAAACCATTGCTCCCCTGAAACTCTACAAACCATGCCCCGCGCAAAGGCAGGAAGTCTGGTTTTCTGATTATTTGGGGTCTCTCAAGCGGGCCTGTAGGAAGTTGGAAAAGGTCTAGAGATCATCTCACCTGGAGGCCGACAGAATCTGTTACTGGATGGCTTTGACTTCCTATCATAAGGCAATCAGAGTAGCACGCAAAAATCATATTGCCTCACAACTTGCGGCGGCAGGTAATGCCCCCAAGGCCCTGTATCAGATTCTGCAAACATTTATAAAAACTGTGGCTTGTGAAAGTCCCGATCTATCTTCATAACAATTATGTGATGATATTTCCCACTATTTCTCTAATAAAATAGACAGGACTTATGAGAAAATCACTGACTCCAACTCTTCCACCAGCAGTCTTATGACACTACCTCAGGTTAAGAACACTGAGAACTCTGGAGTGCTCACTGGGTTCCTGTTATCTCCTTGAATGAGGTGGAGGACCTTATTGGCCGAATCAAGAGTGGCTGCCCATCAGACATTTTTCCTGCCAGAGTCATGCCGGTGGTGGGCAAGGTGCTTGGTCCTGTGATCCAGCGGCTTGTCAACCTCTCGCTGGCTGAGGGCCAAGTGCCACTGGAGTGGAAGAAGGCACTAGTGAGACCCATTCGGAAGAACTCTGCCATTCCTTGGTCAGACCTGTCCAACCTCAGGCCTATATCTCTGCTCCCGTATTTGAGTAAGCTTACGGAGAAGCACGTTAATAAACATCTATCGAGCTTTATCGAATGAATGGGAAGCCTGGACTACTCTCAGTCCGGCTTCAGGCCGAATCATAGTACTGAATCGGCTTTGTTGTCAGTAACAGACGATCTCCCTATGTACCAGGACAAGGGATATTCGTAGTCCTGGTGCTATTGGATTTATTGGCAGCGTTCGATACTATATCTCACAACATTTTTCTCAAACGTCTTGCAGAGACTGGGCTTACGAGTGTGGCCTTGGCCTGGCTGCGGAGTTTTCTGTCCGACCGCACTCAAAGTGTCAACATGGGTGCATTTCGTTCAGCGGAGGTAGAGATTACTAAGGGAGTGCCACAGGGCTCATGTCTGAGCCCCACTCTTTTTAACATCTATGTGGCCCCCCTGGCTAGGATCATGAGAGCTTTTGGTTTCATCCCAGTGTCATATGCTGATGACATGCAGCTCCTTTTTCCATTTAAATCTCTGACCTCCGAGACAAATGTAAATGTATGTGTCTTGTAAAGCGCCCTGCTGCCCTGAGGCTTCGTGGCGCTGTAGACCGCTGGGGAACCCGTCCTGGCTATCCCTGTGAGATGGTCCCTACTGGGTATCTCCAAGGTGAAACCAGGCATCCCCGGCGAATGTGGGGGGCCGTTGTAGAGATGAGGCAAGCTAATGCCCAGAGTTGCCGAGTGTGAACCCTGGTTAGAGTAGGCACCGAGGTGAGAATTATCGAGTCCGCTGACCCTGGTCCACGACCCTGCCGCGTCGGGAATTGAACCCTGGTCCCGGGCCGTTCTCTGCTTCCGGGTCTGCCGCCTCTAACCAGTGAGCCACACCACTCCACAATAAAATCGTTCTCCGAAGGCATGAAGGCGGTTGCCCAGTGGATGACCTCGAACTTCTTACAGTGTAATGTGGGGAAGTCTGAGGTCATGCTTTTTGGGGAAGCCAAAATATTGTGGACCCCTGATTGGTGGCCCTCGGATTTAGGCCCGGTTCCCACACCTAAGCAGGTGGTGAAGAATCTTGGGGTGCGACTGGACCATGATTTGTCTCTTAAGGAGCATGGAAATAACATAGTGGGAGCCTGCTTTCATGTTATAGGGCTCCTTCGTAAAGTGTTTCCTCTCCTTCCTGATACCACGAGAAAAACATTGGTTCAGGCCTTGGTGCTGAACCGCCTGGATTATTGTAACGGGCTGTTGGCATCGACCAACACTGGTATACTTGGTAAGCTTCAAGTGGTACAGAACACTGCTGCGAGACTGGTCCTAAATGCCCCTCCTAGATCTCCTTCAAAACCCCTATTAGTAAAATGACACTGGCTTCCCATTCGCCAAAGGGAAAAGTTTAAGATCTGCTGTGTCGTCCATAAAGGGTTGCACGGCTTAGGACCTTCCTATCTGGCAGAAAAATTCACTCCATACAACCCTGCCCACACCCTTAGATCCTCCAATCAGCTTCTTCTTCAAATACCTACTGTGAAGAAGTCTAGACAGGGCGGTAAAGCCTTGTCTTCTGTTGGTCCAGCACTTTGGACAATGGATCAGATCTGTATGGCTGCTCTTAGTCCTTGGTTACCCATGGTTCAGAAGTTGGACATAAAATTATGCTAGCACCAAGATGCTCCAGGGCAATTGCGCGCTTTAGAGGTTTCTAAGTCAAATCAGTTCGTAACCTGAAGAATGCAAACAGATTTGTTTAATAGGTACATCAGCACAATGCACTATATTGATCGTGAAGGGACTTGTGGGTTGCATATTGCACAAGGACCTCAGCAGTAGATATATAAATTCACTGACCAATGTCTCCATCTCTTTTTCTTCCTTCCTCATCCCTGCTCCTTCTTCACTTCCACGACCATTGCCTATGGTTCCACTCCTCCCCAATCCCCATTCTTGCTTACTCTATTGCCTGTGCCTCAGTCTCTGTTTCTCCTTGTAATACTTGTCAGCCTTAGGGTGGTCTTCCCACAAACTTTTTGCCTTTTCTCCTCCCTATTGCGGAACCTATTTTTGTTGGCCTTAGGACTCTGTGCACTTTACCACTCCTAACCAGTGCTAATAAATTGATAAATTGGCTTATACCATATTGCCATATTTAATATACTTATCAGTCCCTTGTAGAGTGGTATTGCATATACCCAGGTCCTATAAATTAAATGCTACCAGTGGGCGTGCAGCACCTATTGTGCCACCTACTTATGTAGAACTGTACAACATGTCCCAGGCCTGCCATTGCAGCCTAACAGCAGTTTTAAACCGCCATGTTGACTTGGCATTTAAACCCCCCTGTCAAATTTTAAACTCAACTTTTATTACATATGTCACCCAATGTAAGCCCTAGGTAGCACATAGAACAGGGTGCTGTGTAATTAAAATGTTGGACATGTACTTTTAAGTCCTAGTAGTGAGAAGCTCTTAAATTAGTTTTTCACTACTGCAAGGCCTACCCATCTCATGGGATAACACTGGGGATTCCTTATTTCATTTAATAAGCTGCAATTCCTAATTGGGATATGTGGCTATACCATGTTTGATGTCTATGAAATTGTAATAATAAACCCTCTTTAATAGTAAGGTCAGGCTTTTTATTGAAATTTTGAGATGTCACTTTTGGAAAGTTTTTATTTTTCTGTCCTTAGCCTGTAGCCTGTCTTTGGTCACATGATTGGGCATAGCTGACAGTTAAACTTTGTGAGTTTCTCACAGGCGGTTCCACAATAAAGGGGTTAGGTGTGCCTGAGTGGGCCATCTTCCGGTCGGATGGGGGTGGAGCTGAGTACAGCCACACGTACACCTGAAGAGCCTCTGCTCTGCTTTCACATAATGGATCTAACAACCCTGAATTTTCACCTCAGGCAGCTTAGAGCCAGGGCAGGGGAGACATGAAATTCCATGCACTTTAAAGCCACTGTCTAGATGTTTTTCCCATCTTCCAGAACAAGGGCACCAGGGTTTAAAAGAAGGACCTCAGACACCAACTCTAGTACACTTCTGGACCTGTGGATACTCTTCCAGGAAGAAGGACTTCTGTGCAGCTTCAAGGACTTCTACTCTGCTGGACTACTGCGGTAAAGGAAGTCGTGCCCTGCTGTTCTTACCTGCTGCTATCTTCCCTCTTGCCTAGGTAAGAAGAACTGGATCGGCAACTTCATCTTGAGCCCAGAACTCCAGAGTGACTCAAAGGGCTAGTCTGCTGGCCTCCTGATCTGAGCACCAGGGAACAAAAAGACTCACCAAACCTGCTCACGTACCCAGCTGCCTCAAGTTCCTGATCCCCAAGTGGTGCTTTACAGGTCCTGGGCCCTTATGTGGCTCACTGGCTCTTAACATCAAGCTTTTGGCTCTTCATGACTGACAATCAGTGCGAGCCACCTCCAGCCCTTCTCATTGCACAGCATGCTCCGATCACCCGCGGAGGACCTCCAATGCAAACCTCCAGCCCGCCAGTGCGAGACGCCCGTCCTGCTCTTTGAGCCACGCTGAACACCATACTCTTCTTGCTTGCCGCAACCCTCTTCAATGCGAGTGGGACTCTTGTCACAAAACTTGACAAGGTAAAGTTTCAGCAACACAAATCTGGGATTGTGTCTGATCCACACTCCATCACGGTTGGCCTGAACTTTGACTTTGACCCTGTCCAGCTCAACCAGAAAGCAGCGGTTGGCACTTCATGCTTTTAGGTGCCATTTTTCCATGTATTCTTTAAAAAATCATAACTCTGGTTCTACGGTTTACATTTTTGTTGTTTTTGTCTTCTTTTATTTATTAAATAAATAGCTATCTTTCTAACTTGGTATGGATTTTTTGTGTGGTTTTGCCAATGTTTTACTGATTGAAGTGTTGCACAAATACATTACACATTGCCTCTACGTTAAGCCTGACTGCTCTGTGCCAAGCTACTAGGGGGTTGAGCACAGGTTAATTTTGGGTTTGCTTGTGTCTTTCCCTCTCTAGGATTGTGATTGCTGCTTGACTAGGGCTCACAACCCAGTCAACCAGTAACCCAATTTCTAGCACTCCACCCCTCTGTTTCTCTCTTTGTCTCACTCTGCTCCATCTCTGCCTCACTCTCATACTTTCTTTCTTGCTCTCTCTCTAGTTCATCTGAGATTTGGATGTAGTGATGCACTTTTTTAGATTGTGTGAGTGGGATTCAGGTATCCTGGACCATAGGATATGGCATTGCGCTAGTGACCGCATTTTTCACCTATATTGAGACTACACCACGTCAATTTAAATTCACATTGACATTTGCACCCACTGATCAATAGACATCATTGTGCTGGCTAACAAGTGCAAATAGTACATTTTCACCACGTTACAAGGGTGATCGTTCAGTGCACATTCCGCTTCTGAATTACACCAGCTCCTGTGCAATCCCAAGTTAGACACAACTGTCAGTGAAATATTTACCAGTAATAGAGCAATCTAATGTTAAATCAAACCACTAATACAGCATTTCACCAGCATGAGTGGAAACCCATGTAAACTGGAACTGTCCACACAATAACTGGGACTGTCAGTACACAATTTCACCGGCATGATTGCAATCCTATAAACCAGAAATCTCAGTGTGAGATTTCACAAGCACTGGTGTAATCTAATGTGAACTGTCATTGGCAGAGTAATCTGTCACCACCACTATTGCAATCTAATGTGAACTGGAAGTGTCAGCGTACTATTTCACCACCATGAGTGCAGTCCTGTGTAACACGTTGTAACGGATTGGGAGATTTATGAGAAGCACTGAGCAAGAGATCCTCTCTGGACTAATTACTATGGCAAGAGATTGGTCTTTTGGTTATTTTTTGTGCTGTCAGTCACAACGATGTCATCACCATCTCAACAAATAGTGCATCTTATCTTGTCTGTACACAAAGCTCCAGATTTACTAACCATTGTGCTGCCCTGGTGTCACGCCAGGCAACGCAAGGGTTTAAGTGAGATTTACTAAGACATGCAAAGCCACTTTGTATGGCTCTGCGTGAGTTAGTAAATCCAGAGTAATGCAAGGAATGCATTCAATGGGTTGAGCCTGGGTGTTCCCACACATCTACCCATGGATTTTGATGCAATCTCAGATATAAGGGTAGTAAACCTAGGATTGCTTCAAAATGGTACACCTTCCCAACAGAGGAGTAACAAGGAGAAATATCTGTATTTATTTATTGAGGAAAAACTAGGAGAAATAAATATATTTGTCCTCATTACACCTCACCTGGGGAGGTGTAGCATTTTGACCTGTTCCTTGGTTTGCTTGTGCAAGTAAATATGGGAATGCGCCCAAAAAATTTTTGGGGGGGCTAATTCTTCCAACCATAGACAGAGTGACTGAAAGAAGGGGTGAAAACACAACAAACGCCTAATTTACAAGTAAATGGTCTTTTAAAGACCTGTTAAGTACTCGGCTGCGGCTGCAATTAGATGGTCGCCAGCCCGCAAAGCTGTGAAGCCCCGTGAGCTCAATGGGTGTTGCGCACCTGGGTGGAGGTATTTGCAAAAGTGACATTTTACCACTTGGGTGCTCCCTTCCCATATTTTTCGCGTTCTGCTAACCTCTAATGTTCATTTGTGGTGGTGTTGCTTGGCACGTGCCTGCATGAGCCTTATTTTAGCATTGCACCTGTACACGCTCATGGCTTCGCTTGTCCGGCCCTGCCATAGGACCATCAAAGATTGTGCATAAACGGCATATGTGACATGAGAAATGTGTGGTGGTGGGGGGGAGGAGGGGCGTGGGCGGAATCGGGACTCTGATTGCTACCACGGTCTCGGGAGCTAAAACATCAACCCTGTCATTTAGAAATGATCCTGATTTTGATGAGCTGCAGCCGTCGCTGTCCTTGGTGCTGAAATTAACGTTCCTTGGCGAGGCTGTTTCTAATTACAGGAGTCAGGCCGCGCCTGGAGAATCGGCAAAAAGATTAGGCGGAAATGGGCGACGGTTGTACAAACGAAGGGTACCAACACTCGTTTCTGGCATTTTATTTAGTACGGCCCTCAAAAGGGACTGCCTCCTAATGATATTCCAAATATATCTCTTTGTGGAGTTATGACTGCTGCTGCCACATCGAGTCGTAGGACAGCTAGCGATTTACTCTACTGTTATGAAGCTAAAGGGGGTCAAAGTCAGGCAGATCCATGCCAGGAATTGAACTAGTGACCAGCATCTTTTTTAATACAGATTTCCGTAGCAGGTGCATTAACCCACTACGCAGCCTTATAAAAGACTTCATCATTACATGAACGAACATAACACATTTTATTGACATTGGGAGGGTGGAAGGGGAGTCGTTTGACTGATATCCGAACAGATGCCATCCAAGCTGGTGCCTGGAGCCACTGAGCTAACCTACAAGAAGTGGTCGGTGTGATGTCTCCCGGTTGGAGACCCGTGATTGGTTGGCGGATGTTGATTTAGAAGTTAGAGGTGGGCAGTGAATTCCGGTGAGGCGGGAGGGCGCGAGCGACGGCGTTTAGGCCACGACGGACGGTGTGAGCATTGAGAAAACGCCTCGCGTCTACTGCCTCTGAATTTCAATCTACTCTAATTCTCAAATATGTGTCCAATTAAAAACGTTTTAAGCTAAAAACTCTGCACGGCATCGAATTCATTTCTAAATGTCACTGGGAATCTCAACATTTGCAAAGCGCGCATCTTTAAGGGCTGCCAAATGTGTTTTGCGGCGCACAGCGCGCGCCCGCCTGGCACGTGCCTCCCAGCACCGTGCGCTGATTGTACGAGATCAGAGATACACAACTTTGGCAATTAGCTGCCGAGCAGGCCCCCGTTTGAAAGGCATCGAAGAAACTGCATATTATCAGGCCTGACCCTTTTTGTGTAATTTTCAATTACATTTCATTTCAGAGTCTTTAAAAACAGATAAGGGTTTCATATCATTGCATTTAGCAAACCCATATTTTTAAACCGCCTCGTGGCTGCGTTGCTCGGAATTTTCCCCTAGGACCTGAGAAGGAAGGAACAAGATGAGAAAATGTTATCTTTTCTGCTGGGCGATAGTATGGGGGTGCTAGGGCAGAGTCAGGGGGTGTCCCTATTTCCTTTTCACAAATACCATATAAACAACTTTGCCTGTATAACAATTCAATATGTTGAGCGCATGTGTGAGTGAGCGACTGAGCCTGAGTGTGTCAGAAGACAATATTTGAAAATACTGTCACCTTGTGGTACTTTTAAGCTGAAGAGAATGGTATGGAACACTGCTGCAGTATAGCCTTGAATAGTGCTTCATACCTTTAAGCGAGGTCTCAAAGCGCTATTCTGTTGATTGTGGATAGTAGTTAAGTATGAGTTTGTAGCGCGCCCTATGTGGCAAGTAATGCATTAGAGTCATGTGTGAGGTTCGGAGGTATGCTCCTGACATGTCACAGCTGGGGACATCTTAAGGATTTTCGGGGCCCCGAGTAAAACGTATTTTAGGGACCCCTGTCATCAGCAGCTTTGAGTTCATGAACCAATTTCAGATCTTTCATGCCCTCTTTGGCTTGGTCACCGACAGTGACAGTACACAGGCACACTGGGCCATATTCCAAATGTGTTTGCATCTAACATTCAGAGATGGCGACGTGTGTTACACTATTTTAACACAGCAGTTTACTAATATTACTGCAAATAATCTCAGTGACAACCTCCCATTCCTCATATGTGAGGCCCTGTTTTGATCTAAAAGAAACGTTTGCTATGGATGTTGCATGAAACATACACCCAACATGTCATATCATAACAGACTCTCACACACCACCCACTTAAAAAATAAATTCTAGGTAAATTGTTTAAGGATTGACGTTGAATGTAATAGCTATGTTATTTATAGGATGTAATATCTCCTCACCATGGTCAAGAATGCTTCCCATTTTGTCTTCACATGTGACATACGAGTGGAATTGGATACCTTTCTCTGCAGGATGCCTTAGTTATGTGTTAATGCTATTAATACTGAATACGTCTGTAATGACAATTCTGCCTTCATAATCAAACACTCCCACTAACGCGGCCGGCCCGATGGGGTTTTAGGCGGCTTGCTGTGTACTCCCCTACCCCCTTAACACATCCGATTCATATAATCGCCATGTCGCTATGCCGGCCCAGATGCGGTTGTAGGCAGTAAGCGGTAATGTGATACGTACGTTGGTGTTTAATAAAGCTTTTTGAAAACAAAAAAAAAATTGTTTAAGGATTATTCAAGATCACCAGGGCAAGCCACTCTTCAGAACAGTGCTGGCTCTATCAGGGGGGCCCTGAAAAGCTGGGGCCCCTGGCTAGAGCCCACACTTTGATCATGACTGAACACCTTCCATGCTCATGACGAGCTGAGCTCGTCATGAGGCACGGCGCTCCGGTGCTCATGACAAGCTCAGCTCGTCATGAGCCGTGGAACGCTCACACGCGGGGATAATTCCCCTGCTGTGCTGAGCGTTCCACGGGAACGGGTGCAGCTGTGATGAGCTCAGCTCGTCATGAGCACAGGAGTGCCGTGCCTCATGACGAGCTCAGCTCATCATGAGCATGGGGGCGCTGTGCACGCCCCCCGCAGTGAAGGGGTTAAAAAGTCTCTGGTCACAGTGATCTTGTGACTGTGCTTATACATGGCCTGAAGAAGAGATATATGGAAGAAATAGACACTCGTTTGCATATTCAGCATGCTTACGATTTTAGGATGGTGGAGTAAAATGGCTTCCCGATGGTTGCTCATGATTCGTAGGATGTGGGCTGTTAGCTTTATTTTTTGGGAATAGTTTGAAGATGAAACATATTTTTTTTATAAAAAGCTGTTTATTAGGCCGGAAGAAATTTAAATTGAACCAGCGTAATTCATTTAATTGCTGGAAATTCAGATTTATCCTGCAAAAATGTAATGCCCCAAATGATACCATTTTTCCACATGGCTTAATTACAACACTGCTTGTGGTAAGATTATAGGGCAGTTATCAATGTAAATAACCAGAGTGCAAGCAGTGGATGTTTGTAGCAATTGCTTATTTTTGTGATTTTTTTGTAGTGCAAAATGTGTCCATGTGTCAAAAAAATGATGCAAGGATGCATTTAAAGCTAAAGTATATGCTAAATGATCAATTTGCATTTTATTTAATTATACATAAGTACATGTAATTTCCTAATATTTTTGTATAAATTCAAGAAAGCAAATTACGCAAATTGTGCACACCCTTTTTTTTAATGCTACTATGTATACAATGTTAAAATATTCCCAGTTTTAGCACACAAAGGAAGATATACATACATAGATGACGTAATCTCCCCAGGATCACATGGAGTAGTCCTAACTGAAACTGGGACACTTTGCATGCCTTTACACAGTCTTGTTAATATGGCCCACTTTCACACAGTATTCAGCAATGAAGGGGCGTGTCATGGATGTTGTTGTGGGGGTTCCCAAGCAGCACCCATGGCTTTTACTGCCCCAGATTTAAAAGGATTGGTAAATCAGAGGCAGCGCCAAAAACTAACACCTTTCAAGGGGAGGCGTTAAAGTGGCGCAGCAAATACTTTTATTTCTCCTTGTTTTTTGCCCTTTCTATGTGTGCTGCGGATCCCAACACCATTAATGACTGTGTTTTTTAGTGCAGAAAGTGCCCCTTCCTGCACAAACACAATCCTCCTTGAATGCAGGTTCCTGCATTGGCTCACAGCTGCTATTTTAGCGCTGGAGCAGAGGATAGCACAAGGTGTGCCATATTCCTGTAAATATGGGCATCCCTGCATTTATTAAATGAAGGAGCTTGAAGCAGCAAAATGGCTTGCACCACCGCGCTGCAGCATTTCATTGTAAATTTCTCCCTCAGTGCCATAGAGTTGAGAAATTAAACTGCCTGTCTTTTCAGAATTGCAACAACCCCACAGACATCAATGAATCAACTCACTGCTGCTGAATTACTGACAGATATCTAGTTTTGTCTTCTATGTTCATCTTTGGAAAATGTCACTCCCTCAAGTGGTACGAAACACCTTACAGATGCTTTTAGTGCTGACCATTGGAGTAAAATAGAGGATACAGAATGGTACATATGATACTTAATGTGTCATAAGCCCATTCGCGGGGCATTGGTGAAATGAAAAGCACCAAGGGGCAGATGTATCATCCGTTTTTTTTGTCACAAATGCTGCGATTCGCAAAAAAGTAGCGTTTGCAACAAAAAAATTCGGCAAATGCGATGTATGAAAAAATCGCATTGCAAAATTAAGGAATCGCAAAATTTGCGATTCCTTAATTTTGCGCAAGCATTTAAGGAATCAAAAAAGCGATTCCTTAAATGCTATGTAAGAAACAATAATGTTTTGTGAATTTACACTAAGAAATCGCAAATTACCACCAACTTGTAGTTGGTGGTAATTTGCAAATTCTTTTACAAATGCACTTTTTGGCATTTGTAAAGGTGCCATGTGGCACTCATACATTTCCATTCTCAGTCCTGCTGATTGCAAGCTAGGACACGAGACCTACCCTAACGCTGCTCGGCGGCTCGCTGTGCTGAGGTGCGCATTCTGGCAGCATTTTAGCGGCGCTTTTAAATAATCCTTTCTCATTATTTTTGTTGAAGTTTAATTCATTCTCCCCTGTTTTTAGCTTATCCCCACTCACCTGCACCATAATTGTGCCCTCCACCGCGCTTTTGCGGGTCCCGGTTCCTGTGGGCGGGCTGTGTGTGGAGGAGTGCTTTGTGGCGGCCATCTTAGGTGAGGGGTGTGCGCTCCAGTGGCTCAGGCGACGGACTCCTCTTAAGGGAGGTAACCTAGAGGCTCGGTCTTTCCATTCTCAGTCCTGCTGATTGCAAGCTAGGACACGAGACCTACCCTAACGCTGCTCGGCGGCTCGCTGTGCTGAGGCGCGCATTCTGGCAGCATTTTAGCGGCGCTTTTAAATAATCCTTTCTCATTATTTTTGTTGAAGTTTAATTCATTCTCCCCTGTTTTTAGCTTATCCCCACTCACCTGCACCATAATTGTGCCCTCCACCGCGCTTTTGCGGGTCCCGGTTCCTGTGGGCGGGCTGTGTGTGGAGGAGTGCTTTGTGGCGGCCATCTTAGGTGAGGGGTGTGCGCTCCAGTGGCTCAGGCGACGGACTCCTCTTAAGGGAGGTAACCTAGAGGCTCGGTCTTTCCATTCTCAGTCCTGCTGATTGCAAGCTAGGACACGAGACCTACCCTAACGCTGCTCGGCGGCTCGCTGTGCTGAGGCGCGCATTCTGGCAGCATTTTAGCGGCGCTTTTAAATAATCCTTTCTCATTATTTTTGTTGAAGTTTAATTCATTCTCCCCTGTTTTTAGCTTATCCCCACTCACCTGCACCATAATTGTGCCCTCCACCGCGCTTTTGCGGGTCCCGGTTCCTGTGGGCGGGCTGTGTGTGGAGGAGTGCTTTGTGGCGGCCATCTTAGGTGAGGGGTGTGCGCTCCAGTGGCTCAGGCGACGGACTCCTCTTAAAGGGAGTCATGCTTACGCGCAGCGGTTACGCGCTGCGGGTACGCCGGATCACCGCCGGAGTCACGCCAGAGTCTAGCCCGTCTGCGCCCGTCAGCGTCCCGGAGGCGGGCGGGGCGGTGGCTAGGACTCTTTCACCTTCTGACTCCGGTATAGACTTGTCTCGGCTTCATTATACATCTGGTGAGTTACGTTCTCTTTGCCCTTTTCCCTCCCCTCAAGGGGGCTGCCGCACCGTTTACCCTGGTCGGTTTCTGGGTAAGTGCTGCTGCCCTGGATGCGGCTGGCGTTTGAGCCGTGCCGTGTCCTCCTCCCCCAGTAAACCAATCATGGATGATGGCCACCTGTGCATGCTGCTTAACACCAGATCTCTCGCTAGACATGCGCAGGAGATTTTTGACCTTCTAGAGCTGGAGAGGCCCCTCTGTCTCATGTTAACTGAGACGTGGCTGGGGGAGTTTTCCAACCCTGATGTGGTTGCGGCCATCCCTCCTGGCTATAGTATTTACAGGCAGGATAGACCCAGGGGTAGAGGTGGAGGAGTGGCCCTGGTGGTACAGGAAAGCGTGGTTTGTTCCATCTTGCCGATTGATGACATCCGGGGCTCTGAGTCCCTTGCTTTCTCCATCTCCCTGGCCCCGCACCAATCCTTTAAGGGTTTGTTGGTGTACAGACCACCTGGCCCTTTGGGCACTTTTCTCGAAGATTTTGAGTCTGTCCTATCTGGGTTGGTGTTGAAAGCGGCTCAGTGTATTGTTGCGGGAGACTTTAACCTTCACATGGATATTCCATCAGACCCGGATACTATCAAACTCCTGGAGGCCACCGCCCCCTTGGGCTTAACACCGTTTCTCGTGGGGCCCACCCATGTGAAGGGGCACACCCTGGATCAGGTTTTTTCTACCTTTCCCCTCGAGGTGAAGGAGATAATACCGGTGTTGTGGTCTGATCATT
This sequence comes from Lissotriton helveticus, assembly GCF_964261635.1. NCBI lineage: Eukaryota > Metazoa > Chordata > Amphibia > Caudata > Salamandridae > Lissotriton > Lissotriton helveticus. The sequence continues at coordinate 177,214,275 of NC_136065.1, forward strand.
GGTTGGCCAAATTTTTGGTCAAGGGTGTGATGAGACCTGTTAACATGGGGTCTCTGCAACAGCGGCGCGCCCATCGGGCCTACCACTCTGTAACACCAGCAATGCTAGCGCAGGCGGCTCTTGAGCACCCGTGCTTTTGCACAGGGAATCTTGAGAAGGACCTGGAAGCTTTGCAGGGCTGGTTAGTGGATAGACTCAATGATCTTGCCCCAGTGATGGCCCCCCGTTCTACGATGAAACGGGTTTCGGCCCCGTGGTTTACGGCGACACTGGCGTCGGCCCGGCAGTCTTGCAGGGCGGCGGAAAGAGCTTGGCGTGCTCAATACGATCCTGAGGCTAAACTGCTGTATAGATCTGCGGTGAAGGCCTATCAACGGGACATCCGTGTTGGAAAAAGGGTTTACCTTGCTGGGAGAATTGAGGCTGCCGCTAACTCCTGCAAGGAAATCTTTTCCATAGTGAGGGAATTTACAGCTCCTCGCTTGAATGTTGTCCACGATACGCCCCCAAAGTCTTGGGCGGCGGACCTTGCCAAGTTCTTCACGGACAAGATTAAGCTCATTCAGGATTCTCTCCACCTGGTGGCGCCTGTGAGTGCAATCTGGATAAGGGAGGACCCCCTCCGCGCCGCCACATCTGGCCCGTTGTTGGCAGTCTTTCCTCCCCTGTCGGCCGTTGAGTCGTTAGGACTCCTGGGTGCTCTTAAGTCTGGCTCGCCCTTGGACCCTTGTCCGGCAAAGTTTCTTGCTAGAATGGCGGAAGTTCTTAATCCTTTGGTCAACCCTCTGCTCAACATTTCATTGAGCCAGGGTTTGGTCCCATTAGCCTGGAAGCAGGCGATGGTGATCCCTTTATTGAAAAAGCCTGGCCTCGACCCGGAGGCATTGGTCAATTATAGACCAATTTCACTCTTGCCTGCCTTGATGAAAATCCTGGAGAAGCACATTCAAATGGTGCTCTCCAATTTTTTGGAAGGGCATGAGCTTTTGCATCCGTCCCAATCAGGCTTCCGCCCTAATCTCAGTACTGAGACCGCACTTCTGGAGGTGTCAGAAGACATCAAAGGAGTTTTGGACTCCGGAGGCAGGGCCATGCTGGTCATGTTGGACCTGTCGGCGGCATTTGACACCGTCCCCCATGAACGCCTGCTCTCGAGACTTTTCGAGATAGGCCTCAGGGGGACGGTGCTCAGCTGGTTCTCTTCATTTCTAGCCGACCGCCGACAAACGGTCTGGACCACGCCGGAGTCTGCTGTGATGCCGCCACTGGGTGTTGGGGTTCCTCAGGGCTCTATTTTGAGCCCGACCCTCTTTAACATCTTCATGACCCCTTTGGCGGCTCTGGCGGAGTCTTGCGGGGCCCGGATCGTGTCCTACGCAGACGACACTCAGCTCCTCTTCTCCTGTGAGAGGGGAGGAGATTTTAATGGGGAGAGCATCCGGGATTGCCTTGGGGCTGTTTTCAGATGGTTTAATCTGAGTGGCCTCAAGTGCAATCCCGAGAAATCTGAGGTGCTCTTCTTTGGGTGTACGTCTGATCCTGACTGGCATGACTGGTGGCCTATAGACATGTCTCCCCCTGCCGTTCCATCTGCAGTTGCCAAGAATCTGGGTGTCAAGATGGACAAGGGTCTGTCAATGAGAGCCCAGATTCTGGGAGTGACGGGCACCTGCTTCGGTCTCCTGAAGGTATTAAGAAAGTTTCTACCCCTGTTGTCGGAAGAACACCGGAAACTGACTGTGCAGGCTCTGATTGGGTCCAGGTTGGACTATGCCAACGTCCTATACCTGGGCCTGCCGGAGTATCTGCTACAGCGCCTTCAGGTGACACAAAACGCGGCGGCGAGAGCCATCTACGGTCTTAATAGGCGAGCTAGGGCGTCATGTCTCTTGCAGGCCCTGCACTGGCTGCCTATTCGCAAGCGTATTATCTTTAAGACGCTGACTCTGACCTATAAGGCCCTACACTCTGGAGGTGCAAAGTACCTCCAAAGGAGAGTGTCCTTTTACCAACCGGCTCGGGCACTTAGATCTGAGTCACAGTTTTTGGCGGTTGTGCCGCGCGTTCAAAAAGCCCGCATTGGGGGTCGCTCCTTTGGTCTGCGTGCCCCCCAGCTGTGGAATGCTCTGCCGCTGACACTTCGTGGTGCCACTAGCTTGCTGGCTTTCAGGAAAGGTCTTAAGACCTGGCTGTTTACTTTATAGGTTTCTTTTTCTGTTCATCACATTTTCTTTCTGCTTTGTTGTCGTGTTGTGTTACTTTCTGTAGGTCTCGCTGTGAAAGCGCCAGGATACTCTTTTTGAGTCGCTGTGCGCTATACAAATAAAGTGTAACATAACATAACATAACATAACATACATGCCCTTATGGCATGTATGTGCGCCATATGCGCACACATGTAAAATTCAGGGGTGTAGCAGGGTGTCCTTAAGACACCCTTGCACCCTTGAAATTATTCTCAATTTGCGATTAGCAAATTGCGAATCGCAAATTGAGAATAACTTCCCATTCCTTCCTATGCGCCTCCTGGCCCATAGAAATGAATGGGAAATTATTCCTTAATTGCGATTAGCAATTTGCTAATCGAAATTAAGGAATTTTAAGAAATCGCTAAAAAATAGCGAATTTCTAGATACATACCATTTTGTAATTCTCAAATAGCGATTTCTAAAAAATTGCTATTTGAGAATCGCTAATGGTGGTGATGATACATCTGCCCCCAAGTCGCAAGATGTGCCATGCCATGGTTTGGCTTGTTCAGCGATTATGCCGCCCTAGCGCTGTCAATACTCTGAGAAAGGACATAAGCGGGAATAAAGAACCAGAGAGATTGAGTTGGGATACAGGAGAGATGGAAGAAGGAATCAGGATGCTAGGCGTCATATATAGTATACATGGGCTGCAAGCAATTATGATGGTCTGTAATGCAATTGCATAGCTCTAGAGATGTGATAATTAGGGGTGTGCAAAGTTTCCATAGTCTTGTTATGCAAAATTTCGGGAAAATGACACAAAATGATGCATAATTATGTGAAATTAAAATCCATAATTTACAGCTATATTTTAGCGGAAATTGCATCCTCATCTCAAATGTGAGGACTAATTTTGCGACAAAAAACACAGTGCAAGAAACACAAGTCCCAATATCAATAGCTACTTGCGTTTTGGTGATTCGTGTTATTCATGAGCCTATGTGGTAAAATTAGGCCACACATGATGTGGTATGTGGCATAATAGATAAATTGGGAATTTTCTGGAAGATAGGTATGTGAAATTCTTGAATTTATGCTAGTTACCTCATTGTAATTTAAATTTCATCTAGTTCTACTGCTAGTAAACCACATGGGAGGAAGGTGAAATGTTAGCAAATATAACGCATATTTAAACGATTTCATTGGACCACAATCAAGATTACTCGTTATATATTTGTTGTCTTGCATGGTTTAGTTTGGTTTGCTGGCACAATGAAAATATGTATTGGTCAAACATGAAAAGGTTATTTGAAAACAGTAAGTTTAACTACACTATATGTTACTTACTCTGCAGTACAAAGAATAGAATAAAAACAAAGTTCACTTAGGACAGCCAGTAGCTGGTGCTCATGTGAAGCACTGTCTTCTGATGTCATAGTGAGCTGCCAGTAGCTGGTGCTTACTTGAAGCATTGTCTTCGGAGGTTATAGGGCTTTGTTACGAGTCTGGTGGGCCATAGATCCCCTTAATTGCGGGGGTGCGGTGATGGCGGTCCAGCTACCTCTGCACCGGCAGTCCGACCACCGGATTATTAGTTTGGCGGTCAGACCGCCATTTGGCCACTACACCCACTAGGGAATTGTTTTCTCTGGTGATGGTGCAGTGGTCAGGGGCTCAGAATATGCTGGCGGTGCTGATGCGGCACTGCCATACAAATTTTGAGTTTTCCGACCGCCAGCCTTACATGGCGGTGAGCACCACCATGTAAAAGCTGGCAGTGGCAAAAAAAAGCCCCCCCCCCTTTGACCCATGCTGGTAGGGATATGTAGGGGGCACCTGTTGTGCCCCCCTGTGTGCAAGCACCCCCCTCAGTTCCAACATGGCATAGACTTTTCAGTCCATGCCGCACTGGTACGTGCTGTGGTGGTCCCACGGTGGGGCAGTATTAAAGGCACATTGAGTCATTTTACTGCACCGCAGTGGGACTGCCACGCTGCACGCCTGTCAGACGACAATTTGTGTCATAATCTGGCAGGCATGCAGCGTTTGGGTTTCGCAGTGCGGAAGCATGGTGGTAATGAAACAACCCACTTGTGCACCGCCAGACTCATAATGAGGCCCATAGGGTTTTCAGCTGTTTCTGCGAATTTCAGGTAACATTTGTACCTGTGTTGTACTCCATGTTTATCTTTTGTTTACTTTTCAATCGAATTCTTAGTGAACACTATAAGGGCGAAGATGCTATGCTATGTCCAGTGCATTGGTATAGCGCCTTCCCACCATCCTGAGGTTCTTATTGGAGTCCACTGTAAAATGAATTTTTTTTTGTTTTATTATTCAAAGACCTTGTGATGCCAAAAGAAAGAACTGGGAAAAATGAAATCACATGAGGAACTAATGTCCTATGCTTCCGATTGGTTGAAATAGGTAATTTATGGGAATCAGGAAATTCCTATGAAACATAGAAACTACTTTCTGAGTGTGGCATAATTTCCATATTTTATGGGGTTTGAAGCAACAATGTTGTGTGAATTTACAATGACTGTTAGAAATGGGGTTTCTGGTTGGCTAGGGTATGCACCTAGACCGGGCAGAACCCATCACTCTAGTCAAGGTAAAGGAGTTACACACTCGAGATAACCCCTGCTCACCCCCTTTGTAGCTTGGCAGAGCAGTCAAACTTATCGCAATGGCAACATGTAAAGTGTTTGCGCAACACACACACACCAGTGACACACTAGTCACACAACAAAAGAGACTCCACACAAGGTTATATAAAAGTATCCTTTACATTATAAATGATACACATTAGACCGCAAATCACATAAATCACTCTGCCTAGGCAATTGTCATAACATCATATAGCTCATAAATCACTTTGCCAACTAGGCATTTGTCACAACATTACATTTGGTGCAATTAAGCTAATACTTATCTATTGCACCAATTAGGCTTTTAAATTGCACATCTTATAAAATCACTCTCACTTATACAAGCTATGCGAAACCTGCGAGAGATCACCAAGTCATACCCACGCCAGGAGCCGCCTCTGAATTCCTAACATAAGGAACTCAGTAGTTACAGAGATCTTCTCTTGATGTGGCCAGTTTTGGATTGAGGGCCCCATTATGGGCTCGTCAGGCAATAGCTGCAAACGCGTGGAATTGTTGACCCCCAGGTATGTGTGCATACGGCGAGGGGGGCACAACAAAGTAAGCTGCCTGTGAACGTGCAGACGGCTGCTACACTTACTGGTGTGCCATCAAACTGACTGGTCAACCCACTGTTGCAGCCGCTGCAGGCACTTCCCGGTTGGTGGGCATGGTGTCCAGCAGACCAGCGTAGGCCGTGGGCTGAAAGCTGGCCCAGTCATCAATTGGTGCAAAGCGGAGTACCGGCCCTGTAGAGCAGGGCCGGGAACACACCTCCCACACCACTGGAAATTGGGCGTGGCTGCCCTCAGTGCGCTCCTTTCTCTCATCCTCCCCGGAGGCTGAGCCCGCCCCCTGAAGGCGTCAGTGTTGCCTACCAATGCTGGAACTCTGCCTGGAACTTTCTCCTTCTTTGGCTCTGTCGGCATCCTCTGCTCACGGCCCCCAGTGCTGCGTTGCCTCGAGGGGAGCCAAACAGTGCTCGTGATCTCCGTTGCATGGTCCTTAGCTGTGGAAGCCAGTGACGGGTGGCACAGCTTCCCTTGCTGGGCCCCGCCGACCAGGGACACACCTATAGCCTCGGCAGCTTCTCGTTCACACTGCGAGGAAAATACATGGAAATGGAAGCACTCACCACATGCTCCTTGCAGACTCACTCCTGACCGTGGTAACCTGAGGCCTCTCCTGACCTTGATACATGCCTAGCAGGTGATTTGTGGGTCCCGCAAACCAACCACACAGGGACTTTCAACAATTAAGCCCCTGGCAATGCATTGGGTAAATGGAAGTTTTTCCTCAGGAAAGCGCATGGAAGCTCCTCCAGCAGTAAAGCAAAGGGGAAGTTTCAGCAGACAAAGCCCCCAGTAATTCTTCGGCAAAGGAAGAGCACAATGGAAACTTTGATGTCCCTGAATTTCCCAAAACTAGAGCCAAACACACACAAGTCCTAGGAGATTCTTCACAAGCAGGATACTACAGCAGGGAAAAAGAGTGAGGGGCATATTAGCAAGAACCTCGTTAGAATTATCGCGTTTTAACAGCAGGAAACTGCCGCTAAAATGGCGATAATGGGCTTGCTAATATGCGTCATAGAATTCCAATAGAAGCCCAGGTTAGATGTCCTGTACATCTAACCTGGGCTTCTATTGGAAATCTATAATGTATATTAGCATGCCCATTATCGCCGGTTTAGCTGCAGTTTCCTGCCGCTAAAACTGCGATAATTTTAATGAGGTTCTTGCTAATATGCCCCTAAGTCCTTTTCCTCCACCACAGACAGACGCAGCAACTGGGGGCCAACCCACCCCTTACACAGAAAAGGCAGCGCTCTTCACACAGTCCTTCCACTCTTCGTCTTGGCAGGGTCCTCTTGTTCCTTGAAGTAATCTAAAGTCTAAGGGTTTTAGGTATAATACTTTGGCCCCATGTTGTTATTGTTCTCTTTGGTGTAAGGGACTCTGAACCCAGTCCAAACCAGTCTTGTCCTCCCTGGTGCAGCATGACCACAGGAGGTGGAGACAGCATTGTGAAAATGAGACACAGCCTATTCAGATTCAAGGGAAACTCCTCCTACAACTCTAAATGCAGGCCAGGTCTATTCAGGCCAGCGGTGAATCACCCAGGCAATGCAGGACACACCTCAACCTCCTCAGTGACTGTCTAGATTCACATCCACAGCTCCTGTCACTACAACACCAGATGCTAAATACACAACAAGTCAGAGGCACACAGGATGGTAAAGTAAGAAAATGCCCACTTTCGAAAAGTGCCATTATCAAACACAGAATTTCAAAACCACCTTCTCCTAAAGGTGTGTTAATAAATTCTGAGTTTAGAGAGTCTAAACTCTATTTCTCCATCTTGTCTCTATGAATAGTTATACCTGTAAGATGTTACAAAGCAACTTCCACGTTAGTCTATGGGACAGATAGCCTTTCAATAGTGAAGGACAAAATACACAGTATTTCACTATCAAGACATGTCACACACACCAGTACATGTCCTACCTTTCGCATACAGTGCACCCTGCCCATGGGGGTACCTTGAGCCTACCATAGTATTGCCTCACAGGAAGAAAAGGGGAGGTTGGACCTGGCATGTGGAAGCACTAGTCAGAGCAACATAGCAGTTTACAACTGCACGTGCAGGTCTGAGAAACATTTACAGGCTGCCTGTGTGGGTGGCATAATCAGTGCTGCAGGACAACTATCAGCATTGATTTACAGGCCCTGGACTCACACACAGTGCACTGCACTGGGGACTTACCAGTAAATCAAATATGCCAATCATGGATAACCAATCATAATGATAATCTACACAGAGAACATATGCACATTAGCACTGATCAGCAGTGGTAAAGTGACCAGTGTCCTAATGCCAACAAAAACAGGGTCAGAAAAATAGAAGGCAAAATGCAAAATGTTTGGAGCTAAACCTGCCAAAAGGGCCAGGTCTAACAATGACCTAAAAATTAATTTTTATTATTTCCAGGTCATTTATTCCCAGGGGCGGAGCTGCAAGTGATGCATCAGGTGCAGTGGCCCTGGGGTCCAGGGCAGTGGGATGCCCCTTGAATCCTGATTAAGGATGTTTTGACTCCCCTCATAGGAACTTTCCATGTTGTCATTAGGGCCCATGGCACACTTGCCTAGCCCCCTTTCCTTCCACAGACCTCCTACCTCCAGCAGCCATCAAGCTGCTGGGTGTCGGGCACTTGGCCCGACCTCATTCCAAAGCTGTCCTTGTCTGAGCAGAGCATCTATTTATAAACGGGACAGACATTTTAAAGAAGAAAATCAAAAGCGACAGCAACATTTCACTCGGCAAATGCCTTGGGGAGCTGAGACGGAGTAATCTGGGCCCCGTCTTTTGTTGTGCCTCATTCTGCAAACTGTATCCCTCGCCTGCCCCTTCCCATTTAATGGAAATGTAGCTGTCAGGGGGACGTGCGTCGCATTCCTGCCCTGGTGCCGTGCCAAAAAATGACAGGAGGCCCATTCCGCAGCCACATAAATGTAAAGTGCTGTTTGCTGCTATTTAAATAACTGAAATTGTTCCAGGAAATAGAACGGCATAAAATAAATTAAATGCCAAATGGAGGAACGACCGTCTGCAATAATATTTTTAGGATCTGCTGAGGGGCATGAGAAGGCGTGCGCGAAAATATTGCCTCTAAATGAGGTTTTTAATTATGTTTTCAGTAAATCTGTTATTCGCGTCTATTTATTTTGCGCGCGCAGTGTGTTTGGAAGGCAATTTCATGCCCTGCGATTGCAGTGGGGGAGGCGAGGCCTGTTTGTTATGATTGATTTATTTATGTCACCGTTTGCAGTGCCAACTGAGTTTGCTTCCAGGCACTGGCTAGTTAACTGAAGAATGGTTCGATGGCATTAGCAGTCAAGGTCAAAAGGGGTGTTTTAAAGCTATCTCCGATGTGGCGAGGCGTGACCTTCAAATGACCTTCTTAAATAACAAATACGTCAAAAGTGTATGCAAATCTCAGCGAGTTTCATTTAAAGGAGTGTCCTTTTTATGCAGCCTACATATAAAATTCAACATCTGTTAGGATGAGAAATAAAGAATTCTCTCGTAGATAAGTGCAACCGAAGATTTCCAGTCTCCCCTCCACCTCGATCAATCAAACAGTCAATCAGGGTTTTATAAAGCGCACAACTCACCCGTGAGGGTCTCAAGGCGCTAGGGGTGGGTGTGGGCAGCTCCGTTGGGGTCATTCGTAGAGCCAGGTCTCGAGGCTCTTACTGCATTGGTACAATGTCGGGCTCCTCTTGACAGGGAGCAGCCCAGTTGGAACTTTCGTTTTTGTTGATTTAATGTTTTCTTTTTCTGAAATGTATATTTCAGGCTGCTCCATATAGCAATATCTTTTTCAAGAAATCTTGTTGGTCAGTCTTCAGGTGGTTGTTATCACCAAAAGGAAATATTCTTGCTGACTGAACATACTTCTGTACTTGAGAAGATCTACTTGTGTTTGCCCTCTACAGCTTGAAAAAAGTGCCTCAAAGAGAACTTTATAGGTCCTCATATGGCCTGGGTGAAATTTGAATTGTACCAGAGTAATCAGAGTAATTTCATAAATCACCCATTACTCTTGTGAAGCAAGATTACGGAAATTACTCAATTACGCCAGCTTGAATAATTAGGAGACATTTGGGACAAAAATCCTACAGCAGGAGCACAGGAACAGCTAAATAAGAGGGAGCAAGCAGCTACAGGCTACTGCTTTTCATGTCCTGTAGAATGTAGGAGCATATTATAAAAAAATAGCGATATTTATCGCTAAGTAGGCTTTGCGTCAATTTTTTTATCGCCGCACATCACCGGATTTTATCGCTGAGATAACGTGCTATTAGCAACGTTTATCTCAAAAGTTATAAAATTCCCAGCGATAGCGTCAAAATCCGTGAATATCGCTGAGAATACAGCGATATTCACGCATTATCGCTAACAGGGTCTTAGCCATTATATCCACCTCCCATTGGATATAATGGCTAAGAACTGGTCTGAGTAGGTGTTCGTTTTTGGAGATATTCACGCTTAGTGCAAATATTTCCATCGCTACGCCTGTGTTGGTAATAGGCGATAGCGATGTTAGAGACTGCTTTCAGTCGCTAACAGGTTGGGTACGCCCACTTTGCATGTCATTAGCAATAAATACCGCTGACATGCAAAGCGGGCCCCAAACCGATCGCTATCGCCTACAAGCTGTCGCTAACTGCTGTTAGAGACAGCTTGCTAATAGGGCGATAGAATTATCGCGGCTTAGCGGCCGAAAACGGCCGCTAAAGCGGCGATAATTTCCTATAGCCCCCCTTGATAATATGCCCCGTAGTTCTATTTTCATAGCCCAAAATGCATCCTCGTGATCATTTTGGATAACAAGGTAATTTGAGACCTTTACATATGACTCTGGGATTCCCATCTGTCTATTGTATATGGTTGTTTATATATATATATGTAAATGGGTAAGCAGAATTGTTACCTGTCTAGTCGAGCAGCGCTTCTAGGCTCCGGAGTTATACTGAGAGTGGTTAAAACTGTACAGCCCAATTTTTGGAGTGGAATGCGTCAGAGGCAGCCATGTCGACTTTAAAAGGCCACCCTGAAGGTGGCAGTGCCTGCTTTCGGGAACCAGTACCAAGATTTGCTAACAGTGGGCACCTACTTTCCCTTTCCAAAGCCTAAACCAGCCTGCCATCTGTTACAATACAGAGAGCATTGACAGTGGTTGGATTATTGTACAATCTAACCTTGTCAATAAGGAAGGAAAAGTTATATGCGCTTCAAAGAGTGCTTAACCATAATCTTTCTCCATCACCCAGGAAGTTATTTATTCTCAAGTTGTGGGCAGCTATGAAACCAGACCCCACCCATATGAGAATACATCACTTAAATAGAGAGTGAAAGCACTACTACCACTCTAAGAATTAAAAACTGGAACAACTCGCGTAGAACACAGTGGAACTTTATGTGATGACGTGGTCTTAATATAAAGTAGATGACAACATTTTCAGAGTATTTGTTTTCATTAGAGTTCATTTGTTTCCTGAAATCCTGGGATAAATAGAAATGGTCCATGAGCCCAGTTAATATGACCTTATTCAATAACATTGTGTTACAGTGGTATAGGGTTTAGGAAAGATTTGTGATTCTCCTTTTGGAAATAAGTTGTTAAGGTCCTTGAGGTTGAGCTTTGGAACATTATCCGACCTCGTAGGTGAGCAGCATGGAAGAGCAGCTGACACAGGGTTTTTTTCCCGAGACTTATAAATCCAAAATGGACAACATGAGACAAATATAGTAGTCACTGCAGAAGGAGAAAGATACTTGTTGCTATAGTTTGTCTTAAAATTAATGTTGACATCACAATTGGTACAGCAGAAACAGGGAGTAGTTTTGACAAATAGCAGCGGGCATTAGTCGGACCGTATGTTAGGAATCATAGAACCTACATTGTCGGAATTGTAGAGACTCTGTGTGATAGTGTTCTTGGAGCACTGAGTTTCAATGTGTAATTCTTGCGTTGTTAGGAGTGCCACACCGGCATCTGACCTGCACTCTAGTTACTATGCTGCTTTTCACTAGAAGTCCAGCGTAAAGATCATTGGCATCGTCTAAGCTTGAATTTATCATTACACCCTATATAAATGCTTAATAATTGAAAGAGGGTAGAGGTAGATTATTTTTTATAGAGTACAGTTTATTAAAAGTTGGTAAATATTCCACAATCTGCAATAAGTGTTACAGGAACAAATATCTGAAATTGATAGATTTTTTGTTATTGTAATTGTTTTTATACAGCACTTACTACCCCTGACAAGGAATCAAACTGTTTTTCGGCAAGTAGCACGCTACTCTGGTACCCAAAAAGAATTAGTGGTGAATTAAAATAGGGAAATATGAAATTAATTTGAGTGGTGGACATGTGATTCTGTTATTTGGATTGAAAAAGGATAGTGAAGGGATAGAAGACAGAAGGGTTTGCATTTATATAGTGCTTGCTACCTCTGATAAAGGCATTGAAGTGCCTTTTGGCAAGTAGCACACTACTCCGGAATCTAAACAGGAATAGTGATGAATTAATATAGGGAAATTTTACATAAATTGAGCAGTGGGCAGGAGAGTCTGTTAGTTGGATTGAAAAGGAGACTAGGGAGATAGAAGAGGGAAAGGTCTAGAAAGTGTTTATTTTCAGATCATAGCAGTAGGAGGAGGTTTGGGATGAGTTAAGTGGGGTTGGAGGGGGAAGAGTCAGAGGAAATGGTCTAGACAGGTTTGTTTGGGAGCTCTTAAAAGTAAAATAGGTTGGAGATGATGTGCACTTTCATAGAGTAAGAACAACAATTTACCTTCATAAATGACAATTTTGTACAATAAGGTCATCCTAATATGAACCACCCATCGCAACATCCCAGTTGACCACTTTATACACAGTGGTGAATATGCACAAGGAAGTGGCGGAGACAGGCATTAGCCTTCTTGGCTTAACACCTCTCTCCGCCACTATGGAAAAGCTAGGCTGCACCATATTCACAAGGACATGGTGCTGATGCGTATCGATTTAGATTCCGTATGAATTTCCCGATTCATGCCCTTATATAGGTACAATTCACATTGGCCTTATTTAGGCATAGAAATCCAGCCCTTATTTAGGCATTATCCATGTTAACCAAATACAGGCATGGCTACTTACATCCGTTCATCTAAGTCACAACGAGTACTTGGAAAACCAGACTCTTAAGCCTTTAAGACTTCCCCTTTCCTGGATACTGTTTTCTCCAAGAACTAATTTCTTATTCATGAACATCTATTCCTTAGGGGTTCATTCATGACGTTCTTATGCCCGACTTTTATGTCAATACCGGCATTCCTAAACACCTTCAAGGTATAAATATACCTTCACTTGCTATGGCAAGGCACGGTGCGGTTTGGCTACCTAGTTGCACGACACGGTTCGCCACAGCAAGCCCCGAAGGAAGTCACGTCCCCAAAATACGCACTGACCAGATGCTGTCATCCTTTTCGCCAAGAATCCAGCTCCAGTGTTTCTGACTCCCCTTGCGGGGTGTTAGAGATCGAGTCCCGGGAAAGAGATACCAACCTCTCTCATTCTAAGGTATGGAGTTGATTAGAACCTAGAAAAACCTTTGGCAACTCTTGGCATAACTAAACCAGACTAAGACAGCACCTACTAGTTTCCTAGTACTAGACTTAGGTTAGGTACACTTGGGTAGGATTATTTTAGAAGCACCAGATGAGTATTTTAGCCTGTGTTATTTATGTATGTATCTTAATGATTATATGTCATAGCTGCAAGACATGCTATTACAGTTTTATTTCATCTTACTGCTAACTCGGTACATTTTATACTTCGCATTCTGTCTTACAATTGTAGCAGTTCATATCTCTTGCATGAGAAATAAGACTGTTCAATAAACCCTTTTTATTGAAACACCAGTCTCCCTATTTCTGTGCAACACTTTGTAGAAACAAAGCATGCACAATTCACTTAGTGAAACGGTTATCTATTATTTCCACGACTCTAAGATTGTTCCGACTCTAAGGGAAACAAAGTTGTCATGTTTATGCGGTTGTCAGAAACTAATCCCTTCTTGTTCATTAGAGAAAGTTTCTAGTGACCTCTGAGTTAGCTGGCACACACACAATTAAGTTTAATATTCTCGATAGAGACATACGGACCTGAGTCCTATGTCAAAACTATAGTGTATATTATTCCAATGCGCAGAGCCTATCAGGGATATAGGAACTACGCTACAGTGCAGCCTTGCTTTTACCCCTGCAATGGCGTGAAGTTTCACAACTTAGCACCAACGCAGGCACCAGAGTGCAAGAGTGTCTACAAGCAGGGAGGTTTGTTTATGTACAGGAAGGTGTCCCTTCCGGCACATAAACAAACCTAAAATGCCAGTTTGTAACTTACATGTGTGCTGCTTCATGCAGCACACATATAAGTTACAAAACATCATTTAAAAGGAATTTTTTGTTTATGTACAGGAAGGGACACCTTCCTGTTCATAAACAAACCATGGCATTTTGCATTTTCCTTGTGTGCTGCACAAGGCAGCACACATGGAAAATGCAAAAACTAGGAGAAATAAACCATTTCTCCTCATATCGCCAACTTAAGACCAGGATTTTCCTGGTTTTAAGTTTGGTGTTAGCTCCTGTTTACGCTACACTTGTGAATAGGGGCAGCGTAAATATCAATGGGTGTTGCGGTGGAACACCCACCACAACACCCACTGAACGCCCTTTCATGCTAAACACAGCGTGAAAGGGGTCCTATTCACAAGGCAGCGTCAAGCCAGGTAAAGTGGCTTAACGCTGCCTTGTGAATAAGGCGTGGCCCCTATCACCACCACAACGTCACTAAAAGTGACGTTGTGGTGGCAATAGGGGCTTGTGAATATGCCCCAGTATGTAGTCTTCCAGCAGTAGACATCTCTATTAATACATGCTGCATCACCACCTTCTTTTTTCTTCCCTCCTTTAGCAGTTTGGAGTAGTCAAGGGTACAAGTCATTACATTGCTCTTGCACTGACAATCCTTAAAAACAGAAAGGCATTTTCTGTATCATTTCCCCATCAGAGATATCCACCCCAAGTGGTTAAAATCCATAACTAAACAACGCTCCGTGCATGGTGTAATACTAGCCCATATCTTCTGCAAGTTCACTACAGCAAAGTAGGTGTAAAATTAATAGTGCTGCAAATTTTATTTAGCACACATAAAACTCAGATTAAGCTTGCTAATGACTTGATGAGCTTTGATAGTAGCATAAAATATCTGAAATTGATTGGTTTCATTTTCAAATACAAATGTTACAACTAGTTAAAAATGTTAGTGCAATGTTTACTATATTGCAGCATAAACACTGCTCAACGTTTCTTTGAGTGTATGATTGGAGGCTTGCTGGTGAGCATGGGTGAGAATTACCTTGAATATATTTTAATTTATTAATACCGGCCCATCTCTCTTCTCCCCTTCTCCGCCAAAGCGACCGCTGAGCCTGTCACCAGGCTAGGTTGCCCCCACGCACTGCTGCCTGCCAGCAAACCTGCCTGCTGTTTTGCCGCTTGCCTGACTGCCTTTGCCTGCTGTCGCTTCTCCAGACGACCCAGCCGCCGCTGAGCTGCCCACCTCCAGACTCTTACCGCCACTGCCTCCCTGCGGCCCCGCCCCCCTCCAGCCCATTCGCCGCCCGCTCCCGCCACCCAGCTGCTCCTCCCTCCCGGCTCCTTACTTAAGGGGACCGTGCACCTGGAGTAGGGAGCGACCGCTGAGCCTGTCACTAGGCTAGGTCACCCCCACGCACTGCTGCCTGCCAGCAAGCCTGCCTGCTGTTTTGCCGCTTGCCTGACTGCCTTTGCCTGCTGCCGCTTCTCTGGGCGACCCAGCCGTCGCTGAGCCGCCCACCTCCAGACTCTTCCCGCCGCTGCCTCCCTGCGACCCCGCCCCCTCCAGCCCATTCGCCGCCCCGCTCCCTCCACCCAGCTGCTCCTCCCTCCCGGCTCCTTACTTATGACGACCTCAGAATGACCACGCAGCGGACGCGCGCATGCTGGCGTGCCGATTGTGCGCCGAAGGCGCGCCAACGGCAAGCCCGTCTGTGCCCGTCCGCGCTTGGACCGCATCCAGCGCCAGGACCCCTGGCCCCCGACGATGCCAGCCCACATGACGGACCTACGACGCCGCCACCCTCAACGCACTCAAACCCGACCGGAACCCCGCCTGCTACCGAGCCACCCCGAAATGCACCCACGGACCCTTCACCTGCCAAGCCTGCAAGTTCACCTGCCTCCGGACCTGTACCGCACCCAAAAGGCCAGGCACCAGCAACAACCACCTCAAGTGCATCCTGCTCAACACCCGCTCCGTCCACAGACACGCCGTTGAACTCTGGAACCTGCTCGACACAACATCATCAGACGTCACCTTCCTCATGGAAACCTGGATGAACGCCTCCTCAGAGCCCGACATCGCCATAGCCATCCCGGACGGATACAAGATCACCCGGAGGGACCGCGACAACCAGACTGGAGGAGGCATCGCCATCTTCCACAGGAACACCATCCGCATCACGACCAACTCTGACGACACCTTCACCGCCGCCGAGCACCTCCACTTCCAGATAAACACTGACCCCAAGACCACCCTCAGAGGCACCCTCATCTACAGACCCCCGGGACCACGCACCCAATTCAGCAAAGACATCGCAGACTTCATCAGCCAGCACGCCCTCCACTCCGCTGACTACATCCTCCTAGGGGACCTCAACTTCCACCTGGAGAAAAACAACGACACCAACACCACCACCCTGCTGGACAACCTCGCCAACCTCGGACTCAAGCAACTGGTGAATACCCCCACCCACTACGCCGGCCACACGCTGGACCCCGTCTTCTCCTCCAGCAAGCACATCTCCTTCAGCCACTCCACCGGACTCCATTGGACGGATCACAGCGGCATCCACTTCAGTTTCAGAAGAACCACAACGCATCACTACCCGCAACAGGTTCCTCGCAGGAGCTGGAGCATGATCACCGCCGACCAGCTCACCACCTCCCTCAGCCTGAACACTCCCGCGAGCGCAACACACCCCAATGAAGCAGCCCGCAACTTCACACAGTGGCTCACCAACTGCGCCGACGACCTCGCACCACTGAAGAACCCTCCCAGCAGACCCGGCAGCAAGAAAGCCTCCTGGTTCACCGACAAACTCAAAACATCCAAGAAAAACTGCCGCACCCTTGCCGCACCCTTGAAAAAGCCTGGCGCCACGACCGGACCACAGAAAACATGACCGCCCTCAAGAACGCCACCCGCTAACACCACCAGCTGATCCGCACCACCAAAAGGACAACATTCAAAGAACGACTGGACAACAACACCCACAACAGCAAGGAACTCTTCACCATCGTCAAAGAGCTCTCCAACCCCAACGCCGGAAACAACGACATCACACCCTCGCAAGACCTCTGCGACTCATTCGCCACCTTCTTCCACCGCAAGATCGCCGACATACACAACAGCTTCAGCGCACAGACCACGCACCCAATCACCGAACCAACGCTCCCACCACCACCCTCTGCAGCTGGACCCCGGTCAGCACCGAAGACACCACCCGCATGATGAACACCATCCACTCCGGATCACCAACCGACCCCTGCCCCCCCCCACGTCTTTAACAAGGTCGACTCCATCATCGCACCCCAACTCCGGGACATCATCAACATCTCCTTCAACACCGCCCCCTTCCCGGAGAGCTGGAAGCATGCCGAGCTCAGCGCCCTCCTGAAGAAACCAACAGCGGACCCCACCGACCTCAAGAACTTCCGCCCCATCTAGCTCCTCCCTTTTCCTGCCAAAGTCATTGAGAAGATCGTCAACAGACAGCTCGCCGCCTTCCTCGAGACAAACCGATCCCTCGACTCTTCGCAGTCCGGCTTCCGAGCCAACCACAGCGCCGAGAACACCCTCATCGCAGCCACCGACGACATCAGATCCCTGCTCGACAACGGGGAAACAGCGGCCCTCATCCTCCTGGACCTATCCGCGGCGTTCGACACTGTCTGCCACCGCACCCTAGTACAGCGCCTCAGCAACATCGGGATCCAAGGAAAGCTCTGGAGTGATCATCTCGTTCCTTGCCGGAAGAACCCAGAGAGTCCGCCTCCCCCCATACAGATCCGAGGCCACCGAGGTCATCTGCGGCGTACCATAAGGATCCTCACTCAGCCCCACCCTCTTCAACGTCTACATGAGCCCCCTCGCAGCCATCGCACGCCAACACAACCTCAACATCATATCCTACGCTGATGACACCCAGCTGATCCTCTCCCTCACCAACGACCCTGCCACGCCAGAGCCAGCCTTCACGAAGGGATGAAAGACGTCGCCGAGTGGATGAAGAACAGCCGCCTGAAACTGAACTCAGACAAGACAAAAGTCCTCATCCTGGGACGACTCCTGGTGGCCCCCTGCCCTGGGCACCAACCCCAAGCCAACGGACCACGCACGAAACCTGGGCTTCATCCTGGACTCCTCCCTCTCGATGACCAGACAAGTCAAAGCCGTATCGTCATCGTGCTTCAACACCCTGCGCATGCTCCATAAGATCTTCCGCTGGATCCCCTCCGAAACCAGGAAGACAGTCACCCAGGCACTCGTCACCAGGCGTCTGGACTACGGGAACACCCTCTACGCGGGAACCACGGCCAAACTACAGAAAAGACTCCAGCGCATACAGAACGCCTCCGCACGACTCATCCTGGACATCCCTCGCCACAGCCACATCTCGACCCACCTGAGAGACCTGCACTGGCTCCCCGCCAACAAGAGGATCACGTTCAGACTCCTCACCCACGCACACAAGGCTCTCCACGACATGGGCCCGAAGTACCTCAACAGCCGCCTCACCTTCTACACACCCACCCGCCAGCTACGATCGGCCAGCCTCGCCCTCGCCGCCGTACCACGCATTCGCAGAGCCACCACCGGAGGAAGATCCTTCTCCTTCCTGGCGGCCAAAACATGGAACTCCCTCCCCATCCACCTACGGCTGACCCAGGACCACCTCTCCTTCAGGAAGCAACTCAAGACCTGGCTTTTCGAGCAGTAACGGACCCCACCCCCAGCGCCTTGAGACCCTACTGGGTGAGTAGCGCGCTTTACAAATTGATTTGATTGATTGATTGATTGATTGAAAAGTCCTCAAGATAGCCATCAACCAACAACTCACCCAACACCTGGAGAGCAACAACCTGCTGGACACCTCCCAATCCAGCTTCCGCACCAATCACAGCACCAAGACCGCCCTGATCACTGCCAATGACAACATCAGGACCCTCCTTGATTAGGAAGAGACAGCGGTTCTGATCCTTCTCAAGCTCTCAGCAGCATTCAATACCATTTCCTATCACAACTTCATCAAGAGACTCCACCAATTTGGGATCCAAGAAGAAGCCCTCAAATGGATCACATCCCTCCTCACAGGAAAGACCCAGTAAGCCCACCCACCATCCTTCACTTTGGAATCCAAGAGCATCATCTACAGCATCCCTCAAGGCTCACTCTTCATCCCTAACCTGTACGAAATGTGTATGACTCCAATGGCCAAAATCATCTGACCCACGGCCTCAACATCATATCTTATGCAGACGACACCCAGCTCATCCTCTCGCTAAGACCCCTCCACCATGAGGATCAACTTCCAGAGCCTCATGATGAGGGCCACTGACTTGGTGAAGATTAACTGCCTGAAGCTCAACACGGACAAGACAGATGTGTTGATTTGTGGGAACAACACCTCCTCGTGGAATGACACCTGGTGGCTCTCTGAACTGCGACACTCACCCACACTAACAGACCACCCCGGCAACCTTAGCATCACCCTGGGAAGCAAATTAACCATGAAACATCAGATAAATGTAGTCAACTCCATCTGCTTCCATATACTTCACATGCTCCGAAAGATCCTTTGATGGCTCCCCACCAACACCAGGAAAGTCATCACTCAAACCCTTGTTACCAGCTGACTGCACAATGGCAACACACTCTACACAGGACTCACCACCCAACTCCTAAAGAGACTCCGGATGATACAGATTGTGGCGACCAGACTCATACTCAACCTGCCCAAATAAACTCACATCAGCCCACTACTCAGGAACCTCCACTGGCTCTCCATCCAGAAGAGATGCCAATTCAAGATGCTGACACACACCTACAAGGTCCTCCATGACCAAGGACCAACACACATCAACCACCGCCTGAACCTCTACCAACTCTCCTGACACCTGTGCTCCACCTCCCTTGCCCTGGCTCACACTCAGAGCAAGGTTGCATATATTATGTCAAATGATGTAAGAATTGAAAGTGGGCAAACCTACGAGGAATATTTGAGGGGAACCACTCATAGATTTGTTAGCACAAAAGTGTTGTCTGAGTTGGGACAATGACTATGCTCATTTTTAATTGTGCAAATGTTCTTAATGAGAAACTGGAAATACTAGTCTGCTGCTATGGGTGGAGTTTCCAATTTTTTTTGAAAAAGGCAATTTCTTCAGAAGTCTCCTGGTTCCTGCCCCCATACCACTGTTCCAACCCAGTGTCCTAGGAGGGAGGGCTCAGCCAAAAATGATTAATTTAGAGGTGGGATAATTACCCAGGTGAATATCAGTACTTACTTCCATGTTCTACATTTTGACACCTTTCACAGTTTATAGCTGTAGACGCGGGAAGGAAGCTTCCGGTTAGGCAAAAGGGAAGAGGATTGAACTAATCAAATTGATTTAGCCTGTTTCATCCATTCTTCATATTCTTAAAAGTTAATTAATCAAACATTTACATTAACTAATCAAATTGCATTTGCCTCTTTCATACATAATTCATATCCTCAAAAGTTATTTAAGCAAACTTTTACAACATAATCCGAACAGATGTTTCTCTTCTTTACCACGATAATATGATTAGTCTGTATTGTCAATACTCTTCAAATTGGCGTCATTACTGAGTGTACACTTTTTGTCGGTCTTCTTGACATGTTTGAAGCTTTGTGCTTGTTGGCAAAGAAGTAAAGCTGATAATCAGTTTTTGCAATTGGCATCAGTAGAAGTAAGCATGCTTATTGACTTTTAATTCATCTTTTTAGACTATCACAAGTTTGTATTCAATGACAGAGATCTCCATGGTAGGTTTGTGGATGAAACAGGCTGCGTACATGCATTTCTCCCCTAAACAAGAGCTAACAGTTAGTAAATATGAGCTAGGCATTACAAGAGCCCATCTGCTCTAAAGGCCAACATATTTTATGATTCACTGAATATCAGCCGGGCCAGCCTTTTAGGTATAGTGTGTTCTGCTGGATTGTAAGATGGTCAAGGTGATAAAAAAGTATGAAAGGATAAGGGCTTCAACAACATCATCTGATCCTGTGACTGCAGATACAACTGTGGCAACCCTTTCTGAGCTATTCACACTGTCCAGCACATTTTTCTGATGTAGTATGATCCTTTGGCAGCAAATTACTGCACAATTGCATCATGGTTAGCTTCCCGCTGTTTTAGTTTGTGTGACTGGTCTGTGCTTCACCAGTGATAGTACATGTTACGCTCTTCCAAGCATGCACTAGTAGTGGGACAACAATGGAGATTTTTTGGCTGCCAGTCTGCTTAATTATAGACCCTGCTTCATTTTGCGCTCCAATGTGAAATGGCACTCAGTTCAGTACAACTCGTACATTTATGTTGCATTATTTCTCTACAATATCATTCCTGACATTCGTTGCTTTTGAGTTTCCTGCAACATTAGGCTGCATATGTTTAGCAAATGGATAATTTACTATACCTCGGCCAAACTCCAAACATTTATCCAGTAGTTGATCCTCAATGATTTAGGTGTCAACATGCAAATGACGATTGGCTACATGTGGTGTTTATGTGCACCCATGTAATTAAATTTTGGGCGAGCGTTTTTTCTGAAATTAAAAGAGGGCTGGCAGTCGATCTTCCTCCCGAGGCCTCTGCTGCCCTCTTAGGCAGAGAAGATGTTCGAGATGAATTTACTTTGGCACAATGTCAATTTATTTTCATTGCCCCTTTGGTCGCAAGATCATTAATTCTTGCTAATTGGAAATCAGCAACCATACTGACAATTTCCCAATGGTTAAAAAAAATGCTAAGAATTTTTAGGCGGGAAACTATATACGCAAAAAGGGTGGGCTCAGTAGTCAAATTGAATAGAATATGGAAGGAGTGGAAGTAATTAACTTAGTGGGAGGTCAGGATATCTGACAAGGTAGATTTAGATAAAAGGAATGCCAGTATTTTACTATTTATGACTAATTCTGTAAGGATTTATCATATTTATGTATCAGTTTACTGTATGAATTTCGATCTCTATATGCACTTTATGTAAATACCTGAAGAGAAAATTTAAATCTTTTATAGGCTTTTTAAGAAAGAAAAAAAGCATTAGGCTGCCAAGATGCCACATTTATAAATAAAACATGTACCTTCAGAATTCGCACTTTGAAGGTCACTGATGGACATAGGTGTTGATGCAGGACCACTTTTTTAACACGGAGAAGACAGACTGGCATGAACTTCTTGTGTTGACTCTTGGCACCAACAGCTGGGCATGAAGGTGGAAGCTTCAGTGCTGGGTGCACGGTGCTTGTGCCCTCTATAAAGACAAGACTTCTCCTAATCTTTGAAGTTTCAGCTTTTCTGTTTTAGCTTCTAGAATGTATGTAATAATCCATGCCTTGTAACGAGAGACATCCTCCTCCTGATAAGGTACAGAATGAGACACCGCAGCCCAGTGTCCTTGATCCAGAAAAGGAGCACAAAAGTACTCTGTGGAGACCACATTTTCCTTGTGGATACTCATTTGTTTTACCCCAAGTAAAAGAATATTCTGATTATGTGTACATTAGTTTTCCAGCATCTTTACCTGGGCCTTCATCAAACGTTGTTTCAAATGGATAACGTGACTTATGGCAGCTCTGACTGTGTAGCATACTAAAAAAATTGAGAATCTGGGTGATGTGCTCTGTTGTGGAACTGTCATCAACATTGAAAACACATCAACTTTCTCAAGCATCACAACACTGAATAAATTCGTAGAGTTCGAAAAGATGTTCATACAAAGTATGGGGTTTCATAGGTTTGAGGTCTCATGTTCAAGAGCATACCTGAGAGGGCCATTAGCAATTAACATTTTATCTTCAGTACAGGTAAGTGAAAACTTGATTTAGCAAAGCAAAATGTTGTGCCACGTTTGAAAACGTGGCAATTGGTGAAAAGTGAAATAATTTGTAAACTTTGGAAAGCCTTGCCTGTGACGGTTCTTGCAAAAAACCTTTCGGTTTGGTTAGTTTATTTTTTACAGCAAATTCTCCCAGTAAATGTGTTTTGCTCTAATTTTATTCCCCAAAACTTGGGGGCATATTAACAAGCGTGAGAAAATCTATCGCCGGCTATCGCTGGTGATAATCTCCATGTTAGCGGTGTATTGACAACACTTAACGCCATGGAGATAAAAATCCCAGCGATAGCGGGTATTATCGCCATTTTCAATGGAATATCGCTGGTTTTCCAGCGATATTCCATTGAAAATGGTGATAACCTTGTTGATAAGGCAGGGTAATCTTAGCCATGTAATCCCCCTCCCATTGGATTACATGGCTCAGTCAGGTCACAAGCAGGCTTTAGGAAAGTAGCATTACCTGTGGTTAGCGCTACTTTTCCTAACGCTCTGCTTGTTAGCGTGCAGCTTGATAATAGGAGAAATGTTGCTTAGCGACATTTCTCCTATTATTTTGCTCTAGAACGCCCACTGTGCATCTCATTAGAGATGCAAAGCTGGGCGTTGTTGAAAGACTCGCTAAATCAGCAAAACACGCGATAGCGTGTCTTTGCTGATACGGCGATGAAATTAACGCCGCTTTTCGGGCTGAAAACAGCCGCAAAAGTGGTGAAAATTTCATATCGCTGCCTTAGTAATATGCCCCTTCATTTTTCAGAATTGTTTCCATGCAATTTAAATTTTTCATTATTGGCAAAAGTTGCCAACCTCATAAAGGTATAAAAAATGCTGCAAAGCTTATAAAAGACTAATGCCAATACTCTATCCTTCTTAATCATGTACTTTTTCTGCACTTTAAAGGAAAAGCTGCAATTTAACACAAATGATGTAACCGAATGTATTTATCATGTTAAAGTATCATGTCAAGTTCTTTCAGATTTCTGCGGCCATTATGCACAATGAGCTTCACACCATGTGCAAAACATAGCAAACAAAGAAATTTCATATAAGTCACAAACAACATTCCTCCCAGCATAACAAAAATGAACACTTCAACCCTTACATTAATACCAAAACACGGCCCTGGATTCCATTGTCACGCTGGCTGCTGCATGGTTTTTCTCCAGTGCCTGTATGCTTATGAACTCCTTGCATGTCATGGCTGCCCTGGTGCAAACCTCATAGAAGGTGGCTCGGTGCCAAGTGATGCTCGAACAGTCTTCAGCTTCCCACTGTTACACAGGCCCATTGTTGGGTGATTGGTTGGTACAGCCTTCTCCACCAGTGCACGTGACGTGCTTCCGAGGATGTGGTTGTGCTGTGCTTTGCTACCTGCAAAACCAACAGTTGATGGACAGAATGCAGAACAATGTCATACATTCACCCCAGTACAAAGATCTGAGCCTAAATCCATCGTTTCTTTGCACTCCACACCACACCAGTTCAGACATGGTCATATGCAAATCAGCCTTGACCCTGTGCCTCATGGGAACAGTCCAGCCCGAACTGCCAAACCATGTCTTTCCTGGACCGGAATCAAGCATCCTAGGACGGGTTTCTGGCTATCAGCCGTCTTCAGCCAGGATAGCTTGACTCCAGTGGCGTAGTGAGCATGGGACCCACATCTGAGCATACCCTTCCCACATAGGGTGAATAGCAAAACACTCATTATGATGGACGGAATGTTGCACAATGGCAAAACATTCACACTGCTTCGGAAATATGTTCAGCTTAGAATCATTCCTTTTGAGCAGATGGTCAATTTGCATTCCTTAAACTAAACAAGAAGGAGGATCAAGGACCTCCATTTTAGCCAGTTTCCAAATTCACTGAGCCTGAGGGAAAAACAGCACAGTTAGCATCCTTGTGGCAGTAGAAGTTCAACATGCAGACATGTCACGGGAATGGCTGCCAGCCCTCACACCTGGAAGTGATTGGCCAACTTGCGTCTTAACACCAACAAGAGGCACTGTGAATTGTTTAGATGTTCTGATATTAGTGCACATTTGCCATCCAAGTTACTCCATTGGCCCCTGGTGCCAAGAAGCTTGCACGCTTTGAGTTGAAATAGAGAAAAATCCCAGAACAGGAATGTGTTCCTTCTGGCAGTGCTAACTGAACAGGACATTTTATGTTGCCAGACTTAGGCGTAGAGGTCCGGGTACAGAGGACCTAATTTATGAAAAGTGACGCATCGCTGCGTGAAAACAGTGATGCGTCACCTTTCATTGCGCCCTCTTTGCGACATGCTAGATGCCTCATATTTACAGTATGATGCATCATGTTTCAAGGAGTTACAGATACGTCAGTATTTCTGATGTATCTGTAGGCGCAAAGATGACGTATTGCTGGAGTGTGTCACTAAAGTGACGCAACTCCATCAATGGGTCATTTCACATGAGCAAGTCCCATTTCTAAAGTGCCTGTGTCACTCTTCCGTCTGTTGTGAGGCAGGCATAAGATACTGACGCATTTGCGTCCTAGAAGTGATGCAGTTTATTCTCATAGATTTCACTGTGTCACTTCTACGAGGCTTGCTTGCTTGCGTCAGAAAGCCCACCCTGCATACATTATACCAGACGCAGGTATAATGTTGCGCAGGGTTTTACAAAGTGACGTGTCTACCTAGATCCGTCACTTTGTAAATATGATGCAACATGGCTAATTTCTTACCCTGCTGGTGCGTCACAAAAAGGGACCACCGGTGGCGCAAAAGTGACGCAAGGGCTCGTAAATAAGCCTCAGAATATTTAGGCTGTTGTTGCAGCGCTGTGTTTCTCACTTTGTCACTTGCACCGCCATGTTCTGTCACGAGCACAATGTGCACTCAGTCGTCTAGGGTTGCCTCTGCATTTATGCTTAACAGTGCTGTTACAACTGTTGTGTATAACATAGTCTTCAAAATATATGATGCCATGAGCACATTCAACGAATAATTTGTAGCCTCTCTCCTTTTGTTCTCTTTCTGTAATGTCCTGTACATACAAGTGGATTTATTTCCATTGAATCCGGTTGAGATATTGTTGTATATTTTTGTTTTAGGTAATACACAGATCACATCACCAATCAAATCATGCCCACTCAGTCTAGGAAAATGTTGCCCAATGTAACATTAAATGTGTATTTGTAAAGCGCACATTCACCCCCATAGGGGCATCTTGGCACTGAATAACAGATGTTTATTGTTACCCAACTCAATGGTACTCACTTTATCAACCTCAGAAAGGAGGAGAGGCTGAGTGGACCCACCATGATAAGAACATGTTACCATGAGGTCGAACACAGGCCCCTGCAGTGGATGCGTTAGAGCCACCACACCCAGCCTGATTGTTGCCCAATGTAATTCCTGAAGGGTCGCATCCATGCCAGTTTTTCAGGACAACCACTTTCTTAGCAAATGGTTTCTGTATCGAATAATTGAAGGTACTTTTATTTTCTGTGGAAATCCTGGAAGTCTAGTATGATACT
Organism: Lissotriton helveticus; assembly: GCF_964261635.1. NCBI lineage: Eukaryota > Metazoa > Chordata > Amphibia > Caudata > Salamandridae > Lissotriton > Lissotriton helveticus. Next base: position 177,240,434 of record NC_136065.1, read on the forward strand.
GACCCACCTGGAGCTAGGCTGGACGCTCCTGGACAATCACTAAGAGGGTTTAACGATCCATTGATGTTGCCCTCATTTTCTCATTGGTAGTAGTTCAAGGGCAAATATCTTAGGTTTACAACCAGATTTACCTTTTTGAATTGGGCCCATAGGTTGTGCACCTGATAAGTGCATGCAGCCACGGTCTGTGCAGGCAACAGTGGCGAGGGCGCATAGAGGGGGATTTCGAAGGATGATCCTTGTGCAGGGACTAATTATAAACCGCTTGGACTATGGCAATGCACTGTTCGCATCCATAAATGAAAGGCTCCCCTCTAAGGGGAACATCCTTTACCATGCAACTTTTACAACGCAGTACCTTTACCACGCAGGTATTACAACGCAATTTGTTGCAACGACTTGCGCTGGGGGGCGCTGTAGGATAGGGAATAGTTTAATTTACTATCCAAAACCTTCCCTACTATCCGCAAGGACTGGAGTTGGAATAGTAAATTAAACTATTCCACTATCCAGCACCCCCCCAACTCAAGTCGTTGTAACGACTTGCATTGTAAAACCTGCGTGGTAAAGGCATGCGAGGTAAAAGCATGCTATTTTAATCCTTGGTCTTGCCCCTTCCTAGTTTCCTGTGTTTGGCGTAGCGCTATGAGACCTAAGCGTGATATATGCGCTCAATAAATACCTACTACTACTACATGCAGAGGGAAAATTAATTATTTATTTAATTTTCCCTCAGCATTGTTCCTCTAAATTACCCCCCTGTGGCCCCACCGCCCCACCGCTGTTAACTGCACAGGCTGCGGCTGAGTGCATATTTTGCTTCTTTTTGAGTCGATTATTTTTCCTGTTTGCGTTGCATTAGGTTTTTCATTTGCTATGTCTAAGTAAAACTTTTCAGATATGTTGTGACCACCACCAAAACAAGAAAGAAGTTTATGAAAAGTTTGTGCCAGCTTTCGTCATCATTTGTTGTACATGGCCTTTTCAATGTAATTACATGTGGGTTTTGTCACAAATACATATCTACATTTTTTTGTAGGTAGGCATAATAGTGGAACAAATTTTAAAAGCTTCCACATTTTTCCAGCTTTGCATGTGTGCTGCAGTGTACAGTATACATACTATGAGCCCGATTCCGATCTCGCTAGGAAAGCCCTCCGTACGACTCGGATCTGGAGGGCTCTCCTAGCAAATCACGCTGTGCAAGTTCAACTGAATGAGTACGATGCAGCCATATGCTGATGGACTCGGTTCACTCAGACTCCCATTGAACTCTATAGGAGCCTGTATACCGAAGCATACACAGGCTGTCCTAGCAAAGAGGGGGTAGGCGGGGAAAAGCGTACACCATGTGGTGGCCACCCCATTGGATTGGGGGGACCCATGTGCACCCCTTGTGACTGATTCGGAGACCTCCGGGTGAAGGGGTGCCTACTCTAGCCCTCGAAGTCCGATTCCGAGAGCCAATTCGGCTCACTGAGACCGAGTCGATACGGCTGTCCGAATCGTGCATCGTACTCGCTCGTTCAGAAGCTGGGCCCATTGCACTGCACGATACGGCTCCAGACGAGTCGGACGGGTAGATTTAGGTTCGGAAAGATTCAGCCGGCGTGGACAAGATCTTCGCATCGTACTTGGTCATTCAAAATGGGAGCTAATTCGGACAGAAACAGTGGCTCTGAAACGGATTTGGACGTTCCGTTTCCTGTCAGGAGCCCTTCCAACCGAGTTCGGAATCAAGCCCTAAGTGGGAAAAGTGTTAAAGCTTAGTAGATATGGCACTGTTCTTCCTTTTCCCCTTTCATGCAATGCAGTGCAGCATCAGTGGTTGAAACCTTTGTGTGAAAAGTTAGTAAATCTGCCTGCAGACCAAAGTTTGCACTGTATTTGGATTTGTTGGCCAGCTATGATGAGACACTTAGGGCCTCATTTATGAAAAGTGTTGCATCGCTGGGGGATATCAGCAATGCAACACTTTTCAGTGTGCCCTCCTTGCGCTGTATTTACTGTACAGTGCTCAATGTTGGAAGGATTTACAGATACGTCAGTAATCCTGATGTATCTGTAGGTGGGAAATTGATGTATTGCTGGGGTGTGTCTGAAAATAGACGCAACTCCAGCAATGTGTCCTTTAACCGCTACCGCGCTAGCGGGTTTTCCCGCTGTGCGCTGAAATGTGAAAATCGCGCGGTTTGTGACAAAGCCAGCTCGTCATCCGCGTAGCGCAGGTAACACCCATGACGAGCTGGCTTTGTCATCCGCATCGAAGGGGTTAATATGGGACAAGTCCCATGTGAAAGGGCCTGCATCACCCTTACGCCTGCTGTGAGGCAGGCATAAGGTATTGACGTAGAGGCATTCTAGAGTGGCGCAGTGAAATATGATAGAGTTCCCTGCACCACTTCTACGATGCTTTCTTGTGCGGGAACGCACACCCTACATACATTATGACTGACCCAGCAGGGATTTACAAAGTGACGCATTTGCACCACTTTGTAAATATGGCGTAACTTGGCGCATTAGTTACACCGCCAGTGCATCAACAATGGGCCATAATGGGCTCATAAATAAGCCCCTCAGACTCATAGAAAGAATATTTTCACAGATAACAGTGCAACGTTGCAAAGATCAAAGGACTTTAATGGTGTACTGGAGAAGGGAAGGTAATAGAAAATAGACGCCCTGCCGCATACAGTGTAGAACATTCCCCTAACATGTGCTGAATGAGGAATGCAGTTTATTCTCTGCATTATATAATATATGCAAACATGCATGCACACAATCCTAAGACTCTGCCCTTGAGGCAAAACAGCAAACAAAGCTAATTCAAAAACATAACACGAGCATGTCAGGATCACAAATCTGACGTGATCTGATTTACACAACTGTGAAATAGCAAGGGTTTAGCAAGCACCTTCTGGAAGCTTCCTGGAAAAATGACCAGGCTGGCTGAAGGGCAGGCTCTTTCAGTAGTCAAGTCAGGCCCTAAATATTTGCATTATGTATGACTGCACCTGCCATAGAAGCCAGGAATAGTTTAAGCGGATTTCGCATGATTTTCACGAGCTGGAATCTATGTTTTGTAGCTGTATTATCTTCAGACAACAGGGTTCAAAAAGTAGATACCAATGAGAAGTCTCTATCCTCATTTTGAAAAGAGATTTCAGTAGGCATGACTCCAATGAATCCAACCTTTTCCCATAACCACATTTTCTTTCACCCAATAGCCGGATAACTGCCACAAAATGAATGGGCATTAGTATACAGGGAACTCTGATGCCCCTCTGTCACTCATGGATGCCCTGGTGATGGGTGAAATCCTTGTATTGTACTGTAACATTTATATGACACATACTACCCCTATGAGGGGGATGCTAAAGTGGTTGCCTACATGGGCACTGTCAGACAATGGGTTACTGGTTAAAGGGGATGAAACCCTTCTCAAGCAGCAACCACAATCCTTGTCAGGGTGAAGTCACAAGCAAACCCCAAATTAAACATGGCTTAACCTTCTGGTAGCTTTGCACAAAAGCTTTCAGTCTCAATGTTAGAAATGGGGGTGTCTAGTTGGCAATGGTATGCACCCTGTACAAGTAGTGACCCTTCCTTCTGGTAAGGATAAGGAAGTCACACACCCAAGATAACCCCTGCTCATACCTTTGGTAGGTTGACAGGAGCAGTCAGGCTTATCTTAGAGGCAATGTGTAAAGCATTTGTAAATAAACCACACAGTAACACTGTGAAAACACTACAAATGGACACTACACCAGTTTAGAAAAATAACTGATCATTATCTAAACTAAACAAGACAAAAACAACAAAAATCCAATATGCACAACTCAAGATATCAATTTTGGGGCACTTTACTGTAAAAATATAGCTCTTAGAAGACAATAGAGCCAAATGGGGCTATCTCTATGTTGTGACAGATACAAAACCACAGTACAGCACTGACTGCCGGGTGCGCAGGCCAGCCACAACATCACACGGACCCCCAAGCAAACACAAAGAGATGATGTATGAAGCAACAGTACCTTGGAAAATGATGAAGTCAAAAGACGTTGCATGGTGTCAAGGAGGTGAGGCAATGATGGGCCGAGATGGCGTCAGTTCCTTGCTGCCACAAAGGAGTCCTTGCTGTGCAGGGTAAGTGAGGTGGCATCGGCGGTGAGGTGGCAGTGCTGTATGACGGCGCAGTGTCTATTTGTTTGGGAAGTCACCCATGTTGCTTATCGGCTCCATGATGATGCAAGGGAGATGCTGATGTTGACAAGGGTCAGCGCATAGTGCTAGCATCGAGAGGTCGGGCTGCAGTGCAAGTTGGGGTGTTGTGGCATGCAGTCCACAAGCAGTGCCCTCGACTCCGGGACTCAGCGGTCTCAATGACGACGTCTGAGTATATTACTTTAATGGCATCAGCAACACCAGGGCTGGGGTGTGAGTCGGGCAGTGCATTTTGCACTTCACGAGCAGTGCCCTTGGCTCCGGTGCAGGCAGCGCTATCGCTGATGGTGTTGATGTTGCTTTTCTTGTGTTGCAGCACCAGCTACACAATTTCAAGGTCCCAGGGGACCAGGAACTGGAATTGGCACCACTTGGTAATTAGGACTCCGAGCAGAGAAGTCCAGGTGCTGCAGACGAAGTCTTTGATGGCTCTAAGACTTCTGACAGGAGGCAAGCAAACACACGCCCTTGGAAATTTGGAAAGCAGGATTCCAGAAAGCAAAGTCTACTCCTTTTACTGCTCACAGAGAGAAACAGCAACTACAGGCCAACCCAGCAAAGCAACATGGCAAAGGAGCAGTACTCCTTCTAACAGCTCTTCAGCTCTTCTTCTTGGCAAAGCCCTCAGTCCATAGTGTCACAGTTCCAGTACTTATACCAGTTTCTGCCTTTGAAGTAGGCAAACTTCAAAGGAAAGTCTTTATAGTGCACAAGACCCTGCCTCTCCCTGACCTGACTCCAATCATACTACTGAGGGGTAGAGACAGCTGGGTATGACAACAGGCACAGCCCTATTCAGGTGTCAGTGGCAACTTCTCTCACCATTCTAGCTCAGGAAGACCAATCGGCCTGGTGATGGGCCATCAGGATATGTAGGGCACACCTCAGCTCCTTTTGTGTAACTGTCTAGAGTGAATGCACTAATAGGACCCTAGGAATGGTAGTCCTTTTCCTTAGGGAAACTCTGTGGACAATCGAAAGTGCCTTAAACTCCTCTCCCCCAGCTACCGATAGCCAGTGGGTTAAAGACAGGACTGGAGGTAAAGCATTCTCTTGTTTGGAGGCAAAGAAGGAGTCTTGCAGCAGTGCTTTTGATTAGTTATATGTTGCATATGACGAAACTTGTAGTACAAAGGTATAGGCTATTGTATAGTCAAGCTTGGAAATTAGGAGTGGATGGATAGGTTGTAGATTTTGTGTGAATCTAAGGTATGGGAAAATGAGTTGGTGTGCTTTGTGTGGAATGTGCTCTTTGTGCTCTTGTTGACAGGAGGTATCAGGAATAGTTCTGAATCCATGTTTACTCCTAGGATTCTGACTTCTCTTAATGTCATTGGAGGAGCCATATGGTAGTGGGTTGGTATTTTTGACCTTGTCAACAGATCATGTTGGGTTGAGTTTTAGGTGCTTATTTATTGAGCAAAGGCAGTTGTAAAGTTTTGATTTGTAGAGGCATTGTGGGCTATCAATTTTTATAATGATTTGAGTATCATAAGCATAGTTTCAGCAGTTGAGGTTAAATTATCTAATCAGGCCTGATAACACGGTAAGAGGCAATCCATTCAAAGAGATTTTTCACTTATTCTGAGATGATGGGGTCTTTGTAATAATATGTGGTGTTGGATGTCACACTGAGATTTAGGTCATTCCAAATGGATATGATGTTTGACTCCGCACCTCCACCTGTTCTGAATTCACATTGCTGCTCTGAAATCAAGTAATTTCCCAACTTAAACATGAATTGTTTAGTAAAAACTGATTTTTCAAAGATTTTCCCCCGAACAGGAAATAGATTTGATCTTTAGTTTGCTGGGTCGATGGATCAAGGTTTTTCTTTTTTAGGAGTGGTCTAACGTAGGATGTTTTTAACTCAGGTAACAAAGAATCTGGGACCATATTTATCATAGTGTTACATCGCCCTTGTGCCACACAACCTGCGTGGCCCTGTACGGCTTGATAAATATGGAGAAGCGCAAAGCAGCACAAATCGCTCCCTTGCGTTGCTCTGCCCAAGAGAGGCGTTCCATGGGTGGAGCGTGGGTATTCTCACAAATCTACGCATGGATTATGTTAAATTCCCAGATTTACCATTGGTGGAGACTTGAAATTGCATCACAAAAACATCATTTGTCCTCGTTTAGTCAGCTTTCTATGTGTGCTACATTCTGCAACACACATAGAAAGAGGGAAATGCCACATAGAAAGAGGGAAATGCCTCTCAGGATTGTTTTTGCGCAGGAAGGTTTTCATTTTTGCACAAATACAAGTCTGCTTACACTGCAAGCTCCCTTGCACTATGGTGCAGTGTGCCTGCATTGGAGCACAGCAACCAAAAGGCTACAGTGCAGGGAAAGGACATGAATATGAAATATGATGGTAAATACGACATGCCTGCCCTTTTGCTTTCACGCAGCGTAGCACAGTGCAGCAAGGTGGCTTTCTGAGTTGTATTTCTGAAAATATGATAACTATGCTCCTTGGTTCCAAGGACTTGTTGATTAAGCTTCTACCTATCCCTGCACAGGTTGTGTAATAGATATATGTTAAAATATTTAAGGCTGCTCGGTCAGGAGGTGATCCAGATGGTCTTCTTCCAATGATAATGTTGAGTAATCAATTCCTAAGCTGCTTTTAAGGTTGGAAGATGGCTTTTTCTTTTTCTATGATGATTGAGTCATGGGTTGAGGTTTTAGCCATGTTCATCCTAAGGTAATTTTCCATTTTTTTTTTTATTTCAGAGCAATTCCATGGAAGTTTTGCAATTGTGTTGTTTCTATGTTTTGGCACTCGGATTGTGGAATTCTACAAGAAATATATGAAGTTTCTTAGATGGGGAATTGGTTTTAATTATGTTTGTGTTGTCTTTTTGTTTTTACTTCTAATGGCTCTTATCAAGGCTCTTTTGTAGTGACATACTACTAGTTTGTATTTTTCGCCTCTAGATTTTCCCCACTTGCATTGTTATATGCGGAGTTGTGTTTCATTCTTTCGATATTGTCATTAATCTATGTGTTGTTTTATTTGTATTAAACCTTGGTTGTGGTGGTTCATCGGTATCTGGTTGTTCTATGCAGTGGAGATCCAGTTGTAGAACAAATGCATGCCTTAAAGTGAAAAATTATGTAGGTTCTTTGGAGATGAGAGTTGAGTTTATTTAAGCTCTAGTTTTTTATATTATATGTGTGATTGTTGTGGGCGGTTGTTGACTTCTTTTAAGTGTTATTCTTGGTAGGTATGTTGATCCTGAGTATAAATATATTTTGGTTGGTTCAGATTACTGGGGAGATTTCTGTTACTGTGGCTTGCTCCAGGCAGCAGCAAATTGGATGTCCAGGGTGTGTCTAGTAGAATGAGTTAGAGGAGAGGCTTTTATTTTGGAGATCCAGTTTGGTTGTAAGTCTTTATTGTCAAACCATATCTTACGTTCTAGACTATATAAGCAGAGGTGAGTTAGCAGAGTCTTTGTCACGATATAGTAATACTCCAATAAAAGTTGCATTGCTGGGTGGTTATCTTTATCAATGGTGGCTGGTGGAAATTGAAAGTTGTGGCGTGTAAAACCAACTAACAAACTTTTCCATGCCAGCATGCGTAGCTGAATGTTTCCATGTTTCTCGTAAAAAATCGGGGGTGATTCTCCCCCAGAGAACATTTTTAAAGAACTGGTAAAAATGATGCATTTTCCAACACAATTTTGTGACAAATTGACCAGTTACTGCTGTCACACAAGGCATCTGGCCTAGGGGGAGTGGATTGGACCAGGCTTAGGTGCTTTAGCTGTCCCTAATGTGTTAGTGTGAAAGGCAAGCCTGGTGGTAGTTGAGCTCTTCAAGGTGCAAATGGAAGCTGGCCAAGCTTGTGAACTACAAAAACAACAATTGTTTTGCTGTGGTGGTTCCAGGAGCCAAGGTCATATGTGCATTGCGTGGTGTGTTCGTGTCCTGTGAATTCACAAACTGCCTTCTGCATCCCCTAACCACAATATATTCTGCTTTTTGGTGTACTGAGGAGCAGTACGCTGGCCAGACACCTTGATGGCTCATCCTGCACTGTGTTTACATTCTGAAGAGCCTAATTGCAATCAGCCCTCTCCACCCTCCCCCATACAAACGTTTGTGTAAGCCTGGTGCAATCCACTCCTCAACCCCACCCAAACCTCCCCACCACACACACAGATTGTAGGCCTTTGGTGGGAAGGGAGGTTGCCACAAAGTGTGCAAACAGATAAAAAATCATGCTTTTAAAATGTATGTTTCAGGTAAAACTCAATTAGATTGTTCCTGGTGCAAACATTTTCTCCAAGTTTCCACTCGAAGGACACATTCCAAAACTCTGTTATCACTCTTGCATTACCTCTAAACAGAATGAATCTGTGTTACCCTCAATCTCAATGACCTCCTCAAAACAAAGCCGTGCACAGACTCCCAGGCAGCCTTCAGATATCGACTCGCGGACATTCCATTTCTTCCAGGTGGCACACTTGTGTCTTCTTTCACTGCCTGCCTGTTCCAAGACTTCACAGCAGAGAAGGCTCCTCCCCTTCTAGCTAGAGGCTTCTCAAGGACAGCGTTACATTTGATTTGATGTTTTATTATACAATTTTAAAATACTTATTTGCTTATTCACAGCGCTTTTACGGGGACGTCTTAGCACTATAAAAACACGTTACTGTTTATTCCCCACTGTTTCAGACAGGAGTCAATTATGTGACTGATTACACTCTTGACATATGCAGTGATCACATTAACATATTGAGCTGTCATAACATAAAACTGCATTTCCTAACAATTGTTCCACTTTGCAATTATTTTTAATTTTAGGTGTTTGTGTTACTTAGAAGTGAAAGGCCAACAATATAGCGGCACAGACTATTGCATTTTTTTAGTCACGTCTCAAGTCACACACCCATACTTGTGTTGCGCCAGCACTCAAGTATCCCCCCGCCCAGGATGAGCTCAAGTGCACAGCCCCCAGACTCTACACTTACCTAAGATGACGAGAGTTGAGCCAAGCCCAGGAAAGGTGGGCCTTCTTCTCCCTGGCTCGTGTAGTTTCTTTCCCAGGGTGAGGGTGTGTGTGATGCTAAATCCACAAGTCTGACAGATTCCTAACAAAGCTACTTGCAGGAGAGCCCTAAGGTACTAGCTGCTGATTCTCAACAGCTGTAAACAAATGCACACATTCGCACACAGACGCGTGCGCAGTGTATCTGTACACAGGGCGCATTTGTCTGACTTCCCCATGGTCTCATAATCTGTGACGTCAGATCTCCTGCTCACCTGGCTCAGACCGCTGCCTCATGAAAAGGCAGCCTCCTTCATTAGTTCGCTCACTACAACCCCACCCGTTCCCAAACTGTTACACGGTGGAGTCTGTGGTGTTTGCTAACTCCACCCCACTCTGCATGACTTGGAAAAGGGAGGTGGAGACGGGGCACCAATGGCTGCAGCCTCTGGCAGTACCAGGCTAGGACTCATAACACCCAGCACTGCCGTAAACAGTGACGATGCAGTGGCGTAGCAAGGTCAGGTGGTACCCGGTGCGAACATTTCTTGTCACCCCCAGCTTGACAAAATGGCAAACATCAGTGATGACACTTGTCACCCCTGGATTGAAAAAATTACAAAAATATGTGTCACCCCCCTCAGTGATGGCATTTGTCAACCCCAGCTTGAAAAAATGGCAAACATATGTGTTTAAAACACAAATTTTTGCCATTTTGTCATCCCCCTCAGAGATGACATCCGGGGCGGTCCGCACCCACTGCACCCCCTTCCTACGACACTCTGACGATGGTGCTCATCTACTGGCAGCCGCGGTCGGCAGTAGGAGTTCCTGCAGGGCGGTGACGGGGGGAGGGGGAGGGGCAGGGTGGGGGGTAGTAATGTATGGATTACGGAGTTTAACAGTTAAGTAAACATATAAATAAATAAAATAAATTTTGTTGAGTGCACTGCATCGCATTTGGTGATGCAGTGCGGGCAACGAAATTCGTTTTATTTATTTATATGTTTACTTACCTGTTAAACTCTGTAATCCATACAGTACTACCCCCCACCCTGCCCCTCCCCCTCCCTACGTCACCGCCCTGCAGGAACTCCTACTGCTGACCGCGGCTGTCTTCTGGGGTAGACCCCGAAGACCCCTGATAGCGGCAGGCTAGTGCTGGCATAAGGTAAGCCCTTAGGACTCCACACTAGTGAGCACATGAGCACTAATGCAAGTGACTGTTTAAAGTGCATGGTTGCCTGGTAATTGTGTACGCGAAGGTCAGAGAGTGACAGTCAGGCACAGGCTTAATGATTTTGTATTATTTTATAGGGAAAATGTATGGGCACATAAAGCCAGGGAAAAGAGAAGGGTCAAAGTCAGTAGCTGACCCTCGTTTATATGATAGGAGGAAGGAACAAGTGAGGGTTGCAGTGGAGTGACATCTTACCAGCTGAGATTCACAGTCGTTAATTTAGTCACTCAAGGAGACACTGACAGCCTCTGCAACATAAAGAGATTGAAACAGGCACTGTGACAGCCAGGCAATGATGTAAACACTGGCGCATGTGGAACTTTGGCTCAGATGGAGACACTAGTAAAAAGACACAGGGAAACATGATAAAGGACACATCAGAAAACAGGAAAATGAAAATGATTACTGGCCTCGAAAGTACATAGGTCAAGGAAACAATACTATAGACACACACATACTGGTCCAGGGAGTCCATCCACTGGGAGGGGAGCCAGAGTGAATGGGACGGTGAAGAACAGGGACAAGATAACCACCGACGATAATACTCAGAGCAAAGGATCAGGGCCGACACGTAGAACAACATGAACATTTTGACAGAAAGATGTCAATACTGGTATAACCGCGATGTAAATGTAAATGTGCTGGATTTGTAAAGCGCATAGCTGACCGTGAGCGTCCCGGCGCTTGCTTAGGGAACCCGTCCTGGTATTGCCCTGTGAGAAACCCCGGCAGGGTGTCCACAAGGTGAAAGCCAGGCATCCCGCCGCGAGGGGCAGTAGTGGAGATTAAGCAAGCTATTGCCCAGAGTCGCAGAGTGTGACCCCGTGAGTTGAGTAGGCACCAGAGCGAGAATTGTCGAGTCCGTGGAATTTTTTTGAGCCCGAGACCCGCCGAGGCGGGGAATCGAACCCTGGTCCATCTCAGCTTCCGGGTCAACCGCTTCCAACCACTGAGCCACACTTCTCCACGACAGTAACCGCGATAGCAACACATTGACATGTGCAGGACAGCTGTATGTATGATCTGAGACAAAGAGATCCAGACATAGAGTGACGGATGCTGGGTAAGCACAGACTCATACACACACACACATGCGTGCACACACCCACACACATGCGCACACACACACATAGAGACACGCACACCCACACATACGCACACACACACATGCACACATACGCACACACACTCACTGACACACATGCACAAACACGCATACACACACACAGACCAACCACACACCCACACACATACGCACACACCCAAACATGCACACACACACACACACACACACACTGACACATTCACACATTCACAACACACACTGACACACACACATATGCACACAAAGACACACACGCACACACACACATTCGCACACACCCACTGGGAAGTGTCCACAGACATGGGCAAGGAGAGATGCGTGACTCAGTGGTGGTAGCAACTAGTAAATATTGTGACAGGGAGAAGCTGCTATGCACACTGGTCCTGGGAGAAACACATATATACTTATGCACACTGAATAGACGCTGCCACAGGAAGGCACTGACACACACTTTGGAACTGGGCGACACAGGCTGTTAACCACAGATATATCTATACTGAATTGAAACAAAAATGCCCACTCACATCTAATAGCAGTGCTGATTTCTGCTTCACCTTACTAAACGTTATCAGTCCCACCAACAACACCGTAGCAACTAAACACATTGTCTCCAGTCTAATTGTATTCCAGAACCGTAAATCTGTACACACGAACGAATGCCAACTGCTCTGAGGCAGAAGAAAGCAACATAAGAGAGCAGTAATGAATCCTTCAATAGAGGTTTGCTGTTTCCAAGTGAAAGGGTGTGAAGCTGAATCTTCTTAAAGAGTAAAGTCACTACTGGTTTTTCAAAGGTAATAGGCTATTTACTACTGTTAGGCCTAATTTCTAGGACTAAATTGTGATCGCTTTGCGAGCATGTGTTTGCACAGGGATCAGACTTATGAGTCTGTGACAATCATCACAACCTTGCAGTCTTCCCCTGATGAATTTTGGCTGCAGATCAAACATGCAGAAATTAATCTGGTGGGGAGGCCTGGGAAAAAGCAAAGCATGCGGAATTAAGTGTGTGAGAGAAGATTCTGCATGTTATGCCTCATTGTCCTGTTGAAAATTCAGAATAGGAGGTATTTGCCACAGGTAAATACCTCATTCTGGGGTAATGGTATGCGCTACACGTGGTAAATACCTCTCCCTTTTCAGTCAAATTGTAATGAGGACCTTCCATTACTGCCAATAAAGTTCACAGAACACGCTCGTAGAGGTCTGGTTGACATAGTGCAACTGGGATCGCACACGTCTTCTGAACGGGTAGCTAGAGGTATGCCAGAGGGAGGCTGTGAAGTCACAGTGTGGCGTGGACAGACCCCTAGCCCTGAACAAGTTGCCGATAAAGAGTAATAGGCAATGAAACATGTTGGCTTCATATATGTTGAAACGTAGCTCAACAGTAGCTCTTTTGTTTTTAATGTGAGCAGACACTCAGCAATTAATATATTTGACTATAGTGCTAAGAGTTGCCTAGCTCGTTTTTAGAAGGCTAGAACAGTGCATGTAGGGATTCTAGCTCAGGGGTCAGGTTTTGATAGGTAGTTGTAGATGGTTTCACTATTCAGTTGAACACATTACCTGCATATTTATTTTTTAGTGGGAAGGCACTGATGATGAGAAGTGGAACACATTGATGAGTACCTGTCAGCAGTTCCCTGGTGGTTGTTTCCGTGAGGTCCCTTCCCACTTTTCACACACTTTTTTTGCAACACTTTTTAGTTGAAGGGTGTTTGGAATGGGTTTTGGAGACACAGACACAGACAACATTTTAGGAAGGAGATAGGAACACCCTGTTAGTACTGCAGAGGCGTCGCGTACTATAAGTATCCTCAACAGGAAGGGAGGCAGGTGATGATCGAGACATCTTATCAGATATAGAGCAGGTTTGTTTGATAAACAGATGTGAGTGGAGGGTAACCTGCATCTTTTCCCTCTGACCTCCTGTTTGCAATGGGTACAATGGAAGTTGTGTCTGAACTTATTTCACTTCATTTCTATCACTCATCAGAAGACCCACTGCCTGGGTCTTTGAGATCATGATTTTAACACATGGAAAATAGAAACAAAAGATCAAAATAGGTAATTGTTATTTCATTTATAGGCAGAAAGAGACATAAATCAGGATCCATGATCCAACATTAGTACCATGTGCATCTATGAGTAGACCGGTAAGGTCTAATGGACCAGAGATGTTTGTTCGAGCGCATCAATTTTGTCATGAAGAGAACAATGTACATAGGTGCTAGAACGTTGTCAAAACATGAAATGCTAGGTAAGACATACCATGAAATGTAAAACAGCAATGTATGTAAGCAGTGTTGAAGAGATACAATAAAGGGACAATCTGTGTGAGGTTCTGGTCTATTTTAAGTAGTGTGTACTATAGACCAACATGGCCAGCTCCCCCGACTGGAGAATTATCTTGTTGGAGAGTAGGAGAAAGTGATAGGAATGATAGAATGAGACAAGAAGGGTCAAGGCCCAGCTAGTGTGATTTGCTGCCACGCCTGACACTATCATAATGGTGGGTCATTTTATCAGCGAAAAGAAAGTGCTGGTAATACTTATAGCTGTTACAATTAGTTATAAGCAATGTTGTATCAAGGCTTTTCCACACTGCAGCTGAATGATCCAGGATGTGAACCTTATTCATGTGGGTTTTGTGAGTGCTACGTAAGTAAGCAACACATGCCACCAGGTAAAGAATGGGATGATGTTTGCTGATTTCCATTCACACAGAATAACCTAACATGAAATTATCAGAATTACACTTCTGTAATGGAGATTTCAATCCCATCAATACGGAGCTGTAGAGGGAATTTCAGGGATAGGTCGCCCTCCTCTCAAAACATCAATACATATACAGGACCTATTCCCTCAGGCTTATCAAATCTCTGTTTTGGAATATGGAATTATTTCCTTCACTTTTAAAACACTCCTTAATCTTTACAAGGTAGTGTAATTCCACTTTATTTGCCTACTTTATAAAAGTGTCTCTTTGTCAAATGACGGCTATACCTCATCAATATTTAAAAAGGGGCACAACGGTGTATATACCCAACAACACACCCATATATGTGTTTGTGACAAAAATTGTGAAAAAAGCAAAATGGTACCTCACGTGCGCACCACCAGTGGAGCTTGCTGATTGGTACTCACCAGCTATGCTCACTTTTTATCATCATTAGCAACCATTTTGCTGTAACTTATAAGTGTTCCAAAAAGATCCAAAAAAAAGGATTCAAAATAACACACACCCTTATGTGTTTTTGGGACTACCAGACTACCTTGTAAAGATTAAGGAGTGGTTTAAACATGAAGGAAATAATTCCATATTCCAAAACAGAGATTTGATAAGCCTGAGGGAATAGGTCCTGTATATGTATTAATGGAGATTTCACCCAGGCATAGTCACAGCATAGTCGCAGCCTGTCATTACAAGTTTTCAAGTGTTGATCAATGCTAAAGCAGTACCGATATGCTCTACTCCTGCGGCTTCACACCATGGGGCAGATTTATCATGAATACATGCAATGCTGCAAAACAACTTGCTTCGCTGCACTCCGTTGCACTGTGCTGCTTGACAGGGAGAGTGCAGAAATGCACTATGTCTTCTAGAGTATGGCACATTCCCGTTCTCTCTTTGTGCTGGAACACTGAGTGCTGCCACGCTTCAACGCAGGCACCCTTGTGACATGGTGCAAGAGTGCCTGCATTACAGGCCAGTTCGTTTTTGTGCAGAAAGGACCCCTTCCTGCACAAAACAATCCTTTGAGGCAATTTCCTCTTTCTACTTGTGCTGCAGAATGCAGCATAGAATGCAGCACACATAGAAAGAGGAAATAAGGAAGAGAAGTAAAGATATTTCTCCTTGTTAGCCCTCTTTTGGGAAGGCACACCATTTGGGCACATTCCAGGATCCACTCTTCATAAATCTGAGATTGCGCCAAAATCCATGGGTGGGTACATGGGCACGCCTGCGCACCGCCCATGGAACACCTTCTCAATACAGGGTAATGCAAGGCAGCGATTTACACTACGCTCTGTCACTTTGGATTTACTAAGCCACACGTAGCCATGCAATGCGGCTTTGCGTGGCTCAGTAAATTTCACTGAAGCCCTTGCGTTGCTTTGCATCAGCAATGCAAGGGTTGAGTAAATCTGGCCCTGTGTTTCAAGAACAGCCGCAGCCGCTGCAGGTGAGAGCGGTGGGGCCAAGTGAGGGGCAATTTTGAGAGACCACCATGAGGGAAAATTTAATAAATAATTCATTTTCCCTCGTGGTCGTCTCTCCAAATCCCCCCTCGCCTGGCCCCACTGCCCCATTGCTCTTACCACGGCTGGTCAAGAATAAACTCTAGGGGCCTGATTCACAGGACTAACTTAAGACCAAATCCTAAACTTAGTACCATTTTGGTATTCAAAGAAGGCACTTACTCAGTTTGGTATTCACAGAAGGCACTTACTCATTTCGGTATTCACAGAAGTTATGAGTCCTAACTTTAGGACTCCTAAATGCCTTCTGTGAATACCGAAAGTCTTAAAGTTAGGATTTTTCCCAGTTTAGGAGTAGTAAAGCTAACTTTACTACTCCTAAACTGGGAAAAATCCTTAACTTTTAGACTTTCGGTATTCACAGTAGGCATTTAGGAGTCCTAAAGTTAGGACTCCTAACTTCTGTGAATACCGAGATGAGTAAGTGCCTTCTGTGAATACCAAAATGGTAGTAAGTTTAGGATTTTGTCTTGTTAGTTCTGTGAATCGGGCCCTAGTTTTATAGAGTTCACTGGCATTAGAGCTGGCAGCACTTAACCAGCCTCTGCTTTGAGCCACACCCACACAATATGCCCGCTACCCGAATCCATTCTTGGCCAGTGTTTGCTGCTTCCATGACAGCTGAAGGCTCAGACTTTGCTTTTTATATTCCCAGCGTTGTCCCCGATTCAGCATCGACTGAAGACGGGGGACGTGCTCTCCGCGCAGAGTCTATGCAGGCGGAACGGAACAGAGCGTCTCCGCCGGTAGACAATGTTCAGCACTTCAATCGCTGGACAGCATCAATAATCCTCTGTGTTCAGAATTATCCTCCCCAGAATGCCCCGCGCTGCTTCTATGGATCCTCGCCTCGTTGTCAAAGAACAAGTTCATCAGGCACTGAAGCGCTGAACATCACTCGTTAAAATGCTTCTGAAATATAGATTCAATGCACATGCGGAAGAGGTGCTGCGCCCCTATTCTCCTTGGGCAACTTGAGACACCCCGACTACTTTTCATCTCCACAGTTAGCACGGTTTGTTGATTTAATGTATTATTACCATTCTTTTATCGCTCCTGGCACAAGCTTCTTGCTTCATTTCTGTTCCCCTTTACTACTGATGTGGTTATTAAATATTTTCCAAAGCACAATGCCTTTTTTTAACTTTTATTTGGACTTGACATTTATCCTTTGAGCCAAGGCCTCTTTCTCGAGAGTCAAGTGGCAGAGTTTCTACAAGGGGGTTATTGTTGTATTGCTTTAACCGAAGAGGGCGGGAGGGGGCTTAGAAGATGGGCTGGGATTTTCCCCAACCCCGGAGTTACCAGTACTGAGGGTCCTGTGAACTAAGCGGGCTGGGAAAACTGGTCCATGACAAATTGGATCCTGACAGTCTCCTAAGAAACATGACATGGAGAACTGGTCATTCCGGGTCCACATTTCCACATTTTCCACATTTTCATCTGTACTTACATAACATAACATGTGTATTTGTAAAGGGCATGTTCACCCGTAGTCATCTTTGCGCTGAATAACAGATGTTTATTGTTATCCAACGGTACTCATTTTATCGACCTCAGATGGATGAAAAACAGGATTTGAACCTGTGACTACAAGGAGGAACCACACAGGTCCCTGCAGTGGACGCATTATTCCACTGAGCAACTAGACACACACAGGGATTTGGGCAACTCTCAGCAAAGGAGCTTCCCAGGTGAAAGTGAAGAGATCTGCAGTGTTCCTGCAGATCTTACAATTCCGATAAGGCCAGTGAGTGTTGTTAGGATCCCCATCGGAATTTAATAGCCACTTATAATGAGATCCTTACTGCTACAATGATTCTACTGTGAGAAGAGAATACCATTTTCATGGGGTTTTATGGTGCAATGTTTCCCATTGGACTTATTGTTGCAATATTCACTTATGAGAGTTATAACCTTAAAATTAAGTATGGCTGAATTTTGCGGATTTGCGGTCCGCAAATTTGTGCGAATTGCATAAAAATTCCGTTAATTAGCGAAAAAATGTACGAACTCGCAAATTTACAGTTTTGCACAAATAGACTGTACTTTCTATACTTCTACTGGCTAATCAGTAAGTGCTATCTCGTTGGGTAAATGTATAGTGCTTTTCCTACACTGCAGCTGCGTAAAGGGCCAGAAGAGCTGTCTCCAGTGACCATGTGTGTGTTACTATGCCATTGCACCGAAGTGCACAGGGGTCCCTTGAGTGAGCTGTCCATCATAGTGGGTAAATGGCGGGAAGACGGTGCACACCGCTAGTGTGTGGGCAGGGCCAAAGTGCGGGGCTTCCAAAACAAATCCGCCCGCGAGCGGATTTGAGGATTTTTCGGCAATTTAAAATTGTGTTTTTGCAATGTTTTCCCTGTTTGTGTTGCAATATTGCTGATACAAAGTCGTATTTGTTCACCATACACACAAAAGTCACAGTATATGAGAAGGGAAAAGGAAATACATTATCAAAGCAAAGCCACAATTACTGACAAAAGGAGCAGTAAGAGGGGAGCTAGACGTTTCCAGGTCATCTTGAAGTTTCCACTGCCATGGGATTATCACGGAGTTCTGATTTCTTGAAGCATGCAAATAACCATTTAAAAAACACAAAATAAAGGCTTTGTTTACATTATTGTGTTTAGAGCTTTATAAAAATGGCCTTCAAGCCAATCGGTTTGCCATGGAATAGAAACACAAAAGATATTGTTTCAGTGCTTAATTTGAACCGGTGGTTGCCCGTGTACCCCATGGACACTCACTTTGTGGGACTTGCACTTATTTTTCCTCAGCAGATATTGACTGATAGCAGGAGAGGGAAAACCACACAAAGGAAGCAAAAAAATAGAAAACCCGTCTCTAAGGGAGAAAACAGGAACCTGTGTGAGAAAGATAGAGGGGCAGAGTGTCCAGACTACGTATTCTGTGCAGCAACATCCCATAGTGCTGGCTGCGGGCCTCTGAGCAGAGCTTTGGGCACCGCTTCTCATTCTTTTACAAATTAAGGACTGGGCTATTTGGTTCATGGTCATTGTTTGTGTAATCTGATGAATACAGGTTAGCATCGATTGCACAAAGATCTAAGGTTGCAAGTCTGAATCCTAGCATGAATAGTAAGTGGAACCAAACACATTTTCAACTACATCCACACAGGTGGGCAGATTCTTAGAATTTCACTACAAATTGCAGTTTCCTAAGGTTGTTCCAAACTAGATAGATAGATCCATTGCATGAAGTGGACCTCAGTCTTTAGGGATTTGTTTTGGTTAAGCCCAGAAATGACCCTCTGGCTTGAGCTGGTTTTGTGCAGAGTTCAAATAGATTCTTGTCTAGTAAGAGGTCGAGTGATAGATGATGTAAAGTTTTCAGGGCTGTAACTGGATGTTGTTCACTTCAATTGGGGCAGGATTGAATCAGTTTTCACAACAGTGTCCATAATGAAAAAAGCTGACCCACCTGCAGTCTTGTTCACCCCTTTGTAGTATAATAATTTCTCTACAACAGGAATTATAAGGTCAATAATAGGTCATGAGAATAGGCTGAAATAGGCATTGGAGAGAACCAAAATATTAAATATACTCTCTTGAGTTATGATATAGAGAACCGTTTGGTTTGAAATAGCAGCTTTGAGAAAGTGTGGTCTTTCTTTTATCATAAGCTTGGCTTAGGATAGTGGGAGTGAGATTGTTTATCCAGGTAATATACAAAGCAATGGGGTAACCCAATATCCCTCAGAACCTGGGCATGTACAATACAAGCAATAATTGGTTCTGTCGGGTCAAACAATTTCTTTGTAGTTTTACACATTTACATGGGACATAGTGATCAATGTACACGGAGCGCTTGAACACAACCACAAAAACAAAATATGTTTTGAAAAGAAGACTTTGAAACCTGAAGTAAAATATTATCTTCTTTTCAAAACATAATTTTGTTTTTGTTGATGTGTTCAAGCGCCCTGTGTACAATGATTGCATTGGCCCATGTAAATGTGTAAAACTACAAAGAAATTGTTGGACCCGACAGAACCATTTGTTGCTTGTATTGTTTATACAGGTAGTCACACATTTTTTCCCACCTAGGTCTTTAAATAGCGGGAGTAACAAAGGGTTTTTGAACAGAGTACAGCAAAGAAGGCAACATGATATCACATTGAGCTATGATGGAGGGAGGAATTGGTCAAGTAAAATGCAGGTATTATACATCTTTGGACACATCGCCATTAATATTTTGGATATCAGCAGGAGAAATCTGAGATGGGGTTCATGAGACCAGGAATGTCGATGTGCATCTGCAAAGAATTGATGTAATAGGCATTCCTGTTATTCAGAGCAATATTAACCTTTGCAATCTGTAAGAAATTGGGTTGTTTTGGCGCACTGGGGTGTGGGTCCTAGTCAAGCAGCAACCGCAAATCTTGTCAGGGTAAGGCAAAAGCAAACCCCAAATTAACCTGTGCTCAACCCCCTTGGCAGTTTGGCACAGAGCAGTCAGGCTTAACTTAGAGGCAATGTGTAACGTCTGTGTGCAACACTTCAAACAGTAAGACAGTGAAAACACCACACAAAAAAGATCCCACACCAAGTTAGGAAAATAGAGCTTAATGTAATACAAAAAAGCAAGGCCAAAACAACAACAATTAGTAGAACCAGATATATATTGAATTTTAAAGTTTTTTGTAAAAATAGCCTGAAACTGCACATCTGGATGCGACGGACCGGGATAAAGTTACAAGTTAAGGTTGACTGCGATGAAGCCCGGGCAATTTACAAGGTCCTAGTTAGGCCCACTGAACAAGAGTACCTTCAATCCTGGTTTGTGAAGCATTGCATGATTCTAATCGAAGATTCGCTGTGCAGCTGAAGCAATGAGTAGGTTGTGAGAAGCGGCAGGGCAGAGATGCTGGGCCTGTGTCGTCATATAGGATCCTACATAGTGCCCACCCAGCAGGCATATGCAGAAGAAGTTCCACTAGCATGCTGAAGACATTGCACCTGTTTCACTAACCTTCTCCTTAAAAATACATTTGTTCTGTGGTATGCTGAGTCTTTCCTACAGTTCCAAGAAGCATCTGCATATGAGTTTTCTTAAATATCTAACTTAACAAAGTTGTCCTTTCCAAAGGAAAGCAACTATCTTTGCCACAATCAAGGGGCCAGATGTAGGTAGGGTTTTACCGGTCGGTAACGGCCGAATTCGGCCGTTACTGACCGGTAAAAGGATTTTGACATGTAGGGGGCAGAATCGGTAAATTTACCGTTCGGTAAATTTACCGATCGGTAATTTTACCGATTCTGTAAATATACCGGTCGGTAAATTTACCGACCGGTATTTTTACAGAATCGGTAAAATTGATATGTAGGTGGGACTCTTATGAGTCCCACAAGGCCTAAGAAATTGGTATTTTACCATCAAATTCAATTTGATGGTGAAATACCGATTCAGGTGTGCATGCACATGTGTGCATGCACACCTGTGCCATATGACAGGCAGACCTGCCCTTAGGGCAGGTATGCCTGCCATATGGCTCCCGACCCTTTTTTGGGGGTGCTAGAGGGTGTCAAAGTGACACCCCCTGCACCCTTGTCAAAATCGGTATTTACCGATTCGGTAAATACCGACCGGTAATGCCCCATTCATTCCTATGGGCTTCAAAGCCCATAGGAATGAATGGGGCATTACCGGTCGGTATTTACCGATTCGGTAAATACCGATTTTTACCGAATCGGTAAAATACACATCTGGATGGACCTACATGTCCACCCTTCATATTTACCGATTCTTAATTACCGAATCGGTAAAATTCGGTAATTAAGAATCGGTAAATATTTTTTACCTACATCTGGGCCAAGGTCATGTTAATGACAGCATCTCTATACAATTGAGGATAACAGAAGATAGACAGCAAGGATCTTCAGATCTTTAAGATGATTGAAAATGTTGATGAAAATGTGCAGGTGTCTGATGTTTAGGTGACTGTTTCATGAATCTACGATGACACCACACACTCGATTGTGTGAAGTGCCATTGAGAAGCTGCAGCCTTCTCAGGAAGAAAAAGAGAAAGGAGAAAAAAACCTTCTTGCTTGCTGTAGACGTCAGAGAGTTTAAGAAAACCAGGAATCTGAAATATAATAGTGGAATTCTTCAGGAGCTACAAATCAGGATCAACAAGTGGATCGTGAAAGGAAAAAAGAGAATGAACACAGCTTTATTTAGACACACCTTCCAATCAGATGAGGCCTTTAAATAGCAAAGAATAGGAAAAGAAAATGACACCAAACAACACAAGACAGGAAACATAATAGATTGAGAAGTTCAGGAAAAAAACAAGCGAGGAACCGCAATGAAGGAAAGGGAAAAGGAAAATGAATGAAAACCCGACGTGGACTAGCTGAAGAGTCACCTTAAAATGCAGCTGAAAGCACTCAGGGAGTTGATTGCAATTTCAGATGCTGTTTTAGACTCCTTGACTACAATGTCCCATCTAGACAGAGCATCAACAAGAATGTTCTGAGAGCAGGGGATGAAAGTGGCAAAAAAAGTCATACTCTGAAACGAAATAGGCTTAGTGAGCTTATCTGCTTTTCCTACACTGCATGCTCTGCCGAAAAAGGACTGATCTGCCAAACCTCATAAAAGTTCAACTGCTCAAGGCTTGAATATGGGCCAACAGCTTGTGTTGCATCACACACCACCTTTGTTCACAAGGTTTCAAGACACAGGAGAGATACAAAATGGGATGCCCCAGATTGTCCTCCTTCGGGAGCTGAAGCAGAACCACTCCCACAGCAAAATTAGAGGTATTGGTCACCATAATAAAATTCATAGTGCCTGACAGTAAGAGCTTGGGTGAAATACTTCTTGAGCTTGATAAAGGTCTCTTGAGCTTCTAGAGTGCAGGAAAAACCTTTAGTTATGTTCTCTCTTTTCTAAGTGGCAGAAATGTGACTGGTCATTTCAGCAACGCTTTTATAAACTGTATATAAAAGTTAGCCAGTCCCAAAAACTATGTGTCTCCTTCATAGATTTGGGATTTGAGCAGTCCAAAATTGCAAAGATGTTAAGAGTGTCCATAGATATCCAACCCTCTGAGAGATGATGCCCCAAATACTTCATCTCTCTAATTCACACTTCACCTCCTTATGTGATAGATATTTTTCCCTGAGAAAAAGAAGGACTGAATGAACAGGACTCAATGCTCTGAAAGGGAAGCAGAAAAGTTTAGAATATCACCCAGATATACCACAAGAAACCGGTTCAGGATGTCAGAGAATATGATATTGATTAAACTCTGAAAAACTGGTGGATCATTTAGTAAGAAAAAACAAAGGTGATGATGGACGGAGCGTTGACAATACAAACACTCACCCCCAGTCAACTGATCTGGGTTTAATCCATCACCGTTCTTTAGCTCACTCCGCCACCCCAGTTCAGACATGACCATATGCAAATCAGTCTGACCCTGTGCCTCATGGGAACAGTCCAGCCCGAACTGCCAAGCCATGTCTTCCCTGGACCGGAATCAAGCTTCCCAGGACCGGTTTCTGGCATTACAGCCGTCTTCAGCCAGGCTTGCTTGACTCCAGTGGCAAAGTGAGCAAGGGACTCACGTCTGAGCATACCCTGCCAACTTAGAGCGAACAAAGAAAAAACAAAGGTGATGATGAACGGAGCGTTGACAATACAAACACTCACCCCCAGTCAACTGATCTGGGTTTAATACATCACCGTTCTTTAGCTCACTCCGCCACCCCAGTTCAGACATGACCATATGCAAATCAGTCTGACCCTGTGCCTCATGGGAACGGTCCAGCCCGAACTGCCAAGCCATGTCTTCCCTGGACCGGAATCAAGCTTCCCAGGACTGGTTTCTGGCATTACAGCCGTCTTCAGCCGGGCTTGCTTGACTCCAGTGGCAAAGTGAGCAAGGGACTCACGTCTGAGCATACCCTGCCAACTTAGGGCGAACAAAGAAAAAACAAAGGTGATGATGGACGGAGCGTTGACAATACAAACACTCACCCCCAGTCAACTGATCTGGGTTTAATCCATCACCGTTCTTTAGCTCACTCCGCCACCCCAGTTCAGACATGACCATATGCAAATCAGTCTGACCCTGTGCCTCATGGGAACAGTCCAGCCCGAACTGCCAAGCCATGTCTTCCCTGGACCGGAATCAAGCTTCCCAGGACCGGTTTCTGGCATTACAGCCGTCTTCAGCCGGGCTTGCTTGACTCCAGTGGCAAAGTGAGCAAGGGACTCACGTCTGAGCATACCCTGCCAACATAGGGCGAACAAAGAAAAAACAAGGGTGATGATGGACGGAGCGTTGACAATACAAACACTCACCCCCAGTCAACTGATCTGGGTTTAATCCATCACCGTTCTTTAGCTCACTCCGCCACCCCAGTTCAGACATGACCATATGCAAATCAGTCTGACCCTGTGCCTCATGGGAACAGTCCAGCCCGAACTGCCAAGCCATGTCTTCCCTGGACAGGAATCAAGCTTCCCAGGACCGGTTTCTGGCATTACAGCCGTCTTCAGCCGGGCTTGCTTGACTCCAGTGGCAAAGTGAGCAAGGGACTCACGTCTGAGCCCTTGTTCACGTGGCCACTGGATTCAAGATAGCCTGGCTGATGAGGATTATGAATCCGAAACCGGTCCCAGGATGCTTGTTTCCGGTCCAGGGAAGACATGGCTTGGCAGTTCGGGCTGTACTGTTCCCATGAGGCACAGGGTCAGACTGATTTGCATATAGCCATGTCTGAACTGGGGTGGCTGAGTGAACTAAAGAATGGTGATGGATTAAACCCAGATCAGTTGACTGGGGGTGAGTGTTTGATTTGTTCAAACGCTCCGTCCATCATCCCCTTTTGTATCGCTTTGTTCGCCCTAAGTGTGGCAGGGTATGCCCAGACGTGAGTCCCTTGTTCACTTGGCCACTGGATTCAAGATAGCCTGGCTGATGAGGATTATGAATCCGAAACCGGTCCCAGGATGCTTGTTTCCGGTCCAGGGAAGACATGGCTTGGCAGTTCGGGCTGTACTGTTCCCATGAGTCACAGGGTCAGACTGATTTGCATATAGACATATCTGAACTGGGGTGGCTGAGTGAACTAAAGAATAGTGATGGATTAAACACAGATCAGTTGACTGGGGGTGAGTGTTTGATTTGTTCAAACGCTCCGTCCATCATCCCCTTTTGTGGAGCATTTAGTAAGGCCAAAGGGTATGACCCAATATCCATATTGGCCAAAGGGTGTCCAAAAGGCTGGCTTTCACACGACTCCTAGGACCTGATTATGAGTTTGGCAGTTTGATGGACGGCCAAACCCGTAGTGGCAGTCCGACAGCTGTATTATAACTTTGGCCGTTGGAACGCCAAAGACCCACTGCGATCCCTGGTGGTCTTGCACTGGTCTGAGGACGCAATATGCTGGCAGTGCCACTGCCGCTTTGTCAAGCTTATTACCGGTTTCCTCACCTACACAATTTGCATGACGGTGAGCCTGCCATGAAAAGTGTGGCAGTGAGGAAACTAAGGGGGGGCCTACATGGCCCCCTGTTGCCTCAGGGCCAGGGATGCATGCAGGGTGGCACATGCTGTTACCCCCTGTGCACAGGCACCCCCATCCTGCACAGCAAAGACTTAGCAGTCCATGCCGTGCAGGAACGCGTTTTGGTGCTCCCACTGCAGTGCCTTTCTAAGGCTCTATGATGATCTTACAAAGGCACTGCAGCAGCGGGGCCGCCTGCCTGATTTGAACTCCTAATCCAGCAGGCTGATGACTTTGGTGGTGTCGCAGTTTGTCTCTGGTGTGGTGGTCTGCTGCCACACTGCCAAGTCATAATCAGGCCCTTAATGTGGTGCATTTAGTGAGCGGCACTGACTCAAGCATTTTGTTGATAAATGGAAGCAGATAGTGTTCAGTAATGCTAATTATGTTTTACCCACAGTGTTAGATGCAATTAATCACTTCTTTGAACTTCTAAAAGAAGTGGTGCAAGTGAGTTAGCCCAGAAAATCAGGCCATTCAGAGGATTCTCGCCAAAATATTCTCTTTGAATCGCTTTCTCCTGCCTGGACTGCGAGTACAGTCTACCACAGGGAATTATAA
The DNA here is from genome assembly GCF_964261635.1 of Lissotriton helveticus. NCBI lineage: Eukaryota > Metazoa > Chordata > Amphibia > Caudata > Salamandridae > Lissotriton > Lissotriton helveticus. Next base: position 177,266,387 of record NC_136065.1, read on the forward strand.
TTCTGAGTACTGTCACAGAGCTACACTTCTGGAAGACATCAGAAAATTCCTTGTAAGCTACAGGATTGGATAAAGTTTGCCCATTAGTCGCTTGAAATTGGCTTTCAGAAAGATGTTGTGCCACGGGAGCCCAATAATTCTCATCTAAGTAACATTTATCTCTCCAGAACAGTGATGACATAGGTAGGGATATGATTAGATCAAAAACCATGTTGTTATGACTGCCAAAAGACACTAAGGGGGAGATTTACAAGCCCCTTGCGCCTCTTTTACGCCTCCGTTGCGTCACTTTTGTGACGCAGCGGTGGTGCAAAAGATGCGCCATGCTGTGGGGTATTTACAAAGTGACGCATCTGGGAGATGCATCACTTTGTAAAGCCCTGTGCCAGAAGTAGGTATTCCTGCGTGGGGGGGGCATTCCGGCGCAGGCACGCCTTCCAAAAGTGGCTGAATGAAATCGTGAAATCTACAAGGTTTCACTCAATCACTTTTGAGCCCATGCTGTGTGTGCAGGCGTAAGGATTGACGCAGCATTGTAAAGATAGGGCCCCCCAGAGGATTGCTGGAGCTGCCTCGCGCTTGCAATGCAACTCCAGCAATGCGCTGCCTGTACCGCACAGATGCGTCACGCATCTGTGCCGTTTTTGCCCCTTGGTGCGCCAGATTGTAAATGCGGCGCATCCATGGTGGCGGAGCCATGGCGCACAATAACTGGTGCATCCCTGCTGATATGCAGGGATGCGACAGTTATTGTAAATCTGCCCCTAAGAACGGAACTGCAATGGTTGTTGCCACATCCAAAGTCAAAGGAGATCTTTCGATTATTAGTATATTATCTGGAGATTACTTCATCCTGATCAGGTTTGGAGTCTCTGGGCTAAACTAAATTCCATATATATGCTGGTGCCACTGGAATCTAACAGGGCAGGAACAAACACTAACTTACAAGGATAGACTGGAAGGATCAACTCTACATGAAAAAGCATGACCTGGATCCACCAGAGGAACAAAACACTTTGGGGAGAGTACAATCTTCCACCACTTTCGTCTTTACAAAGGACAGAATCCGGCATTTTCCCTATGGCCTGGAGGGTCGAACAGTACAGTTTTGCAGCAGATTACAGATACAAGCCTCTTTTACATCTTCAATACCTTTCGGCTTTAGACAATGGGCGTGTAGCGACCCAAGCTGCATTGGTTCCTCGGGCATTTCAGGCCAAGGACTACAAGGCTCAGAAGTTGGCTAAGTCTGCCAAAACCCGGGGGGAAGAGAAGTAGCAGTAAAACTCAGCCTTTTCCATTTTTTCCATTATCCTTTCTTTAAACCTGTGTTCAATCAGGAGAACTTGATACAGGAGTTTTGCAAACCAGGAACCTTTAACAATTCATCCTTTAAACCCTCTTTTGAAATAATGGAAGTCTGTTCCACCCAGAAGCAAACTAAAAAAACGGTGTACAATTGGGCAGTGCATCAGACATTTCCAGCATTTTCCACAAAAGGTGCAGACTGCAGAAAAGTCATGGTTGGGTCACTCAAAAATCTTGTTGAAGTTTGCCAAGAGACTGGTATAATTGTTAAAAAACGGGTCTTTGGTGACAACAAAGGGAGTTTCCCAAACCAGAGGTGCACTGGTTTGCATGGCACAGGGTAGCATTCTCGGTCCTGAAGTCGTCCAATTCCAGGGTCTGTTGCTGAAGGACAGTAGTCAGCATCCAAGCCTAAAACAATCCAATTATTTTTTTGTGGTCGCTACCTGTTTAGATGTGGACACTTACCCATAATCCAGCCTGGCTCTTCAGCTGTTTGGTGTATGGGTGTCTGTTTACGGAATGCACAATATTACCATACACTAAAATATGTGGTAGGCACGTGCCCTTTAGAAGCTGCCAACTTATCAGGGGGAAAAAGCTATAGGTAAAAACAAAGGTAAAACAAATTGCCTTGCTAGACAAAGACTTCAGAGGACTAACCCCTTGGTCGCGGCGGTAATTCCGCCGCGACGCTAGGGCGGAGGGGGTCCGTGCGGTGCCACCATGCTCGTGACGGAATCACTCCGTCACGAGCCACGGTGGCGCTTTGTTTGTGACGGAATGGTTCCATCACAGCCCCGCCCGCTCAGTAGAACGCGCCGCGCAGGCTCAATATCACTGCAGCGCAGGCGCGGCAGTCGGGCCGTGACAAAACTATTCCGTCACCAGCACAGCACCACCGTGGCTCGTGACGGGAATGGGTCAGTCACAAGCATGCAAGGGGTTAAAGAAAGTGAGGAATCAGGAATCCAAAATTGGAAATTTCTTAGGAGCGAGGAGTCAGGAACAGCAAGTAGAGGGAGTGAGGAATCAAGTGAAGGATCAAGGCTTTGTTGTGACTTACCAGCCAACCAGACTGAGGCCTATAAATAGTTTTTTTTTTTTTTTAAATGAAATATTATCAAACATCAAAAGACAGGAAGCATAATGGATTAGGAAGGTTAGGAAAAACCCAGGAAGGAACAACCGATATGGAAAGGCAAATCAAAAGAGCATAAACACCTAAAGTAGACTAGCTGTGGAGTGCCTTAAAAGACGACTGCAAACCCTCAGTCACTTGACTGCCATTTTGGCGTTGAAGGGATAAAGGAGCAGCAGCCAGGGGCCCAGAGCATGAGAAGGAACATGCCCAGGTGAGAAGACTCTCCAAGCCCGCAGCAGCTAGCTTCCTGTGGTGTCTTCTGAGGCCCATGAACCACAGATCCTCACAAAGTACCACAGTTTGGGGCGCGTAGGCAGCCGAGAAGCCGGAGATGCAACAACAGCTTCATATCAGTACACTGAAGCATGATCTTACAGTTGTTAAACAGACTGATCTGAAGGTCACAGACTTGGCTGCCACAGCTGTTTGTTATTCATTTCCTAAGAATATTGTAATGATAGTAGACTGGTAGGGCCTGAATCTGTGAGACAGTGCTTAGCTCTACCATATTTTAAGTAAATGATAAGGAACTAACCCTGTGGACTAATTAGTCTCTTCAGATGAGTCCTTCTTTCAGCAGCCTCATGCTGGTAGGGCTGCGCCCCCTACCGGCACCAGGCCGGGAAGGCCCTGGCTTCCTGCCTTTGGTAAGGCGGATGTTTTAGTACTCACAGCTGGGTCTTCCGCTCCAGAACAGGCTGCGCTGCGAAGGGCACCGGAGAGGAATAGGATTAAGGACACAGGGTTCCTGTTTCACAGCCAATTATGGCTTCTCTTCACTGAGCAGCTTTCTCCCTCCTGCGTTTAATATCTCAGCAGGATGTAGAATATCTTCCCAGAGACAACCAAACACCCCCTTGCAGGCTCAGATGAAACAAAGACGATCTTATTAGCGAGAGAGAGGGTGTTAAAAGCTGAGACTAGAAGACAGAGGTGAAGCTTACATTTGTGCTACAACAATTTATTTTACAGTTCATGTAAGAATCCCTTCTAAAAGAAAATGCAAGACAATGTTGCCAGTGGGGAGAAAGGAGGCGTGGAGCCAGGGAAGAAGAGGAATAGCTTCATAGGTGGCATTTTCTGAAAGGAATATGTGAGTTTTCCTTGTGTTACATCTCTAATAAAAGAAAGTGGATCCATGGAACTGAAGTGTTGCCATAATATATTCCCATTTAAAATTAATTCACACATGTGCAACATAGGCTTTTTATGGTGTAAGCCCTTAACATCACTTTTCCATTTCTGGAGAAGCTCAGTGTGAGATTTCCCCTGATAATAATAGCCCTGCTAAAGCTGCAGCACTCTAGCACCAAAGGCTTTCCATTGGTGTCACCTACACAGCCAGTGTTGTAATACTATAGAACTGCAAGCTTTCCCTTGGTTATAACTATACAGCCAGTGCTGCAGCACCCTAGCACTGGAGGCTTTCTATTGGTGATACCTAAACAACCAGTTTTGTCAGCAATACTGTAAAACTGCCAGCTTCCCCTTGGAGATACCTATACAGCCAGCACTGTAGTACACCTTCACTGCAAGTTTCTCCTTGGTGATACATTTGTGATACTTATACAGCCAGCGCAGGAGTACACTTGCACCGCAAGCTTCCCCATGGTGATACCTATACAGCCAGTGCTGTAGTTTACCTGCAATGCAAGCTTCTCCTTGATGATACCTATACAGCCAGCCCTGCAGTCTACTGACACCTCAAGCTTTCCCTTGGATATATATATATTGACTTGACTCCCGAAATGCGTTGATGTAACTCTTAAATAAATAAAGAAGCCTGAAACAACGATACCCTTGTTCGAGTGCCGGATGATTTCCTTGTGTTGTGAAATGGATATCCTATTCTGAATATATATATATATATATGGGGGTGACCGACTCCAAAAATTAAGGCGGCTAGAGTCGCGGTATATTGATCTACAAAGTAAGATGCCGAACGGTCTGAATGTCCATGAAGAACTGGCTGTTCATCTGGGTTAGAAGTGTCAAAGTATGTACTTAAAATCAATGTGGTTGCTCTCTTCCAGTTTCCTTTGTTTTGATTCTTTCGATTATAAGTATAAACATTTACTAAGATGATGTATTATGGCATAGAATTGAATTAGACTGTAAGTAGTATTGAAATCATAAGGAGGTTTCAGTGTATCACAGAGAGCTCATTCAGGGTTTTATTGCTAAACATCGTATAATGTATACGAAAGTAGAAATTGCCCATTCAGGGCCAGATTTGTAAATGCGATAAACTGAGTGGAACCTGTTGTTACTTCACGGTATGTCTGTGAGACGATTGAGTTTGGCGATATTTATCGCGTCTCAGAGGGTAAAATAGACACTGCAATATGGAGGTGTGTTTTAACGGAAGAATGAATTCATACAGTCCTCTTTCTATGGTCATGATTAACATCATGTGATGCATAAATTAAATGTATGGCCGTGGCGCGAACTGTGAAAGCAAATTGATGAAGGCTAACGCCGAAACGCGTCTTTGTGTGCCGGAGTTTTTTTAATAAATATTCTGAAAAACCACCCCCGTGAGTGCTGCTAATCTGTGACAGGAGGAATCCTGGAGGATTGTTTGAGCTGTGTATTCGTGACGGGCACCCCCCGTTAAGCAGGCACCCGCTTGGGCGTGCGGAAGGTTGGTGTACTGGAGCAGTGATATATATATATATATGTATATATATATATATATATATATATATATATATATATATATATATATATATATATATATATATATATATATTACCTACTGGCGATAGCCAGTAGGTATATATAGCTAGGATTGTTTTCCATAGGGAAATTGCAACATTCTATTGAGAATAACTTTGGCGCCGGTTGAGGAATCTTCCTGAAATTTTCCTTAACTTTGACTCGCGGAGCTCCGGTCCTTCCCTGAAAGTTTGGGGGGGATTCGTCAAGCGGGGGCCAAGATAAAAGGGGGGTCCCAAAACATGTTTTCCCCATGTTAATTTCCATAGGGCAGTTGGACTCACTTTTAGCCCGAACGGCTGAATGGTTTTCCACCAAACTTGGCAAAATTGTAGGGACTGGTAGCCCGATGTGCCTTTGCTATGTCTCAAGATATGTGCTCCTGTGGTTTTTACAAAAATTAACTTTGAAAAATATATATTGGGCTACATTGGGCTATATATGTTAGAGCCCAAATGTAGCCCAATGTAGCCCAATGTAGCCCAATGTAGCCCAATGTAGCCCAAAGATGGCCACCAGAGACAAAAAAAAACAAATGTAGCCCAAATATCAGCCAGATGTAGCCCAACTATAGCCCAATGACAGAATGTCCCAGAGTGTTCTAAAGAACAACTAGAGCGCTAACAGTATTACTTATGACAAAAGTATGGCACACCTGAAGTCATCTTGATTGGAATAAAGTGTTAACACTTAAAACATTTAATTTGCAAAGGAACAAAATGAGGGGGTTCATTTTGCCATAGAAATTATGATTAGTGCTGAAGAAAGAAAAATTAGGGCACATTTTGAGTGACTTCTCAAATCCTCTTATATTTCATTAAAAAAATTCTGATATGCAGTCTCCCGAGATGGCCACCAGAGACAAAAGAGCTTGTGCTTAAAAACTCTATTAGCAAAGCAGGCATTTGAGATTTAAAAAACGTTTTAATATATAAAAACGTTATCCGCTATTAGAATTAGCATTTAAAAAACCTTGCGAATTCAATGAAAAAACCATAGGTTTCAGGCCTTATATAGTTAGGAATTAGCATTTAAAAAACCTTGCGAATTCACTGAAAAAATCATAGGTTTCAGGCCTTATATAGTTAGGATTTAGCATTTTAAAAACCTTTGAAATTCACTGAAAAAAACATAGGTTTCAGGCCTTATATAGTTAGGAATTAGCATTTAAAAAAACCTTGCGAATTCACTGAAAAAACCATAGGTTTCAGGCCTTATATAGTTAGGAATTAGCATTTAAAAAACCTTTGAAATTCACTGAAAAAACCATAGGTTTCAGGAGTTATATAGTTAGGAATTAGCTTTTAAAAAAACCTTTGAAATTCACTCAAAAAACTATAAGTTTTAGTGGTGTTATAGTTAGCTGGACATTTTACTCATACAAAACCATTGAAATTGCTCCTATATAGTTAGTTGTACTAACTATATTTCGCGCACCCGCAATCCACTGCTGATGATGTCACATATTAGATCATTCATGACATGGTCAGTGACATCACTGATGACATCTCAAATGACATCACTGATGACATCACTGATGACATCATCCACGTGACAATCACATACACCTTTTCATACACTATTACAATTTTTCATCACTCTTTGTAAAATACAGAGTATCATATTTAAATCCATTGTCACAGCAATACAAGTATCTAAAAATCCACTCAGTGATTCATAGATGTATACACACATCTAATCACTTACCTATGGATTCACTCATACATGCTGTCAATGAACAATAGAACACTATTCAAAAATACTTATACATCTATATCGACATTAAAAAACAGCACGCATCCTATTCACATATGAAGTCATCCTACTCACTTATGCAAAAAATGGATCATACTTACATATTTACTTAGCAAAACACTTATACAAACACCACTTCTTCTATTCATTTAGATAGTAAGTCATACTTAGTGAATTATAAAATCATTATTACAAGTATACAGTTATCCATACAGTCACTCACACAATCATTGTGTCTTATGTATACTTATTTATATACAACAACTGACACATACACTGCCTTTTATTTTTCTAGTTTGTTGGACCTGTACCATTGAGAAATATATTTGCTCATCACCACACCCATAAAGATATTGACTCACCCAAACAACTGTTAGAACATGTAGTTTTAACTTCGTATATCTACTGAATCAACTATTCACACATCTTTGGACAGTCACACACCCCCCCCCGAACCACACACACTCCCATACAAATACTCAGTTAACTAATTAATAACTAAAATAGACTTTCACATAGCTAGTAACCAACTGTAGAATCAGTTTACACAACAACTGACAAAGTGATACAGATATTCACACAGTTTAGTCACTATCCACTATATTTAGTGAGACATTATAAATTGGTCAAGTAAACAGTCAATTACACTGCTACTAAATCCTCCATCCAAATATGTATTTATATATATCCACTTATTCTTCAATGCAAATTGCTATATATATAATGGATATTTAAATAACGAAGCAAACCACATTCACTGGATGATGTCATCAGTGATGTCATCAGTGATGTCATTTGAGATGTCATCAGTGATGTCACTGACCATGTCATGAATGATCTAATATGTGACATCATCAGCAGTGGATTGCGGGTGCGCGAAATATAGTTAGTACAACTAACTATACAGGAGCAATTTCAATGGTTTTGTATGAGTAAAATGTCCAGCTAACTATAACACCACTAAAACTTATAGTTTTTTGAGTGAATTTCAAAGGTTTTTTAAAAAGCTAATTCCTAACTATATAACTCCTGAAACCTATGGTTTTTTCAGTGAATATATATATATATATATATATATATATATATATATATATATATATATATATATATATATATATATATATATATATATATAAGAAAAATATTAGAAAAACATCGGCATCACCCACTGGAGGGTAATAATTGAGAGACTGGTAACGCACTACAAGTACCAGCATGCTTGAGTGTAGCCCATCGGGGCGTCCACCAGAGGGCAAAGATTATAAACAGCTGCAATTGTGTTATGGGTGTGTTTTCCAGCCTCATAGATGCCTTCGTCTCCCTTTGATAAAGGTCAATGTGACCGAAATGCTTTAGGACTGCCAGCTTTGTAATTTAAATAAATCATTTCACACAGTGGAGAGTGCGGCTTACTTCTTTCTGAATGGAAAGACTCTGGGATATATATATATATATATATATATATATATATATATATATATGCAAAAAAGAAGGAGAGAACTCTGGGTAGGTCTCAGTTTAGGTGGAAAGCAGCTCCTGTTAGAGCACTCTCAACACCAGCGACACTCTAGATCTGCTCACATCGACAAAAAGGAACTGACCGAGGGGTGTGCTTGCTGCTGTCCTCTGCTGGGAGCAGATTTTGCGGAGTGCACGCTGCTTTCTGGTGGGGGCTTTGGCCGAGGGAGAATGCCAGCCTTGATCACCGCCAGCCCGCCTGCCCTGAGGAATTGCAGGACGACATGTCCCATCAGCACAGTGCTTCACCCAGCGCTAGGAACACCTGAGCCTCGTTAGGCACTGTATTTAACATCTCGCAGCACACGCTATCGCGGGTGCAGCATCGACAAAAAGGAACTTACTGAGGGGTGTGTTTGCTGCTGTCCTCTGCTGGGAGCAGATTTTGCGGAGTGCACGCTGCTTTCTGGTGGGGGCTTTGGCCGAGGGAGAACGCCAGCCTTGATCACCGCCAGCCCGCCTGCCGTGAGGAATTGCAGGACTACATGTCCCATCAGTACAGTGCTTCAACCAGCGCTAGGAACACCTGAGTCTCGTTAGGTCCCTCCCTCCAGACGGTACTTTACTGGCTATCTGGGCCGCTACGCAGGATGCGAGCAAGCGCGCGCCAGGCAAAGCCCAGGCCAAGGACGGGCCCATTTACGGTCATTAAAGACCGTGTGAGACCGGACCGGGCCACCACTCTAACGTCCACCTGAATCTGTGAGTAGTGTTATTAGTTCCACATTGTTTCACATATGGCGGCTCGCAGAGGAATGAAACCGACACCTGTCGGACATGTAGTAGGGACATTAGATAACTTTATAATGAGGGCCTCATCTGTGCTAGAAAAAGAGATCGCAATGACGGAACGCCGTCTGTCGCAGGACCCTGCATTTCTGAAGAGATCATCACTGGGCCTCCTAGCCCAGGCAAAGTCCCCAGGAATAATATCACAAGCTACTGATGTAGAAGAGCCTCCCAGGAACCAAAGCTCTCTCTCCCGTAATACATATAGTATGGAGAACATGAGTAACCAACTTCATGGTAGGCAGATAAGCCACAAGGCAATTGTTCACCTAGATCCATCTGTGAATAGCTGTGACCAAAGTACCAAGAATGAGAGTGTAATCCCTAAAAGGAAGAGAGGGGGAACTGCCCATTGGGGTAGAAAAGGAAAACAGTCTAAACCCAATGATTGTACGGACTCACCTATTGACCCCCCAACATCGCAGCAAGGAGCTGTGACAGAGGCACCATTGACTGCTTTGTGCCCGTCGGAGGTTTGCATTGACTTAATATCGGAATCTCCAAGCCCTGATAATGAAGAAACTCTTATAGGGAAATTGAGTTCGGTCCTTACCTCACTTATTCAGCCTTTGGAGCAAAGACTAAAAATTATTGAAAAAAGACTGAGCAAAATAGAGGACTCAATCTTGAAAAAAGTAGACTGCGTTAATGATTTTTTTCGTACGAATGTGCAAGCTCAATCCACATTTACTCTTGTGGTGGCCCCAGTGTTACACTCTAAGCCAACACCTATTTGCCCTCCTAATACTCTGCCTATAACTGTTTCAGTGCAGCCGGGCGTTTGTAATAACGCATCCACGTCTGCTACCAAAGCTGTAGCGTCAACAGCAATAGCTAAGCTAAATACCCCGGGCAGAACTTCTTTAAATGTTCCTTCAAATGTTCCTAAAACTAACTCCAGTGCCCAGGATTTACCACAAATTAATCTACCTCCTGAGAGTGTCCCCTACGTGGCTGTTCTTACTGGGGTTCCTAAACTGGTCACAAATAGAGTTGAAACATTCATGGATCTTAAAAATAAAACAATCCATGGTTGAACAAGTACAAACCCTAGCCAAGATATGTCCAAAGCAAGATTCTTTTTGTTAGAAGAGTAGGGTGGGTGGGTCCTAACAGGAAAGATACTGAAGGGGACTGTGTGGTCATTAAATTCCAGGATAGTAGGGTGACAGATCATGTGTGTAGTAATAGCTCTGTGGGTTCAAAAACGCCTATAAAAGCGGTAAAGTTGAGTTATTTCTATCCCCAGCCTAAACCACGTTACCCCTACAATAAAGATATTGTGGAAATTGGTATACACAGGGGGAAGAAGATCTCTGCCAGGAGTTGGGCATGTGGGGTAGGTGGGGTAGAGATGATGTTATGGGGTTCCCGGTACACAATAGGTTTAGCTCACTAGAACAGGTGGACTGACTACAAATGACCTCTCCTTCTCCTTCCCATGTATTAACATTAAGATTAGATAATGGGGTAGAAATGTTCAACTTTATTAACGTAGAATTGGCACAATGGAGCATCCCAGTTTTAGTGTGTGGAGATTGTAATATTAATGTGGAGGCAGGGGCAGATATCAGGTCTAACTCAGTCTATACTGGAAGGAAAAAACTTGGGTACGCTGCCCTGCGGGGGCTACTTCTGGAGCAAGGCCTTTATGATGTTTGGCATGAGAAGAACCCGAAAGACCCTGGGTTGACTTTTTTGTCTGCCCCATACTTAAAATTTGTCTGCCTGGATTACTTCTTCATCCCACATGCTCTCTTGATACAGGCTAGAATCTGGATTCATCCTAAATTATTATCGGATCATAATCCTGTTGTTTTGGAATTGAGTATTGACACGGGGGGCAAAATAGAACCACCAAGCTGGTCTTTTGAACGCAAACTGTTACTAGACCCACAGTACTGCCTGCATATGTCCAAAGTAATAGGCACATTTTTCACCATTAATAAAGGCACGGCATCTCAGGAACTGGTTTGGGATACGTTCAAAGCGGTGGTCCGTGGCGAGACACTTAGTTATTCTGGGTCTAAGCGTAAGCTACTTTTAAGTAAGCAACAAGAAGATTTTGATGAAATTATAAGAGCTGATGAAAAGCTAGCAGTAGTGTTAAGCCAAGGTGGTGATTCTGATTTGAGCAAATTGGCTCAAAATGATCTCTCAATCAAAAGAGCTAATGTTTATTCTAAGATAGCTGACATAATCGCAACTAATTATATTCAACATAAGGAAACAGCATATGAGTATGGGGAGAAAACAGAAAGAATATTAGCAAAGAGAGCAAGGGAGAAGCAGGTATTTAATGATATTACAAAAATTAGGGATTTGAATGGGGTCATACAGGATACGAAAGAAGGGATTTTGTTAGCCTTTCAAGAGTTTTATCAGCGACTTTATAGTGAGGAAGGGGAACCCGCTGATCCAAATGAATATTTAAAGGATACAAGACCATTAACTCTATCTGATGTTCAGCAAAGGATCCTTTCGGCACTCCCAGAATGGGGAGAGATTGAGACAGCGATATTAGGGTTAGCTCTGGGCAAGGCCACAGGGCCAGATAATATTCCGTTGGAATTCTACAGAACATTTAGAAACCAATTAAAAAAAGAGCTGGTGAATGTTTGCAGTCAGGCTTTCACGGGGATGGTTCCGCGATCATGGGCAGAAGCAATAATTGTTATCTTTAAAAAGAAGGGAAAAAACCCTGAAGAGATAGGGTCTTATAGGCCAATCTCTCTGTTGAATACTGACAGCAAAATGTATTCGAAGTTGATCGCGAATCGGCTAAATGATTTAATGGCAGGGCTTGTCTCCATAAGACAACACGGCTTCATACATGGTAGAGGTACTACTGATCACGTTAGGCAAATAATGTCCCTGCTGGATTGGGCGCGGGGGACTGGTTCCTCGGTTGGGGTGGCCCTGTTGGACGCCGAAAAGGCGTTCGACAGGGTCAATTGGCCCTTCCTATGGTCCGTGCTGGGAAAGATGGGGATTCCTGTAGAGGTTATCAAAGCACGGTAAATACTCTATGTTTACCCGACAGCGGTTATTCAGATCTCTGGCTCATTGTCAGGGCCGGTGCGAATAGCAAGGGGGACGAGACAGGGCTGCCCCTGTTCCCCCTTGCTATTCGCTTTGTATATTGACCCATTCATAAGAAATTTGGAAGGGAATCCTGCAATTAAACAGCTTGGAGTTAGAAGTCTGCGCCTACGCTGACGATATCGCCGTGGTAACAGCCGAACTCAATACGGCATTACCTATTATTGTAAAGTCGGCGGAAGAATTTGGCCATCTATCAGGTTATAAGCAGAATATCGATAAAACTCAGCTTATACATTCGGCGGTAGGGCGCCTGAGAATATGAAAATAGATAAAGAGGCCACGTATCTCGGGATTAAAATCACAGCTACCATTGAGGATATCATTCCTATTAATTTGGACCCAGTAATTATATCCTCAAACAGAACTTTAGAAAGAATTAATAACTTGAAGCTGTCTTTACTTGGACGCAGTAACGTGATTAAAATGTTAATCTTTCCTAAATTTTTATATATTTTTCGTGCTATATCTTTGTTAATATCCTCAGGGTACTTTGCACGTATAGAGAGAATGTGCTCTAGATTTTTATGGGGGTATCGCCGTGCTAGGAGAGCACTGAAAAGCTGCGAATTACCTCGTGATAGAGGGGTTGGGGCATTCCAAGCTTTCAATTGTATCATTGGATGGCAATAATGCAAGATATGGATATTCTCTTATTACCGGAAGTCTTTAGAGAGGAATTTTTATCTCCATCAATTTATGAAATGCTTCTGGGCACAGAGGCTAAGCAGTGTCTAAATCGGATAATAGAGCCGAGTTACTATAAAAAAAAACAAATTTAAGACAGTAGAAACAGCTTTTTTGATTTGGCGATCTATCAAAAAGAAATTTCGGCTTAGCACCAACTTAAATTGGTATACTCCTCTCCAGAACTGCTCTATTCTCCCAGAGATATTTAATGACGGAGTAATGTATAACTGGAACACCCTAGGTATTAGGAAACTGGGGGATCTATTCATAGATAATGATTTTGTTTCGTTTGATTATCTAATGAATACTTATCATATACCTCGTGCTGATTTTTTAAATATCTTCAGATACGCAGCTTCTGTTTACAGAAAGTTTCAAACTCTTTAATTTTTTTGGGGAGTATTGATATTCTTGAAGCAATTAAAAAGCGACAAAGAATAGGACCTCTGTATCAACTAACTTTGGAACATAGGGAGGATGACCTGGAGGCCATAGCAACTAAATGGCAGATTAAATTGAATATCCAAAGTGTGAATATAGAGAGAATTTTAGAAATTGCCAAAAATGTTTTACTGAATGGGCCACTTATCAGCCAGCATTATATGTCCGCTTTCGGGCTGTACTACACACCAGGGAAGCTAGCAAAATGGAGTGTTGGGCGTGGGACAAACTGTAGCTGTTGCAATTTATATGGGTTTGATGCTGTACACAAGTTCTTTGATTGCCCGAAACTGGTGCGATTTATTGCGGGAATAGAGCATTTTCTGACTGCTGAACTGTTTATCCAAGTCAAGCTAACAGCATCAATGGTAATTTTTGGATGTGATGAAAATGTGGCAAAAGTGACTTCCGATACGGACATAGGATTTATGTTTGTCTGTATGTCTGCATATCATTTTTGCATAACATCAGGCTGGCTTGATGCAGAGCCACCCAACTTCATCATGTGGCGAACTAAGCTATTATCAATGTATTATCTAGAAGCTGCATTATATAAAATGAAAGGTATCACTAAGAAAACATTCGGTCGCAAATTATGGTCTCCAATTGCAAAATGGACTGGAACGTGAGAGGTTTTAGTAACTATCTTCTGATACTGTAGGAATAAGTGCTGAGATGAGTGGTACTCTGCTAGGCTCTTTTTGTCTTGCTCTGCTTTGTATTGTTTTGTTACTCTATGTACTGCTGCCAAACGAAAACTCAATAAAAAATAAATAAAAAAAAGATTAGATAATGGGACAATAATACCAGGGGGGGTGGGGGGGCTAGGGCACGCAGAATATGCCCTTAATTACACCGATAAAGTCCACTCGGAGATAATACCTACCCAGAATAGGCGGAAATTATTAGCTATCCAATCTACATCTTTATCTGCTAAACCTCCAATGGTCCCTTCCCCCCCACTAAGTTTGGTTCCTCTGCATGAATTATCTCTGCAAGAGGTAGAACCCTTAGTCGGAGGACCTTATACTACTGGTGACAATCTGGATCACGGGGCGGCCTCCCGAAGCGGGAACCTAAAAGCTTTATCATGGAACATAGCAGGACTGGCGCCCAATATAGAAATCCCTGATTGGTGTATGTTTGTAGACCTCCACGGGATTTGTCTATTGCAGGGGCCCTTACACCCACACATAGACTGGGGTATGTTTCATATACGGAACCTGCCATAAAGGGTCTAAGAGGAAGACCATCGGGGGGTTGTGTATATGGGTGGGTGTACAGCTTGGGTTTTCTATTAAAAGGATTGATACTAATAGTCCTGATTTGATATGTATCCTTTTGGCCCGCCCAAACTCACCAAAACTGGCCCTCATTAATATTTATTCTAGGCCAGTTCACTTAGGAGGCACCTCCCAGACCTTAGACTCCTTGAGTACCTTACTGCATAGTTTACCGGGCGACGCCGAAGTGTTGATTGGTGGAGACTTTAACTGCCACTATGAACCACTGAAGGGCGTCACCCAGGTTTCATCAGAAGACGATGATACCTGGCATATTCCGCCCCCAAATATCTATCAAGTCAAATCTTGGTCAGCCTTGGTACTCCAGCTAACATCCCTCACCTATTTATTTTCTATTAGAGCCTGTAATGGGCGTTTCCCGGGGGACAGTCCAGGGAAGTTCACATATAGTGGTATGGGTCACTCTTCCGTAATTGACTACTTCATGGCCAGCCTGGGACTGTGGAGATGGATCTGCTTTTGCCTATTGAGGATCAAGATGGGGTAGATCTTCCCGCTAGGGAAATTAGAATAACTCAAGGCGGGAGGAGAATTCGCTGGGCAACTTTAAAAAGGTCCCCTGAAAACATGGCCAAAATGAACATGAGTGTAATCCCTCTGTTAGAAAGGGTAAACCCAACGAACGATATTACCCCCGGAAATGGCGTAGGAACTGATCTCTATGAGATCCATAAGGAACTAACGGCAACTTTGGCTGATTGGTTTTATAAATCTTCTACCCTCAAACCAAGGCAGAAAGGGGATAGTAGCCCATGGTATAATAAGGGATGTAGGAAGGCAAAGTGTGCATTATTAGAAGCACTTGAGCATGGCAGTAAAGATCCTATAATGGAAGCCAGGAGGGCTTATAAGAAATCATGTTTCATGCTAAGTCAGAGTGGGAAGTTGAGAGATGGCACGCCATCAGTCAAGCGTTGGCTGTAAAAGACTCAAGAACCTTCTGGAATCTCGTACACACCGGGAAAACAGAGGGCAAGTCTACGATTGACCCAAATATTCCGGAAGAATCGTGGTGCTCATATTTTAAAGATCTTTATTCTGAGGTCCCTGGTATCCTTTTGGCCCTGGATTCTAGTTGGCGTCCACCGCCTTTTTCTATGGCAGAGGTGGAATTAGCTGTGATTTCTTTGCAATCCAACAAAGCTCCGGGGTTAGATAGGATCCCCGGTGACCTTTTTAGAGACGAACCGAGGGTCTGGGTCCCCTATCTCACTATGTTATTTAATTCAATCTTGAAGAGAAAACCATTCCCGAGTACTTGGCTGGGGGCGGAGATAATTCCCATATATAAAAAGGGTTCTCCGCTCGAACCTTCAAATTACAGGCCCGTAAGCCTTATCGATGTGAGCCAAAAAATATATGCCAGGGTTCTATTGCAACATTTGCAGGCCTGGATCACAGATAATCACCACTACAGGCGGGATTTAGAGCCAAAACGTCAATCATTGACCAATTGTTTCGGCTCCAGGGCCCAGATGTAGGTAAAATAGATTTACCGATTTTAAATTACCGAATCATACCGATTCGGTAATTAAAAATCGGTAAATCTAAGGGGTTGAGATGTAGGAACATCCAGATGTTCCTGCTACCGAATCGGTAAAAATCGGTATTTACCGATTCGGTAAATACCGACCGGTAATGGCCCATTCATTCCTATGGGCTTTGAAGCCCATAGGAATGAATGGGCCATTACCGGTCGGTATTTACCGATTCGGTAAATACCGATTGACACAAGGGTGCAGGGGGTGTCACTTTGACACCCTCTAGCACCCCCAAAAAAGATTCGGGGGCCATGTGGCAGGCATACCTGCCCTAAGGGCAGGTCTGCCTGTCATATGGCACAGGTGTGCATGCACACATGTGCATGCACACCGGAATCGGTTTTTTACCATGAAGTTGGATTTTCGGCCGTTACCGACCGACCTACATCGGGCCCCAGGTCCTTTACTGGAAGCATGTTGTACTGGACGGGGGTAGTTTGTACCTAAAACTCGTAGACTTGAAGTCTGCATTCGATATGGTGGACAGGAATCAACTTTGGAACATATTATTAAATATGGGGATTCCACCGTATCTATGCAATCAATTCAAAATTCTACACGAAGGAACCTTTGCTAAAGTTCGCAACGGCAAATCTGGCCAACTAACTAGGGCATTCCCGATTGAGAAGGGGGTCAGGCAGGGCTGTGTGCTTGCCCCTAACCTGTTTTCACTCTTTCTCAATGGCCTAATAGAAGACCTTCTCACAATAAAAAATATTGACTCGCCTAAACTTTCTTCCGGAAGATTTCCCGCACTAATGCTCGCGGATGACATCCTGCTGCTTTCAAAATCACCAATGGGTATGCAGCGGGTGTTGGACCAGTTCACCATCTTTTGCAAGAAAAGAAACCTGGTGGTTAACATCGACAAAACCAAGTACATGGTTTTCAATGCCAGCACAACTAACTCTCCCCATCCAAAAATGGATGGCCGCCGATCCCTAGAAAGGGTATCCAACTTTGATTACTTAGGCCTAACCTTGAATGACAAAATGGGGTGGGGTACACAAATGGCCAAGGCCAACTTAAAACTGTCCCAGGCCATCGGGGGGATTTTTTAAAGTTCAAAAAAATTACGTGCAAAAAATAGTCAGTGCGCCGCTTGAAATTTATAAAGTTCAAGCAAGAGTTTCATCCCTGTATGGGGCAGAGCTCTGGGGGCATTTACTGTCACATGAGTTATCTACCACAGAAAATAACTTTATTAGGCAAATTCTGACCCTGCCAAAAAGTACGCCACTAGTACTACTTAGGCTGGATTTGAATATTAGACCGATAGCAGATGCCATCGCCTCACGCCCGCTCCTCTACTGGAAGAGACTATGGAGTACTCCCGAGCTGGAGAGTTACGGGGAGGAACTAAAGGTGGTGAAGGCCTCTCTGGGTGCAGGTAGGATCCCCTGGTTATCCTTTATGAGGCAGTCAGCAAGTAGAATTGGGCTCGAGAATCTCTGGCTTGATCCTGGGGCCTCCTGTCCAGCTATTTCCAAGAAAACCTTGGCAGACACCATAAAATGCCATAATTAACAGGAAATGTACCATTCAGTCAGGCCATCAAGCCTGACTGATGGCTTCTTGGATCACAAGATAGATTATTGCTTTGAACAGGAACTAGACGCTATTAAACTAACCTTAGCGAAAAAGTTCTATCTCCAATTCAGATATGGTACTTTGCCTTTATACTCAATTAGTGACAGGTGGAAGGGGGTTCCACCATGTCCGTGTCCAGGCTGTAATTCGGAAGCTGAAACTGCGCTGCACGTTACCCTTTTTTGCCCAGCCTATTGCAACATCAGAAGAAAGTGGACAATACAGCTGTGTAAAAACTTAGGAATTAAGAACTATTTGGTGTTCTTTAGGATTTTGAAATCAGACACCAATGCATTGGTAGTTACTGCTGTAGCAACATTTTTATTTGTGTGGCTAATGCGAAGGAATGTGCTCAGATAAAGATGGCACACATTTTATACATTAGTATGAGCCCCTGTGAATAAATGGGTCATTAGCGATATTTTAATCTTTTACAACTTTTACAGTATAAATCTTTTGTTTTAAGCTTTTAATATGTGTTCTTCCCACTCAGATGAATGTAAGTTGAATTTTATCAAATTAATTGTTTTTAACTCATTCAGGGATTGTTGACAAAGGCATTTTAAATTGCATGTGCTTTTATGGGTATCTAACAAACCGAAATAAAGTCTTGAACAACAATATATATATATATATATATATATATATATATATATATATATATATATATATATATATATATATATATATATATATATATATATATATATATTCACTGAAAAAACCATAGGTTTCAGGAGTTATATAGTTAGGAATTAGCTGGACATTTTACTCATACAAAACCATTGAAATTGCTCCTATATATTTTGCGCACCCGCAATCCACTGCTGATGATGTCACATATTAGATCATTCATGACATGGTCAGTGACATCACTGATGACATCTCAAATGACATCACTGATGACATCACTGATGACATCATCCAGTGAATGTGGTTTGCTTCGTTATTTAAATATGCATTATATATATAGCAATTTGCATTGAAGAATAAGTGGATATATATAAATAAATATTTGGATGGAGGATTTAGTAGCAGTGTAATTGACTGTTTACTTGACCAATTTATAATGTCTCACTAAATATAGTGGATAGTGACTAAACTGTGTGAATATCTGTATCACTTTGTCAGTTGTTGTGTAAACTGATTCTACAGTTGGTTACTAGCTATGTGAAAATCTATATTAGTTATTGATTAGTTAACTGAGTATTTGTATGGGAGTGTGAAAGTGTGTGTGGTTCGGTGGGGGGTGTGTGACTGTCCAAAGATGTGTGAATAGTTGATTCACTAGATATATGAAGTTAAAACTACATGTTCTAACAGTTGTTTGGGTGAGTGAATATCTTTATGGGTGTGGTGATGAGCAAATATATTTCTCAATGGTACAGGTCCAACAAACTTGAAAAATAAAAGGCAGTGTATGTGTCAGTTGTTGTATATAAATAAGTATACATAAGACACAATGATTGTGTGAGTGACTCTATGGATAACTGTATACTTGTAATAATGATTTTATAATTCACTAAGTATGACTTACTATCTAAATGAATAGAAGAAGTGGTGTTTGTATAAGAGTTTTGCTAAGTAAATATGTAAGTATGATCCATTGTTTGCATAAGTGAGTAGGATGACTTCATATGTGAATAGGATGCGTGTTGTTGTTTAATGTCGATATAGATGTATAAGTATTTTTGATAGTGTTCTATTGTTCATTGACAGCATGTATGAGTGAATCCATAGGTAAGTGATTAGATGTGTGTATACATCTATGAATCACTGAGTGGATTTTTAGATACTTGTATTGCTGTGACAATGGATTTAAATATGATACTCTGTATTTTACAAAGAGTGATGAAAAATTGTAATAGTGTATGAAAAGGTGTATGTGATTGTCACGTGGATGATGTCATCAGTGATGTCATCAGTGATGTAATTTGAGATGTCATCAGTGATGTCACTGACCATGTCATGAGTGATCTAATATGTGACTTCATCAGCAGTGGATTGCGGGTGCGCGAAATATAGTTAGTACAACTAACTATATAGGAGCAATTTCAATGGTTTTGTATGAGTAAAATGTCCAGCTAATTCCTAACTATATAACTCCTGAAACCTATGGTTTTTTCAGTGAATTTGCAAGGTTTTTTAAATGCGAATTCCTAACTATCTAAGGCCTGAAACCTATGGTTTTTTCAGTGAATTTCAAAGGTTTTTTAAATGCTATTTCCTAACTATATAAGGCCTGAAACCTATGGTTTTTTCAGTGAATTTGCAAGGTTTTTTTATATGCTAATTCCTAGCTATATAAGGCCTGAAACCTTTGGTTTTTTCAGTGAATTTCAAAGGTTTTTTAAATGCTAATTCCTAACTATATAAGGCTTGAAACCTATGGTTTTTTCAGTGAATTCGCAAGGTTTTTTAAATGCTAATTCCTAACTATATAAGGCCTGAAACCTATGGTTTTTTCATTGAATTCGCAAGGTTTTTTAAATGCTAATTCTATTAGCGGATAACGTTTTTATATATTAAAACGTTTTTTAAATCTCAAATGCCTGCTTTGCTAACAGAGTTTTTAAGCACAGGCTCTTTTGTCTCTGGTGGCCATCTTGGGAGACTGCATATCAGAATTTTTTTAACGAAATATAAGAGGATTTGAGAAGTCACTCAAAATGTGCCCTAATTTTTCTTTTTTCAGCACTAATCATAATTTCTATGGCAAAATGAACCCCCTCATTTTGTTCCTTTGCAAATTAAATGTTTTAAATGTTAACACTTTATTCCAATCAAGATGACTTCAGGTGTGCCATACTTGTGTCATAAGTAAGACTGTTAGCGCTCTAGTTGTTCTTTAGAACACTCTGGGACATTCTGTCATTGGGCTATAGTTGGGCTACATCTGGCTGATATTTGGGCTACATTTGTTTTTTTTTTGTCTCTGGTGGCCATCTTTGGGCTACATTGGGCTACATTGGGCTACATTTGGGCTCTAACATATATATAGCCCATGTAGCCCAATATATATTTTTTCAAAGTTAATTTTCGTAAAAACCACTGGAGCAGATATCTTGAGACATAGCAAAGGCACATCGGGCTACCAGTCCCTACAATTTTACCAAGTTTGGTGGAAAACCATTCAGCCGTTCGGGCTAAAAGTGAGTCCAACCGCCCTATGGAAATGAACATGGGGAAAACACGTTTTGGGACCCCCCCTTTTATCTCAGCCCCCGCTTGACGAATCCCCCCCAAACTTTCAGGGAAGGACCGGAGCACCACGAGGCAAAGTTAAGGAAAATTTCAGGAAGATTCCTCAACTGGCGCCAAAGTTATTTCCAATAGAATGTTGCGATTTCCCTACGGAAAACAATCCTAACTATATATATCTACTGGCTATCGCCAGTAGGTACTATATATATATATATATATACATATATATATATATATATATATATATATATATATATATACGATGTTTAGATTGTATTTCCAACTACTGCCGTATAGAATTCTGTGTTAGAATGGGGTGCACCTCTATTTATTATGAGGACCATTGCCGATCCACGGCTATATGTAATTGTGAATGTACACATTATCTTTTCATACCTTCCACTAAGCGCTTTAAAAAATACCTATCTGTAGGTTCAATAATGCTTGTTGTAGAATAAGATCAAACATGTAATGTGATACATATGGTGTACACTTTACCATTACAAGATGGAACCCGCATTTGGGGGAAGGTTTCCTGTCCTCTGTCGATGTCGACTAAGAGGTGTCACCCTCATACACTACGAATGACGATAAATGTACCGGTTTGTTTATGTGAATACACACATTGACGAAGGCTAATTGCCGAAACGCGTCTGTGGGCTTGCTTGTAGTGAATAAACTACTTCGTGGTTAAGGTGCCTCCCGAGTGCTGTCTTCTCATTCCTCGGATTGTTTGGAACTTGATTGAGCGCAATATATATATATATATATATATATATATATATATATATATATATCCAGCACTGTAGTGCACTCGTAACATAAACTTTCCATTGGAGATCCCTAAATGGCCAGTGGTGTAGTACATTGGGACTGCAAGCTTTCCCTTGGTGATGTCTATACAGCCAACACTGTAGTACACTAGGACCACCAGATTTCTCTTGGTTACCTATAGATCAGCGCTGTACTACACTGGTACCATAAGCTATCTCTTGGAGATACCTAAACAGCCAGTGGTGTAGTACTCCGGCACTGCAAGCTATTCCTCAGCCCCCTCCAACTTCACCGCCCATCAAATGCTCCTTCAAAACTGCCCCCTTCCCCGATGACTGTAAACACGCTGAGATCAACACCTGCTGAAGAAGACTTTGCCGACCCGACAGACCTCAAGAACTTCAGACCCATCGCCCTACTCCCCTTCACAGCCAAGGCCACAGAGAAGGCCATCAACACTGCCACCAATTACATCCGCTCCCTCCTTGACCGGGGTAAAACCACAGCCCTCCTCCTACTGGACCTCTCGGCTGCCTTCAACACTGTCTGCCACTGCACCCTAATCACAAGACTACATGATACTGGCATCTACGACAAGGCACTGGACTGGATCCACTCCTTCCTTACTGGCCAAACACAGCGAGTTCAGATGCTGAGTGCCCCATTGCTCATCCCTGAGACCCACCCTATTTAACGTCTACATGGCACCCTCACAGCCATCGTCAGAAGTCACAGACTCAACATTGTCTCCTACATCGACGACAACCAGATGATCCTCTCCCTCACGAAAGAACCCACAGCCATCAGAATCAACTTTCACAGTGGCATGAAGGCTTTTGCCACCTGAATGAAAGACAGCTGCCTCAAGTTCAATTTGGACAAGGCCGAAGTACTCATCCTGGGACCCACCCCAAGCCTGCAATGACTCCTGGTGGCCTGCCGTACTAGGAACCCCTTCCACCCCTATGGACCACACATGCATCCTTTGCATCATACTGGACTCCTCGCTCTCAAAGAACCGCCAAATCAATGTAGTATCCTCATCCTGCTTCCACATGCTCAGCCTGCTTCAAAAGACATTCAGGTGGATCCCCACAGAACCCTGAAAAATAGTCACCCAAGCACTCATCACCAGCAGACTCGACCACGGCAATGTACTCTAGGCCGACATCGCCCAGAAACAGCTCGGGAGACTACAGAACGTCCAAAACACTGCAGACAGTCTATTCCTCAACATCCTCGGCCACAGCCACATAACACAACACCTCCAACAGCTCCACTGGCCCCAATCAACAAGAGAATCACCTTCAAGCTCCTAACACATTCTGACAAAGTTCTCACATTCCACACACCCGCCAGACAACTCCATTCCACCCAACTCACCCTGGCCTCCGTCCCACAGATATACAAGACCAGAAGCGGAGGAATATCCTTCTCCTACCTTGCCGCCAAGACCTGGAACACCCTGCCCCTCCACCTCAGGCAATCTGCGTTGTTGACCCAATTCAGACAAGACCTCAAGACCTGGCTCTTCGACTGAACCTCAACACCCAGATGGATCAGCACCCCCCTCCTCACCCCCCCACCCCCAGCACCTTGAGACCCTCATGGGTGAGTACCCCCACTATACAAACCCCTGATTGATTGATTGGTTATACCTATACAGCCAGTGGTGTACTAAACTAGCAGTGAAACCTTTCCCTTTGTGATACCTAAACAGCTAGCAGTGTTTTACACCTGCACCACAAGCTTTCTCTTTATGATACCTATACAGTCAGTGGTGTTTTACGCCTGCACCGAAAGCTTTCCTTTTGTGATACCTATACAGTCTGTGCTGTAGTACACTGGCAAAGCTAGCTTTCGCTTGGTTATGCCTATGCAGTCAGCACTGTTGTAAATTAGTATTGAAAGCTTTCCTTTGGTAATACCTACACAGACAGTGGTGTACTACTCTAGCACTATGAGCTTCTTTCCCCTTGGTGATTCCTGTACCGCCGGGGCTATAGTACTCCAGTAGCACAATCTGGTTGCATCAATGAGGGACTCACAGTGCAAGTGCTGTTTTATTCTACCGTTCTGTGCTTCGTGCTTCTAATGCATGCCCCATCAGAGTTTAAGAGGGCCGGGTGCCTTCGGATCTCTGACCTGGTAGTAATTTAAAACGGACATCCAAACAGGTCCTTCTCAGGCCCTGTAATCATAGGCCAGATTCATCAAACTAAAATCGGCTCGCAACGGGCCAGATTCTGAGAATCTGGCCCTTTGCGAGCGCTATTTTTGCATTTGGGATTCATCATCCCAAATCCAAAAATCGCAACTCTAGAAATCGCTAAATTGCGATTAATTGCATTTAAGGAATCTCAATTTGAGATTCCTTAAATGCAATTCATTAACCATTTTAAAACTGCGAATTTGCAATCTGGGGCCGCTATTTACCGCGAGGTCTATCTACGTGGTAAATAGCAAAAACGTTGAAAAATGCACTAAAGTGCATTTTTCAAAGTTTCATGTTGCGCACACACATGCCCTAAGGGCAATATGTGCACACATCAATTTCAGGGGTGCAACAGGGTGTTCTTTGGACACCCCTGCACCCTGGAAATCGCAATCTCAATTTGCAAATCGCTAATTGCGATTAGCAAATTAAGATTGTCTTCGCATTCATTCCTATGGGCCTCTAGGCCCATAGGAATGAATGGGGAGATATTCCTTAATTGCGACTCACAATTTGCGAGTCGCAATTAAGGAATTATTAGAAATCGCTATTTTTGTGGTGATTTCTTGATGCATAGCATTTTGCTATTCCTTAATAGCGAATCAGTATTTTTCGCTATTAAGGAATAGAGAAATGGGTTCTTGATGAATCTGGGGGCATGTCCTTAACTTTTCATGCAAAAAAGTTGATCGATTTTTGAACAATGAGTGTGAAAAACTTTATGGAAATCCATTTCGTTCCCACTTATTTTTCACGTGGTTTACTTGATCTTGCATTCCTTATATGCGTTCGTTTTTTCAAGGATGTTGAATTACATTGTTTTTTGTTGTTGTTTTGTTTATAGGCTGCATATTACTCTTGTCCAATGTATAATTTGAATTGAGTCACATGTAGGTGTTTATAAAGGGAACAATTGATGTGAGGCTGAATGCAGTGCGAGTTTTTTTCATTGCCTGTTAGTGGGTCAACACTGTATTCAGAATACATGGTCATCCAATCCTTGGAACTCTTTGCAAAAAACACAGAGCATTGGTCACATATGCCAGTTGCAGTTACTATTCTATACAAATGTGTGGGTAGGGTATCAATCTATGCAAATGCTAGCATTTATGTTTAAGCCCTTAATTATATAGGCTCTGCCCCTTTCTGGCACCCCCCTCCTTTTTCATCCCAGTTAAAGCCCTGCTTTCAGTGCTTCACTACTAAAGCATTCTGCTAGTGATAATTGCACATTCAGGGGCATCTTACCAACAAGTAGCGATATTTATCGCTAAATAGGCTTAGCGACGATTTTTTTATCGCTGGATATGTTAGCGGAGAAAACATGCTATTAACAACGTTTTTCTCCATTGTGCTAAAATATCCAGCGATAGCGTGAAATGCGTGAATATTGCTGAGAATAAAGCGATATTCACGCATTAGCGATGAAATGCTCTTAGCCATGTTATCCACCTCCCATTGGATATCATGGCTAAGAACTGGTCTGGGCAGGTGTTCATATTTGGAGATATTTGCGCTTAGCGGAAATATTTCCAACGCTACGCCTGCCTTGCTAATAGGCGATAGCAACGTTAGCGACTGCTTTCAGTCGCTAACTGGTTGGGTACGCCCACTTTGCATGTCATTAGCAATAAACATCGCTGACATGCAAAGGGGTCCCCAAACCGCTCGCTATCGCCTAAAAGCTGTTGCTAACATCAGTTAGGTAAATCGGCGATAATTGCCTATCAGCCCCCTTGGTAATATGCCACTTAGTGTGCAGCACTCAGTCAGTGCATACTTTCTGCTCATGATAACTACACAGTCAGTGCTGCTGCTCTCTATCAGTGCAATCATTTTGACAGTGATAACTGCAGTCTGTGCTGCAGCTCTTTGACAGAGGGTCGGGCCCCATCATTATCAACTCAGTTGCATTGGTGTTGCATGCAAGTCAACTTTATTGCATCCAGTGATGCATTTCCTCCACCAGGTAAGTTAAAACTTTTCAGGCCTCATTCACAAACTTACTAAGGTAGTACGTTGAGCATTACTATAGTAGTAATGATTATTTAGTGCAAAATGCAATTCACAAAACTACAAGAGGAAATCTCCACCTCCAACGTTCTTATCTTTTCTTTGGGGATTCCCTCACACTTGTAAATTTACTACTTAGCAGTGAAGATTGGAGGGAGCAGATAGAGTGGCTGTAAAATGAGGATTACATGCTACTAAATGGGAGGAGTTGGCATAATTCAGGGTTTAAGTAGGGGACACACCCACCCACAAAAGAATAAGGCCTTTGCTATTCACAAACTGCACTTTTAACATTACTGTAGCCATAAAGGGCCCAAAACAGTTCTGGGCTGGAGTAGGTCCAGCACCACAAGTGTCCAGCCACTGGTACTGCATCACCCTCCCATAGCAAATAATGGAGGCAGGTTCTTAAAATAGAATCCCATTGGAAATACTGTTAATATAAAGTAATGTATTTTGAACTTTTTTAAATGCACATAATTATAATTTAAAGACAACAATAGTATTCATAAATAAAAAATATTACAAATTTTATGATAAAAATATTTAATTAACTTTTTATTGGATGTTGGTTATTTTTCCCCCAAAAAAATGACATTCATTTAAATAATTTATTTACCTAACTTTTTAAATGTGTGATACCTAAGAAATAATGAAACAGTTTAATTTAGGTGGAATTGTGTTAAGCAAATCTTTAGGAAATAGTTCTAATTTATTTAGATTAAATGATTTAAACATTTAAATTCACATTAAATTATTAGTGTTATCTTTTTATTTTTTCTACAGTTGAAATAAACATATCCAATTAATTTTCATTATAATTTAACATAAGCATACTTATACCGATTGTTTTTAAAGTTTAATAAACTTTTTGGATTTTCTTTATACTTTACCATAGAGAAATATCCACCCCAGTGGCAGGGAACTCCTACTAGAAACACGACTTTGTGTTGGTTTCCATCCAGTAGCAAGTGTCCTATCAGTGTTCCAGCACTTTAGCTGTGTGAGTATTGTTTTAAAAGGGAGTATCCTGTCTGTGCTTCAGCACTATAGTGGTGACTGGCTCCACTCAATAATGAGCAGCATCTCAGTGCTGCAGCTCTATAATCATGTGTACTTTCTTCTTATGCTGCACCCCGTGACAGCTTGGATTTCCTTCCATAGAGCTCTGCCAACACTGTTTGTGATTGGGAAAATCGAGCATGCTGTTTAGTCTGTATATCTCGGGCAACCTATCATTATTGTTTGAAGGGACACTGTGCCATGTAAAAGATGCAAAGGATGGAATATTCCCCGGAAGGCGATAGGGGAGAAAATGATCATTTACAGTAATCGGCCAGCAGTATGGAATTCAATGTTTTCTGTGCCAGTCACCTCAATTTAAGATTTACCGGCCATGCATAAGTGTCTCCTCACCTTACTGGACCACAAAGGCAATCGTGGACTGATCTGAGTTCTGAGGTAGCATGGGCTGGCCTTGTGGGGGATCCTTAGCCTGCAGCCTAACTTCATCTGCAATTGGATGCCATTTTGTGTACCCAGGATAAGCTAGAGTCGTACAGCACTCTGCTGCTGAAATCTATTGCATATCAAAATGAAGATAGAAAATACATAAAAGCTCGTGCAGGGAAGGGTGTGTGCAGCAGGAGGAGATGCTCAGTCTCATGTACACTTGCTGCATTAGATCTCCCGCGCAGCCCATCTGCATCCTCAGGTGAGAGTTTTGAGCTTTAATGTTGAAGTTCACTTACAAGCAACGACAAAGTGTCCCTCTACTTCAATAAAGTTATATGTAGATTATTGGACAGCAAAACATATAAGCACCCAAAAATACCCCAATCATTAAATTGGATCTATATTCATTGTGTCAGCCAACACCAAAGTAATAACCACATATTCAAAAGACAGATTTGGTATATACAAGAATTATCTTGACATTTATTTGTAAATATACAGGATTAAAAACAATTTATTCTAAAAAAGTATAAAAAATCACAAGCAGTTAAAATTCAATTCGTTACAGAAAACCCTATTGTAAATAGTAGGGTATCTCCCCCCTCTTTCTCATTCTTCACTGTACAGCGAAGTTCACTTACACCCACAGGGCCTGAGTCACAAAGGGGCTCCACACTAGTGTTGAAGGTCCGCAGTCGTGGAGTAGTCTCTGCACTCAGGACTGAACCTTCACATCCTATTTCTTGTTGAGGACAATTCACCCTCAGAGCGGAGACTTCCCTCATTCAACCCATACCTTTGAAGGGAGCATGCTCTGAAGAATTATTTGTAATACCACGTACGAGGCCTATCCATTTCGTTACTCAGTCATACCACGGATTAGAAAAACTGTGGCAGTCTGTCCCTTTATTTTAAAAAAACGAGCTCTCCATAAGTTCAACATAAGACCTGATAAACACACGTTTGAAAGAAAGCTAATTAGACGGTCCAAAGGGTTCTCATAATCTTTTGGTGAACCGATGCATGAAAAACCCGCAAGAATCCCATGTAAGGAACAACATCTGCCTGCACCCTGGCCAAGCTGCCTACTCCTGTGACTGAAGACAGCATGTACCAAAGGAACACAAAACAAAACATGGCGGGAATGCTAGCTGCACCGGATGGAGAGTCAATAGCAGTAGCGGCCGGTGGTGGAAATGCTGTGGGATGTGGGGCGGGGCGGGGGTGGAGCAGGATGGGGGGTAGTAAACTATGGAATATGGCTTAACGGAGGTAGGTAAACAAATAAATAAATAAAACAAATTTAGTTGAGCGCGCTGCATCACATTTTGCAATGCAGCACGCGCAATGAAATTTGTTTTATTTATTTATTAGTTTACTTACCTCTGTTCAGCCATATGACATAGTTTACTACCCCCCATCCTGCTCCTCCACTGCCCCGCAGCACTCTCACCACCGGCCGCTACTGGTCAATATAGGTTGACCAGAACTATGGTAATGGTGAGCATCCAAGATTTCCACTTTTTTTTATCTCATTCAGATACTGCTGGAGCACCCTGATCTGGAGAGCACAAAGTAGTCAGTCTCAGTGTGGTATCACACAAAATAAAATATTTTCTTGATTGTTTCAATGTGAAGAAAAATCTAAACTTTACCTTCAAGGCTATCAGCATGACAAGAGGGGGGTTTGCTCCAGGTTCAGGGGGCATATTACCAAAAAGTAGCAAAAATTATCGCTAAATAGGCTTAGCGACGATTTTGTTATCGCTGCCTATCGCTGGATATGTTAGCGGAGAAAACATGCTATTAGCAACGTTTTTCTCCATTGTGCTAAAATATCCAGCGATAGCGGCGAAATGCGTGAATATCACTGAGACTACAGCGATATTCACGCATTAGCGATGAAATGCTCTTAGCCATGTTATCCATCTGCCAATGGATAACATGGCTAAGAACTGGTCTGAGCAGGCATTGGTTTTTGGCGATAGCAGGAATATTTCCATCGCTACGCCTGCCTTGCTAATAGGCGATAGCGACATTAGCGACTGCTTTCGGTCGCTATACAGGTTGGGTACCCCCGCTTTGCATGTCATTAGACATAAATATCGCTGACATGCAAAGCGGGCCCCAAACCGCTCACTATCGCCTAAAAGCTGTCGCTAACATTAGTTAGCGACAGCTTGCTAATAGAGCGATAGAATTATCGCCGCTTAGCGGCCGAAAACGGCCGCTAAACCGGTGTTATTTGCCTAACACCACCCTTGGTAATATGCCCCCAGGTTATTTAGTTATCCAAGCTGGGATGTAGACCATATAGATTCAGGACACGTGCTAGACCACACCCTCCTATCAAAATCTAAATCTCAGTTCTTATTAAGTTAAAACAGTTCAACATGATCCATCTATCAATCAACCAAGTGGATTTATATAGCGTAGCTAATCACCGGACATGGTATCCAGGCACTTGAGGGTTATGATGGTTCAGGTGACTCAGTTGAGCAGCCAGGTCTTGAGTGCTCTCCAGGATTCCAGTAGAGAGTTGGAGATCCAAAGCTGCAGAGGGAGCCCAGGAGGTCTTGGCCGGTGTGTTTGCTTCCACCATCTAAAGAGACTTCCCCTGCACGACAGTCTGTGTGAGGGAAAATACAAAAGACCTGAACAACAGAATTTGAGACAATAAACACATTTGAGCACTTGATGAAAATTTCAAGGAGATGTTGGTCACCAATCATGTATTTACTAAATATGAAATGCAGGAATTTCAGGACAATAATGTTTTTTTCATGAAAATGGTAAGCTTTTGTTTTGGGGAACCGAGATTAATGCTTGAATTTATTTATAAAATGTGCACATTTTCAGAAACTGACAAACTGACGTTCAGAGTCAGCATGATAAGATTTATAAATATATATATTCAGCTGCTATTTGATGAAAATCTCCACAGCTGTCTGTTACCATAATCTGGATGACTGGTGTGATCTCTCTGCTGTCTGAACCTGTGTGGTCTCCATAACCTAAGAGCAGTGCTTCATTTGAGACAGTGATTGCATTGCAGAGTCAAGTCACTGCATTGTGACTTGAAGACCTGTGAGATTGATCTCTTAAACCTAGAGGCTACTCATAACAAGGGTCACTTATTGGATCCTATCTTTACCAACATCAGCACCATGAAAGCAGCCTCCCCGATCCCTCTTCCATGGACTGACCATTTTATGGTCCCCTTCGCCTGGCAAATTTTGCCGGAGAGTGCCTCCTCCTGCAGCGTCAGCGTGCCTGAAAGACCGTGGGCTAGACTATCTGTGGAAAGGTTGACACGTAGTCTAGAGGCCTCACGCCCGTTACTAGCGAAGGACCCAGTTCAGGCGGACGCAGATCTCTGCAGTTGGATTTCTAACTCACTAGATGCCGTTCTCCCATTAAGACCGGGAGGAAGGAGGGACAAAAGATCGTGCACCGCCCCTTGGTACACACCTGAGCTGAGGGTTATGCGAAGGGCTTGTAAAAAATTAGAACGTGCCTGGAGGAAGAATTAGGAGGTGGCTTGTAAGACGGAATACCGAGAGGCGATAAAGAACTATAAGCTTACTATTCGGTGCGCCAAAACCCAATTCTTGGAGAAAAGAATTAGTAATGCCTCCAACTCTTCTAGAGAAACTTTTCTAGTGGTTAAGGAGCTCCTGAGGGTTCCTACACCACCTGCCTCCACGGATAATCTGGAAGAAAAATGCAACGACCTAGCAGAGTACTTCCGCACTAAAATTGAAAAGATTTTGTTAACCTTGCCCCAAATAGACATAGGAGCTGAGCCTTCTGTGGTGGAGGGAAGATCTCTCAGGACCTTAGAGTCTTTCGGACCAGTCACAGAGGACGAAACTCTTAGGGTTTTAACGTCTATTAAGAGTGGCTCTCCCTTGGATGTTGTTCCCATGAGGATCCTTAAAATGGTTGCCCCTGCTGTCGTGGAGTCTATCACGGAGGTGATCAATGCCTTGCTAGGCACAGGTGTGGTCCCTCCTAACTGGAAGGGTGCGATAGTTAAAGCCCTCTTCAAAAAACCCAGCCTAGACCCCCTTGACATGGCGAACTACAGACCTATCTCGCTTCTTCCGGGACTCAGTAAAATCACGGAAAAGTTGGTTAATTTCCAACTATCCAACTTCCTTGAGTCCAACGGTGTGCTGAGAAGCTCTCAAACCGGCTTCCGCCCGGGTCAAGGCACTGACACTGCCTTATTGGCTGTCACAGAAGAGGCTCGCTGCATTTTGGATTCAGGAGGATCAGTGGCAGTGATCCTCCTGGACCTTAGTGCAGCTTTTGACACGGTTAACCATCGCGTGTTACTTCGGCGACTGTCCGAGGCGGGAGTGAGGGGGACATCGCTGAAATGGCTTAGGTCATTTCTCAGCGAACGGACCTTCCAGGTCTGGGAAGGAGGGGCACGATCGGCGTCCACCCACCTCCATTGTGGAGTGCCCCAGGGCTCCTCCCTGAGCCCTACACTCTTCAATGTGTACATGGCCCCCTTGGAGGATGTGGTGGCTCCTTTTAACATCAAGATCGTGAGCTACGCCGATGACACCCAGTTGGTGGTTGCCCTCTCCCAAGCCACGGACAATCCCCAGGTGTTACATTCCTGCCTATCCAAAGTCCACACTTGGATGGGGGAATCAACACTAAAGCTGAACGGTTCTAAAACCGAGATAATGCTGATGGGGATGAAAAGTCCCTCACTCCCTCGGTCTGTCTGGCCCAGCTGCCTGGGATCCCCCCCCAAACCCAAGGCTGAGATCAAGAGCCTGGGTATCTGGTTGGAGCAAGATCTCTCCTTCAGGACCCAGGCTACCAAATTGGCTGGTGTCTGTTTCGGTCTTCTTCGATCGATACGCAAAGTATTGCCTCTGCTTCCTCTTCTGTCGCGGAAGCTCCTGATCCAGGGCTTGATAATATCCAGATTAGATTTCAGCAACGCAATCTATCTGGGTGCCCCTGAGATCACCTTGAACAAACTCCAGCAAGTGCAGAATGCAGCGGCACGAATACTTTATAACATCCCCTTGTCACGCTCGGCCAAACCCGCGTTGAGGGCGCTGCATTGGCTTCCAGTGCGAGAAAGGGTGAAATTTAAGTCCCTCTGCCTTGCTCACAAGATCTTGCAAGGCAATGGCCCCCCTGCCCTTCATAAACTGGTTGCCCCATATAAGGCAGGTAGATCATTACGGTCAGACCAACAACACTTGCTCATGATCCCCAGGGTCAAAAAGGCCCGCTCAGGAGGGAGGAGATTTTCCGTTAGGGTTACCACTCTTTGGAACTCACTTCCCCTGGGCTTACGCTCAGAGACATGTCTTTTGCGTTTTCGTAAACAACTGAAAACCTTTCTCTTCTGTTAAACCGCTCTGCTCCTCTTCTTCTTCTTCTTTCTTATCTGATACTCTGCTGGTGAAGCGCTGGGATGCTTAAGGGTAACTACGCGCTATACAAAACTGTTCTAATAATAATAATAATAATTGCAGCCGGAACTTATCATCACATTTTTTTGGGGGAACTGGTAATTACCTCAACATATTTTTTACTTTTTTCGCCATCAGTCTTTGACACAGAACAAGGTAAAAAAGCAGAAAAAGGGAGAAAAGGAGGTAAACAAAGATGGAAAATAGTGACAAAGGAGCAAGGAGGGATCAAAAGCACCCACAAAAGTGAGATACATGGGCAGGAAGTGTTTGGTGGTGATTGAAAGAGGCATGAGGTGGAGCCGAGAATAAGAAGCGTTGGATTTCGGCTGCCACGAGATTCACCAGTGCTGGTCACAAGTCCCACACTTATTCTCTTACAACTTGGTCAGTGCCGAAGTGATAGCTCCGCGGGACGAGCTGGTAAGATCTACCTTTCTTTTTCCAATATGTTGCTTCCATGAGATTATCACCCATAACATATGACCCAAGGTATCCTTGAATGGAAGAATGGGCCAGCAAAAGAAGTGCATCGTATGAGTAAAAAAGGATGCCATAGGAAGTTTAATGTCATGTGAAAACGCATTGTCCTTCACTAATAGCTTTTTTCTTCATTCTCATGATGAAAATATGTTATTTAATCATTCTCTTCAACTTTCTTGCATGCTTGACACAGCAGGAAAGTATTCGATTTTTTTCATGATTGCCTCTTGTGATCTCTAGTCCCGGTTACTTATCAGTAATCTTCAATACTCCGAGTCCTGGTCTTCCTGGATGCAGTCCTGAGTCCAGCCCTCGTACCCGGGCATGGCGGTTAACTATTTCCTGTTTTCCTTTTGTCATTTTGGTATGGTATGTTACAGGAAGTGCTTTGTTAGTGCCTCCCTTTTGTGGTGGCTCCTGGGTAACGGGGGAAATCTTGGGGGATTTTGGGGGCTTCAGTTAGGGAATTGGATCTGCCAGAAAGGAGAAGTATCTCATGAGTAAGGACAGCATCTAGGAAGATGGACGAGGAGCAGGAGCGGCCGACATGACTCGCAAGTAGGGAGGAGGGAGAAATTGCAGGAGGGGAAGGGTTCCCGCAGGGGTTGGGATTGCGGGAGGGAGGGATTTTTTTTTAAATCACTTACCTTGCCGCCACCAGTCTCACGTCGCTTCTCCTGCTCGCCTGCTTCTGATTTCAGGAACAGGTAGCAGGCAGCCAGGCTCCCTCTCCTAAGCCAATCAAAATGCTGCAATTGCAGCATTGTGATTGGTCTGAGTGCCATGGCATAGTGCTCAATCAGGGCCTGGAGGGGTGGGCATGCTCTCCATGCAGGCTGTAATGCAGCCTGCATGGAGAAGTGGTAAAGTGCACATGACTGGTTTGGGCAGCCCGAGAGGGCCAACCAAACACTCACTGCGCACTTTTAAGAGTGGGCAAACCACTCCTCTACTGCAGGGGCGTAACAAATGCCCCCGCAGCCCACGCATTACGGGGGGGGCCTTGACCTCCAGGGGCCCCCTCCGAGGAAACGCAGCCAGTAAACACTACACACGTCCGTTTGGGATGTGCATTATGGCTACCTTACGCTCGCTGTCTTTGCTTCTGACCTTGCTGAACTCGCCTCATCAGTCAACATAAATTAAATTATGCGTGGTGCGCAGATGCGTCAGCCTGTGCGTGGTGCTCTTCACGCTTAGGGTGGGACATAGTGTGGGGCTCCCAGCAGCAAGGCGGTTGAAGAAAGCAACTTCCTCGAGGCCAGCCAGAGATCTCTACTCCTAAAAGAGGTTAGTGTAAATATGGCAAAGTGAGGGTGTGCTCTGCACGCTGGTGCAGGATATTAAAGCTAGTCTGGAGCAATGCAGCATTTTTGTGCAGAGCTGTTTGGTCTTATTAGGGAAAAGAACATGGGGAATATCCTGAAAGTGGTCACTTCCCATAAGTTTCATGTGCTTCGTGAAACCTTGACTGCCAAATGTTGGCCTGCTCAGTGTCATGACTTTCACTTCAAAACGAAAGTCTTGCTATCAGTTTTTTCATGAATCGTGCATAACTATGTCAGCAGGAGTTTACATTTGCTCTGAAAGTTTAAGAATAGAATCTTAGTACTGTTTTTGGGAAGGGTGGCCCAGCATGGAAGTAATGGAAATAGAGACATATTATGTTTTTCAGTCATAAAAGCGCTCCGTCTAATGTATTTCCACTTGGTCTTTTATGGTGTTTCCACTGCAAAGAGAACATTTACAGCACTTTAGATTTTCCTTTTTCCGCTGCCCTTTAGATAATTTGTAAAATGAAGAAAGTAAAAACTTTTTTCTTAAGCAAATTTTTAAAGCTCAAAAAATGCATACGGAGGATGCGTGATCCCATGGTTCATAATGCATACTTCTAGTAAAATTAATCCTCGCCAGAATAATTTGTAATTGCCTTAATAGTCTAATAACTGGTCAGATAACGCAGATGAGTTAAACTCCCTCTGCTGAAATCTGTGGCACCCTGAATCTCTCACACCACTACGTTTCATTAAGAACCAGAAGGAACAATTATATCAACAGCAAGAAGCTAAGTAGATTCAAACCCCAACATTCACATAATGACAAGTCACTACGATACACCCTATATAACAGCCAATCTCACGCTTGGAAAACATGTTCTCTCCTTTCTCTCCTGAAGACAGGAAAAACATTATTCCTAGGAAACAACTTCAGAACTGTTGTCCTAGCTCTCATAGTCTTCCATCTGGATGGTGACAATATTCTGGTCCTTACAGAACATGAAAAACACTTGCAACAACAGCACATTAAGCTTCACTTTCAAAGACACATGGGTACATGGACCAAGGGGCCATAATTTAATAATTGCTAGACCAGTCTTCTGCCACCCGCCTGTGCCTGCCAGTGCCACCTAAGCTGCAGGCCCCAGCCCTCAGGTGAGTCACAGACTCAGATGGAGACACATTGACTGGTCCAGGTCAGGGTAGCAAGGGGGTAATCAAGCGGTATCAGGTGCTACCCTAAAATATTCCAATGCTGGTTCCATACCCTGGCTTGAACATATGAAGCTGCAGAAGACTTCCATATGACATATCTTGGAGAAGAGTGGCCCGCAGGGTGGCTCTTGGTTGGGAGTGCTCTTTCACTTCGTGTTCATGTTCATTTAAATGGCCTGACCGATTCAGTAGCCCAGTTCAATATTGGGAGGCCTGCCACCACGTCATCACTGTAATGATGTGTAATGAGCAGACTGGGAGAGTGCCTTCAGGCAAAACCCAAGAGCATCTGAAGGTATCAGGAGAAGAGTAGGATACTTGGACATGGCCATCTGTGCTCCCAGCTCAATGCTGAAGGGCCGGGGTGCACAGCTAGCCACAGATTATAGGATAAGAGAGTCAAGAAACCTGGTCCCAACACATTGCCACTACAGGAAGTTATGGTGGAGGTGCTGCAGACCCCACAGACGACAAGACAAATAGTATTAGGCCCATGCCCTTCCTGACTATTTTCTGGAGTGTTGACTTGAGTACTATTTGGAATGTGCTCTTCTTCGCTGCAGTGGGGGATGCTTTTATTTAGGGCCCCCGGCCTGCTTGCGTTGTGAGCCTTGGGCCACTCAGCAACAGTCATTTTTATAAAAACTTGTCCTTACCACACAATATTGGATATGCATGTTGTGGAGCCTGCTTTCATGCAGCCTTGTGAGCGAGGGCATTGGATTGATTGATTACTTCTTTAATGGGGAGTCCAGTGACTCTGGTCACTGCAAGGGAGAGAGAGGGGTTGGAGCGGATTTCCTATTCGGGTTGTGTTGAGACCGCTTGGTTTTTTGGGGTTACTGGCTGCTTGCTCCATCAGAGGACCCCCCGCCTCAGTATATGTCTTTTGTGCATTTGTATGTGTGGGGGAGGAGTGGGGTGGAGTGGTGCTTGGTCGCACAGGCATGTTATATGGCAATGGAGTGTATTGGAAAAAAACATGTTTTCACATATTTTAAAAACAAACTTACAGCTATCTACTATTTGTTAGAAATCTTGTGCAGCTGGAACAATTTTGGATGCTTCTTACTGAAATGTACATGCCTTTGGTTGTCCAAATGCGAACCAATGCGAGGGGCTGCAAGACATCTTTTTGAAATATTTTTGTGCGTGGGCTTTGGTGCCCCTTTGCCTGCAGGACTGTCTCTGGCACCCCTGTGACTTGCTTTTACATGCCCACCATTTTTTGATGGGCTGCTATCTTCCTTCACACTTCCTTTCAGGAGCAGTAAATTCTCAGCTCCTGTTCCATGCCAGGGCCCAGGTCTGATTCGAAGTGCTCTGCCACGTATCATGTTTATCGGGCCATATCCTTGGGCTCGCTTCTTGCCAGAACCTCCTTCACTTTCCCCAGGTCCCAATTGCTGCCTCTTAAGCTGCTATTACTGGATGGGAGTTTGGTGCATTGACATTCATTACAGGCCGATGCCATCCAGAGACGTTTTAAGGCATGGGCAAAGTGGGCTCTGGCTCAGGGCCCTAGATTTTCAAGGGCCCTCCTGATAAAACCAGTGATGGACCGGGCCGTCAGGGGGCCCCCCTCCATGTGCTTTGCAGGGGGGCCCCCTCAAGTATTGTTACGCCACTGCTCTACTGTCCTGCTCACAGAGCAGAGCAGCCCTGCCAAACTTCCCGCCCACAAAGCTGCCAAACAAAAAATGATAATAACTGAAAGTTAGTATCATTTTATGTTTTTTCTTCTGCACTGCTTGAAAGCAGTAGGGTGACGCTCCTCCTCAATAGCGGAGGGGCCACCCCTGATGAGGAGGTAATGGCTTTCTAACAAGTATAGGTGAACATTTGCTGTAAAATGCCCTATTTGACCACATCTTAAAAGCATTTCTCATGGAGGGAGAAGGAGGTACCTATTCTGATCTCACGAACCCTCAAGGAGGAAGCCGGGCTCGCATGCTTGCTCTCTCGATGCAATCTTGGTGTCTGCGCCTCACAACTTTAAACGCTCACCAGCTGTCACAGCCTGAAGGCCTCAGTAGGAAAGCTCAGAAGACCAACGCGCACTTTCACCCTTCTGAAGTGGATAACTGAGTATCATCAAATTGGGTAGCTGTGCTGCCTGTTATCTGCCTGTTATTTGCAGCGCTTAGAAATGAAAGTACAGCGGTCTAAAACGCTTTATCAGAGCACGTTGCTTTTGGACTGCAGACTTACAGGCTGTGTTCCTGATGACAGTCTTTGCCACAGTTCGCCAGTGACCTGATGTTGCTTGCCATGGCCAGGGATAGGGTACTCGAATGGCATGAAGTGTTTCCAGCAGTGATATCTAGTCTATACCCCCAATATGGCGCGCTAGAGTCCAGCCAGCAGCGCTCTAGCAGCGTCACAGGATTCCAGCAGAGGGAGCTTCCTTCTCACTTCCTTCTCGAGCGAGCGTCCTCCTCGCACTGCTCAGAGACTGCAAACTTCCTCCGGGGAGAGTCCTGCCAGAAATACAAGATTCCAGTCACGTGATCATCCTTTGGACGTCGCCATCCTGTAGGGGCGCTGGAAGTTGCCATCAATATGGATGAGCCCAGGTGTGCTAACACCACCAACGCATTTCTGCAGTAGGGCTGCCCTCAGCATTATTACACTACTTGTCTACTACGGTCTTTCGTCTCGCTTGCACAGAATGTTCTAGCCCAACGGGGTCGGCTAGGATGCCTTTCGATGTGTTTCCTGGCCTAGATTCTGCACCTGGACAGCAAAATGTAACAGTGTGAACTTAGTGAGGTCTCCGAGACACATCCATGGAGTGAACACGACGCATATCACATCACTGTGTACTTTTTTGCAAATTGCACTCCCTTATCCGGGTCGACTCAGCAGAAGGCCAGACTTCTTACATAATACTGTGAATCTACATCATCAGTAAATACGTGCGGTGGAATTACAGCACACAGTAGGTACTGGGCACTGAGGCAGCAGTTCAGACAATCTCGATGCATAATTCGATCCTTCAGTGCCACATAATTCGACTGACGCAGTCTGTACCACAGATTTGTGGTTATAAATGTTATATATTTGACTGCAGACTAAGTCGACCAGGCCTCAGGATTCTTTGCCATCCCTACAAAGACCCACTAGCTAGTTATGAGTCTTCCTTGTTTCAGTCCTTACTCTATGAATGATGTTCTTACTCTGCAGACAGGCAATGTCTTTTCTACTTTGCACCTCAAAGTTAACATTTTAGGCTCTCCTCTTGTGGCTAGATATTGACCTTCCACTTCTTTTGCATCCCTTTTTGTCTCTTTGATCAGGAGACAGGCTGCATCTCTCCAGGCTGCGTCTGTGTGTGTTTTTGCTTTCCTTTCACTCTGCTAGGAAAGGAGGGATGTAGCTCTACTTTCCCCAGGGGTCTTATGGCTCTAGGTGGTGTGGGGGTGATCCAGAACTGAGAGCGGTGCTGCTGAAATGTCCCTCCCCTTTCTTGCAGAAATGCAGGTCCTCCTGGAGTCCTCCTTTAGTGTGCTCGGGCTAAGAGGGAGTGGAATGCTGCAACCTGATACCCTCAATTTGGGCCATTTCTTGTGCTTTGTGGACTCAGAACCTAGTTTGCTTTGCTGTGGCACAGGTTTTGAACCTACCTCCAGCACCTCCATACTATCACCTCCCCTTCCTGGGATCACTTGTTAGAGCAGGTGTTGTGGGTCATTGATGGGGGAATTTACTCCTACTGGGCTGCGGTAGCAGCTGTGGCATTATTGCAGGGTTTGAGGTTCTATTGAGTTTCAGTAGTGAGCTGCTCCCTACTGGGAGTGAGGGACTGTGGATCAGTATGTTCAATACTTGAATCGGGAAACATTGATAATAACGGCAGAACCATGGGTTGCCATTGCAACGCGGTCAGTGTTAAAATAGAAATGGTTTAAGCTTACACAGTGCTTCATGTAAGTTAGCATTCGCTGAACCATTTTCTATTTGAGCACCATTTTAGTCTGATCGAAACTGATCTAGTTCAGGTCCAAGAAATGTTCCTCTCTGGGTTTTGTTTCTTCACTTGGGTTTTGTTTTAGGAATAAACAACACTGTTCATGTGAGCACATAGCTTTCTCATTAGATAGAGGTCCTATCGCCCTTGTAGTGGTTGGCTCCAGATGAAACGACTTTGTACTATGTTACTTTGTGTAAGGTAGGAGCGCTGAAACCATCTTTTCAGTATTTTGCTGTTAAGCTGCACCTGCTTGGAAAATTCCACTGTGGGCGTGCTCTCACCCGGTTATGAAACGTACAGAATGTATCTTTATGCTTGTTGATTTCAGTTCCCTCTGCAGCACCCCTAGCAACTGGGCAGATGAGGCTTCGCTCTGAATGTATATGAATAAACAGTTTTCGGTTTGTATTCTCTACTGTCAGACCGACTCTTCATTTAGTATGCAGGGCTGAGAGGTGGTCATTAGTGACCCCGGTGGCCCTAAACGGGTTACTTCCTGCATCGAAACAAAAAATGCGCTGCCCTTAACCATGCATTTCTTTACCACGCATGTCGCTACAACGAAATCCCTTAGGTAAAGCGGCATTGGACTTTAAAGTCCAAAGCTTTTTCTACTGTTGCTCAGATTGGAGTTTGTTGGAATAGTAAATTTTACTGTTCCAAGCCCAGCACTTTCCATAAGGCAAGTCGTTGTAAAGATTTGCGTGATAAAGCAATGTGCGGTTACGACGCATTCATTGTCCTGACCGCGTTGTTAAGGCACATGTGGCTTAGCCATGCGTAGTTTTGTCATACAACCCTTAAATCTGCTGTACACAGTGTTTCACAGTTTTTGCCTTGCGGGTGCCTGAGTGTAACCCTAATAGGGCCTCATTTTCAAATTTTTGCCAGAGTGACCAGCTATGGGTTTTACATTTTCCTCTAAGCCATCTTTGACCCGCTGAGCATCCCTTGGAGTGCTTCAGTGCTCCCTGACCTTGATGGGTTTTCTATACTGGTAATGGCCCATGAGTGTCTGTCTCAGGTGCTGATAGGTTTCACTGCAGCTTACCTTCATGCAGTCTTAGTCCGTGTAGGTAATGGCGGTGGGGCAGGGTAAGGGGGGATTTCGAGGGACGATGCAGAGGGGAAATCAAATAAATAATTAATTTTCCCTTGGCATCGTCCCTTGAAATCCCCCTTCACACGGCCCCACCGCAGCTGCCTTCATGATCGTCTCCTGGATTAGCTTATCTTGCCTCGCTGCTTGGTAAACTTGAACTTGCTCAGTTTATGCTGCCTTGTAGCGGCAGTTCTTTGTGTTTCAGTGTAGGTGGTCTGTTTGGTACTGGCGCTTCTGCTTCCAGGTCAGAGCTCCCTATGGTCGGCGGTTTCGTCCTCCAGTCTGTATGTTGGATATCATGCTTGCCACATAACATTTAATGCTGTGTTTGCGTCTTGGTGACTATCAACTGGACTTCTGTCTGTTGTTCTGTGTCTGCTGGGTCGTCTCTTCAGTTATGGATTGTAGGTTTTTTAGTTGCTGTGTTTTTAAATGCTGCGTGAAACAGATTGGTTTATAAACTGTTTAGGCTGCCACTCAAATCCTAGTGGTAAAAGTCTCTACCCCTAATTTAATTGTTAAGAGTTCAAGTACAAATGCTGCACTGGTCCTGTGTCTAATTATAATGTAAATTATAAGATGCTGTGGATGCATTTAAAATAGCTAAAACGTCACTGTTGTGTCTGCTCTTACACCTGCAATTTGGATGAGTGCTTTTGATGTATACACTCACATACAATTGAAGACATTGAAAGTGACATTAGGGAGGCAGGCCTTGGTCATGTCCAGTAATTAGTTTGTCAAAAAAAACTTAAGTGTGGATGCCCCAAACAAAATTCTTAGGAGGCTGCTGCCCACTTTCCTCACTGGTACCACCCACTTCCTTCCTAACGCTGCCCACTTTCCGCACTAGTGCTGCCCACTGCTTGCTTGGACAATGCCCAGAGCTGGAATGGAAAAAGCAAACGTGCCTTGCAAAAATTGGCTAATAGGTCAAAGGGGGCCTCCGCCGCTGATAATTTTTTTTTAAAAAGGCCAAACTATTACATTTTTAAATTTTTACTTAAACTAGCTAACACATGATAGGGTGTGAAAGGGCACACGGATTAGTCGGTCACAGACTATAACAGTACTTTCATAGGCTGCGTTTGGGGAACGCCAAAGTGTGGGGTGTGTGAGAAGGTCATGTGTCCTTTGTTCCTCTAGTTCAAGTAAAAGATTAAACCTGTGTGATAGTATAATTGAAAAAGATGGAAAACAGATTCTGAACAATCATGGTGAGTGTGTTTATCTAATTTACTTGAAAGAACACTTGTGAAAGGAGCGAGTGAACGGGTTCATTTGGCCATGGTTGAGCATCCCTTCACATCAGTACATTTTAGAAAAAAAGAATAAAGGATTTAGGGCCAGAAATATGACCATTCCATGTAGAGAGTCGCAAATTGGGACGTTTTGCAAAATGGAATGTCCAACAGTGTCTCAGACACTGTTTGTGATTCCAAATGAGGTTGCAAATGCCTTGCTTCATTAATATTCATGAGACAGGTCACATTTTGCAACCCATTGGGAATGGCTAGCACTCACAGGGATGGTGACCTGCTGGAGTCGGCAGACAAAAATGTCAGTGACTGCTTTTTCAATAAAGCAGTTTTAAAAAAAAAATTAAATGCAGCCAGTTTCCCTTAAAGGAAAACAAGATGCATTCAAAAAAGGAAAATGAAACGTTTGTTTTATTTTTTAAGAATAGGCAGTGGTCCGTGTGAGTGTTTTGCGACTGCAATAGCGGTCACAAAACAATAGTACATAGAAGTGCAACTCGCTATTAGGAAGGGATGCCTTAGGCACACCCCTTCCTAATAGCGACTTGCAAACACTTCTTTCCGAATCAGTAATTGGTTACTGACTCGCAAAATAGGGTTTGTACATACAAGGCAATTTTTCTCCAAGCACACAGAAATATAGACTGAGGTCGCGGTTTCAGAAGTTCTTTATTCTGATATCTTTCTTGCTGCCCATATGCCTTCACGTGTTTTGTCTAGAACTGTTTGAGTCACAGCAGACTTCGTCAGGGCAAGTACATCTAAAATATAAGCATATCAGAAAATCAGGAGGAGTTATCTCCTAATAAATCACAGTTACCGTCACCCAAGTTTTGTGACCTAGTAGCCTCACAAAATAGTGGTCTTTAACGTGAAAAATCAATTCATGCTTCTTAATTGTTTAAATCTATTGTGGAATAATCTCAGTTTCCATAGTGTTCATGTCCAGTTAGCCTAATTCCTATAGCATGCAGGATTCAAGCATGCAAGTGAATTCTCATGCAATGTCATCTAAGAATAGTGGATCATAGTCTGTAAGGGAGTGAAGAGCTCATACTCACTGAGTCTGTCAAGGACAAAAATACAACATCCACGTAAGGCTTGGCAGTATCTACTAAACAATCTGTAAAAATTAATATTGTGTATTACAAAATAAACTACCACATCTGACTGGCATTGAAGGGCAAGCAGAACCACCCGATAAGGAGTCGGAGGTCCCGCTTTCCAGATTACGGTTGGACTGCCGTGTTGGATGTGGGATCCTGTATATTCCATTGCAGCATGTGCTCCTACTCGCAGCACAAGCTGCATTGGAAAAAATGCTAAGTTTAAACATCCCTGCACATCACAGGTGCTCCAAGGCAATATAGCAGAGGGCCAGGGGGAAAGGAGGTCCTGCTAGGGGCAGACAAAGACACTTTCTGCCTGCCTTTTCATGGTGGATGGACCACCATGAAAGGGCAGGCGGAATGGGAAATTGTAATCCCAACAGCAGAGCGGAGGATGGCTCCATTTGTGGATTACATTTCCAACCGCAGCCCTGATGGGTGCTGTGAGCCCGTATTCCCCCACGGGTTTCCTCCGACCTCAAATATCGTTATATGGCGGTCGGATAGGAACATTTGATGTTGGGCGGAAAACCTCAGACGAGCTGTGAGCAGACTTTCTGCCCAAGATCACAATGAGGCCCTAGCACTATGTGAGAGGCTCTGCATGGAACCTGCCACACAGTGCAGGGATGTTTAAACTCTGCATTTTTTCCATTGAGGCTTGGGCCGCGAGTGGCTGCACAAGCTGCAATGGCAAAAATACAGGATCTCACTTCTGGACTCACGCCGGTGCCGCTTGAATTTCAAGTCACTTTGGACCCACCGCTGAAGATTTATTCCTGCCCCTGCAGTGATCCCAACCCAATAATGGACGCATGACCCCCGATCACCCTTCAAATGGTTCCTCATCAGTGATTTGGATGCATCCCACATCCTTACTTGCAGCCCCAACTCCACAAGGCGCTCTCTATTCACTCGTCCCACCTCCCATGGTCGGCCTTCTCCTGCACCATCACAGTCCTCTCTTCAAGGGGTCTCGATTGTTTAGACACCTCAGGACTGTTGTCATTAAAGATTCGTAACCTGGGCCTGATGATGGCCTAAACTGTATAAAGGCTTAAACGCCGTTGACTTCTACAGGATAATTCATGGTGCCTCTCTCGTGGTTTCCCCAGAAACTATCTTTGTTCTTATTGTATCAAATGTACGAGAACCACTAGGAGTACACTGTATATACTACTTTTTGTTCTTGCACCTCTGTTCTCACTGTATATACCCCTTCACGTGTCACCAGTGCCGTTCACCTTTTTACGAGCACTTGTGCACAGCTTAGTACAGGTTACATGACATTCAGTGTAACACAGTGCTTTTGTAATTGTTATTATGTAATTGTAATTTTGATTGTACAACTGAATATATGGACAAAGCATTTCCTCAATTAATGTCTCTTGGTCCTTTGTCTCCCTGCTTCCCTTTCTTCCCTGTTCATTACAATCCAGTGTGCTTTCTAGTAACTTGTCAACTAAACAAAACCCTTTGAGACATTGTTGTATGATATACATTATCGACCC
Organism: Lissotriton helveticus; assembly: GCF_964261635.1. Classification (NCBI taxonomy): domain Eukaryota; kingdom Metazoa; phylum Chordata; class Amphibia; order Caudata; family Salamandridae; genus Lissotriton; species Lissotriton helveticus. The sequence goes on from NC_136065.1 coordinate 177,311,327, forward strand.
TGGGCTCTATTGGGTTTATGGTTATCCTCCTGTAGTTTGTTACTGCCTATTACGAGTCTGGCGTTCCACAGACTGCAAGATTCATGGGGCGCCGCAAGACGGTCCAGCCACTGCCACACCAGCAGTCCAACCGCCGTATTATGAGTTTGGTAGTCAGACTGCAATTTGACTGCCGCAACCAGTGGTGCTCAGAATATGCTGGCGGTACTGCTGTGGCACCGCCATGCATACTTTGAGTTTCCCGACCACCAGCCTTACATGGCGGTCAGCACTATCATGAAAAAAAGCTGCTGGTGGGGAAACAAAGGGAGCCCTACAGAGCCCCACTTGCCCCATGCAGGTAGGTGCATGCAGAGGGACACATGTTAAGCCCCCTTGTGTGCAAGCACCTCCCACCCCTAGTTCCAGCACGGCATGGACTCTTCTCTCCATGCCGTGCTGGAACACGCGTGGCAGTCTATTGCGGGCATTATTAAAGGCTCATTGAGCCTTTTTACTGCACCTCCGCAGAACCGACCCACTGCCCGCCAGCCAGACAGCAATTTGTATTGTAATCTGGCGGGTGGGCAGCATTCAGTTTTGGTGCTGCACGAGCCGGGCAGTGGTGAACAGCCCGGTTCCGCCCTGCCAAACTCATAATGAGGTCCTTCGTATAAAGCAGATGATGTCCATCTCCCTGATTCTCTTTAGAAACATATGTTTATTAGCTGTAACTGGATGACTCTATGACTGATTCTGAATACTTGTGTTAATAAGAATTAGGGGCCCGATGTAGGTGGCAAATACCGGTCGGACCGGTATTTGGCATCTTGAGACGTAGGGGGCCAGATTTGACAGATTCTGTAAATTTACCGAATCGGTAAATTTACAGAATCTGTAAAATACTGAATCGGTATTTTTATCAATTCGGTACCTTCCAGATGTAAGTGGGACTCTTCAGAGTCCCTTCAGAGTCCCTAAGGCTTTACAGAATCGGTATTTTACCACCCAATCCAATTGGGTGCTAAAATACCGATTCCAGGTGTGCATGCACATGTGTGCATGCACACCTAGCCATGTGACAGACAGACATGCCCTTAGGGCATGTCTGTGTGCCACATGGCAAACATTCCCGTCTTTGGGGTGCTAGAGGGTGTCAAAGTGACACCCCCTGCACCCTTGCTAAAATCGGTATTTACCGATTCTGTAATTACAGAATCGGTATTGCCCATTGATTCCTATGGGCTTCAAGGCCCATAGGAATCAATGGGCAATACCGATTCGGTATTTACAGAATCTGTAAATACCGAATCTTAAAGATTCGGTATTTACAGATTCTGTAATACCTACATCTCCCCCCTTCATATTTACCGACTCTTAAATACCGAATCGGTAAAATTCGGTATTTAAGAGTCGGTAAATATGAATTACCTACATCTGGCCCTAGATGACTATAGTACCAGAATATTGTGGCCTGAATATTGGCGGACAACAATATAATATACTAAATATCATCTGTAAAAGTATCACTCTGTTAGAGTTAAAAAGACAAAATCTACACCCAAAGGAAAATATTAATGCAAATGATATTCAAGCCACCATATTTATGGCAAAGAAATATTTTGGGCCACGTGTACGAGTATTTTAATGTTACAACCTATTCTGGCATTTGTGACTGTTAGACTGCTATTGTTTATGTACTAATCCCATCTTTGGAAATAAAAAACATTTCTGACTCCTAAAATGTGATTCCGAATACATTTCGAGTCAGTATCTACAAGGGGCATGTTGTAGGCATTACTTCCAAATACTGAATCAGTATTTTATGCATCAAAGTTTTATCACCATAATTCAGTTGCCAAACTTTGATATTTTACACACACTTCAAAGGGGATGATTATGCATTTCCAATGGGGTCCTAATGACACCCCTTCCCCTTTATGAATGCCAACTCTTAAACAAACAAAAAATGTAAACTTTTCTTTGAAAATATATGCCTGTTTTCTTTACTGAAAATGAGCTAAAATAGTTTTTTTTTTATAATAAAGCATTCACAGACATTGTGGTCCCTGTGAATTTTTCCAATCGTAGTAAATCACAATTTGCAACTTTCCGCATTAATATTCTTGAGCTATGTCAGATTCCGACCCACTACGATTGGGATTTTTAAGAATCGACTAATTAGTATATAGGTTGATTCTAAAAAACTATTTACTGGGCGCAGTTTGCAACCAGTATTTTGCTACCAGTTATTAATGCATCTGGTCCTTTGTTATCAACATTCTGACATGCACCTATTGACTGAATTAGATCACATTTTAATGAGAATAAGTCATCCTAGTATGTAATAACGTGATTTTGCAATGAATATCAAGTGCAGATATATATATAAACTACAGATGTCACTACAATTGGTAACAAATAGTATATAGTACTCAGTACACCAATCAACAGAATATGGAAGACTGAGTCGGCCTTGAATGGATTGCAACAGGTGACCTGCTGATGGATGTCTGTAGAAAGCCGTTATCTCACTGGTCCTTCTTGTTGGCTAATCATTGTCTCAGTGGCTCCAGGTTCATTCACAATCGCGAAACAAGACAACTTGTCCAGTAGGTGTGGAGACATTGAAACTGGGGGATCGTGTCAATATTAGTTATGACGTGAGAGAAAGGGAACTTTGGGGTCCCCTTTGACAACTGTTTTCTTTGTGGTGTCAACTTGGTCTCAGGGTAGATTTCTTTTCAGGATTGTTTTCTCATAAATGGAGAAGCAAAACTTTCTGATAATTTTCTCGAACTCTGAACTGAGAGAGGCTGCTGCTGCTTTAAACTACTCTAACTCCAGTCCTTAAAATTGTTTGTGATTTTTAATGGAGGCGAACTACTCTTTGTTTACAGGCAGCCCTTGGTGCAGGTTAATTAAGTGGAGCCTCTGAAAATGTAACCAATGAAATTGTCTTCCTTGTTATCGAGGTGCTGGGCAAGAAGGGGGTACAATTCAATTTGTTCCATGACTTGCCCTCCTTTTATATAAAATGATATACCCTGGAGAAAAGGACAGTTAATGCTGCAATATATTTGGTGTCGAATAATTTTGCTCTCGTACCAATAGAAGAAGGAATGTAGCGCAGAGATAACGACCATTTTCAGAGCTGGCAGCACTCATGGCCAACATGATACTAATGACTGCAGGGCTTCAAGTGAGTGTGCTGGAGCCTAACTATGGAAAGCGGTTAGGGGCAATATTAAGACTTTCAATTCGATTCCAGTGCCTTTGGTGAGCCCTTGGAGGTCACGTAAGATAAGGGAGGTTTTACAGATAGATGGAGGCATAAGTACGAAGAACACCAATCCAAGTGATAGACATTGTGTTAAGACATTCAAAATAAGGAGCACCTGGCACTTAAAAGGGCACTAAAAACTATGGGCCTCATTTATGAAAAGTGACGCATCGCTGCGTGAAAACAGCGATGCGTCACTTTTCACTGCGCCCTCCTTGCGAGGCCAATGATGCGTCATATTTACAGTATGACGCATCATGGCGCAAGGAGTTACAGATACGTCAGTATTTCTGACGTATCTGTAAGCGCAAAAGTCACGCATTGCAGGAATGTGTCACAAAAGTGACGTAACTCCAGCAATGCGTCCTTTCACATGGGGAAAGCCCCATGTGAAAGGGCTTGCGTCAGTCTTACGCCTGCCGTGAGGCAGGCGCAAGATTTTGATGCAACAGCATCCTAAAAGTGACGCAGTGAAATCTCATAGATTTCAATGCGTCACTATTACGAAGCTTTTTGCGGGGGAACGCCCCCTCTACATACATTATACCTGATGCAGGTATAATGTAGCGCAGGGGTTTACAAAGTGGCGCATCTGCTTAGATGCGTCACTTTGTAAATAGTGCGCAACAGGAGGCATGTTTTACGCCGCCGATGCGTCACAAAAAGTGACGCATCGGAAGCGCAAAACTGATGTAAGCTAGGTAATCACTTCTTAGCCACAAAAAATCTCTTTCAAGTTTGTGTCATGTCACTCTGTTATGTCTCAACACCAAGAGGCCACATGTATATAAGACTACTGTCAGAATAAGTTAGAGGTAACCCGTAGTTCAGCTATAAGTGCTATATTTTATTGTTAACTTTCACAACAGATCTAATGCAGGTAAACATATGTATTTACATTAAACTTTATAAAGATATAAGATAGACCCTTTGCCCTCTAGATATGGGATACCTGACCGTGGTCCACATGAAACTTTTCAAGGAAACCACCTACAATATAAAATGTCGCCAGTTTGATGTATTACATGTTAATTCATTCTAAATGCATATCCTAAATATCTGGCTAAGACCTGACCATGGTGGAACACTTGTGAGCATCCTTTCTCTAAACACATTCAAACTATATTGACTTACGCATTACGATAAGGCTCCCCAGACATTCTTCAGTTAATATATAGCCCATGTATAAATTACCATCCCACCACCAAACACAGAATGGGAAAAAGAAAATCTAGTCAATAAATGAACTAGGACAGTGTGTACTATCTATAGAAGCTAATAATATAATGAAATTAAAGCTATCCCTAGACTTGTAGTTTAGGGAGTTACACAGACTCACAAGGCAAAGGGAGTAGAGAAACAATTTGCTGGTACTTCTCACCTCAGAGTTTCTTGGCTTGCTCAGACTGGCCTAGAGGCAAATTAGACCCAAGAGTAGGTGGATTTTGTGGTGTTGCACTGCGCGGAATTGCACGTGGTTGCATAAAAGCTCAGTGGAATTCAGCGTAGTTCCGTAAGCTTGCGGAGTGTGCATGAACAATACTAAAGTAGTTCAACAAAACTCAACACATAAAATAAAAACAAATGATGTCTTGTCAATCACACAAAACTCAGTACGTACATTCCTGGCCCTAATGCACCAACAGCACATATAAATACTGCCTGCAAGTGCACAGAGCTGGCCCAGCTGCACGCCCTAGCCCTGCAACACACTCCCTACCCATCGATGAATACATTTGAACCCTGCTTACCAGCACGCATGAGCCCAACAGGTTGTTAGCGCCCCGTGCAGTGACCAGCGAGGATGCCATGTGGCTCATGCAGAACCCACCACCACAGGTCAGTGGGTTGGGGGATTCTAAGTCTGTGGTGTGTCATGCTAATGCCATGTCCTGCAAGAGTGGGATCCAGCCAGGGGAGGTTACGTCAGGGTGAGGTCTCAAAGGGAGCAAGCAGCGGCGGAGGCTAAGCACTTCCTCGGACAGCTGCAGCTGCAACTCTAGCAACGCTTTTGCCACCCAGACAGAAAGTGCAGATCTGCTGCCAAGAACAGACCCCCTCCAGCAGCTACACAGAGGGAGGCAGATCGCAGACAAGCAAAGTCAAGCAGGGGTGAGTGGCTACTCCGAGTCACTCTCAGTGAGTGCGCCAGTAAACCCTGCTCCGCCGGCGGGTGGCAGCGTTTTGAAGAACTCTGCAGACCAAGCGGAGTGCAGAGTTGGCAAAACTCCGCTGACTCCGTCGGCTGGGTGGAGTTCACCACCCACCCTTAATTAAGCCATGTCTCCAACAGAATGATGTCCAAGAAAAGGGATAGTCATGTGCGTACCAGGGGGTCCCTGACATGTTCATTATTCAACCATCTCAAAAGGCTGTCTAAAGCCACAGTCATGGTGGGCTAGTCTAGCCATTCTCCCAGCAGACTGCAGTTGAAGGGACCACTTTCAGAACAGTATGGGCTACCATAATCCACCCATGCCTAGATTGCCCCATTGTTGTCACAGCCTGCTGTAGTGTGGGGGTGGTTCAAACAAATTTTACAAGGGTAGATCAACACCAACACACACAACAGCAAAGAACTCTTCACCATTGTCAAGGACTTTACCAGGCCCAACAGCGTGACGACTGACTTCCCAACCTCCCAATACCTTTGCAACAAACTCAGCACCTTCTTCCACCACAAGATCAGGCACATCTATGACAGTTTGGACACCCAGGACCCTCCCACCACGCCTCACACCACCGCACCTGACCATGCCTCACCCCAACACATCTTGCTCGACTGGACCCCGCTCACCACAGACAACACACTCAAGACCACGAAGAGCATCCATTCCAGAGCCCCCTCAGACCACATCTTCCACGGAGCCGCTACCTCCATCGCTCACGAGCTTCGCCACACCATCAAATGCTCCATTGAGACCACTACCTTCCATGATGACTGGAAACATACTAAGATCAATCCCCTGCCAAAGAAGCCATCCCCCAACCCCACAGACATCAAGAACGTCAGACGCATCTCTCTGTTCCCCTTCCCAGCCAAGGTTATCAAGAAGGTCATCAAAGCCCAGCTCTCCGAGTTCATCGAAGTAAACCATGTCCTAGACATCACCCGATTCGGCTTCCAAAGCAACCACAGCACCATGACCTGACTCCACACCACCACTGATGGCATCTGCTCTCTCCTCGACCAGGGAGAAACCGCAGTCCTCATCCTCCTGGACCTCTTGGCTGCCTTGAACACAGGCTCCTGTCGCACTCTAATCCCAAGACTCCACGATGTGGCATCTGCGAAAAGGCCCTGGGCTGGATCCACTCCTTCCTCACAGGTCAAACACAGTGAGTCAGGCTACCACTGTTCTTCTCTCAACTGACAGAGATCAGCTGCAGAGTGCCCCAGTGCTCTTCTCATACTCCCACCCTCTTCAACAGCTACATGGCTCCACCCACAGCCAATGTCAGGAACCACAGCTTCAATATCATCTCCCATGCCAACGACACCCAGCTGATCCTCTTCCTCACCAATGTAGCGACAACTGCCAGAAACAACTTCCACAGCAGAATGGAGGCTGTTGCCACCTGGATGAAAGACAGTTGTCTCAAACTCAACCCAGACAAAACCTAAGTCCATCGCCCTAAGCTTGGGACATCTCCTTGTGGTCTGCCGCATTGGGAACCCCAACACCCCGACAAACCAAGCACAAACCCACTGCATCATACTAGATTCCTCGCTCACAACGAACAGCCTGATCAACTTGCTTCCACATGCTTTGCCTAATCCATAAGACATTTAGATGGATACCCACCTAATCCAGAAAGATGGTCAACCACATTCTCATCAGCAGCAGACTCGACTACGGCTATGCGTCCTATGCAGGCGTCACCCAGAAACTCCTCAGAAAACTTCAAAATGTTCAAAATACCGCAGCCAGACTGAAACTCAACCTCTCCCACAACAGTCACATCACTGAACACCTTAGAGAACTGCACTGGCTCCCAGACAACAAAACAATCACTTTCAAACTCCTCATTCATGCCTACCAAGCCCTCCATGACACGGGACCAGCATATCTGAACCACCGCCTCTCATTCCACGTACCCACCAGACACCTCAGCTTCGCACAACTGGTTCTGGCAACCGGTACAAGACCAGATCCGGAGGAAGATCTTTCTCCTACTCTGCCTCGCCGCCTCAGGCAATCCCCTTTGCTGGCCCAATTCAGGAAGGATATGAAGACCTGGCTCTTTGACTGAAACCCAGCGCCCACAAGGATCAGCACCTTGAGACACTCATTGGTGAGTAGCTCCACTTTATAAACCCCTTATTGAGTGATTGATTGATTTTTGTTTCAGTACAGCCTTGCTGAGCGATGTCATCAGGGGCGGCTCCTCAGTTATGCCGGAGGAGCATCGTATCACTGCTGATTGGCATCATCTGAAAAATAAAATGATAATAAAATAATTTTATTATCATTTTATTCTTCACTGACCCAGCGAGTTGGCCAAGTCTAGGGTGGGGCAGGGTTATCCAATGTCAGCAGCAGTCAGGGAGGAGGAGTCGTGGGCACCATAAGTGAGGATGTCAGTTTGGCCTACCATCTTCAGAAGCCTAAACCGACATGCGCACTTACATGTTCAAACCCGAGCTGGGCGAAGACAGGCACAGGTTCCCAGGCACCAACTGAGAGCTAAACCAGCCAACTCAGACCAATCCCGATGCTTCTCTCATGCCAGGTAATGGCATGAGAACAGCATTAGGATTGGGTAGGGAGTCTGGGAGTCAGCTTGTGCCCATGGAACTGCAGTGCCGAGGGCAGAAGAGCCTTGAGGCGCGTTGCAGGAGCAGATGATCACCGAGGCGGCATCCAGCAGCGGAAGGTAAGTGTACATTTAGTTATTTTTTAATATGTTTCCCTCCGCGCTGCCCCACCACATCGTATTGACAGCAGCCACCACTGAATGTCAAGATTTTTTCCAGAATGCTTCATGGAGCAGTGTTCCTTCTTCAGTGGTGGACAATTGAGAACTATGGCTCAATGGTATTATTCATTTGATCCATCCCTCGCTAAAGATGGGATATTTTTCAAAGCCCACCAAGAGGTGAGTTGGAGACAATGATCCATTTTATTAATCCTCCCTGGGTGACAGCTGAGGAGAAGACAGATGAGACTGGCGTGTTGTCAACACGTTGGTGATTTTTAAAAGTCAAAGAGAAAATGAAGTCGCAGAGGAGCAGGCGGGGGGGGAGAGTGGTGACTGAAGAACAGAGACCTGTCTCAGAGATAGATGAAAGAGTGAAAGCACTCTGTCTCTGCAGAGTTAATGACATTCAAAACTTCATGCAAGTCAAAGCTGCAGTATGACCCACACTGCTTTTCACTTGATGATTTAAACTGTTTAATTCATATCCTGCACAGCTCTGGCCTGACTCGACGGTGTGTACTTCCTGCACTAAAGCTGCTGTACTCTTGCTCCTGGTCAGCAAGGCAGCATTGTTCCTTGCCTAAAGGAGAGGAGAGTTCCCAGCAGAAGGGTTCCAGGCTGGAATTGAAGGGCCCGATTCACAGAACTAACTTAAGACAAAATCCTAAACTTACTACTTTTGGTATTCACTGAAGTTAGGATTTTGTCTTAAGTTTGTTTTAAGACAGACTTAAGACAAAATCCTAACTTAAGTCTGTCTTAAGTCTGTCTTAAGACAAACTTAAGACAAAATCCTAACTTCTGTGAATACCAAAAGTAGTAAGTTTAGGATTTTGTCTTAAGTTAGTTCTGTGAATCGGGCCCCCCGGGTCTGAAGCGTTTGCAAAGGTCCAAGCCAGGAAAAGTAACCTAGGGGGAACTGGGTTCCTAATCAGTACCAGAGGTAGGAGGAAGTGAAAGCGCCCTTCCTTGCCCACGGAGGTATGATCTTGAAGGTGCCATACAGATGGGCATCGCATTAAGGATTTCCGAGTTAAGGACTGCTTGCCGCCTTCGCCCTAGATGATCAGTGTGCTATCAATTGGAATAGGTACCAGAGAAGGCTCAATGGCGCTCAAACTTGTCACTATGGGCATCTGGGAAAGAGATCTAGGGGCCATATTATCAAGGAAGCTGCTGTAGTTTATCGCCGCTTTACCGGCAGGAAACTGCTGATAGAGCGCCATTATCGCCGCTCTATCGGCAGTGTCCTGCCGGTAAAGCGGCGATAAACTACCGCAGCTTCCTTGATAATATGGCCCTCGATGCCCTCAAGAATTCTCACCCAAACACTATGGACTTGGGCAAAGGCAAGTCAGCCTCTATGCCGTGCGGGGCGGCGGGCATGCAGCGAGGGCAGTGGGGAGCTCCAACCCTACATAAGTGTACTGGGGAGATGAGGATGTTCAGTTGCAGAAAGTCAGGCTCTACTGCCAGTACAGTAATATAAAGTCAGGCTCCATGCCCGGTGTACAAGGGGTCAAAGGGCAGGACTGTAGCCAGTACAAGCCAGCCTTGCTGTATCACCAGTGTAGAGCAGAGACTCCGGCTCTGCAGCATTTTTAACATACTGAGTGACAAGAGGTCTTGAGCTATTGTAATAAGGAAAGTGCTTGCTTTACCAATTACTGCAATGGGAGAGTTTAAAACAATAGACCCTCGATTTCTAGCTTAATAATGTGGAAATAGAATCGGGAACATTTCTTCCTCCTCTGCCAAGAGCAACGTGGTGAGGACTTTTCCAGCTCGCTGAGAAAAATAAAAGATTTTCAACAACAAAGCCAGGAAGAAAAATGATGTGTCACAAAAGCAGAACAAAGAAAGACAGCAGAAAAAAATGCAAAATGTTCTGCATGCTGCCACCAGGCTGGTCTTGCACAGTAATGGCATTTCTGTGTGCCCTGCAAAAACAATGCAATCAAAATGTACTTTACGGAGCGTTACGCATGGTTGAAGTAATAACTTTGAAACCCTCTTTTTAATTTGTAATCCGAAAATATTCTATTCAATTAACTGGGCTCAATTTAGTGATAGTGTCAAAGGCTAAATGCTGAAGTTCTTAAATACGTGAGAATATTTGTCTGGCCTGTGCAGTGTAGGAGACTTCACCTATTGCCAACTGCCCAGAAGTTTTTTTCCAGCCTGGAATGGGAATAATACAGGGAATTTCTGGAATCCATTTGGCTATTAGTACTCAAATAACTTCTCCAAAAGAGACCGCAGAATATGTTCACAAACTGTATTTTGTAATCTGTTTAACAGTACTACAATAGTACTGCTCATGTACTGCAAAACGCTATTCATATGCTCCACCTCTCCTAACTTTTATGTGCAAAGCCACACAGATAACTGTAGTGACCCAGAGTCACAGTCAGCAGTCTAGTGTTTTGTATGCCCTACACTAAACACCCACCCACCACTGATGTCACTGGTCAGGTGACACAGCTTTAATAAAAGGGGCCGAGCCCATGTGCTCTAGGCCAGTTGTACCCAGTAGCTGACTGTGTCTGCGTCAGTCCTTTCCAGAATGAGGGCCCAGGGCCCCCAACATTACATTGGCGACGAGGAGGGCGGACGCTAGCCACGCGTGCCGCATTTGCAAGAAGAAAAACCCCGGAAAGAAGAAGGGAACTGCCCATGTGGAGGGCAACCTCCCGGGGAAGCGGCGCCGAGAGGCCTACAGGGCGTAAGCCGAGCCCGAGGCCTGCCTGCTGACAAGAAGGTGACTGGGAGCCTACCCCACACCTTCTGAGCCAAGCCTGCACGACCCATGCGTGGGGTGAAGAGGAGCGACCGACCGGAGCCCACCCGCGTCGGCCGCGTCTGAGCCCCCTGCCTGCGGTGAAGAGAGAGAGCCGTGCAGAGCCCACCTGCATCGGCCGCCACTGAACCCGTGACGAGGAAGACCATCGCGGTGCCCACCCGCATGGTCGAAAAGGCCGTCGGCCGAAGGTGAGCCCGGGCGCTGCGAAATGCCTGGGAGGAAGCCGCGCAAGCCTGGAGCGACCCCCCCGTGACTGTGTATCAAGCAGAGCCCACCCGCAATGATCCATAAACATTAACTGTGCCCCCAGCAGTAGTAAGCGGCGCCAGCTGTTGCCTGTAATTAAGCAAGGCTCGCGGAGCCCACCCGCGGCCTGCCAGCAGCGTCCCCCGCGGCGTGTGTGAAGTGCGGCGGCGGGGTGAAAAACTTTACCGAAGAGCGCCCGCAGCGTGAGGGGAGCTGCCAGGTGCCGAATAGTTGAAGCGGAGCCCACCCACAATTAACTGAAGCTTCAGCGGAGCCCACCCGCTGTGGACGTTGCCCCGCCTGTCACAGCGAGCACTGGTGCAAGCTACTACCCCATCCAATAGGGCAAAGCAGACGCGGAGCCCACCCACGGCTGTCCGCGCGCAAAGGGAATGAGGCTGCCGCGGTCAGGGAGCGGGAAAAGAAGTACTGCGGCAAAGGAGCGCCAAAGCACGAGTGTGCCAACGGTAGCCTTGCCCCGCGCACCAAGAACTGAGGAGAGGCTGCGGTGCGAACAAACTTTCAATGGGAGTGCCTGCAGCGTGTGAGAAGCTGCGGGACACCGATATAGTAAGCGGAGCCCACCCGCGAGGCGCAGGACCTCTGCACCGACTCGGTGCAAGCAGTGTGTGGGTGACTGAAGGCAGAGAGCAGACCGGAAAACAGCGCCGACACCCCTCCCCCGCCGCGCGGCAATTGAAGCTGCGGCGGCGGAGGGCGAAGAAATGCAGAAGATGGCGCAGAGAGACCTTGCCGCACCAGCCTGAGGTTTATGTCCCCGCGCAGCCAGCGAGCGTGAGGAGCCTGCCGGGAAGGTCTAAGGCCAGGCTGCTCTGACTGAGAGAAGCACCGCAGTGCTTAAGAGTCATTTGCAGCAAAGTGCCGATCGTGTGTGCACTTTTCCACGGAGCATTCCCCCCCTGCACAAACCCACAACAGTGCCTCGCTCTCATGCCTATGCCCTCCTGCCCCCAGAGGTGAACACATACAGGAAAGGGACTCACCAGGAAGACAGCGTGAGGTCCGGTTCCCAGCGTGGCTGCAGCCCCCGGTACAGCCCGGGAGAAGTAGACTGAAAGAGGGGAAGGCACAGGAAGAAGGTAGAGGCAAGGCAGGCTGCTGTTGAATCAAAGCTAATTGCAACACTGCCACCCAGTGGATATGGTGCAACAGCGCACCTCAAAGGAAAAGACAGTCCCCAGTTAAGTCTGCAACAGGGCAAGTGACCACTGCAGCTGTGCCCTAGTGGCCCCAAACGCGCCAGAAGAACAAGAACACTGCCTCACCAACAGCAGGTACTGCAGTTTTCAGCACGGACACAGTGTTCACAAACCCACCGTCACTGCCCAGTGACACAGGACAGCATAGAACTGCGCAGGAACGCGCCAGAAGAACAAGAACACTGCCTCACCAGCAGCGCAGGAACGCGCCAGAAATGCAGGAACACCCCAGGAAGCGCAAGAAGTATCCAGGAGACAGCGCAGGAACGCGCCGGAAAATCCAGGAACACGCAAGGAAACGGCGCCGGGACGCCCCAGAAGCGCAAGGGACACTTCAAGAAACGACGCAGGAATGCGCCAGAAGCAAAGCATTGTGCAGGACTGCGCAAGGAGTGAAGGAACTCCACACCTCAGGACCGAACAGCATTGCGCAGAACGCGCAAGGAGTGAAGGAACTCCACACCTCAGAACCAAACAGCATTGCGCAGAACGCGCAAGGAGTGAAGGAACTCGACACCTCAGGACCAAACAGCATTGCGCAGGAATGCGAAAGGAGTGAAGTAACTCCACGCCACCACGACTGAGTGACGCCGGGATCGCGTCCTCGGAGACCTGTCAGTAGGTCACAGCGAACATGACTTGCCAAAAAGTCACCGCCAGATGCGGACCAGTCAGTTGGTCGCCCGGAAAGAAAAGGAGAAGATGACCAGTCTGTTGGTCACCCGGAAAGAAAAGGAGAAGATGACCAGGCAGTTGGTCACCCAGAAAGAAAAGGAGAAGATGACCAGGCTGTTGGTCACCCGGAAAGAAAAGGAGAAGATGACCAGGCAGTTGGTCACCCAGAAAGAAAAGGAGAAGATGACCAGTCAGATGGTCGCCCGGAAAGAAAAGGAGAAGATGACCAGTCAGATGGTCGACCGGAAAGAAAAGGAGAAGATGACCTGCCAGAAGGTCACGACTGTGAAGATGTGCCAGAAGATCAAAGGCATATTAACTGAATAGATCATGAAGAGGTCCATGGACGGGACCCAGAAGAGGTCTGATGACACCAACCCGAAATGAAGAAGGAGCGACAGGAAGAAAGGTGCGATGCCTGGTTTGGCCATCAGAAGAAGAGAAGGCGTGTCCTAAGGGTAGGACGCAACCAGGGAGATTTGTGTGGAGTGCACGCCACACGGAGATGGCCTGGGTGCTTGAAGAAAAGAAATGGGACCAACCACGTCGTGAAAGGAATGGAGGAGAAGAAGGGTAGTGAGTGCCACGGTGCCACTAGAAGATCACAAGAAGAGAAGAGGTGTGACCAGTCAACTCACACACCCATCAGAGGAAGATGGTGACATGCACCAGAACACCGGAGTGCAGCGGAGAATAAGGCCCGGCATGAGCACCGGCGGCACCAGTCAAAGATATCCACCTACGAGCCATCCATCCAGGTGGCGATCGCAGAAGAGGGCAAGTTTGGACTGTTGACAACAATTCTACCTTTGGGGTTGAGCGGAAGATTGAATGGCGAGAGTGCTCACACATCCGGCTGAGGAACTGACCACTCCACACCAACCCGTGGCAACCCAAGAAGCAAAGGCCTCAAGGGACTCTGGTGGCAGCAAGTCCCACAAGAGAGACAGGTCCACCACGGTGCGTCTGCAAGACCCACGGAGAGGAAAGCTTCACGTGTAAGAAAAGAGTTGACAGCGTAACCTTCAGGTGGAACTAGGACACAACGGTGAAGATCGTGGAGCGGCCCGCTCACGGCCCGAAGGCTATGGTGGAGCAACATGACCGACAACACCAGTCCAGTGGAAGCCGGGCAAAGAGGTCCTCCCGGACATCTTGTGAGAGAAGAACACCGGCGAGAGGGACATCCTAGTGAGAGGGATGTATGCACCTACTCCTTTCATCTGCCCAGAAATACTTTGAAGCCTGCCCAGAGACATCACCAAGGACCAGGACTGAAGAGGAGAACCGAGAAGACAAGCAATACTCAGATCATGTCACCCTTCTCTCTAACTACCAACTGTCACCAATGGTGCCAAGCAAAGGCAAGATCGAGAACAACGTCCAGGCGGTGCAGACAGAAGATAGGACCCGCCGAATAATGGCAAACTATGCCACAGTGACTCATGAGTCCTGGATGTAGCAACTACACCATCTGCGACCTGCAATCCACCAAAGAGACTCACTTCAAACCACAGAGTCCAGTGTTATATTGTATGTACATTTTCTTTCCCACAGGTTTGAACTTTGTCGTGGGGTTTTGCGAACTGCACTTTTTCTCCCACAGGTTGGACTTTCTTTTGTTTTCATTTTCCCCCAAGTTTGGGAGGGATGTAGTGACCCAGAGTCACAGTCAGCAGTCTAGTGTTTTGTATGCCCTACACTAAACACCCACCCACCACTGATGTCACTGGTCAGGTGACACAGCTTTAATAAAAGGGGCCGAGCCCATGTGCTCTAGGCCAGTTGTACCCAATAGCTGACTGTGTCTGCGTCAGTCCTTTCCAGAATGAGGGCCCAGGGCCCCCAACATTACAATAACTATGGGGCATATTATCAAGAATGGGCATTACATTATCGCCGCTTTTATCGGCAGGAAACTGCCGATAAAGCGGCGATAATGGGCTTGATAATATGCTCTATGAATTCCAATCGAAGCCCATGTATTCCAATCGAAGCCCATGTTAGATGTTTTCACATCTAACATGGGCTTCGATTGGAATTCATAGAGCATATTATCAAGCCCATTATCGCCGCTTTATCGGCAGTTTCCTTCCGATAAAAGCTGCGATAATGTAACGCCCATTCTTGATAATATGCCCCTATATGCTTTAGTAGTAAATGCGGGGGGGGGACACACAGAGAGGAGTGGCTTACTACTAAAGGGGAGGGGTGAAGGGAGGAGTAAAGATGGGTTTTGAGAGATTCAGGGATAGGTTTAGGGAGATACATTCACAGATGCACAAAAGAGTAAGCCCATTATTATTCATATACTGCACTTCTAAAGTTACTTTAGGCAAAAATGGAACCAAAACAGTAGTAAATTACTCCAGCTCAGATCTGGAGTAAGTCCAGTACTTCATTGGTCAACCAATGGTACTGTAACACCCTCCAACAGAAAATAATGGAGGTAGGGACATAACATAAAATTTCAGACTAAATATTATTACATTTAATTACATTATTTAAATTAGTCAGATATATAAATAAATATAAATTATTGAAAAAGGCTAAACATGAAACATACTCATCATTTAATTCTACAGTATTATAACACCCTTTATTGAACATTAATAAGTAAAAATTATGTTCATTAAATATAATTAAACTACTCTTAGTTGTCAATGCATCACTTTTAATAATTATTATTAGTGCATCATATTTTTATATGTCATAAAGGAATATGTTTGTTTAATTTAATCTTCTAAAAAATAATTTTAATTAATTTGATATATTTCAATTAATTAAAGTATTAATTCAAAATAACATTAGTAGTGCTATATTATTTTTCATTTATTCTGCATTTAAAATAAATATATACAACTAATTTACGTTAATATTTAGCATAAAAATAGTTGTACCATTTTTTTTAAATAAATCAACTATTTTCTTTGTTCCTATACTTTTCCACAGGAAGACACACAGTTGGGTGCAGTAGCAGTTACAAAACTTTTTTTTTAAATCTAGGGGGCATATTATCAAGAACGGCGATTAAATAATGGGCTTTATAATATGCCCTGGAGAATTCCAATAGAAGGTCATTTTCACACTAGAACATGGACTTCTATTGGAATTCTCAAGGGCATATTATCAAGCCCATTATCGCCGCTTCAGCAGCAGTTTTCTGCCGCTAAAGCAGCGATAATTTTTAACGCTGTTCTTGATAGTATGCCCCTTGGTAAGCCTCCCATCTCACACAGGTAAGAGCTTCAGATGACCGTTAACTATGAGTAGAATCAGTAATTGCAAATTCCCCTTTTTGGCCCTTTATGCTAACGCTTTTTGCTATTAGAAAAAGGTTATACTTTTTGCTACGTCCACCCACTTTATCCTAATAAACAAGCATATTTCTTTGCTTGTCATCATTTATGCCCTGTGATAGTGTTTCACTAGTAGCTTCAATGCAAACGGAAGTTAAATTGTTGAATGGCACTGTGCAGCCTTATGTGTAACTCAATCTGACATATTTTCTCCATGTTCTGGGTCAGGCATCAGTACTGGGCAGTGTAACTCTCTGATAGTGGTATTTTTCCTCCTGGTTAAATGGGTTTTTAGCTGGGAATGATCAGCCAAGAATGCCTTAGTTCTATTTACTCTCTGGTGATAGCTGTGGTTAAGTTACTATGGCAACTCTGGGAATAGGTGAGGGGTATTGGCTCATGTACGATATAACACAACTACAGATATTAGCGATGTTTTAGAGGGGTGTTTATTAGAAATAGTTCTTATTCAATACATAGTAGGGAAGATTACACAGTTCAAACTGGTGTCATAAAAGAAATGCCCTAAACCTTGGGGAGGTATGACTCAAACCTATTCAGCTGTCTTCCTTTGGTAATCATACACCAACTACCATTTGTCTATGCTATTATTACGCTGTAAAAACGATCGACATGTTTTAGCCGGTAGACCTATAAAAGTGTTGTGGCCTTCGTTAGGATCAGTTTGGAGCTACTGCAAAATGTGAACAACAAAAAACAAAGGTAAACAAGAAAACTGTGGACACCGATATGGAATACTACACCAGTTGTCCAGGTGTTCAGTAGATTCAACAATGGAACCTGCGACAGTCAGGTTCTCTACCACATCCATACTGGTGTATAAGCCTAAATACATACGTGGACCATCCTACGCTGCTGGCGAAGGGGTCGCTCAACCACGTATGTCCTCGGGTGGGAAGTGGCCCCTTCCGAGGACTGTTTTCTTCTTTACCTTTGTTTTTTGTTTTTCACATTTTGCAGTAGCTCTAAACTGATACTGACAAAAGCCACGACATGCCGATAGTTTTTAGATGTAACTGTCTCGAATGACGGCAGCTGCCTCAAAAGCTATCTGTTTTTAATCCTGCCACTTGTAGGGTTCGTAGGTGGAGGGCCCTGGGCCCACATGTGAGGAGCAGTAAATGACCTGACACAGACACCAGATGAGGGTAGTGGGAATGGCCACGAGCACGTGCGCTCGGCCCCTTTTATTGCCAGCGTCATGTGACACCATGACGTCTGTGGTGGGTGGGTGTAAAGTGTATTACAGACACTCTGGAACACTAGACTGTGTTCAGGCTAGGACACTACATCCCTCCCTTTTTTTAATCGTAAAGACCCACATACGGAAATCAACCTGTGGAAAAACAAACTGTATCAGGATGCAGTAAAGTGTTCAACTTCCGCTGAGTCCCTTTTATCCGCCGCTGCTTGGCATCACAGATAGTGTTCAATCTGCTGCGGGGAACGTCAGTTCACAGTGGCACCGGTGTGGGGGTGCTCGATGGAACCAGTCTATTGACGACTCTGCGACAAGATTGTCCTCACAGTCCTTCTTTTGCTCACTTCCATTGCGACGGGTGCAGTTAGAGTTCTTGTGGTTCGCCGGGGAATGATGCACTATTTCCGGTCTTGGCCTTAGCTTCATTTGTAGTCTGTGTCCTACTTGGCAGAAGGCAGATCCGTTGCAAGGCATCCCTCTCACTAGGATGACCCCTCTCGTCGGTGTTCCCCTGCCACGGGATATCCTTGAGGTCCTCTTCTCGGATTCGCGCTGGGCTGGATGTGTCCACATCAGTTGTTCCTGCGCCGCCGTCAGTGGGGGTATGGAAGAGACGATGTGTCTCACCTCAGATTCCGCAGCCTCGTCCCAAGGTAGCTGTTGGTTTCTGTCTTTGCTTGCGATGTCTTCGCCCTCCCCGGACCTTTCGGATGGGCGTCGGAGGACCGTCTCTCGTCGCGGGGACTGCGTCCCGGAGGCCTCTGCCCCTGGGTCACCACGGCTGGCATGTGTCCAGTGTCCGTGTGACCCCAAAGGTGGATGTCACTAACGGTCTCGCTTGCTCCTCTCCGCAGATCCTGGGTGTGCGGAAACATCGTCTGTCAGCTGGTCTTCTTTGCCACTGGTGTTCTTCCGGCCTCGTGTTCCTCTCACTGTTGTCCTGGCACTTGTCACCTTACTTCTCTTCGGGAGTGAGCGGTCTTCGTCTTCCTGCACTCCTCTCTGTCTTTCCTTAGTTGTTTCTCTGTGAGGACGTTGCTTCGCACTGACTTCTCCTTCTACTCTTAATTGTGGCAACAGGCCACATGGATATGCTTCCTTCCTTTTCACGGTGGCAAACGTGCCACTCAGATCTCTCCTTTTCATCCTTCCTTTTCACGGTGGCAAACGTGCCACTCAGATCTCTCCTTTTCTTCCTTCCTTTTTGCAGTGGCAAACGTGCCACTCAGATCTCTCCTTTTCATCCTTCCTTTTCACGGTGGCAAACGTGCCACTCAGATCTCTCCTTTTCATCTTTCTGCATCGCGACATCACTTGGACCAAACTTGTGTCTTCTCTTCTGACCTGGGTCCTCCATGCAGTGCGCGCACCCTGCATGTGTACCCCTGGTCTTGTCCTCGTCGGGGACACTTTCTCCTTCTTCCTCAGCAGCCAGAGTTGGTGTCGCGAACCTTCTTTTCTTGATGCTTTCTTTTCTTGATGGTTGTTGGTGACGTTCGGGGGTCCATGTTTGTAGACCTGTTCATGGTTGAACGTCCTGGACCGGTTGGTGGTCCACTTCTGCCGATGCATGGCAGGTTGCTTTCGGTCGTCCTGTCGGACTTTGCGCTACAACAGTTCCTGGGGGACCCGTTGTGGGTCAGCACTTGATGGGCGATCATTCTGGGGATCGGCTCCTGGGAGGCGCCATGGATCTGTCGCGGGTCGGCACTTGATGGGCGATCATTCTGGGGATCGGCTCCTGGGAGGCGCCATGGATCTGTCGCGGGTCGGCACTTGATGGGCGATCGCTCGCGAAGATTGTTCTGCGCGATGGCGCTGCATGCATTCTTTTTTCTGCAGGCGGTGGCTGTGCGTCGCCACGTGGCGCGTTGTTTGCGCACTTACTGTTCAGGGTTCTGGGACGCCTGTGGCGGGACGTTGGGTACTTGCTGCTTTGGCTGTCGTCGGGTACTTGATGCTTTGGACCGTTGACGGGAGTAGTTGATGATGCGGTGAGCGCCTGTGGCCACAAGGCGTCGCTGCTCTCTCCGTCCTTTGATCGCGGCAGTCGTTTCCCTGGACATTCTTTTAGTGCTTGGCCGCCGTTTCCTCCAGACGTCAGTGCTTGGATGCTTTGTGAGGCATTGGTGCCTTTTCCCACGTCGCGTTGGAAGTGGCAGTCGCCGACTCCTTGCTGGTGTGTGTGGGTGTCGCTGGCGCTGTTGCGCAGTTACTTGCTGAGTGAGAGGGTGGATGCTTTCTTGCTGCGGGAGTTTAGACGCTTTCGCTGTTACTTGCGCTGTTGAGAACTTCCTTGCTGCATGAGTCTTCTGGCGTTGTGCAATGCTTGTTTTAGTTCTTCTTTATTTTTTTTTTTTTTGAAATGCAGGTGCGCTTTGACTTTCGGCCACTGGGTGGCAGTGTTCACTGTGTCAGCAGCCTGCCTTGCTTGATCCCTTCTTCCCTGATTGAGCACTCTATTGTCTGTGCTCTCTCGGTGCACAGGGGGGCTGGAGCTGCTGGTAGCAGGGAGCTGGGTGAGTCTCTTTTCTTGGCATATTCTGTGTTTGCTCACAGGGTGGGGGCACATAGGAGTGCCTGTGCGTGCAGAGTTTTGGACAGGGGGGGGTTTAAATGTTTGATTCTTGCCAGCACTTTCACTTTCCCCGGCATGCGAGGCCCCCGGCAGCCAGTGTTTCCTCGGCACGGTCGCAGCTCAGTTCAGCGGCGCCGGCCGCTTCCAGGCGCTTTAACAAATGCTCTTTCTTCCATGGAGCCCACGCGGTGAGGTGGGGGCTCCTCCGATCTGCGGCGGCGCCGGCCGCGCGCAGGCGCTTCCCTCTTTCCCCTCCCCGCCCGCCGCAGCCTCGGCAGTCCTCGCGAGGGGGGGGGGGGGGTCGATGAGGCTTCCCCAGGCGGGGAGCGCGTCGCTCCGGTCACCTTTCCCTGAGCGGGGGTGCTTAAGGCAGGCCGCGGGTAGGCTCCGCCGGCTCTGCCTAATTACCAGCTGCTGCAGGCTCCACTCTCCGGTCTCCCGCCGCAGCAGCCCTTCCTCACACACGCTGCGCGGCGGAGACTTGCCATTTACCTCGCAGGCCGCGGGTAGGCTCCGCTGGTTCTGCAGTGTCTCTTCGTCACTGGGGGTGCCGCCGGCAGGCCGCGGGTGGGCTCCGCTGGCGCTGCAGAGTCCTCCTTTGGGGTGTCGCTACCGGCGGGCCACGGGTGGGCTCCGCTGGCCCGGATCACATTGCGAGGGGGGTCGGGAGGCGGTTAGCTACTCCGCTCCCTCCCCCTCGTTGATTCAGTCAGTTGCGGGTCCGGCCGCACTTTCCTTCGCGCTGTTTCCAGTCACTGGGCCCCACGCTTCGATGCACACACGCGGCGGGGGCAGGGAATGACTTGGGCAGGCCGCGGGTAGGCTCCGCTGGCGCTGCTTATTGCTGGGCACAGTTCATGGCGGGCACTTCGCCCGTGGGGCTCACCTTCGGCCGGCGGGCCAGATGCTCCGTCGCGGTCGCGGCGGGTGGGCTCCGCCCGGCCCGTGTACCTCTCCACGCGGCCGTCGCAGGTGGGCACTGGGCGGTCCGCTTGTTTTCGGTGGCACTCGTTGGTGGCGGTCGACGCGGGTGGGCTCCGGTCGGCTTGCTGAGGGGCTCCCAGTCACTGCGGGGCTCCGACGTGCCCACCGGTCTTCTCGGCGCGTCGCGCCTCGCCACAGGGGATGCCCTCTAGATGGGCAGCTCTCTTCCCCTATTTCTAGTAGATTTAGCAGTAGGTAGTGGCACGCATGGGCTGCACTACCGGCCTCGTCGCCATTGTAGGGTTCGTAGGTGGAGGGCCCTGGGCCCACATGTGAGGAGCAGTAAATGACCTGACACAGACACCAGATGAGGGTAGAGGGAATGGCCACGAGCACGTGCGCTCGGCCCCTTTTATTGCCAGCGTCATGTGACACCATGACGTCTGTGGTGGGTGGGTGTAAAGTGTATTACAGACACTCTGGAACACTAGACTGTGTTCAGGCTAGGACACTACACCACTGGGTAGTAGAATAAAGTTGTCCCAACCAGCCTTGTAGGCAGTTTTAATCACCACTCACTAAAGCACTGCACCTTATCTTTTCACCCCACGCTCACGTAGGGTTTTAGGACCATTCTCCCTTACAAAAACTTCCCTGAGCTCCTCCCTCGTAGCAAAGGGGTTGTAGCCCGCATAAAAGACTAGGCTCTTGATGCGAGGAGGTACCCCCATGATGAAGCATGACACCTCCTGGTGTGTGAGGGGAACTGTCCTTTAAAAAGGGATCCCTTTCCCTCTTCCCAATTTTTCCAGCTGATCATGGCAAGCAGCTTCCACGTACCCAGTGAACTTACCATTAAGACATGTGGGCTCTCTCTTTGTGGAATTTACCCCCATGTAGCCCAACCAGAGGCCTCCGCGTGAAGGGGGGCCTGCTACAGGCCCCCAAAGTCGGATTCCGACAGCCAATCCATGTCGGACAGGCCAATTATGAAAGGCAGTCCAAATACGACATCGTAATCACTTGGTCAGAAACGCAGTCCCTAGAGACACACGAGTCAGCTCCGACCGCCTTGGTGTCTCCGAATGCCGTTCGGACATGCATCAGAATCAAGTTGGACAGTCCGAACGATTTCCAACCATTGTAGTCGGTCGGTTGGAAATGTTTCCCAGTGGGTTGGAAACAAGCCTTCCGAAACGGATTTGGACAAACCGTAAGCCATTCGGAGCCTTTCCGACAGACATAGTAATCAGCTCCTAGATCTTTTTGCTTTGTCGCCTTTAGAGCTCTTCTTCAACAAAAAATTGTACATTTGTTGCTTGAGAATCATGTATTGTATAGCTTTACTCAATTTCACAATAAGGTTTATATGATCTGATTCACTGCATTAAAGCCAAACCTATTGGTTTAGCTAATTACTTTTTTTAATTCACTGTCGCCACTACCTCGGATTGCTTAATTAACCTCTCTGCTTCTTGCTCGAGTGTTTGTTATCCTCTTTACTCTCAGTAACATTCTCCGGCGCACATCTACTTACTCTTGCTAGTCTTATTTCTATCTCCTGTTTCCTTCTCTCGTACCTCACATTACATGGTTGTTTATTTTTATATATACTCCCATGTTTTGTCTGCGACCTCCAATCATCTCCCTCTCTTTCTATATTCAAATCTCAATCTCCAGCCACTCGCTCTTTCAGTTTTAACCTATTTCTACAATTCTTCTATTTTCAGGTCTCAAATTCAATTTGTGTTTTCGTGGCATTGTTTCTGCAGCTCTATAGGTTCTATATGGCCTTTTATATTCCCCCTGCCCCTTCTCTCTGCTTTCTTCCACTCAGCTTTCTGTTTTCTCGATGACCGTCTCTCTCTGTTTCCAGATACTTCTGTATTCTGCTTCCATCTGACCTAAATGCATGCTCTCTGCCCTAACCTGAATATATGCTGTCTGCGCGAATGTGTCTACATTCTGTGTCTGGGTAGCTGCCTACTACTTTTAATTTTGTAATTTTCAGATGCTTCCTGTTCGATATTTACCACTTCCTGCCTTCTGACAGATTCTACCTCCATCTCGATTTTCACTATCCTTTTTTTGTTACGCCGTTTTCCTCACAAAGTCTTTCTAGGACTTTTCTCATCTTTCTTCGAGTCATCCCTCCCTATAATTTCCTTTATAATCTCCATCTCTCTCCCTCTCCACAACTTTCATCTGAGATGGTTAAAGGGACGCGGTGGGAATCCGCGCACCTTGCTGTCATTCATTTAAATAATGCAAATATTAATGAGGGGGAAAGCTTGTTAAAGGAAGCAGCCGGATTACAGCTGACAACAGGCCGCTGCCACACAGCTGGCTGGATGACACCCCCTCAAAAGAAGGGAAGATGTATGGGAAACAAAACAGCCCAGGAGCAACGGGAGGCAGGACACACACTGTGGGACACACAATCTGTCCTTGTGTTTGCATGATGTCTGCAAAGTGTCAAATGCTGCGGAGGGTCACTTTCCTAGTGCTTTACTCCTAAGTACAGTTGGAGGAGTGAAAACTAAAAAAAAGGAATACACCTACACGTGACGCCTAAGAAAAGTGCCAAATACATTAATTAATTCTTCACTAACATCAGATTGGGGATCAGTATGAGTGCCGATGGCTTGGAAATACCGCACTTGGTAAAACACGAGTGTGTTAATTACCGGGTGTGATATTACTCCCCCACTCGAGTTCTCCACTTCGCAAAATTCATAGCTTCCCTTTTTCTGAGCCGCAGACCTTGGAATGCGCATTCAATTCTCCACCATAGTTCCACCCCATTATACTTGCAGAAATATGAGTGGGGGAAAGAGTGCTATTACCTCACAAATGTAAGAGAAACTACTGTTTGAACATGAATTGGTATCATCATCCAGGTTGGAATGAAAGCGTTGTTGCTTCAGAGGTAGGTACGAAGGAGAAAATCACTTTAAAAGACAATCTTTATCTACTGTTTAAAAATACAGCTGACTTCTCTCACATTCTGTCTGTCAAGTGAATTAGAGTAAAAAACGAAAGCTGGAACCCGTGCTCCAACTGGGAATGTGGATCCAGTCAGTGAAAGTTTTGAACGTATTTATATAAATAAAAGATCAATTAATTCACAGTTTTTATAACAATGGAGACATAAACACATTTGTTAGCTCTGTGATTAAAAAAGCCGTTCTTTATACAAAAAACATGGTCACAGTCAAGCCAAACTGCCAGGCCAGGTCCTCCCTGGACTGGAAACAAGCATCCTAGGACGGGTTTCAGGGTTTGCATATAGCCATGTCTGAACTGGGGTGGCAGAGTGGGCTAAAGAAAGGTGATGGATCAAACCCAGATCTTTTGACTGGGTGTGAGTGTTTGATTGGTTCAGATGCTCCGTCCATCACCACCCCCTTTTGTACCGGTTTCAGGGTTTCACCCCTCATCAGCCAGGATAGCTTGACTCCAGTGACATGGAGAGCACAGGACCCATGTCTGGGCATACCCATCCCACTCGGGGTGACAAACGCAAAAAGAACAATTGATGGACAGGATGCAGAATAATGGCATACATTCACCCCTGTACAGAGATCTGGGTCTAAATCCATTGTTGTTTTGCGCACCATGCCATTACAGTTTGAACCCAACCATATGCATATCAGTCTTGACCCTGCACCCAATGGGAACAGTCCAGCCTGAGCTGCCCGGCCAGGTCCTCCCTGGACTGGACACAAACATCCTAGGAGCGGTTTCGGATTTCACCCCTCATCAGCCATTCAAGCAAGCCCGGCTGATTAGGGGTGTTGCCCCGAAACCGGTCCCAGGATGCTTGTTCCCGGTTCAGGGAAGACCAGGCTTAGCAGTTCGGACTGGACTGTTCCCATGGGGCACAGAGTCAAGACTGATTTGCATATACCTGTCTCTGAACTGAGGTGGTGAAGTGAGCTAAAGAAGAGTGATGTATTCAACCAAGATCTGTCATTGGGGTGAGTGTCTGAAAAGTTTCAGTGGTTGATAGCTTTATTTCGATATGCAGATATCTTAAAAGCATTACATACATATTTAAAACTGCAAATCATCGATTTAAAAATACATTCAAAGATTAAAACAAGTACAAAATACCAAGGCTACATACAAATAAATTAGTTTAAAAATGGATTAAATTGAAATAGACAGTCTTTTAGAGCGAATCAACCAAGCCCATCTTAAAAATTTGGAGACACCACAGACCATGGGGGGGGAGGTATCAGTTAAAAAAATAAGTAGCGCCACCAAATGCTGGCGTGTCCCTAATAGCCTAAAAAGAGGTTTCAGCCAACACCTCCTTGGTCGGGAATAGTCAGGGCATTCAAAAAGGATATGTGCCACAGTCTCAAGCCTTGTAGAACAGAGGGCACAAAATGGTGATAGCTGCACAGACATTTTCCACCTGGAAAGGAGAACCCCTACGGGGAGAGTGCCCACTCTGAACTTAAAGTAAAGAGCCCTATCGAGTGGCTTGGTGATCAGGTCCAGAAAGGGTTCATAGGCCACCACGTCCTTAGTTCTTAGAAACAGTGTCGGGGGTTTGCGATAAGTTGAGAGGAGACCCATTCCCAATAAAGTTTTTTCAGGGTATCTTTGGGTGGGGCAGATTTTGTTGCCCAAGAAGCCCCCAAACCCAGTTCCCCCAGGAGGTTTTTTATGTCCCTTAACCACTTAATCTTGTGCCAACCCCCAATTCCCATCACCTCGGACAGGCCATCAGCATAGGATTTCAGTTTTGGAACCCTCCACAAGCGGGCCCATAAAAGCAGTGGCCGAAGGCGAGCCTGGTCCCCGATAGATTTACAGCCCACGTCCAAGAGCACTGGAACTGTTGGGGTGCTCAGCGGGAGAGCCAACAGGTCTTTTAGAAATTTGCTCTCCGACTTGGATAAGACTTCCATGTTACAGAGGCCCCATAGCTCCGCTCCGTATAACGCTGCAGTGACTCCTCATGCTTTGCAGATATCAATTAGTGGAGCCACAGACTGTTTTGAGGAGGCGCGATACTCCCTTAGCAGCACACCCCCCACCTTTTTGTGGCTAAGGACCATCTTGTTGATGTTGGGGGGACCAGTTCATGGCATCGCTCATGCGTATTCCCAGGTAATCGAACTCAGAGACTTTCTCGAGAGGGACAGTGTTCAAGACTGGGGCACGTCCTAGTTTCCGTGGTGGGTGCATGATCAAATATTTAGTCTTGTCCACGTTTATCACCAAACCCCTTGCTGAACAAAATTCCTGGAATCGATTCAGAAGCTTCTGGAGACCCTGGGGAGTTTTGTCAATGAGAAGGGTGTCGTCTGCAAACAACAGCGTAGGGATCCGTACGCCCCCAGGGACGGTGCATCTGCTGGTTCTTGAAGCAGGTGCTCTACCACACCATTAACATACAGAGAGAATAGTGTGGGAGCTAGCACACATCCCTGTCGGACGCCCCTGCAGACCGGGATCCTATCAGTCTTTTCCCCATTCTGGCCCCAACGCACCTGGGCGTAGTTATCAGTGTGGAGTCTAATCAGAAGCGACAGAATATAGGGGGGCATACCAAGTCCATGCAGGACCCTCCAGAGTTCTTCCCTAGGAACCAGGTCGAAGGCAGTCTTCAGGTCAATAAAGGCCAAGTAAAGACTGCCCTTGCCCAGCGCCACCACCTTCCAATGCAATAGCATCAGTCTGAAGACCTGTTCAATGGTCCCTGTGCCTGAGCGGATTCCCGCCTGAAGGTTAGGCAGGATACGGTTTTCTTCCACCCAATGAAGGATCTTCCCCAGAATCACCTTTCCTGCCACCTTTTGTGTCGAGTCAATCAGGCTTATAGGCCTGTAGTTCCCAGGGGTGTCCCGACATCCCTTTTTAAATATGGGGACAACCTCTGCCCCTTTCCAGGATTCAGGGACAGGTCCTCCCTCCAAGATGGCATTCAGGAGGGTGGTTACCAGTTTGCCCCATTCGTTCGGGTAGGCTCGAAGTAAGTCCCCTGGGAGCCCATCAGGGCCAGCTGCCTTCAGGGGTACCAGGGACTTAATGACATTCTCAACCTCTCGTGAAGTAAAGGGGTCGAGAACACTGTCCTCTGCCAAAAGTGCAAGGGAAAATGGCGCGTTAAGGGACCCCTCCACCGGTGAGTATAAGAACCTGAAGTGATTAAACCAGATCTGGGCCGGGATAGTACAGGTCCTCAATGTGTCATCGGGTCTGTTCCTAGATCCCACCAGATTCCAAAAGCCCCTGGCATCCTTTCCTTGACTAGCATGCAAAAGGTCCGCCCAATACTTTTCCTCCCACTCCTTTTTTGCTATTTTTAGGGTTTGGGTGTAAATCTTTCTGGCCGACCTGATCCTAGTTTGGGACTTTGATTTAACTGCTTCCACCAGTGCTTTTTTGCTTGCCCCACATTTATGGGTATACCATCCCTCTCTTTTCTTTGGGTGGGCCCGAGTGTTATCCCCTGTAAAGCTAGCCGGAGCAATAAACAAATTGCTTATAGCTGTGATAAGGTCGCAAAAAGTCCCAAACACATCCTCTGGCCCACCCTCGTGCGAATCCAGTTTACGTAGGGCTGTGGCCAGAAGAAGTGTTATAGCTTCAACCTTCTCCACGGACAGGGAGAGCTTTGCCCACTTCAGCCGCCTGCCGCAATTCGAGACAGATGGTTCCCTGAATTTGCCGATGTTACGTGGGCATGGGCCCCTTTTGCCCTCCGTCCACCAGGGAGTCAAAGCGAGAGAAAGCAGGTTGTGGTCGCTCTCGGCGGACGTGATGATTACCATGTCCCTCACCGAGCTCCATAGGCACACGTCAAGTAAGATATAATCGATTCTTGACGTGTGGTTGGGCCTATTATAGGTGTGGGCACCCGCCTTATCGGAACTTGTCCTCCCATTCAGGGCCCTCAGATCAAATTCCATACAAAGAGTGTTAATCTGGAGTGCCACTTCAGTCCACCTCTTAATCGGGGTTAGCTCCAGAGCCGGGATCCCCCTCCTTTGGTCGTCCTCTCTCAAGGCCATGGTATCGTCCGAGCCGAGGGGCTCGAACGTACAGTTTAGATCTCCCGCGACCAGGGTACATGATTTAAATGGAGATGACCTTAACAGGCCCTCCAGGAGAGCAATAGTGGGCGACTGTCTGCCTCCCTTTGTGCCCCAGGCATAGATGTTATAAATGTTCAAAAAGACACGTCCCTGGGCGTCTTTTAGGGTGATATTAAGGAGATCAGGACAATTGGTCTGGTACTCCTCGACTCTACAGTTTAGGGGAGTAGCCACCCAAATAAGGAGGCCACCCGAAGGGCGTCCCCTCCCAGATGCCGATAGACAGCTGGGATGGAGTAGGAGGAATATCCCACCTTATGGGCGGGCTCCCTGCACCATGTCTCCTGGAAGATACAGATTGAATACTCTTCCACGAGGGTGTTCCAGTCCGGCAGTGCCAGCTTCCTGTCGATTCCAGCCACGTTCCAGCTGAAAATCCTTAGAACCGGATCCGTTACAGCTGGGACGCTGCCGGGCACAGCATCACTGCGGACAACTGCCCTGGCCGGAACGAGAGATCCACTGCCCTCTCCGTTTTTACCCCGCCCCCCACCAGATTCCCGTATGGGAGATGGGGCTAAATGGTTTGTTGTTGGGGAGGATGAGCTAATCAACAGTACAGTAGGAGTAGGAGAGGCGACCCCACCCGCTTTGGAGTCCTCCAGAGCCGCTTCACAGGCTTCATTGAGTCAGTAGCCCGAAGAGCCCCACTTCCAATGTTGCCAGGCTGCCTGTGTGTTAAACTGTGGGGCCACCGGGAACTCTGGGCGGCCACTGTGTCTATGTTGTGTCTCAGGGTAGGGTGGGCCATAGTAGTTTGTGACAGGCCGCGGGTAGAAATAAGTTAAATCCACCACATCGATGCCTTGGCCCCCTGCTGGATGGTTATGATTACAGATTGTGTGTGCAACTCTGCTATCTTGAAAGTTGACTACCACACAATCTCCTTCCTGGCGTTTCGTGCTGTGACCTACCCAGCCCACCCTACGTACTCCAAGAATCAGCCCCTCCAGACCCCTGGGTAGTGGTTTATTGGATTTCAACCAGTGCAAGGTTTTATTCTTTAGGGCCTGGTGGGTTTCGAGCTGTGCATCCTTCAAAGGAGGGACATTGACAAGGACAGCAACATATGGGTGGCACTCTGGGGGGAGATGTACAGGTGGGCTCCTTGGGGTCACTTTCGGCAGTATGATAGCTGAGGGACCAGCTCCCTGGTGGTTCATAGCGGGTTTAGCCTGGGGAGCAGGGCCAGCTCCCCTGCCGTTAACCGCTACCTGAGCCAATCATTTGGGCTTAGCCGAGACCCCTTCAACAGGCAACTTAGGATGGCCGGATTTCCTGGTTGAGGCTTTAGATGTTTCAAGGGAGCTTGAATGAACCTGGACAATATGAGTGGTAGTCCTAGAATTAGCTACAGTAGGAGTTGTAGGGGCAAGAATTGGATCCTTACAGGCTACAGTGGTAGGTGCAGACATTAGTGGAGGTGGAATCTGCACTATATCACTGGGTGCCCGCTTACTCGAATTCCCACCCAAGCTGTCCTCCCTTGCTCTTGACTGGAGTTTGATTAGAGATTTTAATGAAAAGAAGTTGTCCAGTGTGGTCTGCTCAAACCTGTCTAATCTTTCCCCCAGACCCTTAACTTGGTCAATAAGCGGGACTAGTGCGGATTTAATCAGATCCTCAAATTGTTTAGAAGAAGCTGGGACATACGGTATGACCTGCGCAATCTCAGGTGTAGTGCCTAGGGGAGTACACCCTTCGCCCATCTCTGGGATCACCGCAACTGCACCATTGCCTGATTTGGGGGCCAGGTCCTTAAGAGCACCCTTCCTTGGACGCTTGTGCAGTGCGGTAAAAACACCCCTCCGTAAACTCTCAGCCCTTTTCCTTTTCCTTTTTCTTTTTTGGTGGGCTGCGGAGTCATGGGCCGGGGACGGGAAGGTCGGAGCCTGTGGAGAACCTGGGTGTAGCAATGGCAGCTCCTGATCGATGGAGGGGCGCGGCAAATCAGGGCTACATGGACCCGAGGTCGCAGAACCGCCAGTATGGGATGGCGATTGTGCGACCAAGCTCTCCAGCCTATCAATGCTTGCTCTAATAGCGGTCACCCGTGGCTGTTCAGCCAAGCCCAAGGGAAGGGGGGGAGGAACATGGGTAGGGGTGGGCGACTGTGCCTGCGCCATTGCCCCAAGCGAGGAGCGTCTGGCTGGTAAGAGTTCCTGTGAAAGACGACGCTCCGTCATCACAATCTCTTTTTCTATTACAGCCGCTACTCTGGTGATGAATTTGTCCATGGTGCCAACCGTCATGCCCCCAGGACCCTCCCCACCACCTCCCCTTAGTATTTTTCCCGACCGTGTGGACATTGGAGTAGCTAGGCCTGCAGCCAGTGTTCAATTGCCTGCAGAAACTAAGGTATCCGATGACAGGGGGGTGGCCCAGCCCAGCCTCTTACAGCCCCTGACTGCCACAGACTGCCCGCCCTTTGCCTGGGCTTCGCTCGGCGCCCCGCTCACGTCCCACTACGCGGTTCCGGCCCTTAATGAGGGGGCGTTGCGGGCGGGGGGCGTGTTGTCCAGGGGGCACGGCGGCAATTTCCGGCGCTGCACAGGCTCCTGGACCGTGTAGTCCCTGTCGCTTGCTCTGCCTCCCTGGAGGTCCTCGTTGCTTCCAGTGGCCGGTAGTGAAGAAGACTCTAGCTGCCCCTCGCTATCCACACGATGCGGCACCCGCGGAGCGGGTGCGGCGAGAGGTGGAGTCGGGATAGCGGTACCCCCTAAAGGGAGGGGATAGAGGGTCGGCTCCGGTCAATCCCCACAGGTCCTCGCGCTGAAGGAGCCACAGGTATGTTCAGGTTTCAGTGCTCTGTCCATCATCTCCTTATGTTTGCTTTGTTTGCCTTATGTTGGCAGGGGATGCCCAGACGTGGGTCCCTTGCTCACTTTGCCACTGGATTCAAGCTAGCCTGGCTGATGAGAGGTGTTACCCCGAAACCGATCCCTGAATGCTTGTTTCCGGTTCAGGGAAGACCTGGCTTGGCAGTTCGGGCTGGACTGTTCCCATGAGGCACAGGATCAAGACTGATTTGCATATAGCTGGGTCTCAACTGAGGTGGGGAAGTGAGCTAAAGAACGATGATGGATTCATCCCAGATCTGTGACTGGGGCTGAGTGTCTGAAAAGTTTCAGTGCTCCGTACATCATCTCCTTGTGTTTGCAACACAAAGGAGGGGCAGATATATCGAGCATTTCTCCGGTCGCAAATGGCCTGATTCACAGAATCAGGCCGTTTGCAACCAGAAATATTCATTTTGGTATGTATCATTTCCAAATTGCAATTCGGTAACATGTTACAGAATCGCAGTTTGGAATTGCAAATACATACCAATTCAGTAGTAGGAAGGGGCGTGTTTAGGTCATCCCTTCATAATAGCAAATTGCTGTGGTATGTAAGATGGTTTAGCGACCGAAATAAGGTCACTATAACATTCGCATTTTACCACCTACTTCAAGTAAGTGGTAACACATCTGCAAATGGGAAGGGTCATGAAACGCCACCTTCTCCTTTGTAAATGTGGGCCCCAACATTTTTTAGAAGCAGGCAGTGGTCCCACAGACCACTGCCTACTCTTAGAGAGAAAAAAAAGATTTTAAGGAAAAACATGTTTGCTTTATTTAAAAGCAATCACAAACATGATGGTCTGCTGACCCCAGAAGGCCACCATCCCTCTGATTTTGGCGATTCCTAATGGGTCACAAATTGTGTCCTACCTTATTAACCCCTTCCATGCGGGGATAATCCCCCCGCGGTGCACGTGGCAGGGTGGGCCGCGCGCAGCGCCGCGGTGCTCGTCATGCTGCACAGTGGAGCTGTGTTCATGACGAGCTGAGCTCGTCACGACTCTGCCCAGCCCCATGGAATGCCCGCACAGGAGGGGAATTAGCCCCGCGTGGGCGTTCCACGGCAGATATAATGAGCTCAGCTCGTCATGAGCACAGCTCCACTGTGCCTCATGACGAGCTGAGTTTGTCATAAGCATCGAA
This sequence comes from Lissotriton helveticus, assembly GCF_964261635.1. Classification (NCBI taxonomy): domain Eukaryota; kingdom Metazoa; phylum Chordata; class Amphibia; order Caudata; family Salamandridae; genus Lissotriton; species Lissotriton helveticus. The sequence continues at coordinate 177,343,580 of NC_136065.1, forward strand.
GGGGTTAATATTCATGAAGTAGGTCGATGTGCAACTCACTTGTATGAGTTTCATACATTAGGAATAGCGAAAATTAGGTAATTGCTATTCCCAATATTGATATATCCAGGCCAAAACTCCCAAACCAGTTTAGAAAGAAAGAGAAAAATGGTCAGTGCATAAAAACCCTCCACAACATCCAACTAGTCTAATGGGAGATGGAGATTTGCCTTTTAACATTTTTAGTGCAACAAGTGCCAAGAAAAACTAAAGCGCCAACCAAAAGTCACTGTTCACAGTTAACCAGGACCCATGCAAGATTTCAGGTCAATTGCAAAAGAGCATAGATCTGATACACCCAGCAGGTCATACCTCCCAATGATTTTGCCTTCCAATATAGGGCCTGACTTAGAGTTTGGCAAATGGGTTACTCTGTAACAAATGATTATGATATCCCAGCCTCCTGTTTCCACTTACCATAGATTGTAAAGCACTGGTATTCATCAGTTTTTGATGGAGTAACCTGTTCACTAAATTCTAATTTAGACCGTTACTTTTTTTTAACAAACTGACATTTTTCAAGTGAGGAAAGGTCTAAGATCATGGCCAGCAAGGGTCTCTCTAATTAGATTCGCCATTGTCACGCTCCAGCTGAAGCTGTTGGTTTTGGCATCAAAAGCTCAGAGATGGTCAAACATGGTTTTTGTAGCAAATGAAGTTGTTTTAGAGGTCAGATAGAGTTGCTGCCTTACCCACTTCCAGACTTTTGCCTTTGGACTTTTTTGGATGTTAAATACATCCAGCAGGGCAAAACTGAAAGCCGTAGTTAGTTGTGCTCGACAAGGCAGATACCCTCACTGCAAAGTCCCTTTGAACTAGTTTTCAGCATGGAAAAATGCTCTGAGCTCGACAAACCTGATCTTCTTGCCTGTCTTGGGTGCAACTTTTCTGGGCATACTTCAGTACTGTGCCCGAGGCCTCCAAAGAACAAAAAAAATAACTTAGTCTCAACTTTTCCAATGTAATTGCAAGTTGTTTCTGGTCAGTGCTGTAGTCCTCAGATCCTCAGGGAAGGCTTTTAGGCATGAGTTCTTTCTACAGTTGGTCTCCAGCAGGGTCTAGTCCACAGTGGTCAGCTGGCCAACATGTCACCCTTAGAGAGCATTTCAAGTCCGCAGGTGTTAGCAGGAGTTAGGAGTTGTTGTGCAATTGTGTAATCCAATTCTCCTGTTAGTGTCAGAAGTCTTCTTCCAGCAGAGGCTTCTTCATCAGATATAGTCTTCCAGGGACCAGAAATGCCCTAAGGAGGTTATGGTGGATGTGCCAGATTTATACTGTGCATTAGTCAGTGATTGAAGCCATTTTAGCACCCAATCCTAAATATTTTATCAACGTTTCCCTGCCTCCTTGTGAAACACTTCTTTTCTTAATGTAAAATTACTTAGGAACCCCTTTTTCAAGTTGGCAACACCCAGCCACTATCGGGCAGGCCTGTCTTCACTTGGAGGCAACTTCCCTATTTAGGTGAACTCTCCTCCCACCTAAAAGGGGCAAAAAATGTTTTCATCCTACTGTGACTGGAGCTAGCTGTCTGGGAGTGTCCGGGAAATGAATAGAGAACCCATCTTGGCATCTTCAAGTCAAAAGAGGCAGTGCTAAAGCTCCATTTTCAGCCAACTGTCCCTGTCCACTCCCGGATAGCAAAACCCTGCTAAGTGGTCAGCCGTTAATGCTGATTGGCCCTTCCTGGGCTCAGAGGCAGGTCATAGTTCTCTGAGCCAGAGTCAATAACTCTCCCAAGCAATAATGTATATTTCAGCTCTAGAAATGTGATAAGAGACAGAGCTGGTTTTAAGCCTTTTCTGCTCCAGACAGTCTAAAGAACATTTTATGGCATTTGGTCAAAAGACTCATGGCCACCTGTGGCTGGCTCAGCTCACGACCTGGCCGGAGGCCGTGTGCGTGTGTTATGTGGGTTGGCCATCCACAGTTGCTTGGTCCCAGGGCCCAAACCCCATTGTATAATTCCTCATAAGCACTTTTCTTACTTTCAGTACTCTCTCAGTGACTCGTTCCTGGGGTGGACATGGGTGATTAGAGCAAGATATCTGCAGGTACCTTGATTTTGTCTCCGTCTCTTAACTTTTAATCAGGTTTTTCTTTTTTTAACTTGTATTAGGTCTTTATTATACTGTTTAATTATAATATTAGTGTTGAAATGCTCTTTGGAACTAATGAAATTGTAAATTGGAACTGTGATGGTTTTAAATCAAATTTTAACTATATCATGTATGTTCAATTTCTACTGCTTTTAATTGTCTTTTATGATGCAAAAATCGAAATAAAGACTTTAAAACCTGAAACCTGAAAACCTGACTCGTTCACACACTCTTTCACTCCCTCATATCTTCTTGTTTCCACTCATTCACATACAACAAAAAAAACATGCATACAATTTTATCTTTTGTTGCATCATTGAAGTTGATTTTGAAAAGAACCTTTTTTGATATTTTTAAAACTTGTTTTGTGTTTTCACTTTTTGGGGGAAAGCAAAACATAAATGCAACTTAGACTCTGGCAGGGCTAGTCACAAAGGAAAGTTACACCTGTGAGCAATTTACACATGGAATTTACTTTTACATCTCTAAGTAACATAACTACTTTAGACTATTCACGAAATACGAGAGTAAAGTCACTCAAATGTGTAGACTTAAACATCTACACCAACTCAAAAAGGAGGTTAGGCCAAATTTACGAGTGTAAGCTACTACAGCCAAAAAACAGTAGTCATTTCAACACCATACATGGCCAACCACTGCTACACCAACAACCTCCCATAGTAAATAATTGAGGCAGGAACTTAAACCCCATAGGAAATAATGTCTAATCGAATAAAATGTCTTAAAATATTTACAAGTTTAATAAATACAAATGAATGTTAAAAAATAGAAATGTTGTTACTAATTATAAGATATTTTTACCAACCTTTTTTGATTTTTTTAATTATTTAAACATTATTTTTTATTATAATATAATTATACTGCTTTAAATTATTTTTTAACTCACTTTTAATAATTAATAGTGTATGATAAAAGATTCAATTGTTCTACTTTAAGTGGGAATTTATAACTTAATTTATGCTTCAGAAAAATAATTTGTATTCAATTTCATATATTTTAATTATTTAAATATTTAATTAAAAAATAAGTTACTAGTGCTTTGCCATTTTTTTACATTTTGTTATACATTTAAAATGAATATGTAAAATTAGTTTACATTTATATCTACCTAAAGTAGTTTTGCTAATTTATTATACATTTTAAGAATCGTTTACATTTTTTCCTCCACTTTACCATGGAGAGAACTGTACCTCAACTGTGGATTTCCGTAGTTTGTTACTCTTTCAGTCAGAATCATAACTCAGTTTCTGTGTTTTTGAGTGAAAGACAGAGATAGATAGATAGATAGATAGACAGACAGACAGACAGGCAGATAGATAGATAGATAGATAGATAGATAGATAGATAGATAGATAGATAGATAGATAGATAGATAGATAGATAGATAGATAGATAGATAGATAGATAGATAGATAGATAGATAGATAGATAGATAGATAGATAGATAGATAGATAGATAGATAGATAGATAGATAGATAGATTCCATGCTTATCTGCATATAATTAACTTCAAGATGTTGTGGTAGTTGATGTTTGGGCTACAAAAGTCTTGTAGTATAATATTTCAAGCTCTATATTCTGGTGATTTACCTCACCATAAATAGTTTTTGTGTATTTCTGTTAAACATCGTAACTGAAGTTTTAGGTGAATTTCTGTGTTATAAATAATTCACATTATTTTTCCTGTTTGTGTGAAGAACCACAACTTCCTTAACAACTTTTTGTGGGTTTTTGCAGCATATAATGTATCCATGGTTAGTTCAGAGCCCACTTCCTGCAATCTTTAGCACAAGGTAAAGGGCGTGGACATCAATGATGCCTTACACCAAGTACCTGAGGTGGACTTTAGGCACAATGGGTGTACTTAAGCCATATACTGTGTCGACAATCCAAGCCCCTGGAATCCTTTGTGGACTGTGTTAGCCAAGTGTTAGCCATGCCATGTGTCTTTCCGAGTCCCACAGATGCTTGGCCAGCATATGACTTTCAGCATTTACAAATAGATTTGACTAGATTCCATTTTTGGAATATAGCATTTGGATCGCTAATGGACTGCCACTGTGTAAATGAAGTTCCATTTTGTTTGCTGGGGTGTATTGGTTTGACTTGGTAAAAAAAAATCTTAGTCCTTGTGCTACAACTTAGTTTATTGGAAATCAATTACAACACCAACATATTAGCTTGAACTTAAAACAGCAATGCCAGTATAATGAGAGCAAGCAAAAATTCGAATGCACTGTTATTTTTTGTTATTAATGCACATTTATGTTGGTTAGGCTATGTTTATTACACACATTCTGCCATTAGTATGGCCTCACAGCATCATTAGGATTCATTACCTTTTCTTGGGTAATTTCAGTTTTTTGTAGGTCTGGGAAAAATCTGAGTCATTTCAGTAATTTCGCCTTACTCTTTTGATACAATATTACTGAAATGTCCCTGATTATGCCCGTTTGCATAATTATGAGTAATTTCTCATTACAAATCAAATACGAGTGTGAGCAGCTACTGGCTGCTGCTGTTCATGCTCTGTTGCATTTAGTGTATTTTCTTAGCACAAAATGCATCCTTAGGTCCAATTTGGGCTCATAGGTGCATTATGCGCTGAAAAAATAGGACTAAATGCTGGGTTATGTTTCTCTCATAATTTCACGTAATAACCCTTAATTTTGCTGTAATTACATAATTATGCTGCAGGAAATTACGTGAGTTATGTGCATCTTTAGTTTTCTGTTATAGATCAGAATTGTGTCGCTTTCATGAGCAGTGTTGGAAATGGCTTTTTCTGCAGGGTTACCCCAGACTTTTAGCCTTCCTCCTTCTCTTTTTCTGACCTTGTTTTTATTGGACATTGGACTCTGAGCATTTTACCACTGCTTATCAGTGCTAAAGTGCATGTGCTCTCTTCTCTAAACATGGTATAATTGGTTTATACCTGTTTGGTATGCTTGATTTAATTGTAAGTCTCTTGAAAATTGAAAAACCATGTACCAAAGGCCTGTACTTCAAATGCTACTAGTGGGCTGCAGCACTGACTGTGCCACCCACAGATGTAGCCTTTCAAACCTGTCTAGCACAGGCAATGGTGACGGAGATGTAGGAGAAACATGGCGGCCGCCAGCTGAACGATCGCGGCTCGGCTCCCTCCTTGTGGGGATTGCATAAAACTATAATGAGTTCTTGCTAAAATTTCTAGTGAAAAAGTTGGTCGCTGACGGAGTTTGCCCCCCCACTGTTCCCCCTCCTTACTATCCCAATATGTTGCTGGAGCTGGCTTTTTTTGGATCATCGAGGCTGTTGAGGTGAGCGGCGGTTGGCGCTGGGAGGAGGCGGCTCTATCGCGGAAGAAACAAGACTCGCCACTGTTCCTGTTCCGGGTTGTAAGGAGCATAGTCAGTGGTGGCTGTGATTTGTCGGGGACTGCAGGGACGAGGGCGAGGGTGAGCGTGAGTAGCTGCGGGTCCCGCAAAGTTGAGTCCAGCATCAAGGTAGGGGTCAATAACCCTGTTTTTTGTTTCCTTCTAAGGGCACTATTTGCGGTACCAGAAAGGGGCGGATCTATTTAGGACCTGGGGCAGTTAACACGGACGTGTTAGGTAAATGTATGGATATTGAAGGCGCGACTAGTGGGAGTTTTGGATGCCTTAGAGACACGGAGGCAGCAGAGCCCAAGGGGACACAGGCGTCTAAAGTGAATGATATACCCTTCGTGCTAGGTCTGTCTTTGACCCCACCAACGAAACTCTGGTCTACCCGACTCGCGTTTCACCCCCAGTTTCCGAAATAAAGACCCGCACCAGGCAGAGCAAAGCCAAAGGGAGTCATCCTAACGAGGACATTAAGCTTAAGGCCAGGAAGGGAGATATTGGCAAAAGAAAGGGTAACTGCAAGAAGGGGTCCACCCCCAAAATAAAAGTTACCCCATCGCCTAATTTTTTTAATAAATTTATGGCTACTACCTCAACTTCCATATCATCCCTTCAACCAACCTCAGCTGATAATACCGTAGAAAACAAAAACCAGGGAGACTCTCTGGGGGCTGGCAGCATCTCAAACCCCGTAAAGGAAAGGGATAGGGATACGGTTTTACAAGTGGATTCAGCCCTGAGCACGATACATTCAGCAGTGAGCCTGGCAAACAGATACTCAGTATTGGCAAGTAACAATGAGGAGATTCCTCCTACGGAGTCATCTGAGGCTCATTACTCAGCACTAAACTCAGTACATCTGGGCGTAGCAGGAACAGCGGATAATACTATAGATCCCTCAGGTAAATCTGATGCACCATCACACTCTTTAATATTAAGAGGAACTATGGTCCTTAGCAGACTGAAGAATGAGGAACGAAAATACAATATAGGCCACAATGGGTTACTATATGAATCCACTGACCAGCCGGACGTGGAGTTTTATTCAACAATAGTTAGGAATATAATCAGCAATTTCTGAAACACAAGTTTCTATGATAGGGCACAAGCCTGTACCCTATATTGAGAAGGAAGTGTGGAAAACAATACACAATGTTCAAACAAAAAAAGTTAACATAAATACAGGCAAAGTCTTTGAGCTGTGGTAACTCGCATGTATCGCGCTCGGTAGCGAGTTTAACCAAAAATAGGAACCACAATATTTAGACACAATGGAGAACTGTGGTGTTATTTACAAGTGTCGGCGTTTCGATCCCATGCTCATTAATTATCCGGATCATCATCAGGACTAAATCATAACATTTGCCTGGAAAAATTGGTAACGGCCAGTATTAGATTAATGGCACTTGCTGTAGTCAAATGAGAGTACGGCACGAAGGCCGCTGAAGATGTGCTGATTTTAAAAACCCATAAGCTTAATCGGCAAATTGGGCCATTTTCTAGCAATTGGAGGGGGCTAAGTAACCCGTGCTTTCCAAGTAATATTGAGCGCCCAGGGATCAGGACTTCTGGTCTCTTGGTAGAGCCGGCTCAGTTTCGAATAGGAGGGCTGGAAACAGCAACAGTCTGCTGTCCTCGTCAATGGCACGATGGCTTGTAATGACCTAACACTCTTTGGAGGACCTACTCCTTGCAATGAAAGCAGAGATGACTAATTGATTTTTAGTCTCGTAAGCCAATCAGGCTGGATGGTTATGATTACAGATTGTGTGTGCAACTCTGCTATCTTGAAAGTTGACTACCACACAATCTCCTTCCTGGTGTTTCGTGCTGTGACCTACCGGGCCCACCCTACGTACTCCAAGAATCAGCCCCTCCAGACCCCTGGGTAGTGGTTCATTGGATTTCAACCAGTGCAAGGTTTTATTCTTTAGGGCCTGGTGGGTTTCGAGCTGTGCATCCTTCAAAGGAGGGACATTGACAAGGACAGCAAAATATGGGTGGCACTCTGGGGGGAGATGTACAGGTGGGCTCCTTGGGGTCACTTTCGGCAGTATGATAGCTGAGGGACCAGCTCCCTGGTGGTTCATAGCGGGTTTAGCCTGGGGAGCAGGGCCAGCTCCCCTGCCGTTAACCGCTACCTGAGCCAATCGTTTGGGCTTAGCCGAGACCCCTTCAACAGGCAACTTAGGATGGCCGGATTTCCTGGTTGAGGCTTTAGATGTTTCAAGGGAGCTTGAATGAACCTGGACAATATGAGTGGTAGTCCTAGAATTAGCTACAGTAGGAGTTGTAGGGGCAAGAATTGGATCCTTACAGGCTACAGTGGTAGGTGCAGACATTAGTGGAGGTGAAATCTGCACTATATCACTGGGTGCCCGCTTACTCGAATTCCCACCCAAGCTGTCCTCCCTTGCTCTTGACTGGAGTTTGATTAGAGATTTTAATGAAAAGAAGTTGTCCAGTGTGGTCTGCTCAAACCTGTCTAATCTTTCCCCCAGACCCTTAACTTGGTCAATAAGCGGGACTAGTGCGGATTTAATCAGATCCTCAAATTGTTTAGAAGAAGCTGGGACATACGGTATGACCTGCGCAATCTCAGGTGTAGTGCCTAGGGGAGTACACCCTTCGCCCATCTCTGGGATCACCGCAACTGCACCATTGCCTGATTTGGGGGCCAGGTCCTTAAGAGCACCCTTCCTTGGACGCTTGTGCAGTGCGGTAAAAACACCCCTCCGTAAACTCTCAGCCCTTTTCCTTTTCCTTTTTCTTTTTTGGTGGGCTGCGGAGTCATGGGCCGGGGACGGGAAGGTCGGAGCCTGTGGAGAACCTGGGTGTAGCAATGGCAGCTCCTGATCGATGGAGGGGCGCGGCAAATCAGGGCCACATGGACCCGAGGCCGCAGAACCGCCAGTATGGGATGGCGATTGTGCGACCAAGCTCTCCAGCCTATCAATGCTTGCTCTAATAGCGGTCACCCGTGGCTGTTCAGCCAAGCCCAAGGGAAGGGGGGGAGGAACATGGGTAGGGGTGGGCGACTGTGCCTGCGCCATTGCCCCAAGTGAGGAGCGTCTGGCTGGTAAGAGTTCCTGTGAAAGACGACGCTCCGTCATCACAATCTCTTTTTCTATTACAGCCGCTACTCTGGTGATGAATTTGTCCATGGTGCCAACCGTCATGCCCCCAGGACCCTCCCCACCACCTCCCCTTAGTATTTTCCCCGACCGTGTGGACATTGGAGTAGCTAGGCCAGCAGCCAGTGTTCAATTGCCTGCAGAAACTAAGGTATCCGATGACAGGGGGGTGGCCCAGCCCAGCCTCTTACAGCCCCTGACTGCCACAGACTGCCCGCCCTTTGCCTGGGCTTCGCTCGGCGCCCCGCTCACGTCCCACTACGCGGTTCCGGCCCTTAATGAGGGGGCGTTGCGGGCGGGGGGCGTGTTGTCCAGGGGGCACGGCGGCAATTTCCGGCGCTGCACAGGCTCCTGGACCGTGTAGTCCCTGGCGCTTGCTCTGCCTCCCTGGAGGTCCTCGTTGCTTCCAGTGGCCGGTAGTGAAGAAGACTCTAGCTGCCCCTCGCTATCCACACGATGCGGCACCTGCGGAGCGGGTGCGGCGAGAGGTGGAGTCGGGATAGCGGTACCCCCTAAAGGGAGGGGATAGAGGGTCGGCTCCGGTCAATCCCCACAGGTCCTCGCGCTGAAGGAGCCACAGGTATGTTCAGGTTTCAGTGCTCTGTCCATCATCTCCTTATGTTTGCTTTGTTTGCCTTATGTTGGCAGGGGATGCCCAGACGTGGGTCCCTTGCTCACTTTGCCACTGGATTCAAGCTAGCCTGGCTGATGAGAGGTGTTACCCCGAAACCGATCCCTGAATGCTTGTTTCCGGTTCAGGGAAGACCTGGCTTGGCAGTTCGGGCTGGACTGTTCCCATGAGGCACAGGATCAAGACTGATTTGCATATAGCTGGGTCTCAACTGAGGTGGGGAAGTGAGCTAAAGAACGATGATGGATTCATCCCAGATCTGTGACTGGGGCTGAGTGTCTGAAAAGTTTCAGTGCTCCGTACATCATCTCCTTGTGTTTGCAACACAAAGGAGGGGCAGATATATCGAGCATTTCTCCGGTCGCAAATGGCCTGATTCACAGAATCAGGCCGTTTGCAACCAGAAATATTCATTTTGGTATGTATCATTTCCAAATTGCAATTCGGTAACATGTTACAGAATCGCACTTTGGAATTGCAAATACATACCAATTCAGTAGTAGGAAGGGGCGTGTTTAGGTCATCCCTTCATAATAGCAAATCGCTGTGGTATGTAAGATGGTTTAGCGACCGAAATAAGGTCACTATAACATTCGCATTTTACCACCTACTTCAAGTAAGTGGTAACACATCTGCAAATGGGAAGGGTCATGAAACGCCACCTTCTCCTTTGTAAATGTGGGCCCCAACATTTTTTAGAAGCAGGCAGTGGTCCCACAGACCACTGCCTACTCTTAGAGAGAAAAAAAAGATTTTAAGGAAAAACATGTTTGCTTTATTTAAAAGCAATCACAAACATGATGGTCTGCTGACCCCAGAAGGCCACCATCCCTCTGATTTTGGCGATTCCTAATGGGTCACAAATTGTGTCCTACCTTATTAACCCCTTCCATGCGGGGATAATCCCCCCGCGGTGCACGTGGCAGGGTGGGCCGCGCGCAGCGCCGCGGTGCTCGTCATGCTGCACAGTGGAGCTGTGTTCATGACGAGCTGAGCTCATCACGACTCTGCCCAGCCCCATGGAATGCCCGCACAGGAGGGGAATTAGCCCCGCGTGGGCGTTCCACGGCAGATATAATGAGCTCAGCTCGTCATGAGCACAGCTCCACTGTGCCTCATGACGAGCTGAGTTTGTCATAAGCATCGAAGGGGTTAATATTCATGAAGTAGGTCGATGTGCAACTCACTTGTATGAGTTTCATACATTAGGAATAGCAAAAATTAGGTAATTGCTATTCCCAATATTGATATATCCAGGCCAAAACTCCCAAACCAGTTTAGAAAGAAAGAGAAAAATGGTCAGTGCATAAAAACCCTCCACAACATCCAACTAGTCTAAGGGGAGATGGAGATTTGCCTTTTAACATTTTTAGTGCAACAAGTGCCAAGAAAAACTAAAGCGCCAACCAAAAGTCACTGTTCACAGTTAACCAGGACCCATGCAAGATTTCAGGTCAATTGCAAAAGAGCATAGATCTGATACACCCAGCAGGTCATACCTCCCAATGATTTTGCCTTCCAATATAGGGCCTGACTTAGAGTTTGCCAAATGGGTTACTCTGTAACAAATGATTATGATATCCCAGCCTCCTGTTTCCACTTACCATAGATTGTAAAGCACTGGTATTCATCAGTTTTTGATGGAGTAACCTGTTCACTAAATTCTAATTTAGACCGTTACTTTTTTTTAACAAACTGACATTTTTCAAGTGAGGAAAGGTCTAAGATCATGGCCAGCAAGGGTCTCTCTAATTAGATTCGCCATTGTCACGCTCCAGCTGAAGCTGTTGGTTTTGGCATCAAAAGCTCAGAGATGGTCAAACATGATTTTTGTAGCAAATTAAGTTGTTTTAGAGGTCAGATAGAGTTGCTGCCTTACCCACTTCCAGACTTTTGCCTTTGGACTTTTTTGGATGTTAAATACATCCAGCAGGGCAAAACTGGAAGCCGTAGTTAGTAGTGCTCGACAAGGCAGATACCCTCACTGCAAAGTCCCTTTGAACTAGTTTTCAGCATGGAAAAATGCTCTGAGCTCGACAAACCTGATCTTCTTGCCTGTCTTGGGTGCAACTTTTCTGGGCATACTTCAGTACTGTGCCCGAGGCCTCCAAAGAACAAAAAAAATAACTTAGTCTCAACTTTTCCAATGTAATTGCAAGTTGTTTCTGGTCAGTGCTGTAGTCCTCAGATCCTCAGGGAAGGCTTTTAGGCATGAGTTCTTTCTACAGTTGGTCTCCAGCAGGGTCTAGTCCACAGTGGTCAGCTGGCCAACATGTCACCCTTAGAGAGCATTTCAAGTCCGCAGGTGTTAGCAGGAGTTAGGAGTTGTTGTGCAATTGTGTAATCCAATTCTCCTGTTAGTGTCAGAAGTCTTCTTCCAGCAGAGGCTTCTTCATCAGATATAGTCTTCCAGGGACCAGAAATGCCCTAAGGAGGTTATGGTGGATGTGCCAGATTTATACTGTGCATTAGTCAGTGATTGAAGCCATTTTAGCACCCAATCCTAAATATTTTATCAAAGTTTCCCTGCCTCCTTGTGAAACACTTCTTTTCTTAATGTAAAATTACTTAGGAACCCCTTTTTCAAGTTGGCAACACCCAGCCACTATCGGGCAGGCCTGTCTTCACTTGGAGGCAACTTCCCTATTTAGGTGAACTCTCCTCCCACCTAAAAGGGGCAAAAAATGTTTTCATCCTACTGTGACTGGAGCTAGCTGTCTGGGAGTGTCCGGGAAATGAATAGAGAACCCATCTTGGCATCTTCAAGTCAAAAGAGGCAGTGCTAAAGCTCCATTTTCAGCCAACTGTCCCTGTCCACTCCCGGATAGCAAAACCCTGCTAAGTGGTCAGCCGTTAATGCTGATTGGCCCTTCCTGGGCTCAGAGGCAGGTCATAGTTCTCTGAGCCAGAGTCAATAACTCTCCCAAGCAATAATGTATATTTCAGCTCTAGAAATGTGATAAGAGACAGAGCTGGTTTTAAGCCATTTCTGCTCCAGACAGTCTAAAGAACATTTTATGGCATTTGGTCAAAAGACTCATGGCCACCTGTGGCTGGCTCAGCTCACGACCTGGCCGGAGGCCGTGTGCGTGTGTTATGTGGGTTGGCCATCCACAGTTGCTTGGTCCCAGGGCCTGGCCAGGCCATCTGATCAAACCCCATTGTATAATTCCTCATAAGCACTTTTCTTACTTTCAGTACTCTCTCAGTGACTCGTTCCTGGGGTGGACATGGGTGATTAGAGCAAGATATCTGCAGGTACCTTGATTTTGTCTCCGTCTCTTAACTTTTAAACAGGTTTTTCTTTTTTTTACTTGTATTAGGTCTTTATTATACTGTTTAATTATAATATTAGTGTTGAAATGCTCTTTGGAACTAATGAAATTGTAAATTGGAACTGTGATGGTTTTAAATCAAATTTTAACTATATCATGTATGTTCAATTTCTACTGCTTTTAATTGTCTTTTATGATGCAAAAATCGAAATAAAGACTTTAAAACCTGAAACCTGAAAACCTGACTCGTTCACACACTCTTTCACTCCCTCATATCTTCTTGTTTCCACTCATCACATACAACAAAAAAAACATACATACAATTTTATCTTTTGTTGCATCATTGAAGTTGATTTTGAAAAGAACCTTTTTTGATATTTTTAAAACTTGTTTTGTGTTTTCACTTTTTGGGGGAAAGCAAAACATAAATGCAACTTAGACTCTGGCAGGGCTAGTCACAAAGGAAAGTTACACCTGTGAGCAATTTACACATGGAGTTTACTTTTACATCTCTAAGTAACATAACTACTTTAGACTATTCACGAAATACGAGAGTAAAGTCACTCAAATGTGTAGACTTAAACATCTACACCAACTCAAAAAGGAGGTTAGGCCAAATTTACGAGTGTAAGCTACTACAGCCAAAAAACAGTAGTCATTTCAACACCATACATGGCCAACCACTGCTACACCAACAACCTCCCATAGTAAATAATTGAGGCAGGAACTTAAAACCCATAGGAAATAATGTCTAATCGAATAAAATGTCTTAAAATATTTACAAGTTTAATAAATACAAATGAATGTTAAAAAATAGAAATGTTGTTACTAATTATAAGATATTTTTACCAACCTTTTTTGATTTTTTTAATTATTTAAACATTATTTTTTATTATAATATAATTATACTGCTTTAAATTATTTTTTAACTCACTTTTAATAATTAATAGTGTATGATAAAACATTCAATTGTTCTACTTTAAGTGGGAATTTATAACTTAATTTATGCTTCAGAAAAATAATTTGTATTCAATTTCATATATTTTAATTATTTAAATATTTAATTATAAAATAAGTTACTAGTGCTTTGCCATTTTTTTACATTTTGTTATACATTTAAAATGAATATGTGAAGTTAGTTTACATTTATATCTACCTAAAGTAGTTTTGCTACTTTATTATACATTTTAAGAATCGTTTACATTTTTTCCTCCACTTTACCATGGAGAGAACTGTACCTCAACTGTGGATTTCCGTAGTTTGTTACTCTTTCAGTCAGAATCATAACTCAGTTTCTGTGTTTTTGAGTGAAAGACAGAGATAGATAGATAGATAGATAGATAGATAGATAGATAGATAGATAGATAGATAGACAGACAGACAGACAGACAGACAGACAGACAGACAGACAGACAGACAGACAGACAGACAGACAGATAGATAGATAGATAGATAGATAGATAGATAGATAGATAGATAGATAGATAGATAGATAGATAGATAGATTCCATGCTTATCTGCATATAATTAACTTCAAGATGTTGTGGTAGTTGATGTTTGGGCTACAAAAGTCTTGTAGTATAATATTTCAAGCTCTATATTCTGGTGATTTACCTCACCATAAATAGTTTTTGTGTATTTCTGTTAAACATCGTAACTGAAGTTTTAGGTGAATTTCTGTGTTATAAATAATTCACATTATTTTTCCTGTTTGTGTGAAGAACCACAACTTCCTTAACAACTTTTTGTGGGTTTTTGCAGCATATAATGTATCCATGGTTAGTTCAGAGCCCACTTCCTGCAATCTTTAGCACAAGGTAAAGGGCGTGGACATCAATGATGCCTTACACCAAGTACCTGAGGTGGACTTTAGGCACAATGGGTGTACTTAAGCCATATACTGTGTCGACAATCCAAGCCCCTAGAGTCCTTTGTGGACTGTGTTAGCCATGTGTTAGCTATGCCAGGTGTCTTTCCGAGTCCCACAGATGCTTGGCCAGCATATGACTTTCAGCATTTACAAATAGATTTGACTAGATTCCATTTTTGGAATATAGCATTTGGATCGCTAATGGACTGCCACTGTGTAAATGAAGTTCCATTTTGTTTGCTGGGGTGTATTGGTTTGACTTGGTAAAAAAAAATCTTAGTCCTTGTGCTACAACTTAGTTTATTGGAAATCAATTACAACACCAACATATTAGCTTGAACTTAAAACAGCAATGCCAGTATAATGGGAGCAAGCAAAAATTCGAATGCACTGTTATTTTTTGTTATTAATGCACATTTATGTTGGTTAGGCTATGTTTATTACACACATTCTGCCATTAGTATGGCCTCACAGCATCATTAGGATTCATTACCTTTTCTTGGGTGATTTCAGTTTTTTGTAGGTCTGGGAAAAATCTGAGTCATTTCAGTAATTTCGCCTTACTCTTTTGATACAATATTACTGAAATGTCCCTGATTATGCCCGTTTGCATAATTATGAGTAATTTCTCATTACAAATCAAATGCGAGTGTGAGCAGCTACTGGCTGCTGCTGTTCATGCTCTGTTGCATTTAGTGTATTTTCTTAGCACAAAATGCATCCTTAGGTCCAATTTGGGCTCATAGGTGCATTATGCGCTGAAAAAATAGGACTAAATGCTGGGTTATGTTTCTCTCATAATTTCACGTAATAACCCTTAATTTTGCTGTAATTACATAATTATGCTGCAGGAAATTACGTGAGTTATGTGCATCTTTAGTTTTCTGTTATAGATCAGAATTGTGTCGCTTTCATGAGCAGTGTTGGAAATGGCTTTTTCTGCAGGGTTACCCCAGACTTTTAGCCTTCCTCCTTCTCTTTTTCTGACCTTGTTTTTATTGGACATTGGACTCTGAGCATTTTACCACTGCTTATCAGTGCTAAAGTGCATGTGCTCTCTTCTCTAAACATGGTATAATTGGTTTATACCTGTTTGGTATGCTTGATTTAATTGTAAGTCTCTTGAAAATTGAAAAACCATGTACCAAAGGCCTGTACTTCAAATGCTACTAGTGGGCTGCAGCACTGACTGTGCCACCCACAGATGTAGCCTTTCAAACCTGTCTAGCACAGGCAATGGTGACGGAGATGTAGGAGAAACATGGCGGCCGCCAGCTGAACGATCGCGGCTCGGCTCCCTCCTTGTGGGGATTGCATAAAACTATAATGAGTTCTTGCTAAAATTTCTAGTGAAAAAGTTGGTCGCTGACGGAGTTTGCCCCCCCACTGTTCCCCCTCCTTACTATCCCAATATGTTGCTGGAGCTGGCTTTTTTTGGATCATCGAGGCTGTTGAGGTGAGCGGCGGTTGGCGCTGGGAGGAGGCGGCTCTATCGCGGAAGAAACGAGACTCGCCACTGTTCCTGTTCCGGGTTGTAAGGAGCATAGTCAGTGGTGGCTGTGATTTGTCGGGGACTGCAGGGACGAGGGCGAGGGTGAGCGTGAGTAGCTGCGGGTCCCGCAAAGTTGAGTCCAGCATCAAGGTAGGGGTCAATAACCCTGTTTTTTGTTTCCTTCTAAGGGCACTATTTGCGGTACCAGAAAGGGGCGGATCTATTTAGGACCTGGGGCAGTTAACACGGACGTGTTAGGTAAATGTATGGATATTGAAGGCGCGACTAGTGGGAGTTTTGGATGCCTTAGAGACACGGAGGCAGCAGAGCCCAAGGGGACACAGGCGTCTAAAGTGAATGATATACCCTTCGTGCTAGGTCTGTCTTTGACCCCACCAACGAAACTCTGGTCTACCCGACTCGCGTTTCACCCCCAGTTTCCGAAATAAAGACCCGCACCAGGCAGAGCAAAGCCAAAGGGAGTCTTCCTAACGAGGACATTAAGCTTAAGGCCAGGAAGGGAGATATTGGCAAAAGAAAGGGTAACTGCAAGAAGGGGTCCACCCCCAAAATAAAAGTTACCCCATCGCCTAATTTTTTTAATAAATTTATGGCTACTACCTCAACTTCCATATCATCCCTTCAACCAACCTCAGCTGATAATACCGTAGAAAACAAAAACCAGGGAGACTCTCTGGGGGCTGGCAGCATCTCAAACCCCGTAAAGGAAAGGGATAGGGATACGGTTTTACAAGTGGATTCAGCCCTGAGCACGATACATTCAGCAGTGAGCCTGGCAAACAGATACTCAGTATTGGCAAGTAACAATGAGGAGATTCCTCCTACGGAGTCATCTGAGGCTCATTACTCAGCACTAAACTCAGTACATCTGGGCGTAGCAGCAACAGCGGATAATACTATAGATCCCTCAGGTAAATCTGATGCACCATCACACTCTTTAATATTAAGAGGAACTATGGTCCTTAGCAGACTGAAGAATGAGGAACGAAAATACAATATAGGCCACAATGGGTTACTATATGAATCCACTGACCAGCCGGACGTGGAGTTTTATTCAACAATAGTTAGGAATATAATCAGCAATTTCTGAAACACAAGTTTCTATGATAGGGCACAAGCCTGTACCCTATATTGAGAAGGAAGTGTGGAAAACAATACACAATGTTCAAACAAAAAAAGTTAACATAAATACAGGCAAAGTCTTTGAGCTGTGGTAACTCGCATGTATCGCGCTCGGTAGCGAGTTTAACCAAAAATAGGAACCACAATAATTAGACACAATGGAGAACTGTGGTGTTATTTACAAGTGTCGGCGTTTCGATCCCATGCTCATTAATTATCCGGATCATCATCAGGACTAAATCATAACATTTGCCTGGAAAAATTGGTAACGGCCAGTATTAGATTAATGGCACTTGCTGTAGTCAAATGAGAGTACGGCACGAAGGCCGCTGAAGATGTGCTGATTTTAAAAACCCATAAGCTTAATCGGCAAATTGGGCCATTTTCTAGCAATTGGAGGGGGCTAAGTAACCCGTGCTTTCCAAGTAATATTGAGCGCCCAGGGATCAGGACTTCTGGTCTCTTGGTAGAGCCGGCTCAGTTTCGAATAGGAGGGCTGGAAACAGCAACAGTCTGCTGTCCTCGTCAATGGCACGATGGCTTGTAATGACCTAACACTCTTTGGAGGACCTACTCCTTGCAATGAAAGCAGAGATGACTAATTGATTTTTAGTCTCGTAAGCCAATCAGGCAGCAATCCAAGCCTCTTGCGAAGTTTTAACTAAAAGGCTGGATGAGGTCACCCTGAGAACTGAGGCCATCGAGGTGGAAATCCCCAAGATCAAGGACTCCATGCATTCCACAGAAGCAGAATAGCAAAATTATCGTCTCAGAACAAAGAACTAAAGGAAAATCTTGAGCGTTTAGAAAAACAACTCTCGACGGAACAACCTAAGGCTTTTGAATGTTCCTGAAGCCCTGTAGGGGTCTGAAATCAAGGGGTTTGTAATATCTGTGTTAAGGGGGACAGTTCTAAAAGGAGCCCCAGAAGTGGATCTATCGCATGATATCCAAAGAGTACATTGTGATCCTTTTAGGAGAAACCCCGCCAAACAAAAGCCAAGAAAGATTCTGGTTAACTTTTTGACATATTCTGTTCAGGAACAGATCTTGTCCTCTGCCTTAAAAGAAAGTTCCATAACTTTTAACAGCTCCAACCCTTTCTCTTTTCAAATTAGATCAGATATTTCCCATACCACTGCAGCTAGACGATGGGAGTTGGGGAAAAGGTTGGAAGAGCGGAATAGTATAGGGGCGAAGGCGCAGTTGAAGTTCCCAGCAGTACTCCATGTGATGTGGAACAATAAAATGCATCAAATAAAATCGGGAGAAGAAACCGATGCTCTTATTGTTAAGATTAAGGATGAGCGGGGAGGGAGGCAGGGGGGGAGGAGAGCAAGCAAGCAAAAATGCGAAGTTCTAGTTCCCAAGGAAAGGTATGTTTTCAGTAAGAACTCAGGGGCATATTACCAACGATTAGCGATATTTATCGCTAACAAGGCTTAGCAACGAATTTTTTAACGCTAAGCATCGCCCGATATTATCGCAGAGATACCTTGCTATTAGCAAGGTTTAGCTCAGAAGTGATAAAAATCCTCGCGCTAACTGCCAAATGAGAGATTATCGCTGGAAAACCAATGATAATCTCTTGAAGTTTGGCTTGATGATAGGGGCTCACAAACTTAGCCATGATATCCACCTTCCATAGGATATCATGGCTAAGTCAGGAAAATACCAGGTGTAAAAAAAGCAGTGCTAACCGCGGTTAGCGCTGCTTTTTTATCACTAACAGGGTTAGCGAAATCCTTGATAATAGGAGAAATGTCACTTCACAGCATTTCTCCTATTATTTTTCTCTGGAACGCCCCCTTTGCATCTCATTAGAGATGCAAGGGGAAGCTTAGAGAAAAAGGGTGCTAACATGCGAATTTGCGTGTTAGCACCCTGTTGCTGATAGGGAGATAATTTTATTTCTGCTTTCTTGGCTTTTAAAGCCAAAAAAGCGGAGATAAATCCCTTGATAATATGCCCCTCAGTTAGTTTAACGTTATTCTTTTGGTACCCCGGAGGGGCGGGGGTTGAGAAGAGCTGAATAGGCTTTTGCCTATTGGAAGGGCGGGTTCCTCATGGGAAGAGAGGGCACAGGGGTTCTGGGATGGGGGGCACTTGGATGGAGAGCAGTGGATAAAAAAAGGAAAAAGAAACACCCTCATCTTACCTTAATGCCAAGAATATACTGTTAAATGTGGCAATAGCCATACAGGTAGACCATGTGAATGGCAGGTAATCAGGATCTAAGGGTAGAATGACCATCTTTATCTCCTGGAATGTGAATAGGTTGAGATGTCCCCAGAGGCAAAGGCTAATTTTTAAATATTTGGAACTCTCTATTGCACAAGTGTGCTTACTACAAGAGACGCATCTGAGCTTCACAGAAAGTTGTCAAATTTTTTCCAAGGTTCCTTGGATTAAATGTTTTAGTGTGTCACAGCAGACGTCTCATAGTAGAGGTGTGGCAATTTTGATAAAGCATTGTGCCCCGTGTTTTATAGAAAAGTCACATTCAAACTCCTCTGGTGGATGTATGGAGGGCCCAGAAAGGAGACCAACAGGGGTTCAAGTTCTATAGCAAAAAGTACAACCACTCCTCTAGGATTGACTATATATTTATGGATAGTTCGTTTTTGAATAACCTTGAGGGGATTTATGTCAGTCCAAGCCACCTCTCAGATCAAGCATTAGTGGGATTCTCATACCAGAGTAAAGGCTCACAGACAGAGCGCAGATGGACGTTGAATAGGACCAAGCTTCTGGACTCAGTAGTTATAGAGGTCATAAAATTATCCTCCTCAGTTTTCGTCCCCTTAAATATGGGATCCACAACTATGGATTTCATTTGGGATGCATATAAGGCCAATTTAAGGGGAAAGTTTCATGGCGTTATTTGCTCTAGAAATAGAGCCGAGGCCGGGGTGTTGGAAAACATTGAGGGGAAAGTAACCACTTGGAGAGGGAGCGGAATAGTTTAGACTGGGGCTCTGTGCGTTGTGCTCAAGTCTTGAAGGAGTTGGATGAGGGAAGACAGGAATATAGGGGGAAACCTGAGGCCAGGTGTAGAGCAAAATGGAACACTAGAAACATGCAAAACTTCAAATATGGGGAGAAAGCCGGAGCTCTATTGGCATGGAAAGCCAAATCTGATCGCACTAGGAATGATATTAAAGAACTGGTGGTAAATAGTTATGGAGACATATCAAGTAGCAATGAGGACATGCAAGCTTGTCTTCTTTTGCTCTTTTCAGACCTCTATAGAGAGGATTTGGCCCCATCCCTGATTTCCATCCGCTCTTGGTTGAGCAATAAACTATTGCCCTCCCTTTCGGAGGAAAGTACAAATAACCTAGATGCCCACTTTACGTTGGAGGAAATAACCGAGCAAATTAAAAAATCTAAGGGTAAAAAAGCTGCAGGCTCGGATTCACTTTTGAGTGAAGTATATAAATTGCTCGCAGACGAGTTGATCCCTGTAATGAGTACTGTTTTCAACTCAGTCTATTGTCCCAATGGTAGAGTCCCCGAGTCCTGGAAAGAGGCAATAATTGTACTAATCTTGAAGCCAGGTAAGGACCCATGTAAGGCTGATTCATATCGTCCAATCTCCCTGCTAAACGCCGATTGTAAGATCTTTATGGGCATTTTGGCAGGGAGATTGGCAAAACTGGTCCCCATGTTGGTGCATACGGATCAAAAGGGTTTTGTGGCAGGGAGATACACCCAGGAGCAGACTCAGCTGTTGATTGGCAATATAGATCTAGCCATCCAGAGATCTGCCCCCTTGGCCATGGTGGCGTCGGACGCGGCCAAGGCATTTGATAGAGTCTGCTGGGTGTATCTTTGGGAGGTGCTGGAGGTCATGGGTTTTGGTCCTCTTTTTATCCAGACCCTGCGGAATTGTTATCAGGGGGCCTTAGCTCGGATCCTTTTAAATGGTCTATTAACGTCGAGCTTTAATATTCAGAGAGGAACCAGGCAGGGATGCCCGATTTCGCCCCTCTTGTACAATATTTATATAGAACCCCTGGCGCAAGCCCTAAGATTGGATGATTCGATCTATCCTTTTAGGTCCGAACAATATTGGTCTAAAATTGCTCTCTGCGTGCATGACTTGATATTATATACCAGAGATCCCGAGAGGGTGATTCCCCGGGTTGAGAGGGTGTTGGTTGGATTTGGGTCTCTGTCGGGCTATTCAGTCAATAAATCAAAGACGGAGGTAATGTGCTGGAACCTGGATCAGTGGTCAGGAGCAGTCAGCTCAGAGTTTAGATATCTGGGGGTTTATATTGTAAAAGATCTGGATAAAATTCCCCAGATTAACCTTACTAGAGTGATTAAAGATATACATCGTCTTTTTAGTAGATGGAGGAATCTCCCTTTAACCATTTACGGGACAATCAATCTGGTAAAGATGGTCATTCTCCCCAAGCTCTCCTATCTTTTTACCACAATACCTTTAATTTTTCCAAAAAAGAGCATCAGTAAGGTGCAGAGCAAGATAGGGAGTTTTGTTTGGGGAGATAAGGGGGTTCGACTGGCCTGGAAGAAACTTGACGTAGACTAATTAAAGGAGGGATGGCTTTCCCGAATATTGGTTTATATGCAGTTGCATTCCAGTTTAAAAGCATTCGGATGCTACTTGTGAAACCAGAGGGGTCAGCATGGGGCAGACTGCTGGGAGAGATGGTGAGAGTGGAAGGAGGAGGCGGCGGGGAGGCCTTTTTATACAAGTTTGGCTCTCCAAAATTCTTCAAGCGGGTGAGTCTGAAGGTCCTGAGGGCAGCCTTAGAGCTGTGGTACAGTGTGAGACTCAGCTGGGGGAGAGGCTATTATTCGGACCTCGCACCCGTTTGGGATACACCAGGGACTCCAGACTGTCTGAGAGACAGTTGGCATTGCCTATAAAGAGGGAGGGTATAACTACCTGTTCCGAACTGGTGAACTCCGAGGAGATGCACCCCTGGGAATATTTGAGAGCCAAGATAGGTACAGGATTTTCAAGATTTAAATACCTGCAGTTAGTGTCTTAGTATGATGCCGAAAGAAGGGAAGTAAGAGGGAATGAGGAGATTGGAAGGCTGTGTCAATCCTTCCTCCCAATAAGGAAGGACATTTCAGTATGGTATCACCATTTACTAGAAGCTGAAGATCTTGAGATTCCTTCCTTGGAGTCGGTGTGGAACCAAACTTCTCTTGGACCCTCAATAGAGTCCCTTTTCGAGCCTTCACTAAAGATACTATAAAAGTACATAAAACCCGCCTGTCTGAAAAAGAATCACTTCTTTGTCATAAATAGACTGTATTATACTCCCGCAAAGATTGCCAAGTTTTCCCCAGTACCATCTCCCAAGTGTCCAAGATGCCTCTCCCCTCTGGCTAATGACCTGAATGTTTTCTACGAGTGTACAGAACTGGGAACCTTTTGGAAAAAGGTTTGTGATTCACTCCGAAATATTTTTAAAGCTGATATTGATCTCAATCTCCCATTAGTCCTCTTTGGAGATGATGGTCTATTCTGTCAGACGGCCCCACAGTTGCAGAGAGGTCTCCTTTTGTATCTGGTTTTGTTGGCTAGGAGAGAGATCTGTAAGAAATGGAAAGATCCTCTCCCGTCAAAAAGGGAGGACAGGCTTAGAGCATCGTTTAATATGGCCAGATTGGAATATGAAGGTGTTGAGGATAAGCCATCGAACATTTGGTAACCTTTGATGAGTTGGGGTCATAATTTACAGCTGGTATAACTGGTCCTATGATTACACCGTGTTCCCTCAAAAAAGGGGGATTGGTCAGGTGACCTAAGCAAGTGCGGTAAGCCGGGAGGCCCACAGATCAAAATTGCGGCTTCATAAGATCCACAGAGGCTTAAAAGGTGAGATGAGGACAAAAAAAAGTCTTTCAAACCAATCTCAAGCCAGCCACAGCAGGACTTGTGTGTGCAGTTTGCTACCACTCCGACTTGGCATTTAAAACCTACTTGTCAAGCCTTAAACTCCCCTTTTATTACATATGTCACCCCTAAGCTATGCCCCAGGTAGGCCTAAGGTCACAGTGTTATGTAAGTAAAAGGTAGGGCATGTATGTTTTGCATGCCCTAGTAGTGATAAACAGCATATTCTGCTTTTCACCACTGTGAAACCTACTTCTCGCATAGGGTAGCATTGGGACTTCTTTAATAATCTTTTAAGCTGTACAATTCCTGATTAGAAAGAAGTAGCTTTATGAAGTTTCATATGTTTGGAATTGTATTGTTAAATTCTACTTACAGGTGAGGTTGGATTTAACTTTACTATTTTAGAAATTCCACTTTTAGAAAGTAGACATTTCTCTGCACCTACTGTTCTGTGAGCCTGACAGCCTTTCTCCAATACACGTCTAGCCTGGGCTGGGTGACAGCTACATTTGTGCATTCCCTCTAGACAGCCACAACACAGGACACTCAACTGCATCTGCATACTGATTGTTCATGCTGGGCAGGACAGAGGTGAGGAGGTAACACGTCACTTGAAAAGGTAGTATCCTGTCTCCACACAAAGGGCCGATTTACCCCCATAGCTAAGCTAACAGACAGGACTGAGCTGAAGGGGGACCTGTGTACAATTTTTGGGAAAAAGGGGACCCCTACATACTGTTCCGTTTGCTATTTGTAGGGAGTACATGAACTAGTAGGAGAGGAACTAAATAGCAAACTAATTATAGTTGTACCGCCCTGATACTTCAACTCATAATGTCAAGCGACCTTAAATAAGTATTGGCTGAGACAAAATGATGTATCAAAATCTGGAGACCATTTTATTTATAATTATTTCTCCTTCTATATTTTTTCTCTTTTTTTGACTATTTTTTGTAATGAAAATATATTGTTTACATAGATTACATTCAATTGCATACATTACAAATATTCACATAACAACATAAATAGGGGAAATAAACAGTGCTGTACGATATATTCGGTCGATGGAAGTTTTGAAGAAGGCAATGCGGTGGAATTGAACACTACGCGGGTCTCGGCCAGTGGCCTTCGTCAGGTGACCGTCATTCGCAAGTTAGAGACATGGCAATGTGCAAAAAAAGGGGACCTAAATGAGAAACACATAAAATACATATATGAATATATTGGTCGCTATTATACAAAAACTTCTTACATTTTAATAACTAAAGGGTCAGTAATTGCATTACATTTCATAATATCTATAGCAGCAATACACATTATAACTTTGTTTAATGTTTCCCTAGTTATTCACTATAGGAACTTCCAGTATCTACAACGTCAATTTGTAAATATAATCGTATCCTTTTATTATTAGATTTATTTTGAAGTCACCCCCACATCAAAGGCACTGTTGGTATAAGTTATGGGTCTCTGACCCCATCTAATCAGACATTTTTTGACCTGTATCGCCACATCGCTGGCTCTTCATCTGCACATTGCCAGAAGTAATGCTGTGCTACCAGGAGGGACTGCCACTCTACTAACTACTCTGCTGTGTTGGCCTGCTGCTTGTTGAGCTGCAGGTGGGACTGCCACTTTGCAACCTGCCTTGCTGTGCTGGCCTGGTGCCTGCTATCTTTTTGCTGTGCTACCGTCTAAGGTGATCTCCAGGGAATTGCTGGCTGGCCTCCTGTTCCATGAAGTCTCAGGGCCATAAAAGACTTCAAATTTCTGTTGTGGGGCTCCGCTCTACGAGGAGCATGGCATCCTAAGCTGGTCCACCCGCTTGAGCAGCTCAACTCGAGAGCCTCACTGAGATTTAGCATCGACAACTCCCCTCTGAACCAGCACAACGGAAATATTAAGTGCATCACCACGATAATGCTTCCAGCATCTGTTACCTCTGATGCTGCAATGCAGAGAGAAGCCTTTGCTGTGCGGCCACGTAAGGTTGCCTGGGCGACATCAGTCAGCATATCAGTGCCATCTGCACCCATGAGGTACTCCAACGCTGTGTGCCGACATCAACCAAAACAATACAAGCCCTGGCTGCTCTAGAAAGGTACTGGGATTCCGACCTCAAGTGAGAGGTCTGTACACCCGCCTTCACACTTGCAGGCCACTTGCTTTTGTGCACGCTCTGGTCCCGCTGGACCCATACAGACTCATCGACAAGTGTCACTTGAGCACGACAGGTGCCCGTGTGCACCGAGCAATCCCCAGATGGAATTGAGAACGCTTTAAAACCTGCATTTGTACTACCTTAAAGAACGTAATAGTATCAACTGCATACTTTTGCACTGTGATTCCCTTGTTCATTGAGTGTAATAATTTAAGGAATACTCTTCAGATGTATATTATTTTGGTCCCATTTTGTTGATAATACAATACCTATTTTTATAAGCCTATGTAGAGCCTTTTTGTGGTGTATGCATTGTGTTACTGTTTGTGTGGCACAAATACATTACACATTGCCTCTCATGATAAGCCTGCCTGATCAGCGTCAAGCTATTAGAGCATGAGCACAGGTTATTTCAGTTTTATATCTAGCATACCCTGACCAGAGTGGTGGGTTCTGCCTAGCTAGGGTGTATACCTTAGCCAACCAGAAACCCCATTTCTCACAAGCAGTAATTGTGTTTTAATAATTAATAGATTAACAAGTTATGGAATTTAATGGGCAGGATTAATTGACTTGTTAATTGCACAGCTCTTTGTATATAAATAAATAAACATCTTAAACTACATCTCGAGACCAACAAACTTCTGGACCCCTCACAGTCAGGGTTTAGGGCATTCCACTGCACCGAAACGGCTCTGCTCGAAGTCGTGGATAATATAAGAATGACACTTGATTCCAATAAGTCTGCCATACTGGTCCTGCTCGACCTGTCTGCGGCCTTCGACACCATCTTGCATCTCATTCTTTTAGAGCGTCTTGCTGAGATTGGTGTCGAGGGCCCCGCACTAGGCTGGATAAAAAGCTACCTGACTGACAGACGGTCTAAGGTCCAAGTGGGCGAACATTCTTCCAATCTCTATGAAAACGATAAGGGCGTCCCACAGGGGTCCATATTGAGCCCTACGCTCTTTAACCTGTACGTATCCCCTCTTGCTAAGGTCATTCGAGCACACGGTTTTGGGACCGTATCCTACGCAGACTATACCCAAATACTGATCACCATCAATCAGAATCCTGATCTAACTAAACTGAGATTTAAAAACTGCATGGTAGACATCCATGACTGGATGACAAGGAACTTTTTGATGATGAATGCAGGAAAGACAGAGGTCCTACTGTTTGGAAAGGCGGACACAATTTGGTCCAATGACTGGTGGCCAGCCTCGCTTGGCCCGTGACCATCACCCAAATCCTCAGCGAGGAATCTTGGGGTAACTATCGACAATAAATTATCTATGTCTGATCATATCAGTAAAGTAGTAGGCATGAGCTATGGCCTTATGCGCAGCCTGAGGAAAATCTTTAAATGGCTCCCCCTCTCGGCGCGCATGCCTTTAGTGCAGGGACTCATCATCAGCAGGATTGATTATGGGAACGCACTTTTGGCTTCAAGAAACACCACCTTGCTGGCCCGCCTACAGGTCCTGCAGAATACCGCTGCAAGACTGGTGCTTGATCTTCCCTCCCGCACCCCGTCACTACCCTGCATAAAAACTTTACACTGGCTCCCAATACAAAAGCGTATTAAATTCAAACTGTGCTGCCTTGTCCATAAATCCATCAATGGACATGGCCCGGTATACCTTGAACAAAAGCTGAAGGCCTACCATCCGGTGAGGACTCTCAGATCGTCCTCCAAGTCTCTTCTGAGTGTCCCTAGGGTACGCACGGTTAGAAACGGCGACAGGGCCTTCAGTAAAACGGCACCTGAGGCCTGGAATTCTCTTCCCCTCCAGCTTAGGGCCAAACCTGACTATCTGAGATTCCGCAAACAGTTAAAAACATGGCTTTTCTGATCTGCCCATGCCATATCTGGGTTTCTGCTAGGGGTTTTCTACAAGCGCTCTGAGACCTTCGGTGATTTATGCGCTATACAAGTGTGATAATAATAATAATAATTTGTTATGTGCGTGTTTTAGCATAAGTTGCTGGTGGTGTTATGGAGACCAGAAATGTATCCACCAGCTTATCTGGTGTAAGAGAGTCTGTTTAACATGTTCGATTGTGCGGCACCCTGATTAAGAGGGTGAGTCACCTTTTGGTAGGCTGTTATCGTTCAGAACGCAATTATAACTGCTGAAGGTTTAGTCTAGTAGCTTACCTCATTACCAAATCGCCTGAATTATTTTAAAACTATCACCTGATCTTTGTTTTGTTTTGTTCGTAACACTGACATTGTGAAAACATGTACTTTTAATCCTATTTTGTGTTGCTATTGCCACTGATTTTAATAGTGTCCTTTGGTAACCCAGCCAGACCCCGGTCCGCCGCGGCATATGCCGTTTGATGCGGAGGGTCACTCGGCAGTATACTCACTTCCGGTTTCGCTGACGGAAGCAGAGGTTAGCGTACTAGTGCACTTAACAGCAAGTGAGGAATGCTGCCGGCTGCCCGGACGCTGTCCTCTGCTTACACCGGATTTTATATTTTCCCCTGTTTTTGAAAAATGGCTACAAGCGCTTCAACCCTTATCAGGTACGCACGGCATGATTTGTTGGCTTTTAATTGCTCCCCTTCTGTAATATCAGAAAAATTTTAAACAGATCTTCTAAGCGCTCCCAGTGACTGCATTAAGACGGTTGATGTCCAAACCAAACCTAGTTCCCCACTGGGAAAATACACTGCTATATATTTTAATGCTAGATCTATTCCAAGACATGCCCTGGAGATAT
The DNA here is from genome assembly GCF_964261635.1 of Lissotriton helveticus. Taxonomy (NCBI): domain Eukaryota; kingdom Metazoa; phylum Chordata; class Amphibia; order Caudata; family Salamandridae; genus Lissotriton; species Lissotriton helveticus. Next base: position 177,371,432 of record NC_136065.1, read on the forward strand.
GGAGTCTCCTTAATTTTGAAGAACCAGAACTGTGCTTTATAACAGAAACATGGCTACTTGAACATGCGACTCCTGATCTCCAGATAGCCTTTCCTCCGCAATACTCCATAATCAGACACGATCGGATAGGAGGAAAAGGTGGTGGAGTACTTATAGCAGCTAAAGAGAATATTAATGTTCAAATTATAGATAGCCTTGCGGTAAAGGATTTAGAAATTCAAATTTTTAAAGTAAATGAGCCAGAAAAAAAAGATATATGGAAAGGGGCTCTATTATATCGCCCTCCAGGAAACAAAGGAGATTTTGCCAACACTCTATTAAAAATTATTGCTCCGTATGTACTGACGTCAGACAATTTTTTATTATTAGGTGATTTTAACTATCACGTGGACGATCAGTTCAACATTGACACGGGAAAATTGATCTCTCCAATGAACACCCTGAACCTGATACAAAAGGTCACCGGCCCCACCCATCAAGCAGGCCACACGCTTGATCTTTTATTTACAAATTCGCCGAATGTCAAACTAATGACTCCCATTCCATTACTATGGACCGACCATTTTCTTGTGAAATTCTCTATAAACAGCCACAGATCTAAAATCATAATAAATAAAAAACAAAAAACATGTAGAAACATGAAAAAAATTACTTTGGCCGCCTTTTCTGAGAACTTCACGACAGACCATATAAACGTTAAGGAAAATGTACATCTTGGAGCTATTCATCTGGAGTCCGCTGTCCATAAGACACTGGACAAGATAGCTCCTATTCGAAAGGTGTATTGTAGGGAAAAAACCTCACCGTGGTTCACAGACCAACTAAAACACCTTAAAACTCAAACAAGAAATGCTGAAAAAACTTGGCGCAAAAATAAAGACCCTAAAAATCGTAAAATCTACCAAACCCTACACACCAAATATATGAGGGAAATTAAAGTAGCAAAAAGAACTCATATAGCTGAACGAATAAACAAAGCTGAAAACTCGTCCAAAGAGCTCCATCACATTCTAAAAGAATTTACTTCCTTAAAAAGTTCGCAAGAAACTCCAAAAACAAATGAATGGATGGAAGACCTTTCTATGTTCTTAGACGAAAAAATTACAAAAATATGTCAACCTTTTAAAACAGAAAATATATCTCTCCAACACTTGGAACAGGAATTACACATGAATCAAGACATACACATAAATGTCTCTTCCTCGAACTGGTCTACCTTTGAGTTGTTGGACAACGAAAATACCATGCGTCTAGGATGGAAAATTAAATCAGGTTCTCCTTGCGATCAGGTAACCTCTAAATTATTTTCCACTCTCGCTCCAGTGTTGGTTTATCCTCTCTCCTGCCTTCTAAACACATCTCTGATAGAAGCGGAATTCCCTAAAATCTGGAAAGCGGCAAGAGTAAAACCTCTATTAAAAAAGCCCGGTGCGGACGTAAACACTTTCTCAAACTACCACCCCATTTCCTTGTTACCCTTCTCAGGGAAAGTATTGGAGGCATTTGTTAATGAACAGCTGATAGGCTATCTCGAGAGGAACAATCTACTTGACTCCTCTCAGTCAGGTTTCCGTGCTGCTCACAGCACGGAGACAGCCTTGATCGAGGTCACTGACAATATCAGATTCGCCCTTGACAAACGTCAATCGTGCATTCTGGTACTTTTAGACCTATCGGCTGCCTTTGACACCATCTCCCATCACATTTTGGTCAGAAGGTTGTGGGAGTGTGGTGTCAAAGGGCAGGTTTTAAGATGGTTTATCAGCTATCTGTCAAATCGAACAACCACATTGCAAACAGATGAAACCTTAGCCAGCACACGGCCAGTTACAAGGGGTGTGCCTCAGGGCTCTATCCTCAGCCCTTCGCTTTTTAATGTTTATATGTCCCCTTTAGCCAACCTCATCAGGGCATATGGATTTGACGTGTTATCATACGCTGATGACACACAAATATTAGTCACCCTTGGCCATGACATAAATGATACCAAAAAGCGTTTCAAGAAATGCCTGGCGGAGGTAAAAAATTGGATGAGTCTGAATCATCTACAATTGAATGGTGCTAAATCTGAAATAATGACATTTGGCCAAGCCAGTGTACATTGGACCCAGGATTGGTGGCCCTCGGAAATGGGGGAATGCCCTGTCCCAAAAGAATCCGTCCACAACCTGGAATCCACATGGATAATAAATTATCCATGAAGGACCATGTAAACCACACCGTTGGGACCTGCTTTGGAATCATGCGAAGTTTACGCAGAGTTTTCAAATGGATACCAAAGGAAGCACGCAGATTACTAGTTCAGGGCCTTATAATAAATAGGTTAGACTATGGCAACTCTCTTTTGCTTGCCATAAATGAGTGCCACATCAAGAAATTACAAGTTGTTCAAAACACTGCTGCTCGTCTGATTCTGGGACTACCAAAACGATCCCCTTCCCTGCCATGCCTAAAAACTTTACACTGGCTCCCTGTAAAAAAAAGAGCCATCTTTAAAACCATGTGCTTGGTTCATAAACATATGTACGGCACAGGATCAAAATACTGGAACCGAAAATTGACATGGTACCAGCCTGGTCGAGAACTGAGATCTAGCTCTAAGTTCCAACTCACGCCATTTAGAGTTCAAACAGCTAGAAATGGTGGACGTGCTTTCTCCCATATGGCACCATTTCTATGGAATAAACTTCCTTTAAACATCCGTACAACTATCGAACACATGAGTTTCCGAAAGTTGCTGAAAACATGGCTCTTTCGTTAGGCCTTCACTTTTAGGATCACTCACTATTCTTTTCGGGGATTGTCCGCATGCGCCATGAGACTCCCTTCGGGATGTGATATGTTTGCGCAATACAAATATCCAGACTAGACTAGACTAGACTAGATTGATTGGTTTGTTTGTAAAGTTTTAAGTAGGATATATGTTATTGTCACCATGATGATAGCCAATTATGGGTAGTATTACAAGTGGCCGGTTTATCAATTGTGATAATTATTTGTATTACTCCACATAGTAAATATCATTAATCAACTAGAAACAACCCGCTAGAAACACACGTCACAATTTATTACACAGGACAATCCACATACATATACTCATTGCAGCTAAAATATGCCATTTTGTGTTTGTTTACAAGTGGCCTGTTAAATTGCTATCCCTACACAAACACGCTACACAGAAATTGCAGTTCAAAGTGGTGCGATGTTTGCCGCACATGGGGGCTGATTAGGATGGTGGTCGGACACATCCTTGTGGGAAATGGAACCACCCAGCAAGCTGTAGGCGGTCCAGCACCCTGAATCACAATACGACTGCCTTCAAGGCAGTCACAAAGTGTATATTTCGTATTGCATTGGGTACTTCAGGCTGCAGCACACGCTGCAGTATAAAATACGTACCCCGTGCATATCCCTGCACTATGTGCCTGCCACTAGGTGTAGGGATATGTTGGGGGCCACCATAGGTGCCCCGCAGTGGACATGTCAGAGGGCCAGGGAGGAAGGGGGGCCTGCTACGGGCCCCCATTGTCCCTTTCCACCAGTCTTTTAAAAAAGCCAGCAGGAAGGGACATTGTAATCCCTACAGCGGAGCCTAGCAGGAACCAGGGCCAGCGCTAGGCATAGGCAGTGTGGGTAGCTGCCCAGGGCCTCGCACTCAGCCTACTAGCAACGGGCCCGACTCATCCTGTGTCCTGTTGTTTCCCTGTTAATGCAACTGAAAGAAAGGTGTCTCCTTGGAATTAGGAGGAGAGGCCCTCCCCGGGCCTCTCAGGGATGGTGTCTGGAGACCTATGGGAGGGAGACGTTTCCTCTTGTCCCAATTGCAAGGAGACCATACAGAGACACTGTAGGAGGCCCTTTATCCAGGATTTTATCGCCCCCACGGTTTTAACTTTTAGCTCATAAGCAATTCTCACACCTATCAGGCTGAAGGTGTGAGCATTGCTAGTGGGCTGAAAGTTAAAACTGAAGAGGCGCTAAAATGCTGGACAAAGGGCCTCCGGCAGTGTCTCTGAATGGTCTCCTTGCAAGGGGTCAGTTAAGAAAATTAGAGGGGCCTCGTACATTCCCTTTTGGCCCAGGGCCCCGCAAATCCTAGAACCAGCCCTTGCATGCACCACTACTGTTGTAGGTTTACAAGTCCCTCCGGTGGACCAACTGGCTCCTTGATCCCGTCTGATCTGTGGCATCGGTCTCTCCGACCGCCTACCATCCGCCCGCCCTTCTAATGTGGCGGGCAGTAATCTGTATTACAATAGCTGTCGGTGGCGGTACCACCTTCATCGTAATCAGGCCCATGGTTATTGCGGGTGAAGAAGTTTGAACTTTGATAATAATCGCATCCTCACAAGTTTACTTTGATAAATTATGGCAGGTCAAACCTGCTAAAATACATCGGGGAAAAGTCCAGGAAGAAATGCAAAGCATGCTGAATTCGTGTATTACAAACCAATTCTGCATGTTATGCCTCGTTTCCTGGGCTATCTAATGCCTTACTGGTGTTACTTTTTTCGTGGACTGTATGTGAAACATAGCAAGTCACAGGCCTGCGGCTAGAAGGAAGAGAGTACATTTAGGGGCATATTATCAAGTAAGGGCGTTACATTATCGCCGCTTTTATCGGCAGGAAACTGCCGATAAAGCGGCGATAATGGGCTTGATAATATGCTCTATGAATTCCAATCGAAGCCCATGTTAGATGTGAAGACGTTTAACATGGGCTTTGATTGGAATTCATAGAGCATATTATGAAGCCCATTATTGCCGCTTTATCAGCAGTTTCCTGCCGATAAAAGCTGCGATAATGTAACGCCCTTACTTGATAATATGCCCCCTAGTCATTTTTCACTCAAATCCGTAAATGCAGAAATGCTGGAATCTGCGGTGCCTTTTCTCCGGTAAGGCAGAGCCTCTTGGACACACCCGACAAGGATCGCCTCTGCGTTCCCCTCGTGTGAACGGATTCCATAGCAACTACGGCTTCACTGCTTTGCTTCTTTACTCTTTCCTCTCCTCGACGTCTCTTCCACGTCTCTCTAACGCCCCCCTCCCTCACTGGCACTTACCTCGCTGTTTCCTCCTTTTTTCATACCCCCTTCGCCCTCTCCAATATTTTCATTCTCTTACGCTTTTTTTTTAAATCTAGGGGCATATTACCAAGAATAAGCGATAATTATCGCTAAGCTTGGTTAGAGGCAATAATTTTATCGCCGTGCTTCGCCTATTTTTATCGCTTAGAAACCTTGCAATTATCAAGGTTTATCTCCTAAGCGATGAAAATCGGCCGAAATGCATGAATATCGCTGTAAAGTCAGCAATATTCATGCATTACCGAGCAAATGCTCTTAGCCATGTTATCCACCTACCAATGGATAACATGGCTAAGAACTGCTCTGGGCAGGCATTAGCTTTTGGAGATAATCGCGGTTAGCGCGATTATTTCCAATAGTAGGTAATAGGAGATAGCGATGTTAGCGACTGTTTCCAGTCGCTAACATCTTGGCACGCCCACTTTGCATGTCATTAGTGATAAATATCACTGACATGCAAAGTGGGCCCCAAGATGATCGCTATCTCCTACTAGCTGTCGCTAACTGGTGTTTGCGACAGCTAGGTAATAAGGCGATAAAATTATCGCCGCTTTAGCGGGAAAAATTCCCGCTAAAGCGGCGATAAGGCCCTTGGTAATATGCCCCCTGGTTTATCTATCAGACCCCAATTCTCCCATATGAACGGCCTCTCCTCTCAGGCATACTTTCCTTCGTCTCCCTCTTCACCTGCCCCATCTTTCGCCTCATGTTTCTCGTAGTTTCGTTTCTCTCTTTTCGAGGTGCGTTTATCCATCTCTCACAACCCGCGCTCTCATGAGGGCCCCGCTGCACCAGTCTCTGAATTATTTTTTGATTTCGGGCTGGATATGGAAATGAGCGGAAAACAATGATTCGTCCTGACGGTGTAAAGTGAATATTAATGAAGTCTTTGTAAGGAGGCAACTGGAATGGAAGGGGTTGGGGGGACTTGGAGAGTGAAAGGAAAAATGAGTGGGAGAGAGACTGTGTGTCAGGTTATGTGTGTGAGTGCCCGGGCGAGAGAGTGAGAGAAAAGGAGAGAGAAAAGGGAGCGCGAACGAGAGACAGACTGATGGGGGAATAGGGTTGAAAAGGCAAATTGAGTAAATGTCTGTGTGCAAAAAAGCAAGGGATTGAGATGGAAGGAAAGAGAAAGATATAAAGTGGTAATAAATAAGAAAGGGGCACAGGCAGGATTGATAGCAAGAATGTGAAATTGAGAGATTTAGTGAGAGAAATAGGCCCGGAAAGGAGAAAAATGGAGAGAGGGTGGAGGGAAGATAGACAGAGAAAGAGAATTAGAGTGAGAGGGAAGGAAGAGTGTGTGTGAGAAAAAAAACCTAACACAAGAGATGGAGAAAAAGCGGAGAATGAGGGATAGAGAGAAAAAGAGAAAGCAGAAAATGCGTCTGTGAAAGTGACAGAGAATGCAAATAAAGAAAGGAAGGTAGTGAGGCACAGGCTAGGAGCAAAAGAGACAGAGAGTGAGAGAGAATAAGAAAGCAGGACAGAGAGAAGTGAAAGATGGAAAATGTTTGTGTGAGAGTAAGATACTTGAAGGCAGATTTACAGGCCCCATGTTCCACTTTTGCGTCACTTTTCCCATGTTAAAAGTGACGCAAAAGTGGCTCAAGGGGATTGTAAATCTGCCCCTTAGTGAGAAAGAAAAAATGCTATGGAAACTGAAGGAAAACAAGAGAGAGAAAAAAGAAGATCAATAGATGGTGGAGAGAAACAGCAAGAGAGTGAAATTGAATCAGAGTGTTAGAGAGACAGCCAGAGACCAGCAGAGTGACAGGGACTGGGCATAAACCAGAAAAAGTAAGAACCATGAAGAAAAAGAAAGGAGAGATGGGGATCTAGGAGTGTGGACATTTTAAAAGAGACAGAGAGGCAGATCTGGAAGATGGAACATTGGCTACGAGACCACGGCAGAGCAATATAAAGTCTGAGAAAATCTGAGTCCTACACATCGAGGGAGGGCCTAAGAACCACGTCAAAGTAATGGATTTACTTGGTAAGGAGGACAGATAAGGAGAAAAAGGCAAGCTGCTCATCATCTATTGACTGAGTCACTGATTATTGCATTCATACATTCACCCGTCCAGAAAGGTATGCAACATGTGTCTCGGGAATGATCATGCAATCTTTCCATGATTAAACAAAAACATCCATCCATCCACCCAAATGCATTTAACATATCAACCATCAATAAAACTACCACCCATTGATCAACAAATCCGGTGTTATGTAGGCCTTAGCGAAATAATAATCATGGCTGAGTAATTGGAATAATTTTGGTAATTCAGCATTACTCTTTGATGTGAAATTTACTAAAACTTACACAATTACACCTGTTAACACAATTATGATTAATTTGCCACAAAAACTAATGGGTGATGCTGTTTGTGTTCTGTTGCATTTAGCAATATATTCTTAGTGCAAACTGCATCCTCAGTTTCATTCTGGACATAAGATTGCATTTTGTACTAAGAAAATAGCAGTACATGCTGGATTACATTCCTCGAGGAATTCTGCGTAATCTTGTGTAATTTTGCTGTCATTTTGTATAGTTACACTACAGCAAATTACACTAGTTATGTCCACCTCTAGCCTTAGGCAAATCTGTCAGATTTTCAAAATGGCTCTAGCTGCATGTAAATTAATCTCCTCCCTGTGCAAGTTGGGTACCTTAAACTCTGAACTGTCAGAAGTTATTCCCTCTATGTCTTCCAATTTAAAAATCATCCGATAGACTATTCATTGATCCGACCATACATTCACCAACACATCAAATGTTGACATGAACTGTTTGTAGAAGGTCTTCTTCCAACTTGAGAGACTCAGGTAATTTTCTGTCATTGAGCAGGCAGAAAAGATTGCAGAAAAAGGTAAACAAAGTTAAAACAGACTTTGTAAAGATTCAAGTCTTGAGGTCATACTGTTAGACCTCTCAGCCCAACGGCGATCTATCCCCCCACCCTTTTGCCTTGCTCCTCTATGTTTGTGCTGGTCTTGTTTTTCTGGTGCAGTAGGCTGGCTTAGTATAGGGTGCACACTTATTTAAGTGATGCCTCTTGCACTAATCCAGGCAACTCTTTTGATGGATTTAGTGATCTTTGATAACCATAGAAAGCTCTCAAAGTGGTAGCTGTGCAGAGCAGCCTTCGACTTATCTTGAAGGTGTATTAAGCTGCTTGTTTTAACATTTTAAACTTAGTGTGTAATTTAAATGAAAAAGAACCACACATGTAAAAATACTTGTTTTTATTACACAACACTCACTAACACATTGGTATATCCAATTCTGTGGGTAGACATGCCTCGGCGTCCTGGTTTACTCCTCTTCTGGGTAATAAGCGCCAAGACTGCAAGAGGGCAGAAAGAGCTTGGAGGCGCATGTATGACCCGGGAGATAAAATTAAATACAGGGAGACCATCCGACTTTACCACAAGCATATTTTGGATGAAAAAAAAGTCTATCTGGAGCGCAGAATTGACGCAGCAGAAAATATGAGTAAAGAAATTTTTAGAATTGTACAAGAGTTTATCTCCCCTTCCTCGAGTACACCTATCCACTCTCATACAGAAGTTTGGATTAGCCAACTCAGTGAGATTTTTATTAATAAAATTAAATCTATTCAAGGCTCTTTTCCTGTTATGGGCCTCAGTCGAGCTGTCTGTCATCTGACAACTGTATCACCATCTATGGAGGAGAAAGGCCCTTTTCTATCGGTTTTCCCTTCCATCTCTCTGGCTTCCTCTCTTGACTTCCTGTCTCGGCTGCAATCGGGCTCGCCGCTTGATCCTTGCCCTGCGAAATGTCTTGGGAGAGTGGCGTCAGCAGTTAACATCTTGCTCAACCCACTACTTAATGCCTCCCTGACATCGGGAGAGGTTCCTACGGCTTGGGTGATTGAGAAGCATGTGCATCTCTCCATTTCCAGCTTTATAGAGAGTAGTAATATCCTGCACGAATCTCAATCGGGTTTCCGTGCGAATTTCAGCACGGAGACAGCTCTTCTTGAGATCACCGATGCCATTCGAGAGACTTTGGATGGTGGGGGTAAAGCCATCTTGGTCATGTTGGATTTGTCGGCGGCCTTCGACACCGTTCCCCACGATGGTCTCCTTTTAAGACTCTGGGAGATCGGCTTTCGTGGGACGGTGTTGAATTGGTTTAAGTCTTTTCTGACCAACCACCGACAAGTGATCTGGTCACCTCCGTTTTCCGCCGAAATGCCGCCGCTGGAGGTGGGGGTTCCTCAGGGATCCATCTTAAGCCCCACCCTTTTTAATATCTCTATGGCCCCTCTAGCGGCGGTGGCGGAATCTTTTGGTGCCCAGATCATATCCTATGCTGATGACACCCAGCTCCTTTTTACGTGTAGCAAGGGTGAGGATTTTGACAGCGGCCGGGTCAGAGAATGCCTGGAAGCCGTATTTGATTGGTTTCAGGGGCACAGTCTGAAGTGCAATTCCGATAAGTCGGAGCTGCTTTTTTTCGCATGCCCGCCGGATCCAGGTTGGAAGACATGGTGGCCCCGTGATATGTCTCCGCCTGATGCTGCCTCGTTAAAAGCTAAAAATCTGGGTGTCCTGTGTGATGTTGATCTCTCTTTTAGACCCCAGATTATAGGACTGACAGGGAAATGCTTCGGCATTTTGAAAATGCTGCGGAAGTTTCTTCCTCTACTATCCTTACAGCACAAAAAAATCACTGTCCAGGCCTTGATAGGCTTGCGTCTCGATTACGCGAATGCCCTCTACCTTGGCCTTCCTAAATATCTGATGACACGCCTGCAGGTCGTGCAGAACTCGGCTGCTAGAGCCATCTTTGGATTACAGCGAAGGGCACGAGCCTCGGAGCTTCTTGAGAGACTTCACTGGCTTCCGGTCGCTAAGAGAGTCTCTTTTAAGATCTTGACTCTGGCCTTCAAAGCTCTCCACTCGATTGGCCCAAAATACCTTGGGAAACGTATGGCCTTCTATGCCCCCAGGAGGACTCTAAGGTCAGGTCTGCTGGCCAAAGCCGTCGTTCCCACCATCAGACGCGCTCGCACGGGAGGTCGTTCTTTCCGGTACCTGGCACCTCGATGCTGGAACGAGCTCCCCTTTTCCTTGAGAACAGCCAATAGTCTGCTTTCTTTTAGAAAGGAACTGAAGACTTGGCTCTTCTCCCAGTAATTCTGTGCCGGCCTGCCGTGGGGGTTGTGTTGTGTACTTCCCTTTTAGTTCTCTTTGCCAAAGCGCCGGGACACTCTATGGAGTAGCCGTGCGCTATAGAAGAGCCTTTTATAACATAACATATCTCCTACTCGGAGATATCAGCACAATACACAACAATACTTTAAATGCAATAAAGTAAGTAGCACAAAATACAGTGGTCGCCAGGGAGGCCAAACCATTTACTAAGAAAGTGGAATGCGAACTGTAGAAGAGGATGTGGCTTGGACCAGAAGACCCAGAGGAGCCGGGGCACAAGGAGCCACCCAAGGTAAGTAGCTGGGAACCTCAAGGAGGCTGTCTGCAGAGTTCTGAATACAGCAGCGTGAGCAATAAAAGTCAATGGAGAAATCGCAGTTGCAGTTTTGCAGAAGAAGGACCCTTCCCAGAGGACCCTGAAGAATTTCCTTGGAGCACGAAAGGTTGGAGAGCCACTCCACCCATGGATGCCCCGGGAACCTAGTTACCTACACCAGGGAAGCCAGTTGCATAGGGGTTAAGAGACTTCGGAAACCTCCGTAGACGACAATGGAAAACTTGGAAGAACGTACCTCTGGTGAAGAAGATGAAAAAGTCTGGTGGAATCCAACCATGTATTCTGGATGTGAAGAACCTGCAAGCAGAGGGGACAGAGTCTATGCCACTCAGGAGTGCCCAGAAGACACAGAAGAGCAGTGTGGTCTATTATAACAAGAGTTTCTAGCTGATTTACAAGAAAGCGTCAAACGACTGGAGATGGTAATGTTCCAATAAGAATCTCCAGATGGCTGCAAGGCACCCTTCCTAGCCCCGCTCTAGTTATTGCCCTAGAATAGAAGGTGAAGCGTGCGCTGACTGTGGAAAACTGCACTTCACTGAGGAGAATAAATAGAGTGCACCTTCTCACAGAGTCCGCATCATGAAAAGCTTAGTGTGGGGTAGTGGCATCACTGTTACTTCAATGTCGTTTGTATCTTGTTGCAGGTTCCTTTTCCCTGTTCAGAAGAAGTTGTGGGCGGAGATACGAGACTGGTAGGCAGAGCTTCTGGCTGAAGAGAAGGTTGTTGGACCTTGTCTTTTTTGCAGGTTTATGCACAAACCTTTTGCGTTTTGCCTCCTATTTTTCTGACCCAGTTTTTGTTGGCTTTAGGACTCTGGGCACTTTACCACTGCTAATCAGTGCTAAAGTGCATATACTCTTTGTCTAAATTGTATTGTTGATTGTTTTATCCATCACTGGCATATTTGATTTACTGATAAGCCCCTGGTAAAGTGCACAATGTGTGTGCACAGGGCCTGTAAATCAAATGCTGCTAGTGGGCCTGCAGCACTGGTTGTGCCACCCTCATAAGTAGCCCTGTAAACATATACCAGACCTACCACTGCAGTGTCTGTGAGCGCAGTTCTAAACTGCCTTGTCAATCTGGCAAGTGCACCCACTTTCCAGGCCCTAACCTTCTCTTTTACTATATGTAAGTGCCTCTAAGTTAGGCCCAAAGTACCACCATGGACAGGGTACAGTGTATGTATGTGAAAGGTAGCACATATACTGGTGTGTCTTTCATGCCCTGATAGTGAAATACTGCCAATTTTGTTTTTACTATGGTATGGACTAGCTCTCCCATAGGCTATCATTGGAGCTGCCGTGTAACATTTTACAACTGTAACTCTCAATTGGGAACAGCTAGATATTTGGAGTTTGGACTCCCTGAGCTTATGAGTTAAAAATACATCTTTGATTGCAAGTGATTTTTAAATTGTATGGTTGAAAATGCCACTTTTAGAAATTGGGAAAGCGTGGGGAGTTAGGTCCTGGGACTTGTAGTCAGTTGGACCATATATACTTGAATAAAGAAAAGAATTTACCAACTACAGATTGTTTTAAACCCACTATTCAAGGGAGAAACAAACCAAGTGATACTCCTAGGTAATGGGGGTATATTTTATTCGTACTCTTTCAATTTTTTTTTATTTTTTCAAAGTGTAAACATATTGTATGAAAAGGACACTTTACGTTCTTCCACATTTATAGCAATTTTTCATTATATATACAAATATACAATACAATTAAACAATACAACACTTACATAAACACACCTTTGTTACCATATATACAGACTATTATTTCCCAAAGAGGGGCAAGGGTCAAGCTTACGACTCACGAAATGATTCAGCTATGAACAAAATGCAGTTTTTTAATGATTTATACACCATAAATTAATTCTGTGGTCTACTGAACAACTAATAGCTAATCTTTTTCTGTGTGCCGACGCGTTTCGAACTCGATGTATTGAATTGTCGAGTTCTCATCAGGGCTCGATCTCTTGAATTTTTCTTTGTTCCAGCAGCCGCTAAGGAGGTCGCCGGATTGCCATGGTTGGAAGAGAATAGCGGATTTTGAAATTGACGTAGAATACACAGAGACGCTGCAGTTAAAGTCGAAACCGGCGTGAACGCCAGGCTGACACGCAGAAGAAACAGAGAAGCGCTGCAGCCCAGATTCGAATTAGGCGAAAACGCCAGGCAGTTAAAATACCTTGAAGAACAGAGAAAAACAACTCAGAGGATCTTCACAGATCTCTGCCCACATATTGAGGTCCAAGTCATTCCAGTTGAAAATAACCAAAGTACCTGCGGACATAGCTGAATCATTTCGTGAGTTGTAAGCTTGACCCTTGCCCCTCTTTGGGAAATAATAGTCTGTATATATGGTAACAAAGGTGTGTTTATGTAAGTGTTGTATTGTTTAATTGTATTGTATATTTGTATATATAATGAAAAATTGCTACAAATGTGGAAGAACGTAAAGTGTCCTTTTCATACAATATGTTTACACTTTGAAAAAATAAAAATAAATTGAAAGGGTACTTTTAGAAATTGGGCACGTTCTTGCTTTGCCATTCTGTGCCTCTGCCTGCCCGTGGAATCAACGTCTGGTTTAGAATGACATGAGCTGTTTTATGCATTCACTCTAGACAGGTACACAAAAGGGAGCTGAGATGTGCCCTGCCTATCCTGATTGCTCATCACCAGACTGATGGGTCTTCCTGTGCTAGAGTGGTGGTAGGAGCTGTCACCTGCTCCTGAATAGGGTTGTGTCTGCCTTTGACACTGCTGTCTCCACCCCCTGTAGTGTGGCTGGACCAGGGAGGACAGAACTGGTTCTACTAAGCAAGAGAGGCTTTACTTGAAGCCTGTATACTTCAAAGGCTCAAAGTAGTATAAGTAGTGGGCTCTGACCCCAGAACTTTAATACACTTTTGGACTAAGAGGACCCTGCCAAGAAAGTGAGCTGTAGAACTCTGCCCCTTTTCTATGTGTTGCTTTGCTGGGTTAGCCTGAAGTTGCTGCTTTTTTCTGTGGGCAGTTGAAAAGACAGGACTTTTACTTTGCTGTATTCTGCTTAAGAATATTCTCCAAGGGATTGAAGTAGAGTCTGCCTCCTGTTAATAAGTCTCAGGGACACAAAGCCTTTGCCTGTAGCAACCTTGAACTCCTCGGATGGGAATACTGACCTGCCTTGTGGTGTCAAATCCTCTATCCAGAGAGCAAGTATCCTAAAAAACCTAATATAATCCCCCACAAAAACAACGGTGAGCAAGACAATTTACGGGCTTCTATAAACGCCACCGTAGCCACCACAGTGAACGACCTGACATGGCAGCCAGACACATTGGAACTGCAACTCAACTTAATTCAAGCTTTGGTAATCTCAATATTTAAAATTGAGGAAAAAGTTAACTTCCCGGTGCAGCCTGCTAACAGATTGAGGAGAAACTGTCCACCTTACCAGAGGCCCTAAATCTAATAATAACAGACATAACGAATCACTGACAAAATATCGACGTTGAAAATATCGACCTACAGGAATATCGATGCAGAAATATCGAAGGCAAGAATATCGACATCTACAACATGGTAAGTACAAAAATATCAAAAAAAAATATATAGATGTTAAAAATATACTTGTTTTCCTGTGAAAATATAAATGTAAAATAAAGTAAATAACACTGATAAATAAAATAAACATAGTTAAAAATATCTAATAATGTTTAAAATTAATAAATAATACATATGTAATAATAATACATTAATTAAACATATAAAGAAAATATATAATATATACACACTAAACAATCATTTGTAATAATTATTTTAATAATTTATAAATTAATAAAAACTAATATAAATTACAAATACATTTACAAACATAAAACATAAACATAACTAAAAAGTAAAGAATTATGTTTAATAAATAAAATATATATATATCTTTAATATTTTTAACATTAATTATATACTACATTATCTAAATGTATACAAAAAATTAAATAACTAAATAAATAAAAATATTATTCAAAATCCATCAGTAAAAAAAATACATTAATAAAAATGTTGGATAGCATAGAATTTAAAATTGCCATTCCCACTCCAGAGAGCACAATAGTAGAGAAACCGTTGTATAAGCGTAGAGGTAAAAATTACTATTCCAACTCCAGAGAGTGCAACAGTAGGGAAAACATTGGATAGCGTAGGGGTAAAAATTACTATTCCAACTCCAGAGAGTGCAACAGTAGGGCAAGCGTTGGATAGCGTAGGGGTAAAAATTACTATTCCCACTCCAGAGAGTGCAACAGTAGGGAAAACGTTGGATAGCGTAAGGGTAAAAAATACTATTCCAACTCCAGAGAGTGCAACAGTAGGGAAAGTGTTGGATAGCGTAGGGGTAAAAATTACTATTCCCACTCCAAACAGTGCAACGGTAGGGAAAACGTTGGATAGCGTAGGGGTAAAAATTACTATTAAAACTCCAGAGAGTGCAACAGTAGAGAAAACGTTGGATACCATAGGGGTAAAAATTACTATTCCAACTCCAGAGAGTACAACAGTAGGGAAAGTGTTGGATGGCGGGTGGGTAAAAATTAGCATTCCAACTCCAAACCGTGCAACAGTAGGGAAAACATTGGATCGCGTAGGGGTAAATATTACTATTCCAACTCCAGAGAGTATAACAGTAGGGAAAGTGTTGGATAGCGGGTGGGTAAAAATTACTATTCCCACTCCAGTGAGTGCAACAGTAGGGAAAACATTGGATAGCGTAGGGGTAAAAAATACTATTCCAACTCCAGAGAATGCAACAGTAGGGAAAGCGTTAATAGCGTAGGGGGTAAAAATTACTATTCCAACTCCAGAGAGTGCAACAGTAGGGAAAGCGTTGGATAGCGTGGGGGTAAAAATTATTATTCCAACTCCAAAGAGTGCAACAGTAGGGAAAGCATTGGATAGCGTAGAAGTTAAATATAACATACTTATAAATAATTGTTGTAAATAAAATAATTAAAAATTTAATTTTTCAATAACTCTACATCATTTGCAAATACCCATTAATATTTACTAAAAACTTAATTACAATTGAATAACTAATTAAAAATAAATTAACAATAAATACCAATAAATATTATTTAAGAAATATAAATTACCAAATAATAAATATTGAACACTAAAATATTTTTCAAAACAAAACAAAAATTGATTAACAATAAAAAAAATGGCAAAAAACATTTTTTTTTTTAATGAAAAATTATTTAAGAATTAATAAAATGAATTTCCAATTAACAAAAAGTAATTAAGAATTAAAAATATCAATTACCAGTTTAAAAAAATTAATTACCAATTAAAATATTCAATTACCAATTAAAAAATGTAATTACCAATTACAAACCTTAATTACCAACTAAAAAAATGAATTGCTAATTAAAAAATGTAATTACCAATTCCAAAAATTAATTAGCAATTAAAATATTTAATTAGCAATTAAAATAATTAATTACCAATTAATATTTAATTATAAATACAATACTTATCAAAATCAATTAAAAATAAATAATTACCTATTACAATTAAATTACTTCCCACTCAATTCCCCTATAAACCCACAACCCGCTACAGAACTTAAAGGCAAAAATGATTTAAATATAATTTACAATAACTAAAAATGAATAATTAATTTACTATAATTGAATTACTTCCCACCCTATTCCCCTATATACCCACAACCCGCTCCAGTACTAAAACATAAAATTAAATTAAATATAACATTTTTAATATATAAAAAAATAGTACACATATAATTTAAAACAAATAAAAAACTTAACAAAAAACATATAACATATACATATAAATTACATATTAAAATACATAACAACAAACACATATCGATATTAGTAACATCGAAATTTGTAAAATCGATATAATTGATATCGATATTACTAACTTCGATATTACTTACATCGATATAAAAAAATCGATATTACTTACCTTAGGGTCGATATTCTGTCCAACGATATTCTTGACCTCGATATTCTTCACCTTCGATATTTTTAACTCGATATTAATGTTGGTCGATAATTTGGAATCGATATTCTGACTGTGCACCAGACATAACATCTACCATACAACTACAAGCAAGGAGTAGCCCAAGGTGGCCTATATCAAAACCAACAGACAAGGGAACCAGGCAAACTGAGCCAAGAGGGACCTACACATCGGAGCCTGCTGGCATGAAAAAAACATTAGCATCTCCGCTGCTGGGCACGACATCACCATCAAAAGACTTTCCTCAAACCTCCTCGAAACATCGTAACAGGAAACTCCAACAAAGTAGCCCCCAACCCCCCCTAAAGTGGGAACTGGACTCAGAAGCAAAGGATAAAACCCCTCAAGGACCACTTAATGACAGAACAACTCCTAGGGAAAACCAATGGTCCGTCGCCCTATCAAAGAGAACAAAATAAAAGACAAAAGAAGGCTAGAAGCGAAGCCAACAAAGAGCGCTACGCAAACTTGCATCCAAAACAAACAAAAATCCCAGATAACAATTAGCCCAGCGTATATCCAATGTTCAAAGCCAGCAAAAAACAGAAGAGCAAATAAAAATCAGCACAACTGATTACATCTCCATCTCAAGCAATTTCACCTTCAGCATTCACTCCACTTAAGTCTAACATAAATTCCATTGTCCCATAAAACAGAAATATTACCCACTGTGTCAGGAACCTACCCTCAAGGGATGCCACAACAATCCACCCAGGACCAGATGGATGCTCTGTTCAGAAAAAGAGGAACTCAGAAGAGAAAACAAGAATTAGTGCCTTCAACTGCACCCCTATCTCCAGGTGACTTGACATCAGCACTCTCTTCACTTAAGTATAACACAACCTCCATCATTGTCCAAAGCTCCTCAATCCCACCTACACTGCCAACACTTACATACAGAGGGTGAAGCAATCACCTGGGTGGGTGTTGACCGAAGCTCCACATGAAGATAATTCTTTCACAAACAAAAAGGATGAATTACACGGAATATCGTCCCCACCTGCTAGGACTAGAATAATCTACAAATGCTCCAATTTTGTCCAAACTCATAATGAAGGCTGACTTGGCAAATGCCCGGGTGCCGACAGACCGACAAAGTTGGTGCTTATTACGCATTACTCTTCAGAGGTAGAGCCACGACGTCCTGAATCGCTCCAACTTATAAAGGCTCTTTCAGGCCATTCCCTGCCAGTTAAAAATCTGAGGACATCCTGAGTGTTGAGTTCAAATCTACCCCGGAGTGCAACAATGGGAGGAAAGCTACAGTCTTAACATTAAAAACAAATATACTGGCAGAAGTTATATTGGAATGCAAGTTTATCCTTAAGAATGGGGCATAAGAGTATTTAAAGTCCCAGCTCCAAAATATCTAGCACCATTAAAAAAGACAACCGACCCACCCAATTTAAAAGCTCGCCCCGACAGCATCCTAAGGGGGATGGGCACTCGTTTTGCCACTCATCGTCAGGGAACATACACATAGCCCGCTCCTGTTCACCAACTAGGGGCCCCATCAGGAAGGTTGCAACAGGATGAATTGTAGGAGAACATGCACCTGATTGGAGCTGGGTACCACTCGTCCTGTCCAGAAAGGCAACAAACTGTTCCTAGCATTGAGACTACAACCCATAAAGCTCCTGACATGGAATGTGGCCAGGCTATCATGACTACTAAAATCAGAAACTCCAGAATTACTGCTACTGGCATCTAACATGTTTTGCCTACAAAAAAACGAGGTCACAGTGGCGTCACTAGGGTTGGTGTCACCCGGTGCGGGTAACTCATGGTGTCACCCCCTCACGACCTACCGCATGGACCTCCTCCGCTCCGAGTCTGCCAGTGGACACAGATGGCAAATACGGGACCATACAGAATCCTTAGTAACGTTTGTAAATTTAGTTCCTATATTTCCTGCATTTTTATATTGAGAATTTCATCCATGTAGTGCATTGCTACATCCTAAATGAATCCTCAACATAAACAAAAAAACAGATCAAACAAACAAACCATTTAACTAAAGTCAGTAGGCAAGTGTTCAATTTGTGTAGTAAAGTCAAATCCATCTGAAGAGGCCAACTCACTATCAGGATAGCAGTGTAAAGTCATTGCAACCTGGCTGGAACAGTGGATAAGAGTGCAATGAGTTAATGGCTGCAAGATACATTTCTGTTGCAGCTGATATTTCAGGATACAGGGCACAACCCCGGTGTCCTGAGAAACAATTTCAAGTTTTCAAGGCCACTTAAGTGGGTAAGGCGAGTACAACCTGGCCTATAGACCTTAATTGGGAGACCCTCATAGGAAATCGGCTGGTTTAAATAAAAAATAAATTAATAAAATGAGTTGCCGTTTCAGAGGATCCTTTCAGGATTCATGGAATCGTGACATCTAAATTGGCGTCTGTTGTCCTCAGTCTTTGACTGAGTACCATTTACTGCAGGCACTATTTCTGGTTTCAATGTAATGCGAATCCTGAAAAAGATCCATCAACCAGGCAAGCTTTACGCCAGAGTACCGCAAACCCATGGCGAACTTCAACCCATAACTCACCATTGGGGGTTTGCCTTCATAGGTTAGGACCACAGAACCTCACATGGTGAGGTATGGGTCACAGAAACTTGCTGTGGGTTTGCAATACTCAAGGAGGGTTCACTGAACTCATGAGCCATGCTGGGGCAGGGCCCAGCATCAATGCACAACTAGGTTTACCTGCATGCACAGGGTTGGTGAACAACCTTTATAACGCAACTTTTAGCATGCAGTGCTATTACAACGCAGACTTTAAAACGAAAACCATTACAACGCATTACACTGGGGGGCGCTCTAGGATAGGGAATAGTTTTAATTTACTATCCAACACCTTCCCTAGTGTCCACGGGGACTGGTGTTGGAATAGTAAATTGAACTATTCACTATCCAGCACCCCCCAGTGTAATGCGTTGTAATGCAATGCGTTTTAAAACTTGCGTTGTTACAGCATGCGTGGTAAAAGCATGCGTTGTAACAACGTACATCCATAGGGTTGTATGCAGGGCCTAGTCCTGGCTGTGCGCAATTCAGTATGTCATTAAAAAAGTAGGATATTCACTGAAAAAACACAGTTATAAACTGATTTATACTTCGGTCTCAAAGACGCAAAACCATTAAACCTTGCAGTTTTGGTATGCAATGCATCCCATAATTCACACCACCCCAAGCAAAACAAGCATTTAAAATAAGACAATAAAGAAAAGGTGACTAACAAGCGCAAAACCTGGTGAACGACTTGAGGTATGGCATATTTCACTGATTTTGCTCTATTGGGCAAGAACCATAATTAAGGTTCCTAACTATTTTTTTCATTGAGAGAACACAAACAGACGTGTGTGTCCTGGAACAATGGTAAGTTTGCTTCGCCATGAGGTGGCATGAAATGGTCCCACTGCCACACACGTCAGTCCTGAGACATATCCAAAGAGGTAGATAACCAAAGGCACAAGGAAGCTGGAAATGTAAGGACCATACCACTCTCTTTCAGTCAGGGTATTGCATTTTGTCCAAGAAAAAAACAGTTATAATGCTTTTTGGCTAGGTAGCATGCCAACAGGTCACCACCACCCCATGCAGGGTCAATTTTAAGCACGCAGCAGGCTGATTCTCATTTTTGATCCAACCAAATTGATTTACAAATGTTTTAATGGCACATAGGATCCCTAATGAAAATCACGAAGACATCAATCTGGAAACATTTGTACAAGAATGGCACATTAAATCTGCCAATAAACGCATGCACCATCTGTGCACACGGGCATACCGCCACCATGGAACAATTGAGTCCAAATATAGAGAGGGTAAACATTGGGACACTTAAGGGCAGATTTATGTTAACTGGTGCATCCCCAGGGATGCGCCAGTTAATGTGCGCCACAGTGCGCCGCTGCTCCGCCACCCATGATGCGCCGCATTTACAATGCGGCGCACCATGGGGCAAAAATGGCACAGATGCGTGACACATCTGTGCCGTAAAGGTGGCGCATTGCTGGAGTTGCGTCGCAAGCGCGACGCAGCTCCAGCAAGGCTCGGGGGTGCCCCATCTTCACAATGCTGCGTCAAGACTTACGCCTGCTTCAAGACGCAGGGTTTTGACGCAGCATTGGCCTGAAAGTGACTGAGTGAAATCTTATAGATTTCACTCAGCCACTTTCAGGAGGCGTTCCTGCGCAGGAACGCCCGCCCTGCGCAGGAACGCCTCCTTATGGCGCAGGGCTTTACAACATGACGCATCTCCTAGGTGCGTCACGTTGTAAATAGGGCGCATTGTTTGCGCCGCCGTTGCGTCAAATAAAGTGACGCAATTGAGGCGCAAAGAGGCGCAAGGGCCTCATAAATCTGCCCCAAACTTTATACCGCAGTAAATATTTCACACAGGCTCCCGTTCCCAGGAGAGGCAAAACAAAAAGAAAGTCTGCTAAGTTGATCAATGAAATACTACACAGTTTCTCAAAAGCCTTATACTAGCACCGTCATGTTTTCCACAGACGTAACGTTGATAGACACCTCCAACAAAATAGCGCGATACTTTTCTCAGGTTTTGCAGAAGCAGACATTTTTTTTTATTTCAAAGTATTTTTTCATTCCTCTTGCGAGAAACCCCTTCACTGGCATCTTCCCTTATGCGTGCAGTGGTGATGGTAGAAGGCAAAATGATGGGGCCCCTCAGCAGAATGAGGAGAGGGGCCCCCGAGACACCCCCTTATCTCACTCACTAATATTCATTGGCATGTGACCCTCGTTGAAGGCTGCAGGAACTGGCCGCGCGGCGCATCCGCATCGCACCAGAGACCAGCATCATTACAATGCATTTGGTGTGTGCGTGCGTGGCGAGGTGCTGCTGCAGTGAGTAAACAAACTCACTGCACTGACTGCAGTAGTACAGTAGCAGTAATTTATTTTTTTGGGTGGCGTGCGCTTGAGGCTTGCACGCACTAAGCCCCAGCGTAACTGACCAGATTGGTGTCACCCCAGATGGGGTGACACCCGGTGCGGTCCGCACCCCCCCCCCCCCACCCCCCTAGTGACGCCACTGCGAGGTCATTAACCCCATTAACAATCGCCGGCTTCCATGGGGTTCATCAAGCAGCAAGAAGAGAGGAGTTGGCCTAACGGTTAAGGCGCTCAACCTCGGACCTGTGGATCTGGGTTCGAGTTTCGGTAACAACGCCAAAACCTCCTGTGATTCTGGGCAAATCACTTAGGGGCATATTATCAAGGGGCTTTATCTCCGCTTTTTTGGCTTTAAAAGCCAAGAAAGCGGAGATAAAATTATCTCCCTATTACCAAGCTGTCGCTAACACCAGTTAGCGACAGCTAATAGGAGATAGTGACCATCTTGGGCCCCGCTTTGCATGTCAGTGATATTTATCACTAATGACATGCAAAGT
Organism: Lissotriton helveticus; assembly: GCF_964261635.1. Lineage (NCBI taxonomy): Eukaryota > Metazoa > Chordata > Amphibia > Caudata > Salamandridae > Lissotriton > Lissotriton helveticus. Next base: position 177,393,501 of record NC_136065.1, read on the forward strand.
GGGCGTGCCAAGATGTTAGCGACTGAAAACAGTCGCCAAAAGCTAACACTTGCCCAGGAGCAGTTCTTAGCCATGTTATCCAATGGGAGGTGGATAACATGGCTAAGAGCATTTGCTCGATAATGCATGAATATCGCTGACTTTTCAGCGATATTCATGGATTGCGGCCGTTTTTTATCGCATTTGCGATCTGCGATAAAAATCGCCGATTTGTGGCGATAATTTTTGTCTCTAAACAAGTTAGAGACAAAAATGATCTCTATTGGTTGGTAATATGCACCTTAATTTCCCCGTGCCTAAAAATGAAAGTGTGTGTCCTCATGTGGAATATCCGTAACTTGTGCTATGTAAAGCGCTCTGATACCTGATTCGGTTCGGGTCTAGTTCGCGCTATATAAAACTCTACAACAATAAAACAAAAAAACCATCTTTTGAGGCCATCTGGGCCTCTCGATTTATCTTAACCCCAGACTGAAACTAACAGTAACAGAAATACCAGCTTAAGATGACATGCTCCAAGTGTTCGCACTGGAGACACTAAACGCAACAACCTCCTGAGTTAAGATGCTTTTGATTAATGTCTATGTTAACAGCTTCAGTGCAGTGCGATCGAAAAGGCTGAGCCAGCTAAGTGATAACCTGGATTGAATTATTTGTGACCGTGTGAAACATGAAATAATTATTTGGGGTGATTTTACCTTGTGATAACTAGAATCAACCCCCGCTGGCTGCCAACCTACAATCTCTTTAAGCAAACAGCTTTAAAAAACCTTAAGCAAAAATGGACTGAAGTCCATCCAGACCATAGCTTAAAATTGAGAGACATCACCTCTGTTTCTGAACACGTTTAGGGGATATGTACAATCTACTATATCTTTGCCTCAGAAAATGGTTGGGGATCACCTCAAGAGCATTGAAGTTCTCTCTTTACACAGGAGCAACCATCTTCCATGCCGACAATTTTCAACCCTACTTAATCTAAACTTGAAGGTCATAAGACATTGGGCAACTCTCTCCACAAAGAATCTGCATTTTCAATCTGGAGAAAATAAATGGGGCCCGGTCTGTCTGCAGAAATTAATAGCATGGAAGGGCACCACTGGCCAGCTCCTGGGGGCCCAAAGCGGTGAACATCTATTTACCCTTTGGGAATCCATAATCAGAGGCATCCAAAATCATTTGGACTCTGTTCCAAGTCGTGGGCGCTCTATGACAAAAAGCTTCTAACAAAAAAACACTCCAGTCTGATTAGCTCACAGAATGTTCGCAGGCTGACGAAAGCAAGCTACAAAAGCCATAATGAACAAATCAAAGATGCTTTGCAACAGGAACTGCAGGGTGCAAGAAAACAACATAAGCCACTGATATGGCTGGTAAAAAAACAGCAGGGGGACAAGGAGTGGCAATACGAATACTCACTTATGAGCAAGCAAAATCATGCCGATTTATGGAGGCACATCAAAAACAAAACACGCAAAGACGACACCAGACCTAATGCCTTTGACAAAGCCATGTGGACCCTGCATGTAAAAAATCTATACATAGTCTAACAAACAAGTGCTTTCTCACCCGAAATCCTAGATTCTGCTGACCCCAAGGACATGACTAACTTCATTCAAAAAGCAGTACTCGAAACAAGAGCATCAGGGGCACCAGGCCAAAATGAGCAGGGACGGACTGGGAACTGAGAGCAGCCCTGGCAAATTTTGGCAGACCAGCCCCCGTTCGGCGCGTAGCGAGTGAGCCCGACCATTACTAGGAGTGTTTGGGGGGTTTTCCCCTCACCAAAATTTTGGAAAAAGACAGACCAAAATGGTGAATTTTACAGCACATTTTTCATTACATATTCAATTGTATCAACTTTCAAAGCACAGTAAATGGTAGATGATGACCTTTAAGAGCAGCAGGTTACCCAGCCAGTCATATGTACCCATTGACATTCTTTCAGAGAGCACCAAAAATAGACACAAGCACACAGGCCACTGAGGCCAGAAACTGTGGAAATGTCACACATAAGCACCTAGGCACTGAGGGCAAAATGTCACACATAAACATCTGATAACTAGCACCTAGGGCACAGAGGCCAGAAACTATGGAAACGTCACGCCCAGGCCTGGTCACACCAGGCCAGAAAGCACGGAAACGTCACACATAAGCACCCAGGTCAGTAAGCATGGAAATGTCACACATGACATGAGCCTCCTGGTCACTGAGCCAGAAATTATGGAAATAGCACACATAAGCACCCAGGCCACAAAGCATGGACACGTCACACATAAGCACCCAGGCAGCCAGAAGGCATGGAAATGTCTCACATGGCACCCTAGCCAGAAAGCATGAAAAATCCACACAAAGGCACCCAGGCTAGTGGCACTAGAACACTTTTCATAGTGTGGGTGCTGCCATCAGTGTTGCCTGTACATCATTGAAGTCAAAGGATGTTGAAAAATTCAAGAATCACACAAAGAACAAGGGTAGCAATTCAGCTTTGCCTATTTCGGGACATATACAACTTAAAAGTATATGCCAAACCATTTATATACACTGCACACTGCCTTATGGAAAGGGCTTGCGCTAGTGATGACATGACATCCTGGTGATAAATGTAGTAAAAGGGAATATTTTTAGGCCTGGCAAAAGGTTCCTTTTGCCAGGTCAAAATGGCAGTTTTATAACGGCAGAGGCAGACTGCAATGACAGGCCCTGGCCTTGACACATGTTTAAATAGGCTACTTACAAGGGTGGCACAATAAGTGTTGCAGGCCCACTAGCAGCATTTAATTTACATTCCGTGGGTACATGGAGAACCACATTTCTAGGGACTTACAAGTAAATTAAATTTGCCAATTCGGTGTCAGCCAATTTTACCATGTTTAAAGGAAAAATCGCAAGCACTTTAGCACTGGTTTGCGTTGGTAAAGTGCACTGAGCCCTAAGAGCCAAAAAATTGCCTTTTTTGATGTAATAAAGCAGATCAAACCAGAATTTAATTTGGAGGAATCTGACGCCGACAAATACTTATCTAACCATGTCTCAGCAGTGAGCATGAACAATATAGGGGGGAATGAAGCGGGGGGGGACCAAGACCATGGTATTATCACGGAGCAATTAGGTAATCATTTCAGTTGTAAATAAAAAACAAGTTTGGCATATCCATGAAAAAGGCGTGTAACCTACAGGTTATATAAGCCGTTTCTGCCCCAACGCTTTCAACGAGGTGCATTCCAGCAGCACAGATCTCTTTTTACAGAACAGGCACTCAACCCACTGTGCTGTGACAGCAAAGGGCTCCGATTCTCCTTTGCTTCAAGCCGGCAGGAGGCAATCTGTGTCAGCATTTTAGTGGAAAATGTAAAGGCCAGCCACCACCCACCACCTCGCTATGCCCTAAGCCTGGTAGGCCCCAGCCCGGTTCCGCAACCGCAGCCCAGTGGATTTGTGAGCACTGGCAGACTACCATAAGTGCCGATGTTGACAATTTAGCACCCGTGCAGCGCAGCAGAAAGCGCCGGCATAAATTAGGCACCCTGCTATGATGGTATATCATGGTATTTTAGCACACTGCTGACCCTGAGCAGACATCTGCTCATTTGCTGTCCATATCATGCAGCTATAATAGCAGTCCCATGCTGCCTGCTCTACAGTCACATCACAAACTCCATTCATTGGAACACATATAACTTTTGACAATGACCCCTAAGAACACCTCTTTGTCTTCGGTGCCTGCATGTTTGAATGGCATTACAGAGCAGATACGTAGGTATATAATTGCAAGGGCGACATTAATATCCCTTCCCTCATCTTGAGAACTGACCTTGGAAAAAATTTCAACCTGACACTATGGCAGAAGTTTGCCTCAGATTTCATATAGATTGCCCACCTTGCAGACTTTATTCCCCTTTCAAATGGTCTCTTCTGCTGGTTTTGATTAAATCACTTACATTCAAACTCGTCCTTCCTTGAGGCTCAGTGAGTTAAGCTCAGGACCCGGCTATCACTGAGGGAGGGAGGGCCACGGCTAGTGGCAGGTGTTAGACCTGGCATCATTGGCATGAGTCTCTCCTACATTTTTTCTGTTGGCCTCCTCTGTTTACGATGTTTTGCTGGTATATTGCTTTGGGCACTGTGCCACTGCTGATCAGTGCCACAGTGCAAGTGCTCCCTATGTGAAATTGATGTATTGATTGGATTCCATGTTTGGCTTTTTTGGTTTACTGTCAGTCCCTAGTAGAGTGCACCAGGAGTGCCAGGGCTTGTAAATACAAATGCTGCTAGTGGGCCTACAGCACGAGTTGTGCCACCCACAAGAGCGGCCTAGTAAAAGTATGTCTGAAGGTCTACCATTGCTAGGCCACGTGCAGTCTGGGACTGTCACGCAGACTGCGCAAGTACACCTACTTGCCAGTCCCTAAACCTTCCCTTAACTTCATGTTAGTCACCCCTATGGTAGGCCCACGGGCAGGGTGCCTTGTAAGCATAAGGTAGGACAAGCCTGACAAGGTTGGCATGTCCTAATAGTGAATTACAGCCATATTCGTTTTTCACTAGTGTAAGGTAACCTGCTCTCCATCAGTTAGAATGGGCTGCCAGGATTATTAATGCTATAATCCTAGCGGGCTCGGGGAGCATGGTGCAATGTCGAGTTTGGTATCCCTGAACTCAGGGTTTAATAACGCATCCTTTTGGGTGGATGGTTCTTGGACTCTGTGTTTGAAAATAGCACTTTTAGAAAGTAGCTATTTTCTTGTCTAACTGTCTACCGGTCTCTGCTGGTTCTGGTGTGCGTGTGACAGGAGCTGGGTGGCTCCAGAGGTCTGAATGAGTCAGTGTGGGGTGAGTGGGGCATTTGCATTGAGAGTAGGGGAAGAGTAGCTCCTGATAGCCTGCCCTGCCTGATACAATGCTGGCTCCGCCCCCCTGCCAGGCGACTGATGACTCTGTGCCTGCCTGGGACTTTTCTGGCCCACCTCCTGCCGGGCAACTGATGGCCCTGCCCCTGCCAGTGACAATGCTGGCTCCGCTCCTGCTGGGCGGCTGAGGACTCTGCCCTGCACAGTGAATAGGCCAGGTGCTTCGGCCTGGCAACACCCACAACAAACCCAAGATGGGGGGAAATTCCCCTGCATGGACAAAGGGATCAAAGCCAAAAAGGGGTATAAGAGAAGGACCCCTGAACCAAGAATTTAGATCACTTCTGACAAGGAAACCTGAACCAAGGACAAGAAGCCTGCTGATCTAAGGACTGCCTACCCCTTCTACCAGAGTGCTGTTTGTTGGGGGAATCCTGCATTGCTTCTTTATTTTTGCCAAGGAACCAGGAGAGAGGAACTGTGTGTGTACTCTCAATCTTTGCTAAGAAAAACTCCAAGGGCTGGAAGAGTGCCAGTCTCCTGTTGAAGTCACAGGGCTAAAGGACTTCATCTGCTTAAAGTGCTGTTTGCTGGAACTTGTGAATCCAGCACCTCTGAAAGAATCCAGCAATCTCGACGCCGACGGACGCCGCCGAATCCAGCTCGACATCGTGAGTAACGGCTCCAGTGTCCCGCTTCCTCGACGCCGGCCGCCGGGCCCGATCGACGCCAGCAACAACGCCAGTGAGTAGTGATTTCGGCTCCAGCTCCAAGTGACCTCGTGTCTGCACCGCTGCTGATCGCATCGACTTCGAGCCCTCTCGACGCCGTGAGCGCTGCTCACTCTTGCAACATCGACATCGACGACGCCGTATCCTGCTTCATCTCGTGAGCGCTGATCCTGCCTGACTTCGGTCGACGCCTCTGCAGATCGCCCCGACTCCGAGGCCCGATCGACACCGAAGACGCGACGCCAGACATCTCGACGCCGCTGATCATCGAGTGCTTCACTTTTCCAAGGTACTGTGTTGTGGGGTTCTGTGCGACTCCGGGCTCGACGTAGCGCTCCTCGCGGTCGACGCCGAACCTTTGGATTAACTTTGCCTCGACGTCGTGTGACTCCCGTGTGGGTTACATTGTTGCCAAGAACTGTGTTTTAAAGAAGAAGAGTTGCTTTTGATACTAAAGACTTTGTGCTAAGAAGAAACTACGCTTGAACTATTATTTTTCCTTCCAAGAGTATTTATTAAGATTGTGGTATATTTTTGTCGTTATTTGGTCTTGTGCTAAGCCTTATATAAAAATCCTTATTTTTATAATACTACTGTGTATTGTCCATTTGTAGTGTATTCACTTTATTACTGTATGTGGTCATAAATGCTTAACGCACTGCCTCTGAGATAAGCCTGTCTGCTTTGCCAAGCTACCAAGGGGGTGAGCAGGGGTTATCTAAGTGTGTGATCCCCTTGCCCTGACTAGAAAAGGTGTGTCCCTATTTGTCAGAAGTGTATACCTCTGCCAACTAGAGACAGCCGCTTCTAACATTGGTGGCAGCGGTGGGATTTGAACTTTGCATTTATGACCCATGTGCAGTGATTAGTGTGCACTACATAGTGAAAGCAGACCATAGCGCAGCCACAATCTGTTTTGGTTGGATATTCTATTTTTGTTCTCCAAATTTCCTGGAGCTTGATTTTTGAAACTGCCAGTTTTGACCATGAGTAATGCTGGAGGCACTACACCTGTTGTTGTGGAGGAATTTGATAGGAGTAAGATGAACGACTACCCGTTAAAGAAGCTGAAATCCTTTTGCAAGCAGTTGCAAGTTCCTACCCCAGGCATTTCAAGGAGGCCAGATTATCTCAAAGCATTGCAGGCCTGGTTAGAGGCCAGAGATTCCTCTGATCCGGTGGTGGTGCCGACAGGGGAAGGGGAGGAGGAGGTGCCAGTGAATGGGCCCGCATCCTCTCCTGGCAGCAGTGTTTCCTCCAAAGGTCTTTCTCCTGAAGAAAGAGAAGAAAGGGCGAAGGAGCGAGCATACAACATGGAGATGGCAAAACTTAAGATAGATGGGCAGTTGGAAATAGAGAATGCAAGAGTCAGGAGAGAAGCTGATATGGAGATCAAAAGGTTAGAGTTTGAAAGAGAGAAGTTAGCTTTTGAGCGTGATACCAGGATGAGGGAGTTGGAGCTCAAAGCTAAAGAGTTAGAATCAAATCCCTCTGGTGGCAGCATCCCATCTGTGCCTGCAGAAAGTAGGTTTTATTTTCCCAAAGATGTGATCAAAGATTTTCAGAAGAATGAGGATATTGGTCAATGGTTTAAAGCATATGAGTTAGCATTGTTGGCCCACCGGGTCCCTGAGAAGGATTGGGGAGCGGGGTTGTGGGGTCGCTTTGTGAATGAGGGAAGAGATACCCTGTTAGGCATGCCTGTTGAGGATAGGATGTCTTATACTCATATGAAAGATGCTTTAATGTTAAGGTATGGCCTAACCCCAGAAAAGTACAGACAGGCCTTTAGAGAATGTAAGAAGTTGCCTGGTACTTCGTGGGTTGAATATGTGTCAATTTTTTTGCAGAGCCATGGATGGTTGGGTAAAGGGCAGCAAAGTGGAAAGTTATGATGCTCTTTATGATTTGTTTGCTTGGGAGCACTTGTCTAATAACTGTTTTCCAGAGCTGCGCCAGCACCTTATTGATAGCAAGATATCTAACCCTAGAAAACTTGCTGAGGAGGCGGACCGCTGGGTCAGTACCAGGGTCCACAAGGGTCCAGTGGGAGACTCAGCCAAAGGTGGGCAGGGTCCCCAGCAGAAGAGTGGGGGGACAAGGGGAAACAGAGGGAGTTCCAGAAAGGGCCCCAAAGTAATCCCCAAGGGAACCAAGGGAAGGGTTCCCAGCCTCCCCCAGAGAAGAAATCAGAGGCCCCGACAGGTAGACCTGTTCGTAGGGGCCCAATGACCTGCTACGCTTGTAAGCAGGTGGGACACCGGTTTTATGATCCCCAGTGTCCCTTGAAGAACTCTAGTGCACCACCCAGTGCACCACCACGTGCCGCCCCCGTCAGTTGGCGAGTGTAGCCCTGGGAGGGGAGGAGATGGTTGCCCATGGTGGGGAGGGTCCCGCAGAGATGTCCCTGGTCTCTCTAGGAGACATGGAATTGGTCCCTCCACCCCCTCTGCCTAGTAACACTAAGAAATATAGGCAGTGGGTGACCATTAATGGCCATAGAGTGGAAGCTCTCAGAGACACCGGAGCGAGTGTGACAGCTGTCAAGTGTCACTTGGTGTCCAGAGAGCAGGTTGTTCCCCACGCATTCTACCCTGTGATAGCTGCTGACAACTCCCAGAGAGAGTGTGAGGTAGCTCAAGTTTCCTTTGAATGGGGGGGAGTTTCAGGTACTCTTCAAGTTGCTGTAAGGCCCGCCATGCCTGTTGATTGTCTCCTGGGCAATGATTTAGAAGACTCCCCTTGGGCTAAGGTGGAGAGGGAGACACATTTGAAAATGTTGGGTGTGCCAGAGTGGGTGTGTGCAACCACTCGATCCATGACAGCAAGTAAGGGTGTTGATGGGGTTCTGGAGCCTGAAAGTATGGCCCAGGACCCAGCTGTGAAGAGAAGAGGCAGGGGGCGCTGGAAACCGTCCCCCATAGTCCCCGTGGTCAAGGAGGAGGCAGACCTTGAGGGGTATGCCCTGGAACCCACAGGTGAACAAGTTGCTGAACTGGGAGACCTGCCCGAGCTGACCCACTGGCAGCAGGATGGTGGTCCCTCCAGGGAAGAATTCTGTTCAGAACAGAAAGTGTGCCCTTCTCTTGTGGGTATGAGGCAGCAGGCCACAGCCCAAACCTCAGGTGATCAGTCAGGGTCTCATTTTGTTTACTGGGAGAACGACCTCCTGTATAGCGAGCCTAAGGCTGCTGAGCCTGGGTCAGCCCGTGTGCTGGTGGTACCCCAGCGCTTCAGAGCCTTCCTACTGGGTTTGGCTCATGACGTTCCTTTAGCTGGACATCTGGGGCAGGACAAGACCTATGACAGGCTTGTCACCCATTTTTATTGGCCTCAGATGAGAAGGGATACAGATATCCATTGCAAGACCTGTCAAACTTGCCAGGCAAGTGGGAAAAGCGGGCGGAAGCAGAAGGCTCCCCTCCAACCTTTTCCCGTGGTCAGTACCCCCTTTGACCGGGTGGGGATTGACATTGTTGGGCCCCTGGACTCCAAGACAGCCCTAGGCAACAGGTTCATCCTGGTCTTGGTGGACCATGCCACACGGTATCCGGAAGCCATCCCTCTCAGAACGGTGACGGCCCCCGTGGTGGGACGGGCACTGATGGGTGTTTTCTCCAGAATGGGTTTCCCCAGAGAGGTGGTGTCAGACCGGGGCACCAACTTCATTTCCAACTATATGAAGTCTTTGTGGAAGGAGTGTGGGGTAACTTACAAGTTCACCACTCCTTACCACCCTCAAGGTAATGGGTTGGTTGAAAGATTCAACCGTACCCTTAAAGGCATGATTATGGACGTCCTCTTGCCATGCCTGTTGTTTGCTTACCGTGAGGTGCCACAAAAGTCTCTAGGGTTCAGCCCCTTTGAGCTCTTGTATGGTCACCCGGTAAGAGGACCTTTGAGTCTGGTCAAAGAAGGCTGGGAGCAATCTCCCAGGAAACCTCCCCAGGATGTATACAGTTACATGCTGGCCTTTAGGAACCAGACTAGGCGCTTCAGAGATCTTGCTCAGGCAAATCTGGAGGCCAGCAAGGAGGAGATGAAGCGGTGGTACGACCAGAAGGCCACTCTGGTAGAGCTTCAGCCTGGACAGAAAGTTTGGGTTATGTCCCCTATGGAACCTTGTGCGCTCAAGGACAGGTGGACTGGACCATTTGAGGTTGTGGAGAAAAAGAGCGATGTCACCTACATGGTGGACTTGAAGTCTCCCAGGAACCCCTTGCGGGTCCTGCATGTCAACTGTTTGAAGCCCCACTTAGAAAGGTCCGAAGTGGGCATGCTCCTAGCTACAGATGCTGGAATGGAGGAGGAGAGTGAGCCTCTTCCTGACCTCCTGTCTGCAAAAGAGCAAGATGGGTCAGTGGATGGTGTTGTCCTCTCTGACACACTGACCCCTGAACAGCAGCAGGATTGTCGCCAATTGTTGGGACAATTCCCAGATCTGTTTTCCTTGATTCCTGGTGTCACTCAGTGGTGTGTCCATGATGTGGACACCGGGGACAGCACTCCTGTGAAGCACAAGGCTTACAGAGTGACTGACAAGGTCAGGGCATACATCAAGGAGGAGGTCTCCAAAATGTTTGCCTTAGGGGTGGTTGAGTCCTCTAGCAGTCCTTGGGCCAGCCCAGTGGTCTTGGTCCCAAAGGCTGCAGCGCCTGGTGCTTCACCGGAACTTCGGTTCTGTGTGGATTACCGAGGACTCAATTCAGTCACAAAGACTGACGCGCACCCCATCCCCAGAGCTGATGAGCTCATAGATCGGTTGGGGGCTGCCCGGTACCTTAGTACGTTTGATTTAACGTCTGGGTACTGGCAGATCGCCTTGACTGATGGGGCAAAAGAGAGGTCAGCATTCTCCACACCAGATGGGCACTACCAATCCTGGGTTATGCCCTTTGGGATGAAGAATGCCCCTGCCACCTTCCAGAGGTTGGTCAACCAGGTCTTGGCTGGACTGGAGGATTTCAGTGCCGCCTACCTGGACGACATCGCAGTGTTCAGCGCCAGCTGGTAGGAACACTTGCACCACCTCCAGGAAGTGTTGTTGGCCCTGCGCAGAGCAGGCCTCACAATCAAAGCCAGCAAGTGCCAGATTGGGCAGGGTTCAGTGGTGTACTTGGGGCACCAAGTAGGGAGCGGCCAGGTGGCCCCCCTGCAACCCATGATTGATACCATCCTGGCATGGGCACCGCCCAAAACCCAGACTCAGGTGAGAGCCTTCTTGGGTCTCACAGGTTATTACAGGAGGTTCGTCAAGGATTATGGTAACATTGTGCACCCCTTGACTTCGCTGACTTCCAGGAAGCAGCCACGACTTGTGATCTGGACTGACGCCTGTCAGACGGCCTTTGACACCCTGAAAACTGCAATGTGCACAGCACCCATACTCCAGGCACCCGACTTTTCTAAAGAATTTGTTGTCCAGACGGACGCTTCAGAGCATGGCGTGGGGGCTATTCTAGCTCAGGTGAATGAAGAGGGCCGAGACTTACCTGTAGCCTTCATCAGTAGGAGGTTACTTCCCAGGGAACAGAGGTGGAGTGCGATAGAGAGAGAAGCATTTGCTGTGGTCTGGGCGCTGAAGAAGCTAAGACCCTACCTGTTTGGGACTCACTTCCGGGTTCAGACAGACCACAGGCCCCTCAGATGGTTGATGCAGATGAGGGGTGAGAATCCAAAGCTGTTGAGGTGGTCCATTTCCCTACAGGGGATGGACTTCACGGTGGAACACCGCCCTGGCACAGATCACGCCAATGCTGATGGTCTGTCCAGATTTTTCCGCCTTAGTGATGAGGACTCCCTAGGGTAAGGGTAGTTCTCCCCACATTTCAGCTGGAGGGGACACGTGTTAGACCTGGCATCATTGGCATGAGTCTCTCCTCCATTTTTTCTGTTGGCCTCCTCTGTTTACGATGTTTTGCTGGTATATTGCTTTGGGCACTGTGCCACTGCTGATCAGTGCCACAGTGCAAGTGCTCCCTATGTGAAATTGATGTATTGATTGGATTCCATGTTTGGCTTATTTGGTTTACTGTCAGTCTCTAGTAGAGTGTACCAGGAGTGCCAGGGCTTGTAAATACAAATGCTGCTAGTGGGCCTGCAGCACGTGTTGTGCCACCCACAAGAGCGGCCTAGTAAAAGTATGTCTGAAGGTCTACCATTGCTAGACCACGTGCAGTCTGGGACTGTCACGCAGACTGCGCAAGTACACCTACTTGCCAGTCCCTAAACCTTCCCTTAACTTCATGTTAGTCACCCCTATGGTAGGCCCACGGGCAGGGTGCCTTGTAAGCATAATGTAGGACAAGCCTGACAAGGTTGGCATGTCCTAATAGTGAATTACAGCCATATTCGTTTTTCACTAGTGTAAGGTAACCTGCTCTCCATCAGTTAGAATGGGCTGCCAGGATTATTAATGCTATAATCCTAGCGGGCTCGGGGAGCATGGTGCAATGTCGAGTTTGGTATCCCTGAACTCAGGGTTTAATAACGCATCCTTTTGTGTGGATGGTTTTTGGACTCTGTGTTTGAAAATAGCACTTTTAGAAAGTAGCTATTTTCTTGTCTAACTGTCTACCGGTCTCTGCTGGTTCTGGTGTGCGTGTGACAGGAGCTGGGTGGCTCCAGAGGTCTGAATGAGTCAGTGTGGGGTGAGTGGGGCATTTGCATTGAGAGTAGGGGAAGAGTAGCTCCTGATAGCCTGCCCTGCCTGATACAATGCTGGCTCCGCCCCCCTGCCAGGCGACTGATGACTCTGTGCCTGCCTGGGACTTTTCGGACCCACCTCCTGCCGGGCAACTGATGGCCCTGCCCCTGCCAGTGACAATGCTGGCTCCGCTCCTGCTGGGCGGCTGAGGACTCTGCCCTGCACAGTGAATAGGCCAGGTGCTTCGGCCTGGCAACACCCACAACAAACCCAAGATGGGGGGAAATTCCCCTGCATGGACAAAGGGATCAAAGCCAAAAAGGGGTATAAGAGAAGGACCCCTTAACCGAGAATTTAGATCACTTCTGACAAGGAAACCTGAACCAAGGACAGGAAACCTGCTGATCTAAGGACTGCCTACCCCTTCTGCCAGAGTGCTGTTTGTTGGGGGAATCCTGCATTGCTTCTTTATTTTTGCCAAGGAACCAGGAGAGAGGAACTGTGTGTGTACTCTCAATCTTTGCTAAGAAAATCTCCAAGGGCTGGAAGAGTGCCAGTCTCCTGTTGAAGTCACAGGGCTAAAGGACTTCATCTGCTTAAAGTGCTGTTTGCTGGAACTTGTGAATCCAGCACCTCTGAAAGAATCCAGCAATCTCGACGCCGACGGACGCCGCCGAATCCAGCTCGACATCGTGAGTAACGGCTCCAGTGTCCCGCTTCCTCGACGCCGGGCCCGATCGACGCCAGCAACAACGCCAGTGAGTAGTGAGTTCGGCTCCAGCTCCAAGTGACCTCGTGTCTGCACCGCTGCTGATCGCATCGACTTCGAGCCCTCTCGACGCCGTGAGCGCTGCTCACTCTTGCAACATCGACATCGACGACGCCGTATCCTGCTTCATCTCGTGAGCGCTGCTCCTGCCTGACTTCGGTCGACGCCGCTGCAGATCGCCCCGACTCCGAGGCCCGATCGACGCCGAAGACGCGACGCCGGACATCTCGACGCCGCTGATCATCGAGTGCTTCACTTTTCCAAGGTACTGTGTTGTGGGGGTCTGTGCGACTCCGGGCTCGACGTAGCGCTCCTCGCAGTCGACGCCGAACCTTTGGATTAACTTTGCCTCGACGTCGTGTGACTCCCGTGTGAGTTACATTGTTGCCAAGAACTGTGTTTTAAAGAAGAAGAGTTGCTTTTGATACTAAAGACTTTGTGCTAAGAAGAAACTACGCTTGAACTATTATTTTTCCTTCCAAGAGTATTTATTAAGATTGTGGTATATTTTTGTCGTTATTTGGTCTTGTGCTAAGCCTTATATAAAAATCCTTATTTTTATAATACTACTGTGTCGTGTCCATTTGTAGTGTATTCACTTTATTACTGTATGTGGTCATAAATGCTTAACGCACTGCCTCTGAGATAAGCCTGTCTGCTTTGCCAAGCTACCAAGGGGGTGAGCAGGGGTTATCTAAGTTTGTGATCCCCTTGCCCTGACTAGAAAAGGTGTGTCCCTATTTGTCAGAAGTGTATACCTCTGCCAACTAGAGACAGCCGCTTCTAACAGCAGGCTACAATTTTCCAGCACTTACTGTCGCCGCCACCCCCTGGTAAGGATCCCTCAGTGGACGCCTTGTGACGTGTAGCACATTGAAAGCTGCGCCCATGGAAAAACCTTGCTAGGAGTGAGTTTACTCACGCCCTGGCATTAGCTGTGATGTTTGAGTACTGACAAGACCAGCTCAGCCTTCCATCCTCCCAGAGTCAGTAAATTAGGCCTCTGTAAGCCTTGTGTGTCATCTCAACCCATTCCTCTTTGCTTCCCCTTGCTATATTCAGTGCCCGTGCCCCTTGGGCCAGATCCTTTATTTAAAAACAAAACCTAAAATAGAGAATAAAATGTGAAATAAATATCAACCCGTCCCTTCAGTTTCCCACGTGTACGTGACTCACTCAAATCTATGTCAGTTTTCATACAGAGCCAAGATTTCTTGTATGATTGGAATTTTTCCCAGGCATTGCCAGTGCTCGTTGCACAGGCATGTTACAGGCAGAGGCGACCTCCTACAGGGTGCATGTTACAGGCAGAGGCGGCCTCCTACAGCAGGGCGCATGTTACAGGCAGAAGCAGCCTCCTACAGGACAAGAAGGCATATTACAGGCAGTCGGCAGAGGCGGACTCCTACAGGGCAGACGGCGGCCTGTCAGCGTGCTCCACCTGTAGGCCTGGCTCCAACTTTCACAGAAAGAGAAGTACATTGTTGGAAGAAGCTTCAGTGGTGCCTCCTCCTGCGCTGCAGCTGGCGCCGAGAAGCACGACAGTGTGAATGAAGCTTGCTCCCGCTGCTGTGCAGTGCCTGTGTTGTGTGAATGAAGCTTGTACTCGCTGCTGTGTACTGCCCCTTTTGTGATAATGAAGCTTGTCCCCGCTGCTGTGCAGTGCCGGTGTTGTTAAACTGAAGTTTCCTTTGTTGCTGCTGTGCAGTGCCCGTTGTGTGAATGAAGCTTGCTCCCACTGCTGTGAACTGCCTGTGTTGTGTGAATGTAGGTTGCTCCTGCTGCTGTGAAGTGCCTGTGTTGTTTGAATGAAGCTTGCTCCCGCTGCTGTCTGGTGCCTGTGTTGTGTGGATGCAGCTTGCTCCCAATGCTGTGAACTGCCTTTTTTGTGTTAATGAAGCTTGCTCCCGCTGCTGCGAAGTGCCTGTGTTGTTAGACTGATGCTTGCTCTGCTTCTGCTGTGAAGTGCCTGTGTTGTCTGAATATTGCTTGCTCCTGTGAAGTGCCTGTATTGTGTGAATGAAGCTTGCTCCTGCGGTTCTGCTGCAAAGTGCCTGTGCTCTGTGAATGAAGCTTGCTCCTGCCACTGTAAATGGAATGTGTTGTGTGAATGAATATTTCTCCTGCTGCTGTGAAGTGCCTGTGTTGTGTAAATGAAGCTTGCTCTTGCTGCTGCGAAATTACTGTCTTGTGTGAATGAAGCTTGCTCCTGCTTCTGTGAAGTGCCTGTGTTGTGTGTCTGAAGCTTGCTACTGTGCAGTGCCAGTGTTGTGTGAATGAAGCTTGCGCTTGCTGCTGTGCAGTGCCCGTGTTGTGTGAATGAAACTTGCTCCTGCTGCTGTGCAGTGCCTGTGCTGTGTGAATGAATATTTCTCCTGCTGCTGTGCAGTGCCTGTGTTGTGTGAATGAAACTTGATCTTACTGCTGTGCAGTGCCTATGTTGTGTGAATAAAGCTTGCTCTCGCTGCTGTGCAGTGCCTGTGTTGTGTGAATAAAGCTTGCTCTCGCTGCTGTGCAGTGCCTGTGTTGTGTGAATAAAGCTTGCTCTCACTGCTGTGCATGCCTGTGTTGTGTGAATGGAGCGTGCACCTGCTGCGAAGTGCCTGTGTTCTGTGAATGAAGCTTGCTCCTGTGAAGTACCTGTGAACTGTGAATGAAGCTTGCTCCCGCTGCTGAGCAGCGCCTATTTTGCTTCAATTAAGCTTGCTCCCACTGCTTTGAACTGCCTGTTTTGTGTGAATGTAGGTTGCTCCTGCTGCTGTGAAGTGCCTGTGTTGTTTGAATGAAGCTTGCTCCCGCTGCTGTCTGGTGCCTGTGTTGTGTGGATGCAGCTTGCTCCCAATGCTGTGAACTGCCTTTTTTGTGTTAATGAAGCTTGCTCCCGCTGCTGCGAAGTGCCTGTGTTGTTAGACTGATGCTTGCTCTGCTTGTGCTGTGAAGTGCCTTTGTTGTCTGAATATTGCTTGCTCCTGTGAAGTGCCTGTATTGTGTGAATGAAGCTTGCTCCTGCGGTTCTGCTGCAAAGTGCCTGTGCTCTGTGAATGAAGCTTGCTCCTGCCACTGTAAATGGAATGTGTTGTGTGAATGAATATTTCTCCTGGTGCTGTGAAGTGCCTGTGTTGTGTGAATGAAGCTTGCTCTTGCTGCTGCGAAATGACTGTCTTGTGTGAATGAAGCTTGCTCCTGCTGCTGTAAAGTGCCTGTGTTGTGTGTCTGAAGCTTGCTACTGTGCAGTGCCAGTGTTGAGTGAATGAAGCTTGCGCTTGCTGCTGTGCAGTGCCTGTGTTGTGTGAATGAAGCTTGCTCCTGTTGCTGTGCAGTGCCTGTGTTGTGTGAATGAAACTTTCTCCTGCTGCTGTGCAGTGCCTGTGCTGTGTGAATGAATATTTCTCCTGCTGCTGTGCAGTGCCTGTGTTGTGTGAATGAAACTTGATCTTGCTGCTGTGCACTGCCTATGTTGTGTGAATAAAGCTTGCTCTCGCTGCTGTGCAGTGCCTGTGTTGTGTGAATAAAGCTTGCTCTCACTGCTGTGCATGCCTGTGTTGTGTGAATGGAGCTTGCTCCTGCTGCGAAGTGCCTGTGTTCTGTGAATGAAGCTTGCTCCTGTGAAGTACCTGTGAACTGTGAATGAAGTTTGCTCCCGCTGCTGAGCAGCGCCTATTTTGTTTCAATTAAGCTTGCTCCCACTGCTGTGAAGTGCCTATGTTGTGTGAACAAAGCTTGCTCCTGCTACTGCGAAGTGCCTGTTTTGTGTGAACAAAGCCTGCTCCTGATGTTGCTGTTAAGTATCTGTCCAGGCGCGGCGGAGACATCTGCTGCGCGCGACTCACCCTTTTAAATGGTGCACATTGCTCGCATGCCATTTTTTATGCAGATTGTAGTCAGAGAATCCATTCCAGACTCAGAGATTGATAAGAGTTTTGCTTTCTTCCTCCCCGCATGGAGCAAGGAGAGACGCATGCAGAGAGTGACTGACTACTACGGTACTCGTAAAATTCTCTGATTTTTTCTGACTAACGCCGACGGACCAAAAACTGGTCCTAGAAACAAAACCGGCCCCATGACTAAAAACCGGCCCCCACCCCATCGAGCCTACCAGGGTATTGCCCAGGGCCCGACATTGCCAGTCCAGCCCTGAAAATTAGCTCCCAGCTCAACTAATCAAAGAGGACTTAGCACTGTGGCCTGCATTATTTACTCCACTGTTCTGCACATGCTTTAATTCCTGCCAAGTTCCCGATAGTTGGAGAAGTTCAATACTACACCAAATTGTTCAAAAGAGTGATAGGCAGAATTCCAACAATTACCACCTCATTGCCCTGTTAGACATTGAGGCCAAGATACACGCCTCTTCCTTTTTAAAAGATCTTGAGTCATGGGTAACAAACAATATGACAATTCTCTTTTGCCAAACAGGATCCAGATTGAATTTCTCCACACTGGATAATATAGACACTCTTTCCTACTTCATCCATTGGATGAACGGCCAGAAATAATTTGTTCGTTTTGCATGCTTTGCCGACTACATCTCAGAATTTGTCCTGGTGGGCAGGGGCAATCCATGGAGCAAGCTCCAGGCATGGGGCATTCCTAGAAACCTGGTTAACATCATCATATCACTATACACATCAACCTGGGTAAGGGTCAAGCTGTCAGACACCTCACTAAAAAGGAAAATCAACCTGAATCAATGGCTAAAGCAAGGATGAGTCTTAGTTCCAATGCTGTTTAATCTATACACAGAATACATGTCCCCGGCCTTAAACCACACCAATTTAATTGGTCCAAAGATAGGAAAAGCCAAGATCAGGATATTGCAGTATGTTGACGACATTGCTTTGCTTGACCACTCCAAAATAGTGATCCAGAGAGCACTAAACACCCTTCACACATACAACATGGAAAAAAAATGATTGTAAACACCTTAAAAACAAACAAGATATCCTTTGGGGGATGCATAGGCTGTCAAATCGGTACTGGTCCCTCTGCCTCTTAAAAATAACAGGAGCAAAATCGTACAACTATCTGGGCATTTGGCTCTCAGCAAATGGTGGCCCCAAAACATACTCGAACCATCTCAAGAATAAGACAGCACTAATTATCATCAGGGTCTGCCAACTGAATTCCACCCTCGAAAGCCTCACTTCAGTCCCAATACGAAAGTGCTCAGGGTCGTACTACCTTCAGCAATTACTTTTGGCAGTGAGGCTTTCCTAGGACAACTCCTCTAAACTATGGAAAAACTACACCAAAAAGTCTACACAAGAGCGCTCAGGTTGTCATAATATACCAGGGGATCTCTGGTGAGCCTTAAATTCGGACTGGATGATCTATTGTGGGCAACATGGGGGCATTTAAAAAATATTATCACAGATGCATTTCTGCCATGTCTTGCACCTTGAATTCAGTGCTTCAAAACATACTTAAAACTAAAAACAGCCCTTGGTCCACCTACCTAATGGAGACAGCAGACACCTTTCAATTAGTCCTGACCGCAGTAAACGATTTATCGCTCACGCACACTGCAGTGAAAAATATACTGAAAAAAACAGTTAAAACTCCTCTCAAAGACTGTGAATTTGAAAAATATTAAGTCCACTCCATCACTAAATGCCCAGGCAACCTCACATGATAATGATCGTCATGCAGACCTCCAGCCATAACCATATCTTCATTGCACTATCAGGAAAGGCTGTCTTACCCAAATACAGGCTGCAAGAATGTTGGCATTATAAATTAAAGACTTTAATCCAAAATTGGCCCTGTTAGAACTGGGGGTCTCTAGTAGGCAGATGTAGGTACCACTGTCCAAATAGGGACCCTTACTTCTAGTCAGTGTAAGGAGGAAATCCTCTGAGATAACCCCTGCTCACCCCCAGGAATTTCCTCGCTATGCAGGGGTTGCGATAAAACTTGCAGAAAGTTCCTTAAAAGATTGGTTTCCAGCTTCCCAACACAGGTACAACTTCCAGAGGCACCACACATGGGCCAAGCACTCCAGGAAGGACACAACTCTCTCAGTAGAGTTCAGGGAAGCTGGGGTGAAGTCCTTTTGTTCCTGGGACTTCATAACAGGGAGCCAGCTCTACTCAGGCCCTTTGAGATTCCTTCAAACAAGGGGACACGCCACAAAGCAAAGTCCTTCACCTCTCCTTGGCAGCAAAGCAACAGCAGGTCAGTCCAGCAGAGCAACAGCAGGACAGTCTTCCTTCTTCAGTTTCAGCTTTCTCCTTGGCAGAGGTTCCTTCTTGATTCCAGGATGATCTAATTTTCTGTAGTCAGGGATCCTGTACTTATACCCCTAAAAGTCTTTGTTCCCTTTGTGCAGGAGGGCTCTGAGCCCAGTCTGAACCAGCTCTGGGTGTTCCTTGAGCACTTTGTTTTCCTGGCCTCTCTTTTCCTTTAAGAGAGAGGGACAGGGTCGTCATCCGCCCAGCAGGAGGTGGAGCCAGCATTGTGGAAGGCAGGCACAGCCCTATTCAGGCCCAGGTGCTATCCACTCCCACCACTCAAGATGCAGATGAAGCCATTCAGCCTAGGGCTGACTCAGCCAGCCTCCTGGGGGCTCCCAGCCTCTGTCACTCTCAAACCAGACAGTCAATTCACAAACAGGCCAAGGCACACAGAAAGGTCAGACAAGAGAACAGCAACTTTCTAAAAGTGCTGTTCTCAAACACATGATTTAAAAACCACCTTTCCTAAAAGATGTGTTCTTAAATTCTGAGTTCAGGGATACCAGACTTGTGTGTCCTACCTTGCTCCTCTGGGAAGATATGCTGGTAGCCACTGTAGCCAGCATTCCCCATGATAGCCTATGGGCAAGGTAGCTTACAATAGTGAAAAATGAAAATGGCTGCCTTTCACAACTAGAGCATGTCACCTGTACTAGTACCTGCTCTACCTCTCCCATACACTGCACCCTGCCCAAGGGGGTACCTTGGGCCTTCCATAGGGGTGGCCAATGTGCAAAGAAAGTGAAGGGTTAGGCCTGGCCAGTGGGGACAATGACCATGAGGACATGGCAGTTCACAGACTGTACACAGGCACTGCGGTGGCAGGCCTGAGACACCATTTTAGGCCTACTCCTGGGGTGGCACAATCAGTGCTGCAGGCCCACTAGTAGCATTTGTTACCACCAGCCCTGGCACACTTAGTGCACTTTATTAGGAATTCTTGGTGACACAAATATGGCAATCATGGATAACCAATCACAATAACAATTTACACAGGGATCACTTGCACTTTGACACTGAACAGCAGTGGCAAAGTGCCCAAAGCATCTAAACCAGCAAAAACAGGAGGTAGAGGCAAAAATATAGCGGGAAACCACGCCAAAGATGCCAGGTGGTCTAACAGGCCCCTCCTTTCCAACATTGTTAAGTGCAGGCTGTGCGGCTACAAATCTGAAACAATTCTGCACCTACTACATTGCTGCCCGACACTACTCATGCTACTTTTAGGCAGTCACTATTAAAGTCACTATTTTTAACTTCTGACATAAAGACTTGTTACGAAGACACAAACTGGATTTTTAGCACCATGGCCTGTTCCGAATTGGCAAGAATTGGCAAATACTGTAAAGCAGTGCAGGACCTTCTTAAAAAAATCCCCAAAAATCCAGAGAAGACCGCCGACTGACAGCCTTTTTTATTAAACTCTTCAATACACATTTTCATGCTCTGGACCACATGCACTCTGCACTTTGGCTTACCTGCAATGGACTTTAAATAATCACATTGCTTTTAAGTTAACCTGAGCTGTTTTTAAATACCAAGCCTTATTTTCTGACATAATGTGTCCGTTTGTGTCAGATGGTTTTATAATGTTCTGCTCTTTTTATTTTTTTACTGTCCCTTGCATAATATGTCTCTTTTAGATATTTGCAATGTCAAGGTTTTAATTAACCATACAATAACATTTCTTACTACTGCTGTCTATGTCCGCTATTCATCACATGGTGGACAATGAGTGGCACTTGCCTTGCCCTCAGTTTGTTTACACAGGTGGAGCCTGGGAAACCTCCACTGGTGTAAAACTGGGCCCAAATGTACTAGGGCGTTGTGCCAGATTTGTGTCACAAAAATCAGGATTTGCATTGGAAAGTTCCCTAAAGTATTGCGCAGTTGCACTCTGTACTATTCCAAGGGGACATTTCATGGGTTGTACATGGGCAATTCAATGCAACAACCTATGGGTTTTGATGCAAATTCCTATCTACAATCGTTAGAGCACTTTGCTCTGTGCAAATTCTAGAGCAAACTCTGGTTCAGAAAGCGCACCCTGATGAATCTTTATTTCCAAATGAGGGTGATTTCAAATTTCAATCAATACATTTCAATAGCACGAAGCACATTTGGCTTTCAAAATCATAACGTTTTATTTAAAGGTTAGCAAGGTTACAAACTCAAATTATCAGTAGTAGTTGTAATCAAAATCAGTACATGATTGCAATTGTCATGTATACTTCAATGTACGTCAAACTCGATAAAAGCAAAGACAAGCTAAACAAAGTTGTCTCAAAAGAAACATTGAGTGAGGTGAGTTCTCCCATAAAGGGAGCATTTACTAAGAAATCAGAGAAAAGTAGTTCTGCCATAAAGGCATCTGCTGCTAATGAAAAAGGGAATCTGCCAAAGGATCAGAAAAACAAACACCTGCTAATACATAGAAAAGACATCTGAATCTGAGTCTATATTGCATTTACTAAAATCACTAAGGGCCATATTATCAAGAAAGGGCGATATATTATCGCCGCTTTTATTGGCAGGAAACTGCCGCTAAAGCAGCAATAAAGGGCTTGATAATATGTCCTTGTGAATTCCCATAGAAGCCCAGGTTCTGGTGTTAACCTGGGCTTCTATGGGTATTCACAAGGGCATATTATCAAGCCCATTAACGCCGCTTTAGCGGCAGTTTACTGCCCGATAAAAGCGGTGATAATGTATCGCCCTTTCTTGATAATATGGCCCCATTTTCTAACATTTCGCTATCTGATGCTCAAATGAAGGACCAATCGGGTAAAGACACAAACTAACATCACAAATGTATTAGTTTTACTAGCTACCACACAAAGAAGCTACTATAAACGTCCTTCAGAGTTGCAGTTAACCGCAACATTGCTTCACAACATCTTGTTAACACATTTTTCCAAGGTTACTTAAAAGAAACATTTTCACATGAACTAGAACACCAAGGACACCTATAAAAAGACGTGTTAGGAAAGCAGGATGGCAACCAGACACTAACCATTTTAGAATGCTGCCTACATTGGATATAGTCAGACTAAATGTGAATAACAAACAGTAAGCATATTCGCGTAAGCACATTAGTGTCGATATAAATGCAAACATTTTTTAAATGAAAAATCTCTCCATCTCTGACATTCTAAGCCAGGGTATTGCACAAAAACCTTATGCCTCCTCAAGGGTAGCATAATGTGGAACATTTTAGACCTGGCAACATTGCTGTGGTTTCCCCTGTCTTTTTGCCTCTACCACCTGTATTTTTGATGTTATGCTGGACTTTGTTTTTGCTGGTTTATGTACTTCTTGATCAGTGGTAAAGTGCAAGTGCTCCCTGTCTAAATTGTGATTCTGATTGGTTCTCCATGATTGGCATATTGGATTTAGTGCACTATGTGTGCCCAGGGCCTATAAATACAATTGGGCCGGCAGCACCGGTTGTGTCACCCACATGAGTAGGCCTGTAAACTGTCTCAACCATGTCATTGCAGTGTCTTCACCCTACCAGCACCTGTTTTATCTGACGCATCACCGCCTTGTGTGAAAAGTTTCCTTGCACTGCCGCCTGGTGGCTAAAGAAATTGATTCAGCACCTGCCCTGGCCGAAGAAACCACCGCAGCCTGTGTTCAGGACAACGTGTCTCTGAAGTTCGAGACCCCCGCACTGACTCCGATGCAGGCCCTGCTGTGCAGCACAAGATATCCATAAATAGCATCTGTGCGCCAAATGTTCCACCGCATCACCCGCAATCCAGAACTGTCTTGAATTTCACCCATCGCTTCCCCTTACAGTGCAGATTCAACGAAACACTTCTCCTGGGTGCAGAATAAATGACGCATCACCTATCCAGGCACTCAGGAATTGCAGCATCGCTGTGTTTTCTGACGGTTCCCTCTTATGCAGCAGTTCTTCTTTGTGGATTTTGACCCATCTAAGGTACTTTGTGTAAAATCACTGCATCCACTGAGTTCTATGGACAGAATTGCTTTAAACCTTTACCAATTCAACTTTTGAGTTCTGTATGTTGGATTTTTGTCATTTTGGTCTTGTTTGGTGAAGATAAAGATACTTTATTTTTCTAAATTGGTGTGGTGTCCATTTGTAGTGTTTTCAATGTGTTACTGTGTGTGTTCTGTACAAACACTTTACAGATTGCCTCTCAGATAGGTCTGACTGCTCGTGCCAAGCAACCAAGGGGGTGAGCTGGGATTATCTTGGGTGTGTAACTCCATTACCGTGACTAGAAGGAACGGTGCCTTCTTGGACAGGCTGCATACCACTGCCTACTAGAGACTCCCATTGCTAACAGAAACATGTTTTAATTTCTCCTTGTTCTTCAAACTTTGCAAATATGCTGCTTTGTACAAAGTGGGAAAAGACTTAAAGGATAGTTTTTGTACTGGAAGGGTCCCCTTCCTGTACAAAACCTGTGCTTCAAAGAATGCACACACGCTTGCACAATAGCGCCAGTGTGTGTGCAGTGGTGCATGGCACTTAAATGTGCACTAGCAAGGTGAGAAACAAAATGTGCCATATCTTAGTAGATTATTCAAACAACAGTGGTCCCTTTAAGGAGGAGTATACCCAATTAATACCCCAAACTGGTCAGAGGATGTTTGTTCTGGTCCAGGGAGGACTTGGCCTGGCAGTTCGGACTGGACTGTTTCCATGGGTAACAGGGCCAAAACTGATTTGCATATGGCTGTGTTTAAACTTGAATGGCAAGGGGAGTAAAAACGATGGATTTAGGCCCATACCTCTGTTCTGGGGTGAATTTTTTAACATCGTTCAGCATTCTGTTCATCAATTGTTTTATTTGCATACCTTAGTAGATATGCCACATTCTTTTCTATCTTCCTCTGATGAGGCAGCTCTGTTTTGATTTAAATATTAGTAAATATGGGCACTAAGACTTCTCCAACACTGAGTCGAGCAAGTGAACCTGGAATTTAGTGCATGGGCATTCACTACCGGCATCTGCCATTTTTTTAGCAGATGCCCCCACACCTGCAAAACTCTAAATTAGCCCCTTGGTCTGTCAATGAACTTTAGGCATGCAGAGCAACTCCACATCTCGGGAGACAATGTCAAGTTTGAATCAGACACACACTAAGGGGATCATAATGATGCTGTGTGGAATCATTCCCACCCGACACCGACTTGGTCATGAGACCGACCAACACCTGGTCGACTGTCCCAACCACCCCATTAGGATGCGACCGAGCACTGTTGGGTCGCATTCCTATATTTCCCTGTGGGAGCATGCATTATGGCCAATTTACGGCCATAATGCATGCTCCCGTAGAAAATGGGAGGTGCGGTTCATCCTTGCACCAGGTGCTAGGCACCTCAAGGTGCCTGCCACAAGTTTCAGGGATACCCCTTGGCCTCCAACAGGAGGCCGTGTAACAAAAGAGGCCCTTCTGTGGACCCCTAACACGCTTTCCAACATGATTTCCATGTCGGACAGTCCGGCATGGGAACCATGCCGGAAACCATGATCACAATCTCAAGAGTGGTAAGAGACGCCCTTGAGATTACAGGCCAGATATCAACAAGCGGACGGGCTCTCCGAGCCTGTCGGAAGCCAGCCGGAGTGACAAGATGGTTTCCTTTCTGACTGCCTCCATCATAATGAGGCAGTCAGAAAGGAAACGGACCGGACCATTACGACGTGGCCCTAAAGGCTCCGACCGAATCGTATTCAGCTCCTAAATATGAATTCTCTGTACAGGTTACTTGAAAATAAACAGCAATTTAATTAACATATTAGAATTATAGCAGGGAAAAATGAGAATGAGTATTTAAAATATCCAATCTCATTCCCTCTAATCCATAGTGATAGTCAAGTAAGTAGGGTCTGTGTTTGGGCCTTCGCCATAGTTTACAGCGAATTTTAGGGGCTATCTCTTCCTTTGCCTTTCACAGTAAGCAATCGGCCATGTTCGGAACCAAGGAAAGCTCCCAAGCAGCCCAGAAAACAGTTTTTTTCACGATGAAATCTATAGATGCTCCATAATGGTATGATAGTTTTCAAATTCAAAGGCAACAAATTCTGGTGGTACCCAAAAAAATAATCACAACTGAGCTGCTTCCAAAGTCAGATATTCATTTGGCAGAACTGTTAATTAGTTTAACTTCCTAACTTTGTAACGTTTCTGAATAGTGCACAATTTGTCCTCATGTTTTTTAAAAGTCTCGTTCAAAAGGTGTATTACATGCCACTTACGTTTTGAGAAAAATTCCTATTGTTTTTATTCTCAACGATTGCCTGAGGAAGAATCGGGGATCTGTGACACTCTCAAGCTCTTAAAAATTCTCCAGAAAGCTGTTGTAAATGCCTATTTACTCAGCTGTGAAGGTATTTACATCTGTTTATATAAATGAACAGAGTGAACATTTATGCAAGGGGAATTCTTGCATGAGTGCAAATGTAAACTCAAATTTCTTAAATAACAAACATCTTTGACTTTTATAAAAGGCTATTTGTGCTTGTAAGTTAAACGTTAAAGTTTAACTACTTTGCTCTATGTGTACTATATTCTACTGATATTTGGTTGGCTGTCATGAGTATACAGGTGTGTGAAACTGCGTATTTTAAAAAAAAAGTTTTATGAAACCATGCACACTTGTTCTTTTATATTAAAATGTATTAAACAAAAGCTGTGTGATATACCGTCAGGAGACTTGTACACGCAGAGAATGGCTCACCACAAGTCCTTTCCAGCATGAAGCAGTGTCCCGCTAGTAGATATGACACGTAATGTAACATTTTGAGGAATTTCACACATTTCACAAACAGAAATTGTGAATTACACAAATTTTACTGCCAAAATTTAAAATTACCCAGATATGCAGTAACTTTAATCTTCCTGCGCTAGTATATTGATTTCTACTCGTTGAGATTAAAAGTTGCTGTGCTTTAGAATTGCATGTTAGTCTTCAGTTTGGCATAGTTGAACCCAAATGTTAAAACCCTGTTTTCATTGTATCAGCAGGTGGTAAAGAAAATTGGCAATTAATTTTATTAATTGCCCCCGCAGCCCCTCCCCCATGCCGGTTCCCGATTCCGCCTCCCAGCTGCGCTTCCCTCCCCTTCCCTATTTAATGGTGGCCGCTGCGAGGGAGCGCGAGCTGACCTCTGACTGCCTGGTCAGAGACCGGCTCTCTCCCCCAGCAGCTCTGCTGTTGTGCCGCTGCCGCTGACCCTGCTCTCCTTGAGCTGGTAGGTGTTTGAGGCCTGTACTGTGTTTGAGCCCGTTTTTTTAGCTGCCTTTTGTTAAATTGTGTCTTTTGTTGTGCCTGTAAATTGTTAAATTGTGTCTGTAAATTGGCCTTCTGCCTTTTTTATTCTGTTGTATCTGTTTTCACTGCGTTCCCACCGCTGCGTCCCTTGCAGCCTGTCTCCCCTGCCGGTTCCTGCTCCCACCTCCCACCTGCGCTTCCCTCCCCCTTCCCTATTTAATGGCGGCAGCTGAGAGGGAGCTCAAGCAAGACCTTTGACCTCCTGGTCAGAGACCTGCTCTTTCCCTCAGAGGGAATCGGTAACAAACGATATAGAGGGTGTAGGAAGTTTGGTTTCCTGGAATATAGCTGGTATCCGCCCCAAGCTGGAGTCTCAGGAATGGGTAGATTTTGTAAATTGCTTCGATGTGTGTATGTTTCAGGAGACTTGGATCTGTGAGCCCTGTTTTCTTCAAGGGTACTTGAACTATTCGATCCCGGCAATTAAAGGTCAAAAGGGTCGTCCTAAGGGTGGCCTGAATATATGGGTACGTCAATGTCTGCCCTTTTCTATTAAAGTGGTTGAAACTGGTAGTAATGATATCCAACTTATAAAAGTGGGTATGGGCTTATCTGGAAGCCTGGATATATACAATGTAAATGCCAGGGGCTCCAATGGGGGGGAAATCAGTAGTTCTTGAGGCTCTGGTCTCCCTACTTGAGACATACTCCATGAACAATAACATCATTATTGCTGGAGATTTCAATCGTACGTTTGAACCCCTGGACATCTGTGATGATCTAGTTGGGATGGATGAGGATATGCTATGGGGTGTTCCCAAACTAAATCTAGACCCAATTAAACGTTGGCCTGAGGATATTATATGTTTGAATGCCATTTGCCTGGAAAGCGGCCTTAGGGCACTAAATGGGCGAACAATGAGTGACAAGGGGGGGGGGGGCATGCACTTTCGATAACGGTAGAAATAGGAGTAGGGTAGACTATGTTCTGTGTAGTCTTCAACTATGGAAGGTAGTCCACGATATGGAAGTAAAGCATAGGCTAGAAAGTGACCACGACCCTCTGTGTGTAACACACAAATGGTGGTTGCCTTTAACAGGGAAGCCCGCTAAAGAGTGGGTTGGTGTTCCCCTGCCTGTACCCACCAACGATATGCGACGGCTAAAATGGCCCAATGTGTTGGCTAATCAACAGTCTATGGTTAGTATAGACATGGAGTTAGACAAGGCGATAATTGCCCTAGAGCAAACAAAAACAGTCGTTCCAGGGTCTCATGAAATCACTGCTATACATGAAAATCTTTTTTGTACTATTAGATCACATTTCCAGAAACCGGGTAGGAAAAACAATAAGGCACCTCCCAATTCTGTGAGGTGGTATAATGCTCAGTGTAGGAAAGCCAGGCTAACCTTGGGAATAGCTATTAAGAGAAAAAACCAAGTGGCTATCCGTTGTGCAAGAAGGATTTATAAGGATTGTATAGCCTCTGCAAAAAAACATGGGATGAGAGGCATTGGAATGAACTAAGGGAGGCTTCTAGGACCAAAGACTCTAGACTCTTCTGGAGCACTGTTAAATGGGGGAGTGGAGGCTTACCTAATTGCCCAGATAATAATGTTGGTGAAGAGGACTGGGTCAATTATTTTAAGTCACAATATGCCGATAGCAACCCTGGCTTTGAGATGGAAGGTTTCATGGCTGTATATTTCAAAGATAACTTTTTCAGCCGTGGTGAGATGTCGTTGGCCCTAAGTGCAATATCAAGAGGAAGAGCTCCGGGGTTGGATGGGATCCCGGCGGATCTTTTCATTTATGATAAGGAATGCTGGAGCAAATACATCTTGCTTTTGATTAACGCTGTTGCCCAGGGTGCAATTGTTCCGTCATCCTGGAAGGGTGCAATCATTATTCCCGTACATAAGAAAGGTGATCGGGGTTTGCCGGGCAATTACAGACCCATAAGCTTGATAGCTACTATTCAAAAGGTGGTGGGGAGGATGGTGGTGAACAGGCTTATAGCCTGGGTGGATGAAAACAATGCATTATCCCCTTACCAGGCGGGGTTCCGGAAGGCCACTAGTACGGTGGACCAGGTGTTCCGCTTTACTCTGCTACGGTGGCGAACTGTGGTGCTGGGAAGGGGCAGCCTATATGCCGCTTTCGTGGACTTGCGGGCTGCCTTCGACCTGGTTCCCAGGACTAAGCTGTGGTCAGTGTTGTGGAAACTGGGTCTGCCGGAGGATTTACTGACCCTGGTTATGAGGTTGCATGAGGCAAATTTTGCCAGCATACAGTGGGGCAGTCAAGGGGAGGTCACTGTGGACTTCCCGGTTGAGCGGGGAGTCCGGCAGGAGTGTGCAATGGCCCCCCTGCTTTTTTCCTTGTTTATCAATGGAGTAGTAGCTAGAATGCTGTCTGCTAATTTAGACGCCCCCTCCTTGGCGGGCATTAAGGTTCCAATATTGATGTTCGCCGACGACACTCTTATTCTATCAAAGACTCCAAGTGGCCTGCAGTGTGCCCTCAACATCTTTGAGGAATTTTGTGGGGAGCATGGTCTTGAAGTTAACATGGCCAAAACCAAGTTAATGGTTCTTAACCTTCACCGTAATTTCCGTTCCAGGCTGACTATGAACGAGCGCCCCCTAGAGGTAGTCAAAGCTTTTACCTACCTTGGTATTTATATAACCAATGATCTTAAATGGTCCCAGCATATTGATCTAGCGACATTAAGGCATAGACAATTAGCTGGAGCCCTAGGGGCAGAACACAGAAAATCAAAAACTAAACCAATCATGCCAGCCCTACAGGTTTATGAGGCAAAAGCCCTTGGCTCAGCACTATACGGGGCTGAGTTGTGGGGTTTTGGAAAGCTCGATTCATTACAGAGGTCCGAAAACAAGTTCTTCAGGACAATTACTGGTCTTCCCAAAAGTACCCCCCTTCTCCCCCTTAGATATGAGCTGGGCCGAAAGGCAGTGGTTGATTTGGCAAAGCTTCGCCCGATATTGTATTGGAGACGACTCTGGACTACTCCAGAACTTAAGCATTATGCTGAAGGCTTTTTGGCGTTAATCAAGGGGGACGTTTTCCATAAGATCAAATGGCTAAAAGACCTTAGATCCTTGTTATGTATGCTGGGTCTCCAAACCCTTTGGGATAACCCGCCAGGCGCACTTTTTCCTAGCAAAATTACTGTAAAGGAGATGTATTGGGACTATGTGGCTGAGCGGGTCTGGAGAAATACTGACTCTAGATCTATGACAGAATGTTATCTGGAATCTAAAATCTCTCCTGACCATGAACTCTATTGGGACAAGATAACAAAGCCATGGGAAAGGAAGCTTCTATGTCAATTTAGGATAGGTGCTCTTCCGCTCAGGTCCCTAACTGGCAGGTGGTGGGGTTCATCAAATACTTTCTGCCCCGCTTGTGGATCTGCAAAGGAGACCATTGGGCACTTTCTATTCGCCTGTCAAGCCTATGTCATCCCTAGGCAAATCTGGTTAAAAGCTGCATGTAAAAACTTAGGTACCAACAGTAGCTTTGTAGCTCTGAGAATCATCTGCACTAGCTCTTGCTTGCCATTGGCTATAGCAGTAGCAAAATTTATGGGGTGGGCTTGGTCTATTAGGGAAAAATTGTTAGCCGAGTAACTGTTTACATTGGGAAGGTTTTATTGAAGCTACCTGACGTAGTTTGTATTTTATATCTTATGTGTATATATTTATGCTTTTTATGTAAAGTACTTGCTTTTATTTGTTCGAGGCAACCATTTAATACTGTTTTAATATTTTTGTATGTATTGTGCTTTTATGAGAATTGCTCGAATAAAGCCTCTTTGATTGATTGACTTTCCCCCAGCAGCTGCCCTGTTGTGCTGCTGCCGCTGACCCGGCTCTCCTTGTGCTGGTAGGTGTTCGAGGCCTGTCCTGTGTTTGTGCCCATTTTTTAGCAGCCTTTTGTTAAATTGTGTCTTTTGATGTGCCTCTAAATTGTTAAATTGTGCCTTTAAATTGTCCTCCTGCCTTTTAAATTCTGTAACACCGGTTTTCGCCACCCTTTCTGCCGCTGCTGCAACTGCGGCCCCTCCCCCCTGCCGGTTCCCGCTAACGCCTCCCAGTTGCGCTTCCCTCCACTTCCCTATTTAATGGCGGCCACTGCGCGGCCGTGCCGCTAGCGCACCTAAAGCAAGCCCATCTGCGCCCGACCGTGACCAGCACCAGGGTCCCTGGATCTCCGACCTCCCTCCACTACGACTCTGCTGCCCTCCTCACACTCAACCCCAGAAGGAACAACAACTGCCAGTGGTCTATGTCAAACACCACCCACGGCCAGTTCTCCTGCTGACACTCACTACAATCCTTCACCATCCACAGCATCCCCACGACTGCTGCATTAACGCCGGACGCCGGCACCCCCGAAGCCCTGAAGTGCATCCTCCTCATCGTGTGATCCCTGCATATACAGGCCGTAGAGATCTGGAACCTCCTTGACACCCTCTCGCCAGACGTCGGCATCCTCACGGAAACCTTGACCAACGCCTCCTCCGCCCCGACATCGCCACTGCCACCACCACCACCATTCCAGATGCGTACAAGATTCAGAGGAAGGACTGCCCCCACCGCCCAGGAGGAGGACTCGCCATCTCACAAAAGAGCTCCCTCCAACTCTCCACCTCCAGCACGAGCGACTTCCTCTCCAACACCGAACACCTCCACTTCCAGATCCAGACCAGCCCCAGAACCACGCTTCACTACACCCTTGCCTAGAGACTCCCAGGGACTCACGCCACCATTGCTGACCTCATCGCACCCCTTGCCATCGCCTCCACGGACTACATACACATCGGAGACCTGAACTTCCACCTCGACAACCCCAGCGACCCGACTCCACCGTCCTCCTGAACAACCTCACCAACCTCAGACTGAAGCAGCTCGTCACCACACCCACCCACAAGGCCAGACACATCTTCGACCCCATCTCCGCAGTGGGGACCAACATCCACTTCAGCCACACCTCGCAGCCCCTCTGGACAGACCACCACTGCGTACATTTCTCTTTCAACACCACCACTGCACAATAAACAACACCACCACTGCACACAAGCCCACCCTGCTCCCGCCAAGAAGAAATTGGAGCAAGGTCACAGAGGAGCACCTCAACTCCACCCTCATCCACGACCCCCCATCCGCCACGACCAACGCCAATTCTGCAGCCCAGGAACTGCAGCTTCACAGACAAGCTTGCACCCCTCCGCCACCCCGACAGACAATGCCCCCTGAAGGCCATCTGGTTCACCACCAACCTCCAAGAAGACGGACTCTCCTGCAGACATCTCAAAAAATGATGGAGAACCAGCAAAACCACCGAAGACCAGACCACCTACAAGACCGCCATGACAGAATACCACCATCTCATAAGATCCACCAAGAGGACCTTCATCTGCAACAAAATCCTCACCAACGCCAACAACGTGAAGGAACTCATCAACATCATCCAGCAGTTCACCAACCCGCCCCCCCCCCAGGGAAGCCACGAACTTCACACCCTCCCAGGACCTCTGCAACAAGATCCTGCTACTACTTCTACCTGATAAACAAGGCCCTCTATGACAACTATAGCAAACAGACTCCAGAAACAACCCTCCCCTCCAGCGATGACAGCCAGCACACAATCACCACCTGGACACCGGTTACCACCGAAGATACCATCACGACCATGAAGAGCACCCACTCAGAGGTCCCCATGGACCCCTGCCA
Organism: Lissotriton helveticus; assembly: GCF_964261635.1. Lineage (NCBI taxonomy): Eukaryota > Metazoa > Chordata > Amphibia > Caudata > Salamandridae > Lissotriton > Lissotriton helveticus. Next base: position 177,425,748 of record NC_136065.1, read on the forward strand.
GCCACACATCTTCCACAGAGCCGCCACCACAGCACCCGAGCTACGCCACACCATCAATGCCACTTTCAATTCCAGCATTTTCCCAGACAACTGGAAGTGGGCAGAGGTCAAGCCCCTCCTCAAGAAACCCTTGGCAGACCTGATGGACCTGATAAACTACCAGCCCCTCTCTCTCCTCCCCTTCGAAGCCACCAAGAAAATCGTCATCACCCAGCTGACTACCTTCATTGAAGAGAAGGCCATCCTCGACTCTTTCCAGTCTGGATTAGTCAGTGACCACAGCTCCAAGACTGCCATCCTTGCCACCACCAACAACATCTCTGTGCTCCTTGACCAGGGCCACACCCTAGCCCTCATTCTGCTAGACCTCTGTGCAGCCTTTGACACCATCTCCCACTGTACTCTTGGAGCCAGACTCCATGACACTCGCATACAGTGAACCGCCCTCGACTGGATCCGCTCCTTTCTCACAGGCAGAACCCAAAGGATCAGGCTCCCACTGTTCCTCTCCGAACCCTAGGAGATCAACTGCAGGGTACTCCAAGGATCATCGCTCAGCCCCACTCTCTTCAACATCTACATGGCCCCCCTTGCCCATTGTCAGACAGCATGGGCTCAGCATAGTATCCTACATGACGACACCCAGCTCATCCTCTCCTTCACGAAGAACCCCGAAGACACCAGACTCAGCTTCCAGAAGGAATGGAAGACGTTGCATCCTGGATGAGCAGCAGCTGCCTAAAGCTCAACTTGGAGAAGACAGAGGTCCTCATCCTGAGATCCTCCCCCACCATCTGGCACAACACCTGGTTGCCCTCATCCCTCAAGAACCCTCCCACCCTGACCGTCCACACCTGGAACCTATGCATCATTCCAGACTCCTCCCTCACCATGACTCGCCAGATCAACACCATTGACTGCACCAGCTTCAGCTCTCTCCATATCCTAATGCAAGACCTTCAAGTGAATCCCCACGAAGCCAGAAAGACCGTCACCCATGCACTCATAACGAGTAGACTGGACTACGGAAACGCCCTCTATGCTGGAATCAACAAATCCCTGCTACACAAACTCCGGACCAACCATAACACCTTGTCCTTGGCACATCACAACATGAGCACATGACCCAACACCTGCAAAACCTCCTCTGGCTCCCTGTCGGGAAGAGAGTAACCTACAAGCTACTAACTTGCCTATAAATCCCTCCACAAAATAGGACCCCAAATACCTCAATAGAAGAATCTCTTTCCACGTACCCAAACACAATCTCCGCTCCGTGGTCCTTGCCGGAGCAGGAACCCGGAGCATCTGCAGAATCAGAGCAGGTGTAAGAGCCTTCTTCGACGTCGCAGCCAAGGCCTGAATGAGCTCCCAGTCAATATCGGATGCCCCCCTACTCTGCCCACCTTCAGGAAGAGCCTCAAGACCTGGCTTTTCGGCTGCACTGGAGCTGCACCCCCCCCAGCACTTTGAGACCCTCACGGGTGAGTAGCGCACTTTAAAAGCCCCTGATTGATTAATTGATTGATTGATTATAGGGCCTGCCTAACTTCGTCCCAATTAGTGTTTGGGAAGATCACACCTAAAACCTGTTTATTATTAGTCCCTCAGCAATCTCACTTGGTGATGTAAGGGGTTCAGACTATCAAGGAACTTACAGACCCATTCTACATGGTTCAACAAGTTATAAATATCTATCACCATCCCAATGAATTAGCACTGGATCTCCTCACAGTCTATCTGAGTCATGGGGAATCAAAGCATGACTCAAGTTTGGCACTACTCATTTCCATACCCGACAGAGTCTAGGAAGTGCCAAAGTTGCTCCCACTAGAGGTGGAGGTAGCCTACACTTTCTCACACAAAAGAAAGGAGGAGAGGGTCTACTACTCCGCCACCCCAACCCTCCAATAGTAACCTTAACACACTAAGAGGGGTAGAGAGGAAAGGGACCTAGACAGAGCATGCAGGGGTACACACAGTGTTTGTAAAAATTGCCCTCACTCACACACAAAATTGTGTGTGACATGCTTCATCATTGGGTCTGCTTAGAAAACACCTTGGCATAAGGTTTCGATGCCAAACTTCTAGAAAAGACACTTCTAAAAGTTGAGCAGTTACCGAGGGAGGATCTTTTAAAAAAGAAGAGACAGAGTGGAGAAGATTGTGGGTTTCGGATGGTAACCACATTTTCTCAAGATGCGAACAGGCTAAGGTTGATCATGAAGAAGCACTGGCACATGCTGAAAACCAACAGCATTATTGGTGTCGACATGCCGGCATAGCCACAGATCACCTTTAGGAAGGCTCGATTGTTAAAAGACAATTTGGTACACAGTCACCTAGATCCTATTTCAAACAGACAAGGGTCACTACAGGAAGTGAAGGGATTCTTCCCCTGTGGGAGGTGTAAAGCATGCGCATTTAGTAAGAGGACGTTGTCTTATGAAGTAAAAGGCCTAAAAGATAAGAAAACAATCAGTAAATTCATGTCCTGTCAAACCACATTCGCAGTTTACTGTTTGAAATGTCCATGTGGACTAAGATACATAGGGAGTACCATCAACTGTGTTAAATTAAGAATCTTGGAACATATGCGAGCCATCGTAAGAAGGATTTTTCCTATCAGGTGGCCCGGCATTTTTCCATTAAACACAAAAGTGACAGGAATTTGCTACAGTATTTCTGTTTGGATTGTGTACCTGATAATCCCAGAGGTGCAGACAGAATGCAAAGATTAAGAAGGTTAGAATGCCAGTATATCGTGGATTTACAGATCAAGTTCCCAGGGGGTTTGAACACGGGGGAGGAATTAATAGTACACCTGGGCAGTTAGAACACCAAGTGTTGCCTCCTAACCCTTTGTTGTCTGATGAATTTAAAATACAGGTTGTTTTGCTGAGTTAAAATATCTTAGATATGAATTATTGTGGAGTGGAGATTATATCAATGCCCATATACGGCGCAATCATTTTTAGTGAGAGTCAGTCACTATAATGGAGAAAACATATTGGCCGAATGTCATATTATGTCTCCTTAAATTGTTTTTGGGTATTTTATATGTATAAATTATTCGAAAGAGAGGCAACGCGCCAGACAAGAGAGTACAGTGAGAGGACGACATACCACAGGGAATGGACACCAGGAGCAAAACAAACAGGAAGTGAGTCTGGTAGTGAACCTCTCTACATGCCAACTCACCGCAGATGAAGAAAGGGTCGTACAGAAGGGTCTCGGGTTTGTCCCGGCCCCCAAGATAGACTGCTTCCAACAAACAGTCGAAATACAACAATTCTTCCGTAAAATTAGACTTAAAGCCTTTTTTGAGGGTAAACCTAAAGAAACCAATGAAGACTCAGGCCTCCATAATGCCTCTACCTTCACACCACACATCGGGATGGTCCCTAATGAGGTGTTGACCTTTGAGCAGGCAGTATTGAAAGACATCAAAACCCTCACTGGACATAGTAACCACTCCAATATCTCGAAGAAGGAACTCGAGATACTAGAATCCTTGGCTAATGATTCTAAAATCATGATAAAACAAGCAGACAAGGGGGGTGCCACGGTGTTAATGAACACCACGGACTATGACACTGAATGCCAAAGACAACTGAGCAATACACGCTACTATACACCGATTCCCCAGAATCACACGGAACAGCTAAGAATCACAATCTCAGGCTTGGCTGAGTCAGCTGAAGGCCAAGGGTGGATCAGCAAGAAGGAGGCTGAATTCCTGGTCAAAAATGACCCAAGGGTCCCTTCTTTTTACATCCTGCCTAAGATTCATAAGGAGATCACCCCGATCCCTGGTCGCCCGATAGTCTCCGGGATTGACTCAGTACTGGAACCGCTATCGCAATTCTGCGACCACTTTCTCCAACCCTTGGTTAAACTGATTCCTTCCTACATTCAAGATACAACTGACATGCTACACCTTCTGCATGAATTCAGAGACTGCACTGAAATTCACTTCCTCATCACGTTAGACGTGGAGGCCCTTTATACTAACATTCCCCAGAGGGCCACACTAGACGTTATTGAGGAGGCACTGAATAGTGGCCCATGGGTGTCACCCACACCCACGACATTCATAATGGAATGCGCTGAAATAGCTCTCACTGAGAACTATTTTGAGTTCAAGGGGCAATACTACCATCAAACACAGGGTACCTCAATGGGCAGTACTTTTGCCCCTAGTGTGGCCTGCCTGTACATGGCCGACTTTGAGGGGAAGCACATCTCGCAACAATCAAACCCTTACCACTCCAATATCAAATTGTGGAAACGCTACATAGATGACATTTTGGTCTCCTGGGCAGGTAGCCAAGAATCCAAGAATCATACACAGAGTTCTTCTGTTGGCTCAATATACTAAACCCATACCTGAAATTCACCATGACGGCATCTGCCTCTCAGATTCCTTTTCTAGATCTCACATTCCAGAGGACAGGGGGGAGACTGAGTACAACCATGTTCAGGAATAGCACTGACCGTAACAGCCTCTTGCATTTCACGAGCCATCATCCCAGGGCTCATAAAGTCAATCTACCTTTTGGACAATTCCTGAGGGTGAGACGAGTAGTCTTGAGAACTACAGAACAGAGTCCACCATTCTGTCCAGAAATCTAATGGATAGAGGCTATCCTCTTAGGGAGTTTACCAGAGCCAGGAAAAGGGCACTAAACAACCACAGGGAGAGCCTTCTCGAATACAGAACAAGGGAACCTGTAGATAACCAACCTATGACATGTGTCACAACGTTCACCCCAGCTTCCAACGAAGTCAGGAAAATTGTAAAACACCATTGGCAGATCCTGAATACAGGGACTTTGGAACTGGAACCACCACGATTTGCTTTTAAAAGGTCTAAAAATATCAAGGATATACTGGTACAGACTAGACCAAAGAAGCAACAGAACAACAGAGTACAAACCACTCTGTGGCAGCTACCCCCAGTTAAGGGACATTACCCATGCGGCAGCTGTAGTGCCTGTCCCTTTACAAAAACACACAAAACCATTACCTTGTCGGAAACCTTCACCTGGGAAATGAGGGGTCACACTAACTGTAATACTGTGAACTGTGTCTATCTCTGAATTTGCCCATGTGAGTTATACTACAGTGGGATTGACAACCTGACAGATGAAGACGCGCATCTCTGAACATCGGAGCAACTTCCGATGCAGGAAGAACAACACTAAGATGTGTAAACACTACCTAGAAATGAACCATACACCTGACTCATTACATTGGCTCATCCTGGAAGCCAACCCCAGAACTTCTAAACAGAGCTTGTTCTTCAAAGAACAACGCTGGATACACAGACTCTCGTCTGACAGCAGAGGCCTGAATGAGGAAATTCCTTGGTGTACATTATAAGCCTCCTGAATGACCACCCACTACTTTATTCAAGACCCCCACGCTTATTGCAAGACCCCCACGCTTATTGCAACCCCACTGTGTCTTGGCCGCCGGCCTTGCGTCCCTCACCTATACTTCTGCAAGGGGGAACGCTGACTAACATTGTCCTCACATAGTCTAATAGTAGCCTCCTGCCTTTTGTCAACAAGGTCCCCATAATTTACGGGGCAGAATACACTAGGCTCCTAGCGATCTCCTCCTAATTTACCTACACGGAGATCTTCACTCTAGGCCTCGATGTGTTTCAATAGATTTATGAATTGGGCCATTACGATATACACATCCATTAATTTAATCCTTTTGACTGAGTTGTTCTAACCAGAGTTGTCGAGGCACCCACTACAACAAGGGACCTATCTTGTTACAAGGACCTAACCACCGCTCCAATATGGCCGCTCTAATCGCCCCATATTGATAGCAGGTACACCTTCCTGCTTAGTCACGGTACCACGTGACTAGCAGCACTTCCCCTTTTAAACACTGCTGCCGGACCAACCACCTCCACCCGGTTCCGGCGGCGAGGGGTAGGTGCTAGACGCTACTACACAGGATTACCAAGTAAGTGAAAAGCAGCTTGAATTTGGTTATCTATTTGGGAACCGAGGCTACTTGAAAACACGCCGCAACCGGTGTAGACACGCTCCTGGTATAGCGCACCCTTACACCCATGCGGCAACTTTTCACAATCATGCTTTTGGCTCAACGATGGTTCTGACTTTAAAGGGGTTTGACACCAGGGGACACCCGGCATTGATGAGGCATGTTATGTATAATTTACTATTACCTGGAACATGCCTGGTGGCGAGTCTCATATCAACTGGCCATTATGTTTATGCATAACACCATGCCATACGACCATTGCCTAGTTGAACAGTCGGGGTTTATACTTCATACTTGAGCTATTGCCTACATAAGCACTCCCCTGATTATATGCAGCGCTCATTCTTTAATACCATGCATAAATGCAGATTCAAAGGATCGGTCCTGCGCAGTTTGTGATCATAAGGGGACAGACACCTTACAAAGACCGGGCATTGAGTAGGTTTAATAACTGACACATTACCTCTACCACGCCAGATGGCATGTTCACAGTCTTCTAGCCACTCTGCCCTATCCTTTAAACATCGTTCCTTGTTTCATTATAATGTCGCTATGTATGCAGGGTATTTGAACATACAATCCCTGTACCATGAGCTGCAGACGTCTTGTATGGGCACCGGGGCTACTTCCAGCTACCCACCCCTGCCCATTGCAGCTTTTGAGACACCTTAGCTCACAAAACACATACTGTATTAGTCTCTAACAAATGGTTTCCTCCTACAAATAGCCAGATATTGGATTACCCGCTGTTGTACCCGCCGGAAATCTGTTGTTGCCTGCACATTGAGCCAATTAGGTGAGTCAGGAACCTGCCAAGCCGGCATTGTAAACATGGATGTCTCTAACCCAGAGTTCTTCTTTTTACAGTTCTTTTTACAGTTTTTACAGTTTGAACCAATATAACATTTGTCCACAGGAGCATGCCCACACTTTTGCTCACTAAGGATTTGCACGCACACGTGTTACACAGTATTGAACCCACATGCTAGCAGCACCTTTCTAGCATGACACAAGGATTGTACTTGAGCGCTGATTACTTTTGTTTTTATTCTCATACCTGTTCTGATTTTGCTCCTTTTCTCCCAATCCAGGTAGAAGCATCCCAACACAGGTACCATGCTGGAAACACTTATTTTTCTGTGTACATATTAAACTGGAATGTATTCTGAATAAGATACCAATCACCTTGACGTAGACAGTTGACTAGAACACTTAGTTTCAATTGTAGGTCCTGAAGAATCGCTAGCTACTGCAAAATAGCGAGAAACATGTCAACCAACTACAGCACACACTAATTTGTGACTCGTAACTTGGGAGCATAATATCCCAGCGAGTACATATTTAGCTTGATTTTAATTAAAATAGGGGACCTCCAGAATAAAGTAATTCCCGGTACTCCTAGCTTTATTTTAACCACTTACACACATCTATGCATTTCTGCCCCCCCACCCGCACCTCATCTATAAGGCTGTTGGATAAAAGATCTCTGCCAAAGAGCCCCTCTTTGAGGTGTTGCCCGTTGGGTATTGCACCGCCGACCCAACGAGGAGCAAGCCCAGATGATGAAGCATGACACCTGAAAGGGTGTGTGAGGGCATTACATCCAACAAAATGGATGTCCAATCGTAGAACTACAAGAGACCCTACAACATCCCACACTTTGTAGTTTTGTACATTCCTTATAGTCTTTAGGAACAGCACAGCCCTTCTTGTGATTACTCTTCAGCTGAGGGCACTAGCTGTGGCTGGACCTACCACTCCTTAGGAGTGGAAATCGCCCTCCTCTTAGTAGATCTCTCCCTTTTGTTGGAAACTATAGCTAAGAAATGTCACGGGTTTAATTTAATATAACATTTTAGCCTATGTTCATTCTGCATAACAAATAAGAATTTTAGCCGATTGTCGGCTATTTATTGAGGACAGTGAGGGTTTTTGGGCAACCTCTTAAGGTTGCCAGTGCCGATTCACGGCAAGATCTGTCATGTCACAGTTTATGATTTATGAATACTGTAATTGCAAACTGGGGCTCACCAATACCAAGAAAAAGAATGTTTAGTGGAATGCCATTTGTCTCAACTGTGACTATCGTGAAAAAATTGTGATGAAATGAATTGTTGATATCATCAAGATGGCGCACGCTATACAGCGGACGTTTAGTCCCTCTTTTGTTTCAATGTTGTTAGGCAAATGGATTAAACTGGCGCCGCACAGCGCGTTACGATTTGACAGCGAAGAAGGAGTTTATCCGAAACGCGTCTGTCTGTCGATGAAATAAACACCGCCAAAGTAATTCCTGTGAGTGCTGTTTCCTTTCCAGTGGAATTGGGAGGATTTCAGAGCTTTCATATATATATATATATATATATATATATAAACCAAACGATCTTCAGATGACCACACTCCTGTTGTGGAAAACACGAAGACACGGACCCAATGGCTGTAGTCAAGGAATTCTTTAATCAAACCCTCGCTGGTTACGCGTTTCGAGCACCGAGTGCCCTTGGTCACACACCGCGCACCAGGTCAGCTACAAATTTATACATTTTTTTAACCAGTGATGCTCCACCCATTTTCGTGGGTCTCAAAGTATGAACATAGAAGAAACACGCGTTCACTTGACAACTACGTGCTCTTCTCTATATACAATTGAAACAAAAACCTGTGTTAAATGAAAAGTTATAACTGCATGAATGCAATATTGTTGACTCATTTAACCATGACCATGTACATATCATAATATACTTATACAACTACATATATATTGTATATACACCCATACCTCCTATATTAACTCATGTCCATTGAATTACAAATCCATATATATGTATATATACATGCTATCCTATATACAACATCAACGTGTAATATATAAAAAAATATATATATATATAAAAATACATTTCTCTATATATCTATACCTATATACACATCTATACACCAAAAAAATATATATATAAACCCTTCTTATCTACAAATATACATTCAATATAATCCTAAATTGGAAATTTCATAACATTTATATGGACAAAAGGACCTATAACAATGTATAGTTATTGACAAAACTATAGAAGGATGTATGACATCAACCTGTACATGTATTTATAGCATGGCGACACAGATGTTTGATTGACCCACTGGTGTTAAATCAAAATATGATCTGTATTAGACAAATCGTGAAAGTGCAAAATCGTGAGTTAAAAACAAGTTGTTGGTTGACTTGAGATTCATTAGTCACCAATATATTCTTTAAAAAAGGAAAGAAAGATATAATGTACATGAAGGCAAAAACCCTACAAGGTCAATATGATAAATGAATCCTTGCTGGACTCCCATGTGATGCCTAGCTGGCGCCATCTGGTATCAGTTGTTATTTTCAGAACGACCTTGAGGAGAAAAATATGGAGAAAACCACGTAAGAATTTTGCGCTGGATAAAGTTATAACAGATGATGCAAATCTTCAGTGGTGTTTAGCCCATTTGGGTACTTACTGTCTAATTCAATAATATATTCGGTCTCTTTTTTTCGGAGCAGTCTTTCTCTGTCGCCTCCTCGCATGAGGGGCGCAACCACATCAATAACATAATATGATAAGTTGGATAAATCATTATTATGTGTGGATTTGAAATGACGTGCTACTGGGTATGTATTATCACTGTTCACAATTGCACGTAAGTGCTGCAAAATTCTGGCGTGCACCTGTAGCTTGGTACTACCCACATAACGTAGGCCACAGGTGCACGTCAGAACATATATTGCAAACTCGCTGTGACAGTTGAAATATCCCCGAATAGCTTTCCTCCTAGGGCTGAAAGGTGTAAAATAATAAGATGTATTAACTCCAAATTTACACGCCCTACAGGAGGAACATTTAAAGAAACCTTTTTGTTTGAGCCAGGCATTGCCATTGCTTAGCTCAGGATCATTCTTGACTAGACAGTTATGCATGCTAGGTGCTTTTTTGTATGTTATGATAGGGGCACTGGGGATAATCTCACCCAAGATACTGTCTGTTTGAAGAACAGACCAGTGTTTCTTCACAATAGATCTTATTTGTTTCTCTTGATTACTGAATGCCAGAATCAGTCGGGGAGCCGGATTGTCTTCTTCCTGTGCTACAGTTTCACTTGTCAAGAGGGATTCCCGAGACTTAGCTCGGCATCGCCTAAGTGCACTGTTTAAAACCTTATCGTTATAACCCCTGGCTCTCAGTCTATTCATTGTGGATTGTGCCTCTTGTTCAAAGGTTTCTGGAGTGCTGCTAATTCTCTTAACTCTGAGCAACTCTCCATAGGGAATATTGGTGATTACGTGTTGGGGATGTTTGCTGCTGGCGTGTAATATACTGTTGCCCGCCGTTGGTTTACGATATAATGAAGTATTGACCACATTATTGGCAATGGCAACATGCACATCAAGGAAGTCTGCTTTATCTCTGCTGATATGGGCCGTGAAGAACAGGTTATCATTGTTTTGATTCAAAGCATCAACAAAGACTCTAGCGCTTTCCTCATCCCCCTCCCAAATGCAAAACACATCATCAATAAACCGTTTCCAGTATCGAACCTGCTCAAATCCGGGAGTGTTGGTGAGACCGCGCTCCTCCCACCAGCCTACATGCAAGCATGCATAGCTGGGGGAGAAGCACGATCCCATCGCCACACCCCGTACTTGTCTCCATACATCTTTAGCAAACATGAAGTAATTGTTATTCAAACACCATTGCACTAGTTCACACAACATCTTGTTATGTGCGTAGTATTCACATGATCGAGAACCAAGATAATGCGTGATGGCATTCAGTCCTTTACTGTGGTCTATGGAAGTGTATAAGGACTCAATGTCCAAAGTTAAAATACACCAATTTTGACACCACTGGATAGAATTCAATTTGGAGAGGAAGTCCCCCGTATCTTTTAAATAACTAGGCAAATCTTTGACAATGTCCTGCAGAAAAAAGTCTATATAGTGTGAAATGTTCTCCCCCACACTATTTATTGCCGCTATAATGGGACGCCCTGGAGTGGGGATTTTCTGCTTGTGAATCTTTGGGATCAAATACAATCTTGGTAGCACCGGGTGTTCTCTGTGCAAATAGTCAAATTCCGCTTGAGAGATCAAATTAGTTCTTTTATAAGACAACAACATTTTCTTCAAATTGTCTTTGGCTCGTTTATAGGCCATCCCATTGGATCTTTCATAGCAGGTGGGGTCATTTAACTGTCTCATGGCTTCAGCCACATACTCTTCCTTTCTCCATAAGACAATGTTACCCCCTTTATCGGATTTGTTAATAACAACTTCCTGATTTTGACTAAGTTTCTTCATTAGAGTATTATATTGTATTGTCCTAACATTGTTTCTATTGGATTGTGCCTGTACAGTACGGTTAAGTCTCTTTAAATCTTCCGTCACACACTCATGATAAATGTCGATTGCATCTTTAGGCATGACGGGTAAAAAGGTGCTTACCGGTTTGAAGGGACTCTCTCCAGCTCCTTTTTGGCGAATATCCACATTGCTTAGTTCTCTTTGTGTGTTAAGAACGCGTCTGTCTGTCGATGAAATAAACACCGCCAAAGTAATTCCTGTGAGTGCTGTTTCCTTTCCAGTGGAATTGGGAGGATTTCAGAGCTTTCATATATATATATATATATATATATATATATATATATATATATCAAACTCCAACTTTCCACTTGGTGCCTCCTGCACGGAAAAGTTCGCGGACAACCCAAATCAGCACTCAAGGCAAAGATATAAGGTACGCTTCTTTTTATTGCATAAGGTGGGTAAAAGTCATCAGACGCGTTTCGGGCACGTCCGTGCCCTTGCTCACTGATATATATATATATATATATATATATATATATATATATATATATATATGCAAAAGAAAGAGCCCACAGCTTTGGCGTCCTTTCAGGCTGACAGCTTTATTATGTGTAAATTACGTGGCAGCTAAAACAACTCCTTAGGTTCTTACACGTTTCAACGCCTCGCGCCTTGATCACAGGTGAGTTGATTTTCAGGTATTTTAGATCCCAGTGGCCACGTGGCCTTTCCTTTGGACCACTATTCCCAGAATGCACTAATATGCAAATTACAACCTTGGCTCGACATCGTATCCTATTAGGCATTAGTAGCCTCATATTTTGTCAAAGTCCAATCTTTTATCTCATTTATTTATTTCCATGCTGCATTCCTTTAGAAACATTTAAAAAGCACAGTGCACTTAGCTGCCACGTAGCGAATAATTGCCTGAACCAGAGTCACGAAGACTGCTGGATAGAGGAAAAGACCTCCTTCCTCCCTTTCACTTCAGCCCAGCAAATAGTCACGGAAGTCCATTTTTTTCGACTGCTGCGTTGAAGAGCGAGTCATGCCCCCTCCGTTTATTGCATTCACAAATCTCCACTTTACCGGGGCCCCCAACTCTGCAGGGCGGGCTCAAAGCAGGAATGGAGAATCCTGTTACATTCAACACGAGCAAAAGAAAGAGCCCACAGCTTCGGCGTCCTTTCAGGCTATCAGCTTTATTATGTGTAAATTACGTGGCAGCTAAAACAACTTGTTAAGTCCTTACGTGTTTTAGCGCCTCGCGCCTTGATCACAGGTGTGTTGATTTTCAGGTATTTTAGATCCCAGTGGTCACGTGACCATTGGGATCTAAAATACCTGGGGAAAAAAAATATATATGTATATATATATTTTCAAGGTACATAGATGTAGGGTTAAGAATAGCATATCTCTACTTGCATTTATTCACTTACTTTCTCGAAATTTTGGTTCTCAATATTTTTGACACGAGATTCTGTCCACTTAATATTTTTACTTCCGATATTCTGTAAATGATCTGAGTGATCTTTATCTGGCTGAGTCTCCAGTGCTGGTATCTGCTCACCTGGTGTTCATTGTCCTGGGGTAGCTCTCATCCACCTTCAATGTGATCGTCACTGGAGAGTAGGTGGTAGGTCTGAGATTCTTCAAAGGATCACAATTCCATGGATGACTGAGGACAGACGTCCTTCAAAATGTCTGAACCAGATGAAAGCCATGTCAGATTTCCAATTACAGACCATCCTCATGTGTCTGAGAGGCAGCCTACACTTTGCCCTGGTCAATTTTAAAAAAATGGCACATGTTTCCTATAGATTGCACTGTTTGTTATAGAGTTACATTGCTCTCCTGTGACTTCTACCAAAAACAGATGATTCCTTTTTACTCTAGATATATTTATTGTGTTTTGCTACTTTGCCAGGTTTAGCTGCTACATTTTAACTTTTTATGAACATGGGGCCTCACCTACAAGGAAGTAATTGGGTGAAAGTGGTCACAAATTACAGCAAACCAACTTAGGTACTAATAGATCAGTTCACCGAATTCAGATTTGTGGTGGCTCGCAATTCAACCTACCTCATCAATATTCATGAGGTAGGTTGCAAATTGCGACCCACTATGATTGGCAACAATGACAGCGTTGGTGCCCTGCTGGGATCAGCAGACTACCATGTCTGTGATTGCTTTTAATTAATGCCATTTTTTTTTAAAGTGTCATGTTTTCCATGAGATGCATTAAAAAAAGAAAAGTAACACAAATCTTTCTTATGATTAGGCAGCAGTCCCATGGACCACTGCGACTCATAATAATTTCACATTCCCATTCAAGGACCCCTTCCCATTTGTCGATAGGTTATCAACTCCTTTGAGTTGGATGTAAAATAGTAAGGTTTTGTGGGCTGGATTTTGATTGCAAAAAAATAATACATACCATATGGGACCGGTATTTGGACAGAACACACTAAACATGCCCTTTCCAAAAACCGATTTCTTATTGTTTCCTAAACCCACAAAAAAGTTTGGAAAAACTTTTCTGAATTGTTAATGAAGTTTAGAATGTTAATCTGAGCGTTTGCAACAATTAAACTACCTTGTACATGAGGCCTGGGGTTTGGACTTTGCATTCTTTTAACTGCAATGCATTTTGAACTGATCTCTTTACACAATTTCCCCTCCCAGCACCGCCTTTAGTAAAGAGTGAGTCATGGATAATTATCTAGGCTTTGAATTGGTTCTCCAGAGCCTTTCTAGCCAGTGTATTGTAAGAGCCCCGCCAAGACACTCTAGCAAATTATCATCCCAGGGGAAATTCTTACCTGTACCTTCCAGCTGAGTCTTAAAAAAGGGATTAGCTTGAAGAACTTTGCAGCAACATGCTGCTGCTGTGTGCTATATAAATGGTCAGTGAACTACAATATTATAGGTTTACTGTCAAAGTATTAAAATGGGATAAATTGTCAGTGACCTTACATAATGCTCTTTTCAGGTTACAGGGTGAGGATTTGTGCTCAATGACAGGGTAAGGGTTTTTGATGTGTATTCATATAATTGATTTTTATCTCCAACAGAAATGTTGAAATGTGTGGGTGCTTCACGATGGACATAGAGAGTTCACTAAGTGATTGTCATTTAAATCTGATGTGCCGAGCCAAATATAGTTAGACTCCTCTTGTCAAAACCTGTCGACGCGGATGCGTTTCGGCCTCCACATACGTCTTGGCCTCCTCAGGACAAGGGTAAGGAAACAAACTTGATGGACTAAATCCAGATGCCATCCAGTCTGAACCCAATATGATTCCTGCTGTAATATTCAAGGTGTATCACTTCAATACTTGCTTATAAGTCAAAAACGTCACTGATAGGACGCCAAATTCTTTTCTGGGGCCCAGTGCCGATAGAATGGAAGGAGATTCTTGCCTACAGACGTATTGAAGCAGTGAGAGCGGGGAGAGCGAGGAACTTTGTAGAGGCCCTGAAGTGCTATCAATAAAAGAATTTGGCGTATTTGTGGAGGCCGAAACGCATCAGCGTCGACAGGTTTTGACAAGAGGAGTCTAACTATAATTGATTAATTTTGTGACGACTGTATGCACATTGGTGAAATTAAGGTTTTCAGAGAAGTAATAACCTTGTTTGCATATATGACGACATCTAAGTGTATTCCCTTTATTGAATAGGTGAACACTATTCAATAGTGGGTAGAAGGAATCCATGAATTGTGTTGTTTTGTGATTTGTACATATTTGTTTTGTATATATATATTTGTATGTTTGATAAAGTAATTTCAAATATTACGACAAAATAAAACGATGTAAAAATGTGTCTTTTGTATGTGATTTGTTGTTTGGAATAAGGAACATAAATGAATGACTGGACTATGTACTGTTGATAGGGAAATATGAAGTTCCCTATGGAAATAAATATAAATATACCTTTTCCTCCTTGCCATTTTCTTCTTACCTTTATAAAAAGTAATAAGGCAACCATAATGTTATCATATGGGTGAGATAGGCCTTGCAGTAGGGAAAAACGAATTTAGGAGTTTTGTTTTACTATAATGACATGTAAAACTTAAAAGTACATGTCCAAAGTTTTAAATTCACTGCACCCTACCGTTGGGGTGTCCAGGCCCTAGTGGCTTTATGTATTAAAAAGGAAGGTTTGGTCTGGCAAAAGGTGTATTTTGCTAGGGCAACATTGCAGTTTAAAACTGCACCCAAAGGTTCTGCAGTGGCAGGCCTGAGACATGCTTAAAGGGCACCTTAAGTGGGTAGCACAATCAGTGCTGCAGGCCCACTAGTAGCATTTAATGTACACGACTTGAGCACATGGAGTGCATTTTAATAGGGTCTTATAAGTAAATTAAATAAACCAATTGGATATGAGCCAAAGTTACCATGCTTTAAGGAAAGAGCACAAGCACTACCACTGGTTAGCAGTGGTAAAGTGGGCAGAGTTTTAAGGCAAATAAAAACAATTTCTGCACACAGAGGAGTAAGGCAAAACCTTTGGGGGATGACCCTGCAGCAGGAACCATTTCCAACACGTATCTGATGAGCAGGTAGCAATATCTTCTCCCAAAGGTAGCACAATATGTCCTAGAGGAGAAGATATTGTTTATAAATGCAATACTGATCTCATTAGCTTCAGAAAATTTCATTTTCAATTGCCAGGTTCGAAAGCAAGGTTATGCTTCTCAGAAATGTGCAAATGTACAACCTT
The DNA here is from genome assembly GCF_964261635.1 of Lissotriton helveticus. Lineage (NCBI taxonomy): Eukaryota > Metazoa > Chordata > Amphibia > Caudata > Salamandridae > Lissotriton > Lissotriton helveticus. The sequence goes on from NC_136065.1 coordinate 177,441,835, forward strand.
GAAAAACATGGCTTCAGGGCCTACGTGAACCATGAAAATTAGCAAGGATACTCAAAGCTATTGAATGTTTCCAACCAATGAGAAACTGCATTCATAATGAGTTATAAAAAATATCAATGCATTCTTGGTCATGAATGTTTTAAAGAACAATACTATAATGGATAGGAGTATAAGAATTCCGTAGGGCTACACAATTAAGTTTTTCCACGTATTACAAATGCCATAGGTTACAATGCACTTGTCAAACTCTAAATTAAGGGTGTGGAAAATGTACGTAATTTACTGTCACAGTTACATGAAAGTTTGGCAAAATTATGCAAAATTAGATGTAATTGCACCAGATGCAAACCTGACCTTTAGCTCTACATTCTTGCATGAGATGCATCCTAACATCAATTGTGTTGCAAAGACCGATTTGAAGCATAACACCCCGAAAAAAACAGCACCTCGAGTCCTATTGTTCCTGTGCATGTGTGGTAAATATATGCTGCAAACTGCAACATTTTTGCTATATTTTGACCTGGAATACTATATAATTGCATGAAGTGGCACAATGGTGTCATTTCAGGAAATTCGTGGAACAAGAGCAAGGAAAAGCTCCTGAAATTATGCAAATTACGCCATTTTCATTTTAATTTGGCCAAATGCCTACTCTAAATAAGGCTCCATGTTCCCCTTAGGCGTCACATTTATTTTGGGATTATGGATAATTCTCTCTTCATACAGGTTTGACCAGAAAGTGGGGGGATCCCCCAGCATCGCGAATGCAAAGATGATTTTCCAGGCTGGCACAGGGTGAGTCCATACTGCCTGGCAGAGCCCACGAAGAGAGGACGTGGTGGGCAGCATAGTGAGCAGAAGCGACGCCTCTCCTGCCATTCCAGAAGAAGTTATTTATATTCCACCGACAGCGTTGTTTACACAAACCGCTCGGATGCAAATGAATGAGAGGAGGCTGGGGGCGCTGAGGTGTGCAGCTGGAGCTGTTTCCTGCGGGATTGGATTTAGTAATGTTGTGTTAACACAGACACACGCGGCTACACACACTCTCTCTGACAACAGGAGAGACAGGGAAAGAGCGGCAGGATGTGGGAGAAGCAGGCAGGGAGAGGAACAGGAGGCAGGGAGAGTAATGAGTGGGAGTGACAAGATGGAGTTAAAGGGCCGGGCATTTAAGGACTGAGAGGCAAAAAAAGGAGATGGAGGCAGGGGTGGGAAGGAACAGGAGGAAGGGTTAAAGTGGAGAAAAAGATGAAGAGGGCTCTGCTAATAAGAAATAAAAAAACGGGGTTAGGAGTAAAAGGGGATTGAAAGGCGAAGAGAAGGACAGGGAAGAAGGGGAAGCAAGCGGGGATGGAGACGAGTCAGGGTAAGAGAGAGCGAGCAAGAATTTGAGAGGGGACGTTTGAGAGAGAGAGAGATAAAGAGATATAGCAATAGAGACCCAAGAAGTATGAAGCACAGGTAAAAGGAGACCGAGGTCTCTGTTGTGTCGCGCACTGGAGCAGCGCCGACACTCAAGTAGTGGACGTGACGGTAAGGGGGCTGTGGGCCTAGCACATTAATAACAACAGGAGCCTAGTGTGATTGCTAACTTCAGGTAGTTGTCTCCGTCGCCAACTGGCCGACGTGAACACGCCCCTGATCTTTTATTCACTCAGGGTCATGTGTTGCATACGTCACGACGTAACTCAGTCGTCACATATCGCGACATTACATTCCTCCCCAACAAGGTTTTAAACAACATAACATACACAATTTCTTTATCAATTACCAAACTTGTGATAGTCCAGCTGAAACCCTTCCCCACCACTGCTGCATGGGTATTTAATAAACAGAATAATGTATAAGGAAAAGTCTTACATTACATAGCCTCGCAGTCGCGATGAGGGTTCGGGATTTCACCGCAGGTTGTATTGTGACAGAACTCGACCAGACAGCAAAGGATCAGCCACCTTAGGAGTCTCTTCAGGCTGTGGAGAGCCAGGGGCGGTGGGGGCGTTATCACCGCCCTCCGCCTCAGCTTCACCAACCCCGAAATCACTCAAGTCAGTGTCTTCACCTGCGCCATCCAGGATGGTGGGAGCGGTGGCCCCACGAGCACCCAGCACCGTTCCAGAAAGAGCAGTGGAAGTTGCAGCAGAGACCATGGTCTCGGCATGAAATAGTTTGAAATGGGAAATGTTGCGAGTCACAGTCTCCCTTCCTCGGGTAGCAATGACTCGGGTTCCCTTGACGCTCACCACTGTCCAGGGCCATTTTTCATAAGGGAGTTGGAATTTACCTGCTTGACACAGATTTCTCAACAGGACCAGATCACCTTCTTTGATCATGCTGGCTTGAGCATTACGCCGATGGCTCACCTGAACATGAGCCTTCTTCCGCCTCGTGTCAATCCTGTGGTCATCGGGACTCTGGGACTGCCACTGAGGATGATGCGGTATGGTGTTGGTGATGACCCGACCCATCAGCAGGTGTGCAGGGGCTACCCCAGTGGTGGTATGAGGGGTCTTCAGATAGCTACGCAGGAATGTGAAGATGGCTAATTCAATGGATTGTCCTTTGTCATGGGCAATTCGTATGACTTTATTAAGGGTCCTCATGAATCGTTCGGCCTCACCGTTGGCTTGAGGTCAATGGGGCGTGATTCGACGGTGCTGTATTCCAAGGCTGGTGAGGTATTCAGACAGTTCTTGTCCGTGAAACGGTGGTCCATTGTCGGTCCGCAGTTCTTTCATCAAACCATGGGTGGCCATTATCTTCTCGGTTTTGGGTTTTACCTCGACTGCGCTGGGAGTCCCAACAATTTCAACTTCCGGATATTTCGAATAGTCATCAATTTCCACCAAGGTGTGCCGGCCATCTGGAAGACTGCCAAAATCCATACTCACACAGGACCAGGGAGATTGAGGACGAGGTTCGGTTATGATCGGGGCAAGGTGAGGCAAGTCTCCAGTGACTTGGCAGGCTGGACAGGAACGAACCATGCTTTCAACCAGTTCATCCATGAGTGGAAACCACACCTTAGAACGAAGACGTGATTTTGTCTTGACCATGCCCTGATGGCCAACATGTGCCAGTTGCACACATCTGTCAGTGAGCGCAGTGGGTATGACCAGAAGGTGCCCTCGCAGCAAGCACCCAGTGGGGTCTTCGGTGAGTTCATCATTCACATGATGCAAGCTTTCCATTATCCTTTGAAAAGGAATGGTCAGGATCTTCCACTCTTCCTTGACCTCGTGCCAATTACCATGCTGTAGAATTCGTTTAGCCCGTTGGAGACAATCATCTTGTGCCGTGGCTTCAGCTAGGCTCTGCATCGATAGGGGGAGGGGACATGACCTGGCAGTGAGGAATCGAACATCACTGCCAGGACCCTGGCTGATACTCCACACGGCAATTGTAGTCCTGCAGCTGGAGCATCCATTTCTCGATTCTTGCGGAGGTTTTGTAGATGTTCCAGCGAAGAGGGCCACCAGCGGCTTGTGATCCGTTGTGACTATGAACGGTTTCCCATAAACGTAGGGGTGAAAGTGACGACACCCCCAGTGAATGGCGATAGCTTCTTTCTCTATTTGAGAATACTGTTGCTCTGTCACCGTTAGAGATCGGCTTGCAAATGCCACCGGCGCCCAGTCTTCCTCCGGTCGTAGCCTCTGTAATAGGACAGCACCTAGGTCCACCGGGCCAGCATCCACAGCAATTTGGGTCATTTTCTCCGGATCAAAGAATACTAGTGTGGTCGCTTCTGATAGGGCATCCTTAATGTCCTTAAAGGCCTTTTCTTGAGGGGGGCCCCATTCCCAGGGGGCAGAGTCCTTGGTCAACTCCCGGAGCGGCGCCGTGAGCGATGTCAAGTCCTTAATGAATCTGCTGCAGTAGTTGACCATCCCCAGAAAACTTCGGACTTCGGTCACACCAGCAGGGGCAATGGTGCTTTTGATGTCTCGCACTTTGTCGGGATCGGGGTTAACGCCTTCTGTGGAAAAGGTATAGCCAAAGAATTGTAGCGTGGTTCTCAAAATTTCGCATTTCTCACGATGAAGAGTTAGACCAGCTTCTCGCAGCCTCCATAGCACCTGGGTAAGACGTGCATTGTGTTGGGGTAGAGACTTGGCATGGATCATTATGTCATCACTGACGTTGATGACTCCTGGAATGTCTGTAATTAACTCTTGTATGACATGTTGAAACACCTCCGCAGCACTGGATACTCCAAAACTTAACCAGGTGTAGCGTCTCAGTCCCACATGGGTGGAGAATGTGGTTATGTTGCGTGAAGCTTCGTCAAGAACCAATTGATGGTAGCCGGATCATAGGTCAAGCTTGGAGAACCAACACGCTCCCGCCATTTCTCCAATGAGGTCGTCAATGGTAGGGGTGATGTGCCGCTCACTCTTTATGGTGGCGTTCGGGAGGCGCATGTCGACACTGATGCGTACAGTTCCAGGCTGCTTGGGCTTTCGAGTGACTACAATGGGTGATACCCATGGAGTGGGTCCCGTCACTTTTTTGATTATCCCGGCAGCCTCCAGTTTCTTCAGTTCTTGTTCCACTTGGGGTCTCAGATGGAAAGCAATCCTTCGATGCCGCAAGGCAACAGGTTGGACGGTGGGGTCCACATGCAGGTGTATTTCTTTCCCCTTGAATCTTCCAATCCCTTCAAACACTTCTGCGAACTGCTCCAGGAGATGTTGTATGGATTCTTGATGTACGCTGAAAGAGAAAGATACGATTCCAAGGTCCTCGGCAGCACGGCACCCTAGGAGCATGCCTTGATGGTCCTCGGTAACATAGATGTTGGTGTGGACTCTCTGGTTTCCATGCGTCACTGCCGTTTTAAAACGCCCCAGGATCTTCAACGGAGTGTCCTGCCCATATGCAAACACCACTATCGCGGAGGGCTGAAGCTGAGGTGTAGGTCGCAGCGTGCGGTGGAGGGCGGCCGCCATGATGTTAATGGAGGCCCCGGTGTCAACCACCGCTGTAATTTCTTGGTCCCCCACTTGAAGGTGGCATTGGGGCAGACGCCGTGCTTTGCGGGTAGGGGTTCCAATCATGTGCACCTTGTGCACTACCCTCTCTTCCTCTTCATCATCATCCATATCACTTGGCGATTTGTCAACCTCCATCACCGCCTTGACCCTCGGTCGCGGCTTGCGGTATTTCTTGGCTCTACACACTTTTTCAAAGTGGTTAAATCGCCCACAGCCTGAGCATCTTTTCCCTTTTGCAGGACAGTCGGCAGATGGATGGGGTGGTCCACCACAGTATCCACAGGTAGTGGTGGGCGCCGCGGCGGCACTGCGCGGGCCTTTCTTGTTCCCTCTCGACGCCGGCTTGGTGGTGACCACATTGACCGGTTCTGTCTTTACGGGTGTTTGGAGGGACACCTCCATGTGGGCCGCCCGAGTCTTGGATAGCTCTTTGGTGCGTCCAAGAGTAAGAATCTCTGCCAGAGGTTTGCCAGATTCCTCAAGGATTCGTTCCCTAAGCTTGGCAGAAGCGCAGCCTTGTATGATCTGTCCTCTTATCTCCTCCGTTTCCTCCAGGAACCCACACGCTGAGGCCAGATTTTTTTGCCGCGCATGGTAGGTATCCAGGGACTCATCCGGAAGTTGCCGGGCCTGACGAAAGATGAATTTCTCGTAGTCCTGATTGGCCATTGGCTCAAAGTAAGCATTTAGGGCATTTATTAAGGTGTGATGATTTTTAGGCGTCGCTTCCACAATCGTTTTGGCAATATTGTGAATGTCTTTCCCTCCCAAATGGAGCAGCATCGCTCTTTTCTGTTCTTTGTGCACCTTAGTAGCCTCAAAGAAGATCTTTAGGCGGTCAGCCCAATCTTTCCATTTGGGCGCTAGAGATGACGGCGATCCTTCGACTATGAAGGGCTCAATTGGAGGTATTTGCAACATGGCGTCTGGACACGCGCGCGCTTCTACGTCCTTCCTGCGCGCTGCAGATGGGACTGCCTTCCTGTCCTGATCCTTTAGCTAGGATGGGTGATGTGCCTGCTGCGCTAGATTGGACTACTTTCTTGACGGGTGCGGTTACCCAAAGTCTCTGAGGCACTATTGGCAGTGGCACTGTGATTGCAGCTTGTGAGAGACACTTCCTGTCGTGGCCCTGGGAACTGTGTAATGTCCTCCTGTGGTGCAATATCCTGGTGATGGGTTATAGTCCCTCATCTTCACCTTAACCTGGCGCTTCTGGAGGGATCAGCCAGTGTTGCACACTCCCAGGCAGGGCACAGCGCTGTTCTCTTCCTCCCCCACGTGTCTACTGAGCTCTCCTCCTGATGCGTAGGGAAAAGCAGGCCGGAAGGGGGCGGGGCATGATCGCGGCCTAACTCCAGTCCCAGCTCCGATGCTGCCGGACGTTCAGCACCTGATGCCGCTTCCCTGTGCCCTACTCCACCCGCTCTGGGTCGAAGCTTGGCCCGGTGAAGAGAGGCGGGGATGCGCGGACTGGCAGGGCACCACACGGGGCACAGGAGAGACGTCGGTTGCAGGTACGGGGGCAGCGCCAATGACCAGTGGCTCCCACGCACAGCAACCTCAACTCGTGGCCACGCCGGGCCATCGCCCAAGGGCACCAGGAGCAGGGGGCGACACGCCAGGGCCGCGCCAGGCACCCACAGGAGGGCACGAGCACCGCGAGCTCCATGACACGCTCGCGGCCGCCACCACACGAGGGCACGCCCACCCTCGTCGCCAGTGTTGTGTCGCGCACTGGAGCAGCACTGACACTCAAGTAGTGGACGTGACGGTAAGGGGGCTGTGGGCCTAGTACATTAATAGCGACAGGAGCCTAGTGTGATTGCTAACTTCAGGTAGTCGTCTCCGTCCCCAACTGGCCGACGTGAGCACACCCCTGATCTTTTATTCACTGAGGGTCATGTGTTGCATACGTCACGATGTAAGTCAGTCGTCAGGTATCGCGACATTACAATCCCCATGTTTTGTTAGAGAAAGGAAGAAGTATTGATAGCCAAGAAGTGTGGATGTAGTAATCACATGTATATGCTGTTTAGATTAATCTTCATTTATTAAGTTCACAGGTTACAAGGTGCATGTAGCGTAGTAGCAGGGCGGCCTCAGGATGAGGAAAATCACCCCAGAGTCCTACAGAGGTACCATTCTCATGACATGCAATAATTCTACATTGTAACCCCACAACTTTATAAAGAAACCATGTTACTACACATCCCCCTTCTTTATGCAAAACAAATAAATGATAACAAGAAAGCAAAAATATTTAATAACGAACAAACTCCTCACAAGTTTTAGGGGTTTTAATACGTCTGCCAATTTTACTGGATTTCTCGGCAGGACTAGTCTCAACACAAGAGCCAGATTCACCACCAAGAAGTCCAGCACTTAGGAGAAATAGATTCAATGGCACAGCCGATGCCACAAACGATATTCAACCACGGAAACCTATCGCAGGAAGCAGAATTTCTCCGAGGATATCACTCGCGAGTTCCGTTTTTTTCATGTGACTGAATCAGGGTAGGCAAAAGTAGTTGAATGAGAAGTTCTTTTTCTATGACTTAAAGTAAACAGCTCGTCGCCAAAAATAAGTGTAGTAATCACACTTATACGCTGTTTAGATTAATCTTCATTTATTAAGTTCACAGGTTACAAGGTGCATGTAGCGTAGTAGCAGGGCGACCTCAGAATGAGGAAAATCATCCCAGAGCCCTACAGAGATACCATTCTGATGAAATGCAATAATTCTACATTCTAACCCCACAATATTAATAAAGAAACCCTGTTACTACAGTGGACCACAGGGGGAAAGCGATAGAGAGGAAAGTGGAGAGGAATAACGAGGAGGAAGATGGACAGGCAGAGAGAAAAAGGAGAGCACAGGTGTTCAGGTGGCAAGAGGAAAGAAGGGTAACTTAGATGCAAGGGGAGAGAGAGGAAAAGGAGTGAGAGAACTGCTGGAGAGAGAAACAAACAGAAAAAAAGTTAGGGATGTGGGAAAGAGTGAAAAAGATATATAGGCGAAAGAAGGGAAGCAAGGGCGCGAGGGAGGGCGGGCAGGCAAGCAGGCAGGCTTGCTTGCTTCTTCACCATTGCGGTGGAGCTGCAGCTGGATAGAATGGAAGTGTGCCACAAACACCTAGCTGGTGGTGCAAATGTCCTTGCAGCCACTGGCAATAGATGTACATAATTTATATTGTAACCTCCTTGACTACCGATTCTTTTAAACAATGTAATGTGGTAATTCTCAACTAGGTGTGTGAACTGCTATATATCTGTTGCGACAGAGGCCCCACCTCCACCAGCCCAGATGTGGCCGCCCTGATATATATGGGTGTGATCAAGAGCACTTGTTGCTCGAAACGCGTCGCCTGAGAGGAGAATAAAATCTACCTTACTGCAGCCTGGGGTCCGTGTCTTCTATATGCAGGAGCTTTTTTGCGGTGTTGAAGACTTGGTTTTATATATATATATATATATATATATATATATATATATATATATATATATATACATATATATATATTACCTACTGGCGGTAGCCAGTAGGTATATATAGTTAGGATTTTTTCTCTATGGGATTTTTGAAAATTCTATGTCTAATAACGTTGGCGTTTGGGGACGGAATTGGCTGAAATTTTCAGGAAAATGGAACATTTTGTTTCTGAGCAGCCCCTGGAAATTTGGGGGAGATTCGTCAAGGGGGGGCCAAGAAAAAAGGGGGGTCCCAAAACGCGTTTTTCCCATGTTAATTTCCATAGGGCGGTTGGCCTCACTTTTAGCCCGAACGGCTGAATGGATTTGCACGAAACTTGGCAAAATTGTAGGGACTGTTTGCCCGATGTGCCTTTGCTAGGTCTCAATATATGTGCTTCAGTGGATTTTGATAAATTAACGTTCAAAAAAATATATATATCTGTAAGCGCGCTCCGGGCAGCGCCCCGGTTCGCGTACCTGACGCGTAACGGAACTTCGCGAAGCGAAGCTGATTGGCTCTCCGGTGTCTGTCAACATTCTAAACAGTCCAGAGCGGCCGCCATCTTGTCTCTCGGTAGGATCGAGAGACAAGATGTGGTGAAAAACGAAGGGGGAAATGAAGGAAAGGGGGCAAGGTAGACCCCTCCTGACCCCCTAGGATTGATGAGGGGGATATTAAAGTGCCCCGCGGGGCAAAAAATAAAAAAAAAATTTGTTTGCGATTTTTCGCCATAGAGGCGCGTCCCGGTACGCGAACCGGGCAGCTCACCAGGCAGCTAACCGGGAAGCTAACCGGCAGCGTAACGGAAGTCCGCCATCTTGTGTTTTTGGAGCGTCCGGTTCGCGTACCGGGTAGCGTACCGGTAAGCGTAACAAGGGGAAAACCAAGAGAAACAGTAAAAAAAAATTAAGGGAACAGATTTCCAGCAAACTTGGCAAAATTGTAGGGACTGTTTGTTTGATGTGCCTTTGCAAGGCCTCAAGATATGTGCATGTGTGGATTTTCTCTAATTAAGGTTAAAAAAAATATATATATCTCTAAGCGTGCTCCGGCGCGCTTACGTTACGGGTTTTGTTTGCGCTGCAGAGCCGATACGTCGCGGTTATGCGACGCGTCATGAGGCGTCTCACGTGGCTACGTGATACGTCACGTAATAAAGAATATATTTTACAGCTATAGATATTAGCTTTTAAAAAACCAATGGAATTCACTGAAAAAACCATAGGTTATAGACCATATATAGTTAGGAATTTGCATTTACAAAACCTTGAAAATTCACTGAAAAAACCATAGGTTAGAGACCATATATAGTTAGCTGGACATTTTATTGACATAAAACCAATGAAATTCCATATATAGTTAGTTGCACTAACTATATATCGCGCACCCTGCAATCCACTGCTGATGATGTCACATATTACATCATTCATGACATGGTCAGTGACATCACTGATGACATCACTGATGACATCTCAAATGACATCACTGATGACATCATCTAGTGTCTGTGTGTTTTTGTAAAGTTTAAATATGTTTTACATATTGAAGAATGAGTGGATGTATGGAAGACTGAGTGTGTGTGTGGCTGGCTAGGAGGTGTGTGACTCTGTGCATATCAATGTGTACTTGTATCAGTGATTGTATAAGAGAGTAAGTATGTGTTAGTATATGTGTGAAAAAGTATGGTGTTCTGTGTTTAACTGTATAGATGAGGAAATCGAAGTGTGATTGATTCTTTACAGGACTGACTAGGTGTGTGAGTAACTCCATGGATGAGTGGCAGTGTGTGAGTGTCTGCATAGGTGTATGAGTGCATATGATAGTGTTGTAATAATGAGTGACTGTATGTATGAGTGATTGTATGGGTGAATGAGTGAATGTGTGTGTAGACGTAGGAATCAGTGAGTGCGTACGTAGTAACTGGTATTGGTGTGTCATGATGTCATCAGTGATGTCATTTGAGATGTCATCAGTGATGTCATTTGAGATGTCATCACTGATGACATCATCTAGTGTCTGTGTGTTTTTGTAAAGTTTAAATATGTTTTACATATTGAAGAATGAGTGGATGTATAGAAGACTGAGTGTGTGTGTGGCTGGCTGAGAGGTGTGTGACTCTGTGCATATCAATGTGTACTTGGATCAGTGATTGTATTAGAGAGTAAGTATGTGTTAGTATATGTGTGAAAAAGTATGGTGTTCTGTGTTTAACTGTATAGATGAGGAAATCGAAGTGTGATTGATTCTTTACAGGACTGACTAGGTGTGTGAGTAACTCCATGGATGAGTGGCAGTGTGTGAGTGTCTGCATAGGTGTATGACTGCATATGATAGTGTTGTAATAATGAGTGACTGTATGTATGAGTGATTGTATTGGTGAATGAGTGAATGTGTGTGTAGACGTAGGAATCAGTGAGTGCGTATGTAGTAACTGGTATTGGTGTGTCATGATGTCATCAGTGATGTCATTTGAGATGTCATCAGTGATGTCATCTGAGATGTCATCAGTGATGTCATCAGTGATGTCACTGACCATGTCATGAATGATGTAATATGTGACATCATCAGCAGTGGATTGCAGGGTGCGCGATATATAGTTAGTGCAACTAACTATATATGGAATTTCATTGGTTTTATGTCAATAAAATGTCCAGCTAACTATATATGGTCTCTAACCTATGGTCTTTTCAGTGAATATATATATATATATACATATATATATATATATATATATATATATATATATATATATATATATATATATATATATGTATTATATATATATATATATATATATATATATATATACATATATATATATGTATATATACAAAGAAAAACTCCCCAAGCCACCTCCAATCAATTCGATCGGCGAAGCGCAGAAAGGAGTTGGACCACCAGATCTGGCCTTAGATGTCTTTAATGGTGCAGGTGAACAGCAGCAGCAAGACGCATTTCGGGCTCGTGGGCCCTTGATCACATGCCATATATATATATATCTCCACCGTGATGCACATTTTGTCCAGGACGAAGCTTGAAGTCGGAGCCTCTTTGGGGGAAAAATCCAGGTACACCATGCCACACTGCCATAGCAGAACAGTTGTCACTCATGCTATTTTTAAAGACAGACCCTGAGAACAGGTGCCTATCTTCTGAAATGACATATATGCTGTCTTCACCTATGTCAGAGGTTTGCCCCAGTGCGTGAACCATACATATCGACTATTTTCTGCCTGGCATCTCTGTGGTTTAGATCACAGACCTGGACAGAATGGAAGTTATTGGACATTACCCTTCCTAAAGTTTTTTCACAATTGTGCAGCCCGCAGCATCGAGTAGGGAAAACAACATTATTTTAAGTTCTAGGTGAGCTGGGAAACCCAGAGAAGGAAGGATAGCGAATCCAGTTATGTGTTACCGTCTTCTAAATGAGGACACGTGTCATTAGCATTTGCTCATTTTAGTAGTTGGCAGCCTGGGCCTGTTTTTCTTCAGTTTTTATTAACATGATGCAACCTCTGGAGTGGACATCGCCCCATCATTGTGGTAAAATGTGATGTTATTTTGCATCTTATGATGTCATTGTGGATCAATAGTCGTATGAGGTCATTTCGCTGTCCCAATGATATACGTCGTGACACGATACCAGTGAAGGATAGAGAATAACTAGGTAAGGGAATCGGTATGGCCGAGAGGTGAATGGACACAGAGTGAGGAGCAAGGAAAAAGATGACGCAGAAGAGAGAAGAAAAGGCATGGAAGAAGATAGCTGCAGAATTGAAGTGGAAGGACACCCAGTGGGATGGTCAGAAAGAGGTAAAAACAAAACTGAAGGTAAGGAGGACCCTCTAAAGCCCTTCATTTATTTATTTGTGACTTTTTGTAGAGCATCACACAATGCTAAAATTGTCCCTAACATACTTTTTGAAGCGTGTAAGCACCGAGGAGTGGTTAAGGTCCGTCAAAAGGGAAGCAACGTTACATCTGAGGTGTGCAGCAAAAGCCCTACTGAAGAAACAACAAAAACATTTGCTTCTATCTAGGAAGTAAGACAGGTATGTGGACAGGTGCAGGCAAAGCTAGTTATTCCTTTCTTAATGATTTTGTGAAGACATTTTAGGTACGGGACCTTAGTAAAGATTTGGTGGAGGTAGACCGCACGTCATCAACAGCATGCTTGGCAAGTTGAGTGATGGTGAGAGTGTTCTTAAGAACCTGATCACCAACAAGTGCTCGCAGACGAAGGTGTCCATGTAGTACTGGTGAGGCTTGAGTTAAAAGAACTTGGTCCCTCTTTCCAACCTGTGTCCCAATGGGGCTGGCATGTAATTGTGACTTTGACCCAGCCCAGTGCAACAAGATAACCGTGAGTTGAGCTTTGTGTTTTTTAGTACTATTTTTGTCTGAAACTTTAAAAATTCTTAACTCTCATTCTATTACTTGGGTTTTTTGTGTTTCACCCTGACAAGGATTGTGGTTACTGCTTGAGTAGGGTTCCCTTGTGCCCACTCATCCACAAAACCAATTCCCAACACTGTAGTAAAGGCAAGCTTTTAGAAATCCTGCACCATTATCTATGTGGGTAGGGAATGCACAGTACACCAAGTCGTAGTCATGGCCGGAAGATTTGGCAAAGTCTTCCCCTGAATTTACCTGAGTCAAAAAACACACATTTCTTAGGTTTGTAAGTGATCTGTAAAGGAATATTGAATCCATCTGATTTACTTGCCCTTAGTGTAAATTGTACCCAACAGATCTATTTGATATGACCAGTCCAGTCAGGTCCGAACTCTACACATAAGCACCTACTTGTTGCCTCGATTGCTATCCAATACCAAGCACTTAAGGGAATTTGGATCACTCGCTACACCTTGAACTCAATATGATTCTCAATCTCATCTGAGAAATACTACATCTAAGAATGCCAAGAGATGTTATGAAAACATTTCTGCTGAGCTCTATCAGAGTTTAAATATATGTATGAAACCCAGCATCATAGCAACAGACCTTCGATATTTTATCCACACCCACAAAGCGTGTGGAGAAAATATAAAACCTCGAAAGTCGCCTTCTCCAAGGACATGGAGATTTAAGGAGGCTGACAACTGGATGTCTCAGGAATGCCTATTTCATTTCAATGAAAATACATAGTAAATGCTTAGTCTACTAGCACTATCATGATCCAGGATAAGATAAAGAACTTGACAGTTTGAAGAGGTCTTGCATATTATGCTGAAAGTCAAAAATAACATTGTGGCCTCAAACACCACCATTGTTTAAATTAAGAGGTCTCTCTGAATATCATCACATAATGTGTGCAAAACGAAGATCTTTCAACGAGTCCCCAAGATTTCCACAGCCAAAGACACCATCTACTCTGAAACTTTATCAATCAGTCATTAGCTCTACCATATGCCCTTCAAACTGCTGAAGAATATCATGCAGCCCATAGCCAGGAATGGGAAAGAAGGTAAGGAGGCAAAAGATCACAAAGACAAATAAATATCTCTCCTGTGAAATGGAATGGTATTCACAGTTCAACATTTGCTTTTCTACCTACACATGACAGTTTCTAGATAATTTCTCGATACAAAAGGGGATGATGGACGGAGCGTTTCAACAAATCAAACACTCGCCCCCAGTCAACTGATCTGGGTTTAATCCATCACCATTCTTTAGTTCACTCAGCCACCCCAGTTCAGACATGGCTATATGAAAATCAGTCTGACCCTGTGCCCTATGGGAACAGTCCAGCCCGAACTGCCAAGCCATGTCTTCCCTGGACCGGAAGCAAGCATCCTGGGACCGGTTTCGGATTCATAATCCTCATCAGCCAGGCTATCTTGAATCCAGTGGCCAAGTGAACAAGGGACTCACGTCTGAGCATACCCTGCCATACTTAGGGCGAACAAAGCGATACAAAAGGGGATGATGGACGGAGCGTTTCAACAAATCAAACACTCACTATTGGCCGGGCGACCCCAGGGAGGATCTGGCATCCAAGGACTTTACGGCCACCCTCCTGTGTCTTAACCTTCAGTCCCATGTTTCTGCTCCTACCCACAATCTGGGCCATATACTGGACCAAGTCTGGTCATCTCCGGACATAGTCTCTCCCCCTAGCATTCTTCCCTGCACATGGTCCGACCATTCTCTTATCTTTTTCTCTATTAATCTCGGCTCCCTTCACAAACCCCCGCGCCCTAGGAATATCCTTGCCCGCAGTTGGAACCGTGCGGATCTGCACTCTCTCTCTCTTTCCCTTGCATCTTCTCTCCCTGACCTTAATGGTCTCCCTCTTGATATCCAGGCCACTGCAGTCAGCAACTGGCTATCTTCTTCCTGTGACCAAGTTGCCCCTCTCAAGATAGTCAAGGCTATTCGCCCACATGAGGCCCATCGATGGTTTAATTCTGAACTTAAGGTTCTTAAACTGGAACTCAGACGCTCTGAGCGTCTTTGGCGCCGTAATTACTGCCCGACCTCAGGGCTAAATACAAACTTATTATTATTATTATTATTATGCGTTCTTATATAGCGCTCGATTACCCGTAGGCATCTCGGCGCTTGCCTTGGGAACCCGTCCTGGCTTCCCCAAGGTGAAAGCCAGGCATCCCGCCGCGGGGGGGCCGTGGTGGAGACTAAGCAGGCTAATGCCCAGAGCTGCAGAGTGTGAACCCGTGATTCGAGTAGGCACTGAAGCGAGAATTATCGAGTCCGTGGATATTTGGGCTCAAGACCCTGCCGCGTCGGGAATTGAACCCTGGTCCCGGGTCTGACCTCTGCTTCAGGGTCTGCCTCCTCTAACCAGTGAGCCACACTTCTCCACAAACGTCTGATGAATGACTATAAGAAAGCCATCCTTGTGTCTAAGACCAAGTACTTCTCTGAGCAGGTCGCACTGTCCGCAAATAAATCCAAAGAGATTTTTTCTTTGGTCAACAACTTGGCCACCTCTGATCGTGTATGCCCCAAGCTCATTCCTTCCCAGGCCCTCTGCTCCTCCTTAAACGACTTCTTTATTGAGAAGATCGTTAAAATAAAATCTAACATTCCCACCACACCTTTTCCCTCCCCTCATCCTGCCCCTTTTGTGTCTAACTCCTCTTTCGACTCCTTCCCGCCTATTTCCTTGGACTCTTTTCTTACCTTGCTTACTAAAACCAAGTCCGGCTCTCCAGCCGATTGTGCTCCTGCTCGCGTGCTGAGAACTCTCTTTACCTCTTGCCCTACCACTCCCCTTTCTCTTCTAAATGCTTCCCTCTTTTCTGGTTTGGTCCCTTCTTCATTTAAATCTGCGATTGTCTTTCCTATTCTCAAAAAACCTGGTCTTGATTCTTCTCTTCTTTCTAATTTCAGACCCATTTCTCTCCTACCATATCTTGCTAAAATTCTTGAAAGCCATGTCACTTTTTGTCTTTCTTCCTACATTGAGCAGAACCATCTCCTTGCTTCCCATCAAGCGGGCTTCCGCTCGGGCCACTCTACGGAGTCAGTGGTGCTTGCGGTTCTTGATGAGTTGAAAGCTAAGGCCGATACCAACTTCCCTCAAGCTCTGGTTCTCCTCGATTTGTCCGCTGCATTCGACACGGTTGATCATACCATCTTACTTGACCGTGTCGGCGAAGCGGGCATTCGGGGCTCTGCTCTCTCCTGGATCACGTCCTTTCTAACAGGACGCTCACAAGCCGTTCACCTCTCTGGTTTCTCTGCTTCCCCCCTTCTGGTGTCCTGTGGGGTTCCTCAAGGCTCCTCTCTCTACCCTCTTCTTTTTAATCTCTATATTCGTCCCCTCATTGTTTCTCTTCTTGATCTGGGGGTCTCTGTGTATAATTACGCAGATGACCTTCAGCTCGTTTTCGACCTCTCCTCCTCTACTCACTCCCTTTCATTTTTTCGTTCCACTCTGGTTTTTATTTCTGGTTGGATGAGCGCCAATCATCTCAAGCTCAATCCGGACAAGACTGAGCTTGTCTTGACTGGTGGCTCATCCAGTCCATGGTCTTCTGCTTTCTGGCCCCCCATCCTTGGCCCCCCTCCTACCCCGGTTTCCTCTGTTAAAACGCTGGGCATCAAGGTCAGCCAGGACCTGTCAATGCATGCACAGGTTAGCTCTGTAGTGTCCTCCTGCTTCCTCTCCCTCCGCTTGATCCGAAAAATCGCCCGTTTTTTTCCCCTGGATTCCCTTAAAATTATCATTTCGGCCCTCATCACCTCCCGCCTTGATTATGGAAATAGCTTGTTCGTGGGCATCCCCGCCTACGAAACTCGCCGTCTTCAAGCAATCCAGAAACAGGCTGCCCGTCTTATTTTTCATTTTTCCAAAACCCACCATATCACTCCTGTCCTTAAATCACTTCATTGGTTACCTGTTTTGCAGAGATCCCTATTTAAACTAGGGTGCCTAGTTTTCCGGGCTGTTGATCGCTCTGCTCCGGCATTCATCAATACCTTGATCTCCACTCATACCCCTGCCCGTACCCTCCGCTCATCTACTTCCGCCCTCCTCACTGTTCCTCGCTTTCGCAAATCCGGCACTGGTGGTACAAGATTTTCTGTGATGGCCCCCCGGTTCTGGTACTCCCTCCCTCTATCTATGCGCTCAATTCCCATCTTTTCACACTTCCGCAAAGCGCTCAAAACTTTCTTGTTTGCCCAGGCCTACACCTGTTAACTCCCTCGGCCCTGTCTGTCTCTGTTGTTTAGAGCGCTCAGCGCCAGGAAGCCGCTTGGCCACAGTGCGCTCAATATATCTTATTCATTCATTCATTCATTCATTCATTCATTCACCCCCAGTCAACTGATCTGGGTTTAATCCATCACCATTCTTTAGTTCACTCAGCCACCCCAGTTCAGACATGGCTATATGCAAATCAGTCTGACCCTGTGCCCTATGGGAACAGTCCAGCCCGAACTGCCAAGCCATGTCTTCCCTGGACCGGAAACAAGCATCCTGGGACCGGTTTCGGATTCATAATCCTCATCAGCCAGGCTATCTTGAATCCAGTGGCCAAGTGAACAAGGGACTCACGTCTGAGCATACCTTGCCACACTTAGGGTGAACAAAGCGATACAAAAGGAGATGATGGACGGAGCGTTTCAACAAATCAAACACTCACCCCCAGTCAACTGATCTGGGTTTAATCCATCACCATTCTTTAGTTTACTCAGCCACCCCAGTTCAGACATGGCTATATGCAAATCAGTCTGACCCTGTGCCCTATGGGAACAGTCCAGCCCGAACTGCCAAGCCATGTCTTCCCTGGACCGGAAACAAGCATCCTGGTACCGGTTTCGGATTCATAATCCTCATCAGCCAGGCTATCTTGAATCCAGTGGCCAAGTGAACAAGGGACTCACGTCTGAGCATACCCTGCCACACTTAGGGTGAACAAAGCGATACAAAAGGGGATGATGGACGGAGCGTTTCAACAAATCAAACACTCACCCCCAGTCAACTGATCTGGGTTTAATCCATCACCATTCTTTAGTTCACTCAGCCACCCCAGTTCAGACATGGCTATATGAAAATCAGTCTGACCCTGTGCCCTATGGGAACAGTCCAGCCCGAACTGCCAAGCCATGTCTTCCCTGGACCGGAAGCAAGCATCCTGGGACCGGTTTCGGATTCATAATCCTCATCAGCCAGGCTATCTTGAATCCAGTGGCCAAGTGAACAAGGGACTCACGTCTGAGCATACCCTGCCATACTTAGGGCGAACAAAGCGATACAAAAGGGGATGATGGACGGAGCGTTTCAACAAATCAAACACTCACTATTGGCCGGGCGACCCCAGGGAGGATCTGGCATCCAAGGACTTTACGGCCACCCTCCTGTGTCTTAACCTTCAGTCCCATGTTTCTGCTCCTACCCACAATCTGGGCCATATACTGGACCAAGTCTGGTCATCTCCGGACATAGTCTCTCCCCCTAGCATTCTTCCCTGCACATGGTCCGACCATTCTCTTATCTTTTTCTCTATTAATCTCGGCTCCCTTCACAAACCCCCGCGCCCTAGGAATATCCTTGCCCGCAGTTGGAACCGTGCGGATCTGCACTCTCTCTCTCTTTCCCTTGCATCTTCTCTCCCTGACCTTAATGGTCTCCCTCTTGATATCCAGGCCACTGCAGTCAGCAACTGGCTATCTTCTTCCTGTGACCAAGTTGCCCCTCTCAAGATAGTCAAGGCTATTCGCCCACATGAGGCCCATCGATGGTTTAATTCTGAACTTAAGGTTCTTAAACTGGAACTCAGACGCTCTGAGCGTCTTTGGCGCCGTAATTACTGCCCGACCTCAGGGCTAAATACAAACTTATTATTATTATTATTATTATGCGTTCTTATATAGCGCTCGATTACCCGTAGGCATCTCGGCGCTTGCCTTGGGAACCCGTCCTGGCTTCCCCAAGGTGAAAGCCAGGCATCCCGCCGCGGGGGGGCCGTGGTGGAGACTAAGCAAGCTAATGCCCAGAGCTGCAGAGTGTGAACCCGTGATTCGAGTAGGCACTGAAGCGAGAATTATCGAGTCCGTGGATATTTGGGCTCAAGACCCTGCCGCGTCGGGAATTGAACCCTGGTCCCGGGTCTGACCTCTGCTTCAGGGTCTGCCTCCTCTAACCAGTGAGCCACACTTCTCCACAAACGTCTGATGAATGACTATAAGAAAGCCATCCTTGTGTCTAAGACCAAGTACTTCTCTGAGCAGGTCGCACTGTCCGCAAATAAATCCAAAGAGATTTTTTCTTTGGTCAACAACTTGGCCACCTCTGATCGTGTATGCCCCAAGCTCATTCCTTCCCAGGCCCTCTGCTCCTCCTTAAACGACTTCTTTATTGAGAAGATCGTTAAAATAAAATCTAACATTCCCACCACACCTTTTCCCTCCCCTCATCCTGCCCCTTTTGTGTCTAACTCCTCTTTCGACTCCTTCCCGCCTATTTCCTTGGACTCTTTTCTTACCTTGCTTACTAAAACCAAGTCCGGCTCTCCAGCCGATTGTGCTCCTGCTCGCGTGCTGAGAACTCTCTTTACCTCTTGCCCTACCACTCCCCTTTCTCTTCTAAATGCTTCCCTCTTTTCTGGTTTGGTCCCTTCTTCATTTAAATCTGCGATTGTCTTTCCTATTCTCAAAAAACCTGGTCTTGATTCTTCTCTTCTTTCTAATTTCAGACCCATTTCTCTCCTACCATATCTTGCTAAAATTCTTGAAAGCCATGTCACTTTTTGTCTTTCTTCCTACATTGAGCAGAACCATCTCCTTGCTTCCCATCAAGCGGGCTTCCGCTCGGGCCACTCTACGGAGTCAGTGGTGCTTGCGGTTCTTGATGAGTTGAAAGCTAAGGCCGATACCAACTTCCCTCAAGCTCTGGTTCTCCTCGATTTGTCCGCTGCATTCGACACGGTTGATCATACCATCTTACTTGACCGTGTCGGCGAAGCGGGCATTCGGGGCTCTGCTCTCTCCTGGATCACGTCCTTTCTAACAGGACGCTCACAAGCCGTTCACCTCTCTGGTTTCTCTGCTTCCCCCCTTCTGGTGTCCTGTGGGGTTCCTCAAGGCTCCTCTCTCTACCCTCTTCTTTTTAATCTCTATATTCGTCCCCTCATTGTTTCTCTTCTTGATCTGGGGGTCTCTGTGTATAATTACGCAGATGACCTTCAGCTCGTTTTCGACCTCTCCTCCTCTACTCACTCCCTTTCATTTTTTCGTTCCACTCTGGTTTTTATTTCTGGTTGGATGAGCGCCAATCATCTCAAGCTCAATCCGGACAAGACTGAGCTTGTCTTGACTGGTGGCTCATCCAGTCCATGGTCTTCTGCTTTCTGGCCCCCCATCCTTGGCCCCCCTCCTACCCCGGTTTCCTCTGTTAAAACGCTGGGCATCAAGGTCAGCCAGGACCTGTCAATGCATGCACAGGTTAGCTCTGTAGTGTCCTCCTGCTTCCTCTCCCTCCGCTTGATCCGAAAAATCGCCCGTTTTTTTCCCCTGGATTCCCTTAAAATTATCATTTCGGCCCTCATCACCTCCCGCCTTGATTATGGAAATAGCTTGTTCGTGGGCATCCCCGCCTACGAAACTCGCCGTCTTCAAGCAATCCAGAAACAGGCTGCCCGTCTTATTTTTCATTTTTCCAAAACCCACCATATCACTCCTGTCCTTAAATCACTTCATTGGTTACCTGTTTTGCAGAGATCCCTATTTAAACTAGGGTGCCTAGTTTTCCGGGCTGTTGATCGCTCTGCTCCGGCATTCATCAATACCTTGATCTCCACTCATACCCCTGCCCGTACCCTCCGCTCATCTACTTCCGCCCTCCTCACTGTTCCTCGCTTTCGCAAATCCGGCACTGGTGGTACAAGATTTTCTGTGATGGCCCCCCGGTTCTGGTACTCCCTCCCTCTATCTATGCGCTCAATTCCCATCTTTTCACACTTCCGCAAAGCGCTCAAAACTTTCTTGTTTGCCCAGGCCTACACCTGTTAACTCCCTCGGCCCTGTCTGTCTCTGTTGTTTAGAGCGCTCAGCGCCAGGAAGCCGCTTGGCCACAGTGCGCTCAATATATCTTATTCATTCATTCATTCATTCATTCATTCATTCACCCCCAGTCAACTGATCTGGGTTTAATCCATCACCATTCTTTAGTTCACTCAGCCACCCCAGTTCAGACATGGCTATATGCAAATCAGTCTGACCCTGTGCCCTATGGGAACAGTCCAGCCCGAACTGCCAAGCCATGTCTTCCCTGGACCGGAAACAAGCATCCTGGGACCGGTTTCGGATTCATAATCCTCATCAGCCAGGCTATCTTGAATCCAGTGGCCAAGTGAACAAGGGACTCACGTCTGAGCATACCTTGCCACACTTAGGGTGAACAAAGCGATACAAAAGGAGATGATGGACGGAGCGTTTCAACAAATCAAACACTCACCCCCAGTCAACTGATCTGGGTTTAATCCATCACCATTCTTTAGTTCACTCAGCCACCCCAGTTCAGACATGGCTATATGCAAATCAGTCTGACCCTGTGCCCTATGGGAACAGTCCAGCCCGAACTGCCAAGCCATGTCTTCCCTGGACCGGAAACAAGCATCCTGGTACCGGTTTCGGATTCATAATCCTCATCAGCCAGGCTATCTTGAATCCAGTGGCCAAGTGAACAAGGGACTCACGTCTGAGCATACCCTGCCACACTTAGGGTGAACAAAGCGATACAAAAGGGGATGATGGACGGAGCGTTTCAACAAATCAAACACTCACCCCCAGTCAACTGATCTGGGTTTAATCCATCACCATTCTTTAGTTCACTCAGCCACCCCAGTTCAGACATGGCTATATGCAAATCAGTCTGACCCTGTGCCCTATGGGAACAGTCCAGCCCGAACTGCCAAGCCATGTCTTCCCTGGACCGGAAACAAGCATCCTGGGACCGGTTTCGGATTCATAATCCTCATCAGCCAGGCTATCTAGAATCCAGTGGCCAAGTGAACAAGGGACTCACGTCTGAGCATACCCTGCCACACTTAGGGCGAACAAAGCGATACAAAAGGGGATGATGGACGGAGCGTTTCAACAAATCAAACACTCACCCCCAGTCAACTGATCTGGGTTTAATCCATCACCATTCTTTGGTTCACTCAGCCACCCCAGTTCAGACATGGCTATATGCAAATCAGTCTGACCCTGTGCCCTTGGGGAACAGTCCAGCCCGAACTGCCAAGCCATGTCTTCCCTGGACCGGAAACAAGCATCCTGGGACCGGTTTCGTATTCATAATCCTCATCAGCCAGGCTATCTTGAATCCAGTGGCCAAGTGAACAAGGGACTCACGTCTGAGCATACCCTGCCACAGTTAGGGCGAACAAAGCGATACAAAAGGGGATGATGGACGGAGCGTTTCAACAAATCAAACACTCACCCCCAGTCAACTGATCTGGGTTTAATCCATCACCATTCTTTAGTTCACTCAGCCACCCCAGTTCAGACATGGCTATATGCAAATCAGTCTGACCCTGTGCCCTATGGGAACAGTCCAGCCCGAACTGCCAAGCCATGTCTTCCCTGGACCGGAAACAAGCATCCTGGGACCGGTTTCGGATTCATAATCCTCATCAGCCAGGCTATCTTGAATCCAGTGGCCAAGTGAACAAGGGACTCACGTCTGAGCATACCCTGCCACACTTAGGGCGAACAAAGCGATACAAAAGGGGATGATGGACGCAGCGTTTCAACAAATCAAACACTCACCCCCAGTCAACTGATCTGGGTTTAATCCATCACCATTCTTTAGTTCACTCAGCCACCCCAGTTCAGACATGGCTATATGCAAATCAGTCAGTCTGATAATTTCTCTACATAGATTATCAGTGAATATCTGATGCATGTTCTACACTTCATAGCCCCTCACAACACGCTTGTCATTGATATTTACAGTGTATTGCTGGCACTAACTTAGGCCCTCATTTGATTTCGGAGACACCGCCACCAACGGCGTGTCGGTGGCAGTACGCCTGACATCCAGGGCACCAGGGCCGGACTGGGAACCAAAACCGGCCCTGGCAAAGTGCTCGGCCGGCCCCCCCTCCCCAGTGGGGGGGGGTTGGAGGTACCGCCGAGTGCTTTGCTAGGGCCGGTTTTCGGCCGATTTTGTTGCATGGCCCTGTAACAAAATCGGCCCCCAGGGGCTCAAAACCGGCCCCCACCCTTGCGGCGCACCGGGGGATTGCCCGGTGCCCGCTACGGCCAGTCCGGGCCTGCAGGGCACCTGTTAGACTGCCGGATTACAATATTGGCAGTTGGAGCGGTGATGTCGGGGGAAAAGACCGCTGTCTCCGACAGGCCCCAGGGAGCGCGTCGGGTGGTGGTTGTACTCCTATCCCTACCATGAGGTGATGTCTGCGGAGGCATTGCCATATTGATTAGGATGTCCCTTTCCGACTGCCTTTTCATGGCGGTCTCACCACCATGAAAAGGCAGCTGGAAAGGGACTTTTCGGGTCCTCAGCAGGGTTCTTGTCCCCCATGGGCCATTGTTAAGTGGTCAGGGGGGTAGATGCGGTGCCGCCCCAAACATCCATGCACCGAGTGCAACCGGGCACACGGTGCATGGATGTTTGAAAAAGCCTTTATCTACCTTGACTTGCATGGCGTTCTAATCAAATATGGCGGGTGCGACCACTGACTCCTTGTTGGGCGGTATCATTCCCGCTGCGATGGCAGTCGGATGCTCGTCCGACCACCATCGTAATGAGGCCCTTAGTCCTCAATAGGGTTTTCAGAAGCAAAGAGTTCATTTGTAATTTCCCGAAGGGTGGTTTTGAAATCAATCAAGCAAATCAAACCTCTCAGAGAATGTTGGGGCTAGTCAAGGGAATGCTAATGAAAAGTGAAAACCCTGTTCCTTATTTTCCTGGGGAAGGAAATGAAATAGTTTACTCTGCAAACCTTTTGTATTGAATGAAAAAATAAAAATAAAGATATTTTTCACATTTCTAATTTCCTAATACTGTTCATTAACATAAATTGAGGTCACTATGATAAACCTTAGTTGAGGTGCTCTCTGCTCCAGTTTTAACTGCCGCCAAATGTTCCTGCTCTTTTGCCATGATCAGCTGCAGAATTACTCTTAAATAATGGGGGAGGTCAGGCGGGACTAAGAGTGGCAGAGGGTACATGGGTATTGTGACGTAGGCACTCCCATTCTGCCTGCTGGCCTAGAAGGGACTCTCAAGGAACACAGAACTGGAAGACACCACTTTGATGCTGGCTACCACAACTGGGACCTATAAATCAACAGGTTTTGGCTGTGCACTGCAGAGATTACCCAGTGTGAGAGATTATCAGCCCTATTGGCGTGCAACCAACCTTTGCTGGAGCTCCCTTAGTAATCCTACAGATGACCCAGATTCCACTTTGTCCCGACTGTCTTTGAGTATCCCAGGGAAAATATTTGCAGGGATTAATGAGATGCCTCAGAGTGCAGTCATTATAGGACTTTGCTTACTTCCCTGGACCTCTGAGGTCCCCCACAAACTCTAGTACGCATGTGACCTGTGGTGATGGGGTCACAGGGACTGCCGGCATTTGCGATCTTACATGCCCCTTCACCATCCTTCTTAACTGAGCCGCCATGTTGGAGTCAGGCAGCAGGTAGCACCAGTCTATTAAAACATGACAGGCCTGCAGCGGACTGGTAGGATTAGCACGTTTCTGTAAAGAGCTTTGCAGGATTTTATTTTTTATTGGCATAAGAGGGAGAACTACCCCTATCTTCCCTTTTCACTGCAAAATTGAAGGAAGAAAAATATGTTGCATAGAACAAAAACAGAACTATAAAGATACTATTAAAGAATATATGATTTCACAAGTGTATGTCTTAATGTATGTTCAGGATGTGTACAAACGTGTTTGTTTGGCCAGTAAGTTGGTTTTTACTACAAGAAGTCTTTATCTTTTCAACTTCCCACGCAAATAGTAGACTCACAATAATGGATTCAGATTAAAACCATAATCTATGCAGATAACTGTTTTTGAGAAGTAATAACAAAAATAAATAGGGTAGAACTAGAGACTGTTAGTGAACTTGTTATGGGTTATTATTGAAAACCAACATAAAGAATTCTGCATCCCCTGAGCGGTGTCAAAAGCAGATGCTACTCCTCAACTAGCAGACAAAACATTAAGGCTATTACACTGCTGTCCAAGACCACGGCTTTGTACATTATACACAGTGCATTTTATATTCTGGAAATGTAGTCAGGTGATGTTTCATACAATATGCCATGATTGCAGTACAGCTGAAGAGTTTCCAGGGAAGCGAAAGGCATCTGTGGTTTTAAGAGGAAATTTCAATAAGTGGCCATTGCGGTTTGATAGTCAATCGATTCTCTTCATAAGTGAGGCAGGAATGATTCTTCCACGTCTGCGCCTGTCATTCCTTCGGTAGTAGAGGATTCGATGTTGGACATACTTGTGATTGTCACACGCCGAGGTTGTTAGTTGTAGCTTGTGCAGCCCATTGGAGTGTGAGGGAGAGCCACAGGAAATGCATCCTTGCGCCAATTTTCAGCACAACTTTGCATTTCAACAAAGCACTGCAAACACCAGCTATTTGCGTTCTGTTGTTTGTGTGCGTTTTTTTTCCTCGCGAATAGCATGTAATTATGCAAAGTTGCGTCCTGACGTAATTTCGTGAATTTGGTTTAACAAGAGTGATTCAAAATCACCAAAATTTGAGAACTAAACTGGTGTAATTTATATTTCGCCCAGGCGTGTTTCTCTTAGAGTGTGGGGCCATATATTACGCAAGCATTAATTTAGTACTGAACAATGACTGGAGGTCATGTAGGGGTGTTTTCCTATGGGACAGGACTTTACAGGACTGGGTGAGAAGAATATGTGTTGCATACTGTGCTCTGCCTGTGATTGACTTCCAAAAAAAGTGTAAATACTGGGATGAGGAAAGGTGAGTCAGAGTAATGAGAATATTTTTAAGTAAACCGGCCTTCACCAGCAGACCTTTTCCTGACAGGTTAGGTTGGGCAAATTCATAAGCGTTCAGTCAAATTATAAAAATAATTATTAATATTCAAACACATGTACAGTGTGCCAGTTTGTAAGTTATATTGAATGAAAAAGAAATTCGTGAGGAGGTTGCACAAAGCAACAGCACCGTTTTTGATATAAGAGGCAAAACACTAGTTGAATGTTTCATATTTTCAATGAAAGTAAATGTCATGATATTCTTTTAGAAATTAATTATGAATACTGAACACTAAACTAAGGTCAATGCAATAGATGCACAAAAGAACACGTTGTTTTGTTTCTATGTTGGATTTAAGCCCCTATATAACATGCATAGGGGGTAGTTTTGACGATCAAGGTGCGATTCCCGCAATTTGAGGTCTATGGAACAAAGAAGCCAGCAATTTTATTTAAGAACAGTTCTGCAAGCTCATTGAAAGGTGACTGAAAGGCAGAATATGAGTTCAAATGGCTTGAGTCACGTGGCATAGTTGTTATAGGACTCTTGACTAGGTTGGCCTGCTGTGCTTTTTTGCTGACAGCTTCCAGTAAAAGCAACTCTGTTGGGCCAAATTCGAATTGCCAGACATCAATGTGTGGATTTCTTGACAACCTGTTAAGGCATTGGCTTAGCCCATTTTCAAATGATAAACTAGCTTGAGACAAAAGAAGAATAGCTCAGAAAAGGCTGCCATACAAATCATCATACTGAACTCAGTGTTCACTTGTTTGTAGGACATTGGAAAATTGGGGCAAGAGGTATGCCTCCATCAAAGGGATTAATGGCTCACATCACTGTAAGCCCAATGGCATTGTGTCGTCAGAATGATTTGAGCTAAACAAGTCACAGCATTGGAGCCTATGAAAATATTGTTTTCATCAATGTAGATATCACTGGGTAATGACAAAAAGTAGCAGGTCTGGAGGTGTATTTGATCCACTTAGTTTTGCCACAATAATGGAAAGCCGAATGTTGTCTGATTTGAGCAGAATTTAAAAAGCTACATCCCTTGACCTAGAGAGAAGAGGTGATATACAATTATGAGTAATGCACTAGAGTAGTATCCTCCCCAGCTGTCTACCAAAGACTCATAGATCCGGTGTGGCTGCATATTCATAGATACCGCTATGATGGCACAACACCAGACTGTCCAGTCTGCCTCGCCTGTGCACCTCATCTTTGATATGACAGATCATGCTATTTATGATATATTTTTGACTGCTAAAGCTTTCAGGAAAGGAACTGATGGATACATTACATAAGGAAAAGAAAGTAAAGCGAAAATGTGCGAAGAAAATTAGTTTTTTTGTTTTTCAGAAACAAACTTCCACTTTGGGAGTTTGATTCCCCAAAAAAAATAAGTTTGAAAGTTTGGTGAACAGCCTTATAAATCTCATATTTTTAAATAAATATTTTTACCACATCTTTTCAAAACATGGCGAACCTTGGACTCACTTATACCGAGGCAGAAATAGATGCTTTACTGACTGATCCCAACCTCTTTGCGGATCCAGCAATATCCCAAGCCATCTCACACACGTCCGAATGGGAGAAACTCACGGAACAAAAACGTGACCGAATAAAAACAATATTACATGGGACTATTCTAAAACAGTATCTGACTACCAACACAGCACCGAGAGGCCTTCTTGTCACAAATGTCCCTCGCATTTTCCTCAATGATGCGACATTTCGCAAAGAATGGGCAATTAGCGTGGCACAGTACTCGAGACTGGCTGGTCTTGATAATTAAACAGCTCTACGTCTCTCAGAAGCCCTACTGGTAGAAATCCAACAGACAGAATCACATTTTAAAACCACAGTAACTGGATACAAGAAACGCCTTGATGAAATCAATAAAGAGATGACCGAGTATAAAGACTCATTGATGCAATCAAAAGTAACGAAATTCCAGAAAGACCTTAAAAAATTCGAGTATAATAAAGTATACCCATACTCTGACCCTGAGTATACTCCATCAAGGAAAGAATCCAACAAATCAGAGGATTCTGATAGTAATTCCTCAACTAGCAGCAATAGCTCAAACTACCAAGGTTACAAACAGAAAGGACGTAGAGGGGGTAGAGGCAGATCCAACTATAACAATCAACAACCTAGATGGCCATCATTTGGCACACCAGTCAACGGCCCACCCCCCTCCTCCCCCCCTGTTCTTTCAACAACCACCACCCTTCCCAATGATGGGTTGGAATCCTTATATGCAGTCCCACTTTCCTCAAAATCAACATCAGATGCCTTTTTTAGAGAGACGCGGGAGGGGCAGAGGAAGGAGACGAGGCAACAACAACCAGGTGACCTGGGAAACCGAGGATCCTGTGGGCAACCATACCCGCAGCAAAACTCCAACACCCAGCACAAGTGGCCTCTGAGCCTAGTGACTAACCTCTCGGACAAAGCACTCAGCCTAACAGAAACAAAGGTCCTTGAGAGAGGCCTCGGATTCGTTCCGACTGCAAGACCAGACAAATTCAGACTCCACTGCGAACTAGCTGATTTCTTCAGAAAGTTGAAATTAAAAGCATTTTTTGAGGCAAAAGAAAATTCTCATACGGATCCTTCTCCATTCGACACAAATTTCAGACTAAAATCGACATTCGCCCCTCCGCCGTACTCAATCCCAGCTGAAATAACAGTCTTTGAACAGGCAGTTTATAATGATTTGGAAAAACTACCTATACCCATCTCATTCAAAAACTTCTCAGCCATAGAATATCAGGCCCTGGAAAAACTGAAAAATGACAAAGACATAATCATCAAGCCAGCGGACAAAGGGGGAGGAATAGTGATCCAAAATAAATCAGACTATGATCAGGTGTGTAAAAACCTTCTGAACAACAGGGTCAACTACACCCCCTTAAAAACGGATCCCACACCAGAACTAAAATCACGCATACAAGACTTAGTAAGGGAAGCTGAAAACAATGAATGGATTTCCAAGCATGAAGCAGACTTTCTGACGACAGGTGGTGCCACAATACCATATTTTTACACACTGCCCAAAACTCAAAAAAATGTGAGCCCTCCCCCAGGCAGACCCATCGTGTCAGGGATCGGTTCTCTGCTGGAACCCCTCTCAACGTTCTGTGATCATTATCTCAAGCCTTTAATACAGAACACATCGACCTATCTCAAAGACTCAAAAAATCTGCTACAATTATTGGAACCCATTACCTTTGAAGAAGAGTCTATCACCCTTGTGACACTTGACATCGAAAGCTTGTATACAAGCATCCCTCAGGACGAAACCCTGAGAGTCCTGGAGAGAGCTTTGAACTCCATAACATGGGAGTATACAACCCCAAAGCAATTCATACTAAATTGTGCCACCTTGGCCTTGAAAGAAAATTATTTTGAGTTCCAAGGGCAATTATATCTTCAAAGCACAGGCACGTCAATGGGCAGTACTTTTGCTCCTAGTGTAGCCGGACTCTATGTCCATGACTTTGAGTCCAAATACATCCTGCCTATCAACAACCCTTTCTCATCCTCTTTAGGATTATGGAGGAGGTATATTGACGACATCTTCCTTATCTGGAAAGGCGACGATCAGTCTCTTGCGCAATTTTTGAACTGGATCAATACTCTAGATCCCTATCTTAAATTTACTAACTGTTTCAGCAAACATGAGGTGGTGTTCCTGGATCTAGTAATCACTGTAAGTGGTACTATCCTAAAAACCAAAACTCACTGCAAACCAACTGCCAAAAACAACTTGCTTGAGTTCTCTAGCTTCCACCCCAGACCCCTCAGGGAAAACCTTCCCTACGGCCAGTATCTTAGAATACGGCGAAATTGCAGTGATACTAGAGACTACAAGACTCAAGCAAACGAGCTCACTGAAAAACTGAAAGCAAGAGGATATCCAACCACCATCCTTGACAAAAAAAAACAAGCGAGCAAGAAATCAACCCAGGGAAGCACTCCTGGAAGAAAATATAAAGGAACCTTCCAACATCCCCCTCACTTGTGTAACAACCTACAGCACTCTGTCTGATGCCATGAAGAAATCGGTGAATAAACACTGGAGAGTCATTACCAGCAATTAAAGAAAGTGGGAAAAACCACTTTTTTCGTTTAAAAAAGGTAGAAGTCTGAAAGACTCCCTGGTACACACTCGGCCAGACTCTACAGCGTCCAATTTATCAGTTGAAAGATCAATTACAGGTGCCTGGGACCTACCACCTATCACAGGGCACTACCCGTGTTCCAACTGTAGTGTGTGTCATTTGACCACACATTCCAAACAACTTTCCTTGGAACCAGGAAGGATATGGACACAAAGGACACACAGCAACTGCAATTCTACTAATGTGATCTATCTCATCACGTGCCCTTGCCAAAAGAGATACGTGGGGATGACCACCCGCAAGGTAAAAACACGTATCTGCGAGCATCGAAGTAACATTAGATGTCGCAAAACAGCTACGAAAATGAGTGAACACTTTTTGCAGAATAATCATGCACCCAACGATCTGCACTGGACCATCATTGAAAAATCTCATGAATCAATTAGGGGGGGGGGGTGGATCACTTGTCCTGCTAACCTGGGTTCTCAGGTCGCTGGGATGTCCCTCGGTAAAAAACCCTCATATACGTGAGTGATTGTTTTTGCTGGTAGCGGTATATCTTGGTTCTCCGCTTTAACACTCTCGCGTCTGCATAATCACCGGGTTAGTTGGTATGCAGCCTCCACCAGGAGGTGATATCCCAAGGTTAAAAGCAGTAGTGTCCAGTGACAAAAAGTGGATGTGAAGTTAAAATAACTCGGACAGCCAGAGTGAAATTTTTTTATTATTCTGGATTCGAGTTAGGGGTGAAAATCTATAAGATATGCGTCATGAGAATTATTATGGTTCTCACGCTATCAATTTTCGTGCAGTAAAAAGGTCGACTAGTTTCAGCCTCAGTTGCCTAGGAAGGTCGGTGGGCTTTCTTCAGGACCATGTGATCTAAGTGAAGCAGAGCGACTTATTAGTCCTTTGCCGATTGAAGGTCAATCTTGTGCCTGTAAATACAAATAGTGAGGGTGACCTTGGAGAGGGTGGTGGGAAAAATATGTATAGTGCAGTTGTAAAATAATTTCTAACAATACTTCATCGCTCACCTAATCTTCGGATTCAGATACCACATACTCTCATGCCTGGTAACATGCCTACGCAGTTGAATCATACAGGTCATCATTTATTCCCGTCAGGGGCTGGTTAATGGCTCCATGTATTCATTCCTTGTTACCCCTTAATGTCTTAGGGGATGTCTATTATTGTATGCAAGGAATCAAGGAGCGCTGGTGTCTACTGCTGGTTGATGCGCTGTTCGCTTGCTCATGCTGACAGAATAACACACACTTATGTCACAATGTGCAGATACGCTGCCCGCACCACTTGTGCTGACTCTGCCGTCCTGTACCCGGTAGAGCCGAGTTCACTTCCTGGTTTATTTATTCTGCTTGTATGAGTGTAGAGAGCGTAGAAAGACTATCTTTCTCGCTCTCTGGTTGGTAATTATGTAAAAAAATGTACATTGGCCCTAATCATATACACATAATTAAAGGGAATGTAATGATAGAATTTTAGAATTTTCTTGGAACCTTCTTCGAAAATTTACTTCTCTAGAAAGTCGTTTTTTTCATGGGGATATATTTTGTGTATACTGCTTGGTGATTAGGTGAATATATTGGTTCGCAGAGCCCGAATGAGGCCTCGAATATGGCTATTGCATTAGTCCATGTTATTCTCTAGTTCGAGACTACATGCTGCAGGTGCCTGTGGTTAGCAGGGTTTCCAAAGTCTATTAATTTCACAGAGTATTCCTGTTTTAGATGTACTGTTGTAGGGATTCGTAGTGTTCAGCAGGGTGTGTTGTTCATCTATTTAGAGTTGCCCAGGGAATGTTATCGTTCAGGCCCCGTACATCAGTGCCCAATCTGTGTACCCATCTTTGCCCCTTTTTTGAACAGTATGCGTTCGGCATTGTGGTCCTTGGACTACAGTGTTTCCAGAATGATCCATTGTAGATCATTCACTGTGTGTCCTTGTTCCAAATAGAGCGTGGCCATCTTGGTCGTTGTTTTTTTGCACTTGACATTGCTGCGGTGCTCGCAGATTCTTTGTTTTGCTTTTCTGCACGTCATCCCTATATAGTTCAAATTGCATGGACAGGTGATCATATGAATTATATGGCTTGTGTTGCAGTTGGTATGGTTTCTTATTGTCCATTTCAGATGTGGCAGAAGTTGTATGTCTTTCGTGGCTCTCGTTAGAGGACAGACCGAGAACGATCCGCAAGGGAAATGTCCACTAATGGGCGGCAGGTTCCATAGGGTACTTTGGTTCTCTGATGTGGTGGCTCTGGGTCTTGTATGGACTAAGAGATCCTTCAGATTCCTGGTTCGTTTGTTTGCAAAACGTGGCTTAGGCCAAGAAATACTTGCTGAGGTCAAAATGCGCCAATGTTTATTTATTATTTTCTTTATTTGGTTTGAGGCTGGACTGTATGTTGTGACACACGTAAGTAGATCCTCTTCAGGAGCTTTGGTCGTTGTTTCTAATAGGGCCTCTCGATTTTGATTTCTGGCTCTCTTTTTACATTTACTGATCACCTTTTTCGGGTAAGCTCGTGCCTCCAGTTTTTTACAGAGGTCCTCCGCCTGAGATTTGTAATCATCAGTCTGACTGCAGTTCCTCCGTAAACGGAGGAACTGGCTGTACGGAAGGTTCTCTCTCAGGGGACGTGGGTGGTAGCTGTTAAAGGACAAAAGACTGTTCTTGGCAGTCGGTTTGAAGAAGGTTCTCGTATGTAGATGGTCCTGCTCGACATATATAGTTACGTCTAGAAAATCTAGGCTTTTCTTGTCAGCGGTGTATGTGAACTTTAACCATTCATCCTGTGTGTTCAACCACATATGGAAGTTCTTTAGACTGTCCATATTGCCTTCCCAAATGAGAAGGATGTCGTCTATGTAACGCTTCCAAAAATGTATCTGATGTTGGTAAGGGTTATCTAAGTTGTTGACGACCATTTTTTCTAAATTACTCACGTAAAGCCCTGCCACACTTGGGGCAAATGTACTGCCCATTGAAGTCCCGTGGCATTGTCTGTACATAGTTGTCTCATATTCAAAGTAGTTCTCGGTGAGGGCTAACCTACAGCACTCAAGGACAAAGTGTCGAGGGGTTTTGTAATTCCAATCCATATCAAAGAATATGCTTTCTAGTGTGTCCAGGGTCTTTACTTGTGGCAAACTAGGATAGAGGCTTTCCACGTCCATCCCTACAAGGATCATGGTGTTTTATGAGTAAGTTACTTGAGTCAGATGATTCAGGAGGTCTCTGGTGTCCTTCAGATAGGTTGAAGTTTTTTGTGTGAGTGGTTTTAGGTACTCATCGGCGAATTGGGACAGAGGTTCCAGGACAGACCCAATGCCTGAAACAATGGGTCTGCCTGGAGGTGGGAGACGCTCTTTATGGGTCTTTGGTAGGGAGTAAAAGTAAGGTGTTGGTAATTATGTAAAAAATGTACATTGGCCCTAATCATTTACACATAATTACGGGGAATGTAATGATAGAATTTTAGAATTTTCTTGGAAAAGTCATGACCAATAAAAACACCTCCAATGTTCTCTTTGCAAAAGAACAACGTTGGGTCTACAGATTAGGGACCCACCTGACTGGCCTGAATGACCAGATTCCATGGTCCTCTGTACTTAAACGCTAAGATTCCTTTTTACTTTCTACTGTAGATGCCCTATTGAGCAGACTCTGTTACATATCCCTTTAACATCATCTATCTGACTTGTACCTAATAAGTACCTAATATGTCTCTATGTGACCCCCAGTATTATGGGCATAGACTCCTGGCAATTGGGCAGACTCTGTTACATATCCCTTTAACATCATCTATCTGACTTGTACCTAATAAGTACCTAATATGTCTCTATGTGACCCCCAGTATTATGGGCATAGACTCCTGGCGATTCACCGTCTTTTTGTGAACTTCAAATGGAACCATCGTGTTTTGTTCTTTTCTAACCATTTTTGGTCCACTCCAAACGCTTTTATCGTGATATAAACCACACCCATGTGTATTCAGGTTTATATTTATGGAGTATATTGTAACACCTCAACTGTTTGCACTTTAACTATGTTCCCAGTTTACTCCCACTCGGATGGTTCTCCACACGTGATAACTTTTAATTTTAATTTTATTATATACAGCAATTTTGCTCACAAAGATACACCTCTTCTTTGTTAATGTTTGTAAAAACGAAAAATAAAGTTAGTGGCTCGTTCTCCTCCCGGCTACACCACTAGTTCTATTTGTCCCAAGCCTCGCTCTGAATTCCATGAGCATGATTGGCTGATACTGAAAGCACCATCTTGAATGCACAGACGCTTGCTTTCCAAGCCTCGCATTGATAACAAGGACCGCGATTGGCAGCCTCTGTCCGGACATCCTCCGTGATTGGCCAACGCTTCCCCAGCCGCGCCCACACGCCCACCGGCCCCTTCTTTAGCGTTTCCTCGCATACCGGAGACCATCCACGAGGTCCGGTAGCAGGAGACGCTAGGTGCCGAGCGGGTGCTGGGCGTTGCGGGCGTAAGGGCGTTCTCTTTCCTCTCCCCATTCAGCTAAGTACTTGACTCTTTTGCACGTTATTTAAAGCCTCGCTATTTCTGTCCCCTGCAGGGTGTGCCATTTTCACCCCACCCACCTCCCGAGACCTATGGGGCATGGATAGTTTCACTCACAAGTGAGATTGCCTTATTAGGTTAGATTTGTGTGATACAAAGTAGATCATATCTGCCAGGTCAACACAACCCCATTGGCCCACACCGTTTGGCCTATTGATCGCTAATCACCAGTGCTGTCACCGGCATCTTGCCATACTGCATGCTTGAAGCATCAATTTTGATGACACAAACGTAGCATAGATGGCACTATGGTCACGCCTTCTTGATTAGCCATAGCACTTATTATCAGAGAGTGATCTCCGAGACAACATCACTGATCAGATATCTCTAATTGTATGTATGTCTTCTGTGTTTGTATGTCCATTTTATCTCCAGACTTTACAGGTTCCTCTAAAGAAGAGGTAATTCCCACAACTTGATGGTTTGTTTTGTGTTTTTTTGCACTCATTTTTACACGGCAAATTTTAACTTTCATGTCCTCTGGTAGGGTGGTCCTTAGCGCGTCCACACCACCGAGGTACACCTCCCATGGTCCTGAAGAAAGCCCAGTAATCCCACACATAAGGGCTGAAACATGTCGACCCCACCTTGAGTGGAAATACCCAATACATTAATTGGTACATTTCCCTACACATATTTTTAACCTTGTCAGGCTGACCAGTGAATAAAACATTTTTCTTTATGGTACAGTCCTTTGACAATTTTAAAATCGCGCAATTTTTCACACCACTGTCACAAAAATCCTGCTCCGCAGTAATCTGGCGTTGTAGCACACCAGGGAGGCATTCGGCTTCTCCTGGTGGGCCCGATGATGAAGCATGTCACCACCCAGGGTGGTGAGTGAGGGCTTCTAAGAAAATCCCTATTGACAAACCAAATCCTTTAGGGAGATATTCCTCTCTGACTTTTGTGCTTTTCTTTTCTTTTTTTGACACTCTCTTGTTGTTTGATTCAGCCTTATAAACCGACAGCAGTCGTCCATCAAATGTTTTGTACCTTGAGAGGAACCACTATGCCAAACTGGGAAATTACCCCAAAAAATTAATGTTTTTACCAGATCAAAGTATGGAGACACCAATCAGTTATGTTGGGCTCTATCTCACTTTCCAGTCTTTTTACAGAGAGCTGTTATACAGGTACTGGTGCAGTGAGAACTGTTTAGTTCTCTCTCCTGTGGTGATTTTCTTTTTGAATGTTGAGTAGTTGCAAATATCAGGGTCTTCAGTTTTCTAATATGGAAAACCTATGTTAACATTAATTAAACTCAGTCTTTTATGTCAGTATTTACTAAGTTGTTTGACCTCCAAGTGCACACAAAGATATAATTTAAGTAAAGCAGCATTAGATGAACAAAAATACAAACACCATCATATGCTGCTATTCGAATTTTTGGATAAAATACAGACATTCACACTCAAGAGTGGGAAGCAAATCAATGAAACATTTATAAGAGGATGATCTCTGCAGTTCCGGATAAACAACTTCATACTTCTACATCTTTTCAGAACAGTTTACTGAAGACTGTGGCAGACTGTGGGTTTTTGAATATCTAATTCACCTCTTTGCTGGTTGTCTAACTGTTCACTTTTACACATAATTTGGACCATTGTGTGGTACAATTAATGATTTGGTTACTTTTAGGGGCATATTTATCAAGCAGGTGCATCGCCCTTGCGCCTCATAGAGTCTTTCCATGGATTTAGAGTGGGTGTTCCACAGCATCCACACATGGAGTTTGGTGCATTCCCAGATTTACCATTACTGGTAGATGGGAAACATTGTTTACAACGCGGGGATTATATCGCGATGCTATTACACAACGACTTGCGCTGGATGGCGCAGAATGCAGCACACATAGAAAGAGGAAAATGCCTCTGAGGACTGCTTTTGTGCAGGGAGATGCCCCTTCCTGCACAGAAATAATCCTGCTTACAATGCAGCAACCCTTGCACCATATGCGCAAGCTCAAGGAAAAGACCGGAATGCACTCTATAATGTTAAATACGGCACATTCCTGCCCTTTACCTATTGCACAGCACAGCAAGGTGGATTGCTGCGTTGCATGATGTTTTGATAAATATTTCAAAAGGGGGTGGTGATGGACAGAGTATCTGAATTAAGCAGAACACTCCTACCCAGTCAAAAGATCAGGGCTTGATCCATCACCGTTTTTTAGCTCACTGCACCATCCCTGTTCAGAACCTGGCTATATGCAAATTAGTCTGACCCTGGCCCAGTGCATCATGGGAACAGGGCAGACCAAACTACCAAGCCAATTCTTCACTGGAAAGGAAACAAGCTTCCGGGGACCGGTTTCTGGCATTACAGCCGTCTTCGGCCCGGCTTGCTTGAATCCTGATGGTGCAATGAGCAAGGGACTCATGTCTGAGCATACCCTTCCACACTCATGGTGGCCAAAATAATTACAAAAAGGGGGTGATGATGGACAGAGTATCTGAATTAAGCAGAACACTCCTACCCAGTCAAAAGATCAGGGCTTGATCCATCACCGTTTTTTAGCTCACTGCACCATCCCTGTTCAGAACCTGGCTACATGCAAATTAGTCTGACCCTGGCCCAGTGCATCATGGGAACAGGGCAGACCAAACTACCAAGCCAATTCTTTACTGGAAAAGAAACAAGCTTCCGGGGACCGGTTTCTGGCATTACAGCCATCTTCGGCCCGGCTTGCTTGAATCCTGATGGTGCAGTGAGCAAGGGACTCACATCTGAGCATACCCTTCCACACTTGTGGTGGCCAAAACGATTCAAAAGGGGGTGGTGATGGACAGAGTATCTGAATTAAGCAGAACACTCCTACCCAGTCAAAAGATCAGGGCTTGATCCATCACCGTTTTTTAGCTCACTGCACCATCCCAGTTCAGAACCTGGCTACATGCAAATTAGTCTGACCCTGGCCCAGTGCATCATGGGAACAGGGCAGACCAAACTACCAAGCCAATTCTTTACTGGAAAAGAAACAAGCTTCCGGGGACCGGTTTCTGGCATTACAGCCGTCTTCGGCCCGGCTTGCTTGAATCCTGATGGTGCAGTGAGCAAGGGACTCACATCTGAGCATACCCTTCCACACTTGTGGTGGCCAAAACGATTCAAAAGGGGGTGGTGATGGACAGAAACCGGTCCCCGGAAGCTTGTTTCCTTTCCAGTGAAGAATTGGCTTGGTAGTTTGGTCTGCCCTGTTCCCATGATGCACTGGGCCAGGGTCAGACTAATTTGCATATAGCCAGGTTCTGAACTGGGATGGTGCAGTGAGCTGAAAAACGGTGATGGATCAAGCCCTGATCTGTTGACTGGGTAGGAGTGTTCTGATTAACTCAGATACTCTGTCCATCATCACCCCCTTTTTGTAATTATTTTGGCCACCATGAGTGTGGAAGGGTATGCTCAGACATGAGTCCCTTGCTCATTGCACCATCAGGATTCAAGCAAGCCGGGCCGAAGACGGCTGTAATGCCAGAAACCGGTCCCCGGAAGCTTGTTTCCTTTCCAGTGAAGAATTGGCTTGGTAGTTTGGTCTGCCCTGTTCCCATGATGTACTGGGCCAGGGTCAGACTAATTTGCATATAGCCAGGTTCTGAACTGGGATGGTGCAGTGAGCTAAAAAACGGTGATGGATCAAGCCCTGATCTGTTGACTGGGTAGGAGTGTTCTGATTAACTCAGATACTCTGTCCATCATCACCCCCTTTTTGTAATTGTTTTGATAAATATGCCCTCAATATCAAGGTTTTGGGTGAAGAATCCCTCCATGCTCTGTACCCACATGGTCCTATAAGCATACAATAAAAAGTGGCCCTCGAGGGATAGATTGCAGATATTAGGGCAGAAACAATAGTATTTTAATTACTATTGGAATGTCACAGTAACGTCACTTAATACATTCGGAAAATTATGTCAAAAGAACTGCTCTGGATAGCTGCAAGTCTTGTTCTTGTTTGCTGGAAATGGCCCTTTCTAGGGTGCTTTCCTTCAACTTTTTGCTTTTGTCTCTCTCAGTAGTGCGCTGATCTATGTGACAGCCTTGGTAAACACTCAAAATATAGAATGCAAAATATCGAAAGGACATAATATCGAATCAAATATATCGAGGGGACAGAATATAGAATAGACATAATATAGTTAGAAATAATATCGGCATATAGGTAAGTAATATCGAATGTCATTATATCAAATGTTATTATATAGAATGTCATTATATTGAATGTTATTATATAGAACGTCACTATATTGATTTTTTTCTAATTGTATTATATGTTAGTATATGTGTTAAAAGTATATAACTTTTTTTAATGTATGGTACTTTTTTTTAAGAGTATGAATTTTATGTTATTTAATTCTTGCGTATATTAGTTCTGTAGCGGGTTGTGAGTATATAGGGGAACAGGATGGGAAGTAATTTAATTAAAATTGAAAAAAAAAATGGTATTAATTAATAATTTATTGTTTAATAATTAATATTGGTAATTCATTTGTGTGAATTTTAGTTCCGTAGCGGTTGTGAGTTTACAGGGGAATAGTGTGGGAATTAATTTAATTTAAATAAAACATTATTTTATTAATAATTATATGGCTAATAATTAATATTGTTAATTAAGTTAATTAATGTATTTTCAATATTTAAAAAGTAAATAATCACAGTTTTTTATTAATTTATAATTATGTAACTTGTGTAAATTTGTATTAATTAGTCATTAATTACATATCAACTATTATTAATTAATGTATTAATATGTTAATTGTGTTACTTTTCTTAGGAGTGTGTTTAGTGTTTATAGGGGAGTATGGTGTGTAATAAATTAATTGAAAATACATTGTTTCTTAATATTTATATAATACTTAATAAAAGTTATTTCATACTGTTAATTGTGTTAATTAATTTAGACATCATTGTTATTAATTGTATTGTTAATTGTGATTAGCTTATTAAATGTTAATTAATCATGTTAATTTATTATTATTTTCAACTATTGGAGGTGACATTTATAGGGGAACATAGTGGGAGGTAAATTAAATTGAAATAATTTATTATTTGTTAATTAATTTTAATTAAATTGTAGGACTGGGTCTACTAAATTATTCTGCTATGCTATCCAACACTTTCCCTACTGTTCCTCTCACTGGAGTGGGAATAGTAATTTTTACACTCCCATTATCCCACAATTTTCCCTACTGTTCCACTCGCTGGAGTCGAAATAGTAGTTTTTACCCACCCGCTATCCAACACTTTCCTTACTGTGCCACTCACTGGAGTGGGAATAGTAATTTTTCCACTCCCGCTGTCAGACACTTTCCCTACTGTTCCATTGGCTGAAGTGGGAATAGTAATTTTTACACTCCTGCAATCAAACAATGTCCCTACTGTTCCACAAGTTGGAGTGGGAATTGTAATTTTTACACTCCCGCTATGCAGCACTTTAGCTACTGTTCCACTCACTGGAGGGGGAATAGTAATTTGTAACCACGCGCTATCCAACAAATTCCCTACTTTTGCACTTGTTGGAGTGTGAATACTAATTTTATTCCCTTAGCTATTCAATGTTTTTAATTTTGTTATATTTAGTGTAAAATATTAATTAACCTAAAATATGATTTTAATTATTGAAATGATTATATATTATTTATTTATATATTCATATAATAGGTTTATTTATATATATATATATAAGTATATTTTAATAATGTTTTAAATATTTTATCATTAAGATTAATAATTATTTTATAATATTATTAAGTAAATATATATATATGTTAAAGAAATACATGTATTTGTTTACATTATATTTATTATTTTTACATTTTAAGCTTTTTTACATTACTTTAACTGTTTTATGTAATTGTGTTTATTATTTAATTACTTTTATATTATTTTTAATACATTTAAAAACTTAGATATTTTAGTTAACTATATTTTAAACATCAATATTTTGTACTCGATATTTTAGTACTTCCCTGTTTGTAGATAGGGACTCGATATTCTGTCCCTTGATATTTTGACATCGATAGTCTGGATAGTCGATTTTCTGTCCCTTGATATTTAGTCACTGATCCAACAGCCTTAGGGCTTTGAGCGTTTATGACACTGCCATTCAGTGCCAAAGCGTTGTGCTTGTCATATAAATACTGGTGATTTGTGTATACATGATTGGCTGACTTGAGTTAGTTGTAAGTCCCTTGTCTAGGAGTAAGATATATACCTAGGGCTTGTAATTCAAATGCTCCTCCGTGGGCAAGCAGCACTGGTTGTGCC
Organism: Lissotriton helveticus; assembly: GCF_964261635.1. Lineage (NCBI taxonomy): Eukaryota > Metazoa > Chordata > Amphibia > Caudata > Salamandridae > Lissotriton > Lissotriton helveticus. The sequence continues at coordinate 177,482,808 of NC_136065.1, forward strand.
ACCCATGGAGGTAGTCCTTCAAATGTGGTACAGGTTTACCCTGGAGGGGCCTGTGTTTGCAGGTTGTTGTTACTCAGCTTGGCATTAAAAAACTACTTGCCAATGTTCAGTATGCCTCTCGCTACATCGGAGTACTCACTGGGGGCAGAGAGCGGCGTTGGAAAAAGGCAGGACATGTGCACATGTGCGCTACATGCACTGGCAGTGAATGGCTGTGATGGTGTGCTTGGTACAGTGAGGCTTGCTTCTCACATTGATTGCCATGGGGAACCAGTGAAAAGGCTATTGAGCAGTATCTCCTATGTACAGCAGCGTATCAGTCTTGTGTTTGATATCGATGAGTTGGTAATGGCAAATCCTCTCCGGACATGTGAGTAAATATGACATTACTACTGTGGTAATGCCATTTTGGGAAAGTGGGCATTTCTGTGCTAGTGCCTCTGTGTGCCTGTCACCCTGTCTCCATTCCACATCTGGGTTTTGGGGGGACAGCTACATCTATGCATTCCTGATTGAAGGCCATAAACTAGGGGCTCAATTGAAACTGTAGACCTCTGATTCTGTCGGTCCTTCCTGGAACGGATACAAGGGGGTGGAATTGGTACCTGCATTCCAAGGGACAGGGTCTAGATATTGATAAAGCCTCCCAGGGTAGTATGACAGACAGGACAAATTGAGAGAGGGCCTGCACATTTCAACGGTGGCCTATTGAACTGATCTCATCTTTAAAGGACAATGTGGGTTTAACCACTGGGGCTCTGCACTCAGGTTTTAGAGATGATTTTGGGATTGGAACCACATGCTGGGACATCAACTAGAGGAAACACTGGGGCAGGAGGGACTGCAACTGGATTATCTGCAGACTTGTGGTGGCTTGGGGCTTGTCGTGCTTCAAGAACAGGACTATTACTTGGTGGATTTTGCCTGGATATTGTTGGCCTGCAGCTAATAGCCAGCTGTCTTGGCTCGGGTCTCTAAGCACTCTCCAAGGGCTGTTTTGCTGGCCTCCGGTCCATGAGATCCCAAGGACAGAAAGAATATGCCTGACCACGGAGGCTGAGGCAGAAATGGGCAGAAGTGATCGTCTGTTGGGACAAGGACTGTCCTGATGTATGCCGTAATCACACTGTGCAAAGAAGTGTGCTTGTAAAGATCAGTGGCCCACCTGAGGTGCTGTAACCTGAGGAGTTTGAGGAGTGCTAGAGAAGTTTTCTGAGTCTGAGGTCCCCATGCTTGCAATCAGAAACCTGTGCCATGTTGCACTCCATAGCATGTGGTGTCCAAGGGGTTCTGGGGGTAGTTTGTTGAGTCCGAGGGACACATGTTGAAAGTCTAGACTGTCTCTGACCTCCAGATCGGGAGGATGACAGTGCCTTACATCATGGCCTCTGTCCTATGTTGCCGACTCCCTCTCCGCGGACCACCGCCACAAGGTACTCTTTCGAGGAGACTATTGCGACTGGAACTAAGGGGTCTCGTTGAGCCTTATGTGCACCCATGGCTGGCTGTCTGGAGCAATGAGAGCTTGCACCTCCACCTGAGGATAAACATTTCTCCAACTTGGAAGCGTGCCAGCTTCCAGGGTCACAGTCTTTTGCCTATGGTGGGGATAGTTATCGTGCACTCAGGGTGCCGCAGGGTGTCTGAAGGCCTAATCTGGGGGGACGAAACCAAGTAACTGTTTCCTTCCGCTTTAGATGGTCGTGACATTCTAATCAAAGTGTCACTAGCTGGTGCAATCTGTATCATTGGCTGGTGTAATTTGAGTGGCTGAGGTGCTGGGTCATGAGGTGTAGTCCAAACCTATGATTTCTTGACCATTACACTTGTATGGGGTATGAGATATTGGGAACGTCACATTCTATGCTAATGTGTTAGCAGGAAAGTGGAATACGTCTGAACAGCCTACATATATGTGTCTGTTGCTTTTGCTGTGGCCGGGATTACTTGGATCATAAATACCTCAGGGAAGTATGCACATGGGTTTATGTTGCTTACAAGGCTGGACGGATAAAGAGGCATGTGAATATCTATGACTAATACTTATATGTTGATGTCATTTTGCTGCTAATGGGAGAGTTTGACAGTTGCATATAACTGTAAAGCCTATATCCAATGTGTATTTCATTTTGATTTCAACGTGTGATGTGTTTCGGTCTGTTGAACTTCTGGACTCCTCAGGACTATACAAGGCGAGTGTTATCTTTAAGTGAAACATAAAATACCCACTGTCATTATCCATATGACTTAATATGTATGGAACAACAATTACTAATAAAGTTTGAAAATATCTATAATGAGGTGCCCAATATATTTTTATTAAAAGAAACCACACATTCTGTGGGTCTAAAAAACAGCCATACCCTTATGTGTCCCTCATGGCTGTCCAGATCCACAAGGTTCAATGCAGTATGACCCCTCTCTGTGCATGAGTTGAAATACCAGTGGATGCATTTTAAACAAAGACAGCCTTTTTCTTGTGTGCTCCTCATGCACTTCCCATTCAAGTGAGTAGACCCTAATAATCACATGCCTTTTGTGCATATCCTCACAAAACGAGCATGTTTGGACCCCAAACCATTTGAAAGAGAGCAATGCTAAGTAAAATTCTGATACGTCAGAGTGGACAATTAAGCGTGTATGTGGGGTAGAGCTGAAGTGAGTTGGGGGGACATTTCGATGTATCCATATCACCTAACAGCCATCTGTAAATCCTACTTGTGCATTATGTATATTACTGCCCCTTGATGAGTGTACCTCCAACAAATTTGGAGCTAACTCTTGGAGGGTTATTTGGCTTTCCCCCCAAAGTTACACATGGTCCTATAAGGCAATAGTATTACGATATTTACAGGATGTTTGCTTCCTGTCAATCCCTAACCCCTAACATAGTAGCATAATCATAGGATTTTTAACTAACATAGCAAGACTGATGTCCATGAGTAGGGTACCATAACTTCCTTTTCTATTTGAAGCGAACACAATTCATTGGTCTTCTCCATGATTTGTGATTTGTATTCTGAATAGAATCATGTATAACAGGAGCACACATGAATACAATATTACATAAATTCTTTATTAAAATTATTGAAACTATAAACATATTTATCTACACTGCCCAACCCTACCATTTGGAGGCTCCATGTTATGCTGCACAAGTTTACATGCTTGGGATTTAATAAATGGTTATGTTAGACCTTTCAGCCTTAGAGTGGTCTTCCCCCAAATGTTTGACTTTCCCCCTCCATTTTTGCGGATCTCTTTTTGTTCTTGTCTTAGGATTCTGCACACTTTACCACTGCCTACCAGTGCTAATGTTCATGTGTACTACATGTACTGAGGGGCTGTAAATTAAATGCTACTAGTGGGCACACAGCACTTGTTGTGCCACCCAGGTAAGTAGACTTGCACAGATGTCTCAGGCCTGTAATTGCAGCCTGTGTATGCAATTATAAACTGCCATTTCACTCTGGCAAAATAATATGTTTTGCCATACCCAAACCTCAATTTTTGTTGCAGATAAGTCACCCCTAGGGCAGGCCCTAGACAACCCAGAGGACTGGGAGCAGTGTTTGTGAAAATGCATAATATATTGGACATGTACATTTGAGCTTTATATGTCCTGGTGGTGAAAAACATCTACATTTGTTTTCACTACTTTAAGGCCTCACTCTCCCATAGAATAACATTAGAGTTATCTTATTACATTTCATAGGATGTCATGTTCAAATGGGAGCAGGTAACCAGTTAATTTTTGGCTTCTTTGAAATTGAAAAGAAAAACCCTATCTCAAGGTGAAGTCCTATTTTTAGTATGGAGCCAGGGGACTTCAAAGAGAAAACCATAGAAATATCTCCCGCTTCGAGGGCAGAACTGGGTGTAAATATTGGACCTCAGTCACCACATCTTCAGTACACTTCTGGACCTGTGGATACTCTGCTAGGACGAAGGACTGCCATACTGCTTAAAGGATTGCAATCCCTGCTCAATATCTGCTCTAAAGGACTGCTGTCCTGCTGTGCCGACTTGATGCCTGGTGCCCTCTTGCCTGGGTGAGTAGGTCTGAACCTGCATCTCTTGAACCCAGGACCCCAAGGTGACTTTAAGGGCTAGTTGGCTGACCTCCTGACTAGAGCCTCAGGGACAGAAGGCTCCAACAGCCTTGATCTCAGCACCTAGACTCTTTCATCTGTGAGTTGTACCCTGCCAGGTGGTGCCACTTCAGTTCTGGACTCTTGGAAATGGGCCTGAAGGTGCTCTATCAGCCCATATATGAACCCAGCAGAACCATGACATCTCCTATGCTGCCTGGTGCAATCCCAAGCAAAAGCGATGCATTATCTCTGCTGCAACGGTTCTCTCAGCGCAAAGACTCTGCACCAACCTTGCAGCCACACTAGAACCTTTGCCTGGGTGAAGTTTTTCCTGAGGCAGGCCCTCTTATTGCAAATCTCTAGTCGACTGCAACCTCGATGACGATGCAGGTTCTAGCATCAAATCTTGAAGTAACCACGGATCACTTTGACTGCGCAAGGCATACTCGACACCAGATTTCGCATCACAAGCTCTCGCTGATGTGCACCTCGATGACGATGCAGGACCCCACATCGCAGTTTCACAGCTCCTTGGAACTGACACATTGACATGCTGCAGGACGCGTCCTTGACACAGGACCTCGCAACACTCCGCAACCAGGATTTGAGGTACTCTTGTTCAGCGGGCCGAACTGGGTTACTGTAGCCAGCCAGAATTTCCATTGCAGTTGACCAGTACATGAGACTTTGTCCCGGTCCAGTGCAATCAGATATCCACAGTTGAGTATGCAAAAAAATGAGGGATGGAATGCTTGAATTGTTCTAAGCCACTGGTAATTACTTGTGCTGCATCCCAAGACATTGTTATTTTGCACATCATGTTGCATTAGTTTGGACACAGCTATATGCAAATCATTCTTGACCCTGCTCCAATCAGATCAAACCTGCCCAAACTGCAAGGCTAGATCTTCCCTGAACAGGAACAGAATCAACCCAGAACCAGGTACAGTGATATCTACAGTTGAAGCTTGGTGCTTTTTGGCACTATTTTCACTGACATTTTTAAACTTGCAGATCTCCAGCAGTACTGATTGTATTTGGTCTTGTTTTATTTATTAAAAATAACTCTATTTTTTAAATCTGGCATAGGGACCTTTTGTTGTGTGTTATCACTGTAGTACTGTTCGAAGTGTTGCTCAAATACTTCACACATTGCTTCAGAGTTAAGCCTAACTGCTCTGTGCCAAGCTATCTGAGGGTTGAGCACAGGTACATTTAAGGTTTGCTTGTGGCTTCATACTGACAAGGATTGTGGTTCTTGCTTGAGAACTTTGTGGAGCCAACCTCCACGAAGGAATGAAGGCCGTCGCTGACTGGATAAAGACCAGTCGCCTGAAGCTGAACTCGAACAAGATGGAGGTCCTCATCCTCGGCTCCAACCCTTCAGCCTGGGACGACTCCTGGTGGCCGACGGCACTGGGAGCAGCCCCGACATCCACCGACCACGCACGCAACCGGGAATCATCCTCGACTCAATGCTCTCAATGACCAAGCAGGTCAACGTCATCTCCTCCTTCTGCTTCAACACCCTCTGCATGCCCCACACGATCTACAGATGTTTACCGACAGATACAAGAAAGACAGTCACCATGGAACACACTCCCACTGAGCCTACAACAGACCCAAGACCTGCTGACCTTCAGGAGGATGCTCAAGACCTGGCTGTTTGGCTGTTGATAATTAAGTGCCGGTGCCAAGCACCAGAAACCACCGGCTTAAGATAAGCACTGCACAGGACTCCTCATGAAAAGTAGGGAAATATTGTGATTAAGGCAGAGCCAGATAGCTAGTACGTTTTCCACTTATTCAGATGTGACTACACCACTTACTCATAGTAGAGTCAAGGTTCAGTTTGAATTTTGCATTATGCATCTGGCCTTTTTAGCTGAAAGATTTTGCTATCTCTTTATGATCTGGCACCTCCTTACTTCTCGATAGAAACGTATGACTCCACTTACTTGAACCATGAAGAAGTATTCAACTGAATTCAGCACAGAGGCAAATCATCGAGGCCTCAGACAGTATACTCGCAAACAACCTCAATCCACACTTGAGCTGAAACTGCAGCATCAAATTTCAAAATAATATTCAAAAGTTACTTTAGACGCTCGAAATTTGTTTTAACTAACATCTGTCGACTGATAAGCATACGTTGGCCATTAACTTTTTCTGGGGAGACATCTATATATAGAAGTCGTATTGTTGCCTAAGTACTGGCTAGAGCCTCTGTACAATGTTAAACCATTAATCATGCATTTTGCTCAGATTTCTCTATGCAACATGTTTATTGTTATTTTTGTTCTGCGTCGCTCCCCTTTCCTGTAGCAGTCTCAGTTCTGCGTATATGTTTACAGGCACCGCTTGGCCAACGGATTTAAGCTATGGAATGTTAGGTTATTTTATGTAATGTAATAACATTTGTGTATTATGTTATGCTGTTCTATGGCGAAGTAGGTCATACTTTAGGATTGGGAAAGCCATTAATCGATTGTCTTGGACGTTTTTTTTTTTTGGTCGTGAGGAAATAGTGGAGTTTTGTAAAGTATTTATTTTAGAACTGTGTAGTGTAGAATAGCGTAAACGTTAATTGCATGCGATCCTAGTAGAACATTGTGTTTTTTTGTTGTTGTTTGTTTTTGCATATGGATGGGTGTGCGGAAGGACTCTTCTATTGTTTGCAATGGATGGTTGGATGTCCACTGATCTGCCAGACCAAAGTGTTCCCTAAATGCACCACAGCCCAAGAAGACACTTATGATACCATGATGTGCACATGTTGGGGTGTACGGCTGGCACGGTGAACTTATTGGCATACTTCTATGGTAGATGCTAATATGTTGCACATATTGCTTGTGATTAGTCTAACATTCTCTATAGAAATCTTGCTCATGACCAAATGTTGTCTCTAGAGTCTAGACTGCTTGCTGGAGACAATTCTTAGTTACCCATGTTCTGTCCCATGGAGAATTCTCACTGTTGCCCAGATGTTGTTGCTAGGCCTTCTCTTCAAATGAGTCATGGTAAATCACATATTTTTACTGTTTTATTTCTGTAGAAGTATAATTTGCGAAACTGTCCTCTGCTGGCTGGTTTCTCTAGCCCATTCATAGTAACTGTGCCTCCTTCCTATTGCGTTTGTGTAGAAGTCTAACTTTGCCTGTTTGTTCACTGCTGACCACCCACTCACTGTAGGTAACTCATTATTACCTTCAGTATTATACCAAGTCTCTGCACATAAAAAATGACACTGCTGTTCGTGCTTTGTGTATTGTCATGACCCATCACAGTAGAGGTCTCATTATGACCCCTGTCCTGTCTTCTGAGCCACTTGTGTGGATGTCTCATTGTTACCATTCTGTCGTCTCCTGCTCTGTTTCTGCATGGAAGCCTGATTGTTACTGGTGTACTGTTCTCCAGGGTTGTTGTCTCTCTATAGAAGTCTGATTGTTACTCTTGTACTGTGCTCTAGGTTTCTCTTCTCTCTGTGGAATTCTGATTGTTACTCTTGTACTGCGCTTCAGGTTTCCTGTCTTTCTGTGGAAGCCTGATTTTTACTCTTGTACTATGCTCCAGGTTTGTTGTCTCTCTGTGGAAGTCTGATTGTCATTCTAGTACTGTGCCTCAGGTTTGTTGTCTCTCTGTGGAAGTCTGATTGTTTCTCTTGTACTGTGCTCCAGGTTTCCCTTCTCTCTGTGGAAGTCTGATTGTTACTCTTGTATTGCGCTCCACGTTTCCTGTCTCTCTGTGGCAGTCTGATTTTTACTCTTGTACTGTGCTCCAGGTTTCCTGTCTCTTTGTGGAAGTCTGAATGTTACTCTTGTACTGTGCTTCAGGTTTGATGTCTCTCTGTGGAAGTCTGATTGTTACTCTTGTACTGTGCTCCAGGTGTGTTGTCTCTCTGTGGAAGTCTGATTGTTACCCTTGTACTGTGCTTCAGGTTTGTGTCTCTCTGGAAGTCTGATTGTTACTCTTGTACTGTGCTCCAGGTTTGTTGTCTCTCTGTGGAAGTCGGATTGTTACTCTTGTACTGTGCTTCAGGTGTCTTGTCTCTCTGTGGTAGTCTGATTGTTACTCTTGTACTGTCCTTCAGGTTTCTTGTCTCTCTGAGGAAGTCTGATTGTTACTCTTGTACTGTGCTTCAGGTTTTTTGTCTCTCTCTGGAAGTCTGATTGTTACTCTTGTACAGTGCTCCAGGTTTCATGTCTCTCTGTGGAAGTCTAATTGTTACTATTGTACTGTGTTCCAGGTTTGTTGTCTCTCTGAGGAAGTCTGATTATTTCTCTTGTACTGTGCTTCAGGTTTGTTGTCTCTCTCTGGAAGTCTGATTGTTACTCTTGTACAGTGCTCCAGGTTTCATTTCTCTCTGTGGAAGTCTGATTGTTACTCTTGTACTGTGCTCCAGGTTTCATGTCTCTCTGTGGAAGTCTGATTGTTACTATTGTACTGTGCTCCAGGTTTGTTGTCTCTCTGAGGAAGTCTGATTATTACTCTTGTACTGTGTTTCCGGTTTGTTGTCTCTCTCTGGAAGTCTGATTGTTACTCTTGTACAGTGCTCCAGGTTTCATGTCTCTCTGTGGAAGTCTGATTGTTACTCTTGTACTGTGCTCCAGGTTTCATGTCTCTCTGTGGAAGTCTGATTGTTACTATTGTACTGTGCTCCAGGTTTGTTGTCTCTCTGTGGAAGTCTGATTGTTACTCTTGTACTGTGCTCCAGGTTTGTTGTCTCTCTGTGGAAGTCTGATTGTTACTCTTGTACTGTGCTTCAGGTTTGTTGTCTCTCTGTGGAAGTCTGATTGTTACTCTTGTACTGTGCTCCAGGTTTGTTGTCTCTCTGTGGAAGTCTGATTGTTACTATTGTACTGTGCTCCAGGTTTGTTGTCTCTCTGAGGAAGTCTGATTATTACTCTTGTACTGTGCTTCAGGTTTGTTGTCTCTCTCTGGAAGTCTGATTGTTACTCTTGTACAGTGCTCCAGGTTTCATGTCTCTCTGTGGAAGTCTGATTGTTACTCTTGTACTGTGCTCCAGGTTTCATGTCTCTCTGTGGAAGTCTGATTGTTACTCTTGTACTGTCCTTCAGGTTTCTTGTCTCTCTGTGGAAGTCTGATTGTTACTCTTGTACAGTGCTCCAGGTTTCATGTCTCTCTGTGGAAGGCTGATTGTTACTCTTGTACTGTGCTCCAGGTTTCATGTCTCTCTGTGGAAGTCTGATTATTACTATTGTACTGTGCTCCAGGTTTGTTGTCTCTCTGTGGAAGTCTGATTGTTACTCTTGTACTGTGCTTCAGGTTTGTTGTCTCTCTGTGGAAGTCTGATTGTTACTCTTGTACTGTGCTCCAGGTTTGTTGTCTCTCTGTGGAAGTCCGATTGTTACTCTTGTACTGTGCTTCAGGTTTCATGTCTCTCTGTGGAAGTCTGATTGTTACTATTGTACTGTGCTCCAGGTTTGTTGTCTCTCTGTGGAAGTCTGATTGTTACTCTTGTACTGTGCTTCAGGTTTGTTGTCTTTCTGTGGAAGTCTGATTGTTACTCTTGTACTGTGCTTCAGGTTTGTTGTCTCTCTGTGGAAGTCTGATTGTTATTGGTGTGCTGTCTTTAAGAACATCTGTTGGTGGAAGCCTTATTGCTGCCGATGTAATGTCACAAAGTCCCTCTCATTGTTTCTCATGCCTTGCTCTCATCCCCTCACAGTAGATGCATCATTTTGAACCTTTCCGTGCCTTCTAATTCATCTCCATGGAAGCCTCAATGTACCGTCTCCAAGTCCAGATCTCTGTAGAAGTCTATTGTTACACGCACAGTGTCTACCCAGATCCTGTTCTAAATCTTTCAGTAGGACTGATTATTATTTTTATTTTACCAGCTTTTCCTTTCTCATAACTTCTTTTTGCATAATTTGAATATAGAGAGGAATCTATTAAACACAGCTCAGGTTGTTTATTGCAATCAAGTGTCATAAATATTCTCTCCTGCAGCAGATTTCCAATCCCTGCTACCTCTGCTGTGGTTCACACTACACCTGAATGTTATATTAATAGGACATGGGTTATTTTACAGTGCATTGCCGGGCCATTAATCTCAAGGACCGAAAAGCCGCTGAAGACTCAGCCATTTTTAATTTCCAGTGAGACATGCAAGAGGAATGGGGACCCACTCTCCCATAGTCTGAAAATGCTCAGATACCACAATGACTTTCGGCCCACCTAACCTCTGTGGACTATGTATCATTGATTCTGCATATACAACCAGTCCTTGATATTAAACCTCCAGGACGGGTCAGTGAGCCACTGCAATAGGCAGCTATCTGTAGGTCATGAGCTCCAATCCCCCCAAGGCTGACTGATATATGTTCCCCTCCCGCTCACACTCTACACCAGGAGACCTCGGCCAGCATGGCTGCCACTACGTTTTTATCACACCTCAGCATCACTTGAATAAGTATTTACTTCAATTTTGTTCTCCACATCCCCTTGTCAATAGAAATGAGTACACGAGACTGAGAAACCACTGCACGCACCAAGAGCATATGTTTGGGGAAAGATCAATGGGCACAAGAAGCAGCACTGTAAAACATTTAGCAAAAAAATTACCAAAGCTAGGGCAATGCCTCAGTAATAGTAAGTTATGATGGCAAGTGATGAAACAGATAGTGTTTAAGACAGTCTTGGTCCAAAGTGGACGCCCCTGAGCTGGTAAATTGTGACTGAGAGGACATAAGGCATCACTGGTGTGAGCACTCAAGAATTGTCCTTGATGGTGTCTCCGGATGTATGACGTTACAACGCATACTTTTACTCCGCGTACCATTACAACGCGGTATTTACAACGAATACCGTTACAACGCATAGCGCTTTGGGGTGCTGGATAGTGGTAAGTATAATTTACTATTCTAACTCCAGTCCCCGTGGACCCTAGGGAAGGTGTTGGATAGTAAATTAAACTTACCTCTTATCCTAGAGCGCCCCCCAGCGCAATGCGTTGTAATGCCATGCGTTGTAATGCCCGCGTTGTAATGGTAGTGCGGAGTAAAAGTTGCGTCGTAACGGGTGTATACCGGTGTCTCCAGCCCTGTTTTCACACTGTCGGCCATTTTTAGGTTGAGCCCAGGCAGCGCATGCGTTGCTCTGCAAGCCATGCTTTATTGGAGTATGTACTTGAAGCCCCGTCCACTCCCCCGCCCATATTAGTCATTGGCTTGTTTCATTGTCCTTCACAAATGCTGTCCTCTGATTGGTTAAGAGGCTTGTTAATCCCTCTTTTGTACCACCTTGTCTTCATTTGTAACCTCCCATGAGGACTGGGCCTTTTAACTCTATTGTTACACGGTGTTTCCTATTTAGACAGTAAGCACTATTTTCATTAATGCATTTCTCCTACTGCAGGCACGACATGCTTTCCTGCAACATTCAGCACGCCACGCACATTACAGGGCGTCTCGCGCACAAGTTTTATATACACAGGGACCGCTCCGTGTTTCAGTACAGTGCCCGCTTCAATGTTTTTTAAAATATAATTACTATGGTGCCAGCTTCACGTACATCGTGTGCTTATGCAATGCTTATTTTAATTGTTTCTTGTGAAACCCATTTGTAATAGGCACAAGCAAATTGCCAGATGTGATGCACCAAGGGCTTATGCTCAGACGTCAGTGTGGACATCATTACAGGAACCGTGTGTCAAATTATTTTAAATACCAGCAACCCTCATTAGGATGCTCCGCTACCAAACTTTGGAGACCACTATCCCACTGTGTCTGCCTCCATCCAGGTACACTCTAAAATAGCGTGTTACCAGAGTGCTAGATGAAATCCGGGAGACGGGGTAGTTGGATGTACTTCCTCCCCCCCTTCCATTTTACAGGCTTCCAGCTCTGGTTGCATTCAATTAGAGGAGCTTAACTGTATTATACTTTCCTCCTAGACCTTGTATGAACTTAACTGCGTTTTGTAATCTGCTGAGTTTGGTGTTTCACACATGAGGTAAGTCCAGCTTGTGTGGCTTACTTAGTGCCTGCACATAACAGGGAGTTACAAACATGGCTTCCTCGTTTTCCAGCGTTCCGGCTTTGCAATGCAATAGACCTTGCATTAGCTAAACTTTGAGCTATTGGCGTTGCAAATGTTTTGGTTTTTTACCCTTTGGTTAAAAAATATCCGAGTAGTAGCATAAGTATTAAAACTAAATTCCACTAAGCAAGAAAATGATGCAAAAGGCTGTTACTAGGTGTCCCAGTGGAGTTGTAAAGGGCACTCTATTAGCTACATAAGGTATTGCACCCTTAATGCAATTATGAAAAGAACAATTGCAGAAGAGCATAGGTTTCCATTTGGTTTTTTTTTTTAAATCGATTTTTTTTATTGAAGTCCAACAATCATGATACAATTAGCATAATACATCCATATAAAGAAATTATCTTTAGGCATAAAACTAGAGTTGCAAAATTAAATAAGAACTATACAAAGCAGTAAAATATCAGGGACAAATACAAAAGACAAAAGAAATAATATTAACTTTTAAACATGCATAAAGCAGTGACCCCTCATGAATTGAATCAGGATATGTCGCCCAGATTTTTTTGAACTTCTCTTGACCGCTTTCATCTTATGAATCCACTCTAAAATAGAGCGAGTCAAATCGGTACGCCACCTTTGCAACGGAAGTGATCTGGCTACGGCCATTGCTATGTACAGAAATTTAGCCAATTGAACAGGTAGGGAAAGATCTGGATCAAAACCAAAAATAATTAGCAAATCATTCACTACTAATCGGATACTATAAACAGTTTCCAGATAACAAAAAATATCCTCCCAGAACCTCTGAATCTTTGGACATTGTAACATAATATGTGACATAATATGTGACCAATTAGCTGTAGGGTGGTTAATACAACAAAAACAATGAGCAGATTGATTGGCATACATTTTCGAGAGGGCAAGAGGAGTTCGGTAAAGTTGCCATTTACTAAAAAACAGCATCCTATGCCAATTCGCAACTCCTAATGTACTAAAATGTAATTTATTAACAGCTGACCACATGTTGGCAGAGATTTCTAAGTCTTCCTGATCAGACCATTTTTTAATTGCCTTCTGTCCAAGATCCTAACTAAGACTAGATACTTTTTCCAAGCCCCAGGTTTCCTGCCTGGCACATCCTCTAAAAGATCAAGGACTCGCTGATGGTGTACGGCAATTTGAGATACGTCTAGTTCAGCAAGGAATTTATGGAGGATGTTGTATGACCCCAAAAGAATAAAATCATTAGCAATCAAATGCGACATTTCCGTCATAGTCAACCATCCTCCATTCCTAAGAAAATCTGAGACCTTACGAAAACCAGCCGAGGCCCATTTTGCTACAAGTTCTGAGGATTGTGCAATACCTTACAATGGTAAGATACCGGATAATGCAGTGGCTGTAATTACAGGGATAGAATATCGTTCAAAAAAGGCCTGTCGTTTTTTGAAAAACCATTGAAGGCACTTATAGCGAACCCGTTTAGGGGATTTAAAGATTGTCAAAGGGGAGTAGATCTGACTTTCCTTACACATTTATAAAACTATTAATAAAGAGATGAGATTAGGTTTCCATTTGTTTTTTATTGAAAACAAGATTTTTGCTAGCTTGTGTTTCAAAAAAGCACCATTTAAATAAAAAACAATGGTGCATTTCTAAACACAAGCTAACAAATATCTCACTTCCAATAAAAATAAATGGAAACGTATGCTGAGCTGCAATCTTTCTCTTTATAATTGCATTGAGGGTGCAGTATCTTATGTGGCTAAAAAAGGTGTCTTTACAACTCCACATGGACACCTAGTAACAGCCTGTGGTACTGCACCCTTTCCTTGCTTCGTTTAATGTCTTTTAGCACTTATGCTACTGTTGGGATATTTTTTAACAAAAAACTTAAAATAACAAACATTAGCATTTGTAACGCCAATAGCTCAAAGTTTCACTAAGGCGAGACCTATAGCATTGTAAATGTTTATTAAATTTCCACTGAATCACAATACATTAATGAATTCCAGGAGTAGGTGGCCCTCTTAAGTGTAGCAAAGACTTGGGCATGCCAAAGGAAACACAACCTTCTGAATCAACTTTAACAGAAAAGAAATATGACAGCACAGCTGAACTTCTGTGAAGAAGCTAACTGTGATACAAATGTATAACACATAGTTTCCGACATAAAGACATGGTGTGTCTGAAAAAATACATTCTTATATTTATCACACAAGAGAGGGGAACGCCAAAAGAAGGAAACGTCTTTTCAAAACACTGTGACATTAATAAAAACAGACGTCTAAATGGGATCAGGTCTTTTTTACTTTATTTTCAAGAGGAGATACTTGTATTCCCTGCTGTGATACATGCACACTACAAAGATAGAGGGGAAAAAACCCCACAGAATAAGGAATTGTCTCATGACTTATTACTATTCTGCAGAGTATATGTTCACCACAGGGTGAAAGCTGCTTTCGGGGAACTGACAGCACACACTAGAAAAAAAAGAAAAGTAAGTTATTAAGAAAGAGATACTGAACCAAAGCAACATTATCAAACAAAGTAAAGTCCATGAAGATTTACAACATTTCTTTCCACCACCCTTCTTCTTTTAGTCACGAGGTGAACCAAAAAAGTGGAAGAGATGGGTTACGATTTTTACTATTTTGGTAGCCATTGAAGGTCAGGAAATTTCAGCACAGAACCCATTTGCAGTGTTGCATCATTGGCGACCTTTGGCGACCGAGGGGCAGATTATATGTGACCATCTACCTGAATACGTATTTGTATCTGTGGATGATTCAGAATATATTATTACATATGAAGCCCAATAAAAGGACTGGAGAATCATTTGTGATTGTCTCAAACTCCAATTAATATAGTATTGCTGTAATATTTTACCTCTTTGATAGACTGTTAAGTGGAACCACGGTGTCTCTTCATAATCCCTTTCAGTGCCAGTCATTTTAAGGTTGTCTTATCAAAGCGGGCCGCGAAAGTGTTAGCAGCTAGGTGCAGAGCGGGGAGTCGTCGCCTCATAATTGCAGCGCGACATGAAGAATACCCCTGCCGCGTTGCCCATGCAGCTTGTTAATTTACCAGCTACGATTGTGGGCCCTGGTGACTTCCGGGGGAGCCCCCACGTTAATTCCGTGAGTTTACAAATGATGATTTTTTGACACATTTCCTCACGGGAGGGTGCGTCTTAGCGCACGCATACCACCGGGGAAAGTACACATTTTTTCGGTGCTGATGAATGCTAAGTGAAATTCACTATGAAAAGCAGAAACATGTTGACCATATGATCCACAGGACAATGAGTTTTTGATTATTTAAACTCAACTTTGTCCGACATATTTTTTAATGAAGCAGCTTGGCTCCTTATTAAATTTTGTAGCGGGCACTTGCTGTTTCTTTTAACATCACAGTCACTATCACTACTCACAACACCTTTTTAAAAAAAAAAACGCCCCGCTGTAACACAGGCGTTGTAGCACACTGGGGGGATATTCAATCTCCCCAGTGGGAACCCTATGATGAAGCATGTCACCACTAGGTGGTGAGTGAGGGTTCTTCTTATAAAATAGTATTTTTTCTTTTTTCTTTATCCCTTTCCCTCTTTCTTTCTTAGTTGTTTCACTTAGGTTCTCTTTTAGATATCTCTGTCTGCACATAATCTGTCCAGCACATAGTGTCACTCTTTAGTTGTTTATGTCTGTCTTATCAAAGAACCTATGTAGTGTGACGCACTGTTCCTCAGATAGCACTTAATAGAGAAGATGAACAGACAATGCTCCAGACAGGGGATGGTTCCTCTCAGTTCCTTATGCTGAGTGTGTGTTCATCAGATACAGTGAACAGTCTGTCTCCATTGGATCTTCTTTGGCTGCACCCATAAGCGCCACAATACTACAAAATATATGAAAAGAAGCGCCAGCCCAAGTGGGGCTAGTTGTTGAAAGGTTTGCACTACCTTCCCCATTTGCTATTTCATGCTCCTGGACGTAACTGGATAGGACATCCTCAATGACCAAGCTGCACCTTCCACTGGTGGGTGCAGGCGAAGGTAGCAGGCGGGGCTGTTGAGGGAGCATAGAGAACGTAAATGGTCTGGGTAGGTATGCTGGCTGTATGCTGGCGGGTTAGGCAAGGAAAGACCTGTGACATGACAGGCAGACTTGGCCGGTCATGACTCATGCGTGGGAAGTGCAGCGAAGGGATGCTGTGAGCATTCCTGAGGGGCAGCAATAGCAGTTTTAAACGTTGCATATGTTCACACTGCTCCACAGCAGGTAGAGTATCTCAATTTTCCCCAGCTCTGGTAGTAAGGATAACTCCTCCAGGACTTCAGAGAGAAGGACAATAGCTGTTCTCATTTTATTGGTCCTCACAATCAGAATTTGTTTCTAGAGACAAATTTACAAAAGGGCTCATTGAGCCAAGCTCAGCCTTTCATAACCATGACCTCTATTAATCAAATTATTATGACATCTAGCCTCCAACACTAAGTTTTTCCTAGGGTTGACAAATTCCCACATCACATTTCCTCATAAATCCAAAATGGTGCTGTTCTCTGTATGCTGCCAGGGTCTCTCTCTCACCTTCTAGAATTGCCATCTGCCAGCCAGAATAGTAGCAGTGACTCACTTTGTGGCCTTGGAGCCCTTTGTCCGCAATTGTTCCTTCAGGAACAAACTGGACTCATTTTGTTTGGGGCTTCCTGATTGTAGCTCCTCGAGTAAGCTAATCCATATCTAGATGTCGCCATGCAGTGGTGGTCCAACCATGGAATTGAGTAATGAAACTGGATGATTCAAATTAATTCCAGATGGATGTATGACGTTACAACGCATGCTTTTACCACGCATGCTGTTACAACGCAATTTTTACAACGCAAACCTTTACAACGCATAGTGCTTTGGGGTGCTGGATAGTGAATAGTTTAATTTACTATTCCAACTCCAGTCCCCGTGGACACTAGGGAAGGTGTTGGATAGTAAATTAAATCTATTCCCTATCCTAGAGCGCCCCCCCAGCGCAATGCGTTGTAATGGTTTTCGTTGTAAAACCTGCGTTGTAAAAGCACTGCGTTGTAAAAGTTTTGTTGTAAAGGATGTTTCCCATTCCAGATTCATGAGTTGCATATGAAGTTACATATACCTTTCAATTTAGTTGTAAGTAGGGAAAGATATGGGGAGCTGTAGAATGATTCATTTAATTTCTTATGGACATATTAAGACAAGGATTTAATGTATTTGTGTGTCTATATGCTGGCAGGCACAGGGAAAACGCAGAACAAGGTACATGGAGTGAAACAGCCATTTTTCTCCGAAGGCTAAGATGCTTCCAAAGTGACATGATGTGTTATTGGGCTTAATGTACCCTTCTACCGAAAACACCACCATCAAGTACAAAGAGCATTATTATGATTATTATTTGCACTTATAGTGCGCTGCAGCTACCCAAAAAGGGTTTCCCGGTGCAGTTTTATGGAGTTGCATAAGGAGAGTCAAGCAAAGATGAGTATCTAGGTGTTAAATAGCCATGTTTTTAAAGATTTACGGAATTTGATGTAATCTATTTCGTTTGGTAATGGAAAAGACAAAAAGTTCCACAACAAGGGCCCTAGGTAAGAAAAAGATCTGCCCATCGGAGAAAGCTTGATTTTAGGAATGACAAACTTCTTTAGCGTGGAGGAGCGGAGAAAGCGAGAGGGGAAGTAAGGGCAAACAAAGATTGAAGATATTTCGGAGCACTACCAACTTTAATTTTATGCATGAAACAGAGTGCTTTGAACTTGACTCGGTTTTCAACCTTGAGCTAATGAAGATCTCGGAGATGTTGGGAAGTGGAGGCGCTCCTAGGGATCTTACATAACAATCTAACTGCTGAATTTTGTATCACCTGCAGTTTACGTGTAGTGGCTTTATTAGAACCCAGAAAAAGCACATGTCCATAGTCAATCCTAGAGGTAATCAAGGCACTGACTATGGTACTCTTAGTGGAGTCAGGCAACATCCAGCAGATCTTTTTTAGCCATTTGAGAATGGCAAAACACGTGGCAGAAGTTTTTACTGGTATTGTTAGGCACTCATTTTTTTATCTCCCTATTAGCAGTGATTTTCTGTGTAAAGCATAGAGGTGAAAATGAGTGAAAAAGAAGCTGCAAGCACAGCACTGAAGCTCAACTGGTTTAAAAAAAAAGGTTGGGCTCTATGAGGAGAGAGAACGTGAGCGTCTTGCCAGGAAACATTCTGCAGATTTACGAAACCAAAAGCTTACATTGTATCTGCTTTCTAGTTGCAAGCCCAACCTCTTACAAAATGAAAACAAAAATAAACCTTAGCAAAAAGTTCAAATCTCTGCACTGCATAAGGCCTCCACTAGGATATGCATGTGAACATGGGTGAATCGGGGCAGCCCATCCTGTTCTCAAAGCAGCCGCCAAGCATGAAACCCATTGGGGAAACGCCAGAGGGATGGAGTGACCATCCTGGCCCCGAACCCAGGCTGGCAGAAGCCAAGTGAAGTGTTCATGGCCCATCAAGGACACACAGCACACAGAGGGGAAGCACCCCTTACATCGGATACATCGCATCGCGCTGACATTGCAACGCGGCAATTACATCGTGCCCGTCATTACCTCGCATGTCATTAGGACGCATGCAAGTGCATCGCATTACCTAATACATCGTTAGCGATGACATCGAATTGACTGGGAAGCGAGCGAATAACATGACAGTGTTTACATGTAAAGAACACTGACGGGGGTTATTTTAAGAATGTTTATTTAAGCACAATGACATAAACTCACGGAGGTAATTTCAATAGACATTAAAAACGGCGAGCATTAACAGAAACAAGCAAAGCGGTGCGTATTTGGAAATATGGTTATTTAAAAACGATGTTTATTTGTTTATTTAAGCATCATTGACATCGAATTGGTGCTGACAGACACGGTTCGCGCCTGCAATCCTCCAATCATACCAAGATTATATACTTATTTTTTTTTCATATACTTATTTTTTACAACAAAATTTGATGGGAAGTTTATTTATCACGCACATCACCTCATATCAATATATCTGGTGGGTGCATGGGTGGCATGGGTGGCTGGATGGGTGGGTGGGTGGATGGATGAATGGATGGGTGGGTGGGATGGTGGTGTGCGACATCCCCTCATATCAATATATCTGGTGGGTGCATGGGTGGCATGGGTGGATGGATGGGTGGGTGGGTGGATGGGTGGGTGGGTGGGATGGCATGGGTGGATGGATGGGTGGGTGGGTGGATGGATGGATGGATGGATGGGTGGGTGGGTGGGATGGGTGGATGGATGGATGGATGGTGGTGGATTGGATGGATGGGTCGGTGGATGGATGGATGGGTGGGTGGATGGATGGATGGGTGGATGGTTGGGTGGGATGGGTGGATGGATGGGTGGGTGGGTGGGTGGGTGGATGGGTGGATGGATGGTTGGGTGGGTGGGTGGATGGCTGGATGGGTAGGTGGATGGGTGGGTGGGATGGGTGGATGGATGGATGGTGGTGGATTGGGTGGATGGATGGATGGGTGGGTGGGTGGATGGATGGATGGATGGATGGATGGATGGGTCGGTGGATGGGTGGGTGGATGGGTGGATGGATGGATGGGTGGGTGGGTTGGATGGGTGGATGGATGGATGGGTGGGTGGGTGGGTGGCTGGATGGGTAGGTGGATGGGTGGGTGGGATGGGTGGATGGATGGATGGTGGTGGATTGGGTGGATGGATGGATGGATGGGTGGGTGCCTGGATGGATGGATGGATGGGTGGGTGGGATGGGTGGATGGGTGGGTGGGTGGGTGGTCCGATGGGTGGGTGGTCGGATGGATGGGTGGGTGGGGTGGATGGATGGATGGATGGGTGGGTGGGTGGGTGGATGGATGGATGGGTGGGTGGGTGGGTGGATGGATGGATGGATGCATGGGTTGGTGGTGATATGGGTGGGTGGATGGATGGGTGGGTGGGTGGATGGATGGATGCATGGGTTGGTGGTGACATGGGTGGGTGGATGGATGGGTGGGTGGGTGGATGGATGGGTGGATGTCATGCAACAACATAAACCAAGGTGATATGTAATGTCACTTAGAAAAATACACAATGATAACGTTTGTACATTTTTATTTGTCAAACACCATAAACACGTTTGTCCAGATTTGATTGTAAAAGACAATAAACACGTTTGTACATTTTTATTTGGAAAACACAATAAATACGTTTGTACATTTTATTTTGGTTTACATTGCTTGTATACAAAATACTTACAAACTTACTACGTATGTAAGAGAATGAATGAAATACAAGTACATTTCCATGGGAAAAATGTCAACACGATAGGGGGTACAATTTACAGACAGCATTATCGGGCACAACAGTAAGGATTCAGAGGATGGAATACAACACATACAAGTGCCAACTTTTTTTTACCCAAAGGAATTCAGTACATGTGCGATGGAAGACAGGTAGTCAGAAGGCACAGAGAAGGGGAACAGTTTTAAAACTGCCAAAAGTCTGACAGACATTTCCTTTGAACGCGGGCAAACACGTGCATGTAGATTACCTGCTAAACACTGTGACATTCGCATTTCCTGGAAACTTTGCTCCTTTTTTAAAATCTCAAGAAAACAGTAGAAATTCGGGTGCGCTTTGCCTATACTTTTGTTTAAAGAGTTGTGCCAACCCTCAAGGGCATTGTTTGTCTTTGCTCCTCCCTCTAAGCAGGTGGAGTAGCAGTTCCACCAGTCCACAAGAAAACGTGGCTTCCTCCGGCAACCCAACCTGCTTAGATGCCCAATCCATGTGTCTTCAAAATAATTTAATAATGGTGCCAATTTGTCCTCGTTTACCATGAAATATTCCAACTCTGTAATCGATGTGTAGTAGTCATCTACACTATCAGGAGGAACAAAGCAAAGACCAGCTAGTTTTCCAAGCTCAAACTGCAGTTTACTATCAGACACATAATCCTCAATAAGGGATGTTTTTTGAATTTTGCGCCAAATAGCCTGAGAAAAGTGAAAAAAACATCCTTGTATTTGGGTATCCATGTACAATTTCTTTACAACATTTATCATGGGTAATTCAAAGTCCATGATTACTTTTCTCGGACTTTTGTTTGGGATTTTAGATTTTACGACTGACAAAAACTCAGTATACGTTGAGGATTGTTTGTCTGGTAGTAAGCTGTAGACTAAAGGAACTACAATGTCGTAACACGCAACAACAGTAAAACTGGATGCACTCGGAGGCAGGGTAATCTATCAGTTCGTCCTAACAGTCAATACTGGGTTGAAATGTGGTATAGTTCTTCACACAGTACCCTGTCTCTCTAATGCTGCATTCCTTCCTGCCCCATAAATGTTTTTTTCTACCATTTGTTCGTTGGTGTGGCACAGTTTCTCACATGGTAACCTGTCTCTCCCACAAGCCTGCTTTCTTTGTCCGATAAGTGGGTTTGTGTAACCATCAGTTGTGTTGCGTCCTGCAGACCTCCCAGCCTCCAGTCGGCACAACTTTGTTGCGAAGGAAATCTGGAGCCACAATAATGTAGCAAGGATATTTATTCAAAAACATAGCCCAATAGTGGTACCCCACAGGCCGGCCAGCTTACTGAACGATGCCTCAGAACTCCCCGAAGGAAAATACTCATAGCAAGCGGAACCTCGCAAAGTTCCTTCTTTCCTTAAAGATTGAACACAGATGCATTCTTTATTTAATGTAATTGTGTTTAACTTGATCTTGCACACAATTACTTCTTTTAAGATACAATACTTGAGGTTGGCTAACATACCGACATGCTGTTCGCTGGGGGTATTCAGCTCGACTTTTTTACTGGCATCTACCAAAACGAGCGAAACACATGGCAGAAGGGCACTCAAAACGAGGGTAACATAGGGCAGGAGGGCACACAAAACGATGCAAACAGAGGGCAGAAGGGCACTCAAAAACGAGGGTAACATAGGGCAGGAGGGCACACAAAACGATGCAAACAGAGGGCAGAAGGGCACTCAAAAACGAGGGAAACATAGGGCAGGAGGGCACACAAAACGAGGCAAACAGAGGCCAGAAGGGCACTCAAAAACGAGGGAAACATAGGGCAGGAGGGCACACAAAACGAGGCAAACAGAGGGCAGAAGGGCACTCAAAAACGAGGGAAACATAGGGCAGGAGGGCACACAAAACGAGGGAAACAGAGGGCAGAAGGGCACTCAAAAATGAGGGAAACATAGGGCAGGAGGGCACACAAAACGAGGGAAACAGAGGGCAGAGGGGCACTCAAAAACGAGGGAAACATAGGGCTGTCGTGTATTTCTATAGGTTCTGAATCAGTCCCCCTATTCCTGACCCTATTCTGGTTAAACTAACTATCAAGTTAACTAACAGTCAGCCCATGAGGCAAGAAAACCCCCATGATGCAGATACCGTTATCTGACGCAGTCACACTCCGGCACAGGAACGTGTTATCTGATTAGGTCATAACGCTTGAGATCTAATTAGACAAGCGACATTCCTCCAGCCCCTGATAAGGCATACGACGTTCTCATAACAAATCAAACCTATGACAACCTGGAAAATCCGTGCGGCCATTGTTTTGATTTCACAGAGAACTTTAGTAAAGAATGTGCTAACGAGCAAGTCGTATGACATCTTTATTGACGTATCTATGTCCATCCTTACGTCAATCTCGGCACCTTTAAGGTATAAATATTGCCGACCTTGCCCTATGCAAACACACGCGTGGTGACAAGACGGAGCAGCCATACTTGCCGAAGCCGAGAGCAGAAGCAGACCCCGCTGGCAGCAGCCCCGCCTTCCTGACGCGCTGAGAGACGCGCTGCTATCTCAAGCCGAGAGACCCAGCACCGGCGCTTCTGGGCAGCCCTCGCAGGCAGCCTGGAATATCGAGAGCAGAGAAAGAGATACCATTCCTCATTCATCCTAACTTCCAGGTACAGAACTGAATAACCCCTCACAGAGAATTCTTTAGTTATTCACTTGGCAAAAACAAACTTAACTTAAACTGTAACTTTCTATTCCCGCCCACGCATTAGACTTAGGTCAGGTACACGGGGTAGGCGTATTTAGAAACACCAGTTGAGTACGTTTAGTCAAATGTATATGTGTATGTCAATATATTTTAATCATTTTAAACATCATATGGCTCAGAAACCATATCAATGTTTTTACAGTATTATTTTATACTATTGCTTTTAATGTATGCACTTTACTTAACTATAAGTATTGCAATAATATCGATCCATTTCTCTTGTACGAGAAAAGAGACTGATCAATAAATAACACCTTTTTATTGAACACGCCCGTCTCTTCCTTTTCTCTACATTCTGATGAGACTAAGAATGCACGTACTGACTGAGTAAAATAATTGCCTTGTGCTCACACGACTCTCGAGATTGACTCTTGATTAGGGGAGAGCAAAGTTGTCATGTTCTATGGTTGTCAGAAACTAAATCCCTTCTTGTCTAATCAGGGAAGTTAATCCTTCCTTGAACATTCGAGAAAGTTTCTAGCGAACTCTGAGCTTAGCTGGCAAACCCAAAAATTAAGTCTAGCATCGACAGTAGTAGACCTAGTTAACGTCTGGCCTAGGCCTTTACTGCTGTAGGTACTATTCCAATGCGCAGAGCCTATTGGGAAAATAGGAGCTACACTACATGGCGCCCAACGCGTTTGGAAAGGGCGATAAAACTAACGTAAGACATTTAGAGTAACTCAGTCGTGCTTTCTCACTCAGACCCCTTTTCCCAAATACTCCAAAGACGTCTGGAGTGGGTGAAAGGTAATATCCTCCAAAACCTCGCAGGAGGGAACTCCTATGTATGGTTCTTGGTCAAGTCAACGTTGAAGGATACACCGTTCCAAAATATTGTGCATCTAATCTTTGTTCCATAAAGAAACCTGATCTGCAAACAAAAGACATAAGCTTCCTGTCGGTAAAATGGCAGAGAGTGATGATGAAAGAGAGGCAGTTAGATTAGCAACTGAACTCGCAGATGCTGATGCTACCATGCAAGCAGCAGACGCGGATATAATACTCATTCCGGTCATCAAAAAGGAGATCTATAACCTTAAAACTTATAGAAAATGGACTGACACCTAGAGGTGGCACAGTCATATTCGTAATTGAGGCACACAAATATCGGCAGACAGAGGTATACTATTCATGGATACATTTTCCAGCAGCAAATGCTGTAACAAAGTACTTCCACTATTACAAAGTAGAGGAACCTCCTGAAACATACACTCCTTTCGAGGAGGTGGAAGTACCACTCAAATTCCAAGAGCATTTGCTCTTATTTGATGGCGCCCTAAAACATAATAATCACATTACAAGGCTCGGTCCTTTAGGAAGACCAGGAGCAACGTGGCCGGTCTTAGCCGGATACACACCACATCCAGACATCGAAAGAATGCCTGCAGCAGAGCTGTTAATACAGCTAAAACAACTACTAAAAATTCATAGACAATTAGTTCAGTATGTAATGCGGACTTCAACAATTCAGCCAGCGATTAAACTTCCACAGCTGACCCCTCACCAGGGGAACACAAATAAAATTACACCACAGAACATCCAATCCTGCCTAGGTAAAGTTCCAGCTAAACGGGAACAAATACCATTCTGGTTGGCACAGAAAATCACCCAAATAGAGGCGGTGTTTTCTGACACCACCCCGCTGGAAAAACACAGGATTCTGACTATATGTCTCCCAATGGGAATCGCACCACACATTGAGGACTGTGACACTTGGGGTACAGTCTTTGCTTCCATCTACACAAAAACGCACGGTGTTCCATCCATTTCGGTAATACCAGATGTGCTAAAACAAATTCAAGATGAATACGGTCCAGAACCTGCTTTAACTCTTGGTATGAAATTACTAAAAGACTTCAAGCAGGTCTCGGCTATATTATTAGCCAACATAAAAGGTGAAGCAGCAAACGTGGCGATCCGCCAGAGGTTAAAAGAGACAGATATAGCAGACCAACCAGCTGAAATTGCCAGAATCATAGAAAAATCCTATGAAGAACTAGGCAGAGATAGTCTAGGTGGAATACCAGTAAAACCGCAACTGACTACAAGTCCAGAAAAAATATTTTTTAATAATAATAATTCACCAAAAAAGAACTGGGATGGAAATAAACAATCCAATCCTAAAGAAAAGAAATTCCAGTCCAGAGGAAGGTCTCCTAGGCGAAGAGAGAAATCTCCAAACCAAAGACAGAGGTCACCGCAGAGTGACCCCTCTGGGAATAGATATAACCTTAGAAATAGGGATAATATTAAAAAACCTGATAGATATCAAGACATTGATACACGTCCCTCTCAATCTTTTCAGAATTCCTCGCAGAAATCGGAAAGAAGAGGACGATCAGAAGAGCACGCCAAGTCCAAAGACAAGGAACCTGCTCAGCTAAAAAAGAAATTACAATTTCCAAAAAAGAAGGTAGCCAGTATCAAGGTAGTTAAAAATGCCGAGAATACTGAGGACACAACTGAAAAACGGAGAATGGGCTCAGACAATGCTAGACAGCGCAGCAGAGGTGAGCATAGCTCGCAAAGTCCTTATGAATCATCTGGAGACAGTGGACACGAATGAATACCTTCAAGTGGAAACTGCAGACACCAGAGTTAGCAAGCCCCACAAGATATACGAGATAACATTACGTATAGAGGGAGATAAGACTAGGAAAATAAGGGGACTATTTTGGGCTAACCTCTCCAAAGGCTATGACATCCTTCTAGCTGAAAAAGACTGGCCACCAGAGTTTGTCAGGGAGTGCCCTCATGGCGAAGAAGTAATTATGCCTGCCTTCTCGAATCAAATACCGATTCATAAAAAATACACACTTGCTAGAAAGTGGGCAGTGGCCTTAGCACCTGCTTTATATAAAAATCATGTAGGATGGGATGAGGATTCTCCTCCCCACAAAATCCAGTTAAAATCACAACCAACTGCACAAAGGCAGTACCCAATTAAGCAAGAAGCTAAAAAACAAGTAAATGAAATACTAGATCAGCTAGAATACCAGGGGGTGATTGAAACTTGCACCTCACAAATGAACAATCCTTTGTTTCCGGTCTCCAAACCAGACAATTCATATCGTCTAGTTTTGGATTACCGACACCTTAACACATGTTGCAAAACCTTTGCAGTGCAAAAACTCACACAGTGCTGCACTAATGAATAACATAGTGCGCAAAAAATACAAAACAACCTTGGACATTTCCAATGGATTCTTTTGTCAAAACATAGCACCAGAGAGCAGATATTTAACTGCATTCTCAGTAAATGGCACTCAAAAACAATTCTGTCGGTTAGCCCAGGGGTACAAGAACAGCCCGGGGGTATTCTCAGCGAGAGTAACAGAATTACTACAACTATATGATGATGAAGCATTATCTTATGTTGATGACATTTACCTAACAGATGATGACTTGGAGACTCACTTGAAAAGAGTGAACACCATAATACTTGGGTTCGCTGCAGAGGGTTACAAATTCAACTTCAAAAAATCCAGAATTGCCCATCTGACGGTCCTATTCTTAGGATATGAGTTATCAAGTGAAGGTAAAAGCCTGGCAGACAATTTCCTAGAGAAATGTGCCGTAATCCAAGCTCCTAAAACATTAAAAAACCTACAGTCAATTCTAGTCTTCCTAAATTTCGGAAGAACATACATTGCAAATTACGCAGAAAGGGTCAAACCCCTTTATGATCTAAATAAACCAGACTTTAAAAGATCCAGTTGGACTCAAACACACACAGAAATTTTGAGATCCTTACAAACAGACATGCTAATTAAAACAAAATTAGAAACACGTGATAACACACGCAATCTTGTGATTCGAGTCATCCCAGGGAGATGCGGATTCACATACCTGACTTCTAATGAAGGAGAAAAGGTACCAATTGCATTCAAATCACACTTGTACACAGAAGCTGAACAGAAATTCAGTAATACAGAAAAAATCATTCGTGCAGTTCAAACCGCAATAGCTAGAGAAAAAGACATAGCTGACGGTAGACATATCACAGTCAGAACAGCAGAATCAGCCTTTGAGGCACTAACAGCACCGTGTAATTTACCAACAACAACATTGAATCCGGAATGGATACAATGGGTGAATTCAATCACAACGGACAAAGTATACTACTTCTTTGATCCAGAACTAGAAGAATTAAAAAATCTAAAATATGAAAAGACGTATCCTCTGCCAATCGACATTCTGCCTCTACGACATTACGCCTGTGTAATCTATACAGACGGACATGCTCAACCCTCCGTTTGGGGAGAACATGCATACAACCCCACATGTGAGATTACAAAAGAAGTGTGGCGCGGAGGTAAACTAAGACCTCTATTAACAAAATCACACTCAGTAGAAACTAATTCAGAACTACAAACTGAAATAATAGCTTTGAAAATGGCGCTAGATAATGCGGATCGCGAATTCCCGACGCTTATAGTGTCAGATTCATATTACTGCGTCAAAGCATATAACAAGGATTTGCAGACATGGATTCAGAACGGTTACAAAGATGACACAGATGCACCAATAAAGCAGAGACTGCTCTGGGAACAAATAGCTCTTTTGAAAAAAGAACTACCAAAGACTCACGTGACTCACTCACTGAGTCATCAACGTGATGGCGTTCACGTTGTAGGGAATTCATTGGCTGAAACAGCCGCAGCGGCAGCCACTAAATCGGCTCCCGTAGATCGAAAAAAGCGTACATTAAAATACATTGACGGTGAAACAATGCTGGCGGTGAAAACGTCATCAAAAGGCGACTGCTCAGCGTTACCGATCAACTATCCACTCAATTATACATACATAATCGATGCAAACTCCGTCCCTTTTGCTCGAATCCCTGGAGTGGGGGATAGAGTGATTCCAAACATGGACAGGAGAAACTTGTTAATCGCAGACGCACACATGGGCGAGGGTCACAGACACCTTAAATTAAAAGATTCTCTGGAAGAATTACAATCACGGTACTGGTGGCCAGGCATGAGCCTGCACTACACCATGTTTGTAAAAAACTGCCCAAACTGCAACAGAGATCGCAGTGGGGAGAGAAGCAGTTTAATACCTCGTCGTATCAAGGCAGATAATATTACCAGCAAAAAGAATGGCTTGCGATTAACATATACAGGCTAGTTCCACTTATAATGTAGATCACCAGCACTCGGCTGACCTCCGGACTATTATACAAGATTTGCGAGTCTAAATGGCATATACGCTAAGAGCATGCTACGTTCGACCATTGTTTTCACTCAGGCAATCCAGCCTGGGGGGGAAACATGGCCAAATGAGCACAGCCCAGCGGGAATCTTCTCACTTCCTTTCTGAGGGTACGGGATGGTGTAAAGAAAAAACCAAGGCAGAAAGCAATCTATAATGGAAAGGATATTAGGTTCGGGAGCTGGGTGGGTCAAACATCTAATAAGTGTCCAACGTAGTCTAAATAACTTGCCAAGAAATTCTCTGAAGGGATTCAGTCCGTACGAATTATTATTCGGAACTAGGATGTTGATCTCTGACCTTGATAGTCAGACTTCAGTGGTAATAGAAAAAAGCTTTGATGTCAAAGACCGTTTGGCTATTTTGCAGGACTTAAACAAAACAAGAAAAGACCTGAGCAACATACAGTTGAAACAACAGCCAACAACCACTGAAGAATCACCACCTGTCCCAGCAAGACCTGTCTGGATTCCAAAAGTCGGGGATCTAGTCAGGGAGAAGATCGCGGTAAAGAAGGAATTTGGGCCTTCTTACAGAAAAGCAGTTCCTGTCTTGTCTGTCAATGGGACAAGATCAGTTGTACTACCGCCACTTGCTGGAAAAAAGGAGAACCGAGTTGTATCCATCGACCTGGTAAAACCACAACATGTGGCCGATAACAAACAGTAGGCCAAGTGGACTCCCAATAAGTAGCAGAACACCAAGGTTTGCTACCAGCACAGAGGTCCTATCAAAAAGGCTCATCACATTCGAAACGCCTGCAGAAGAACAAGAAGGACTATGCAACAATGCAATAGAACTAAGACCTCTGAAAACCCAAATAAAGACATTTAGCAGAGACACACCAATCTATACTGAAGTACCAAGTGAAAATGCAAGGAACAAAAATCCTGAAGCAATTGGAACAATTGACAGAACTGCATCCGGGTACTTCATCAACTTCGATGATTCCTCTGACGGCTTCAGTGAATCAAAGACACAGCCATCATCAAAATCCTTTAAAGACAAAGCTAAGGAACTTTTGAAACATCTGAAAGAAACATATCTGGTTTCTCCATGGATTGAATTTTGGGTGGGTTTTGGTGCATTTATCCTCATACTTTGGCTCATCATGGTATTTACTTTGGGACGCTTCATTGAGGGAAAATATGCTAAAATGGACACAGCAAGTCAGAACATCAACTTGGTCCTCAAACCACACACATCTTCACACGTCGAGAAAAGAGAACTTTCTTCAGAACTTTCTTCAGCCAACTTCACAGCCAATCCTATACCTGGTGGGGTAGCCTGGGACAACACTGACTATGATATTTATGGTCCGGTCGAGATCCTGAAATATCCACACCAAATCAAGATCTCTTTGAGTGACTTTGCAAAACCAAACTCATTTGCTGATGATTGGGACTTCGAGAGTATTAACAACATGATGTCTGACTTAGTAATGTCTGCTAAATTTACAAAACATGATTATTTGCAAGGTTCTACAAATTATGATAGTATGTATTGCTATAACCATTATGGTAACCATTTTTTGCATAAATCTGCACAACCTAGAAATGTTTTAAATTATAATCAATGGGAACATTGCGCTACACCTCCAAAAGGGAGCTCTAGAACCGTGTATGACAAATATTCATATTTTTCAGGTTTTAACATAAGTAATGCTGAAACATTTTATTTTAAATTGTCAAACAAGACAGGGATGAAAACCATGATAACCAACACAAAATTGATATATTCAGATTCATTCTTTGAAAAAATGAATACATTTGGATTTGATTATTGGGACAAAAATGTTGATTTGAAAAGTGTTTGGGGTACAAAAGAATGGCAAGTACAGGGTTTAGAAGCTTTGTTTAGAGCCTGCATGATCCCAGAACAAATGATATTTTTAAATGACACTGTTCAACAAACCACCTGTCTTGGCTTAGCCAAAATCAAAGATTTAAATAATCTGTCTATTCCAAAGCCAACAATGTTTAGCAATAACTCTGATACAGATGAAGAGATAGACGTAAACCATATATTAAACAAAAACAGAACACATCCTGATTGGAAACAATGGTTGATCTGGCCCACAGATACAAATAACTGTCAAGATAGATTCCTGAATAAAACACAGGGTTTCAAAATGACCAGGCCAGACCCTAGATATCCCCAAAGACATCACCCAGGGATAATAACAACCTACAGTGTGGGCAAATTATGCCTTCAATGGCTACAAACTTGCACACTGCCTGAAATTAAGCAACACCTAACTTTACTTACTGATGGTGCTGACTTGCGTGATTTCATAATGGGACCACGCAAACAGCGTCAAAAGCGTTTCATAGCAGCCTCTGTATATGCAGCATACAATGAGGCCTGGAAGGTTACTCAAATTGAGACAGCAGAAAGAATACGGGAAATTGACCGTATTAATTTGGAAAAATCACTTTCTGTAGTGGACAATGGGTTAATGACTCTGTCCTCCAGAATTTTTTCATTGGACAGCATTGTGTCTTCAGCAATCGATATATTATCGCAAGACTTACTGTTATTACAACATGGTCAGTCACAATTGCGTTCCATTGTACAGCTTGGCTGGACGTTACAAAATCTGCGTTCAGGCTATGTGCCTTGGCGTTTAATCAACACAACGTCACTATTCCAAATCTTTAACCTTACTGATAGACAAATCGGTATGGCGCAAAAGGGTGCTGATTATACAATCTTGAGCATTGAAAAACTAGAAAGATTACCAATGACAATGTCAGAACGACCTGTCAGTGAATGGATAATCCACGGAATCATAAATATTCCAATCTCAACCTTCAGGTTTCAATACTGCCAAAAATATATACAGGCTGGCATGTACGAGAAATTGGGAAAGGGGTACCTTAAAACAACTTGGAACCTGCCCTATTCACATGCATGTGTCAGTAATAAAGGACAGAAAGTGTTTCTTAGTGGCAACAATTGTGCTATGTCACTAAGCGGCACGCTTCTGTGTAACGGAATTAGTTTGCATGGAGCCTGTGAAGGGAATTCATACAACCTTTCATGTCACCAGCAAGGCGCACCTGCAACTGAAATAGAACCATTCTTTCAAAGACTCTATAATGGGAATTACATTCTTATTGTAGACCGCAGATGTTGCAGTCTTATGCCCGGGACTCCTTATCTAGTAACTTCAACGGCGAAGGTCAAGTGCTGTGGACGCTCTTTATTCCCCAGCTCCTTTCCAGACAGGGAGGCAAGGGCATGGCCCAGTTTGAAAATTACTTCTATTCGAATAGACACTTTAAGCAGAATGAAAACAGTGCTTCTTCAGACGCCTACAAGGCTCACGTCATCAAAAGAAACGTATGATCTACAAGTCGCAAGGACGACTGCAGAGATACATACATTATTATCAACTAATTCCCCCGTACATTTCGCGGAAATCCTAAGCGAAATCTTAAATATTTCTGATACCACTGGGGTCTCAAAGGTATTTAAGACAGTATTTTCGATGGCATTAACACCATTCAAAGCCATACTGGGTATTTTTCCAGATTTCGTCCATTCGATTTTTGGCGGACTTCCCCTGATCCTGGGACTAATTGCAGGAATCCTATTCCTAGTCCTTATTTTTCGTTATGGCAACCCATGTCACAGATCAAACTCTCGCGACAATGGAAGATACGATCCTAGCCATTGGATACCGGGACCGGATATCAAAAATCCTGGGACTCTCCCAGCTTAGAGACCTGAACATGACTTGGTTTCTATCATTTCGACCAATGTGGCAAAGGTGTGTTTTACCTGTACTAAGGTGTCTGCTATGCGGAGAAGAATGCGTGTTAGACACCTGTAAATTTTGCCATGTTCTGTGTCCCTACGCGTCCTCCATCATATGTTATATGTGCATGATTAATATGCATATGTTATTCCCCATGTTCGATTAAAGACGCAATTACAGTTGTGTCCACCTCTAGTATGCCAGTTTCCAGTTCTCGTGAATACTACGAATATCAGGCCTATGTAAAGCTACGTTGCCACGTTTCTCAGTGTGCACGTTAATGCATTGTAAAGTCCCCGTTTCTAGGCCTCAAAAGGGCCCGGACACCAGATTTCAGCTCCTGTCTCCTGAAGCCCTCGCTGAGGAGCGATACAGCCCCCACCTGTATCCTCGACCCTTCACTTATTTCCTGCCTCGCAGTGCCCGGTTCAGCCTGGCTCTGCTTCTGAGTCTGCCAAGAGTATGTTATGATTCGAGTTATCAGTACAGCCCTCCTTCTCTGCATTCCTAAAGCTACTGAATCGCATCAATAGTTTCCGTCATTGTCTAGCCTCTACGTCTCCATGTAAGAGAAATACTGCATTTAATGGTCATTTAATATTCTTCATCACGCACTACATGTAGAATAATGCATGCTCCAGTCTTAGAGTCTGTTCGCCTTTACCCCGATAACTTTAGGATTCCATCAACATGTTCTCTAAACATCAGATACTAGATACTGCTTAGGTACATGTCGCCCTGACTCTCCAGACTTCAGTCTCTGCTCCTAGCACAGAGTTCATAGCCCCCAGCTTCTCCTAGTAACACGTCATTGCCAGTTTGCGCGCACCATCAGGTTAGAGGTCCCGGCTCCTTAGGTAGCCCCCTCCATGTTTCCGCCCCATTCATGACATATTCTGTTACGTTTGCATCACATGTCTATGTATACGCCTCTGTTACACCCATTTTCACGCTTATCTTTCGCGACTGCTACACGTCACGCCTATTGCTCTCCCCACTGCTCCGCATATCGTATGTATTGTAATGCAACTGTTTTAGTATATATGATCGTGTATTGTTATTAAATGTTAGCGCGCTCATCCCAGATCCAGCCCCAGCAGCTGCTGGGCCCTGCCATCCTATTCCTATGCAGGTTGTCCCGTTCCTGTCCTTATGCTGTATTAAAACCTGCAAAACTCCTACTACCTCGAATCTTGACTCTTATTTATTGAGCTATCTGTTATTCATTTATGCATTCAAAAAGAGAGGTATTATTTATTTATTTACCACATAATGGCGCCCGAACAGGAACTTGCCCTTTCCCCACGCGCCGGTGAAGCCACGCCGGCCCCCTGACCCTCTGCAGCCGTGACGGAACCATACCGTGCACGTGCAGATATTTCTGCTTCAAGTATCCCTCAGGCCCACGGAGGAGACGGAGGAGGCGGTCCAGCATCCAGACGAGGCGGTGGAGGAACGCGGCGAGTCCCGACCAGAGCCCAAGCCGAGAGTCCAGGGTCCGAGGTATCCGGAGGTCCACCCGTAACTGAAGTCCGAAGTTCGTCGTCCGTCGTCGTAGCAGTCCAGTCCAGTCCGAGGCCTTCCGTTCTTGCTGCCCGGTGAGTACCATTACTGGGGTAGTATCTAGACAGGGTCAATTTAATTGACTCTGGTCCGTGGGTTGGTGGTACACAGACCCACAAACGAAGTGTCCGCTTCGGTGGATGCGGGTCCTGACGTGTCTCTTTATGAGACCGGTAAGTTTCGTACTGTTTCAGCAGTGCATCTAGTTTCTGTTCTAGTCAGTTCTGTTCTCGAGAAAATTCATGTATTCTGTTTTCCGTATTCCAGGTAGTATTCTGTTCGAACTGTTATTCTGAATGTTCTTCATGTATCTTGATGTCGTGGAATGAGTGTGAAGTAGTTATCGTGTTTATTGTGTATCGTATTGTGTCCAGATTATAGTTCAGTCATGCCGCTCTTTTCAAAACTGCGTCAGTTGAGAACTAGAAAAGGTCTGCTAGAAGCAGCAGTTCCTGTCCCGCCTAGGGACAGTCCAGGTCATTTTATGTATCAGAAGCATGGCATAAGCGCCATATTGTATCTAGATTTATGGGTTGAGTATACCAAACAGTTAGAGGAAAAGTATAGATGGCCTGTATCAGGCACATGGGATGCCGAGTGCATC
Organism: Lissotriton helveticus; assembly: GCF_964261635.1. Classification (NCBI taxonomy): domain Eukaryota; kingdom Metazoa; phylum Chordata; class Amphibia; order Caudata; family Salamandridae; genus Lissotriton; species Lissotriton helveticus. The sequence continues at coordinate 177,517,137 of NC_136065.1, forward strand.
ATGAGAGTAGAAGAAGCATTATGGAAAAAGAAAGCCAGACAGTCACAGAAAGATGCCATCGAGTTATGGCGCAAAGAATCTCATAAAAGAACCGAAAAAGAAATCAGAAAGTCAGAAATGTTTTAGCATCAACAGTGGCCTCAAGACAAGTAGTGAGTCATACCCTCACCTTTTTGTTACTAAATTAGTCGAGAATTCAAGTCCACCAATTAAAAATCGAGTTTTGAAAGTCGAAAGTACCTGGCAAGCTAATACCCCGTCCCAGATGTTACAGATGCTCCAATACCACCAGAATAGAATCAGAGAAGAGCAAGAACATGAGAGAAAGCGTATGAAAGACACGAAAATGAAAGTACTAGTTGCACAATCTGTTCCTCAAGACAGTCAGAAGAGGGGTCCGAATCAAGCCAGTCATCCTGCAGCTCCCGTTAAAGGGAACTGCAATTATTGTAAACAGCCAGGTCATTTTATAAACGAGTGTGCAGTTCTGAAACACAACATAGCTACTGGTAAGACTAAAGAAAGACCACGTCCACCTAGACAAGAACAAGTTTCACAGACTCCTCAGCCACAGAATGCACCACAGACAGTTACAGCACCGCAGCCCATCGCTGCAACACAGCACGTTACACAGCAGATGTACCAGTATGCACAGTCTGAGTATCCAGAGTATCAGCCATATTCATGAAACAGCCTAGAGAGGGAGGTAGGCTTGCCTCTCATCGAGATACCTGTAGATCAAGAAGGTCCCTATGTTCACAGTCAAGTATTAGGGAAAGACAGAAAGTTTTTGATTGATACAGGGGCAAGTAGGACCACAATAAGTCACGCCGAAGTTCCAGGGGCTCCGCTCTCAGGCTCAAGAAATGTTTCCCTTGGATTTTCAGGAAAACCCATTGTAAATGAAATATCAAAGCCAGTTACTCTAGAAGTAGGTCCATTGTCCCGTACTACTGACCTGTTACTCACTAAGTCATGTCCAGAAAATCTATTAGGTATTAAAACACTGAAAGAGTTAGGTGCAGTCATATGCTGTTCCCCAGAGGGAATACGATTGTTCCTGCGTGACTTTAAGGGTCACTATGTATTACGAGATTTTGATCCCAGATTGTCCAATGTTCCGCAGCATCTATGGGCGCAAGGTCCAACTGATGTTGGTTATATGCAAATCACACCCCATCGTGTGACTCTCAAGCCAGGTGTAGTGTTACCACGAATCAGACAGTACAGTTTGCCACCTGAGGCTGTAGCAGCCTTATCCAAAATTATTGACGAGCTCATCGCTCAAGGAGTGGTTGTAGAAACTGACTCCAATGTATGCAATTCTCCGATCATTCCAGTTATGAAACGTACTGATCCAAATGCACCCCCAGTATATCGATTAGTGATTGACCTACGAGAGCTTAATAAATGTATTATTCCCCAGTACCCAGTTGTCCCAGATATCTCTTCCCTATTGACAGCCATTGATTCAGAAGCCTCATTTTTTACAGTCATAGACCTCAAGAATGCATTTTTTAGTGTCCCCATTCATCCAGACAGCCAGTTCCTTTTCGGATTTTGTTTAAATGGAAGGAGCTATATGTTCACACAAGCTCCTCAAGGTTTCACAGAAAGTCCTAGTATTTACAGTCAAGCACTTAAGAGACAACTAGACAACATTCACATGCCAACTGACACTGCCCTGCTCCAGTATGTCGATGATCTACTGATCACAGCCCGTTCTGAATGTGCTTGCGAGCGAGCATCCCTTACAGTCTTGTATTTCCTAGCCGAGATGGGACACAAGGTGTCCCCTTCGAAGCTTCAATTCTGTGTCCAGCAAGTGGTCTACTTAGGACACTTACTGTCCAAGAGGGGTAGGCAGTTGACACCTGACCGTATCCAGTTAATAGCGAGTCTTCCTCAGCCCAAGACCCAGAAGGAGGTACGTGCTTTTATTGGCCTCACTTCTTACTGCCGACAATGGATTCCTCAGTATGCATTTCTAGCCAAGCCACTGATACAGTTAACGACACAGGAGGCAGCCGTATCGACTGTCCTCCCTTGGACATCTGAACATACACTTAGCTTCAATGAGTTAAAGAAAGCTTTATGCCAAGCTCCAGTTCTAGCTACACCAAACTACAGTAAGCCTTTTACACTTTTCGTCACAGAACGTGAAGGTACAGCATTATCTGTTCTCACACAAGATCAAGCAGGACAATACAAGCCTTGTGCTTATTTTTCGAGCACATTAGATCCTGTAGCCCAGGCTCTGCCTGCGTGCCTCAAGTCAGTTGCAGCCACAGCACTAGCTATCAGACAAAGTGATTCCATAGTATTAGGACACTCCCTGACAGTACAAGTTCCACACTCCGTGGAAGTTCTTTTAAACCGAACACAGACTCAGCACTTGACAATTGCACGTTTAACAGGTTATGAATTGACACTGTTCCAGCCACACATGGAAATCAGACGCTGCAACATCCTGAACCCTGCTACACTGTTACCATCAGTTACTTTAAGTCCGGACACACACGACTGTGTGGAAGTAGTCAACATCACGACCAAGCCAAGACAAGATCTGACAGATATTCCATTACCAGATCCCGACCTGACACTTTATGTGGATGGTTCATGCATGAGAACTAGTACAGGAGAACTAGTAGCCGCGTATGCAGTGACTACTGACACTGAAGTTATTGAAACACACCGTATTGACACCCTGTCTGCTCAAGCAGCAGAGCTAGTTGCTCTGGCACAAGCCTGCATACACGCTAAGAACCGGAAAGTTAATGTTTACACCGATTCACGTTACGCATTTGGAGTCGTACACGACTTTGGAGTGCTCTGGCAGGAGAGAGGTTTCATGACTTCTCATGGAACCAAGATTCAGCATGGTCTCCTTATTCAAGCTCTGTTAGATGCAATACATTTACCGACATCCATTGCTATCATGAAATGCAAAGCACACACGAAAGTTACTGACATTATTTCCCAGGGTAACGATCTAGCAGATCGCACAGCCAAGCTTACAGCTCAGACTCCAGACATTCCAGCTAACATGACACACACTCCAGATCCGACTACATGTATGACAGTTAAGGACCCTACTCAAGAGGTCATAGATATACAGTCACATGCTACTCCCGAAGAAATCAAGAAATGGTCCGAACAAGGAGGGGTCCAGACAGATCAAGGATGGTTAACGAAGGGAAAAGCCACTTGGTTTCTCCCCGACTCTATGGTTCAAGTCATTATCAATACCGCACATAGTCCAGCACATTTAGGAGAAAAAGCTATGTTAGACAGTATCCAGAACATTTGGTTCAACAAGCATTTACGAGCTGCAGCCAAGCAGAAAGTCCGTACCTGTATGATATGTTGTCAGTTTAATCCAGGTAAAAGTGTCCCGGTGGAACAAGGTGGATTCCAGCCCCCTGACCACCCTTTTGAAGTCCTCCAGATGGATTATATTCAGATGGAGCGATGTCGAGGTTTCAAGTATGTCCTCGTAGTTGTATGCGCTTTGTCCAGGTGGACAGAAGCATATCCAGTCCCAGATTACACAGCCGCGACCACTGCCAAGCAGTTGGTTCGTGAGTTCTTCCCCCGTTATGGACTCCCTAGGGTCGTATATTCTGATAACGGCCAGCCATTCTCCTCAGAGTTAATGAAGCATGTTTCCCTTTTGTTAGGGTACCAGTGGAAGTTCCATTGTGTACGCCACCCTGAAGCAGCAGGTCTCGTAGAGAGACATAACCAGACCCTGAAAATCCGCATCGCCAAAATATGTAAAGAGAAAGGTGTGGACTGGCTAGTAGCTCTGCCAGTCGCTTTGTTCTATATGCGCATGGTCGCACATTCCAGATCAGGTCTGTCCCCGTATGAGGTCGTTTTCGGCCGCCCCCCTAACATGTGGGGTACACCCAGACCCCGAAGTATTACCGATGTTTCAAGTAATATGCTGACCGATTACCTAGCTTCCTTGATGTCTGCCCTCAACTCTTGTCGTTCACAGGTTGCCGCCGCATTTCCAGACAATACCGAGGTGGCACCGCATGAAATCGTTCCAGGATCCATGGTCCTGGTGCGAAATTTCGACCGATCAAGTCCGCTGGAGCCTCGCTGGAAGGAGCCCCGACAGGTCCTCTTGGCCACACGTACAGCCGTGAAGTTGGAGGGACGCAAAGGCTGGGTGCACCTTTCGCACATAAAGAAATTTTATGGACTGAAACCGGTCTCAAAGAACATTTCCCAGGATTTGAAGGATTACCAAAGTACTATTCTTAAGGACTGTCCCGCAAAGAACAATGATACTGCACCCTCCCCGTTAGAAAAAACTCCGCAACAGGAGTATAAGTTGAAACTCCGGTCTAGTAAAATAAGTCAGCCAGTTTGATTGTCTAAGTCCTCCCCTAGGTGAAACGGTTAGACTGTTTCTGACATGTATAAAATAGACCCCCATAGTGAGAGAGTTAGTCAAAACTCAATCCGATGTATCGTTTTTCTATGTTTCATATTATTTCTCAGCATTATGATTTCCTGCACCAGTTATGCATTTTACCTGTATTTTCCAGTTTCTCATGTAAATACGTCTTCTAATGTTACAGTAGAGCACACGTTTAGTGATCTGCCTCCTCATGAACTCTCTTACCGCCTCGCTATGCGAAATAATTCTTTCATCCGCATGTTACATTATTCACACCAGACCAGCAATGCCACTAATTGTTGGGTGTGTGGTCGACTCCCCCCTTTCCAGACACCGAAGGGAGTTCTGCCACTCTTTCCTTATCCTTTTTCACATAATGGTTCGTGTGGAGCATGGTCCACGTTAACGTCATCCTCAACAGATATGTCTTTTCTTAACAGTACATGTTTTCCAGACAAGCAAGGTCTCCCCCACAGAACCGGGTTAGATCTAGAAAATGAAGTGTATAATTTAGGTAATTATTCTTCGAATTTCATGGTCCTGAATGTTCAGTCTGATACTACTCCAGACTTACCTGCAATTTCAGTACTACCAGTCAAAGGCGAATTATGTGTCCGAAATAATGGTTCCGTACATGTAGGACATAGTGATTGTACTACTATTGTCAAGTATAGTGACAGTAGGAAATCTATTTTCAAAGCTTCACGTCATTCATATTTTATTTGTGGTCAAACCGCATATGTTCGTCTGCCCCTCGATTGGGAGGGAACCTGTTACATTGCCTTCCTACTGCCACCGGTTTTTCTAGCCCCACCCGACTACCATAGGAATTCCCACCTAGTACATACTAGACACAAGAGAAACCTCCCGATTGTCGATTATACTGAAACTGCTCTAGAACAATATATAGATATCAATAAAGGTGTCTTCCCTTATTTAGGTACAGTTGTGAATAGTAAACTGATACGTAGGTTAACCAGAACCCTTGAAGCAGTAGTAATTGAGACTACTTCTGCTCTAAGTAATTTAACCGAAGAACAATCCTTTATGAGAATTGTCGTGCTCCAGAATCGTCTCGTCCTTGACGTCATATTGGCCGATAGGGGCGGGGCATGTAGAGTCATCGGATCTAGTTGCTGCATTTTCATTCCAAATAACGCGCCGTCTGTTTATTCAGCTATAACCAGACTCCATAAAATTGCCCATCTGTTACACCAAAATCCAGGCACCTGGACATGGTCCGGTTGGTTCTGGAGTATAATTTCCGCCTGGGGATGGAAAGTCTTGTCCTTTCTAGGTATTGCAGTAGCGATCATATTCAGCTGCTGCCTCTGTATACAATGTGGCCCTGCGATTTGCGGCATTTGTGCTACCTCTTGTATTCCTAGTCCCAAGTCCCGTTCTAAAACCCGTTCCCAGAAAATTCGAGACGAGCAAATGATACTGTATGAAATGATAGATGGTATCATGAATATTGATGTTTCCTGAAGGAAACGAAGTGACAAGGAGGGAATGTGGAAAAGTAAATTTTGCCATGTTCTGTGTCCCTACGCGTCCTCCATCATATGTTATATGTGCATGATTAATATGCATATGTTATTCCCCATGTTCGATTAAAGACGCAATTACAGTTGTGTCCACCTCTAGTATGCCAGTTTCCAGTTCTCGTGAATACTACGAATATCAGGCCTATGTAAAGCTACGTTGCCACGTTTCTCAGTGTGCACGTTAATGCATTGTAAAGTCCCCGTTTCTAGGCCTCAAAAGGGCCCGGACACCAGATTTCAGCTCCTGTCTCCTGAAGCCCTCGCTGAGGAGCGATACAGCCCCCACCTGTATCCTCGACCCTTCACTTATTTCCTGCCTCGCAGTGCCCGGTTCAGCCTGGCTCTGCTTCTGAGTCTGCCAAGAGTATGTTATGATTCGAGTTATCAGTACAGCCCTCCTTCTCTGCATTCCTAAAGCTACTGAATCGCATCAATAGTTTCCGTCATTGTCTAGCCTCTACGTCTCCATGTAAGAGAAATACTGCATTTAATGGTCATTTAATATTCTTCATCACGCACTACATGTAGAATAATGCATGCTCCAGTCTTAGAGTCTGTTCGCCTTTACCCCGATAACTTTAGGATTCCATCAACATGTTCTCTAAACATCAGATACTAGATACTGCTTAGGTACATGTCGCCCTGACTCTCCAGACTTCAGTCTCTGCTCCTAGCACAGAGTTCATAGCCCCCAGCTTCTCCTAGTAACACGTCATTGCCAGTTTGCGCGCACCATCAGGTTAGAGGTCCCGGCTCCTTAGGTAGCCCCCTCCATGTTTCCGCCCCATTCATGACATATTCTGTTACGTTTGCATCACATGTCTATGTATACGCCTCTGTTACACCCATTTTCACCCTTATCTTTCGCGACTGCTACGCGTCACGCCTATTGCTCTCCCCACTGCTCCGCCTATCGTATGTATTGTAATGCAACTGTTTTAGTATATATGATCGTGTATTGTTATTAAATGTTAGCGCGCTCATCCCAGATCCAGCCCCAGCAGCTGCTGGGCCCTGCCATCCTATTCCTATGCAGGTTGTCCCGTTCCTGTCCTTATGCTGTATTAAAACCTGCAAAACTCCTACTACCTCGAATCTTGACTCTTATTTATTGAGCTATCTGTTATTCATTTATGCATTCAAAAAGAGAGGTATTATTTATTTATTTACCACAGGAACATGAAAGGTGCCAGATATAGCCGTAGATCTTAATGCCAAGGTGCCAAGTAGCAAGACAAACCATGCATCGAACACTTTTTTTTTTATAAGGCTCAAACACATCAAATTACAGCGTATTTCTCTAAGGGAAGAGCTAGGAGATACTGACTAAGTAAATCATTGCAACGCATCGCGTTTCCCCCATTCCTGCCAAGAGTTAATATTCTGCACCAGCTGCACGTGCCAGGAACTTTAGTTTTTAAGATAGGGCCGAAGGCAGGCACAGAGAATGAGGGGAACACTTACCGATTACAGGAGGCAGTCCACACGGTACCGGCACAGGGACAAATAGATTAACACACTGTGTGCAACACAATATATACCCCCCCCCACCAACCCATTGGCGATGTAAAACATCGCGTTGTTAAGTCGCGCGATGTCATGTCGCCGATAGAACAGGCTATCCAAGGCTGTGCCCGCAGTTGCGTCGTAACGACGCGCGATCAAAAAATGGCCGCTGTGATGTCTTCTGCGATGTTTTTCCCGCGATGCAAACGCCCGCGATGAGATTACTTGCGATGGATAGTCATACAACCCACACAGAGAGCTTCACTTTCCTAATACACCCTGTTGCATCTCGTCTTATATCATCAATTTGGTGGATATAGTTGCCTGGGATAAGCTTTTCATTGCGTTGGCGCTCTTTCAATCTTAAGTGATAGGAACACAACCACTTATGAAGACTGACAGGCTAAGACAGAAAGTGCATCCTACAAGTTAACAAAGTAAGGACCGGTTGCACCAAACATTTGATTTTCAAACTTTTTTTTTTAAAGCAAAGCAACATTTGCAAGTATACTCATTAAAACAAGCTTTGGCAAAGCCAGTAGGTCTGAGTTTGGCTGCCAGCCTTTTGACTTTTTCAGTGCTGGCTTTGTTTTGTTATGGTTTTTGTAAAACTTTGTTTTGGGGAGGTGTTGAGCCTGTGTCAATACAAAGAAATTTGGCTAAGCGCAGACATATGTTTTTCTCTCAGAAAGTAGGCATTGCAATACACGTCAATGGTCGTGAAGATAACTACTTTATGTGTGGATTGGCTGCTTGTGAAAGAGCAGAATGCCATAACTGGCCGTGATGCTAGCCAATGAATTAAGTGGGTTCACCCACTGCCCTATGGTGTATGCTGTAGTGGGTGGTAGATAAAAGTGAAGAACACACCAGACTGATTTTTGAAGAGGGCTGGCAGAAAGCTCCTATAAGTTAGATTCTTTTTAGGTCTGGCCAAAAAATGTGTAACTAAGGGCCAAATTATCAAGAAAGGGTGATACATTATCTCAGCTTTTATCGTCAGGAAACTGCCGCTAAAGCGGCGATAATGGGCTCGATAATATGCTCTTGTGAATTCCCATAGAAGCCCAGGTTCTGGTGTTAATCTGGACTTCTACAGGAATTCACAAGGGCATATTATCAATCCCTTTATCGCCGCTTTAGCGGCAGTTTCCGGCCGAAAAAGCGGCGATAATGTATCGCCTGTTCTTGATAATATGGCCCTATATTTGAATAAAAGAAACACATAAACACTTTTAACATGAGTGCAATCTTACAAGCTAAACCCGCATTTTAAGGGCGCTAGTGTTTCTGATGCAGTAATATTGTGCCCTGAGTGGAAATGTCATTCCGCCAGCAAATCCAGAGGGGTTTTGGTAATTTCGCATTACTCTTTTAACACGGAATTACTGATAAACTTCGCTGCTCAGTTGGTGTAATTAACTACTTTAAACTAAGTAGTAGTTTAAACCATTGCATACTCCTCAGCGCCCTTGCATACTCTGCAGTGATTAAAGATTCTAATCAATGCAGAGTATGGAAGGGCCCTGATTGTTATGCAGTAGTTTCTAACATGCTGGGAGGAGGGAGCAGTCCCTCTACGTTTAGAAACCACTGCATATCAATTGGCACCCGAACATACTCTGCTGCGATTAAGAGTTTTAATTACTGCAGAGTGTGCAAAGGACAGGTGCTATTTACTTAGGCAAAATTATCCTCGCATACGTTTTTGGACACGTGGGTGCATTTTGCACAAATTGTAAACACCAATAAAAAGATAAAAAAAAAAAAAAAGCATAAAAAAGCCCAAAATGCCGGTCGTGGACTTCCATGAAATCTGGCCGAATTTTAATGTAATTCTGTATGATTCTGCTGAATGCAACTCCACAGATTCCACCCACCGCTAGTAATATTGCATTAGGCTAGGCTGAGGTGTCCATTATCCTTGTTACATGAAATTGCCGAAATTATTTTATTAAGCCACGCTGCGTAATAATGGGCTTTTCGCTGCCAAAATGTAACTCAAATGCACAGGAACCACATGCATGAACAGAATGTGAGTGATTGCTCTATGTATATTGTGTTTTTTTGCACATTTCAAGCTAAAACATTGTGCCCAATGGCAGCTTTGAAGTTTGAGGAATCATGCATAATTTCACATCATTTTCCTGAAATCTTGAATAATTACATAAATGCAAATCCTGCAAGTTTTCCACACACTTATTTTGCACATGAATGAAATTACTGATACCATGAGCATCGTAATACCAGTTACGGAATTACCTATGAGTTTTGAGATGGCATATTGACATAGGAGTTAACTGAAAAATCTGTGCTATTGTGCCAATTTCTGTAGGTTAATTTATGCTGCATTCTCTGGACATTTTACTGAGGTACAATTTGCTAGGTGACAAAAAATCCCTGAGATAAATTTGGCCATAACAATGCTGCATGCAAAACGTCCACATTACCTGGAATACAGATTCGAGCAGAAACATAAGTATGCCCCTAAATCAGGAATTTTGAGTAACTCAGAATATCGGAATAAATGCAAAGTTTTAGTCACATGATCTGTGTGAGGGAATAATTCTATTAGGCACAAACAGAAATATAATTTTTTTGGAAGTGGTGTGCAGCAGGAAGTGCAAAGAGCAGGAACATGTCTCTCTAAGGGTGTACTGGGAAAATAGGCATTTGTATTATCATGCTACCATATTTGAGGAATGCCTATTCAGAAAGAGGAGGCAGCATGGACATGAATAAGAGGTTGTTAGGGGTCGCATCCCTCCCTGCGGCCACTGATGTCAGTGGTTGTTAGACCTTTCAGCATTAGGGTCGTCTTCCCCCAAACCTTTTGTCTTACTCTTCCATAATTTTGAGATATCATCTTTGTTGACCTTAGGACTCTGTGCACTTTACCACTGCTAATCAGTGCTTAAATCTGTGTACTGGCTCATCACAACATGGTAACACTGGATTAGCTCAAGTTTTAAACTGCCATTTTGACCTAACAAGATAAACCTTTAGGCAGGCCTAAACTTTCCTTTTTTAATACATATAAGTCACCCCTAAGTTAGACCCTGGACACCCAGGGGGCAGAGTGCAGTGTATTTAAAATGTAGGACATGTTTTTATGTTTTACATGTCTTGATTGTGAAAACATCTTACTTTAGTTTTTCACTATTGAAAAGGCAAGTTCTCCCTTGCGATAATATTGGAGTTACCTTATTATATGTAATAAGTTGTAATGTCAAATAGGAATGGTAAACTCTGCCTACCTGCCGGGACGCTGAGCTTCGGTCCTTTGTTGCTGCTGTGAGCTCACCCTGAAGCGCTGCACCTCGCCGGACCCGCTTCGCTGTGCACGCTCTTTGTGGATTTGGACCAAAGGAAGGGTCGGGTCGTTGAAGACTGCTGTGGGGTGTGCAGTGTAGCAGCAGGGCTGCGAGCGGTGGGACCAGGGACTCCATCTCCCAGGAGTCCCTGCTAGCCTGACCCGAGACACCTGGGCCGCTCTCCCTGCTTGCCCCGCCCCACCAATGCTGTTAAAAACCTTTTCCTCCTAAACCTGCTTGGGACTCTAGTTCTGCCTACCTGCCGGGACGCTGAGCTTCGGTCCTTTGTTGCTGCTGTGAGCTCTCCCTGAAGCGCTGCATCTCGCTGTGCACGCTCTTTGTGGATTTGGACCAAAGGAAGGGTCGGGTCCTTGAAGACTGCTCTGGGGTGTGTAGTGTAGCAGCAGGGCTGCAAGCAGAGGAACCAGGGACTCCATCTCCCAGGAGTCCCTGCTAGCCTGACCCGAGACACCTGGGCCGCTCTCCCTGCCCTAACCAACGCTGTTAAAAAATTTGCCTCCTAAACCTGCTTGGGACTCTAATTCTGCCTAGCCTGACCCGAGACACCTGGGACGCTCTCCCTGCTTGCCCCACCCCCACCAACGCTGTTAAAAACCATTGCCTCCTAAACCTGCTTGGAACTCTAATTCTGCCTACCTGCCGGCACGCTGAGCTTCGGTCCTTTGTTGCTGCTGTGAGCTCTCCCTGAAGCACTGCACCTCGCCGGACCCGTTCGCGGGTCCCGCTTCGCTGTGCACGCTCTTGGTGGATTTGGACCAAAGGAAGGGTCGGGTCGTTGAAGAATTCTGTGGGGTGTGTAGTGTAGCAGCAGGGCTGCGAGCCGTGGGACCAGGGACTCCATCTCCCAGGAGTCCCTGCTAGCCTGACCCGAGACACCTGGGCCGCTCTCCCTGCTTGCCCCGCCCCCCACCAACTATCTCCTCTATATTAACAGGTCATTCTCCCCACTGCGCGGGAGCGTGCGGAGCATCCCGGGAGAAGCCCGGGACAAGGGCGAGGCTGTCTGTGGCCGTCCGCGGTCGGGCGAGGTTGGGTTGGGCCACCCCCCTGGTTCTTTCGCCTTATAAAGTGAGTTATTGTAGATTTACTAAACACTTGTTCCGCTTTTTGCTACCGGTTGTTGCCATCATGCCTTTGCGTTCTGGAAAGGAACGTTCTGTTCAATTACAGACTACTAAGGGGGTGGTTACTGGCCCCTTGGATGCCTTTATTACTAAGGCGACAGGAATTCTGGAAAAGGAGATAGCTTTTGCTGAAAAAAGGCTCTCACTTGACCTGATTAGTGGGAAACGGTCCTCGTTAGGCCCCCTTGCCATGGCACCTAGTCCTAAAGATTCGGCACCAGGCACTATTCCATCTCTGGTTCCGGTATTGGTGGATATACACTGTGAGGCGGATGGTTTGTCTTTGATTCCCTCTGACAGTGACACAAGCTCTAGTGAGTCATCTAGGAGTATGGTGGGGGGGAGTGTACACTTGGTAAGTCAATCCCAACTAGACTCTTCATCAACCGGGGACTTGCCCATGAATTTACCCTGCAAAAGGAAACGAAGAAAACGAAGTAAGGATTGCCAGAGGGAAGGTATCTCAAAAATAACAAAAATAATTAGTTCTCCCCAGCCATCAACTATTCCTGAAGCCTATACCTGTTCACAGTCTCTTCTGTTTGCTAGGGATCCCCTACCTTCCTCGCAAGTACAATCTGGTTCTTCGGATTCCTATCCCGTGAGTTGTAGTGGTGATGAGGGCCTACTGGGTAAAATGGAAGTACTATTTAAAACACTTATGCTGCCCTTATTGGAAAGAACTAGACTTTTGCACTCAAAATTGGACACCCTTGAGAACCTTGTTAATACTAACACTGGTCTGTTAAAAAATTAGCTAATGACCAAGTGGTTTTGTCTAATTCTATTAGCTCTAGTAAGCCCAAATCTCAGGGAGTAGCTGTTATCAGTAAGCAGTCCATCTTAGCTTCTGGTAAGTCAGCCACTACCCGGCCAGCTACAAATAATTCTGCCTGTACGGGCTCTGGGGACAGTAATCCCCATAATGTTATTATTCCCGCACCGGCACCATGTTTACAGGTTTTGAAACCCAAGAAGGCCAGCTCCAAATCCAATCCCCTGCCCTTGCAAAGTAACTCCATGCTTACATCTATAACTCGTTCCCAGGACCATGTGAGGGGTAGCTCCATACCTTCTACGCATTCTAAAATAAGTTCAAGAGCAATGGGGAGTGTAACTATTAATTCTGTCTTTCCACCATTGAAGGCTAATAAACGGGGTCCCCCTTGCACAGACTTATCCATTGAAGCCACTCGTTATACGATTATCCTAACAGGTGTCTCACCCTGTAGGGAGGGCCAAAACGAAGCTCATGGGGATCTTAAAAACAAAGCTGTTTTTTGGTTAAACAAAAATCGTCCCCTCCCACCGTCCTCAGCCACAGATATATTGAATGTGAGAAGAGTTGATTGGGTGGGACATTGTGCAAAGGATCTAGAAGGGGATTGTATTATTATAAACTTTAGAGACCCTTGGGTAGTGGACTACATACGTAGAGAAGCAAGGTTTGGGAGGGTGGGTGATGTGCAGTCTCTGGGTCTTGGCTATTTTTACCCCAAAAGATACAGTGTGCCCGTTGCCAACTCTCTGATGCCGAACAGTTTAGTTGGGAGATCCCAAGCGGTTGGGTTCCCACATTCCCCCTTTTACCCATCGCTTGTTTAACCGTTTTGAACCTCTATCTGGCCTGGAGGGCATCGATTGACTCTATTCCATATGTGACAGAGAGAGTGAATGTGACAATTATGGTACTAGGGGTGATGGAGTAGGCAATGTGGCCGCGAGTTTGGAAGGAGAAAACCTTGAGAAGGGGTTGGTCACAATCTTAGTAAGCCATGTAGAAGGTATCCGGTCGGCTGTTTGTCCTTCAAGCATTGACAGGAATTCAAGTCCGGAACAGTGGGCCCCGGATTATGTTGCACCCGCCAGTCAGGTTGTGCCGCTCAAAATGGCCTCATGGAACATCGCAGGGCTAAAGGAGCGTGTAGGCTCAGAGGATTGGATAGATTTTATTGGCACCTTTGATATTCTAATCTTTCAAGAGAGCTGGGCTCCTGATCCAATATATCGGGTAGGGTTTTTTACATTTTTATAAACCAGCGATTCAGGGTCCCAAAGGTAGAGCTTCAGGGGGTCTAGTGATCTGGGTTAGGCAGTCTATTGGTTATAATCCAACAGAAATTGTAGTGGATAACCTAGATCTCCTGGGAATTAAATTACGAAAGAAAAATCATCAGGACATAGTAGTTATTAATATCTATGCACGAGGCCGCCCCGGTGGGCGTTGTCCGGTTATTGTCAACGAACTGGACTCCTACCTTGATTTAATTGGGAGAGACAAATTAATTCTTGTAGCAGGGGACCTAAACTGCACCTTCGAACCCCTGTTCAGCGAGGGGGAGGTCTTGGGGTCCGAGGAAGGTGCAGCGTGGAATATCCCGAAGTTGACCTTGAATAATATCAAGAAGGGGACTGAGGCCGCTCTTCACTGGTCAGGAATGTGTTTGGAGTGGGGTTTGAGAGCGGCAAACGGGCGTTTGACCTCTGACAAAGCTGGCTACCCCACCTTTGATAATGGGGTTAGCAAAAGTAGACTAGATTATATCCTGATTAAAATGGAATATTGGTCACTCCTGGTCGACATGGAAGTTGTGGTTCTCCCAGAAAGCGACCACAACCCACTGTTCTTAACCCTGAAGCTCCCAGGCAATCTGGATAGGCCCCTATTAGCTCCATGCATAACGGCCGAGGCCGTCCTGATCAATGACAGAAGAAGGGTCAAATGGTGTAGGGCGGTGAAGGATGCTACTCTGTTAGATGGCATATCAAAGGAAGTTTCGACGACATTGAGTGCCATGTTGAATTTATCATCCACTTTGGATGCTGCTCCCCAGATCAGTGATCTTCATGAACAGTGTTTCATTAAACTTAAGGCCCTCCTGACTCTACCGTTCAAACAAGGGAAAGAGATGGCAATGGGTTGCCGAAAAAAATGGTACAATAAGAACTGTAGAGCTGGACATATTAACCTAATTAAAGCTATCAAATCTAGGGTCACTAGTGATATTAAAACGGCACGCAAAATGTATAAAAAAGTCCAGTGGGAGGCAAAGAGAGGGTGGGATGAGTGCCATTGGTCCAATCTCTTCGAGGCCTGCTTATCCACGAACCAGGCAAAATTCTGGGAAATTGTGAAATGGGGCAGGAACCCCGGTTCTCAAATCCCAGTAAACCACGTGTCTGCAGAACATTGGGTGGACTTTTATACTCGACAATTTAAGGATCTTAATTTAGAACCTTTTAATGAGCAAGGGATGCAGACATCAATACACCTTATCCATAGCCACTCGTTGGTCTTTACGACTCTTGACACGGAGTCTGCTCTCAACTTGGTACAATCGGGGAAAGCCCTAGGGATGGATTCTATTCCGGCAGACCTCTTTAAAACAAACCTCCAACTTTGGATTCCCTACATAACCCTGATTGCCAATGCAATCGTTAAAGGGGCAAGGAACCCAGAGTCCTAGAAAGGGGTGGAAATTCTTCCCATTTTCAAAAAAGGGGACCGTTCGGTACCGGGGAATTACCGCCCCATCAGTTTAATCGACTCACTACAAAAAATCTTTGCCAGGATGGTCCTTGCCAGAGTCCAGGGTTGGATGGAGATGGGAAGCATTCTTTCCCCATTACAGGCGGGCTTCAGATCAGGCACCAGCACCATCGACCAGGTATTCAGATTTACTCTGATATACTGGAAGGTGGTGCTGATGAGCGGTGGACACATCTACGCCGCCTTTATAGATCTGAGGTCGGCCTTTGATCTTGTGCCAAGGGCTAAATTGTGGACGGTCCTGAGAAACTTGGGTTTACTGTTAGACTTCCTAGATCTTGTGGTTAGATTACACGAGGGCAATTTTGCCAAGGTAAGGTGGGGAGGCCAAGGGCAGGTGACGGACAGCTTTCCCGTAACAGGAGGTGTCCATCATGGGTGTGTCCTGGCACCCACCCTCTTCCTATTGTTCATTGATCAGGTGGTGAAGTTCTTTGCTGATACCCCTACGGATGCACCATGCTCAGGTGGGTCCAAATTCCCAATGCTCATCTTTGCAGATGATACCTTACTCCTCTCCAAGACACGCAGAGGGCTGCAAACCGCATTAATAGGTTCGAGGAGTTCTGCAAATTAAATGATCTGGAAATAAACGTGAGCAAGACCAAATTCATGGTCCTAACCAAAAACCGTCCCATTAAAAGCTCTGTTACGTTGAATGGTGCCAGCCTTGAACAAGTGGAGGCTATGACATACCTTGGAGTGACTATAGATTATCGCCTCCGCTGGAAACCCCAGACTGATGTGCTTCATTTAAAATTTGCACGCCTTACGGGCTGTTTAATTCAGGAACAAAAAAAGGCCCTAACTAAACGGGTTAAACCAGCACTTAGGATCTATGAAGCCAAGATTAGTTCTGCCATTTTGTACGGGGCTGACCTCTGAGGTTACAAGGACCTATCGCCATTGGTAAAAGTACAAAATAAATTCCTGCGAAATTTGGTAGGTCTCCCCCAATCTACACCAACCAAACCGCTCTTGCTGGACATGGGCTGCAAACCGATTAACGAGATGACGCGTTATCGGCTAGTGGCCCTGTGGAGACGGATCTGGACGTCTCCGGATTTAAGTCTCTTTGCCAGCGAACTGGCGGACGTGAGATCAGCACTGGGTTCTAGTAACATTCCTTGGCTACGTGAGGTGAAATTAATTTTGGAGGACATGGGTCTTAACGACCTGTGGGTATCTCCGGGGTCCACCATTTTTCCGTCGAAGCAAGCCTTTAAAGCACTTTACTGGGCATCTGTTAAACCCCTATCCATTGTGCAATCTGATGCTACCAGCTTGTCAGGCAGATTTTTGGCCCATAAACTAGACCCTCTTCTGGAGAACTATTGGGACGTAATTACAAAATGTCTTGATAAAAAACGATACCATCAGTTTCGAGTCGGGTCCCTACCAGTAAGGTCTTTTACCAAAAATTGGTCCGCTCATTCTAATGATCTTTACCCTTGGTGTGTTGATCAAAGGGAGAGTGTGGGTCATTTTATTTTTGCATGTCCAGCTTATTATGCCCCTAGAATGAAATGGTTTAGGCCTATTTGTTGTCAAATGAAAATCAAAGGGAGCACTGAAGCTTTGTGGGCGTTACGTACCAACACCTCAGAGATGGTGGTAATAGGTGTGGCCAAGTACTTGGGGTGGGCATGGATCATCAGAGCCAGACACTTGCAGCTAGTTGATTGAAAAATTATAGCTGGGTATTTCATACATTGGGTCTTTAATATACTGTTTAATTCCTTTTAATGATGAAATGTCTCAAGCACATATGGTGTTTTTTTATTCATTTTATGTATCCTATTTTTTTTTATTGTACAAATTGTCTTTTATGATGTAAACATCGAAATAAAGACGTATGAAACCTGAAACCTGGAATGGTAAACAGTTCATATTTAGTACCTTTGGAATTGTAATGAAAAATCATCCTTCATTTCAATTTTGAAAATGCCACTTTTAGAAAGCTGGCATTTTTCTGCCTTAGCCACTTAGTGCCAGCAGCCTTTTTCTGGGTCACATCACTGGGTGTACTTGGTAGTTGGACTTTGTGTATTCCTCCTAAACAGCCATTCACAATAGTGCCTGAATGGACCATCACTGTCAGAATGGGAGGGAGGAGTTAGGTACAGACCCACTTACAATTCAATAGGTTGTGCCCTGCGTTCACTCAAAGGATTGCATACCCCTGTACCTAGTCTGCAGCCAAGGCAGGGGTGGCAAGTAACTGTGCACTTCAAAAGGAAACCTCTAGAAGTGTCTCCCATTTCAGACAGGCATCAGATACAAAAAGCGGACGTCAGCTACCAACTCTGCAGTGCACTTCTGCATCTGTGGAAGACTCTGCCAGGAAGATGGACTGTTGTGCTGCTGAAATGACTGCCGCTGTGCTGGAATGCTGACCTGCTGCCTGGGTGAGGAGGTCTGGACCTACAACCTGTACCCAGGACTACCAAAGTAACTCCAAGGACTAGTCTTTTGGAACCAGCAGCAGGACTCTACAACTTTGAGTTCTACCCTGGCAAGTGGTGCCAGCCCTGTCCAGGACCCTTGGAAGTGGGCCTAAAGGTGCTCTGCCAGCCCATCTGTGAATCCAGCAAAACTGATGCAACACCTTTGCTGTGCAGTTCAACCCCCGACACAACTGATGCATTGCCTCTGCTGTGAGGATTCTTCCAGCGGAATTACTCAACATCAACCTTGCAGCCCACAGCCTCATCCGAACTGCCACTGTGTGACTCAACCCCGATGCAGGTTCTTGCATCGCAAGCCTCTCATCAGCAACAGCCTTGATGACAACGCAGAACTATGTATCCCAAGCCCCGCAGTCTCTTGCGAACCAGCCTGTGTGCAATGCTTCCTCAAAGCAGGACTTTACATTGCAAGCTTGCCTCCTCGGCGGGCTTCTCGGTGATGACACAGGGCCTTATATTGCAGCCTCGCATCTACCTTTAACAGACACAGCTTGATGCAACCCCAACACAGGACCTCGTAACACTCTGCAATAAGGATTTAAGGTACACTTACCAACAAAGATCATAGCGCTAGTGCTTGAATGCGACCAGGAGTTCTGCAAGCTGCTACTTTCGTTTTTAATAATTTTAAAGACCTATTGACTAAGAATATGTGTTTTTAAAATTAGATTGCTGCTACTTCGTTTTAACAATTTAAAAACCTATTGATTGAAGAATATGTGTTTTTAAATTACATTGCTGTGCCTCTTACCTGTTTTCTGGTCGCTACTCCCCGGTCCACCACAGCTTGTGCTGATTGTGTGGAGGGAGGCTTAAGCGACACCACTTCCTGGTTGTCCCATTCTGGGCAGCCATCTTGGGGAGGTTGACGGGCTAGTCTCCCCCCTCGCCCTCACTATTTTAGGGCGGGAGTATTGCGCGCACGATCACTTACCAACAAAGATCATAGCGCTAGTGCTTGAATGCGACCAGGAGTTCTGCAAGCTGCTACTTTCGTTTTTAATAATTTTAAAGACCTATTGACTAAGAATATGTGTTTTTACAATTAGATTGCTGCTACTTCGTTTTAACAATTTAAAAACCTATTGATTGAAGAATATGTGTTTTTAAATTACATTGCTGTGCCTCTTACCTGTTTTCTGGTCGCTACTCCCCGGTCCACCACAGCTTGTGCTGATTGTGTGGAGGGAGGCTTAAGCGACACCACTTCCTGGTTGTCCCATTCTGGGCAGCCATCTTGGGGAGGTTGACGGGCTAGTCTCCCCCCTCGCCCTCACTATTTTAGGGCGGGAGTATTGCGCGCACGATCACTTACCAACAAAGATCATAGCGCTAGTGCTTGAATGCGACCAGGAGTTCTGCAAGCTGCTACTTTCGTTTTTAATAATTTTAAAGACCTATTGACTAAGAATATGTGTTTTTACAATTAGATTGCTGCTACTTCGTTTTAACAATTTAAAAACCTATTGATTGAAGAATATGTGTTTTTAAATTACATTGCTGTGCCTCTTACCTGTTTTCTGGTCGCTACTCCCCGGTCCACCACAGCTTGTGCTGATTGTGTGGAGGGAGGCTTAAGCGACACCACTTCCTGGTTGTCCCATTCTGGGCAGCCATCTTGGGGAGGTTGACGGGCTAGTCTCCCCCCTCGCCCTCACTATTTTAGGGCGGGAGTATTGCGCGCACGATCACTTACCAACAAAGATCATAGCGCTAGTGCTTGAATGCGACCAGGAGTTCTGCAAGCTGCTACTTTCGTTTTTAATAATTTTAAAGACCTATTGACTAAGAATATGTGTTTTTACAATTAGATTGCTGCTACTTCGTTTTAACAATTTAAAAACCTATTGATTGAAGAATATGTGTTTTTAAATTACATTGCTGTGCCTCTTACCTGTTTTCTGGTCGCTACTCCCCGGTCCACCACAGCTTGTGCTGATTGTGTGGAGGGAGGCTTAAGCGACACCACTTCCTGGTTGTCCCATTCTGGGCAGCCATCTTGGGGAGGTTGACGGGCTAGTCTCCCCCCTCGCCCTCACTATTTTAGGGCGGGAGTATTGCGCGCACGATCACTTACCAACAAAGATCATAGCGCTAGTGCTTGAATGCGACCAGGAGTTCTGCAAGCTGCTACTTTCGTTTTTAATAATTTTAAAGACCTATTGACTAAGAATATGTGTTTTTACAATTAGATTGCTGCTACTTCGTTTTAACAATTTAAAAACCTATTGATTGAAGAATATGTTTTTTTAAATTACATTGCTGTGCCTCTTACCTGTTTTCTGGTCGCTACTCCCCGGTCCACCACAGCTTGTGCTGATTGTGTGGAGGGAGGCTTAAGCGACACCACTTCCTGGTTGTCCCATTCTGGGCAGCCATCTTGGGGAGGTTGACGGGCTAGTCTCCCCCCTCGCCCTCACTATAAGACCTCTTCCTATCCCGCGCAGCGGTGACGCGCAGCGGTAGCGCCGAAGAGGCGCCAAAGAGAAGCCAGTATGCGCCAGTCCGCGTCCAGACGCTTCTCGCTGGTCCTGGTCTGGGGTGGTGACCGGCATCATGGTCGGTAATCAAGTTGTCTACAACTCTTTGTGGTTACACTCCTTACGCCCCCCTGTCAGTCCTTCCTGCTGCCATTCCGTCTCTCCAGCTAACACCGACCATCACTGCAAGCACTGTACATGGAGCACCTCCCGCCCATGTAGCGGCTCCCTCCCTTTGGGAGAGTTTTGGAGATTGTATCTCCTTAATTGCCGGTCGCTACCTAAACACTCCACAGAGTTGCATCTGTTGAATGATGAGCTTAATCCTGACGCCCTATTTTTAACGGAAACTTGGCTTCAGATTGACAACGACCCATCCTTAATATGGGCCACTCCTCCAGGCTACACCCTTAAGCACCTCGACCGCCAATCGGGGAGAGGCGGGGGCTTAGCTATTATATATAGGGACACCTTTAAGTGTCGGGTCACTTCTAATTCCTTGCTGACCTGTGAGAGCTTACACTTTGCACTTGATCTCTCCCCTACCACCACTTTTTCTGGTATTCTACTCTATCGACCACCAGGCTCCCTCAACAATTTTATCACTCAAATTACTGATCTCACCGCTAACGCAGCCGTGACCTCATCTAACCTCACTCTGCTTGGGGATTTTAATATCCATTCAGATGACCCCCAGGATACGGCAGCTAATAACTTGCGGGCCAACATGCAAGCGTTAGACTTCTGCCAGAGAGGCTATCAGGCGACCCATAAGAAGGGACATCTCCTCGATCACATATACAGTAATGTCAACCTTAATGTAGAGTCCCCTGTTCCTCTGCCTTGGACCGATCATTTTTTGATACCGTTCACCTGGCTTTCTAACTCTTGTCCCCCTCCTGAAGCCTCTACAAAGTACATGGGCAGGAAATGGTCCTCACTTCCCCTCACCGATTGGACAACGGCCCTTACTCAAGACCCCCCGAGAAAGGCCTTGAACCCTGCCTCTGCTTCTAGCAACTTTGATCACTGGATCTCCAGCACTTTAGACCAAGTTCTTTCCAAACGCCCCTGTAATCTCATCAGAAGACCTAAAGTTGCACCCTGGTACACTCCTGCTCTGAGGTTATTAAAGCTTGACTGCCGCAAACTAGAGAGAGCGTGGAGGAAGGACCATTCTCAGTCTAGGAAAGACGAATACAGGTCCGCAATGAGGCTCTATAAATCAGAGATTAAAATGGCGCAAACCTCCTTCTATGAAGGTAAAATTAGTGCTGCAGCAAACGCGCCTAGAGAAATCTTTAGGATAGCTAAGTCCCTCATTTCAGCTCCGGCTGAGCGTCCTTCTGTTGAAGGGGCACAAGACCGGTGTAATGAGCTAGCTGCCTTTTTTTCCAAGAAAATCTCGACCATATATTCATCTTTTAGTAATCCTACAGTCAACACCCCCTCCGTCCCTCCTAGGCCAGCTGACTCCTCGGCTCCCTGCAAACTGGACACAATTCCGCTTCTTGATGCCGCCAGCCTGGATAGATTAATCTCCAAAGTTTCTTCTGGCTCCCCCAATGACCCGGCACCCCCCCGGATCCTTGTCAAGGCACTGGACGTTATTCGTCCTGTGATCCTGGAAGCTTTAAACACCTCCATTGTGTCCAGGTCGGTCCCACTCGCTTGGAAGTGTGCCATGGTGAGGGCGCTTCTCAAGAAACCCTCCCTGGACCAGAACAACCTGTCCAACTACCGCCCCATTTCGTTGCTTCCCTGGTTGAGTAAACTGCTGGAGAGGCACACCAACAATATCTTAACAGACTATCTGGAGTCCAACTGTCTGTTGCGTGCCTCCCAGACAGGTTTTCGCCCTCAACATGGCACAGAAACTGCCAAGTTGGTGGTCACAGAGGAAGCAAGAATGACTTTGGATCGGGGAGGAAAGGTGGCCATTATCCTGTTAGACCTTAGTGCCGCGTTCGACACGGTGAACCATGCCACGCTAGTATACCGACTGGCGGGCATGGGCGTGTCGGGCGCGGCTCTGGACTGGCTCACCTCCTTTTTGAGTGAGCGCTTTTTCCGGGTCTTTGAGGGTGAGACAGTCTCTCCTAAACATCCTCTCAGGTGTGGGGTCCCTCAGGGCTCCTCCCTGAGCCCGACCCTCTTTAACGCCTACATGGAACCTCTGGACAGGATAGTCCATCCCTTTGGTGTGCGTATAGTCACCTACGCGGATGATACGCAGCTGGTGGTCTCGTTAGACCACGCAGATGGATCATCCAACACCTTAGGCCCCTGTCTAGAGGCTGTTGCCAGTTGGATGCAAGCCTCCTGTCTCAAGCTTAACGGGGAGAAGACAGACATCATTCTCCTTGGAAATCCCTCCCCGTCTGCTCTTGCACCCGTCTGGCCACCATGTCTTGGCGCTCCTCCTGCGCCCAAGTCCCAGATAAAGAGCCTCGGGATCTGGCTTGACACTGCCCTTGATTTCTCTGTCCAGGCTACTAAGACTGCTGCCACTTGCTTCGGACTAATGAGGATGCTCCGGGGGGTGCTCCCTTTGCTCCCTTTCCAGGCGAGGAGGATCATGGTCCAGGCCCTGATTCTCTCTCGCCTGGATTACGGGAACGCTCTCTACCTGGGAGCACCGGCTTCGGTCCTTCAGAGGCTCCAGGTCACACAAAACAGTGCGGCCCGTCTATTGTTCAATCTGTCCCGTCGGCAGTCGGCGAGGAAGGCTCTGAAAGACCTCCATTGGCTCCCAATGGCTGCCAGAGTGCAGTTCAAAGCACTGTGCATCATGCACAAATCCTTCCACCGTGTAGGCCCAGCGATTCTGCACCCTCTGGTTACGCCTTATGTCCCAACACGCCCCCTTCGGTCTGGTACCCTGCAGCTGGCCACCTCCTCTAAAATTAATAAAGCCCGTTGGGGTGGCCGCTCTTTTTCCCATTCGGCGACCAGACTCTGGAACGCCCTCCCCTTTGCCATCCGGGGTAACAGCAACCTCCTCTCGTTCAGAAAGGCCCTAAAAACGCATTTGTTTGCTAAATCTCGCTGATCTGCCCCGAGCCTGCGCTAAAACCATTTTATCTTCAAGCGCGGCGAGGCCCCAGGGCAGTTATGCGCTATACAAATGCAATTTTTCATTTCATTTCATTTCATTATTCAGCAGGCCTAACTGGGCCCCTGTAGATGGCCTGCACCCCACTGCGGTTGGGCTGAACGAATGATTTTGTCCTGGTCTGGCACAACTAGTTATCCACAGTTGGCACTTTGTGCTTTTTGTAGCTACTTTCAATCAAATCTTTAAAACTGCATATCTCTGGTTTTACTGATTGGATTTTTGTCTTTTTGGTATTTTTCTATTTATTAGAAATTACTCTAGGTTTCTAATATTGTGTGGGATCCTTTTTGTGGTGTATGTTCCCTTTGTTACTGTTTGACATGTTGCACAAATACATTACACATTGACTCTAAATTAAGCCTATTTTCAATGTGCCAAGTTTCCAGAGGGATGAGCACAACTTACTTTAGGGTTTGCTTGTGACTTTACTCTGACAAGGATTGTCATTTGTGCTTAAGTAGGGTTTCACCCCACTCAACCGACAACCAAATTTCTTACAGTGGTCAAGAGGGTAATACAAACTCTCTTTAGATAAGATACCGCTGAGGTTTAAAAGGTGGAAGATGTGATCCACCTCTTAATGTCAAATAGTGGATGACATCACTTCAAAAGTGCAGGTTCATCCATGGGATGCACTTCATCTGGCAAGGGGAGGAATCTATGTATCTCATATTTAGTGAGACGCTGTGAAACCTAGACTGAAAGAAAGCTAATTCTCTTTCTTGGCAGTGCGGGAGAGACATTACTTGGATGCATCCCCTCAGGGTGTTATCTGTGAATCTTGCATTCATGTTCGCATCTTTTCATTGGGAACAATTTAACTTTTCTCTCAGGAGAGGTAGTAAATATTGCCTTTGTCATTTTTCTTTTCTGCCCATTTCTGTATCGTATTTTTTCACTTGCCAAAGACACCATCATCGTTCACCTTCTGCTATCGCTGCAGAGCTTCATTCGAATGTGCGAGGAAGGACGCTGGAGGATGCATGGGATACATTCAGAGTATTCCATGAAGGTCACCGAGAGAACCTGTTCATGAAAGGAAACTAATGAGGCTTTTTTCTTTTCTTTCTTTCCTTTTTTATTGGATATTTGCAAAAAAGAAGTTCTTGTGGACGAGCCACAGAATAAATAAAAAATTGACCGAAAGGTATCAGAGCACTTTGCATGGGGACAGTTACTAATGAATACAAGCAGATTACATGAGGACACTTAATAGTTTACATTTAAAAGCTAACATGAGAACAATTCAAATGTTTCGTGAGAGAAGAATAAAAAAACGAGCACAAATAGATGCATTAAGGAGACTAGAGAATTAAGAATAAGGATTCAATCGAGACTTGGATCATCAATAGTGACTGTATCCCGAACGAGTAACCATACCTACAATGTGGCGCTAATGTGGCTGAGGTACAAAAAGCACAGCCTAAAATACAAGGCCCTTGGAATCTCAGCAGTACCCTTAATATGCGTACCTTACAGCAGAAAAAAACTTGGTAGTTTTAAAACACCAGAAGGTCGGAGTGGCCAGATGAGGGGAAGGATTTTTTGGGATGGTATTGTGGGGAGGGAGACCTGAAACAAGATGATGGCATTGGTTAGAAGATGCTGGCTGGGTTGGTTTTCAGATGTCAGCCTAACACAGTTTAATACCTAGATATCAGCTGCCCAGCCAGTTGATTCTTACCTGTAGGAAAGGAATCATGTTATTGTTAACAAGTATCACTTGAACATTTTTCAATAGTGGTGAATCCAGAGAGGTGCCTCGGCAAGAATGTCAAATTGCCACATTTTAACTGTACCTTCCCTATGGCTTGTGCAGATAGTTATTCTAAGAATTTTACTTTGAATTAAACACTAATCTTAGAGAGTTGCATAATTAACTATAATTCTAAATGTTTGGTCATCCCAAACATGAATGAATGAGTGAAGGAAGGATTGAATGATTAATTTACATCGTACAAGGCTGGTTGACGTAACTAGAATAACCAGGTTTTCAGTTGTATTTAAAGGTCTGTTCATAGGGAGGATATACAAATTTCAAGTGGAAAGGCATTCTAGAGTCTAGGGACACAGAGAAGAAAGACTTCCCCCAGACAAGCATGTGGTATTGTCGGGACTAATGGTAACAACTGATTACAGCATCTGATTGATCTTGTAGGATGGTATACTCGAATTTTGTCGATGGGTACGGTCTGCTCCAGAGTCACGCTATGGCAAGGATTAGTTCTCTTCTGCAATATTGTACCTTTGCATAAATGCGTCACAATTTTTCGATCGAAAGTCTTATCATTCAGAAGATTGCTTGCTTTATTTATGGGTTCAATGGTTTTACCTGTCTGGCGATGACGAGGATATTCAACGAGAGACCTGGCTTGCTTCCCTCTCTGAGGAAATTTGCTGGCTTCTACTCAGGCAGATCAGAAGACTTACAGGAAGATAGGAACCAATCGAGCCACAAGTTTAACAAGCGATTGGTTCAGAGCGTAACCGCTGTTTAGAAAGGTGACTGAGATTTAGAAAATTGCTCAAGATCCTGCCACAAATTTGCTCAGATGAGATCTTGCTTCAACAAAAGAAAATGTGCTGATCAGCAAGTGCCCTGTATAAAAGAGGAATGCTGTTGTAACAATATTTACTTTTCTTGGCCTTGAGTTTCTTTAAAAATAAACAATAACCAACTTGGTTCCACTTAGTCTTTTACTCAATGGTTTGCAAGTCAAGGGCTGAGCACATCATGCTTCCCCACATAATGTTTACCAGAGACTTATGTACGCCAATTGTAATTAAGTACCTTTGTCGTCTAGCTGTAGCAATCTTGTGACATGGAATTTTTCTTCAAATATCTTCAAGATCTAAGGCCCAGAGTTACTAACATTTGGCACAATGCAACGCAGCAAGACCACTTGCTGCACTGTGCTGTATCAAATGAGGGAGTGCACCATATTTACTAAGATATGGCGCATTCATGCTCTGTCTCTCTCTCTCTCTCTTTGCTGACATATTGAGTGCTGCCTAGCTCCAATGCAGGCACCCTTTTGCCATGGGCCAAGGGTGGCTGCATGCATTACAGGCACCATTTTTGTTCAAGAAGGGGAAACTTCTTTCACAAAAACAATAGTCAGAGATATTTTACTCTTTTATGTGTCCTGCAGAGTGCAGTCCATTTAGAAAGAGGCATTAACCAGGAGAAATTATATTTCTCCTTGTTATGGCTCTGTTGGGATGGCGGACCAATTTGAGGCATTCCCAGCCTTACTAGTCTTAGTAAAAATGGGAATGCACAAAAATCCATGGGTGGATGGTTGGGAATGCCCACACTCCACCCACGCAACACCTTGTCAACACAGGAATGCAAGGCAGCAATTTGCACTGTTTTATGTTACTCTTGATATACTAAGCAATGCTTTGCCTGGCTTAGTAAACCTAATTTAAGGGCTTGAGTTGCCTTACGTTACCTTGCATGATGCAAGGGCAATGCAAGCCCTTAGTAAATCTGGCCTCAGTGTCGCATACCGCATATCAACAAATGTGCACCACGTTGAAATATTTAGGGGCTTATTTACTAGGTTTTGAAGCAGGGCAGCACAGCAAGTCACTTTGCCTAGACTGCCCTGTGTCAAAAGAAAAGGGCAGGAATGCACCATATCTTTAGAAGACTGTGCATTCCTGGCCTCTTCCATTTCACTGGTGCACAATGGACTGCCTTGTGCCAATGCAGGCACCCTTTCACCATGTTGAAAGGGTGTGTCTGCATTGTAGGAATTATTGTTTTTGTGCAGGAAGGGACACCTACCTGCACAAAAACAATCAATGGAGACATTTTCCATCTTCTATGTTTCTGTAGATTGCAGCCCACAATGAAAGAGGTAAAAACAAACTCAGAGAAATAAAGTTATTTCTCCGTCTTGTGCCTTTCATAGGCTTTTGATGCATTCCCTGGCTTCCAAGTCCTTGTAAACATGGTAAGGCGTCAAAATCCATGGGTGTTGTACGGGAACACCCACTGCAACGCCCATGGAACACCTTTTTGATGCAGAGTAAGGCAATGCAGTGAGCTCTGAGTTGCCTACTTCATATCTACGAGGCCATGAAAAGCCATGCAGTGTGGCTTTGCGTGGCCATGTAGATATGGGTCTTCACTCTGTGCTGCTCTGTGCTGCCGGTGCATCAAAAAAAGTGATGCACAGGTGGCACAATGGACTTGTAAATAAGCTCCTAAGGACCTCATTTACAACAATTTGATTCAGGGCAGCGATGCATCAAAAGAAAAGGGCAGGAATGTGTAGTACCTATGTGCATTTGTGTCCTCTTAAACTGTGCTAGTGCACAAAAATGGCTACCTACCACCAATTCAGGCACTCCTACACCATGGAGCAACGGTGCCTGCATTGAAATCAGGTTTTTTATGCAGGAAGGGAAACCTTCCTTCACAACCACAGTTTTTTTTTTACACATTCCCAGATTTGCACTATTTTGCAAATCTGGGAATGTGCCAAAAACCATGGGAATTGTGGTGGGTGTTCTTCCCAAGGCAGTGTGAGGCAATGTAGCAATTTACGCTTTGTTGCTTTACACCATATCTACGAAGTTATGAAAAGCCACGCAGGGTGGCTTTCTGGTGCCTTAGATATGGTCAGCACTGTACACTGCCAAAACCTCCAAAAAGTGATGTTCCAGCGGTGCAATGGGCTTGTAAATAAGCCTTTAAGGACCTTATTTACAATGAATTGGAGTAGGGCAGTGCTGCAAGTCTTTTTTCTGCTTTTCCCTACACCAATTCGAAAGGACATGAATGCACCTTAATCACAAGATCCAGTGCATTCCTGTCCTTTCTGCCTGTGCTGGTGCACAATATGATGCCTAGCACCAATGCAGGCACCCTTGCGCCATGGTGCAATAGTGTCTGCATTGTTGGAAGGATTGTTTTTGTGTCTGAAGGGACACTTTCCTGCACAAAAACAATCCATAGAGGCTTTTTCCTTTTTCAATGTGTACTGCAGAATGTAGAACACGTAGAACGTGGAAAATACGAGGAGAAATAAAGATACTTCTACTCGATATGGCTCCCCTGGGGAGGAGTAAAGTTTTGACGCATTCCCAAATTACGGATCTTTGTAATACTGGGAATGTGTCAAAACTCATAGGCGTTGCATGGGAAAACCCATCGCAATGCCCATGGAATGCCCTCCCCCAATGCAGTGTATGGCGACACAGCAACTTGCGCTGCATTGCCTTACACCATATCTATGAGGACATGAAAAGCCACACACAGTGGCTTTGCATGGCCTCATAGATATGGGTCAGCTCTCTGCGCCGCTGGAGCGTCATAAAAATTGACGTACCTTCGCTGCAAGGGGCTTGTAAATAAGCCTCAACGTCTCAAGGTGTCTCTATCACAATTGGATCATCAGTCTGAGTATTTGATGTGCAGAGCATGACCCTATACAATGCTGGTAATCCCCATAATAAAACGTCCACCTTCTGTGAAAAGGTACATAGGCTCCTTAAATGTCTCATGTATCTTGTAAAAATTGGGAGAGGAACAGAATCATATTGACGTGTGCAGCAGCCACCAGCCGTGCGCCAAAGCTGCCCTGGATAAAGATGACAGCACTAGAGCAATGCAATGGGAATTCATCCAGAAGGGAAGGTGAGCAGCACATCCAGCACTCCAGTTGCTTGATGATAGCCAGAGAGTAACAGCCAGTGCATTCAAAAAGAAAAGAAATATCTTCACAGCCCTGTAAGATGGCCTTGCCCCTGCTTTGCGAAGCTTCTGGAGCCAGGGCTTGCAGCCTTGTGCAAATCCGCTGTGTTGTCACATACACTCTTCTTTACCTGGGATGAAGTCTCCAGTCTGTGCACACTATGATACACATGGGTCCCTAGATCATGACTTGAGTGTTTCTTCTTTATGTTTACTTGCTGGTAATGTAGTTATTGTCTCTCAATGCAGCCTCTTCTCAAGTGATTCGTTTGCTGGAAGCGGCACCTGGCTGCCCAGGAGAACGGATGCAGGGGGTGGCCCTACACCAACCTCCCATGCCATGGAACCATCTCCACTGCCCCTTCAAAGACTCCCTGGTGATGCCCGTGTGAGCGACAGGCAGACAGACAGACAATCTCTGCAATTTGAGATGGCTTGTTCACATTGCAATCAATTACCCCCCTTTCCACTCACGCTCAGAACACTCCTTCCTTGCCTGGCAACTATTGTGCACAGTTAAAAACACAAACCAGCTAGGCCTGGCCAGAGTGTGAGACTGTAATTGGCTATGACCCTGAAAACCTGGGGCCTCATTTATGAAAAGTGACGCATCGCTGCGTGAAAACAGCGATGCGTCATTTTTCACTGCGCCCTCCTTGCACCACCAATGATGCGTCATATTTACAGTATGACGCATCATTGTGCAAGGAGTTACAGATACGTCAGTATTTCTGACGAATCTGTATGGTGCAAAAGTGGCACATTGCTGGAGTGTGTCACAAAAGTGACGCAACTCCAGCAATGTATCCTGGCCTGCGTCAGTCTTACGCCTGCTGTGAGGCAGGCGTAAGAAATTGACGCATTTGTGTCCTAGAAGTGGCGCAGTGAAATCACATAGATTTCACTGCGTCACTTCTACGACCCTTTCTTGCGTCAATACGCCCCCTTGCATACATTATACCTGGCGCAGGTATAATGTGGCGCAGGGGTTTACAAAGTGACGCATCTACGTAGATGCGTCACTTTGTAAATATGGCGCAACAAGGCGCATTTTGTACGCCACTGGTGCGTCACAAAAAGTGACGCACCAGCGGCGTAAAAGTGCCGCATAGCCGCATAAATGAGGCCCCTGGCTTCGGAAGCGATTTTTTTGCGCACGGTACATTGGGGAAGCTGAATACCAGCATCTCAGGCTGTACATTTTCATAAGAACTATTTACCTGTCCAGCTATTTCTGTAGCAATTGATGGTACCTGCTATAAATTGGAAAATGATATTCGAGTGTCATTACATCTATTACTTCCCCTTCATTGTACTCTATGCCCTCTAGGAATGTAAGTGTAAATTGCTAAGTAGAAATGACAATAATAATAATAATAATAACGATAAAGTGATTTATAAAGCATGTAATGACTTCTAATGAAGTGCCTCAGTGCTGAGAAATAGCTCCGGAATACAGGTCGAGACCACAATATTCCTAATCAAATAGATCTAAATAATCAAGAGCCTCATTTACAAGACCATTGCGCTGCCGGTGCATCACTGTTTTTCATGCACTGGCGGCACAATGTGCCTGTGCATATTTACAAGGCCACGTAAAGTCACTCTGTTTGAGTTTTCATAGCCTTGTAAATATAGGCCCCATTCATGCATTACTCTGTGTGAAAAGGGTGTTCCGAAGGTAGAGAGTGGAATAATTTGTGACCTCTTAGAGTATGCATGGAGGCATTGATTTGGGTGGCTTTGGGGGTGCCGTTTTGCACAAAAGGAGTGAAAGTGGACATGGAGGAACGGTATGTGGTTCTCTTTCGCACCCTTGATTCTAGGAAAATCTGATTTATAAGTGTGCAGGCTACCAATGTGGAGGATGCAGGGTTTTACGGCTCAATGGCAGGCACTGGGTATTTGGAGGTGGAGACAACAGTGGCAGGAGATCTTAGCTGTGATGCTGGACCTTGCTCCCCCTCGAACCAACACTAAGCCAAGCCTCACTGGGGCCTTGTGTGAAGTTATGCATGGGCTAGTCATGCATGATGTATGGAGGGACCATCACTCTGGGGAGTGGACTTACGCCTTGTTGGAACTGGCACTTTCTGGTTGGCTAAGGTGATGCCCCAGTCAGGCAGAACATACCACTCCCTTGGGTAGAATGGCATTGAACAGTCAGGCTTACCACAGATGTGTAAAGCATTGGCAAACTAGTCACTCATGATAAATACCTTGAGCGTCACAAAAGAGACTTCACACGTGATGTAAATCCTGGAAGCCTGGAGGTGTCAGCAACACAAAGTTGAAATCCAAGCCAGGTTGCTGTTGAAGGTAGTCGGCTTAACTCTCGCCGTCGGGTCAATCACCTCTTGGGGCTTTTTCGCAAATGTTCTCAAAAGTTCTCCATACTTAAGGAGGTGCTTCCTGAAGGAATCCTTGTAGGTTCTAGGTGTTCAAAACACCAATCCAAAGGTTTGGAATCTCCTAGATGGGCTCTGGGATGTCTGGACTACATTTTGCACGATGCACCTGGCTAAATCCTTAAAAGCCCTCTGGATGTACTCCAGAATGGGGACTCTTGGTGGTGATGATGCAGGTGGACTCTGTTAACCTGTAGCTTGCAGGCAGTTCACTCCTTAATCATTCTTGAAACAAGGTACAGTCCCCAGGGTCGGAGGGCCAGATTGTACAGCAGATGAAGTAAGTCGGAGTGGAGGCATTTGGATGCAAATCCTGATTCTAGCAGGGCAGTTGTTCTTCTCCTTGTAGTTTTAGGCAGCAGATCTGAGAGACTATGCAGCTCTTATATATTTATTTAGTGTTCTGAGGCGCCAAACAGGGGGGCACCTCTGTCCGATTACATGCTGGGTGCCACCTAAAAGCATGTCATCTTCCTCCGAAGTGTGGTATCTTCTTGTCCCACAAAGCACTGCACTGCCATGATTTCTCTGCAGAGGAGTAAGAGCTGGCTAAAAAACAACCCACAGTATGGCTCATTTCTATTAGCTCTCCTCCCCTGAATTTATCAATACCAATCTTTTAAGTCTTTGAATGATATTTCACTTCTTTACTATCAATACTTACACCTAAAGAAAATATTTTAAAGTTAGCCTATGGAGCTCAGTATCTTCAATGGGGAAAAAATAAAATGGGCATTTTTCCCTTACCACAGCATATAAAACTTTTTATAATTCTATGGTCCCTGACCTTCAGGACACCTAGGGGAGATCTAGGGGTGCCTAATATGTAAAAAATAAGGAAGAATATCTGTTAAATATCTATTAAACTGTTAGCGCTATCACCTGGTGCCCTTAGAGAGCGCGCTGCTGATTCTGGCTGTGCTTGAAAGAATTGCTGGTATTGTTTTCTAAGTTTCGATTTCAGGCCCCACCACCATCTTGTGTGTTGTGCTTTCCCCTGACACGCCTCCCCGAGACCGCCTCCCAGCTGCCCCTCCCACGCTCCGCCCCCTCCACCCCCCATTTATGGCAGATGTCCACATGTGCAGCGTCCACGCGCTACGGCCGCGCCGAAGGTGCGCCAAAGGTAAGCCCGTCTACGCCCGTCCGCGCCTGTACCGCGCCCAGCGCCTGACCCCCTGGCCCTCGCAATGCCCAGACCTCCCGCATTACTTATAATGCCTCCACCCTCCTAGCCCTTAACCGCGGCCGTCCCCCCAACTGCGTCCAAGCCGCACCTGGACACACTCATGGACCCTTTTCCTGCAACTCCTGCAAGTTCGACGGCACCAAGAACAACTCCTCATCTACGAACACACAACAGACACCCGACCCCAACCACCTACAATGCATCCTGTTCAACACCCGCTCGGTCCACAGGCACGCCATTGACCTCTGGAATCTACTAGACACCATCTCTCCGGACGTCGCCTTCCTAACAGAAACATGGATGAACGCCACATCAGCCCCAGACATCACCATTGCCATCCCGGAAGGCTATAAGATGATTCGCAAGGACCGCACCGGCCACACAGGAGGAGGCATCGCTATCGTCCATAAGAAATCCATCCGCATCTCAACCAGCTCAGACGTCAATCTCGCCAACTCTGAACACCTTCACTTCCAGATCCACACCGACCCCAAGACCACACTCAGAGGCACCCTCCTTTACAGGCCACCAGGGCCCCGCGCACAATTTAGTGAAGACATCACGGACTTCATCACTCCACACGCGCTCCCTTCCGAGGATTACATCCTTCTGGGAGACCTCAACTTTCACCTTGAAAAGAACAACGATCGCAACACCACCACCCTTTTGGACAACCTTGCCAACCTCGGACTTAAACAACTTGTCACTACCCCCACCCACATCGCAGGTCACACACTCGACCCTATCTTCACCTCCAGCAAACACGTCTCCTTCAGCCACACCACAGCTCTCCTCTGGACTGACCACAGCTGCGTTCACTTTACCTACAACAAGACCACATCCAACAACCACCCCCAACCCACTCTGCAAAGAAACTGGAACAAAATCACCATCGACCAGATCGCCTCATCGCTTCTTCAAAACCCCCCAGCCCACTCCTCTAACCCAGACCAAGCAGCCACCAACCTCACCCAATGGTTATCCAACAGCGCCGACAGCCTAGCACCATTGAAAAAACGACAAATCAAACTAGGCAGCAAGAAGGCCTCCTGGTTCAACGATGATCTTAAGAAATCCAAGAAACTCTGTCGCTCCCTTGAGAAGACCTGGAAAAAAGACCCAACCACCAGCACCAAGGACGCCTTCAAAAACGCCACCCGCATACACCACCAACTTATCCGGAATGCCAAGAAAGCCGCTTTCAAGGACCGACTAGATAACAACGCCCACAACAGCAAGGAATTATTCAACATCGTCAAGGAATTTACCAACCCCTCAGCCAACTCCAATGACATCACCCCCTCTCAAGCCCTCTGCGACTCCCTAGCCTCTTTCTTCCACAACAAAATTGCAGACATCCACAACAGCTTCGACAACCGTTCCAAAGACCAACCCACCCAACCCCCTGCAGGACCCCCACCCCCCCGGAACATCCTCAATGACTGGAAGCCAATCTCCACGGAGGACACCATCCATCTGATGAACTCTATCCACTCAGGATCCCCCACAGACCCATGCCCTCACCACATCTTTAACAAAGCAGACTCCATTATAGCACCGCACCTCCGAGACGTCATCAACTGCTCCCTCAACTCCGCAACCTTCCTAGAAAGCTGGAAACATGCCGAACTCAGCGCCCTCCTGAAGAAACCCACAGCTGACCCCACCGAACTCAAAAACTACCGCCCTATCTCACTCCTTCCATTCCCGGCCAAAGTCATCGAGAAAGCGGTCAACAACCAGCTCACCGCATTCCTCGAAACCAACAAATCCCTCGACTCCTCACAATCCGGCTTCCGAGCCAAGCACAGCACCGAAACCGCCCTCATCGCAGCAACAGACGACATTAGAACTCTACTGGACAATGGAGACACAGTCGCCCTCATCCTCCTCGACCTATCCGCAGCCTTCGACACGGTCTGTCATAGCACCCTTTTACAACGCCTCAGAAACGTCGGAATCCAGGGAAAAGCACTGGAATGGATCACCTCGTTCCTCACCGGAAGAACCCAGAGAGTCCGCCTTCCACCATTCAAGTCAGAGGCCACTGAAGTCATCTGCGGCGTACCACAAGGATCTTCTCTCAGCCCCACCCTCTTCAACGTATACATGAGCCCCCTCGCGGTCATCGCACGCCAACACAACCTCAGCATCATCTCCTACGCCGACGACACTCAACTGATACTATCACTCACCAGAGACCCTAACACTGCCAAAACCAACTTACACGAAGGAATGAAAGAAGTAGCCGAATGGATGAAGCACAGCCGTCTGAACTGAACTCAGACAAAACAGAAGTCCTCATCCTAGGCACCTCCCCCTCCGCCTGGGATGACTCTTGGTGGCCAGAGGCCCTTGGAAAAGCACCCATCCCAACGGACCACGCACGGAACCTGGGCGTCATCCTGGATTCATCACTCTCGATGAACAGACAAGCCAACGCCGTTTCTTCATCTTGCTTCAACATTCTTCGCATGCTCAAAAAAACATTTCGCTGGATCCCCACCGAAACTAGAAAAACAGTCACCCACGCTCTGGTCACGAGCCGACTGGACTACGGAAACACCCTCTACGCCGGTACCACCACCAAACTCCAGAAAAAACTCCAACGCATCCAGAACGCCTCAGCCAGGCTTATATTGGACATCCCGCGTAAAGCACACATCTCTGGTCACCTGAAAAACCTCCACTGGCTCCCCGTCAATAAGAGGATTACTTTCCGCCTCCTAACCCACGCACACAAAGCACTCTACGAAATTGGACCCGAATGCCTCAACACACGACTGTCCTTCTACACCCCCTCCCGCCAGCTACGATCCTCCAACCAAGCCCTTGCCTCTGTACCTCGCATCAACAAAACCACCATGGGAGGTAGATCCTTCTCCTACCTGGCAGCTAAAACCTGGAACTCACTTCCCACTCACCTTCGCCTTACTCAGAACCACCTAGCATTCAGAAAGCAACTTAAAACGTGGATATTTGACAAGTAATTCCCCACCCTTATTCAAGCGCCTTGAGACCCTCTGGGTATGTAGCGCGCTATATAAATTTATTGACTTGACTTGACATTTAAAGTGCCCATACCACCAAAGTTGAATTTGCATACAATTTACTTTTAAAGACAGTCGGCAAAGCCAGGCTACCTTCAAAATTAAAGCAGACACTAAGCAGTGCACACCCGCAAGTGCAGGTCATCTGCTGGGCCTCCAAACTTTCATGCCCTATTATGTACAGGGAATTTATAGGTAGTTTGAACTCCATAGC
Organism: Lissotriton helveticus; assembly: GCF_964261635.1. Taxonomy (NCBI): domain Eukaryota; kingdom Metazoa; phylum Chordata; class Amphibia; order Caudata; family Salamandridae; genus Lissotriton; species Lissotriton helveticus. Next base: position 177,553,247 of record NC_136065.1, read on the forward strand.
CCTACTACAAACTAGGGACTTATAGGGTCTTTCAATACCAATTGTGAGAATTTACTTTTAAAGAATGCCTTTAAAAGAACAGCAGGCACAAAGCAGCAGACATATGCAAGTACAGGAAATCTGCTGGGCCTCTAAACCTCCATGCCCTATTATATACTAGGGGCGTATAGGTAGATTGTACCCCCTGGCCTAATATTGTCTACTAGATAATTAAAGGGTCTGTCATTGCCAATTGTAAGTGTACCGTATTATATGTACCTTTTTAAACAAACCACTGACCCTAGGCCTGGTTAGCAGAGCCCAGGGTACAGTCAGAGTCAGTTACCATCAGTATCATTCAGCAAAAACTGGGCTTGAACAGGACTAAAGGATGACTTTCTAACACCCGGATTGCGCCTATGGAGTGGCTCTACACAGAGGCAAATAAGATCGGTAGTATGCTAGCCACTCTCTTTAAAAATGAGGTCCCCTTGGTCCCTATTACTGGAATCAGGGAAGTGAGCGGGACTAAATTATACACTAAGCAAGAATTATGAAAGTTTTTGCCATGCATTGGGGTGGGGGGAGGTATATGCATTCAACTCAGTGAATCCAGAGAAAGAAGGGGCGAATTACCTGTCTGCGGTGCTGCCAGCCAAGCTTTCAGATGAAAATCAGGAGGTTTGGGATGCCCCTAATGACAGGGCTGAAGTTCTGGCAGTGATAAGGTCTCTGAATACCGCCAAGGCCCTGGGTAAGGATGGCCTCCTATCTGAATTTTATCAGTCCAGGGCAGGGGACTTCATGGATCACCTCCTAGCCATTTACAATGAGGAATACCCGCATGGTGTGCTACCGAAATCAGGGAGAGAGGCACTTATTTCTATTTCTATTTCTATTTAACCCATTTATAAAGCGCACGTAGACCAAGGTTTCATGGCGCTGATCAGAATAGGGTGTGGATGGAGACTAATTCACTTTAGTTCATTCATGTGCCTGTGTAAACAGCCAAGTCTTAAGTTGTCTTCTGAACTGAAGTAGCTCAGAGCAGGAACGGATCTCAGATGGCAACGTGTTCCAAAGTTGTGGCGCCAGGAATCCAAAGCGACGGCCACCATATCGCTTTTTCTGATTGTGATGCTGCCAAAACTAGATAAGGATCCGAAGGAGGTAAAGCCTTACAACCCGTTCTTGATGCTGAAAGTCGATATAAAGGGCCTTAGGAAAATCCTGGTGTCCAGACTGTTGCCACATTTGCCATCATTGGTGCATGAGGACCCATGAAGCTTTATCACCTTTGTAATACATTATGTAATCTGCACTGCCCCACAGTGGTGCTGCATGTACTGTTGTTTGAGGAGGATAGTTATGCATTGGCACTGCTGGACATTGAGCAGGTTTTTGATTCTATAGCATAGGGGTATTTGTGGCAGGTACTGAGTACCATAGGGGTGGGGGCTCCTATCTGCGGCGGGTTCAACGACTATATTGTGATCCGATGGCAAGGGTGCGTATTGGAGTGATGGTGTTGGGGACCTTTTTGCTCTCTAGGGGATCGAACACGGCTGCCCACTAATACCATTACTATTTGCACTGGTGATGGAACCACTCGCATGTAGGTTGTAGATGGTGTTGCGTGGCTCGGGTGTGATGGTGGAGTAGACCACACATGTGGTCTCCTTGTATGCAGTTGGTGCACTGGTATACTTGTGGCAATCATAATATTCTGTTCCCATACTGTTGGCCGCACTGGCAGAGTTTGGGTAGTTGTCTGGACTGTGCGTAAACTGAGTGAAATCCAAATTGTTCCAGTTGGACGCACTTGGGGAAGTGCCTTTGTGAAGGCCTCCTCGGGTGGGTCTCAGTTGGGAGCTTGACAGTGTAAGTTACCTTAGAATCTGTGGGACCAGAGACCCTGAGACATTTCATGGGCTTAATAATGGACAGAGTGCTGGTGGGTCTCAAATCCTAAGGCCAACTCTGGAACACTCTCTGGCTGTCCCTGATGGGTAAGATAGCAGTGGTCAAGATGATCATTTTGCCCATGTCTACACATTTTTCAGGGCACTCTGTATGATATACTCAAACAGACCTTTAGGGAACTAGGCAGATGTTGTGCAGAGTTGTTGTGGGACACTGGGAAAAAGAGGGTTGGGCTGCCATGTTCAAGCGAACCTGGAGGAGGGGTGGTATGGAGGTACCCTGCATGGAACTTTACCTGGATGCCCTTCTGCAGCAGTCAGTGCACTGGCTGGATGAGGGGGCAACTGGAAGAAGAGATGTTAGATGGTACGCTTGGGGGGATTTCCCGGACACAAGCGTACCTAGCACATTGCCTTTTGTTGTGGAACAGGTTTTCTGTGTGTCAGAGTGGGTGGTCCTGAAGGTGTTGAGACAGGCACTGTGTGCCCCAGATTTGTGTGTCTGGATAATGAGACCCTTTGCACAAATGTAACAGTTGATGTTGGTGAAGTGTTGGAGCGCAGGGGGCTGCAAGACACTGCAGGATCTATACCCAAATGACAGGTGAATTACATTAACGGATCCTAAGCCTACTTTTGACTTCTGGACAGGGCAGTTTCTTAACATTTGCCGAGAAATCAGCCACTGCGAGAGGCATATGGCCCATATTCCCAGAGGTATCACTCAGAGGTGTCTCATTTACTGGTGGCCTTACTTAATCTGGAACGGAAGCGGCGGCTGGTATCACAGGTGTATAGGGAGCTGCGGGAAGACACGCATTCGCCTGCACTGGTGATTGAAAATAAGTGGCATGAGGCTATGGGGAGCAACTGACAGACGCAGAATGGGATGCTCTACACTAAAGGGTGAGAGGTACTTTTACTAATGCCCGCTTTAAGCTGGACCAATATCATTTTGTGCACCAAGGGCATTTGAACCCCAAAGTGTTACACACTATATATTCAAGCAGCTCATCCTTCTGTTGATGCTGTTCCATGGCTGATGCTGATTTTCTGCACATGGTATGGAGGTGCCCAGTAGTCTGGGTTTACTGTCATGGAGTGGTGGCTGGGCTTGAGAGGTCCCCTGGATGGTCGCTCTCTTTGGGTATTTAGTTATGCTGCTTGGGACTGATCTCAAATCACAAGAAGAGATGACTCAGCAGGCGGTTCTTGTTGCTCGGGCTAGTGCTGGCAAATCACAAGATGGACTGGTTGTGGGATGTGGTAGAGTGGGAAGAGGCTGAGGAAAGGCACATGGGCGGTTATGCTTGCTGAGCTGCTTGAACCAGGAGATGTGAGGCCCTACTGAGGAGATGAGTTCTAGGGGTATGATTGCGATGATTGGAACTGTGTGTTAGACCCTAGACAGGGGGGTGGGGATGTTTGTGGATTACAAACAAACTGGGGACCTGCCTGCCTCAAGTGCTATAATTCAAGTTGAAACTCATCATAATTTAATTGTTTTTGTAAATTGATGACATAGTGGTAATATACCCTATGTAGAGCATAATGAAGTGGGGGTGAGGGAAGTGGACTTTCTTATTGTCGTTTTTGTTTTAGACTGTGCTATGGCCATGTGTTGAAGGTTGAACAATTGTACTGGTGTCAGTATTAACTGGCAATAAAATCCAAGGGAACAAAAAGTTTGCTTGTAGTAAGAATGTACCATTTTTGTTACTGTTGAAGCAAGTTGCATTTGGGTAACAGTAAAAATTGTCCAGCAGTTCATGTTTCAAGTGTGGTAGAAAAGGGCATTATGCCCGTGTATGTAAATCTGGTAAGAGTCAGAAAGGTACAAGTTGAACTGTGAACTTTTTGGATGAGGATTTGGCTGCTATAGAAGAGAATGTCGTGTTAGCATTATCTGCACTAGAGGTGGAAGATGGAAAAGTTGTGGAAATTCCACTAGAAAGAGAAAACCACCTCACTGTGAAGTATCTGTTAATGGTAGGAAGGTCAGAATCATGGCTGATCATTCTGGTTCCCCCTTATACTTTGATGAGTGTGGCTGAATTTAATGAACTTCCAAGTCTTCATCTTGAGAAATCTAAAAAAAAACATTTTTCCTGTGGGGAAAAGACAGTGGAAGTAATAGGTTAGTTTCAGATTGAATTAGAGTTTGAAAACACTGTTACTTACGGCACAATTTATTTTGAAAAGATTGGTTCTAACCTGTTAGGATGGGATTAGCAAGGGGTCATCAACATAGTGCTGTTTCTTTCCGAGTTAGGTGGTTCCGACTGTCTAGTCAAAGGGGTGCCAGCAGGGGCAATGTGTATTGCTGGCCAGTGCATTTGAGTGACTATGGGGGATGGGTCATGAGGTGTTGTCAAAGACCTATGACTGTGTGACCTTTCTGCAAATGGGAGAGTTCAACAATTGCATATAACTGTAAAGTGTATATAAAATGTGTATCTCATTTTGATTTTAGTGTGTGTGTAATACAAAGACAAGTCTGTTATACATGCGTGTGGAGTCTTTTTGTGGTGGATGCAGTGTGTTGCAAGGGTGGTGTTGTGCCAATACTTTACACTTGGACCCTTATGATAAGCCTGACGGCTCAGTGCCAAGCTACCTAAGAGTGAGCACAGGTTATCAGACACGTATATAGTACTCATCCTATCTAGAGCGGTGGATTCTGACTGGCTTCGACTTGTCCCTGCCAGATGGATACCAAGGGGTCTAACACTCAATGAGTCCTTGTAATGTCATCTAGCCCCATGATTCTTTGTAACATCATTCAACCTCCATGTGGCGTGTAATGTCACGTAACCTTCATGAGTCCTTGAAATATCACCTACCTCCAAAACTCTTTGTAATGTCATTCAACCTCCATTTGTCTTTTAATTTTAGTCACCCTCCATGAGTCTTTGTAATGTCACCTAGCCACATGAGTCTTTTTAACATCATTCAACCAACATGCGCTTGCAATGTCACTCAACCTCTAAGAGTCCTTGTAATATCACCTAGCACCAGGAGTCTTTGGAACATCATCCACCTCCTATGTTTCTTCTAATGTTACTGAACCTCCATGAGTCTTTATATTATCAAGTACCTTTATAACTCTGTGTAACACCATTCACCTTCCATGTGTCACACACCCTTTATGAGTCCTTGTACTATCATCTAGTCCCATTCAACATTAATGTATTTTGTATTGTCATTTAACCTTCTTAAATCCTTGTAATATCACCTAGCCCATACATCTTTGTAACACATTCAACCTCCATGTGTCTTATAAGGTCACTCATCTTCAATGAGTGCTTGTAATGTCACCTAGCTCCCTAAGTCTTTGTAACATCATTCCACATCTCTGTGTTGTTTTGCAATGTCACACAACCTCCGTGAGTCTTTATAAACTCAATGTGTGTTGTAATATCATTCAACTTTCATGAGTCCTTGTAATACCGCTCGGTCTCTAGGAGTGAATATCGCTTGGCGTGTGTAATGTTGTTACATCACCCAGTCGCATTATCATTCAAACCATACAAATTCATTTAAAGTACCTGTAAATACATGTTCCCTGTAATGCCATTAATCAATGTTACCTCTGTGTGTACATTGTATTACTCAAGTGTAATCTGGCTTACAACCTGATCACTTGGCCATCCACAGCTCATGTAATTTCCTGTTTACTTTAAGTTTACGCAAAGCTCACAGCTTTACCTTGCCGGGGAACTGGCTCCAGTAGAAATGTTTTATGACAATGGACAGTTGTGAGATTCCTTTTTTTTGGGAAAATGATTATCAAAATGGGTGTCCTCTGATGAGCATTTTTTGCAAAAATCCAGGGGTTTATTTACAAGGCCCTTGCGCCACTTTTGCGTCATTTTTAACATGAGAAAAGTGGTGCAAGGGGCTTGTAAATCTGCCCCCCAGTTTTTTTCACTGGGATGGCGCCACTCTCGTATAGCGCATAAACCTCACAAGTCACAGAGTGAATCTCATCCCTGACCTGCTGAGGTTCTGTTGCACCAGTATATTGCAGTAAGCAGTCGCGGCTGGCATGACTCGCGGGAGGAGAGGGTCACACGGGGGTTCTTGCGGGGGTTTACGAGGCGGGTTTACAATAGTGAGGTCCTAGACAGTGACTCAAAGCAGGTATATTTCAGTTTTGAATAACTTAACCTGCGGACACTTCTAATTTATGTATCTGTTCATTTATTGATTTATTTTAAAGGTTTTTCATTGCCAACATCGCCGAAAGGAGGAAGTGCGCTTAAAAAACAACATTTATTATCTATCTAGCTACATATATATATATATATATATATATATATATATATATATATATATATATATATATATATATATATATATATATATGTATATATGTGTAGATAGATAGATAGAAAGATAGATAGATAGATCAATGACGTTTGCATTACAGATTCTCACAAAACCGTTTCAAACAATTGAAAGAGCAAATTACAAAACCAAGTAAGACTTCTTATTACACAATTTCAGATGTAAGCTTAAAACATGTAGTTTTATTTATTTTGTTTGAGATATTCCTGGTAAGTCTTTACGGTTCTGTAGTAAAAGGCCAAAAATATCCGAAACCAAAGTACCATGCCAGTAGATGAGCGACTTGGTGACAGTTTGGGCTTTCTGTCTGAAATTGGAGAACTTTCTTCTGTTTTCACTGCCTCTCATAAGAATACAGTTGTCTGAATGTTCCTAGTTGTTCAGGTATTACACTGATTTGAATAGTAGCAAATATCTCATGTTGAATTGTTCATCATAGTTCCAGAAGGGCCAGAACCAAGTTATAGTTTCACGAAAAGCAATATGTATTTTATTTTATTCTATTTACACTAATTGAATTTTCTTTCATCCACCAGCCATCGACCTGAGTTGGAGAACTCAGGTCTAAAAGAAGTCAATGGTGCTCTCTCTGGGGATCGGAACATTTCTTTATTTACCATATTTGGATAACGCAGTTATGCCAAGGTAGGTGTTATAGAGCATCATATATGAATCAAAACAACTATGGAGATAGAAGTCCTAACTTATGTGTCCTAACTTACGTGGAATAGGTGTCCTGACCTAGCTAAGGAAACAGTGTCCTAAATTGTACATGGCTCGGGAGGGGACTCGAGATCCACTGGAGTGGGGCCTGTTGAGACTGTATCACAGAAGATGGACGAAATTGGTAGAGATATGGGAGAAATAACGGAATGAAAAAAGGGAAAAAAGTGAAGGGAAAGGACTAATGGAAAATTCAAAGTCCCATAAATTGTGATAAAAAAATGTTTTTTTAAAACTTCGAATCATAATGAAGAACAGTGAGCAAACGAGAAGACAGAAGGGGAAGGGTAGGAGACAGAGGATTAAAACAAATGCATACATTGTCTTAGTAGATGGTGAATAAGCTCTCAAAGTACATTTTAAAGAGGCAGGTTTGTCCCTTAAATCCAACATGCTTGCACAAGCGGACAATGGAGACCTAGGTTAGAACAGCAGCATGCTGAAAACAACAGCAGACCTTCAATCCCTGAACCACACCAGCCCTTGAATCCCTAAACAACACCAAACTTTAAACCAATGCCCAAAAATCACACTGATGCATGAAGGGCAGGAATCACAATGATCTTTCTAAGTGTTGCTGTGACCCACTATGATGAACGTCTGATTGTCTCATGATTTTACAAGAGCCATTATTACTTACTCATGGCACAAAGCTTTATTACTATGACTGTTTCATTGGCCTTTGGTGAATGCCTGGCTTTGAAATTGTTCAGACATAGTGAGGCCTAGCCCATTGTGGGTAGCACACCCTTGGACTGCAGCTTGATGGAACCCCAGAATCCTTTTGACAAAGACTGATTGGGTATATTTGGCCGCAGTTGAACTAATGGTGACTAAAGTGTAGGTGGAAAATCTGACACAAGGTGATATTTCCACTGAAACTACATTTCCAGTGCAGTCACAAAGTTTCCACACCACATTTCACCTCCCAAGCAAGTTACTTGGTTGCTGTCCAAATTATAGTTAGCTGGGATCAAATCTATACTTGTCTATGGCTAAAGGGCAGCTGGTTCTTCAAGGGCTATAACAACAAAGTGCAGCTTCCAATTATCTTGATATCGTTGAGTCTTCCCCCACCAAAGAGATGATTCTTGTACAGATAAAATCTACACTTTTAGTTTTATTACTGAAGAAATCCCTGTTCTTTCCAGACACACTCTCTAATTATCAACCAATTTCTCGGTTGCCCTACTAGAGATTCAATTACAGCCAACCTCATTGTTTTTAGAGAACGACAACATTCTCCATGTAGGGTAGGATTTCACCCGGGGGTAATACTGGAATCGATGTGGTTGCAGACCTGTATGAACTGCCAAGCCAATCGGATGAGGCCATGAGGCTGCACAGGTGCTAGTTGATCTCTCATAACATTTGAAACAGTTGATCATCAGATTCTGCTTGCAAGATTTAGATCTCAGGGCCCAGGGCACTTTGCTTGCTTGTTTTCAGGGCTTTGTAAATGTAGGAACTCAACAAGTGACATTCGATGCCTGGCTTGCTGCTCGGTTAAGGGCTCAATCTTGTTACCTCTTCTTTCCAGTCTGTATGCTACCATGGTTTATCCTATATAGTCTTCAGCTACACTGCCTTGTGTGTGCTGATGATTCACAGATTCTGATAAAGACACCAGGGGCCTCATTTATGAAAGCCTTGTGCCGCCGGTGCGTCACATTTTCCCATGTTAAAAGTGACGCACCGGCGGCGCAAGGCCTTCATAAATAAGGCCCCAGGAATCTGGGCTCTTCCACCAGTAAGTTTCATCCCTGTCTATCAGCGATGGATGCACCACAGCTGGAGGACCTTGAATGATGACAAATGACAAATGCTGCTTCCTTTAGTCAGTACTTTCCTATGTCACCGGCCTGGAGACACACCTACAGCTGTTGCATAAAATGTTGCTCTTAAAATCTATTCAAAACTAAATATGACTTCTCAAATTAGTTCAGCAGCAAGTTCATTTCATATTTTTTTCAACTTCGATACATGAAAAGAAATCTTTTCTTTTAATCCTTTCCTCACAAGAATATGATTTTAAACACGTTTCTATCTTCCAAGCGTGGACTACTGTAATGCAGTTTACATGTATCTACCTAAAACTGCCCTAGAGATTGCATCTTCGAAAGAGTGACACTACCACACTGGGTTTGCCTTTTTTTCTAGAAGCAAATATGAATGTGAAGCTGTTGCAATATTGCACTGGTTACCTCTCCTTTAAATGCTCTTTTTACTCCCATAGGCCAGGAAACCAATCTGCTACAAGCTCAGAAGAAACTTAAAGACACAGGTTTACTCTTTCAATAGTAGACATAGGGGCGATCTAGCAAGGTTCTTCACAGGTGCAGTCACAAAAAGTGATTCATACCAGTGCCATGTCTTCATAAATTATTTATTTTCCAGTGCAAATCCAATTTTGCCCTGGAAAGTTGTCAAAAAATAAAACAAATAGCGGGAAAGGTGTAAAAAATAACACAAATAGCTGTTTGTGCTACCTTGCATTCTTTGACTGAAGTAACTGTTCCATGGGTGGTACATGGATGTTACCTTACCTTGCAACCATCCATACCGTTGACATACAACCCAATTTACTAACAATGTTAGACAGGACTTTTCACAAAAAAATGATAACCTCCTGCAGGCAGATGTTAAAAAGAAGAAATGCTTTTATTTATCTTGTCTTTTACAACATTGCATATACACCTGGACACTTTGGGGGCGCCATATCGGCATAATATGAAAGACAAACATCTGAACTTTCCCGAGTGTGTCCTGCTCATAACAACAAGAATGGAGAAATGTCATTGGTATACTATCAGCCAATCCCCTCCTCCCTCCCATCTGCTGCGCCCAATGAAAAGCCATTTGTCAGTTCAAGTATTGCCACAGATATGCTGTTTTATTTCCAAATGCGAGCTGATGAAGGCAGAACGCCGAAACGCGTCCTCGCTGAAATAAATGGATAAAGGAACTCCGTGAGTGCTGTGTGTTTTTACACTGGAGCCTGTATATATATATATATATACATATATATATATTACCTACTGGTGGTCACCAGTGGGTATTGTTAGGACCTATGGTCTTATTACGAGTTTGGTGGTCCTCCTGTCACCATTCCACTGCAGGGCTGACAGGAGTACCGCCAAGCACGTCGCGTGCTCACCTGCCTGATTACAACTGTAATCCATGGCGGGCAGTGCTGCGGTGGTCTCATATTGGCGGCTGTATAAGGCTCATAAGTGAGCTCTAACTGCACATGCCACTGTGAGAGCATCTGCAGCACATTCCTGCACAGTATGGCATGCATGCCGCACTGTGCAGGAACTGGGATACAATTCCAGGGGGCACTACATGTGCCCCACTCATGCATCCCCAGGCCCAGGAGCAGCAGGGTGCCTTTCCAACACCCTTTTCATGTGAGGCTGACCGCTATATGCACAGCAGTCTCACAGCGGCACCACCAGCATATTGTTATTATCTATTTGAGTCTAATATAGCGATGGCCAGACCTGAAGGTATCAGAGCGCTTTACGACATTTATCATGATGCATTCGGACTCACACATTGGTTAAATAAACAGCACTGTCTCGTGTTGAATCTTATTAAGGCCTGTAGGGGATCATAGAAGCGAATGAAAAGGCAGGTGATGTAAATAGCTTCTTGTTAAGTGGCTATATTATCCACTGGGTGAGAATCCTGTCGTAGAAATACTATGTCTCATTGGGTGGATGATATCCAGTTGGATGAGTTTGGTTGAGGAAGAGGTCTTTGACCTCTCTTTTGAAGTTTATGAAGGAAGGGTTGGTCCTGATAAGGACTGAGATGGCGTACCAACTTTTCGGAGCATTTCCAGAGAAGGAGCGTGATAAGGTTTTTTTGCTTACGAGTTTTAGGAGGAATGAGAAGAAGTGTGTTTGTGCTCCTGAGATTCCTCGTTTGGCCTGCCTTTTTGAGTTTGGATGCCAGGATGGCAGGTTTACAGGTGTGAAGAGCTTTCTGTGTGAGACATGCAGTTCTGAAGTTGAAACACGCTTCAATCAGGAGCCATTATAGTTTTCTTAGAGAGGGAGAGATGTGGTTGTATTTCTTTACTTCAGTGACCATCATAGCAGCTGCATTTAGAGTTGTTCTGAGGGTGGCTAAGTGAGATTTTGCCGTGCCTGTGAGGGTTGCATTCCCGTAGCCCACTCTGCATAGAACCAAAGGTCATGTGGCCTGTTTAAGGTTATTGGGAGGGATGAAGGGTTTGATTTTGTTGAGTAATTTTAGGTTGTAGAGTGCGCTCTTCGCAGTGCTCTTAATATGTTTGCACATGTTTAAACATGGGTCCAGAGCAAATCCCAGGGATTTTACAGAGTCGGCCAGGGTAAGATTGTAGTTAAGTGCATCAATGGATTTTAGCCATTTTGTGACTTGGGGGGTCTGCTCATTGTTGGATATGAGAAGGATTTCCATCTTATCTTAGTTGAGTTTTAGGTGGTTGTGAGCTAAGCAGTGCTTGACTACTCTTAGAGTATCATTTAGTCTCTGTATGTCTCAATTTAGGATGTTTCTAGGTAGATCTGGGTATCGTCCGCACAGAGGTGGAAGGGGATATTGGCTTTTTTGAGTATGATGGTAAGGGACTCCTTGTAGATGTTGAACAGTGATGGGGAGAGAAATGACCCTTGTGGGACACCCCTGGTTATAGGGAGTAGGTCAGAAGTGTAGTTGTTAATTTTTATTCGTTGAGAACAGTTTTGTAGGAAGGAGGTGACCATTGTAGGACCACCTCATCCACTCCTATCCTTTCTTGGAGTGCGCTTATGAGAAGTTTGTGGTCAACTGTGTTGAAGGCTGCCAAAAGGTCAAAGAGTATGAGTAGGCAGAATCGGTCTACATTGAGTGATTTGTAAATATCATCTATAACATTTAGGATCGCTGTCTCGGTGCTGCATCCTTTTCTGAAGCCCAATTGAGGAGTACCCAGAAAGTTGTTGCTGTCAATGTGTTAGTTAAGTTGGAGGAGAACACTTCTTTCAAGTATTTTGGCTATGAAGGGGAGATTGGAGACAGGCCTAAAGTTGTTGGGGTTGTTTGGGTCTGTGCCTGTTTTTTTTAGTAATTGCGTGACTTGGCCGATTTTAAGACAGTCTGGCTTGACTCCGCTTCTCATGGAGCTAATTATAATCTTGGCCATGAGAGGAGCTAGGACGAGGTTCAGCTTTTTTGTCAGGTGAGCAGAAATAGGGTCAGCTATGTAGGAGGAGGGTTTGGCCCTGTTAATCATTTCAGTGATGCCTGCTTCCGAGATGGGGTTGAATGTATCTTCCAGCAGCTGGGGGGCCCTTGGGGTGGTTGTTTCCTTCTTTACTGGATGGTGGGCATTCGTTGGGTGACAGGATGTGGTCATCAAGGGAGCACTCACTCTTAGTGATTTTTCTCATTAAAGAAATTGGCAAAGTTGTCACATAATTCTTTGGAGGCCTGCACGGTTATTGTGGGAGACTTGGATGTTTGTTGTTTAAAGATATTGAAGAGTTCTTTGGGACAGTTTTAAGCATTGTCTAATGTGCTACAGAAGAAGGTCGCTTTTTCATTCTTGGTGTGTTTTTAATATTTCATGCGTTATGTTTTGAGCTGGTCAAGGTGGGTTGCGGAAAGGTTATTCCGCCAAGGTCTTTCGGCAGTTCTGAGTTGTCTTCTTTCAGAGTTTAGGTCCATATTGGACCAGGATCTCAATGGGGTATTCCTGACTCTTTATTGTTTCAAAGGGGCTACTTAGTCTAGTATAGTTGTCATTGTTGCGTTGCAGTGTGTAGTAAGAACGGTTGTAGAGGTCATTCAGAGTAGGAGGAAATAGTGTCTTCACCCTTTCTTCCAGGTATGGCTGCTCACTTTAGCTGTGCGGCCGCCATGGGAGCCTGGATCCGTGGTGGACGTGGTGGTCCTGTGGCAGTCTAACCGCCACACTCTGATTACTAGAGGTGGACCTGCAGAGGTGGCTGCGGTCAGTCCGCCACAGCGAGTACGGCAGTACATAGGTCCCTAGTTTCCATAGGAAAAGCATTTTTTGACTTGCCTATATCTTTGATGCTACTGATTCTAGTTGTGCATTACAATTTTTGGGGTGATCTGTTAAGTGGGGGCTGTGAAAAAGGGCGTGGTCAAAAAAAGTTAATTTCTGATAGGGATAGGGATTTTGAACATGACTGCAGCCCGAACCATGGTACAGAATTATTCCAAATTTGTCATAAAGTTGGATCTCAGTCAAGAAAGGGTGCTTTTTGTTAGTAGGTATAAATCCATTCAGTAGTTGTAGAATTATTGAAAGAAAACCAAATTTGCATATCTAGGGACAGACTCCTCTGCATATCTTCCCAGTCAGTGATGTCATTTGAGATGTCTTAAGTTATGTCATCAGTGATGCCACTGACCATGTCATGAGTGATGTAATATGTGAGGGCATAAGCAGTGCATTGCGGGAGTGTAAGTTGTAGTTAACTCAGGTAATTATAACTTCTGAATATTCAATAGTTTTGTACGAGTGAACTATGAGTCCAATTATAATATTCCTATAACCTTTGTTTTTTTCAGTGAATATATATATATATATATATATATATATATACATATATATATATATATATATATATATATACTCCTCCAATCCTGCTTTTTTGAAAAGACAGGTCTGACACATGCTCAGGTTTCCCAAAAGTGATTTATTTCCACCGGTGCACATTTATCAAGCTTCGCGATGTCCACAGTATCAGCGTCCGGCAGACGCGTTTCGGCGTGTGCCTCATCAGTGCCGGTTAAGTAGCTGAATGTGCCAAGGTGAGTTTTGCCACGTAGCTGCTGTTTAAAATACAGTCCAAGTGTTTTCATTGGCTGGGAGTCGTTCTCACAGACAGCGGACAGGAAAGTTCCTCCGTTGTTGATTACCGCTGTGCTCCCTGCCAGGAAACCACGGCCACAGTGCACCACTCCCGCAATGAGAAACCTACGAACAAACAAAGTCAGATTAAGGTACAGTGACCCATCCTCGCACACGATAATGCTTTTGTTGCTCTTTCTGGGTCATTTAGTTGCGGGAAACACAGGTCGGCATTCGTCACCACTGGGCAAACCTTTAAGCAAACGCAATGTCTGCTCCCTCTCCCCATTACCTTCGAGACACTCCAGGTTTGGGGGGGCGCCGCATATGTGCCTTCTAAGCACTCCAAGCCAGGAAAGTTTGTCGGTTATTATGCGGAGCTCCAGACCGAGGGGCGTGTCAGATGAGGCAGAGCCGACCTCCACCTTAACATACTCCTACAATCCTGCTTTTTTGAAAAGACAGGTCTGACACATGCTCAGGTTTCCCAAAAGTGATTTATTTCCACCGGTGCACATTTATCAAGCTTCGCGATGTCCACAGTATCAGCGTCCGGCAGACGCGTTTCGGCGTGTGCCTCATCAGTGCCGGTTAAGTAGCTGAATGTGCCAAGGTGAGTTTTGCCACGTAGCTGATGTTTAAAATACAGTCCAAGTGTTTTCATTGGCTGGAAGTCGTTCTCACAGACAGCGGACAGGGAAAGTTCCTCCGTTGTTGATTACCGCTGTGCTCCCTGACAGGAAACCACGGCCACAGTGCACCACTCCCGCAATGAGGAACCTACGAACAAACAAAGTCAGATTAAGGTACAGTGACCCATCCTCGCACACGATAATGCTTTTGTTGCTCTTTCTGGGTCCTTTAGTTGCGGGAAACACAGGTCGGCATTCGTCACCACTGGGCAAACCTTTAAGCAAACGCAATGTCTGCTCCATCTCCCCATTACCTTCGAGACACTCCAGGTTTGGGGGGGCGCCGCATATGTGCCTTCTAAGCACTCCAAGCCAGGAAAGTTTGTCGGTTATTATGCGGTGCTCCAGACCGAGGGGCGTGTCAGATGAGGCAGAGCCGACCTCCACCTTAACATACTCCTACAATCCTGCTTTTTTGAAAAGACAGGTCTGACACATGCTCAGGTTTCCCAAAAGTGATTTATTTCCACCGGTGCACATTTATCAAGCTTCGCGATGTCCACAGTATCAGCGTCCGGCAGACGCGTTTCGGCGTGTGCCTCATCAGTGCCGGTTAAGTAGCTGAATGTGCCAAGGTGAGTTTTGCCACGTAGCTGATGTTTAAAATACAGTCCAAGTGTTTTCATTGGCTGGAAGTCGTTCTCACAGACAGCGGACAGGGAAAGTTCCTCCGTTGTTGATTACCGCTGTGCTCCCTGACAGGAAACCACGGCCACAGTGCACCACTCCCGCAATGAGGAACCTACGAACAAACAAAGTCAGATTAAGGTACAGTGACCCATCCTCGCACACGATAATGCTTTTGTTGCTCTTTCTGGGTTCTTTAGTTGCGGGAAACACAGGTCGGCATTCGTCACCACTGGGCAAACCTTTAAGCAAACGCAATGTCTGCTCCATCTCCCCATTACCTTCGAGACACTCCAGGTTTGGGGGGGCGCCGCATATGTGCCTTCTAAGCACTCCAAGCCAGGAAAGTTTGTCGGTTATTATATATATATATATATATATATATATATATACATATATACATAAATAATACCTACTGGTGGTCACCAGTAGGTGGTTATAGTTAGGACCTTTTTTCCGTAGGAAAAGTGTTTTTTGACTTGCCAATATCATTAGTGCCATTTGACGAATCTTCACAAATTTCCCCCAAAGGTGCCCTGGTGATTCTTGTTGTCCATGAAACGACTTGAGGTGATTCTTCAAGCAGGGGCCGAAAAACGGGGAAGGACAAAAAGTGTTTTTCCCATGTTAATTGCATTAGAGATTTTGAACACGACAACAGCTGAACTGCTGATCAGAACTACACCAAATTTGTCAGAAAGCTAGCTCTTGGTCCAGAAAGAGTGCTTTTCATTATTTGCTGCAAATCCTTTCAGTAGTTTTCGAGCTATTAAAAAAACAAAAAAGAATTGTATATATAGGTATGTGGAAGCTCAGAGGTTGTGACAGTCTCTGTGCTGAAATCTGATTGGCTGGCAATACTTCAACCAATAAGTGTTGGCAGCCATCTTGGGACTCAGCATCAGCTGAGGCCCACAAGAAAATGCTTAAATAAAAGAAAAGGGGGCAGGGTAGAAATACTGTGATCCCCCAACTGTGGTCCCCCTGTAACCCTGCCAGGGCCAAAAAGCACTTCAAAAAAATAATGTTGCAGCAGAAACGCGACGAGCCCTGAATCCGCAGCAAAAAAATAAATAAATAAATCGCGGGCTCCAGTGTTTTTCTTAGGGCCCCTGGATGGGCCAGGTCCCAGGGGCATTTTTTTTTAAAAGAGAAGGGGGTCGCACGAATCCTCCTCTTAAGGCTCATTGAACCCCAGGGACCACC
Organism: Lissotriton helveticus; assembly: GCF_964261635.1. NCBI lineage: Eukaryota > Metazoa > Chordata > Amphibia > Caudata > Salamandridae > Lissotriton > Lissotriton helveticus. Next base: position 177,569,599 of record NC_136065.1, read on the forward strand.
ACCTCCCCGGAGCTTTATTGATTAAAAGAGCGGGCATACAGGGCCCCTCTCCACGGGCCCTATAAACCCTGCAGACCACCACCTCCCCTGGGTTAAAGAAATATTGAAGGGGGGCTACGTGGGCCCCCTGAGTTCTGGTGACCATCACCTCCCCGGGGCTGATTAACATATAATGGAGGTCCCACAGACCCCCAAGGTCCTGGGGACCACCACCTCCCCGGGGCCAAATATATATTTTTTTAAATGGGAGAGGGGCCCCAGGGACCATCACCTCCCTGAGATCAGTCTTGAAAAGGAAAGGAGGCATTAACATCCCTGGGAACTGCCAACCCCCATTTACGGTTCCTGCTATGTCCCGGAGAGCCCAACCCGGGGCATAGCTGTTTGATTTTGCTTGGTGGGAGCTGACAGCTCCCACCACCCCACCAAGCTGAAGCAAACACTCATGCACCAACTCACAGACCCACTCAGAGACTCACACACCCACTCATAGACCCACTCAGGCACCCAATCACAGATCCATTCAGACACTCATGCATTTACTCACAGACCTACTCAGAGACTCTTGCACACTCTCACAGGCCAGCTCAGACACTCATCCACCCACTCACAGACCCACTCTATGTCACTGCAGATAGATATGAATCTTTGCTCAGTCAGATTAGTTCTCAGGATGGGTATTGTTCTCCTCCACTGCATATTAGATAGGGTTTTATCACTCAAAGTGTTCCTCTGAAGAAATATTTCAGTGTATTGCAATTGTGATATTGCTATGATGTTTCTTCCAGACAGCCCTGTGAGCTTTATCAACTCGTGTTTATCTAACTAAAGTTTACGCTCACTGGTCAAAGTGGCCAAACGTTAACTTTCCTAGTTTGAATCTCTAAGGAACTGTTGTTCTCTGTCACAAAATAAAGTACCGAATGGAAGAACATCAAATGAGTCTTAAGGGTAGAACACCAAAAATAAGGGGTCCTGTTTTCAGTTTTGTGTGAATTCGTTTAGTAGTGATTGAGATATCAATGTTAAGAAAAGGCGTTGGGCGACCTTTAGAAGGTTAATTTTATCAAACTTTTTATTTTCTCTAGCAATTTTGGTGCTGTTAGATTGCGAATTAAGTTTTCCAATTTTAGCTCCATCAGAAAGTTTTGTTGCTGCTACAGCAAAACCTGCTAAATTGCTTTACAGTATCCTTGGCCTGAAAGTAAACTTTACCCAGAAAGTGTGATTTTTATGGTTTGGTGTAAATTAGTACTGTAGTTTGTGAGATAGCATTTGAAACAGGCACTGGGTTAGCTTGAAGGGATTAACACTTTTAATTAAAAATACTTTTGTTGATTTGCTCAAAACTTTTGCATGCTTTGACAAATATGCATGATAGCAGTTAATGAGGCTACTCTTGGTATTTTCAAACTTGAGCAGATACATATCGAGGGGAGCCATATGATAAGGAGTATTCATTTGCTAATATGTTGGCACAAAACTTTTTTCAAGCTTGGAAGGATTTTTTTTTATTTGTATGTTGTTTTGTTGTCAGTCCATCCAAGGCAAGCAGAAATAAAAGGGAGCAATAAACTATGCATTACTTTTAATGCTGTTGCTGATGAATCTGCGGATCACTGACACAATATTGAGGTAAACAATGTCATTTGGCACAAATATTGAGTCAAAAATATCGTTTACCAAATTATTGCATCCCGAAACTTATACGGGTAAGTGCAAAAATATCAGAAGTAAACTATCTTTTAACAATATATTGACCAAAAATATTCAAAAATATTGTTTATTTATTATAAATAGCTTAAAGTAGTAAATCTTAAATACTTTAGTATATAGCATTAATGTCATCTAAATGACATACATGTCTCAAATACCTATAAATATTTGTGTATGTGTGCTTATGTACATATGGAATCCAATTATTAAAATGCATATATTTTACATTGTATAATTTATTTATTTTTTAGTACTATGACAAGTATATATACATATATATATACATATATATATATATATATATATATATATATTTATATATATATATATATATATATATATATATATATATATATATATCGTAATTTAAAAGCTTTTGATGTCCTTGGTAGGATTCAGGGCATTACAGTGGAGTTATCTTTACATATAGGAGAATACTTTGCTCACAATAGGGACTATCAGCCTGATTCATGTACGGGCCGTTTGCGTGGCCCTAATAGCGAATCATAGCGACTCGCTATTGAGGACACGCAAAACGGCATTCATGTAGGAATTGCTAAATCAATAGCGATTCCTACATGTTCTCTATTTGCGAGTAGCAATTTGCTACTCGCAAAAAAAGGAATGACTCCCCATTCATTCCTATGGGCCAAAAGGCCCATAGGAATGAATGGGGAGTATCCCTCATTTGCGAGTAGCAATTTGCTACTCGCAAATCAGATAGCGATTTGAAGGGTGCCAGGGGTGTCCAAAGGACACCCTGTAGCACCCCTAAAATGCACATTTGAACAGGTGTTGCGCACACACATGTCCAAAGGACATGTGTGTGTGCAACATGCAACTTAGAAAAATGCTTTTAAAAGCATTTTTCTGAGTTTTTGCTATTTACCGAGAGGTCTGACCTCTCGGTAAATAGCGGCCCAAAAGTGTAAAATCGCAATTTTTTTTTGTGTCATGAATAGCATTTGAGGAATCTCTATTAGAGATTCCTTAAATGCCATTCCTCGCAAATATGCGAATTCTTAAATAGCGATTTTTGCATTTGGGATTGTGAATACCAAATGCAAAAATCGCACTCGCAAAGGGCCAGATTCTCAGAATCTGGCCCTTTTGCGAGCGCTATTAGCTACATGAATCAGGCTGTATATGCGTTGGGGGCCATGAAATTAAAGAATGCCGGTAATTGTGAGCCAGTGATGCCGTGTTTGTTTAGCAGCCCAAAGAAGAGGTTTAAACCTCGAAACGCATTGGCGAAAATGAATAATTGCTGGAGCATGAAGGCAAGCTGTAATTAATGCCTGATGGTGAGAGTGGTGTTGAGTGACCTTCTAATGCTTTGGGGCACTTTGGTGAAAATCTACGTACACGGCAGCCCTGCCATGAGAAGGAGCACCATCTTGGATGCAGAGAGGCTGTGGTGTCAAACTGTTTGACATCGTGACAGCACGCCACTTCATATGTAAAGATAACTCGCCTGTAATGCCCCGAATCCTACCAAGGACATCAAAAGCTTTTAAATTAAGAAATGTGCATCACACCTAATATAGGAGAAACTTTGCTCACAATAGGGCCTACATGTCCTAGCATGCAGTAAAGGACATTTACATTAAGCAAACGCCCGTTGGGGGACATGAAAATAAAGAATGCCGGAAATTGAGAGCCAGTGATTCTGTGTTTGTTTAGCAGCCCAGGAAGAAGAGGTTTTAAACCTCGAAACGGGTCTGCGAAAATGAATAATTGCTGGAGCATGAACGCGAGCTGTAATTAATGCCTTATGGTGAGAGTGGTGTCGAGTGACCTTCTAATGCTTTGTGGTAGTTTGGTGGAAAAAAAAATATATATATACATATACACACACACACACCTATCTATCGATCCATCCATCTATACTAATATAATAAAGAGAGGGCCAAAACCTTTGAGAAACCACAGCACCAATCACAACACCCAATACAGCGTTGGAAAGGGCAGTTGCAGCAGAAGGACATAGTCTATGCAGATGCCCACCATATACATTTAAAAGGTAAAAGAACCGTGCCAGCAAAGTAGTCCCTTGTGGGCGTGCCTGCGTTGTGCTGTGGGCGTGACAAACGCTGGGGGCGTGTGGTACGTTCCGCCCTTCAAGCCATGTCTCATATCGTGTGCTGTGGGTGTGGGCTGGGGGCGTGGGCGTGTGCGGGGCGCGGGATTACGGAAAAAAAAGCAAGTGTTGTGCCCAACATTTCATTGTTTTTTCTTCCCAGGTTCTGTACATTCCAGCTCCGGGTATCCACCCTGCTCCCTTAAAAAAAAAACCTGCACCCCATAATCATAACCCACCCTTACTCCTTAAAATACCCCAACACCCTTAAACACTAACCCATCTTAACCCTATCAATATACCCTGTAACCCAAAACCCAAACCTATCCCTAAACCCTAAAAATACCCCTGTACCCCAAAACCCAAACCTAGCCCTGAATCCTATAAATACCCCTGTACCTCAAAACCCAAACCTACCCCTGAACCCTAAAAATACCTTTGTACCCCAAAACCCAAACCTACCCCTGAACCCTAAAATACCCCTGTACCCCAAACCCCAAACCTAGACCTGAACCCTTAAAATACCCCTGTACCCCAAAACCCAAACCTACCCATGAACCCTAAAAATACCCCTATACCCCAAACCTAGCCCAAAACCCTGAAAATACCCCTGTACCCTAAAACCCAAACCTACCCTAAACCCTAAAACTACCCCTGTACCCCATAACCCAAAACTATATCTGAACCCTTAAAATACCCAAACACCCCAAAACATATACCTCAATACCCCAAAACATATACACCTATACCCATACTTACCTTATTCAAACATAAAAAAACATGCTTTTACCATTCATGCATTTACAACGAATTTTGTTGTAAATGTATGCTTGGTAAAGCATATAAAATGTAATGCCATGCGTTATAATGGGATTGTTGAGTCATGGTACTTTCGTAATGAAAGTATGCGGGGTGATGGTATGCGGAAAGAAAGTTGCGGAATAATGGGTGTTTACCCTCCCCCGGTAAGTACATTGGTGGCACGGCGGCCCACATCTCCAGCAACATACTCATAATTTTCACCACTGATTTGAAAAATGCACAGGTCTCTCTCATTGACAGCCAGCACCGACATACACTTTTAGACACACCTCCCTCCACAAGTTCTAGAATTGCGAACTTTAGAGCTGGGGAGCTACGTTTGAATCTATGATTCAGAAAAGGGGGTGGTGATGAACAGGTTGTCTGAATTAAGCAGACCACTCTTACCCAGTCCAAAGATCAGGGCTTGATCCATCACCGTTATTTAGCTCACTGCCCCATCCCAGCTCAGAACCTGGCTATATGCAAATTAGTCTGTCCCTGGCCCAGTGCATCATGGGAACAGGGCAGACCAAACTACCAAGCCAATTCTTCACCAGAAAGGAGACAAGCTACCGGGGACCGGTTTCTGGCATTTCAGCCTCGTCGGCCCGGCTTGCTTGAATCCTGATGGAGCAGTGAGCAAGGGACTCATGTCTGAGTATACCCTGCCACACCTATAGTGGCCAAAAACGATTCAGAAAAGGGGGTGGTGATGAACAGAGTGTCTGAATTAAGCAGACCACTCTTACCCAGTCCAAAGATCAGGGCTTGATCCATCACCGTTATTTAGCTCACTGCCCCATCCCAGCTCAGAACCTGGCTCTATGCAAATTAGTCTGTCCCTGGCCCAGTGCATCATGGGAACAGGGCAGACCAAACTACCAAGCCAATTCTTCACCAGAAAGGAGACAAGCTACCGGGGACCAGTTTCTGGCATTTCAGCCTCGTCGGCCCGGCTTGCTTGAATCCTGATGGAGCAGTGAGCAAGGGACTCATGTCTGAGTATACCCTTCCACACCTATAGTGGCCAAAAACGATTCCGAAAAGGGGGTGGTGATGAACAGAGTGTCTGAATTAAGCAGACCACTCTTACCCAGTCCAAAGATCAGGGCTTGATCCATCACCGTTATTTAGCTCACTGCCCCATCCCAGCTCAGAACCTGGTTATATGCAAATTTTTGAATCTCGGCATCAGCTCAACATCCTGTGATTCCATGCAAATCGCTTTGTCTCCCCGTGCCTACCACAAATGAATGTGTTCTTCTGTAATGTAAATTGTGCTCATGCCATGTTGTCGAGTTTGCGCTATATAATATTGCAAGGAAAAATAAAGTAGGGAAACTCGAGTTCACACACTACTGAACGCGCACTCTTAAGTGCATCAGCAGTGCACTGTGAATAGGAGCGTTTCACAGGCCTGTCACAGATAAGAAATGCTATCAAAACGAAATCCTACAAAACAATGTACTACTGGCCGGCAGGAATTCAAACCCGGACAACGTCGGGACAGGCTGCTAGTCTTTAAATAAAAGTTTTAAAATATTGACAGTTCTATTGCAAAATAATCAGTAATTCATCAAATAAATAAATTATAATATATTTTTCAACCAAAAAACACAATAATATAAAAATGTGTAAAAAATAAAAATGTCAAGAATAATATAACATTAAAAAATTGTCTGGTAATATTAGATATACTTTGCCACTCCAGTTTATGCAACAGTACGGAAACTGTTGGACTGCAAAGGGGTTAAATCTATTATTTCCACTCCAAACATCGTAACATTAGGGAAAGTGTTGGACTTCGGAGGGATTAGATTTACTATTTCTACTCCAGTCAGCACAACAGTAGGAAAAGTGTTTGACTTCAGAGGAGTTAAATTTACTATTTTCACTTCAGTCAAAGCAACGGTAGGGAAAGCATTAGACTTTAGAGGGGTTAAATGTACTTATCCTACATCAGTCAGTGCAACAGTAGGGAAACTGTTAGACCTCTGAGGGGTTCAATTTATTATTCCCACGCCAAACAGTGCAACAGTAGGGAAAGTGTTGGATTTCAGACTACTAGATTTACTATTTCTACCTGAATCTATGCAACAGCAGGGAAAGCATTGGATTTCTGAGATGGTAAATGTACTATTCCCATTGCAGTCTAAGCAACAGTAGGGAAAGCATTAGATTTTGGAGGGGTTACATTTACTATTCCCACTTCAGTCACCGTCAGGGTAGAGAAAGTGTTGGACTTTGGAGGGGTTAAATTTACAATTCCCACTCAAAACAGAACAATATAATGAAGTTGTTGGACTTTCAATAGATAAAATGTACTATTCCCACTCCAGATGTGTTACTGTCAGCTCCCCTGCCAGTGGGAGCCAGAAATTCATCTTTTTTTAATTTTGGGAGGAGGGCATATGGCTCCCTTCCTGAAGCCTTTAGCACCCTGGGAACCCTATCCCCATAGGTATGTTGTTGTATAAAAGAGTAAGGAAGCCAGCGGCTCCCTCCCTGAGCCTTTAGGGCCCCACCTCCGGGGGGTTTATTTTTTATTAGGGGGACTGTTGTACGACTCCACTTCTCAAGCCACTACAGGCCCCCAGGACTACATCTCCCAGTGCCTTTTTTATTTATTAAGGGAAGGGAAATGCTCAGCCGTCCTCCCCAAGCCACAAGTGGCCCTGGGAACCCATCTCACAAACATTTTCTTTTTTTAAGAGGAGGGAGGTGCACAGCCATCCTCCCCGTGCCAGTAGTGGCCCCAGAGCCCCATCCGCCATTGTCCTTAGGTGGATGACCGCACCTCAACCAGGGCACCCATAAAATACTATGTTGGAAATCTAGGGGGGCACCAGGGCTCCTGCAGCCATGCCTGCTCCCCTCATGCGCCCATCCTGGATGTTTTGTGAGCTGGCATTGCTCCTGCATGGAGGGAGTAGCCATTTTGCATGCTCCTGCTGGAGCAGACCAATATGAGTCCTGTCTGCAGGAGCGTGAGCAAGAAAACATATGTCTGCTCCCACCTGGTGGAAGCAGACATCTGTTTCCCTGTATGTGCTCTTGAGGGCAGGGAAAATACTGTGTCCTGGGGGTGGGCTCTCTGGGACATGGTGAATAAGCTGGCCCCATGGGATGGGTTCCACATGGAAAGGTGGGTGGGTGCATTCCTCCTCCCTTATAATTTTAGTTTGGGCCAAAGGGATGGGGTCTCTGAGGCATATAGTGGCTCGGAAGGAGAGTTGCATGCTCCCTCCCCTTTCATTAAGTGTCGACTACGCAGCACGCAAGCAATGCTTTAGGAGTGACCTCTTGGAATCACTCTGGGCTTTTGTGGAAACTCATGCATGTTCTGCACTGTTTCTAATCAGCCCTCATGCATGTACAGCGTGTACCTTGCTGGAGCGAGCAGCGGCGCCATCTGTTTGCAATTATTGCACCTGCCACTGCTCGCTCCCGTAAGGTAAACGCTGTAGATGGACTGCAGGCCGCGCTTGTCTTTCAGCGCTTGTTTTATTTTAAAACTAAGATTGTGCACGCCCTACCAACAGATAATCCTCTTGCCTGGTGTACTAAGATTTCAGTGCAAGCTTGACTCTATTTTCATACACAACTGCATTTATGGAGCATTTTTTCTGTTGCGTCGGTTTTGTTAAAAAAAAGTGTCTGTGTCGAATAAAGCTACCACTTTCCTTTGAGCGTCTAAGTGAACAGCTTTCCGCCCTTAGACCGCACAGAAACCAGATCTTTCAACATGGCTGTACCAGCGTCAAACCCATTTCTCATACAAGCGTCTCCCTCTGAACTGACAGTCCTCTCGCTGCTCCTGAGTCCGGTGTTTATGCATAGCTCATGGTGGCCGTCGCCAGCTGCGCCTCTTAATCTGTGGTTTTATGGACCTGGGCAGTCTCTTGACCTCGAGAGAGAAGGCCCACGTCCCCACACCAGCTACTCTCAGAGCACGGTTCAGCGGAAAAGCCTCACACCTTCTGTGTGCAGCGCACGGGAACAGATTGCCTGCAGCACAGAAAGGAAAACAAGCATTGGCATAGCTTGTTTTATAAGTGTTTAGCCAAAGGCGAGACCTATTGGCTATGACAATGCTTGTTTTTAAATTGACCCTGAGGGATGGGGTCCCCAGGCCTTTTTTAGGCTCAGTGAGTGGGGTTTTGTGCCCTCTCTACTTTAATTGGAATTGGTCCCAGAGAATGGGGTCCCCGTGTCCTTCTAGATGCTTGGGGAGAGTTGTCATATCTTCTCTAGCAATCAGTTTTCGTCTGCCCTTCCTAAATTCCTATGTTTCCTTATACCTTTCTCCCCAAGGATTCTCCATGCATATGGGAGTGGGAGTGGGAGTTTCTGTGCAATGTCTCATATCTGCACTTCAGAATGCAAGCATTATTTTCTATTCTCAATGAACTCAAAAGGCAAGCCCCTATAGCATTGTTGCTTCCTTCCAACCATTTTGCATCCAAGACCAGATGACCGTGCAGTGGTAATTACTACATATAATACTTCATTCTGGAAACTGGAAGATTGCATTATGCTCTGTTTGTGTTACTTTTCTTGCAACTGAAATAATATGATGATCTTGTACACACTGTAAGCTAGCATCACCATTAAAATATTAGTTATCTAGGCTTTAAGACTTACACATACACACTGGAGAGTTAGTACCCTTTCAGTTACATACATTCAGGCCTGACATACATTTGCCATGTATGCATTACCAGAACCGTCCTACCACACTTGCCACTACTGCAGATCCACAGCAAGGGTACATCCTAGGGTACCCCAAACCCAGGCGCGCTTCTCCAACATATGCATCGCCTATCATAAAATTGAGGCTATAGATACCGAATGGACAACCCTTGAAAAGGATAGCATGGGTCTGAGAAGCTTCCCCTGTGTTTGCTGTACATGGACTTACCATAAGCCTGTAATCCGCAGTTACAACCAAGGATCCACAAACCCCAAAATGAATTTTAAAGACGGCCAGGCCAAAGCGCTATGGACCAACACTTCTGTGTAGCAATGGTTTGCCAGTGGCGGTGGGTTGGGTGCAGGGGCCCAAGCTATATCATTTAAACCTAATGTCACAGTGGAGATTGGCCATGGAGCCTCGCCTGAGTCCAGCCCTGTGGCAAAACCTAGATGTGCATGAGCAAAGACCCACCTCAGTAGGGATGGCCACATGAAATGGGTGGGGTGCAGGGCCTTGCCGCAGGCCAGGCCTTGTAGTCAACACGCTCTGTTCATGGCCAAGACTGTATGCAACAGAAGGTGGAAATTAAGTATATTATGAACAAACAACGAAATTCACCGAAAACACACTTTTGAAAACTGAGTGGTGGTTCTGGCTCAAATATGCAAAACTACTGAAATTATTATGCCTAATACACGTCATAACCTGTGCCAACCTTTAATTTATTTTATCTCCATGATAACTGCAAAAAGCCCCTGTCAATTATGACACATCTACTTCTGTGAAAAAACACTTTTGTAGGATTACGCAATCTGACTTTCAGCCCAGAATATTTTATTACAATGTAAAGTTCAGCACTATGATGGCTCTCCCCAAACCCCAGCATTGTTTTTTAGAAGTAGAGTAATTTGATGCTATACATGTATCTAAATCATTGGCTTGTGAGCACATGGACTATTAGCAGAATATTTAAGCATAAAAAGCAGCTACACCGTTTATAGAGACATCCCTGTTCAAGACTGCAGCATTATCACATTGCCTTTCCACTACACTCGACTTCGAGGGGCCAGGACCACAAGCCGCAGACATCTCCACCCGGCAATGACACAAAGTGGCAGATTTACAAGCTTCATGTGCCGCTAGAGCATGATGTTGCGTGACGCACCAATGGCGCAGCCTGCTAAGTGATATTTACAAGCACAGGTAAAGTCACCCTGCGTGACTTAACCTGTGCTTGTAAATATCACCCCTGTTCACGCAACACTTTGCGTGTTAGGGGCGGAACATGGGTGTTGCTGTGGGTGTTCCCACGCAACACCCATGTCCACTGATGAATTTCCAGATTTACGAGAAATGTTTTCATTTCTCCTCGTTTTTTCCTCTTTCAATGCATGCTGCATTCTACAGCACGCATTGAAAGAGGAAAATGCCTGTAGTGATTGTTTTTGTGCAGGAAGGTGCCCCTTCCTGCACAAAAACAATCTCCCGATGACGCAGGCATCCTTGCACCATGGTTCAAGGGGGCCTGTGCCGGCGTATGGCAGCTGTTTCTGCGCCAGCGCAGGGGAGAGCACAGAAATGCGACATATCATTGTAGATATGTCTCATTCCTGTGCTCTGAAAGTGTTGCAGCGTGGCGCAGCCAAAGGGCTTGCGGTGCCGTGCTGCGGCACTTTCTTGTAGATTTGCCCCAACGTGAGTAGCCCTGGGCACATTTAAGGTGCTGCTGGTCTCTGCAGCGTCGGATGCCTCTCTGTCTTTCTGCTACACTGGGCTTAATCACGGTCCAGGACCACAAGCCCCAGGCTTCTCCACCCAACAATGACACAATCTGTGCCGAGCGGGGCATATTTAAGGTGCCACTGGTCTCCGCAGCACAGCACATGCAGCAGATGCGCTTAAGCACATGACTGAACTTAGACCAGGCTAAGAAGGAGCCTGTTTGAGTCCAGATGTGGCTGGATGAAGCTGGGCTGGGCGATCCCTCTTGACCCTCATATTTGTATTTCACTAGAGTCTTCAGAGAGTGAAAATTACAGGTAAGCGGAAATCCGTGACTTCCACTGGGACTGTTAAGGACCGCCCATTAACAACTCCAATGACCAGTTTTCTAACAAATGCCATGGGTGCAACCAATTCTGAGCTTGGGGTTACTAAAAAAAGTCTTATCACAGACCCTGGCCCACATCCCACCCCTGATTATGCAGCCGAGATTACACAACAAGAACAGTGGGGAGAGGCACCTAACCCCTGTACCTTGAATGCTGACTTATATATCATATCGGATAATAGATTCACCAATAGCAACGAATTTGTGGGATCTCCACTGCATAAAAAGAACAAAAAGGTTCTCTGCGGCCCATGAATACTTGTGTAAAGAGACCCTCCGCTGGACCCAAGCCGCCATCTAAAACAGGGCCCGATACAGTATCCCAAATGAGGGAGCCTGAGACAAGGGCTGTCCCAAGTCATGTATGGAGCAATGGACCACTAGAAAGCTATAACCCAGATAGTCACATCCAGGCCCTTAAGGGAATTCTTTCGACACTTATTTAGCTTATATTAGCAATAATTAGGGGCATAGACTCAACGCTCAAGGACACAGAGCTATTAAAACAAGGGCCACATAAGAGGCCCTCTATTGGTCTGGGGGATACAGGCGTGTGAAGTAGAGGCTGTGATAGTGGGCCAACAGCAGGACACTTGGAAAGTTTAACAGCTAAACCTTCAGCAGCAATGAGCATGCCAGAGATCTCCTGTGGACAGGTCCGGCTTTAGGGCAGTGCGACTGGTGCGGCCGCACTGGGCGCTGACCTGTGGAGGAGGCGCTAACCTTAGGTGGGGGGCGCTGGGTTTAGCAATAACTTATGGTTGGGGAGATGGTGCCACGTTTCCCCGGTGGTTGTTAGAGAAAAAAGGAGGTGGTTATTGGGTGGGGGCGCCAAAAATTATTGTCGCACCAGGCGCCACCAGCTAAAGCCCTCCCTGCCTGTGGAGCCTTTCCTTGCAGCAACTTAATACTTCAATGTGCATGCACTCGACAATTATTACAGACAGTGTCTACCCCATCTCACTCAAATTCAGAAACAGCAATACCTCGAAATAGAAACTCTTCTCAAGCTGTCACTGGTAATGGGCATCACGCTAAGGAACTGCAACTACCCCCAGAAGGCACCTCCCTGTTTATTGTGCGACAATTCATAACCAAATCAAATTAATTATGAATCTCAACTAACAAATAAAGTCACACACAGGATGGGAAAGGCACTCAGAAACTGTAGTAGTGGCGATCTCTACAAAGATATAATTTCTGCCTGGAGAGTACCATGGTTGGGAATAGCCCTAAAATTGAGACAGGGGAGTTGTCGTTATCAATTTTAGAGATTCACAGCTGATTGTTTGTTTTACATCACAGATTGATGTGCACTGGTATTTCACAGAGCATTATTAAGGCAACCTATATTGACTAGCTGTATAAACCTAGCAAGGTTAGTCCTCTAGTTGTGCTGTACCACTAGTACCACTGCGAAGGCGCCCACCACTACTATTTATAATCGATTTACACCTCTGGAAACGCAAGAACTGGTTGATCGACCAAAGTAAGTAAAAATAGGTCAGCAGGGACATAGACCGCTGTGTCTTATTCTTCGGACCGTGATATACTGCCAGTACTCGAGGGTTCTTTGCCAGTGACAAGGGAGTTCTTGAAAACATTGCACTATGCACTCATCAATCATGTATATAGTGATCATCTAGCCAATCAAATAAAATTTTTGTAGAAAGTTCCCCTCTCAAGCTGGGCAAGAGGCATCCTCTAAAAACCCGATGGCAGTGTCTGCTGTGAATCTTAACCTTTTGGAATGTGGCTGGTCTTGCCAGTAAATTGAATAATTCTCCCTGAGGTGATTTGATAAATGAGTATCATATTGTGTGCCTACAGGAGGCTTGGATGTGTGGCACTGTGTACATAAATTGGGTTTTCTTCTCTGGAGACCCCCTGCTGTTTTTTTTCAAGTATAGGGCGCCATAGGAACGGCCTGTTAGCTCTGGTTTCGGGCTCTTTAGTGGGTAGGAGTTGTAAAATGTATTACAATTCCCCGAATTTTCAGATTTTATGCTTTTCATTTATTCAACATTTCTTTCAAAATAATTTTAATTACTCCAACTCGGAGATAGCAAACTCAATCGAGCAGGCTGCAATTAGAGTACTCGACAAACTGTATGGGGATTTTGCAGTAATCTGGGGGGGTTAATAGTGGACTCAGCACATTCTATAATAACACAATCTGTGATACATCGAGCATTACAAGGTGGACTACTTGCATTTTGAACATCATTATTGCGGGGAATCTTTTTAATCAAATTATCAGCAAGCAGGACTTAAGCCTCACACTAAAACTAGTTCCCATATCAGACCTGAAGCTAATATCTTCAAAGGGAAGGGCCCTAATAGTATGATTTATTTGATTGTTTCCTTAAAATAGTTGGGTCAAAAGGTTTTACATTTCACAACTTTACTGAACAGTCTGATGTACCACAATCCTCTGGAATTTACATTGTCTATAGTCCGTACACAATTACAATACACCCGCTCTATACTGCTAATAGAAGTTAGTATTAACAAGGCTATTCCCAAACATGACATAAAACTAGAGTGGGCTCTGGGTCAGCACCATGCTCGTGAATGGATATCTTAATTCTCCATATATGTTGTCTGCTCTTTATTTCGCCGAATTTTCTCCCTAGTCTTGCATTTATCCCACCCAGGAGCCTTTTAGTCTCAGTGTTCAGACTGGATGAGCTGTGTCCTTCCCCTGCATTTTTATACGATGACATATTTGCAATTTTATATTGCACAAAGAAGACCTACATGGGTATCTGAGCACTTTGTACAGGAATACTTAGTACTGCATATAAGCAGTTTATAAAAGAACAGTTCCATATGTTTTGTTGCGAACCCACATTTTACAAGTTACAACAATTTAAACAAACATCTCGCGCAAAACATATATAAAGATCATTATGTTTCCTAACATGAAGATTTGTAATAACTGTAAAGCAAAACTAACAAAAAAATGGGTGGACAGCCATATTTACTTTCAGCGTGGTTGCCATAGTTATACCAATATTAACAGTCCAGTTGTTGTCAGCGAGAAAGGGTGCTGCATGGTGGCTTAAATGTATGGCATTATGAGAATTATCAGGGAAATAGGTTGTTGGCCTTCAACCCATCTGAGGGTCGCCCCCACTCCAAGGAAATCCAGCAGCTTAAAAGACAGCAGGATGATGCAAAGGCAAGGCCAAAGCCATCAGATGACAAGTGGATGAGTGTCTATGGCTGTCCTTGATGGCAAGAGCCAATCCACCTAGCTCAATCATGGCCATCCACGCCGACTGGCCCTCTCAACTGCAGAGGGCTTCTCGAGGGGAATGCATGTGTGACCTTGCTCTCATCGCTTCCTTTTTCCTCCCTCCAGAGCTCCTTTCATTCCCTAAGCCCGTCCTCCGTTCTGTATGCTCCCCAGGATTTATTTTATCCACTCTTTTACGAGGGCCTGGCAGCTACAAATTGCTGCTGGGCTGCTTCCTTCATTGTTTGTTCCTCTCGCACACTTCTTTATTTAATTTGGAGAAGTGTGGCTCACTGGTTAGAGGCGGCAGACCCGTAAGCAGAGAACGGCCCGGGACCAGGGTTCGATTCCCGACGCGGCAGGGTCGTGGACCAGGGTCAGCAGACTCGATAATTCTCGCCTCGGTGCCTACTCTAGTCAGAGACCACACGCGGCAACTCTGGGCATCAGCTTGCCTCATCTTCACAACGGCCCCCCCAGATCGCCGGGGATGCTTGGTCGCACCTTAGAGATACCCATCTGGGACCATCTCTCAGGGTGAGCCAGGACGGGGTCCCAAGCGGTCGAAGTGTGGAGATACTCCTCCGGGAGTCGATTCCTAGCGCTATATAAACCCACAATTAAATTAAATTAAATTAAAATAAATATTATTTATTTTTTATATTTCCCCATTACTACTTTCATTCCCTGTACCCACCCTCCATGATGCTCCCCTGCCAATTCTTCTTTACACCCTCCGTGATTTATGTATTTGTATAGTTATTTCCACTTAATTCATTGTTTGGGCTACCCAACCACTTCTTTTTTTATTTTATTTCTACATTTTACATTTCATTTCTAGCATTGTCCTCTACCATGTTGCATACATCAGGACACATGCTCATACATGTACCAGAGTCATGCATGTGACTGCAATACAACTCAATTTTCAGGGTGCACACTTATGAATGTGTCACAGTGCATGCGCACGCATCAGTGGTCATTTTAGGATGGATTACTTTTATTACAAAACGCATACCGAGATTTCTAGCCATGCAGAGCATGTATCTTGATGCACAAGCATATAAAGCAGTAAAATAGTCATAGGTCAGCCTTTTGGAGGCAAGACACAATTTTGACTTTCATGTTGACCAGAGCACTAATTACAAGTGGGCAGGAGAAGAGTGTTCTAATAACACTTTTAGGAGTTTTGGGGGGACTAGCATGCAAAATGTGATGCTTATCGAACCAAAATTCACAATCTACTATTCTGTACACGAGGAATTCATAAATCGAAAGATTTAGCTACTGGAGACCGAGTATTGATAGTCACTATTGTGAAAGTGAGTTTTTTTTAACAGATCTATGCATGTAGCATTTATATAGCACTTACATAGTGAAAGACAGCAGGGTGCTATACAGATTCAAATACATGGGAACAGACAACAAGGAACTGGAGGTGTAGCTGTTTTTTAGGAGGAAAAGTGGATTATGTCAGTATTTTACATATAATCAAACACCTTTCTCTCTGTATTAGCCTCATTAAATCTCAGGTACAACAGTAACGAGGAGCAATGCTGCATGTGGCACTTATGAGGGAAAGGTCACTACAATGGGTCACAGAAATTTGTAGTAGTGGTTGAGTGCTAGTTTCACTGGTACTTTTTCTCTAGGGATTGGTCTAGTCCATTAACATCGTTTTCTTTTACAGTCTCTCAAAAGATGTTACCATTTTCACTGCCTGAAGTAGTCAATTAAAAAAAAAAATGTTTTTAAGTCCGAACATTTTTACTAAACGTCGTTTTTGTGGATAAAAGCACCAGCAAATTCTAGTTTTAGGGCCTGATTCTGATACGGGTTGGAAAGATTTCCCACCTAGGGCCTGATTCTGATGCGGTTAGGAAGGCCTCCTAATGGCATTGCTTCTTCCAAATCGGATCGGGAACAACCCAGGGCCTAATTATGATGCGGTTAGGAACATATGCTCCCATTGAAGTCTATGGAGTTCCAACCAAATCGTATCGGTAAGCATCCGGATGGATGCATTGTACTCGGTCGGTCGGACTTTCCCGATCCGAGTGGGTTGGAAACCATTTCCAACCCGATTCAGTCTGGAAGCATTTCCAAATCGCATCAGAATTAGCCCCTATGTAGTAACAGTCCATACAAATATATTTTTAGAGGAAACTGCACTTGCCATCATATTTGTGGCAGGTCCACATCGATTGCAGATTCATAAAAAGTGTAAAAGTAGGGACTGCCACACACCTTTCCTGACGGAATGTTATGACAGCGCAGCTTGTAAACTAAAATTAAAAGAAAAAAATTGGTTACACTAGTAGAGCAAAGCAAGAAAAAGAGAGTGTGTAGTATGTCTTGAGTGATGTAAAATGTGAGGTGAGAAGCAGCGCATGGTGGTGGCACAAGTGTTAATTCGCCCAGTAAACTATAAGTGGTGAATTTCTGAGGTTTGCTTTCTGATAGTTACCCTTTTTTGTTACCTTATTTAATACCCAACTGTAGGATGTATAATGTAATAGTTTTAACAAAGTATGGGGTGTGGGATAGTATCATGAGGTCAAAATCTGGAAGCAGAGGAGGGAAGGTGAAAGTGCAATTAGCCCTTCAGCACGTTGAAGATGAGCTGCCAGTTTCTAATAAAAAATTCAAACTAGCATAGCGTAATGGGAAATTAGATGAGTGGAGTCAGAGCATGTAGGTGGCAAGAAGAAAAGAGTAAGAGAGTAAAAGTAAATACACCATTCCATGAAGTGCTGAAGCCAAAATAAAAAATAAGAGTCCCCCTCAAGCGTGGGGTAATAGATACAATTCATCCAATCAGAACATTGCGAAACTGGTAAGCTCTAAGCAGGACAAACACATGAATAGAGAGGAAACCTACTGAATCAAGAGCAGGTAACTGAGATAGACAATAAAGCCATACAATCAGGTGCAAAGGGCTAGGCTAAGTCCACTCTGACTATATGTTAAGTATTGAAAACAATGCGTCTCTCTACATACAACTAAAGCTCTATATATGTGCAAACTAAAATAGACAATAGAAAGATTGGTCATAGTTTGTACAGGATGTAGAGCATAAACATAAAGGCCAACAAAAAGAGAACAACAGTAGTCAGGGCGCAAGAAAATAAGGGTTTAAAAGATTGTAAAATAAGGAAAGAATAGACTTTCTGTGTGTTATACAGCTAGTAGTAAGAATTATGGGGGACTAAAGAGAAGTGAGTAGAGAAATAAATAGAGGAGTGTATCATCACACATTAAGATCACAGGCAGAAGGGGGAGAGAAAAAAAGTGAAGGGGAAAAGAAGATGAGAGCTGGAGTGGCACACATCAAAGATGGAAGCAGGAACACATAGTCTTGTTATACAGGAAGAAAGGCAGAGAGAGTACAGTGACATCCAAAGTTGCACAGTTGAGACACATTATAATGGAGAGGTAAATAAGGAAAACAGCAAAGTGTGACATACATCTTGAAGAATAGAGGGAGGGAAGGGAAATAATCTAATGCCAGACAAGAAAACGACATACATGCAATGAGAGACTAAGAAGGGCAACTAAGTTAGAGTACAGACAGAAAATTACATAACAAAGGCCAGAGACAGGAACAGACTGGTTAACAGTGCCACAAGCAGCTGGTAGACTGAGAAGTATAAATATAGAAAATAGAAATGACAAGCAGAAATGAGACTAACAGAAAATTAGTTTTGGTAGAATGATTACACGAGAATCCAAATTAGACAGTGAAGAAAGAGGAAATCCCCAAAAAAGAAAGCAGGATATATTTATTTTGTATTATTATAGAGCATTATTGCTGGAATAGAAAATGATACACTGTTTATATTAACAACAAAGTGAAGTTTCGAGAGAAGTTTCTAGATGTTTCAAACATTTACAAGAAAACTCAGTTGCTTTGCTGCTACATGTAGACGCTCTTAAATCTGGTGGATACATGTGTACATTCATAAAAGAAGTGAGATAGGCCAAAAATGACCAGAAGTAAGTTATGTGTAGATTTCTCAAGGAGGGGAAGAGCAGTGGGCTAATAAGTGCAGTTAAGTAAAGAGGGAGAAAGGGAAATAGTCAAACAGTTGATGCCTAGAGAACGACATGCAATGAATTCAATATCAGAAGCCAGGTAGAAAGCAGAAAGGAAAGACTGTGCATTAGGAGGAGTGAGAACAAAGAGGGCAGGCTAAGTACTAGACTTGTTTGAAAGTGTAGTTCTGAAGTGAAAAAGGGGTAGAACATTCAGAAACAAGTATTCAGGGGCATGTGGTAGAATAAGTTGAATGAATGAGAAGAAGCTTGTTAAAGGCAAAACATAGGTAACAAGAGAGAGATGTAATAATATTCTAACGATCTTTGGGCTGACTTCAGATATAAATTACCCCCAGGTCCCTTCTTTCCTCTTCATTAACAAAGTGAGATAACCTATATCACTGACAGAAAAAAAATGAAGGAATGCTGGCCCTACCCCAACCTCTCCCTCTGGGATTACATAAGCATATCTATCCCAGCATTCCTCCTGTTCTTTTTTTCTGTCTCCTGCAGAAGTGGATGATGCAGGAGCGTTAACGCTCCTTTGGATTACTTATGTTTTTCGCTGCTGGGCAGTGTGGACGTGCTGGTGCAGCTTCCTCTCCCTCCATGCTGGGCTTGGGGCGATTTGGAGTTTTCATTAGGTGGTTTTCACCGCAGGGGTCCGAGTCCGCACCTCCCATGTTGCTGGGCTCGTCGGGAGGTGTGGCGTTTCTCTCCCAGGGAAATGGTGATGACTACAGGTCCTCTTCCAGGTTGTAATGCTTATCTTCTGGTTACAGGACGGGACCGGAAGTCAGGCGCTGCTGTGCCGGTCTCCTACATGGAGGGCATTTAGGAGCTGACCTTCGGTAAGTCCGCATGGCTGTATTCAATTGCTTTGTTTTGATGTTTTCTGGCCTCATTTGTCTTGCCCTGAGAGCACCTTCACATATCTGATCAGTAGTGGTAAATCAGTGCCGCACCTGGTTAGTACCTGGATGGGAGACCGCCTGGGTATACTAGGGGATGAACATCATTCTGTCTGGATACAGTACTTTGAGTCCTTCATGTGGGTTCTCGAGGTTCTCCCAATGAATTTCCAGAGCACTGGATCTTCTCGGTTGTCACTGGACGTTGACCCTCCTGCAGGTTCTGGTCTGTGTCTTTGCCTTCCTGGTGGTAGCGCTTGTCTGGGACTAGTCACCGTTCTAATCTATCATGGGCAAGCATATTCATAAGTGTCGCCAAAGGGAGCGCTCCTCCTCATCTTCCTCTGTGTCATCTTCGTCTCCTTCTCTGGCCAGGTCTAAATGCCGCAGGGAGGGGGATGATGCCAGGATCAAAATTTTGATCAAGGAGACTTCGTGAGATGGAGGGGCGGGATGGCTCGTCCCTGGGGCTCTCTGCCGGTTCATTCCTTAAATTCTTCTGGTTCGCAGGATGAATGGATGGGGGTGTGGAGCATAAGGGAAAGTACATTGGAAAAGATATGTTACCAGAATTGATTAAACATGTCAAATCTAACATGGGTTTTCTGGATGAAGAGGCTCCTAGCACGTGTTGTGATTCCTTGTTGCTGCAGTCCCAGAGTTCGGCCACTGTCGATGTTCCTGTCCATCCTTACACCAGGAAGGTTTTGAAGCAGGAATTGAAGAGTCCTGACCGTATCATGTTTCTGCGGTTTATGGCAAAACTTTACCCTCTTCAGGATATGTCTGAAAAACTACCTGACTCTATTCCTATTGTTTCCGTGGCATTTGATACCATCTTGCACTCAAAGCTTGTGGAGAGATTACAAACCTGTGGTATCCAAGGTACAGCTCTAAAATGGCTGCAGCACTTCTTGTCACACAGACTACAAACCATAATGTTAGGACCATACTTTTCAGGAAAATTGCAGCTGGACAAGGGCGTACCTCAGGGTTCCTGCCTGAGTCCGACCTTGATCAATATATATATGGCCCCTCTTGCTAAAATTGTAGAGCAGCTCGGGTTTGAGATAATTTCATATGCTGAAGATACTCAACTTATATTTACTGTCGGCCCTAATTTAGATGCAGAGAACAGCCGTTTCATAGCTGGAATGCTTGCAATCTCCAGCTGGATGACTGATAATTGCCTCCAATTAAACCCTGAAAAAACTGAGGTCATGCTGATGGGGAAAGCATCAACAATCTGGTCGGATGAATGGTGGCCCAAACAGTTGGGAGAAGCTCCCATTCCTAAACAATGTGTAAAAAACCTGGGGCTAAAATTGATCGGACATTGACAATGAAAGATCAGATTGCTGCCACAGCCAGTTCTTGCTATTATAGCCTGCGTCTTCTGCGTAAGATCCTTCCCTATCTACCCATTAATTGTCACAGAACTCTGGTTCAAGCCATGGTGATTAGAAGATTTGACTACGGAAATGCTCTGTGGCCAAAGTAGGGGAGACTCTTCTTGCCACACTACAGGTGATTCAGAACACTGCAGCAAGAATGATTCTGAATCGCCCGGCAGGCTCTCCCTCTGGCCCCCTGTTGAGAGAGTTACACTGGCTACCAGTGAGGAAGCGATCTTTTTTTAAATTTGCTTCCTTTCCTACAATGCCTTGAAAGGCAAAGGTCCCTGCTATCTACAAAAGAAAATTACTAAACATGTACCTGATTGAAATCTTAGATCCAGGACACTAGCCCTTTTACAGGTACCTAGAATGCGTCTTAGTCATACAGGGGGCAAAGCTTTCTCGTATCTGGCTCCAAGATACTGGAACAAATTACCTATTGCTCTACGTGAAATTTCCATCTACAGCACTTTCAGAAAACAACTAAAAGCTTACTTCTTTTAATTTCTGTTGGTCTGGTTTCTCAGTTTCAGGTTTGTCTCTAAGCAGCGCTGAGATGCCCCTGGGTGTGTTGCCTGCTATAAAAGTGGAAGTAACATAACATAACATAACATTGATTCATTTGTGGCCAGTCTTGTGGGTCGGACTTCCTTGGCAGAAGATGCAGTGCTCAAGAATCCAGCTGATAAAAAGGTGGATGCTTCCTTTAAAAAGGAGTACTTTGGTTCTCATCTGGCCCTGAGGGTGGGTATTTATGGTACTTATGTGGCTCAATCCCTGATTTCTGATATCAAATCTCTGTATCAGTCAATGGATGATGCTTCCGACTGTTCTGGGCTTTTGGAGCATATTAAAACATAGGTGGAGTTCCTCTCTGAAGTCTCCTTTGATGTGGTGCGGGCCTTGGCTTTGTCCTGTGGTGCGGGGGTGGCTGCCCACTGCAATTTGGAGCTAAAGGACTGGAAAACGGACTCCGCTCTGAAGGTTTGCGCTCTTCGCCTGCAGCTTCAGGGGACTATGATGTTTGGGGAGGAGTTGGATGGGAAATTGCATAAATCCTTTAAGCAGTTGTCTGCAGTTCTCTGCTGTGAGTTTTCTATAAGCCTAAATCTTTTTTCCATCCTCCCTCTTGTAGGCAGTTTTCCAGTGGTGACGGGAAGTTCTCCTCTGGCAGGGGTCGGGATGAGAAGGCTAAGTCCCCCCCTTCCAAACCTTGTTCCTGACTATATGTCTGCAGATCCTGGATTGTTGGTCAGAGGTCGGCTGTGCTTCTTCCTTCCGGCTTGGGTGCAGTCATGTTCAGACGTATGGGTGCTGGACATTGTTCGTTAGGGTCATGTCATCAAATTCTCAGAGCCTCCTCCAAAATCAGGGATTCGTCTGACTCTTTGGCCGTCATGTCTTGCCAGGAGGTCCAATCTATCTCTGGGGGTCGAGTCTCTCCTGCACAAAGGGGCAATTCAGGTTGTTTCTCCTATGGAGGTGGGGAGGGGGTTGTACTCACTAATTTTGCTGGTTCTCAAAGTGACGGGGTTCAGGCTGTTCCTGGATTTGAAGGCTCGGAACAAATGGGTGGTTCATCTGCCTTTTCTGATGGAGACTCTTCAGCAGGTGATTCCATTAGTTCTTCCAGGTCATTTCATGTTCACTCTCGATATCCAGATCGCTTATTATCACATTCCGATTCACCCCAGCTCTTGGAGGTTCCTAAGGTTTTGTATTCAGGCTGTCATTTTCTGTTTCATATCCTGCCTTTCAAGCTGCGGTCGACTCTGTGGGTGTTCACCAAGGTGGTGGCTCTGTTGGTGGCTGCCTTGCATTTCCAGGTCATCCTGATTTACCCTTACCTGGACGAATGGCTGATTCATGGTCCCTCTCTGGACTAGATGTTTTTGGATCAGCAAGTGGTGTGCTCTGTGTTGAGAGCTCATGGGTTCCTTCTGAATCTTACCAAGTGTCAGCTAGAGCCCTCTGAGGACATGACTTTCATTGGTGCTTGCTTTTGTACTGATCTCAACAGGGTGTTTCTGCCGGACCCTCGGGTGGTGACCTTGGTGTCCCTTGCTCTGAGGTTCTGGGAGGGGGGTTCATTCCTGTTCCCCTTTGGTTGCGGCATCTGGGTCTCATGGCGGCAACTGTGTTTACAGTTGCGTGGGCTCATTTTCACCTCCGTCCTCTGTGGTTGTATCTGTTGGCTAATTGGAATCCTTGGTCTCGCAATCTGGCACTTCAGGTTCAGGTGTCCCCTTCCATCTTCACTACCCTGCTCTGGTGGACAGTATCGAAGCATCTTTCTTGACAGCTGCCTCTTCAACACTCTCCTCCAGCCATCCTGACTACGGATGCCAGTTATTTTGGGTGGGGAGCAACTTTGGATTCTTTGTCTCTTCAGGGTCGTTAGTCCCTTCTGGAGGGTCGGCGTTCTTCCAATTGGTGGCAGTTGACAGCAGTGTACCGGGCCATGATGAGGTTTCACATCCAATTGTCGGGAGCAATGTAGTGGTGCGTTTCGACAACATGGTGTCAGTGGCCTACCTGAATCTTCAGGGGGTTCCCGGTCCAAGTCTCTGAATGCAGTGGTGGTTCCCTTGTTTTGTTGGGCAGAGGGGCATCTGTTGTCTCTGTCTGCTGTTCAAATCTAGGGTTATGGACAAAGGGGTGGTGGATGCTCTCAGCCGTTTTTTCCCCACCTGTCAGGAGTTGTCTCTGACTCCAGTGGCTTTTCAGCTTGTGTGCAGGTGGTTTAGTCTTCCCTATCTCAACCTCTTTGCTTCCCGGCACAATGCCCAGCTGTCTCGGTTCTGCTCCCCGGTTCGTCAGGAGGGTTCCTGGGGGTGGATACTTTGACCCTTCCTTGAACATCTCGCCTCCTCTATGCGTTCCCTTCACTGGATCTGATTCCCCGGTTTTTGGTTCGCCTGTCCCGGGAGTCCCGGGAGGAGATTGTGGTGGTTCCGTTTTTGCCTTGTCAGTTATGGTTCCCCTCATTTTGGCTGTTAGCTGGGCAGGGTCCCTGGTTTCTCCCTTGCCAAATCCGTGTTCTCTGCAGTCTGCTCCTATTTTGTCTCTCCCTCGGCTACAGCTGTCGGTATGGAAGTTGAGAGGCAGGGGTGGCGACATCATGGGTTTCCGGGGTATTTAGCGGTGTCTCGTAAGCCTTCTACCTTGAAATCCTATGAACATCATTGGGGTCATTTTCAGTGCTGGTGTCTGGCTCTGTCCTCTTTGGCTTGTTCTTTGCAGGAGGTTCTGCAGTTCCTTTGGGAGGGCTTTAAGAAAGAATTGGTGGTTTCCACTTTGAGGGCTCAGTGGGCTGCTGCTATACTAGCCTTAAGTTTCTTCTTTGGGGAAATTTGTCAAATGCGGGAGATTTGGTGTCTCGTCTGGTGCAGATTTTTTCCTTATCTCGTCCTGTGGTGCAGCCTTCCTTTTCGTTGTGGGATTTACCTTTGGTTCTGACAGATTTGGTGGCTTCTCCTTTTGAGCCTTTGTCTGAGGAGGACATCAAGTTTGTTACTTTTAAGGTGGCTTTTCTTGTGGCCATTACCTCGGCTCTTCGCCTGGAGGAATTGGGAGCTCTGATGGCTAGGGGACCGTTTCTGTCCTTTTCGAGAATGGGGTGGTCCTTCAACTGGATTTCTCTTTTGTTCCCAAAGTGTGCTCTCAGTTCCATCACTCCCAGGAGTTGGTGTTGCCTGCTTTGAGTGCTGATCTTGACTTTCCCGATGACCTTCCTTGGTCTCTGTTGGATGTGTGCAGGGCTTTGCGTCTCTATCTGATTCGCACTTGTTCCTTTCAGAATTCTGACTCACTTTTTGTTTCCTTTGGGGTTGCCTCTCGTGGTGGGAAGGCTTCTTCGGCTTTCATTGGTCGTTGGCTTAAACAGGTCATTGGGTTGACTTACTCTCTTTCTTGGTCTCCTACTCCAGCAGGGGTGCAGGGGCGGTCAACTGGGAGGGTGGCGGCTTCCTGGGCTGAGGTTCGGGGTTCACCTGTCCGAGATCTGTAGGCTGGCCACTTAGGCATCCTCTAAATCCTTTGTATGGCATTATAGGCTCTAGAATTTGCTGGGGGATGATGCTAATTTTGTTTGGGGGTACTACATGCTGTGTGTGCCTGAATTTCTTGTTCTGCTGTTCAATAAATCACTGGCTTTGCTGTGTTTTGTGTCCCGGTGGTTTGTTTTAGATGAATGCCAGTGGTTGCTTGGGTATTCTTACTTTGTTGATGAATGGGACAAGGACAGGAGGGACCTGGGGTAATGCCCTATTACTTACTGCTAATCTTCATTACTCCTGGTCCCGTTGTCCTGGTCTCCTTCATTACTACCCTCCCTCCCTGTCTTGCCAGCCTTCATCTGGGCTTGGTATTCTCAGGAGGAATGCTGGGATTGGTACACTTATGTACTGCCAGAGGGAGGGGTGGGGTAGAGCCAGCATTCCTTTATTCTTTTTTTCTGTCCATGAGATAGATTATCTAACTTTGTAAATGAAGGGGACGAGGACAATGGACCCAGGAGTAGTGAAGATTACCGGTACGTAATAGGGCAACACTCTTCATCCACTGTAGACTATTCAGTCGGACATGGTTGTTGAAACAAAAACAGGAAGAAGGTAGGAAAAGGAATCAAAAGAGCAGAAGAAAGAAGACAATTTAGAAATAATGTAAGAAGGATAGTTGGGAGACAAAAAATACAATTTCCTCTTTGTACCACAGTGTCTAATTCAAGCCAGTGGTTTCAGTGATCAGCACCGGCACTTAACTGTCAACACCAGCGCTTGTGGAAGTCTGCCACAATGTGGCGCTGTCTGGCTAATTTAGAGACAACCACAACAATAGGTATTTATTTAATTCAATATACATTAAATATTACTATTACCTGCCGCCCAAACCATTCTTATAGCTTTGGGGATCTGAAGTAGACCGAATTGACACCCTTGTAGGAGTCTGATGGATAGAAGTAGTGTTGTTGATTTCACTGGCAACATGGCTGGGGCAATGTGTGGTGTAAGCTACAATTGCTCCTGACGAGAGCTCTGGCACGTAATATTTTACAAATTAAATACTACTGTATCAGCAAGCCCCGCCTTGACTATCCCTTAAGGCTACATTGCATCTAGCAATCATTCTCTGGTGAGCTACATAACACTGACAGCAGCAAACTTATAATATTCAAAACAAAAAGACTGAGGAAGCAGAAGACCAGATGGCGAAGTCTTCTCTTGCTACAGTCTTAGGGTATGAAACCACCTCTACCCAGTAGTGGTGTAACAATACTAGAGGGGGCCCGCTGCAAAGTGCATGAAGGACCCCCCTCTGGACTCACTCAGAAGTGCTCTGGCCAGAGTACTGTGCTGAGGGGGCCCCCTTGAGCTCAGAGCCCCCTGAACTGCAGGAGCTGCAGGGGCATTTGTTACACCACTGCCATCCAGCACAGGCAAGCACTCTCACCACCTCCCTTCTGTCACAAACTGCAGGCCCTCATCTTCAAGGCAGCCGCGGCCCGTGCAGGTAAGAGTGGTGGGCCCGGTGGGGGGGATTTAGATGGACGATAACAAGGGAAATTTTTTAAAATAATGCATTTTCCCTCATCAACGTCCATCGGAATCCCCTCCCACCGGCCTCACCGCTCTTGCACGGCTGCTTCAAGGCTCACCTCATGCACCAGTAACCTTAGGAAGATGAACCTGAGCTTGTAACTCAATTTGTTCGGCCTTCATGTACTCATGTCTCCTTCCCTTGAATATTACTCGGCGGGTGTGATTGCACTGTTTGAAGCTCCATACATGCATGCATGCATACATACATACAAGAAAGAACACACAAAGTAAAAGGGGGAGTGGTAGGTTTTTAAACAGAATCAGGTATTTAACACATAGACATAAAGAAGTATCGTGAGTTGGGCATCGATGAAGGTTACAATATCCCCAGACAAAAAGGAGGAGGTGAAACGGAAATGAAAACGCATGCTGGCAGTAACCGGACACCCGTCAGACTTGTGTGGCCCAAGCCTCATTTAGTGATAGAGGTTGAAAGTAAAACAGGTGCCAGCTCTGCAGAAAGGAACATCCTCACTGCTTGAGGTCCTGCCCCTAAGACATTAGCAGGCTCGACCTAACGAGGGAAGGCCTTACCACATCAGGTCAACGATCTAAATGTCCTCTCTGGCTCTGCCATGTATAACATGGTGGCACCAGATAGCACAAAAACGAAGATGTATCACGCATTGGCATGGCACGCACATTTTTTCAAAAATATTATTATTGTTTTAAGTAGGCCAGTTTATGTCAGTGGGGGCTGTTTTGGTGAAAACCCCGCGAGCTAAAATTATTATTCACATTTGTCAGTTTGGCCGCAGCTGAGCTGGTGACGTCATTTCATCCACATTCCCAGCCATTGGGGAGCCGGTCCACCCGGGACGTACTGCCCTTATACACCTCTAAATAAAGAATCCAGGGGCTCACATGAAGACAGGAGAAGACCTGGGAGTAAGAGATGACTGGAAAAGAAATCAAAAGCAAGACAACTCTGAAATTCCTTTTCACAGTCGATGTGGAATTACTCCTACCAACCTAGGACAAGCAATGTTGCCTGACATCCTACTACTGCAGCTCGGAGACTCTTTGAGCCTACGTTGAGACAGTAAATGACGCGGGTTTTGGCTCTTAGTGAATACGTCACTCAAGGTCGCGGAAGGATTTCGTTGGCTCCTATCCGTTCCTTTGGCCTCTGCTCCCTCGCACAGCTGCATTGCCTATCACTGCCGGCTTCAAACAGGCGCGCCACAGGACTATGGGTCAGATGTAGGTAGCCAAATACCGGTCGGTAACACCGACCGGTATTTGGCTTTTGAGATGTAGGTGGATCAGAATGTACAGAATCGGTATATTTACCGATTCGGTAAATTTACCACTTCGGTATTTTACGGAATCGGTAAATATACCGATTCTGTAAATCCATATGTAGGTGGGACTCTTCATAGTCCCAAAGGCCCTACAAATTCGGTATTTTAACACCCAATCCAAGGCCAGATGTAGGTAGCCAAATACCGGTCGGTAACGGCCGATTTCGGCCGTTACCGACCAGTATTTGGCTATTGACATGTAGGGGGCAGGAAACAGGCCATTTCGGCAATTTTACCGATTCGGTAAATATACCGGTCGGTAAATTTACCGACCGGTATTTTTACAGAATCGGTAAAATTGAGATGTAGGTGGGACTCTTCTGAGTCCCACAAGCCCTACAAAGTCGGTATTTTACCATCAAATTCAATTTGATGGTAAAATACCGATTCAGGTGTGCATGCACATGTGTGCATGCACACCTGTGCCATATGACAGGCAGACCTGCCCTTAGGGCAGGTATGCCTGCCACATGGCCCCCGAACCTTTTTTGGGGGTGCTAGAGGGTGTCAAAGTGACACCCCCTGCACCCTTGTCAAATTCGGTATTTACCGATTCGATAAATACCGACCGGTAATGCCCCATTCATTCCTACGGGCTTCAAAGCCCATAGGAATGAATGGGGCATTACCGGTCGGTATTTACCGAATCGGTAAATACCGACTTTTAAAGATTCGGTAAATCCACATCTGGATTTACCTACATCTCGGTACTTCTATTTTACTGATTCATAAATACCGAATCGGTAAAATTCGGTATTTATGAGTCGGTAAAATGGAATTACCTACATCTGGCCCCCAATTGGGTGTTAAAATACCGAATTCAGGTGTGCATGCACATGTGTGCATGCACACCTAGCCATGTGACAGACAGACATGCCCTTAGGGCATGTCTGTGTGCCACATGGCGCACATGCCTATTTTTGGGGGGCCAGAGGGTGCCAAAGTGACACCCCCTGCACCCTTGCCAAATTCGGTATTTACCGATTCTGTAATTACAGAATCGGTATTGCCCATTGATTCCTATGGGCTTCAAGGCCCATAGGAATCAATAGGAAATACCGATTCGGTATTTCCAGATTCGGTAAATACCGAATCTTAACGATTCGGTATTTCCACATCTGGAAATACCTACATCTCCCCCCTTCATATTTACCACTTCTTAAATACCGAATCGGTAAAATTCGGTATTTAAGAAGTGGTAAATCAATCCTACCTACATCTGGCCCTTAGTCAGAAAGAGAAGAGCGGCAGCAGACCCTTCAGATCCGATCCCTGGGGAGCCGGAGAACAGTCCCCGTGTTCTGTTTTGTGCAGGTAGCCCATGCCGCTTTTCATCCGTCTCTTCGTGATGTTTCTCCCGCGTCTTCACTTTCTCCGAGGCACCCGCTGTGGGGATGGCTGCATTCCCGCGGTTTTGTTTTGGAAACCCTCTCTCCCGGACTCCAATTCTCCTACTGCTCCACTGTTACACTTGATTTTCTTGGTCTGTTTTCAACTTGCGATTTTCATTAAAACCGGCATCATGGGAGCACCTGTGAATATCTGAAAGAAAGAACTTCACACGGAAGCCCGGCATCTCCGCCTGGCTTCCGGACTGGCTTTTAAACGACATCCCGCGGGCTAAACATTTGAGTCGGTCCTTTATTTTTCTGGTTCTCTGTGATTTGAAAGAGCACCTAATGTGTCAGCTATTGATGGCATCTGAAAAAATACTTTTTGCAACATGTCTGGTGCTGAGCATAAACTCCATACTGAGTGGTTTGCTTGGTCACTAATTTCAGTATAAATGAAATGGGGGAGTTGATTACGGCTTTGCATTTATTGAACAGGTATTGGCAAGGTCGATAGGTTGGCATAGGCTGCCAGCCTCCTGCTTTTGTCAATGGTTGTTTTGTTTTTACCTGATTTGTTTTGGAAAAAGTCATTGTTGATGGAGTTTTCAGTCCCTCGCCAACATAAAAAATAAAAGCATGTGTTAAAAGGAAAAGAAAAGGGTCTCGAGAAACACACATTGCCATAGTTCCCTCAGGCACTGAAGAGAGCCGCATCCTGTGCAGGTGTGCTTTTTGTGAAACCGAATCTGTCACTCACAGTGAAGTTAGTCAGTGGCCAAAATGTGATGACCCATTGCCAAATGCTGTAGTGGGTGACACAACAACAGACCAAGAAGAAGAGGCCTGACTGAAATCTTTTAATTAAGCTCATATAACGTTTTAGTCCAATCAAAAGTTTATGGCTAACCCCAGACTCAATAAGCAATGGCAGAGTCCAATAGTCCTGGCTTTTGCTGCCAACTTTTGGCTTTGCCAGTGTTTTTAAATGATTTTTAAGATTTATTTTTGTGTGTGGGTGCACATTGTGCAAGAGCAGAGTGCAATCTCTCACAGCCAGGTAAAGCAATGATTGGAATGGCCTGACCCTGTTCTCCGTACTGTATGTTATAGTGTGCAGAATGAACATTGAAAACGTGAATGACACATTAACAGACCTATGAATTACATAGAGCTAGCTGAAAACCCCTATAACTAAGTATATTACAAACATAGCTTAATTAAAATGAAAAGCTCTTGGCTAACACCAGATCTGAAAAGGAATGTCATCCAAAACAGTGCACTTAGTCTAACCTGTTCCCCCTCATTCATCCTGCATGGACCTTTAACCTCAAGATTTTGAATTAAACATATGTAATATATTTGGCTGCAGAATTAAGCAAGCAAAACAATACAATGCAGAACACGAGGCTAATAGAGCACTTGTTTTTAGTCATTCAGTAACAAAAAGGCAAGCAGTATTGAAAACAGTGATGTATTTAATGTTTAGTGATGCAAACATACACAATTACATATGGGCACTTTAAGTTCCCATCGAAAAACTGACAGTTGTGGAAGACATGTTTAGAAATATTGGTTGGAATGAAAAGTCACGTAGGTCCTCATTGAGGGACCCTAGTGTTTTTACCAAAGTATTCCAACTTCCTGCCCCCAGAAGATAGCAGTATAAGGTGACTCTATGGGAGCTGCTTCTTGTATTGGCTTATGTAAATTATGCATCTGGTTTTGAAGATGGCACAGGCTGGCAAGGAAAGCCAATGGAATCCCATCAAGTTGGTGGTCATAGGATCATGTTTCTTTAGGCCATGGTTGAGATATACTGTGGTGTGTAGGATGGCCTTGAGGAGAGCCAGTATGGATTTTGTGAGGCCATGGAGCAAGGCATTCCCAATTTCCAGATGTGAGAAAATGAGGGCTTGGACAGGAGTTCAGAAGTTGCTCTCTGGAAGGAACGGTTTAATTTTCTTTTGAAAAGACGGCTAGTTTCAGGTTGTGTTTTTTTGCACAAAGTGTTCCTTAAGGGTGAGGTTGGTGTCCAGGGATAATCCAAGTGACTTGGCATTTGGTGAAGGTTGGGGTTTGAATAAGTCAAAGTTCATGCCTTTTGAGCCAAGTTTGCACTGTTTCTTGTTTTTTAATATTGGCAAATAGTAGGATTTCTAGAATGAATAGGTTGAGCTTCAGGGAGGTGCTGGACATCCATCTGTGGATCTTCTGCAGGCTGTGTTTGAGGCATTGGATGTCTAAAGCAGAGGAGACTTTCAAATAGAGTTGTGTATCACAAGCATATTGTTGGATGTTGAAACGTAGAAATATTAGGAGACAGGGGTCACCTTCAAATGTGGTCAAGAGAGGATCCATACTCCAGCATGATCAAAAGCCAGACTAGTAGTCATGTAGGAGATGGTTAGAAAGGACCACTGCGAGTCATCAGAAATAAGGAAATAGAACGAACATTGGAAATAGTACATAATTTCACTTACTAATTCTATTTTTTCCCTTGGAGGAACACCCAGAGATTCTGACTGTTTTCAGTTACTAAAGTGTCAGTTGAGCCAGTAACTCTAGTCATCGGCCCCATTAGAATTAAAACAGAACTCATTTAAAATCTCACTCTTGCATGTAGGGGTTTCGTGAAACTATACTATGTAACTTGCCTGATTATTCTAAATGTTATCTTATATACAGATGTCAGAGCACTCCTAAAGAAAGCCTCCGCTGACCCCAACGATCTAAAAAATTACCGTCTGATCGCCTTTTTCCCCTACCCGGCCAAAGTTCTCGAGTTCTCATCCACCACCAGCTCACCCAATTCCTGGAACCAAATCGCCTACTGAACGCCTGTCAATCAGGACTCTGTGCCAACCACAGCACTGAGACCATGCTGATTGCTGCCACTGAAGACATCATAACACTCCTCGATGGTGGAAAAACAGTGGCCATGAACCTCTTCCACCTCTTCACGGCGTTCAACACAGTCTCCCACAACACCCTCAACATACTCCACAGCATAGCATACAGCAAGACACCCTCAAGTAGATTGCCTCCTTCCTCACAGAATGCACACAGAGCATCCGCCTGCCTCTCTTCACCTCTGCACCCAAAAACTTCATGTGAGGCATACCAAAAGGATCATCCCTCTCTCCACTCTGTTCCACATCTACATGACCCCCCTCAAACACGTCATCATATCCCACGGACTCAACATCATCTCCAACACAGATGAAACTCAACTGATCCTCTCACTCACCGAGGACCCCTCCAATGCCAAAACCAACTTCTGCAACACCAGGACCAAAGTAGCCAAATAGATAAGAGATAACTGGCTACAAAACCACTAAAAAACTGAAGTGCTGATCTTTGGGAAGAACACCTATGCATGGGACCACAGCTGGTGGCCTGCAAAACTTGGACTCACACCGACCGACCATGCACGCAACCTCCGCATCATCCTCCACAGTCAGCTTGCAGAATCTTCAGATGGATCCCAATCAACACCAGAAAGACCATCACTCAGGCCTTTGTAACCAGCCATTAACTACTTGAACACCTTCTATGCCGGCATCTCCACCCAGCTCCTCAGTCTACAGACCATACAGAATGCTGCTGCCAGACTCATCCTGGACTTCCCCAAGTGAACCCACATTGCTCCCCACTTGAGAGACTTCCACAGGTTTCCCATTAAGAAAGGATTCCAGTTCATGGGTTTCACCCACGCCTACAAAGCCCTCCACGAACTAGTACTTTCCTACCTCAACATCGACCGAACTTCCACTAACCCGCTAGATTCTTGTGCTCCTCTTCACTCGACCCGCACATACCGCCTGCATCTGTTGCATTTCCACTCACTGTGAGGTAAGCACAGTTTGTGGTGGGCTTGTTGGTCTATCTGGGAGGATGAGTATATGCACTGACTTCAACTCCCTCACACACCTTCCCAGCCAGCCCAGGGAGCACACCTGGGACTATGCATTCCCTGAAGGTGAGTGGAAATGTACTGCCAAGATAGCTGACACTGGGGACTGGTGTGAGGAGCGCAAGGCCTTGATGGGAGTTGTGGGCAAAGCAAATACCAGGCCCAGTGTCAGCCATCTTGCCAGTACATTTCCATTCACTCTCAGGGACTGCATTGTCACAGGTGTGCTGTTTGGGCTGGCTGGGAAGGTGTTTGGGAGACAGGACATGATGGGAGTTTAAGTCACAGCTGACACTCCTCCTCCCACAAAGACCAACAAGCCCACCTGGTAGTATGCTTTCCTCACAGTAAATGGAAATGTACTGGCAAGATGGCTGGCACTGGTCCCTGCTGTTTGCTTTGAGCACAACTCCCATCAAGGCATTGTTTTCCTCTTGCCAGTCCCCAGTGTCAGTTATCTTGCCCATTTTTATCCACTCAATATGAGGTAAGCATAGTACCTGGTGGGCTTGTTGGCCTATCTTTTGCCATTGGCCCAGATGAACAATTTAGGAGGTGTGTGAGGAGGAGTGTCCGGTGTGACTACGACTCCCATCAGGCCTGTGCCCACACAAACCTTGCAGCCATCCCAAACACACTTCCTGTGGCTCACCTTACCTGGGATGGAGAGAACGTGTGCGGACAAGATGGATGACAGAGGGGGAATTTATCTGCTGGGATACAACTTCCATCAAGGCCCCATGCTCATCAAACCTGGACCCAGTGTCAGCCATCTTGCCAGTACTTTTTCACTCACTCTGAGGTAAGCACAGTACCTGGTAGGTTTGTTGGGCTATGTGGAAGGAGGAGTATTTGCACTGATGTCAACTCCATCATGCCCTGTCTTCCACACACAGCGTCCCAGCGAGACCAAACAGCACACCTCGGACAATGCAATCCCTGAGAGTGAATGGAAATGTATTGCCAAGATGGCTGACACTGGGGGTTGGTGGTCGTTTTGCCCACAACTCCCATCAAGGTCTTGTTTTCCTCACACCAGTCCTCAGTGTCCGCCATCTTGCCAGTACATTTCCATTCACTCTCAAGGACTGCATAGTCCCAGGTGTGCTGTTTGGCCTGGCTGGGAAGGTCTGTGGAGGACAAGGCATGACAAGAGATGAAGTCACAGCTGACACTCCTCCTCCCACATAGTCCAACAAGCCCACCAGGTACTATGCTCATGTCATAGGCAGTGGGAAAATTCTGGCAAGATGGCTGACACTGGGTACTGGTGTTTGTAGCACATGGCTACGATGGTATTGTGCTTCAGGATCAACACATGGTAGCAGTGCTAGTCATCTTGTGAGTACACCTCCCCAACCTGTGATATAGCCGTTGGCCCCAATAAACAAATTGCAAGGCGTATGAGGAGGAATGCCCGGTGTGACTACGACTCCTATAAGGCCTGTGTCCACACAAACCTTGCAGCCATCCCAAACACAATTCCTGTGACTTTCCATATCTGGGATGGATAGAAAGTGTGTGGACAAGATGGATGACACAGGGGGCTTGTACCTGCTGGGAAACAAACCTACATCAAGGACCCAAGCTCATCAAACCTGTACCCAGTGTCAGCCATCTTTCCAGTACTTTTACAATCACTGTGGAGAAGTGTGGCTCAATGGTTAGAGCGGCAGACCCTGATGCAGAGAACGAGCCCGGGACCTGGGTTCAAATCCCCGCCTCGGCGGGTCTTGGGCTCAAAATTCCACGGACCTGATAATTCTCGCCTCGGTGCCTATTCCAATCATGGAGTCCCACTCTGCAACTCTGGGCAATAGCTTGCTTAATCTCCACAACGGCCCCCCACAACACTAAGGATGCCTGGCCTCCACCTTGGGGGTGCCCAGGAGTGGACACCTCACAGGGAAAGCCAGGATGGGTTCCACAGTGGTATTCGTACAAGCGCCTTGAGACCCTTGCGGGTGAGTAGTGCGCTATACAAGTATCAATTTACATTTACATTTACATTTTACTGTGAGGTGGGCACAGTTCCTGGTGTTCCTGTTGGGCTGTGTGTGAGGAAGAGTACTTACACTGACTTCAACTCTCATCATGACTGCCCTCCACCCACCTTCCCAGCCAGACCAAACAGCACACCTAGAAATATGCAGTCCCTGGACTTGATTGCATATGTGCTGGCAAGATGGCTGACACTGGGGACTGGTGTGAGGAAAACAAGGCCTTGATAGAAAATGTGGGCAAAACAAAACCCAGGCCCCTGTGTCAACCATCTAGCTGGTACTTCATTCCATTAATTCTCAGAGACCTCATATTTCTCTATGTGCTATTTGGTCTGGCTGAGATGGTTTGTGGAAAGCAGGGCATGATGGGTGTTGAAGTCAGTGCAAGTACTCTTCCTCCCACATAACTCAAGCCCATCAGGAACTGCGCTCAACTCACAGTGATGTAGTTACCTATGGCAGAATGTAGGACATTCAAACAAATAGGGGGATATAAAATTAATCCAAGCAAAACTGAAATTGTGATTTTAAATACCGGGTCTGAGTTTCTCCCAGAAAATTTGAAACATGCTTTAAAAGCCGATCCCATACGGTATTTGGGGATTCATGTCACAGGCCAATATGGGCAGCCAGTTAAGCTGAATTACGAAGCCACCAGTACAAAGATCCAGAAACGACTTGATAAATGGATCAATCTTCCTTTAACATTATTAGGTCGTGTGGCACTTATCAAGATGACTATTCTACCACTTTTGATATTTCTTTTTACCAATATTCTGATTAAGGTGAATGTTAGTTTTAGGATCGATTCAACGATTAGATCATTTATTTGGAATGAAAAGGCAGCCAGAGTAAAGTTGCCGATTTTGCAATTAGATACTCAGCTAGGTGGTTTAGCACTTCCAAATATGTGTTCATATTATGAATCATCATTTTTTGACTATGTAGCGTGTTTATTATCTAAGCCCTTTCCCCAGTGACAGGCCATTATCCCTGTGGTCGCTGCATTGTGTGCAACCTAACCAGTCCCTGCAAAGAGATCAAACTCACGGATACTTTCACCTGGCGCCCTAAATCACATACGAATTGCAATACACCTAAGTGTATCTACCTGTTAACATGCCCCTGCGAGAAAATATATGTGGGGATGACCATGAGACAGGTTAAGCTACGGATCACCGAGCATAGGAGTAACATCAGGTGCCAAAAAACGCACACTAGGCTCCACAACCATTACAAAGAAAAGAACCATTCTGCAGACAGCCTGAGGTGGACTGTACTTGAAGCCCATCAGAATAACACACACCAAGCGCTCTTCAGAATAGAGTAGAGATGGGTCCACCGCCTATCTACAGATGTAGAGGGTTTGAACGACTCCATCCCCTGGAGTTTCCTGACCAGCATACACTAACCCCACCTGCCCCACCTGGAGTTCCCTGACCAGCATATACTAACTCCACCTGCTCCAGGTCCACTGTATGAAGGGATTACTGAGCCAATGTATATGGTATCCTGCTCTCAGGATTTATAAACTTGTAAATGTAATTAGTCGGCCAGCCCTCATTCTTCAACTGTGTCTTTTGACTGCGCCTTAGTTATGTCCCCGACTACTACTTTCCCACACTAGAACAGACCAACACGCTCTACATGCTCTAACATCCATTGTGTGATCCCGATTGGCTTGGTAACACTAATGCATGCGGGCTGTTTTTTTTAATGCCACATGATATTTTGCACCCTGTATAATGGCCGCCCTGTTGGAACAGCCTTCTCCACATTATTAGCCTGGCTATGCGGCAGTCAACGACCCCGGCCACTACTGACCCACACTGCAACAGACAAAACACGCTCTGTATTGTCCTACATCCACTGTGTCACACCGAATAGACTGGCAAAACTGGTGTATGCGGGCTTCGCTGTTGATTCAAACGATATCTTGCACCTTGTAAAATGGCCGCCAGGTTGGAGCAGCCTTCTCTATGTTTTTAGCTTGGCTATGTGGCAGTCCCGGGTTTCCCACCACGCATGCAGCTCTTCCTGGAGACCAGCTGCAC
Organism: Lissotriton helveticus; assembly: GCF_964261635.1. Classification (NCBI taxonomy): domain Eukaryota; kingdom Metazoa; phylum Chordata; class Amphibia; order Caudata; family Salamandridae; genus Lissotriton; species Lissotriton helveticus. The sequence goes on from NC_136065.1 coordinate 177,606,800, forward strand.
GTGACAGGAGCTAGCACGATTAAGGTTGGATGCACAGTTTATAGGCAGCAATGGCGGCTGTCTTGCTGCTCCGGCTTCTCCGTCCTCCCGACTCCGTGTGGGTAGGTCTTTGGTTGGCGTCCGCGTCAGGTGAGTGTACTCAGTGACTTCTATTTCCTTGCTACAGCATTCCCTCATCTAAATTGTGGTTAGACAAGCCTCCCACCGCATATCCATCTGAATAAGCCTTTATGCTAGCTGGTTGCGCTGGATCACCTACCCTCGCCCCATGTCTCCGTGCCCTGCCGTGATCATAGTGTGGGGCGTGTGCGGGACCGGGGGACAGCGTTCTAAGCCTTCGGCGACACAGGGACCCTACTGTGTGCGGACCCATTTTGCCGACTTGGCGCACCCATCTGTTCCGCCCTCAGCCACATATGGCCTCCTCTGGTCACTTGTGCTCACACTCGTACATGCGGTGATACTGGCAGGGCTACGAGAGCGGGCTTTGAGATGGTCGCGCTTTTCCCGTGCATATGGTGGTCTTCCCTTGGGTTTTGTAGTGCTACCAGCCCACATTTACTTTGTGTGTGATACCGCCGACCCACGTCTGTTGTGTGTCCCTCTCTCTTTCTTCTCTCCCTTAGGGTACCTATCACCAATGTGCCTGTACACGGGAGAAGACTGTTGACGCCATTGATAGCTCTTAATAGGGTGAGACTTGAATAATTCAATAGCATGATTTACTAGTTGTGTTGTTTTCTTCCCCCTCCTGTTTCATTACCCGTCTTCAGCTCATTATGTGGAATGTGACTGAGTCTTCATACAGTAATCCCATTACAGTAATCCTATTATTATCATTCTTGTATATAGTCCTGATACACCAAGCCTCTGCTGTGTGTTCCTACCCCCTTTTAATTCTCTAATTGATTAACCAGCAGAATGTCCCCTCCACCCTAGCCAGAATCTGGCATGTTTTGTATGAATAATGAACCACATACCCTGATCTAGAAACCGGTGTTGCCAATAACTGGGGTATCATCCCCATCTTTTTGTCTCCCTCTCTAGGTCCCATTCGGAATGAGCAGGACCTTCTGGCCTGCACTTTAGTATCCTGTGGAAGGTAATATCCTGTCCTACCACAGCGTGTAGCACTGTTATATTTTTACTTGGTCCTGACGAATTGCTATTAGAGCATGAAACATGTCGACCATTAGGTAGAACTTACACCGCTGGATCATTGCACCAGAGTGTATCTTCACCCCACTGTTTTTATCAAGGGAGTTAACCACCCCATTAAAAAGATTCAGTGGATTATCTAACCTTGTTTAAGTTCACTCACTTTTCACGTCTACACCCCCACTAGAGCCCTCACACCCACATGCCCCAACTGCCAGGAACAAAAGATCTCCGGCAAAGAGCCCCTTTATGGCTGCCCGTCAGACATTGCAGCACCAGTCTGACAAGGAGCAAAACCCAGATGATGAAGCATGACACCTAGCTTGCTGAGTGTGTGAGGGTTTTAGTTCCGAAAGGGGGATTTCCCTCTACCCCCTCTTCACTTCACGTAGTATTGGTTCATTTATTCTTCTTCCCCTGGGGAACAGTGTATCCTTCTTTGATGATATAGCTCCAGGGCCTATACACTGGACCCCGTTAAACATAGCCCTCTTGGTTCCTCCCTTTGTTGAACATTATCTAAATTGAAACAGGTCGATAATTATTTTATTAACAAGAACTCAAGTTCCCACATTCTTAAAAACAGCAAAACTCCCAAAGAAAACAAGATATAAAACGTTATTGGATTTTTTAAATAGACTTTGTACTGTTTTTAAACAAAAGGTGTTTTTTTCCCTTAAAATTTACTGAGGGTAGAGATTTGGGTTTACATATTCACTCCACTCAGCTGAAAACATGGAACGATTCTGGTCTGGGGATAGTTAACCAGTTTGTTATACAGCACAGGATGATTACTTGGGAAGAAGTGCAGGCCAGATGTCATGGTCACAACAAAGTTTCTTTTTTTGAATTTATTCAAATTATTCATTTAAAACAAATATATGATCTAATATTCAATAGCCCCCCTGGAAAAACAGCCACAGCACTGTATATTTCGAAGTTCACTGGAGTGGGTAATTGGTATCGCTCAATGAGCTCCCAAGATGAATCCCCTCTGGTTTTAACATTTTTGGAGAAAGTTTCAGTTCAAACTCAATGTGTTTTTTCTTATCAAGAATGGCAAAAAATATCAATTACAGGAAATAAGATATTGAGAGCTGCAAACTATAAAAGAATGGTATTTCTTGTTCACTGGATGGCATAATATACCCCAGAGGTACTAAATAAAATGTATCCAGAGGTGGAAAATAGCTGCTTTTGTTGTGGCACTTTATTGGAAGGGGGATGGCGCCATATGTTTTTCTCTTGCCATAAGTTGATAACATTTTGGGAGAAAATATTTGAATATTTTAGTAGGGCGATTAGAAAAATGTACAAACCCACAGTAGAAGCTGTTCTGTTTGGGATAACAAGTAGGGAGGTAATACTCTGGAAAACTGAGGGGCATTTTCTTGCTATTTTTATGTTGGTTGCTCGTTCGTTAATTTTACAAAATTGGAGATCATTGGAAGCACCTTTGTTCAAGAAATGGGTTATTAAAATGAAATGTACGAAGCAATTCGAAGAAGCTTATGCCAAACGGGTGGGGGCAATTAAGAAATTTTCACGGATTTGGGAACATTTTGTTGATTGTTAATTTGATGATGGATTTTGCTGTATATGTTTTGTTAATTAATTAACAAAACTTTGCATTTTGGACCTAGTTCTCATCATTTGCAAAGTGCAAGTATCGTTTGACTCCTGTTAGCTCTGCTCAATAAAGTAAAAAAAAAAAAAAGAGTCTTCTCCAAAGTCTGGGCACCTTCCACTATTTGCATCACAGCGGATCAGCAGACAGGATACAGGCACCACAGTGCTATGTCCTGGAGGGAACTGTGGAAGTGAGTTAGTCTCCTGATGTGGTTTTTGGTGGTCCTCCATGCTTGGCCCACATGTGAGTCTGATGCACTCGCTCATCAACCAATGCCTGATTGACCACATTGCCTAACCAAAACCTAAATGGAATACTTCCTGATTGGACTCAACACACATATAGCTCGGTGGATTTTAGGCCCCCGTCATGTCTGTCTGCCAAGGCTAAGCCAACTTCCACACTCACACACATGTTGTGTTTGCTCTGCATTGGGTGGGTGGTGCCCCTTCCCCCGTGTATTTTAGCTGTCTTTGAAGGGTATTGAGTGGATTGTGTGTTTTGTTTCTTTCTCTACTGGGCCTGGGCCTCCTACATCTCCACTCTGCACATTCCTTAGGTTTTGCAGTTTACGTTGATGCCACAGTGTGGGACTGCATCTCTTCAAATATCGACTTTGGGATTGAATTCTTTGTATTTTCTGCTGCTCGTATCCCAAATGTATGTGTTGGTACATTTTTGATGGTCACATGTTACATTGTCCAGCATTCCGTCCATCAGTTATTTATTTTGCATTTGTCAATGTAAGTGGGAAGGGTATGCCCAGACGTGGGTCCCGTGCTCACTACAACACTGGATTCAAGCTAGCCTGGCTGATGAAGGGTGATGCCCTGAAATCAGTCCCAGGATGACTGTTTCCGGTCCACTTTGAGCACACAGATTTTTGGATTACGTCTATATACATTATAACAATGCTGATAAATAGCCCACAATGTTTAACTGTGCAATCTTAATACAGACAGCTTTCTTTTTCTAAAAACAATTGTTTTTCCTCCCTGCTCACTTTGCATCGCAATTGGTTTTTGCTTTTTATTTACTAGTCTATAAATATTACTTGCTAAATTATCTGTGGAACACACAAACAGTAATACTGTCAGAACACAACACAATAAAAAAATTCCCACACCAATTTAGAATAATAGAGTACACATTTCATAAATTATTTAACACAAAAACAACAAAAATCCAAGCAGTAGAACTGGACAAATGCAGTTTCAAAGATTTCAGGTAAGTATGGCGCCTAACAGCGCAAAGCGCCACTCGTGGTTATACGGTTGTCCGAGACCGATTGAAAGACACAAGTGCAGGCTGACTACAATGGAGTGTGGGCTAGATACAGGGACCAGGTTAGTCCCATTGAAAAGTTTACCTTCTAAAGTCTGGTGCGAAGAGTCTAGTCCGCTGTGAAGGAGAGCGCAAGGAGCAGAGAGAGTGTTGTGGATAGTTGTGGCTGTAGCCCAAAGAGCAGGCTAGGCATCATGGACCGTCGTTACTGTAGCGCAAAGATTCTGTTGGGTGTTAGGGACTATCATTGCTGGATCTTTGTGTTTGGGGTCACTGTAGGCTGTCGATGTTCTAGAGCAAAATGGAGATTTTACTTTTGCTGACCTGAGCGTGAAGAATTGGTTTTACCAGACCTCTGTGTTGGCATTTGTGGCGCATGCCAAGATCTTGTTGCAAACAGTCCCATTTGTGGTCCCAAAAAGTCCAAAACTGCAGGATTTTTCCTTTTCTTTTATTAGCAGCTCAACTGATGCCACACCAAGGGCTGAGGACCTGAGGATCACCTCTTGGAGATCTGGAGCTCACACCCTCATAAGCCAGCAGGACTCAGGCAGGTTCAGTTGCAGATCCATGCAGGTCAGGTGCAGCAGGCCAGCTGGCATTTGCAGAGAGGCCCCTGGAGCTTGTTGTGTCCCTGAAGCTCAAAACTAGCCCAAGGAGTAAAATTCGGCTACGCTCACGGAGTTTGCAGCATTTTTCCCACTCCGCGTAGCATGTTGAGTTCCAAAAGAGCAGAGCTTTTGTTCCTCGCTCACACTCCCCAGTGTTAAATTGGTGAGTGCAAGCAAGGAAAATCTTACTGCAGACCATCTCCCGGTGAGATTTCTCATTGTGGGCAGTCGCGGATTGCCACTACTGCTCAAGTTCCGAAACCTTCCATTCGCGTTGTGGAAACTGGCACTCGAGTAAAACATCTACTCGAGCGGCATAAAGAAGTAGTGTCCTCTTGCGCTGCACATGTTGCCATTCGTACTGATTTTCCAGTGCAGCACACACACGCGGTGCTAGAAATCAATGCGAACAGCACTACTTAATGGACTCCACCGCTTGCATAACTCCACGCATCCCCGTGGAGTATTTGGGTCACTTCTGGAATTCTGCCCAGGCCCACTCAGAAGAGGAGATCAGTCAGCTGACACTTGCAGTTACTTCAGCCTGGGATGGAGAGAGTAGGTCCAGTCTTCCTTCTCAGCAAACAGAGCAGGCCTCAAAAAGCAAGGCAGCAGGGCTTCCTTCTTCTGTAGTATCCACAGGAACAGAAGTATACTGAAGAGTACATCTGAGGGTCCCATTTTTATACTTGTTGCCTACTTCTTGAGTTTTCCCCCTACAGAGGTGTCTGTAATTTCTTTCTTCCCTGTCCAGACCCCTGATTGTCTGGGATCACAATAGGCTAATGTGAATTCCTTTGTGAGTGAGCTGGGACAATGACTTTGAGGTGCAAGTGTGTAGGTGGAAGCTCCACCCCCTCATCCTTCTACAGATGGCCCATCCGGCCATCAACCAGACCTTCTATTGTGATGCTGTCTGGGAGGAATTCACAAAGGCCAACTGCCGATTTCCATTCGTCACGTGACCCAGGAAATAGACTGCTGTCATCAAATGGTTAGGACAATAAAATGGCAAGGGCCCAATTCACAGAACTAACTTAAGACAAAATCCTAAACTTACTACCATTTTGGTATTCACAGAAGGCACTTACTCATTTTGGTATTCACATAAGGCACTTAGGGGCCCGATGTAGGTCGGTCGGTAACGGCCGAAAATCGGTATTTTCGGCCGTTTCCGACCGGTATTCAGTAATCGGTATGTAGGGACACATTATTTTACAGATTCGGTAAATTTACCGATCGGTAAATTTACCGAATCTGTAAAATACCGATTCGGTATTTATACCTATTCGGTATTATTGATATGTAGGTGGAACTCTTCTGAGTCCCACAAGCCTTACAGAATCGGTATTTTACCATGAAATCCAACTTCATGGTAAAAAACCGATTCCGGTGTGCATGCACATGTGTGCATGCACACCTGTGCCATATGACAGGCAGACCTGCCCTTAGGGCAGGTATGCCTGCCACATGGCCCCCGAATCTTTTTTGGGGGTGCTAGAGGGTGTCAAAGTGACACCCCCTGCACCCTTGTCGGAATCTGTATTTACCGATTCGGTAAATACCGACCGGTAATGCCCCATTCATTCCTATGGGCTTCAAAGCCCATAGGAATGAATGGGCCATTACCGGTCGGTATTTACCGAATCGGTAAATACAGATTTTTACCGATTCGGTAGCAGGAACATCTGCATGTTCCTACATCTCAACCCCTTAGATTTACCGATTTTTAATTACCGAATCGGTATGATTCGGTAATTTAAAATCGGTAAATCTATTTTACCTACATCTGGGCCTTACTCATTTCGGTATTCACAGAAGTTAGGAGTCCTAATTTAAGGACTCCTAAATGCCTTCTGTGAATACCGAAAGTCTTAAAGTTAGGATTTTTTTCAATTTAGTAGTGGTAAAGTTAGGACTCCTAACTTTAGTACTCCTAAATGCCTTCTGTGAATACTGAAAGTCTTAAAGTTAGGATTTTTCTCAGTTTAGGAGTCCTAAAGTTAGGAGTGCTAACTTTACTACTACTAAATTGAGAAAAATCCTAACTTTAAGACTTTCGGTATTCACAGAAGGCATTTAGGAGTCCCAAAGTTAGGACTCCTAACTTTACTACTCCTAAACTGAGAAAAATCCTAACTTTAAGACTTTTGGTATTCACAGAAGGCATTTAGGTGTCCTAAAGTTAGGACTCCTAACTTGTGAATACCGAAATGAGTTAATGCCTTCTGTGAATACCAAAATGGTAGTAGGTTTAGGATTTTGTCTTAAATTAGTTCTGTGAATCGGGCCCCAACTTTCTAAAAGGGGAATTTTCAGAATTCTGTTTTAAAATCCGGCTTTACCATTGAAGAAAGTTTTAAATTTAAATTCCTCAGACACCAATCATGGCTTTTCCACCTCCAAAGTTATAAAAAGTCAACACTTATTCAATGCAATAACAGTAACCCAATGTTATCCTATGAGAGAGGTAGGCCTTGCAATAGTGAAAAACAAATTTGAGGACCAGCACATGCAAAACCTAAATGTACATGTCCAACTTTTTTTTAAATACAATGCACCCTGTCTTATATGTTGTTTAGGGCCAACTCTAGCAATAACTTGTATGTAATAATATGGAAGGTTTAGTCCTGGTGAAAGGTTTATTTTATCATGTCGAAATGGCACTTTAAAACTTCACACACAAGCTGCAATGGCAGACCTGGGGCATGTTTAATAAGGCTACTGAAGTGTGTTGCACAATAACTGCTGCAGACTCAGTTGTGGCTTTTAATTTATAGGCCCTGCGTACATATAGTACCACTTCACTAGGCACTTATATGTAAATTAAACGTGGCAACTGGGCATAAGACGTTTTTTTCCATGTTTAAAGGAGAGAGCTCACACACTTTAGCACTAGTTAGCAGTATTAAAGTGCGCGGAATCCTAAAAGCTAACAAAAATGGGTTCAGAAACCAGGAGGTGTGAAGGTAAAAAGTTTAGGAGTTGAACATGCAGAGAGATTCAAGTCCAACAAATATGGAATTCATACTAATATAATAAAGAGAGAGCCCAAACCTTTGAGGCGGGTAATCTCAGGAACCACTGCACCAATCACAACACTCAATACAGCGTTGGAAAGGGCAGTTGCAGCAGAAGGACATAGGCTATGCAGATGCCCACCATATACATTTAAAAGGTAAAAGAACCGTGCCAGCAAAGTAGTCCCTTGTGGGCGTGTCTGCGTTGTGCTGTGGGCGTGTGCTGTGGGCGTGACAAACGCTGGAGGCGTGTGGTACGTTCCGCCCTTCATGCCATGTCTCATATCGTGTGCTGTGGGCGTGTGCTGGGGGCGTGGGCGTGTGATTACGGAAAAAAAAGCGAGCGTTGTGCTCAATATTTCATTGTTTTTTCTTCCTAGGTTCTGTACATTCCAGCTCCCGGTGGCCACCCTGCTCCCTTTAAATACCCCTGCACCCCATAATCATAACCCACCCTTACTCCTTAAAATACCCCAACACCCTTAAACACTAACCCATCTTAACCCTATAAATATACCCTGTACCCCAAAACCCAAACCTATCCCTAAACCCTAAAAATACCCCTGCACCCCAAATCCCAAATGTAGCCCTGAACCCTATAAATACCCCTGTACCTCAAAACCCAAACCTACCCCTGAACTCTAAAAATACCCCTGAACCCTAAAAATACCCCTGTACCCCAATACCCAAACCTACCCCTGAACCCTAAAATACCCCTGTACCCCAAAACCCAAACCTAGCCCTGAACCCTTAAAATACCCCTGTATCCCAAAACCCAAACCTACCCCATAACCCAAAAAATACCCCTGCACCCCGAAACCCAAACCTAGCCCTGAACCATAAAAATAACCCTGTACCCCAAAACCCAAACCTACCCCTTAACCCTAAAATACCCCTGTTCCCCAAAACCCAAACCTAGCCCTGAACCCTAAAAATACCCGTGTACCCCAAAACCCAAACCTAGCCTTGAACCCTTAAAATACCCCTGTACCCCAAAACCCAAACCTACCTCTGAACCCTAAAAATACCCCTATACCCTAAAACCCACACCTAGCCCTGAACCCTAAAAATACCCCTGTACCCCAAAACCCATACCTATCCCAAAACCCTAAAACTACCCCTGTACCCATAACCCAAAACTATATCTGAACCCTTAAAATACCCAAACACTCCAAAACATATACCTCAGTACCCCAAAACATATACCCCTATACCCATACTTACCGTATCCAAACATTAAAAAAAATGCTTTTACCATTCATGCATTTACAACGAATTTCGTTGTAAATGTATGCGTGGTAAAAGCATATAAAATGTAATGCCATGCGTTTTAATGGCATTGCGGAGTCATGGTACTTTTGTAATGAAAGTATGCGGAGTATTGATATGCGGAAAGAAAGTTGCGGAATAATGGGTGTTTACCCTCCCCCGGTAAGTACATTGGTGGCACGGCGGCCCACATCTCCAGCAACATACTCATATTTTTTCGCCACCGATTTGAAAAATGCACAGGTCTCTCTCATTGATGGCCAGCACCGACATACACTTTTAGATACACCTCCCGCCACAACTTCTAGAATTGCGAACTTTAGAGCTGGGGAGCTACGTTCGAATCTCGGCATCAGCTCAACATCCTGTGATTCCAGGCAAATTGCTTTGTCTCCCCGTGCCTACCACAAATGAATGTGTTCTTCTGTAATGTAAATTGTGCTCATGCCATGTTGTCGAGTTTGCGCTATATAATATTGCAAGGAAAAATAAAGTTGGGAAACTCGAGTTCACACACTACTGGACGCGCACTCTTAAGTGCCTCAGCAGTGCACTGTAAATCAGAGCGTTTCACAGGCCTGTCACAGATAAGATATGCTATCAAAACGAAATTATACAAAACAATATACTACTGGCCGGCAGCAATTCATACCCGGAAAACGTCGGGACGGGCTGCTAGCGTTAAATAAAGAGAGACATGATTCCCTTTAGTTTGGGTATACAGACAGTGTACTATAAATGTAAGGACTCTCTCATCATTTAACTTGTGTTATATATTGATATTAAAGCACTGAAAAGAACCCACATCACATAACAATAAGGCTTGGAAAAGTCGTATATCGCACTAACAATTATCTCGATAAGAATAAGAAGTTCTTTATATATCAAATGACGGCTGAAACATTTGCTAATTGTTGAAAATTGCATCCTGTATTTAGAAAAACAGAGAAGTCTATTAATAGTATAAATCAAAAGAATACATAAAGACTGTCACCTGTTTAAAAGATAGTAGGAACGGGGTGTGTGTGAACAGATGGGGATGGGCAATGAATAAAGTTCAACTAAAAATAAACTATTTAAATGGTTTTTTTTTGGTTTAAACTTTTCTAAAGCTTGATGTTAAAAGCGATGATGTAAGAAATACAAAGAAGATGCAAGCCATATGAATAATTATTCTGTGAAGTAATCAAAATTATGTAAATAGAGTTGTTATTACTATATGGCCAGGAAAGGGGTTTCTCACATTCTATACCCTCTCAGTAACCATTGAGTATTAGAATAGGCAAACTATAGATTGACATTCACTCATTCGAACATGTATTCAACAAAGGGAAACAACTTTTGATGATAGAAACTCCTTCCTTATTTTAAAGTGCTAACATTAGCACAAGGCAAAGTGTTGGAGGAATTAGGTTCCATGGGTTAATTAGAATGGAACAGAGAAATCTAGGTTAAAGAGTAGAAGCAAGTGAAATGTAATTTGTTACATAGTAGTGACGCTCTCAAATCTGTAGGAATTGATGGAACGTTGAAATGAAAATGTATTTATAATGGTACAAGGGACAGTAAATTCACGTATCGGAATGCAATGTTTAATACATTATACAGAAACAGACAGTTTCAGGACAGTATGGAGAAATATACATGGAATATGCCTCATCAGAATGGCAACAGATAGAAAAGTGTCAGTACAAAGGCCCACTTCCCTGAAGACAGCCATCAGAGTTGTCAGTAATTGGTCTACTTCTTGTGAGGTTTTGAAGAGTGGACAATGGTTGTCTATGGGATCTGATTTAAGTAGCCCACCTCCTCTGCAAGCGCATTGCTTGGTAGCAGAATAAATAGGCAGGGTCGCAGTGGTGTGGAGCATTAGTTTGTGGCACTGTCAATAAAACCCCTGTCAAAAGGAGTAAGTTAATCATAATATTGAGAAAAACATCTAGATAGGATTCCATTTGCAGTGTGTGCTCGTAATAAAATCTAAAAACACAGCTCATGGCTACCTTAAAGGGCATTCTCTGTTCAAATATCTTCTGATATTGTCAGTTCTACACTCTTTTTCTGTGTATTTCTTTGGCTAGCGGGTTGATAATTAGACACCAAGAGGGTCGCTTAGGCCTAGGGTAAAGTGAGGGGGGAAAAAGAGACATGCTAGTTGTGCTGGACATCGTTGTTTGTTTTTTGCACCCAAAGGGGAGCAATGTAAGCAAAGGGGCTTTGTGGCATTTAAAATGCACATTATTTCAGCTTTTGTTTTAGCGAGTATATGCCTGGGCAAACTGTGGATGAGAACAATTAGCTCTCAGCTGGTGATAGTGTAGTGTAGTTCCTAAATTCCCAATAGGCTCTGCGCTTTGGAATAATATATCCTGTAGATTAGACGTAGGACTGAGGTCGACTAGGTCTCTACCGAATACACTAGACTTAATTGTGTGTGCCCGCTAGCTCAGAGGTCACTAGAAACTTTCTCGAATTCACAAGAAGGGATTAGTCTCTGACAACCGCATAGAAATGACAACTTTGTTTCCCCAAGATAAAACGTATCTTCAGAGTCGTGGAAACAATAGATAGATATTTCACTCAGTCAATCGTGCATGCTTCGTTTCACGAGAGGTGCAGAGAAATAGATAGACGGGCGTTTTCAATAAAAAGATTTATTGAACAGTCTTCTTTCTCAAGCATAAGAAATGAACTGCTACAATCGTAACACAGTTTGTAAAATATAATGCATACAGTATAAATAGTAGAATAAAATAATACTGTAAGAGCATTGTATTGTTCCTAAACCATAGGTAAATACATACATAAATATAAGAGGCTAAAAGTACTCAACTGGTGCATCTAAAATACGCCTACCCCATTGTACCTAACCTAAGCTTAGTACGAGGGAAGAAGTAAGTGAGGTGTAGCATAGATGTAGTATTCTTTTTGCCATGAATCTGTCCAAGATTTATCTAAGGGTCTAATCAGCTCTGTACCTTAGTTTAGAATGAAGAAGGCTGTCCTAGGGACTCGATTTCCCAACAACCCGCAAGGGTAACTTTGAACACCGGAGCTGAATTTCTCGGCAGGAGAAAAGACAGCATCTCACTGTGCGTCTGCTGGAGGGTCTGCTTCCTTCAGTACTTGCTGTAGCAGGCTGCATCGGGCAAGTAGATAGTCGAACTGCTCCAAACCACCGTGTGTTTGCTTGGGCAAATGTGGGCATACTTATACCTTAAAGGTGCCGGGTTTGACGTATGGTTGGACATAATAACGTCATCAAAGAGTTAGTTCTTTGAAAACTCCATGAGTTCTTGGATAAATCAGTACTCAAGCAGGGGGGAAGTCCCTGACTGCTGAAGGCGGGTTTTTCCAAGAAATCGTTGTGGATTGTCGGAACTAGGGGAAGTAGCCCTGCCGTATTTGGACTGCATGAGCTATGCCTAAATATGGTTATGATTTCTATGCCTATATAAGGATATGGTGATTCATGCCTATATAAGGGCATGAATCGGGAAACTTACAATAGGGTCCTAAAATAATACATAACAATAGGGGCTAGTGCCGAAACGAGGGCTAGTCATTTTGCTCCCATGTTAGCTCTACCGCATTCTTGTGGGTTGCCATGTACTGTAGTCTAAGTAATTTATAATTAGGGATGTGTGACTGTGAGGATTACTCACCGTTGGTAATCCTCACAGTCAAACAACTTTGTTTGTTTATACACGGAGGAATACCCCAGAGATGGTCTTAGATGCTTGATATGAGGATATTTATTGACAAGATAAAAGAAATGAAACAAAGTAAAACAGACAGATATGCCAATGTCCCTCAAGATCCTCGGCTGTTTCTTCTTGGTTTGGGGATGGAACCATAGAAACACGGGAGGTTTAGGCAGGAGGATGGCAAGTAGAAAGATTTAGTCCACAGTCACTGGTGGTGATTTCCTTTTTACTATTGTTGTCTCTGCTTGGCTGGGGCTCCTCGGAATGCAGCAGGAGATGGACACCGATTGCAAGTGTCTCAGGGAAAAGTAAAACAAAAAAGAAAATAGGATTAGTCCTCCATTTTGGGCCACACACAAAAAGAAGGGGAAAAAGTGCTCCCGTCACCAGTGTGTCCCTATGGTGCAGTGCCTAAGTGTCAGGGAACAGTTCAGTGCAGGGCCGGACTGGGAACCACAACCGGCCCTGGCAAAGTGCTCGGCCACCCTCCCTCCCCCTCCCCAGCCCCCCAGAGCTCTTCAAAAACGGCCCAGTAGCAAAAATGTCCCCCAGGGGCCCCAAATCGACCCCCACCTGTGCAGCGCACCGGGCGTTTGCCCGGTACCTGCTACAGCCAGTCCGGCCCTGGTTCAGTGACTGGGTTTAGAGTGGCCTTTGACTCCCGCCCACCAACCACGTAATGAGAAGAACCCAGTCCTGGGCACTTCCTTGTACCCACAATCCTCCTGGGCTGTGGGGTTGGAAGTCGCAGCTTCTCCTCCCGAACCGGGAGTGCTGGACTTACTCACGTTACTCCCAGAGCGGCCGGCACAACATTGCTCCTCTTCGTCGGAGAGCACATTCTCGGGTGCCGTCTCCTCCACTGTGTCTTCCTTCTTGCTGGTTCCAGCCTCCTCTGCATCGGCCTCTTTCTTGCTCTCGCTTTCCTCGGCTCCACCTTCGTTTGCCTCTGCTTCCTCTTCCAGATTCACAGACATCGCGAACGCAGTCTTCTTCCCCTCCGGGGGCCCCGTCTGGCTGTCCTTCAATTGGTGCAATGCTGTCAATAACCGCCGACCCAACTTACTGTTTACCACAAGGCGGCCGCCACATTGGAGAGGTTGGGCAGTTCGCGCTGCACATGCTGGGGAGGGGAACCCTCATAGTGACATTGCATTGTCCATAGATGTGCATCTTTGTTTTTTTACTTTTGCAATATTTGCAAAACACAAAGCTCAGAATTGTAAACATATTTGGGATAGCTTTAGCAGCCCTTTGTGGAGAAGAGGAATCATTCCTGCTGCCTCTAGTGATTGGGAAAAAGTTCCTACACCCAACAAGCCCCATACCTCACCCCAACCCTTCCCTTGTCATCTTACTTCTTTCCTGCCAAGGTTACCGTGTTAAAGCTACCATAGCCCCTGATCCTGCCCAGCCCTCTGCCATAGCTTTTTATCCTTAACTATTTCAGTCCCCGTAAAACTACCCCTTTGTGCTGCCTGCCGGGAGGCAAACTGCGTTGGCGAAAGTAGGGTGAGATTGCAAAATTTAACTCAGACTTTCCAAACCAAAAGAAATTCTTGATAGTCACCTGACTTCATAAGTGAACTTTTAACTTTGTCTGCAGACATTTGTAATATCATTCGAGAAAAGTTCGAGTCATCTGAAGTCTACTTTTAAGATGAGCATCATATTGTTGTTTTTTGCCGCTGTCTTAACAATCTTTATGTTTTTGTTTTTTCCCCAGCTGGAATAATATTTCCTGCACTCATACTTGTAAATGAGTTTTATTATTCTTAAGATTAGGCCAAAGTAAAAGTTTTTTTCATTTTCTGGGGACCAAGGGGGAATTAATGGTGTATATTCAGTTTTCATCATCTATTCTCTATTATGTCCTAAATGTAACGTTGGCCCTCTAGTAAGTCCTCATCTGAATGTTTAACTCCTACGTTATTGGTTGGATTTATTGTATGCAACATATCACTTTAAACTACTTCCGAATATTTGTTGCCATCTGCAAATCTTGCGTGTTTAGTTCCAATGTATTTTCTCATGGTGGGGAACGTGGGATTACAATTCATATTGTTCACACTCCCTAAAGTTACACTCAAGACAAACTAAACTGCCTTTCAGAAACAAATGTACGATGATATTTAGCGTGTGCAATCGGGTCTTAGACCCGTTTGCGCCGTCTAAAAACCATGAGCCCATGTAGAAACAGTACTTTGCAACTCGCAAATAAATTGCGACTTGCAAAATACTGTTTTGCGACTCGGTATTTGGAAGGGGCGTTCCCCTTCAAATAGTGACTCCATAGACATGTACAAATGTTTTGCGACCGCAATTGCGGTCGCAAAACACTCGCAAATTACCACCCTCTTCAAGAGGGTGACAATGCAGTCGCAATTTGGATGCGGTCCCCAGGGGACCCCTTCACCTTTGTGACTGGCTGTAAAAAATATTTTTTAAGGACAGGCAGTGGACCCAGCGACCACTACCTGCCCTTAAAAAATTAAATGAAAGCATTTCATTTGAAAAAAGAAAATGCATCCCATTTTCCATTAAGGGAAGGGAGGGCCTGTCATTCCCAATGGACTTGCAAATTGCGAGAGGTTCATTAATATAACTGAGCCTCGCAATTTGCGACCCCGTTGGGAATCACAAACAGTGTTAACCCCTCCCACGCTCATGACGAGCTCAGCTCGTCATGAGCCACGGTTCTCATGTGCTCATGACGAGCTGAGCTCGTCATGACTGTTAGAACGCTCGCACACTGGGGAAATTCCCGGGCTCTGCGATCGTTCTACACAAATGGGTGTGGTCATGACGAGCTCAGCTCGTCATGAGCACACGAGAACCGTGGCTCATGACGAGCTCAGCTCGTCATGAGCACCGGGGCGCTGTGCGCGGCCCCCTCCCCCCAGCACGGCAGGGGAATGACCCCAGCAGCCAAGGGGTTAAAGACACTGTTCTACATAGCAAATTGTGCCTTGCAAATTGTGACTCGCAAAAGAGTTGCAATTTGCGAGGCGCAATTTTGCACGTCGTACATCTGGCCGAGGATTCCTAACTTTACTACTCCTAAACTGAGACAAAATCCTATATTTACGACTTTTGGTGTTCACAAAAGACATTAAGGAGTAATCATAAATGCCTTTTGTGAATACCGAAAGTTTTAAAGTTAGGATTTTGACTCAGATGACTTTTGTGAATCGGGCCCTGTGTTGGGAGTCATTCAGAACTTTCTTCGGGATGGAGGTGCAAGGAAGAGGTCACATTTTTGATCTCTTCAAGCTTCCAGTCTTTCTCCAAAGTCTTGGTGGTTGACTCCACGAATCAATCATCAGCAAGCGACCTGCAAATCTAAGCACATTGACAGCAGTGTAGCCAATGTGTGATGGGCCCTAGTGCAAAGAAGGAAATGGACCCCCTGGCTGCTGTTTGAATAATAAAATATAGCAATGAATAGGACTGAGTGGGCATCTGAAGCCTCTGGATCCCGGTGCCAAAGCACTTGCTGCACAAGTGAAAGCTACACTTCGGCCTATAGGCTGCGGTATTTTGGCAACCTCTGATGTTGAAATGGCATAGACATATCTGACAAACTGCGTGGGGAGTGAGGCGTTGAACCTAAAAGTGAAACTTTAAAGATAACCAGCAAGGTTTTCCCAAGAGTTGCTGCTAAATGATCACTCGATCTAAGTGCAAAGGTCATTCTACCACAAGATACATGTTTCTTATGGAGCACTGCAAGCAAAGTATGATATTATCCAAGGGGAAATGATTACTAAATGGACTACAGCAGCTTGGTGGCTAAATGGTGGCGTAGGGCTTATGGTTTCATTGTATCTGACATCAGATTACCACTCTGGTCAAACCTTTAGCATTTTAAACAACTACTTCTAAACCACAGACGCTAACTATGATTTGGTGATCCAGCAAAACTGGTTAGGACCCCAGTGATCACAGTATATAGATTTGATTTTGGACTAAAGAAGCCACTGCCAATAACCCACACTGAGCCCCAAAGAGAACAGCTAGTTTCTCTGAGTCTGTATTTGTACCTACCATACGAAATCATGGATAGCTAAGTGAGGCAGGTATTTTTATAGGATGCTTTGCCACAAGCTTCTTTCTGGGCTAAAATCTGTGGCCTCACACACTATGTTAAAAAAACAGTTTTTTAAGTGTTTTCTAAATTAATTATATTTTTGGAGAAATACTGACCTGTTGACCTATGATCCTTTGTACAGTACACAGCCATAAGCAGGTTTAAACAAGGAGAGACTCACTTTTCGTAGGATGGCCTGAGCCTCACAGGAAACCTCCGAGAAAGTGCGTGCAAATACAGTGCAAAATAATTCAATGTCACTGAAACGTAGAACAAAATAGAGGCCACACCATGTTTGTGTAAAGGTGTAATAAGTGTAATAAAACAAATATGAAGAAAATGGTTAAAGGGTTAAAAGTTGATAGCAAAAAGAAGGGTAATACCAATAAGGAAACAATGTTACATACAAAATTCTGGAAAAACCGAAAGCTTTGAAAGTCATTACCAGCAAACATAACGGTTAGAAATGCTAAATGAAGTTTCAGTGGAAAAGCAAAAAATAATAAAAAAAATGTTGCCAATGGGACATTAGTGACAAAATATTAGGAGAAGGTTATCTGTTACAGGGAAGTACCGGAAAAAATGAATAAAGCGAATTTCGTTACTTGCGCTGCTTCGCCAAATGTGATGCAACAAAATTAGTTTTTTTTTTTTGGTACTTACCTGTAACAGTCCAAATCCCGCATTTTACAACCCCCCACCCTGACCCTCCCCTGCCTGACATCACCGCCCCGGTATAACGCCCTGCACGGCCGTGCCTGATATATATATATATTCCAAGGATATCCGAATCCAATGCAGAGTTCCAAAGCTGCAGAAACAGATACGGGCCCAAAGTAGTTGCAAAATTAATTCTTTATTTCTTGTTGGTTCATCAAATCACCATGACGCGTTTCGCGCTTCCCTGAGCGCTTGATCACATGACACAGTATATCAGCAGGGTATTGGTTCAAATAGTCACATTGCGCAAACACATGTCACAGACTGAATAGCATATAGACATAGAAGAGTTTTGTAGTTTAGACAAACTACAAACAATTGTCTAAATAAAAAATCGATTGGTCAAACAATTTGCAATTTGGCTGTAACCTAAAGAAGTTTTACAGTGCGCTATTACGTATAAAACCAAACTCCTCTAAATATACATATACTTGTGCACAGAACAAAAAATTATTTAAAAACCACAAATTAATGTTTTCATTGAAAAGCAGCTCTTTAAACTTTATAAGGTTACTGATAGTGTTACATTTCGTTATTTTTTATTTTTTATTTTCTACTGTTTTTGCAATTTTTAATATGATTTGATGCATGTTTTTGTATGTATCTTTCATCATGCATTGGCATACAGAGGCAAAGCGAACCTGTTTATTAACATCGGTGCCCCGATGTTAATAGTGCCTGTTTGGTCAAGTTAAAGTGCAACGTGCTTGTGCAAAAGAGCGAGGGACAGTCATATGTCGGTATAAATACCAGAGAAGTCTCCAGACAGGGGGGATATCAAATTTTGGATCACTTGCAAAACTGTACAGATGAATAACCAGGGATGGACATCGCAGATATTTCTCTCACAGGTATACATACTCTTTCCAAGTGCTACAATTGTGATTTAAATATTTAAAGTATGTGCCATCTACTTTATAAAAACCCTAAAATGGTTAAATGACGGCTGAAATTATAAATTTATCACAACTATATACACTCAAAAGGTAAATGTACAAGTCAGAGGCTCTGCTATACAGATAGATTTATAAATATATAAATATTCAATAAATATCTAAAATACATAAAAAGTAATTACATTTAAATATATCCACACATCCCTAAAATACCGATTTGCTTGATTTTTAAATTGATTAAAGGCATGTAAAAAGATCTTCCGTGATATTTAGACCCGATGGTTGTTTGGTGTTAAGTTCCAATATATAGTGGGTCTCGAGGCGGCGCAATTTCTCCTCTCTGTTGCCGCCTCATCTGCTTGCAAGGACACAATCAATTACAAAGTATTTCAATTCACCACTTTTATAGTTATGTTTAGCCTTGAAATGCCTTGCCACTGGGTACGTGTTGCCTTGGTTGCAAATTGCTCTAATATGTTGTAAAATTCTTTTATGTACAGGGAGCTTTGTGCTTCCCACATAGAGCAAGTTGCACGGACAGGACAAGACATAAACTGCATACTCAGTTTTGCATGTGAGTACCTTGGTGATTTTATGTTCTTTCAAGTCAAATGGTGACAAGTAGCTAGTTTTATTTACTGCTTGGAGGCATGCTTTGCATACTTTGCAATTGAAGAAGCCACCATGTGTCTGAAGTCAATTATTAGATTCCATGACTTCTGGGCTACTTTTAACAAGTTCATCCTTCATGGATTGACCCCTACTATAAGTTATAGAGGGTCTTTTAGGAAGATCTTTGCCAATTATCGAATCGCTTAAAACCAAAGGCCAATTTTTGTTAATGATGGATTGAATTTGTTTATGTTGGGCACTGTATTGGACAATAATTCTAAATTCAGTAGAAATATCTGGATTGTCCACCGCTATTGTTGTTGTATTAGAACCTCCCTTCAAGAGATCTAGCCTGTTTTTTTGCATTGATTTGGAGATGGCGATATCAACTATTTTTTCTGAGTAGCCTCTCTCCATAAATCTAGCTTGGCTCGCTTTTTGAGCTAGAGGCAGGTCGTTCTCCTTACTATGAATACGCCTTAGTCTCAACATCTCCCCATAGGGGATACTATTAATTAGATGTTTGACATGTGAGTTTTTGGCGTGTAGGGTAGAGTTGCCCGCCGTGGGCTTGCGATGGAGTTTGGTCTCAATTTTATTCTGTTCGATGAATACCTCTGTATCCAAAAAGGTAATAGATGACTTACTAATGGTGGCAGTAAAATGTAAATTAAGGTTGTTTGTATTGATATCCTGCACAAACCTTTCTGCTGACTCTATGTTACCATCTCAAATTACAAACATCTCATCTATATAGCGTAACCAAGTTTTTACATGACGCTCCATAGTTTCGCGGTGTTCAGCCATGAGGACCAGCTCCTCCCACCAACCCATGTGTAAACACAAAATATATATATATATTGTAAAATTATGACACATGTACCCACCTAAACCTCAATACATAGGAAAAATGAAAAGTGCTACAGTCTACATTACTGAACAGAATAAACCAAATTTGCCACAGAGCTAGATCTTGATCCAGCAAGTGTGATTTTTGTAAATAAATCTGGTCTGAAGTTTTTGAGGAATTAAGGTTCACACTTTATTTATATGTAGCGATGCTGTACCTTTGCAGTACTACTGCAAAGTAGCACGGTAAAGCAAGCTCGGAAGAAGAGATCTGGTTGGCTTGTGTGGTAATCCCTCGGTTCTACCGCAGTACCATGAGGTCCACACATGTGATTTTGATTGGCTAGCCACAACATGAAGAGAAAGTTGCGGCCTCCATTTTATAACTCGGGGACTCTGTCGGCGTGTCATAGAAAAGAAATAAATATAAAGTTTAGAGGGACAAGGTAAGTGTGGCCTGACAGCTAGCCCTTGTGATGGAGAACAGATGGGCATTTCATGGGGTCAAATAAAAAGATGTGTTTTGTGGTGCCAGTGTACTGTGGTACTAATGTAACACTCAGTGTGATTCCTGTGTAATTTTGCAATAGTGCAGTGGGAAAATAAAAGAGCGGGCCTAGTGTGCTACAAGACCATAGCAGTAGGCCTGAAGCAGGATCTTGACCTCCAGCGGGATACTGACCATGTGTGGTGGGACAGACCTGGCTATAGGCTAGGGCCTGTGCCTAACCCCAGGCTGCACACAACTAAAGCTTTGTGTGGCGGGGGGATTGGTTGCCTGCAGGGGTTTGGGTCCATACCCAATCCATGCACAGTGTTGTAGTCAATGGTGTAATTTCAAATGTTGCAGTGATGTTTTCAATGAGGTCAAAGAACATCCTATGAGTAATGCAATAGGTGAGGTAATTAGCAGTGCATGGCAAAGGCGTGAGTTATAGTTACTTCAGGGCACGACTTATAGTTACTTGAGATAAATATAACTAGTGAATTTCAGTGTTTTTTTTAGTTTAAAATGTTAAGTATTAACTGTCATTTTCACCTAACTATAACGTGCCTTTAACCTTAGATTTTTTTTTAGTAATCCTCAGTGTGTTCTTTTTCTATTCCATGTTTTCCGCTCATTTTTATTTGCATCCCTGTCTGTCTAGCCACATGACTTTTTTTTGTTTTCCTCTTTTTTTGCTGTCAATTTTTCATCCCAGAAGAATGATCCTTAGTTGGACTCCACTCCCAGGTAGGTCAATCAATCAATCAATCACAGGCATTTATATAGCGCACTACTTACCCGGAGGGTCTCAAGGCGCTAGGGGGGGGGGGGTGCTGCTACTGCTCGAATAGCCAGGTCTTGAGCTTCTTCCTGAAGGAGAGGTGGTCTTGGGTCAGGCGCAGGTCGGTCGGTAGGGAGTTCCAGGTCTTGGCGGCCAGGTAGGAGAAGGACCTCCCTCCCGTTGTCGTTCTTCGGATGCGGGGGACGGCGGCGAGGGCGTGGTTGGCTGATCGGAGGTGTCGTTTGGGAGCGTAGAAGTTGATGCGGTTGTTGAGGTAGCTGGGGCCTTGATCGTGTAGGGCTTTGTGTGCGTGGGTGAGGAGGCGGAAGGTGATTCTTTTGTTGACGGGTAGCCAATGCAGGTCTCTCAGATGTCCGGAGATGTGGCTGTGTCGTGGGATGTCGAGGATGAGTCTGGCTGAGGCGTTCTGGATCCGCTGGAGTCTCTTCTGGAGCTTGGCGGTGGTTCCGGCGTAGAGGGCGTTGCCGTAGTCCAGTCGGCTGGTGACGAGGGCCTGGGTGACCGTCTTCCTGGTCTCGGTGGGGATCCACCGGAAGATCTTCCGTAGCATGCGCAGGATGTTGAAGCATGACGAGGAGACGGCGTTGACTTGTCTGGTCATGGTGAGGGAGGAGTCCAAGATGAAGCCCAGGTTGCGTGCGTGGTCTGTCGGTTTGGGTGCGCTGCCCAGGGCAGGGGGCCACCAGGAGTTGTCCCAGGCAGAGGGTGATGATCCAAGGATGAGGACTTCCGTCTTGTCAGAGTTCAGTTTCAGGCGGCTGCTCGACATCCACTCGGCTACGTCTTTCATCCCTTCGTGAAGGTTGGCTCTGGCGGCGGCGGGGTCGTTGGTCAGGGAGAGGATCAGCTGGGTGTCGTCAGCGTAGGAGATGATGTTGAGGTTGTGCTGGCGTGCGATGGCCGCAAGGGGGCTCATGTAGACGTTGAAGAGTGTTGGGCTGAACGAGGAGCCTTGAGGGACGCCGCAGATGACTTCGGTGGCCTCTGACTTGTACGGTGGTAGAAGGACTCTCTGTGTTCTTCCCTTGAGGAATGAGATGATCCAATCCAGTGCCTTCTCCTGGATTCCGATGTTGCTGAGGCGCTGCACTAGGGTGCGGTGGCAGACAGTGTCGAATGCTGCGGAGAGGTCCAGGAGGATGAGGGCCGCTGTTTCTCCGTTGTCCATCAGGGCTCGGATGTCATCGGTGGCGGCGATGAGGGCGGTCTCGGTGCTGTGGTTGGCTCGGAAGCCCGACTGAGAGGGGTCGAGGGATCCATTAGTCTCGAGGAAGGCGGCCAGCTGCTTGTTGACGGTCTTCTCGATGACTTTGGCTGGGAACGGGAGGAGCGAGATGGGGCGGTAATTCTTGAGTTCGGTGGGGTCCGCTGTAGGTTTCTTGAGTAGGGCGCTGAGTTCGGCGTGCTTCCAGCTCTCCGGGAAGGTGGCGGTGTCAAAGGAGGTGTTGATGATGTCCCGCAGGTGGGGTGCGATGATTGCGTCGGCCCTGTTGAAGACGTGGTGAGGGCAGGGGTCGGTCGGAGATCCGGAATGGATGGAGTTCATCAAGCGGATGGTGTCTTCGGTGCTGATCGGAGTCCAGGCGCGGAGGGTGGTGGTGGGGGGCGGTGGTTCGGTTGTGACGTGCGTCGGTTGAGTGCTGAAGCTGTTGTGTATGTCCGCGATCTTGTTGTGGAAGTAGGAGGCGAGGGAGTTGCAGAGGTCTTGCGACGGGGAGATGTCGTTGTTTCCGGCGTTGGGGTTGGAGAGCTCTTTGACGATGTTGAAGAGTTCCTTGCAGTTGTGTGCGTTGTTGTCCAGCCGGTCCTTGAATGCGGTTTTCTTAGTGGCGTGGATCAGTTGGTGGTGCTTCCGGGTGGCAAGCTTGAGGGCGGTCATGTTGTCCGGTGTTGGTTCTCTTCTCCATTGTTCCACTGTTTTTCAGCTGCAGGGTGCTTATAGTATTTGGGTTTAGGTAATCAGATATATCCCCAATGCTTGTTGGGCTGGATATAGAATACTAAATTCCAACCTCCCACTTTTTCCCAGTGTTTGTTGGACTGGAGGTAGCTTAGTAAATCTACTACTACATCCTAATACATACAATTTCCCAGTCTTAATTAGACTGGAATCAGAATAAACATCTTAATTCCTCCCATTAAGGTATTCCTTATTTTTACAGTTAGCGCATTACATCTGAACCCCCCAATGTATGCGCCTTGTCCAATGTTCATTGGGCTGGAATTAGGATAGTAACTTTGCCCAATGTAATCACTTGCCCAATGTTTGATACACTGGAGTTAGATTAGTAAACACGAGCCTTCCCCAATGTATCTGATTTCACCAATGTTTGCTAGATTGAAGTGAACCTGACCCTAAATTCACCTACTTCACAATGTATGTATTACCCCGATATCTGTAGGATTGTAGTCAAAACTGTGTATTTGAATTATTTGTTTGTTTATTTTGTTAATGATTTTAGGTTACTAGCGTTACTTAATTCTGGAACATTTTGAGATAATTTGAGTATATTTAATTTAAAAGTACATGTGGACATTCTTTTATTACTTTTAACTATGTTTTTATCAATTTTGTGTTTTAGTATTTTATTATTATTGTATTCATATTTTGAAACTATTTATACATTTTAATAAATATAAAATATGTGTTTATATGTATAACTATATTAAAAAATGTCTGCAGTTATGTCATTTTTGTATTTCAATATTATTAATAATATTCTATTTTTATTTGATAGTTATATTTAGTTGTAAAATAAATGTATTGTAAATTATAATTTAATATTTTTTATTAACATGTAAAAGTAACAAAGTATTTGTGTGTTAAAAATATTTTTAATGCTAAATGAATACTTATATGGTATTTTTAATGTTTATATAAATATATATAATAATAAATATATATATATATATATATATATATATATATATATATATATATATATATATATATATATATATATATATTAGTTAGGATTTTTTCTCTATGGGATTTTTGAAAATTCTATGTGTAATAACTTTGGCGTTTGTGGACGGAATTGGCTGAAATTTTCAGGAAAATGGCACATTTTGTTTCTGAGCAGCCCTTGAAAATTTGGGGGGGGTTCGTCAAGGGGGGGCCGAGAAAAAAGGGGGGTCCCAAAACGTGTTTTTAACATTGAGTTTTCCATAGGGCGGTTGGCCTCACTTTTAGCCCGAACGGCTGAATGGATTTGCACGAAACTTGGCAAAATTGTAGGGACTGGTCGCCCGATGTGCCTTTTGTAGGTCTCAATATATGTGCTCCAGTGGATTTTGAGAAATTAACGTTTAAAAAAAGATATATATCTGTAACAGCGGACCTGGCAGCGTCCCAGGACGCGTACTTTTCGCGCAACGGAGCTTTGTGAAGCGAAGCTGATTGGTTCTCCGGCGTCTGTCAACATTCCAAAAAGTCCGTAGCGGCCGCCATCTTGTCTCTCGGTAGGATCGAGAGACAAGAGGAGGTCAAAACAAAGGGGGAAATAACTATAAGGGGGCATAGTAGATCCTCGCTGACCCCCTAGGTTTGATGTGGAGGTTTTAAAAGGGCCCCGCGGGGCAAAAAAAAATAATAATAATAATAATCGAACGGCTGAATGGATTTGCACGAAACTTGGCAAAATATTAGGGACTGGTAGCCCGATGTGCCTTTGCTAGGTCTCAATATATGTGCTCCAGTGGATTTTGAGAAATTAACGTCCAAAAAAAGATATATATCTGTAACAGCGCTCCGCTTCGCGTAACGGAGGTTTGCGAAGCTGATTGGTCATTCTGTCACTGGGCTATAGTTGGGCTACATCTGGCTGATATTTGGGCTACATTTGTTTTTTTGTGTGTCTGGCGGCCATCTTTGGGCTACATTGGGCTACATTGGGCTACATTGGGCTACATTTGGGCTCCAACATATATATAGGCCAATGTAGCCCAATATATATTTTTCAAAGTTAATTTTCGTAAAAACCACTGGAGCATATATCTTGAGACATAGCAAAGGCACATCGGGCTACCAGTCCCTACAATTTTGCCAAGTTTCGTGGAAATCCATTCAGCCGTTCGAGCTAAAAGTGAGTCCAACCGCCCTATGGAAATGAAGGAAATGAATGGGTAATTTGTAATTAGCAAATAGCTCATCGCAAACTAGGAATGGTAAAGAATCGCTATTTATTCCTTAAAGTTCGCTATTTAGGAAATGCAAAAAACTTTGATGATACATATGGCGGTTCATCTCTAACAAGATAAGAAGCATAGGGATACATTTATGATGACTGGCGCATCACCAGGGATGTGTTAGTCATTCTGTGCCGCTGTTCCGTCACCTATGGTGTGCTGCATTTACAATGCGGCGCATCATGGGGCAAAAACAGCACAGATGCGTGATGTATCTGTGCCGTAAAGGTGGCGCATTGCTGGAGTTGTATCGCAAGTGTGATGAAGCTCCAGCAAGGGTCGAGGGTGCCCCTGTCGCAGGGTTTCTGTTCTCACACAGAACTGTGGACAGAGGATTGGAACCTCGGCGAATTAGGGTGTCCCAAAACTCACGTTAGTAATCAAAAACTCCTTAGCAAGCTAGGTACAGTGTCACATTGGATATAACAAACTCTCAATGTTTAGACAATCCAGAATATGAACTTATAGTACCTCAGGATACGTGGAACTCATGAACAGTCGGTCGTTATATATTTCTTAGAAACCAGAACATGGAGTTAAGAAGAACACATGTGTATTTGAAATGTTTATTTACTAATGCCGTCTTCTCAGGCGTAGTATCTTAGATAATACAAGTACACATATTATCAGTAGCAAAATTACCAGCATAGTTACTAGTACATAAAAAGCGAATGGTGATAGTATGTTAACATGCTGTAAATGAATAAGAGTTAGCAACACTTATAAGCAGCCGCGGGCCGTGGAGGGAGTTACGGTGGGGCAGGGAGGCGGGGAGGGGGAGGGGCAAGGTAGAGAGGGCTCCACCCTGCTTCTCCCCCTCCCCGCCTCCCTGCCTCACCGTAACTCCCTCCACGGCCCGCGGCTGCTTATATCTCACCCTCCCTAATACACATATTATATTATTTGCTAAGAAGGTCTCTTTGTGTTGGTTTAGGGCGTGCCCATACTTTAGTGTCTTAGATTTGAAGGAATCACATCAGCATACACCAGCTCTCTCTTCATGTGAACCGCATCAACTGTTGTGTATGTGTGTTCGGCAAAGCAATATAAAACCCGCCTCATGCCCAGAATTGGCAGAAGTTGCACTTATGTTATGAGTATGAAGTCGTGGAGATCAGACCTCATAACAATTCTGTATTGTGTTGTTCTTGAAACTTTAGCACTCGCTGTTCAGATATAGTTTAACAAGCAAAGCAGATAGTAGAGCAATAACATATTATTCTCATGTAAACCACGATGAACTACTAGGTGGAAAGCTAAAGCAACAACTAAGTGTCGTGTGCAGAAGTTGCAAAAAAGGAAAAATGGCGTTTAAACCGGTAATGAGCCCATGCTAACTTAACATGGTGTAAAGATATCCAGGACCTAGATGACACCTCCCCATGATCCGGAAACAAACTGAATAAGATAATAGAAGTGCCATCTCATGAGAGCAGATTGCAAGTTTATATGTGGACGGTCCGCAAGGTAAAGCATTAAAAACTAGGAAAATTTAATGCTAAAGAAAAATAAAACAGCCAAGTACTTTATCGAGTCTTAAGCCAATAGGCAAGGTAAATAATAAAAACTTGACAAATAAGTCAATGAATTGTCAATGAAATGCTAGTACTCAGCATATCAAACATGAAAAAGGTCTATGACATAACTGTGTATGCAAAATAAGCTGCAACAGCCTCCAATAGGAAGTCACCGTCTTCATCCGAAAACAGTTCAGCCATCCAATTTAAAAGCCGACAAGAACATACGTGCTCTCCCAGCACTGGATCCTCTATCACCATCAGAGGACAGCTCGGTGGGTTTTCAAGAAAGCTCTGTTCCAAGAAAGACTGTGCTGCCGCCAGTAAATTCCAGGGACCAAGTAGTCCATGCATCAATGCCACAGCCATAATCCTTTCGCCAGGACAAACCAACTCGTGAGTAATGATAGGAGTCATCAGCTGATTAAAGTCGACGTCAGGAGAAACCGGTCCGCAGAGACACAAATCAATGGCCCAATCGAAATCACAGGTCAGGCAGTGAAATACAGGCTGGACACAGGTGAAGTAGGAGAATCGAAAAGATAATCCATATGCCGTGCTTAATATCGCCAACGGCATTGTGCCATAATATTCTAGCATGCGATTGCGGAACAGTGTCAGCAGCTGCAGGGTGGGAGGTTGCATAGGAGGGACATCCATATTTAAAAATGTAAAAAAGCACAAGAGCGTCCGCTGGTAATGCAAGTAAAAATGCCAATCCACGAACCAGAGTGGAGAAAATAGAATGAAAGGAAGCAGGGATGACTCCAAAGATTTTCTCAAATGAAGTCACGAGACCACTGGTAACAACTTTAAAAAAGTGCGCCAGGGCTTTTGTGGAGGATGCGTTAAAGATAGTCGGAACCATCTTGCTGAAATTGAAAGGCAAATCTGAATTGAAAAGGGTCTGCACCTCTGTACGGGTGTTCGCTATGTGAAGCACGAAAGTTTCACGGGCCGAACTCAAGGCCACCTCTCTCTGAGACAAAAGAGCTCTTATTCTTGCCATGCCGTTGAAATCTGTCCCAAGGTTGGTATTTGTGGCCAGATTGAAAACTCCCTATGTTCATGTGTGGGAGGAAATAGAACATTTCTGCAGCAAATAACCCGTTCACTTACTGTTACGATAAAAGGAATACTTTTAATTAACTCAGAACAATCTTCATTATTGAGCATCAAATAACTACCATTTTCCAACAACTTGAACGTGGGGATGATAGCAGGAACTGGCGTGCCTTGCAACACGCAAGCCATATTTGGTCGGTGTTTGTTGCATGAACCGTGTAACTGTATGTGCCTACACATTAGTGAATGATCTGGCGTCTCAGTGCATTCCTCTCCATTCAGATAAACTTCTTGATCATCTTTGAAACATCTGTATGTGTATGGAAGCGACCAGACCTCATGAAGAAAAGCACTACCTAAAGGTTCATAACGACCTATTGATATATACTTCATACAATTTGAAAACTTATATAAAGCAAAAGGCAGCGTTATTAAACCGTGGATAAGGCACGTTGCCAAAAAACCCGCAATCCTCTGCTGATGATGTCACTGAGCATGTCATGAATGATGTAATATGTGACATCATCAGCAGTGGATTACGGGTAATAGTATCTCTAGTTTACTCCCCTATAGCTGTCTTTCTTTTAACATAAGTGTCTGTTTCCTTCCCTTATACTTACTGTTTTTGGTTCGCTTCCGGTTCGCGTACCGGCGAGCGAACTGGGAAGCGAACTAAGAGAAATAGAGGTTGGCACAGTTCCAAATATTGTACCAATTTTTTAATAACGGGGAGGTAGTTCTGAAAAGAACTTTTTTTTTTATTGTTTTTGTTGTTTTATATTTTTTTTATTATTTTTCGGAATTTTTTTTTACTTTTTTTGAATTTTTCTGAACAGTTTTATATTTTTTGGGGTTTTTCTTGGAGGGGGCAATGAAAACGATTCATTGTAAAGGGCTCAACAGGAGCAACAAAACAAAAAAAGAAGTATTTATTATTTTGGGCGTTTCGTACAAACTTGCATATGATAGTCAATAGCTCTGTTGATCAGAGTGATGCTTCTTTCTCCGTAGGAAATGAATCCATCGCAAAATACGCAGATGTGTTTTACTTCACCAAATTTCATTTGTATATTTGGCACCATCTCCCTGCCCTCTGGTCCCGTTACTTCCGGTACAACAGATCTTCTGGCCATAATAGGGAGATTATCTAGGTCGTTCCGAAACTGTGCAGCACTGTAGTTGTTAGGATGCCACCTAGTCATATGGCGATGCATTGTGTAGTTTCCGAAACTGTATTTTTTCTCGGTTCCTCTGGACAGTCTATCTTGACATATAAGGCAAGTTACGTATCTTGCATTTACTTTTTTCTGACCTTTGGGAATTTTAAAAAATTGCCAAATGAAGTTTTCTTTCCGGTGAGACGTCCTGGGCTGCTCAGGCAAAAACTGCCTCTCTTCGTGCTCGTCGTCCTGTTCCTCTTCTTCCTCTTCTTGTTGAATTATAACTTGAGCAGGTGGTCCACTCTTCCTTGGATGTGGTGGAGGTGGTGGGGAAGCACCAGCTGAAGCTACTAAAGAAGCCATTGCTCAGTGATCACAAAGGGTCTTTCTCTCACAATGATGAAAGTCAGAGTGAGGAAAGAAGGAGGGATTTTCATCATTTGGGAAAAACAAGAGTTCTCAACCAATCAAAAGTGTTCATTTTAGATTATATGACCTAGTCTTACATCATTAGGAAACCAAAAGTGAAATGAACCAATGAAAAGTGTTATTACCAAGTCACATGACTTGCTGTGTTTACGTTAAGCGCTTTGCAGGGCCTCCCGGTTTGCTTCCAGAAACCTGCGCTTTGCGACTCGCTTCGCGTACCAGTTCGCTAACGTAGCACGTCATATGACGTATCACGCGACAACGTGAAACGTCATGCGGACGGGAGGCGTCACGATGTTGTTTTCTAACGCGGCACTTGCGGTAAAGAAACGTTTACCGGCTCGCGGTCTATTTCGCGGCATCAAGGTCAGCTAACGGGAAGCTTCCCGATTCGCGAAGCGGGAACGAAGAAAAAAAATATTTAAAAAAAAATTATTCATAAACATATAAAATATATTTTTGGATTTAAAGAAGTATACATTTTACAGCTACAGATATTAGCTGTTAAAAAACCAATGAAATTCACAGAAAAAACCATAGGTTATAGACCATATATAGTTAGGAATTAGCATTTACAAAACCTTGAAAATTCACTGAAAAAACCATAGGTTATAGACCATATATAGTTAGGAATTAGCATTTACAAAACCTTATTTTACTCACACAAAACCATTGAAATTCCATATATAGTTAGTTGCACTAACTATATATCGCGCACCCGCAATCCACTGCTGATGATGTCACATATTACATCATTCATGACATGGTCAGTGACATCACTGATGACATCACTGATGACATCTCAAATGACATCACTGATGACATCATCTAGTGTCTGTGTGTTTTTGTAAAGTTTATATACGTTTTACATATTGCAGAATGAGTGGATGTATGGAAGACTGAGTGTGTGTGTGGCTGGCTGGGAGGTGTGTGACTCTGTGCATATCAATGTGTACTTGTATCAGTGATTGTATAAGAGAGTAAGTATGTGTTAGTATATGTGTGAAAAGTATGGTGTTCTGTGTTTAACTATAGATGAGGAAATCGAAGTGTGATTGATTCTTCACAGGACTGACTAGGTGTATGAGTGCATATGATAGTGTTCTAATAATAACTGACTGTATGTATGAGTAATTGTATGGGTGAATGAGTGAATGTGTGTGTAGACGTACGAATCAGTGAGTGCGTATGTAGTAACTGGTATTGGTGTGTCATGATGTCATCAGTGATGTCATTTCAGATGTCATCAGTGATGTCATTTCAGATGTCATTAGTGATGTCATCAGTGATGTCACTGAAGTATGGTGTTCTGTGTTTAACTGTATAGATGAAGAAATGGAAGTGTGATTGATTCTTTACAGGACTGACTTGGTGTGTGAGTAACTCCATGGATGAGTGGCAGTGTGTGACTGTCTGCATAGGTGTATGAGTGCATATGATAGTGTTGTAATAATGAGTGACTGTATGTATGAGTGATTGTATGGGTGAATGAGTGAATGTGTGTGTAGACGTAGGAATCAGTGAGTGCGTATGTAGTAACTGGTATTGGTGTGTCATGATGTCATCAGTGATGTCATTTGAGATGTCATCAGTGATGTCATCAGTGATGTCATTTGAGATGTCATCAGTGATGTCATCAGTGATGTCACTGACCATGTCATGAATGATGTAATATGTGACATCATCAGCAGTGGATTGCGGGTGCGCGATATATAGTTAGTGCAACTAACTATATATGGAATTTCAATGGTTTTGTGTGAGTAAAATAAGGTTTTCTAAATGCTAATTCCTAACTATATATGGTCTATAACCTATGGTTTTTTCTGTGAATATATATATATATATATATATATATATATATATATATATATATATATATATATATATATATATATATATATATATAATACATACAAAATAATGTAACACTTTAAATACATTCATATAAACCGATGTTTTGAGAGTTGGTATTTTTGCACATTATGGGGCCGATTAGGATCGCGGTTTTCCCGCATCCTCTGGGCCGGCGGGAGCCACCGCTGGCCCGGAGGATGCGGGAAAACCGCTGGGGAGGCACAAAAGACCCACCGCCAAATTAGGATGGCGGTGGGTCTCAAAATCCATCCGCAGCTTTTCCGCCGCGGTCGCCTTCCGGCGGATGGCGGAAATCATATGCTTTTCCACGTCGGCTTTTCCGCCGTGGAAAAGCATACGGACATTGGCTTCGGGGGCCCGATGCGGGCCACCTTGGTGAAGGGGGTGTCGGGGGGTGCACATGGGGGGTACCTATGGTACCCCCCTGCATTTGAATGCAGCAATCGGCAGGCACCGCACGGTGCCTGCCGCTTTATGCATACAAATGCAATGTATGCATTTTTTACCATTGCGGCGGGTGCAGCTTGAAGCTGCACCCGCCGCAATGGTAAAAATAGAGGATGTGACCGCCAGGGTGGCGGTCACATCCTAATTGCACAGGAGGGAACTCCGCCGGCAATGCAGAGGTTCCCTCCTACTCTATGGTGGCGGACGGACGGACTCAGGTCCGTCCGCCATCATAATCGGCCCCTAAATGTATGTAGATTCGATGTTTTTGTTGTTGAAACTTTGACAACACTCTTTTGGTACCATAATTGTTTTGCAGTCAGTATTTCGATATGCATCCATTGCCTTACAATATTTCAGTGCCAGCTTAATGTTGTAATTTATGGTCAAAACATGCTTACGCCAGCCGGGCCTGCATGGAAACTGAAAGACGTCTTTTCAATGCAAAACATGCAGGGCGTAAGTATGCTAGAACCTCGATGATCCTCTAAGTTCAAGTCCTAGGGTCACTAAAGCAAAAACACCTGGTTTATTTTTTTTAGGCAGGATGAAGAGTCTTACATTCTTCCAACTGCCTGAATCCATATGGACAAGGGCTCCATAATACCAGCATTTTAACAGAGAAGAATCTCTATTGTATTTTCACTTTCTGGAATTTGGGAATAACTGGTAATAAGCTATTGATTCTTTACAGGGCCACTGGAATTATGTGATTATGTGGCCACAGCGATTTCCGCATCAATATAGATTTTTTGCATTTGTAACCTAATCAATCATCTGCTGCAAAATGTGCAGATAAAAAAAAATGTTTCTGGCTCAAATGGTTTACAAGCTACTAAAAATGCCGCGAAGCACTTTGCAGCACAGCGGAAGACCCTGTGCAAAAGCTATTTATTTTTCTGTTGCTTATTGCTCGTCCCCTTTCTCGTGGGCCCCCACACACGACAAGGGACACACCTTGGATCAGGTTTTTTCCTCGGTCCCTCTAGTCGACATTGAGCTTCTCCCGGTGCTCTGGTCTGACCATAGGCTGGCCAGGTTCTCTGTACTGGGCAGCGAGAAACTACCCAGGAGCGCCCCTAGACAGTATGGCCCTGTTTTGAGGGCTTTGCACAGAGTGACTCCTGAGTTGTTAGCTCAGGCTTCTATGGACCATCCGTGCCCCCTCTCAGGTGACTTAGAGCAGGACGTAGAGTCCATGCAGGTGTGGTTGACGGGGAGGCTGAACGATCTAGCCCCCGCAATGGCCCCTCGGGCCACGGCTAAGCGGGTTTCGGCACCGTGGTTCACTGAGGCATTGTGCGCTACTCGTCGCCAGTGCAAGGTGGCCGAGAGGGTATGGCGCCTCCAGTATGATTTGGAGGCTAGACTTGCTTACAAGACAGCGGTCAAAGACTATCATCGCGATATTCTCCGTGGGAAAAAGGATTATCTTGCCAGGAGGATAGAGGCTGCCTCCAACTCATCCAAAGAGATCTTTGTTGTGGTGAGGGAGTTTACGGCCCCCAGATCTAACATGCCCCAAAGAGCGCCATCCGAGTCGTGGGTTTGTGATCTTGCCAAGTTTTTTACGGACAAGATCAAATCTATCCAGGATTCTTTTACAGTGAGGTCTGCGGAAGTGTTTTCCAGCATGGTGGCCGGTCTCGTTCCGTCATTTGCGCGGGACGCGGTTCTGGCAGAGTTTCCCTCTGTCTCCACCGATGCTTCCCTCGCACTTTTGGCCAATCTTAAATCAAGTTCGCCATTAGACCCCTGTCCGGCCAAATTTTTGGCCAGGATGGCGGCTGTGGTTAACCCATTGGTCAACCCTCTCTTGAACTTGTCTTTGAGTGAGGGGAGGGTCCCGCAGTCCTGGAAAAGGGCAATGGTGATCCCCCTCCTCAAGAAGCCTGGGCTAGACTCAGAGGTTTTGGCCAACTATAGGCCGATTTCCCTCCTCCCGGCGCTGGCTAAGATCACGGAGAAACATGTGCATGGCGTTCTCTCAAGCTTTCTAGAATCCAATGACCTGCTGCACCCCTCGCAATCCGGTTTCTGTCCGAATTTAAGTACGGAGACGGCACTCCTGGAGGTGTCAGAGGTCATTAAGGAGACACTGGATTCTGGAGGCAAGGCCATGCTTGTCATGCTTGATTTGTCGGCGGCCTTTGACACCGTCCCCCATGAGTCGCTCCTCGCCAGACTCCATGACATCGGTCTGAGGGGGACGGTGTTCAACTGGTTTACATCTTTTCTTGAGGGCCGCCGACAAACGGTCTGGGCCTCCCCGAGCTCCGCTGAGATGCCACCATTGGGAGTCGGAGTTCCGTAGGGATCTGTGTTGAGCCCGACTCTTTTTAACATCTTTATGACCCCTCTGGCGGCACTAGTGGAGTCTTTTGGGGCCCAGATCGTGTCCTACGCAGATGACACTCAATTGCTCTTCACGTGTGGGAAAGATCAGGCTTTTGATAGAGAGAGTATTCGGGGCTGCTTAGAGATGGTCTTTAACTGGTTTTAGCAGAATAGCCTCAAGGCCAATTCCAACAAATCGGAGGTGTTGTTTTTTGGTTGTTCCTTAGACCCCGACTGGTTGGCCTGGTGGCCAATGGATATGTGTCCCCCTGCCCAGGCATCGCAGGTGGCAAAAAATCTGGGAGTGAAGATTGATAATAATCTGACACTGAGATCACATATTCTTGGCTTGACGGGCACATGCTTCGGCATTCTTAAGATGCTCCAGAAGTTCCTGCCTTTGCTCACAGAAGAGCATAGAAAGATCACTGTGCAAGCCTTAATTGGTTCCAGACTGGACTATGCCAGCGTCCTCTATTTAGGTCTTCCGGACTATCTTGTTCAGCGGCTGCAGGTCGTGCAGAACTCTGCGGCTCGCGCCATCTTTGGCCTCCATAGGCGAGTGAGAGCGTCCCGTTTGGTGCAGTCGCTTCATTGGCTGCCCATCCGGAAGCGAATCATGTTTAAAACATTGACCCTGGCGCACAAAGCGCTTTTCGGCTCCGGAGCTAAGTACTTACAGCGCAGGCTTGTCTTTTATCGCCCGGCCCGATCTCTGCGCTCGGAATCCCTGTTTTTGGCTGTGGTTCCTCGAGTGAGGAAGGCCCGTACCAGGGGGCGCTCCTTTAGTCTGAGGGCCCCTCAGCTGTGGAACACCTTGCCTCTGGCCTTGCGGCGCTCATCCAATCTGCTCCTGTTCAGTAAGAGCCTTAAGACCTGGCTTTTTAACCTTTAGGATGTTTTTTTGTCCTTTCCCTGTTAATGTCTGTTTTATGGTGTTATGTTTTTTATACTGAGCTGCCTAAATAAAGTGCCGGGACACTCTTTTAGAGTAGCCGTGCGCTATAGAAATAAAATTTAACATAACATAACATAACATAACATTGCTATATTTGGGTGTTAAACTGGTTCTACTGAGGTACAACTAATGCCCAAAAAACGTTAACAAGTTTGAAAATGTCAAAATAATGAAGTAATACAATCACAAAATGTACTGCATTCTGCCGCATAATTTGCCTTTTCTTGCCACATAATTTACTCAACACTGCCATATAATTTGGCCCTCTCCTCTCCTAGCGCATAATTCCAGTGGCCTGATTATTTGGTACCTACTTTGTAAACAACTCAAAATACCAAGCATGTTTGTGTAGTAAGCAGCGTTACTGTCTGATATCTCTGCACATGGTAATACATCAATTCTCTATAAGCCAGGAGCCCCTAATAATGAAGATTATAATAGCACTTTAATAGGTGAGCGCTTATTCATAACCCTGGCATTCATCATAGGTTGATTTGAGACTTAATAATTGAAGACCTTGCTTCCCGATGGCACTTTGTAATCATTGTATCTCTCTGGAATTGATTAATGTTACTGTGAAAGGCTAAGGCATATGCATTTATATAAACAAAATAATAATTAAAAAATCCACTGGAGAGTAAACGGTGAACTACAATATTCACAAAGATAAGACGTTTTGAAAGTCCGCATTCAGTACTTTTCCCCTCCAAAGGGACCCCCATGCAGAGAGGTACCACTGATATATATGAACGGTAAGAGCAGTTCAGGGGTACACTTGGTCCTACACGTGCATCTCTGCCAAATACCACGAATTACAGGGTAGAAACAGCCCGCGGCCCGTGGAGTGAGTTGCGGTGGGCAGAAAGGCGTCACGGGGGAGGGGCAGGATGGGGGGTGCTAAAAACCGGAATATGGATAATTGGAGGTAAGTAAACAGTTTAATTAATAAAACGAATTTTGTAGCACGGGCTGAATCGCATTTGGCGATGCAGGGCGTGCTACGAAATTTGTTTCATTAATTAAATTGTTTACTTACCTCCAATTATCCATATTCCGGTTTTTAGCACCCCCCACCCTGCCCCTCCCCGGCCCCGTCTTTCTGCCCCACCGCAACTCCCTCCACGGGCCGTGGCTGGGTAGACAAAATTAGGTTATTACAATTTAATGTAATCCACGCATTACCGCAGAGTCTGAAATATTTCACCCTTATCAGCTGATCCCTGCTAATCATGTGTTTGTTAAGAATTCCAGGATAATGTGACACATGTATTGATTGTTCCACTGCCTTTATGTAAAGGATTCCTCAACCACCAATCTGCGCCATTCCCCCTCATCAGAGAACCCACCAGGCTGCGCCATAGCCCCTCACCAGAAAACCCACCAAGCTGCACCATACACCCTCACCAGAGAACCCACCAGGCTGCTCCATAGCCCCTCAATCAATCAATCAATCAATCAGTGAACTTGTAGAGCGTGCTACTTACCCGCGAGGGTCTCAGGGCCTTTGGAGGGTAGGGAGGGGGGTGATGCTACTGCTCGAAGAGCCAGGTCTTGAGGAGCCTTCTGAAGGTGAGCATGTCTTGGGTCTGTCGTAGGTGGGTGGGGAGGGTGTTCCAGGTCTTGGTGGCGACGAAAGAGAAGGATCTGCTGCGAGAGGTCGTTCATTGGATGTGCGGCATGGCAGCAAGGGTGTGGCTTTCGGAGCAGAGCTGGCAAGCAGGGGTGTAGAAGTTGAGTCTGTCCTTCAGGTAGGCTGGTCTGGTGTTGTGGAGTGCTTTGTGTGCGTGGGTGAGGAGTTTGAAGGTGATCCTTTTGTTGACGGGGAGCCAGTGCAGGTCTCTGAGGTGGGGGGTGATATGGCTACGGTGGGGAATGTTGAGGATCAGTCGGGCAGAGGCGTTCTGGATGCGTTGGAGTTGTCGGAGGTGTTTGGCCGGAATTCCTGCGTGGAGTATGGTGCCGTAGTCCAGCCTGCTGCTGACGAGGGCTTGGGTCACTGTTTTTCTTGTTTCGGTCAGGATCCACTTGTAGATCCTGCAAAGCATGCGGAGGGTGTTGTAGCAGGAGGAGGAGACGGCGTTGACCTGCTTCGCCATGGAGAGGGAGGAGTCGAGGATGAATCCTAGGTTGCGTGCGTGGTCCGTGGGTGTTGGGGCTGCTCTCAGTGTGGTCGGCCACCAGGAGTCGTCCCACGCAGAGGGGGTGGGGCCTAGGATGAGGACCTCCGTTTTGTCCGAGTTCAGATTCAGGCAGCTGCTTCTCATCCACTCGGCGACAGCCTTCATTCCCTCGTGGAGGTTGGTTTTGGCAGTGTGCGGGTCCTTGGTGAGGATGAGCTGGGTTACGTTGGCATAGGAGATGATGTTCAGGTTGTGTTCGCGTGCCACTTGTGCGAGGGAGGCCATATATATGTTGAACAGGGTCGGCTGAGGGATGAGCCCTGGGGTACGCCACAGATGATGTCGGTGGCTTTGGAGAGGAAGGGCGGAAGGCGGACTCTCTGGGTTCTGCCGGAGAGGAAGGACGTGGTCCAGTCCAGGGCCTTTTTCTGGATACAAGCTTTTTGGAGGCGTCTTCTTTGTGTGCGGTGGCAGACCATGTCAAAGGCGGCGACAGGGTCAGGAGGATGGGGGCTGAAGTTTCGCCGTTGTCTAGCTGGCGCCTGATGTCGTCTGTGGCGGCGATGAGGGAAGTCTCAGTGCTGTGCTTGCGTCTGAATCCGGACTGGGATGGGTCCAGGATGGTGTTGGAGTTCTGGACTTTTTGGTTCCGTCCAGAGGTGTCAGGGATAACACCCGAAGACCCCGGAGTTCCACCTGTCTCGGTGCACAAACAAACAGAAACACGGGCTTCTCGATGGTGGCGTCAAAGACCAAAGGTTTATTACTGCAGGGACACAGAAGTCACAGAAACTACACATGGGCAGTGTCTAGGAGCCTGTTCGATTTGTACAAAGAGGGTTGCTCCTTATATACTAAATATTGGGCTTCAGGCAAATTCTTTACATGTTACCACAGTTCTAAACATTCGTGTCTTAAACAATAAATATTTGGCGTTGCACAGGGATCGTCAACAGTATCTGATGTCAAAACATTACAAATGAGGGGTTCCCACTAGTCCATCATAATCCCATGTCAATTCTTCATTCAAGACCCGGACCGCCTCATCGTAAATTTCGTTACCTCCCCCCAATAAAGGCCCAGAAGGAAAGGAGCAGAGCCAGGTGCAGAAGATAGAAAGACAGGATAAGAAATGTTTGTGGGTCGTAAATGGGCACGGTTACCAGCTTCGGCCGCCTAATCATGATCAGGCCAACGAACACAAGAACCAGTATAGCAGGACTGGCCTCAGGCTGGGGAGGCAGTTCCTGCCGAGTCATGCTGCTACAGCGTTGCTGGCCTAAGGTGCACGTGTCACTAGCAAGGTGAATCGCCGGTTAAAGCCTACGTGTCCTTTAATGAAAAAGAGGTCATTGCGTGTCCATTGACTATGTGAGGGCAAGGAATACAAAATGGCTTCCGTGTTCTAAGATGGATGCCACGGGTAGAACAGAAATGTGTTTGTAACTGGAGTGCTCTTGCTCGTAGCATAGCGAAAACACCAGGATATACTAAATGGATCATTTGCGGTTCACTGATACCAAAATTATGTATTTAAGACAATGTTACAAACACGAGTAAAATCGTCACGGAACCTCAGACCCTCCTTTTGCCCTTACATAGGCAATTACTCAGTCTATATCAGAGTCAGAGTCTAATTCTATGCTCATTAGGTTAGTGACATGTTGTTGTATCATCATCCTGTCTCGTGCCTTTTCTCCTAATGCAGGTGGTTTTCTGAAACAGGTTGCAGCACAGAGGCTACACAGAGCGGGACCACATTGGATAATAAGACAGCACGAGAACAGAAATACTAGGATGACACCAATGACCATCAGAACCTTCCATCCCCACGCTGATACCAGAGTCCAAAACCACTCCATGAAGGACCAGTTTCCCTTATCTACGTGTATAGAGTCGGAAATCTTATGTAGCTTAGAGATTGCTTCATAGACTGTTGGAGTATTATTTGGAATAAAGACACAGCAGCTCGATTGGATCATTCTGCATACCCCACCTCGATCTGCAAGTATTACGTCTAGAACCATACGGTTCTGCAACGTCATGAGACGATCCGCCTGAAGCTCAGCTGTTAAGTTACTAAGGGCACCTGCAGTTTCTGTAATAGTAGATTCAACTACCCGTGTTAGTTGACGAAGATTTCTACTATTGGCCATAGGCCCCCAAAACGGAAGAAAACCTTTGAAGAAGTCTCCAGCTTCTTGACCAGCGGTATCTTCCTTGCTGAAGACACCTCTTGCTACTCTGGTTTTGTGATAATCTGAAGAAGCAGTGTATGTCGGGGGTAACAATCGAGCAATATAACATGAACCTGAAAAGTCAGCAGGCAGCCATGTATATGCTCTGTCCTGACAAATGAAGTAGGTACCCCTAGCAGTCAGAAAGGCAGGGGAGGAGTTAGACGGAAATACGTAAGTCTCAACGCACTCACTCCTCCCTAGCTGAGCTCTCGGATTTCTCCCATTTCCTTGCAAACAGACCTGACCTCGGTGAGGCACGACCCAAACTGAAGTGGAGCTTTTACGCTTGCTTTCTCCCAAACTAAGGCGATACTCTGTAGAGTTCCAACTCAAATACACCAGTAATTCATCTCTAGGATAAGATGGAGTATTATTGACGTCTTTAATCATATCAATAATTCCCTGGACTAAAGCTTTGTTGGCTGAGTTGTATTTAGTGGACCGTGGTGGACGCGGAGGATAGGTCTCAAGGGCATATGAAAAAATGGTCTGAAAAGCCTGAAATGATCCATTATAGCTGAAAGGCAAGACTAGATAGGGAATGCCTTTATCCATAGTGTGAGGTATCAAGCCACACACCCAACAGTCTGTAGTATTAACTATCAGTTGGTGTTGATGCAAGAGCTGTACAAATGTATTGTTAATAAATTCTGAGCGTCGAGCTTGTTCGTGTTCAGGAAATGAGTGAAAAGAATGCATAGAAGAAACCGTAGAAGTAGTAGGATCAAGGGAAGGTACTGTAGTTACTGGCATAAAAATCAAATGTACACCAAAGACGATTCCACCCACCAACGTTATTAAAACAATTAAAAATGTAACTGCACATTGCATTAGAAAGCATTTGCTGTGTAGTATTCTGTACAGTCTATTTCTGCGAACATAAATTACATTTTCTCGTTGTAGCTCAGGAAGCTCCATCTTCTACGACCGTTCGCGACCACTGATGATGTGTACGTAGATGAAAATGCCTCTATCAGCCCTGGGAGTTCCCAGAACTAACAGAAAGATCGACCTTGTGTCGGACCCCCGCAGATTCAACTAGGCACACAGCCACGACCCTACGGCTACCCAGACGGCAAGGCAATTTTAAAACAAAAAGAAACAATACAAAGTATTAGCAAACTTCCTGGCTGGAGGCAATGTATAGCAAATTCAAATCTGAAAATAGGCAGTTTCCTGCTTTATTTGTCCATATTGCGAGAACGTAAGTTGTATCTCAGTTTTGCAGGAGCTGTCTGATCTGGAAACAATGTATTTTCAGCTAACGTTGCAATGTTCACGTTCGCAGATGGCGAATGTTCTTTTGGTGCGGATGGCAAATGTTCAGGGTTCAAAAGAGCAGTTTCAGGAGGAGAGTCAGAATTTGGGGAATCCGTGATTAGTTCTGCATCGCTGAAAGGTATGAACCTGGGGACTTGTTCCGTTTCAGAGGCACCGATTCCTTTCTTTACCCAGTTGTCGTAAGGAAGTGGCAGAGGCACACGTTTAGCATGTGTCGTATGGATCCAATTCTTCCTTCCGGCCACACGAATAGCAGTTCTCGTTGCTAGCAGGACTTGGAATGGGCCAATGAATCTGGGCTGAAGATTTTTTGTTCTTGCAAAGTTTCTGATGACCACCTGATCACCCGGTTTCAGCTGATGGCCTGGACTCTCCGGTGGCTTTGGCAATGCATCGAAAACCTGTTGGTGAATAAGACTCAATTTAGCAGTCAAGTCGAAAAGGTAATCAATTAACATTGGGTATTCCAGCTGCTTAAATTCTTTCGGTCTAGGTACCCCCCAAACATTTGCAGGACGGCCAAAAACTATTTCGTAAGGACTAAGCCCTACTCTAGAATGTACAGTTGCTCTTGTTGATAGCAAAGCCAGAGGCAATGCGTCTGGCCAGGACAAACCCGTGGATGCTTGTATCTTAGCGAGTTTCAGTTTAAGGGTGCCATTGTAACCCTCGACTAAACCCGCGGACTGGGGATGATTCGCACTATGAAATTTCTGTCTAATCCCTAGGCCGGCACACACACTCTGCATAACTTTCCCTACGAACTCACTTCCGTTGTCTGACCATACAATCCGTGGCATTCCGTATCTGGGGAAGTATTCTTTAAGAAGAATTTTGGCAGTGGATAAGGCAGTATTGTCCTTCAGTGGGTATGCTTCGATCCATCTGGAGAAAGCACAAACTACCACTAGGACGTATTTCAGATTATTGCAACGATCCATGTGAATGAAGTCTAGCTGGATCACCTCAAAGGGGCAGGAAGGAGGAGCGAAGTGACCTGCAGGTGTGGGGATTCCCTTGCCAGGATTATGCATCAAGCATACCATACAATTTCTCACCACTCTCTCTGCACACTTACTAATCCCGTCATTCTTCCAGACCGGGGCCAACATCTTACAAATCCCTTTTGAACTGATGTGCGCTGTTCCATGTGCCATCGTTACTACTGCAAGCACATACGCATCAGGCAACATCCAACGCTGTTGTTCCGACAAGTCAATCCAACACCCACTCGAGTCCAATTTACCCGTGCTCTCTCTCCATGCAAGTTTTTCCTCCTCAGTCGCCTCTTTCTGAATTTCCTTCACGCTTTCCACTGTGTTCTCACACATTCCAGACTCAGAAATCCATCTTGCAGACGTTGCAACATACATTCTACTCATCATATTTCTAGCTGTCTGTTTTGCGATCTCATCAGCAAAAGCATTCCCACGACCAACATCATCCGTGATTGCTTTATGAGCACTGCATTTCACAATCGCAACTTCAGTCGGCAAGGTTAGAGATTCCAACAAGTCATTAACTAGCTGACCATGTTGAATCTTAGTCCCATGGGACGTAATGAAACCTCTTTCTTTCCACAAACGGCCAAAACTATGGGCCACGCCGAACGCGTACTGACTATCTGTGAACACATTCACTCTCTTTCCCTTAGCTAAAACGCACGCTCTTGTTAGCGCGATCAATTCTGCAGCCTGGGCAGAATTCTGACTCACTCTTGCAGTCTCCACAATCGTACTCAAAGTTGTTACTGCATAAGCAGCAGTCACATCACCATTCTCCAATTTGAAGCAAGACCCGTCAACATACAACGTGCCATCTGGTTCTGACAACGGAGTGTCTTTTAGATCGATTCGTCCTTTTGTTTCTTCCTCAGTTCTGAAACAACAGTCGTGTGGTTCGGAATCACTCGACTCTTCGCTAGTCGGCAACAATGTTGCTGGATTCAATACATTGCATCTTTTGATCTGAATATGACTAGCTAACAGTGTCAGTTCATAACCTGATAATCTAGCACTGGTAAGGTGTTGCGTCTTGGTTCGGTTCATGAGTGTATCCACAGCATGAGGAACCATGACTACTAGCATGTTGTTCATTACTAAACCAGCAGATTGTCGAATGGAAGCTGCAGCTGCGGCTGTAGCTCTCAAGCAACTAGGCAATGCTCTAGCTACTGGA
Source organism: Lissotriton helveticus (assembly GCF_964261635.1). NCBI lineage: Eukaryota > Metazoa > Chordata > Amphibia > Caudata > Salamandridae > Lissotriton > Lissotriton helveticus. The sequence continues at coordinate 177,649,730 of NC_136065.1, forward strand.
TCTAATGTTGATGAAAAATACGCACAAGGGCGTTGTTTATCACCAAATTTCTGCGTCAAAACACTCAATGCACAACCTTCTCTCTCGTGGACGTAGAGCGTGAATGGCTTACTGTAGTCGGGTGTACCCAATACAGGTGCTGAACACAGTGCATTTCGTAACTCAGAAAAACTCTGCTGACATTCAGCAGACCATGGTACCGGACTCGGAACACCTTTCCCAGTCAAGGCTACCAGTGGTTTTGCTAGAAGAGAAAAATTTGGGATCCATTGCCTACAATATGAGGTAATACCCAAAAAGGCACGTACTTCTCTCTGCGTGCTAGGAACGTTCATCTGTGTAATTGCTTTTATTCTCTCTGGGGTCAACTTCCTTCCCTCCTTTGACAAGAGATGACCTAGGTAGGTCACTTCTTGGCAACAGTATTGCATTTTTGAAGGTGACACCTTGTGATTCAAATCTGACAAGTGATGCAATAAAGAAATCGTAGCTGTTTTGCAAGTTTCCTTGTCATCGGCAGCCACTAGAAGATCATCGACATACTGTACTAAAGCAGAACCACTAGGAAGTACGAAGGAATCTAACTGGCTTTTTAATGCTTGACTGTAAATGGATGGGCTTTCACAATAACCTTGTGGAGCGCGTTTAAATCTAAAACTTCGTCCTCCTAGAGAGAAACCGAAGATATCTCTGCTTTCCTCGGCTATCGGAATGCTGAAAAAGGCATTTTTCAAATCGACAACCGAAAACCATGCTGCTGTAGCAGGAATCAACGTTAACAATGCAGTAATGTCTGGAACCACAGGAAACTGTGGGATCACAATTTTATTAACCTCTCTGAGATCAATTACGAACCTATATACTGGAGGCTTTGTAGGGTCAGTTCGTTTCAAAATAGGCAGTACAGGACTATTACAGACATTTCCTCTAGTCTCTTCTACAACATCTTTCTTGATCAGGTCTTGTACTATCAGTAGGAGCGCGCGCTCGCCTTCATTAGAGATTCTGTATTGTGGAATTCGTGGAAGTTTGACATTTGCTTTCAAAGTTACTACATAGGGTGGAATTTCCAATAGACCTACATCATTAGGACCAGTCGCCCAAAGAGTATCAGGGAGTGAACGCAGCTCTGGTGGGAGCGCATCCATCGACAAGTACATCGGAGAGATTATTCTTTTACCCAACGTAAGCTGTACTCCTGCTGGAGAACAGTACAATGTCGCGTACAGGCGTTTTAACAAGTCTAAACCAAGCAGATTTTCGTTACAACCTGTCGTCAAAATCAGGGGTGCTTTCAATTGACGGGGTCCAACAGAAATCAACAAAGGACCAGAAACAGGGTTATGAACAGGGGCGCCCGAAAAACCTACTGAAACGTTTGTTGAGCCAGACAAAGGTGCGCCAGGGAGTTTCGCATGAATGATAGAACTTTTTGCTGCACCAGTATCCAACAGAAACGGTTCGACTATACCTGATGTTGCTACTGCGACATAAGGCCCACTCTGATCTACTGGAACTGATACTACTCCCTCTCTTTGTCCATGGCTGTCCTAGTACTCACTTTGCTGAACTTCCTCACTAGCTTCATAATAGTCTTCGACATGATACTGTGGAGACCTATTCTGTTGGGCAGATTGTCCATTTCGCTGATCGAAATAATTAGAGGGGCGATCACTCGTCTGCGGAGGCATAGCACCTCGTCCTCGACCTCTAGAGTTTTGCATAGAGCTACCATGACCTCTCTGAGCTGCCGCAGCATTATTTTGCGTTCGAACTGGACATTCACTTTTGTAATGACCTTCCCTTTTGCAATAAGCACATTGATTCCATTGGTATTGTGGCCTTTGAAAATTATAATCCGTTCTTTGATATGACCCTTGCTGCATATTCGTCTGATTCATGCGAGGCGGATAAGCTTGCTGTAAAAGTACTTTAGTTTTTAAATCTTTCGTCTTTTTATCTGATTTTTCCTTCTCTTCTTTATCCCTATTTTCATAGTACTGAGCAGTCGCAAGTATTTGCGCAGTCGTAGAGACAGCCCACGCACTTTCAGAATTCTTTAATTTACCACTAAGTTCTGGCAACAGATTGTGCACAAATTTATCAACAAATAATCTCTGGCCTCCTTCTGTGCTCATATCCTGACCACTATGATCCACGAAAGTCTCCTCGAATCTTGTGAAAAAGTCGGAGACGCTTTCGTCTTTCTTTTGTTTGCACGCGGACAATTTGTCCCAGTTAACGCGCAATGCTGGCATCAAGGTTTTCATTAAATCGATTATTCTACCAGGCAAATTAGCAATTAAAGGTTCAGGTTTGGAACCACCTATTTGTTGACCATCCGCTGCAATTATAGCTGCCCAGTCACCACCTAGGGCAACTGGATGATTCTCTTTACGAATTTTAGCCCAAATTGGTTGCGGTACTACATTACCAAATAGCAGATCTATGTCAGCAAGATTCAATACACAAGCGTCAACTGTTTGAGCCAACTCTTTGTAGTACCCTGCAGGATTTTTACGCGGATCTGGCAAGGCCTGTTTCACTGCTAATACTTCAGCTCGCTTCCATGGAATATGTATCCAGACTCTCTGGAATTGGGCCGGAGCGGCTGCAATACCAAGGTTTGCATTAGCTTGCACAGCTTCACGCCAAATTGGTGGAACCTCTCTCATTGGGTATTGACGATTTCGTTTCGTACTACGTTTCTCTAATTCTCTCGGTGAACGAAGGGATGAGTCATTCCTATAACTTAGAATCAGTTCCATCGCTTCTTTTATATTTTGTCCAACTATCATACCTGCAGCAAACTCTTTCTGAACATTAATTAATTCTCCTAGATTTGATTCAGGGTCATCCTCTTCCAATTCCTCACGTAGAAGGAAACACATTTCATCGAACACATATCGTTGTGTCGGTTCGTTCCATTGCATAAATGTATCTAATACATTTTGTACATTATATCTTCCAACTTTCGAAACCCATCTAAGAGCAGTGGAATCTAATATTCCTTTTTCTTCAGTACTGGGAAGCTGACTACGTCTCTGCACAGAGTCAGAGGTAGGAGTCTTAATCAGAGTTTTATAGAAGGGAGATAGAATATTGGAGACAGAATCAGTGATTCTTCGACGAACAGAAAGCGGAGTCATAATATTAACAGAGGCAGTGAATAGAGTAGCAGTTGGAACAGATAGATCAGGAACAGTAGGGGTAGCAGGAAAAATAGCTTGTGAAGTAGCAGGTGTGAGCGACACAGGCATAGGTAAAGAAGCCGGCAACCCTAGAAGAGGGGTTGTCGAAGGAACATTAATATTGACCACAGGAGGTACAGGAACTTGATTCAGGGGAGCGGGAACAGGGACACCAGGTTGTCCAGCAACCGGTAATTGAACATTCGGTATAGGTGGAGCCGTAGCACCCTGTGCATACGGTGGGGGTGATCGTAACAAGTAAGACAACAGGGGATCCTTTTCAGGGTCCTCTACTATCTTAGCCGTACTCGATGGCAAAGCAGGATAGCACTTGTCTATCGCTAAATTACGCTCTCTATCGGCCACCTCCATCGCTTTCTCAGACTCGTTGAGTTGCAGCTGCCTAGCAGACTGTTCTAAAGTCAACTCTTGCTCTTTCTGTTCTTTCTTCAACTTTTTAATTTCTCTCTGTTTAGATTCTTTTCGCCAATAACGGAAAGAATCAAACATTGCCGGCCGGGCTTTCTTCTTAAACAACCTTCTTTCTAGATTATCGAGAACTTCAGGTTCAAAACTACCATGTAGTGGCCAACTAAGGACACCATCTTTCTCTGTGTAGCGGATCCATACCTCATTATAAGAGATAGGGCCCACACCAAATTTGCAATATAGATCATAAAGGGGAGTTCCAATCGGAGGAACCAAACACGAGTCCTCCAACTGGGAATCACTGTTGCAACTAAAACAAGACAACATACAATTTTTCCGACTTACCATTTTATAATCCGGAACACAAAACAAACAAGACACAAACAGAAAAGATGCGCACTCGAACCAAGAACTTAGGCCTACCAGAACTGACAAATGTATCGATACCTGAACTGAACAGAATGATTATCGTAACCAGAATAACCAGTGATAACCTTACAGAACTGAACTGAACTGAGAACTAAAAGGATTATCCAAATAGGAGCAACCCTTACAAAATAACCAACTAGCAACCACTAAATACTTAACTGAGGCACTGAAGACGTCACCAAGGAGAAACCCGTCACGTTTCGCCGTACTGAGGACTGCACCTCGGGTCCAAGACAGGGCGACGGTCAAGGCAACGGACCACTGCAGCCGTCTGAACGGGAACCCTCGTGGAAGAGAACGTCGGGGCCACTTTTGCGATATGCCGGGATCGATGAAGTGGGGCGCCTCCCTCTGAAATCTTCACACGAAGCTCCTCGAACTCTTCAGGCTTTTGGACCGGTACCGAATGACATCGCCCCACGTTGGGCGCCAATTGGAGTTCTGGACTTTTTGGTTCCGTCCAGAGGTGTCAGGGATAACACCCGAAGACCCCGGAGTTCCACCTGTCTCGGTGCACAAACAAACAGAAACACGGGCTTCTCGATGGTGGCGTCAAAGACCAAAGGTTTATTACTGCAGGGACACAGAAGTCACAGAAACTACACATGGGCAGTGTCTAGGAGCCTGTTCGATTTGTACAAAGAGGGTTGCTCCTTATATACTAAATATTGGGCTTCAGGCAAATTCTTTACATGTTACCACAGTTCTAAACATTCGTGTCTTAAACAATAAATATTTGGCGTTGCACAGGGATCGTCAACAGTATCTGATGTCAAAACATTACAAATGAGGGGTTCCCACTAGTCCATCATAATCCCATGTCAATTCTTCATTCAAGACCCGGACCGCCTCATCGTAAATTTCGTTACCTCCCCCCAATAAAGGCCCAGAAGGAAAGGAGCAGAGCCAGGTGCAGAAGATAGAAAGACAGGATAAGAAATGTTTGTGGGTCGTAAATGGGCACGGTTACCAGCTTCGGCCGCCTAATCATGATCAGGCCAACGAACACAAGAACCAGTATAGCAGGACTGGCCTCAGGCTGGGGAGGCAGTTCTTGCCGAGTCATGCTGCTACAGCGTTGCTGGCCTAAGGTGCACGTGTCACTAGCAAGGTGAATCGCCGGTTAAAGCCTACGTGTCCTTTAATGAAAAAGAGGTCATTGCGTGTCCATTGACTATGTGAGGGCAAGGAATACAAAATGGCTTCCGTGTTCTAAGATGGATGCCACGGGTAGAACAGAAATGTGTTTGTAACTGGAGTGCTCTTGCTCGTAGCATAGCGAAAACACCAGGATATACTAAATGGATCATTTGCGGTTCACTTATACCAAAATTATGTATTTACGACAATGTTACAAACACGAGTAAAATCGTCACGGAACCTCAGTGTTGTCCTCGAGGTGGCAGGTCAGCTGCATGTTGGCGATTTTCTCAATGACCTTCGCCGGGAAGGGGAGGAGGGAGATGGGCCGGAAGTTCTTGAGGTTTTTGGGGTCCGCTTTGGGCTTCTTGAGGAGGGCGTTGATTTCGGCGTGCTTCCAGCTTTCCGGGAATGTTGTGGTGTCGAAGGAGATGTTGATGATCTTCCGCAATTGGGGTGCAATGGTTGTGTTTGCTTTGTTGAAAACGTGGTGTGGGCAGGGGTCCTATGGAGATCCTGAGCAGATGGAGTTCATGACCTTGCGTGTCTCTTCGTTGTTGACGTGGGACCAGGAGGTCAGCTGGTTGGTACAGGTGGTGTTCGGGGTGTGGTTTGTTGTGGTCAGGCGAATGAGGAGTTGAAGCTGTCATGGATGTCGGCGATCTTGCGATGGAAGAAGGTGGCCAGCGAGTCGCACAGATCTTGTGAGGGTGGGATGTCGTTTGTGTTGGGGTTGGGGTTGGCGAGTTCCTTCACTATGTTGAACAGTTCTTTGCTGTCGTGTGCAATGTTGTCCAGTCAGGCTTTAAAGGAGGATCTCTTGGCTGTTCTGATGAGTTGATGATGTCTGCGAATGGCTTCCTTGTGGGCTGCGTGGTTGTCTGGAGAGTGGTCGTGAAGCCAATTCTTCTCTAGCTTCCGGCATGTGCGTTTGAAGATCTGGATTTCTTCGGTGAACCAGGCGGCTTTCTTGCTGGGGTGGTTGACGGAGGGTTTCTTGATTGGGGCGAGGGTGTTTGCGCAGTCGCCGATGCACTGTCTGAAGTTTCGGGCGGTGGCGTCTGTGTCAGTGGGGTCTGTAGGTGGGTTCTGGATGAGGGTGGAGGTCAGCTGGTCCTCGGTGACTTTGCTCCAGCAGCGGCGAGGCAGCTATTGGGTGCGGTGGTGCGTGGCTGGTTTCTTGAAGGTGAAGTGGATGCATCGGTGGTCAGTCCAGTGGAGTTTGGTGGTGTGTTTGAAGGCGACGTGGGTGCTTGTGGAGAAGAGGGGGTCGAGCGTGTGGCCAGCGGCGTGGGTGGGTTTGGTGACGAGTTGTCGGAGGCCGAGGTTGGCGAGGTTGTCGATCAGGGCGGTGGAGTTGGCGTCATTGTTGTTCTTGAGGTGGAAGTTCAGGTCTCCGAGGAGGATGTAGTCCGTGGAGGCGAGTGCGTGGGTGCCGGCGAGGTCGGCAACGGAGTTGCTGAAGAGGGTCAGGGGGGTCTGTAGATGAGTGTTCCTCTGAGGGTGGTGTTGGGGTCAGTGTGGATCGGAAGTGAAGGTATTCGGCGGTGTTGAGGGAGTCGTCTGCGAGGGTGTGGACCTAGAGAGTGGACTTGTGGACATTGGCTATTCCTCCTCCCATCCCGTTGGTGCGGCCTCTGCGGGAGATCTTGTAGCCGTCCGGGATGGCTATGGCGATGTCAGGAGCCGAGGAGTCGTTCCACCAGGTTTCGGTCAGGAAGGCACCGTCAGGGCCGGTGGTGTCGAGCAGGTCCCAGAGCTCGACGGCGTGTTTGCGTGCGGAGCGGAGCGGGTGTTGAGGAGTATGCAGCGGAGGTGGTTGGGTCCAGTCCTTGGGGGTTTGGAGGTTCTGTCGCAGGTGAAGTTGCAGGAGTGGCATGAGAAGGGCCCGTGGGTGCGTTTCGGGTGGCCTGGAAGCAGCGGTGGTCTCTGCCGGTGTTGAGTGCGTGGAGGGGGTTGGCATTGCATCTCAGTCTGGCCGTGTGGGAGATGTAGGGTCCAGGGGTTCTGGTGCTGGGCGCAGTCCATGCGCAGACAGGCACAGACGGGCTTGCCTTTGGTGCGCTGTGCGTCCGGTCAGTGGTCGCCATTAAGGAACGAACCTGTGCTGGGAGCGGCAGCAGCGGGGGGTGAACGTGCTTAGATGGCACTGTTCGGCGGCAGGGGAGCGACTCGGCCCTGAAGAAGGTTCGGGGTCACCCCTACCGTCGGGCTGCGGCCGCCTTATGAGGCGTAGGGTTGGGAGGGTCAGCTAGGAGGCGGGAGCGGGTTGGCGAGGGTGCGTGGCCACGGGGAGCGGTCAGGGAAAACACAGCGGTCAGGTAAGCAAGAGGGGGGTGGGAGGGGTCGGCGCCGGGGCTTAACGGGGAACCAGGCAGAAACGAACTAATAAGCAACAGGCAAGGATGGCAAAAGTTAACAAAATACACAAGAACAAACCACAGTCCTGGGCACAGGAGGATCGAACCTGTGCTGGGAGCGGTAGCAGCGGGGGTGAACGCGCTCAGGTGGTGCTGTTTGGCAGCAGGGGAACGACTTGGCCCTGAAGCAGGGTCAGAGGTCCCCTCACCAGAGAACCCACCAGGCTGCGCCATACCCCCTGAAAGAGAACCCACCATCTTGTGCCATACCACTCACCTGCAGCTTAGAGCTCCTGTGGACAGTACCACCCTCCATCAGGTCAGGAGGTTTCCTCCTTCAGCTCCACTGTGACTTCACGGAAAGAGTTCTGCTGCATCTGAATGCATGGAGCAACTCTCTTCATAGCTGTGAAGACACATGTGGTACCCGAGGGTTGCGTGGGGGGGGGGGTAATTTAAAATAAAAATAATATAAAAACGAACCTTCATCGGTCCGGTCCTGCATTGCGCCGTCCTGGCAGGAAGCATCCGCGGGCAGCCTCCCTCCCCTACCCTAAGCCAATCACAACACTGCAATGGCAGGTCTGTGATTGGCTGGAACGCCGACTGCACAGGCGTCTATGGGGAGGCCTTTTTCTCCATGCAGCCTACATGGAGAAAAGGGATGGTGTGCATGACTTGTTTGGTCGGACCTGGGGCTGACCAAACAGTCAGCATCCACAACATTGGGCTAGCTACTCCTCCCCTGGGCTTCAGCAGACCAACAAGCCCGTCCCCAACCAAACCCTTCTTCTTCTTTCTCGCAGTGTGAGAAGCAGAAACATAAAATAGTATTTATATTATTTTATGTTTCTGCTTCTCACACTGCAAGAAAGCAGTGGGGCGATGCTCCTCTGCCCACATGGAGAAGCCACCTTTGTTTAGTCCGGGTGCGCTGGGCTCAGGCCACCAATCTGTAGAGAGGCTCATGGAGCTCTTTGCACTAAGGTTCTGAGCACAGCTACGTCCCTTTACTCTAGTTCCTGTGGTGCTACTCATTTTTAACGTGTCACAATCACCGTATTTAACACTCTATGGGCCCTCTTCCATGCCCTCTCATATACCTTTCACCCCCTGCTGCCATACACCAACATCCTCCTCCACACCGCTGAACAACTTGGCACCAGCCTGATGGAGTTAAGTGTGGACGCTTCAGGTGAGTTGGGAGAGGTGCAAGATGTTTGTATTCAGATCACTGCTTTGATGTAGCCAGTCAGGTACTGATCTGTGAGAAGTGACTCCCTGCTACCTCAATTTGCACCAATAGCAGCAAGGGCGGCAAATTTCTTTCCACCGAGGGTGCACTTCGAGCAAGAGCCGGCTCTGTGAGGTGCTGTCTCTTATATTCAGGAACAAGGGTCTGAGACTGTCTACTGTGGCACCATGACTCTAAAGAAGGCTCTCTGTAGCCATGTCAAGGTGAAGAAGCCATCAACTGTATAATATGTCTCTGGTGCAGAACTGAGTCTGGTCTCAGCCAGCACACAACCACCTCATGTTTGTGATCAGGGCTGAGACAGGCCTATTTAACCACAAGGCCTTATTAACCACAGGGGCAATTTACTGAATGAGTGGGAGCAGGGCTTTAGATTCTGCACCTAGTATATATTGTGGGACTAATGCAGGACTAGGATTTGCCTCAGTCTGTAGACACCACTCGTGTTGGAGCCAGGACTAGCCTTGTTAATAACAGAAGCACCTTTGTGTGTGAGCTGGGTTCAAGGCTTCAGGCCGAGTGCCCAGTGGATGGTATTAGGCTGATGTTGGGCTGGTGCAGGGCTGGTGCAAGCTGGGAATGGAATCAGCCTGTACACAGAACGTGTATTGTGGTACAAGAGTGGGACAGGCCTTATGAATTATAGGGACGCCTGGCTGTGTGAGCTGGGCACAAGGTTGCAGAACACAGTAGATTGCGCGGGATTGTGACTGGCCTCACTCTGCACACACAGCTTGTGTTAAAGTGCAAAGGTAGGGCAGGTCTTATAAACAAAAGTGACACTTTTAGTGAAGATGGATACTTTTAAGTTATAAGATGTAGGTTTATCTAGCTTAGTTACGGATTACAGATAATGCCCCACCAGGAGCAGCATCCATGCTGCTCAGACCACTCTCATCGACTGACTCTCTCCAAGTACATTCCAATGACCACACACGCTGGCTGAGCAGCAGGGAACATAGAACTATGGAGGATGCATAGTAGCCAAGACAAGTCACACAAGACTCCTGGATCAGTGAACTGACACAAGGCTGTAGAATAAACACACAGTGGAATGTGGGGACTGTGACTGTCCTCACTCTGCACACACAGCTTGTGTTGGGGTGCAGGTTTTAGACGGGCCTTATACACCACAGTGACACCTGGCTCAGTGACCTGGGTGCAAGTCTGCTGCATGTCCACACAGAGGATTCTTTGGGGCTGGGGCTGGCTACAGCCTGCTTTCAGAGGTCATGTTAGGATGCAGTGCTGAGACAGACCTTACTAACGTCGTATAGACCCAATGCTTATTTTGAGCTGTACCCAATTGTTTTCCTGTGCTCTGCACTGGCACTAAATTGTCAACACCCACTTAAGACAGCAGGGCTGGCTTTAGCGCTGGTGGTGCCCCCCACCCATGACCTCCTGCTCCACAGATTCGAGCACTAACACCTACAACATTGCCCCTCTTCTCTCCATAGCCCCTGTCTTACAAACATTTTGTTTTACAGCACTACTCATACCAGTGAAGGGTGTCAGAGCACTTTACATCTCACACACATTATATAGAGACAATGAATCATATGTGAGGCTATAGGGAACGTTACATACCACAATGAGGAGTACAAGATGTAGGAATTACATGTGATCCATACCAGTAAGTAGCATATTTTAAAAATATTTTGTCTTGAGATTTAAAACATAGCATAGTGGTTGTGGTTGGCTTTACTAATAAGAATATATTTCAACCAAACAAACCCTTTTTAGCAACATTAGGGTAATAAAAGACTGGTGGAAAAAAACAATGTTTTAACCTATACCATGCAGCTCTTCAAAGACAGTTCATTGATCACTGTGCTTTATTAGGATTGGAACCTATGAACTGCAAGTAACATAAGGATTTCTGTGACAAAAGCAGTAAACCACTGAACTATCCAACTTAAATACGGTTCAGTAATCTGCATTGTATGGTTCTTTGCAGCAGGCATAATGGCAAAAATAAACTTTAGGAAGAAAACTTTTATTGGTGTTTAGGAGTTCATATTTGTTGAAATGTTTTTGAAAGTAATGGAGGCAAAACTTAATGTCACCGTACCATTCATCAAGACAGAAATTTTAACATTTTTAGTTCAATTATGCAATTGCAATCTTCCTGTTCGGTGTGACTTAAATTCACAGGTCTAACCTTTTACAGTATGCAGCAAATCTGAAAAATTACACCAAGTTGAATGTCACTTTCTGTATAGCTTTTTAAACGCTGTACAAAGTAAAATGTTACTTACTGTATGTCTTTTTTCAAGCTGACTTCCAATTGCAAATTTTAAAAATGAAACAGGTTGACGTCAGGTAAAACAATTTGATGGAACAATTAACGTGACCAAACTGACCTTTAATGCACTACCAAGAACGGAGCTCCCTTTGTGTGCCACTGCTAATCCACGAAAAGGAACACAACTTTGTTTAGTGTCCCGGACGGCTCCAAGCAGTTTTTATGAGAAAACAAATAGTAAGGGCGGACCTGGCAGTAGATCTACCTAATCTGCAATGGTATGAACACAGGTGTCCTCCTTTTATTTCCACGAGGACCCAGTGGTGTAAAGAAACTTGAGGGGGCCCCCCTGCAAAGCACATTGAGGAGGCCCCCCACCTCCCGGCAGCCTGGCCCACCACCTACTACTTTGCCCCAAATCTGGTATATTTTGATTTGAAACCTCCAACATATAATGAAATGCCTCTATCATCTGGAGAGTTGGTGGAAGTTCAGGCGGTGGTTGAACTGGTCCATGGTTGTGGAGGGCTTTGTAGCTGTGGATCAGAATCTTGAATTGACATCTCTTCTGATTGGGGAGCTTGTGGAGCTTCTTGAGGTGGGGGGGTGATGCGGGTTCGCTTAGTGAGGTGGAAGATGAGCCTTGCTGCTGAATTCTGTATGGTTTGCAGTCTCTTCATGAGGTGTGAGGTGATTCCTACATAGGGTGCGCTGCCGTAGTCTAGCTGACTGGTGACTAGGGCTTGAGTGACAGTTCATCTAGTGTTGAAGTGGAGCCATTTGACGATCGCACAAACCATGAGAAGAGTGAGGAAGCAAGTGGAGGAGATTGCATTGATCTTGTTTTTATTGTGAGCTTACTGTCCAGGATAATGCCAAGGTTGGGGGCATGGTCTGTTGGAATGGGTGAGGGTTCAAGTTCGGATTGCCACCAGACGGCGCTCCACGGGGAGGAGGTGTTCCTGAAGATGAGCTGTTTCAACTGGTCTGTTTGGAGAATCTCTTGAGCTTGGTGGCCTTGACAGGGAGACTCTGTAAGTGCAATCAGGGATCCAAACGGAGAAGTTCTTGACAACCTGTTCTACTGTTCTAGGTTGGTTGAAGTGTCAAGATGAGGTGTTGAGGACGTCTGTCCACTGGCTCTCCAATACTTTGTACTATCTGTGGTGTGAGCTCCTTGGTGGTGGTGCAGGGATCCTGTGATGAGGAAGTGGAAGATGGTGTGGTCTGTCCGTCAAGCTCAGTGACATAGCTGTACTTTACTCTGTCACTGGCCATGAAGATGGGGTCAAGTGCCTTCCCTGCGGTGTGTGTCGGGTTGGTGACCAGTTGGGTGAGACCGATGGTGTTCATGTTTTCGTGGAGGTTGGTGGTGTTAGTGTTGTTAAGGTTGCCAAGGTGAAAGTTGAGGTCTCCGAAGAAGATGTAGTGTTTGGAGTCAATGGCGAGTGGCTGATGAATTCAAGGATGACATTGCAGAAGCTGGGGTGAGGTCCTGGAGGTCTGTAGCCAAGGGTGCGTCTGATGGTAGTTTTGCCATCGGTTTAGAGTTGGAAGTTGAGCTGTTCCATGATCGCGGTGGTGTCATCTGCGGTGGTGGTGGAGTGGACGGTTTCTTTTTGGATGATGGTGATTCCACCTCTGTGTCTGTTGATACAGTCTTGGTATGCTATCTTGCAGCCATCGGGCATTGATGAGGTGATGTCGGGTGCAGATGTGAGGTTGAGCCAGGTCTTGGTGAGGAAGATGACGTTGAGGGAGGAAATGGTGTCCCCGATCTTGGTGGCATGCTTGCAGTGATCGTGCGTGGAGCAGGAGGAAGTGGAGTTGTTCTGAAGCGATCTTGGTCATAGTCTTGGTGGTTGTCGTGTGTGCAGGTGCTCCAGTATTGCAGGAGAAGAGGCAGTGCTGGCAAAAAATGGTCCTACCATTGACCGTGGAGAGTTGCAGCAGTAGTTGTTGTTGCAGAGTCTGGGTTCCAGGGCTCAGAGCTTGGCAGCAGTGAATCTGCAAGTCGCGGAGAGGTCCAGACACGGACAGGGGCAGATGGGCCTTAAGCATTCCAGCGGCGCGCATCCGCTGCACAGACGTGCTGTGACCTCCATTAAGTAGGTCCTGGGAGGAGGGAGAGGCTCTGGGAGGTGGTGGGCGAGGCCGACAAAGGCTGAAATTGGGAGGGAGATGCGGGAGGGAAAATGGCGGGAAAGAGAGCAGGCAGCAAAGCAAACCAAAATCATAAAAAAGCAGTACAAAATGAACAAGTTGAACAAAACTAAAAAAAGACGACTTAAACAAGGTTGAGCACAATATTACAATAACAAGTAAACAATTCAGGAACCAGGGAGGCAGCGAAGCAGCAAGGAGGGAGCTGTCACAATCACAACACAGTTACCAGACCACCTCGACCACTGAAACCAGTGGAATCTTCATCCTGGCAAATCCTGCATATGCTTGATGAAAACCAATAGCAGAACTCAGAGCTAACTCAGTACTAGAGACAACATTTGCACTGATTCATCTGAGAACCTAGAAATGTGGCACTAAAATGTGCACCACTCATAAACTCAGACCATAAAAAGAGATGTACATCCCGTGAGGGGTGTTGCGCAATAATTATGCCAGAATGCATTAGTTCCCCCAAGGGAATACTGAACACAGGATTCAAAATATAATCCACTAATCTCCATGTATGGACATCTCAAGAGGCAGAGGTGCATAACTGCCTCATGAAAGAAGTTATGTGCAAGCAAAGAGGATTTTGAGGTGAGGGGTGCAGAGAGAGTAGAATACGCCAGCTGTGTGACACCAGAAAGATCCCCTTTAGTACTTAAAGGGATAATGGAGTGAAAGGTTATGTCTGGATCTGGGCAGCGTCCTCACACAGAAAATAGCAAATAAATATTAGAGCAGGAATGTAACACCATTTAGGTATAAAGTTATGCGTTACATGTCACTCACCAGGTCCTTCAAACGAATTGGCAATGATGAGCACCATAAAGCACACAAAAATGCCATGAGACCATGAAGGAACCGGCATTGGGGGACACACTGTCAGACCAAGGGCCATGAACCAATGTATCTTTCTCTTCATTCCTTTTGATGAAATCCTGACAGGTGACACCTAATTTGATGCAGCTTCACAGGCTATCAAAGGGGGGCCGCTGCAAGCAAGGACCCGGTTCATACACAGAGACTTTAAAACCGCAAGGCACAGCATTGGAGAAACTACTCAAGTGTAAAGCAACAGTGATTATGTAGGTAGAAAGCCCTTCCAAAGAATGTAAGTAGCCGAAGAGCGGGGGGTCAATGGCCTGAGCATGCCAGGGCTTTTGTTGCCAGTTGTCACGTCTCTTTTTCTTTTAGTGAGCTGAGTCTTCCCATTTTCCCAGTTTGTATCTTTACACCTCTTCTGAAAAGTGCTGCGCCTCACCGATGAGGTATGAGTCCGCTGAAAGAGTTCTGGGGTCACTTATGTTCCTGTCTGAAAGAGACCTCATTTAGCAGTTTGGGCTAGAATGTCCCATTAGGAGCACCATTAATATCTGCATATTTGGATATTGCTAATATCAGTGTAAGTTGGCAAAATGGACTGGAATGCACCCTTGAGCAATCACTAGTGGCTACAATTATTTCAAACAATTAGTTCATTACTTTATATTTTATTGCAATAGTCCCCTTTTGGTGGGCATGGCAGCTCTGGCCACATACTTTCTTTTCTGGCATGTGCAAGAGGGTAAATCGTTCCATAACCTAGAGCATCAGCCCTAAAGTGCAGCTCCCTTTTACTTCCATCTCTTATGTACCTAATATCCTTGTGCAGAGACCTGCCAGAATGCCCTACTGGGAAACTTCACAACCATCCAGTCACAGAAGGCAGTACCCACTGATAGAGGACCTTAGATGATGGAGGGGTCACATGAGATGAAGAGATGAGGACAGATACAAGCTAAAGCAAGGTGTGCATTACATAATGGGCTTTCCTCCAAATATTGTTCTGTGGTGGATCAAACATGCCTTGTGGCTTGTACGGATAAATGGATAAACCAAAAAATCATTAAACTATTCCACTAAACCCGAACCTGGTGCTAGATCCTGAAACCCTATATGAACAGTGTCACATCTGGAGCCCAAACCCAGATGATAAAATTAGTGTAGCTTCGCTTTACCACCAATTTGATGCTTGGCAGGAAGATGAATAACAGATGTTTCTAAACACAACTGTGAGCAACAGTAATCTACAAGCATCGAGCATCTAGTAGAAAATGGAAGGGCTCTGAAACATACTGCCTAGTCTCTCCATCATTATTGGACCTCACACAATGCAGTCATGGTGGTCACAGTGATTTATGAAAGCAGAAGGGAGAATAATTCTTTACACCTGCTATGGAGATAAGGGGATACATCCTAGTTCTAGGGGCTACATTGAATCCAATGGGTCAATGGCTGAACACTAGGCTGGATGAATTACTTTTGTTAAAGCATGTCCGATTTGAGATATTAGCGGACTGTCCAACATAAAAGCAGTGTTTGTAAATATTTTTTCCCTGCGACTAACTCTTTTCTGGATCTTTCTTTCAGTAAGGACGATTCTGAATTTTCAAGACATACTGCCCCACAGTGTTAGACAGAGGGACCCTATTCTATATGTTATGATATTTTTTCATGTACATGCTTCTGAGGCGATTGAAACGCATAACCAGCAGGCTACAACAGTAGGCTACAAAGAAGTTATTTATGGGTTTCAATAATTTGGTGCAACGAATTGAAAATATGAGATGGTGGTAAAAGAACTAACATCCTCAAATATGGCAAAGGCTAAGCACTTTGCTGAAAGTGGGGTGTTAAGCACCAAGTACTAGATTAAAGGGGACAATTGCCACAGAGAACAGAAACATGACATTTCCATAGAAACCACAAATCCACACACAGGCTCTTAACTTGACCCTCTGTCCCAAGTGTACATGCGCAATTTGACCCAAACAGTCAAGGTATGCTCCCCTGTGGAACTGTTGTCAGCAATCTGGCTGCTTTCTAATGTTACACCAAGTCAGCTTTAAGTCTGAGAAGGACACCACTGCCATAAACCAGTAGTGACAAAAATCCGGAATACAGTCAGCTGAATTCTATCGAGTGGTCAAGTATGCAAATAGCCTTTCAAAAGACTTAAAAGGAAAAACTATTTTACCACAAGAGCCACTATCGGTGCCAATGACAATCAGGGGTCTAGACAAAATGTTCTTGGCTGTTTAGCTGGTTCAAGACATGTCTTCGGGCAGGTGACAATATGAAGTGCATCTCTGACTGTGAAATTTAGGTTTGAAAATGCTGACCAGTCCATTTTTTGAGGGACAGCAAGAGGTCAACCAAAGAATTAGCCAGCTGGGAAAAAGTTAATTTCTTAAATATTTCCTACCCCATGCCAAGGGAAATCGAGAGGACCAGAAAACTCAAAACAACCACCCAAGAGAAAATCCGGGAGATTACACCCTAGTTGAACCAACACAGAACAATTGAATCCAAACAGCTGAGTCCTATTTGGCCAAGAGAAGCTTTACCTTTTTTGAAGCAGTGAATGTTGCAGGAATGTAAATAGAATCCTTCTCAAACTTCGGGCCAGATGACATCAATCATGCTTTGGAGAGCCAATTTGTTATGAAGACAAAATGGTGCAGGATGGTGTTGTACCCTTGTGTTTATAGAGTACAACTGTGCTGGTAATTATTGACAAAATATTTGGAGTTTAAAGAAAACATTTTTGTAGCCGAGTATAACTCTTTTTACGTAATTTAATAAAGGAATCAATCTTCGGCATAGAATTTTGTTTTTGTGTACAAAATTGTAACTGTACAAATGAACCACTGTATGACATTGGCAGCATTTAGTTTGTAAGAAAATCACAGTTATACATAAAAATAGCAAACAGTATCCAAAACAATAACCCCCTCTATGAAAAAATAGACAGTTTAAAAAAGCATTGCTCAACAACAGAACTGAGCAGCACTAAGTTTACACCAAAGATGATACATTGGCAACAGGGGCAAAACAAAACACCACCTCAGCATCATTATGAGCGCACAATAAATTGCACCACTGAGCTTATTTGATATAGTGCAGACCAAAAAATGCGTCTAACTTTTAAGCAGAAGTCCAAGATACATGCTTGAATGCCTGGATATCCATGGGGAATAATTTTACATGTAATACTTCTTGGGAATAATTTACATAGTCCGTGATTAGCCTCAACAAAATCTAGAAGGAATACACCTTTTGTGGATTCCACAGTGGCTGGCATGGCATGGGTGGGTGTGACACTTAAGTACACATGGGGGACATGTGTTATGTACCTTTAACAGCAAGACCGTGGTAACACTCTCATTTACCAGTAAATAAAAATCCAATGCTCGCAAGTGTGAAAGGGCGAGATTTTGATCGATACCTTATATCTATTGATCCAAACCTCGATCTGGTCGACTGAACCTTTGTTGCCTGTCTATAAGGAAAGAAAGTGCACCTATTTCCAAGTTAGTTCGCCCAAGAAAGGACTCTGCTCCCAAAGATCACAAACAACTTCTAGCTTTCAAAAGTTTATTGTAAAGAAATGATAAGCTGCAAATACAGGCATCTCAGAATGAGATTCACGAGATACACAGGTCCAATTACATACATGTGCTCTCGAAAAGCCCTCAGACGAGCAACAGAAATCACTAACACAAGTTCTAAGAATAATAGAGCTATCAGCATAGACGCATATCTCTCCTTCATTTAGGTTGGAGGAAAACGCAAAGGTTAGGCTGTCCCTACCCTGCTCTAGATGGTATCCCTACTTAACCAAATCCCCAACCTAACAAAGGTGTCAGCAGTGAATGACCCCCAAGGGAAGTCACCCACTCTAAGTCTCTTGGTGAAAACCTATAGTTCTCCAGTCATGACCCCTCTCTGCCTACCCATCCGCTCTCTAAAGGGTCCTCAGGTATCTGCTCTAACTCCACCCAGGGGTGCTGTCCCTAATACAAAACAGTCAACAACATTTGAGACGCCCCTTGCGAGACGCCTCTCACGTGGTGTAGCTTCTGGCTTTTTCCATGATGCTTTGTATTGGGCCTCATACGTTAGAGTTGACCTTGCTTCTCAGACTCTTCTCCGGCCCGCTGATACCCCTCAAACATTCCGGAACCCTCCTCCATGTCTAGGCCGTCTACTGAACAGACCTCTATTCATTCATTTATAATTGGATCCCCCCTCTTCCTTTGCAGACAAATATCTGTAGCCAAGAACCCAACTCTCATAGACTTCTAAAAAGAAAAAGCTTGCAACATTTCTCAGCCCAGACATGTACGTATAAATCAACGTTAAAACATTTCAGGCCTACAATATTTTTCATCAGGATTATAGCATTCAACTTCTTCATTTAATTAAAGCATGTTAATACTCTTATTCTATTATTTAATAAACATCTCTATAGATCACGGCCTATTTAATGCAATGACCAAAACATTAATACAATCTGTGTCGTGAAAAGAACCACCTTCCCTTTCCCTCCAGCTCTGGCCCTGAGGCCTACCACATTCTGCGTTTAACCACCTGCCATCTTACATTTTAACATCTTCACGACATGCAATTCAGCACACATTTCTGTATTAGTTCCACTTCTACTTAAATCTCTACATTAGCTATACATTCAGAATATAATTGCAGATACTATTAGCACTCATGGCATTTCTCCTCATGATTTGTGCTTACTACAGGTAAGTGTGATGTACTCATACATTTAAGTCAGTTTGCGCTCTCTCAGTTCCCCCCTTTGATGACCTCTCGGGGTCATCACTAACATTTAAACTGCAGTTATTGCTGGCATTCTCTGCGCTTCCAGAGCCCTCAGACTCCTGTACTGATTATCTTGTATGGCAGCCAATCTCTGCAGCTGTTCTCTTTGGGCCCTTTCTGACCTTCTTGCTCTGTACCATTTGAATACCCTCACCAATCCCCACAATATAATCCCACAGATCAATATTATGATGATAGGCTTTAGGATATACCAAACAAAGCTTTTGCCTAAGGTGGAAAACCACCCTCCAACTGTACTCATTCCGTGGCCCACCTTTTCCCAAACATTTTCTCTACTCAAGTCTTCGATCTCCTTGTGAATATTAGTTATGTTCTTAATAACTTTCTCAAGGGGCTTCGAATTGTCTGGAATATAAGTGCAGCATTCCTGGACCTTCAAAGCCTTACAGACTCCGCCCTCTTTTGCTAGTAGGACATCTAATGCAAGACGGTTTTGAAGAACCATAGCCCTTATCGATTGCATCTCTCCTTCTACCAGCATTAGGGACTGAGCTGTGCTGGCAGACAACCTGTCGACAACTGTTGCCAGTCGTCTAATTTTAACATCATTAAGGATTACTCCCAAAAGAGGGAACATAGCTCCAAAGACATCTCCAACCATTTCTGCATCCCCTACATCTCTCCTTCCCCTCGAAGATGTCTTGCCCTCAATGATCACTAAGTCTTGTGCATGATATATTTTGGGGAAGACAATTGCTAGGTAACATGATCCATACCAGTTGTCAGGTAGTCTCACGTAAGCATTTCTTCCACATACAAAATACACATTTGGAATCACTTGCATTCCCTTCAGGAAATCCTTAGTGTAGTACTCTAAATTGAAAGCATGTTCACAGTCAACTTCACCCACGTATACATTTTCATAATACGTTTTGGCTCGGTGAAGACATAGCTTTCCTCTCTTCGCTTTATCTAAAGCTATTGGACCACTACTACCCTTTCTCTTGTGTGCCTTCTCTTCCTCGGTCCAATCTGTTTTCCATTGTCCTGATTTTTTCAAAATCTTTTGTCTCCTGTAACGATCATCCACCTGCCCTATGAACTTCTTCTCGACTTCTGACACCTTACATGTCAGGTTATTTCTACGGGCATGTGAAGTATCTAAGGTAATCCAAGGAATGAAGAACTTGGCCAATCTGTCTTCACTCTTCCAGTAGTCCCATTTGTTCATCTGCTTATAATTTGGGACTTCTGGCAACACTGAATCATAATTAGAGAAATAGTATTCAAAACTATCTCTCTCATAAAATATACTAAGCAATAAGCTACATGTAATGCCATATGTCAGCGGGAGGTGATGATATCGAATTCCCTCATCTACAGACGCCGGCAACTGCATGCAGACGTAGCAATCCTTAACCTCCATGGCATCCACGTATTCATATAAGAGTTTAGCATAAGCATTTGACCTAAAGTCTCCTTGGGACTCATCTACGTGTAATCTGCGGGCTTCTGCAGCTAATAACGCTTTCTCTTGAGTGTTTTCCCTTTTCTCACCAGCAACAGTAGGTGTAAGCGTTTCTACAGATTTCACATCAGTTACCTTTACCTCCTCCTCATGTCCCTTTACATAAGAAATTGTTACCACTAAAGCTATTAATATTATCACTCCTACTATTAGTGTACCTATTATACATTTAGCTCTGCGGTTCGGGGTGCCGGCCTCCATTTCGTCAGACAATATGGCTCTCTCTTATCTTTAGCAAAAAGTTCTTTTCCTCTCGTTCCTTTACAGTCTCTTTTTAATCCTTTTGTCTTTCGAATCCACACAACTGGAGGCTGACAACCTTCTTCGCAAAAGTTCTTTAACAGTTCAATAAAGACAACCCTAGCCCTTCTCCATCAACTCAAGGGAAGTTCCCTAAAATTCTCTGCTTCCTGGGCGCTAGGTAATCTTCTTTTTCTGCTTGCTCTATTTACAAAGTCCTTTAACAGTCTACTATCAGGTTTGTGGTTGCAGCTTCAATAGCATAGTTCAATATTTCCAAACGAAGATTGTGCTCTTCATGTGCTGTTATCGTTGTACCAAAGTCGGGGAATTGCAATTCTGTAAGGAACATGTGTTTTAACTTGCTGAGGCGGGGAGGTCTAGGGAGCATGAATGTTAGTGACCCTTCTTGTTCGACTCCGGGTACCAACAGTCGTATTTCCACGGTGATAATGGGCTCAGAACTGGACACCACCACCGCTCGGATCCTCCCTGTCTCCGGTTTCACAGACATCTGTCGCCAGATATGTCCACTCAGGTGTGGAGTATCTTCTGTTAGGCACACGCACTCTTCTTGACCTTCTTCGGTCCGGTGCTTCAGCGCCCTGAGCACCTTCTTCTGGGTCTGAGTCTTCTGATATCGGAGGAAGGGTTAACTCTGGAGTTGACCTCAGGCTAGAGCTCCGTCTTTGCGGCCAATTAGCTTCTCCACGTGCCCTTCTACTCCTTCTCCTTCTGGTCTGTTCTCGCTCTCTTTCAGACCTGTCAGGGTCAGACTCGTACTCCCAGCTGCTTTCTCCTTCTGTAGCGTCTTCTGTTTCGCTGTTGTACTGACCGTCCTCAGCCTGGTCAGACTCGTTCCCTGCTTCCGCTGGCACCTCTACAGCTTGGCTAGCCCCCTCTATGGCTTCTCGGTCCTCTGCTGGACGTCTATCCGAGAGAGGAGCTGTTTCTTCCAGAGGTGCTGGAACCCTTCGCGTATGTGACGCGTGGATCCAATTGGGCAGGCCTCCCACCTTCACAGCTGTGTTCGTGATCAGGATGACCTGGAAGGGTCCACGCCAACGAATATCCAAGCAGCTTCTTCTCACATGTTTCTTCACCAGGACCCAGTCCCCAGGGTACAGGTCATGGCAAGGGCCCTGGCACGCTGGAACCTCGGCAGCCTGCACCTGAAGGGACACAGAACGCATGGCGTCAGACAGCCCCTTACAATAGTCCAGGATCATATCATCTGTGATATTTAACAGTGCAGTAGCTGGGATAGATGGCAGCCTCATTGCTCTCCCCATTAACACCTCATGTGGTGATAACCCTGTCCTTCTGTCTGGGGTACTACGAAGGCTCATGAGAACCAATGGCAGGGCATCAGGCCAACTCAGGGTCGTTGAGGAACAAACTTTTGCTATTCTGGCCTTGATAGTGCCATTGATCTGCTCCACAATTCCTGAGGCTTCTGGTCGGTAACTGCAATGCAACTTCTGGTCAATATTTAGCGCTACACAAACCATCTTCACAAGCTCGCTGTTAAAATGTGTTCCCCTATCTGATTCCAAAAAGGCCGGCACCCCGAAGCGAGGAATGAGTTCCCTGAGCAGTAACTTAGCCACTGTGAGGGTGTCGCACCTACGTGTAGGGTATGCCTCAACCCATCTGGAGAACACACAAACAATCACCAGGACATAGCGGAGGCGGTTGCACCTTGGCATTTCAATGAAATCTATCTGCATTCGATTGAATGGACCTCCAGACCTTCCTATGTGACTTAGTGCAACTGGTGTTCTTTTCCCTACGTTCAGCTGCTGGCAGGTCACACAACGCTGGCACACTGCTTCTGCTGCTATTCTAAACTTAGGATTGTACCAAGTTTGTCTAAACACTCTCAGCATAGCATCTCTCCCTAAGTGTACGGGACCATGTATGAGTCTAGCCATTGGACTCACCATCTCATTGGGCAACACTGCTCTGCCGTCTGCTGAGACCCAAAAATGGGTCTCACCCATTACACATCCTGCCTTTTCCCATGTTTCTTTTTCAGAATCAGGAGCATTTTCTTGCATGGTTGACAGTTCATCCCAAGTATCAACAGTTTCCAGTATCATGGCTAATTCAGTTCTTACATTTATTCCACCCACTTCCACCTCTGTGAAAGAGTAACCTTGTTCCGCGCAATACCGCGCAACTTCATCAGCATATCTATTGCCTTTCGAAACAAAGTCCTCATTTCTGGTATGTGCGGTGCATTTTACAACTGCAATACTTGCTGGGCATTGCAATGCCTCTAACAACAGGCGCACAAACTCTCCATTGCGAATGGGAGAGCCTGAAGAGGTCATGAAGCCTCTTTGAGACCATAACTGCCCGTAATCATGCACTACCCCAAACCCATATTGGCTGTCGGTGTATATGGTGACTCGAATTTGATTGCTTGCCAAGCAAGCACGTGTCAGGGCAATAATCTCGGCTACCTGAGCGGAGTGTACTCCTTCCAGGCACCCAGCTTCCACAACTCCAGTAATTGTACATACAGCATAAGCTGCTCTCAATTGCCCAACTTCGTCTCTTATACATGAGCCATCGACAAAGAAAATTTCATCTGGGTCAGTCAGTGGCTCATCTACGATGTCGGGTCTGGGTTTGGTGCATAGTTCAGTCACATCGAGACAGTCATGGTCTGTATATTCATCATCATCCTCAATATCATTTGGAAGTGGCATCAAGGTAGCAGGGTTCAAAACAGAGCATCTCTTGAGGGTCACATTCTCTGCAGCAAGAATAACTTGCTCATAGCGCGTGAGCCTGCTATTGGTCAGATGCTGTGTTTTGGTCCTGGTCATCAACAGTTCAACAGAATGGGGCACGCACACCTCTAACGGGTGCCCCATGACGATATTTTCACATCTCTCAATGCTGACACCCGTTGCAGCAACGGATTTGAGACATCCGGGCAACGCTGCGGCTACTGGGTCTAAAGTAGCCGAGAAATAAGCAACTGGTCTACGGGCATTCCCATGGATTTGGACTAACACAGACAACGCGCAACCTTCTCTCTCACAACAGTAAAGAAAAAATTGTTTATTGTAATCAGGCATTCCCAATGCCGGAGCACGACACAGGTCCTCTCGCAGCTGTAAGAACGCCATCAAACAGTCTTTGTCCCATGGTACCGGATCACTCACCTCTTTGTGCGTCAGTTTTTGCAAGGGCTTTGCTTTCAGTGAAAAGTTCACGATCCACTGTCGGCAATAACCCACCATCCCTAGGAACATCCTGACCTCTCTCTGTGTCTTAGGCGCATTCATTTTCATGATCGCCTCTATCCTGTCTGGTGACACCTTTCGTTTGCCTTTCTCTATTCTGTGTCCCAAGTACTGCACTTCTGTCAGGCAGTACTGCAATTTTCCCGGGGATACCTTGTGCCCATTGGCAGCTAGGTGATTTAACAAAGCAATGGAGTCTTCCCTGCAAGCTTCTTCTGTTTCTGACGCCACAAGGAGGTCGTCTATGTACTGGACCAGAACTGACTTCTGGGGCAGCACTAGACTTTCAAGATTTTTCTTCAAAAGCTGGTTAAAGATCGATGGGCTCTCTGTATACCCCTGAGGGATACGACACCATGTTAGGACGCGATTTTCCAGCTTAAATGCGAAAAGAAAATGGCTTTCTTCGTCCAGAGGGATCGAAAAGAAAGCCTGGCAAAGATCGATCACAGTGAACCACTCAGCTTGGAATGGAATCTGAAACAGTATCACTGATGGATTCGGTACCACTGGACAACATGAAACGACTATGTTATTAATCTTTCGAAGGTCCTGTACTATCCGAAATTTCCCATTTGGTTTCTGCAGACCCATAATCGGGGAGTTGCATGGACTACCCATGATTTCTTTCAGTATTCCCTGTTTAATCATGGACTCGATCACGGGTTTTATGCCTGCAATCGTTTCTGGAGTCAATTTGTATTGGGGTGTTCTTGGGAACTCAGCATGCGGTTTCACTACAATTTTCACTGGGTCCACCCCTTTGACCAATCCAATCTCTTCCCCAGTGAAATCCCATACCTCTGGTGCCACTGTCTCTCTCAAGTCCCAGGGGAGCTCATCTACTGTCAAAGTAGGGTACAGCTCCACACATATTCTTGAGTTTGCAACTTTGAAATCTGCGTCATCATCATTGGTCAATACCTCCACTCCCTGAGGTGTACAGTATATAGTACAATTTAATTTACACAACAGGTCTCTTCCTAGCAGACACACAGGACTTGAATCGCAAACCACAAACTGGTGCTCATCGCTGTACTTCCCTATTTTCACCTGTACCGGTTCTGTCAATTGGCTGGTTATTCTCCTGTTTGCGACCCCTACCACCTGTATGGTCTCTCCAGACATGGGCAGGTCTGGAACTGCAGCTGACCTGATCGTGGATCTAGTGGCTCCTGTGTCCACCAGAAATGTCGTAGGGCACCCTGCTACTTCTGCTTCAACATAGGGTCCCCTCTGGTCTACCTCCAATGCTGCCCCGAGGGTGCAGTCTTCTCTTTCCACTCTCTGTCCGGTTAATGGGTCCACATAATAGCACTCTTCCCCTTCCACAAACAGGGGCATTTGTCTATAGGTCTTACCCATACTCCCTACTCGAGGAGGTTGTGGGAACTGGGCTCGGGGAGGAGCCCCCCCCCCTTTGAGCACCTTTCCTTGGTATGGCGTTACCCCTCTTGTAGGCGCGCTTTGGACCTCTTCCTCCTCTTCCTCTTGCTCTCCTATCTCTACGTTGTAGGGGCACTCGCGTTTCCAATGCCCCACCTCGTTGCACTGGTGGCACCTAGTCGTTTTCTTCAAGGCAGCTATATCTATTCTGGGTCTAAAGGTGGAACTCTCCTCATTGCCCTTGTTCTGACTGTACTGCTTCTTTCCTCCTGTACCTGTTCCTTGCTGCTGCTGCTGTTGTCCCCCCTTCCCTGCTGCCTGCATCTGTACCACCATCAACTTTTCCTTTAGTTTCTTAGCCTTGGAATCTATCTCATCACAGCAGTACCTGGCATATCTCAGTATTTCATCTAGAGGTTTAGTTTGCCAACAAATCGAGTGTTGCTGAATCATTAAACTAATATCCGGTCTCAGTCCCAGGACGAACTTGGACACAAATTGCCCTATGTCTTTTGGATCCATTACATCTAAACCGCTATACTGTTTAAACGCCTTCAGCAATCTCTCGTAATATTCGTGAACTGTCTCTTTGGGTTCCTGTCTTGTTCGGTCTATTCTGACCCAATCTATGTCTTGCATTGGCACTTTCTCTTTCAGCCAAGTCATCACTCTCTCGAATTTTGCCATCACAATCTCGGACGGCCCATTAGTCTTAGCATCTCTCTCTGGCTCCGTTATGGGCCACTCAGCGCTAACCTTGCATGCTGTCCACAGATCTCCTGGTACTACAATGTCAAACAGCGTGTTCAGATCTATCCAAAGGACCTTTGAGATTTTTACAAATCTCTCCACTTGCTTGTACCACTCCACTGGGTTCTCACGTAATTTGGGGAAAGAGGTGGTAAAAGCAGCTAAATCTCCCCTACTCCAAGGGACATGTACATAGTTCCCATTTGCAACTTCACGCAAAGGGTAAGCTTCTATTCCCTGCTGTCCTGGTGTCATACCAATCATGCTTCTCCTGCCGGTCCCTTTCTTGGACCACCTCTCTTCCCACTTATCTAGTGCCCTCCATGTCCTTATTCCAGTGATCAGTTCCCTTATGTGCGTTTTCAACCCAATCGTTCTCCTCTCATCTAGGTCTCGATCTGTATAATGTAGCCTGTGGTTACCCTGTAATGCTTTGGTTCTTGACAAGTCCACCATATATTTGCCTGCTAGTTCGACTAACTTCTCATGGACTGCTCTCGCTTTTCGAGTAATGTCCTTTGCCATATACAGTATTTCATCCTGTTCATACATTTCCATTCTTTCTAAAGGCAGGGTACCATCTACCATGTCATCCAGGTCTGACCTTAAACTGGTGACATCAAGTCTCTTGGCTTTTATCTCAGCTCGCAACATGTCTTTTGAAGGGGGCTCACTGGTCTCCCTACCATCCCAACTTCGAGCTCTACGTTTGGGCTCGGGAGAGTCAATGGGTGGTCTCCCTTGCTCCCATCTCTCCAGGTCCCATGCTCGGCCATCCGATCTTGGAAGGTGATGGAACACGGGCCTGTTACCCCTACTCTTGCCCTGCCCACTCTCTTCTTCTTCTCTCCTCTCACCGCACACCTCTCTGTTATTTTCCCTCTGTTCGCTACTCTCTCTTTGCCTCGTATTGCTCAGTACCCGATACGATCCTTCCTGGTTCCCCATATTCCCTGGGCTGCGCTCATTGCCGTCATCACAGGGACTATGGTGCGACCTCTCACAACTCCCATTCAGTTCTCTGGTGCCGGGCACACAGTGTGGACACTTAAAGCTGTTTCTGTACTCTTGCGCTCTCCTTTCCCCTTCACTGAGTATTGGGCGCGCCACCCCTTCACTCCCGGGGCCCCTGTTTTCCAGGTCTGTTCCATCTCCTCTCCGGGCCCAATGGGTGACTCCCCTACTCCCTCTACAGTCCCACTCCGGGCTGCTCTCCCCAGCCCCGCAGTGAGTCCGAGCTCGGCTGTCCTGACTTTCCCTTTCAGCTTCCGCAGCATTGATGCTCTTTTGAGCCTTCACTGCTTCATCCCACTGCTTCATGTACTCATTTAGCTCTTGAAAGGATTTTCGTCCAGATCCCCTCAGATCCATTGGCCATCTAGGGCCCCCAGGATCTCCTCCTGGGTCCCCTGCTGTGTGCATCGGGGTGCTCCACTCTCTGGGTATCGGCATCTGACTTGGGGAATTGATCGTATCGTTCCTCCTTGCCTTCTCTGCTCTTTCTCTGTCCTTCCGTACCCGTTCTTCCCCTCTTGCTCTCTCTTGGTCATATATCGATATTATAGGACCTATGGTAACAGGTACCTGTAGTGCATCTGGTAATGGGTAGGATGTGGCACTTTCCGTTTCCGGCGCTCTTTGTACCACAAACCTCCCGACTACCTGTTGCACCTG
Organism: Lissotriton helveticus; assembly: GCF_964261635.1. Taxonomy (NCBI): domain Eukaryota; kingdom Metazoa; phylum Chordata; class Amphibia; order Caudata; family Salamandridae; genus Lissotriton; species Lissotriton helveticus. The sequence goes on from NC_136065.1 coordinate 177,677,405, forward strand.
ACTAGGCTGGGACAGCTCTTTCTTTGGCTCAGGATCCCATTCTGAACTGGGAAGCGGTCTATGCTCTCCTGCATTGCCCCCCTTATCTCCTTCACTATTCTCGACCTCTCCCCCTGCTCTATTATACGGGGGTGGCCTGTCTGTCAATAATCTGTTTATCAGGCTGTCCTCTGTTTCGCTCTCATCATCTTCTTCTATGGGGCTTTTATTTACGGGCACCTCTAACACTGGGTACAGTTTATTTATTTCCAGGTTATGCACTCTCCATCTTTTAGCATCCGCATCCCACCTGGCATCCTGCACTGCCCTTACCGATCGTTTCACCCTTTCCTGTCGTCTGTTCATATTCTTCTCATGCGCTGCCCTAATCCATGCTTCAAGAGCTTCAAACTGGGTCGGTCTAGGCAAGGGTCTCGTTGAGGTCATGACTGATTTTAATCGATGTAACACCTCTAATCTGAACGTCCCGTACTTCGGGAACGTCAGTTCCTCATTTCCTTCAGTAATCTTACTCCACTCTGATATCCAAAGGATCGTATGCAGCCCAACATTCACTGCCATATAACGAGCTGGCGTACCCTCCGGCGGGGCTTCTTCCCCTTCATACGATCCCCGCTTCTCTCTTTTAAACACCGCTTTCAGCCATTTAAAACACTTCATAATTATGCGCACAATATCCAGCCTCGCTACTCTGTTTACTTCCTGATGACAATCCACCAATCCTGTCGCGGCTTTGCTAGCTTGGCCTATCGCAGCGCGGTCTTTCTCCGGTCGGCCAATCACGTCGCGACCCTGTCTGACGTCTCTGCTAGCTGGCCTATCACAGCGCGGTCTTTCTCCGGTCGGCCAATCACTGCGCGACACTTTCTGACGTCACTTTTCTCCGCTTTGCAGCAGCACCCCTCCTTTCTCAACTCGTCTCCCGGTTATGCATGCGTCCCATTCATACACCGAAAAATGACTACTTCCGACCAAGCGGTCACTTCTCTCGACTGTACGTCCACAGTCTATCTGTAATTGTCAACACAACTGACGAAATGTCTATCGTCTCTCTGATAGGTTGCTTACACACACAGTAACTTCCGACCAGCGTCCGTTACTCACGCACTCACTCTTACGTTCCCCCTATCTCGGTCCCTCGGGTGATCAATGGTACCTCATGACCCCCTTCACACTAGTTGACAATTACTCTGGGTGTCCGATACACCCGAACCACTTAAGCTCTCCTTGAACTTAAGATTTCCACCGGTTGCGCGCGCTCACAACCTGTTCCACAGTCACTCTACAGGCATTCAACTCCGCCAGACATTACAACATAGATACAATACAAAACACCGCAATCTAACACGCATAACCCTTTATACTCACTCTCGACCGATACTGCTGCTTTTTCTGTCTCACGTCATCCGGATCTTCTTCAGCGGGCTGTTCTTCCGATCATCGATCTCTAGGGGCCTTGGGGTAAGCTAACCTGGCCTAGGTCACCGTCCTCAAGAAGGCAACCATCCTCTATAGCTACCAACTGAAAGGGCGAGATTTTGATCGATACCTTATATCTATTGATCCAAACCTCGATCTGGTCGACTGAACCTTTGTTGCCTGTCTATAAGGAAAGAAAGTGCACCTATTTCCAAGTTAGTTCGCCCAAGAAAGGACTCTGCTCCCAAAGATCACAAACAACTTCTAGCTTTCAAAAGTTTATTGTAAAGAAATGATAAGCTGCAAATACAGGCATCTCAGAATGAGATTCACGAGATACACAGGTCCAATTACATACATGTGCTCTCGAAAAGCCCTCAGACGAGCAACAGAAATCACTAACACAAGTTCTAAGAATAATAGAGCTATCAGCATAGACGCATATCTCTCCTTCATTTAGGTTGGAGGAAAACGCAAAGGTTAGGCTGTCCCTACCCTGCTCTAGATGGTATCCCTACTTAACCAAATCCCCAACCTAACAAAGGTGTCAGCAGTGAATGACCCCCAAGGGAAGTCACCCACTCTAAGTCTCTTGGTGAAAACCTATAGTTCTCCAGTCATGACCCCTCTCTGCCTACCCATCCGCTCTCTAAAGGGTCCTCAGGTATCTGCTCTAACTCCACCCAGGGGTGCTGTCCCTAATACAAAACAGTCAACAACATTTGAGACGCCCCTTGCGAGACGCCTCTCACGTGGTGTAGCTTCTGGCTTTTTCCATGATGCTTTGTATTGGGCCTCATACGTTAGAGTTGACCTTGCTTCTCAGACTCTTCTCCGGCCCGCTGATACCCCTCAAACATTCCGGAACCCTCCTCCATGTCTAGGCCGTCTACTGAACAGACCTCTATTCATTCATTTATAATTGGATCCCCCCTCTTCCTTTGCAGACAAATATCTGTAGCCAAGAACCCAACTCTCATAGACTTCTAAAAAGAAAAAGCTTGCAACATTTCTCAGCCCAGACATGTACGTATAAATCAACGTTAAAACATTTCAGGCCTACAATATTTTTCATCAGGATTATAGCATTCAACTTCTTCATTTAATTAAAGCATGTTAATACTCTTATTCTATTATTTAATAAACATCTCTATAGATCACGGCCTATTTAATGCAATGACCAAAACATTAATACAATCTGTGTCGTGAAAAGAACCACCTTCCCTTTCCCTCCAGCTCTGGCCCTGAGGCCTACCACATTCTGCGTTTAACCACCTGCCATCTTACATTTTAACATCTTCACGACATGCAATTCAGCACACATTTCTGTATTAGTTCCACTTCTACTTAAATCTCTACATTAGCTATACATTCAGAATATAATTGCAGATACTATTAGCACTCATGGCATTTCTCCTCATGATTTGTGCTTACTACAGGTAAGTGTGATGTACTCATACATTTAAGTCAGTTTGCGCTCTCTCAAGTGCTGCGGGGTCTGTCCTGGCGTAGAAAGGCCAGTTCTCGAAGTCCTGTCTCTGCTCCTCGGCTCTGCATCTCTCCACACTCGGGCCTCCTACTTCCGTGGGGCACCTGGACATGCACGTCATACTTGGGGATGTTCCCCACCTCTTTCCCTTGAAGAAGCCACAGTCAGGCTGACATTTTGAGTGGTCGCTGTGCGGGGAAATTCGGAGACTTGTGGACCACAGCACTAGCCCACAGCAGAAACAATGCATACTACTCGCCACAACGGTGCTGTAGAAGCCCGCGCTGGCCATTTCCTGTGGGGACCAGGACGAGACAGGCTGGAAATAAAGGCTAGTTTCAACGTTAAGGGTGAATAGCTGGCGCAGACGTGGAGTACTGCGTGCCACACACCATTTACATTAAAAAGAGACCACGGCGAGCGTAACGTAAGTTACGTAACCTATCACATCCAAGCAAGACTGATGTGTTGTGCTTGCTGGCTGCGGAGGGGCCCCCTCCGAGTGCGGGCCCCCCAGGAATGCTGGTGCTGCGGGGGCCTGTGTTAAGCCCCTGCGAGGACCCACGTTGTGGAAATGAAAGAGGGATAACGGTGCGCACTGCAAGCTCTAGGGCAAAGCAAATAGTGCTGATTTATGAGCACAAATGGTGCGTCCCCGAACTTGACACCCGGTGCAGTGGCACCGGTTGCACCGCCCTAAAGCGGGCCCTGTAAGACAGTCTGCCACATGGTGGCGCTGCATATCTAATTTAAAGATGAGCAGAACAACTGTTGTTTAGGAATACAATATGCATAAAAACTACTAATACCTGCCTCCCCAGCCATTCCTTTAGCTTTGGGGACCTGGAATAATATGAACTGTTGCACTTGTAAGTGAGAGAGATGGTTAGTAGTTGCTTTGGCAGTGATGACAAGGGCAATGGGAGGAGTAAACTACAGTGGCCTCCTGGTCAGGGCCCTGGCACTTATTATTTTACAAATGAATCACTGTATAAACCCCTGGTTGTGAGGGCAAGTCACAGAGCAGGCTGAGTACATAGTGGGTGGTGGGTACAAGGCCTTACTCTGCCCAGCTAAGTAGTTTTAGGTGCTGGTGCAGGGCTGGGAAAATGTCCAAAGACACCTCATGATATGGGGCTTGGTTTTAGGACATACAAAAACTGTTATGTGTACTTGTGTGTAGAGAATGCTTTGCACAATTTGACTTCCCAAGAGGGATCAGCATTAAAGGTGGCACAAATAGGATCATTTGTTCTCTCACTACACACCTTAATTCCAAACATGTAAATTATTTCAACTCCACCATTCTGAGGACTTTGCTTCCTCAGAGCCATGCACATGTCTTCATTTGATTATCATCATAATTATTGGTCATCACCTTCTGTTTTCTTATCTGTATCAGTTTGTTCTGCATAGGCCTGGGGAGCACAAATCTATGAACCTGGACCTGAAAATCTGAAATCGGGATAGAATGCATTCTGTAAATAGCTGTTTTTTTCTTATGTTGTTTTTGCTGTCTTTTTTTCTGCTAAGAACAGTCTAGACACAATTCCATATAATCTCAGATTAGGAAGGACTGCTATCCAGGGTTGTTTAGGAAACAGGACAAAATTGGGTGAGCTCATACTTCAGGGCAGTACTGTTTCCCCTGAGAGACTGTTCCCTGGGACAGGCATAGAGACACTTTGACATGGCCTGAGATTTTTACAACTCGAGGAAAGACTGCTTCCCAGAATTGGTTCAGAGACTGCATAAAGGGAGAATGAGATACCATGTTGGTGGTGGTCTCCAAGACAGAATAAATGTCTCCTCTGCAGTACAATGTAAGAAACAGAACAAATTGTTTTAGGTCTCATTCAAAGGACATTCTGCCCAATGTAGAGGGATTTTTCAGTACTGTAACGTAAAGAGATAGCCACTCCCTACAAATTATGATGAGCGGCCACTTAGCCTCCCACAATTCACAGGTATTAATTGGCTTTAGGCTGAATGGGGGGCCCTTGGAGGGTTGTGTGGACACCTGAGCTGCAGAAGTTGTAGGGGCCTGTACAGGTTACAGGCAGCTGTGAAGGGTTCCCTCAAGATTGAAGACTTGAGCAGGCTGGGCTAGGCAGCTGGAGTCCTGCATCCTTTTACAATTTGCTTTACAATCTGGGTTTCATTGAACAAGTACCAACCTCCAAGGGTCTGCTGGGTGTTCGTTACATCCGTTCCTCAGCTCTACAGATCTCTCGTCCTCTCCCTCTCTCTCTCTTTTTTCCATTCTCTCTCTCTCTGTGGCAGTGAGAACAATGAGGCACCTTTGTGCAGGTTCCCTCTGAACAAGCAACATCCAATCAGCATTGTTGCAAGTTTCTAACATTCTGCTCTGGAAAACACTGTGCTGTTTTCTGAGAGTTTTACTGTAACCTCAGCTTTCTGTAGAGAAGAATGGAGTGGTGAGGGGTAAACTTCAGGATGAGGTAACCTGCCCCTCTCCTGTTCTGAGGGGGCTAAAGGGCCCTGTGTTCTGCTCCTGAGGGACATCATAACACATTATATATGGACAGCGGGGCCTATTTATGAGCCCTTGCATCACTTTTGCGCTGCCGGTGCGTCACTTTTTGTGAAGCACCAGCGGCGTAAAAAATGTGCAGTGTTGCGTCATATTTACAAAGAGACACATCTTGGTAGATGCGTCACTTTTTAAACCCCTGTGTCACATTATACCTGCGCCAGGTATAATGTATGCAGGGTGGGCGTTCTGACGCAAGTAAGCCTCATAGAAGTGTTGCAGTGAAATCTATGAGATTTCACTGCGCCACTTCTAGGACGCAAATGCGTCATTATCTTACGCCTGTCTCACCGCAGGTGTAAGATAACAAGACACAAGCCCTTTCACATGGAGCATTGCTGGAGTTGCATCACTTTTGTGACACACTCCAGCAATGTGTCACTTTTGTGCCATACAGATACGTCAAAAATACGGACGTATCTGTAACTCCTTGCGACATGATGCGTCATACAGTAAATATGACGCATCAATCATGTGGCAAGGAGGGCGCACTGAGAAGTGACGCATCGCTGCTTTCACACAGCGATGCGTCACTTCTCATAAATGAGGCCCTGAATGTTCCCAGGACAGGCTCAGAGACCGTGAAATTCAGCTGAGATTACAAGGAGAGACTGCTCCATTGAAAAGACTGAGGCATGGTGCGAATTATAATGAGATCATAACTGAAGAAGAGGCAGCTCCCTGGAACATGGTAAGAGACTGCACGATACAGAGCGGAATCACATCATAGAGGCAGCTCCCTGGGTCATTCTTAGAGACATGAACAGCAGAGAGTGTCATCAAACTAACATTGCTTCTCCGGACACTCAAAGAGGCCATACAATACTGACTACGCAACACCCTTTCCAGCACTCTTGGTTTTTCAGGCAGTGTCAGGACAGTTTGTAAGCCACAACTTTTCAGCATAAGCACTACCCTCTAATATTTATCTCGTTACATGGAAATAATGTCTTTGTTGTACTTTCAAAAAAGAATTACTCAAAGTCACACGAGGCATTGAAACGTCATGCATAAGCACCAAGAGAACATGGAAATATCTCACATGAGGGCAATTAAATCTTAAAAGTTCTACTCATACTGCCCTTTATTTCAATGAACATAACGCATGCACATGGCTTCTTTTATCATATTGGCAGACAATACACTGTAACACTCGTTCAGGAGATCCTTTTCCTACATCGTGTCTGACTTTGAACTCTCTATACTTCCTAGAAGTGTGTTTAAAATCTTGGTTTCTTTGACTGTCTCTTACTACAGGAGATAACCTCATATTTATTGGAACAGCCACTGAGCCATAGCATCGATATCTTCTATTTCGAATTGTTTTACCACACACTTTCACCAAACAAGAGAGAATTTCACTAAAGTGCCGTCCTGCCTTTAACAGGCAATCTTGAACTTTAAAGGTAGGAGTGCGTGGTTATAGAACTGCAGTAGCACCCGCCAGCTTGCAAGCTAGTTGTTCATTGCAAGCAGCAGTTAAAGTGGATTTAAAAAGTATGGGAACTGTGCTGCTGCATGCAAAGAGGTGGGGTCAGTGTGTGTGGGGCCGTAGTCAAATGTCTGGGGCCGGAGTCAAATGTCTGGCTAAAAAATACATTCTGTAAATATTTCTGGTCTTTTACCGTCCGGTAGCTACGTATAAATTAATGAGCAGCTTAGTGATAAACAAAAAAAGTTGCTATTAGGAAATTCACTATAGCACATTCTTAAACCTCTGTTAGTTAATGCACTGCAGAGATCTGTATGTAAGTAGAGAGCCACAGAATTAAATCTTGATTGGTGCAGTGGAGAATAATGACTTGTGTATTTTAATTGCAACGAGCTCCTAGCCTTTGACAGTAAGCACTGGGAATATGAAGTCTTTATTTTAAACTTGCATTACACACAGTATAAGATAGACTGCAACAAACTGCGCAAAAAGGTTTAGGATAGAATGGTGCTTCCAAAATAGAGATTTTAGTAAACCCAGACTGTACATAGTTCAATTATTTTACAAAGCTGTCCCGTCAATACCTCCTCAGGGGTAGTAAACACTATATAAATATAATTACGATTAAAAGCATGCACTTCACAGATTAGTTGTTAACTCTGTACTACCACTCAAAAAGAAAAAAATCTTAGTCTTCACTAAGTTTCCAGTGATTCAATCAATTAAAGCCAGTACTAGCTCCCAAGCATCCTTTACATTTGCAGATTAACTCGTGGCGCACATTTGCATTTCTTTCAGGTATTCAGGCACCCTGGTAGGAAGGCTTGTTTTGGTGTCTACCAGGGGCGTGACACAGGCCCTCACGGTGCGGGGGGGGGCCCCACGCTCCAGGGGTCCCCTCACTCTCAGCGGAGAGACGGCTGCGCCTGCAAGCAAGCCTCTTCAGTCTTCGCAATAAAATGGTGCTCCTGCGCGCACGGCCTCCCCAAGTCCCCATAAATTAAACTGTTCACGCACGCCACAGTGACGGCCTCTAAGCCTCCGAGTCTTCCCTTTCTGTCTCGCTCCTAGGTGAAAACCGAGACTTCAAGAAACGGGTATTACCCTCTCTTTCCTCCGTTCGTTTATTGGCTCCCCTGTGAAATGGATCCAAAAAAGAAAAACATTTTTGCTGGAACCATTGTCTTTTTCTTTCTGACACAAGTGCAGCCTGGGGGTGGAGAGAAATAAAACATTCCAAATGTGAAAAATAAATAACTAATTAAAGCAAGACAGGGTGGTTTCAAGGTGGCCAGATTGATTTATTTACACCTAAACACATTAGCGCCACTTTACAGTGTTTACCAGTGAAGTGATACTTTTGTTTTCTCCTCTCTCTTTGAACAACATTGTTTTCCCTGTTTTGGAAAGTTTCTATAAGTGGGGCCTAGAAGTGGGGGAGAGGATGTGGCGCTATGGTCAGAGCTGCTGAAGTGGAACTGGGGAACCAGGTTCAGCCTTCATGACCAGTCCATCAGACCACTCTCCTGAGACAGCACATTCCCATGCTAGATCTTAGAAGGCCTTGCTAGACCTTAGAAGCCCTGGTGTCTTCGCATCAGCAGGTGGATCCTAGCACCGAGCTGTGCTAAGTGTGGGTTAACCTTGAAGGCCTGTCCACCACTATCCATGAAGTGCACCTCCAGTCTTGGGGATAGACCTATGAAGCAGCACACCATAGATTGACAGTAACTATGTCACTGAGGTCACAGGACCCTTGAGCAGGGTGGCTCTAGGGCAGTGCGACCGCACTAGGTGCTAACTTCAGGTGGGGGCGTTGTGTTCGTAAGTATAATATGGTTTTAAAAGCACTTGCTGCCTCCTTCCTGGCCTCCAACATTTTTGGGCAACAATAAGAATGTCTTGATAACTCCAGTGATTAATGTTCTTAGTAGAGAGAGATGGTGTTTTGTCTAGAGGAAGGTTTGACTCATGAAAAGGAATTGCAGAGGTGAAATGTGCATGCTGCTAAGAACATGTGCCATGCAGATCACAAAGTGCACATAATGTGAATAGGTCAGTGGGTTACTGCTTTTGTCAGAGAGACCCAATTGTTACTTGCAGTTAATAAGTTATAATCCTAACATAGAACAGTGAGCCATTAACTGTCATGTAAGAGCTGCATGCAAACTCCAAGGTATAAATTAGAGCGTTATGTTTTTTCCCCCCGCAGAAAAGGTATCATTTGGGCAGAAATCAATTCTGATTATTAAAGAGAACCCCCAACCATGGTATTATGTGTTCAATTCTGAGTTTGTGTTTCTGCAGACCAATCACTAATAAACTATGCTGCCTACTAGTATGGTTGTCATGTGACTTCTACACCTTGTAGTCCTTTGTCTTATGTCTCATTTCCTACGCAGTGATTTACACACATATGAATGATTGTCTCTGTGTAATATGTGTGATGTAAAGTGCTCTGACACTCTACACTGGTATTAGTGGCTCTGTAAATTTTCTGATACTTTATTATTTTGACATTTTTACACATGCTAACAGTCTCTGCAAAGATTTTTCCTTATTAGTACTAATGGAACATACAACTGCCGCAATGACAAAGGTGACCAGTCAACCTTTGCAAAGGGCCCTCCACTTCACAGCAGCACAAGTCACATTTTTTAGTAACTTTTGATGTGTTTGAGCTATAAACAATTTATTAGTTAAAATCGTTAGATTATGCAGCAGATGATTTATTATGTGCAAATATGGCAAAGCCATAGTTATGTGGAAAACAATTGCAAACAAGGATATTTTGCCATTCATGTTTGAACTGCTCTTGTGGAAAAAGGGAGGAGAAGTGCTGATGACAGAAACTTCATGGCTGGGAGACAAATGGCTTGCAATTCCACTTTTAAGGATGTTTGGGACATTCTGTGATTAGAAACATATCCCACTTTCTATCTTGATGTCAATAACAGATATTTAACCTTAAATTAACATGTGTATCTATTGGTTAAATGAAATAATGTAATAAGCTTTAACCGGTTAGTGAAATGGGAAACGAATACTAAAAATTGGGATATTTTACTCTTTCTGCCACACCTCTGCTCTGCCCACGGACCCAATCCACGGGTTATTCCCGCCTACTGATTCTCCTCCCACAGTTCCCCTACTTTATTTCCCCCACTTTGACCACTGCCTGGCACTAATATGCATGAGAGACAACTGTGGACTTTTACCACTGGGTCTCTTAGAGAATGACACCTCTGGTCCATACATGGGGCTAAACACAGCACGTTTCTGGGATCTCCACACACGTGTTTGCTATTTGATGCCAGACTTCTGCAGCTTGTGTTGAGGAAATTAAACATCCCCTTGTGCTTGTATAAAACATAGCTGTCAAGTGGCATTGGCACCATGTTGTGTCCATTTGTAGCTTTTATCCAGCAACACTTTGCATGCTGGAATGTTTAACCCCTTACTTAGATGGTCACAGCACAACTCCCAGAATGCAAGGAGCTGTAGGCTTAAAGTCCAGGCATGTCTGGTGGTGTCACACGTGACAATATGGCCATTTGGAGGCAATGGTGAATCTGTAATTTAGCAGGCATGTCAGTAAATTGTGAATACCGCCAGTGTTGATACATTGAGGTCTGAGGCCTCTGTTTCTTATGAAGTAAGGCCCAGTCTGGTGCTTCAGGTCAGTCCTTGTGAGGGAAGCTGCTGGACTTGTTTTTACCATGCACTTTGAAAGTATTTTCACCTTGATGCAAGAAGAAAGTTGGATTGTTTTACAAAACATGCTTTATTTTGTATATTGCTGGACTGGTGATTGCTCTATTTTGCACTTTGAAAGTATTTGCACTTTTTCTTTTGCTTTACCAACTACAGTTTGTATAGATTGTCATTAGGTACTTGCTTGCTGAAATGGTTTGATTTTATTCTACATGCAGTGTTATTTATGGTGTTGCTTGCACTTGTCTGTAATATGTGTACCTTAAATCTTGTATTTAGCATTGTTTACACTAAAGAAATGATGAATTAAAACAGACAAACATCTGCATTAATGTTCTGAAGCATCTAAACAGGTTTCTTCCTCAGCCTTGTTTGCCTGCCTGTTTTGCAGTGCTTACTAATAAGACATTATGATTGAAATTGCTTCCTCAGTTCACGTTATTATCATGCACAACCCTTGACAGTCGTTAGTGTGTGGCATGCAGCTAATTCACCAGTCTATTTCTCTTGACTTTCACAGGCAACTGAGTTGTATCTTATGTACTTCTCATGTATATCGTCAGTCGAGTTTTTATGGAATTGCAGGTTTGGGCTGGTGTTTCAAGGTATTGTCAATTCTATTTCAGACCCTTCATAGTTGTCCTTTGTTCTTCAGTCATAGGCAGTTCCTTAAACAATAGGCTCACTGCTCGGAATTGTTCTGATTGCTGCCTCGGTTAAATAATCTGCTTTTGACAGTATTGTTAAAAATGGCATAGCTTGTATGTTAAGAGTGTTTCCCACTTTCACATTAGAACTCAGAGAAAGACACTGTAGAGGCATTTCATTTAAATGTTGGAGGTTTCAAATCAAAATATGCTAGATTTCTGGGTGGTAGGGCAAAGTGGTAGATGGTGCGCCGTGCCGCCAGAGGAGGGGGTTCCCCTCCATGTGCTTTGCACGGGGGCCCCTTCAAGTTTCATTACACCACTGCTGTGTACCCAACTTCGGTTTCACAGCTCATGACACTCACTGAATGACACTTCAGCTAAAGAACTTAAACTATCTGAATTAACAGTCACGGGACAGTTAACTCTTTGTAGGGGAACGTTGTGCCCCTCCGATTCCACCCACTGTGACCTCTGGTTGCTAGTTGCTGCAGTTGGTCGTGTTGAGTGAGAGAAAGTGAATGAACAGAGAACAGGTGCTCCTGATTTTAGTCCTCACACCGAATTAAAGAAACTTAGAAATTATAGGAGGCAGTCCATGATTACTTATGATTTCAGATGTTGATTATGTAAGGCCATCTATCAATATGTTTTAGTTTCTCTGTAGGCATGATTTTAAGGCATGCTGCCAGGTTCCCTTAAAGAGTCGTCTGGCTACCAAAGCTCCAATCACAAGAGTGATGGCATCTGTTTGTTTTTATTTTTACGGTGTATATGTATTTGTGATCTTCACACTCTTTTTAATCATCTGACTTGCAAGAAAACAGACCATTAGTTGAGCTACATAAATTGCCCATGTAGACAGGTGTGAAGTCAGCATGGAAATAAAGTAATTTTGTCACATTCCTACCACCCACAAAGGAACAGTGGGGTGTCCTACAATGCTCCCACCAGGACAAGCAGTGACTGCAAGCTTCCTTTCCAAGGTGATTAAGAGGTAAAGACAGTAAAATGAAAGAAATGTGGAAATAATTTTTCTTTCCCAGGAATAATAAATAAAAATTTGCATTCCATACATCTTATCAGTGGTTTCAGTTGTACATGGAAAATAATTTAAATGGAAACGTGAACAGAAAACCGTTGCATCCTAAGGATTAGGTTAAATAAAAAACAATTATTAGAGCAGTGTGTATGACGATAGTATGGGGCTGGTATGGTAACTTCTGGAATGCTTATGTGTAACCTGCTGTACTCAAGTAGGTCAAGGCAACATTTCATTTTTCTGTGACTTCTAAAATAGATATCAATGAGTTGACTAAATTGATAACTTGGCATAGCTACAAAATGCCAAAAATTAGCTGCAGAAGCAGGACATAAAGAGTTATTATTTATGTGTTTATTGAAGGTAACAAACGATTCAGCCATAATTAACTCCTTCAATGCCCATGTGTTTGGCAGCCAAAGGTTAAAGTAACACAGCTAGTATACTAATACACATTAGAAAAAACTGAGCTAGAAAAATACATCTGTAAATATTTTTTTATAAAATAGAAAAAAACAATATACAGTCCGTATGCATGTTAAATGCAGTATTTGTCATTTTGAGAAGGTCCATTTTCATAGGGTTTTTCCCTGGAGTTTTACATAGTGCGAACTTGACATAGGGGTATCAGAGCACTTTACATGAGCACCAGATGCGTTACAGACAGACACATTCATTTTTGGTTTGGCACTGGGAGATTAAGGGGCACACGCATCAAATGTTTTTGCGAGCGCAAACGGTGCGATTCGCAAAAATCAGCTATTTGCGATCACAAAATGGCCTTTTGTGATGCATCAAAGTGTTGGGGACGTGCAATTTAGGTAATTGCAATTTGGGATTCCTTAAATGCAATGCAAGAAACACTTTTAAAGAGCGATTTCGCTATTTGGGGCCGCAAATTACCGAGCAATTAAACAGGTCGGTAATTTGCAAAAACTTTGAAAAATGCACTAAGTGCATTTTTCAAAGTTCCACGTTGCACGCACACATGCCCTTGGGGCATATTTGTGCGCAACATGGATACACATCACAATTTCAGGGTTGCAACAGGGTGTCCTTTTGACACCCTTGCACCCTTGATATTGCATGCGCAATTTGCGAGTACCTATTGGTACTCGTAAATTGCGCATGCAATTTCCCATTCATTCCTTGATATTTTCAAAGCGATTCCTACATGCATAGGCTTTTGTAGGTCTTTAATTGAGATTCCTTAATAATCGCAATTGAGGACTCGCAAAATCCTACCTTGATGCATGTACCTGTAAGTGATTTGCATTGAATCACAGGATGTTGAGTGTCCCTGCTGCAACCCAAATGCGGTTCCCTGTCATACAAGTCGACTGCTCTAGCCATGGGGCCACAACCTCTCCCAAGTATTTAGGAGAGGATTTCGGATAGTTAATGAAATGGACGTTGTATTAGGGTGTTTAATAAAAACACATTTCATTTTAACTGGATAGTAACCCAACTTTCACGACTTTTTTCAGCTACTCACTAGCATGAATGTGTTCTTTCTGTGAAGCACTATACTTTAGATAAGCTTTGAACATCACAATGCTTTTTTCCCAAATGCAGAAGGCAGATTTTTGCTATTTATTAATGTAGATGCCAGCCAAGTAGATTATATCTCCATATAAAGTTCGGTGAAATTTGATGCAAGTATCTTTTAAGATTCATATAGATAATTTATGAAGAAATCCATGACATGATAGTGCTCATGAACGGACTTTAAAGCATATTTTCAATAGGCCCAGGTGATTTTGCATTACACTGGTGTTATCTCATGCAGTTTTGCCAATTTGATGTAAAGCTTGTTTTGCGAAATTCCTGAAAAATTGTTATTACATCTTATTGCTTAATCACACACCGATACTGGCAAAAACTTAGTGCAAGCGCAACAGGAACTCCTTGATTTTTAACCAAAATTTGTGTCTAAGCATATGTCCATCCCAGGAAGCTATTCAAGATTTGGTGAACGTATTTCAAATGTTTATTGAAAATGGCTATTTTCTTTTCCCAGGACAATTTTACGTAAGTGTTAGAATTGGGGTTTCTCATTGTCTGGGGTATGCACCCAAGCCAGGCAGAACCCACCACTCTTGTTAGGGTATGCTGAGATAACCTGTGCTCACCCTCTGATAGCTTAGTGCAGAGCAGGTAGGCTTCTTAAAAGAGGCAATGTGAAATGTATTTGTTCAAGCCACACACACACATTAAAATACACCACAAAAGACTCAGCCTACTTGGCTCTTCACATTGTGAAACACCCTTCTCTCCTGGCAGAACCCCTTGAGCTGGGCCACTGAATAGGTTTTTGACCAGGCAGGTCAAAAGAGGCAATGTGTGAAGTATTTGTCAGCACACACACACACACACACACACACACACACACACACACACATTATAACAGTTGGATGCCCTGGACCTTTTTAACAACAAAAAAACACACCCAGTTCCACCTACTGAGGCTGGGACAGTGCTGGCGCAATGTTTATTTTAAAAATCAATTGAATCAATAATTTACAAATAATAATAAATAGTTAATCTATTATTGCTTAATCACCTTCCCACCCTATACCCCTACAAACCTACCAGCCCACCAATAACATATAACAAAAATAAATCAGCATTATATAATTCAAATACTAAATATCAATCATATTGTTAAATACACTTTATGAAATAATTCATATTTATTCTTCCCACTCTATCCCCCTACAAACCCAACAACCCGCTTCAACACTATAAATAATTATTAAAAATGTTTTAAAAAAATCTAAATTACTTAGACACTGGAAAGCTTTTGGCTTGAAATCATTTTAAAAAAATCCTCAGATTTCAAAAGAATGAAGCAGGTAAAAAATTTTACTTTTTTTTTTTAAATAGCACAAAAAAAAGCAGGTCTATGTGGTAGCAGGAACATTCCCGCTGCCACAGAGGCCATAACGATGGGACTTTGATGGATTTTGTGAACCGCGTATCTTCCCTTTCAGAATATTGTTAGTTGCTTGGCTGGACATCAAACAACTTGCTAGGAGAAGTATGTAGCTTGGAAGATGATTTTCTACATCCCCACTGTAACTAAGGTGTATAATCGTGAAGCCCTAAGGTAATGGACAGAAATCAGTTCCTGCTGCCAGTTTTCTTGCAAGACATAAGCTGTAGGAAATAGGATGGCGTTATAACAAACTGCATTGGTAAAGTTCATAGTTCAAACATTCGCCTGTTAAATATTGTCAATGAAGGGTTATCGTGACATGAAAATCAACCACGAGGCTTAGTGGTTTGTAAATATCATCACAACCCTATTCCATATTTTCTGTTATGCATTTTCTATATTTAATGTTTATTGAAAAAGGAAAATATGTATTAAAAACTGCGTGATGAAATACTGCTGCATGCAGTAGATATTATTGTTGTCCAGCCACCTCTATTGTTGAAATCCCTAAATAAAAGGGAACATGTAATTTCTGCAAATTATAGGAACTAGGGAAATTGCATAATTTATAGCTGGAATGTAATTCCCTGAAAATATAGGTATTTAAACCCATCATGAAAAACACAATTATGTTTCACAAATTATAAATATTAATATTTACTATTTACAGTTCGTTATAGTAACAGTGTAACCCTGAATTCACAGTTTGTACAATTCAGCCATGCCCTGTAGCTCAAAAAGGCAGAGTTGGCACCAGGTACAAGTGCCATAGAGCCAGACCCCGTTGGGCATGGCCTGAAGATGTACCCACTAGGCACAGAGCAAGGTCTGAATACTCACCCTGAGCCCAGTACTTCTGATTGCAGTTCAAATGGAACCATAGTCACAGATCTTGGCCAATGTCTGTACACATTTGGTTCATTATTACTAAAGATAAGCAAACTTCACTTTTTATATTTGTCAAAATTTAACTAATGTTATCATTATTGAAAACAGCAGATATCGCATAACCTTTTGTCAATTTTTGCTTGGTCTCCTGTGAATCTTTCTAGCACACTCATGCTTCTTCAGGCTCTTGCCCCCAGATTCAGAAACCTCGTGCGGGGCTGTTCTCTTGGTGATTTGTTATTGATTGTTTACATTGAATTATATTATTTACTGTATGCAAGCATGTATGTGATATTTAAGATCACTTGAACCCAACCACCAGGAAGTGGAGTTCAGTACTGGGTCAAAGACAAAGATACAGTCAGTAAGTGACTGGGAGGACCCCTGGTTCAGAGAGCTGAGATGGATTGTGACTGCCACCTGATATATTCTGAACATATGTAATTATTCTCTAAAGGGGTCGAATGACCTTGGTGTCCATTCTATTTTGTTAACATACTAACTAGATCTATAGTATTTCCTGTTTTTCAGTGAATCAAATTTCTAAGTCATTTATCGCGACACTGAGTTGCCAAAAAAATACATTTGTAATAAATAATATTTCTTCATCAAGGTAATTTAGTTCCTACACAGATAAAAATAGGTGAACACTTGATTGTTCCCAAAATAATGAACTGTCTTGCAAATCCAGTAGCGTGTTGATACAGATAATAGATGCACTGGGCTCATGTGCAATCTGTATGTGGTTATGTAGAATGGGAGTGAGGGGGAGCTTCAACCCGCTGCTGTGAGCCCACTGCTCCATGCCTAATTGCACAGACCTCACTCGTGGCATCGCAAATGCCCACCGACCTACTAGGCAGAGGTAAGGTTTGCTGTACAGAAGCAAAATCTTGTCAAATTTGTGAATTCCATGTTATGCAAATTAAGCACTTTTTGTCATTTTAGAGTTGTGCTACTTTACATAACATTCACAGAAAATGCTTTCAAGGAACTGTAAAACCGTGGAAGAGGACATTTTTTACACACAATATCATGCCAATAAATTTCATGTAATCTGTGTAATTTTATATATCAGACATGAAAAGTAAGTGTATTTTCTGAAAAAAATGCAATTCGCCCAGAAGGGTCTGATGGTTGTTAGTTTACAAATATAATATATCGACAAGAACATATTGAGGGGTGATAAGGGGTACAACAATTGTCTTGTTCACTTGCAAAATATCGAAATCACAAGTATTGGCGAACATAAATATTGTGTCAAAAACATCAAGCAAAAAAATCTAATTATCCTTTACTTATTATGTAAATAACAAAAATATAGAACAAAACTTTGCCGGTAATGGTCATCATACGTAAGTAGCGCATGCACGGGAGTTACGGTATAGGTCTGTGTTATATCCCTATCTCCAAGTAACGGCAGGCATCTTGGGTAAGGTGATGTGCTCATCTAAATGTGCAATTAAGCCCACTGAAATTGTGATGCATGTTCAAGCCTTAAATGTTTTTCCCTGATAGGCTTAAGGTTAAATTTTTTAATAATGTATTCTTAATTATACAATTAGGGCCTAATTACGTAAGTCCACCCTACACTGTTTAGGTCTCTGGACAGACCGACCTCCGGTCGGTGGTCCCGACAGGGCGATTACAATGCGACGGCAGTAGCACAAGCTGCCATAGACAAATGGGAGAATCTGTTCATTTCTGCACCATGAGGCAGGCTCCTCAAGGTGCCTGCCACACTGTGCAGGGATTAACAGCGGGGCACCATAGGTGGCCCCTCTGCGCCCAACCGGAGCCTGCAGGATGAAGTTGGCCCTGCTTGGGGCCCCCAATGTTTCTTGCGGACAGGCTTTCCAAGTCGGAAAGCCCGACATGGAAAGCCTGTCAGAAACCAACATCATAATCCCTACGGCAGAAACGCCGTCCATAGGAATTACGTGCCGGTCTCCGACTGGCCGACGGGCTCCTCCGTGATGAGGCTCTGAAAGCCTCCGACCACCTGAGGACCTTTATAGTAATTAACTAATAATAAAATTATTATATTTAGTTAACTTCCCACTCTTTACCCCTACAAACACAACAACCTGCACCTCATATATATATATATATCTTTAAAAATGTCTTAATTACACAATTTGCATGATTCATTATTAATTAAATAATTATTAATAATTCACATTCATTGCTAAATATGATAATTAATATCCTTTACTCCAACAAAAACAACATCCACACCAAAAATATTAATAAATAATTAAATGAATTTACATAAACACAATTTACATGATTATCAGTCAGTCAGTCAATTGATCTTTATTCGGTTAATAAAAAACTATAAAAGAATACACACCATAAAAACATTAATTAAAACATCATCTAATAATTCTCCCTCATCCGATTAAAACCATAAAGTGACTTGTGCCTAAATCAAACAAGCCTGTTAGGCAAATTGTGCGACAGTAAGAGCAGAATATAGATCAAATGTCAATATTAATAGTACATTCCAGTTATATTGGTCATTAAATACAATCTTAATAACATCTTCACATATACAAAGTTCTCAATAAAAATATTCGAAAATTAGAATCATACAGGATACAGTTTAAAAACTATCTAAACAGACAGTGCAAAGTAAATGAATAAAAAAAACATGGAAAAGTAAAAAAGCCTTCACACTGAATTTTCGTTGCCAATTATATACTTATCCAAAAGTGCCTTGCAATGTAATCTTCAAACTTGTAACTAGATGATATGATTATTTACCTCCGATATTCCTCATTCTCAAAAGCTGTACTGAAGAATCTATATATAATTTCACATAAGTATTCAAAATTGAGCACCTGGAGTTAGCAAAGCGTCAGCCTACATTTTCTAATGTTCAATACCTGTAAATAACTAATAATATTGAAAGATTAATTATTAAGTAATTATCAATAGATCACTTCCCACCCTATGCCCGACAACCCACACCTAAAATTTACCATATAAAAAAAATAATTGCACAATTAATATAATAGTCAATTACATTTTGATTAATTGTCATTAATTTACTTTCTCCCCTGTACCCTTCTGAGCCCCACAGCCCACCATCACACTAAAAATACAAATAAACAATTAAATGAAAGTTAAAAACAACAAATGTACAAACTATATTAAAAAACATTAACAATAATAATCAAACAAGTAAAATATATTCTAAAATCCATAAGAATAATATAAAAATTGGTATTAACAATATTTTTGTAAACAATATGAGCAACATAGATATTTTTAACATCAATATTTAAAACAGGTATTTTTAACATCAATAATATTTTGCTTAAAATCGATATTCTTGTCTCAATATTTTCCCATAATATTGGTGCTAGGAATGAAAAGGTTCTGCCTCTCAAATGAGCACGTTGAAGGGAATGAGTAAAAAGCAATTGTTATCATTGATATATTCTAGAGAAGTAGAGATGGGAATGGAAATGTGGTTAGGAACACGTTGGTTAGTAATACTAACTGCATTTAAAGACATTAATCGAAAGAGGGAGTGAGAGGAATTTAGAGGACTAATGACTAGAGTGACTAGCGCAAAATTAATGATGCAGGTGGTATGTTTACCAATAAAAAGACAGGCTTTATAAGGGCTGTGTTAGTATAAGTGCCTGGAGGAAATCCAACCTGGGCTTAATCTAACAACTTGTGTTTTTCCAAATGGGTAAGGGATCATTGAGCCAGCTATTTCTCCCCCAGTTTAGCAACAGCTGGGAGCAAAAATATCAGTTTGCAGTTACTCCCATTCTTGGGGTCAGGGTTGGTTGTCTTGGTTAAGGGATGTATTATATTGGTCTTCTTTTAAAAAGGGAGGTGTAGCCTAAAAAGAATATTGTGTTAGGGAGTGAGGATAGAGCAGGAATAATGGAAGAGCACACATCATGTGAAATCCCACTTGGGCAGATAACATCAAGAGACTACACTTGATTGACAGCAGCAATTGATGGATTTGAGATTCTTGAATCGGAAGTAGAAACTCCACAGATGCCTCCTGTTGGGGGATAGATTTTTTTCTCCTCTACCTGATTTGAATAGGGGACTTGTGAAGTCTGTTTGAGTTAGACTTAGATGGGTCCTTTAAGAGGATTCATATGTTTGAGAGACAAGCTTCTGTTAGTTTTGTTTATGAAGTCACTCACTATATACATGGAGTATTATGTTCTCAATCATAAGATGCAACATCTTGGAAGGTGCACTACTTGTGGGTGCAAACATGGTGCACCCACATGGCGTCCTTCAACAATAAAAAGATGTCAAAGCATTGTGACTTGCCATATGGAAAAAACCTTTCTGTTGACCTGGCCTAAATTATCGTTAGTCGTTATAAGTACCCCTGAGAAAATTAGAAAGCACCTGCATTTCCAAGGTTTTGCGAAAAAAAGAAAAGGCATTTCAGGAAAGTGAACGGAAACTCTGAAGGGCCGGTCACTGGCAGTGGGGGCACTGCGGGATTAGGGACAAGACTTTCAGGTCAGACTAATAACAGGATGGATCAGAGCAAGGTTCCTAAGGAAGGAGGTTGCTTCCAAGGAAAATAAAGAAGAAGCGAGCAGAGGAGGCAGCCAGTTGACTCATAACTGCTTAGTTGTATGTTTCCTCAATCATAGTTCAGCCACTCTTCTCCTTTTCCTATATTTCCGTTGTTTGTCTCTGTTCATTCTCTCTTTCCTCATCTTCTGTTTTTACTGATGAGTGCTATCTACTTCTGGGATGATTGTATACATTGACTTCACTGTGCTGACGTCTAAACATATGGGCATCCTCATTTTGGACTCTTCCTGTTCTGGCACCTTTCGGTCTTGCAGTACTCTTATCTTAATGTCCTCCAACACCTGACAGCCATCTCCTCTAGTCTCAGGTGTTCTGAGTTATAGACCTGATTTTTGGTGCTTATTTGGCTCGTTACAAGCATTCCTCTGTTGGGACATGACTTAACGTATAGTTCTGGATGTATTAACGCTGGGTGCATTTTGACCTGATTTGATGTATCTACATAAGACAACAATTTGATCCAGGAGAATTTGTTTTCTTTGCTACAGCTCTCTTGATCCCTTCCCTCCATTTTCACTACTAGAGGGCACTGGTATGGTATCTTCCTTTAAGCCATGCATTCTCCTCTTCAGGCCTGATTAGGAGTTTGGCAGTGCGGGAGTGGGACTGCCATGCCCGCGCCCTGCTCCTGCACTGAGAAACCCATGTGTGCATTACCTGCTAGATTATGACTTTTTGACGATTTTTTTGCATTCCCATGGAAGTGCCTATGGAAAAAAGCATTGCAATGGGAACATCAAAGGTAGTACCTTCACGACATGGACTTGTGCAGTCCATATCCTGCAGGTACTGGAGGGCATGGACACAAGGGGGCACCACATGTGCTCCCCTTCATGCACCTCATGGCCCAGAGGCAACAGGGCACCCTCAAGGGCCCCCTTTGCTTCCTTTCCGCCACAGTTTCCATGGAGGAGAGACCACTATGAACACCGTGGTGGAGAGGAAGCTAGGAAGCTTCTAATATGCTTGGCAGGACCGCATAGGTCTCGCCAAGAATATTGCGGCCTCAAGACCACCTCACCACCACCCGGGATCTCTGATCCCTGGCGGTTGAGGAGGTGCAATGGAGGTCCGACTGCTGAAATTGTAATCGGACGGTCAGAGTGCCGGTGCGGAGGGGGCTGGACTTCCACCGCTGCACCATTATGAGTCTGGCGGTCCTTGGACTGCCTGACTCGAAATCAGGCCCATAAGGTTTTGTCCATTGCTGCTCAGTCAGAGTGACTGTGATCTAATTACAATGCAGATGTGTGCCTGGTTGAGGGAATGTGAGTTGGAGTGTGTGGGCTGAGCGGTAAGGATATTTCTCCCTGTGGAGCTTTCTTACTATCAGCTTTGCCTGTAATCTGAGATTCCACTTTATGAATAAACCTTATCCTGTTTTACCTATGCTACTGGCTACCCTGCATCTTCGTTTACCACAATGGTGCCGATTCGAGAAAAAACCTGCGTGTGTAAAGAACTTTTGGGGTAACTATGAGTTGAAGCACTGCTGAACTGACTAACAATAAGATTAAAAGAAATTAAATTCCCGCTGGAAATAATCTGAAGCATTTTAGAAGCTTCACCGGTTCCTTTTCACTAGACAGCTCCCGGACAACTGACATATTGGACATTTCATTAGCTGTAAACCTGCAGTGCTTGCAGTCAATTTCTTAAGGACTGGTACACCATGCTGGATGATGTACCTATGAGCACTGAACTGGTGGCAAGGAAGGCAAGCTATGCAGCAAGCTTTAGGAAATTCACTGCACTTATCCTGCTTTAATTTAAGAGCTTTGCTGTTGAATGAAACTCAGCACTGAATCATTGGCCTGCTGAATGCTCATTTTACACAGTTGAGTGCCAGAGCGTCTGATTTATCTGCCATCATCATCCAAAGGGCAGTGTATTTGTTAACACAAGCATTTAGCTAGACTGAACTGTGCATGGTGCAACGGTGCATGGTAGCTTGTAGCTATTATGAAAGTTGGGTTAAGAACACATCTGGCATCATGTTTACAGGTTGTTGCAGGTTTTCAAGAGGCACATTCACAGAGACTGTTTTACGTGATTTCGTGAGCAGGATTATACAAGTAAGAAAAGCGGGTGATGGTGCGTTGAGGAAAGTGTGTATAATATCAAGTGACCTGTAGCCTTATTGTCAACACTGGTTTTTATGGTTCAGTTGACCGCAAGCCATCAACACACATTAACCATTAGCTTGTACAATAATTAAAAAAGTAAGTGGGGTGGTGGTAAGCAACACAGACTAGTGCTATTAGTAGACAACACTCACCGCAGGGAACAGTGGCATTCACATCATAGGGGTGGTTAACCCTTTGAGAGTATGGCGGTATGGTGATTAAGCACGGCAGTAACCAGCACTGATTCATTGAAAACAATGAACACAACTTGAATGGCTAATGGTGGCCTGTGTATATATATATTCAATGATATGGTGTGTGAGTGATGAAAGAGGTCTGTACCACATCTTCCACCTGCAGCATTGCACGAGAACGAGAACGAGAGTAACAAGCAGGTTGGATCACTACCAAATAATAGTTGCAATGAAAATCATTGGGGTCACACATATAAAAATGAATGTTCATGTTCAGCTTTGAGTTGAAGATCAACCCTTGTACATTAATCCACTTAAATGCAGTAATGTACATGGGTTGATGTTGAATGGACTTAATCCAGAAATGCTTTGGGCTTGAAAATTGAGATTGTTTTACTGTTTTTTTGTATAAATTCCAAGTACATAAAAAAGATTGTATTTACAATGTGGCACTTGATTTTATGCATATATTTATGATTGTTAATGGGTTACGGTATTTACCCATATGTTATTTTCTTGAGCTGCGGCATGTTTATTGCATCACAATCAATTCATACAGTTCCTGGTGATGGAAACCGTACTTACATTTATCTTGTTGGTGATGGGCATTTGCAATGCGCCCAAACCATACTTGCTTCTACTTGTACTAGGTTACACCCAGACATTACTTACTGTTACCGGTGATGGGGAACCTGCTTTGCACCCAAACCGTACTAGTTGTTACGTGTCTTGGAAATAGTAAATGCACCCAGACCTTACTTACTGTATCTGGTGTTGGGCATTTGCATTTTGCCCAAACTGTACTTGCCTATACTGGTACTGGGTTACACCCAGACATTAATTATTATTACTGTGCATATTATACTTTCTGGTGATGGGGAACCTGTTTTTGCACCCAAACTGTACATGCTTTTATGTTTCAGGTGAAAGGCATTTATGTTGAGCCATAAACCATACTTACGTTTACATGAATTGTGGCGTTTTTATCTTGCACCCATACTATGCTTTGTGATGGGCTTGCGAGTTGCAACCCATAACAAATACATACTTTACAACTGCTTACTATTGTTGGTGATGGGGCATTTACTCTGAGCCCAAATCTTGTGGGTTGCGGCAAATGTGTTCCACCCGCAAGGGCATATATTTTGCCCTTTAACCCCTCCCATGCTCATGACAAGCTCAACTCGTCATGAGCCACGGTGGCTGTGTGTTCATGACGAGCTGAGCTCGCCATATTTGTCATAACGCTCGCACGCGGGGCTAATTACCCTGCTGTGCTGAACGTTCTGAAGAAAAGGGTGTGGCCATGACGAGCTCAGCTCGTCATGAGCACACGGCCACCGTGGCTCATGACAAGCTGAGCTCATCATGAGCACCGAGGCGCTGTACGCGCCTCCCCTCTCCCCAGCACAGGTGGGGAATTAGCCCTGCTGGCAAGGGTTCAATATCAGGCAGGTGTACTGCAACCTTGCAAATGGGGCATTACTGTTTCCCCTGAAGGGGCATCCTTTTTGCACTTTATTATTGCTAAGTTGTATGGCACCCATAGGGACACACTTATTGCAACCTTGTACCTTGGTGCAGAGTTTATGACTCTATTATGATGTGTCACTTTTGTTGCGCCTCCATTATTGTCTGCAGAGGGGGGTTTTCCTGAGTAATGCATGCATGTATTATTCTTAACCTTGTACAATAAATTATCTCCTCTAGTCCTTTTAATTTTTATGAATTGCGCGATTAAATTTGCACTTTCTTGCTTCTTTCTCATCTTTGTTGTATTACTGTCTTACTTGGATTTATATTTTCTTTGTTTGCACTAAAGAAGGGAGGTGTGTGGTCTCTTCAAATATGCCATGCATGATCTTCTTAGTGTTTTGTACTCTGCTGCTCCCCCAGATTGACTGGGGTGTAATTAGAATGCTGATGTGTGCTTGGTTGAGTGAATATCAGTTGGAGTGCATGGGTTGGGCAGCAAGGATGCTGCTTCCGGTGTGGCTTCCGCACTACCATCTTTACCTGTAACCTGAGATTCCTACTTTAAGAATAAACGTCATCCTGTTTCACCTATACTAGTGGCTACCCTGCATCATCAATTATCACAACTGACTTCTGAGTCCATTCTAAACTGAGTCATGTATCAGTCTTGGTGTGGAGGCTTGTGGATCAGCATTGGAATCTAAATACTGTTCACATCAACAGAAGATCTGCATATTTGTGGAAGTTTAATTCTACAGTTCTTTGTAAGAGAGTTTACTCAGTGACTGAAGAATCATTTTCAGAAGTTGGAATGTGTCATTACCTGGAAAAGGGTCAGCACTAGGTAAGTGTTTCTATTGCCTGTGACTGGTAGTAAACATTATCCACCAGTGACAAGAGAATTAGGTTCAGTTATGATTGTGAGATACTTAATGTATTTATCTTTCTTGGTCAAAGCACATCATTTGTTTTCCGTGTTGGGTGTTTTGGAGCTGATGGAGGTAAAGGTCATTCTCGAGATAGAAGCAAGCATGGATCAGTGACACATGGAATTTATTTCTACATGAGGTGATGTAATAGATATTATGAATATTGACACTACAGAGAAACAACAGTCAAGAGAGAAGTATTTTAGGATCCAATGTCAACTAAAGGGGCTGATTAAGACTTTGGCGGTGCGGTGCTGGGTAGGCTCTGCCGCTGCACCACCAAAGCCGTGGTCAGACCGCCCACCAGATTAGGAGTTTCCTCCTGTCTGACGGGCTGGTTTTTGACATTTCTATGGCGGTACCTCAGAAAATGGACACTGCAATGGGAACGCCGAAACAGTTCCTGCAAGTCAAGGACTGAAAAGTCCGGGACATGCAGAAACTGGGTTTCATACATACAGGGGGCACTGCATGCATCCCCTTGTGTAGGAGGCGCAGAGGGTCCTACAGGGCCCCCTTTTTTTCCTCTCCACCACGGTTTTCATGGACTAGGTACTTCCATGGCACTGCCGGCAGAGAGGAAACTCGTAATATGCTTGGCGGGACCGAGGCGGTACCACCGAGCATGTTGAGGCCTCCTGACAGCTGCAACACTGCCAGGGAATTGAGGGTTCCCTGGCAGCTGCAGCGGGGCAATGTTGGTCCGACTGCCCTAATCATAATAGGGCAGTCGGGAGATGCCGCACACCCACGAGTCTGGCAGTCCCTGGACTGCCAGACTCATAATTGGCCCCTAAGTGTTTTGCACTACCAACACATTTAAATTATTACGAAAAAATAATGTTTGACATTTTTTATTTGGTTGGTTGATGATGCTTAAGCATGGGCTATGCTAATCTTAAAACATGGCAATCACATAATTAATGGGAATTAAGAATTTAACTGAAAATTTAAGTTATAGACGTAGGACAACAGAATTCATTCCAGTTGGGCAATGAATCAGTTTACCTTTGTTTTACATTTTAAAGAACCGGTAACAGAAGTCTATACGATGAGGTTAGAGTACATCAGCATTTACACTAATGTTTCACAATAAAGGATTCACAAAATGGGTAAAATGTAATAATAATTGAGCCCACACTGTATCAACAAGGGAAGCGCAATACATTTATACTACAGTGATAGTTAACAGTGTTATGGCATCAAAACTTAATTTCATACAATGGAAGTCATAGAGTACCTTCCTGGTGGAAACAGCTCATTTGCCTATGGGAAATATATGGCCTTGCAAGCAGAGTTCCAGTCCTTCAACCCTTGTAGGTTAAACACATTTCCAGCCCCTATCATGTGCTGTATGGGCGAGGCTAAAGCACACACTTTTTATATGGAGTACTAACACACTACAGCAGATTTATGCGTAAGAAACTCAATCTGAAATTCCAAATTATGCAGGCCTTAAGGATGAAAGCAGACCAACTATAATGCTCCCTATGCCAGACGTATGAGAGGCACATCTGTAATACCACTCAGTCAGACGTTCTGTTTTGAGGCTAGCTAACAGTTAACGTTCTTCTGCAGATATAGTGTGAGCCCTACACTAAACCACATTATAGCTACCTTTAATACCTAATAGAGACTCATACGGCCGTGATGGACCTGTGTAGACACTTCCAAGGGGATTACGGGAAAGCCTGCATAATTGCCCACACAACGCACCTAAAGGATTCAACCCATCTTCAGAATGTGAGACCACATTCCTAACAAACTGAGTGTAAGGCACCATTCTCCACTGATCCAGGTGGTGATGTGGTTCCCCAATAGGTTTGTAGTTATTTACCCAGTCAGCAACAGTCTATCAGCTTCCCAAAATCCTCACTGTAAAACAAGAGTATCTCTACCCACTAATTGTTCAATGGAAAGCTAAAAATGTCCTGCACCTAGCTCTGTAGGGGAAGCCATTTTGATTCTTGCTTGGGCATTAGAGAGCTGTTTTCTCTTTTAGCAGCCAGGTGTGACTGAACTCAGGTTTCAGATTGTTTGGGACTTGTCTGCCAAGCTCTAGCAGCAGCCTCTTTCACAATCTCTCATAATCACTTTAGGGTCAATCATTATTTAAACTGGCCCACAATCTGAACAGAGCATCTGTACTTACATAATGCAGCACACTAAATACAACAACAAGAATATGACACAGTGTGCTAACTTTTTTGGTTCTGTTGGAACCTCCAGTCAGCATCCATACACAGGGGTCCACACTGTACAGAAGGGAAACAGATGGTTTACATTCCCAACACTCAGTGCCAACAACTCATTTTGAGATATTTCTGTTTTCAGTTTATGCTACACTCAACCTCATAAAAGCATAAACCTGCTTCACAAATCTCACCGAAGTAAGCATTAAAAGGGTTGGCTTGTGTGTGCAGTCATTGCTGCAATGAAGCTACTCATTTGTTGTCTACAGAGCAAAAGATTTGTATCCTACATAGGGTACCTGTTGGGAGTGCAATATAATTGTTTGTAAAACTCACTCACACGTTATTCAATATAATGAAAGCATTAGATATCAGGAGAAAAAGTGAATCAATTAACATTTTATTGTACAAACTAACGCAACCTGATGTAAGGTTCACTGTTTAGAACATGTAACCAATGTGACTCGTTTTAGATTTCATTAACACATGTAATTCATAGATGCATTAATGACGATAAGTGCTTTTCTAGGTTAATGATGAATATAAAAATATGTATTAATGGAGTTGGTTTATGTATGTGCTAGCCTGGCTTGAATGGTGAATTTATTAACTTAGATTGATCCATAGGCCCCAGTTTGTATAGAAGGATCTTCATTGCTAACAGTGATGTTTAGCTTTGCATGTGAAATTTGCAGAATGTTTCTGTCTCACGTTTGCATTGCAGGTGGACAACGTTAACAAGAGAAGAGTAGGGGTATTGTTTCACTAGGCAAGGATGCAGACTGAAGGAACTACAGTTAGCTTGGTCACATGAGATAAGGTGGAGGCAGGTGTTTTCACATGGGAGACGGATAGAAGCCCAAGGACAACCTGCTATGGAGGAGCGTGTGCATGGAGTAGGCAATGAAGGGAGTAGACTGAAAGGAAAAGTTTGTGGCTGAGCTCAGGATACAACTTGTGAAACAAAAGGCATTTTGGGACTTTTGCTGAATAATATCTTATGTATATGATGCCTTGTGGAGAGGGACAGTTACCCCATTCCCGCTTCAACTCCTGACAGTGTGCACCTATGCGCTGATGTGCTCTTTCTGTTGCTTGTGGCTTCATGCCTCTGACCCATCTTTTGGCGAAGTGACTTCTTAGGAAGGCTTCGTCTATTGACACTGTTTCTTTCTTCTCTTTTGCCCACTTGGAGCCTCATTTATGAAAAGTGACGCATCGCTGCGTGAAAACAGTGATGCGTCACTTTTCACTGCGCCCTCCTTGCGAGACCAATGATGCATCATATTTACACTATGACGCATCATGGTGCAAGGAGTTACAGATACGTCAGTATTTCTGACGTATCTGTAAGCGCAAAAGTCACGCATTGCTGGAATGTGTCACAAAAGTGATGCAACTCCAGCAATGCGTCCTTTCACATGGGGAAAGCCCCATGTGAAAGGGCTTGCGTCAGTCTTACGCCTTCTGTGATGCAGGCGCAAGATTTTGACGCAACAGTGTCCTAAAAGTATCGCAGTGAAATCTCATAGATTTCACTGCGTCACTATTATGAGACTTTTTGCGGGGGAACCCCCCCTCTGCATACATTATACCTGACGCAGGTATAATGTAGCGCAGGGGTTTACAAAGTGACGCATCTGCTTAGATGTGTCACTTTGTAAATAGGGCGCAACAGGAGGCATGTTTTACGCCACTGGTGCGTCACAAAAAGTGACGCACCGGCGGCGTAAAAGTGACACACAGCCTCATAAATGAGGCCCCTGGGATTTAGTTTAGGGATGCCACTTTAGTGTTAGAATAGGGATAGTAAGATGTAAATGCTGCATCTAGAAGAAGTGCTGATGCAAGGATACATGAACTTTTGATTTCTCATCTCATGCATAATCATAATTGAGCTTCTTGGTCTTCTTATTCTCCAGCGAATGAACCTTTCAGAAGGATTGGCTTCCTTTTTTTTCAATTGTATTTCTATACCCTCATGCTGAGATGTGTATATGTCCAACTATTTTTGAATCTGTCATAAACTGACTAATCTTCATTTGATTGTCCGTATGGGTTCTTGTGCAGCCATTTGTGTTACACTGTATTTCGAATGGCCCATGTCCTTTTCTTCCCTCTACGCATTCATGCTGCTAAAAAGAACCATTGGAAGTCTGACACTAAACTGAATGGAACGGGTGGGCCCCGGCTCCTTCAAGAGCAATGGGCCGCACCCTCGCTCACTTTTGATGTGCGATTGTACTACTGAATATCGACCCCCAGAATTTCATGTGACAAGAATATTGAGGACAGAATATCGAGGGACAAAATATTGAAAGGTAAGTGCATATATCAAAGTATAGATTTACTATTCCTAACTTTACATCATCGTACCTTGAAGATATATCATCAAGGTATGTAAATGTGAAATTAGTCAGAGAAACTCTAGACTTAGTTACTTGTTCATTTTTATATGCGATATTTTGTCAACGATATTATGTGCCATTGATATTGTGCTGTTGATATTCAGGTGTGCACAACCTTATATGCTGTTAACAATTGGAAACAAGGAATGGAAGGCTACCATACTTAAAGCTGTCATTTCCTGCCATGTTGGAGAAAGCAGGTGAGGCTATGCTGTGTAAACCCTATACACCCTAATTTAATTCGTACAAACTCTTCGTGCCCAAGAGGTAAATGGAGGACCATGAGGTCCAAACATGGACTTGAAGTTGTTGATGGAATACATAATAGATTGTCTGGTTATCATTCAAAAGAATGATAAGGCAACAGGAGCCCCTCTTATACGTTTGACAAGATATACCTCACACTACTAAGCACAGTCACAATGAAGACTATGCAGCAATAGTGGAAGCACTCAGTCCTTTGCGTCTAAAATAAATGCAGCGGATGGGCAATTCATCATGCACGAGTGAGGACAAACACAATGCTGTTCAACTGATGAGTTCCAGGTATAACTTAAACCACAACTAAGAATGTGAATTATAAGAAATTCAGAAGAGGATATAAGGGCACAAAGCTAACAAGCAATGCAAGTGCTGAGACTTTAACAGCTCATTCTGAGGGAAACCAGGAAATCAGTGATAAACATTCTCTAATGAGGAAGCATGCTCAAGATTTTGAGAACTCGAGCTACTCATATTTAGTCAACATTAACAGCAACCAGCCTCAAAATGGTAACGGGAAGAGTTCAAACACGATTGGGTAGACTCAAAGAGTAATGCATATATGAATAAGAAGAAGACAAGCAAAAACATTGGTGAAGAATAGTGTAGAAAGCATCTAAGCCATGAAAATGGCAACTAAGCAAAATATAAACCAATTCACAAATGGAAATGCATTGGACAATGCACAGGCGAACCAAAAGGAAGTTACTTCATCAAGCAGAATGATGGTACGAAGCTTTATAAACGTCAGATTTTTTTAGGGGAAGAGGAAGAAACATGCCTCTGCTCCCTGATGAAAAGTAAGTGGAAAACAGGATGGTATCAGAATATCACAGCTTAAATATTAGCTGCCAAAAATATTGACATCAAACTTGAGAACTCTGACACTTTTGTCATGGTGTTTCCAATAGTCATAAACTAATACAGTTGACTATAAGATCGGCCATTCTTCACTGTGAACAAGACATGGCCAATAGAAGGGTGACACTCATTGAGCTGACAATGTTGTTTCTGGGCCCAACACAGCATGGACGGACCAAGAATCATCCAAGATTCCCATATTTGAATCTCATATAAGTAATTAACAGCACCACAGAGCATTTCCAATTGGCATAGGCTTGAGATCAATGGCTTCCTGAAGGAACACCAATTTCCCTTTTCAGACATACATACACACATCTGTAAAGCTAGTGGCCTGTCACCAGAGAAGAATACTGCTCCTCATCCACAAGAAAATGGAAGCTGAGCTAAAGAATCCTGAGAAGTCAGATGCCCGCCTAAAGGCGAAAGGGGGGTGTAGGTAAATATAGACTATTGAATACACATTGAAACACAAAAACCAATTCTGGTATTTTGAAAACCAAACAGTTAATTAACAAAAGAAAACAAATAAGTATAATGTACTATAATATATCATTAATGCTGACAGCAAGAGAAATAGATTTGCAGCTCGTAAATATGAAGAACAGCAGAACTAATTGCTGTATAACTTTAATTTTAAAAAATTGCAGTGGCGGCTGGTGATATTCTTCTCTGCTCCCCAAAGTTAAAGGCAGTGGAGAGTGATAACTAACAGTAAGGTAAAGGTAAACAATGCTAAAGGCAGCTGTAACAGAAAAGGCACAGTATGATGGGTGGAAGTCCATCCAAAAAGGTAGTTTCATGTGATAAGGCACAGTATAGTGATGAAGACCATGCTTAAGGGAGTTGTGAGAGGAACAGCTCTATATAGCGTTCAATGGATATGCTAAATGCATCAGCAAGGGATTCCGCACAGTATGGTGATTGGAAGGCCATGCTAAAGGCATCTGTGAGTGACAGTGCACAGCAGAGTGTTGTAAAATAAGACGTAATTTGGCTATGAAGAATCATCCAAGAGACCAGTCAGAGCCCCACGTGACGTCTTAACTTGACACTAGACCTGGCTTTTGCAGCAGGAACAACATTTTACGAGTCTATAGCGCCAGACAAGAAGAAAGGAAGCAAGTAAACTATGTAAAATAGCAAAGTTAAGCAGTCAGAAAAAAGAGTGGAAAATGTATCTGACTTTTGCACTCGCTTCCTTGGTTTAATAAATGTGTGCTAAATACAGTGCTTATCATGGGCGTCCTCCAGTAATACACTGGCGGCGACCCCCCCCCCCTAAAAAAATGAATAAAAAGAAACCATAATTGGAGAATGATTTGGTTCTGGGGATTAGAGGTCGGCGTAATTGCAATGAAAAGAGGCAACATGGATAAATGCTGGCTTGGGCTGGATGCAAACAGAGCCGTGGACGCTGGCTGCCCGCTCCCTGGGTTAATGATTGGCAGACACACACCCTGCACAGTGTGTGACCCTCCTATGCCAGCCATTGCGCCAGCCACAGGAGCCCAGTCAACACGTGGCAGTGAAATGCAGTTTCAGAGAAACCCTTCCTTGTATGCAGGCAGGATGCAAAGTTATTTAAATGAAACGGCTTGAACTCTTTTCATTTTCCGATGTATCAGGCAGTGCCTCGGTGCCACATCCTGGCACTTAACACCAAACACTGGTAACGAGTCACGCACCGCTTTTGACGGTCACCCACAGAGGCATTTCCGTGAAAGGGGTTAGCAATAAGTGGCCATTCATTAAATAAACACACGCACACGTCTTCGTGCAGTTTTACAGGTGTTCGGCACATAGCGCCACCACGCAAAACACATGGCCTTCAAAACACCAGCGCCTTCAAGGAGCTCCTTCCTAGTGAGCACGCTGCCTCTGTATAGTCGGATCCTTGGAGTAAGAATGTGCACTTTTAATGCATTATTATTATCCCAATGTATTTTAAAAGTCCACTCATCTAGTATGCTTCAAGGTAGATTTAATGCTCAGTTCCCTCTACTGCCCAGGCAGTACTGCTAGTGGTGTCTGTAAACGTGTAATCTTAGGGGTTGGGTGACTAGCCTGGATGCAGTGCATAAAGCCTGCATATGTCACGTGAGGGGAGCTGTGTGCTGTGCACATTCTTATGATATCTGTCATACACCACAGTGGATGGTTTTCCATTGTTTTATTATCGAGTTGCCCGCGTACAGTGCTCAGAGGACAGAAATGGCCTGTGTGTGTGTAGGCTGAGATATGCGTGTTTATTTCAGTGCCTGAGAGAGATTGCACGGATGCTGTCTTGTTCTCTGTATACTGTAAATATGTATGCATGATTGTCTGTGTCTCTATGTACGTTTCTACTCTTAACCTGTTTGTGTGCATGAGCATGTATGTACACTTTGTGTGCGTGTATGTTTCTCCCTCCTTGAAATTTGTTTTTGTCTTTTCTGTGTATGTTCCTTTCTGTTAGTGTTAACGATTCTGTGTATATTTGTGCACATATTTATTTATGTGCATACTGTTTGCTACTGTTTTTCTCTTTATGTATTTACTTCTGTTTCTGTGTCAGTGCGTGTTTTTGTCTGCAGACACTGAGGGCCTCATTTATGAGCCCTTGCGTCACTTTTACGCCGCTGGTGCGTCACTTTTAGTGACGCACCAGTGGAGTAAAAAATGTGCCTTGTTGCACCACATTTACAAAGTGATGCATCTAAGCAGATGCGTCACTTTGTAAACCCCTGTGCTACATTATACCTGCGTCAGGTATAATGTATGCAGAGGGGGCGTTCCCCCGCAAAAAGTCTCGTAATAGTGACGCAGTGAAATCTATGAGATTTCACTGCGTCACTTTTAGGACGCTGTTGCGTCAAAATCTTGCGCCTGCCTCACAGCAGGCATAAGACTGACGCAAGCTCTTTCACATGGGGCTTTCCCCATGTGAAAGGACGCATTGCTGGAGTTGCGTCACTTTTGTGACACATTCCAGCAATGCGTGACTTTTGCGCTTACAGATACGTCAGAAATACTGACGTATCTGTAACTCCTTGCGACATGATGCGCATTCTGTAAATATGACGCATCATTGGTGTCGCAAGGAGGGTGCAATGAAAAGTGACGCATCGCTGTTTTCACGCAGCGATGCGTCACTTTTCATAAATGAGGCCCTGAGCGTTTTGCGTGCGTTTAATATTCTGGTTTTTCCCACTTGATGGCGGCATTCTGTTGGTGGGTTTCTGTTTGTATACAGTTCGTTTGTATACTGAAGAGCAGTGTCTTTCATTTCAAAGTGTTGCTTATCCCTACCTTTGTTTGCTCTTCAAGTGGTAGCTAGGAGAGTACTTTGGGGAGAAGTTAAACAGTCGACACGCACAGAGTTCTGTCGCGGAACCATGAACCCCTGCATAGTTGAGGCCTAGTGACATGGGACTATACAATAAAGCCCCCACGGGACTTTACAATAAAGCCCCCGCACGGCAGTGCCATCTGCATGGAGTTCGTGGGCACCACCGACGGCTACTTGTCTGCGCTGCCCGCTTACCAACGAAGTTGCGTTGCCCAGTGGCACAGTTCTGTCTCGCTCTGAGGCTGCAGACTCCGGCCGAGATCCCAGGAAATCTCTGTTTTCTCTCAAATCCAACTAATCCGGCTGCAGCTTTTCTCAGGCTTTTTTTTCAACAGGACACGACTTTGTCCTCTTCTTTTTCTTCCTCTTCTTTTTCTTTCCTTTCCTTCTTCCTTTCTCCCTCTTTCTTCCTTCATGTTACTCCTTTCCTCTTTTTCCCTCCTTTCCTTTTCTCTTCAAAATACCTTTAAAATGCATTTTCCCTAGGTACAGTTTATAATATTCCCTTTGGTCTTTTTTTCCGTTCAACCAATATGATGTATTATCTTTGATTTATCTCATTGCCTTTTATATTGTAATGATGTTTTACATGGTTTATCTCATTCAATAAAGCTTTCTAAACTTAAAAAGAACACGACTTTGATACCAACATAGGTCTGGAACAAATGTCCTGATGGATTAACTTCTAATAGGATAAGGGATATGCTGACACAGCAATAAGAGAACTGCGGGACAATGAGTGCATACAGCCAGCAGAAAATATATATATACTTATTTTTGGAAACGCTAGAACTTCCCCAATTGGACTCAACCTGCTTAATACAAGGGAACAGTATCTTTGAGTCCTCAACGCACTAAACAACAAATCAAGCAATGAAGAAGTCTCTTGTGAAGAGCCGAAAAGGGTTGGCTACATTAGAAAAGTGATTTTAAGAAGATTTGAATAAAGGAAAAAGTTTTAAATAAAAAAAAAACATGAGAATGGAGTTTGTGCATCACATGTCTTAAAAAGATGTGTATCATATGTTTTTGGATGAAGAACTGTCTGTGCCGATCACTCTTGTGCAATAGCATAATTGAGTCATACTCCTTTTAGGAAGACGAGAAGGCGGTTCTTCCAGATTAGAGCACCACTCCAGCTTGACAAGATTCACTAAACGTGATAGGTGCAATCTTTTTTGCCTTAGCCTCACAATTTGTTAATCACTAATCCAGCACTCCAGTTGATACTGGAAAACCTACCGCTATGGGTGCTGGCAGAAGTACGTATGTCAGATTGGCCAGCGCAAAACAGTCGTCCAATCCTACATGCACACTCTGCACTTGTTGCGTCATCCCTGGCTTCTGCTGTCAATCAGCAGTAATAACCCCAACTCCTGCACTCGACCGTAGCAAGATCAAGATGAGTATGTTTCAGGCCACTTTATGTTAATGTATTCATTCCTCCTTTAGGGCAGAGGAGCATCGCTGCAGGTGGGGCGATGCTCCTTCGCCCTAAAGGAGGAACCTCCACTAAAAATTAGGAAGACTAAGACTTAAAAAAAACAGTGCATTTATAAATATCAGGTTTTAGATAATCAATTGAATGGTGGCAGTAACACCAAGGACAAACAGACATCTCAATACAATACAGCACAAAGCATTCTGTGGAAATCGTTAACTTCCATGGCCTTCAAGTTTTAAGCAGTGATTTTTAGTGTTGATTAAATCCCTGCCATTTTAGGCTATCTCTGATATATAGTGGGTGAGCAGTGCAGTGTGTGATTCCAAAGACGCAGATAAATTAGAATCTGGACAGAGCAAGTGAGATTTAGGTCTGGATAGTAAGTGCTGACTGAGTGATCTGAGGTTGCATGAGGGGATATATCGGAATAATGTAACTCACAGGTAGTGGGAAGTGAACTGGGGATACTCTGAAATAGGGGTGTTGCTGGTGAAATTGTGCAGTACTCCAGTAAGACGTGCAATACTTTATGAAGTGGACTGATGGTTTGACTATGCAGGCCCCTTAAAGATTAGCGCAGTAGTCCAGTTTCCTGGTATCCAATGACTCAATCAGTATTTTGTATGTTTGGATGTGTGAAAGTATATATGAGGATAGATTTTGCATTGATTCAGAGTTTGATATTCTGGTGATGATAAAAGTCTCCATCTGCATAGAGTTGTTATGAGAACAACCAGACTTGTTTCAGATGTAGTAACGTTTAGTGCGTCCAAAGGAAAGTTGCTAGTGTTAGGAGCATAGTCAGTCGTAGAGGAAATGAAAAAATATAGACAATCTATCTTAGATAAGTTCAGCATATGTTACTGTATGGCCATCCTAATGTGTTTAACATACATGATTATTGATAGTGAAAAAGTAAAGATAGTGAAAAATATTTGGTTGCCATATGCATTTATGTGGTAAGAGAATCCAGCAGAGGAGATTGTTAACCAGTGACTGGGGTGTATAGCAGGAAAAAGTGGAAGCATAGGGCAAAACCTATTGGAAATATGCGGAGAGGATGTAGCCTTACGGCTAGAGGGGTTGACCTTGAAGCTGGGGAAACAGGCTCGAGTCTTGGCAATGACGTTCAATATCCTGTGATTCTGAGCAAATCACTTAATCTCTCTGTGCCTAACAAAAATGAATGTGTCCTTTGTGAACGAAACTGGTGCTTGTGCAAAGCACGCTGATACCCGATGTCTCGGATCTAGTTCCCACTATATAAAACTCTCTTAAAAAAATAGTACCTGAATCGGAAATAATCTCTTTGATTGTCAGAGAATGAATTCCATTACCCAAGGAATTCTCATAATCCTCCTTAGACTTGTAAATGGCAGCAGTAAAATTCTAATTTTTATGACCTCGAAGCAAAAGCTTTACTTCCAATCTCAAGACAATTTGTGGAAACTACAAAAAAGCAGCCACAACTTCGGTTGTTAATGTACATCTTCTCCAATGATGGCATCACAGCATTCACTCTCAAGGTACATGGCCTGATGTGGCTGCTTCCTCGAGATGGTCACCTT
Organism: Lissotriton helveticus; assembly: GCF_964261635.1. Taxonomy (NCBI): domain Eukaryota; kingdom Metazoa; phylum Chordata; class Amphibia; order Caudata; family Salamandridae; genus Lissotriton; species Lissotriton helveticus. The sequence goes on from NC_136065.1 coordinate 177,714,911, forward strand.
TTGTGTGAGGTTCACTCTGAATATTTTCACCATGACACAACGTCTCGTTAGTTTACTGAAGAAACACTGAGAAGGAGTCTGTAGCAACTCAGGAAGACTTTTTTTAAGTTATCAAAAAATGCATTGCTGAAAGACGAACTCAAATTGTGGCCAGCAAATGCCCACCACACTCATGGTGGCCACCAGGCATGGCAAAGAAAAGGCTGGCAAATTCCACTTTTAACAGCAAACAATTCCTCTCCCCTACTAAACAATTCTATCCTATCGTGAAGGAGTATCCAACAGTGATCTACTGCAGTGGTCCTCATAATAACAAATACCGACAGAGAGTATGGGCATTGGACACTGACCACATCACAAACATTTACTACCATTCTTGAGAAGGTCAGCACTAGAAATTGAGAAATGGATATTATATATCAAAGAATATCACTTTCCGACAGAGTACTAAGCAGGCATTAGCGATCCCTATGACAAAATGTCCACGCAGCAGCCCAGCATGCGAAGTATCCACTCAGAGCTATGACCGGGGCAAGGGCCCTCCAGGCAAACGGTGGTCAGAAAATGGTGGTCTCTCTCCTCTCTGCCCAGAAACAGTGTGAAGCAGAGATTGCAAACCAAAGGTGAGCTTGGGGGCATAGGGTGCAAAGTTTCAAGGAGCTTTTGAGGCAGGACCAGGAGAGTTGAGCTGAGTTGGAGCCCCACCAGCAGAACTCATGAGGACAGAACAACTAGGAAGGAGGGGGCAGCCAGCATACCACCACCCCCGGAAGGAAGCAAGGCACACGAGCAGTGCCACAAGAGCTGGCGTTCACAATCCTTGTGTCTTACAAGGCAAAAGGAGCATGCAAGGAGTATGTTGTTGTATATGAATTTAGGATCCTAGTGTAATTTTCCCGATTCATGCCCATATAAAGGTATAAATCACCCTGTCCTTATATAGGCATAGAAATCATAACCATATTTAGACTTAGCCTATGAAGTCCAAATACGGCAGGGCTACTTCCACTAGTTCCGAAAATCCACTACGATTTCTTGGAAAAACCCGCCTTCAGCAGTCAGGGAATTCCCCTTGCTTGAATATTGATTTATCCTAGAACTCATGGAGTTTTCAAAGAACTAAGTCTTTGATGACGTTATTATGTCCAACCTTACGTCAAACCAGGCACCTTCAAGGTATAAATATGTCCACACTTGCCCAACCAAAACACGGTGGTTTGGAGCAGTTCGACTATCTACTTGCCCAACGCATCTCGCTGCAGCAAGTGCCGAAGAAAGCCGACCCTCCAGCAGAGGCACTGAGAGAGACGCTGTCTTTTCTCTTGCCGAGAAATTCAGCTCCAGTGTTTCCAACCTACCCTTGCGGGTTGTTGAGAAATCGAGTTCTGATAGAGAGATACCTGACCTGCTTCATTCTAAACCAAGGTACGGAGCTGATTAGACCCTTAGAGAATTTTTGGATAGATTCTTGGCACAGAATACAAAAACTAAGCTACACCTCACTTACTTATTCCCTTGTACTAGACCTAGGTTAGGTACACCGGGATGTATGACATTACAACGCATGCTTTTACCATGCATGCCTTTACAACGCTGTTTTTACAACGCATGCCTTTACAACGCATAGTGCTTTGGGGCGCTGGATAGTGAATAGTTTAATTTACTATTCCAACTCCAGTCCCCATGGATAGTAGGGAAGGTGTTGGATAGTAAATTAAACCTATTCCCTATCCTAGAGCGCCCCCCAGGGCAATGCGTTGTAATGGTTTGCGTTGTAAAAGTTGCATCGTAAAGGCACTGCGTGGTAAAAGTTGCGTTGTAAAGGATGCTTCCCGGTACACCGGGGTAGGCGTATATTAGAAGCACCAGTTGAGTACTTTTAGTCTTTATTGATTAATGTATGTATTCCATGTATTTTATGGCTTAGAAACCATATCATGCTTTTACAGTTCTTAGCATGTTCTTAGCCATGTTATCCACCTACCATTGGATAACATGGCTAAGAACTGCTCTGGGCAGGCGTTAGCTTTTGGAGATAAACGCGCTTAGCGCGATTATTTCCAAAAGTTGGTAATAGGAGTTAGCGATGTTAGCGACTGTTTCCAGTCGTTAACATCTTGGCACGCCCACTTTGCATGTCATTAGCGATATATATCGCTGACATGCAAAGTGGGCCCCCAGAAGCTCGCTATCTCCTACTAGCTGTCGCTAACTGGTGTTAGCAACAGCTAGGTAATAGGGCGATTAAATTATTGCCGCTTTAGCGGGAAAAGTTCCCGCTAAAGCGGCGATAAGGCCCTTGGTAATATGCCCCATATATTCCTCAGAGATAACGATGGTACAGGCTGAGATGCATGTGATACACCTAATTGAGAGGTATTTCTCCAAGGGATGAAGAAAAGCAAACTAAAAACAGGAAGCCGATTTCACATTCACGGTATTGACAGAGGTGAGCCTAACACTGACGCACAAGCAACAGAGGCAAGCACATATATGGATCCTTGAGCAATGGATGCTCTTTCGAGATGAATTCCTCCCGCTTCATGAGCAAATAAAATAGACTTTTCATCGAGGGATAAAATGCTGTGCTGGTCACTGCTGATCCTGTACTGCTGTATTTTAGCTGCTGTAAACACTTCTATAAATACTGCTCTAAAACGTCTGCTCGCTCCACCTGCCCCAGAGGATAAATCAATTGCGCTAAATTAAATTCTGTAAACCTGAGAAGCAGCAGGTTGGTGTGTGGATTTATTCAAGCGCTGGGGAAACAGTAATTTTCTAAGTCAACACTCTGACCCTGTTCCATTCGGAGGCTGATAACGTCAGAAGGCTGGTTGTTTTTTCTTCGCAGGCTTTGTGCTACTGAAAGGGCGAGATTTTGATCGATACCTCATCACTATTGATCCAAACCTCGATCTGGTCGACTGAACCTTTGTTGCCTGTCTTGGAGGAAGAAAGTGCCCCTCTCTGCAAGTTAGTTCACCCAATAAAGGACTCTGCTCCCAAAGATCACAAACAACTTCTAGCTTTCAAAAGTTTATTGTAAGGATATGATAAGCTGCAAATACAGGCATCTCAGAATGAGATTCACGAGATACACAGGTCCAATTACATACATGTGCTCTCGGAAAGCCCTCAGACGAGCAACGGAAATCACTAACACAAGTTCTAAGAATAATAAAGCTATCAGCATTGACGCATATCTCTCCTTCATTTAGGTTGGAGGAAAACGCACAGGTTAGGCTGTCCCTACCCTGCTCTAGATGGTATCCCTACTTAACCAAGTCCCAACCTAACAAAGGTGTCAGCAGTGAATGACCCCCAAGGGAAGTCACTCACTCTAAGTCTCTTGGTGAAAACCTATAGTTCTCCAGTCATGACCCCTCTCTGCCTACCCATCCGCTCTCTAAAGGGTCCTCAGGTATCTGCTCTAACTCCACCCAGGGGTGCTGTCCCTAATACAAAACAGTCAACAACATTTGAGACGCCCCTTGCGAGACGCCCCTCACGTGGTGTAGCTTCTGGCTTTTTCCATGATGCTTTGTATTGGGCCTCATACGTTAGAGTTGACCTTGCTTCTCAGACTCTTCTCCGGCCCGCTGATACCCCTTAAACATTCCAGAACCCTCCTCCATGTCTGGGCCGTCTACTGAACAGACCTCTATTCATTCATTTATAATTGGATCCCCCCTTTCCTTGCAGACAGACATCTGCAGCCAAGAACCCAACTCTCATAGACTTCCAAAAAGGCTTGCAACATTTCTTGGCCCAGACATGTACGTGTAAATCAATGTTAAAACATTTCAGGCCTACAGCATTTCTCATAATAATTATAACATTCAACTTCTTCATTAATTAAAGCATGTTAATACTCTTATTCTATTATTTAATAAACACATCTATAAATCATGGCCCATTAATGCAATGACCAAAACATTAATACAATCTATGTCGTGAAAAGAAACACCTTCCCCTTCTAGCTCTGGCCCTGAGGCCTACCGCATTCTGCGTTTAACCACATACCATCTTACATTTCAACAGCTACACGACATGGATTCAGAAATAATCACATCTACTAAAATCATATAGTGTCACACATTTCTGTATTAGTTCCACTTCTACTTAAATCTCTATATTAGCTATACATTCAGAATATAATTACAGATACTATTAGCACTCATGGCATTTCTCCTCATGATTTGTGCTTACTACAGGTAAGTGTGATGTACTCATACATTTAGGTCAGTTTGCGCTCTCTCAGTTCCCCCCTTTGATGACCTCTCGGGGTCATCACTAACATTTAAACTGCAGTTATTGGTAGCATAACTTGTCTCTGCGCTTCCAGAGCCCTCAGACTCCTGTACTGATTATCTTGTATGGCAGCCAATCTCTGCAGCTGCTCTCTTTGGGCCCTTTCTGACCTTCTTGCTCTGTACCATTTGAATACCCTCACCAATCCCCACAATATGATCCCACAGATCAATATTATGATGACAGGTTTTAGTATATACCACACAAAGCTTTTGCCTAAGGTGGAAATCCACCCTCCAACTGCACTCATTCCGTGGCCCACCTTTTCCCAGACATTTTCTCTACTCAAATCTTCGATCTCCTTGTGAATATCAGTTATGTTCCTAATAACCTTCTCAAGGGGTTTTGAATTGTCTGGAATGTAAGTGCAACATTCCTGGACCTTCAAAGCCTTACAGACTCCGCCCTCTTTTGCTAGTAGGACATCTAACGCAAGACGGTTCTGAAGAACCATAGCCCTTATCGATTGCATCTCTCCTTCTACCAGCATTAAGGACTGAGCAGTGCTGGCAGACAACCTGTCGACGACTGTTGCCAGCCGTCTAATTTTAACATCATTAAGGATTAGACCCAAAAGAGGGAACATAGCTCCAAAGACATCTCCAACCATTTCTGCATCGCCTACATCCCTCCTTCCCCTCGAAGATGTCTTGCCCTCAATGATCACTAAGTCTTGTGCATGATATATTTTGGGGAAGACAATTGCTAAGTAACATGATCCATACCAGTTGTCAGGTAGTCTCACGTAGGCATTTCTTCCACATACAAAATACACATTTGGAATCACTTGCATTCCCTTCAGGAAATCCTTAGTATAGTACTCTATATTGAAAGCATGTTCACAGTCGACTTCTCCCACGTATACATTTTCATAATACGTTTTGGCTCGGTGAAGACATAGCTTTCCTCTCTGCGTCTTATCTAAAGCTATTGGACCACTACTACCCTTTCTCTTGTGTGCCTTCTCTTCCTCGGTCCAATCTGTTTTCCATTGTCCTGATTTTTTCAAAATCTTTTGTCTCCTGTAACGATCATCCACCTGCCCTATGAACTTCTTCTCGACTTCTGACACCTTGCATGTCAGGTTATTTCTACGGGCATGTGAAGTATCTAAGGTAATCCAAGGAATGAAGAACTTGGCCAATCTGTCTTCACTCTTCCAGTAGTCCCATTTGTTCATCTGCTTATAATTTGGGACTTCTGGCAACACTGAATCATAATTGGAGAAATAGTATTCGAAACTATCTCTCTCATAAAATATACTAAGCAATAAGCTACATGTAATGCCATATGTCAGCGGGAGGTGATGGTATCTAATGCCTTCATCTACAGACGCCGGCAACTGCATGCAGACGTAACAATCCTTAACCTCCATGGCATCCACGTATTCATATAAAAGTTTAGCATAAGCATTTGACCTAAAGTCTCCTTGGGACTCATCTACGTGTAACCTGCGGGCTTCTGCAGCTAATAACGCTTTCTCTTGAGTGTTTTCCCTCTTCTCACCAGCAACCGTAGGTGTAAGCGTTTCTACAGAATTCACATCAGTTACCTTTGCCTCTTCCTCATGTCCCTGTACATAAGAAATTGTTACCACTAAAGCTATTAATATTATCACTCCTACTATTAGTGTACCTATTATACATTTAGCTCTGCGGTTCTGGGTGCCGGCCTCCATTTCGTCAGACAATATGGCTCTCTCTTATCTTAGCAAAAAGTTCTTTTCCTCTCGTTCCTTTACAGTCTCCTTTTAATCCTTTTGTCTTTAGAATCCACACAACTGGAAGCTGACAACCTTCTTCGCAAAAGTCCTTTAACAGTTCAATAAAGACAACCCTAGCCCTTCTCCATCAACTCAAGGGAAGTTCCCTAAAATTCTCTGCTTCCTGGGCGCTAGGTAATCTTCTTTTTTCTGTTCACTTTATTTACAAAGTCCTTTAACAGTCTACTATCAAGCCTGTGCCTGCAGCTTCGATAGCAAAGTTCAGTATTTCCAAACGAAGATTGTGCTCTTCATGTGCTGTTATCGTTGTACCAAAGTCGGGGAATTGCAATTCTGAGAGAAACATGTGTTTTAACTTGCTGAGGCGGGGAGGTCTGGGGAGCATGAATGTTAGTGACCCTTCTTGTTCGACTCCGGGTACCAACAGTCGTATTTCCACGGTGACAATGGGCTCAGAACTGGACACCACCACCGCTCGGATCCTCCCTGTCTCCGGTTTCACAGACATTTGTCGCCAGATATGTCCACTCAGGTGTGGAGTATCTTCTGTTAGGCACACGCACTCTTCTTGACCTTCTTCGGTCCGGTGCTTCAGCGCCCTGAGCACCTTCTTCCGGGTCTGAGTCTTCTGATATCGGAGGAAGGGTTACCTCTGGAGTTGACCTCAGGCTAGAGCTCCTTCTTTGCGGCCAATCAGCTTCTCCATGTGCCCTTCTACTCCTTCTCCTTCTTGTCTGTTCTCGCTCTCTGTCAGACCTGTCAGTGTCTGACTCGTACTCCCAGCTACTTTCTCCTTCTGTAGCGTCTTCCGTTTCGCTGTTGTACTGACCGTCCTCAGCTTGGTCAGACTCGTTCCCTGCTTCCGCTGGCACCTCTACAGCTTGGCTAGCCCCCTCTATGGCTTCTCGGTCCTCTTCTGGACGTCTATCCGAGAGAGGAGCTGTTTCTTCCCGAGGTGCTGGAACCCTTCGCGTATGTGACGCGTGGATCCAATTGGGCAGGCCTCCCACCTTCACAGCTGTGTTCGTGATCAGGATGATCTGGAAGGGCCCACGCCAACGAATATCCAAGCAGCTTCTTCTCACATGTTTTTTCACCAGGACCCAGTCCCCAGGGTACAGGTCATGGCACGGGCCCTGGCACGATGGAACCTCGGCAGCCTGCACCTGAAGGGACACAGAACGAATGGCGTCAGACAGCCCCTTACAATAGTCCAGGATCATATCATCTGTGATATTTAACAGTGCAGTAGTTGGGACAGATGGCAGCCTCATTGCTCTCCCCATTAACACCTCATGTGGTGATAACCCCGTTCTTCTGTCTGGGGTACTACGAAGGCTCATGAGAACCAATGGCAGGGCGTCAGGCCAACTCAGGGTCGTTGAGGAACAAACTTTGGCTATTCTGGCCTTGATCGTGCCATTGATCTGCTCCACAATTCCTGAAGCTTCTGGTCGGTAACTGCAATGCAACTTCTGATCGATATTCAGAGCTGCACAAATCATTTTCACAAGCTCGCTGTTAAAATGTGTTCCCCTATCTGATTCCAAAAAGGCCGGCACCCCGAAGCGCGGAATGAGTTCCCTAAGCAGTAACTTGGCCACTGTGAGGGTGTCGCACCTACGTGTAGGGTATGCCTCAACCCATCTGGAGAACACACAAACAACCACCAGGACATAGCGGAGGCGGTTGCACCTTGGCATTTCAATGAAATCTATCTGCATTCGATTGAATGGACCTCCAGACCTTCCTATGTGACTCAGTGCAACTGGTGTTCTTTTTCCTACGTTCAGCTGCTGGCAGGTCACACAACGCTGGCACACTGCTTCTGCTGCTATTCTAAACTTAGGATTGTACCAAGTTTGTCTAAACACTCTCAGCATAGCATCTCTCCCTAAGTGTACGGGACCATGTATGAGTCTAGCCATTGGACTCACCATCTCATTGGGCAACACTGCTCTGCCGTCTGCTGAGACCCAAAAATGGGACTCACCCATTACACATCCCGCCTTTTCCCATGTTTCTTTTTCAGAATCAGGAGCATTTTCTTGCATGTTTGACAGTTCATCCCAAGTATCAACAGTTTCCAGTATCATGGCTAATTCAGTCCTTACATTTATTCCACCCACTTCCACCTCTGTGAAAGAGTACCCTTGTTCCGCGCAATACCGCGCAACTTCATCAGCATATCTATTGCCTTTCGAAACGAAGTCCTCATTTCTGGTATGTGCGGTGCACTTTACAACTGCGATACCTGCTGGGCATTGCAACGCCTCTAACAACAGGCGCACAAACTCTCCATTGCGAATGGGAGAGCCTGAAGAGGTCATGAACCCTCTTTGAGACCATAACTGCCCGTAATCATGAACTACCCCATAACCATATTGGCTGTCGGTGTATATGGTGACTCGAATTTGATTGCTTGCCAAGCAAGCACGTGTCAAGGCAACAATCTCGGCTACCTGAGCGGAGTGTACTCCTTCCAGGCACCCAGCTTCCACAACTCCAGTAATTGTACAAACAGCATAAGCTGCTCTCAACTGCCCAACTTCGTCTCTTACACATGAGCCATCGACAAAGAAAATTTCGTCTGGGTCGGTCAGTGGCTCATCTACGATGTCGGGTCTGGGTTTGGTGCATAGTTCAGTCACATCAAGGCAGTCATGGTCTGTACATTCATCATCATCCTCGATATCATTTGGGAGTGGCATCAAGGTGGCAGGGTTCAAAACAGAGCATCTCTTGAGGGTCACATTCTCTGCAGCAAGAATAACTTGCTCATAGCGCGTGAGCCTGCTGTTGGTCAGATGCTGTGTTTTGGTCCTGGTCATCAACAGTTCAACAGAATGGGGCACGCACACCTCTAACGGGTGCCCCATGACGATATTTTCACATCTCTCAATGCTGACACCCGTTGCAGCAACGGATTTGAGACATCCGGGCAACGCTGCGGCTACTGGGTCTAAAGTAGCCGAGAAATAAGCAACTGGTCTACGGGCATTCCCATGGATTTGGACTAACACAGACAACGCGCAACCTTCTCTCTCACAACAGTAAAGAAAAAATGGTTTATTGTAATCAGGCATTCCCAATGCCGGAGCACGACACAGGTCCTCTCGCAGCTGTAGGAACGCCATCAAACAGTCTTTGTCCCATGGTACCGGGTCGCTCACCTCCTTGTGCGTCAGTTTTTGCAAGGGCTTTGCTTTCAGTGAAAAGTTCACGATCCACTGTCGGCAATAACCCACCATCCCTAGGAACATCCTGACCTCTCTCTGTGTCTTAGGCGCATTCATTTTCATGATCGCCTCTATCCTGTCTGGTGACACCTTTCGTTTGCCTTTCTCTATTCTGTGTCCCAAGTACTGCACTTCTGTCAGGCAGTACTGCAATTTTCCCGGGGACACCTTGTGCCCATTGGCAGCTAGGTGATTTAACAAAGCAATGGAGTCCTCCCTGCAAGCTTCTTCTGTTTCTGACGCCACAAGGAGGTCGTCTATGTACTGGACCAGAACTGACTTCTGGGGCAGCACTAGACTTTCAAGATTTTTCTTCAAAAGCTGGTTAAAGATCGATGGGCTCTCTGTATACCCCTGAGGGATACGACACCATGTTAGGACGCGATTTTCCAGCTTAAATGCGAAAAGAAAATGGCTTTCTTCGTCCAGAGGGATCGAAAAGAAAGCCTGACAAAGATCGATCACAGTGAACCACTCAGCTTGGAATGGAATCTGAAACAGTATCACTGATGGATTCGGTACCACTGGACAACACGAAACGACTATGTTATTAATCTTTCGAAGGTCCTGCACTATCCGAAATTTCCCATTTGGTTTCTGCAGACCCATAATCGGGGAGTTGCATGGACTACCCACGATTTCTTTCAGTATTCCCTGTTTAATCATGGACTCGATCACGGGTTTTATGCCTGCAATCGTTTCTGGAGTCAATTTATATTGGGGTGTTCTTGGGAACTCAGCATGCGGTTTCACTACAATTTTCACTGGGTCCACCCCTTTTACCAATCCTATCTCTTCCCCAGTGAAATCCCATACTTCTGGTGCCACTGTCTCTCTCAAGTCCCAGGGGAGCTCATCTACTGTTAAAGTAGGATACAGCTCCACGCATATTCTTGAGTTTGCAACTTTGAAGTCTGCATCATCATCATTGGTCAATACCTCCACTCCCTGAGGTGTACAATATATAGTACAATTCAATTTACACAACAGGTCTCTTCCTAGCAGACACACAGGACTTGAATCGCAAACCACAAACTGGTGCTCATCGCTGTACTTCCCTATTTTCACCTGTACCGGTTCTGTCAATTGGCTGGTTATTCTCCTGTTTGCGACCCCCACCACCTGTATGGTCTCTCCAGACATGGGCAGGTCTGGAACTGCAGCTGATCTGATCGTGGATCTAGTGGCTCCTGTGTCCACCAGAAATGTCGTAGGGCACCCTGCTACTTCTGCTTCCACATAGGGTCCCCTCTGGTCCACCTCCAAGGCTGCCCCGAGGGTGCAGTCTTCTCTTTCCACTCTCTGTCCGGTTAATGGGTCCACATAATAGCACTCTTCCCCTTCTACAAACAGGGGCATTTGTCTATAGGTCTTACCCATAGTCCCTACTCGAGGAGGTTGCGGGAACTGGGCTCGGGGAGGAGCCCCCCCCCCTTTGAGCACCTTTCCTTGGTATGGCGTCACCCCTCTTGTAGGCGCGCTCTGGACCTCTTCCTCCTCTATCTCTTGCTCTCCTATCTCTACATTGTAGGGGCACTCGCGTTTCCAATGCCCCACCTCGTTACACTGGTGGCACCTAGTCGTTTTCTTCAAGGCAGCTATATCTATTCTGGGTCTAAAGGTGGAACTCTCCTCATTGCCCTTGTTCTGACTGTACTGCTTCTTTCCTCCTGTACCTGTCCCTTGCTGCTGTTGCTGCTGTCCCCCCTTTCCTGCTGCCTGCATCTGTACCACCATCAACTTTTCTTTTAGTTTCTTAGCCTTGGAGTCTATCTCATCACAGCAGTACCTGGCATATCTCAGTATTTCGTCTAGGGGTTTACTTTGCCAACAAATCGAGTGTTGCTGAATCATTAAACTAATATCCGGTCTCAGTCCCAGGACGAACTTGGACACAAATTGCCCTATGTCTTTTGGATCCATTACATCCAAGCCGCTATATTGTTTAAACGCCTTCAGCAATCTCTCGTAATATTCGTGGACTGTCTCTTTGGGTTCCTGTCTTGTTCGGTCTATTCTGACCCAATCTATGTCTTGCATTGGCACTTTCTCTTTCAGCCAAGTCATCACTCTCTCGAATTTTGCCATCACAATCTCGGACGGCCCATTAGTCTTAGCATCTCTCTCTGGCTCCGTTGTGGGCCACTCAGCGCTAACCTTGCATGCTGTCCACAGATCGCCTGGTACTACAATGTCAAACAGCGTGTTCAGATCTATCCATAGGACCTTTGAGATTTTTACAAATCTCTCCACTTGCTTGTACCACTCCACTGGGTTTTCCCGCAATTTGGGGAAGGAGGTGGTAAAAGCAGCTAAATCTCCCCTACTCCAAGGGACATGTACATAGTTCCCATTTGCGACTTCACGCAAAGGGTAAGCTTCTATTCCCTGCTGTCCTCCTGGTGTCATACCAAGCGTGCTTCTCCTGCCGGTCCCTTTCTTGGACCACCTCTCTTCCCACTTATCTAGTGCCCTCCATGTCCTTATTCCAGCGATCAGTTCCCTTATGTGCGTTTTCAGCCCAATCGTTCTCCTCTCATCTAGGTCTCGATCTGTATAATGTAGCCTGTGGTTACCCTGTAATGCTTTGGTTCTTGACAAGTCCACCATATATTTGCCTGCTAGTTCGACTAACTTCTCATGGACTGCTCTCGCTTTTCGAGTAATGTCCTTTGCCATATACAGTATTTCATCCTGTTCATACATTTCCATTCTTTCTAAAGGCAGGGTACCATCTACCATATCATCCAGGTCTGACCTTAAACTGGCGACATCGAGTCTCTTGGCTTTTATCTCAACTCGCAATATGTCTTTCGAAGGGGGCTCACTGGTCTCCCTACCATCCCAACTTCGAGCTCTACGTTTGGGCTCGGGAGAGTTAATGGGTGCCCTCCCTTGCTCCCATCTCTCCAGGTCCCATGCTCGGCCATCCGATCTTGGAAGGTGATGGAACACGGGCCTGTTACCCCTACTCTTGCTCTGCCCACTCTCTTCTTCTTCTCTCCTCTCACCGCACACCTCTCTGTTATTTTCCCTCTGGTCTCTACTCTCTCTTTGCCTAGTATCGCTCAGTATCCGATACGCTCCTTCCTGGTTCCCCATATTCCCTGGGCTGCGCTCATTTCCGTCATCACAGGGACTATGGTGCGACCTCTCACAACTCCCATTCTGTTCTCTGGTGCCGGGCACACAGTGTGGACACTTAAAGCTGTTTCTGTACTCTTGCGCTCTCCTCTCCCCTTCACTGAGTATTGGGCGCGCCACCCCTCCACTCCCGGGGCCCCCGTTTTCCGGGTCTGTTCTATCTCCTCTCCGGGCCCAATGGGTGACTCCCCTACTATCTCTCTCTCTACAGTCCCACTCCGGGCTACTCTCCCCAGCCCCGCAGTGAGTCCGAGCTCGGCTGTCCTGACTTTCCCTTTCAGCTTCCGCAGCTATGATGCTCTTTTGAGCCTTCACTGCCTCATCCCACTGCTTCATGTACTCATTTAGCTCTTGAAAGGATTTTCGTCCAGATCCCCTCAGATCCACTGGCCATCTAGGGCCCCCAGGATCTCCTCCTGGGTCCCCTGCTGTGTGCATCGGGGTGCTCCACTCTCTCGGTATCGGCATCTGACTTGGGGAATTGATCGTATCGTTCCTTCTTGCCTTCTCTGCTCTTTCTCTGTCCTTCCGTACCCGTTCTTCCCCTCTTGCTCTCTCTTGGTCATATATCGATATTATAGGACCTATGGTAACAGGTACCTGTAGTGCATCTGGTAATGCGTAGGATGTGGCGCTCTCCGTTTCCGGCGCTCTTTGTACCACAAACCTCCCGACTACCTGTTGCACCTGACTAGGCTGGGACAGCTCTTTCTTTGCCTCAGGATCCCACTCTGAACTGGGAAGCGGTCTATGCTCTCCTGCATTGCCCCCCTTTTCTCCTTCTGTATGCTCGACCTCTCCCCCTGCTCTATTATACGGGGGTGGCCTGTCTGTCAGTAATCTGTTTATCAGGCTGTCCTCTGTTTCGCTCTCATCATCTTCTTCTAGGGGGCTTTTATTTACGGGCACCTCTAACACTGGGTACAGTTTATTTACTTCCATGTTATGCACTCTCCATCTTTTAGCATCCGCATCCCACCTGGCATCCTGCACTGCCCTTACCGATCGTTTCACCCTTTCTTGTCGTCTGTTCATATTCTTTTCATGCGCTGCCCTAATCCATGCATCAAGAGCTTCAAACTGGGTCGGTCTAGGCAAGGGTCTCATTGAGGTCATGACTGATTTTAATCGATGTAACACCTCTAATCTGAACGTCCCGTACTTCGGGAACGTCAGTTCCTCATTTCCTTCCGTAATCTTACTCCACTCTGAAATCCAAAGGATCGTATGCAACCCAACATTCACTGCCATGTAACGAGCTGGCGTACCCTCCGGCGGGGCTTCTTCCCCTTCATACGATCCCCGCTTCTCTTTTTTAAACACCGCTCTCAGCCATTTAAAACACTTCATAATTATGCGCACAATATCCAGCCTCGCTACTCTGTTTACTTCCTGATGACAATCCACCAATCCTGTCGCGGCTTTGCTAACTTGGCCTATCGCAGCGCGGTCTTTCTCCGGTCGGCCAATCACGTCGCGACCCTGTCTGACGTCTTTGCTAGCTGGCCTATCACAACGCGGTCTTTCTCCGGTCAGCCAATCACGTCGCGACACTTTCTGACGTCACTTTTCTCCGCTTCGCAGCAGCACCCCTCCTTTCTCAACTCGTCTCCCGGTTATGCATGCGTCCCATTCATACACCGAAAAATGACTACTTCCGACCAAGCGGTCACTTCTCTCGACTGTACGTCCACAGTCTATATGTAATTGTCAACACAACTGACGAAATGTCGTCTCTCTGATAGGTTGCTTACACACACAGTAACTTCCGACCAGCGTCCGTTACTCACGCACTCACTCTTACGGTCCCCCTATCTCGGTCTTTCGGGTGATCAATGGTACCTCATGACCCCCTTCACACTAGTTGACAATTACTCTGGGTGTCCGATACACCCGAACCACTTAAGCTCTCCTTGAACTTAAGATTTCCACCGGTTGCGCGCGCTCACAACCTGTTCCACAGTCACTCTACAGACATTCAACTCCGCCAGACATTACAACATAGATACAATACAAAACACCGCAATCTAACACGCATAACCCTTTATACTCACTCTCGACCGATACTGCTGCTTTTTCTGTCTCACGTCATCCGGATCTTCTTCAGCGGGCGGTTCTTCCGATCCTCGATCTCTAGGGGCCTTGGGGTAAGCTAACCTGGCCTAGGTCACCGTCCTCAAGAAGGCAACCATCCTCTATAGCTACCAACTGAAAGGGCGAGATTTTGATCGATACCTCATCACTATTGATCCAAACCTCGATCTGGTCGACTGAACCTTTGTTGCCTGTCTTGGAGGAAGAAAGTGCCCCTCTCTGCAAGTTAGTTCACCCAATAAAGGACTCTGCTCCCAAAGATCACAAACAACTTCTAGCTTTCAAAAGTTTATTGTAAGGATATGATAAGCTGCAAATACAGGCATCTCAGAATGAGATTCACGAGATACACAGGTCCAATTACATACATGTGCTCTCGGAAAGCCCTCAGACGAGCAACGGAAATCACTAACACAAGTTCTAAGAATAATAAAGCTATCAGCATTGACGCATATCTCTCCTTCATTTAGGTTGGAGGAAAACGCACAGGTTAGGCTGTCCCTACCCTGCTCTAGATGGTATCCCTACTTAACCAAGTCCCAACCTAACAAAGGTGTCAGCAGTGAATGACCCCCAAGGGAAGTCACTCACTCTAAGTCTCTTGGTGAAAACCTATAGTTCTCCAGTCATGACCCCTCTCTGCCTACCCATCCGCTCTCTAAAGGGTCCTCAGGTATCTGCTCTAACTCCACCCAGGGGTGCTGTCCCTAATACAAAACAGTCAACAACATTTGAGACGCCCCTTGCGAGACGCCCCTCACGTGGTGTAGCTTCTGGCTTTTTCCATGATGCTTTGTATTGGGCCTCATACGTTAGAGTTGACCTTGCTTCTCAGACTCTTCTCCGGCCCGCTGATACCCCTTAAACATTCCAGAACCCTCCTCCATGTCTGGGCCGTCTACTGAACAGACCTCTATTCATTCATTTATAATTGGATCCCCCCTTTCCTTGCAGACAGACATCTGCAGCCAAGAACCCAACTCTCATAGACTTCCAAAAAGGCTTGCAACATTTCTTGGCCCAGACATGTACGTGTAAATCAATGTTAAAACATTTCAGGCCTACAGCATTTCTCATAATAATTATAACATTCAACTTCTTCATTAATTAAAGCATGTTAATACTCTTATTCTATTATTTAATAAACACATCTATAAATCATGGCCCATTAATGCAATGACCAAAACATTAATACAATCTATGTCGTGAAAAGAAACACCTTCCCCTTCTAGCTCTGGCCCTGAGGCCTACCGCATTCTGCGTTTAACCACATACCATCTTACATTTCAACAGCTACACGACATGGATTCAGAAATAATCACATCTACTAAAATCATATAGTGTCACACATTTCTGTATTAGTTCCACTTCTACTTAAATCTCTATATTAGCTATACATTCAGAATATAATTACAGATACTATTAGCACTCATGGCATTTCTCCTCATGATTTGTGCTTACTACAGGTAAGTGTGATGTACTCATGCATTTAGGTCAGTTTGCGCTCTCTCACTACTGTCTAACACCAAATGGAAAAAGGCAAATCAAGGCAGATCTGCTCTGGGAAAATTTCACCTTAATTCACTCCTGTCATGTAGAAGCCAACATTTTTGCTTAACCTTATACTGTGGTCTGAGACCTAATTTTGCTAATTAGGTATATTTTGTGTTACATCATAACCTTCGCAAGGTGTTTTGGGACACGTTTGTGTTTACATTTCCCAGTGCTAATAGACTGATGACTTAAGATGGCGATGGACAAGGTCCTGTTCACAGCATGGCGAGCAGCCTGCCAGGCCCACCTGGCAGCACAGTGCCCATCTCCATCTACTGGGCAGCTGACCGATTGCCACGCTTCGAGATCTTTGCGTGCCTGGCGGAGACCTCTGAGCCTTTAGTGTAGTGGTGCCTCCATTGAATGCCGAACAGACTGCATTTATCTAGTATAACAAAAACTTCCAAGGTATAAATTTTTTAGAGCAAAACAAAAATTACACTGATGCAGAGGAAGTTTTCTCCCTGTGCACAGGAGCCAGGGAAGGGGAAAATCAGTGATTATCAGTCTGCCCCAATGCTTTAAATGGGCCGGTACTGTCCGGTACAAAGTACCGGCACTTTTTTATTGTGAGAGGGAGAGTACGGGCACTTCTCAAGAGAAATGCAATACCTTTAATTGGAGAGTACCATCACTTCTCAGAAACAAGCAGGTTCTCTGGAACAGAGTACCTGGACTTCTATCTTTCAATTTCAAGCACTGGTCTGCCCTATATAAACATCACTGTGTGTCATCAAGATAATGGTGACTCTACCGCCAGGTCAAGGGTTTCTGATGGCAGAGCCAGCTGAGGCTTCACTGTCACAAGAGTCAGGTCTGTATGATACGAGTGCTAGAGAACATAACACAAGATGCCAAGAAGTGTGCTTGGTGCTTTCTGCCTTCTTCTTCTTTCTGACTGGTTTAGGCTCTTCAGTTCAGCCTTTGTCACCATAGTTGAGTCAAAGGATGCTTCAAGGAGGCCTTTGGTCGAATCTTCTGCCAGACTCTGTATTTGGCATTATTGGAACTCATCCACAGCATGTTCAACCACTAGCCACTGTCCATACATCAGCCTATCAGGGGACTCCTTTCACACATGCACCTGGTGGTGCCATTCATAATGATGATGATAATGGTGATGTCATCGTATAGAGTTTCATGACACGTTATTTGCTTTTAGTGTCTAAATGATAAATGCTTTTACATTAGCTAAATGCATTCGACATTTGTCAACCTCAGATAGCAAAATATATTATTTGCCAAGCCAAAATAGAGTTGATCTCTGCAATGGGGTGTCAAAACATTGACTTGCCATATTATCCAAGCGGCCAAATGTGCCCACGACCTTGCACTGGCACCATTAACAATCTGCACCAACTCTCCGCCTACCTTTGCTCCTCTGCTGCCAGCAGCAGTCCAGGCTGGCACAGGGCTCTGCAAGAAGTCCCCTCCATGCACTCCCTTGCATCTGGCATCCCTGCCTGTCTCACAACTCTTGCTGACAGCTAGATTGATTCTGCTGATAATGACTCAAGTTCCAGCTAGGAACATATTTCATCCTGAGCCGTGTTTAAGAGATTTAAGTGCTGCCCACATGGGAGGTTCAACCAGGTAACAGTGCAGCAGAATCCATTCCCAAGCTGCCGGGGCCACCTCGCTGCACAGGGCTGCACTTCTCATTAAATTCTGCATCCTTAAAGCACTTCCTGTAATTGCTCTGCATAGGAGGCATTCACAGGCCGCCGGGAGTGGGCCGACCCCCTACAGGGCGGCCACGAGCCCACGAGAGGGGGCGGGTTCTGAATATGGGCCTGATTCTTTCACGTCACCCCGTTACTTCTGACTGCCCAGTCCTGTTCTGCTCTAAATTAAAAACAAAGCCACCGCCTTGGTCTATATGAATGATTCATTGAAAGTAGAAATATCCCTAACCAATGGCGAGGAAAAAATAAAAAACAACGCCACCAAATAATACAACGTTTTCTTTTTTATATCACAGCTAGATTTCTCTTCATAATTTTATGAAAACAACTTTTTCCTAGAGTGCTTTAAACTGAGCGCTGCAATTGAAGTGTGTAGATGTTGCTAATTTGAATGGAATTTTTCCTGGTCCTGATTCCTAAAGATGGAAGTCCAATTGGGCCATATCAGATTAGAACTCTTGACCTTCAAATCACTGTTTAGGGGGCGAAGGTTTAAGTCACCGTGTTGCCATGGCTAAATCTTGAAATATTTCTTTTCTCATAATCTGTTGCATATATCTACATGGTTTCGATGTCAAAACCATTCATTTAACTGATCCTATCTGATAGTATTCCGCTGTCCCTGTTTTTCCTGAGTCTGTGATGCTTCCATGCCCCTGCCGTCACTCCAGCTCTCTGGCTACCCAGTTTTTGTGGAGTCTACCGTTATCTGCTAGTCTATCATCCCCTCCACATGCCTGGCTCTGGTTTCCTGCACTGATTTTTCTAATTTCCGAGACCTGGTATGTCTCAGAATCGAGGACCATTCGTCCCTCCTCTACTGCAAGCCTTCTCTGGAGCTTTGAAAAGGACCATGAGGGGTTCCTGAACTTGGAGGCTGGTTGGGTGTTCTCTTCAGCACAGTAATCAAGCTGGCAAACGCTGTGCCAACACAAGCTCACACAGCGGCAGATTAACAAGAAAGTGACGCATCTGTACAGATGCGTCACTTTCCCTGCGCCACCATTGGAAACCCTCGCGTTACAATAAGGGGGTTGAACCCATGCAGTCGCGGGGACCTGGGCGCTATATGGTACATATAAGAAAGGGGTCCCCGCAAGGGAAGGGTGTTGTATGCTACACACACTAACACTACTATAGACTAACAAACAAGAGATTCAAAATGAATTTACAGGTATTGTCATTTATTTTCAACACCAGATATCTATCATTTACCAAATTACATTCACATTCAATGAATAGCCCCAAACGGGGAAAGGAAGGAAAGGGAAGGGAGGGGTGGTGCTCAAGGAAGTGTAAAGTCAAAGAAAATAAGTACAGTCAAAAAACAAGTAATTATTACAATATTCCAAATGGAGTCATAACAATTCAGATACAAAAGCCAAAAATCAAGGCATCCATTGAAAAACTGTAAAACTAATGACATTCAACGGTCACATACTAAAATCAGAACTATCAGGGGCATGTGCCGGAGGTCCAAGAAAAGACCCGTCAACGTTTCGACCCCTGTCTGTATGCTACGTTAAGTCCTTTATCGGGTCCTTCATCAGGACATATACAGGGAAGAGGTGGGGTGGGGCAATCCTATCTGAAAAGTTAAAACAAGGAGTCAGGCTTATACGTATGTAAGAATAAATTACAACCGTCCTATTTGACAGTAGCAGATTCATTTAATTTAATTACCATGGAGTCAAGGCCCAGCTGGGCTCTAAACGTAGGAAATGAGTAGGCCACGCAGAAAGTCGTGGTCGATCTCAGCGATAATGTTTGGCAAATGCTGTGCCAACACAAGCTCACACAGCGGCAGATTTACAAGAAAGTGACGCATCTGTACAGATGCGTCACTTTCCCTGCGCCACCATTGGAAACCCTGGCGGCACTATGGATGCGCCGTATTTACAATACGGTGCACCATGGCGCAAGGATTGACAGATGCATCAGAAATTCTGACGTATCTTTTGATGGAAAAGTCACGCGTTGCTGGAGTTGTGTCGCACGCACGACGCAAGTCCAGCAATGCAGGTGGAGGCCTATCCTCATTGCACTGCATCATTCCTTACGCCTGCTTCGAACAGGCGTAAGAATGACACAGTTGCGTCCTAGAAGTGGCGCAGTGAAATCTTGTACATTTCACTGCATCACTTCAACGAGGCTTTTTTGCGCTGGAACGCAAATACATTATACATGATGCAGGTATAATGTGGCGCAGGGCTTTACAAAGAATCGCATCTCCCTAGATGCATCACATTGTAAATGGGCCACATTTTTACGCTGCTGCAACACAAAAAGTGACGCAATAGCGGCGAAAAATGACGCAAGGGGCTTGTAAATTTGCCCCACAGTGCTTTCCAGTAGCGCAGGATGTTAAGTAGCTCATGTTTTTTTATCTTCAATGCCTAATTTATGGAGCCTGGTGAATCCTTTGCTCGACACATTTTTTAGCTCACTGGACATAAACCTGAGTGTTTGACTCGTATTAAGATGGTAAACGCAGAGGAAGGAATCGTGTTAGCAGAAGTGCAGCCTCAAGGCAAGTGTGTTGAACTGCCAGCAAGGGCAGAAGGTCAGTCTAGTGGTAGAGGGAGAAGACAGCCACGTGGGTCAGATTGGCCTCTTTATTCAATTGGACTTTTTCTCCGAGGCTGGAGCCAGTGGAGGCTTGTTTTTAAAGGTCAGTTGCCTCTGTCTCAGCTCTGAGAAGTTTATAGCAAAAGACACAGCAGGAAAAAAAGAGAGAAAGAGAGAGAGAGAGAGAGAGAGAGAGAGAGAGAGAGAGAGAGAGAGAGAGAGAGAGAAATATATGTATATATACAGAGACAGAG
The DNA here is from genome assembly GCF_964261635.1 of Lissotriton helveticus. Classification (NCBI taxonomy): domain Eukaryota; kingdom Metazoa; phylum Chordata; class Amphibia; order Caudata; family Salamandridae; genus Lissotriton; species Lissotriton helveticus. The sequence continues at coordinate 177,735,483 of NC_136065.1, forward strand.
AAGGAGAAGTTCGAAAAAAAGAGACATGATTGAAAAAGACAGGCGGGGGAGGGGGGCGCTCCTTTGAAGATGTTTGCCAGGTCTCCTTGTCCGGCCACTAATCAAGGCCAGTTGGAGAAGTCCAGTCTTTTCCTCTCCTGTGCGGTGTGTAAGTGAGGGGCAATCTCTGAAGGCTCCTAGTGAGTGGCGTGCCGGAGACCTTGAACAGATTCAAGAGGGATGCTGTGGTTCCTTTACTACTGTGGCTGCCAACCATAGTTGCCAAGTTGACACCTGGTTACATGAGGGTGGTTGAGTGGGTGTATATGGGTCATTGGCTGAGCATCCCTCTGAAAAGCCTGCAGTGATATTTTTCTCAGTACTGCTCACTGTCTACATACTCAAGAAAGGGGCCAGAAAACCCACACCAACTTACAAAAATATTGTTATTGCTTGTGTACATTATGTACAGGTGTAAAGCAAATTAATTGCAGTCAAGTGGAACACATACAGGCTCCAATCCCATACAAGCAAAGCAGCTGTCCTTTAGGTTGGACCTGTTCTTGATACCCTAACTCTTGTTATTCCTACAACAGTTCATGCCTCTCACCCTGTGACCACCCTTCAGCTCCAACAAGAGACCCTTGCCCTGTGTGTGGTCTTGGCACTCATGTTAGGTGTTCAGTCAAGTAACCCTAGACAGCACAAAGGTATAAGAGAGAATTCACAACCTAATAGCTCCCACTGGTCATCACTCTGGACTGTACCCCCAGTCCATTCTTCTTAGCTCGCCAGTGCCAACAGAGACAGAAAGCAACCATATGTAAATGACGCTAATTCTAGCGTTTTTTTAATATCGTTCGCTAAAAAAGCACAAGTACTCTCTCACTTTCACTGCATGCACACACACATTCACAAAAGCGCACACACGCGCTTAACAAACAGCAGCAAATCAGCAAGCTGTTTCAGATATACGTTGCACCATTAACGAGGACCATTGGCCATAATATGTTTGCAAGGTACACGGAGACTTCACAACACTTTACAAGTAAACATATCTCTGCATTAACAATTACTGGGATGGGTTGCCTGTCGGGCCATGACGAAAGGTAAATTAAGATATGGAGAGCTTACTTTAAGAAGCGATGCACTTTAAACAAAATCATTTATATTTCATGTCATCAACTAAGATGAGGGGGTGGAAGCCTTGCTCAGGTAACGACGACAGTCCTTGTGAGGTTGAACCCCAAAAGTCACTAGATTTACTGGTGCTTAACCTTCTGGTAGCTTGGCATAGAGCAGTCAAACTTAATTCAGGGGCAACTTGTAAAGTATTTAGGCAGCACACAAACAGTAATAAAGTGAACACATGACACAACAAAATCCCAAACTAATTTTAACTAATAAAATCATACCAGAATGACAAGAATCAAATGAGTAGAACTGAGGATATTACATTTTAAAGTTCTTTACAAAAATAGTACCAAAAACACAAAGCGCCAACTATGGTTATTTAGTCACAAGTTCAAGCCAACCGTGATGGTGTGTGGGCCGGATACAGGGACTAAGTTTGTCCCACTGAGAGTTGGACCTTACATCGTTGATGCAAGTCTTTGCCTTGCCCGGTTCTGATCAGGAGCTGCGCAGTGCCTCAATGCGAAGTCCTGCGTCAAGTTGGATCAGGCTGCCTCGGTTCCAATGAGGAGGTGCGAGAACTGCGTTACAAGGTCTTGCGTGTAGTTTCGTCGTGCTGTGTTGATTTAGATGAGGTCGACTGATTAGAAGCTGAGAGGGGCTTCGATGCGAGGTCCTGTGGCAAGTTGTGTCATGCATCATCAATTCCGATGAGGTTGCCAAACAGGAGCTGCGCGGGGCTGTGATGTGAGTTCCTACATTGAGCTGCGTCACACTGCATCAGATATGTTGGAGCCCATAGTTAGCCAAGGAGGAGTACACTCTGATGCAAGCCAAGGGTCCAGGAATGGGGGTGGCACCCCTGTGGAATTGAATTACTACACGCAAAGCTCAGCAGCATGGCTCAGCCATGTCCAGTTGCAGGTTCAATGCAGCAAGTCTGCCTGGCAGTTCCTTTCAAGCCTCTGAAGTTTGTTGTGTCCTTGCAGCTCACAAAGGAGGTCAGCTAACTGGCCCTTAGAGGCACTCTGGCTAGGCTGGGATCAAGATAAGCAGGTCCACTCTTCCTTCTTCTGTAACTTCCACATGTTGAGGAGTCTTCTGATGAGTTACTCTTCAGGTACAATATTTGTAACTTATGTCAGCCTTTGTGTCTGGGGATTACCTGAACGACCCCCATATTTGGGTCTGGAAAGTTCTTATCCTTTCCCCTGTCTAGTCTCCAAACTGTCTAGGGTGACCAAAACAGGGAATGTCAGGTGTCAGATTTTTTTTGGGTGCGCAAGGCAAAGCTCTTTGAAATGTAAAGGGGGCTGGCTACAGCTCCTCTTAATCATACTGCCAGGATGGCCCATTCTGTCCACACAAAACTTCCCTTTGTGTTACTGGGTCAAAGCTATACACATACCCCAACAACTAAACCATTCATAGTCAAGTGACCCAGGACACTGGCAGGAGGCACAAAAGGTTAGGACAAGAAAAAGGCAAGTTTTGAAAAGTGGCATTTGCAGAATTGTGACTTAAAGTTCAATGTTACCTTTAAGGAGGGTTTTAAATTACAATTCATTTGAGTGTAAACAGTATATATCTATCTGCTCCCAGTTCAAAGTAATCATTTACTAACTGTAACAAGGTAACCCATGTGGGGGCCTTAAAACAGTGAAACATAAATGTGGGAGATTTTCATTGCCAGGATATGTAAAATGTAAGCAAATATGCCCTACTTTCTAAATACAAGGCACCATGCCCTCTGAGCCTTTAGTGCCTACCTAGGGGTGAGTTATGTATATTCAAAAGGAAGTTTGAGGCCTGGCATAAGGTTTATTTTGCCAGACCTAAATGGTCGTTTAAAACGACATTACAATTGGCAGTGGCAGGTCTGAGAGATGGGTGCTGCAGGCCCATTAGGAGCACTTAATTGACAGGCCCTGGATACATGTAGAACCATTTACTAGGAACGTATGAGTAAAATAAATGTCATTTAGGTGTAGGCTAATTTTCCCATGCTTGAATGAGTGAACAGTCCTAAAACAAAAACAACAAAAAAAGACAAAATGTTTTTGGGAATACCACGCCAAGGATGTTAGGTCTAACACTGTGCTCAGAATGTACTTAAAGTTAAATCATGTTTTTCAAACAATGGAATTTACCTTCGTTAGCACTTTCAAAAGATCTATTTTTCATGGAACTGAGCAAATAAAATGTGTTGCATATATATTTAAACAAGATAAGTCTTTTGTGTATTATGAATAAGTGACAGCCAGATGTTTGTCTCAGTCACATAATTTTATATATTCTTTGGAAACAGATATCAAAACACTAACAATCAAGCTGGCTTGAAATAATTTCCATGTGCATATGTCTGGGTGTGCCAGCTTATATGAATAGCCCTGTAGGCAAATCAGTCTTGTCCCAGCTGAAAATGTAAAACTTCAACCTGAACTGTCAGACCATGTCACTTCTGAACTAGAACACAAGGCACCTCCTCCCCCCCAGATCAGGTTCAGCCTCAAGGGTCTTCCTCAAAAAAGTCCTATAGTATTTCGAGCTCAGGATCCAAACCTGGGACTTTTCCTTTTGCCAAATGAGACAAACCTAGCCACACAAAATAAGATGTGTGGTGTGCTTGAATTTCTCTCCATCTCATCCACTGGTAAACACTCTGCATTCCAATCCACTGTTTTAAGTTTTTCTTTTGTATCACAGAGAGGAACCAAATCTATGCAAATCAGCCTTCACCCTACCCCAGTCCCACCCAAACCCCTAGGTGGCCGTCACTAGTCACCACTCATCTCTTAGACAGTGAACCTCTAGTGAAGGCCGGTGGTTTACTAGTATGTGTAACTCCTCAACAAAGCCAAGTCTATTTCCAGCTCCCACCCCTCCCCGCCAGGTTCCACTAGCTGCGCGGAGAAGGTGATGGCTCAGCAGGAAAGACCTTCACTCACAGCTGCCGCGCACATCCCCACATTCTGCCCAACATAATTAATATATTTTTCCCTGCAGGCCAGACAGTCTGACAGGCATTATTTTTAACTCCACTTAATGGCAGAGTATTAAAACAAAATACAACTTTGGTGTGCCCCAGGCCTTAAGGAGGAGCGGAAGCTTCCACACTCCTGCCTGGTGATCTGTTCTTGACAGGTTCTTCCTATATTGGCTGGAATGAGCTCAGGGGGAGAAGCGTGGACACAATTAAGTTAGCTAGGTAAAGTTAACATGCAAATGTTAGAGGCAAAAATAAGTGTGACCATGTGACAAGAACTGTGGACTGTAGAACTAGGGTTCGGGAAACAAGGGGGAGAGCAAAGACCAAGAGAAAGGTGTGCAGCAGCAGCAACAATTGGTGCAGTGTGCAAGCACAGTAACCTGTAGAAGGATTATGCCTCTGTTGTATTTTACTGTTTATTATTTGAAATGTAAAATGCTAGGAGTGCAGTTTCCAGGCATAGCACAAAATAAGAGATACACACAAGTAACATCAACGAGAACAAAACAATACCGTAAGTGAATAAAAATAAATCAGTACCTAGCAGGGAATTACTTCAGCAAAACAAACTCGAATGAAAAAGGACACTAAACAAAGTTATGTGCAACAAATACATCAAGCAATGCCAGAAGCGACAGTTTGCTAGGACGACTCTTAATGTTGATTTTGAGGTAGTGATGGCTGTGGTGAGGTTTCTACTTATGCCTTTAGCTTGGGAAAATATTGTTACATTTTGCTGTGAACGAATGTGGTGTGTTACGTGTGTCTAGTAGTTTCAGTGTGGTCATGGCATGATTGTCAGGTCTTTTGACAATGCGCTATGTGTTTGTAAGTTAATTGTGAAGTTGGCAGTGAGACTGCATGTGCGTGAACAATCATCCCTCATAATTTCTAGCACGCAAGCCTTTTTTCCCATTTTTGAGGATAATAAGACATTTTCAGGGTTACCGGTTATTAGAACATTGGAATGTGGAGCACTTCATTGAATACAATGGAGTGCTCCATGCTTCTACGGGCCGGTAAAAGCCAGCAGAGCAACATTCCAATGTTGTTTGAACAAAGGCCTCTCGGAGCCCGATGGGGTTTAAATCCCCTTGGGCTCCATGAAGCCTCTGTTTTATTTATTAGAACATTCTGCCCTGGCAGAGTGTTCTAATAGCCTTATAGCCCTTCGTAGCGGGGCTATACCGACCATTAAAGTCCCGCTCCCTTGTTAAAGGCCCTCACTGGAGCGGGCCTTTAATGGCCAGTATAGCCCGCTATCACCTGGAATCTTAGTAAATATGTGCAAGAATGTCAGACAATCATATAGAAAACAACCTTTTCCCAGATGAATCATCCTCGATAGAATCGTACCAGCTCCCCAGGCTATGCGTTCCTCCTAGCGAGACTGTATGCTTGAAACTCGATGGCCGTGCCGCCTCAAATGAATCTGTAACCATACCAAAAACCGGAATCACCGAGGTTGCCTTTAACCATGCACATGGAAATTATACTTTCAATTAGGTACACAATATCATCAGTTTTAACCATGCACATGGAAATTGTACTTTCAAATAGGTACACAATATCATCTAGAGGGTCCGCTTACCTAGAAATACTGTAGTCACCGCATATCGTCTCTGTACCAAGCAAGTACCCAACTGCTGAACAGTTTGTTTAACCACGGTGTACTCTATGAAAATATGAAAAAATGATGTATACCATTAAGGCAGTGTATGCTTGAGTCCAGGTGATCGAAAACTTGGCCACAATAATGATTAATAACACATACTAGGCAGGCATATGTCAAACATAGCACGCAAACAGGTTTAAACTTGGTTAACCCAGACATTAAAACAACTGCGATAAACAGGAGCGCTAAATCTCCCCCATTCTACTTAGGAGTGTTCTAATAGCCTTACAGCCTTCATTAGCGGGGCGATACCAGCATTAAAGTCTCGCTCCCTTGTAAAAGTCCCTCGCTGGGTATAGCTCGCTACAGCGGGCTACAAGGCTATATTGTATCGCTGCCAACATAGTTTTACTTGCAGTACTGAGACTTATGCTGTAGAGGTTTTAGGAGAGCCATTTCTTGAATCTCTTGAATACAAAGTTATTTATAACAAAGCTTTTTGTGCACTACCCCTGCAACATAGAGAACAAGGAATGAACTGAGACCTGACAGGCTGTATCACAGAAGTTGATGGTATTGGCGTCACATAGAGTAATGGAAAAAGAGAAAACTTTGATTACATAGACAGAATAGAAACACATCACGAAGGTGTACACATTTTCATTACCTTTTCTGACTTGAAGTTTAGTATCACTATCACGATTACCTACAGCAGGATGGCCCAACTGATGTCACATCCAAGATGGGAGAAACATAAGGCTGCAGAAAATTGGCTGTTAAATGGGAGAAGTATTCTTTATTGCCTCACAAGGCTGCTCTTATAGTCAATAAACTAACCTAGTGAGTTAAGCTGAGGTCTGTGTACAACCAGAATATCACTCATTGCTATCTATGTGAGAAACCTCAGTGTTTCAATATTCTCGGGTTTGTAGAATGACAGACAAGGAGTTTGGCAATAATGAAGCCTATTTAGAGTGCTTAAAAACACCTGGAGCTGTAAACAAAAAATAAAAACAAAAAAACAATTATAATACTTGTACATTTTGTTGGATCGTAAAAACTGTTGTGGTTCTATTACCTATTCGTTCAGTATACTTTTGTTTGCAAAATATGAATGTGGTTAGAATAAACTGGTTGCTTTTGCTTTCATATGGCTAACAATGTAAGCATACTAATGGAGGACATGTCACACAAGAGATCAGCTCCCTTCACCACTGCTGTCTGCTGAGGTGCAATGGCCCTCAACCTTAGCCTTCTCTGAGGGAAAACCTGTGCAAGGAGGGCCCTGGACCATGCTCCAACCCTTTCTCAGGGCACATCTATGCAAGAGAGGGCCCCGGGCCATGCTACAGCCCTCTCTCACGGAAAAGCTATGCAAGAGAGGGACCTGGGCCATGCTCCAGACCTTCTCGGGGAAAAGCTATGCAAGAGAGGGCCCTGGGCCATGCTCCAGTCCATTCTCAGGGCATATGTATGCAGGAGAGGGCCCGGGACCATGCTTCAGCCCTCTCTCAGGGAAAAGCTATGCAAGAGAGGGCCCTGGGCCATGCTGCACCCTTTTTCTTCCCATCTTTTTCCTTCACCTTGCAAGTTTAGGTTTCATTAAAGAGGTTTAATGAAAGACAAAATGTCTGATGTTTGTAAATGACCTTAGTAAAAATGTAACTGTACAATCTGTTTAAACGAAAGCAGATTACCTCATTGAAAATAGCTGAATATGTTATTGCAAGTTGAAGAATGAAAAAGGAAATGAAAGATGCAAGGACTACATCTACCACAATGCCATAGAGCCCTTACTATTGGCTGTCTAACTGAAGGCACATCATTCTGAAAAGTTCAGCACTGGTTTGTTTGAGTGCCAGTAATTTCTGTGCTTATGTTTTCAGTACACAATGTAATTGTGTCACTCCATTCTCAACCACATAAGCACCACACAGTGTGATTTACTATTTTGACATAATATCGGGAAACAATATAGTGATACAAAAATATTGTGTCAAAAATATCAGGATGTCAAAAAAATTGTCAACCGGAAGATCGAAGGTTAAAGTATTGTTTTAAGTGTTGTAATTATTATTGATTTAGAAAATACTGTTTTCTGTAATATTGTTTGTGTTAATTAGTATGCAGTTTTTTTTATTTGTGTTTTAGTAAGACAATTTACTAGTTATGAATTTATTGAAATTTGTATTTTTAGTTGTATTAATGTTTATAAATATGGTTCTATAATTATTTTTAGTAGCAAGATATTGAGTTTTAAGGAACAATGGGGCTGATTACGATGTAGGGCGTATCGCCACTGCCAACATGGCGGTGGCGATCTGCCCTACATTTCCCTCTGCCCGCCACCCATTTCCCCCAGCCATATTAGTATGGCGGCAATGCCGCCATGGAAAGGTATGCAGATTTTGCTGTCATAGGCCCGTTGCAGGCCCCCAGGTTATTGAGGGGTGGGGGATGCACACGGGGGTACCTATGGTACCCCCTACATTGTCATGGACAAGGTGGCAGGAGCCGCACGGTGACTGTCACCTTGTCCATGACAATGCACACAGTGCATTCCCAGGATTGTGGCCCGCCACAATGCTGGAAATCGAGGATGTCACCGCCACCGTGGTGGTGGCATCCTAATTGCAGGTGCGGGACCGCCGTACCACTTGTGGCTGGTCCCAGCACTGCTAGGGCCATCCGCCTGCCATCCTAATCGGGCCCTATGGGTGGGGAGAATTTTAAAGTAAATTTGATGTTAATTGTTAATTATTTTATTAATATGCAAATTAATACTTTACAATTATAACATTTATTTGGTAACATTTAAATGTATAATTAGTTTAAAATATGTGATAATCATATTAAATTAAATCAATTGAAATATAACAAATATTAACATTATAAAAATATTTAAAATATTAAAACTAAATAAACATGTATTTCAGTAAAGTAAAATCATTAGAAAGGTTTTATAAAAAAGGTTTACATTTCTACACTATTGGAAAAATACAATTTAATACGTAATAGAAATATTCTAATGTGTTCTTAATACTAATTTATAGTAAAATATGTATTTAAAAATGTTAAGTTAGAAATTGTTTTATAATCATATTTTTTATGATTGTTAATTTTGGATTTTGTAATTTTTTTTGGTTTAAAGTTCAGGAATGGTAGAAAATATTTTTTTTAAAAGAAATTATTTATACTAATAAAATATTTTTGATATGTTAATGTTAAAATAAGACTATATAAGTTTGGAGTTTTCATTAGTGTGTTTTTAGATAAAATATTAGTTTATTTTACAGTTAAAAAATTGTGTGTGAAAATAGAGTATTGATTGTGTATATAAAATGTTTAATTTGTATTACCTTGTATAAAATGATTAAGATTTCAGTGGAAAAAGTAAATTTCACCTCTTTAACATCCAACAACTTCTTCAAATAGGCTTATATTGGAGTGGAAGTCGTTAATTTTACCCTTTTAGTGTCCAACAACTTGCCCCAATATGGTTTGATTGGAGTGGGAATAGTACATTTGCCTCCTACAGAGCCCGACATCCAGTGTATTGGTCCGACCGCTGGATTATGATACCGGCGGTCGGGGTGATTTGGGTGGGGTAGAGACCGTTGTGTCCGATAGGCTCAAGGAGCTTGTCAGCGCAGCGGTCGGAGCCTGATTACCTCCAACAACATTATATTTATCAAAAAATTAAAATCTAACTGAAGGGCCTGCATAAGCTTGAGCCTCCGGAGGTCAAAAGGAATCACACCATTGTGCACTTGAGCATTTAAAAAATGATCAATAATTTGGAAAGTAATGGTTTCAAACAGAAGTGCCTTGCAATCCCTGTACCCCATGATAGAAAACTATCATGGGGTACAGGGATTCTGCAAAAACCTAGACTCCAAACCGGTCATAAAGCTTCTCATCTTTTATGCTGCTAAAGCAGTGGAGATTGGTACATACATGGTGGGCAATTGGGGCATGGTGGACATACACGATAGCCAATTCGCAGAAAACATCTTCTTCAAAAAGCTTTTAGCAGTTCCATGCAGTTGCCCAAATTCCATGGCCCTTGATGATCTGGGTGTCCACTATATAGCGGATAACATTTAATTACCACCTCTATTCTAATGCCTAGGAGGAACTTGATTTTACCTCGGTTTAAAGTTTTTTAATTTCGTCAATGCCCTACTTCCCTACTTATTTTATAGCAACTGCACGGCCCCTTGGTCTGCTACTCTTTATATAAGGCAGATCATGAAAATAAGGAAGAGTGCAGAAATAGATAGGTGATAGGGAGGTCGTAAGGCTCGTATTGTATTTTAACTGAGTTCATATGATAATTGCTGTTTTAATATACTGATATTTGGCTGGCGTTTTTTATCTTTATTAATTAATGTTTTTTCCCTGGATGCTTTATATGTATGTTTATTTATTCTCTTATGCAGCAAAAATGCTGCGAATAAAGATTTTTCTGATTCAGTTCAATCATCTAATAGCCAGACCTCAATTTGTGGTGACAACAGGTATTGCCCAATAGAGCCTTATCAAGGCGCATCCAAGGAACAACCTCAAGGCCCAATCAGCGTTTGGCAGTTCCTTGGGATTAAAGAGTTTCCCAAAGTTTTGCCTGAATAAAAAAAAAATTAAAAAACACAGGGACACGTGACTATGGAAGAAACTCCAGCTGTACAAGCTGTGTCAAATGTTTTCCTCAAACTGCAGGGCTCTAAATGTGAGCCTGTGTGTTTACTCAATTATTAATTTTCAATTAGATAAAAAAGAAGGATTGAAGCTCACTCAGAAAAGGCAAATGCAAGGAGTAGTTGCGACTATGTATGTATTCACACACCTACATGTATGCACAGATTCCTAGTGAACTCCATAAATGAGCGACAAAGAAAATGTGTGACATGTAAATTTCAGATTTTTTATTTATTTTTGATTTCGGGCCCAAAATAAGACAGCAGCATTAGCTGCCTTCACACAGGAGACGTTTGTGGGGACAACTTATCCTGTGAGCCCAAAGTGTTGAAAATTAAAGGGAAGACCAGTCCTGGGAGGCCAAGCAATGATCTGGTGCATTGCCTAGACTGCTCCATGTAAAGACTGAAGATAGCAAAGGGGCGACAATATGGAACCCTGGGAAGGACGGTTGACGTCAGAGATGTTCAAGGCAGCTGAGGAATTGTGTAATATTAAGCAGATTACCAGGCTCTGATGCTGGATTATAACTTTCCGGCTGGTAGGAACCCGGTGTTACTGAGTATTTCCAGTTCCCTCTGAACTCAGTAACATGACTGTTTGTTCCCCAGTGCCTTTTTCCCTTCAGTCATATGCTTTTTCCGATTCCTCTTTTCCATTTTTCTCTTTCCGCGCTATACCACTGTACACTTTCATTATATTTCATGTTGTGCCCTCCCCTGTCTCTTAATAATTTCTGTTTCTGAGTTATACTACTGTACCGTTTTATTCATCTTCGTTTTCTGCCCCTCACTCTCGTTTAATACTTTATGCCTGTCTGTTTTACCACTGTATATTTCATTTCTTCCCTTTGCAGTCTCTCTGTCATCAATATTCCTCACGCATGTGCATAATTATGCACATTTTCACAGTAGAAAACTAATATTATTCGATTTAGAGCTCCACTGAGAAGAGGTTTGTGAATATCTGCCTATGGCTCTTTGGCTGCTTGACCCCTTCCTAAATTAATGCCCAGATGACCCTAGGCAAGGCCTCATCAAAACTCTCAATTACAGGAGCACAAAGAAGTGAAATGTTAGAGTGTTTCGACCTAAATCCCTGGCAAATGCCTCTGTTGAAGTCAATAAGAGCATTGAGTGTGACCGAGTGAGGCGGTGACTGTCTTGCAGTGAGCGAGACTACTCCAAGGTGTGAGACTCCCATCAAATGAGTGAGGTTTTGCACCAAGGTATGGGACACACGCCAGATGTGTGAAACCAAGGCATAAGACCCACAGGGAAAATAACTCGGCTCCATGTTAAGAGAATTGAGAGTGTGAGCCAAGCTGTATTACTCATACCCAAAGAGTGAGAATGTCAAAGTCTCACCAAATGAGTGAGACTTACAAACAGTTAATGAAACTGTGCTCCAAAGACATGACTGACACACACAATGAATAAAACAGTGCATCAAGACATGACTCACACTGGGTGAGTTATATGCAAAGAGAAGTGACACGCCTATCCAATGGGCGAGACTGTGTGTCAAGGCATGAGCCGTGCACCCTAGAAGACTGCATCGAGGCACAAGATGCATATGCAGTACAAGATTCAGTGCAGCAATTATGGGATTTGCACTGAGGCTGTCTTCCGAGAGCAGACTTTTGAAATTAAACTATTATTACGGCTTGTGTGAGTCAACGCTTCGGACCGACAAACTCTCTCTTCTTGAGTTACCCATGCCCGCTTGTGTTTTGTTCTTGACCATTTTTTCTTCTGGCTGTGCACTGTACACATCCTGTGCGTAACACAAGAAGACTCGTACAACAGACATCAAATAACACAACTGTGTACAGAGATCGAGCCCTGCAGACAGCATGGCAGCCATGAGGAAGCCATAGGAAAGGCATAGGAAGGGACTATAGAGCAATGGGGCAGCAAATTTGACTCCTGAGAGCCTAGCTGATGTACTTGCTTCTGTCTCCGCGTGCTTCTTACTCACTCATGCTCCTTCAGTAAGAGCTGACTGTCTCTTCTAATCCAGTCATCCTTAGGAGTCACGCTGTACCCCCACACATATAGCGCCAAGTGACCTTCCAAGGTGGTCACTCGCTTTCTCAGTCACTATGTCACTTGTTCTGTCACTCACCCTGTCACTTGTTCCGTCTCTTACACTTTCTCTTGTTCTTTCTCATGTTGTGTCCCTCACTCTCTCACGTTTGCTGTCTCTCACTCTGTCACTTGTTTTCTTACTCTATCACTGCGCTGTCTCTCACTCTGTCACGTCTTCTATCCCTCACTATGCCACTTCTTCTGTCTTTCACTCTGTCACTTGTTCTGTTTCTCACTTTGCCACTTGATCCCCACTCTGTCACTTGTTCTATTCCTCAGATTGTCACTTGTTCTGTCTCTCACTATGTCTCTTCTTCGGTCCTTCACTCTGTCAAGTTGTTCTGTATCTCACTCTGTTACTTTTTCTGTCGCTCACACTCTGTCACTCATTCTACTCTCATTCTGCCACTTGTTCTGTCTCTCAGACTGTCACTTGTTCTGTCTCTCACTCCGTCACTTGTTCTATCCCTCACTCGGTAACTAGTTTTGTCTCTAATTCTTTCACCTGTTCTGTCTCTTACTTTGTCACTTGTTCTGGTTCTCAAGCTGTCACTTCTTCTTTCCCTCACTCGTGTCACTTGTTCTGTCTCTCACTCTGTCACTTGCTCTATCCCTTGTTCTATCCCTCACTCTCTCACTTGTCTCTAACTCTTTCTCGTATTCTGTCCCTCACTCTCTCGTTTGCTGTCTCTCTTACTCTGTCACTTGTTCTGTCTCTTACTCTGTCACTTGTTCTGTCTCTTACTCTGTCACTTGTTCTGTCTCTTACTCTGTCACTTGTTCTGTCTCTTACTCTGTCACTTGTTCTGTCTCTTACTCTGTCACTTGTTCTGTCTCTTACTCTGTCACTTGTTCTCTTACTCAGTCACTTGTTCTGTCTCTCAATGTTACTTGTGTTGTTCCTCTCTCTGTCACTTGTCCTTTCTCTTACTTTGCGCCTGCCCGAGGCCACCCGGTGGCCATCAGGAGGGCGGGCCCTTAGTCACGTAGGGCTGCCCCCGCCCCCCAGCTATTGGTTGCCACCCCTCCGCAGGGCAGGCTGCCCGGTGGAAGGGGAGGACCTGTGACGCACGTCCGGGGCTGGCAGGGAGAGGGTATATCCCCCCACTGGTCATTGTGGTGGCCTCTTTGCCGCTCCGGACGTTGCGTCGAACACGTCGGGACACTCTTTTCCTCCTCTGGTCGGTTCGGTCATGCGTCGCGATGAGGGGTTTTACCGATGCGACGGTTTGCTTCTCCTGCGGTGAGTGGAGTGATTCTAGGGGTTGTGTTCCCACAGAGATGCTTTTGTGGGCAGGTTCCTTTGTCCGGTGGCACGTGGGGCCACTTGTGTAGGCTCGGGCGGGTGCCCCCCTCCTCCTTGTCGGTCCCCTGCTTCGTCCCTTGTTGTCTCTGTTGACGTCTTCCTCGCGCACTGAGTGTGTTTTTCCTGGCCTGGTCAGGTGGCATGGCGCCCGTACTAAGGCCTCTCGGGGCAAAGAAGTGTTTCACCGTGTGAGTGCGAGTTTCGATTGTGCTTTTTATGCATGTTTTAACATGGCTTCGAGTGCGATCGTTGGGTTCCACACAATGTTTGTAATGCAGTGGGGGTGAACAGAGGTCATGCACGCGCGCAGGTGCCGTTTGATGTATTGTTCAACGGGCAGGACCCTCACTGCCAGGCTGGGTTCTCCAGCGTTACATTGGCCTTGCCAGGTGTCATGGCGCCCTCCCTCTGGCCTCTCGGGGCAAAGAAGTGTTTGACCGTGCGAATACTATGTTTAAGTGTGCTTTCTTATGGATGCCTTAACATTGCTTGGCAATTAGGAAGCTTTATCGGGGGAGAGGCTGCGGCCGGGCGGCTGGAGCGTTAGACCAGGGAGCTGGTGACTCGGGTTCTTACCTCGGAAACGGCGGTTGGGATCATGTGATCCTGGGCAAATCGTTTCCCAGTGCAGCTGATGCTTTGTGCTCACGCTTGTGGAAGGACCTATGTTCGCTCTCGGTGGCCTTAAAGCCCACATATTGTTACCACTGATTGATTGTGTGAGTGTCTGTCGTCATTTAACGTGGGGTGTTCTTCTGGCGTTGGCACGCGCTGTTTTAACATTAGTCAAATCGCTTGGTGTCCCTTGTCTTACTAGAAAGAACGTGTTGGTGCACTGTGGCTTTCGCTCGCTGGGCGCCACGCTTTCTCGTTTATAGTGCGGGTGTTCCCTGCGGTGTGAGCCCACGCGTGCCGTCCCTCAGCTCGCGGTGTTCATGTTTCCCGGGCATGCCTGGGACCATAATCGGTCCCCCCCCCCGCGACGCTCCGCTCATATGCTATGTACAGGGTGCACCGCCCCATGCACTCTGGGGTAGGTACGGGGCGTGGTTTGGCTTCAATTTTGGGGCCCAGTTGCTCAGGCGGGCGTGGGGCCTGGGGTTAATGGCCGACTCGCCCCCATCATCCCCCCCGGCGGCCATTTTGCATAGGAATCATGTCTCCCGACTTTAGCAGGGCGGGGGCCTTGTAGTAATTGTAGCGGGTGGGTACTTAGAGTGTTCTCTGCCCGCTGGTGCATGCACGTTCAGTGGTCCCCCTGGCTACATGATGAGTTTGCTTCGTGGCATCTTCCCGGCGGTCTTGATGAGGATAAAGGCTATTTTCTTAGCGATGATAACATGATAATACCTTCAGTTTGCTCGCGCTGCGGATTTACCGTTCTTGCGCGGCAATGATATATGCAAATGCTCATATGCTTGGCTGTGTTGTGCGCAATATGTTTCGTGTTTTTCAAGCAAAAAGGTGGGTGCGCAAATGCTTCGGGTGTATAAGCATATAAGGTTTGTCATCATAACTGGGTGACGCTGTTTATGCGAGGGTCTTTTCAAGCATGCATTGTTCTTGTGTTGCACATGGGGTCAGGTACGCTAATATTTCGTGTGTACAGGCATTTTGATAAGCCGTACATATATATCGGTTTGCCATGCCTGCCGCGGCAACTTGTGCCCTATTGTTGTGCGGTACCTTGCGTAGATATTTCTCGCTGTTGCTACCTAGTACCCGGCATTGCCACGGCATATGTACAAGTCTATCGGATTGCTATGTGCGGCCGCGGCAGCTTGTGTCCGGTGTACTGTTATGCGGTCGCCATGCCTTTAATGTCTAATGCTGTTCTATCCTGTTTCTCGCTACAAGGTTCACAGGCTCGAGAATTGTTTGGCTGCCTGCATCGTGCCCCCAGGGGTATTCTAGTGTATATAGTGTGGGTGTGTAACACAGGGTCTGTTCGGGGGGCCTCGAGGAGCCCTCCTAGTGTCTTGGCGCTGCACAGGGGCCCGGTTGGTCTCGCAGCCTGCTCGACGGGATTCCGGTAGCTCGACTGGTGCGAAATATGTAATTTCACGCAGGAATTTGCCTGCAGTTTGTTCCAGTCCACTACTCTGGTCCGGATGTGCTCCTTCTGCTCCCTTTGTATTTAACTTCGGCGGTGTCGGCCAACCATTGCCGTGTTGAGAGTGATGCTTTTTTGCATGGGGGCAATCAGCTCAGCAGACCTGGGTCCCAGCCGCGGAGCTTTCACCAGAGGGTTTTCATGTATGTGCCTCTCCGAGGAACTGCCACGTGGTCGCTCTAAGGCCGGGTGATGCACACGCGGTACACCGACAGTTACACACTGGTAGAACAGTATACACCAGTCAGCCTGGTCCATGGGGTCGTCGCTTCTTGGTGAGTTGCACCCAGGTGTCCTGCTACTTGGTCTGGCTCCACAGGGGAACAAATTAGGGTCGCCTGTGGTTTTGCGTCGCCTATAGCGCTGACGGTACCCCCGGGCGCCGGAGAGATACTCAATTGGATCACAACGTAGCAAGGTAACATTAAAGTGTAGATACCTCTTGCAGAGGTTCCATTCATGAGGCTGGGTGCCTATGCGAGTAATCTACATCGGGAGGGAGCACTCGGTGCATGTCGGCTGAAGGTAGCACTCGGTGCTTGTCGGCAGATTAAAGTGACGTGTGCTGGTTACCAGGCGGTAGTGTCCTTAGGTTCGATTCTAGCATGACCTCAGCTGTCACTTTGGAAGGATGCGAGTTTCATCGTGGGTGCTCCGCACGCGCTGAGTCGTGCATTCGGGGGTATTTACTGGCTAAGGTGCTCGACTTCGGACCTGTGTTCGAGTTTCGGTAACGTCGCATACATTTGTGCCCTGGGCTATTCACTTCTCCCCCTGGCCTATGCAACATAGCGGGTGCTACATGAACCATTCTGGGTCTGGATGCGGCTACCTCTATTTGTAATGTTAGGGACTCAGCACAGTTCGAAGCTGTTAACTCCATATCCCAGCCTTCCTTTGTTAGGCGCTAGGTATTCTTGTGTGTGATATTCTTACGCTTGACTGGCCCGATTGTTTAGGGTTTTGTTCGCGCTGTATGACTAGTGTTTTCTTGCCTCTTGGCCGCGTCACAGGCAGGGTTCCTGGCCGAATCTATTCAGTAGTGTTTAGTGCGTGCTGGCTAACCTAGGGTGTGGCTGTAATAGTGGTTTCTTGTAGTAGTGGGTGCTTAGATGGCGCTGCATTATTAATGGTTCCTTCGCACGATCGCGTTCACATGCAGTGACCAGGTACCCACCGACCTTGCATGTACCCTGGTTTGATAATGTATACTGCACATGAGCGCTCCTTCGCCTGGGACGCGCTCGTACTCCCGACGCGGGTGCCGGTACCAGGTTGCGAGCTGTGGGTCGCGTCCAATTAAGTGTTCTTAGACCAAGCGCGCTTGCATGCTGAGATTTCTGTCAATTCAGTCAGTGTGCTGAGTTTGAGCTTCTTTACCAGGGGACTCTGGCCGATTCGTTTTCCCTGCATGTGCCTGTTTAGGTAAGAATTACTGCTCAATTAAGCGCTCCTTACTAGTGGGCCGAGCTCGCGCCCCTGTGGTATGTGCTAGCACCAGGTCTCGGGTCCAAAGATCAGTGATAAGGATAAGTAAGCTCCCTTCCCTCCCTCTAGCGCTTTGAGACCCTCTGGGTGAGTAGTGCGCTATACTAATTTCAACTTGACTTGACTCATTGCTTCCCTCTGTCTCACCAAGCAGGGC
The DNA here is from genome assembly GCF_964261635.1 of Lissotriton helveticus. NCBI lineage: Eukaryota > Metazoa > Chordata > Amphibia > Caudata > Salamandridae > Lissotriton > Lissotriton helveticus. Next base: position 177,753,052 of record NC_136065.1, read on the forward strand.
CAGGGGTCAGAATGGCTTCCAGCGTGGCGTTCATTATTGCTGTACCAGCACGCACGCGTTTGCCGGTCACTGCCTGCTGATCCCAGATATGATATTCTCATCCCCGAGTATATCCTGGGTGCCTGCAGATAAATTAAGGTGTTATTCAGTCTGCTTATGGGTTTGAGTACCTGCTTTGAAGTGGGTAGTACACCAGGCCACCATCTTGTGCACTCAGCATAAGGCAGTTAATGAGTACGCGTGTCTGGGTGCCCCTGTGCAAGTCGCGTGATACCATTACTCAAAACAAGATAGTGCGTCTGTCAGAACTTATGTACGTAGAACACATCAGTGAGGAATAAGTGTGCCAAAGGTTATTTTCAGTCACTTTTCATGTATTTGGCGTATTTGGCGTCTTTTGGTCTGCCCCAATACTTTGTGCTGGCATTCCATAGAATTATACGTCCAAGTGTACTAGGGGGGGCCCCGAGCCACGTTGTGACTCCTTAATGGCTGTGTGGAAAGTTATGGCACCAGTATAGCTTACATATTGCAGAACTGCTACTGTGCTTTGTCCTGTGGCGTGCCATTTTGGGGCCTTCACTTTTGGGTATTATCGTACTGTAATGTCATGGCAAGGTAGTCCTGTAGGGAAGTCCGTTCTGGATGTGCAATAATTTGGATATTGAGCAAATGCTAGATTGAGCCAGTTTGGAATCACTCGTTTGTGTACTATGGGGAACCCCGAGCCGCGTTTTGTGATTCTGTTGGTTGTGTGGAAATTATATTGCCCCTTAATATTATACATATGACAGACTCTTGTGGCGCTCTTGGGGTGGGGCCCTCACTTTTGGATATCATCTGACTGCTCTGTCAGGGGATGGTTTTAGTATATGGGAGTCTACCTTGAAGTGCCAAAATTAGGATAGTAGCAAATCCTAGTTCTAGTCCTAAGCTAATAGGACTTGTAGAACCATGCACATATCATCCTGGGGCCTTACCATGTGGTAGAGTTAGTCTTGCTTTTTACATTCCCGAGACCTGCACTGTTTTAACTTCCCTGGGAAGATAGGTCATTGACATTGATCAATCTGCTCGCCTTCATACTGCTGTCGTCTGTCTGTTCTTCCTAGGCTCTGTTATCTGGAAGGCAGCCTACCCGCTGCGCCTTCAGTTTGGGACCTCCCGGTAGTATGTAGGGTTTCAGCCTGCAGTGTCATCAGTTCACGCACTAGTGGAGCGACTGCAACCACTGCCTGGGCCTGGACTGCCAATTATACCTATAGTAGTGGGCCCCCAGCAAACTCTCTTGATAGTATGGCTCAGGAATTGAAGTAACAGCTGTACGAAGACACAGAATGTCTGAAAAAACTGGGGGTCACTCAAAGGTGCGGGGCCAATGTAATAGGGTGTGACAAAAACAAACATGTACGCAAACAAGCGGTGCTTGCATAGTGTGATGCCCGACTTGTTTTTTGCGGTTTCTGTCATTGCATCCAGATATATGACTACAACAAGTAACAGCATACCTACAAGTCAGGACTATTGGCTTGCCATGGGTTGTTAGTTGCTCCTGAGTTTCAAAAGAGAAGGGAAATCAGAGAGAAAACGGCTATTTAAAGTGTTTCCCTTCTCCGGCAACCCTCACCGGGCATGACGTTATGCCGTAACTTCTCCACTGTGAGAAGTGAGCAGTGTGAGCACGCGCACATGATGTGCCTGCTGTCCCTGCAGGCTGGAAAAAGAAAGGACAGCCTGAGCCTGATAGCGACCCGTTTCGAGGTCTCCTTTAACAAGCATTTACAATGCAATAGGTCTCACATTTACACGTCTAAGCTATTTATCTATGTTTTAAAATTGAGTTTCCGGTGGTCTCCTTGTGCTCTTCCCTAGGTGAGAAGTTGGCCTGTGGTTTGTTAGCGCCAATCTTGGGGAGCACCTTGGTTCAGCTTTTAATCCCTCCTGGCGGGGGTCGTAATGCAACTCTATATACAGGCTATTCTTGAGGTAGTAGGGTTGAGCGGCCGCCAGGTCTAGGGGGCATGTGATACCAACTGTTTACCTTGGCTATCGTGTATATAAAGTGTAAGTCCACCCCGCAAGTTATACTAAATTATGCGTGCGCACGGTAATATCCCTCGGTACTTCGTTAAGTATAGTGGCACTAACATTCTCTAAGCACAGTTGCATTTGAGAACTGCGCTTCGGCAGAAGTTATACGTTACGGGGGACCCATCGAACCTGGGATAGTCGACATTACGGCTGTAGAGGGTTTGTCACGGGGGTTTATGCTCTATAGTGTCAGAGGGGCTTTTGGTCAGCAGGCATGGCATGATGCAGATCGGGTTCTTAAGTGTTCTTGGTTCCAGTTCCTGCAACCCCTGGGTGGTGGTCGTAAGTCTCCCTTACAGACAAGCTATCTTAGTGGTAGCATGGCCTAAGCTGTTCCAGACTAAAACCCTGAGGGCAGGTGGTGCCTGCTGTTAATACCTCTTATCTGTATTGGCACAGGCAAGGGCATTGTCCTTGTTATATAGTATAGCCTTCTATGCCTCTGTGCTCTTTGACTTTTGCAGCACAAGCGTTATCATAAGCACAATGTCCTATGTTATGCGGAGAGCGGCGTGACAGCAGGTTGCAACTAAGCTGGGTGTAGCCTGCTGGCTCTTGTCGTGAAGGGTGTTTGAGTTTCACGGCTTGTGCTGGAACGTCTATTAATTGATACGAAGCGCCTTCAGCAGTAGGGGCCACTCCTCTTCACTTTGTCACCTCCTGGTAGTTTGACTACACGACCCGGGGTTGTTTACGATAATGTTGTAAACGAATAAGACCCGGGGTAGCTGCAGATTAGTGGCAGAAGGGCCTGGGCGTCTTCAGGCATGTATATCATGTCAGGATCAGGTCTCTGGGGAGGCGCTAAGTTGTGCCAAGCAATTGTCAGGTCTAGGAGTAAAGCACAGCGCCATGAAGAAATCTTCCCATACGGAGGGGCGGGGTTTCTTCAGACTTGAAACAATTTAGGTCTAAGGCTATTTTGAGGCAGATGGGGTTCATCTCACGCCTGTGGGCGTTGACCTATTCCTCCGGGGTTTCTTCAAACTTGAAACAATTTAGGACAAAGTCTAAGGCTATTTTAAGGCGGATGGGGTTCATCTCACGCCTGTGGGCGCTGACCTATTCCTCCTCTAATTAAAAGAGGCTCTTCTGAGCAAAGGTTGCAGGTAAAGGTAGTAGCGTTGGTGGGGGGCCCGTGCGGCGGCGGGGACCATCGCACGGGCTGTGGCGGAGTTACAGGGCAATCCGGAAACAGAGAGGTGCAACACAGTACTTCAGCGGGCACATAGGGGTGCCAGAGCCTAACCTAGAACCTCATGGGAGGCTAGGAATCCGAGACGGCACCCCAGTAGTCCTTCGGGCGGTTGCGGGCCTGTGCAACCGGGGGTTGCTTAGATACGCCCCGCAAGGGGCGTGAGTAGTGTATTACCATAATTATCAGCAGCTGGGTGGTTCGCCACTGTGCTGATTGGCTCATCAGGCGGGCAGGTGGCGAGAATGCGGCCTGCCCTTGGATTGCCCGTAAGATAACCCAACGTGATTACATAATGTTGTATGTAACAATAAACCTGCAGCAAGTTTTCCCAATCGTAACACTTGTGTCTGTGTGTTATTTGCGGGATGTTTGTTATATGGGGGCGGGGGGTTCCAGTGGCCCTGAAGTGACTATGCGCCTGCCCGAGGCCACCCGGTGGCCATCAGGAGGGCGGGCCCTTAGTCACGTAGGGCTGCCCCCGCCCCCCAGCTATTGGTTGCCACCCCTCCGCAGGGCAGGCTGACCGGTGGAAGGGGAGGACCTGTGACGCACGTCCGGGGCTGGCAGGGAGAGGGTATATCCCCCCCACTGGCCATTGTGGTGGCCTCTTTGCCGCTCCGGACGTTGCGTCGAACACGTTGGGACACTCTTTCCCTCCCTACCTCTAACCCTGAGTGTCAGCTATGGGGGGGCTCCTGAGGGAGTTGTTAATGTGTTTCCTTTTTCGTTGCAGGCGGAGTTACAGGGCAATCCGGAAACAGAGAGGTGCAACACAGTACTTTAGCGGGCACATAGGGGTGCCAGAGCCTAACCTAGAACCTCATGGGAGGCTAGGAATCCGAGACGGCACCCCAGTAGTCCTTCGGGCGGTTGCGGGCCTGTGCAACCGGGGGTTGCTTAGATACGCCCCGCAAGGGGCGTGAGTAGTGTATTACCATAATTATCAGCAGCTGGGTGGTTCGCCACTGTGCTGATTGGCTCATCAGGCGGGCAGGTGGCGAGAATGCGGCCTGCCCTTGGATTGCCCGTAAGATAACCCAACGTGATTACATAATGTTGTATGTAACAATAAACCTGCAGCAAGTTTTCCCAATCGTAACACTTGTGTCTGTGTGTTATTTGCGGGATGTTTGTTATATGGGGGCGGGGGGTTCCAGTGGCCCTGAAGTGACTATGTCAATTGTTCTGTCTCTCACTGTCACTTGTTTTGTTCTTCACTCTCTGACGCGCTTTGTCTCCTCTTTCTTCAGTATTGCCTTCACTTTTCTCTCCCGGTGCTGTGTGCTTGCACTTGTGAAGTACAAAGAGAGTTGGCACAGACAGAGAAACCTAAAGCATGTGCATTCAATCCAGTCATTATTTTCGTAATACGCCCTCGTTAGGTTCTGTGGATTGTGTTTCATTTTTAAACGCAACATTTCATACACTGACAGTTGGCGAGACTGGTGTCAGCTGCTGTTTTTGATCTTAATGAGGGGATAAAAAATTGTTTTTCACCCTGCTTCTTAGAACAGTGTATCTTTATCTAAGTCATAAAAGGGCGCATGGAGTGTTCTTTTCACCCAGACATTTCACCTGCTTTGAGTTGGCCAACCTTGTTGGGGCTGTAACTGTTACCGGTTCAATCGAGGACACTCCTACCGGGGGTCTCGGCCCTTTGGTTTAAATTACTTGGACACGATTAACATGGATTTTTATTGGCCAGGTATGCAGACTTTCCAATCGATCCCTGATTGGCCAGGCAGGGAAGACCCAGGTATGCTCAGAGCCAATAGGAAGGACTGTGCTGTTCAAACTTGGCAGAGGAAAAATCCAAAATAGGGTGGACGAGAAAGGGTTGCTCTCACGGAATCTCGCGTGATTTTGATTTCAGAGGCATCCTCAAGGCAGCAGCTGGAATCTCTATGCCGAAGCACAAAACGTTAACATTTCATGTGCAATGTTTGCGGAATTCTTAACTTTCTATAAAAATAGCATAGTGTGGATTTGAATTACCATACACACCTCCTGAACTCTTTGGGGGAAAGTTGCACTTCCCATAATATTTTCAGGTTGGAGTCAAAATAGTAATTTTGCTGTGCCCACGTTCACGAAACTTCCGCTGCCCTGAGACTACAGTGATGGGATGAGATAATCCCTGCACTGCGCCCACTCCAACATGGCATGCAACCTTCTTACATGTGTACATCTATAAACAGCCAACACGTGTTGTAGTCTTGTAGCCGATTTTGGCCGCCGTTTTATTTCCATGTGTAATTATCTGTTTTCTTTACAATGCCCTGGTCATAATTTTATAACATTGCCAGAAATCACAATTGCGGACTGTCATACATTGCTTATCATGCATCATTTTCACATCTTAGGTTCGTAAAAAACCTTGACAGTTTATTGTTCCTCTCTTTTGCAGGCATATCTCATTTCTTGCCACTTTTGGGGTCATAAAATTGTTCTGTTGGTTTCTATGCCACTTGCGTGTGAGGGGGAGCCTCTCCTCGGAGTTAGGCCGCAACTCGCTACCTTGTTAGTCTCTTTTGTGCCATGCCGTCCGGCGGGTCTGGGCTGCAAGCGCCGTCTTTGTTTGATACTCCTTTGTCGGGCTTATTCACCCTGCCGTTAGGCATCCCAATGTGAGTGGCCCTCCTCCTACACACCGCCCTGCTGGTGTGCCTCCATAACTAACCATTGTACCTCCTCTTATCTGCCACAAATGCCTCATCGTGATGCCCCCATGACAGAACAGGACCTCAGGATGGGATCGGGATCCTTCCCAACATGCAGAGACTCACCGGGACACTGCCACTAGCAAGGGGAGGCGGAAGCACAGGACAGCGACTCTAAGGGAGTGCGCAATCCCACTAGTCGGAAGGGGTTGGGGTCAGGCTCACCACAACATGACGACGCGCCTCTTCCGCCGTCCCCCCACAACAGTTGCCGCCTGCTCAACCACTGCTCCGCACGGTCACCGACTGCTCCACAACTCCGCCGCACCACGGCAAAGCAGGTCTTTGTGGAGGTTGTTGCCGACTGCTTCACAACTCCACCGCAAGGTCACCGACTACTCCGCAACTCCGCCGCACCATGGTGAAGCAGGGGGGTCGTGGAGGTTGGGGGCGTGTGCCTCAGGGTTTTCACAGCTCACTGCAATGGAGCTGGCAAAGTTCCTTCGTCTGTCTTCCAATTGTGAGAGGTAGCTTTTGTACGACTGCTGGGTTGCCGCTGCCTACTCACAGACATTGCCGGCCCTTTCACAGGTAAGTCTCCTCTTCTCTTCTTCTCGAGATTTTGCCAGCCCTTTCGCAGGTTAGTCTCCTCTTCTATTCTTCTTGAGATTTTACTGTCCGCTGCTCCCCCAGCTCCATGATGACAATTAGTGAGCTGTGCTGTAGGAAGCAGTGTCTCATAACTCCACCATTGCCATTAGCCATACAGGCGGCTTCCCCCCATTGGGCGGTTCAAAATGTCACCTGGTGCCCCATTGCCCAGGTGCCTCAGCGCCTCTTGGGTGTGCTTTCTGGTCCGAGCGTGTAGCCCACTCTTACCTCTGGGTGCTCCACAGCAGCCCAAACTGGATTTTTCCGGGGCCCCGGTGGCTGTTATGGCGCCGGCCCTCGAAGCCCCCTTCAGAGACGGCCTATGCAAAACTAATCGTTTTCCAAACTGTGGTCTCTGCCAGCGCCGGTATTGTTCTGACTTCCTGACCATTTTTTACCAGAATCGTTTGACAATCAGGACCATCATTGTAGAAGTTACCTTGGACTGACCACCAGTCAGCTCCATACCCATCTGCGTTACCCCTCAGGTTGAATGGGTGCATTCCCTTATGGTTGCAAAAAGTCGCCTGTATCACTTTTGTTGCATGAGCACTTCTGCAAGTCATGTTTGAATCACTACCTACAGCAATTTTATATCTTGATAAATGTATTTATATTATTTGATGATTACATTTTTTTTTTACATTTTACACTTTAAATGTTATCGCAATCCGAATTTTTGTTCCTATAGTGACCCTTGTTGTTTTTAAAAAAAAAGTATATCTTCTGCGGGTCCCTGCGAAACCTAGGGTTTCCCTTGTTCTTTGAAACACGGGATAAAAGTCAAAGCATGGTCCAAAGGAAGCTTTGTCCATCCAGTTAAACATGCATATTCCAGGTGCCTCCCTTTCCTGAAACTCACCAAGATTATTTGTAAATACATAGATGCAACTTTATGACCTGAGATTGTGTGTCACAAAATGGATTTAACCCATTCTCAATTTTTAATTATTTATTGAGAATTGATCAGGACTATCTCTGATATCAATGTACATTGAGAATTTTAGTTAACCTGGTCCCCTACTGTCCTAGAACGCTATGGCAAAATAATGTACCTTTGTACTGTGCCACATGCTAAAATATTGGAATATTTAATTAATTTCTCTTCAGAACTACCTAAAAACCCACTGATTTCTAGCCAATATATTGATAAACATTATTTTAATGTGTTCTAGAAATAATTTTTCTTGAACAAGAACCCCCTAGCCCTCTCTGGGAGGGCTGAAATCTTTTACTGTTTTCGTTTGGTGTGAAATGGGTTTGGTATCAAACCGTGAGCCAGGGCTGTCTTAGCCCCCAGTCTGGCCTGTGTTAAGGATCTCAGCTTTTCAGATTGATGCCCGTGATGTTCAACCATTTGTTGAATGTTCATGTACATTGATTGGTATTGCTAAAAACTCAGGGAACAGAAATGAGAGGTTGTCCAGGAACAAAAAGAACCGTCAGCTATCCAACACCTTATACCGCACACGCACCTAAACAAGCCACTCTCATTCTACTCTCTCGCACTATAGCCATCCATCCTCAAAATCATAAACACCAGTGGCTGTCAGGCCAGCAGCTCTTTGTCATCTGTAATCCTAGAAGTTCAAGATTGATCCATGGTAGGTATGCAGTGACCTGTCACTCACTTTGACAGACATGGTGCAGTTACACGTTAGCTAATGCAAAGGATGAGCAATCTTTTGCTCTTTCCTTATTGTACAGGCAACCATTGACTAGATGCCAATTATGCATTACTGGTTTGGTGTGAGTGTTTTGTGGTAACTCATTCCAGTGACAAGGCACTGCCCCCTTTCTCCCTCTTGTGATCGCTACTTGCCTCACATCCTCACTGTACTTTGACATGGCCTTCCTGGTAAAGCCCCTCATTGAAACGTGAAAGTCCTTGCTGAAATCTTTCAGCTACTGTACAGTGTAGGACCTGGCCAGCTCAATGGGAGACTTGAAAAAGGCTCGAATTGATCTTAGGTATAAAGCTGTGGTGGACACTGAATTATTATATGATATTGGGCAAACACAAGTCCTATCCTCACTGCTTGTCACCAATATTAGAAATTGGGTCTCTAGTTGGCAGAGGTATGCATCGTGCCCAAGTAGGGACCACAATCTCAGTCAGGGTAAGTCAGATACACAACCTAAATTAACCTGTGCTCACCCTCTAGTAACTTGGTATAGAGCAGTCAGGCTTAACTTGAGAGGCAATGTGTAAAGTACTTGTGCAACACACACACTCAGTAACACAATGAAAACACCACAAAAAGACTCCACACAGGTTTAGCAAAATAGAGAATATGTTTATGAGAAAATCAAGACCAATGCTAGCCTGTGAGAGGAGTGGGCCTCACAGCAGTGAAAATGAATTTAGCTGGTTGTCACTACCAGGACATGTAAAAAAAAAAGTACATCTCCAACCTTTTAGTTACACCCTGCACATAGGGCCAAATAGGACATACCTTAGGAATTCTCTAAGTGTAATAAAATGGGATTTTAAGGCTTGTCAACTGGTTTTAAATGCCAAGTCAAAGTGGCAATAAACTGCACACACAGGGCCTGCAATCGCAGAACTCAAATAGGTTTGAAATGCTACTTATATGGGCAGCACAATCACTGCTGCAGGCTCATTAGTAGCATTTACATTACAGGTCCTGGGTATATGGTATACCACTTTACAAGGGACTTACATCTAAACTGAATATGCCAATCAAGTATCCACCAATGTCACCATGTTTTTGGGGAAAAGCATATTCACTATATCACTGGTTAGCAGTGTTACAGTTCTCTGAGTCCGAAGGCCATCAAAAAGATGCAACGAAAAGTGGAGGTAAGCAGGAAAAAGTGATGGAAGACCATCCTAAGGATGACAGATCTAACAGCGTGTTTTATGTGAGAGTGTTTTGCTGTAAAAGTGAAAGGTGGTGTCTATTCTGACCTGTGGGCCTGATTCACAAAGGCATTTTCATCAATAAATTATGGTGAAAAAGACTTTCATTTGCACCAGTCAGAAATGTATAAATTGATTCCTGACAGGAATACAACTGAGGATTTCTGCACCACAAGTTCAGGGAAGCCGTAAGTAGTAAATCTCCAGGAAGAGTTGCAAAGTCGGTGAAAAATTGCCTTTGTCACAATGTAGAATTTTACCCTAATGTACAACTCTTCACATGGTAAATAAGGAACCTGAAAAGGTTCTCCCAGGAGGCCAGAAGCAAAGCCTGCTTAGGCAGAGGGTGTTTACACTCACTCCCACAGGATGATATACAGATTAGCATTCCAAGGCAGGTGAGCTTCAAAGAACCCATCGTCTTTATTATGCGAATATGGCTTCTCTCACAGGAGAGTAAGCCGACCCCCTTTGTCCAGAACCATTTGGCACCTGGGCAGGTGGAAAAATTAGCTTGTCAGATAGGCATGCCCACTCTCAGGCTAGTACCACTCCTAAGGTGTGGTACCTGATGTGGATATGACTTTTCAGAGTTAACCATCATGGTGTTGGCAAACTTAGGAACTCTGGGACAGGGTTATGCCCACTTCGAACAGGAGCGTATGGGGTGTAGTGACCCAAGGGGTAGGTAGCCCATTGGCTTGTACCCTACACTCTCTTAACACCCCATAATTCAGTATTTATGGGAGCCCCTGGCACCAGAAAAGCATATCCTGCCAACCTGAAATTAGAAGACGGACATGAAGAGTTGAAAAGAGCAAGAACGGAAGACCCAGCAACTGACTTGGCGATCAACTCTGCCAACCTGCCTGTTGACTTCAACAGTTGCACCAAAAATGAATTGTCCTGCAGCTGTTGTGTCTCTAAAGCCTGGGAGATCCAACTGCACTTTATCCAGGAACCAAGAACTTCCATGGAACAGCTGAACTGCTCCCCTGTATCCTGCAGGTACTAAAGACAGAGCTGTGAGACTCCAAGACTGTGAAATCCCAGCACCGGAAAGCACCACTGCACTGGTGCCGCCCAGCCCGAGCTTAAGTGGACCAACTGTGTCAACATGGTCCTCAGACCCTCCAGAATTCAAGCCCATCTTGGGTTTCCCCGCTGAGCACTTCTCAACAATGCTTGCAGCTTCTGATTGCAGGACCCCTCAACCACTGTTCCAGGTGACAAAGACCCGATGCCTAAGGACACTTCTGCACCCGTTCGCCCCTGTCCTTTGTAGAAGAGGACCAATGGTGTCCCTACATCCCTGAGCATCGTGAGGTCTGAGCCTCCCTGTTAGTTAAGTCCGACTGGCTTCCCAGTCAAAACCTGCAGCCTTTTTTCATGAAGACCTATCCCCATAGACCAACCTTGGGCACCCAACGCTGTATTGCACCAATGCACCCGGCTGCCCTAGTGCCGTCGGAGGTGATCTGCTTGTGTTGCCTTGGACCTTGCCCAATACTCACCTTAAGTCCCAGAGATTGATATCATAAGTCGCTGTACTGTATCTGAATAACATACTTGTTTTTCTTCCGATGGGTTAACATTGCAGCTCCTGAAAAATGCATTATTGACTTTTTAAGCACAAAAGTATTTATCCTGAAAAACGTACTTACCTGATCATATTGAGTCTGGTGCCTAAACATATATAAAGATATGAGTTATTTTTATAAATTGGCGTGGATCTCCTTTTTGAGTTGTGTGCATCATTTATTGATTATTGTGTATATTTGAAGAGTGTAACACTCCTCTCTGATAAGCCTAAGGCAGTTCGACCATACTATCCCCTAGAAGAGCACATTGGGATTGTTAGAGCAGCCCCTTTCCACTCATAAGGGAATACCTGGACTATTTGCACAATATACCTCATTTTGGTATATCATATGAAGAGCCAGCTTCCTAAAAGTATTGTCTAAGAAAGTAGCTGTGGAGTAAATCTGCATTCTCTTATGAGCACATACCATGACAATATTGTGCAGGACAGATGTTGTTTCAGGATATTTTTGTATTGATTATTTTGACATACAACTCTGTGAGAGAGCCCAAGACTTCCCAATTGCCTGGTTCACAGACAAGCATAGATTATTTTCTGTATCAAATCGGCAAACATGGAGAGTCCCTTTGCTACTCTATGGCCCTAGTATGCCTATTTATGCAGTCTTCTATCCTTAAACGTAGCAAAATGTGTATATAGTTTCACACCCCCAGCCTGTGGTTTGGGTGCATTGAATTATGGAATTAGACATGATTACACCACCCTCAAAATCAACTTTCCAACTCTTATGGTCAGGGGCTGTCATGGACTCATTTCAAATTGCAGTAGGTCGTTTAACCTACATTTCAACTCCAAACTGGATCTATTGATGTTTCGGACTCAAGCTGGTGTTTCCAATGCACTGATGCTGCCCCCCTGAAAAATCTTGATTATGATGAACTGCTTTTAAAATATGGGCCACTAATGTTTGGTATCCCTAGGAGACATCATAGTATTACCAATAAAAGAGTAAACACATTGCATCCCAAAGTTATGTGAGGTCTGGTGAGGGAAGTTACTTCGAATAACACTGGACAGAAGACATAACACCCAATGAATGAATGCTGTACAAGGTTTTTGGGTCCTATCTGGACTGGTTTACCAAGCAAATGGCACTTCCCAGTAAGACCTGGTTTCCAAGTATGCCAGCAACAGACAGTACTTCAAAGTTGTACTAAAAAGGTGGTTCAAATGCCCATCAAACTAAACACTTATGGCTAACTTAGCCTTTCACCATTCAAAGGTCAGAAAATTTAGTATAGTTAAATGTATTAATATTTATTCATAGTAAATTTTTTATCACAGTGCTTAGAATCAGTGGATGTGCAGTGTAAAGCACTATATAAAGGGCAAGTAATTATTACCTTATTATTTTTCCTTGCTGAATATTTAAAGAGGGCAGAGGTTTGGTACCCAGTTTGTGATAATTAATGGAAAGGGTTTCCTGGATCTAAAATAAAGATTTGGATGTGATGAATATTAGAGAGGATGGGTAAAGAGGCAGTAGTGTGATCTGCGGTAGGTCTCATATTTCTTGAGTCTCAGATCAGCAGCCTATCAATCGCTTTGAGTCTCAACCTGGGGTGTGCATGCTAACAGAATAGATAGTGAATGAGGCATAGCCAACTAGGATCACCACAGAGGAGACTGTGGAGAGTGTAAGACCCCGCTTGGGAGGTCACGAGGCAATCAGGGCTACAGGGCCTGAGATGTGGGTTCTGGGGTCATTTGACTGATGTCCGGTGGTCCATCCTAGTACGACTCTCCACATTAAGCCAACCTCAACCCTTCAGCATTTGACTCTCAATGCTAGCAATGGTGAGCCAAAGCGTTCCCCTCCAATTGGGGAGCGTCCCCAGGTCACTACTAGTATCCCCTGATGGGCTTCAAATGTTCGCTCTTGAATTTCACTGAAATTGTTAAACAATTCTTCCACTATTCCTTTTTGTTTTAAATCAGATAGGTTTATTTTTCAATTTGCATAATTCGAGCTGTGATTCACTCCAATCATATATTAATTCATGATTCAAATACATGTAGTAACTTTGTCCAATGCATTTCGGCTCTGTCAAGCCTTCATCAAGGAACATGTATCTGGAAATAAACATATACATATCTACCTTTAATGCATGAGGATGCATATCTGCCATGTGTGACTATTCAAAGTTCTTGTATCATTGTGGTATTGTTAGATGTGCGTTGTGTAACCGCATCTTTTGACTCAACACTGTTTTATACTTATCGTGAATTCATGCCACGGTGTGACACTTCAAACGTAGAAAGTGAGTGAAGCCTAAGCGGAGGTGCATGTTAAAAAAATCGAGTTATGGACACCAATGTCCAGTACTGTGAAGCTCTATTACTGACAAAAGAGCTATAGGAGTAGTAATATTGCACACCCAATTGAAATGGCAGATAGTGTAATCATAACGGACCGCATCACCCCGACTTTGAAACATGAATTATTACAAAGCAAAGAACCCCCATTCACTACTCCTATAGCTCTTTTGTCAGTAATAGAGCTTCACAGTACCGGACAAGCTACTGCTTTGGCATCCTGAGAAGCCTTATATCCATCATGGGATCTCTACCTGGGTGGCAAAAGATCGGTCTTGAACCAACTACATGTCATCCAGAACGCCACTTTCAGGCTTCTTTTCTCCCTCTTCAAATTCTGTTTGGCCTCTCAGCTCTTACTCAAGCTTCAATGGCTCCCTATAGAGAAGAACACACAATGTAAAGTGCTCTGCATCAACCACAAGATTCCCTACAAACAAGGAGGGCCAATTCTTGCTGCTCTGGTGCAATCTTACCAGCCACGGCCCGTGCAGGGAGTTAAGGTGGGGCAGGGAGGCGGGGAGGGGGAGGGGCAGGGTGGAGGGTTCTAAAAACTGGCATATGGATAATTGCAGGTAAGTAAACAATTTAATTAATAAAACGAATTTCGTAGCACGCCTTGCTTCGCAAAATGCGATGCAGTGCGCGCTACAAAATTTGTTGTATTAATGAAATTGTTTACTTACCTGCAATTATCCATCTGCCGGTTTTTAGAACCCTCCACCCCGCCCCTCCCCCTCCCCGCCTCCCTGCCCCACCGTACCTCCCTTTACGGGCCGTGGCTGAATCTTACTCACCTACAAGAGCCTTACGCTCAGCAGACTTGATGTTGGCCTAAATACCCCGAAAACAGAATGGTCACAATGAGAGGACACTTTTGCAGCCTTCATTACAAAAGAATCAAAGCCATTTAAGCTTCCGGAAGCAATTGAAGACTTGACTGTTCTCCCTCTAGCCCAGACAGCTTGCTTCTATTCTGCGGTCGTCTTACCTGTGGCTAACACTGGGGAGCCCCCTAGGGGGCACCTATGTGCTCTAGAAATCTATGTAACATAACATAACATAACATGGTGCAAGAGTGCCTCCGTTGCATGCAGGATTGTTTTTGTGCAGGAAGGGGCACTTTCTTCCACAAAAACAATCCTAAGAAGTGTTTTCCACTTTCTTCTGCAGCACCCGTAGAAAGAGACAAAAACATATTTCTCCTCATTACACTTCACCTCAGGAGGCGTATGGATTGGTTGCTTCCCCAGGTTTACATATTTTTGAAAATCTGGGGCAACGTCAAATTCCATAGGGTATGCGTGGGAGAACCCACAGCAATGCCTATGGAACACCTCTCGGTGCAGAGTAAGGTGACGCAGGGATTTGCACTGCCTTGCCTTACTTATGATTTATGAGTCACTCAAAGGTGTGCCGGGTCGCTTTGCATGGCTTTGTAAAGAGGATTAGGGCCCTGCATCAGGGTTCTCATAAATAAGCCCCTTAAAACATAGTAGTTCACAATACATTAGCCAGTCAAAATCCTTGAACAAGTGCTTTGGCTCTAGTACCTTGTATTCTGCCCCACCTCACTCTTTTTAAAGTTTTCCTCCTCCACCTTGGTAGGCCTGGTTAGTTCTCTTCCAAGGGTGCGACTGCTCCTTGAGTGAATATGAAGGCTTAGGGGCAAATTAGCACAGAGTTCAGTTCTATTGCTCAGTTCTTAAGCAAGACTGTGCTATTGTGCGGTCTCACCACAGAGTCCATTACCATTAACGACCACCTTCACACATCTCGCTTCACTCCTGCACTGGGAGAAGACGTGCTGACTGGAGGCTCGAACTCCACGGGGAAGGACGGCAGCAGTAGGACAGTAGGAGCCATCATCTGCCATCTGGACAGGTAAAAAGTGACTTTAACAATTGTGGACCCTGTTCCTGATCAAGGTCACATCAGCACAAAGGCAGTCAACGTGGAATCCAAAATGCAGTAGGGCAGCACATTTCTCCCACAGATTTGGATGACGGAGGCATGGTCTGCCTAGGCATAACTTAAGGGTGTTGATTTCCCCACTTCACTTTCTAGGTCTCCGTCCTCCAGTTTCAGGAATGTCAGCAGTACACTTCTACAATTTGAGATCAAACAAACTCTGCTCCATCTTGTGCACACGCCAGAGGTTACCTAAATGGAACTGGTAGGCCTCCATTTACTCTGGTTCACTAAATTGCAGACTGTATACACCAGACAGACCACATGCATGCGCAAACATTACAAGCACTTGGAACGCTAGCGCAATAATCTAGGTTAATGCAGAGAACCGGAACCTTGCACAAGTATACCTCCAGTTCAGATTTCGGTTACTCTGGCAGGTACCTTATCTGCAGAAGATTGAATACTTTATTTACGAATAGGACTGTGATTAAAAAGATGCAGGAAAGAGGGAGATGGGAAGTAGTAAAAAAGGTTGTAAAGAAAAACATAATAATTAAAGAAGTAACATATAGGGGTACGGGAAAAGAACAAAAAATTAGTGGCTGAAGAAGCCCTTCATTGCCTAAATCCGGTTATAATTTTGTCTAATCGCTTAAAAAAGATGAGCAAGAAAAACCAAAGAAAAATGTCTTGAAATATCATTAGACTGAAGGTCAAAAGGAAAGAGACGCAGCAGTCAACCCATCGGTGTGTAGATGCCCAGTTCACAGAAATAATGACTCTGCTGGAGTATGTGATCTTCACAACCTTCACTGCCTGCAGCATTACCAGTTCCTTGAATGCAATGTGGGCAATTTGGTGAAATTTACTGCGTTAAAATTACTATAATCCTGCCAAGATTCGCTATAAATGAGCATTTTGGCACCAATATTAGGCTCTTTGTATGCAGTTTAACTATATCTCTCCCTCTACCACATCTCCTCCTCCCTATTTGTTTTCCTGGACTCTCCTGGTCTGACACTGCTTCTGAAACCAGGCCTTTCCTTTAAGAACTACGTAAGCACTTCATACTTTTACCCTTGACTAACCTCCCCTACTTAAATCCATCTTTAGAGATGTACAGCCTAGCTTGACAGTGCCCCAATGTGGTTGGTCCCATATCACTCCTGATAAGTCCCATGTTTTACACCCTTATAGCTTATCAGTGCCCAGGCTTGTCCCTCTCCCACTCCAGGGTGCACTCATAAAGCACTCCACATGGCTTGGTTGGTCCCCTGCTGCTCCCAAGTGGATTGCAGATAGCATTAACCAGGTTGACCCCACAGATTAATTCACGGGTGGTTGCTGCTCATGTGAAACATGCATCTATTCTAAAGATCCTATTCCCATGCACTGTGACATTAGCCCCACCATGCTAATATCACGTCTTCAAACCTCAAGCACCTCAAACATGGAAAATCTAGGTCTTTAATATACCAAGAGTTATCGCAAAGCATTTGGGGGACTAATATTGTGTGTTTCTGGATGGACAGCCATACTGTGTAAAGGAAACAAAACATGGCAGATAAAGATTTGTGAGGCCTCTTCAAATAGGGATGGACTTCTAATTGCATGCCCATCTGTTAGTGTTTTTGTTTGTGGAGTTTGAACTGGATAGCGATAGTGCCTTATCACCAATAACCTTTGAAACATAGGGACTGATGTATATGTCAGTGGACAGCCCTGCCAGGGGGATGGAGTAGACTACAAATAGCTATGAGTCTCAAAACCGCCACCACCACAATGGGGAAAGTATCACTTTTACATATTCTGTAGGCTTGACCTCACTAAATAGACTGGGGGATTTGCACAGGGGGACTATCCATTTACTTCTGGGTTCAACATAAATGGGCATGTAAAGGCACTCGTCAGACCCCTGATTCGTCTTCCCCCAGTGAATGGCGAAAGTTGCTATGGTAAGTGTCTTACACCTAAACTTGAGATACACCGAATGTGCACGTACCAGATAGATGAAATCCAGGAACTCCTCAGCTTTGCTTACAGATTTGAGGAGTAATAAAGCCCAGGATGTCATAACTGTAATTCAAACTGTTCTTCACCGGCCTTATTACTTGTCCTATGATTTCTTGATATATCTCTACTGCTGATGATATTCCAGAGCTGAGTCGCTTGTAGCGAAAAAGACCCATGTGGGTGGAGAATGTTGTGATATACCTTGATTGTGGATCAAGTTCCAGTTGATGTTATGCTTTGCACAGATATAGCTTTGAAAATCTGCATGCACCAGTGAGACAGCTGAACATGTCATTGAGGTGAGGCTCTGGGTGTCTTTCCCTCTCGATTGCCTTGTTTGGTATTCTCATGTCAACGCATATGCAAATCTTTGATGCGTTCTTCTTTGGTACTGCTACTTTTGGAGATAACCAGGCGGTTGGTCCTTCTGCTGGCTCTATGATATCTTGCGCAGGCAGGCTTTGTATTTCTTCTTCCACCTGTGGTTGCAGATGTATGGGCACTCTTCAGTGATGCTGATCTACAGGTTTGATTTCTTCATTGATATGCAGTGTTATTAGCTTTTCCTTTAGTTTGCCCAGCCCTTGCAGTATGTCTGGATATTCCCTCAGAATGTTCTGTCTCTCAGACATGTTGTAAGTCATTGTGCGGTGATGTTGCTTACCAGACAGGGTGCTGGAATGTCTTCTCATTGTACCTGTATTTCCTCTTTGGCCAACCATTCTTTGTATGTTAATGTCTTTGTGAACTTCCCCATGTTCACCACTGGTTTTGTCGAGCCCCAGGTGAATACATCAACAGTGGATGGTGATAGTGGCGGTTTCACCCTCATCTTCTCATATTCTGACATGTACATGATGTTGCATGTAGCTCCACTGTCTAATACGAAGCTTGTGCTGTGGCTTCCTACCTCAATGTTCATGTCGCTGTTTTCTTTATCTGGTGTTTTTCTATGAGATGAATGTGTAGTGGCGTGCGGTCTTCCGTTGGTGCATCTGACATCAGATACAGTCGTTCCGTAGCCTCTGGCGTATTTATTCCATCCGATTCAGCTGAGGGACTGTGATTCTGTGATTTTTGTGCCATGCATATCTGCTTGTCACTCTACGTGGTCTTGCTGGTCTCCCTCGCTCACTTTTGAATTGTCCACTCATGCAGGCACTTGTGAAGTGGTTTTCTCTGTTGCATTTCTGGCATTTGTGACCTATCGCTAGGCAGGCACCCGCATGTGGAAATTCAAGTCTGCATCAATAGCATGTTCTTTCTTGCTTTTTCCGTGGTGGCGGTGTATTGTCTCTTTTCTTGACATTTCCAGTCACGAGGTTTGCTTGTTCCATTCTTCTTCCCTTCCCAATTTCCATTTGACTTGCATGTGTTGTAGCTACTGCCTCCGCTCAGGCCATGGTCAGTATTTTCTCTAGCATGGACGGTTCCTTCAGAATTTGTGCGCAGAACTGCACTGACTGACAGCCTTCAATGATGCGCAGTCATATGGCTTGCTCATTGTCAAACTTGTTGAATTCGCAATAAGTTACTAGTTTTCGTAGTCTTTTTGCAAAATCATCGAGGGACTCCTCTGCTCGTTGACACGTGGTATTGAATGTGTACCTCTCAAAACCCACATTTCTTTGTGGGTCAAATTTGTCTGGGAGACACTTTATCAGTCCCTTGTATGTTGCAGTCTGAGCTTGGGGAAATGTTATTAACAGGTCCTCAATCTCATAACCTACGAAGTTTAGGAAAAATCAATGTTTTGGTCATCAGTGTATACCTTGCATGTGGCAAGCATGTATGGTTCGAATTGTCTTATCCATCTTTCCCACTGAATACCTGTTTGTGGTTCTGACAAGCTGAATGGTATTGGTATGCGGAAAATTGCGTTTGCGCTATTCTTGTCGCTTGCGTCTTCTCTCATTTTGTTGTGGTGGCTTTTCTTTCTTCTGTGTGCAGCTTCTTCTTTTACTCTCTTTTATTTCCTTATTCCAGCTTTATTTGATGTAATTTCCTTTTATTTCCACTTTGCTTCCTTTGTTTCTCCTTTATTTGTTGTGATTTCCTTTTGTTGTCACCCTTTTTCCTTTCCTTGTGCCTTTTAGTTTTTTCCTGACTTCAAAATGGCCGCCTGGCCATCTCTAGCTTCCTATTCGCTCTCCCAAGTGACCTTAAGATGGCCACCGGGATTTCTGTAGGGCGAGATTGGCTATTTCTTCTATGGTCTGACTTTAAAATGGCCGCCGGTCCTTCTTCAGCCTCCTATTGGCTCTCCCGCTTGACCTTAAGATGGCCGCATAGCTCTCACGAGATTTCAGCTTGAAATCTACACACTGGTGGCCTGGGCAAACTTTGCAGTCACATCCGGGTGCACCACTTCTTTGCTCCTCACCTTGTGCTCGTGATGCGGCCGGGGTGGGCTCCTGACGTCGCTGCAGTTCCCTGTGCGCAGACCAGGGTGGGCTCCTGGCTCTGTTTTCCTTGGGATCAGGGTGGGCTCACGACTTCGCGTTTCCTCTTTGGGGGCTGGCGAACCAGGGTAGGCACCTGGTTCCATTTTCTCGGAACCTGGGTGGACTACCGACATCGCGTTTTCTCGTCTGGCAGTCGGCGTACCAGGGTGGGCTCCTGGCTCCGTTCAGATGTTGTAGGGCATGCACTTCTGGTGGCAATTTCGGATCCCACCTCATCGTCGCCAGTTGTCGTGTTGCCACACAGAAGCCATGCAGAGACAGATAGGAGGCGTTTAACTTTATGATGGTAATTCCTCATTTTCGCCGAGCTAGGATGGGCGGTCAGTCTCTATCGGTTAAAGCAGCCATCCTTTGGAATGCCCTCCCGTTAGTGCTGCGCCACACTCAGGAACTAAGATGTTTTAAAAAATTACATAAAACCCACCTTTTTAAACAGGCCTACTAGCTCATCTTCTCTCGCCAGTTGTGCTAGACTGCTTCGCGCCAGGATACTCTGGAGTAGTTGTGCGCGTTATAAATCACAATATAACATAACTTTAATGCTTTTCTTGTTCTTGTGCCCACATGCACGTCTGTTCCCTTGGCCTCGTTGTCCCAGATTGCCCTCCCCACTCCTTGACCGGAAGTGGTGTGCAGTTGCTGTCCCCTCCCCATATTAGGGTGCAGGGTCCTTGTGCCCTCTGCCCCAGGTCACAATAGCAGTCATCCAAAAAAAGCTTTTGCAGAGACCCTACCCAGTCCATCCTCCTAACCATCAATATGTGGCAAGTATCAGAATAGGACTACCTTGCACAAGTACAGAGCCAAAAGAGAGTCTTATTTTTTAGTTGAATAAAAGACTCCTTTGAACCATTTAATAGACGAGGCACCCTAGACAGTGTGATAACATACAGGCAAGCATTGGGTGTCAAATTTAGCAATATAGGCTTATACCCAGGAGCATGACCCCTGCTTGAGCACGGCATCCCACCCCACCCCTCCACCCCCTCTCTACCCCTTTAATTGGTCCCAAGTCGCAGTACTCTGCTCCTTCTGCCTCGCTGACAGACTGTTTTTGTCAGCAGATACTCTGGCTGTTGACTGAGATTGTGGTCTCGCGGGAATACCCCTAATAGACAGAGGCCCGGGAACTAATGGCCTTGCTGGCTGGGGGCATGGTGCACGATTCAGCCACCAGGTTCTTCATTGTAATAAAGCCATAAGTTTATGAATCTCAGATTCTGTAATGACCAAACGCTTGGTATACGGGCTCTAACCTGTCCATTACCTCTGAGATAAGTTTGTTGCACTGCTCCTGTAACCCCTCACCAGTATTAGCCTTTTCTCCAACATCAAGTGCACTCTCCACTGCTTCTACTGGAACACACAGCCTCTTTGATCTGCTATTGGTGACTAACCTCTTTCTTTTGCCTGCTATTCCCTTAGAGGCCTTGCAGCATGAATGATGGGGTGTAGGAAGTAACGTCGGCACTTGGGCCCCTTCTGGCTCGTTTGATGGGGCTGGGCTCACACAAGCAATTGGGCAATTCCCTGTGCTCAAGTTTGTATGGAATTGTGGAGTGACCAGGGTTGTCATAACCACTGATGCAGGTGGAATCCTGGGTACACAGAGGGGGGAGCCAGCTCGATTTCCTTTCCGATTACCCTGACTGCTATTTGCAGACACCCATCAAGGGTATAGCCATTTCACATTGGTGAATGGAAAATACTCCCAGTCCCCTGAACTTAATATCGAAATAACAAAAGAGGAGTATCACCACAAGGCCCTAAAATAAGGTTCTGAATGGGATGTCAATGAAAAAGAAATATTTTCTTTTTGTAAAAAAACCCTCACTCACCAACCTGGTTGGTGACATGCTTCATCATCGGGGCCCACCCTGACGGCTCCTCAATCTCATAACCTACGAAGTTTAGGAAAAATCAATGTTTTGGTCATCAGTGTATACCTTCATTGTGGCAAGCATGTATGGTTCGAATTGTCTTATCCATCTTTCCCACCGAATACCTGTTTGTGGTTCTGACAAGCTGAATGGTATTGGTGTGCGGAAAATTGCGTTTGCGCTATTCTTGTCGCTTGCGTCTTCTCTCATTTTGTTGTGGTGGC
The DNA here is from genome assembly GCF_964261635.1 of Lissotriton helveticus. NCBI lineage: Eukaryota > Metazoa > Chordata > Amphibia > Caudata > Salamandridae > Lissotriton > Lissotriton helveticus. Next base: position 177,774,951 of record NC_136065.1, read on the forward strand.
TTTCCTTTCTTCTGTGTGTAGCTTCTTCTTTTACTCTCGCATGTAACAGGACTTAACGATAACATACCCTGGGCAAGCGTCCTGTAGTTAATGAGTCAATATCCTGACTAGATCAAGACTACCCTGTTGGCTTGAGTAATACCAACCTGCGTTCATGTACACTACTGGCCCTTTGTTCTGTAGACATGGCTACCTCTATATCTTACCCACCAATCGAGCGTAATTATCATCTGCTTAAAATCCTCTTCTGGATTTACGCTGTCTGAAATTTCACAGCATTATACCCTTGCACTTTCTGTTTCTTATTTAACCTATAATCCTTGGCAATCAAACCTCACTCGTGAATCTTTTAATATACTGGATTTAAGTCAACCCTTACGGGCTCTGCACTCCCCTTACATGCGTATTGTTCCTTCCTCTTCCTTCCCCCCTTGTCTGTTATTAATACCGAATTGCAGGCATCCTTTGCAACTGGGATCCCCTTTTTGACCGCCTGAGACCACCATACCGGCATCTCAGGCCGTTGCCTAGCAATGCGCCATCACACGCGTACGCGTAACACCGCCCACCCCGGAACCCGGCTGTCGTTTTAACTGCTCGCCTGCCCCGGTATCTTTCTAGCGTGAACGGCATTGAGAGGCGCGTAGGTGAACTGACCATTGCACTCAGCAAAAGTGTAAGTAAGGAGTATCGGCTCTGGCACCACTCGTTCATCTCCACATGAGCGGGCCTCTTAGTTCTACTACGCCAGCCGCAGGCAGTCGTGAATGGGCGTCACCTCGCTCAGCGTTTTTAGCGTTTTTAGTCTGATCCACGTTTTATCTCCTTCAGATTATGTACCCTTGCTGTGATAAGCCTTCCCTCTGCCCCCACGAAGCCTTAAGACCCACAATAGGAGTAAGATCTCTTTTTGTGGTCTCTTCTTATGTGTGTTTGTCCTGTGTGTTATACTTTGAAATGCATGCATTTCGTTCAGCTCACGCTAATGTCTGTGAGTCATGTTGAGTCACCCACCCATGATTTTGGATTGTGAGTGACCGATTTAATTACGATTATTTATCACCTAACACACCTTTATTGATTTGTGTGCCTGAGTGAGCTAAAAAGGGCTATGTCTTAGTATATGTTAGCCTGCTTTTTACAATAAACCAGCACCATATCAACGGAATATAAGCATTGATTTGTTCTAGCACATTGCTGGTTTGTGTATGTTCAGACTGGGATGCACATGAAGCGAGTAGACACGTGAGAGTCGACACTAAGTTACAGGCAAGTAATTTGTTTGTTTGTGACTGCTTTCTCATTTTCCTCCCACAGGTCTTTTGCTTTTTCCTCACCTAATTTAGGTTTGAGGTATCACCTACTACAGATTTTTGTTATTAGGTTATAGGAATCTAGGACTGGATGTACGTTAGTGTGTGCAGACCACCCATTTTCCTTTCCCTTTTTTTCTGGTCCTGACGAAAACCTGGAAATCACCACCCACAGGTTGAAACATGTAGACCATTCACATAAATAAATACGGTCATAAAAACCTTTTTGTATCTTCACACCTTTTTAATATTGTCCAGTAGCTTTTGAATAAAATCGTTTTCACATAAGTTATACCAGGACAATTTTTAACATCACTTTTTGCACCATTTACACAAAAACCAGCTCCACTGGAGTTCAGGTGTCGCAGCACACCCTGATGGCACTCAGCCGTCAGTGTGGACCCCGATGATGAAGCATGTCACCAACCAGGTTGGTTAGTGAGGGTTTTTTACAAAAAGAAAATATTTCTTTTTCATTGACATCCCATTCAGAACCTTTGTTTAAGTCTTTGTGGTGATACTCCTCTTTTGTTATTTCGATATTAAGTCCAGGGGACTGGGAGTATTTTCCATTCACCAATGTGAATAAATCCCTTACTCTCTCTTTTTGTTTATACAAATGAATAGAGATTCATTTACAATGCATTGTCAGGAACCACCATCACAGCTGTTCCTCCCAGTGCATTTCAACATCTAGGGAAGGTTATTGTCAGCCTGACCCAGCCCTGGACCAAACCATTTTCTATTTCTATTTTTTTTTAAAATCCCAAATCGTTATTTTCTATTTGAAAATAAAAATGCAATGCTCTCCTCGCCTTAGGAGTCAACTCCCATGTGGAGGGGGGCATTTTTAGCATTTTCCTGTACCTCACTGCTAGGGTTTGCCTGGTAATGATGGACAGTAAATAATAAATAGCTATAGGCCCACCCATCCTGATTGCGTGGGCTGACACATAGACTTTCCTCCAAAGACCCTGACTCTGTTGGAGAGGTTTGGCCATGGCAGGGATGGAGTAGTCACCAACGAAAGCAAACCTACGGTCCACCTACATATAACTCTGGTGGGTGAACCATTTTCTTGGTGGTAATGATACTCTGTCACAGCTGCAACTGAGAATCATTTTTGCCAACATATAAATCATACACACATCCATCAAAATCAGCCCTACAGTCTCTTTACCATTGTAAACCAAAGGGATCATACAGTTCAACACAAAAAGCATCAATATCCCCACAGATATGGAAACAAAAGCTAGAAATCATAATTGAGCATCTGAGAGAAATGATGGGATCCACAGAAAACTGTTCAAAACTATCTCATCAGAAAGAATGAGACTCATCCATGAAATGACTAACATGATTCCTGACACTCATTGCAGGACTATGAGTCCGGATCCTACAGCACGTGGCTACCATCAAACCTTTTGCTGATCAGCAAATATCGACATCGAAAATTGGTAAACAGACTGCTACCTCTCTACCTGTTGCATATGTTAATATGTTGTTTCTGCACTTCAGTTTGCTTCATATGAAGAGCGTAAATTCAAACCACAGTGGTGTGCAAAAACAATTCATTTGAAAAATTCTCACATGAAAATTGAACCTGAGGGCCCTGCATTCAAAAGTCATGCAAGGCACAAGCAATATGGCTGTTTCGAGAAGAAAATCTCTTTCATTGTATTATCTTCTTAAACTAGTCTCCTACTGATACAACTTATGCAAAATTGCATGGGATTTTGCAAGTATTAAATCTCTCGAATGTTGCATATTTCATATGACATACAATTTGACAGGCAGAGACATTTAAAGGCATGGGTAGAGTGGGCAATTTCCCAGGGCCTCCACCCACCTGGGGACCCTTGGGGAGGGTGATGTTTCGGTGTCTATCTCACATCTGTCTATTTTTCACGACCTCTTTCCTTTTATTTTTCCAACATCTACCGCTCACTCTGTCTCCACACACTGTCTCTCTCTGCCGAATGGCAGTGTAAGGATTTTTGGGGCCCTTTGCAAAACATATTTCAGGTGTGCTTGTGTGATCCTATGTCAGAGTTTAACGTATAATTCAGTGTTGTGTGGAATAATTTGGGTTTATACTAGCATAAAATGGGTAATAAAATTCATAGTTGCTTCCTCCAGAGGGCCCCAAAATATATCCTGCCCAGTGCCCCAAAAATCTCAAAGTTGAGACTGCACGGAGGCCTCTCTACAGATGGCTGTCCTTACCAGCACGCTCCTCCATACACGAGTCCAAAGTCCACAGGATTAAAGGCTGGACTGATTTATAATAATTGTAAACATAAAACAGCACTGACTGAAGTGGTAAAAGCATTTAACAAGAGTCTTTAATAATTACCACTTGAAACCCCAATCTGGGGGGTGTGGGGGGCATGAGTTATGCAAATACCCCAGGGCCCTCAATATATTTCACTCAATACCGCCCACCTTGCCTCTCTTCTGCCCAAATATTTGGAATGAGATTTCAGCCTCCTAAATCTGCCTGTTATTCAACCCCCTGCACCCCCCCCACCAGCCCCCCCCCCTCCCCGTGCAGGACCCCTCCCTCCAATGCCCCGGGCATATACTCTTCCAACCAGATATTAAGATCTCAGCACTTCCTGTGACACGCGCGCCCCTCGCACGAGCACTCCTGGGCTTGGGAGCAGGAGAGCGCGTGGGGCGGGAGCGAGGTAGGGCGGGCAGAGAGCGAGAGAGGATGTTACTGAATGAACTATTGACATTTTAATCCCCATCTTTATCGTGTTCCAACCGGCGTAGACGCCTTGACCTTCACAGCAGCATTCAAGGCTTGCGGCTCACAATAGCACTCCATTGTCACCTGCTGTCTGTCACGCGCCAGCACCGACTCCCCTACAATTACCCGGCCTGGCGGTGTGTACTGCCAGTGAATTCCAGGCCACTGCTCCGCGTAATTGCCATTCCAGATTACTTTTGACATAAATGTTGACATTCTGTTGGCATAACTTGCAATAATGTATGCAGATTGTATTCTTCCATGCTTTTAATTAGCACTTCTCAGCTGAAAATAATCAGGCAGGGGACTCAGAGCTACCATTTCCAGAGGATCTTTTACAGCCAAAAGGGGAAAAAAATTCTGAGGACCAGGGGCAGTTGAAGCAGAAGGGACATGGGCCTGGAATTCGCGAAGGGGATGACGATGAGTGTCATAGGGGTGAATTTAAATGAAACAATGCCACCAATTATCTGTTCTCCTTGTGGCGAAAAGGATTTATTCAATGTTCATAAAAATACATACACAGCATGTTTTTTTTTACTTTTTTGCGTTTAAAACAGAAAGTTGATGTGCTTTAGAGGGTAAAAATAAACTGTTGGCTCTGGCCTCAGGTACTGATTGACCTTTTGATGTGAAAATGGAAAATTCATATAGCGTTCATGTTATGTGATGCTGCTAGTCCTTTTACGATTCACTGAAATAAGGAAATATTGAACACAAAGCCATCCATTTAGTACAAAAGTCACTCGTGATGTCGGCAGGAGTCTGGTTTTGCAGAATGTCTCTTGGTCAAATCTTTTCTTTTCCATTTAAATACTTTTTTCCTCTAGCCAGTCTACTGCATGCAACAATTATGTAAATGAATGTGACTGTGCAACAGCAAAACGTTTTGCGAAATTCATGTAATGTAAAATGTGCAAATGTAGGAAGATATTGCTAGAATAAAGACACATTTAATTTACCCGTTCCTTTTTAGAGTGTCTGTATTTCTTTGAAAACAGTGGGGGCAGCTTGACTTCTACATTTTCCTGATCGGATTTGATCTGGCTGGGACTATGTGCGAACTCAACCCTAAACAACTGCAACCTTCAACATTTACTCATACAGTTAGTACATATTTTTGTTTTGATCTATTGATTTTTATTTGTAGATGTGGTTCACTCCTCAAAATCTGTACAGTTTCACTGAAAAGTGTCCGAAATATGCCTCTGCTCTAAATAAAAAATATACTATAGAAAGAGTGTTTGCTCCGAATTCACTCACATATTATGAATTAGCATTACCTGTTCTGAAACATTAATGCTTCTAATCTACTTTTTAAAATGGAGATAGCAGTTTGTTTCCTTCACTGACTGCATGCTTAGAGGTCCATTACGATGGCGAGAGGACAATGTCCGCCCGCCAGCTTAACAGTAAACGGGACTGACAGCAAGAGGTGCGGCGGTCCAGCTGTGCCTATTAGGATGCGACCGCCACCTTGGCGGTTGCATCCTGTATATCTAACATATATTCAGCACCCGCCACAAAGGTAAAAAGGCATGTTGTGCATTGGTATGCACAACGTGACAGGCACCATGCGGTGCCTGCCACCTTGTGCATGCCAATGCCAAGTGCAGCCCCCCACCCTCCTCACCCCAATGCGAAATCTGCATGCCTTTTCATGGCGGAGTCTACGCCATGGAAAGGCATTGTAAAAGCCACATACTAATATGGATGGCGGTGCTTGCAAGGAACTGCCACCATATTAAGGGCATTTTCTGCCGGTCGGGATTCTGACCGGCGTAAAAGCGGCAGACGGTCTTTCCTTTTGCCGTGGTGCCCCTTGCCATCCAAATATGACGGGGGTTTACGGGGTCACCTGGCGGGTGGATCGCCACCGCTGGGCCAGTGGTTACCACCGCCTGCCCAGCGGTGGTGATCCACTCATCATGCGAATTACCCCCTTAGTGGGAATGAGTGGTGCACCTTCCAAAGAGGGGCATGCAGCCTGCATATGGTGACTTATAGGTAACACCATCCAATGAGAGTTTAGCAGCCACTAGACATTGCTGCACATACTGGAAAAAATTGCCCACAACAAAAGAAACTTGTTTGTATTCTTTAGACATTTATATGGGTAATTTAAGTTATATATACCTACTGTAGTTATAGGACCTGGACCCCCCAGCATGTCCCCGCCCCAGTCCCACCAACCTCAAAACCCACAATTATATCAAAGACAGATTTGCGTGGGTTTAAAACGGCCATGTTTAATATTCACATTTCATAAACATGACAAAGAAGTAACATTGCATAATTCGCAAACACTAAACATTTTTAATAATTGACATTCAAAATTGTCACAACCCCCAGCACTAAGGGGGGAGCATCGTGCGCAAGGTGCAACCCACCTGCGCCCTAGAGTGGTGGGCCCCACCGCCGATCCTTGTCCGCCATTCCGGGGCACACCCCCTCCCTCCCCGACCACCAGGCTGCCCAGGAACCCAGGAGGCTCGAAACCTGTCGCCCTAGCCTCCCCAGCCGGTGGTCACCTTTTCCCAGCGGAGAGCTTACCGTCTCCCCCCCTCAGTGCTGGCCTAGGGAGTACGCAGGACGGACTCCCATCCCTCCTGTGAGTAAATGGAGTAAATGTCAATGTTCGCAGGTCTCTTTACCGCACCTCCCCCTCAAACCACTGATCACAGGGACGGGTGGGCGGGAGTTAAAAACTGTAACTAGGGAAGGAGAGGGGGAGCAGGTCGCGGGCGAGCACAGCTGATCCAGTGGGAAGAAGGGGGACAAAGAGATCGAGGTCCCCGCCGTCTGATCCTAAATAGGCCTCGGTCTCCGCCCCCTCCCCTCCACCGGATGTGTGTCACAGCTCGACACGGAAGCAGTTAAGGCGGCCGTAGGCCTCTCGGTGCTCCGTCCGCCCCCAGACCATAGAGGCCAGACCATATAGGGAAGGGGCGGGAACCGGGGGGGCCGGGCCCTAGGAGCGCGCTCTTTTACGGTTGCGCTTGGCATAGGACCCGGACCCCCCAGCATGTCCCCGCCCCAGTCCCACCAACCTCAAAACCCACAATTATATCAAAGACAGATTTGCGTGGGTTTAAAACGGCCATGTTTAATATTCACATTTCATAAACATGACAAAGAAGTAACATTGCATAATTCGCAAACACTAAACATTTTTATTATTTTGACATTCAAGATTGTCACAACCCCCAGCACTAAGGGGGGAGCATCGTGTGCAAGGTGCAACCCACCTGTGCCCTAGAATGGTGGGCCTCACCTCCGATCCTTGTCCGCCATTCCGGCCCCCTTCCGACCAATAGGCTGCCCAGGAACCCAGGAGGCTCGAAACCTGTCGCCCTAGCCTCCCCAGCCGGTGGTCACCTTTTCCCAGCGGAGAGCTTACCGGGCCCCCCCCCCTTCAGTGCTGGCCTAGGGAGTACGCAGGGCAGACTCCCATCCCTCCTGTGAGTAAATGGAGTAAATGTCAATGTTCGCAGGTCTCTTTACCGCCACAAGGGTGACCAAGGCCCTCAGGTCTGTCACCCTCCCCACCTGCGTTCTGCACAAACGACCATAGTCCCTTGAACCAGGCGTCTGTGCCCAAGTCCGACAAATGTACTCCATCTTAATGGAACATTCCTTCTCCTGAAATCATCCTGTGTGGAATCAGACACAAGCGACCTTTCTCTGAGCACAACTTGGCCAATTCCCCGTTAAGCCGCCTAACTGACACGTTCAGAGATCTAGCCCGCACTCCGGGGCCCCAGGTCCTGCGGGTGATCATGCAAGACCAGGCAATCCTGGCCGCAGGAAAAATCGGCCCAACCAAGCGAACTCTGTCAGCAACGCTTCCTTGACCGCCAGACGTCCCCTGTCGACCATGTCGTTGCCTCCCAGGTGGATGATGATCAGATCCGGTGTCTTCTGCCCTTCCTGATCCCTCATCTCCTCTACAAGCTGCCGCAGGTGCCGAATCCGCAAGCCCCCAATGCCCCGCCACAGGAATTCCGTCCCGCTCAAGCCCGCCGGCTTCACGACTCGCCGCTGCTGCAACCGCACAGTGGTGCGCCGCACGAACGAGTGCCCCAGTACCCACACCACCTTTGCAGGCATCTTACTGAATAGGATAGAAATGGAAAAGTTAACACTGGTTTTTTGCACATTATCCCCTTTCAGTCACAATAATTCAGGCCTGATGTATCTCTTGAAACAATTGGACGACCAACGTCCAACCCTTTTCACCGTGTTGGTCGGCAAGCCCGCCCCAGCCTCTAATGTGGCGGCCCCAATCCGGAAAGAGTGTGAGGAGTACCCTGAGCCCCCTAAACCTAACTCCGCTAAGGCCAGGCCCAAGACCGCCCTAAATTGATATTGTGAAAGACAATGGCCTGGTTCATGTATGAACAAGGCTGGCCCCCCCTCGGCCGGGCGCAGTGCTAAATATGCCTGCAACCGGGAAACTGGACATGTGATGGTGTCAGGTGATGGGCTCAACTGAATGGTGACTCCCTTCCCCCTGATCGTTATGGATTTTCTCAAAGTCACCTCCAGGCCCCCCGGGGATAATACGGAGTCACTGAACTGCAACCCCTTCCCTTGATCAGATCTAGAGGACCCCATGAGTTCGCCCAGCCTGAAGGCTCCATAAAATGCCAATGTAAAGGCGGCCCCAAATAGAGTGCATTCAAAGTGCGAATTACAGACCCTGGGGAGGGCCTCTAAGATGTTGGTTAAGGTTGCTATATCCAGAGGCCTCCGGCAATCCTGCCTGGGCCCTTCCAGCCTAGACCAGCCCGTCAAGGCCTTCTTCACTACAAAGGAGGAGCATGGGTCAGACTCCCCTGCCAACTTGGCAAAGAACCCTATCGCCGAAACATGTGCCCTTGCATAAGACACCGCCCTGCCCTGATCCCTTAGGAGTTGGAGGAAACCATATATTGCCTCCTGTGAAAACAATCTGGGGATACCTGCCCCTTGAACAAACAACCTGTAGGCATTGAAATGCAACTGATATGCCCTCCTTGTGCTGTCGCTCAGTGAGGCACCTACCAGCCCCGCTAGCGCGGGGCTCCAATCGTCCACTGTGAGGAAGGGAACCCTGTCATCCTCTACTCCGCTTGCGGGTGGAATCTCCGGAAGTCCTGCAACTTGGAACGAGACAAAGCATCAGCAGCATGATTGTCCACCCCAGGAATGTGCGCAGCCTTAAAGGTTAAATTCAGTCTCAAACATTCTAAAACCAGGTGTTTCAACAATCTCAAAACATGCCTACACGAGGCCCCTTGCCTGTTGATGGCTTCCACCACTGCCATGTTGTCAGACCAAAAAACCACTGACTTGTCCCTGAATCGGTCGGCCCATATGGCTACAGCTACCACGATTGGAAAGAGTTCCAGGAAGGCTATGTTTTTCGTCAGGCCCACCTCATGCCACTCTGGTGGCCACTGCGCACCGCACCAGGATGGGCCCAGAATGGCCCCAAATCCACAGCTGCCCGCCGAGTCAGTAAACAGGCCTAGGTCTGCGCTAGACACCTGTGGGGCAGGCCACACCACCTTCCAATTGAAGTCCTTGAGAAAACTACGCCAAACCTTGAGGTCTTCCCTGACTTCAGCCCTCAGGCGGACGCGGTGGTGCTTGTGAGATAACCCAACCATCGCTCTAGCAATGGACCTAGAGAAGGGACGCCCCATGGGAATGATCCTTAGTGCAAAAATTGAGCTGGCCCACTAGTACCTGCAACTGATGTAGAGTCACCTTGGGTCCTGCTAAAGCCGCCTCAATGGCCTCTGAGAAGGCTTGCACTTTGTCCAATGGCAGCCTACACTCCCCTGCCACTGTATCAATCTCAATGCCCAAGAAAGTCATGCAGGTGTCTGGACCCACTGTCTTACCCGGTGCCAGAGGCACCCTGAATTCCTGAAACAAGGCTACCAGCTTCTGTAACGCCCAGGCGCAAGCCTCTGAGGCGGCCGGCCCCATAACCATGAAATCGTCTAAGTAGTGTACCACCTCCTCATACCCAGTCCTCTGTGAGAAAACCCATTGCAGCATGGAGCTGAAAGTCTCAAAGTATTTGCACGAAACTGCACAGCCCATTGGCATGCACTTATCATAGTAGAATTGGTGGTTCAGCTGAAAGCCCAGTAGATGATAATCCCCCGGGTGTACAGGTAAAAGACGGAACGCTGATTCTATATCTGTCTTGGCCATGATGGCCCCAGGACCCAGGTCACTCAACTTCTGCAAGGCAGCATCAAATGAAGAGTATGTCACTGAACACGTGGCGCTGAGAGGTTGTGGATCATCCTAAACTGTCCCTGCTCCTTTTTTGGCACCACCCCCAGTGGGGAACAAACAAACCCTTCCAAAGGAGGGGACTGGAAGGGGCCCGCCACCCGACCCATACTGCGCTCCTTCTCTACTTTCTGCGCCACTACTGTGGGGTACCTGCGCGCCAAAAGTAAATTGTTACACAGCCTGACTGAGGCCACACCCAGGGCCGGGATGTAAAAGCCTTCCGAAAAACCTAGAAAGAGGACCTTGGCTGCTGCCCTGTCTGGATACTGATTGAGCCAAAAAATCAGTCTCCCAATGTCCACAGGCGTGGGCAGCTTAAGGCTGCGGGGGGTTGATATCCCTGCCTCCAGCCCCCCCGCTCTTTAGATTTCTTAATACATTTGAACTCTGGATGTGAGGGGTGGCCACAGAAAGAACAGGCATGTTTAAATCTGCACTGCCCAGTGGGCCAGGTGCATGTCTTTTTATTGAATGCCCAACATGTTCCCTTCTTTTCTCCCGGACCTCCCTGGGATGTCCGAAAGGGCTATTTGGAGTGCTGTTCCCTGTTGTTGACACTCTCTAGCCACACATTAACTTCCACTTGGTCCCACCCTATATTCGGGTTGGCTGCCTTCGCCCACCTGAAGTCTCTATCGTAATCTAACCAGGCTGACCCGCCCATGGAGGCATGGGCCTTCAGGATCTTATCAGTATAGAACACCATTGCAATTGCCAATTCTGGCTTCTTTTCCAACATTACAGTAGTAAATACAAGAAAGCCACTCAACCAATTGTTAAAGGACTCCTCCACCCTTGGTTTCCTGTCCCTAAAGGACCCTTCCTTCCCTTCTCTCTCCTTGTATTCCATCTCCCGCCTCTTTGGTCTAATTAGCGCGAATATGTCCACGTATTCCCCTTTCCAGATTTTTTCCTTCATTTCACTGGGTACATGGGTAGCTAACGGCCCAGGTTGAGACAACACATTACCCTGAAGCCCACTGATAACAACAGCTCCCTCAGGAGCCTTGGCAGGCTTGTCCCCTGACTTACCTCCTATGGGTGCCGTCGGGACTGCCGCCCCAGGGGGATTCAATCCCTTGCCCCGGGATTCCACCAGGAGGGCCAATTGTTTCTGAATGTTGCCTAGTGCGTCCTGCTCCGCCGATTTAGGGGGACCCCAGGGGGCTACTGCTGCACTACTAGGCACTAGACCGGCCTCGGAGCGCCGCCAACTGACTCACTAGGGTGGCTACAGTTGCTAAGATCCCGGATGTGGGGTCCTGCATCCCCCCCAGCTGCACAACACCTGTTGGTTGCTGGGGAGCCGGCGGGGGTCACCTTGGGTTTCTCTACAGGCGTCTGCGCTGGCGCTAGTACTTTCAGAGCTTCTCTAATCTCCCCTAAGGCTGACCCTACCGGGTCAGACAGAGCGCTCGCGTCCCTATCGATGGAGACCACGCTTGGTGCTGGAGGAGGGGAGGGCGCCGCTCCTTGGGGAGGTGGGAGGGTGGGACCTACTGGACTCTCGCCTCCACCCGCTGGCTCATTCGCCGTTCGAGCTCTGTCCTTCTTGCAGCCCCCCCTCCCCTTGCCCTGCACTCTCGGTTTCATAACTAAAGGTGGGAATGCAGCTCTGGGTGGTACCCCTCCCTACGTGGGCGCTCCCCTATGCCTCCTGGAGCTGGTTCTTCTGGAACCGATCCTTCCTTACTCTCATTGTTGTTATCGCCCAGCTTAGCCAATACCATTTTTAACAGCTGGGCAATCTCAGGGTCTGCATCCTTTCTCTTATGACTAGTTCTCTTAGGCGGCATACTGTCACGATCTTTTTGGCTTTCCCCCTTCTTCTTTGACCAAGTTAATGTCCGCTCTAAACCCTCTGCCTAGCCCTCTACTAATCCACACCAGTTCTGCTGTGCGAACGATAATTGCATGTTATCCCTACCCCAGCTGCCTCACCAGTCTTCGCCCTCCCCGTGCGCCAGTTTGCGCCCCCGCCCAGAGTCCTTCCCACAGCCCCCCGCACACCCGGAAGGAGAACCGTGTCTCCGAAGGCCCCCGCCCACAGCCGCACTGGATCGGGGCCTCTTTAGCCGGAGCGCCTGCACTACAGGCCTGCTCCCGCTCCCTACAGCCACAGATGAGAGCCCCCAGCCACATGCACCCCCTTACCTGGTCCGCAGGACTGCTGGAAGGGCACTCCGAACTCTTTCGTCGCCACGCTCCCTGGACACAGCCGACACGCGCCGCCGACGACCGCTCGTACACCTCCTCAGTAATCCACTCCAGACACGTAAGAGCAACGAGGAACAACGGGGAAGTTAAAAACTGTAACTAGGGAAGGAGAGGGGTAGCAGGTCGCGGGCGAGCACAGCTGATCCGGTGGGAAGAAGGGGGACAAAGAGACCAAGGTCCCCGCCGTCTGACCCTAAATAGGCCTCGGTCTCCGCCCCCTCCCCTCCACCGGATGTGCGTCACAGCTGACCCGGATGCAGTTAAGGCGGCCGGAGGCCTCTCCGCGCTCCGCCCGCCCCCAGACCATAGAGGCCAGACCATATAGGGAAGGGGCGGGAACCGGGGGGGGGGGCCCTAGGAGCGCGCTCTTTTACGGTTGTGCTTGGCATAGTTAGGACCATGTTTCCATTGGAAAAGCATTTTTTGGCTTGCCTATATTTTTGGCGCAGTTTGATGACTCTTCACTAAAACTTTCCCCCCAGGAAGTGCTCTGGGGATTCAAGCTGTGCATGGAAAGTTTTGGGGCGATCTGTCAAGCGGGGACCCAGAAAAAAGGGAGGGGATCAAAAAAAGTGTTTTGCCCATGCTACTTTCAATTGAGATTTTAGAAAATAACTATAGCACGGACCGCTGGACGGAATTATACCAAATTTGGCAGAATGAACCCTTTTAGTTATTTGCTGTAATTCTGTTCAGTAGTTTTTGAGATATTAACTGAAATCCAAATTTGTATATCTAGGATGACAGATCATTTGCAGATCCTCCTCATACCCTGCTTGGATTCGCAAATTCACGCGCCAATAGCAATACCATTATTGCCTTACCGCAACCTGAGAGGATAGTTGCATGAACCATTTTGTTCACTGGGACTCGGTTCCCAACAAGGAAAATGAAGTTAAAAAGTGATAGAAGGGGTCAGTTTAGAGGTACCCTGACCCCAGACGACTAATAGAGGGGTCTGTGAGGGACCACTCATGGGCAAGAAATTGTCCAAAAACCTGTTTTTTTAACCATGTAACGATCCGCAAATGCTCCCTGGATCCTCCTGAATTTCGGTGGACCCACGAATCCAGACACCAATTAAAAAACATACTCACTCACAGATCTACACTCTTACTCACACACGCACTCCCACCCTCAGACACCCACTTACACACCCACACAACCACTCACACACCGACTCACAGACCCTCAAAATCACTCACACACCCACTCACAGACCCACACAGCTTTCACACAACCCCCACACACCCACTTACACACCCACACAACCACTAACCCCCATTCATACACAAAAACAGCCACTCACACACCCACTCACAGACCCTCAAAACCACTCACACACCCACACAGCCACTCAAACACCCAAATAGCCACTCACACACCCACTCACAGTCCCACACAACCAGTCACAAATGCACTCACACTTTCATCACACAACACACCCAGTTACACCCCCACTCACACATCCAGGTTGTAGGGATGTTATAATTAGGAAATAGTATTACAAAACCATATACATTCACTGAATAAACTAAAGGTTACAGTGACGTTATAGTTATAAAATAAATTTTTTTAAAACCTTAGAAAATCACGGGGAAAAAAACAAAGGTTACAGGAACGTTGTAGTTAGGCTCAAATGCCACTCATACAAAACCAGTGAAATTTAGTAGTTAGTTTTCTAAAAAACGATACCTACGCCCCACAATGCACTGCTTAAGACCTGACATATTACATCACTCATGACATGGTCATTAACATCAGGGGTATTTGGGGGAGTCGGCAGTGACTCTGAGACTCAGCCTCGCTCCGAAGGACTCCTGCATTGTTTGCCTATCACCATTGCGCATGTGGAGCTGGGCCCCAGAAGCAGTGTTTATCACCTGACTCCTATCCCTCCAGGCAATCACCTTCAGGAAATATTGGAAGGGTGGGAATGTGCAAGGAACTCACTGGGGTTCATGTGGTTTTGTGAACTGTAACTTTAAAAAGCTTAGGTTACCAAACCATTTCTCTAAAAATTAATCTAATGAGGCTAACCAAATGATGTTTCATGAAAGTGCACAATATGCAAATGTGGGGCACTTTTTGGGGACGGCCTGGGTCTAATTGCAATCCCAATCCAATCATGCATCTCACCTATACAAGTATACAGAGCACATGTCAATGTGTCCAATGTTAAGTTTCTGTATTAGAGGCCTCTCATCTAAATGTTAGGCCAGCATGTCAAATCCCATTAAACCTCCACAATACTGGAAGAGAGTTTTGCAGTCAATTGAGGCTGCAAGACAAGTGATGACTAATTCCTGTGGCGGGCAAATCATGAAAATTACATTGCTCATTTAATTGAAGGAGATGTTTCTGCTGCACAGATTGCAGGATGGTCTTACCTTTCAACATGATAGATTGCAAGCAAGATATCAACTAAGGTGATTGGAGCATTACATGGTTGGCAAATGTAAACATTCTAGAATAAAGGCATCATACAAACAGGTCTTATTAAGTTCAACCTTTCTTTTTCAGCCTTGCTTCATGCGCTAGGCATTTGGGTATTTGTTCACCAGTTCTTGTTTAATTCCTACATACTGGTCCCTATGACTTCTGACATGTTTTACCAATGTTCCGTTCAATATGCCTTTCTCCTTAGCCTCTTGGTTTTTTCTTTGGTGTTTCCCACTATTCCAGTTGTTCACTCCTGTGATCCGCATTCCTCAAGGTGTTTTTAATAGGTTATTGTCTATTGGTGTTAACTATTAATCAGTGTTTTCCATACCTGATTTTTTTTCCTACTATCTTCTTATCCCTTCTGATATTCTTTCCAACATTGCTCTAATGTTCCTTTCACTTTAAACTTGCATATTGTGATTCTTCCCAGTATTCCCAATACCTACCAAGTATTCCAGTGTTTCCAGTGCCTTCCATGCCCCCCTCCTGTATTGCCGTTGCCACTCAATGTTCCATTCTCTTTGCCGTACTTCCTGATGTTCTACCCGGTGCTAGTCATGCCATCTGACGCGCTTCACCATCCCTCCATGCTTCCTGATGTTCACTCCAGTGTTTTGTCAAGCCTTCTGCTGTGCTCTGCAGTGTCCTCATATGTTATGTTATGTTATGTGTTTATGATAGTACTGCAGTCACTTTCATGGCGCTAGAGTTTACATCGGAGTGAGGTCATCACTGCAACTCATGGTTCTCTCATGCAGAGTAGTCCAAGAATAGTCAGAGTTACTAGTAGTTTGCCAATAGAGTGATTGAAGAGACATTACAATGGTTCAAGGTGATGGTGCCAGAATCGAGGAACGTCTGCCTGAACAGCTCTATTATGTAAATTGAGGTATTTTGAGAAGCTGTAGGTTGAAATACCTGAAGGCACATCGTGTGCATCCTTGAGACAAGTAACAGGGGGACAATGCAAAGATCTGTGTACCAGATGTAATGTCTCGAATGTAGCGATTGTAAGTGTAAGTAGCCAGTGAAGTCAGTGAAGGAGAGGTTGTGTATCCAGATCCATCACATCAATTTTTTAAAATTAACATTGCTTTAATCAACCATGACTGGCAGTAGAGACAAAAAAACACATTGGGAAGTTCAAGGCTAAGTGCTGTGATTATTGAAACATTTGCATTATCTATGCCTACTTTATCAAGTGAAAGCTGCATCTATTCAATCCGGTGTAGAGAAACCTCTTGCTTCCTGTGTTAACACTTAAACCACATTCCCACAAATAGACTAAACAAATTAACATATTCAAAATTGTCCTAAAAGTACATTTTCAAGACCTTTCAAATAATAAATAAACACCCACGTGGTGATTACTAAAGAAAAAAATGTAACATTGAAACATGGGGAAACTAAAACATATTCACTGCAAACCAAACAGAACAGAAAAAGGCACATATGTACAAACAAGTTATTGTTGAAAATATCATGCAGCATTAATATAACAGCACGATAATGCACACACCTCACCATCAAGAAGCTTCACAAACGTTGACTGGGGTTTGACTTATTAAATGGCTAAAAGGGATGCAAAAACATGTGCATCTAGATGAAAAGCAGCACCAAGAGGCGCTCAAAAGGATGTCTGGGCTTTGAACTGACGTGGCCATGCATGTGAGTAGATGTCAAAAGCAGGTTTTTGAACTGTGTCTTACTCGTTGAGTCAAACTCCCATATAAACACAACATCATGCATGCATGCTTCAACTTCTCGGGACTACTTCTTTCCATTCAACAGTTGACAACAGCTTTTCAATGGTGGCATTGGTGATAATGCTCCACAACCAGCAGGGGGAGAAACAAGTGTGAACAATTCTGCACACAATGCAGCACAGACAGCACCACTGGGAAATACAAACAATAATGTGAGTGCCTATGTCAAAGAGCTCTTCAACATCGTGAAGAAACTCTCCAACCCCAGCTCCAACACCAACGACATCCCACCCTCGCAAGACCTCTGCGACTCCCTCGCCACCTTCTTCCATCGCAAGATCGCAGACATCCACGACAGCTTCAACGCTACGACCGCCCCGACAACCACCAAGACCTCGCCCCCACGGCCACCAGACACAATGACCTCCTGCTCTCCTGGACCAACATAAACAATGACGACACATTCAAAATCACGAACACCATCCACTCCGGATCTCCATCAGACCCTTGTCCACACCACATCTTCAACAAAGACAGCACCACCATCGCACCCCATCTCCGGAAAGCCATCAACATCTCCTTCGAGACAGCGACCTTCCCGAAGAGCTGGAAGCACGCGGAGATCAACGGCTTACTCAAGAAACCCAAGGCTGACCCCAAGGACCTCAAGAACTTCCGGCCCATCTCACTACTCCCGTTCCTGGCAAAGGTCATCGAGAAGACCATCAATAGACAACTGACCCGCTACCTTGAGGAAACAGCATCCTGGACACGTCCCAGTCTGGATTCCACAGCAACCACAGCACCAAAATTGCGGCCCTCATCGCCACCACCGAGGACATCAGAGCCCTGGTAGACAACGGAGAAACCGCGGCTCTCATCCTCCTGCACCTGTCAGCCGCCTTCGACGCGGTCTGCCACCGCACCCTACACCTACGCCTTCTTGACACCGGGATCCAAGAGAAGGCCCTCGACTGGACCACCTCCTTCCTCTCTGGCAGAACCCAGAGCGTCCGCCTCTCCCCTTTCCCACCAAGATCATTTGCGGTGTACCGAGGGCTCGTCCCTCAGCCCAACACTGTTCAACATCTACATGGCACCGCTCACCCACATCGCCCGACTGGACAAGCTCAACATCATCTCCTATGCCAACGACACCCAGCTGATCCTCTCCCTCACCAAGGACCCCCACACCACCAAAACCAACCTTCATGAAGGAATGAAAGCCGTCGCCGAGTGGATGAAGACCAGCCGACTGAAGCTGAACTCAGACAAGCCCCCTTAGCCTGCGATGACTCCTGGTGGCCGACCGCACTGGGAACAGCTCCAATACCCACGACCATGCACGCAACCTAGGGTTCATCCTCGACTCAACCCTCTCCATGACAAAGCAGGTCAACGCCATCTCGACCTCCTGCTTCAACACCCTCTGCATGCTCCGCAAGATCTACAGGTGGATCCCCACCGAAACAAGAACAGTCACCCAGGCCCTCGTCAGCAGCAGGTTGGACTACGGAAACGCCCTCTACGCAGGTGCCTTGGCCAAACTCCTGAAACGACTTCAACGAATTCACAACGCCTATGCATGCCTGATCCTCGACATCACTTGCCTCAGCCACATTACACCCCACCTGATAGACCTGCACTGGCTCCCCGTCAACAAGAGGGTCACCTAAAGAGCTGCCAATTCTTGGGCCACTGTTGCTGCTGTCCAGGTAAGGTGTGGTCGTGGAGTGACCTCTGAGCACATTTTCCAAAAACAGCATGGGACTGAGGAAAACAGCAAAAGGGATGTGATTTTGTAAATAGGAAAGTATGGATTGCAGATGCAACTATGGACTTATGCGTGAGCTCACGGATCATGTGCAAAAAAAGTGTATCCCTGAACCAAACTCTGAGCTAGTCTGTCTCCTGAGAAGTTGTTAGAAATCGGGGTTTCTGGTTGACAAAGGTATGCACCCGGTCCAAGCAGAAGCCACAGTCCGGGTCAGGGTAAGCTAGAATCACACTAAAAGATAACCTGTGATCACCCTCTGGTAGCTTGGCACGTAAAGAAGCAATGTGTAAAGTATTTGTGCAACACACATACACAGTAGCACAATGAATACACCACAAAAGACTCCACACATGTTTAGAAAAAGAGATTATTATTGTATAAACAAATCAAATTAACAAAAACCCATTGTATAGAATGTTGTGATATTGAATTTTATAAGAATAAATACAGTAAAGTGCTAGAAGCAAGTGGCACTAAAAAAGTTAGTATAGGTCACGCTCAACTGAGGTAAAGTCAATGATTGGGCTGACCTTGTAGCAGTGCAGGCCAGCTACAGGACCCATGCAGGTCTCAGTGAATAAAGTAGCTTTCCCGGTCGCAAGCAACAAGATGTGTTCATCTTCTCCAAGAAGTGAAGGCAAAAGCGTCAGTTCCAAAGACAGGTGCCATAGTTGAGAGGCATTCAGCGATGCGCTGGTTTTTGCCATACAGCCAAGGGGATGTGTTGATCTCACCAATCTGCAGCAACGGCGATAGTCTGTCCGATGCATTGGTCTCTGGTGGCAAGGAGCTGGTTTGAATGTGATGTGCCGATTTTACTCCTGCAACTGGGTCGAGGTGCTGGATCTATTACACATGGACAGGAGACGCATTGAAATCTGTGTTGCAAGTATCTGGGCCACTTCCAGTGAGCCAGCCACAGGCGCAAGGGTAGAGACTTTGAATTCCCTGAGTCTCAATCAACAGTAGGCATGCCAACAAGCCCCTGGAGAACACTTGAGTCCAGCTCTCCTTCAGCTGAGTTAGAGAGCAGAAGGCAGGAGTGCAACACATGAGAAAACAGGCCTTCCAAGTCTGCAGTCCAAAGATAAGTCCTTTAAGCAGCACAGCAGTCCTTCTGACAGAGGTTCAGTTCAAGATCCAGAAGTGTCTGATTATAGGGATTTAGAGACCCAGTACTTATCCCCAAAAGTGCCTTTGATGTGGGGGTGACTTCAAAGCAGCCCACTGAAATGTACAGGTTCCCATTGCAGCCAAGTCCTGTATGCCAGTATGGGAGGGGGGAATCTGTCCTTTGTGTGGGGACAGGACACTACCTATTCAAGTGAAGTGTTAGACCCTCCCTTCCATCTTGCATAGTCAAGGCCATCAGAATGCAGATGTATGTAGATGGGTACTCAGACCCACCTATCCTTCCTGTGTACTGGCTGTCTAGGGGGAATGCTCAAAGTGTAGCTGTCACCCCACCCTAGATGTGTATTGGAGACAGGCTGTCAAGCACACAGAGCAATAAGTGCACTAAACATGTCCACTTTCTAAAAGAGAACAGGTAGTAGAACACGCACTACTGAGTGAACAAAGTAACTATATAAAAAGTTGAATATTGTCTCACGAATAAAAGCCTTAAAACTTACATGAATACTTCAGTCAAAATTCAAAACAGACTTGTTATACCCCGCTAAGCGGTCTTCCAGCTGTGCTCAGGGGGACATCTCCTAATGCAGGAGACGCTACCTTTTCATTTTCTAAAAGAGACATTTCTAAAATAGTAATGTTAAATCAGACTTCACCAGTAAGTAAGATTTATCAACACCATTCCAAACATATGAAACATGAAATAGCTATTCTACTCTGATCAGGAATTAAAGCTTTAAATTGTATTAAGTAATTCACAATGCTAACCTATGAGAGAAGTGGGTCTCACTGCAGTGAAAAATGAAATAGGCTGTATAACACTACTAGGACACGCAAAATATAAAATATATGTCCTACCTTTTGCTTACATAGCCTTCTGCCCTTAGGGCTACCTAGAGCCTACCTTAGGAGTGACTTATATATATGAAAAGGGTAGTTTAAGGCTTGGCAAGTAGTTGTAAATGCCATGTCAAAGTGGCAGTAAACTGCACACACCGGCACTGTAGTGGTTGGCCTGAAACAGGTTTGAAAGGCTTCTTCCGTGGATGGCACAATCAGTGCTGTAGTCCCACTAGTGAGTGGTATTTAATTTACAGGCCCTGGGTATATGGTATATCACCTTACAAGGGACTTACAAGTACATTAAATATGTCTGTCAGATATACACCAATACTACACATCTTTAGCTTAGGTTAGGAGCACATGTACTTTAGCACTGATTAGCAGTGGTAAAGTGCTCAGAGTCCTAAGGCAAACAAAAACATTCAGCAACATGTGAAAGACCACCCTAAGATTGACAGGTCTAAAAGAAGTGAATAGTAATGTGTCACTGTACTACCTTTTCAGACAGGAAGTGAAGGAGGCATCCCTGCAGCAAACTAAAAAACCGTCCAGTGCTACATCTAAAGGATTACATGCACCTTCACCGGCTCCTATGTGGATGGATACTTTATTGTGCATGGTTATTTAAAAACTCTGTACCAATCCTTGAAGACATAACAGTGAAATACTGTGTTATTGAAAATTTTTGAGCCATCCTGTTCTCTTAGAGGTTAAAGTCAAAATACTATGGTTCCTTGCACCATCCTTGATGCAGTCTCACCAAGGAGTGGAAGGTTATGTCATATCTAACACCATTCTCCTTGAACAGTCCAGTCCAAGATGTTAAATGTTGTTTGTCCCTGAACCAGGGTTTTAAGTGGGCCGGGTCTCACCGGGTCTGAGCAACGGCAGTTTTTTAATGGGGGCCTCAAAACGGGTCTCTATTGGGCTCTGTTTTGCCCTCTCACAGGCGGTTCTCTTTTTTTCAGGACTGCAGTGACAGCAGGCACATCGATGTGCGCTTGCTCACACTGCTCACTTCTAACTAGTGGAGAAGTGACGGCATGACGTCATGCCAGGTGAGCATTGTGAGGGGAAGGGAAATCATTTAAAGAGATTAATTTTCTCTCTGGATTTCCCTTCTCTTTTTGAAACTCAGGAGCAGCAACATTGTTGTGGTGTCACCAGGGCTTTACGGGGAAGCTTTTTTAATATTATATACAAGCCGTAGTTGCTGCTTATTTATCTTAAGCAACTAACAACCATTGACAAAGCCAATAGTCCTGATAACGTATGATGTTGCTTGTTGTATCATATATCTGGACTTAATAACAGAAAAAGCAAAACACAAGTCAGGCAGCACAATATACTAAGCACAGATTTTTAGCTTATGTGTATTTAAGCCACACCCTTAATTACACTGGCCACGCGCCTTTGAGATACCCCCCGGGGGCAGATTTACAAGCCCATTGCGTCACTTTTACACCGCTGTTGCATCTCTTTTGTGATGCAGCGGCAGCATAAAAGTTGCGGGCCATTTACAACGTGACGCATCTAGGGAGATGCGTCACGCTGTAAAGCCCTGCGTCACATTATACCTGCACCAGGTATAATGTAGCAGGGTAGGCGTTCCCATGCAAAAAGCCACGTAGAACTGGTGCAGTGAAATTTACAAGATTTCACTGGGTCACTCTACGCATTCACTGCGTCAAAATCCCCAAGCCTACTCAGACCAGACGTAAGGATTGATGCGGGGCACTTTACATGGGACCTACCTATGTTTTCTGGCGCATTGCTGGAGTTGCGTCACTTTTGTGACAAACACCAATAATGCGTCACTTTTCCTGCAACAGATGTGTCAGAATTTCGGACACATCTGTAATTCCTTGAGCCATGGTGCACTGTATTGTAAATACAGCGCATCCATGGTGGCGCAAGGATATTTGAAAGTGACGCATGGAAACTGACGCATCTATGTAGATGCGTCAGTTCCTTGTAAATCTGCCCCCAGGTTATTAATCCCACATAAAGCCCCCACCTGAACCAATTCCTGGATCCATCAGTGCCTGTAAGAAAGGCTATATATTAATGAACCGATCTTCCCGTTTCCGAAATATTCTGTGTCAGAAGTGAAACGTAATGTTTCCAAGTACCATTGCTTCCCCGAAATATACCCTCTTCCAGTCATGGCATCACCCGTCTGAGATTCTAGTCGTGAAACCGCATCACGATGCTAATTTCTCTGTCTCCTCCCATCTTTCAAATGGAGCTGAAACATTTCGACTTCGCGGCACTAGATTTGAAACCTCGCAGCCGAAAGAACATGTATTCCATACAATGTGTTAGCCTCTTGGTGTCTGGGTCATCATTTGACGAGATCTGGTGGTCTGTGCTGAGGGCCTCGCGCCCCTTGTGCGTCACGGCGTCTGAGATTGGCAATCACCGCGCGCGCGGATCCCATGCTCGCGCCTGCCCCCGCCCCCGGCCAAGGCCTTTCACTGCGATTCCATTAACATTAGGGGGCGGCTAATGATCTTTTCGCATTTAATAAACACAGCCCAAGAGTTTTATAACTTCCTAACGTCCAAGTGGCAATAATTAAACAAAAATGATAAATAATTAAGGCCTAATTATCTTGTATTACTCGTTGGCTTCTCGGGGAGACGATAATTGCACTTGCTGAGCCGGACGCGTTTCCATCTCACCGTCGCCCTTCATGGTCCCACCAATGAAAACAAGGAGCGCGAGCGGGACGGGCTGGGGACGGCAACAAGGATGGCTCATTAGGCGCCTAATTGTCCCTGTTTACTTCCAAAGAGATGCCCCAGTGTGCTCGTGCGGCGACATAAATATGAGAGAACGACATTGTCGTCGCTTCATTTCAAACGCAGTCCTCAGATGTTCCTGAAGGAGATGGCAAAGCAGTGTGTCCTCAGAGCAGGGGCAGGGAAGGGACTAGAAGTAAGGGAAAAGGATGCCTTCTCGGCGCTGTGTGACGTGGCTGGGGCAGGCAGTGCTGGACATTTGAAATCCCCCCTCTTGTCAAGAAAGGGGCACTCGAGTTATATCCAGATCCATAATAGTGGCAGGACTGACCGCACTGAGGCCTAGAGGAGCTCCACTTTTATCCAGAAGAGTGATATTGGCAGGACTGACTGCACTGAGAGCTCAGGTAACACAAGTTATATCCAGAAGAGTGACAGGGCCTACATCACTTTGAACTAAATTTACTCAAGTTGTAACCAGACGATTGATAGTGGTAGAACTGACAGCATTGAGGTCTAGAGTAACTCAAAGTATATAGGCAGAAAAGTGACAGTACTGGAGCTGAAATATACTCTATATATATTCATAACATAGATAGGGAGGTGGCTGATGCACCAGGGACCACATTTAATAATTGTATATCCAAAAGGGTGACATTAGAAGCTAGAGGTTCCAAGGATCAAAGGGGCATATTTGCAACAGGCAGCGATAATTATCGCTGACCTTGTATACCACATTATTTTCTATCGCTGGAACATTTCGTCAGGCTAGCGTTGTATTAACAACGTTTAGCGCCATGGCGATGAATATTCCAGCGTTAGCGCCCTTTTTCATGGAACATCACTGGTTCTTCAGCGATGTTCCATGTAAAACGGAGATATGCTTGAAAATACTACCCTGTGGTCGTATTACATGAATCCACCTCCCATGTTAGGTATGCCTAAGTCAGGAATTTAACAGACGTTAAATTCCTGCGTTAAGGCATACTTAGCGCAATTAAAATAATCGCTTCCACGCATTGTAAATATCGCGAAGCTGCCTTCGCGATATTTACCCATGTTGTTTCCACAGACACGCCTACCTTGCATGTCATTAGCGATGCGGAGTTAGGCGTGCTGAACACGGGAGCAAAGTCAGCAAAACATGTGATAGCATGTCTTTGCTGATAAGGCGATAAAATTATCGCCGCTTTTCGGCCGAAAATATCTGCAAAGCAGCGATAATTTTATATCACTGCTTTGTTAATATGCCCCAAAGTTACTCAGGTTATTGGCAAAAGAGTGATAGTGCTAGGACTGACAGCACCGAAGACGGAAGGTACTCAAGTTATATGTAACTGAGCGATAGTGGTAGGACCGACAGCACTGCCAACTAGAGTTACTCATGTTGTATCCAGAAGAGTGATAGTGGTGGCACAGAGAGTGCTAGAGCCTAAAGCTGCTCTATTTGTATTCAGATTATAGATAGAAAGGAGACTGACAGCCCTTGGCACTACAATTACTCAAGTTCTATCCAGGAGAGTGACTAATAGGGCTGACTGCCGCAAGGACTCAGGTTATCACTTTATATGTAGAAGAGTGATCATAGTAGGACTGACTGCACCGAGGAGTTTGGTTATTCAAGTTATAATCAGAATCACAATAGTGGGGGGATCAACACCCCTGCAGGCTAAAGTTTTACTCAAGTTATATCCAGAAGAGTGTTAGTAGTTGGGCTGACAGCGCTTTGAAACTAATGTTACTCGAGTTGCATACAGAAGAGCTGTAGGACCGAGAGCACTGTGAACTAAAGTTACAGATGTTACATCGTGAAGAGTGATATTAGTTGAATTGACATCATCGAGGACTAAAGTTACTAGAGTTATATCTGGAAGTCCTCTATTTATATCCAGAGACAGAGATGAGACTGACAAGCTATGACTAAATCTACCCTATTTATATCAGAACAGGGAGATTGACAGGACTGAGTGCATTAAGGCCTAAAGCTACTCATCTGACATCCAAAAGAGTGACAGTGGTAGGCCTCACTCTATTAAGTACTAACGTTCTTAGGTATAGCTAGAAGAGTGATAGTGATAGGACTGATCACACTGAAAGCTAAAGTTACTCAAGCTATATCGAGAAAAGTGATAGAATGTGACCGACAGCACAGTGAACTAAAATTTATCAAGATATATCCAGAAAAGTGATTATGGTAGAACTTGCCACATTGAGGGCTAAAGTTACTAAAGTTATACCCTGAGGAGTGATAATGTTGGGACAGACAGCACTGTGCCTAATGGTGTTCTATTCTTATTTATATTGCAGATAGAGATGAGACTGACAGCCCTGGGATCTAAAGTTACCAAAGGTACATCCAGGTGAATGATAGTGGTGATACTAACATTGCTGGGCTAAATCTATTCTTGTCATAGCCAGAATACACCTAGAGATCAGACTGAGAGCTCTGGGTACTAAAGTTACTGAAGAAGAGTGATGGGACTGACAGTGGTTGGGTTAAAGATACTCTATTTATATCCTGAAAATATGTAGCAGTGAGACTGGTGGTGCCTGTGGCTGAAGGTATAGTATATTTTTAAATTATAGCAATAGGGGTGAGATTGAAAGCTTTGGAGACTGAAGTTGCTCTATTGTTTCAAAATGAGTGATTGATGGACCAACAATGCCAGGATTACCAACACTAGGACTGAAGAGCACTTTGTGTACTTAGAAAAGTGGTAGGTCTTAGAATTCACATGCTGGAAGACATGCTGTGTTACCTCAGGAAAGTGATGGGGTGAGTTTGGCACTGCTGGGAACCGAACCCTCTTTGTATCACAGGACCGTGAATCTGGTAAAACTAGCAGCCTTGAGGACAGAAATCACATGTAAGACCTCCCAAAAAGAGAACAGAAAAGCCATCCCTGTTTTCCTGTCACCTCCTCCATCATCAAAAGTAAATCTTCACATTCTATATCATATACCAAAAACAACACTACAAAAAAGACTATCAGCCAGATTCATCAAGCAAAATTGCGATCGCAATAGCTGCGAATTAGCTATTGCGATCGCAATTAACAGAAAAGCAATTCATGATGTGAAAAACACATGAAATGCGAACTCGCAAAAAATAAATAGCGAATTCGCAAAATAAATCGCAGAATCTAGGAGGAACCCCTATAGCGAATCGGAAATAGCAAGAATCCATGGAATCTGCGAATTCTTTTGCGATCTCGCTAAATAATCGCTAACGCAATTCATGAAAACTCTCAATTAGCGAGAAAGCTGAAAAACGCTATTTGCGACGCGCAATTTAAGGAGAACCAAAAGCAGGTGGTAACCATGAAGGAGAATAAAAAATAAAAAAATTCTAACGAGCCACAGGTGCAGTCCTAAACAAACACACTTAAGGAAACACAGTAGGAGCATGAGGACTCACACAATGCCAGGACTCTACATGGTGGTCAAGCGGCGAAGGCTCCAGGCTGCAGCACAGAACAGACGCAGCATCCAGGAGCGAATATTCCGCCAGCGGGTCACCCTTCTGGGCCAAACTGTGGAGCAAATATACTCTAAGTACCGCCTGAATGGGGCAATGCTCATCAAGCTGATCCGGGACCTATACCCCTGATGCAGCACCCAACAAGGAGGACCAAAGCCGTGCCCACCCATGTCCAGGTCTTGTGCAGCCTGCACCTACTGGCCTCCGGTAGCTTCCAGGGGATAGTCGCTGTTGCAGGGGGGATATCCCAGAGCACCATGTCACGCTGCCTAAGGAGTTTCCTGGAGGCTATGTTGACCCGGCTACACCACTACATCTCATTCCCGACCACCCAACAGGACTTGAATGAGACCAAGCTCCATTTCTACAATGTTGCGCAATTCCCACATGTAATAGGATGCATTGACTGTACCCACATCCACATCTGCCCACCAGCACAAACAAAATACATGTACCGCAACCGCAAGTCCTACCACTCCCTCAATATCCAGATGGTGTGCAACGCTAAGACTTTCATCACGGACATAGTGGCACAATACCCGGGAAGCACACATGACTCCTTCATATTTCGGCACAGAGGCATTCACACACGACTGGCCAGCGGAACTTTGGCGAAGGACACCTACTAGGTAAGTACACATGTCCCCAAATAGTACACTGTGATCATGTAGCTGCGCAGAACAGGCACTCACCCTCTGCTCCTTTCATTTAGGTGACAGCGCCTACGGTCTCCGTGAGTACCTCCTCACCCCATACCTCGACCCTGCAACACCACAGCAACGGCGTTACAATGCTGCACACATAAACACAAGAAATTGCATTGAGAGGACATTTGGCCTTTTGAAGAGCAGATTCCGCATACTTCACAAGACTGGTGGGGCCATCAAATACGAGCCTGAGGTCTGCTGCCGCATTGTGGCTGTGTGTGCAATACTACACAACATTGCTACCAAGCGCAGGATACCTGTCGAGATCTCTGGCAGTGAGTCGGAAGGGGACAACCGCCCACCTGGATATGTGCGTCATGCACGCGGGGAGAATCCTGCAGAAGGACACAGGCTCCGCAACCACATCACTACTAACTGTTTCTAGTGCACACATTCCCCTCACACAACACTGCACGCATGCATGACAAATGTAATAATGACATGAGTCGGATTTACGTGAAACCATAAATTCTTATTGTTAATTCACAATAATGTGGCATTTGTTGTCCATGATTGCACATGGGAACAGTATTGCGTCATACGTCCCGATGCAGGGGTAGAGGGCTTGCATCCAGATTCTGCATGGTCCTGCAGGCAGAGTGAAAAGTGTCACTGGCGCCTCCGTCCAGACGCACCCAGTCGCCTCTCGCTGTCCTCAATTGCAGTGTTGGCCCGTGATGCTGCAGTGGGCCTGCTGCTGCGGCAGCGTTCAGTCACCGGCGGCAAGGACATGCTGCTATGGCTTGACGTGCCCTCGCTGGCATCATCACCACCCCCTGGTTCACCATGGGCAGTTGGCTGCAGACTAAGCACTGCTGCTATCATCTGATCAAGTGCCCTGGCAATGTCCTGGCAACACTGGACCATTTGCATCTGCATTACAAGGGACCGGCGGTAAAGTTGTGATGTTGCATTGCCAATAATATGATTGGACCTTGTGTAGGCTGACAGGCGGGTCAGCAGCTGGCGGTGGCGGCGGCGGCGGGTGATATCCTGCTGGGAGACCAGGATCTGGTTATTCTCTCGCACAGCTGCGGTCAGCTGTCCAACATGCTGCACGGTATTAGTGATTCAGAAAAGGGGGTGGTGATGAACAGAGTGTCTGCATTAAGCAGACCACTCTTACCCAGTCCAAAGATCAGGGCTTGATCCATCACCGTTATTTATCTCACTGCCCCATCCCAGCTCAGAACCTGGCTATATGCAAATTAGTCTGTCCCTGGCCCAGTGCATCATGGGAACAGGGCAGACCAAACTACCAAGCCAATTCTTCACCAGAAAGGAGACAAGCTACCGGGGACCGGTTTCTGGCATTTCAGCCTCTTCGGCCCGGCTTGCTTGAATCCTGATGGAGCAGTGAGAAAGGGACTCATGTCTGAGTATACCCTGCCACACCTATAGTGGCCAAAAACGATTCAGAAAAGGGGGTGGTGATGAACAGAGTGTCTGAATTAAGCAGACCACTCTTACCCAGTCCAAAGATCAGGGCTTGATCCATCACCGTTATTTATCTCACTGCCCCATCCCAGCTCAGAACCTGGCTATATGCAAATTAGTCTGTCCCTGGCCCAGTGCATCATGGGAACAGGGCAGACCAAACTACCAAGCCAATTCTTCACCAGAAAGGAGACAAGCTACCGGGGACCGGTTTCTGGCATTTCAGCCTCTTCGGCCCGGCTTGCTTGAATCCTGATGGTGCAGTGAGCTAAAAAACGGTGTTGGATCTAGCCCTGATCTCTTGACTGGGTGAGAGTACTCTGCTTAATTCGGAGACTCTGTCCATCACCAACCCTTGTTGTAAATAATTTTGTCCACCCTAAGCGTGGAAGGGTATGCTCAGATGTGAGTCCCTTGCTCATTGCACCATCAGGATTCAAGCAAGCCGGGCCGAAGACGCCTGAAATGGCAGAAACCGGTCCCCGGAAGCTTGTTTCCTTCCCAGTGTAAGAATTGGCTGTTGTAGTCTGGTCTGCCCTGTTCCCATGATGCACTGGGCCAGGGACAGACTAATTTGCATACAGCCGGGTTCTGAAACTGGGATGGTGCAGTGAGCTAAAAAACGGTGTTGGATCTAGCCCTGATCTCTTGACTGGGTGAGAGTACTCTGCTTAATTCGGAGACTCTGTCCATCACCACCCCTTGTTGTAAATAAGCACGGTATTAGTGAGCTGCAGATGTATGGCTGCCAGGTGACGCGCCTGCGTCTGATGTACCGCAAGCATGCGGCGTTCAATGCCCAGGCCTGGATCACGTGCATGGACAGCCCTGCCCGCGCTTGTTGAGGCATCACGCTGCTGGCGCGTCAGTCCGCTGGACTGCGACCTGACTGCGGCTGTGCGCCTCGTCTGCTTCCTGGCTGATGGTGGTGTGGCCTGTACCACTGCCGTGGGTGTCAGTTGGGGTGGTTTCTGGGCACCTGTGGCTGCAGGGGTGGCCCTGCCCACATGGGGTGGTGGTGGTGGTACTGCTGCAGGTGGCTGAGATGGTCCTGGTTCAGGTTGGCCCTCACCCTCGGTGTCCTCATCTATATGTAGGGCCTCGCTGTCGGTGCTGGGCTGTTCTGCTGCACCTGTGATGTAAATGGGTGCATGATTAATGATATGTAGCTTGCACATGAGATGTTGCTACATGCATGCGTGCCTGCTTTCCCTGACTGGCTTTTGGAAATACTTTGAATTGACAGGTCTGCCTGTGTTGGGCTATCTGGGAATTTTTATTACACTACAACCACCACAATGCAATAGGGCATTTCAGGTGTGCATGGCCTGCATTACTGGGGTTGTCAAATTGCTAGCTCAGGGGTCATGGGCATTGTTAGGGGACGGGCTCGCAGTCGCATTGCACTTACCTTGGGATTGTTGGGTGGGTCGGGATGAGTCAAGCTGAGTGACCCCCACGCAGGATTCAGGAGTCAGGGTATCCTCCACGAGGTCCTCCAGTGGGGTGTTGGGTGTGGCAGTGGGGTCTCCTCCACCGGTGGCAAGTCGTTCCCCAGCCTCTCCACAATTCGCTCTTTGGCACGACCTCTGAGGTCGTACCACCTCTTTTTTAAATTGTCTATGGACCGCTGGGTCACCCCGACAGAAGTCACCTTGGCACGGATGCGCAGCCAGATGCGGTGCTTGTCAGCCTCTGGCACCCTCATGGAGTCCTTGCCAAACAGGCGTGCATGGTCCTTACAGACCCCCTCAATTAGCAACTCACGTTCTTGCTCCGAGAACTTAATCTTCCTCTTCCTCCCTGGGGCACTGCTCCCTGCTGCTTCCTGGGACATTTTGGAGGTTGTGGATGTCCTGCTGTGGTGCTGCAACTTCACTGTTGTCGAGCTCTTCCCAGTACTGCTTCCACTTTCTGGCTCAGTGATCTGTATGAGGGAGGGAACAGCCTACTTCCTGGTTGTGATGTCATCATTGGGCTCAAAATGCGACTTCCCGTTTTTGCGATCTCGCACTTAGCGAGATCGCAAATTGCGATTTCGGTAATTGCGAAATCGCAATTTCAACCAAGAAATCGGCCAATTCTGCGATTATTATGCGATTGTGACAAAATCGCAATTGGCAATTGCGGCCGATTGCGATTCGCATTTTTTTCTCGCATTTCTTCATGAATGCCATTCTGCGAATTCCCTAAATTGCGATTCGGTAAATATCGCAATTTGGAATTCGCAGAATGTTGCATTGATGAATCTGGCTGTATTTACGAATTCACTACTTCAATAAGTCTAAAATGTGCACACAGTCATGGAAAACTTTCCATCATGATTTCATTCCATAGCATCCATCTTGCTGACCGCACCCATAAGAACAGAGGAGGCCTTGCTGCTATCTAGAAGTCCCCCTGCTTCTGCATCCTAAGCAAGTAAGCAGCACCCAACTCCATTGAGCTGGTAACATGCCATTTCCCACTCTGGAACCCAGACTGCCTCCTTCAATCTCCTCTACAGGCCCAAATATACTTGTTTACGGTCCAGGGAGGACCTTGTTAGGCAGTTCGGACTGGACTGTTCCTATGAGTAGCAGGGTCAAGACTGATTTGCATATGGCTGCTCCAAACTGGGGTGGCATGGTTAGCAAAAGAATGATGGTTTAAACCCAGATCTTTGTGACTGAGGTGAATGTTTGCATTGTTCAGCATTTCGTTAATCATTTGTTTCTTTTGTTTTTGTTGCTCTAAGTGGGAAGGGAATGCCGGGACATAGTTTCCGTGCTCACTGCGCCACTGGATTCAAGCTAACCTGGCTACCCGAAACCGGTCCCATGATGCTTATTTCCAGTCCAGTGAGGACCTGGCTTGGCAGTTCTGGCTGGACTGTTCCCATGAGGAGCAGGGTGAAGAATGATTTGCATGAAGGCTGGGTCCAAACTGGGTGGGAGTGGTGAACAAAAAACAATGAATTAAGCCCAGATCCTTGTGACAAGGGGTGAATGTTTGCATTGTTCATCATTCTGTCCATTTGTTTCTTTTACTTTTGTCAACCTAAGTGGGAAGGGTATGTCCAGACGTGAGTGCCTTGCTCACTGTGCCACTGAATTAAAGCTAGCCTGACTGATGAGGGACGATGCCTCAAAACTGGACCCAGGATGCTTTGCTCCGGTCCAAGGAGGACCTGGTTTGGGAGTTTGGGCTGGACTGTTCCCATGAGAAGCAGGTTCAAGACTGATTTGCATATGTCTGGTTCTAAACTGGGATGGCGTGATGAGCAAAAGAACGATGGATTAAACCCAGATGTTTGTGATTGGGGGTGAATGTTGCATTGTTCAGCATTCCATCCATCATTTTCTTCTTTTGCTTTTGACACCCTAAGTGGGAAGGGTATGCCCCATGAGTCACCCTAAGTGGGAAGGGTATGCCCAGACATGGGTCTCGTGCTCACTGCACCACTGGATTCAAGCTAGGCTGGCTGATGAGGGGCGATGCCCCAAAACTGTTCGAGGATGCTGTTTGCGGTTCAAGGAGGACCTGGCTTGGTAGTTCAGACTGGACTGTTCCAATGAAGAGCAGGATCAAGGCTCATTTGCATATGGCTGAGTCCAAACTGGGGTGGAACTGTGAGCAAAAGAATGAGGGATTAAACCCAGATTTTAGTGACTGGGGTGAATGATTGCATTGTTCAGCATTCTGTCCATCATTTAGTTCTATTGCTTTTGACACCCTAAGTGGGTAGGGTATGCCCAGACATGGGTCCCGTGCTCACTGCACCACTGGATTGAAGCTTGCCTGACTGATGAGGGGTGATCCACCGAAACCATAACAAGGAGTTATGTTTTGGCTCCAGGAAAGACCTGGCTTGGCAGTTTGGGCTGGACTGTTCCCATGAGGTGCATGAAGAGGCACATCATCATCTGGAATGATCTGGGATGACCTTAAAAACAAAGTGCACTGCAACAGGGTTGCTGCACTACTTCTCTTAGACCTCGCAGGTTCCTTCAACACGGTTGACCAAGACACTCTAATCCAAAGACTCTATGAAGCCAACATAGACTGCCCTCGGCTGGACCACATCCTACCTTCAAGACAAAACAAATGTCATCCATTCTCCACCTTCACCATCCAAACCATACTTCACAAAATCAGGGGTCCCTCAAGGCCCTACCATTTCACCCATGCTTTTCAACATCTACATGAAGTTATTACCAGCAATCATCAATTAATTTTTGCTCACATGCTATACCTATGCAGATGACACACAAATACTCCTCAAACTGGAAAGTCCCAAAGACATTATGAACTCACACATCTTCAGTTCAGTGGCCTCATAGCCATTGATCAGAGGATGAAATGGAGACATCTCAATTCGAATGCCTCCAAAACTGAAATACATGCGGCAATTTGAAAAATAATTACTCACTTTGTACCAGGCCTGACGATCTTGGACAACTTCCTAAAATATCTAAAGAATTAAGAAACCTTGGAATTACCATGGACTCGAAGCTATCGATGAATGCCCAAGTGGGCAAATTAGCAAGATCAACCTTCATTGCTACGAAAACTCTGGGATGCATTTTCACCTATCTGGGATTTACACACAAGTTCCAACCCACTGCCTCTCTTGAACTGTCTAAACTTGATTACGTCAATGACCTCTACCACCGATCATCTTTATCTACTATGAAAAGACTACAACAAATTCAGAACTGTGCTGCCAGACTACTATATGTAAAGCTACAAGTTCACATATCCCCTGCCTTGAGGGCCCTACATTGGTTACCAGTTGCCATAAGATCCACGTTCAAGCTGATTTGGATAACCCACAAAGCAGTACATGGAACTGGACCATTTTTCATCAGGAAAAAAATCACCAAATACATTCAACAAATAAACCTCCACTGCATATTGGCACCTTGCCTCAACATTCCAAGATACAAGAAAAAAATAGGTGGCATATATTTCTCTGTTCAAGCAGCCAAACTATGGAATTCTTTACCCGCAAACATAAGATCCACAGATTACTATCTTATCTTCAGAAGACTTCTCTAGAGTTGGCTCTTTCCTACCTGACCACCATACTCAAACCTCAAACACAAATATATAGCATATCCCTGTGTATTTAAATATTTATTTTGATTATATGTATGTATTTAGTTATGTGTATTTCTTTTTTTCAATGTTTTTGTAGTTTTAAAAGTTATGTGTATTTCTTGATATAAATATGTATAATAGTATGCACTTATGTATCTATATATTACTTTACTCCTACTGTATAAAGACCTTAAACTCCCTCCAATGCACTACCCTATATCTCACCCTATACCTCACCCAATATATCCTCTACTTTCACTCTCTGACTCTTCTCAAACCTCATTCTACTACTATATTCTCTAAAATAACCCTTTCTAGACTCTTCCCTCCTCTACCTCTCCTTGGATCACCACAAACCTCATTTTAATACTAGCCTTGTAAATTCCTCCCTCACCTATCCCTCCTATGACTCATTAAACTACTACGATCTCCCAATAAACACTTTATAGAATCTTCCCTCTTCTATCCCCCATTATCCTTTTCAATCCAACTAACAGACTCACATGACCGTCACTGAAATTAACTCTAATTTCACTATACTAATCCACCACTAATCTTTTTGAGTTCCAGAGTAGTGTGCTACTCACTGAAAAGTGCTTTGGTGCCTCGTCAGGTGTGGTAAGTGCTAAATAAATAAAATTACAATACAATACAACTCATCTGTCAACCTACCAGGTCCAATGCCAACACCCTTCTAAACAAGTACAACAATTTTTGAAAAATATGTTAACATCCAAACCCGAATTACAATATGCAAGTGCAAGCTAAAGACTTTGGCACTTTGGCACTCTCATAACAACAAATGACACATCCACAGTCATCAAAGAAAATGCAAGTAATACACAATTCTCAATGATCTCATGGTACTGAAGTCCCTCCGCGCAACATGAAGATAGTTTATCACATCTTCCATAGTCAAGTACTAAATCAATATCATCAATTAAGTCACCAACAGAAGTAGAATACTTTTCAGGAAAATCAAGCACTGCATCAACCACCTGCCAGACCAACCTATTCCTCACTCCCCGGTGCAATGCTTTCAACCACTCTCTTCTCAAGTTAAAAAATACAGAAAATCCAACAGCACATTGACAGCACTGAGCCTGCTTTGTCTCTTAAGCCTACCCCTAATCTTAGAATATCACAATGGTCAACCTTTCAGGCCATAATTTTCGAAGATCTCATTGGCATAATCAACTTTCTCAAAGCCATTTCTTATGAAGATGAGGTGTCCTCCTTGTCCTTCATCAAAGGTCTATCTGGTGATGCTCACTCACCCCTATTCACCATTGTCACGGCCTCTATCTCAAGCTGTTACGAAAAACCAGTTCCTCCCACACCTTCAGACCTTGATGACTTTGCCAACTACAGGCCCATCACTATACCATCTGACCTTTTACCCACTCCGATAGTTGACCTCAGATATGTAGTACAGGAATCCCAAATGATGAAGGGCGGTTCCGAGTGGTGACTGATGGGTATCCTGTTAGGGTATACAGGACACTCTTTCATGTCTATATTCACGTTTTTATTTAGACTTTAATGGGTTGACACAGTCTTTTCCTAGTTGAATGTACCACACATAGCTTTAAGTCCAGACCCTTTGACATTACTTGTGTTTTCCATCACTCACCTACCATTTATTGGCAAGATCACTGAAAAAACTATGTTCAACTCCAAGGCCATATTAATGTTAACCTTCTGCATGACTGCCATTCTGGCTACATTTCATGCTGCAGCATGGAGACTTCTGCCTTTCACTTTGTAGACAATGTCCTCCTCACCACAAATGATGATGACCCTTGCCTCCTGTTATTGCTGGTCCTCTCAGCTGCCTTCAAGACAATGGACCAACCCCCCATATGCACCATGTAGTCTTGAAAAGGATTCACTAGCAATGCCTTTAATTGGTGCTCCTCCTACGTTTCCAACAGACACCAATTTGTTCACATGGGTATTTCCAGGTCTCAAAAGATGATGCTTACTATCTGCGAAGTCCCATATGTTTTCACGCTGTCCCTGTCATCTTCAGTCTCTAGATGGAACCACTTTGTGCTCTAATCATAGACAACACCATCAAGATTTACCAGTAATACACAACTCCACTTGAACATCACCTTTGCTTCAGACATTTAGTGCCTCAAACATGGCTTGCATATTGTCCATACCTTTACATTGATAGCCTACGTGAAGCTCAACTGAACCAATACATAATTCCTGTTAAGATGCCAAGAACAGCAAATGAAAAACAGTGCAAACCTGGCTCATTGACATGAGCCTTGAGGGATTTGAACCCCCAACTTGCACAGAACGCCATGTCACTTGGGCTCACCCTGACCACCAATCTCACCCTCAAGGAACACAAAGACGGCCTGGTACCAGTTGTCTTTTGTAAAGAAAATGAAAGCACTTCTAATAGAAAGCAACTTTGGAACTAACACCTGGTCCTTGCAGACTGGAACCCCATAAGGGTATCCGACATGGCACTTCAAGTCTCGTCTAGGTCTGAAGAAATATGATTTAATCATCTATATACTGCTGGAACAACATTGTTTCCCTTTGCTGGCCCAAACCATCTTCTAAACCAGCTACACCATTTACAAAGTCATCATAGCACCACCCTGCTTATCTTGCAGACAAGTTCACTATCTCTAGTAGTTCTCTGCACAGCAACAGCCCTAAAAAATCTGATAGCTGACTAAGAAGTGCAACATTGAAAGATAAGGAAGCAGGGCTTCTCCATCCATGCAACCAGGATCCTGAACAACTTCCCTAAATCGATTAGGACCGGCCCTACACTGCTGCCAATTTAGGAAACAGCTAAAGATGCATCTCTTTAACCCAATGACCGCGGTGCAGGTGAATTAATGAGTTGACGTGTTTCGGACGGCCCCCGGCCGTCCTCCGCACATGCCCACTGTGGCGTCGGACAGCCGGGGGCCATCCGACGCACCGAACGGGTTAAAGAATACTACATCCTAATGCATTACCTATCCACAACTCAGCTACCTTTCTTATCCCTTGCAATATTACACTTGCCAGTAAATTGCATTATGACTTCCTATCAACTTCATTCTTGACACTATCCCACACCTGTTAAAAAATCATCTCTACTTCACAAGGTATTTGTGTCACCCATACAGCTTCCTTTTCTGTTGCATGTTGACTTTATACTTGTCATTCACCCTGTACAGTACTCCGCTGCCTTTTGGCTATGTGCATTCTACAGAAATACCACATACATATGGAGAGATATGCATACATACATCCAAACATACATACATAAGTACTCACATACACAGGTAATACAGTACAGTACTGTACACAAACTCTCTACTCGTGACCCAGGTCCAAAAATGTTTAGCACCCAAAATCACGGAAATTCCAGGAACCTTATCACGTCTTGTTAAAACATACTGTGTTGCGCACAGCATATACACCATTCCATGCTTCAAAAGCACAATTAGCCAGACCTCCACACATAGTTAAATCCATACCTACTGTTAGAAACGGGATCTCTGGCTGGCCAAGGCTTGCGCCAACGTCAGTCAGAGACCACCATTTCCAAGTCAGGGCAAGGGAGTCACACACCAAGGCAACCCCTGCTCACCCTCTAGGTAACGTGGCGCGAGCAGCAAGGCCAAACTTGGAGGCGGTATGAGTTAAGTATCCGCGCACGCACCCCAGCAACAACACCCAAGGCCCACCACAAAGGAAACTCCACACAAGGTTATATAAAAATAGCCTTTGTATTATAGTAAAAACACATTAGATAACACACAACTTTACAATGTGCCAACAGGCACGGGCAAGATTTACAAGGGATTATGTACAGGACAGGGCCACCTGGACCACTGTCAGGGGTATGCACTTTTTAGAAATAGTGCTTGTAGGTATAACACTTGCACATAAACATATAATGACTGTAACACAGAAATAGTAAATGTAGCATACAACCAGTAACTACTGGTAAAGGGAAAATACCTCCTACGCCACCCTAAACACTGTAGGGAAATCACGCAGGGAACTAGGACCTTATCATCAGGACCTATGGAAGGAAAACCATCACCTAAGCAAGTCACTTTTAGCAAAGGGAAGGAAACCTAAAATAATCACCTAGGCAAGTCACATTTAGCAAAGGCAATAAAACATCAACATTCCTCTAAGCAGGTCACTTTTAGCAAAGGGAAATAAAAGCACAAGGCATTACCTAAGCAGGTCACTTTTAGCAAAGGTAACGACATAAACAATCCTCTAAGCAGGTCACTTTTAGCAAAGGGGATAAAACATAAACAATTACCTAAGCAGGTGACTTTTAGCAAAGGTAAAAACAAACAATTGCACATGAAACATTAAAACACATTCAGAGGTGCAGGTAGGACATTTGCGCAGAAATCACATAAGCAGTGAATCATAAATTGCGCAGGGTGCACATGGCACAACACTAGAATTGTCCCCCAGGCCAAATGGCCTCGCAAGGGCTGAAATGCCCTGAGTCTCAATGTCAGCGCAGGCAGCCAAGAACAAAGCCTAAACGTAGCAACTGTCCACTAAGTGCTGGACAGTTGTAAATCACAGGTAGGCAAACGTTGGAGCCACGTGGGCTCAAGAACACTGGTGGGGAGTTCTTTTTTAGGGAACCGAGGGGGGAACCGGGGACGCCCCAGAGTTCACTTCCAGGGTCAACCGAGAGGCAATTACCAGCCTCAACACCATCAACACCAGGAAGAGCCACAATTCATCCGCGAAACGCGGAACAGACAGTATTGGAAACCCGGAATGTGATTCCAATTTTCAATCTCACTAAAAACAATTTAGATAATCATAGCATTAAACTACTCTCTAAAGGTTTATCATATGTCCCCCACTCTACTGCCAATCTATTCGAATTGTACTGTGACTTAATTTCATTTTTCCGTAAAGTGCGGCTTAAAAAAATTCTTTAGTACTGTCACAACGGATGAGGAACAACCCTTGATTAAAACCCTTAGTCTACCGTCAACCTTTAGTCCATCCCTCGAACAAGTAGGACCCGAGGTAGCCACTTTCGAACTGGTGGTTTTAAAGAAGTTACATCAAGCCCTCAAATTCATTCCTAAACCTATATATAACTTGGAAGAGGAAGAACATAAAGCTCTACTATCCCTTTCATCCAACAAAGATCTCACATTCAAAGGATGTGACAAAGGTGGGGGCATAGTTATCATTAACACATCACAATATGAAAGGAACATGCTTAACATGTTAGATGATCCAACTTTTTACATACCCATTAAATCATATTCTACTCTAAACTTATCCAAAAGAATCTCTTCTCTTACTAACATCGCCCTAGAAAATGGTTTTATTAATAATAAAGAATTTGACTTCCTGAACCATAACAAAGGAAAAACTGCTTGCATATATGGTCTCCCCAAGATACATAAAAACTCAGAAAACCCTCCATACCGTCCTATTGTCTCGACAATTGGCACTGCAACAGAACCATTATCTAAATTTGTTGACAACTACCTACGTCCCTATGTTCCAAAAATCATATCATACATACAAGACACAGGTGATATGATAAGGAAAACGGAAGGATTACCCTTCAATTCAAATACAGATTTACTAGTTACTATGGACGTAGAATCCCTATATAGTAACATCCCCCTAAGAGACGCAATACGAACAACAGAATGGTTCATTGACCTCCATAATATCCCCTGTCCCAAAATGTTTCTACTGGAATGCCTGGAGATTGTCTTAACCGAAAATATTTTTGAATTCGGTACCCATTTGTATCGCCAAATCAAAGGCGTCAGTATGGGTGCTTCAGTAGCCCCATCAATAGCTAACATCTTTATGGCGGCCTTTGAAAATGAATTCATTTACAATGAGATCGCTCCTTTTTTCGAATCAATCTCCCATTGGTCCAGATATATTGACGACATCTTCTTTATCTGGACCGATGGGAGACAATCTCTTGATGAATTTATCTTATGGATAAATGGAGCAAACACCAACCTCCATTTTACTTCTAATATTAGTAATGAGAGAGTAGAATTCCTTGATATCGAAATTATCAATAACATAGGCACTTTGAAAGTAGATCTTCATATAAAACCCACAGCAAGGAACACGCTCTTACATTACCACAGTTTCCATCCGACTACACAAAAAGACAGTATTCCCTTTTCACAGTTCCTAAGAGTTCGAAGGAACTGTACAGATTTAGCTGATTTCGACAGACAGGCCTTGATAATGAGAACAAAATTCATTGAGAGAGGTTACCCTCATAGATTAGTCAGGAGCTCCTATAAACGTGCACGATATTATGATCGAGATTGCTTACTAAAAATAAAACCTCCTAAAACTAATGATCAACTAGTATGCATTACAAAACACTCGACTTTGAATGCGAAAGTAAAACAAATCATTAACTCGAACTGGCACATCCTGAATAGTAGCTGCCCTACAGAGCAGAAACTCACTAAACCTCTTTTCGCTCATAAAAGGAACAAAAACATCAAGGAGTACATTGTTCATTCTAGATTCAGTAACAATACTAATATGGAACAACTGTCCCAGAGATCTATCCTGACAAATAACCCATTAAAAGGTACATTTCCTTGTTCATCATGCACCTCTTGTAATAACATCATAAGAGGTGAAGAATTCACCCACAATAGTCACAAAACAACAGCAAAAGAAATGTGGAACTGTCGAACATCTAATGTTATCTATTTTTTACAATGCCCCTGTCTGTTGGGCTACGTGGGTGAAACATCACGCATGATCCAGACGCGTCTCAGTGAACATCGCTCAGCAATAAGGACGAAGAAGCTAGCTTCCCCAATGGTGAAGCACTTCATAGAGAAAGGACATACCCCCGATGAATTCAAATGGAGAATCTTAGAAAGAATCCATATCCCTGAGTCCAAAGGAGGGACAGCAATACGCAAGAAAAGAGAAGTCTTTTGGATTTTTGTTTTTAATACTTTCAGTCAAGGTCTGAACAGTGAAATCCCGTGGGAACATGCAATCATTTGACAACAAATGTTGTTCAAATTGCGCGCACTTAACATTTCAGAAGCACCGCCTCTGATCACTTGGAATAAAATCACTGTTTCAGCTAGATAATCCCTACCAGACTCCTCAGAGTATACTAGAAACCTGATCATAATCAATATAAATAATTAATAAAAATATCACTCTCTCTATATGTCTCAAACACTTAGTAGTAGACTCAATATACCAGAAATCCGGCCATAATTAATCAAAATATCACTCTCTTTATATGTCCCAAGCACACAGTAGTAGACCCCACTTTTATAAAAAACTTTTTTGGAATAAGCTTATAACTCCACTAATCTAAAGACCGTTCATATAGAGACATCGATTGAGATAGAACTCTTTGCCTGTTATATGCCTTATAAATTAATGTGACGAGAAATAGATCCTCCGCTCATCCGACATAACAC
This sequence comes from Lissotriton helveticus, assembly GCF_964261635.1. Classification (NCBI taxonomy): domain Eukaryota; kingdom Metazoa; phylum Chordata; class Amphibia; order Caudata; family Salamandridae; genus Lissotriton; species Lissotriton helveticus. Next base: position 177,816,352 of record NC_136065.1, read on the forward strand.
TACCCCCACGGTTATACACAATTAGCGGACAAAGATCTATGACAAGTGGACCGCTTTTTCACATCTATTCTTCCTTTGAAAAGGCCCCCCCCCCCCCCTCCCCAAAACCCCTAAACCCTTCCCCCCCCCCCCCCCCTTCCCGGTCTCCTTGTTAATTGTTCGCTTTATTTAATTAATTGGCTTGCACATATATAAGCATTGACTCAAATGGAATACCACCGGTGTTTTTCTTTCATAGAAAATAATATTTTCTAGCGGTTTGCATACATCTTAGGTGAAGACAAATAATAAGTAGATCTGTCCTCTATATCTATAAGACAGATAGTCCTACCTCTATTTCGGAACTTAGACCAGCCTCACCGGTAAATAAAATATATTTTTTCTCTCTGAATCCGATAAGATATAAGATAAGCGGAAACGAACAAGCCTCAAACTGACAATTTGGCATTTGGACCATCCTTCTGTCTTTTTCATTTTTTGTGCAAAACATAAAACCAACGTATATTTTAGCACAAAATCTGTCTTCTATATCCATTAGAGACACAGTCCTTCCTCCATCTCTGAACCTAGTTCACTCTCACGGGTGAAAGTGATTTTACCCTATTAAATTCCGCTATATAAGCAAAGCGGAAACCAATCAGTTTCACCAAGCAAACCCGCGTCTGAACACATCGCCGTCGGGCCGTCATCCTTCGTCTTCCCTCCCGCCACCGGATTCTTTAGAGGCCAGCTGTCAAAATTCAGGTGAGAAATGCCCCCGCTAGCGCAGAAAGGGAAAAGCTAGCGCCTGCACAGTATGACCCTTGATTCCCTCAGTACGCTGCAATTACGTGTATGAATCATGTTTATGTCTTACAGACTGGGCCGTTACTGATTTTCTATGCAAAGAGCTCTGCCGAACTATTCGGGTAAGAGGCCCCGCTTCCTTTAGTTTTGAAGATAAGAGAAAGCTGACAAAGTTTATACTCCCTCTCATTATCTTCGTTTTTTCTGAATAGGCAGGGAGATCTTTTAAACAAATTACCAATACCCTGGGACATCTTCTCAAATAAATCCTAAGGTAAGCCCTTCACTAATAAATAGAAAAAACGGGAAAAACTACCTGGATATATTAACTAGATTTCTAGTGTTAAACATAATGAATGTACTTATACTGGTCACCGTCTTGTTTCTGACAGGGAGATTCTTTTAACCCCTCTACATAGAGCTCTGCCGAACATTTCGGGTAAGATATTATATCTCCTTTGATACCTAAAAATTACTGGAGAATTTAAACCCAACATATGATCCTCATAATGGTCTCATCTTTCCCATTATATCCAATAGGCAGGGAGATCTTTTAAATTATTTATCGTATATCAACGATTCATGAAACATATGAGGTAAGCGTACTATCTAGAATGGATAGCAATTTAAAAATAGGCAAAGAAGGGGAGACAGGAACTAACCTCTTTTTTCTGCAATAAACAAATTATGCCAAACAATTTGATGAATAAACCTTAAACTGATGATAAAATGCCTCCTTCTAGATATTTACAGAATAAAGTGGGCACACGACGTAATTAATTGGGTGGAATAAATAAAATAACCGAATAGGATTATGATGTCTCTCTTCATTTTCACATAAACAGAATTCGGAGAAATTCAAAACTGAATTAGATTTACCCAAGATTTATATCCGGTTGGCGGGATATACCACGACAAGATATATCAAATAAGGTAATCCAAAAATAGTTACCCACCGGCATCAATATACTTTAGGTAGTTGAGAATGAATAGGTTAATTAAGAGGACTACCATTTTTTCTGAAACCCTTTGTTTCTTTCTTTCTTTTTAAGAATTCAGAATACTCTGTTTACCTTGAACCTATTATTTGGACATCAATTATACGTCTGACGAGTTGTTTTACAAACGGCCTACTTTACTTGTGAGTACCATATACCTATACGATACCTATTCCAAATCTAGAAATATTAAGCTAGAAAAGATGCATATAATTAAAATATGTGTCCCTCAGTAACAAAACAATAAATTTTGCAAAGAAGCCTTTACACGATTATAATATCAAATTTTGGAAATTTACTCTGTTCCTTCAAAAAGATTCAAAATTAAGCAATAGACTCACATGAAGTATGATATCTTATCCAATTATTCACTCTCACAATGATTTTCTAGATAAATGCAAGGAAATGAAAAGAAAAGGATATGTAGATAATCATGAACTAATGATGTGACAAACTGGCTACAATGTTAAGATATAGGATGTTATATGATTTTTTGTATCTTTAAGGATGTACAATTAATGCACTTTTTTACATGTATCTCCTTTTTAGAATTTGTGTGGCTACTCCAGAAGAAGGCGCTGGTTCGCCGAAACGCGCGTAGAGACCCTAATTTGCCACTTTTAGTCTTTTAATTTGTTCAGTATATGTTTAGAATAATTGTTACAAATGTATGAATTTTCTAATTGACTTTATGTGATATATAATTTTATACATGTTCACTGTTTTCTTTTTAATCATGTTACATGTTGTGTCCTTGTGGAACTTATAATAAAACATATATTTTCTTAATAATTTGTAGCCATTTGTCCATATGTCTATTATATTGTTTTAGTATAGTTGCCTAGGTTGTTTTTTGTCATAAGCCACGGGGCTCTGACCACCTAACTGCTCTCTGAGCCTCACTGGGCCCTAAATCAAATATAATGCCACCCAAGAGCCTTTCAAGGCTTGTAGACAATGTGGGCGGTGAGCCTATCTGGGCTTTAAATAACGAACGCCCCTCGAGCCTCTCAGGACTCGCAAACAAACAAAAGGGGGCGCCTAGAGCCTCTCGGGGCTCACAGAACAAAATGCGGGCGTCGTTGGAGCCTGGTGGGCTCGAACACAGGACGGGCGCCTTGAGCCTCGCAGGCTCAGGAAGACAGAGAAATGCCCAAAGTAACGTAGGAGCCCCGCTCGGGGGCTCGTAAACAAAGATATGGCACCACGGAGCCTTGGGGCTCTTACACCAGCATGCCCCACTCGTTGGAGCCTCTCGCCACAAAGGAGGAATGCCCCACTTGTTGGAGCCTCTCTGGCTCGATATGCACCAATGGCCCTGATACCGGAGAACCAGGGCAGCACTCACCGGTATTCCTGGGGCGGATGCGTCTCCTCGCGCTGCTTCTCGGCTGCGGCGGAGGTCCGGGGCTCTCCCTTCACTCGGGAGCCTCGGGACGGCCGACGTAGGCTGCTTCCTGCTCCTCAGGCCGACAGCCAATCGGAGCGCAAGTCGCCCGGCGAGCCTCCCGCTACCTTAGCCAATGGTAGCGCGGCTCTCCGGGTGACGTCAGCGTCTCTCTCTCTCTCGGTTTCTCCTCGACCCGGGGACGGCGGGGATCACGGGCAGTGCCGGGTGGGCACCGGCCTTCAAAATAAATATAACGGGGCAATGCCGGGTGGGCACCGGCTTCCAAATTAAAATATAAAGCGAGGTAGGCACTCGCTATGCCTGGCAAAGCGCTCCAAAGCGCTATAATCAAAATAAAGCGCACCCAGCGCTTAGGGGACAAAGAGAAGAGCTCCCAGCGCCAGGGAGGAAAATAAAGCGCTCCCAGCGCTATAAGGGACAAATGAAAGCGCTTCCAGGCGCTCTGGCAAAAGTATAGCTCCAGTAAGGTCTGGAGGCAGGCAGGGGGGCAAGGCTGGGCCAGAGCCAGCACACTGGGTCTCCAGGCAGGGAGACAGTCCAAGTGGCGGTCCTCCTGGCCCCAGCAGCAGCAACAGCCCCATCTGGCAGGATCCAAAGCAGAACAATTTCTGTGGGGACACAGCCCCATTTTTATACTGTGAAATCCTTTGTTTGGAGGTGCAGGGTGGGGGGAAACCAGTTGCAGCTGGCTTGGGAGTACCCTTGATGGCCCAACCACCCCTTTCATTCACTGGGGAGGCTTGGGTCGTTAGACAAACCACAGGGGGGCGGAGCCAGCATTGTGTGGGGAAAACCCCAGCCCATCCAGGACACAGGTATACTCCTCCCACACATCACTCATGCTGATCTCACACTCACCACCGGGCAGACCCATCCAGACTTCCTGGAGCCTGGCATGCCAGCCAGCTCCAGCCAATCACGCTCCAGCACCCTCACTGCACACATACATCAATGTCCAGAAGTAGTACTTCCCTTCTAGACACATACAAGCCGCACATACCATCGCGCAGCATTCATTCTCACGAGTTCACACATACCAAACTCGAGCCTGCACTCCCCACACATCAGGAACTAACATGGACACACACATTCCCCATGCATTCCTATGGGAGGGCAGGACAGCCATACTACACGCACGCACTTTACTCTGGGACACAGGGAAAAAGTGCGCAGAGACCCAAAAATCACTAACTCTGGGTCACAAACAAAAGCAAAAAGATTAGGGGTGAACCTGCCCTAAGGCCCAAGTCCAACACGACCCCCTTCCTGCCAAAACGCAGGGCAGACCAATCACCACCGTGATGGGCTTCCCTGCTTGGGGCGATAAAACACGGACGCGGGCCCACAACTGCAGGGACACCCTCCTGTTTTACGCCACGGTGAACCCCTAGGGTTCCTTCTAAAACTACTGTAGGGACTAACTGGGGTACCCCACTGGTACTCTCCAGCTGCCCTCGGCCAGGACCAGGCCCTAGGCCACCCAGGTACCACTGGATCCTGCCTACTCACAAAGTGGGGGGTAGTAACCCCTGGCACATAATAGCCATGCTCCACTCTTCCTGTCTGTAAGACAGGGCTAGACTGCCACTGGTTCTCCAGCCTAGGGTCTACAACCTCAGGCGGACCAGGAGTCTCAGGGAAGGCTCTCCTCCCCTTACCTCTTCTTCTAGGGTTCCTCCTCCTCCTGCGAGGGGTACCCTCTAAACAACATTCTCCCAACCTAGGGTTTAACCCCTTAGGTTGCACCGGGGTCAGAGGTGGGCTCTCCCACCCTCTGCACCCCCTTCCAGAGTCCTGCTCCCTCCCAACCGGGGCGGTACCTCTGGAAAAAGAACTGGTCAGGACACTGATTACAGTAGTCCCACCCTTCAGGTCAGGCGGATACTGAACCTGGCTTTCCAACCTCTGGTCTAAAACCTTTGGTGGAACCAATGCCTGGCACTCCAGGACTTCTGGGGACTCACATAATATTCCCCAATCACTCTTTTCGCTGGACTCCTGTACCCTCCCTACCGGAGCGGTACTGCCAGACTCTAGAACCATAGAAGCTCCGCTTACAGATGCTCCAGGTCCTCCACACACTAGGAGATCTCCCTCAAGTGAACTAACAGGCAAGCTTAGGTTCCCATCCTGGTGTTCCCTAAAGAAACCATCCAGGCTCTGTGACAGGGCTTCGGGCATCTGGGGACTCTCGGTCACACACTCACTCCCGCTCCACTGAGACAGGCAGTCAGCCCCTACACCCTCCTCACTAACCTGGGACCTAGCTGGGCTACTCTCACCCTCCTCCACCACACTGGGCTGGAAGACACCTGACCCACTATTGTTGGAATCACTCACTAGTGACTCTAAAGAACCTCTCGCACTGTCCCAGCGCTCTGCTTCCTCTGCGAGGGTGTCTGGATCAGTCAACCCATATTCCAACAGGTGTTGGCGCAACCCTGGCAAACAACTATTGAGCACCTGCTCTCTTAGAACCAGATCAATAGCTTGGTGAACTCAGTTCCCATGTGAACCTCTAGCCAATCAGACAGTGCATCTTGACATTCATCCACAAACTCTTCCCAAGACTGGTGAGACAGTTTCCTAAGGTTCCTGAATTTCAACCTGTTCTCCTCCTCTGGGGAAACAGGCACCACACTCGGGAAACTGGGAGTGGGACTGTCTACCCTAACACTTAAATAGCTGCCACCACTGGATTCAACCCTCCCTGGGGAATCCAGAAAACCACAACTGCACTCAGGGGATAACCTACCCTCTGGGGTTACCTTCTCCCTGAACAAGGCCCTTTCAGCCTCTAGCTTGGCGTGCTCCAACCTGAGCTGTTCCATCGCTAGCTGATGCTCCCGCTCTTCCCTCCTATCTAACCACTCCTCTGGGGACAGGACAAGGGATGGGGCGCTGGTACTGACACTGGACCCAGCAAGGGACTCCCTATCTATGGGGTCCTCACTATCTGCTGATATCCATCCACTGTCATCATCATACAACTCACATTCTTCAGGGCTCTCCACAGACTCACCACCCTCATGGCGTGCAGCCCGGGCCCTATCTCTCTCACTGCACTCAAGATCCCACTGACCCTTTTGCCATAGGATCAGGCTGCTCCTAAGTTCTGACTGAGTATCTGACTCATCCACCCCTATGTCTCTCTCTTCACAGAATCTGACCAACTCCAACATACTGTATCTAAACAGATCACAGAAATCAAAAGTAGGCTCCATTTTGGCAGACGTTCTCAAGAAAAGTTTGACACAGGGAACCTGGGGGTCTGAGCTAAACAGGAGTATACAATTAACAAAATTCAGCAAGATTCCTATCTCAGAGAACTTGCACTCCACTGTCCAGTGTAACACAACACTCATTCACACACAACCCTCCCCTCGGACCGGTAAGGCAGTTTCTACCACACCTGATTTTCTCAACCTGACCACAAGTGACACAGGTACCAAACTCTGGAAGCAGGGCGGGGAACAAATGTACTGGACAGAAATTACAAAATGACACCTTTCAGGAGAAGCAAAACTGAACTTCCCTAAAAAACAATAATCCCCAAAATGTGGTTATCTAAAATTGCAGAGTTTTGTAGTGTGGCCTGTCGCCACTGTGGTACAGCGCAAACACAAATCCTTATCCCACCGCTGCCACCAATGTTAGAAACGGGATCTCTGGCTGGCCAAGGCTTGCGCCAACGTCAGTCAGAGACCACCACTTCCAAGTCAGGGCAAGGGAGTCACACACCAAGGCAACCCCTGCTCACCCTCTAGGTAACGTGGCGCGAGCAGCAAGGCCAAACTTGGAGGCGGTATGAGTTAAGTATTCGCGCACGCACCCCAGCAACAACACCCAAGGCCCACCACAAAGGAAACTCCACACAAGGTTATATAAAAATAGCCTTTGTATTATAGTAAAAACACATTAGATAACACACAACTTTACAATGTGCCAACAGGCACGGGCAAGATTTACAAGGGATTATGTACAGGACAGGGCCACCTGGACCACTGTCAGGGGTATGCACTTTTTAGAAATAGTACTTGTAGGTATAACACTTGCACATAAACATATAATGACTGTAACACAGAAATAGTAAATGTAGCATACAACCAGTAACTACTGGTAAAGGGAAAATACCTCCTACGCCACCCTAAACACTGTAGGGAAATCACGCAGGGAACTAGGACCTTATCATCAGGACCTATGGAAGGAAAACCATCACCTAAGCAAGTCACTTTTAGCAAAGGGAAGGAAACCTAAAATAATCACCTAGGCAAGTCACATTTAGCAAAGGCAATAAAACATCAACATTACTCTAAGCAGGTCACTTTTAGCAAAGGGAAATAAAAGCACAAGGCATTACCTAAGCAGGTCACTTTTAGCAAAGGTAACGACATAAACAATCCTCTAAGCAGGTCACTTTTAGCAAAGGGGATAAAACATAAACAATTACCTAAGCAGGTCACTTTTAGCAAAGGTAAAAACAAACAATTGCACATGAAACATTAAAACACACTCAGAGGTGCAGGTAGGACATTTGCGCAGAAATCACATAAGCAGTAAATCATAAATTGCGCAGGGTGCACATGGCACAACACTAGAATTGTCCCCCAGGCCAAATGGCCTCGCAAGGGCTGAAATGCCCTGAGTCTCAATGTCAGGGGAGGCTGCGCAGGCAGCCAAGAACAAAGCCTAAACGTAGCAACTGTCCACTAAGTGCTGGACAGTTGTAAATCACAGGTAGGCAAACGTTGGAGCCACGTGGGCTCAAGAACACTGGTGGGGAGGACAACACAGCGTGGGAGCCACGGGGCTCTGACCACCTAACTGCTCTCTGAGCCTCACTGGCCCCTAAATCAAATATAATGCCACCCAAGAGCCTTTCAAGGCTTGTAGACAATGTGGGGGGTGAGCCTATCTGGGCTTTAAATAACGAACGCCCCTCGAGCCTCTCAGGACTCGCAAACAAACAAAAGGGCCCCTAGAGCCTCTCGGGGCTCACAGAACAAAATGCGGGCGTCGTTGGAGCCTGGTGGGCTCGAACACAGGACGGGCGCCTTGAGCCTCGCAGGCTCAGGAAGACAGAGAAATGCCCAAAGTAACGTAGGAGCCCCGCTCGGGGGCTCGTAAACAAAGATATGGCACCACGGAGCCTTGGGGCTCTTACACCAGCATGCCCCACTCGTAGGAGCCTCTCGCCACAAAGGAGGAATGCCCCACTTGTTGGAGCCTCTCTGGCTCGATATGCACCAATGGCCCTGATACCGGAGAACCAGGGCAGCACTCACTGGTATTCCTGGGGCGGATGCGTCTCCTCGCGCTGCTTCTCGGCTGCGGCGGAGGTCCGGGGCTCTCCCTTCACTCGGGAGCCTCGGGACGGCCGACGTAGGCTGCTTCCTGCTCCTCAGGCCGACAGCCAATCGGAGCGCGAGTCGCCCGGCGAGCCTCCCGCTGCCTTAGCCAATGGTAGCGCGGCTCTCCGGGTGACGTCAGCGTCTCTCTCTCTCTCGGTTTCTCCTCGACCCGGGGACGGCGGGGATCACGGGCAGTGCCGGGTGGGCACCGGCCTTCAAAATAAATATAACGGGGCAATGCCGGGTGGGCACCGGCCTCCAAATTAAAATATAAAGCGAGGTAGGCACTCGCTATGCCTGGCAAAGCTCTCCAAAGCGCTATAATCAAAATAAAGCGCACCCAGCGCTTAGGGGATAAAGAGAAGCGCTCCCAGCGCCAGGGAGGAAAATAAAGCGCTCCCAGCGCTATAAGGGACAAATGAAAGCGCTTCCAGGCGCTCTGGCAAAAGTATAGCTCCAGTAAGGTCTGGAGGCAGGCAGGGGGGCAAGGCTGGGCCAGAGCCAGCACACTGGGTCTCCAGGCAGGGAGACAGTCCAAGTGGCGGTCCTCCTGGCCCCAGCAGCAGCAACAGCCCCCTCTGGCAGGATCCAAAAGCAGAACACTTTCTGTGGGGACACAGCCCCATTTTTATACTGTGAAATCCTTTGTTTGGAGGTGCAGGGTGGGGGGAAACCAGTTGCAGCTGGCTTGGGAGTACCCTTGATGGCCCAACCACCCCTTTCATTCACTGGGGAGGCTTGGGTCGTTAGACAAACCACAGGGGGGCGGAGCCAGCATTGTGTGGGGAAAACCCCAGCCCATCCAGGACGCAGGTATACTCCTCCCACACATCACTCATGCTGATCTCACACTCACCACCGGGCAGACCCATCCAGACTTCCTGGAGCCTGGCATGCCAGCCAGCTCCAGCCAATCACGCTCCAGCACCCTCACTGCACACATACAGCAATGTCCAGAAGTAGCACTTCCCTTCTAGACACATACAAGCCGCACATACCATCGCGCAGCATTCATTCTCACGAGTTCACACATACCAAACTCGAGCCTGCACTCCCCACACATCAGGAACTAACATGGACACACACATTCCCCATGCATTCCTATGGGAGGGCAGGCCAGCCATACTACACGCACGCACTTTACTCTGGGACACAGGGAAAAAGTGCGCAGAGACCCAAAAATCACTAACTCTGGGTCACAAACAAAAGCAAAAAGATTAGGGGTGAACCTGCCCTAAGGCCCAAGTCCAACACGACCCCCTTCCTGCCAAAACGCAGGGCAGACCAATCACCACCGTGATGGGCTTCCCTGCTTGGGGCGATAAAACACAGACGCGGGCCCACAACTGCAGGGACACCCTCCTGTTTTACGCCACGGTGAACCCCTAGGGTTCCTTCTAAAACTACTGTAGGGACTAACTGGGGTACCCCACTGGTACTCTCCAGCTGCCCTCAGCCAGGACCAGGCCCTAGGCCACCCAGGTACCACTGGATCCTGCCTACTCACAAAGTGGGGGGTAGTAACCCCTGGCACATAATAGCCATGCTCCACTCTTCCTGTCTGTAAGACAGGGCTAGACTGCCACTGGTTCTCAAGCCTAGGGTCTACAACCTCAGGCGGACCAGGAGTCTCAGGGAAGGCTCTCCTCCCCTTACCTCTTCTTCTAGGGTTCCTCCTCCTCCTGTGAGGGGTACCCTCTAAACAACATTCTCCCAGCCTAGGGTTTAACCCCTTAGGTTGCACCGGGGTCAGAGGTGGGCTTTCCCACCCTCTGCACCCCTTCCAGAGTCCTGCTCCCTCCCAACCGGGGCGGTACCTCTGGAAAAAGAACTGGTCAGGACACTGATTACAGTAGTCCCACCCTTCAGGTCAGGCAGATCCTGAACCTGGCTTTCCAACCTCTGGTCTAAAACCTTTGGTGGAACCAATGCCTGGCACTCCAGGACTTCTGGGGACTCACATAATATTCCCCAATCACTCTTTTCGCTGGACTCCTGTACCCTCCCTACCGGAGCGGTACTGCCAGACTCTAGAACCATAGAAGCTCCGCTTACAGATGCTCCAGGTCCTCCACACACTAGGAGATCTCCCTCAAGTGAACTAACAGGCAAGCTTAGGTTCCCATCCTGGTGTTCCCTAAAGAAACCATCCAGGCTCTGTGACAGGGCTTCGGGCATCTGGGGACTCTCGGTCACACACTCACTCCCGCTCCACTGAGACAGGCAGTCAGCCCCTACACCCTCCTCACTAACCTGGGACCTAGCTGGGCTACTCTCACCCTCCTCCACCACACTGGGCTGGAAGACACCTGACCCACTATTGTTGGAATCACTCACTAGTGACTCTAAAGAACCTCTCGCACTGTCCCAGCGCTCTGCTTCCTCTGCGAGGGTGTCTGGATCAGTCAACCCATATTCCAACAGGTGTTGGCGCAACCCTGGCAAACAACTATTGAGCACCTGCTCTCTTAGAACCAGATCAAATAGCTTGGTGAACTCAGTTCCCATGTGAACCTCTAGCCAATCAGACAGTGCATCTTGACGTTCATCCACAAACTCTTCCCAAGACTGGTGAGACAGTTTCCTAAGGTTCCTGAATTTCAACCTGTTCTCCTCCTCTGGGGAAACAGGCACCACACTCGGGAAACTGGGAGTGGGACTGTCTACCCTAACACTTAAATAGCTGCCACCACTGGATTCAACCCTCCCTGGGGAATCCAGAAAACCACAACTGCACTCAGGGGATAACCTACCCTCTGGGGTTACCTTCTCCCTGAACAAGGCCCTTTCAGCCTCTAGCTTGGCGTGCTCCAACCTGAGCTGTTCCATCGCTAGCTGATGCTCCCGCTCTTCCCTCCTATCTAACCACTCCTCTGGGGACAGGACAAGGGATGGGGCGCTGGTACTGACACTGGACCCAGCAAGGGACTCCCTATCTATGGGGTCCTCACTATCTGCTGATATCCATCCACTGTCATCATCATACAACTCACATTCTTCAGGGCTCTCCACAGACTCACCACCCTCATGGCGTGCGGCCCGGGCCCTATCTCTCTCACTGCGCTCAAGATCCCACTGACCCTTTTGCCATAGGATCAGGCTGCTCCTAAGTTCTGACTGAGTATCTGACTCATCTACCCCTATGTCTCTCTCTTCACAGAATCTGACCAACTCCAACATACTGTATCTAAACAGATCACAGAAATCAAAAGTAGGCTCCATTTTGGCGGACGTTCTCAAGAAAAGTTTGAGACAGGGAACCTGGGGGTCTGAGCTAAACAGGAGTATACAATTAACAAAATTCAGCAAGATTCCTATCTCAGAGAACTTGCACTCCACTGTCCAGTGTAACACAACACTCATTCACACACAACCCTCCCCTCGGACCGGTAAGGCAGTTTCTACCACACCTGATTTTCTCAACCTGACCACAAGTGACACAGGTACCAAACTCTGGAAGCAGGGCGGGGAACAAATGTACTGGACAGAAATTACAAAATGACACCTTTCAGGAGAAGCAAAACTGAACTTCCCTAAAAAACAATAATCCCCAAAATGTGGTTATCTAAAATTGCAGAGTTTTGTAGTGTGGCCTGTCGCCACTGTGGTACAGCGCAAACACAAATCCTTATCCCACCGCTGCCACCAATGTTAGAAACGGGATCTCTGGCTGGCCAAGGCTTGCGCCAACGTCAGTCAGAGACCACCACTTCCAAGTCAGGGCAAGGGAGTCACACACCAAGGCAACCCCTGCTCACCCTCTAGGTAACGTGGCGCGAGCAGCAAGGCCAAACTTGGAGGCGGTATGAGTTAAGTATTCGCGCACGCACCCCAGCAACAACACCCAAGGCCCACCACAAAGGAAACTCCACACAAGGTTATATAAAAATAGCCTTTGTATTATAGTAAAAACACATTAGATAACACACAACTTTACAATGTGCCAACAGGCACGGGCAAGATTTACAAGGGATTATGTACAAGACAGGGCCACCTGGACCACTGTCAGGGGTATGCACTTTTTAGAAATAGTACTTGTAGGTATAACACTTGCACATAAACATATAATGACTGTAACACAGAAATAGTAAATGTAGCATACAACCAGTAACTACTGGTAAAGGGAAAATACCTCCTACGCCACCCTAAACACTGTAGGGAAATCACGCAGGGAACTAGGACCTTATCATCAGGACCTATGGAAGGAAAACCATCACCTAAGCAAGTCACTTTTAGCAAAGGGAAGGAAACCTAAAATAATCACCTAGGCAAGTCACATTTAGCAAAGGCAATAAAACATCAACATTCCTCTAAGCAGGTCACTTTTAGCAAAGGGAAATAAAAGCACAAGGCATTACCTAAGCAGGTCACTTTTAGCAAAGGTAACGACATAAACAATCCTCTAAGCAGGTCACTTTTAGCAAAGGGGATAAAACATAAACAATTACCTAAGCAGGTCACTTTTAGCAAAGGTAAAAACAAACAATTGCACATGAAACATTAAAACACATTCAGAGGTGCAGGTAGGACATTTGCGCAGAAATCACATAAGCAGTAAATCATAAATTGCGCAGGGTGCACATGGCACAACACTAGAATTGTCCCCCAGGCCAAATGGCCTCGCAAGGGCTGAAATGCCCTGAGTCTCAATGTCAGGGGAGGCTGCGCAGGCAGCCAAGAACAAAGCCTAAACGTAGCAACTGTCCACTAAGTGCTGGACAGTTGTAAATCACAGGTAGGCAAACGTTGGAGCCACGTGGGCTCAAGAACACTGGTGGGGAGGACAACACAGCGTGGGAGCCACGGGGCTCTGACCACCTAACTGCTCTCTGAGCCTCACTGGCCCCTAAATCAAATATAATGCCACCCAAGAGCCTTTCAAGGCTTGTAGACAATGTGGGGGGTGAGCCTATCTGGGCTTTAAATAACGAACGCCCCTCGAGCCTCTCAGGACTCGCAAACAAACAAAAGGGCCCCTAGAGCCTCTCGGGGCTCACAGAACAAAATGCGGGCGTCGTTGGAGCCTGGTGGGCTCGAACACAGGACGGGCGCCTTGAGCCTCGCAGGCTCAGGAAGACAGAGAAATGCCCAAAGTAACGTAGGAGCCCCGCTCGGGGGCTCGTAAACAAAGATATGGCACCACGGAGCCTTGGGGCTCTTACACCAGCATGCCCCACTCGTAGGAGCCTCTCGCCACAAAGGAGGAATGCCCCACTTGTTGGAGCCTCTCTGGCTCGATATGCACCAATGGCCCTGATACCGGAGAACCAGGGCAGCACTCACTGGTATTCCTGGGGCGGATGCGTCTCCTCGCGCTGCTTCTCGGCTGCGGCGGAGGTCCGGGGCTCTCCCTTCACTCGGGAGCCTCGGGACGGCCGACGTAGGCTGCTTCCTGCTCCTCAGGCCGACAGCCAATCGGAGCGCGAGTCGCCCGGCGAGCCTCCCGCTGCCTTAGCCAATGGTAGCGCGGCTCTCCGGGTGACGTCAGCGTCTCTCTCTCTCTCGGTTTCTCCTCGACCCGGGGACGGCGGGGATCACGGGCAGTGCCGGGTGGGCACCGGCCTTCAAAATAAATATAACGGGGCAATGCCGGGTGGGCACCGGCCTCCAAATTAAAATATAAAGCGAGGTAGGCACTCGCTATGCCTGGCAAAGCTCTCCAAAGCGCTATAATCAAAATAAAGCGCACCCAGCGCTTAGGGGATAAAGAGAAGCGCTCCCAGCGCCAGGGAGGAAAATAAAGCGCTCCCAGCGCTATAAGGGACAAATGAAAGCGCTTCCAGGCGCTCTGGCAAAAGTATAGCTCCAGTAAGGTCTGGAGGCAGGCAGGGGGGCAAGGCTGGGCCAGAGCCAGCACACTGGGTCTCCAGGCAGGGAGACAGTCCAAGTGGCGGTCCTCCTGGCCGCAGCAACAGCCCCCTCTGGCAGGATCCAAAAGCAGAACACTTTCTGTGGGGACACAGCCCCATTTTTATACTGTGAAATCCTTTGTTTGGAGGTGCAGGGTGGGGGGAAACCAGTTGCAGCTGGCTTGGGAGTACCCTTGATGGCCCAACCACCCCTTTCATTCACTGGGGAGGCTTGGGTCGTTAGACAAACCACAGGGGGGTGGAGCCAGCATTGTGTGGGGAAAACCCCAGCCCATCCAGGACGCAGGTATACTCCTCCCACACATCACTCATGCTGATCTCACACTCACCACCGGGCAGACCCATCCAGACTTCCTGGAGCCTGGCATGCCAGCCAGCTCCAGCCAATCACGCTCCAGCACCCTCACTGCACACATACAGCAATGTCCAGAAGTAGCACTTCCCTTCTAGACACATACAAGCCGCACATACCATCGCGCAGCATTCATTCTCACGAGTTCACACATACCAAACTCGAGCCTGCACTCCCCACACATCAGGAACTAACATGGACACACACATTCCCCATGCATTCCTATGGGAGGGCAGGCCAGCCATACTACACGCACGCACTTTACTCTGGGACACAGGGAAAAAGTGCGCAGAGACCCAAAAATCACTAACTCTGGGTCACAAACAAAAGCAAAAAGATTAGGGGTGAACCTGCCCTAAGGCCCAAGTCCAACACGACCCCCTTCCTGCCAAAACGCAGGGCAGACCAATCACCACCATGATGGGCTTCCCTGCTTGGGGCGATAAAACACAGACGCGGGCCCACAACTGCAGGGACACCCTCCTGTTTTACGCCACGGTGAACCCCTAGGGTTCCTTCTAAAACTACTGTAGGGACTAACTGGGGTACCCCACTGGTACTCTCCAGCTGCCCTCAGCCAGGACCAGGCCCTAGGCCACCCAGGTACCACTGGATCCTGCCTACTCACAAAGTGGGGGGTAGTAACCCCTGGCACATAATAGCCATGCTCCACTCTTCCTGTCTGTAAGACAGGGCTAGACTGCCACTGGTTCTCAAGCCTAGGGTCTACAACCTCAGGCGGACCAGGAGTCTCAGGGAAGGCTCTCCTCCCCTTACCTCTTCTTCTAGGGTTCCTCCTCCTCCTGTGAGGGGTACCCTCTAAACAACATTCTCCCAGCCTAGGGTTTAACCCCTTAGGTTGCACCGGGGTCAGAGGTGGGCTTTCCCACCCTCTGCACCCCTTCCAGAGTCCTGCTCCCTCCCAACCGGGGCGGTACCTCTAGAAAAAGAACTGGTCAGGACACTGATTACAGTAGTCCCACCCTTCAGGTCAGGCAGATCCTGAACCTGGCTTTCCAACCTCTGGTCTAAAACCTTTGGTGGAACCAATGCCTGGCACTCCAGGACTTCTGGGGACTCACATAATATTCCCCAATCACTCTTTTCGCTGGACTCCTGTACCCTCCCTACCGGAGCGGTACTGCCAGACTCTAGAACCATAGAAGCTCCGCTTACAGATGCTCCAGGTCCTCCACACACTAGGAGATCTCCCTCAAGTGAACTAACAGGCAAGCTTAGGTTCCCATCCTGGTGTTCCCTAAAGAAACCATCCAGGCTCTGTGACAGGGCTTCGGGCATCTGGGGACTCTCGGTCACACACTCACTCCCGCTCCACTGAGACAGGCAGTCAGCCCCTACACCCTCCTCACTAACCTGGGACCTAGCTGGGCTACTCTCACCCTCCTCCACCACACTGGGCTGGAAGACACCTGACCCACTATTGTTGGAATCACTCACTAGTGACTCTAAAGAACCTCTCGCACTGTCCCAGCGCTCTGCTTCCTCTGCGAGGGTGTCTGGATCAGTCAACCCATATTCCAACAGGTGTTGGCGCAACCCTGGCAAACAACTATTGAGCACCTGCTCTCTTAGAACCAGATCAAATAGCTTGGTGAACTCAGTTCCCATGTGAACCTCTAGCCAATCAGACAGTGCATCTTGACGTTCATCCACAAACTCTTCCCAAGACTGGTGAGACAGTTTCCTAAGGTTCCTGAATTTCAACCTGTTCTCCTCCTCTGGGGAAACAGGCACCACACTTGGGAAACTGGGAGTGGGACTGTCTACACTAACACTTAAATAACTGCCACCACTGGATTCAACCCTCCCTGGGGAATCCAGAAAACCACAACTGCACTCAGGGGATAACCTACCCTCTAGGGTTACCTTCTCCCTGAACAAGGCCCTTTCAGCCTCTAGCTTGGCGTGCTCCAACCTGAGCTGTTCTATCGCTAGCTGATGCTCCCGCTCTTCCCTCCTATCTAACCACTCCTCTGGGGACAGGACAAGGGATGGGGCGCTGGTACTGACACTGGACCCAGCAAGGGACTCCCTATCTATGGGGTCCTCACTATCTGCTGATATCCATCCACTGTCATCATCATACAACTCACATTCTTCAGGGCTCTCCACAGACTCACCACCCTCATGGCGTGCGGCCCGGGCCCTATCTCTCTCACTGCGCTCAAGATCCCACTGACCCTTTTGCCATAGGATCAGGCTGCTCCTAAGTTCTGACTGAGTATCTGACTCATCTACCCCTATGTCTCTCTCTTCACAGAATCTGACCAACTCCAACATACTGTATCTAAACAGATCACAGAAATCAAAAGTAGGCTCCATTTTGGCGGACGTTCTCAAGAAAAGTTTGAGACAGGGAACCTGGGGGTCTGAGCTAAACAGGAGTATACAATTAACAAAATTCAGCAAGATTCCTATCTCAGAGAACTTGCACTCCACTGTCCAGTGTAACACAACACTCATTCACACACAACCCTCCCCTCGGACCGGTAAGGCAGTTTCTACCACACCTGATTTTCTCAACCTGACCACAAGTGACACAGGTACCAAACTCTGGAAGCAGGGCGGGGAACAAATGTACTGGACAGAAATTACAAAATGACACCTTTCAGGAGAAGCAAAACTGAACTTCCCTAAAAAACAATAATCCCCAAAATGTGGTTATCTAAAATTGCAGAGTTTTGTAGTGTGGCCTGTCGCCACTGTGGTACAGCGCAAACACAAATCCTTATCCCACCGCTGCCACCAATGTTAGAAACGGGATCTCTGGCTGGCCAATGCTTGCGCCAACGTCAGTCAGAGACCACCACTTCCAAGTCAGGGCAAGGGAGTCACACACCAAGGCAACCCCTGCTCACCCTCTAGGTAACGTGGCGCGAGCAGCAAGGCCAAACTTGGAGGCGGTATGAGTTAAGTATTCGCGCACGCACCCCAGCAACAACACCCAAGGCCCACCACAAAGGAAACTCCACACAAGGTTATATAAAAATAGCCTTTGTATTATAGTAAAAACACATTAGATAACACACAACTTTACAATGTGCCAACAGGCACGGGCAAGATTTACAAGGGATTATGTACAAGACAGGGCCACCTGGACCACTGTCAGGGATATGCACTTTTTAGAAATAGTACTTGTAGGTATAACACTTGCACATAAACATATAATGGCTGTCACACAGAAATAGTAAATGTAGCATACAACCAGCAACTACTGGTAAAGGGAAAATACCTCCTACGCCACCCTAAACACTGTAGGGAAATCACGCAGTGAACTAGGACCTTATCATCAGGACCTATGGAAGGAAAACCATCACCTAAGCAAGTCACTTTTAGCAAAGGGAAGGAAACCTAAAATAATCACCTAGGCAAGTCACATTTAGCAAAGGAAATAAAACATCAACATTCCTCTAAGCAGGTCACTTTTAGCAAAGGGAAATAAAAGCACAAGGCATTACCTAAGCAGGTCACTTTTAGCAAAGGTAACGACATAAACAATCCTCTAAGCAGGTCACTTTTAGCAAAGGGGATAAAACATAAACAATTACCTAAGCAGGTCACTTTTAGCAAAGGTAAAAACAAACAATTGCACATGAAACATTAAAACACATTCAGAGGTGCAGGTAGGACATTTGCGCAGAAATCACATAAGCAGTAAATCATAAATTGCGCAGGGTGCACATGGCACAACACTAGAATTGTCCCCCAGGCCAAATGGCCTCGCAAGGGCTGAAATGCCCTGAGTCTCAATGTCAGGGGAGGCTGCGCAGGCAGCCAAGAACAAAGCCTAAACGTAGCAACTGTCCACTAAGTGCTGGACAGTTGTAAATCACAGGTAGGCAAACGTTGGAGCCACGTGGGCTCAAGAACACTGGTGGGGAGGACAACACAGCGTGGGAGCCACGGGGCTCTGACCACCTAACTGCTCTCTGAGCCTCACTGGGCCCTAAATCAAATATAATGCCACCCAAGAGCCTTTCAAGGCTTGTAGACAATGTGGGCGGTAAGCCTATCTGTGCTTTAAATAACGAACGCCCCTCGAGCCTCTCAGGACTCGCAAACAAACAAAAGGGGGCGCCTAGAGCCTCTCGGGGCTCACAGAACAAAATGCGGGCGTCGTTGGAGCCTGGTGGGCTCGAACACAGGACGGGCGCCTTGAGCCTCGCAGGCTCAGGAAGACAGAGAAATGCCCAAAGTAACGTAGGAGCCCCGCTCGGGGGCTCGTAAACAAAGATATGGCACCACGGAGCCTTGGGGCTCTTACACCAGCATGCCCCACTCGTTGGAGCCTCTCGCCACAAAGGAGGAATGCCCCACTTGTTGGAGCCTCTCTGGCTCGATATGCACCAATGGCCCTGATACCGGAGAACCAGGGCAGCACTCACCGGTATTCCTGGGGCGGATGCGTCTCCTCGCGCTGCTTCTCGGCTGCGGCGGAGGTCCGGGGCTCTCCCTTCACTCGGGAGCCTCGGGACGGCCGACATAGGCTGCTTCCTGCTCCTCAGGCCGACAGCCAATCGGAGCGCGAGTCGCCCGGCGAGCCTCCCGCTGCTTTAGCCAATGGTAGCGCGGCTCTCCGGGTGACGTCAGCGTCTCTCTCTCTCTCGGTTTCTCCTCGACCCGGGGACGGCGGGGATCACGGGCAGTGCCGGGTGGGCACCGGCCTTCAAAATAAATATAACGGGGCAATGCCGGGTGGGCACCGGCCTCCAAATTAAAATATAAAGCGAGGTAGGCACTCGCTATGCCTGGCAAAGCGCTCCAAAGCGCTATAATCAAAATAAAGCGCACCCAGCGCTTAGGGGACAAAGAGAAGCGCTCCCAGCACCAGGGAGGAAAATAAAGCGCTCCCAGCGCTATAAGGGACAAATGAAAGCGCTTCCAGGCGCTCTGGCAAAAGTATAGCTCCAGTAAGGTCTGGAGGCAGGCAGGGGGGCAAGGCTGGGCCAGAGCCAGCACACTGGGTCTCCAGGCAGGGAGACAGTCCAAGTGGCGGTCCTCCTGGCCCCAGCAGCAGCAACAGCCCCCTCTGGCAGGATCCAAAAGCAGAACAATTTCTGTGGGGACACAGCCCCATTTTTATACTGTGAAATCCTTTGTTTGGAGGTGCAGGGTGGGGGGAAACCAGTTGCAGCTGGCTTGGGAGTACCCTTGATGGCCCAACCACCCCTTTCATTCACTGGGGAGGCTTGGGTCGTTAGACAAACCACAGGGGGGCGGAGCCAGCATTGTGTGGGGAAAACCCCAGCCCATCCAGGACACAGGTATACTCCTCCCACACATCACTCATGCTGATCTCACACTCACCACCGGGCAGACCAATCCAGACTTCCTGGATCCTGGCATGCCAGCCAGCTCCAGCCAATCACACTCCAGCACCCTCACTGCACACATACATCAATGTCCAGAAGTAGCACTTCCCTTCTAGACACATACAAGACGCACATACCATCGCGCAGCATTCATTCTCACGAGTTCACACATACCAAACTCGAGCCTGCACTCCCCACACATCAGGAACTAACATGGACACACACATTCCCCATGCATTCCTATGGGAGGGCAGGCCAGCCATACTACACGCACGCACTTTACTCTGGGACACAGGGAAAAAGTGCGCAGAGACCCAAAAATCACTAACTCTGGGTCACAAACAAAAGCAAAAAGATTAGGGGTGAACCTGCCCTAAGGCCCAAGTCCAACACCTACCTAACTGCTTATATGATCTTGGAGAGCAATTCTGGTAGATTATCTTTTATAAGACATGATATAGAGCACAAATTAACTTGTTTACTGTTTTTAAACAGAAAAACATCAATAAGTGGAAGACGACACGCTCAGAACTCCTCTGTCATATTTCAGATATCTTAAAGCACCTTGCCAATGGTAATCCTCATGTGCAAATTAGTAACCAATTCCAAAACCAAGTAGCACCTGTATAATAATACACAGATGATTCACAGCTAACGTGGATTACAGCTATTGTGAAAATATGGCCATCCCAATCTTTGGCCCTGTTTGGGCCAGCAACTATCAATCAGAAATCACAATTAAATGCATACGAAATTAAGGTACTCTGAAGACAACAGAACACAACTGGACGGCCAAAACCAGGCACTTTGGCAAAAAGATTTTCATGGTCAGATGCTGGAATTTGGAAGTGAAGGAGCGGTGCAGTTCTTATAATATGCATTACCCAATGATTAGAGCATTTCCATTACTCAGATCCTGGTGACGTTCCAATAGAAAACGAACCTCCTCTTTCAGCATTTAGTTTTTCAACATGTTGAAAACCATTCCAGAATCCCTCATGCAAGATGGTCCTAGCCTTCTTTCCCTTCCAAGAGCTTGGTACCCCTTTCAGGTTGATCTCTATGGAAATGAGGGAACATGCCCACAACAGTTGTAAAACCAGTTGTCTCATCTGCTCTGGACACAAACAGATGTGTGAAAGGGCCCTCGAGCTGATGGTTTCAATCAATTGCACCTCTTATGATGATTTCCATTTGAAAGGTGAATCTGTTGTGACAGGTCATTGTGTTGCCATCTGTTACTGTACCCACCTTCATCTTTACTAAATGGTCAGGGCCTCATTTATGAAAAGTAACGCATCGCTGCGTGAAAACAGCGATGCGTCACTTTTCACTGCGCCCTCCTTGCGAGCCAATGATGCGTCATATTTATAATATGACGCATCATGGCGCAAGGAGTTACAGATTCGTCAGTATTTCTGATGTATCTGTAGGCGTAAAAGTGACGCATTGCTGGAGTGTGTCACAAAAGTGACGCAACTCCAGCAATGCGTCCTTTCACAAATGGGCAAGCCCCATGTGAAAGGGCCTGCGTCAGTCATACGCCTGCTGTGAGGCAGTCGTAAGATTTTGACGCATTTGAGTCCTAGAAGTGGCGCAGTGAAATCTCATAGATTTCACTGCGTCACTTTTATGACCCTTTCTTGCGTGGGAACACCCCCCCCTGCATACATTATACCTGGCGCAGGTATAATGTGGCGCAGGGGTTTACAAAGTGACGCATCTACCTAAATGCGTCACTTTGTAAATATGGTGCAACAAGGCGCATTTTTTACGCCACTGGTGCGTCACAAAAAGTGACGCACCGGCGGCGTATAAGTGACGCACAGCCTCATAAATGAGGCCCCAGTGTTTACACCACTTCAGCCATCTTGCACCTTGGAGTAATTGCATTGCATATTGCATACGTTTAGCAACCCCTTGCACTAAATATCATGAACCATTCGACAGAGGGAAAATCTCTGTCATATACATTTGCCTGGTGAATAAGTAGGCTTTCATACACAATTTGTGGAATGCTTTTTCGTTGGCCCCTGTCTCATCACTGACATCTTTTATAATCTGAGTGGGCTCAACCAACAGGGATTCACAACATAGTAGTCCTGGGCGAAGTTTTAAATACGCTGGCTTAAATGGCATAATTTGGGTAATTTCGCGTAATGAAATTTGAGCAAAATTATCAAGATTTGCCATATGCCATACTGCGTAATTTTGGAAATACATTTTAATACGAGATGTACTGTTTGGGTAAGTTTTTTTAACACAAGCAGCATTTTAGGTAGATTAGTTTACCCGAGCGCATTGTTTGGGAATTTTTTATCACAAAACTAAAAATGCAAAGTTGAACCACTGTGCTTACAATGTGGGCGACCGGAAATTAACTAAAAATTACATTTTTAAGTTGAATTTTTACCCGAACAGACCATTGGGGAATTTTTTGAGTGCAAGATGCATTTTGCATAATTTCATGTATTTTCGTAGTAATTTTGCATAATTATTCAACAGCAAATTAAGCGAGTTGCGCACATCCCTACAATATAGATGGAAGTAAGATGATAAAAAGATCTATAGCATACACCCCAATTTTCTGTCTCTAAGGGGCCTCCAATATGGCTACAAAATGTCAAAATGGATCTTTAGGGATCTTCATTTTCCACAGATACTTTAGTAAGCATGTTTCAGCCAATCAAATAAGCCACTTTGGGTCAGTGCCCTTCATCAGTACTAACTGAGCCATGACAATCCTCACCCTACCTGACCTTAAACAACTGCCAAAGTGACGGGGGCACTGTGATGAAAACAACACACACACACACACTCACAAGCACGCATGCATGCACGCACACACGCAGGCACGCACACACCCTCACTTACTTTTACTTGTTTGGGGGACTAGTCATAGGTGTTTCCATACAGTTAGGGAAAAATAACCTCATGGGAGTGAGTAGGAGACATCTCCCCCCAGTCGCGCATTCTTCAAGGGAACGTGTCCTTTGCGTGTCCTGTATTACATAGGAGGCTTTGTACCTCTGAAGAAGGGCAGTCATGTACAGCTAATCTGGGATGCTGATATCAGACACTGGTGTCGAGGCAGCCAGCCAAACTGGTTTTAATTCCAGTTTACATTCAGGTAATAAAATACAGGCTTTACAAAAAAAACATGTATTTATCAAATATCTACTTTTACTTAGTAATTATGTTTTTGAAAAAAAGTGAAAATAACTCTGAATTAAATGTATTCTTTTTTCGCTAAATTACAAAAATAGGCTTTTTTATAACTAGGCCTGCTTAGGAGAAATGTAGCTTGGACTACACAGTGATAAACACCTTTTAGAAATGTTTCACTGTGGTGGCACGTTTCTTTATTATTTCGTATATCCCACATCTATACATTAAGCATCTAGGGGCAGATTTACAAGCCCCTTGAGCCCCGTTTACGCCGCCTTGCGTCACGCAACAGCGGCGTAAATGTGGCGCATCCCTGCGAGGCATTTACAACGTGACGCATCTAGGGAGATGCGTCACGTTATAAAGCCCAGCGCCACAATGGGGGCGTTCCCGCGCAGGGTGGGCGTTCCGGCGCCTGTGCGCCTCGCAAAAGTGCCTGCGTGAAATCTACAAGATTTCACGCAGGCACTTCCACGACGCTGCTACGTCAATTCCTTACGCCTGCTTGAAGCAGGCGTAAGGACTGACGCAGCATGTTAAGTATTGGGCGGCACTGAGCATTGCTGGAGTTGCGTCGCGCTTGCGACACGACTCCAGCAATGCGCCGCCCTTACGTCCCGAGATGCGTCTCGCATCTGCCTACCCTTGCGCCACGGCACGCCGCATTGTAAATGCGGCGCATCTGCCGTGACGCAAGGGTAGTTTTGCGTGACGCATTTGTTCTGGCGCATCTCTGCTGATATGCAGAGATGCGCCAGAACTCGTAAATATGCCCCCTACTACTTTCAGCATATAGGGTGCGCTTAGGGGTTACTTTGCAAATATATAAAAGGTTTTCTACCTTCCACAGCAGTTTTCCTTGCCACGTGTCACTGTAGTGGTTTGAACAGATGGCCAAACAATGAACAATTGGGTTCTCTGGAACATACATTTTAATTATATATGGAGATGGTGTAAATGCACATTGCAGCCCATTTATTGTATCTAACTTCCATGCATGGATGCCTTTTATATACCAACTTACCTTGACCCTACTGGAATGCTGAATAACACAATTGGGTGTAACCATTTTCACATTACACGTTTAGGGGCAGAGCATGCACACTGGAGCTCTGAATGGCAGGGTTAGAATAGATATGGCTCAAACGCCAGCAAAATCAGCAGGATTAAATGTGGGAGCCACTACAAAAAGATGTCATTCCTTACATAGGGCTGAAGCTGGACATTTGATGCTGATCCTTGAATGTGATAGCAGTACATATGTATAGGAAACTACAAGTGCATATATGAAGCTGTGCATGAGTATTTGAGAATGACTCACATGAAAGGGGCAATTGATTTCTTTGTCATCTTGACCAAATCAGACTGTAGGTAGGCCTGTGAGATTGAACCTGGTCAAATCAAATACTCCAGACATGCAATGTCCGATAAATCTGTACATGAAATATGGTGATGCCTCATGGGGATTCAAGGTGGTAGATGGGGATGTGACTGTCTAATCTGTGTATAGGATGTTTGAAGCTGGACAGATTAGCGCGTGTGAGTTTGTGCTGTGCCTGAATATGATGGTGGAGTTCAAGCTTACTGGTAAGCATGGAGACATATGAGACTGTACCTGTCCATGTGTGGCCAAATCTGTACACATGACACTGCTTCCGACATCTGTGGTACATGGGCATGTGAAGTGATACTTTAGACTATGGACGGGCAGGTGTGAGTGATCCTGGGCATATGAAGTTGATCCTGATATATGATGACAGTTCATTGGCTTATGAAGTTCCACTGGGGCATATGATAGTATAACCTTGTTATGAAATGCTGACCCAGGGCATGTGAGGCTAGTTCTTGGCATATGAATCTGTCGTCAGTGCATTGAAGTTCAGGGTATACAAGAGTGGCAGCTTAATGCTTTAGAACTGGCACACACATGCCCTCTATTTCAGTGCCCACCAAGTGGATTTCCTCCCAAAAATATTGGCCCCAGAGGAGAATTGGAAAGAAAATTACAAGATAAAACAGCTGTGGCCAAGTGGAATGATCACATATAAAGGTAAGCAGAAATGAAGAAAGAGAGAGAGAAAGGGAAAAGAAGATGTTGATACAGTAACAGAGGACGGTAGAGGTGAGAAACAGAGGAGGAAATGGGAGAGAGGAAGAGTTAGATTGACGGAGTGAGAGAAACGAAGAAAGAGAGAAACTGAGAGAGAGAGACAGAGAGCTAGAGAGCCTGCTATGTTACTTTATGCAGTGTCCATTAAAGGGAGGGGGGAGTGGCAGTGAGTGGTATGAGTGCGGGAGTGTCATTATTGAACAGAATATTCTCTCATTTCTAAGAGGACTCCCCTCCCACATTGCCTTCCAGAAAAAAACTGCTGCTATTAACATATGTCACACTTTATCCTTACTAAAAGCTGTATATTTCTCGCTGCAACCCGCAAATTCCATTTCCATCCTATTCTTCTTCTCTCAGGATCTCCTCCGGGGAATGCACCTGGAGGCGGTTCAGTTTGCAGATGGTCGTTTAGCAATGCTTTCACTTCCATGCTCTGTGCATGGGCTCTAACTTAAATGGCTAAATGGATCTTCGCGGATCTTCTAGAGGTCTTTGTTTTCCACGTACAGGTCTTCTGAACCACTCCACTCTCCTACTGACAAGATTTTTGCTGCACCTCACTTCAAGAAATCCTTGTCTGGGGTCAACTCTTTTGCAATTGGGGCTCCTAGACTTTGGAATAGCCTCCCTTTGCATTTGAAAGATTGTCATACTGACTTACTTTTCATCTGGTTTCAGCGCCTAGATACAAGCAGGTGTATGCTGAGCTAAGATTAAACCCAGATCAGTTGACTGGGGGTGAGTGTTTGTATTGTCAACGCTCCGTCCATCATCACCTTTGGTT
Source organism: Lissotriton helveticus (assembly GCF_964261635.1). Classification (NCBI taxonomy): domain Eukaryota; kingdom Metazoa; phylum Chordata; class Amphibia; order Caudata; family Salamandridae; genus Lissotriton; species Lissotriton helveticus. Next base: position 177,842,518 of record NC_136065.1, read on the forward strand.
TTTCTTTGTTCACCCTAAGTTGGCAGGGTATGCTCAGACGTGAGTCCCTTGCTCACTTTGCCACTGGAGTCAAGCAAGCCCGGCTGAAGACGGCTGTAATGCCAGACCCGGTCCTGGGAAGCTTGATTCCGGTCCAGGGAAGACATGGCTTGGCAGTTCGGGCTGGACTGTTCCCATGAGGCACAGGGTCAGACTGATTTGCATATGGCCATGTCTGAACTGGGGTGGCGGAGTGAGCTAAAGAATGGTGATGGATTAAACCCAGATCAGTTGACTGGGGGTGAGTGTTTGTATTGGCAACGCTCCATCCATCATCACCTTTGGTTTTTATTTGTTCGCCCTAAGTTGGCAGGGTATGCTCAGACGTGAGTCCCTTGCTCACTTTGCCAAAGGAGTCAAGCAAGCCCGGCTGAAGACGGCTGTAATGCCAGAAACCGGTCCTGGGAAGCTTGATTCCGGTCCAGGGAAGACATGGCTTGGCAGTTCGGGCTGGACTGTTCCCATGAGGCACAGGGTCAGACTGATTTGCATATGGCCATGTCTGAAATGGGGTGGCGGAGTGAGCTAAAGAACGGTGATGGATTAAACCCAGATCAGTTGACTGGGGCTGAGTGTTTGTATTGTCAACGCTCCGTCCATCATCACCTGTGGTTTTTCTTTGTATGCTGAGCTATGTACATTTTTATATAAGATGAATCCTTCAATCTCAAGCCTCCTCCTTCAATCTTCTGTTCTTCCACAGTACTTTGAGACCCACACTCTTTATCATGCACAAGCCATGTTTGGTATTTAAGTTTTACGCAAATCTCAGCTACCAATTGAAAGTTGAGGACTAAGGTGGAGACTCCTGTCAGCAGCTTACCATTGGCTGCACCTTATCTACATTTAATGGAAAAACTCATTACGCAATTTACCAAGAGGTTTACAGTGGGGGAGCTCTCCACAACACGGGCCCTGAATACCTCAACAACCGCCTCACGTTCTACACAGCCACCCGTCAGCTCCGCTCCGCCAGCCTCGCCCTCGCCACCGTCCCACGGATTCGCAGAACCACCACCGGAGGAAGATCCTTCTCCTACCTGGCTGCCAAGACGTGGAACGCCCTCCCCACCCGCCTGTGACTGACCCAAGACCATTTCTCCTTCGGGAAGCAACACAAGACCTGGCTCTTCGAGCAGTAGCAGCAATCCCCCCCCCCGCCCCTCCCAGCGCCTTGAGACCCTTGCGGGTGAGTAGCACGCTCTATAAATGCCCTAATTGATTGATTGAGTGAGTTGTGCCCCTATAATGCTGAGCTGATTGTAGTAAAGATTGCCTTCCTCCCCCCCAGTGAAAAGGCTTGTGATATCCGTAGGACTCCATGAAGGGTAAAAGAGTTTTGTCACCTGGAAACCTCATATTCCTGATAACAACACTCCAAAGAGTGGTGAAAAACTCCTTGCCAAGACTCAGAGATACCCTAAGACCGATAATATGGACGTGCTTTAAGGGTCAGAGGGATTGCTGAAAATTCCTACAGCCAGATGGAAGTTATGCACTACTGAAATAATAATCCTGGTGTTTGTCTAGCTCACCAAGACAAAAGGAATTTCTTTAATCCGCCTACAGTGTGGTACATGGGCTGCAGTGGGGTGCAATGGGTAGGGAATTCCATGATTTCACCAGTGTCTCTTGTTTAAGGAGCCCTGTTCTGGTGCATACCAGAACTATTTCCCCTAAGCAGACCAAAACACATGATTCTCCTGGTTACTAGGACATCAGCACAGCAATGTAACCATTAGCATGCAATCCCTCCTAATCCCAATAATATTATGCCTCGGAGGTCTCAATAATTGGTGAGACATTTCAACTGACAGCCATGGTCAGGCAGGGACTGAGCAGAACCACAGCTAAAGTTGATGCCCTTGTCTTGGTCGACCTAATGGCTTTAAGTCCTCACTCAGAGGTGGTCAGAAATAGAACATCGACAAGGGTATTACTATTTTTTTCCCTGGAATTATTCATCAACTTGGACATAATATTTCAAGGACCAACAAGGCATGAGGTGGCGGGGTGCAGTAATTGGGGCAGGTTTATGGCATTTGCATCACAGGAGATGGGGGGGGTTATAAGAAGGGGGGTTGAGGAGGAAGTAAGGCAACAGTCACAGGGGGTTAAAAGCTTCAGGGGAGGTTATACCGATAGTTTAACAGCCAAACTCTATATTCAGTCCCTTGGTTTTCCACTTTCAAAATGACATGGCCCTGCATCGCTGTGGCTTTCCTCTCCAAACCCACAACCAGCCACGTCCACTGCCCCTCCTCCCCCCCAAACTCCCAGAACACATACACTTTGCACAATTCTTTGGATTAGGGGTTGTAAACTCCGGCCGTATTTTATTACAAATATTATTAAAAGCAAAACACACAGTATTCCCCAGTTGCAAGTGCAGTAACCCTTAATATGTATAGTTTTATTTAGACAAGGTAATGCATAACTAACCTTAACAGAGATGCCAGCCATCATCTTCCTACCATTTTCTAGACATGTTCCTGCGTACCCCAATTTATGCCTCGAGTGAGATCATGATTGTCTCCCGTGATATCACCCCGATCCAGGCCCAGCATTTCCACCCAATGACCTGTGGTGGCTCCCCCTCTTAGTGGAGGACCGCACGCACGCACATCGCATCCCCCCTTCAGGTGCACTTGTGCAAAGGGCCCATCTGCCCTCTATGATACCTACCTCAGGCACCTCCTACACCCATTACATTTCCCCCCAAGGGCCAGTGCTAGGAATGCCCATTGTGCATGCTCAGGTGTTTGGCCAGAAGGGCCAGGTGCCAGCGATCGCTCACAACCTCCCGTGACCCTGGATCCTCCAGTCGACCTCCTGCCAGCACGCCTTGGGTGGGGACTGTGACCCCATTTTCATGCAAATGTAAGGAAAGGTAATGCCTGATTGACCTTACCCGCAAGGCCCAAAACAAAATACAACAAAAGCACTTGACCTGAAAAACAAAAGATTCGATCACAATAAGACAAGCCAAATATTCCAAAAAGTGAACATCTTAACCCTATTTGCTGTGGGGGTGGTGGGTGGGACAAAGGAGACGCTGCTGGCCATTGTGGCAGGAGCAGCGAGGGCAACGTCCTTGCGAGGCAGCAATCAGGAGCGAAAAGCCCTGACCGCTGCTTCATGCCCCAGTGGCAGGGCTACATGGTCCGTTTGGACGGGCGCCCTGGAAGCATATCAAATGCCTTCTGAGGTCACAGCCCTGCCTGCAGCCAATCGCCGCCCTCGATGTTGAGGGGCCACAGGGCAAAAAGCTGCCTACCCCCTCACCCGCGTCACCGGCCTAGCAAAACTGTCATGCATGCGCCCCCTCCCTGAGGTTTGTCAGCAAATGTTAAAATGATAATGTGTAGAACCAAAAAAATCGGTAAATAGTATGCAGCATAAACTCTAACAGCCTGATTCATGTACAATCCGTTTTGCGTGTCCCTAATAGCGAATCATAGCGATTCGCTATTGAGGACACGCAAAACGGCATTCATGTAGGAATTGCTACTTTAATAGCGATTCCTACATGTTCTTTATTTGCGAGTAGCAATTTGCTACTCGCAAATACTCCCCATTCATTCCTATGGGCCAAGAGGCCCATAGGAATGAATGGGGATTTGCGAGTAGCAATTTCCTACTCGCAACTAAGATAGCGATTTTAATGGTCCCAGGGGTGTCCAAAGGACGCCCTGTAGCACCCCAAAAATGCATTTTTGGACAGGTGTTGCGCACACACATGTCCAAAGGACATGTGTGTGTGCTACATGCAACTTTGAAAAATGCTTTTAAAAGCATTTTTCTGAGTTTTTGCTATTTACCGACAGGTCTGACCTGTCGGTAAATAGCGGCCCCAAAAGTCCAAAATCGCTATTTTGTTTTGTGTCATGAATAGCATTTGAGGAATCTCTATTAGAGATTCCTTAAATGCCATTCCACGCAAATATGCGAATTCTTACATAGCGATTTTTGCATTTGGTATCATGAATACCAAATGCAAAAATCGCACTCGCAAAGGGCCAGATTCTCAGAATCTGGCCCTTTGCGAGTGCAATTTACCTACATGAATCAGGCTGTAAGACTCACATTTAAAAGTGTTAAAATAAACAACACAGCTTGAAACATATTATATGACACACGTTCTTGAGAAGATAAAGTTTCCTCCAAAAATGAAGTGCCCGTATGGACCTTCCGTACAAATTTGAACAAACTTTATAAATAAATAAATAAATAAATAGATGCGGATATTATCTTAAGGGTCCAGGAAGCCGCTGGCTCTCTGGACAATAGTTTACAGAAGCTATCCTCAGACAAACTGTCATCAAACTCCCATCCAAGACCCCTTCCCTGCTGTGTAATCACCACTTTCCTCAGTCGCCTGCTCTCTGCATTCCTCCCATCGCACCCTAGCATATCCGCCAATGTCTGGACATGAAATATGTATGTGAATATTCATTATCTTTGCATAGAATATGCAGCGGGACCAGAGAGCAAAGGGAATGATTTGTGTCTAGCTTCAGAGTCTCTGTAAGCTTGCGGGTGGTGGCTGTTTGTCTTAGTTAGACTGCACTTTGATGCAAACTAAGACCTTGTCCTTTTCTGCTTCTACTTTAGACATCTACAGAGACAGAGGTGCTGTTCTACATGTTATCATCAGCTACAAGCAAGCACATTTTCCTATCAGTTCTTCTGAAATATATTTTACAAAAACATTAAACATAACTAGTCACAAAACAAGTCCCTTTGTTAGTGCAGTAGCCTCCACCATCTTGACTATATTAACTTCTTAGCGGCATTAAATTATCTGTTTTCTGCATCCAACACTTTTCACAGAAAACCCTTGCCAAGCTGCCCGCTCCAATATTAGTCTTGTGTGTGGGCGAGACTTGAAGATCTTGCTCAAACACTAGAAGATATGTCCATTAGTTTCCATGGAGACCCAGAGTGATGATCAGTTGAGGTCCCCATCTCTCGTTTTCTAGCTGTAGACTGCAGTACCCTGCCTGCCAGCAATAAGAGTTTTTGCCAGACATCTGAGAGGTGTGGCTTCCACGCGTTATCCTTCTGTCTACCATTTTCACGTCTCACTAGACCAGTCGCTACAACACTTAGAAGCATTTGTGATTCACTGCCATTTTACAAGCTCAAGAACGGAGTAGACATCTTTTAGCATAAACCATTCTTTTTTTAAAGAATAATTAAGGCCATAAACTAATTTGAAGGCTCTCATAGAAAACTATTTAAAATCTACACAGTAGGAGAGAGAGTATTAAACATGGCTAAACTTTCCCAATACTCTTCAAGCAGGTTTTTTGTAGTTAGATTAAAGGACCAGGATACCCCCAGTCTGGCCCGCGCCCCTCCTCAACCCAAATGAGGCACTGACAGACCAAACAGAGATTGGTGGGAGAGTGATATAAATTACAAGCAAGTTAAGGTTACCAGATAGCATTGCAGCAACATATAGTGAATAGTCAGGCATCCGTGAGAAAAACATCACCGAATAAGCATTGTGGTACATTTTGATAAATTCTAAGTTTCAAAATCATAACATATAAGGGGCCTAGGATCTAACCCAATAAACCTTACACACCAGGGGCTTCAGCAATCCCATACACCAATGGGCCACAGAGGTGGAACCACCTGCATCAGTGAGAGGTGGTCCCTGACTCCTTGTACTCTTTTCCGCATCCCAGGGCACCACCCCCAAACACAGAGCTACCTAAAAGGCTGTGATTAGGTGAACGGGAGCTATAGCCCCATGCCTAGCCTCGGTGAACTGTGCGTCCTAGCCCCCAAGCTGGTGTGTATGGGCCCGATTCACAGAACTAAATTAAGACAAAATCCTAAACTTACTACCATTTTGGTATTCACAGAAGACACTTACTCATTTTGGTATTCACAGAAGGCACTTACTCATTTCGGTATTCACAGAAGTTAGCAGTCCTAACTTCAGGACTCCTAAATGCCTTCTGTGAATACCGAAAGTCTAAAAGTTTAGGATTTTTCTCAGTTTTAGGAGTAGTAAAGTTTGCTTTACTACTCCTAAACTTGGAAAAATCCTAACTTTAAGACTTTCGGTATTCACAGAAGGCATTTAGGAGTCCTAAAGTTAGGACTGCTAACTTCTGTGAATACCGAAATGAGTAAGTGCCTTCTGTAAATACCAAAATGGTAGTAAGTTTAGGGTTTGGTCTTAAGTTAGTTCTGTGAATCGGGCCCTACATTCTTTGGTTAGCTCAGGATTGCTGGACCCTACCTTGGGTGCTGTTCTGGGGAGTCTGTATCGGCAGACCCCTCTGCTGACAAGGGTTGAGATTAGGATTAGAGTTGCCACCAGAATTCTTGGGCAATTCCTTACCTGGAAGTAAGGGTTGGGTGGCTAAAATCCGCTGTCTTGTGCACCTTCCGCGAGTCCACCGCCGCGATGCTCCGCTCAAAAAAGGCAGACCCCAGGGACTAGTGACCATATATACACCCCTGGCCAGTGACTCATCTCTTCCTATATCACCTAGCCCCATCTCATGAGGTGACAGGTAGCCGGAACTAGGCCAGCACATTGCGAGAGCCGGAAGAGGTGTCTTTGATGGTGGTCCAGGGACTTAATGCCGCGCCGCCCTATGGGCGTGGCGCTCTGTAAATAGGTGAGAAAACTGCTAGACTTACTGCTCGTTCAAAGCACATCTGTTCTAACCCATTAAAGTAGATACTTTAAGAGAAAAGACGTCTAGCCAGATCTCTTCTACAATGTTCCCTGGCATCAAAAATCGTTGACGATACTCTATCCTTCATGAAATATGTTATTATGAATCTAATCAGTATCTAATAATAACTAAAGCAACAAGTGAAACTGCTCTTGCAGAATGCTGCCAGTGCTTCACATTTCAAATTACACACAATTGATGGACGGAAAGCAGAACAAATCAAAACATTCACCCCCAGTCAAGACATCTGGGTTAAATGCATCGTTATTTTGCTCACCATGCCACCCCAGTTTAGACCTGCCCATATGCAAATCAATCTTGACCCTGTGCCTCACATTTCAAATGGACATTATCTTCAAATCATTCTTCTTTTTTATATATTTAAAGACTTTTTCAGTTAAAGTATGAAGACGGTTCATAAGAGGAATACTGCAGATTTTACATATCCCGGTATGCTGGCTATTACATCTATCGACTTTGTTTATCATGACTCTCCAATGAAACTGAGGGGCATATTATCAAGGAGCGGTGTTAAAATTATCGCCGTTTTATCGGCAGGAAATTGCCGATAAAACGGCGGTTATGGGCTTGATAATACGCCCTTGTTAATTCCCATAGAAGCCCATGTTAACATCAGAACATGGGCTTCTATGGGATCTAACAAGGGCGTATTATCAAGACCATTATCGCCGTTTTATCTGCAGTTTCCTGCCGATAAAACGACAATAATTTTAACACCGGTCCTTGATAATATGTCCCTCTGTTTCACATTCATTTGTCCTTGCTCTGTGTCGAGTTCAGACTGATGCTGCTGCAGACACTTGATTCCGTATTCGTAGAGTGAGCTCGTACAGCTGCTGCTTGGCCTCGCCCGCTGGGCTGGACTCTGTGGGTCTGCAGCTCTTTGTTCGTGCTTGTAGAGTGTGCTCTGTGCATCCCATGGCACTCTCGCGTCCAGCCTCTGATAACAAGCTGCCCAGCTACAGCAGGAAGCTCTGCATTTTTTATCAGCTGGAGCAGACAGTGGCCAAACGGCTGTGGCCGCTCGCTCCAGCGATAGGGCTACTGCTCAGTCATTCGGACTGATTATCAAAGGCCTCCTTGGCAGGTGGCATTCATTTTTTCCCTTATTGCTTTAGTGGCTGCTCAGGCTCAGCCAGCCCTAGCTGTTGGCAGTGCTTATCATTAAGTGGCGTGTTTTGTTTCCTTTATTGCTTGTTACCTCAAAATGCCCAGCCCGTGTCAATGTATTTGTCTTCTTTTCTTTTCCATACCATGTTTGCATGTGGCAGGGGTTGGCTGTTGGCATCTTGCCTTGCATAAGTATCTTCGACCTCAGGGTCCAGTCTCCTTCCCACCAATGTTGGCGTGTCCAAGGGGTATATATTTGTATTGCTTATATCAATGTGAGTAGATGCTTTGGGAGCACGTGACACCCTTATTGGGTCATGCAGTGAGGGCAGGGCTTAAAATATGACAAGGGAGTTAATCTACTCTCTCTGCCTCGAACTATGGGCTCGATGTAGGTAATAGGGAAATACAGATTCCTAAATACCGAATTTTACCGATTCGGTATTTAGAAATTGTAGATGTAGGTAAGAATTCGGTAAAAAATACAGAATTCTTAATATTCGTTATTACCGAATCGGTAATTGAGGTTCAGTAATAACGAATACCTACCCATTCATTCCTATGGGCTTGGAATACCGGGAGGTATTTCAAGGGTGCCAGGGTGTCCAAAGGACACCCTGTTGCACCCCTGAAATGTGCATGTGTGCACATGTGGCACACATGCATGCCCTAAGGGGCATGGCACATTTCAAAAAGCAAAAAAGTGCTTTTTGAAAGGAAATCGCTACTTACCACCAACTTGAAGTTGGTGGTAAATAGCGATTCGTTAAGGCTGAGGTGCACTGTTTTAAGTGCTACCTACATTGCATTTAAGGAATCGGTAATACCGATTCCTTAAATGCAAGGCCAATAAGGAATCGGTATTAAGGAATCGGTATTTACCGATTCCTTATTACTGATTCCTTCCCTACATCCCACATGGCTAAATACCGGTCGGTAACGGTGAAATTTAACGAATTTCAGTGTTACAGACCGGTATTTGCCCACCTACATCTGGCCCAAAATGATGTATTCAGCTGCACGAAAGAGATGCAATAGCCAGCACTAGGAGATCTGCACAGTTCAAGAGAATAGGAGCAGGGGCGGCTGGTAACATATGAAAGTGGTAGGGCATGTAAAGTGTTCCTTCGCTTCCCAAAACACACAATAAAGCAAGCATGCTAAATAAACACACTGGCATGCATTAAAAAAAATTCACTTACCCGGACTGCGTCCTCTGTCCTGTCTGTGGCTCTGAGCATGATTCGAAGTACAAACTTCCCTGAGCAATCCTGACACTGCTCATGAGAGCAGGGCTAGGATTGGATGGAGCAGGCTCGCTAGATGCTCCATCAGGCCCGGGAGATCTATTCGTGGTCTCCACCCAGCAGTCTAAGACAGCCGTGTGGAGACCAGCAAAGTGAGCATGTCAGGCTGGCCATCACAAGACAGCTGGTCAAACTGACAAGATACTTTGGGTGTTTGGCCAGCCTTCCTCTAGTCCTCCATGCTGTCAATCGGCAGTAGAGGACAGGACACACCCTCATTTCTCTAGCCCAGAAGCAGGCTGACTGACTGCTGTGGCGTGCCTCGTAAAAAATAAAATGGCAATGAAATCATTTCATTGCCATTTTGTTGTTCACATTTACAAGGGGCAAGGGGGCGATGCACTCCCGTCCTCTATAAGAAACAGCTGCTAATAGAAGTACTGAGGGCAAGTGTACAGACATGTAACAAGCACATATGTAAGGGCTGCCATTGAAGAGTGTGCGCACAAAAATCACACAACCTTCATTTACCAACGTATGCAGCAGTCAGCTGCATCCGACATAATGCTTTTCACCCAACATGTAGCCCACACTATTTCCTTTCAGGACAGAGCCGGTTTAGGGTGGTGGGACTGGTGGGACAGCACTGGGCACTAACCTGGAGGGGTCGCTGAGTTTAGTAATCACTTCCATTTTAAAAGCACCTGCTGCAGAGTTCCTTGTGGGTATGGCTTTCAGGCAGCAATAAAAATGTCAAGATAACTCCTATGATTAATGTACCTGCTAGAAACAGAGATCTGAATTTTGTCTAGTGGCAGTTTTGACTTGCCATAAAGTAGTACAGAGTGTTAATATGCCTACTGCAAACAACAAATCTGTATTTTATTGATAGCTGGGAGGATTTGTGAAGCCAGCCTTCACTAGCGGTTTAAAACAAATGACATTTATGTGAGAGAGGGGCTTTGGAGAGAGATGAGGGTCTCTTTTGCAGGGTGGTAGTGAGGGAATCCGAGGAGATTATTGGGGGGGGGGAATCAAAAAAAGATTGTCGCTCCAGGCTCCACCAGCGCTAAGTGTTTCATTATCTCTGTTCGCCAAGCAGCTAATAGAGGACATTTCTTTCAAACTATCTGTATCACATCCCTTTTAAGTCACAAAACCTTACACACTAAACAAAATCCCACAGCGCGGACTAGGTCAGGAGATTAAAAAAATAGTTTAGCACATTTATTTTAAAACGTACCAAACAGAGCAAACATTTCCAAACTAAGTCTACAGACATCACTGGTTAACGGTGGAGGGTAGAAGAATGGGCTTTGTAGGAACCATCTCGTTCAAGCAATCCCTGTACCAAATCTCTCCTACTATCTTCAACTCTCCTACAGTAGGGTGACCAGAAGTCCCGGTTTTCCCCAGACGGTCACGTTTTTTGGGGCAGTGTCTCGACACTTTGCTGCAATTTAAAGAAATGTCCCTTTTTTGCGTAAACAGATTATTTAAATAGTGTCTCGATCGGTGCACCTGCTTTACTTCTCACAGGTGCCGAAACGGGTCTCTATTGGGCTCTCCATTTTTGCCTTTTTGAAAAAAAAAAGAAGCTTACTGCTTCAGCAGTACTACCCTTCACTGCTTTTAACGAGACCCATTATAGTTCTTTCACAGTCTGTCTCTTCATTCCAGAACTGAGGCATTTTCAATGTTATGTACAGCAAAGCCAAAGTCATTGCTTATTTCTCTTATGCAGCTAACAACTGTTGACAAAGCCAATAGTCCAGGCTTGTTCTAGGTGTGATGTTACTCGTTATACTATTTATCTGGATACAATGACAGAAGCAGCAAATTTTTTGGGCGGGACGCTATGCTAAGTACAGATTTTTTTAGCTTATGTGTTTTAAGACATGTCCTTAATTACATCGGCCACGCCCCTTGAGAGACACCCCCCACCCAGTTTTTTCAAGCCTCCTAAAGCCATGGGTTCTTCTGTCAATCCTACTTCTATGTCTATGACACCTGTCCCGGTTTTTTGTTTTGAGAATCTGGCCACCCTATCCTACAGACCTGCTGATTTGTGTGCCTCCTCGTCTAGAAACTGCACACACTGACAAATTGAGGTTCTCCTGACTGACCAGGTGTCCTTTATTTCTGATATCTTTCATGTAGCAGCTGTGTCCCCAGCTCCTCCATCTTGTCACTCTCTAAGTACCATTTTACGGCTGCGTCAGCAGGCCTGCGGATAATCTGAACCTCCGGCAGGGCTTCACCGATCACTGCTGGCAGCTGGGGGAGTGACATGGCTGCCTGGTTAGTCACGCAATGTACTGTAGTAAGGGTTGCATCAGAATCCCCAATGGCCAGAGGTAGTGATTCCCAAAAGGAGCGACAGTTCTATGTGGTTTCGAAATAGACGGTGACAGAGCCTGGCCGCAAGGTGCCTGTACCACAATGGAGGATTACTAGGGAGTGTCCGAATGTACCATGGAGGATTGTAATCGATATTTCAAAGTTCCACTGGCTACGGTTTGTGCCTCTCGTGGTTGTGGAAGGTAGAAAGGTTTTCTGGCTAAAGAAGTTTATACAAACTTTCACAAAGAGTTATGCCTGCTATGTGGAAAATCTTGCTATTTCTGGTGACCACTGCTGTCTGGGTCTATGGTGCACGCGCTGCTGTTGCAATATGACCATGGCCTCAATCTGCTGTTTGCTTCAGGCCTCGATCTCCAGTTTTCTTCAGGGATGTAATGTTGTGATGCATTCTACTAGTTGGGAGTGGGCGGAGCTAGGGGGCCAGAGGAAGAGGAGGAGCGGTGACAGGAAAGGGGCAGTTAGTGTAGGGACAAGGAACAGGACAGTTGTGGAGAATAAAGCTCTTTAAAAATAATACTAGTGTCGGTCTAGTTAATGAGCGCTGACATTACAGCTGACGACGAGGGTGGGATCGTAGTGCTATGTGAGCGCATTACACCTGGAGCGATATCCGATCCCAGTGTGAGGGCACAAGTGAGAAAAAGTTGCCGTCACGACGACAGTGCCCGTCTCCTTGTCTGTTCCTGAAATCGCGCGCCGTGAGCGGGAAGAGCTCTGGCAGCGCGTCCCTGGCCGAGGCTCCGACCTGGAAAAGTCGTGGTGAGCGTGGCCCGTTAGCACCGGAGAAGCGCTGAAGTCTGGGTGCCTACCCCAGTTGTGAGGAGAGTCGGAAGAAGACTCGTGGAAGACACCGAGGACGGGAGCCCACCCCGGTCCTACCTGTGTCGAGCAAAGCGTGTGAAGGTTCGCTAGCATCGAGGTGCAGTAGTCCTGGCCTCCGTGAGCGTCCTGCTGCCAGCCGGTGGTTCGGTGAGTGAACATCGGCCTAGAAATCATCAGAAGTCAAATCTCGGTGGGAACTAGATTTTCCCTACGATGGCCATCTTTAAGGCAGGCAGTCTGCTCCAATCCCCTGTCAGGGATCCAGAGCGGCCATTTTGAGGTCAGGCGAGCCGAGTTTAGCAACAAGCATTGGTGAATATAAGAAGACAAGCATTGGCAAACATAAGGAAACACGCATTGGAAAAGGCAAGGAACCAAACACTGGCAAACACAAGTAGAAAGGCCACAAGAAGAAAACAAGCATTGGCAAGAGAAAGGTACAGTGGCGCGACAAGCAAATGCAAGAAGCAGTCTAGAAAACAAGCACAAACAAAGACAACGACAAACAAGCACATGCAAATGCAAGAAGCAAGCAAACAAGCAGTGGTAAATGCAAAACAAGCATTGGCAAAAGCAAGCAGCAAGCGAACAAGCACTGACAAAGACCAAACAAGCATTGGCGAAGACCAAACAAGCATTGGAGAAGACAAGAGACAAGCAAACACGCATTGGTAAATGCAAAACAAGCACTGGCAAGAGCAAGCGAACAAGCACTGGCAAAGACCAAACAAACGTTGGCGAAGACCAAACAAGCATTGGTGAAGACAAGAGATAAGCAAACAAGCGTTGGTAAATGCAGAACAAGTAGTGGCAACAGCAAGCGAACAAGCAGTGGCAAAGACCGAACAAACATTGGCGAAGACAAGCAAACAAGCAGTGGTAGATGCAAATCAAGCATTGGCAAAAGCAAGAGGCAAGCGAAGACAAGATGTAAGCAAACAAGCATGGGTAGATGCAAAAGAAGCATTGGCCAAAACAAGAAGCAAGCAAACCAGCATTGGCAAAGACCAAACAAGCATTGGCGAAGACAAGATGCAAGTACACGAGCCTTTGCAAGCACAAAGCAAGCATTGGAAAAGCAAGCAAACAAGCATTGGTAAATGTGAAACAAGCATTGACAAATGTAAACAAACGAATGTTAGCAAACGTGAAGGAGCAAACATTGATAAACGCAAGCGAACACGCCGTGGCAAACGTAGTGAAAGAATACGCATCAGCCAAATGAAATAAGCACAAGCAAATGCCAGAGACAACTAAAGACAACGGTGAGCACAAACCGAAGAGGGCAGTCCTGCAGAAGACCCCGAAGAGGGCAGAATTGCAGAAGACCCAGAAGAAAGCAGTCCTGCAGAAGACCCCGAAGAGGGCAGAACTGCAGAAGACCATAAAAGAAGGCAGTCCTGCAGAAGACCCCAAAGAGGGCAGACTTGCAGAAGACCCAGAAGAAAGCAGTCCGGCAGAATTGCTGAAGACCCCGAAGAGGGCAGAACTACAGAAGACAATACCAGAAACAAGCGAAGGTCGCGCTGAATGTAAACAAGCATGAGTACAAGCAACATGAAGTGAAAGGAGCAAAGGGCCAATAAACACAGCAAACACTGGCAAGTGCAAGGGATGCACTGTAAACAAGCACCAGCCCGCACAAACCTCGAATGCGACAAACACAAGCAAAGGCAAGTACCACAGTAGACTTTCGACATCACGCGAAGAGAGATGATCAAAAGTAAGAGAAGCCCAGAAATTAAAGTGATCCAGAAGCTTGAGTAAACGAATACCAAGGAAGCCTTCTCCCATCACTTAAGTGACTGGATGACCTGCGCTAGGCCGAAAAGAAACGCAAGAACGAGACATCAATGATGTTATGTATCAGCGCAGAAGAGCCCCAAATCACCTGCAGCTAGCAGGATCTCAGCCGAAGAAAGTCAGCAAATCAGACGGGAAGCAAAGTGAACGGTCCTGTGATACCAGCAGACCAGAGCTCTCCTCCCTCATGGGGGTGGGAAAAGCAACCCACCAGTCCAATCCTTGCATGGAAGTACCACCCCCAGTGACACAGAATGACACTTGGAGTTTGAGTCTCGAATGGAACCGGTGGCTGGAATCACTGGACGATTTTCTTGAAGCAACTGGTGAGCGAAGAGATAGAAAATGTCTGATACTACTCCTCCAGCTGGTAGGTCATGAGGGCTGACGTTTAATCAGAACATTTCCTGAACAGGACACAGAGACCTATGAAAGACTCCAAGAGAAGCTACGTACACATTTCCGTGCACAGGCAGACGTGGATCATGATCGCATTGCCTTCAACACAGCACGGCAGGAACCAGGAGAACCATTGCCAAAATTCATCACCCGGTTGCAAAGTTTGGTATCATGCTGCCATTTCAATACATTTACGAATGAGGAAGAAGTTCGGCTCCGGACAATCGAAGGCTGTTCAAATTCTAACACGAAGCACAAGATCCTTCAAGGGCATTGGTCGCTAAAGGAAATCATCAGAAAGGCCAAAGTTGGAGTGCGGGTCAAAGCAAGAGACATATCAAAAGAATTGTACCTTAATGCAAGACACAAAGATACCAGGAAAGTAACATCCTTCATGTCTGGGAATAAAACCCAAGAAACAAACAAAACCAGAAAGATGGAGGGTGAAGGCAGACTAGAGATAAGACAGCGGGAGAGGCAAAGGGACATGGAATAATCCGAGTCAACAATACAAAAGACCGGGACAATCCAGGATTGTGACAGTCTCACTGACACAACCTCAAAGAGTCATTCAAAGCATGGCACAAACTGTTCTGAAGAGGATGAAGTGTCAAGTGGGACAAACTATTCTGAAGAGGATGAAGTGTCAAATAGGACAGATCGCACCCATGGACAAGATGGCAGTCTGCCCAACAAGCGGGCAAGAAAAACAAACTACAGAAGATGGAAATTGGAACTCGAGCACCCCCGAGCATCCCACTGTTCGCCAAATTCTGTAGATGCGTCAGAGGAAGCATCAAGCAGTAGAACGGATCACACCCATAGCACAGATGGCAGTACACACAGCAAGCGGGAAGAGGAAGCCAACCGCACAAAATGGACTGATTCACTCAGACATCGGAAAGGGGAAGACAAACGCATCCATGACATCCGAGATAACGAGGAAACTGAGAGGAGGTCATTACCATCATGTGAGAGAGGCAAATATGAAGCCCCCTGGGATCAAACACAAGGCATAAACATGTGGTTATCAAACAACCTCTCCAGTGAGATGACACCGAAGACACCTCGAGGAAGGTACCCAGAGAAACATCTCAAAGAAACATCCGACTCTAGGAGCAGCCTGTCACGGCCTACCTATTTCAGAAATTTACCGTTCAGGACACACTCAAAGGAACGTTCTCCAAGGGAAACAACAAAAGACTCTTCCGATTCAAAAAGCACGTCTGCTCGATCCCACGAGTCGACCGAGTCATGGTCCCGACAACGGCCATGGCGTCAACCACCCGAACACACCATAGAACCAAGGGACATTCTTCCCATCGAGAGCAACATGTCTCACACCAATGTCTCTGAATACTCAATCACTCCACAAGACAACCTGTCACGTCAGTCACAGGCATATCACGACATAAGTAATACACCGTCACCACTGATGGGGTCAGCGAGGCTGACTCAAAGGGCCCACAAAAGGAAAACAGATATAGTGGACATAACTCACCGGGTGGAAAAGGACCAGCCAGTTAATCTACAAGGAAAGCCAGACGCGGCAATAGAGATAGATCAGCATCGGATGAGAGATAAACATACATATGCTCAGATGGTCCAAGGGTTCACCGGTCCCAAACGCGAGCGGGAGTGGATGAGACAACCAGATGAAGCAAATGAGTCCACAAACAAAACCAAGATGATCTCTTCAGATGGTACCTTACAGTCTTGCATACATGGCTCTGAAGAGGAGGGCAGTGTTGCCCTCAACCGGACAAGACAGAAAGAAGCAAAAGTACATGCGGGTGATCGGAAGAGAACCAGAACAACATCCCCTCTGAAAGGAGATCAAGCGTCAATCGAACAAGAGTCACAAAGGAATACGGACTGCCGATATCAAGCTGAGCCCTTCACAGTCACCTCAGACACTGAAGGTGAGTGGATCACCCAGAAGCTGTTTGAAAACCACCACGAACATGAGCATACGCAGATCACACGAGACGTCGTGCCATTGCAAAGATGCACCCTTGTATTAAAGGATGCTCTCGTCAAAGCGACAGAAAGCAACACAAAGGAAACGGAGATGAGTCTCCATAGCTCAAACGAACTGCCCGCGGACCCGTGTGGCTGATCTAGGAACTGTAAATTTGTTGGACGCTAAGTTCTTTTCGTTAACAAAGGGGGAGATGTAATGTCGTGATGCATTCTAGTTGGGAGTGGGCGGAGCTAGGGGGCCAGAGGAAGAGGAGGAGCGGTGACAGGAAAGGGGCAGTTAGTGTAGGGACGAGGAACAGGACAGTTGTGGAGAATAAAGCTCTTTAAAAATAATACTAGTGTCGGTCTAGTTAATGAGCGCCGACATTACAAGGCTGTGCTCGCCAACTTTGCTCTTCTTTAGACTGACCTTGCCTCAGCTTTGGTCCTTTATTTCATCTGTGGTTTTACGCTTCTTGGGCCGATGCACCCATTTCTGGCGCTCTGAACTCTTACATTTAGAAACAGAAGTCTGTCAGAGGTTAATGGTGCGCGGCATTTGTGAAATTACTGCACAATTATGTGAATTCAAACGTAATTATGCAAAATGCAAAATCATCATTTTCCTCTACACTTTAGTACGAAATGTGTCCTCGCCTCAATATTTGGCGCAAGGGCTGATTTAAACTAAAGTACTACAAACAACAGCTGCTCACGTTCATTTGTTCCTGAGCATTCATGGCAACTTTATACCGTAAATTGCATTATCATTGTAAATTCTTTACCGCAAATGACGTCTAATTAACGCGAAGTGGTCTTTAGCGGCATTTGTGGAATTTCATGTTACAAGCTCAATTAAAAACATCCGGAAATGATGCGAATTACGCAGACCGACCGGAACCATTGACTGGACACAGAGGAGCTCGCTGAACGAAGCTGACCAGTGAATAAACAAAGCAGGACACATAGCCTGAAGCTGGGAATCAGAAGTTAGTTTTGGCACTGTAGGGGGCACTGGCACTGGCGTGGGGCTTCCAATGCACAAAGGAAGGGGGATCACATGGCCTTTGGTGCTAGCTAGCGTGTACTACGCGAACAAATCAGCCATGGGTGTCTTGTATTTGCTTTATCTTATCCAACCATGTTATGATCCCAATGTATATTTTAATGGTAGGTGTCTTGTGGAGCCCTAATATGATTTTGTAGCCCAACCCTGGAGCTCAATTATTCCTCATGAACGCAAATCTTGTTCTGCCCCAATCCTACTGGCCTTTCAAAAGTACACCAGACATTTAGCTAAGTATACAACAAGACTACCAGAGGTGCATTTGACATCTGGCTCACTATGTCCCAGCCTCAAGGCCTGTAATGTGCACTGGACATGTGAACTGATCTGACAATGGCAAAGTAGCCAGTCAAGCATGAGACTAACGTGTCATTGCACTTTCCTCAGGTCCGTTGAATTGTCAAATGTGCACCTGACATACAAGTGACCAATTTAACTACCTTTCAGAAGTATTTCTGGCATGTGACTGCTTCTGCCACAGCCCTTTCTCTTCTTTCAGAGGTGTCCCTCACACGTATATGTGTCTGTGTCAATGCCACTTGCTTGTAGACGTGCACCAAGCATGCAACAGACATTTCCCCAACCCCACAAATATGTGACTCACCTGGGGTTGTCTCTTCCAGGTCTGGACCTGCACACCGATAGAGTTGCAGCTGCAATGTGACTGACTTTGCCACCTGTCTACAATTGTATCTGAGTCACAGTTGACATGTGACAGACACTTCTACAGCCTCATTTGCTTTCCAGAGCAGTGGCCTATTGAGAATTATCCCACTGCCCTTAAGACCAGTCTTTCACCCATCTTTATATGCTAGTGAAGCTCTCTTATGAAACTTAAGTACTTAACAGAAGGTGTATTAAATAGAAAGTTAAACAATCGAGTTTTTCATTGTGTCTGTATTCAGCAAAGAAAAAACACCTAGAAAGAAAGCATAACAACCCACTGTCGTTATTTTATCTCCCCACTGTACCAATGAATTTGACGGCTGCTCTCCACCAATGGCTGATATAAGTGATAACCAACCAATGGTTGACCACAACGCCCCTCTCTGTATAGATAACAGTAGTTCAGAGTCTCAGAGATACTCTATTATGGTCTATAACATACCTTAAACAGGCCATAAATATACCTCCCTCCTCATTTCTGTTAGCCCTTCTCTATCACTTTCTGATGTATCCATCAATTTTCTCTCTCCTCCTTTCTTTTACTCTGTTTCACTATCACCTATTCACAACCTACTCAGTATCAAACTGGATTTGTAAACCGCTGCCTATCATCCGTGAGGGTATCCAGGCACTGGGGGTTGCTGAAGCTGTGTGTAGATTAGTCGGACAGTCAGAAACCTGACCTGAATTCCTGCCGGGTGGGGAGGTTCAGATGTGGATGGAGAGGCCATTTCAGGCCTTGGCGGCCAGGTAGGAAAGGAGCGGCCACCGCTTCTGCTTTGGCTGAGGCAGGGAGTGTGGGTGAGGGACAGGGAGGAAGAGCACAGTTGTCTGAGGGGTTGGTGAAAGTTCAACCTGTAGTTACTGTAGGCTGTTCCTTGGTTGTGCAGAGCCCTGTAGGCATGGGTTAGCATCTTGAACTGGCAACTTTTGTGGACTTGGGAGCCAGTGAAGTGATCTGAGGTGAGGGGAGATGTGGGCGCGCCTCGGGAGGTTGAGACGAGTCTGGCAGCTGAGTTCTGAATGGCGTGAAGTCTGTTTAGCAGCGGCGCAGTGATAGCCACATAGAAGTTGTTGCTTTAGTCCAGGTGGCTGGTGACATGGCTTGGCGTACAGTGCATTTGGTGTTGGTGAGGGGCCACTTGAAGATTTCCCTGAGCTTGCAGTGAGTGAAGAAGCAGGTTGATGATATTGTGTTTTATTTGTTTTTTCATGGGGAGTTTGCTGTCTAGTATGATGCTAGGAGGATAACTGTCAGAATGATGAAAACACAAAAATTGTGTGGACATAATATTGTGTTAAAAATATTATGAACAAGAATATTGAGAAGGTAAGTGCAAATAGGCAAGTATACATTTATTATTCTTAATTCCAGATCTACGTACCTTGACGAAATATATATCATCGAAGTACATATATGTGGAGAAATATATTGGAAAATTTTAATTACCTATAGAAAATGACCTACACAATATTCTTGTCCTTGATATTTTTGACACAATATTCTGTCCAATGGTATTTGTATTTCCAAATTCTTGTCCATATACAGCCCAGTTTCTTAGCATGTTCTGTGGGTGATGGTGAGGGTCCCAGCTCCCCTGGCCAACAAGAGTCATCCCACAGGGATTTGTTGATGCCGAAGAAGAGTACCTCCCAAAAAATTGAGTTGAATTTGAAACAGTTGTTTTGCATCAAGCTGGTGCTGCTGGCATTGGTGTTCATGGGGTGTGATGATAGAGAGAGGATTAACTGACTGTTGTCCGCGTATGATATGATGATCATACTGTGGGACCATACACTGTGGCTAGACGGACCATATAGGTATTGAACTGAATGGGACTTAGTGATAACCCTTATGGGATGCCGCAGATGATGATTAAATCAAAAAGAGACTAGCTCTAGTTACTTTAGGGGAGGGGGAAGACTCTGGTATGTTTTGTCACGGAGTGTGAACACCCAGCAGGTGTGTTCAAAAAGCCCTCACCCACCAACCTAGTTGGTGGCATGCTTCATCATCGGGCCCACCCAGTGGCACCTAGCGTGCCCCGGGTGTGCTTCAACGCCTGACTACAGCGGAGCTGGTATATTACTGAGTGTGCGGTGAAGATAGTTAAGGAAGTGATGTTAAAACGGCTGAACGGTGGTCCCAGTACCCGAAGGTAAAATTAGACTTTAATACCTGGGCCTCCGTCAGCGGTTAAAAATAAGGCAAGGGGATGTAAGGGGCGAGTTACGACCTCTCACATCCAATGGGTCAACATGTTTCAGCCAGTGCCTTATGACTAGACTGGCTTTCTTCAGGACCTAAAATAAGTGAGTGCAAATTACCTAGTGGGGGTGTAGGGGAGACTATGTGTCTACACGCCCTAAAGTGTATCTACGTGTGAGAGGGGGATTCCCTTCTCAAGACCACCTGTACACATAACATGAAAGGACAAAACAAAACACACAGGGAGAAGGTAGAGTCATTAGGATGTACAGTTTTACGCACATCTGATGCCGTCACTATAGCGAGTGCTGGTGGGCTATAGGCGGCTATGGTGTGATGGTATTGGTGGTACCATCACAGTGGGAATCGCACTGATAACTCGAGAGTGAGGTGATTTAAGAGACGGAGAAAAACAGGGTGCATTAGTGAAATGCGGCGCAAGGAGGGATTCTTACGCAAGTTTTTGCTCAGTCTGACCTCAAGGTTGGGAGGTGGCAAAGGCTTGACCCTGGGGGGACAAACATTTACCATGCTGATTAGGGAGACCTGTTAGGAAAGAAAATAGCGCTTACCAGGAGTCGTGGTGGTGGTTTCTCATACTCACAGTACTTCTGGGTTGAGCCTGCTCTGGACCTGTAGTGCCTCCTTCGCATACCGGTGGGGAATGAGTGTTTTCCCAGGTCTTAAGTAGTCTTGTTAATTGGTCTAATTAAGTGCACCTGTAATGTGGAGGGCAATGGTGAAAAGACTCACGAGCCTGAGTCATGCTGCCCGGAGTAAGTATGGGCGCCTTAGGTGCGCGCGCGCTCTAGCGCCCTGTCGCGCTGGGAGGCATCGTTATGGGCCACTGGGGAGCCACCCAGGCGCTCGCGTCTATAGTTTAGCGCATGCGCAATAGGTCCGAGTGCATGCTCCTCCGGGGAAAGCCTGGAGGGTAGTGTGAGTTGTTCGCGCATGCGCATTGTGACCGGGCTGGTCTGCGCATGTGCGGCGTATGACGGGTGATCGCCCGCGCATGCGCGGTGTGTTGTACATCGGGCACACTTGATTTTGTCCATTGAGTGGACCTGAGGCATGCAAATTATTGCGTTTCGTCCATTGAGTGGGCGTTGGGCATATAAAAAACATTTAAACAAGTGCATTATGAATCAATGGGGGACAATCTTTGGCAATTTCAAGAGATAGACTGCTTAGAGGACGTAGTCGTTCCAGTGATACTGCGCCCAAACATATATAGTTTGATGATGGGGGTAGGGTGATCACTGGCGGGTCAGGGAATTCCACGGGATGGCATCATTCAATCCCTGGGTGGATGTGGAAAGGCGGTAGATCCACCGTTGTTCTGCCTGCAGTAGTTTTTGGTCATTGTCCACAGCGCCTGAGGTGATCTGCTCTATCACCGTCCATGATAGGTCATTTGGTGTGTGGCCTTCGGTGATGAAATGGTTGGTCATCTTGCTTATGTTCTTTTTGCATCTAATGGTACTGCGGTGTTCGGTTATGCGGGTTTTTATTTTTCGTGTGGTCATCCCAATGTACCGGAGTCCACATCTACATGTAATTAAGTAGATGACATTGCGGGAGTTGCAGTTAGTGTGGCTACGCTGGGTCCACACCTTGTTTGGTTCCAAATCCAAGGTTTTGGTGTGAGAGGTGAGGTGGCACACGCTGCAGTCATTACACGGATAGTGCCCACTGACATTGGGGAGGCCCCATATGTTGCGGAGGGTGTTGGTGGCAGGTGGGGGTGGTGGTCTGGGACGGGTATTGACAAGGCGGTCTTTTAGATTGGAGTTTCGCTTGTATGCGAATCTTGGAAGGTCCCATTTCCTCTGTCCTGAAGTGATGATTTTCCAGTGTTTTTTTATAATTTTCGACACCTCATTCGATGCTGTGTTATAGGTCGTAACGCAGGTGATGGGTGGGTTGTCTTGGACTTTGGTGACAGTCTCGAGGAGGGCCTCCCGATTTTGGTTTCTTGCTCTTTTCTGTGTTTTGTTGATGATTGGTCTTGGATAGCCCCGTTGTGACAGCTTGTTGGTCAATTCCATGGCCTGTTTTTTATAGTCAGAGATGTTCGTGCAGTTCCTGCGTATACGCAAGAACTGTCCATAGGGCAGGTTCTCTCTGAGGGGGCGTGGGTGGAAACTGGTAAAGTCAAGCAATGAGTTCCTTGCTGTCGGTTTATAGTACGTGGTAGTGGTCAGAGTGCCATCTTTGGCTCTGATATCCAAATCTAGAAAGGGGAGATGGCTGTTGCTGGCCGTGCTGGTGAACTTGAGGTAGGGGTCCCTGTTGTTAAGCCATGTCATGAATTTGTCCAGGTCGGAGTGGGAACCTTGCCAGACCACCAGAATATCATCTATATACCTGCGCCAACTCAGGATGTGGTTGATGTAGGGGTTGGTGTCTGTAGTTATATGGCACTCTTCAAAGTGGTGGACGTATAGTCCCGCCACGCTTGGAGCGAAGACACTGCCCATCGATGTCCCGTTGGTCTGTAAGTAGAGAGTGCCGTCGTACTCAAAGAAGTTTTCTTTGAGTGCCAAGGTTGCACATGACAGTATAAAGGCTCTTGGCGTGTGGTGTTCCCAGTTAGTAGCCATAAGGATGTCATGGAGTACTTGGAGAGTGGCATCTTGTGGGAGGCTGGTGTAGAGGCTCTCCACGTCTAGACCCACCAGCAGTTGCGTGGTAGGGTTGAATTCTTTGTTGTTGAGGACTTGTAAGAGATGCTTGGTGTCCTTGATGTATGTCGGGGTCGACTGTACCAGGGGGTTTAAGAAAAAGTCGCAGTAGCGTGACAGTGGTTCCAATAGGGAGTTGATCCCTGATACTATGGGTCTTCCAGGAGGGGGAGTGACCCCCTTGTGAACTTTAGGCACAGTATAGAAATATGGGGTTCTGGTGTTCTGTGGGCATAGGTAATCTGCTTCCTGTTTGGATATGTGCTCAGCATCCGCTGCCCTTTTGACCAGTGCGTGGATCGTGGTCCTCAGTTCATTAGTGGGGTCTTGTTCCAGTCGGCGATAGTTCCTGTTGTCGCTCAGTAATCTACGGCACTCAGTGTCATAGTCCTGCTTGTTTTGGAGGACAATGCCTCCTCCTTTGTCCGCCGGTTTGATAACGATCAGGGGGTTGTCTTGCAACCGTTGTAGAACCCTCCTATCCTCCCAAGATAGGTTGTTAAAATGGTTGGTAGGTTTTAATCTCTCAATATCGTTGTACACGGCCTGTTCAAATGTCGTGATTTCGGGGGGAATGGCAGAGGGAGGTGGTACAAACGTGGATTTTGGTCGCAGACCAGTGATATTGGGATTGTCGTGGACTGGTTCTATTTCTGGGATTGGTTTCTCGAAGAACGACTTCAGTTTCAGTTTCCGGAAGAATTGCGCCAGTTCCACATGTAATTTGAACTTGTCGAGTCTTGTTGTCGGAACAAATGATAAGCCCTTCTCAAGTACCGACTGTTCTTTGGGGGTCAGGGGTGTGCTAGACAAGTTGAAAACCAATGAGTTTTGTTGTTCTTGAGGAATCATTGTTTGCTGGTTCCCGCTGTGCCCTCTTTCGCCTTCTGGCGTGTATTCGCGCTGACTGGGTTCTCCTCTCCGCCCCAGTGTACTTGTGGTTGTTGTGGGTTTGCTCTTCTTCTTCCCCGTGTTCTTCTGCCCTGTCCTAAAAAAGGAATGTGTTGTCCCTGGTGGCCTGTAAATAAGGGCATTGGTCCAGGAGGGTACATGGGCGGGAAGCCAAAGTAGGGGTTTTGCATCGGGCCGTAGTTGGGTGGGAAACCGTGGAATTGTCCAGGTTGACCTCCTTGCCAGTTGTTCTGCCAACGCTGTCCACGTCTGCCGCGTCCTCCTCGTCTCGCCGAGCCAGTGCTGGAATCACTGGACACGGAGCTGTCATCTCCGGAGGTGTTTGACATACTGGTGTTTTTGTTCTGAGGGGTGTAGTCATCCTCTGAGTATGGGTAGACTTTGGCGTAACTGAATTTCTTCAAATCCTTGTCGAATTTCTTTATTTTAGCCTGAGTCAGGTATTCTTTATATTCGTTTATGTCTTTATTCTGGTCCTCCAATTTCTTCTTGTAGGCGGTTATTGTGGCTTTAAAGTGACTTTCTGTTGCTTGGATTTCTATCAGAAAGGCTTTCTGAAAGGCGTTTTGCAGTCTTGATGATAAGGATCATCCAGTCCCTGGTGCAGTGCCAGGCGATCTGGGCCCAGTCCTTCCTAAAGGTAGCGTCATCTAGGAAGATCCTGGGGGCATTGGTTACTAGGAGTCCTCTTGGTGCAGTGTTAGTTCTGAGGTATTGTGTTAAGATTGTCCCGTGAAGGATAGTGCGTATCCTGTTGCGCTTCTTTTCCGTAAGGCTGTCCCAATCAGTGGTTTGTGCGATGGTGCTGGAGATGTTAAAGTCAGCTTGGAACGATGGGTCGGATAGTATGTCGGCCACATCGCTTTCATGGTATGTCAATCCATGGTTTTCTGCCATGGTGTAGGGGTGACTCTCGCAGCTGCGCGCTGCCGTGTGATGCGTAATCAAGAGAGAGAGGTAGGACCAGAAAGCCGCAGATGATGCCTTTTGGGCCAGAGTTGTAAGGCAGTAGGCAGGCGCTCTGTGTTCTTCTAGTGAGGAAGGATATGATCCATTGAGGGTCTCCCCTTAGATCCCCATCTGGTGGAGTCTTTTTAGGAGGGTGTAATGGGATACTGTGTCGATGGCAGCCGAGAGGTCGAGGAGAACCATGGTTGTGATTCCTCCCTGGTTGCGATTAGGGCAGTTTCTGTGCTATGATTTGCATAGAATCCAGCTTGGAATGGGTCCAGTAGGTTTTTCTTCTCTAGGTGGTTAGTGAGTTAGTGGTTGATAGCTTTTTCCAGAACTTTGGCAGAAAAAAGGAGCAGGGAGTTGGGCCAGTAGTTCTTGAGCTCTTCCGGGTCTGTCAATGGTTTTTTGAGGAGTGGTTTAACTTCCGCGTGTTTCCATTTCTTTGGGAAGATGGCAGAGGTGATGGAGGAGTTGAAGATGGTGGTGAGTTCCTTGCTGATGGTGGTTATCCGCAGGTTAAATATGGTTTGAGCAGGGCTCTCTTGGTGCTCTTGAGTGGATGAAGGTCATGATGGTGGAGGGGATCTGCGTGGCGAGTTGGCCCCAGGTTGTAATCATAGGGTTCGAGTGGGGAACATTGAGGTTGAAGAGGCTGTAAATGCTAGCGATGGGTGGTTGGGGAGCAAAATGTTCGTAGGTTGTGGAGATTTTGCTGAGAATGCAGTCTACTAGGGTGCCACAGAGCTCTTGAGATGGGTGATGGTGCTTTTGGTTGCTGCAAGGTTGGATAACCCTTTAACAATGCTGAAGTGTCCTTTGCTGCGGCTAGCACTGGCTTTGAGGCGGGTGGTCAGGTGTCCTATTTAGTGTCTTTCAGTTGGTGGTGGTGCTTGTTGAAAGCCAGTTTGAAGGGGGCTCTATTGTTTAGCTCCTTGCTGTTATGCCAGATTCTTTCCAGACGTTTGCAGTTGTGTTTGGTGGATTTCAGTTCCAGTGTGAACTAGCTGGAGTGTTTTGTGGGTTTGCTTGGTTTGGCGGGGTTGAGTGGGTCGACTATGTCGGTGCATTTGGTTATACAGGAGTTTATGTTTTTAATGGCCTCCTCATGGTATCAGGGGGGAAGGCGCTGAGGGTGTTGATCCAGAGGTTTTTGGCTGCCTTGTTCCAGGTCCTGTGAGAGGCGCTTATCTGGATGTTGAGGGTGTCAGGGGTGGCTCCGATGGAGAAGTGGACAATGAAATGATCCGACCAGGTGATTTCGGAGGCATGGCTGTATCTGATTCTGGTGCTGGATGTGAAGATGGAGTCCAGCGTGTGTAACGCGATGTCCGTGGGGTTGGTGACAAGTTGGGTGAGGCCCAGGTTGTTCATGCTCGTGAGTGGGTAGGCTGTGTTGGCTTCATTGCGGCCGTCAATGTGGCAGTTGAGGTCTCCGAGGAAGATGAAATTCTTGGAATAGATGGCCAGAAGGGCGATGAAGTCATAGATAGCCTCACAGAAGGCAGGGCGTTGTCCTGGCGCTCTATATAAGAGGGTGCCTCTAATGGTGGTCTTGCCATCAGTGTTGAGTTGGAAATTGAAGTGTTGCTTGATGGGGTTGGAGTCGTCGATAGCGGCAGCAGAGGGATTCTTAATGGATGATGGCTATGCCATCTCCTTGTTTGTTAATGCGATCCTGGTGTATGATCTTATATCAGTTCAGTGTGACGGTGGCGATGTCTGGTGTTGATGTGGGGTTGAGCATGGTTTCAGTGAGGAAGACGATGTCGGGGTGAGGGAGGTGATGGGATCCCAGATGTCGGTGGCATGTTTGTGGAGTGATCAGCATTGATCAGCAGGCATTGGAGATGTCCTGGCTCAGTGATGGTAGGTGTGGCACCGTGAGAGGGACTTATGATGTCACAGGAGAAAGGGCGTGACAGCATGAGAAAGGTCTTACCATTGAGCATGGAGATGCATGGCTGCAGTTGTCGCTGTGGTGTCCAGGGTTAAGGGCTGATATCTCGGTGCTGGTGAAGCTGTGGGTGTTTGTAGATCCAGAGTTTCCGGACCTGGCCGCAGTCCAGGCGTAGACAGGCACAGACAGGCTTGCCTTTGGTGCGCCGGCGGCGCATTTGCCCTAGGCCTCCATTAAGTAGGTCCCTGGGAGGGGTGGGGCGCTGGGAGGGGTCACAGAGGAAGGAACAGTAGCAGCCCGTGGTGGGAGTGCTGCCGGGCGCTGACGTGGGGTGGAGGAGGGGCAGGGTGGTGGGTAGTAAACTGCGGAATATGGCCACACAGAGGTAAGTACACAAACAAATAAATAAAATGAATTTACCTGAAAGTCCTCAGTAAAGAATCACCAAATACACCCTGGGCCTATAAATTAAATGCACCTAGTGGGCCTACATCACTCACTGTGCCTCCCACTCAGGTAGCCCTTTAAATGTATCTCAGGCCTCACATTGGAGCCTGTGTGTGCAGCTGTAAACCGCCATTTCGAATTGGCAATATAAACCTTTTGCCAAGCCTTTAAACACATGTCAAAGGAGCTGGAGCACAGAAAAGCTGAGAGGGAGTTCAAGCTGCAGCTTGCTAAATTAAAGTTGAAAGCACAGGAGAGAAAGGCATAGTTTGGTGAGGTTTTGGCTGTAAAGAAACTGGCTGTGGAGGAAAGGAAAGGGCTCATGAGCTTAGTCTCAAAGAGCTGAACATCAGAGCCAAACAAGTGGAGTCCAGCAACAATGTTGGCAGCAGTACCGCAGGATCTAATGGAGACAAAAAGTTTCACATTGCCAAAGACCGGGTGCCTAGCTACATGGAAGGGGATGATATTGACAAGTGGTAGCCTTCACGATGCACAGGGTCTCAGAGAAGTATTGGGGGCTGAGTCCCTGGAAACCCATGCCTACATTGGGTAGTTGCACCCTGCTCCCACTGGAGATAGGAAACCAGATGAGGTATGCCCCCATGAAAGCCATTATTGTCACCAAATGTTGACTCACCCCAGAAAAGTACTGCATGAGATTTAGGGACAGCCATAAACTACCAAACTAGTCTTGGGTGGATTTTCCTGATTACTCCAGCAAGGCATGGACTGGTTGTCTGAGGGACAGCAAAGATGATGGTTTTACTGGGTTGCTTAACCTGATACTGAGCGAGCACATCATTTTCAATATATGTTTTATAGAGCTGTGCTCACACCTAGTGGACAGTATGCTCACTGACCCAGACGGCCTGCAATGGAGTCCAACCTCTGGGTCAGCGCTAGAGACTCCAAGAAGGTATCTTGGGGGGACTCCCAAAAGGATCCCAGCTGAAGTAAGAGGGGGGGAGCTTATAAATAAGGTGTTCTCTAAAGGCCCCCAAAATAATTTCCAAGGGAACAGTAACCACTCGCAATCAGTACAGCCAAAGAAAAACAAGTTTGATGTTAAGCAGACAGAGAGGGTTGTCCCCATTGTACACCCTACAAGTATGGGCACTGCAAGGTAGACACCAAGTGTTCCAAGATGGCACAGCGGGGGGCAGACACCTGGGTTTGCACGTGTAGTGCTTGGGGAGAAAATAGCCACAGGCAGCTTTGGGTAGAGGACAGAGAGTGTAACCTAGTGTACCTGGGTAATAGAGAGATGGTGTCAAACGCCTACATGCCTGCCAATGTTTCCAAGTTTAGGCAGTGGGTCAACATCAATAGGCAACATGTGGAGGCTCTGAGAGACACAGGAGCCAGTATTTACTGTGAGGTATCATCTAGTGTCCTCAGAACAGATCATCCCTAATACAGTCCATCAGGTCATAGTCACAGACAGCCATGCCAGTCACTATCCAGGGGCTCTGGTACTCTTTGAGTGGGGGGGGGGGTCTCAGGTTCTTTAAAAGTAGCTGTAAGCCCTGCCATATCTGTAGATTGACTGTTGGGCAATGACCTAGAGCACACTGTCTGGAAGGAAGGGGAGCTCAGGTCAAACCTGGAGATGTTAGGATTGCCTATGTGGGTCTGGATGACCACATGGTCCATGGCTACCCAAGAGGGCAGACAAGGAAGACTGGAGTCTGGGAGAATGGCCTACGTAGTTGCCAATAAGGGGAAGGGCAGGTGGCATGGGGAACCAGCCCTTGAAACATCCATGGTAACGGTTGATGGGGCGCCGGAGGAGCCACCCCATAGCCTACTGGAGTGGACGTTGCTGATGTGGGAGACCTGCCTGAGATTGCTAGTTGACAAGTTGAGGGTGGGCCACCTGGGTAACAATTCTGTAAGGCGCAGAAGGAGTGCCCACCCTTGAGGGCTTAAGGCAGCAAGCTGAGGTTTAGGCAGCAGGTGATCATTCTGGAGATTAACATATCTCCTGGGAGAATGCCCTCCTATATAGTTAGCCTAAAGTTCCTGGATCTGAGGCACTGGTGTTTTGGTGGTCCCCCAGTGTTGCCAGGCCTTCCTACTGGTGTTGGCTCATGACATACCACTAGAAAGACATCTAGGGTAGGAAAGAGCTTTTGCAGGCTTGCCTCCCACTTCTATTGGCCCCGAAAGAAGACAGCCTCAGATACATCCTGTACACCTTGTCCCAGCTGCAAGGCCAGCGGGAACACATAAAAAAACTGAAAGCTCCCCTTGTTCCTTTGCCTGTCATTGGCCCTCCCTTTGAGAGGGTAAGCATCAACACTGTTGGACGGTCAGTGACTGCACCTGCAGTGGCTATGGTCCCGATCGGGATTGTTACCCAAGTAGGGTTCCCCAAGAAAGTACCTTCTGACAGTTGCACCAACTTCATGTCCACGTATTTATTTATTTTATTTATAAAGTTTTATATAGCGCAAACTTGACCCAAGAGGGTATCAGAGCGCTTTACATTTTGGGTCATTGCGTTTAAAGTTACATCAGATACAAGAGCATAGTAAGGTACAGTACACATAAACAATGTTTCAATAATTCGTAGGAGGGAGGGGAGGAAGTAGTAATAGCGGGGAGGCAAGGAGGAACTATGCCCAATGTACAGCTGGGTAGGTGACGTTCAAGGGAGAAATCAGGTCCAATCTCCTCATTAGCTGTCAAGCAGCTCCACCGGTCATTAGCCATGTTGCTCAGGTCTCAGCGTTCAGGAAAAACAGTTTTTAGTTTATTTGATTTGCGGAGATTATATAGCGCT
The DNA here is from genome assembly GCF_964261635.1 of Lissotriton helveticus. Lineage (NCBI taxonomy): Eukaryota > Metazoa > Chordata > Amphibia > Caudata > Salamandridae > Lissotriton > Lissotriton helveticus. Next base: position 177,872,615 of record NC_136065.1, read on the forward strand.
GTCTAGACCCGGAGGTATCAGCGCACTTAACCAGGGAATTGTTGCATTATAAGATACATCAAAAGGATTATATAGAGCTGGCTAGACCCGGAGGTATCAGAGCGCTATAACAGAGGAACATTGTGTTACAAATTACATCAGTTACAATAGCAAGGTAAGGTACAGTAAACAAACAACAAGGTTGGGAGAATTTGTAGGAAAGGAGGAGAGGAAGGAGACATAGCAGGGAGACGAGGAAGAACTGTGTCCAATGTCCGGCTGGGTAGGTGACACGGACGAGGAGGAAACCAGGACCAATCTCCAAATTAATTGTCTAGCAACCCCACAGGGCATCAGCCATGTTGCTCAGGCCTCAACGTTCGGGAAAAACAGTTTTGAATAGACTAAGAGGATGGAGGTAAAAGAAGAATGTGGGAGGATCATAACAAATAATCAAATGAGCGGCATACTAGAAGAAATCAAGTGATCAACAGTCAACCATGCCCAGAATTCGAGAATAAATCCACACTGACAGCTGAGCCACTGTGTGGAGGCGAGGCGGTGTCTGTCTCTGAAGGGCGCTTATGATGAAGGAAGAGGTGTGGCGCCGCGGCCAGGGCGACTGACTCCGGAAGCTGGGGATCACGGTTCGATCCCTGGCACCGGCGGCAGATTAGCTCAGCATCATGTGACTCTGGGCAATAGCTTGCTTAATCTTCCCGACGGCCCCAAGCGCCTAGAGACCCTAACGGGTGATTGTGCGCTTTACAAATGTGGATTATTATTATTATTATTATTATTATTATTATTGAGTTTGTAAGTGTGGCAAAATTCCTGTACTTCCGCTGGATTATCAATGATATGGGCACGTCTGTTTATCTCCACTCGTTTATCTCCACTCGTAACCCTAAGTTCCTGACAGCCGCTTTCACTCCAAGATATTTCCTCCTTGCATCTTGAACCAGAGCAGTGAAATCCGGGTAAAAAGATAGTCTGGAGCCCTGCCAGGACAGTTTGCCCTTTTCACATGCCAGTCGCAGTGCTGTATCCCTGTCTCTGAAGTTCATTATTTGCGCAATAATAGTCCATGAGAGATGAGCCTGGGGTAACCTTAAATTCTCCACACCATGTCACCCCCAAATGAATGTGCTTGTTGCAAGATTCAACACATGCTTTACAGGCATGCTTACGGGCCTTCCTGAGCCCATGAGGTGAAAGTGGGATGTCCTCTTACCAAGCCTGCTAATTTCCAACAGGGAGGTACAGCAGAAGGGGCATGGGTTTATCCCATTTGAGCTAATGTATGGCCACCCTGTTAGGGGACTTCTGAGCCTAGTAAGAGATAGGTGAGATGAAGCTCCCAGGAAGCCCCTTCAGGATATAGTCAGCTACATGTTGGTTCTCCGTAACTAGATGCAGAGCTTCTAGAAGAAGTCTATGGAGAATGGATCACTGAAAGAATATCGACTACCACAATATCGAGTACCCAAAATATCGAGGTGAAAATATCTACTACAAAAATATCGAGTTTGTATGTACAAACAGGTAAGTACAAAAATATCGACTACAAAATATCGTTTACAAAAATATCGTTGTAAAAAATATCGACTTTACTAAAAACAATGTTTAATTACATTAATATAAAAAATTAATTACTAAAATATAATTAACAATACTTAAAATAACTTTTAATAATTAAATATTTAATGAAAGTAAAAAAAAATATATATTTTTAATCATATTTCTTAAAACATATATATATAGTAACAACATTTAATTAAATAATAGGCAATATTGTATATGTACCCCAAAAACCCAAAACTGACCCTGAACCCTAAAAATACCCCTTTACCCAAAAACTAAAAACTGACCCTGAACCCTAAAAATAACCCTTTACCCAAAAACTGAAAACTGACCCTGAACCCTAAAAATACCCCTTTACCCAAAAACTGAAAACTGACCCTGAACCCTAAAAATACCCCTTGACCCAAAAACTGAAAACTGACCCTGAACCCTAAAAATACCCCTTTACCCAAAAACTGAAAACTGACCCTGAACCCTAAAAATACCCCTTTACCCAAAAACTGAAAACTGACCCTGAACCCTAAAAATACCCCTTTACCCAAAAACTAAAAACTGACCCTGAACCCTAAAAATACCCCTTTACCCAAAAACTGAAAACTGACCCTGAACCCTAAAAATACCCCTTTACCCAAAAACTGAAAACTGACCCTGAACCCTAAAAATACCCCTTTACCCAAAAACTAAAAACTGACCCTGAACCCTAAAAATACCCCTTTACCCAAAAACTGAAAACTGACCCTGAACCCTAAAAATACCCCTTTACCCAAAAACTGAAAACTGACCCTGAACCCTAAAAATACCCCTTTACCCAAAAACTAAAAACTGACCCTGAACCCTAAAAATACCCCTTTCATTTAACATAATTAGCAATTAATCAATTAAATAAAATTAATTACCAATTACATTTTAATTAATTAACAAACATTTTTTAATTAACAATTAATTAAATATTACTACCAATTATTAAATTAACATATTTAATTAATTATAATTAAATTACTTCCCACCCTATTCCCCTATAAACCCACAACCCGCTAGAGAAAATACATTATTTTAATTGACATAATTAGCAATTAATCAATTAAATAAAATTAATTACCAATTAAATTTTAAATAATTAACATATATTATTTAATTACCAATTAATTAATTATTACTACCAATTAATAAATTTACATATTTAATTAATTATAATTAAATTACTTCCCACCCTATTCCCCTATAAACCCACAACCCGCTAGAGAAAATAAATTATTTTAATTGACATAATTAGCAATTAATCAATTAAATAAAATTAATTACCAATTAAATTTTAAATAATTAACATATATTATTTAATTACCAATTAATTAATTATTACTACCAATTAATAAATTTACATATTTAATTAATTATAATTAAATTACTTCCCACCCTATTCCCCTATAAACCCACAACCCGCTAGAGAAAATAAATTATTTTAATTGACATAATTAGCAATTAATCAATTAAATAAAATTAATTACCAATTAAATTTTAAATAATTAACATATATTATTTAATTACCAATTAATTAATTATTACTACCAATTAATAAATTTACATATTTAATTAATTATAATTAAATTACTTCCCACCCTATTCCCCTATAAACCCACAACCCGCTACAGAATTAAATTACACAATAATTAAAAAAATAATTAATTAAACAAAATAATAAAATAAATTGACACTTTTCACACATATTATAACATAAACACACTATAAATAATTAAATATTATTTAAAAAACTATATTTTTTACAATCTAGATTATATACTTGGATATTTTCACTGTCTATATTATTTACAGTCGATATTACTTCACTTACCTTAAAAACGATATTTTGGCTGTCGATATTCTGTCTAGTCGATATTTTCTCCAAACGATATTTAAAACTCGATATTCTGTCCAGACGATATTTTGGAGTCGATATTATGTCTGTGCACCATGGAGAATACTACGGCCGGCCAAGAGGTTATGAAACTCAGGAAGAGTTTCACCCTGGCCAGAAGGTGTGGGATGTGGAGCTTGTGGAGCCCAGAACTCTCCAAGATCATTGGACATTACCCATTGAGTTGAAGGAGCGGAAGGGGGAGACCACCTACCTGGTGGACCTCAAAACCCCTAGAAACTCCCTAAGGGTGCTCCTTATCAATTGCCTCAAGCCACTCTTTTTGAGATGTCTGACGTCAACATGTTCCTAGTGACAGATGATGGGGTGGAAGAAGTGTGTAAATTTCTCCCTGACCTCCTATCCTCCAAGGAGCATGATGGGTCAGTAGAGGGTGTCAATTTCTCCCCTACTCTGACTTTAGAGTAGCAGAGCGAATGTCACCAACTGTTGGGTCAGTTTGCGTAACTTTTTTCCCTCACCCCTGGGCTTACACAGTTGTATACACATGCCATAGATACTGGAGACAGGACACCTGTTAAAAACTAGATTTACAGGTTGTCAGGCACGGTGGGGACCAGTATTAGGGAGGAAGTCTCCAAGATGCTGGCATTAAGGGTGATTGAGCCCTCCAACAGACCCTCATCCAGTCCAGTTGTGCTGGTGCCTAATGCCACCCCCACTGGGCAGCACCCCAGAACATAGGTTATGTGTGGACTACAGATGACTCAATTTAGTCACTAGAAATGACACCAGACTCTGAGCTGATGAGTTCATAGACTGGCTGGGCACTGTTAAGTTCCTAAGTACCTTTGATCTTACATCAGGGTACTGGCAGATAGCTGTGGCATACTGGATAAAAGAGAGGACACCATTCTCACCCCCAGAGGGCGACTTTCAATTTAAGGTGATACTCTTTGGCTTAAAACATCACCTGCCACCTTCCAGAAGTTGGTAAACACTGTCACAGCTGGAAAGGAGCCATTCTGTGCCGCCTACCCACATGACATTGCTCTCTTAAGTTCCAGCTGGGAAGAACACCAGTACAACCTCCAGGAGGTACTTCAGGCCCTGCAGCAGCCGGACCTGATTACCAAGGCCAATAAGTGCTAGATAGGGCAGGGAACTGTGATATATCTGGGCCACATGTTGAGCGAGACCAAGGCACAGCCCCTCCAGGGCAAGATTGAGACTATTCTGGTCTGGCAACCACTCAAAACTCAGACAGAGGTGAGGGCCTTTCTGGTTCGCACCAGATATTACAGAACGTTTGTTAAGGGATATGACACTATTGTTGCCCCCATAACTGAGCTGACCTCCAGGAAGCAGCCCAAAAAGTTGATCTGGACAGAGGCATGTCAGAAAGCCTTCAACACTCTCATGGAGGCCATGTGTTCAGCACATGGCTCCTGACTTCTCCCAGGAATTATTTGTACAGACGGACATTTTCAGAGCATGGCATAGGTGCTGTCTTAGCACAGTTAAATGTAGAGGGCCTAGGCCAACCGAGTGCCTTCATCAGTAGAATGTTACTTCCCTGGGTTCAGAGGTAGATTGGTATTGACTTTGCTGTAGTCTGGGCAGTGAATAGGCTGAGATCATTCCTGTTTGGAACTAACTTCTGGGTACAGACAGATCACAGGCTCCTCAGATGGCTCATGCAACTGATGGGTAAGAACCCTAAGCTGTTTTTGTGGTCAATCCTCATAGCAAATGCTGATGGTCTCACCTATTTTTCTACCTTAGTGATGACTACTTCCAGAAGGTTGGGTAGTTCTCTCCACTTCAAGCTGTGGGGAATATGTGCTACACCTGTCTGCCTTGGGGTGGTCTTCCCCCAAATGTTTTGACATGTTCCTCCTGTTTCTGTAGAATTAATTGTTGTTAGTCTTAGTACTCTGCGCATTTTACCCCTGCTAACCAGTGCTAAAGTGCTTGTGCTCTCTACACACCCAATTCGATTTCGTTAGCCTTAGGACTCTGCACACCTTACCTCTACTAACCAGTGCTGAAGTGCTTGTACTCTCTGCACACCCAATTGGCACATTTAATTTACCTGTAAGTCCCTGGTAAAGAGGTACTACATGTACCCGGGGCATGTAAATTAAATGGTCCTAGTGGTCCTGAAGCACACATTGTGGCACCCACTTAAGAAGCATTTTAAACATATATCAGACCTTCCATTGCAGGATGTGTTCAGTTTTAAACTACTATTTAGACATGGCAAAATGCTACTTTTTCCAGGCCGAAACTACCCTTTTTAATACACATGTCACCCCTAGGGGAGGCTCTAAACAACCCAAAGGGTGGGGTGCACTGTATTTAAAAAGTTGTACATGTGCTTCTAACTTTTACGTGTGACTGTCCTGTTCATGCACTGTGTGTGAAGTGCTGTGCATAGAGAGGAGCTGAGGTAGCCAACATGAATTTGCTTCCAATTTGATCCACTGATATTGCTGTCTGTCCTGCGGGACAAGAGTGTATCTTTTATTTTATTTCCATGTTCTACAGTGTCCTTTTGTACTCTTTAAGATACTCCCTACATTCCAGTCCGTGTTTTTGTTGTCCCCGAGCAGTGCCTGAGCAGGCGTGCAGCAGCAGGTGGTGGCCGCAGGAGCTCCCCGGTTTCCCGGTCAGAAGCCACAACAGTGCCTCGACAGTGCCGTAATTTGGCAGCAGTAATCCCGGCTGCCGGTGCTTTCAGGTTCTCTCGGACTCCCGTGCCTGAGCTCAACCAGGCGTGCAGGAGTAGCAGGCAGCGGCTGCAGGAGCTTTCCGGCTCCCAGTCGGGGGTGAGTCACAACTTCGCACGATAGTGCCGCAACTGGCAGTGGCGGCCGGTGCATCTCGGTTCTCCCGGTCCTGCCGGACCCCCAGTCTCCAGTACAGCAGTTGCGGCAGCAGCAGCAGGCAGCCGCAGGACCTCCGGTCGGGTGAGGCGGGTGAGCCCCACTAACGGTAGAGGTCTAGAAGAGGCCTAGAAGGCAGCTGGAGTGCAGCCGGAGTCCGCAGAACACAACGGCGGACCATAAGACAGCATAAGACTGCAGCTTGAAGATACTAAAATTAAAATTGGGCAAGTGGGCTGTAGTTTTTGTGAACTGAGCCAGAGCACCGGAGCGAGTGAGGCATGCGGAGCAGAGCAGAGGGTGGAGAATGGAGCTCTGTGAATTGTGAGCACTGCGGAAAGGGCGCTGTCATGCCTTACGCGCGAATCTGGTGAGGAGAGAGGCTTGCGAGCCCAAGGATTTGCATTTGGCAACCGGTACCCACGGCCAGCAAGAACAGTAAATACAGTAACTGGCACCCCCCCGCACGAAACCTGAGAGCCCCCGGAAGGAACATTTGGGGGACAGCGCAAGTTACAGCCACTTGTGCTCAAACTTCCGTTTGCTGAGGAGCAGAGGAGCAGAGGAGCAGAGGAGAGGAGCAAAGGTGCAGCACGACCGGGTGAGCAGGGAGCCAGCGAGTACACCTCTCCCTCCACCCGCCACCCGCCACCCGCCACCTGCCACCCGCCACAGCTCAGCCACAGCTCAGCCACAACCGCAGAACCACCACCACCACCGCACTGCATCGCCGCCGCCGCCGGAAGGCAGCCGGGGGACGAGCCGTGGGCTGCGAGGGAGAAGTACGGTGTAGGGCAGGGCACCGGTGGAGGCCGCCGCGATCGGCGTGGAGAGCTGTGCCGCCGCCGCAACGAGACTTACTAGGACCACTGCAGTCGGGTCCTCTAGCCACCCCTGCCACCTCCATTACCGGAACGCCAACGCCGACGCCGCAGTGAGAGTGAGGCGAGGTGGGGGGCGTGCTGCGGTACAACTGCGGGTTGAAGATAATCTGCAAAGTGGAGTTGGAAGTGGAGTCGGAAGCACAGAGGGGGTCGTGAAGAGGGGTGAAGAGGGATTGAGCCGGGCAAATTGCTTAGGATAGTGCCTGCTCTCCCCCCCCCCGACCCCCCCCCCACCTCCACACCACCAGACAATTAAAAACAAAAAATGCGGTCTGGTAGGCTTAAAAAATAAGCAGTAAAAACGCGTAAGAAGATGAACAAAGACCTCATAGAATCACCCGGGGAGCAGGAGACGGAGCAATCCCCCCCAGGTGCTATCCCCACCCCCTCCACAGCACCATGGCTACGAATCTGGCCCCACTGGCCATACTACTAAGACTGAAACTTCAATTTCCCCAGTGACTTCCATCAAACATCCCAATACGCAGGAAGAAATTACCAATGACGCAAGAAAGAGGACTCTCAGAGACTTTTTTTAAGAAACCAGGATTCAAAGTCCAAACTTTAACCAACCACAAAGAATCATCGCCTTTACCAGCCCAGTCCTTTCAAAAACCTCTTGATGCTACTCCTGTCCAGATTGAAGTACAGGCACTGATCTACGAACAGTCTTATATTCCGGGTACCATCATATCCCTAGACAGTGACTACTCAAGAGACGAACCCTGGATGTCAGAACAAAAGGGGTCAACATCAGCTACACAGCCTGGTGGCATGTTCCCCACTTTACAACAAGCCCATCAATCAAACAATGATCAATGCTTATCGCCAATATCAATCTCAAGTGAAGAAGCCCCAACCAACACCGGATCACCCCTGCAGCAGGAAACCAATCCATACGTAGACAATTTATCATCCTCAAGAAACAAAACACAATTCACTCCACAAGCAGCACAATGGACCAGGACAATTCCGGGCACTATCAAACCGTTAACACCAACGACGCCACCAGTTCTGGTCCTTCAAGAATCACCTACAGGCAAGAAAGGAGATCCCAATGATCACTCTCTGTTAGACCTATCCTGTTTTAAAACAGAAGCAAACAATACAAAAATTGAGACTGAAGGTCGTGATTCTACAGTGGTTGACTCCATTACCGTCTGGCCCCAGCTTCTGCAAACCTTACAATCTACAGTATCCGCATTAAACTACCACTCAGATAAACTTGATTTACAAGTCCACCTTTTAAACACACTAGCTGTTTACACAGCAGGGATCGACAATAGACTGGAAGGCCTGAATGCCCTAATCACAAAAGCACAATCCAAAGTCAACCTGACCCAAGCGATATGCTGCTGCTCTCCAATTATAGATAGCCTGTCTACGCTTCCCCAGTTTCTCACCATGGTACTGACAGAAATAAGGAAACTACCATCAGGTGCACATGAGACATCACATCGGACACGTTCGCCCACAAATAATGTAAGCAGCCAAAAAATCACTGACCAGAGCACAAGCAAGAAAAAAACAAGTAACGGCATCAAAGATCTACCAGCAAAATCTGATATTCAACCAATTCATGCTTTAACCCCAGTAACATCTCCAGATAAGCAATTGGCTCCAAAGAGTTCAGTATCTTTCATTCCATCAAACTAAATAATAAAAACAATGTTATGTGAATAACAGAAACAACGCCCATGTCAGAGACAAAGCTAGACAACGACACTGGAGACATGGTCCCGCGAGTGAGACTAACAACTAAACCCCCTCAAAATGATCATCTAAGCAAAAGGGAAAGGAAGAGACTAAGGAAAAAAAATAATAGACGCAGTATAGAGGTTCCCCGCCACGTTGAAAAAGACATTACACGACGCAGCTCAATCAACTCAGTGAGCTTAGACAGCACTCCTTTACCATCGCAAAATTCCCCTTTGCAGGCGAATACCGAGGCAACCAGTAAGACGCTATTGTCACCTATCCTCAGCAAAAGCCATAAGGATTTATCGGTAGCTAGGGGCGAGGTCCCAGTAAAGTCTCTACACCACCTGACGTCAGACAACCCTGAAAGAACCATCAAACCAGAAACACTGCCCTACACGGCTATAATTAAACAAGAAGACATGACAGCTACCACAAACACGGCCAATACACCAAGGGAGAACAAAAACAGGGCAATGATAGTCCAGCACGAGGATGAGCATAGGTCAATACGTAAAGAGAACTTTCAAATAACACTATTCAAGAATGAGGATACAATACAAATAGGTAAACATCCCCCAAGAATCGAGGACCCACAACCCCAAATAGAACAAGTGTACCAGAAGCAACAGTTACTCCACACCCGAAGAAGAGTTGATTCACCACTGGTAATAGTCAAACAGGATTATAAGACCCCAGGCCAGGTCTTCACAACCACAATTCCAAATATGAAATTGTTATTCATTCCTGAATACTACACCAAAGGACCTCATGACATCTTGAATAGAGGGAACATTTTGAAACTTTTTAAAAATATTCCCGAACTTCACCATATCAAATCCAACGACATATCCTCAATTGAATTCACACCTATGGAAGGTGACCAACCCTCTGAATCAACGTTAATCACTTTTTCATCTACAGCAATCATGGAGCAAGTCTTATTAATGTCTGACCTATTCAATACATGGGGAATTAAAATAGCCAAACAGCCCGAACCACGGTATCCATCAGTACTTGCAATACCACCGGCCGTATTAGACCGACCAGGCTCTTCAACTATCTCAATACTACGATCCGCAAAAAGCCGATCCCCAGGAAAGCCAATATGTATCGGAACCGAGGAGGTTAAAACGACGGTGCCTGACTGGGGATGGCTGCCAGGGGCCCTGAACAGGGGTAACCAAAATTGAACCAGTACCCAGCCCGGTCTTTCAGTATGTTCATCGAACATCAGTGGTCTTACCCTGAAACTCCAATCCATCGACGTGATAAAGTTCTTAAAAACCATGAGATCATACTACTGCAGGAAACATGGTCAATGGTTAGTCTCCCAATAGAAGGATACCTGGAATACAGAGTCCCAGCTCAGAAGTTGCACAAATCCGGTCGACCCAGTGGTGGTCTCACCATCTACATCTCAGTTAAGCTTAACCTCAACATCGTAAAAATGACACTTAAGGAAGACTGGATCCTCGGGATACGGTTAGATAATACCGAACACACCGACACACTGTTCCTGATCAACATTTACATTTCACCAAGTACCAAGGAAAAAAACCCAAAGTTTAATCATTTAATCCAGACTTTGTGTAATCTGGAAAGCAATTACAACAGCCCGGCCTGTCTAGTATCCGGCGACTACTATACAAATCTTTTTCAAGAACTCCCAGAAGACTACGTAGCTCCGTGGCCCGACATCCTTGAACAAACAAAACCCTCTGGCACCAAACATAGCAAAATTGGTGAATACATGGTTCTCCAACTCAGTGCCATAGGCTACACAGTCGTGAACGGTCGCTTTTCTAAGTTTTCAATCCTCCGAACTGGACAAGGTCAAACGGACGTATACACTCCTTTCTAGACTACACAGTTTGTAACAATGGAATCCTTCCCTTGATTGAGAACTATACCATCGCCGCTCGAGGGGACAGTGACCATTGTCCCCAAGTGATCACAATGTCATTTAATCCAGCACATCATGCTACAATGAGCCAAACCTCAGGAGGACACCACTCCGAAAATCTCAAAAGGCTGAAATGGTCATATCCAATAATACCGGCAATAATGACAACATGTAGAGACCTGCAAAACCAAAGGAGCACTAACGAATTATCACCAGTTTTGGCATGGGCTCATTTTTCCGAGGAACTGCTTAAAAAGTTTCCCCGCATCTCGGGAAACACTATAAAATGCAATTCAGCAATTATAACAGACGAAATCAAGGAACTAAAATCAAAACGTAACAGCACGTTAAGACAAGTCCGTAGGTACCCTGGGGAAGCCCATAAATTTAATGAATACAAAGCTGCCCGGAAAGCACTTCGACGGGCAATATTTCATGAAAAAAACAAACGCTCTGAACAGTTCTGGGAAAAACTGATGCACGCGAACAAAAGTCACAACCCAAAAGCTTTCTGGTCAATCCTCAACTCCAAAATACATAAGCAAGGAGGACTAAGCAGCGCCAACATCTCCGAAGCAGAATGGGTACTTTATTTAACAGCGCACTTTGAAGAGCAAGAGAAAAAAGCCGGCTCACTCGTCAACTCACCGGCAATGGCTCAACAACCCAATCGCTATCCAGCGCCGGACATCACAGAAGTGGTTCAATTAAACAAGCTAGTTGGAAGTAACCCAAGAATTCCACAGGCATTTAACACTAAATCCTTGTTTCAGATTTTAGAACCATCAGACAACGCATTCACAAACCAGAGAACTACGAGGGACAAAATAGCCCGAGCTATAACAGAGGGTCGTGCTGACGGAGCCCCAGGGCCGAATGGCCTACCACAGGCATAGTTTAAGCAAGATACAGAATTCTGGGTCTATCAACTGGCACCCCTTTTTTCCCACTGCTGGTTTAATTCCGAACTACCCGAATCATGGGCGTGGCGCCATCATACATCCAATTTTCAAGGGAGGTAAGAGATGATATCCAAAAAACTACCGGATGATCACCCTATTGGATGTAGAATCGAAATACTACGCCAAACTGCTCCTTCAGGACCTGGCATCCTGGGCAACAAAAAAACACCGAATACCTTTTAACCAGACAGGATTCGTGCAAAAATCAGGCACAATAACCAACTTACTCGCAATATCAAACCTGATGGACAAAACGTCTGCCTCCGAAATGTTCATGCACGCCTGTTTCGTGGACTTTAAGGCCGCCTTCGATCGTGTGCCTCGAAGCCTATTATGGCTCAAACTACGGAAATGGGGGATCCCACCAATACTGCCACGAGCCATAATCGCGCTCCACACCAATACCTGGATCCGCATAAAACTTGGGGACGGATCACATACATCAAGGAAAGTATTAACATCATGCGGAGTGAAACAAGGCTGCGTGTTAGCGCCTCTTCTTTTCAACCTCTTTATTTCTGATCTGTCAGAGTCACTCGATGAAGTTAACTCTCATCCACCAAAACTCACTGGGGTAAGAGTAAGTAATCTATTGTATGCAGACGATCTGTTTCTGCTGAGCCATACCAGGGTTGGCTTACAAAGACTCCTAGACCAATTATCCCCTTATACCATCAGAAACAAATTAGAACTGAATCTAACAAAGACAAGGGCAATCACTTTTGGTTCAAGGAAATATAGAGGCGGTGGTTGGTTATACAATGGTAAGAGCGTAGAAAAAGCAACCTCCTACAAGTACCTGGGGGTCCAAATGGACAGAAGGGGCTCCTTCTCTAAACATAGAGATGAGGTAGAAGCCAAAGCTCTGTCAATCCAGGTTGCACTCAAGACACTCACCAGACAACTTTCTGGGCCATCCCAGACCCCGCTCATAACCGTCATGAAGGCAAAAATCACTGGCTTTCTCACCTACGGCCAGGAGATCATGCAAGGGAAGGACAACAGTCTTGTGAACAAAATAACAACAAGAACATTCAAACAAGCGTTGAATCTGCCTAAATCCTCATCCCCTGCTTAAATACGCCTTGAGTTCGGCCTTCAAGACCACCATGCGGTAGGGGCTGGAGCATTTATTAGGCTGTTTAATAAGCTGCGTAGTTCAAGAAAAGGAAGCCTTGAGGCTCTCCTGTGGCAGGAAATCTCCGTCGGACAGCTTGGTGGAACATACCGGCGCCATTTACATGATTCATTAAAACTTCTGGATTCCGAGGAAATCTGGAATCTGAATCCATCAAAGCAGGCACTCAAAACTTATATCAAGAAGAATGTTCGTCTCTGGTCCTTTCACTCGGACAGCGCTCAACTTGCTAAACGTAAGCACGCTTGGACAATCATTCCATGGTTCAAGCCAGGGGTCATGGCCCCATACCTGTCATGTACCTACACCGTGCTATGGAAAAAAAGATTCATGGCCCTCAGAATGGGCATATGACCACTCTTGTACCATCTGCCGGGTTGGAAACATACAAACATGGAGGTAGCGTGCAGGGGGTGTGGTAGTGACAAGGAATCAATCGAGCATGTGGCATGTCACTGTCCAGTACTTCTCGACGACCGGAAGACCATGTTAAAAAGCGAATGGAACAAACTGGGTATACGACATGCAGACAAGCCATACTCGCATCAATGAATCAGGACAACCCAATGCTTAACATTCGGTTTACCAAGTTCATAACAAGAGCAGCAATAAGATTCAAAACCGGGAACGCCAACAAGTAAACAATGGCCAACATTAAATGGGACGTTCCACCCCTTCGTACCGTGAAATAGCAGCTGATCGAGACTGTATCCTTTACATAGACAACTTACGGACACCACGTGTCTCAGGACCATTAAGTCATCATACGGAGCGTTCCTACTGTTTTAATAGATTTGTGTTTTTAGCAGTACCTCTTACGTATCTTCATAACCCTGGTTTTCGCCCTGTGTTCATTTCTAGTAGACGCTAACTCATACGGGACAACAACGGTTCCCAAGTGTCCTTTTTAATATGATTAATAAGTTGTTTAACCATGTGAATTAATTTTATTTAGTTTTTTTGTTTCTTCTTTTCTCTTTTAAACAATCTCAGATAAATGCTACTTTTAATATTCTGTGATCCCATAAACGGACGATTGTAATGATTTTAATTAATCAAACAATAAAGTTTTACTACTATTTAAAAGGAAGGTGGACATTTTTTTAAATGGACGTCACCTCTCACCAAAATTGCTGCAGCACTGCAAGGTGTAATGTGTTTCTGCGCTAAACCACACCAATATGGTTGCACTGTCCATGGAACCAAGAAAGAGAGGTTGGACTGCCTTCCTTCTCCAGGATGCTACACTGCTATTATGCTGACAGTCTGGCTGGCATAGACGAATTTTTGTCACACTCCTGCAGCTGTGTAATCTCAATAAATGTAATGCATCGTCTGCATCCAAAACAAAGTGCAGCAGTCATCTAGGTGATGTCTCTCCTATCAGGTGGTGTTAGCACTGTAGCTCTACAATGGAGTTCAATGTCTAGCATTGTGAGTGCATTATTTTATTAGTTAATATTCAGTCAGTGCCTTGGATGAGACTAATTGGAAGGTTACATTTAATTTGGAAGAGCTGGGAACATGCTGCACAGCAGCAGCAGACAAGGCTCGGCAGACTTGAAGTGGCGAGTTCAGGAGGTGCTGATGCTCTATATTTTGCATGGGGACCTTTGACATTTGCCTCACTGCCAGGAGCAGAGGAACCATTACACTACCCTAGTTCATCCAGCCTATTGGCACCATGGTTTAACTTACCAGAGTACCAGGACCACTTTAAGTGCTTCGTCCTTCTTCCTTTCACTGAAGGTACACTGTTGGCTTCTGCCCCACATCTTTGTCTCAGACAATGTGGCAGGGGTTGAAAGTCTGGGTCCCAGCTGGACTTGACTTTCTGCAGCACTTTCTCATCTCTTTCTGCGAGGGCATTCTGTGTCTCCCAGTGCCTCGCAGAACTTGTTGGTTAAAGATGTCCACTATTGCATGTAGGGTCAACTGTGCAACATCCCACACTGTGCTCTCCACATATGATTCAATTCAATCTCCTATGTTTGAAAAACATTTTAATCAGAGGAAACTTCAGCAGATGTAGGTATCACTGATCACTGCTACACCTTGATCATGTCAGCCAACTATATGTTGTAAATGTCATGCATGTGAAGCTTTGTATTATGTGGTTGCAGTACATCTGTAGGGACACAACAAAACACCTGGCCTTGTACATGTGAAGTGGAACATCTGTGTTTGCTACTAGACCAATAGTCCCTGAAAAATGGTTTCCATGGGTCTTCTGTCCTCCCTCCTTCGAGCACACAGCATGCTCCCTCCAGTGTGTTTGCCCTTCCACGGAACCAAAATTGCTCTGTGCACGAATATTGTCTTCTGACATTTCTATCCGGCAGTGGATTTGCAGAGTAAGCACTTATAAAAATATTCCCATCTGCAATTACTCCTTCGGTGACCCAGTTGGATCACAATTCAACCCTACACTATGGGCTGACCCTGCTCATCTGTACTAATACGGATGACCCACAGATGTGTTGTCTCCTCATGCACACGCCACCATATATTCCCATTCTGCGAGGTCACTCTCTGTAACCTTGTGGCTAGTCTGAGGGCTCTCGTTCAACCGAGAATGTGTGTAATTGAAAGATGCATCTGCCTATAGATGCATGTTATAATTTCCACAGCCACAGTCTTGCTCTTGTATGATTGTTCACAAAAGGTATACATAGTCTGTCTTTTCTATTGTTTGCAATGCCTTCTGTGACATCCTTAATTTTCTTAGCAGTCCAAAATTGTCGAAGTTCCTTTTATTGAGATACCATATGTTTTTTCCCTAAAGTATGAAACTTTGGACTTTACACCTACTTCCAGCACCACATCTGGGGTAGAATTAAGGTATCTTAAGGCTTGATAGCTAGTTGGTTTTATTGGCTGTCTCTTCTGATGTACTGGGCACTGTGTTGCAACGGAAAGTGTCTTTTTATAGTTTATGTCTTCTATTGAGGTATGCAGAAAGAGTCATTAGGGGATGAATGAGGAACATGAAGGCGCCATTTGAATTGAAAGAAAACATTAGACGCAGACACAGGCTTGCATTTTGTATTTTTGCATTTGTGATGTTTGACTTTTGTTACAGTTGGGGCTATTGGGTTCATGATAAGACATAGCTCTACTGTACGAGAAAATGGGCTGTTGGTTGAATGGGATGTTAACCTGTTCAAACAACAGCCACAGTCCCTGCCAGGGTGAATCACAAAAGTCACTAAATTAGCCTGTGCTTAATGCTCTGGTAGCTTGGCATACAAGCAGTCAGCCTTAATTTAGAGGCAGTGTGTTAAGTATTTATGCAGCAAACAAACAGAAGCCAAGTGGAAAGACAAGACACGTAAAAGAGTTATGAATTTTTTAAGTTTAAGGTAAAAAATTGCACCTTAAAAAAATCAATGCACCAACTGCAGACATCTCGTCATGCAAGACCAGACCAAAGTCGAAAAATATGACCAACCACGCAGGAGCGCATGTCAGATACAAAGAGTGGATTAGGCCCAGTCAGTGCTTACCTGCGGACGTAGAAGAGATTTCGAGGAATATGTGTTCTGTGAAGGTAACATTCAGTGAGGCAAGGCATCAGGCAGTGTCCGAGGAGCGAGTATTGTCGTCGGGGTGCTGCAGTGCCAAGTCGCGGTGAATATTTCTTCGTTCGGACTTGGTCACTTTTTTTGGAACTCAAAAATCCCAGCGCAGCAATGCTGGAGGCTGTAGCCATCTGTAGCTGACAAGAGTACCAGAAGGGTAGAAGTAAAAAGTTGGGGGGGGACACTGCAGAGAGGGCCACGTGGATCATACACTATATGACAATATCGGCTGATAGATGCTTTAGAGCTACCACATGATGGCCAAAGAAATGTCAAGCCCATGAGTTATATGCTTGGGTGCGACCTTTAAGGGTGGTGATGAACAGGCAATTGTGTTATTTCTCCCATGTGCTAGGTAGTATTGGTGCCCTTGGTGGCAGATGAGTTCTTAGTGTTATGGGATGGAGAGTCAATTTTCTCCTGGACTGCGGTTGGAGTAAGATCATGTACCTGGACATTCTGCAATAAACCTGTAGTAAATGTAATCATCTCTATACCTTCTTTACACCCTACCTCATTTTCTTGGTTGCGTTATAGAATGGGTATTCTCTGTCTCTCAGTATAGAGGCTGCTGTGTTCCCAATTTTAATGGTTGCACATATGCATGGTGCATATGTTTAGGTACTAACTGGTAGTTTTTTAACATGTGGCACCTGAGCAGGCCTTTTGCGTGATGGACATGCCATTTCAATTGTGCACTTATTTTAGCATTTTATATATGTGGTATTTAAATATAGCAGACCTAGCTGAACGGCAGCAGAGAACTGTTGTCTAACAACATCCACCAGTGTCAGTTTCGTGAATTTTGCATTGTACCTTAGTGATGCATCAGTTTGAATGTACAACGAATACAAATTGTAAGTATAACATGATAACATGATAATATACTGACAATGAACAACGTCCTGACATGTGTGTCCATTGGGATTTCAAACCGTGATTTCATAGTAAATTTATGTTGAATTAAACTGACACTGGTGGATGTTGTTAGACACTCAAAGATGGCCGCCATTTCAGGTCCTGAACTTACTTGTTAAGGACGGGTAGTCACTTTTATGTTTTCAAAATTTTGAATCACTTTAAAAAGCACAAATGAACAAACTGAAGTCACCCGTGACCAAGGTGCGGCTGCACCGAAATGCGTTTTGTGACCATTTTGCTTAAATAAAATCATCACGCTTAAGAATCTGAGGCTCGAGTTTCCTTCTTTAAAAACGAAAAGTTGGTGCGACGAATATATATATATATATATATATATATATATATATATATATATGTATATATATATATATATATATATATATATCTCTCCAAGGTACATAGTAAGAACAGTAAATCTGTATTTCCATATATGTACTTTTGTTAAGGTTTTTGTTTTATCTTTCAATCTTTTTGCCCTATATATTTTGTCTCTGATAAAGGTATACGATGTTGTTACCTACTGAATACACCAGGCTACACCCTTGTACTCTTACTATATCATTGTACACTGTTCTTTAATGATAAGAGTCTTCTGTTGAATTGGGACTGTCCAGATAAATATGATGATATGGGTCAAAAACCTAGGTCCACAGATGGAGAGGCCTTTGCCTGGATTGTTTTCTGTTTTGCGCTCCTCCGTTCCCAGTCTGATAGTGTCCTGTCTGTGGATGTTGCGAGAGCTGCAAGAGATAGTGTGGTTGTTGTCAGCCAGTAAAACATGGCACTTTGGATGCAAGTGGAGGCATTCACATGTGCAGTTCTAGATGTGAGTGGACTGGAGGCACACTGTGGCTCCTTTGCACATCTTCGCAAAGTGGATGTTGTCACAGGTGGACACCAGAAGCGAGTGACTGACAGGACGTCAGTTACTTGCTTGTGGGCTGGACCTTTGATGGTACTTACATTTTCTGTGCAGTCGAAGGCGTATTTAGCAGAATTTCAGCGCGCACACTGAAAAGCTTGTATTTGATTGATTGTCTTCTGTTTTCGTTTCTTTGTCAAGATTTTCTTTTTTTCACTTACTATGTCAGTTGCCAGACAGCTAAACTTCATGTAGGATTGCAATAAGAATATGTAAAACGTTATTATCCCCTACTAAGACCCGCCAAAACTCTTCAGCATACATCATTGTGAGTGTTTCATCGAAATACACACTGTGGCAGAGTTTAGCAGCGCAATCCGAGAAGACTCGAACCTAAAAGTTCCTGAGTCAAACAGGAGGAGGCAGGGAACAGTGGGGCAGAGCAACTCCAGGTGGCTGCCGAGAGTGATGCTGAAAGAAAGCGCAGCTGAAAAAAAGCGCAAGATTTACTCTATACATTTCAAGGTTGGCACTGACAGGAGAGGCAGCCAAACATCACTTTGTATGAAGTGTCAAAAATGGCAGCACCGACCCCAGTGGGAAAGGGCTTTGAGCAGGAACGCATGAGCTAGGACGGGTTGATGAAATGCAGACCACCAGGTACAAAGTGCAGAGGTGCTGACCCACTCGAGCACGGTCAGAAGAAACACATGCCTTTCAAAGGTGTTTTGTGAGCATTTGGCAGGAACAGACTGAACTAACACAACACAAGGTTCCTCTCGCCTTCCCTTCCTTGCTGCTACACCTCTGTAACTGAAATACCTTCTGGCTCCTTGTTCTATTTCGATAAAGACGGTTTAATGCATGATTGCACTCGATAAGACAAAGTTGGGAGAGATATGTCATTCCTATTGTAATTCTAAAACTGTTGATTGGATGTTTATAATAAGCTTGTTGTAGCATTTCTTTTTAGATAAGGCTGGTGAATGCCTTGTTGGGGATTTTGACAGAAGAGGAGGAGGCGCTATGCCCAACATACTGTGCCATCCTGTCCACTAATTATTTCTATTGTTACCTCATCTTCTGTTGCTTTGCATTATCAATGAGTCAGAGCACAATGTTCTCTACTTCAGCCTCTGAGATTGGTGCACCCCGATGGGAGGCACTGCTTGTGTGGTGTGCATGTATTGTTTGTACGTAAATAAATCTTCCCCGGGAGACTTTAGAATTGCATTTTCAAGGCACACAGATGGCATCCACATCTAAGCCCATCTCCAATCAATAAAATAAATGAGCATTGGGTGGGTACGTTTGAGGCACAAAGGCATGAAATGGTACAATGGCATGATAATAGAGTAAGAACATTTTTTAAGTTGTAAAAAGTTTCATAGAACCATCAGCCTGTCTGAGAAGTAAGGAATCCTCAGCTGAATGGTGTGAACTGGCTGTGTTCTTCCACCATAACATTCAGGGAACACAAATCAGCCTGAATGCGACAGAGACATCTGATGCTTGCTTAAACACACATTTCACTGCCCCAAAAATGTGCCCTGTACATTACTCTCCTTTGATTCCCGCTCTATGGGATTCACTAGGTTACCTATAATGAATTGATTGTGTTGGGGGTATTGCTTTGGGGAATTTTTGGGGGACCGATTGTTGAACTGTGTTTTAAAGTTTTAATAATTGCACCCACAATTGCTGCTAAAACTGCCCTTTCTAAAAAGTTTACCTTGCATTCAAACTGCTTTTACTTTCCGTGTGTTCCGTTAGTCAGTTCCTGCCTCTGGCAGCGCTTTCGCGCTGATTGGTTGGTCTTCAGTCAATCAAAGCTCAGCCCGGGAGGAGCCTGTTGAGTCTCTGTGGCATTTAATGAACGCCGCAGCGCAGACGCACGCAGCAGGCGCGCCGCTGGCGCGCCGAATGCAAGCCCGTCTGCGCCCGTCCGCGCCTGGACGTTGCCAGGAACCAGGGATTCTGCCCCTTTTAATGCACAAAGACTAGCCTACTCCCGTGAAGCACTACTTGCTTTACATAGAGTGGGTGCCTGTGGGACACACAGCTGGGCCCCAGATGACAGCCCTACCCGTTGTGGACAATGTACCTTTGAGATTAACCCCCCTGGGCATTCCATAATCTTAGGCCCTAGGGCTCAAAGATATACCATTTTGAGTATTAACTGCCGATCTCTGGCTAAACACCACGCTGAGGTGTTCGACCTTCTTTAGGACCGGTCACCCGAGGTCCTTTTCCTAACGGAAAACTGGTTTTCCGAGGCCTCTATCGCTATACTGGCTCTCGCCCTCCCCACAGGATATGCAATGTGTAGTCTAAACAGAACAGTGGGGAGAGGGGTGGTATTGCAATAATTTACAAAGCAGTCCACTTGTGTAGTCTTACCTCCCAAGACATACCGGACTGTGAAAGTGTGCTCTACAAGATCGCTCTGAGTGCAAATTTCACCTTCTCTGGCCTACTCATCTATTGCCCGCCTGGTCCATCCAAAACTTTAAGAGAAGCCCTGGCGAATACTATTACGGCACTAGCACTCCAGACTGCCAATTTTAATATCATTGTTGACCTATACCTCCATCTAGAGATGTTGGAATCCCCTGACATTCTTAGCTTTCTTGGGGACCAGGCAGCTTGCCAACTGATTAAACTTGTCCCCAGCCCTACGCATAGCACTGGACATCTCCTTGACCCAATTTTTTCAAATCTCGAGTCACTGGAAGTCCTAGCACTTCTCCCTATAATCTGGGCAGACCACTTTCTCATCCCAATGCAGTTAACGCTAGCCGGCCCCAAGTCCTAGTCAATTCAGCACCCACCATTAAAATGACCTTGGCACAAACTTGACCAGGAGGCGTTCCTCACAGCTTTGAGCACACAACGACTAGACAAAGTTGGTAATATGGAAGAGGCTGTTGCTCTCGCTCATAGGTGGGTAACCCAAGCACTGGAAACTTGCATCCCTTTCAAACTCACCCACTCGAAAGGTGCTCAGGCTCATGCCTGGTTTAACGAGAGCCTGACCCTAGCCAGGAAGAATTGCAAGGGACTGGAAATAGTATGGAGATGTTCATATGACTCCCAGGCTAAATCACAGTATACATCAGCTATCAAGTCTTACCATTAACTGGTGCTTAAAACTAGGGCAGCACACTAGTCCAGCTTGATCACTACAAGTATCAATCGCAGCAAAACCATATTCTCCCTTCTGAAGGATTTGGTTACCCCTCCCCCCGACATCAGGCAGCATTATATCTTCCAGCCAACAATGTGAAGAGCTGGTGAATTTCTTCCTTGAGAAGGTGGAATGTATCTACCATAATTTCAACCAGGGCGTAACACCCAGCGCCATCGGAAGGAACACGCACATAGGCCCGGAGATCGTACCTGTCACATCATTATCCACTATTCTTTTTTAAGTCTTGGAAGCACTGGTGGTCAACATAAAATCAGGATCCACAGACGACCCCTTAAGACCTGACGCCTTCTGGAAAGTTCAACAGGGCCTCCTGCCTGAGTGCCTGGAGTTGCTCAATCTATCCCTGGTTTCAGAGGTGGTTCCAAAATCCTGGAAACATGCAAAAGTGGTTCCCCTACTTAAAAAATCATCATTGGACACTTTCAAGACAGAAAACATTCGTCCTATCTCACTGCTCCCTTTCTTATCCAAAATCATGGGAGCTCATGTGAATTCGACCTTAACTCACTTACTGGAGGACAAATCCATACTAGATAGCTCCCAGAATGATTTACGATCACGATATAGTACCGAATCTGCACTGCTGACGTTTACAACTACGGTCTGCAGTGAATGCTGGCAG
This sequence comes from Lissotriton helveticus, assembly GCF_964261635.1. NCBI lineage: Eukaryota > Metazoa > Chordata > Amphibia > Caudata > Salamandridae > Lissotriton > Lissotriton helveticus. The sequence continues at coordinate 177,894,724 of NC_136065.1, forward strand.
ACCTCAGCTCTGGTTCTGTTGGATCTGAGCGCAGCATTTGATACGGCATCCCATGAAATCTTGCTCCATCGTCTGGAGGAGATAGGGGTCGGCAATAAAGCATTATCGTGGTTTTCTTCCTTCTTGGCCGACCGGACCTTCCAAAATATAGCTTCCCCCCTTACCTCCTGTGTCCACCCACTCCGTTGTGGGGTTCCTCAGGGCTCAGCATTGAGCCCCACGCTTTCTAATATCTACATGAGCCCACTGGCATGGATGGCCAAAGCGCAGGGAATCTCCTTGGTGTCATATGCAGATGGAACCCAACTGGTGATCACCCTGTCTAACAATCCTAGCCAGGATAGAGCGAAATTTCAAGAAGATAAACTGGCCGCCGCAGAGTGGTTGACACCCAACTTTCTGCAGTTGAACTCAGCTAAATCTGAGATTCTTCTGGTTGACAAAGACTCACATCTCTGGAATAATGAATGGTGGACTCCTGCCCTTGGAGCCCCTCCTGGCCCTAAATCCGCAGTGAAAAATCTGGGTATTATGTTTGACAAAGACCTCAACTTTGAGACACATGCCAAATCAGTGGCCGGGAAATGTTTTGGGCTATTGCGTGGCCTTACGCCGATACTCGGTTTATTTGACACCCAAACACGTCAGCTGATCCTCCAGGCCTCTATACTGGCCCAATTCGACTACTGCAATGTGCTTTTCTTGGGCTCTAATAAGTCTGTGATGAATCGATTGCAGCGGGTCCAGAACGCTGCAGCATGTGCCCTTTTCGCCCTCCCCAAGTACAGCGATGCCTCTAATCTCCTCCACCGCCTGCATTGGCTGCCCCTTGAACATCGAGTGCATTTCAAGGTGCTCTGTACTACGCATAAGATTTTGACAGGTATTGGTCCTGAAATCCTGAGCGACCTGTGTGCCCTCTACGCACCTTCTCGAGCACTTCGCTCGGCGAATCTGCTTCTGCAAGAATTTCATGCATACGAAGGACCAGATCTGGCGGTCGCTCCAATAGGCAACTAGCCCCCGCCCTATGGAACTCTCTCCCCCTACACATTCGCAGCATCTCTGATCACCAGGTCTTCAGACGGCTTGTGAAAACCTGGCTTTTCTCTCAACGCTAACTCCTTGCCTGATCCCCGCTCTGTCTAGCTTCAGCGCTGGGACGCCTCTTACGCACTACAAGTATTCTAATCTAATCAGGCTCACCTTGAGACCCCAGTCCCCCTTTCTTTTAGTTTTGGGGGTGGATACCATCCATCCAGGGGTTACTACACTGTTGAATGATTCCTCGTCAACAGCCTTAGTTCCTTCAACTTGGAAACAGGCAAAAATTTTACCTCTTCCTAAAAAACCTACTGCTGACTCCAATGTCCCAGGGAATTATAGACCCATCTCTTTGTTGCCAGCGCTGTCCAAAGTATTGGAAACGTGTCTAAGTTGGCACCTGTCAGGCTTCTTAGAATCCAATGAGTTACTTTCCCCAGTCAATCTGGCTTTAGACTGTAGTGTAGTACAGAGACTGCCCTTCTGGAAGTGTCTGAACTTGTCAGAAATACCCTGGATGTTGGTGGAAAGACTGTACTCATCCTGCTAGACTTAACAGCAGCCTTTGTATTTTCGTCAACAGGATATCGGGATAGGGGTGCAGCACTGAAATGGCTGAAGTCCTTTCTAGATGATAGGGGCCAGGAAGTATGGATGCCTCTGTATTCCTCAGGTACAAGAAAAGTCACAGTAGGAGTTCTGAGGGCCCAGCCCATAGCCCTTCAATTTTCAAAATCTGCATGACACTGCAGGCCTCCTTGGTGGAGATGTTTAGGGCCAAAATAATCTCTTGCGCTTATGATAGATACATAGCTTTTCTTTTCATTTAACAGAGGGGAAGCTGACCTGACTAGGCCCAGGCGGTAAATTCCGTTCCGCTCGCGGAATTAGCGGAATTTGGGTAATTTGCGAAATTGCCCAATTGCTGCGTTCCGCGACTTCGTGAAATTTTTTGCTTGTTCGCGTTCTCAAATACGCGTTTGCGAGATATTTCCCCCCAAGCACGCAAACAGCAATTGCAGACAGTAAAAACGCATCGCGGACACGCAATTCCGCGTGTTCGCGGAATTTCTGCATGTTCGCAGAGATTTTTTACCGTTTCGCGGAGATTTGCATAACGCGATTACGCAAATTCGCCCACCCCTAGACCTGACCCAGCCTGAGACAAGTGGAGCCTTTCCGCTCTGCCCGTACGTGAGAGGTTGGGGCAGGCAGTGGCTTGTGAAATGCTCCAGGAGAAACGTTACACAGGGGAAGAAAGATACGCACGCTGGTGGTAGGGCGTTTACACGGCAACCGCTGCACAAAGAAAACAGCCACGGATGCGACTCCCTGTGCATTGACGGGGATTGAAGTAGGGCTACGGCAGGAACATATGTGAGGCTGAGGCCTCTGAAGTAATAACCCCCCTCCCGATTTGACTCCTGTTCCCCCGGCTACCTACACTTGAGGCCTTGGCTTGAGCTGGATCACTCCCCCTCCTGCCTTCCACTGCTGAAACTTCCCTGCTCCCTGAGCTGTCTGGACTGAGGCGACGGGTGAAGTGCCGGATTCACCACGAGGCTGGAAGCTGCTACTTGCTGCGTTGAGACCTTGAGGCCTCTGGTGCACATACCCCAGTGGGGCGCTTGACAAGTTTGGGGGAGTCTTACACATCCTATTAACAGCAACAGGTATCGAGCCTTGACACAGACACAGTGCACTTCTGGGGTCCCTACTTGCTTGCCAGCTGGGTCCTTCTGAAGTGAAGAGGGAGGCAACAGGAGGTGACCATTGCAAGGATATGTGAAGCGCTACAACATGGGCAGAACCGAAAAGGCGAAATCAAAACTGCAGTATAAACCGTGTAAGACTCCCAGGCAACAAGAACTTGACAAGAATGCCTTGTTATCTGGATCAGAGACTGGTGATCAGCCAGTGGGCAATGATTCTGGCAGCAATGCAGCGTAGCCTTACAAAAACAGACGGACAATTGATGCTCTCAATTTCTGTATTGACAGAATGACAGAGAGATTAGATAAGCATACAGAGAGGCCGGATACAGTGGAGAAGAGAGTATCTGAAGTTGAGGACTCCTCCAAACAGAGTCGCTCGCCCACACGAAACTGGACAAGTTACTACACACCTTGCAAACGAAAACTGAGAATTTAGAGGTGCACTCAAGGCGCAACAATATAAGGGTCATGGGGATGGCGGAAACCACCAATATCCCCGACATGGAAATTTATGTTGAACAATGGTTGACTTCCTTGCTGGGTAGGGAAATCTTCTCTGAAATCTTTGTGGTGGAGCGGGCACATCACTCTCTTGCCCTTAGATCAGTCCCCGGTGCAGCCCCGGGCCTATCATTGCAAGACTGCTAAACTACAGAGACTGGGAGGCTGCGCTCCACAAAGCAAGGAGCTTAAAACTTTAAAACATGAAGGCATGGATCTATCACTCTACCTGGATTTCACGCAACAGGTGCAGGAGGCACCGGTGAGGAGAAAACTAGGCGTTTTGCACCTGGAATACAATATGATGTATCCTGCTAAAGTTCAGATACAGGTTGACAGCAAAGCATCATGTATTCACTGACCTAAGGCAGGTCCTGCAATTTCTCAAAAGAAGAGGGAGCTCTGGTCCTCTTTGGAGTTCCCTCGACCCTGCCTCTCAACTGGTAGATGACCCACCGGTGTCCGGTGCCCAATGATTTACATCTGGATTGTTCTCTGTTAAAGCGAAACAGCTGAGGAGTTGAGACACTTGATGAGAGAACCGGGACATGTGCTGCAGGGTGGGCATTACTGATGGTTCCGGCGGGGCTGCATAGCAGGCCCTAGGGATATTTTATATCTCTCTTTGCCGGATAGAGCGAACTACAAGGACATGATGTGGAGAATTTGGTAAGATTGTTCCTGTATAAGTCTCTAACTGCTTAAACGTGGCCCCGGGGGGGGGGGGGGGCGGAGGTAACAGTCGATGTGGGAGAAAGGTTGTGCATTCACGCAGGGTGACACACTAAGCGCTGACAATAAGAACGTTATGCCAGGATCGATGACCTATCATTGGGCGCTAGAGCCGGTAACATCCACCTCCATGTTTGCACCACAGATAAGATGTATTGCTAATTTGATTGGTTTTGTTTTGCGTTCATTGGGTGCGGAATGGGAGGGTCATATGTTGACTATGCTCTGTTTGAGATGGCATAGCGTGGAAGGGCTTTCGGGTAAAGTATATTCAGACAAAAGTTATGTCAAAGATATGTGGAACGGTTGGCTAATGGCATGCAGGTACAAATTGCTACTCTTAGGACTTTATGGGTGACAAGTTGCAAACTGATATGGAACTGAAAACCTGTAAGTCAGTAAGGTTCCTAACATGGACCGTGCGAGGCTTAAACAATCACAGAAAAGTCCGGAAAGTGGTGGCCTACCTAAGAAGGCAGAGGATTGATGTTGCGCTTCTACATGAGACACATTTACCACCCAAGAGCAGAATACTGACCCTAAAATCGCAAAAGGAGCATTGCTATACAGCAGGCTTCACTACTCAGGCAGGGGAGCAGTTAACCTGAAATCAGGTATTACAGGAGATTGATGTCAATAAGAATGTCATATATGTGCTCACTAAATGCCAAATGGAGGGACTGGAGGCGCTGCTGGTCACTGTTTATGGCCCTAATCATGATGACCCACAATTTTACACTGAGCTGCGTGAACGCCTCTATCAATGTGGGGACATACTGCAAATTTAGGGAGGGGAATCTAAATGTGTTTTGAACCCAGAGATTGACCACTCAAAAGGCCCCATATGCCACCCCTCTACAGCAGCGAGCACATTTATTAAAATGGCCGATCAGTTAGATCTTTTTGATGGTTGGAGGCATCGCCACTCTGGCCCCTCGGGCTTCACACATTATTCGGCCACCCACGGCATCCAAACCTGAATAGATTATTGGTTAATGTTCAAAAACTTAGTTAGTATTAGATTTTGAGCCACTACCTAGGACATACTCAGAACATTCCCCAGTTCTTTTAGATGTAGAGCTATTCTTTCAGAAACCTAAACCATTTCTATTGAGGTTCATCCCGTACTCCCTTTTGGATCCTGTCTTTAAAGCTGAGTCGGTACAAAAGGGGGTGGTGATGGACGGAGCATCTGAACAAATCAAACACTCACACCCAGTCAAAAGATCTGTTTCTGGCATTCCAGCCGTCTTCAGCCCGGCTTTCTTGAATCCAGTGGCAAAGTGAGCAAGGGACTCACGTCTGAGCATACCCTGCCACACTTATGGTGGCCAAAAGCGGTACAAAAGGGGGTGGTGATGGACAAAGCATCTGAACAAATCAAACACTCACACCCAGTCAAAAGATCTGGGTTTGATCCATCACCGTTCTTTAGCCCACTCTGCAACCCCAGTTCAGACATGGCTATATGCAAATCAGTCTGACCCTGTGCCTCATGGGAACAGTCCAGCCCGAACTGCCAAGCCATGCCTTCCCTGGACCGGAAACAAGCTTCAAAGGACCGGTTTCTGGCATTCCAGCCGTCTTCAGCCCGGCTTGCTTGAATCCAGTGGCAAAGTGAGCAAGGGACTCACGTCTGAGCATACCCTGCCACACTTAAGGTGGCCAAAAGCGGTACAAAAGGGGGTGGTGATGGACGGAGCATCTGAACAAATCAAACACTCACACCCAGTCAAAAGATCTGGGTTTGATCCATCACCGTTCTTTAGCCCACTCTGCCACCCCAGTTCAGACATGGCTATATGCAAATCAGTCTGACCCAGTGCCTCATGGGAACAGTCCAGCCCGAACTGCCAAGCCATGCCTTCCCTGGACCGGAAACAAGCTTCCGAGGACCGGTTTCTGGCATTCCAGCCGTCTTCAGCCCGGCTTGCTTGAATCCAGTGGCAAAGTGAGCAAGGGACTCACGTCTGAGCATACCCTGCCACACTTATGGTGGCCAAAAGCAGTACAACAGGGGGTGGTGATGGACGGAGCATCTGAACAAATCAAACACTCACACCCAGTCAAAAGATCTGGGTTTGATCCATCACCGTTCTTTAGCCCACTCTGCCACCCCAGTTCAGACATGGCTATATGCAAATCAGTCTGACCCCGTGCCTCATGGGAACAGTCCAGCCCGAACTGCCAAGCCATGCCTTCCCTGGACCGGAAACAAGCTTCAAAGGACCGGTATCTGGCATTCCAGCCGTCTTCAGCCCGGTTTACTTGAATCCAGTGGCAAAGTGAGCAAGGGACTCACGTCTGAGCATACCCTGCCACACTTATGGTGGCCAAAAGCGGTACAAAAGGGGGTGGTGATGGACGGAGCATCTGAACAAATCAAACACTCACACCCAGTCAAACGATCTGGGTTTGATCCATCACCGTTCTTTAGCCCACTCTGCCACCCCAGTTCAGACATGGCTATATGCAAATCAGTCTGACCCTGTGCCTCATGGGAACAGTCCAGCCCGAACTGCCAAGCCATGCCTTCCCTGGACCGGAAGCAAGCTTCAAAGGACCGGTATCTGGCATTCCAGCCGTCTTCAGCCCGGTTTACTTGAATCCAGTGGCAAAGTGAGCAAGGGACTCACGTCTGAGCATACCCTGCCACACTTATGGTGGCCAAAAGCGGTACAAAAGGGGGTGGTGATGGACGGAGCATCCGAACAAATCAAACACTCACATCCAGTCAAAAGATCTGGGTTTGATCCATCACTGTTCTTTAGCCCACTCTGCCACCCCAGTTCAGACATGGCTATATGCAAATCAGTCTGACCCAGTGCCTCATGGGAACAGTCCAGCCCGAACTGCCAAGCCATGCCTTCCCTGGACCGGAAACAAGCTTCCGAGGACCGGTTTCTGGCATTCCAGCCGTCTTCAGCCCGGCTTGCTTGAATCCAGTGGCAAAGTGAGCAAGGGACTCACGTCTGAGCATACCCTGCCACACTTATGGTGGCCAAAAGCGGTACAAAAGGGGGTGGTGATGGACGGAGCATCTGAACAAATCAAACACTCACACCCAGTCAAAAGATCTGGGTTTGATCCATCACCGTTCTTTAGCCCACTCTGCCACCCCAGTTCAGATATGGCTATATGCAAATCAGTCTGACCCTGTGCCTCATGGGAACAGTCCAGCCTGAACTGCCAAGCCATGCCTTCCCTGGACTGGAAACAAGCTTCCGAGGACCGGTTTCTGGCATTCCAGCCGTCTTCAGCCCGGCTTGCTTGAATCCAGTGGCAAAGTGAGCAAGGGACTCACGTCTGAGCATACCCTGCCACACTTATGGTGGCCAAAAGCGGTACAAAAGGGGGTGGTGATGGACGGAGCATCTGAACCATCTGAGTCAGCAGTTGCCATAGAAGACTTGTTCTTGAACAATTTAGGCTCAACCAGTAGTTTCCTAACAGTATAGGAGACATTCAACATATACATCAGAGGTGTGGCCATCTCCAAACGTGCAGGTGCCCTTAGGTCATTGAGGAATAGACTGGGAAGACTTTAAAAGGAAATAGGTCAACTAGAAAGCAGTCACTAAAGCACAAGTAACACTACAGTGCTATAGGATATTAAAAAGGCCCTGGACTAATATATGGGGAGAGGGAGTGTCTGGGGTGACTCTAGAGAAGCTGCTTCGACCAAGAAGAGACACCGGAGTCATAGTGCAGATCCAGTATGAAGACGGAACCTCATTGAATAATTTAGACTCTATTATGGAGCGGTTCAATAGATACTATGCCAATCTGTACAGATCGCACGTTTCTCCATGCAACAAGGCTATCAAAGATTATCTAGAACACATCAAAATGCTGTGGCTTACCAAGGAGCATGTCCCTACTGATTGGAGACACTAAGGTCTTCGCTAAGGTGTTGGCTAATTGGCTTGCCCCCTTGATACCTTTGTTGATCTGCCCGGAGCTGTCAGGATTCATTCATGGCTGTAATATGACCTACAACCTCAGGACAGTCTTTGGTGTCCTGCAGAGAACAGACCCAGAGATCAAGGCAGCCACCATTTTCTTAGATGCCAAAAAGGCTTTTGAGTCTGTGGAATGGGAATACATGAGGGCAGTCCTCAGGAGGGTAGGAGCTGGAAAGATTTTAATTTGCCTGGTTTTGGTATTGTGTAACTCCCCCACGGCCAGGATACAAATTGGAGATAAAGTCACTTCCCCTATCATGTTCTCCAGAGGGACTCGGCAGGGGTGCTTTCTGTCACCAATTCTATATGTCCTTGTGACGGAGCCCCTGGCCTGTGCCTTGAGGGAATATGACGAGGATATGGGAATACGATTCTCAGGCTATCTCCTCATTGTGTCAGCGTATGCCCATGATACATTGCATTATATCCGAAACCGGGAGATACATTTTTCCCCCGTACTGAATGAGGTAGTTAGCTATGGAGACCTTTGAGGGAGAAATCCATCACATTTCCTCTGACTCCAGCCATGCTTCCGGTGCAACTGGATTTCCCATTACAATGGACTACAGATGGGGTCTGCTACTTTGGCATTCAAATCCACACAGACAGAATAGTATTGGAAAACTATGGAAAGGCAATCCATAAATTAGAAGAGGACATAATGCGCTGGAACAGGCTTCCCCTATCTTTGGGAGGGCGTATTTCCATCATGAATATGGTGGTACTCCTCAGATTTTTATTCCTATTTCAACATATCCCAATGGTCCTTCCGAAATCCATATTGGCCATATTATGCTCCCCGATGAGCAATCTGGCCTGGGAAGGGAAACAGCCAAGTGTGAAATGGGACACTCTCACTCTCCTCTACAGCATGGGTGGACTCAATGCACCTGACCTAAAGCGTTACTATAGAGCTGCTCAGAGCACACATGTACATTATTGGTTTCACGGACCAGTGAAACGACCACACCGCCATATTGAGAGAGATGCGGCTAGCTCTGGGACCCTCCCTCAGGTGCTATTTGGTAATCTAGATCAGAGATACAGAACTTTCGACTCCTTAAGCTCCACGACGCATGCATGAAAAACATTCCTAGAGAGACAATCAGGAGCCTTGTTGTACTCCCAACACATGCCACTGGAATGATGTGCGAGGTTCAGTTCTGGGAACAATAGGGATGTCACATGGTCATTACAGAAAATAGAAATTAACAAAATGGGTGATTTCTTTCATGAGGGTAGGGTGCGTGACTGGGATGAGGTATTCGTGAACAACCTGATTCCAATGCTATAGGGCCAGACACACACTATGGACTCTTTTGGGGGAAGACTTGTTAGATCCTTAGAAAATGTCCTTGCTCCCTTACATAATACGTAACCCCACATCAGACAAATTGATCACTAGAATATATAGGGCCGCAGAAGAATCCAGGAGGCCACAATTGATAAAAACACGATTGGAGTGGCATCATGATCTGGGACGAGTGCTATGTGACAAATGTTGGCTGCCGTGCTGCGAAATGAATAAACAGATACATTTGAACAGTAGACACTGCCTAATTCACTTCAAAATCATTAATATAAGTATACTAAACAACAGAGAGACTCCACCGATACGAACTCTGCGAAACAGCGAAATGTGACCACTGTGCTGAGCAGAACGCTGGATTTATACATACGGTGTGGCACTGCCCAGGCATTCTAGAGAACTGGAATAAGATTTTTCATACATTGGGTGACATTACTTGGCTTCCTCTCATCCCCGATCTGATGCTAACCCTACTGGGCTATGTAACCATGGTTGAAAAAAGTGTTATGAAATTAGTGGTGTTGGAACATAAATGTTTTAGCTGAGTTCTCCATGCAATATATGTCTTAAGTTAGCATTTGCGGCACCATTTTATATTCAGCCGCCATTTTGAGTCATGAACGAAACTAACTTCTGTCTCACTCCTTCCCTGCTCCAGCTGAAAGCAGCTGCGATAGTCTTCGTTTCTCCAAGGTTGAGCTTTGCTGTGCTAATATATAAATTGGTTTTGTCAGTACATACCTTCCCCATTAGATAAGCCTGCTCTCACCCTTAGAGCAGTAGGCACAGGCAGAGTGACTTTGGTGCTGAGATAAAATATACTCGGTCCCAGGACCTAAACCCATCCTTCTGTATCTCCTTTGTTCACCAGCTACCAACTGGAAATTTCCAGTCTAGGTGTGTCTTTATTGGTTCTGAACTGTATATTATGTACCGCTACGCTTGCTGAAGTCAGTCCATCTACAGCAATCCAAGGAGGCTTGTCAGACCGGACTCCACTCGAGTGTACCTGAATAAATATCTTTCGTTCGTATTCTCTACAGTCTGATCAACTTTTCATTTGTGTGGAAGGCTGAGAGAGGTGGTCGTGAATGATCCTGGTGACCCTAATCAGGTCACTTTTTTCAGTTGGCGCCCTAACAGGGACTTCATCGTGTGACCCATCCTCACCCGCGGACGGGTGAGGAGGTCGGGTCACGTCGGGTCAGACCGGTGGAGCAGGGATCCCTGCATGAGAGAGTCTTGAACTCGCAGCTGCCCGGTCTGTCTGACCAGTCGGTGCCTTGCCCAGCGATCATCCCGACTGGGGTCCTGAACGGCGAAACCCTTGGATCTGACTGCTTGGTCTGAAGAGTCAGTAGTGGAGAATACATTTGTTTGACCTGTCTGTACCAGGTGAGTTTGCTTTGATTCTTGGTGGTTATGGAACCATTTTAGTTTGTCTTTGGTACGGTCTGAGAACCGACTTTGAATTGTCTTTGGTACAGTCTGAGGACCGCTTTAGATATGTAGTGTTTCTGAACACTTCGTTAGGCGACATAATGAATTTGACCTACTTTTGAAAATGCCTTGCCCAAGTCACTTCTTGCATTCTTGTTGTCGTTGTTGTTCTGCTGATGCTCAACTGGAAGAAAGTCAGCCAGCGCCTTCGAAAGGCACTCCAAATTTTGACTTGTATATAAAACATGACCTTGGCCCTATTATGTTCATTACATTATGGCACAAATATACGAGGATTAATGCCGAGTAGCAGTGGCCGTTGACAGGCACTTTTGATGAACAAAAAATTTTATTGGAGAAATTCTTTGCGAAAAGGAGTAGGCAGTCAATGTTTGATTCCCTCAGAACATGGCAAAAGGAGGCTAAACAGAGGCAAATGAAAGCAGAGAAAAGGGCCAGGAAGGGGAGAATGCAGATGTTGACTCAGAAAGCTGTAGCACATGATAGAGAGAAGCAGGAGATAGGAATTGAACATGAAGATAGGAGGTATCGATTGAATATTGATAAATCTTATGAAGCCCAAGAAGAGAAGGATGATTTTGTCAAAGAATTGCTAGATGCTGGACCCCGTATACCCCGCAGAGTGTATTTCTTGTTCTTCCTCCACAGACCCAGCTGCCCGGTTCTTCTGCCTTTGTTATTTCTGTTTCTGCTACTGGTGCTCAGTCTGCACTGCACCTCCTGTCCTTTCTTTGTCTTTGCCGTATGTGGCAACTACGACTGTCAGCATTTCGTCAACACCGATTGTTTCGGTATCCCTTTCACCAGCTCTTACACCCTAGACCCAGCAAGCAGCAAAATATATGCCCACTACCTCTGTTATCCTCCCACTGTTTTCCTCCATTTACCAACATTGCAGGATACTGGCTCACCAGCACATGGCCCTAAGCATAGAGACTGGACGAAATTCAGGGACTGATTAGGGCGAACATTGATACAATATGACGTGGGAAGTCTGAAAAACATGTAGTAACTAATCAGGCTGCGTAGTGGGCCCGGAATACCATTTATGGTGTAGAGGATGTGTGGAATGTTATGAAAGATTATGAGCCTTTTGTGCAGCAGCATGCCCTTAAACACATGTCGGCTACTTTGATTGGGTTTGGAAGCAGTGTTTCAATGGGGCAGCGCCACTGCTTATCTATGATATTAAGGATCATGTCTATGTAGCTGATATGGCGCCTGGTCAGGTTTTTGGTAATGTTGCCACATTGGTTGCTTATTGGAGTAGGCTGATTGAGAAGAGCCCAAAGATGGTGTTTCAGGTCCCGATGTGGGAGGTGTACCCCATATATCACCCTGAAATACCAGAGCTACGGGTTCAGCATGATGCTGTTACTAGACAAAGGGTAGAGGACTGTTTTCAAGAAAAATGGGTTTATACTCCATGGAAAAGGAGTGAGGTTTTGTCCCTTAAGACTCAGCTACCTGACCCTATGAAAAATCCTACTGCATATTATAAACTCTGACCCTCTGGGCAAACAGTATTATCATGATGACTATGATACGGACGGGGTGACAGGGATGTCTTACAGTTAGGACAGCCAGGGACAGAGTGAGGGACCAGTTCAGATATCTGTGGGGATCACTGACTAAATATCGAGGGACAAAATATAGACTACCCAAAATATAGATTCCAAAATATCGACAGACAAAATATTGAATTGCTATCTACAAACAGGTAAGTACCAAAATATCGAAACCAAAATATCGTTTATATAAAAATATCGAATTTCTTAAAAATAATGTAAAATTAAAAAAATATTAAAAATAAATAGCTAAAATATACTTAAAAATACTTAAATTACCTTAAAATTATTAAATAACTAATTTAACTTATAAAAAAAATATACAATCATATCTGTTAAAACATATATATATACTAACATAATATTAATAATAAATACACAATATTATTACCGTAGGATAGCGTAGGGGTAAAAATTACTATTCCCACTCCAGAGAGTGCAATAGTAGGGAAAGCGTTGCATAGCGTAGCGGTAAAAATTACTATTCCCACTCCAAAGAGTGCAACAGTAGGGAAAGCGTTGGATAGCGTAGGGTAAAATTACTATTCCCACTCCAGAGAGTGCAACAGTAGAGAAAGCGTTGGATAGCGTAGGGGTAAAAATTACTATTCCCACTCCAGAGAGTGCAACAGTAGGGAAAGCGTTGGATAGCGTAGGGGTAAAAATTACTATTCCAACTCCAGAGGGGGCAACAGTAGGGTAGCGTTGGATAGCGTAGGGGTAAAAATTACTATTCCCACTCCAGAGACTGCAACAGTAGGGAAAGCGTTGGATAGCCTAGGTGTAAACATTACTATTCCCACTCCAGAGATTGCAACTGTAGTGAAACCGTTGGAAAGCGTATGGGTAAAAATTACTATTCCCACTCCAGAGAGTGCAACAGTAGGGAAAACATTGGATAGCGTAGGGGTAAAAATTACTATTCCCACTCCAGAGGGGGCAACAGTAGGGAAAGCGTTGGATAGCGTAGGGTTAAAAATTACTATTCCCACTCCAGAGAGTGCAACAGTAGGGAAAGCGTTGGATAGCGTAGGAGTAAAAATTACTATTCCCACTCCAGAGAGTGCAACGGTAGGGAAAGCGTTGGATAGCGTAGGGGTAAAAATTACTATTCCCACTCCAGAGAGTGCAACAGTAGGGAAAACCTTGGATAGCGTAGGGGTAAAAATTACTATTCCCACTCCAGAAAGTGCAACAGTAGGGAAAGCAAGCATTGGATAGTGTAGGGGTAAAAATTACTATTCCCACTCCAGTGAGGGCAACAGTAGGGAAAGCGTTGGATAGCATAGGGGTAAACATTACTATTCCCACTCCAGAGAGTGCAACAGTAGGGAAAGCGTTGGATAGCGTAGGGGTAAAAATTACTATTCCCACTCCAGAGAGTGCAACAGTAGGGAAAGCGTTGGATAGCGTAGGGGTAAAAATTACTATTCCCACTCCAGAGAGTGCAACAGTAGGGAAAGCGTTGGATAGCATAGGGGTAAATTTTACTATTCCCACTCCAGTGAAAATAAATTAATATAATTCACATAATTATCAATTAATCAATTAATAAAAATTCATTATCAATTAAGAATTAATTAAATATCAATTAAAAATTAATTAACAATGTATTCAAAATGAATACCAATAAATTAATTAACATATTTAATTAATTATAATTAAATTACTTCCCGTCCTATTCCCCTATAAACCCACAACCCGCTACAGAAAATAAATTAATTTAATTCACATAATTATCAATTAATCAATTAATAAAAAATAATTATCAATGAAGAATTAAATATTGGCAATTGAAAATTAATTGACAATTTATTCTAAATAAATACCAATTAATTAATTAACATATTTAATTAATTATAATTAAATTACTTCCCACCCTATTCCCCTATAAACCCACAACCCGCTACAGAATTAAATGACGCAAAAATTAAATAACATAAAATTAATTACGCAAAAATAAGTTACAAAAATATATACACTTTTCACACATATACTAACATACAAAACACTTTAAAAAAATCGATATTATTAAAAATTCGATATTTTTAATAAACTATATTATGTACTTCGATATTTTGACTGTCTATATTTTTAAAATTGATATTACAATACTTACCTTCAAAACGATATTTTTGATGTCTATATTCTGTCCATTCGATATTTTGTCCATCCTATATTTTGGAGGCGATATTTAGGTTAGTCTATATTTTGGAATCGATATTTTGACCATTTACCTTCTGTGAATCAACGTGGTCCGTACGTTGTAATGTTTTGTTAGGTTTTTCTGGTGTACCGGTTGTGAGCCCCATTTCCAAACCTCTTTTATTGACTCTTGGTCCTTTCATTGTGGATTCCCCATTTTTGCTGACGTCCAGTTGGGAAGAGAATTTGATGGGTTTGGATCTATTGAAGAAATTTCATGCCACAATTTATTGCTCCCCGGAGGGTGTCTACAAGACAGTGGGTCCGAATGTTGTGTGTGCAGTGTCTGTCTAAAGATACACCACTCCCTGCTGAATTAAAGATGTGCCACCCACACTGTGGGCAACGGGCGACATAGATTGTTGCAGATTTCGCCTGTTTCATGCACTAATGCATCCAACACGAATATGTGCAAATGTTGTTTGCATGGGTTAGATCATTAAAGCAGATCTGTTGGCTCCTTGCTTTCTTTGTATTCCACTGTGCAAAGTATGTATCTGCATAACAAGAACCTTTTCCTCAAAGTGCAATTCACAATGCTTCCAAATCCATGATATAATTCCCTGATGGAAAATGTATGCTACAGTTGTTGCGGACTTGTGTTGGGGTAAGTTTAACAAACTCAGATTTGGGGTTTAGAGAAGTGATAGTGTGCTCCTTCGTAAACTGTGGATGCCTAGGACTCTGTGGCCTTCTTTACACATGTGTCTGCATGGAGATTTTCTACATACAGATTACCTCTTTTTGTCCTTGTTCTAATTTGTACTGATTATTCCCAAGTATTGTATGTGGCATCAACCTTCTCAGCACAAGTGACACCTCTTGTGCTCATATCATTTTAATACACAAGGGAACCCAAGGAAGCAATATGCTAGGGACCTTAGGAAATTACGTCTTTACACAGGACAAGGGTCCCTAGACAAAAAGATATTCTGCAAAATAAATATAGACTAGCTAGCAACTATATTTTTTGTCCAGCCGGACAGTATTTAATTTCTGATAAGTAAAATGTAAACAGAGTATAGTGTAATACAAGCAGGACACCAGCCGATGCCCAGCGGACACACTTAGGAAAGGACAAACAAGAATTTACAGGCAATTCAGGTAGTCTGTGTATCACGATTCACAGTCAGACGATATAGTTAGCACACTATTGTTTGCATACATTAGCATAATTCATATACATATAGTGTGACAAGGTCGACGACGTTTCGAACCCTATACATATTCAAGGTTCATCTTCAGGACAAACAGTACATGCCTTCTTATTGAAAAGTCAAAATTAACTTTTTTAACTCATACTGCAGGGCTAATATGGAGAGCCCAAACCAGAGTAATAACGTGGTGGTCCGCCGAATATGTAGTTGGACAACAATCAACCGTGATAGGGGCAGTACGACAAGGCGCAAGGAACGGGTCATCAATGCGGTCCGCGTTCGGGGAAGAATTACCCACATGGTAACGTTTGACACTTTTAGTCAGTCCTAGCTTTCTGCACATGGCATTTTGGGTTTTGCAGTTTTGCTTTTAACATTCTTAGCAAGCCCTCAAAAATCCCAGCGTGCAAAGTGTTGTTGCCAAAAAAGCCTTGCAGGCGTATCACACATGATAATATGGAGTTGCTTTGCAGCTATGCATCTACACACAGTGACATATCAAAGGGTCTCCCAGTTCATGGCATAAAACCATAAAGCAAATCATCTCATCTCGAGTGGCTGTTGTTTAAGAAAACACTGATTGAGCAAGGCTAAATATACCTTTTGATAACCTAGAATGGATGCATGTTACAAAGTGTTTTATTGGCATTTAAGATTATGATAAGACAGTTCAAGGATGCATAGACCTTGTGACATAAAGGATACACAATACAGTACAATAGAATTCATTGTGTTAAAAACCATAGATGATAATAAGAGAACAAGCACAGCATGTTACACCCCAATTTAGTATATCACAGATGGTGATAGTCATGTACCAGCTACAAAGTCGCTTAAGAGTAGATAATTGGTAATAATGCCTAGAAGCGTGTTATTGAAAGACAATGTGGTAGTCCAAAAATATATACATAACATTTCCTATACCAATAAGGAATAATGATTCCCTACCTTTAATGGTTTCCTTTAAAAGATCTATGCATAGTGGAATGAGGAAAAAGGCTGCATATTCCAGGGTGGCTTCATAAAGTAAGATGTACGCAAGGTGTAGCAACCAACTGTGTAAGCACCCCAACCATTGCTGAGGTTTTTACGCTAAGATATTTCAACATACAGAAAGGGGAAGAGGATATTTTAAAGAAGGGGCATTCAAAAATACTTAGGAAGGACTAAAAGGGCCAGGAACATCCTGGCAGTGTTGGTACCACAGGCCCAAGTGGCATTTGACCTCATTTAGGCACTGGGCCTAAAAAAGAGTTGAGAAGACACTCTCCCTACATTTAGCTCCAAGGTTGTGCCACTGGAAATTGTGAGTCCAAAGCTGAAACAAATAGAAAATAACTCCCACAAAACAGCCATCAATGCTAGTTGGCACAGTGACGTAGCTAGTTGATTTGTTTGGGGGTGACACAACTCGCGCCGCCCCCAAAACAGTACCGCGGGGTGGGGGGGGACTACCCCCCTAGCTATGCCACTGGTTGGACAGCAATACACATCATGGATGGAACGTCTGACCTATTCTGAACTACTGACTATTATCATTTTAGCTTATTTGTGACATTAGAAGAGAGTACAGCTCTAAAAGGGGCAGTCCAGTTAGAACTGCTGTACCACACCACCCTGAACAGGAAAAGAACAATCTGTAGGCAGGGGTTGGCATTTCTGTGCTTCACCAGTGAGGTTTACCTGGATTCTCTTCACATATGGGCTAGGCCAATGCGTACATTTCTAAGCAAGCACAGTTTAATTTAAACCCCCATGAGGGCCCTATGAGTGTCATGCTTAATCGCAATTTTTCTTTCGTTTGTAGTGGAAGTGGTTTGAGCAGAAAATGTCTCATGGAGTTCTGAAGGTGTATCTGTGGCTCAATTGTATGCTCTGCTCTAACAACTTTGACCTTTAGGAACAGCAGGGGTAATAGATTCACCTGGTTTCTTGAGTGCCTTTTTATGCCAGGGCATGCGTACCTCACATACATTTTTTATGCAGAAGATCAGTTACTCAAAATGGGCGTAAAGATCACAAACTTTATTAGAATTAAATGTCGCACAAAGTCAGCTCACCCTGAGTCGGGAAATATCTCAAAAGCTAAAAAAAGGGATGGATTAAAATGTTCCAACTACCCTGCATTTTGGTTACTTTCGCTGCAGGATTTCTTTGCTGCAGTCCTTCTAGTACACAACTTAATAACTGGAATAATACGACTTTGCGGACGTGGCATTTTCCGCACATTTCTGGATTTGCCTCATTTGCCACACAAACCATAATCTGCTGCATAATCTGCTGCAAAAAATGTTTCTAGATGAAATGGATCAAACGTTGCTAAAGACGCAGTAGCTCGTTTTGCCGCAGAGTGGAAGGCATTTCGCAAACTTTGACTGGTGACCTTTCTGTCACGTAGGGGCAGATGTATCAAACGATTTTTTTTGTCGCAAACGCTGCGAATAGGTAAAAAGCAGCGTTTGCAACAAAAAAATCGGAAAATGCTATGTATCATCAAAAACGCATCGCAATATTAAGGAATCACAAATTTTGCGATTCCTTAATATTGCGTAAGCATTTAAGGAATCGCAAATTGCGATTCCTTAAATGCTATGTAAGAAGCAATCAATTTTTGCGAATTTACTCTAAGAAATCGCAAATTACCACCAACTTGTAGTTGGTGTTAATTAGCGATTTTTTTTACAAACGCACTTTTTGGCATTTGTAAAGGTGCCATGTGGCGCTCATACATGCCCTTAGGGCATGTAAATCCGCCATATGCGCACACATGTAAATTTCAGGGGTGCAGCAGGGTGTCCTCAAAACACCCTTGCACCCTTGAAGTTATTCTCAATTTGCGAATCGCAAATTGAGAATAACTTCCCATTCCTTCCTATGGGCCTCCTGGCCCATAGAAATGAATGGGAAATTATTCCTTAATTGCGATTAGCAAATTTCTAATCGCAATTAAGGAATTTTAAGAAATCGCAAAAAAATAGCGAATTTTTACATACATACTATTTCGCAAATCTCAAATAGCGATTCTCAAAAAAATCGCTATTTGAGAATCGCAAATAGGTATTAGGACACATCTGCCCCTTAGGGGCATATTATTAAGAACTGCGATAAAATTATCGCCGCTTTAGCGGCAGGAAACTGCCGCTAAAACTGCGATAATGGGCTAGATAATATGCCCTTGTGAATTCCCATAGCAGCCAAGTTTAACACCAGAACCTGGGCTGCTATGGGAATTCACAAGGACATATTATCAAGCCCATTATCGCCGTTTTAGCGGCAGTTTCCTGCCGCTAAAGCGGCCAGAATTTTATCGGCGTTCTTGATAATTTGCCCCTTAGTCTTTCCCTCCTACATATTTCTAGTGGCCTAATAGAAAACATTCCTTAAATATGACCCTGAGGGGGCATTTGCAGCGACACTTTAACTCTCCTTTTAGATCTTGCTTCAGCAGACCCTTCTACTCTCTCTAGTGAAACAAACTTCCCTGCATAATTGAAGTCTTTCACCTTCTAACAAATGAAAACAAACAAGAAGGAATCACGTTGGTAATTAAGGGAAGTGTTTCCCTGAATCATCCTTGAATTGCTATCCCCTGAATCTGCCATGTCACCCGTCTCCAGGCTGCCTTTGTTCTTAGCTCCCTGCACTCTCTATCACATCCATTCATCTGCTTTAGCTCCGGTGTTTCCATTAACTTCTGTTGAACTCAGACAATAAAGCCTCAGACCTAATTTCACTCATTTACCCATCAGGAAGGCAGAAAAAAAGCTTGCTTTTATCTGATGGATGAAGGGCACGACTGCCTGATTCCCTTCAGTGTACCCACTGCTGTGCGTTGAAAGGCCTTTTAGATACACTGAAAACAAGCATTGGCAACGCGAACAGGTCGGGTGTTGGCCGCCAACCTTTTGGTTTCTCTTGTTTTGTTCTGTCATAGGTTGTGCAAAAACGTATTGCTGGAGGAGCAGTCAGGCCATCAATCTGAAAAAACCATACGCTAAAGCCAAAAATATTTTTTGATAAAAAAAACACACACACACATTACCATGGTAGTCCCTGATGCTGAAGGGCACTACTTTGTGTGTGGATGTGTACTCATGAAAGCTGTACCTTGCTGACTTGCACTAATCAGGGAAAACACTGGGCCTGGGTTCCTTTTATTCTGTGTCAAGACCTGACCTGGCAGTGTGGGCTGGACTGTTCCCATTGGTGCAGGGGCAAGACTGATTTGCATATGGCTGGGTCCAAACTGAGGTGGTAGTTGTGAAGAATAGTGATGGACTTGGATGCGCCCTGAGTAATCATCAGCGGCTGAGACAAATTCAAGCATTCCATCCATCACTTTTTTTGTATGCTTCCTCACGAAAGGGCAGCATGCTCTAACTCACAGTGAAATCAGCCAGTGCCTGAAGTGTGCTAACCCAGTGCTCAATGATGCACACTGCAGTGGCTGGAAAATAAATATGAATGACACAACAATTGACTAGACGCCGTTATCGTAAAGACTCCCGAAGTGCTGAGATTTTCATATTTAATCAGATCTATCTTCGATGCCTCGACCTTTTACTCTATGAATGTACATACCCATTACAACTCATTACTGATTTTACCGAAGGATAACCAGTTCGACACCAGTATTATATATTTTTGAGTCATCAGATGCTGTCAGGACCGACCCTCTGAAGGACTAGGACTTAAAGTCATAATATCATCTCTTGGTTTCGCCAATATACAGACTTTTGATTTTATAATGCCCTGAGGAAGTCCAATTGCTGTAAAGCTGGACGAAACACGTGTTGGCAAATGAGAACAAACACTATATTATGAAAATACTGGTACTGAGTGACTGAAAGAAAATGAAGAAATAAAAGAAGATCTAAAGAAAATATCTGTTTTGATATCTATTGTTATTTGAATCCAAGTGTATTCTATGGTTAATTGATCTATATACATCTAGCTAGTATTGCTCAGGTAGAGAATCTTATGAGTGACTAATGTATGAAGTCTAACCCAAAGCCCCTATATGTATCTATGTTATGTAAATAATTGTAGAAAAATCAAAAGGTCTTGGCTAACACCAGACCTATAACATCCGATTGATTTGTCATTGGTTGCTAGCCTCTTGCTTTAGCTAATGCTTTTTTTTGATAATATGTATGTAAACTTTCTTACAAACACACACAGAGGCTTCCACAGACAGACAGACAGACTTGTATACATAGACAGACAGAGGCATACGCAGTCAGACAGACTACGAGGCTTGCACAGACAGAGTCTGTCACAGTCAGTCAGACAGAGACGCTGGCACAGATAGAACCACCGAGAGGCTTTGACAACATGACACAGAAGCTTGCACAGACAGACAGAGTGGTTTGTGCAGACAGACAGAAAGAGAGACCTGCACAGGCAGACAGAAAGAGAGACTTAGCAGACAGACTGAGCCTTGCACCGAGAGACATACAGTGAGTCTTGCACAGAGTTTCAGAGAGGCAGGCACAGACAGACAGGCTTGCACAGACAGACTAACAGAGAAGCGTTTACAGACAGACAAACGGAGAAGCTTTTACAGACAGACATGCTTGCACAGCCCAACAGACAGAGAGGCTTCCACAGACAGAGACGCTTGCATAGACGGGCAGGCTCACACAGACAGACAGACAGACTTTGTCTGTCAGTGCAAGCCTTTCTGACTGTCTGACAGACAAACAGACTGACAGACAGACAGAGGCTTGCACAGACAGAGAGACATGTTTGCGCAGACAGAAGCTTGCACAGACCGACAGAGACTTGCACAGAAAGAAAGGCTTACACATACAGACAAACAGAGGCTTGCACAGACAGACAGAATGACAGAGAGGCATAATTGCAAAAAAAGATAGCAATGAAAATATTGATAGACAGATAGGGTTGCAAAGGTAGATGGATAGCCAGACAGATGTTGCAAATGTAGCTAGACAGGCAGCTAGAGTTGCAAAGGTAGATGGACAGACTGATAGAGCTGCAAAGATAGACAGGTAGATAGATAGATAGATAGATAGATAGATAGATAGATAGATAGATAGATAGATAGATAGATAGATAGATAGATAGATAGATAGATAGATAGATAGATAGATAGATAGATAGATAGATAGATAGATAGATAGATAGATAGATAGATAGATAGATAGATAGATAGATAGATAGATAGATAGATAGATAGATAGATAGATAGATAGATAGATAGATAGAACAAGAAACTCGAATACGCGTCAGAGAATTAAAAAAAATATATTAGTTGAATATCGATATGAGCAGGACATACAAGAGCACTAAAAGCCTCATTACAAGGCCACACGTGCAAAGGATCAATCACATGGTGAGCTTGGAACAGTGGCGGCTCCTCTGCTAAGGTGGAGGAGCATCACCCCACTGCTTGGCAGCAGTAGAGTAAGGAAAAATAAAATGATTATAACTTGATGTTATTATCAATTCATTTTGTCCTGCTGCAGCAGCTTTGTAGGCAGGGCAGGGCTGCTCTGCTCTCAGAGCAGGGGGAAGGAGTGGTGAATGCTTTCTGTAAAGTGCACATGATTGTTTGGCCCGGTCATTTCAGGCGCACCAAACATTCATCCGCACTTTGCATGCTCTCCACCCAGGCTGTATTGCAACCTGGGTGGAGAACATGCCCAGGTTTTCACTGCCTGTCTGGGCACGGAACCACGCTGCTCAGACCAATCACAATGCTGCAGTGCAGTGTTGTGATTTGATTAGGTGACCCTGAGTGTGTTTCTTGTTTTGGCCGGAGCTAGGGACTACGGAAAGGAGACACGACGGAAAGGTACTTTTTTTTTTTTTTTTTACACTCTTCTCCCCTCCCGTCCACCTGCTAACCCCACCACGCCGATCTGTGCCAGCCACTACAGGCTGGAAACCGTTGAACCAAAGAGGATCTAGCTCAGGTGTAAATGCTCTATGTAGTAAATGTCCTCTCCACTGTTCTCCTCTGGGTAGACTGTACTATGATATCTGTGACATCATAGAATGCCTGGGTGACCCTCTGGCTCACAGTGCCTCTCTATACCTTACTGTGGCAGTTGGTCATCTGAGGCTGAGATGCTAACAGCTGGCTCCTGGTGGGGTCTACTCTTGTACTTGCTATCTTGGAAGGAACTTACAATAAAGAATCTTACCTACACAGTGGACTGTGCATCATTCATTTACCACAACTTAGCGACGTTTTGAAAAGGATAAACCTACGTGTGCACTAAGGACAATGGCCATCTAAGGAACTGAGCATCTACAAGAAAAGGACCTAAAGACATTTTAGAATTATTCTTAAGAAAAAAGGTAACGCCCAGCTGACCCCACCAGTGTCCTGTTTCACCTTGGACAGCCTGCACCTGGGCGTTTGTTTGTGAAGGAGCTAATTACTGTGAAGGTACGCTTTATCATCTTACTGTCATCTGGATTGTCTCCAGCAACAAAAGCGCCTGAAACTCAGCTGGGCTGATCACCCTTCTGTGTTTCTTCGATTTTTAAACCTTGACAGTTTGCAGTATGGGCATTGTTGTGTTTCACAAGAGCATTTGGTGTGCCTACTTTCACGTTTTTGCCCGGCACTAGCATTTTCCTTCACAACTGCTTCCATCGGTGTGAACTGCTACCATCGGTGCTTTTACAGAGCAGCTGGCTGAGTACCATGTTACTTGAGGAGCAGTATTCTCTTTGACAAGTGGAACATTTTATCATTTGCGCTAAAGCAACTTCCCTGACCAATTGATACCCGCGTCAGGTAGGGTGGTGTCTGTGCCTCCGTGTTTGTGGCTGCGTGTTTCCTGGTGTTTTCAAGCATTTTCCTGTTTAATACTTGACGCTTATGCAGTTACTGTGGCACGACAGTTCAACCGCTGCATTTACGAGTCACGAGCCTCCCGCCACACGCATATCCTCCACACGCGCAGCCCTACCTGTCTCGTGTCGCATCCAGCAGTTATCTGTGACGTCTGCCCCACTGTCCGGTCGACGCTTTCTACAGCTCGTCTTTGCCGTGAACCATCCGGCGGAGGCGTGACAGCATGCCGCCATTTTTGTCCGATTCAGCGCGCTGTTCCAGGCTTTGTATTCAAGTGTGTCTGTGCTGCGACCTGCGACACGAAGGTTGAAGTATTCCGAGGTTTCAAGTATCCGAGGTTTGAAGTTCCGTGTGGTCTTCCTAGTGTGACTACAACTTGCATACTGTGGTTTTTATCTTCCCGGTGTTGATGTTACGAAGCGTGACGGCTCCTAGCACAGTAACGATTGTAACCATGATGTGTATACGCATCTGAGCCGCCGAGCCTACCGGTGTTGGGACACGAGCAACGTCATTCACAGACCAACAGCATAAACATTACAATCATATCTATGCCTGCGATCTCCGTTTCACAATTACTTGCATGTCTGCACTAAGGACAAGGATAACTTCCCCACAGTTGAACAGTTCTCTGGATAAAGACCTTCTCCCACTCAAGACCTCGGGTGAGAGATCGGTCACCGGAGCTGATATTTTCTGTTGTTTACACTTGTTGTTGTACTTCTTATTCCTGTGTGCCATGCCTACTTTCATTTCGTTTTGTGTGTAAGTGGTGGGAACATCCTTTGAGTGAAAGTTTGAGAGGAGCTCTATAATTTTACTGTTATTGCAATGCCTGCTTTCTTTTCGGTTGTGTGTTAGGGGTGGGTGCACACAGTGTTTGT
The DNA here is from genome assembly GCF_964261635.1 of Lissotriton helveticus. Lineage (NCBI taxonomy): Eukaryota > Metazoa > Chordata > Amphibia > Caudata > Salamandridae > Lissotriton > Lissotriton helveticus. The sequence continues at coordinate 177,919,096 of NC_136065.1, forward strand.
TGTTGACACTTGTGAGCTCTGTTTGTGTTACAGTACTCTGAATTTGTCTTTACACGAGGTGTTGTTTTAGGGGTCACTACTCTTAGGTCTTTGTTGTCCTGGTGTACCCTATTTAGGGTAAGTTGTCTGCGTGTGGGTAGTCAATGCCCGTGTTTGTGTCCTAGGGTCATGTAGTACCATATGGTGTACCCTATCTAGGGGATGTTGTTGTTTTGAGTTCCAAGGGTGTGTATCCTTAGTTGTGCTCTTATTGGGTGTAGTTGTGTATTTGTGGGTAGTCAACGCCCATTTCACTTCCCAGGTTTACTATCCTGCGGTGTACCCTACTTAGGGGAGGTGGTGTATTTGTGAGTAGTCAGTTCCCATTTCTGTTCCCAGGTTCATTATCCTGTGGTGTACCCTTCTTAGGGGAGGTGGTGTATTTGTGGGTAGTCAATGCCCATTTCAGTTCCCAGGTTTACTATCCTGCGGTGTACCCTACTTAGGGGAAGTTGTGCTTTAGGTAGGTGGTGTATTTGTGGGTAGTCAATGCCCCATTCCAGTTCCCAGGTTTACTATCCTGCGGTGTACCCTACTTAGGGGAAGTTGTGCTTTAGGTAGGTGGTGTATTTGTGGGTAGTCAATGCCCCATTCCAGTTCCCAGGTTTACTATCCTGTGGTGTACCCTACTTAGGGGAAGTTTTTTTTGTGGGTAGTCAATGCCCGTTTCTGTTCCCAGGTTGACTATCCTGTGGTGTACTCTGCTTAGGGGAAGTTGTGATTTTGAAGGGTTAGTACCCTGTATTGTTTTGGTGGAGATTGTTAAATTTCGTTTCTTTTTGACACTCTGCTTCTGTCAAAGTCTACCTGCCTGGGATTCGTGGCCAAGGGTTTCATGTCGGTGGGACTTTGTAAGAAGTTTTATCATATTTTTCTTTGTCAGCATGTTTTGTAAAGGGTCTGTGTCTAAGCTCGCCTTTGTTTATCAGGGCGTTTACCCTCTGGTGTACCTCTTTTGTGAGCGTGACCACCTTTCTTTGCTACTTTGGCTCATTCATCTAAACCATGCTTTTACCCTAATGGAAGGGGATGTGGCATATAGTAGTATTTAGTTGTTTTTGTTCATTTAAAATCTAGCATGTTATTGTATTTCTGTTCATGCTAATGATATTTCACGCAGTACTTGTTGCCTTTTAAAGTACTTTGCCTATTGTTTCTTTTTTCTGTTCTTACTCCATAAGGGAAGAGGATGTGTAGTAAATGTCCTCTCCACTGTTCTCCTCTGGATAGACTGTACTATGTTATCTGTGACATCATAGAATGCCTGGGTGTCCCTCTGGCACCCAGTGCCTCTCTATAACTTACTGTGGCAGTTGGTCATCTGAGGCTGAGCTGCTAACAGCTGGCTCCTGGTGGGGTCTACTCTTGTACTTGCTATCTTGGAAGGAACTTACAATAAAGAATCTTACCTACACAGTGGACTGTGCATCATTCATTTACCACACTCTACACATCTGGGTTAAATGAAAACCTCCCCAGGACATGGTAGGCAGATGAGTTCATTATAGCTTTGGGGGAGGTTGACTATGACTGCAGAGAAGGGTGTCTAAAGCTTCAGTTGGGATGGTCCCACCCATTCACCAAGGCCACACCCCTTTCTCCCTGAACACTGACATGGTGGAAAATATTCTTAAGTTGGCAGGTCTGCTAATGTAAACTACTGATGAGGATCACTGAACATGATCAGTGCTTGAAACTTTTACATATATATTTTCTATAGTGAAATGCTCATTTGAAATGGGAACATGATATTTGAACATGAAATTTGGGGAGAACATATCAATGCTTTTGTTTAGCACCCACTCCCAAAACAGGTGGGTGCCATCCACTGGAGATGCGTATTTTCAGTTCAGTTGTGCATTGTGCAGATATCTGTAATTTTCTAGTCTTGTTTTGAGTTTTTATCTTACTGATTCCCCAATTCTGCCTACATTGCAGAATCAGGGAATTCTTGGGCAGAGCACCCACCTTGACAAATGGGTTACTACAGGGGGGCTCTCCCTCGTTCGTGCCAGTCTTAGCTTATTTGCTTGTGAAACTCGTACATCAAGAGTAAGTTACATATGGGCACCCTCGTTTTAGGAACAACTGGTTCCTATGGAATAGCATAGCCTGGTATCGAGGGCGAAATAATACCTGTGGGATCATGAAAAGTCCTGACGAATGCCAATGTGACCTACAACTGCGGGCATGAATACGGCAGAAACGTGCTGATGAACTGGCAGTAAGGAGGGGTGAAGGAATTCCTTCCTCATTCATGTCACCACCATCCTTGACGTTTTTAGCCCTGGCAGGGTCCAGGAATTCATTTATGAGTAGTGACATCTCCGAGCTAGTTTTAACTTCCACTGCACTTTTCTTTCAGTGATCCCATTATAATTTGTCATTAAGTATTTGTATATTTTACATGATTGTATTGTCTACCCTTTCCTTTTGCTCCACCCCCAGGTGTTGGTCCGCGCGGTGGTGTACTGCAGCAAACCCCGATGATGAAGCATGTCACAACCTTGTCAGTGAGGGCAGTATGTTCACACTGTTCACGTGCCACCCCAAGACCTTTTCCTTTTTCACACTCTCTACTCCTCTTTGTGTGTATAAGTTTGCGTTTAGGGGGTCCAGAGTAGAGTTATCAGCCTCTTGCTCTTTCTTTATGTGTGATAGAGCCAGTGGAGTTGCCTGAAGTGGAGTGTCATATAGGTTCGTCGGTGAAGGCAGAGGAGAAGTCTGACTGTGGTATTCAGTATGATTTGAAGTCCCTCACAAGATGTGTGGTGATTCCCATTTAGAGGGCACTGCCATAGTCCAGTCAGCTGGTGATGAGGGCCTGTGTCACTGTACACCTTGTGTGTAGGAGTAGCCACTGGTTCCCTTTCGTATTGGATTAGTTGCTTCTGGTTCAGCAGTGGTGTATATTGCTCACCATTCTCGTTCCTAGTATGTCAATGAAGGAGCTGACATCTATTACTCTTCTGAAGATTGATCAGGATTTTGTTCTGACCCCACTGTTCATCCCCACCTCCCTGTAATGTTTTGTAAAATGTTCAACTCTGTCCTTTGTGGTTTAAGGTTATTTCTTGGACTCAGCGGTTTCTCTTTATCTCAGTACTGTTTTTCATACTTTTTAATTAGTGGTAGGAAGTTTATGACCCTCAAATGATGACCCATAAAAGCCTCTGCACTGCAACAGGTGGCTGGTTGTTTGGTCCAGCCGATACAGCGGGAGCAGAAAGCCATGAAAGCACGTTAGCTCTGAAATGAGGTATTGATTACCTCCCTGTTCACAAAGCATTATGTGCCAGTTCAGAAAAGGAGACGTCCTGCTGACTTCAGGAAATATGGAGTCAAAATGAACTGTGCAAATTAGGAAAGGATGATTTACAATCAAGCCTCAGTTGTGTACAAAGACAGCCACAAGAGCTTATATGCACGCACAGACACACTAACATACGCACAAAAGCATGCATACTCGGGCACACACGCGTGCACAAACACAGATCAAAATGATGCACACTGTAGCTGGCATTACAATATTTAAATGAATAATTATGTCTAGGATCATCACTGGGAGACTCAATAAACACATGCTTAACAACTCATATTCCTGCATGTGTGTATTGGTGCACGCGCACATACACTATCATGAACACACACCCAATCACAGACACACACACACACACTAAGGGGCTTATTTACAAGAGGCTTGCTGGGGTATCACTTTTTTGATGCTGCGGTGGTGCAGGGCTCTTAGTCGTATCTATGAGGTGATGCAAAGCCACCCTGGGTGACTTTGCATGGCTTCATAGATATGGAGTAGGGCAAGGCAGTGAAACGCGATGCATTGCGGTACTCGGCATCAAAGAGGTGTTCCTTGGACATTGCAGTGGGTCTTTCCATGCAAAACCCATGGATTTGACTCTGCCACAGATTTACAAAATCACGTAAACCTGGGGCAGCGACAACACCTTACACTTCCCCAGAGCATGCGTAACAAGGAGAAATGTTTTAATTTCTCTTTGTTTTTTTCTCATTCCATGTGTGGTGCAGACAATAAAACAAAGGAAAATGCCTCTTGGAATTGTTTTTGTATATGAATGTCCAATGCAGACGCCATTTCCCAGGGTGCAAGGTTGCCTACATTGGCACTAGGCACCAAATTGTGCACCAGCACTGGCTGCAAAGACAGGAATGCACACTAACTCATAAATATAGCACATTGATGCCCTTTCAGATTGGCATAGGGCAGCACTGTAAGTTGGGCAGCGCATCGAAAAGACTTGCAGATCTGCCCTATGCCAGCCTTTACAAATTAGGCCCTAAATGTCTGGCAACATATACAAATTATAAGCAGACAGAATAGGAATTCAACCTTTTCTTAACCACAAATACAATGAAGGTGCTCACTAGCAAACACACAAGAAAACGTATGTGCACAAACACACACACAAACATGTTTTACTCACAAAAGAGAAAATACTAAAATAGACTAGATTAAATTATCAACAAGACAAGATGATATTTATAATAGCACAACTCTAGCTTACATGCAGAATTATCAAGCACATTCACTAGAAAACACATAAAAGCATACACACATAAATGCATACACATAAGAAAAAGCACACATTTCTGCCAAACAATAAAATTCACGAACATGTTCATAACACATATTATTAACTTGCATATTCACATTTAAAAAACATACAAGAATATAGCAGTGCACACTCACTATAATTTTTTTTCTCTGTCTTTCACACCCAGACACAATTTCCCAACAGCATGGTAAAGTACAGCATTGTTGCAATGGGTCTCACATTTATTGATTTTTATTTTTGTCGATATGTCCGGTGTGGTGACAAAATACATAGAGAAAAAAAAGAATACAAAACCTCTGATGTCGGAGTAAAATTATCATGTGCTTGTCACTAGACGTAATATTTCCCTGATTGCATTAGAACTCCGAAAAGAAAGCACGCACCTGCAATGCCTCTTGATCTGGCTCAAGAATGACAGCACATGTTCTGTTATTGATGGTTTTAGGAACCCAATAATTCTTCATACATGCACTCTGCCACCTATTTTTGTACTCATGCATCCAATCACTGACTCATTCTTGCATTCATTCTCTGACAGCAATAAATCACACACAAAGTCAACAACATATGCAACATGGATTGAAAGAATACAAATAAAAAAAACATGCTGGTGCCTAAACACAGCAGGCATATGCTTGCAATTACCAAACTAAACACAGCAACTGGTGCCTGGCTTGCAAAGCTATTGTAATTAGTCCATTGTTGTTTTAAAATGTAAGTGTGGTCACCAGATTTTGAACCAAATCTAGGAATGGTGAAAGGGTGCTGCTCGCAGCAGTTTGTTTGCTTGCTTTGAAGGAGTTCGTTGTTTCCAGGGACTGCGAGGACCAGCAGCCCATGTGTTACACAGCTGTGTCCTCTTCCCTCACAGAGTCCGCCCCCTGCCTGGACCTTGAAGACTGCTCGCGGCCCCTGCTCCGTGGGGGCCGCTCACAGCAGTTTGTTGGCTTGCTTTGGAGGAGTTCGTTGTTTCCAGGGACTGCGAGGACCAGCAGCCCATTTGTTACACAGCTGTGTCCTCTTCCCTCACATAGTCCGCCTCCTGCCTGCACGTACTTATCTGACCACTCCTCTCCGCCCGCGGGATGCGCGCGGGCGCGCGCCGGGAGAAGCCCGGGCCAAGGGCGGGCCCGTTTTAGCCCGTTCTAGACCATGAGAGACCGGACCGGGCCACCCCCCTTGGCTACATTTGTAAATACCGCGGCGTGATCTGGGCCCTTCGGTAACATTGGACATACTGTCACATGCTAAGTTGGACAATGACGGGCCGAGAGACCAGGAGCAAAGCAACGTACTCAGGCACTTATGTAGCAGGTACTTTGGCCAATTTTCTTGTCAGAGCAAGCTCTGTTTTATCCCATGAAATAACTATTTTAGAGCGGCGATTATCCCAGGAAATTGATAACGCTAAGAGATCTTCGCTGGGGCATATAGCAAAAGCCAGAACTCCTGAAAGGCACACGGATTCCTCTGCTAACGATCTCTCAAAGCATGGTAACAACTTAATAACCATTGACTCGCCCAATCATAGGAGTAGTCTTTTATTGTGTAGAAAATCACTACCGGCTATCCCCAAGTCCATTCCAGTACCTAATATTTGTGATAACCCGTTAGCTGATAGCCTTGATAAGCTTAATACCCGTCAGCTACAAGTGAATCGGGAGGGGGCTGTCCCAAAAAGGAAACGTGGGGCTTAGACATCTGGGGGGAAAAAGGCGAAGCTTGCCAAACATTCTAGCCATTCTAATCCGAAGGCTCTGGTAAAAGCAAAGGAGGCCCCCTCAGTTACCAGCGAACCCATTACCCCCTTAGCCCTAAGCCCGCCCACATTATTGCCTAACAATTCTAATATCAGTGGCGTAACATTGGCCGGGGTAGAGCCATTGAATTATAACATAGGTACCTTTTTGAAGTCTCTGCTTAGCCCCTTAGAAGCCAGATTGGCTCAAATCGAATTAAGGCTGATAAACATAGAAAAAGCCACAGGGGCTACTGCAGACTGTCTGAAAACAGCTAAGATTACACAGGGGAAGACTGACACTAATGAGGGGGGTGCCACTACAGTTAACACTCATTCCTTAGCAACCCCCCTTCCCATAGTCCAGAGTACCCTAAGCAGGAATGCCCATTCCCCCCTTCCTCTTAGTGCTCTGACGACGGCTTAAGAGTCTAATTCACACAGAGAGCAAAAAGTACCAGAGGGCCATACAAAGAGAAATAAATGGGTAATAGATCTACCCCCTGACGCAGCTCCTCTTGTAGTTGTCCTAACTGGAGTTCCTGAGCTTGACGCCGCAGCGAAAGAATCATTTGCGTCACTTAAAAATAAAGCTGCCAGTTGGTTGAACAAAAATAGACCTCTCCCCGCTAAAATTTCTAGCGAAATTCTGATGGTTAGAAGGGTGTCCTGGGTGGGCAATACTATTAAAAATATTAGTGGTGACTGTGTCCTGGTTAATTTTAGGGACCCGTGGAACTTCTCTCATATTTGTAATTGGCCGAACGCAGATTCGGAAACAATAATTCAGCCCCTTCCACTGTCCTTTTTTTACCCATCTGACTCTCTGTGTCCCAATGCGGGGCCAGAGGAGGGTTGGACTAGGGTGGTAGCCAGAGGGTAGAGCAGGAGGACTAGGGATAAGCCTTATAGTATCCACATGTCTAGCCAACATCTGAATTATAATCGGTATAGCTGTTTGGACATGGTCGACTGACTTAAGCATAAGCATGGGGCTGTCGGTCGACCCAAGGCAATCGATGGTCCTACCAACAATTTGATTAATCCTAAGGGGACCATCACACGTATTAGTGTAGATAGGACTCAAGGAGCCAACCAGGATGAGAGCAACCATTTAAGGCTACTACCACGCTTACCCTCTGGCCCCATAGAATGCGGCAACCTGGCAGAAGGCCTAAATACTCTACACATTCTTCTGGCCACCCCGAGTAAAACAGGATCTAGGCCCCCAATTCGGGAAATTAAGAGCATTGTCAACCCTCGTTCATTGTCAATATTGTCCTGGAATTTGGCAGGTCTGTGTAATAAAATGGCCTGTCCAGAGTGGGGTTTGTTTATAGACAAGAACGATGTGTGCCTCATTTTCAGTCCCGGCAAGGGGGGGGGGGAAGGGCCGATCGTCCGGGGGCCTAACTATTTGGGTGGGCTCCCACCTGGGATGCAAGGCTAGGACCATGAACACCCTGTCTGAGGATGTCCAGTGTGTGGTATTAGAGTGGCCGAACGCCTCAAAGCTCGCATTGGTTAATGTCTATTCCAAACCCGTGAGCATAACAAGCCAGTCTAGAACCATTGAGGAGCTCTCTTTATTTTTGAACACCATTCCTCAAGCTACCTCGATTGTCATGGGGGGTGAACTGAATTGCCATTTCGAGCCACTACTGGGCTTGATGGATGGCGCAACTTTGGAAGAGGACGATCACTGGGCAATACCGCCAATAGCGGGTCCCTCACCCAGGTCATGGACGCCGTTAGCCGTCCAAATCATGGCTCTAACACTTAACCACTCAATCAGGGCCTGTAACGGGAGTGTACAATCTGACATACCTCCAAAATGCACTTTCAACAAGTCTGGACAGGAGTCACGCCTGGATTACATATTATTTGCAACATGCGCCTGGGCTAAGGTCATTGACTTTAGGGTCATTGTAAGAGATGAGAGTGATCATAATGCGTTGATCTTGGAATTTTCCTCTCCTGGCATCCTTAAAGATAACTACACGGCCCATGATGCTCCTGACTCGAGGGCGATTCTATCTAACGATAGACGCAGAGTCAGATGGGACAAATTGGTAGTACACCCCGAGGAAGTCGCTGAGCTTTATGCTCGGATCGTCCCTGTGTTCGAAGGTGTGGCTGCTTTAATTTCGCAACACCACTCCCCTGATATGTACCAAAAACTTTGGGTCCTACAACGGGAGTTAACTAGCACCGTAGCAGAGGTGTTTAATCCCCCTTGCCAAAACGGACGACTAGGGGTAATAGAGCTACATGGTATAATGCTGCCTGTAGAAAGGCGAAGGCAGACTTACTATCGTCCGTGAAGCAAAATAACAATAAGGCACTAATAAAAGCCAGGAGAACTGAATATAAGCGGTTGGTCCATTGTGCCAAGGTTGAATGGGATCATTCTAATTGGGTCAATCTAACAGCTGCCCTTAAAACTAGAGATGCCCGCAAATTTTGGTTAATTGTGAACACGTGGTCGGGTGACCCAACACCGGCAGTCGAAGCAAACATACACCGCTAATGTGTGGGAGGATCACTTCCGTACCCTGTATGGAGGGGTTAATGCCGAACAAGTAGGGGACCTTGGGGGGTTGTTGCCTAATCCTATTGTGCAAGCTGATGGGGACGACTTTACTGAGGCGGAGGTCTGTGTTGCAATATCTAAACTTGCAGCCGGAAAAGCACCGGGGTTGGATAAACTACCGGGCGACCTCTTTAAACACGAACCCAAGGTTTGGGCCCCATATTTAATGGCTATATTCAATGCAGTCCTGAGGGGAATGGCGGTCCCTAGTACTTGGCTGGGAGCAGAGATTGTCCCTATCTTCAAGAAGGGCTCCCCTCTGCTCCCAGCCACCTACAGGCCTATCAGCCTCATTGATGTGCCGCAAAAGATCTTCGCGAGGCTGATCCTAGACGCCTTCAGGACTGGATAGAGGAGTATTCAATTCTGAGTCCCTACCAGGCAGGTTTTAGGAAAAATGTATCCACCACAGATCACATTTTTCGGCTGACCCTATTATTTTGGAAAACCGTGAGGATTGAGGGTGGTAGCCTTTATACCGTCTTCGTGGACCTGCGCGCGGCCTTTGATTTGGTTCCGTGGGGAAAAGTATGGTGTGTGCTTCTAGAGCTGGGCATTCCACCCCAACTTTTGAATATATTAATGCGGCTCCATAAAGAGAATTTTGCACAGGTCAGATGTGGGAAGAACGGTGTGCTGTCGCCTAGATTCCCCGTTGACAGGGGGGTGAGACAGGGTTGTGTTTTGGCACCGATCCTGTTTTGCCTCTATGTCAACGGGGTAATCGCCCATCTGAACACAGTACCAAATAGTGATGCCCCCAAGCTTGCTGGCAGCAGGGTACCTGCGATTATGTTCGCAGATGATACGCTGCTATTGTCTAAATCCCCTATGGGTATCCAACGTGTGCTGGATGGTTTTAAGGCATTTTGCATTGAACGGGGACTAGAGATAAAGAGATAAATGCCCTCAAAACTAAATTTATTATTTTTAATCCCCCAGCAACCACACGTCCAGACCCGAGCATAGGCACAACTAGGCTGGAAAGGGTCCAGATCTTTGAATACTTGGGGGTGACCATAAATGAAAGTATGACTTGGGCCCCACATCAAATCAAATCCCAACTTAAATTGGCCCAACTAGCGGGGGGCATTCTTAAGCTTTCAAATAAATCTACCATCAAACCGGTCGGCTCACCCCTAGAGATATATAAATTGCAGGCAAGGGGGGCAGTAACGTACGGTGGCGAACTCTGGGGCTACTCGTGTAGATCTGAGATTGTTGTCACTAAAAACAAATTCCTCAGACAGCTCCTAGCTTTGCCTCCCAGCACGCCTCTCTTACCACTGAGGCTCGATTTGGGCCTCAGACCAATAGATGAGGACTTGGGTCTTAAACCGCTAACATTTTGGCAGAGGCTTTGGACTACGCCTGAGCTCCTGAATTACAGGCAGGGGCTTCTGGAAATCCTAAGCCTCCCAAATGTGGGGAAAATCCCATGGCTTAAGTATGTGAAAAATGAATTTGGGAAGCTAGGAGTTCCTTTACTGTGGTCTGACCCGGAGACAGCTTGCACTAGGCTCCCACGCAAGCTTCTGGCAAAGTTGTATTATAAAAGCAAACTAACTGCCTCTACACAGAACCCACAATTCGGTACCCTCTCTGGAAAATTTTTAATGGTTAAAGATTTTTATCGTTTTGAGAATGTTTTAGACGACATTTATCCTATTTTAATTAGAAAACTATATTTACAATGGAGGTACGGCACCCTGCCAATTAGAGCTCTTACGAGCAAATGGTGTCCGTCTTCTCCAAAAAACTGTCCTGGTTGTAACTGCAAGCAGGAAAATAATTTGCACATATTGTTTTTTTGTCCAGCATACCATAAGTCAAGAAGGTGTTGGATTATACCCCTCTGTAAAAACCTGGGTTTTACACACTGCATGCAAGCCTACAGAATTTTTAAAACAGATTTATCCAGCGCGACTGTCTTCGCTATAGCAAAATTTCTGGAAGCTATGTGGTATAGGCGAAGGTTTTTAACAAATACCGGCTAAATCTAAATCTATTTGCACAAGCTTTTTATATCTGTTTGCCATAGATGATCCGACGTTTGTATTTTAACTGCTAGGCATGTTAAATACCAAGTAACGGATGTATCTTAACTGTAGGTATGCTAAGTATTAACTGGACTTTTGTTATTTCCATTTTGCTTGCTTTTACTGCCTTGAACATTCATGTACACTGTATTATTCTTTTTATATGTTAAATGTTGTGAAATCTTTTATGGCAAAAAATTGCCGAAATAAAGTAATAATGAATGAATGAAAAAAAGGTTAGGGTCCTGGCTTAGGGTAGGTGACTAAGTGGGATGTGGTCTAATGCAGATATAATGAGCAGCAAGCAAGAGACCCTTAAGTACTGCCTGTATTGCTGTAGTATGCTTTTAAGAAACATTAAACCAAAACGAGGAAAAGGAAAAAAATTAAAGTAGAACTATAAAAGGGGAAAATTCAAAGCTGAAGGACTGACTAACCAGCCCTGCCCATGAAGCACACTAATTTTCAGGAGAATATACATATGTGATCAGAAGATGCCATCATTCACAAGACAAGAGAGTTTGTGACTCATGTGGACAGAATCATTACCACATGCAGTTAGTGGTCATGGATGGAAGCAGAGTGTAAATGACATTCAGACAGGCCAATGGCAGGACACAGCTGACCTAGAAGGCATCTATGTATCATTATGGATAGATATTTATACCTGTGAATATATGTCTAAATATTTTAACAGTGCACGATCCAAGCAGACAACAAAGAAGAAGTTTTAACATACATTATTACAGACAAATCCTCCCACCCCTAGGGTTTATCAGAAGTAATAGCCAACACCAGAATCATGCCCTACAAAAATATTCTGACATTTAATACAACAACATACCAATCTGTCTGGTTAGCCTAGGGAATTGCACACCTCTTGTTCCACTTCGCAGGAATCTGGGGATTTATGCGATTTCCCCATTGGTGGCGCTGAGACCCCTATTGGATTGGATCAGACTCTGGGGCAATGTTGAATTGCCCCTCTTAAAAGAGGGTGCGCAGGATGTTATCTTGATCAATGGTGGGGGGGAATCAAATGGTTCAGGGCACTCAGGAAGAGTTTAAATGAGCTGGGTCTGGGCAAATTCTGGTGTAAGCCACAACTGTTAAAGAGAGGGGATGCAGCCCTAGTTAAAAGGAGGATGGAAGATAAGGCCACTAGGTTCAGAGATCACTCATCAGCAGCTACATAGGAGACCCTAACAAGTGCCTTTCTCTTAATAAAACTAGGCCGAGAGATTTCTGGATTGTACTCGCCCTGTTTAAACTTGGTCTCTTTTCCATCAATTTAGGTATGGTTCGCTCCCTGTAGCAGTCTTTACTGCAGGTTGGAGAAAGGTAAACCAGGGCTGTGAGTATTGTTTCTATAGTAAAAATGTATGTGAAAGTGAGGAGCATCTCTTATTCTTTTGCCCACTTTATGTAAACCCCAGATCCACAGGGCGTGTTCTAATGTGCAGGGTATTGAGCCTACTCACCAGAGGAAAAGCATACAGGGTATACATAAGTGAAACCTCCTCAATTGTGGTTGTTTCAAAATCTCTTCACACAGCATGTTTAACCAGAGGGAAAATGCTAGATATCTTATGAAACTAGGCTTGAATATATCCAGTTGATCTGAATTGCCTTGGGCGGTGGCTGGTGTTTGTAGGTTTTATATTGTTGGTGCAATTGAATGTACAGTGGCAGCTATTTTAGGGGACAATGCGTTTTCACATTTTGTAATTCTGTTTTAGCATATGAATCAATTTTATTGTATTCTTTTGGATTTCAAATTGTACTATTTACTGTCTGTACTGGAATATCGATGTTCTTATGTATGTTTGTTTGAAGAAACAAATGTTTATACCTGTCAAATACATTTGATATACCTATCTGAAGGCTTTCATAGAGAGAAATAATAATCCACCCATAAATGTCTCTTGATTTTAACTTATACTTTTCACGAGCAATATGTCTGGTTTAATGGGCTTATCCTAACTTTTAATAATAAACAGGACAGACCTGTGTCTACAGAAATACTTTCCTAGCGAACCAATCAGGCCTGTAACTGTTATCAATAACTTATCACAATAACCAACTGTGGCCTCTTCTACTGAGTGTAAGCTTTCCCACAAGTCAACCATCAGGCACCCATTTATAAAATAACATAGTACATAAAATTACAGTTGTCAAATAAAAATACTATATAATGGGGTGTAACAAGGATTCTACCAGTGCAAATCTTTTATCACCAGGTTTGCCAAAGTGGGTTAACTGCATCAAAACCTTTGCCTACTACGGTACTCTTTGGGATTCCATGTAACACAATATCTATCTTTAGGCTTTAATTCACTTTAATAACAATTTACCCTTACATGCCTACTGCCTTTAAGATGCGCTTTGCACAATCAATTTGTCAGGCCTACTGCCTTTTTCTTAATAAACATTTGGGCATTGGCTTGTCACCATAACCAACTCAGACCTACTATGTTTGGTAATAAGCCTTTCCACCCGGCAACCATCAGGTATACTGTAATAAAATTACAAATACGCACAGAATGCAGTTGTCAAACAACATAAAATCCCTGCCAATAGCAGATGATAATGGATTACCATAGTGAAAATTGTCTATCCCCATCCTTTGTTAGACTATCTTGTCTATAGTAATCCATGAGATTCTATGAAACAACATATCTGGCTACAGACTTCAGCACAGTGTAATAGCAATCCACCCTTAAAAGCCAATTACCTTTGACACGTGCTTTTCACAATAAGGCCTACTTCCTTTGTTATAACTTTGCATTATAAACTGATCAAACCTAAGGAATCTTACATACCTTTTGTTAGAGAACTAATAGGGCCTCTAGCATTTATCACTACTTGAAACTATATACAACACAGGTCTACTGAAGTCCGCATACACTGGCAACCATCTGGCATATATTAAAAAAATTACAAATATGTCCACAATTATAACAGACAAAAAAATATACAACCCCTCTCAACAGAGCCTAACACGAATCACCATAGTAAAAAGGGTTTGTTAGAGTGGGTGACCAACATCAAAACCCTTTTGTGCTACGTTAATCTGTGAGATTTCATGTACCCAAATACTTTTATACGGCCTGAAACATAATGTGAGAATGATCCACTGATGGAGGCCTATTGGCTTTGCCATATGCTTTTGACAATAAATAAACCAGGACTATTACCTTTTTAATAACTTTTCACAATAAACAGGCCAGACCTAGGGCATCGGGTATTACATTTCCCTGCACACTAATCACACCTACAGCTGTTAGCCTTGGCTTGTCACCATAACCATCTCAGGCCTACTGTACTGAGCATCAGCTTTTCCACAAAGCAACCATCAGGCAAAAAGTCATAAAACTGAAAATGTACAGAAAATTACAGATGGCAAAGTAAAACACTATCTGCCCTAAAAGGGCCTAACAGTGATTCTCAAGGGTGCTAATCTTCTATACTCATGGATTGTCAGAGGAAGTAACCAACACCAAAATACTTCCCTACTGAGATAATCTATGAGAATCCATGTAACAACAAAAGTATATTTAGCTTTAATCACATTAATAGTAATCCACCCATAAAGGTCCATTGCCCGTAACATACACTGTTCACTATCAATTTGTTATGCCTATTGCCTTTGTCATATCTTTTCATAGTATACAACCAGGCATATAGCCTTTATGATTGGATTGTCAGTATAACTGACTGAAGCCCATTGTACTGAGTGTAAGCTTCATACAAGGCAACCTTCGGGCATACAGTCAATAAAAGCATAAATGTATACAAAATTACAGTTTTCAAAGCAAAATACTGTCTCTACTGAGAGAGCCTAACAAGGATTGTGGTAGTGCATATCTGCCATCCCCACAGTTTGTTTGGGTGGATCACCCACACCAAAACTCTTGCTACTACAGTAATCTGTGAAATTCCATGTAACAAAATATCTACATACAGTAGGCCTGGGTGGAGCTCTCAGAGTTTCATTCCACAGAATACCGCAGAGTTGGCCAAATTCCACTGAGTTCCATGAGCAGGCGGGGTGTTGCTCCACTACCCCTACTTACCTGAAACACAGCTTTCTGTGACCTTTTTAGCATGTTCTCGATCCCCTAGTCAAACAGGAAGGGAATTATTATTTTGTCTAGCTGAAGCATCAAACAAAAATGTGTTTATTGAATAGCTTGCTGTTACAGTACACATGCTCCAATGAGAAGCCATCGGCATCTTCTTGGCATGAAACAACACAAGCATTTTTAAGTATAAAATGCAGCAGTAAAATGCAGTGTAAACATAAATACACAGCTCAAAGAGCCAACTACCCCACACGCCCCAGCACTTGAGAATGTGTGGCATCATATAAACAAAGGCGCTTGAGCAATATTGACATGCATATATATTTCAATACATCATGTGAATCACATTGCAACAATTCCCACTGAGGCACAGAACAAAAAAGAAAGAAGGAAAACAAAAAACAAAAACAAAAAAAGCAAGGAGCAGGACACTTCACAGATCAGGATGACTCAAAAGATACATCGTCAGTGGGGCCCAGAAATCTTTAGGACGAGACGACTCTGGCAGGTCCTCCGCATAGGTCTCCAGTTGTTCCCTGCAGAAGGTTAGATCACTGACCCCTGCATTGTGCCACAGCTCGCTTGGATAGTAATGCCACCACAGCAACCAGTCGCTGGTTACACGGTTTCATGGACTTTACATCCCCAGAGGTAATTTGGCAAACTTGACAGATTCTGCTCCCAGACATTCAGCCTGTTGAAAATGACCCTGCATCTCCACTGTCCCGTCTGTTTGGTGCAGTGCATACGATTTACATGGCTTATTTTACAACGGGAAACATCCTTTACAACGCAACTTTTACCACGCAGTGCCTTTACGACGCAACTTTTACAAAGCAAACCATTACAACGCATTGCGCTGGGGGGCGCTCTAGGATAGGGAATAGGTTTAATTTACTATCCAACACCTTCCCTACTATCCACGGGGACTGGAGTTGGAATAGTAAATTAAACTATTCACTATCCAGCGCCCCAAAGCACTATGCGTTGTAAAGGTATTCGTTGTAAATACCGCGATGTAAAGGCATGCGTGGTAAAAGCATGCATTGTAATGTCATACATCCTTTTACAACATATTAAAGCCTGCCTGAGGCAGTTTTCGTAGAGCATTTGCGGAAAAAAACGTCATGCTAGTGGTTAACGTATCTGACCTCAAATGGTAACAGAGACTGGAATGATGAACATAAAACAGAGACAGTAATCCAGCTGAAAGGCAATATCCTGGTTCACCCGAGGGTTGGGTGAGTCACCTGCAATAGTGTCTGATTATGAAACGGAGCGAAGAGTGAGTGAGGTGGGGGATGGACAGCCTGCTGAGGGATAGCCCCTCCCTTCAGCTACCCACTGCTGGCTGGTTTTAAAATCTGAGCCGGTGCCAATGCCGAGAAAACACATGCATGTACCAGCAAAAGTATGAGGCTGGTAGGCAATATCTTAATTAGGGTTGAGGGTGCTAGTACACTCCATTCTGCTGGCAGTTGGCACATAGTTTTTGCTGAACTCCACACCCCAAGCAGACCACTGAGTGGCAAAACTCCACAAACTTTGCTGGAGGAGCGGAGTTTACCACCCACTCCTAGCCTGCAGGCTTTAGCACAGAGTAATAATAATCTATCCATAAAATGCCATTGGTTTTAACGTATGCTTTTCACAATGATTAAGTCATGCCGACTGCCTTTGTCATAATGTTCATCATAAACAGATCAAACCTATGAAACCTGGCATGACTTTTTTAAATGAACTTATGAAGCCCTTATGCTTAAACTTTGGCTTTGCACTTTACCCAACACCAACCCATTTAAGTGCACATAAACTCGCAACCATCATGCATACATCATGCATATATGCAATTACAAGTATGCAGAAAAACAGCTTTTTCTGCATACTTGGGTGGACAACAATAAACCCTTGGCAATTACATTAATCTGTGAGATTACATGCAACAAAATACCTGTCTCTAGCCTGTAACACAATGTGAAAACATTGTCCTGTTAAAGGCTTACCAACTGTACGATATAATAAATAATAAGAAGACCAGATCTATCACATCAGACAACATTTCCAATACACCAAACCAGGCATTTACAGATTTGACATATTTGAAGGATACCACACAGGTCAAATTCCTGATATTTCACATTTCAAGCAGGGTGGGAAAGTCCCTGAATTCAGCCACCTATCGCAGCTTAAGTAGTAATTTACACTCTTTTTAATTGTTAAAAGGCCTACACTTAATTTAATAAAATCTTTCATCCACTTGATCTCTAGGGCTGAATCTAATTCTATCAATTTAGGAATGGGTTGAGGAAACATTTTACTAATGTAACTCTTGGGGTCCATTCTAGGTGTGTATGAAAGATTTCCTTCACTAACCAGTAGTTTTCACAGGTATTATGATTTCTACCTGTAGCTCTCAAATGTTTTTACATGTGGGTGTTTAGATAAAACCAACTTTCATGCTGATTTTAGGTTTATGGAGAAAAAGATCACCCACATTCATTCAGTTTTAAAGCCGCAAGATAAACAGTCCAAAAGTTAACACACAAGACAACAGCACATACATTTTCAGTGCTCACCTATATTCTGGAAAACATGTTGCCAGTTTGCAGGGAAAAGCTTCACCTGGGTATTAGCATAAAACAGAAAAACCTATTAATGATGATCTGTTCAAATGATCACCTGTGTAATAAAAACTGTAAATTTTGCGGCCCCACTCTAGCTCTCCTCTGTAAAACCAATAACCCAAAAAAATTGTTTAATCACTGCTGGTTCTCACACTTTCAAAGGATTCATTTTCTGGGCAAGTCATCAAGTGCTTGATCCATTTTAAAAGCAGCAAATTACATGTAGCAAGCAGTGGTTTTAATGCTAAATAAACCTAATAGCTCATGTCTGCAGTGTTGTGATTGATAAACAGAATGAGATCTCAACAGGCATATTGACTGATTTCCAAGTTTCACAAGCCTGGTTGTAAATAGGTTTATACTCCTCCAAGCTCATGAGCTGAATATTTTAACTGTGAGTGTTTAATTGAAGGGAGCTTTTAATTGCCATCTCTATCAACTGCATTCAGAAAGGACCATTTTCCTCAGATGTATCACAAAGTGAAAATCATGGAGTGAAGGAAATTATGAGAAATGTTAAAAAGTGTATTTAATATAAGTGCCTTACTTTACCTACGTTTGCCATTCAGTCCAGTTGATTTAATAGATTTACGGGCACATGCATCAACGGTAATTGCATTCGCAAGCGGTGCGAATCGTAATTTTCGGCCGTTTGCGAATGCAATTATCATTTTTGGAATGCATCATGTATTTCGCAATTTTAGGAATCGCAATCATGTTGCGATTTCTAAAATTGCGATTGCATTTAAGAAATCGCAGTTTCAGATTTCTTAAATGCAATGCATGATCATTTTTAAATTGCGAATTATCAATTTGGAAGTGCTAAATTAGCATGAGGTTGAACCTCATGCTAATTTACCGAAAACCTTCAAACATGCACAAAAATGCATTTTTGAAAGTTACATTTTACACACACACACATGTCCTTGGCCTATAGGAATCAATGGGAAGGTTTTCCTTAATTGTGATTCGCAAATTGTGAATCGCAATTAAGGAAAAATAAGAAATGGCTAAAAAAAAGCAAATTATTCATGCATTGCCGTTTGCGAATTCTTAATAGCGATTCCCTAATTTTCGCAATTAAGGATTCGCAAACGGCAACATTGATGCATGTGGCCGTTAGTCTCTCACTGATATTGAGGTTGTGTCTGACACCTACTGGGTTTAAAACACCGTGGGAATGCCCTTGTGAATTCCCATAGAAGCCCATGTTCACACCAGAACCTGGGCTTCTATGGGAATTCACAAGGGCATATTATCAAGACCCTTATCGCCGCTTTAGCAGCAGTTTCCTACCGCTAAAGCTGCGATAATGCTATTGCCGTTCTTGATAAAATGGCCCTGTGTCTGTGTTCTCCTGTTCTGTTAAAAGTATGCAGCTTGTATTTTTTTCATTCATTGTAGTAAGGTTCCCCTTACATCCTCCAATCAAGTGACCGGAATTCCAGCTTCGAAACCTAGTGAAGTGTCCCATCACCCAAAACTACAAGTCAGAGTTCCTCTCCCTCTACCTACAATTCCACATGTAGGTCTTGAATTGAGTCTTTACCAGCTACAGTCAACACTGTCACATATGCCTCTCATGAGCTACTGATGGACAGTTAGTGTCACTACAAATCTTAGCATCACTAAATCATCATCTAGAAGTACCGGAGAAGGGTGAGTCAAGCGCCTTGACACTCTCGGCTGATTGTTCGCGCTGTATAAATCGCCATTTCATTTCAGTGTAGATGCCATCTTGTAAGGGAAGAGGTCGCATGAGATCCAGCTCTGACACTTCCACAGCCACCTTCTCAGGACACTTGTAGATCCTTGAAATTCCTGTCCTTCTCCAACAGAGGTCACTTCTCAAAGGCAGGCCTGATGTAGCATTCAAATTGTTCCTCAATGTGTATCACAATAATCCCCTCTGTATCCCCTGTCATGAAAGCAACTTCGATCTAAGATTTCAAATGTGATAGAAATTAGCAGTTCTTGTCATCTGTAGGTGTCCACAAAGACAGAGAATGAGTCGGCTGATCCTTCAAGTTTTGCATTCGTCCATTGGGTTCTAGCTGGGACCTGACTCGCCAGCACCGCGAGAGATTATGAAAACACAGAGAAATTGGCCAACACATAACAAAGCCCATCCAAGCTGTCAGAGCACTGTTGGAGATCACGAGAATCAAACTCCAATCACCCAACACCCACATTTTTCCTATTGTGCACTGTGCACATCCATTTTTATGCCCTGCTATACCATCAACATTACCCTACCACATGCCAAGAAAAGAAAAGTAAGACGGGAACAAGCTTGAGTCATGAGTCACAACAGACAGTACTAGATTCTGCATACATTTCCTGCTGGCTCTCATTCATCGATAGCATATGAAGTGGAAAGCATCGTAGATGTACATGATCTTATTTGCCTGGAGAGGTGACATTGCTGTAAGGGGTCAGGGACACTTACCTGTGATTTTTGCTCCATTCAATTTCAGAAAATGAATTGTTTTCTCAGTCCTTCTCTTTCTGACCCTCGTTTAATCTAATTACGTTTCTCAATATATCAGGCTAAAATTTCGTATATTTTGTATGTAAATGTCTCAAGCTCAGTGCATTTGTAACATGCATACTCTTCAAAGTACTCAAAGGTAGGAATGGAGGGTAGAAAGAATATATATATGTATATAGCTGTGTGGGGGGTTTAATTTTCCTTTCTAAGTGATTGTTAACACGTTAATGTGTTTATTTTATGTTTAAATATTGCTTTTACATTTTTGAAAGTGTATATGTATTTATAATTTGATTTATGTAGTTAATATACATTAATATTTTAAACTATTTATTTAACAATAATTCATATTTTGTACTTTAATATTTAACAAATTACACATACAAGGTAAGCATATGAATATTTGGATAGACTTACCTTTTTAAAGATACTCTGTTCTACAATATTTGTGACACAATATTTTTGTAGTTTACATACAAAGTATGTAAATTGGATAATTTGGTTGATGATATTTATGATGCGATATTCTTGTCATGATATTTTTGGAAACAATATTTTGTCGTACATGATTTACTGCAGCACACTCCCAGAGAAAATGACGACAGGGACTTAAAAAAATTATATTAACTTAGTGTAACTTTCTAAAAATACAACTAAATATAATTTGATGAAACATAATTAATAGTTTATTATAAAATATGTGGATAACTCAGTGGCATAACGAAACTTGAGAGGGCCACCCTGCAGGGTACATGGAGAGACCCCTACTCCGGGTTGAATGAGGAGCTCTTAGGCCAGAGGACTGTGCTGAGGGGACCCCTGCACTGCTGGGGCTGCGGGGGGCTGTGTTACACCACTGGGATCACCTTTTTTTAATTGTTATGTCGATTTATATAGTGCACGTCACCTGTCAGGATATCCATGTGCTTGAGCAGGTGTGAAGGTGAGTGGTCCCCACAGAGTTATTCGAAGATTCACATCTTCATCTTCTTGCAAAACTCAAGAAGTGAAGAGGATACTCTGCAGTGTTGTTGGACCTTTATCCATGTTTTGGGTGCAATGTGGGAGAATGACCAAGCATCCTTTTGTGAATGCGGGGGAAATGTGCGAGTGAGGGTAAGGCTGAGTGTAGATGTCTGGCAGACTGATGAAAGTGTATGCGGCTCTTCAGGTATGCTGGTCCGGTGTTGTGCAAGAGTATGTATGTGCACGTGAGCAGTTTGAATTCACTCCATTTGGGATGGGGAGCCAGTGAAGCTCTCTGAGGTGGGGGGACATGTGGGTGCAGCATAGGCAGTTGAGTATGTGTCTTGCAGGTACGTTCTGTATGGTATGAAGTCTGTGCAGGAGCTGCTTAGAGATTCTGGCATAGAGTGCAGTGCTGTAGTTGATACTGCTTGTGATGAGATCTTGCCTTCTGTGGAACCCACTTGCAGATCTTACAGAGCATATGTACGATGTGGAAGCATGTAGTGCTTGTTGGCTTGTGCTGTCATGTTGAGCTTGTCGACCAGGATGATCCCAAGATTTCTGGCAGGGTCAGTGCGAGTTGTGTTGGTCCAAGTTCGGTCAGCCACCTGATGGAGTCCCCTGGGGAGATCTTGTTTCTGAAGACCAGTACTTCCGTCTTGTTTGAGTTGAGCTTCAAGCAGTTAGTTCTCATATATTCTGCTACCATGATCATACAGTTGGTGAAGTTGGTACAGGTGGTGATTATCTTGTCCATCAAGGAGAGGGTGAATTGGGCAAAGTGGACATTGAAGATGGAGATGCCTCAGGATTGAATAATGTTGCTGAGTGGTGTCATGTAGACATTGAACAGGGTCGGGCTCAGGGACCATCATTGGGGGACTCTGCAAATCAGGTTCTTGGTCTCCAATGTGAAGAGTGGTAATCTAACGCTATGGTTTCTTGCCGTGAGGAAGAAGCAGATCCAAATGAGTGTGGGTCCTAGGTTGCCGGCTCCATTGAGTCTTCCAATCAGAGTGCTGTGAGAGACTGTGTTTAATGACATGGAGAGGTCAAGCAGGATGAAGGCCACTGTTTCTCCTCAGTCCAGGATGGTCCAAATGTTGTTGGTGGCGGTGGTGAGTGCTGTTTTCAGTGCTGTGGATTTTTCTGAAGCCTAATTGAGTATTGTCAACTAGGTGGTGTAGTTCGAGGTGGCTTGTGATTTGCTTGAAAATACCCTTCTCTATCAATTTGGCTTAGTAGGGAAGCAGAGAGGTAGGTCAAAAGTAGCTCGACTGGCTCAGGTCAGCCGATGACTTCTTGAGGAGGACATTGACCTATGCATGCTTCCAGTATTCCAGAAATGTGGTGAATGTGAAGGAGTTCTTGAAGATGCAGCTGAAGGCATTGCTGATTGGGTATGCTCCAAGGTTGTAGATGTGGTGGGGGCAAAATCTGTTGGAACCCCTGATTGGATGATCTGCTTGATCGTTGCTGTATCTTCTTTGGTGAGAATTTTCCACTCAGTCGGGTGATTGTCTTGGTTGGTGATGGGCAGATTTGCGATGAGACTGCTAGGGTCTGGCTGGTGTGCAAAGTTGCTGTAGATCTTTGTGATTTTCCTGTGGAAGAAGTCTGATATGTTGGTGCAGAGTTCTTGGGTGGTGCTGCTGCAGTTGACCAAGGCCAAGGGTGTTGTGAATTCCTTGACGATCAAGAGATCTCCTTGCAGCTGTTGGAGCTCATTTCAATGCATTTAAGTAGCACTCTTTTCTTGGTGTCTCCATTTTCCTTCTAGCTCTTTTAAGTTTCATTTGAAGTCTTAGAGGTCCTCTGTGTACCAGCTGGCCTGATTGTTGGCCCTTCTTTGCTTGTTGAGATTGATGGGAGTGAGGGAGTCTGCGCTGAAATTAGTTATGTCGCATTGAGGTTGTCCGTGGGTTTCCATTGATCTGAGCAGAGGGCATTCGGCCAATCTGCAACTGCAGCTGGGTAGGCTGATGCTGATGGGTGCATTGGCATGGGGTGTGTTGAAGTGAATAATGGAGGGGTTGGCCCAAGTGAGTGGTGAAGTGGAGTTATGCTTGTTGATATCACTGATGATGAAGATGGGGTCCAGGGATATGTGTTGACTCTTTGATGAGTTGGGTTAGTCGAATGTTGTTCAGATTTTTAGGAGTTTTGTGGAGCAGTAGTTGGATCTGTCTTCTCAGTGGAAGTTGAGGTTGTCGAGAAGTATGATGGCTCAGGAGTCGATGATGAGGCTGGTGAAGGCAGCTTGTGCCCTAGCTGATCAGTAGTGTCAAGTTTTCAGAGCTATGCAGCTTGAATTGCAGATATTCCATGTTGGACCTGGGCCTCTTGGCAGGGTCATCCCTAAACTTTTTGCCTTCCTCCAATACTCTCTCTGACCTGTTTTTGTTGGTTTAATGACTCTGGGCACTTTACCACTGCTGACCAGTGCTAAAGTGCATATGCTCTCCCTACTGTAAAGTGTACATGTGATTGATATACCTGATTGGTTCATTGGATTTACTGTCAGTCCCCAGTAAAGTGCACCAGGAGTGCCAGGGCTTGTGAATGCCAATACTGCTAGTGGGCCTGCAGCGCTGGTTGCGCCACCCACAGAAGCAGCCTTAAAATGTGTCTAGGGTCTGCCATTGCAGAACCTGCGTGCAGTCTGGTACTGTCATGCTGGCTGGGCAAGTGCACACACTTGCCAGCCCCTAAACCTTCCCTTAACTTCATATTAGTCACCCCTATGGTAGGCCTAAGGGCAGGGTGCATTGTAAGTGTAAGGTAGAACATGCCCTGATGTGTGTGGCATGTTCTAATAGTGAATTACTGCCAAATTCGTTTTTCACTATTGTAAGGCTACCAGTTCCCTTCTAGGCCAGATGGGCTGCTGGAATTATTACACTCTATAATCCCAGCAGGCTCAGGGAACATGGTAGAAATTAATGTTTAGTATGCCTGAACTCAGAATAATAAAATACTTCTTTTAGTAAAGTTTATTTTAATATCCTGTGTTTGCAAATGCTACTTTTAGAAAGTTAGCATTTGCTTGCCTAACCATTTCAGCCCGCCTCTGCTTGGATGTGGATCTGACTGTCTGGTGTGTGTGAGTGACAGGGCTGGGAGTTGACAGGTAGTGAATAGCCAGATGACACCTTAGTGGGTGGTGGGAGTTTCCCCTGAATGATGCATCAGGCTGTGCTCTGCCACCACAATGCTGGCTCCGCCCTCCTGGGGAGCGACTGATGACTCAGCCTGCACCTGGCCCAGGAAGGACCGAAGCTTGTCAACAGAGTGCTCAGGCTGCCCCTGTCTTCACAATGCCGGCTCCGCCCCCCTGGGGAGCGGCTGATGTGCCTGCCCTCACACTGAATGCAGAAGCAGAAGTACCCACCACAAGTGCTCAGGAGCTGAGAGCAGTTATGCAGAGGCCCCCCTGGCCAGTGAGAACAAAAGAAACTGTGTATAAAAGTAGGAGCCCTGCTCCTTGTAAATTAGAATCCTGTTTCACCACGAAGGACCTCTGCCCGACTAGAAGGAGAAGAGACGCTGGGAGAACTGGCCTGCTGCTTGCCTTGCTGAGAAAGGAGAGGAAAAGACTTGATAAGAAAAGACTTTGCTGCTTTGTGCTTAAACATTCTCCAAGGGCTTGACTGAGCTTGCCCCCTGACCTGAGCCACAGGACCATCTGGCTCAACCTGCCTCTGCTCGTCTGCCGGTAATTAACTGGGATATCTACTACTGCCGGAGCTGTGACTTTGGTGCCCCCCAGCCCCTCCCTGAGGCCGTGACCGACTGTGTCTCCTCGTCCCCGCCGAGGAAGAGCTCCGCTCCGTTGAGCCGCTCTTCCCCCGCTGAGGAGATCGCTGGGTTGACCGCCTGGAAGGCTCGCTGCTGTGGTGCCCCCCAGCCCTTTCCTCAGGCCGTGACCGACTCTGTCCTCTCGTCCCCGCCGAGGAAGAGCTCCGCTCCGTTGAGCCGCTCTTCCCCCGCTGAGGGGATCGCTGTGTCGACCGCCTAAGAAGGCCCGCTGCGGTGCCTCACCCTCCCGCCAGAAATCCCCACCGGACGCAAACAGACCCAGGGGACAGACCTCCGCTGGACGGACGCCCCGGGTGCCAGCCTCGCTCTGCTTGAGCCGCTGGGCACCTCGCCTTTGTCCCCGGAGGAAAGCCGCCACCGAGACCGTCAACGGGCTCGGGGCCCGCAACGTTTGTTTCTGCCCTTGGTTTTGGGGTTGCCAGCCTGCCTGCAAGGGCCAAGGTATTGTGAATATCCCCCGCGGTGCGAGCCGCCTCTGTTCCGCTGACTCGCACCGCTCTGTGTGCCTGCCTGCAGCTCCGCGCTGAGAAGAGCGCTCCAGCCCCTCCCGCTGGAATCCTTTAGCTGTCGGGAAGACGAGGCTGCAATCGGAGCCCCTGCCCGAGTGACTGGGGCTGCGCTGGGTCCTTGGGCCTCCCCTCCACCTGGACAGCTCTGAGGTCGGTGTTTCCCCCCCGGGGGGGTCCCGCAGACCAGGGGGGCCATCAGCTGTCAGAGACCCGGCCGGGCCGATCGCGCCTCACGCGGGAAGCGTGAGACTTGGCAGGGCGTCGGGATTTCACCCGTCTAAAGCGCGGCAGAGTGCATAACCGAACCCCCTAGGACCTAGAGGGGAGGAAAAGTGCACAATCTGGGCAGAAACGAACAAAGACTCACGGGAACACTGTGGAATACACCTTAAGATAAGAACAGTGCATTTTTGAACTACAACCAAAAGAGAGCTTGCCTATTTACAACCTGTGGGCATACAGAACCGTTATTTGATCTTGTGATAAGTCTGTTCTAAAGAGTATATTTTATTTTTACATAAAGAAGCGTATTTTTATATACTCACAGCCTGGTGTCCATTTGTGGGGGGATTGGTATATTTTACTGTGTGTGTGTCTACAAATGCTTAACTGACTAACGCCTGGAGAATCGCCTTGGCTGCTCACGCCACGCACCTAGAGGGTGAGCAAGGGTAATTCTGAAGGGTCATCCTTTGCCCTGACTTAGAGGAGAGGGTCCCTGCTTGTCACAAGTACTTACTTGCGCCAACCAGAGACCCCCAATTCTAACATTGGTGGCAGCGGTGGGATTTGCGAATTTGCATTTGTAGTTTACATACAGTGAATTACTGATCACCACATAGTGAGAGCAGATCTATAACGTAGCCACAGGTTTCCATTTTTATAATTTTGCTGGGAGATCTCCATGTGCTTGTGAAACGTCATGCCTGGTTCAGTGAGGATGGAAAAGGCAGCAACCAGATGCTTGTCGCCAGAGGAGTTGGCAGACAAGGCAGCAACCAGGGCGCATGAAATAGAGATGGCGAAATTAAAAGGACAAATGGAAATGGACAAGCATAAATTGGCAATGGAAAGCCAAAAATTAGCCATGGAGGCGCTAAAACGCCAAAGAGATCACTACTTTAGGATGAAAGAACTTGATTTGGAGCTTGAAGCCAGGAGGGCTTCCGCCCAACATCCAGAGATTTGTGTAGCTCGCAGATTGAGCTTTGCTGAGTTGGAGGTGGAGTCCAGCTCAGATGGTGGCAGCAACATTCAGGTATCTAGTGCTGACAGCATAGCGCGCGCACCTAGAGATATGGCACCTGACTTGGAGGGGGTTAACATACACCAGGAGGTTCAAGGGCATGAGGTAGCTCCAGTAGTGCGCAGCGTCCCTGAAGGGAATAGGGTGGCTGGCGTAGGAGTTCATGGTCCTAGTGGTGGGAGGGATTCCCCCATGGTTGAGGTCCTGGTGGGTGAGTGTAAGGACCGCCCAGAAGAGTGTGGGTTGTGTGACAGAGACAGTTCGCTACTGTCTGGCCAGTCTCAGAAGGATGGTGTGGAGTATGTGTGGGAGGCGCTGGATGGTGAGGTGAAGGATAATTTGGTTAACCCTGCTAGGGGGCTGTGTAATCCAATTGTGGGAGAGCATACTTTAAGTCCCAGTTTTCCAGAGCTATGCCAACACCTGTTTGAGAGTGAGTTCTCTGACCCCAGGGAGCTCACATTGGAGGCAGACCTTGTGGTGGATTCCAGAGGGTCTGGAGAGGCATTGGGGTGTGATCCTGTGGGGAGTGGCTCAGGTATCTTCCAGCCCAGAGTGGTGGGAGTGGCGCAGAGTAGCCCAGCTAGGTCCTGTAATAGTGAGAGGGGTGTAGGGCCTCACGTCCTGTCCTTAAGGGGAAGGAGTGAGAATGGGTGTTGTCCCGGTAGTGCCCAACCTCAGTCTCAGAGCCTGGATGGTTCTTTAACGGAACACCAGGTGGGGAGCCTAGGCTGTCCGGATGAGTCACCCTTTAAGGGGGATCCCCCAGTGGCTAGAGAACGTGGAGGCTCTGTAAACAGGGCTCCAGTAGTTCTGGTGACTGGCAGTACCACTCCAGTTGGGAGGGTGCAGAAGTCCAGAAAGAGGGGCGAGAGGGGAAAAGAGTCCCCAGTGGAAGAACCAGTGGGTCAGGGGCCAGCCAGCAGGGCTGCGTCCCCAGTGAATGACCAGGGGGACACCACTTCTGTCCTGGGGGATCTTCCCGCACTGTCAGAGGGACAGGGGTTGGGAGATCTGCGCCAGGCAGACTGTTGCACGGCACAGGAGCTATGTACCACCCTCAGGGGGGGCATGCGTGCTCCCCGGGAAGTCCTGGTGCGCCAGGCAAGTGTTCAACTGCAGGGTTGGGTCCCTGAGTTGGAGAGTCAGGTTCAGGTGTTGTCTGACCTGGAGGGTGGGACCACTGTAATCAGTGTCCTGGCCCATGTCCCGTCTAGGGGTACCACTCCAGTTGGGAGTGGGCAGTACTCTGGAAGGGGGTGCAGAGGGAGGGAGTCCTCGCCTCTGACCCCGGTGCGACTTGAGGGTTTAGACCCTAGGTTTAAGGGCCAGGTGCAGGGTGTCCCCCCTGACCTGGTGCCCCAGTTGCAGGATAGCACCCCTGAACTGGTGGGAGAATTGTGCAGATCACCTGCCACAGGTGCCCTGACAATTCTGGAAGGGGGTACCACTCCAGGTGGGGGGGTGCAGAGCCCCAAGGAGGAGGACCGGGTGTGGGAGAGGCCACCCCAGTGTTTGGTCCAGCCACCAGGTACAGGCCTGGGGCTGGTGGGTCAGTGCCAGGATGATATACCTGACCTGACAGGAGGGAGAGTGGACAAAGGGTGCCAAGCACCTGGGGCTACTGCCCCCCGCTCTCTGAGGCCACAGAGGTTTGAGAGCCCTGAGAGGCAGGAGGCCTGGGTCTCAGCCCTGACTACCGTCAGTGGCCACTGTGATTTGATGACTGCCTGTTGGGACACACCTGTGAGCCAGTTAAGGTTAGAGGCTACACAGGTGGTGTTCACAGAGGAAGAAAAGGGTGCCCCAGGGATTGGCTTGGTGGACCCTGAGAGTATGGACAGAGGATTTGAAATAGGTTCAGATTGGCGTAGAACTGGAATGTGCCCCTGCTGTTGCGGGCCAGGTCCAGGTTCTATCGCCCAAAGCAGGGAAGCCCATCACAGTGGTGATTGGTCTACCCTGCGTTTTGGCTGGAAGGGGGTTGTGTTGGACCTGGGCCTCTTGGCAGGGTCATCCCTAAACTTTTTGCCTTCCTCCAATACTCTCTCTGACCTGTTTTTGTTGGTTTAATGACTCTGGGCACTTTACCACTGCTGACCAGTGCTAAAGTGCATATGCTCTCCCTACTGTAAAGTGTACATGTGATTGATATACCTGATTGGTTCATTGGATTTACTGTCAGTCCCCAGTAAAGTGCACCAGGAGTGCCAGGGCTTGTGAATGCCAATACTGCTAGTGGGCCTGCAGCGCTGGTTGCGCCACCCACAGAAGCAGCCTTAAAATGTGTCTAGGGTCTGCCATTGCAGAACCTGCGTGCAGTCTGGTACTGTCATGCTGGCTGGGCAAGTGCACACACTTGCCAGCCCCTAAACCTTCCCTTAACTTCATATTAGTCACCCCTATGGTAGGCCTAAGGGCAGGGTGCATTGTAAGTGTAAGGTAGAACATGCCCTGATGTGTGTGGCATGTTCTAATAGTGAATTACTGCCAAATTCGTTTTTCACTATTGTAAGGCTACCAGTTCCCTTCTAGGCCAGATGGGCTGCTGGAATTATTACACTCTATAATCCCAGCAGGCTCAGGGAACATGGTAGAAATTAATGTTTAGTATGCCTGAACTCAGAATAATAAAATACTTCTTTTAGTAAAGTTTATTTTAATATCCTGTGTTTGCAAATGCTACTTTTAGAAAGTTAGCATTTGCTTGCCTAACCATTTCAGCCCGCCTCTGCTTGGATGTGGATCTGACTGTCTGGTGTGTGTGAGTGACAGGGCTGGGAGTTGACAGGTAGTGAATAGCCAGATGACACCTTAGTGGGTGGTGGGAGTTTCCCCTGAATGATGCATCAGGCTGTGCTCTGCCACCACAATGCTGGCTCCGCCCTCCTGGGGAGCGACTGATGACTCAGCCTGCACCTGGCCCAGGAAGGACCGAAGCTTGTCAACAGAGTGCTCAGGCTGCCCCTGTCTTCACAATGCCGGCTCCGCCCCCCTGGGGAGCGGCTGATGTGCCTGCCCTCACACTGAATGCAGAAGCAGAAGTACCCACCACAAGTGCTCAGGAGCTGAGAGCAGTTATGCAGAGGCCCCCCTGGCCAGTGAGAACAAAAGAAACTGTGTATAAAAGTAGGAGCCCTGCTCCTTGTAAATTAGAATCCTGTTTCACCACGAAGGACCTCTGCCCGACTAGAAGGAGAAGAGACGCTGGGAGAACTGGCCTGCTGCTTGCCTTGCTGAGAAAGGAGAGGAAAAGACTTGATAAGAAAAGACTTTGCTGCTTTGTGCTTAAACATTCTCCAAGGGCTTGACTGAGCTTGCCCCCTGACCTGAGCCACAGGACCATCTGGCTCAACCTGCCTCTGCTCGTCTGCCGGTAATTAACTGGGATATCTACTACTGCCGGAGCTGTGACTTTGGTGCCCCCCAGCCCCTCCCTGAGGCCGTGACCGACTGTGTCTCCTCGTCCCCGCCGAGGAAGAGCTCCGCTCCGTTGAGCCGCTCTTCCCCCGCTGAGGAGATCGCTGGGTTGACCGCCTGGAAGGCTCGCTGCTGTGGTGCCCCCCAGCCCTTTCCTCAGGCCGTGACCGACTCTGTCCTCTCGTCCCCGCCGAGGAAGAGCTCCGCTCCGTTGAGCCGCTCTTCCCCCGCTGAGGGGATCGCTGTGTCGACCGCCTAAGAAGGCCCGCTGCGGTGCCTCACCCTCCCGCCAGAAATCCCCACCGGACGCAAACAGACCCAGGGGACAGACCTCCGCTG
Organism: Lissotriton helveticus; assembly: GCF_964261635.1. Classification (NCBI taxonomy): domain Eukaryota; kingdom Metazoa; phylum Chordata; class Amphibia; order Caudata; family Salamandridae; genus Lissotriton; species Lissotriton helveticus. The sequence continues at coordinate 177,949,599 of NC_136065.1, forward strand.
GACGGACGCCCCGGGTGCCAGCCTCGCTCTGCTTGAGCCGCTGGGCACCTCGCCTTTGTCCCCGGAGGAAAGCCGCCACCGAGACCGTCAACGGGCTCGGGGCCCGCAACGTTTGTTTCTGCCCTTGGTTTTGGGGTTGCCAGCCTGCCTGCAAGGGCCAAGGTATTGTGAATATCCCCCGCGGTGCGAGCCGCCTCTGTTCCGCTGACTCGCACCGCTCTGTGTGCCTGCCTGCAGCTCCGCGCTGAGAAGAGCGCTCCAGCCCCTCCCGCTGGAATCCTTTAGCTGTCGGGAAGACGAGGCTGCAATCGGAGCCCCTGCCCGAGTGACTGGGGCTGCGCTGGGTCCTTGGGCCTCCCCTCCACCTGGACAGCTCTGAGGTCGGTGTTTCCCCCCCGGGGGGGTCCCGCAGACCAGGGGGGCCATCAGCTGTCAGAGACCCGGCCGGGCCGATCGCGCCTCACACGGGAAGCGTGAGACTTGGCAGGGCGTCGGGATTTCACCCGTCTAAAGCGCGGCAGAGTGCATAACCGAACCCCCTAGGACCTAGAGGGGAGGAAAAGTGCACAATCTGGGCAGAAACGAACAAAGACTCACGGGAACACTGTGGAATACACCTTAAGATAAGAACAGTGCATTTTTGAACTACAACCAAAAGAGAGCTTGCCTATTTACAACCTGTGGGCATACAGAACCGTTATTTGATCTTGTGATAAGTCTGTTCTAAAGAGTATATTTTATTTTTACATAAAGAAGCGTATTTTTATATACTCACAGCCTGGTGTCCATTTGTGGGGGGATTGGTATATTTTACTGTGTGTGTGTCTACAAATGCTTAACTGACTAACGCCTGGAGAATCGCCTTGGCTGCTCACGCCACGCACCTAGAGGGTGAGCAAGGGTAATTCTGAAGGGTCATCCTTTGCCCTGACTTAGAGGAGAGGGTCCCTGCTTGTCACAAGTACTTACTTGCGCCAACCAGAGACCCCCAATTCTAACATTCCATGAATGGGATGGCGCTCTCAGTGGACATTGAGCAATTGATGGAGTTTTTGTAGATTTTCCAGCGTCGTGTGTAAGAGATCCAGGAGGTGATGGCTGGACAGCTGTTGACCCACACTGACCGCTGCCTCTGGCCTACACTGTGGTCAACTAAGTCACACATTTGGAACTGAGTCTTGATTTCCTCATGGCAGTGTTCATGTCACAGTACACAAATGAGAGGGGTTAGAGGAAGACGCGCTTCAGTCCGGAGGAGAAAAGCCATTATGTGACGGAGGTGATGGGACGCTACCAAAAACTGCACTAGTGCCACTAACTCTGAGCATCGCAAGCCAACGACATGTAGCTGTGGGACACTGCTGATGGCTCCTCCGGCACACACTGCTGTGGAGTAGGTCACACAATTGGAGCTGAGTCTTGTCCTCTTCATCACAGAGTTTATGTCATTGTACAGGCCTCATCGCAGAGTGCATGCCCTTTCAGCTCTGGTGTCAGTAAGTATGTGCAGCGCAATCATGGGCACTCTCTCGTTGAACTTTGGTGGCATCTCTGTCCACGGCCTGGGGGTTGTCTTCATCATCATGTAGCTGATAGTGACGTGGTGGTAAAGTGGAGTCTGTAGCATTCAACCCCGCCATTGCCTGTTTCTGCTTGCTTCTGCCTTCTGCATCATGCACTGGAAGGATACCTTCCCCTGTCCCCAGCAACCCTTCATGACATTCACCTTGAACATCGACGAGGGCCCACTCAGACGAGGGCCCGCTCAGCTCGCGTGGCCTTACCTTAGTGCAGCGCAACTCATCCGTCCCGTTGCAGTGTGCCTGTGCCGACCGCAGTGCATCCGGGGCCACTAACTCTGTGCAGCTCAAGTCATTGGCCCTTGCTGTTTGAACCTTGTACTGCTGATTGTCTGATCACAGTTGCGGTTGTTGCCAGCACCAACCATCCCCTGAGGGGTGGATTACACTACCCACCACCCATCCAGCACATGCGTCACTGGACCTGTGACCCTGCCATTAAAAGGGGCTGGGCGCACATGCCCGTAGCCAGTTCCACAAACTCGCTCACTGTGTCAGTGTGGTCAACATAATGCATGAGGGCCCCTGGCCATACTATATTACATTGTGTTATGTACAGCGTGCACAACCATGTCACCTCAGGCATTGGGGCAGACCTGGGACATGTAACCGTGTCGGACCTGCCTGTGAGCGTCAGCAGAGTGGACAGGCGTATGACAGTCCAGCGTAGGGGTGCAGATCTTCACCACGTGGATGTGGGTGTGATTAAGTTTAGGCCTTCCCAAGGAAGTTACTAATGCGTGTGTCTCTGTTGTAGTATCTGCGCCACCCGTCCCGCAATGGACAATGTTACTATGTGACATGCCCCCGGAGTGCGGGCTCGGCCGAAGGGGTACATGAGGGAGGGCATGCCCGCTCGGGGTCAGAGATCACACATGCCAACTGTTGTGTGTGTCACTATTAGCGCCGCATGCGCCAAATGTCTGACCTCAACCACATGACGAGTTCAGCCAGGCAGGTACTCTACATCTGTGTCAGTCCTGTCCTTACAATGGGCCTACACATACGTGGCCGGCCACCTTCAGCGCGCATCATCACAGTGTCGTAGTCAGGCTTCTGGACATGCGCAGACAGGCATGACGATGTTGTGCCATAGGGGTGCAAGTGATGCAACCTTGCTGTGCACACTAGTGACTATGCTCGGGGGGAGGGAGGAGCAGCAGTGAGGATAAGTAATACACATTGATGCTGCTCATTTGCAACAAGCAGTTCATGTCATACAGGAATCACTAAGTCGCACATATCACACATCAATGAACCAGTGAGTCTGGCAACACATCATGCAGTACGTAGTCTTGACTCGTGTCTCTCTGTACTGTCACAGGTGACCAAGGATATGCACTCTGCACTTGGATGATGACATCCCTCCGAGCCCCAAACACACAGGCCTAGAGGCAGTACAAATTTGGCCCACAAATGCACTAGGGAACAGGAGTTAGCCGGCATCCAGATGCTACTCAAATCAGAACAACCAACTCACTGTCAGGGACATCTCCTGGATCCCATCTTTGCCAACTGGGACGCCTTAACCATAGACCCACCCACTCCAGTTATATGGTCTGACCACTTCCTTGTAACTTTCAGGGTGTCGGTACCAGATGAGGGATCACACAAGGACCCCACCCACGCCAATAAACGTAGGAAATTGGCAAAATTCTCCACAGAGGCCTTCAATAAAATCATAACATTAGGAGCCCCCCCTGGAGACAAAGATATAGAATCCGCCTGCTTATATCTCAATAAGCTGATCCTAAAGGCGCTTGATCGTACAGCACCATGGACTCATAAGGCACCGGTAAGAAGGACCAAATCCCTACTTTGCAAAAATCGCTGAGAAAGCTGTGAATAAACAGCTCTCAGCATTTTCTGAAACGAATGGACTTCTCCATCCCTCTCAGTCGGGATTTCGAGCCCTTCACTCGACCGGGTCGGCCCTGCTGTCTTCAACAGAAGCCCTACGAAGATATGCTGATAAGGGCCAGACGGCGGCACTAATTCTCCTTGATCTTAGTGCTGCTTTCGACACTGTAGCTCACCACACATTGCTACAGTGTCTGAAAAAGGGAGGAGTGAGAGGAAAAGCCTGGGAATGGATGCAATCCTTCCTAACAGACCAACCCTTCCAGGTCGCCCAGGGCCAGTTTAAGTCCAAGGAAATAAAACTCAATCAGGGAGTGCCACAGGGCTCCAGTCTCAGCCCCACTCTTTTTAATCTATATGTGGCCCCCGTAGGAGGAATTACAGATACGTTTGGGGTTGAGATAGTATTGTATGCTGACGATACGCAATTGACTGTAACCCTAACGCAACCAGAGAAGCAAAGCGCCACCAATTTTGCGTCTTGTATGCAGAAGGTGGCACTATGGATGGCAGACAATTGCCTCGCCTGAACGGTAATAAAACGGAGGTATTGATCATAGGCAAATCCCCATCAGTATGGACTTCGGCATGTTTTTGCTCTATTCCTTGATGTTACACAACAAATGCAGACATTGTCATTGGCCTCTAAAATGTGTTTGTTTTATCTTGAAGATGCTTATGTATATAGATAATGGACACATTCTAATGGGTTCAACATAGATGCTTAGAGCAATAATGCGGTTTATCATCATATATAGAAGAAAGAATGACTAGCGGTACAATGAACATGTTATAAACAATTGGAAACTGCTTCAACCGGAAAAAGAATCACATAGTAAAAAAATGTTCATAATTATTATTTTTACAGAACATCGATGGTACAGTCCTGAAGAAGACACAACTCACGTGTCGAAACGCGTCGACAGGAAACCATCATTTTTTAAAATGTTTACTGAAATTTTAATCTTGACATATCATGTATAGATACAATGAAGTCTGCACTGATTTTGAATATTGTAATGCATTTTTATCATATTAATTTCCTATGAATATTTGAAAGAAATTAAAACCAATTTTATTGGAGAAAGCAGTTGTCGAATGTTGTTGTAGATAACCTTATCTACATGTGTACTTGCTAGTTACGTTTGTGCTTGCCTGGGAATTGTTGTTCACATATATCGGGGATATGTGTGTCCATGGTAATTCCTGGTGTGAGAGGAGTGCAGGGGCAAGTTTGGTATGTGCGAACTCGTGAGAATAAGTGCTGCGCAATGGTGTGCGCAGATTTAATGTGACTAGTGGAGAAATGCAACTTTTAGAAGGAAGTTGTCATTTCTGTGTGCAGTGAATGTGAATTGCTTGTCTGGCTTGTGAGTGACAGAGGCTGGCTGGTGTGCTTGGCTCCAGGAGCCAGGATGGGTCTGCCCGGTGGAGAATAGGGAGATCTGCATGTAGATGGAAGGGAAGAGTTGCACCTGGGACCTGAATAGGGCTGTGCCTTCCCTCCACAATGCTGGCTCCGCCCCCTGTGGTGCGTCTGATGCCCCCAGGTGACAAAGGGAATTTATGTGTAAGAAGGGGCTGTGACCCCATGAAAATGTTCTCTCTTGCTCCTAACTTGAGGGGGGCCTGCTGCTGGTGCTGGGTACCAGGAGGTACCACCACTGGGGACTGCCTCCCTGCTGGAGGGCCCTGTGAGCTGGCCCTGGGCCCAGCCTTTGCCCCCCCTGCACACTGAAAGACTTTCACTGGACTTTGTGACTCCAGCCTGGGAGCGCTTGATCCTGCCTCCTGAAGAGCGCTTTTATTTCCCTTGCTGAAGAAGCACCTATTTGCCTTGAGGAGCGCTGCACCGTGTGGGATTCCCCCCACATTGTGCTTTTTAAATACCCCTACGGGTGCCCACCCCGCCAGGGGCTTTGTGCTGTTTATTTCAATATCCCCAGCGGGTGCCCACCCTGCCAGGGACTTTGTGCCTTTTGAATACCCCTGGCAGGTGCCCACCCCGCCAGGGACTTCGTGCGATAATGGGAGCCTACCCCGTATTGAGCCCCAAAGAAATCACCACCGCACTGCCCGCGGTAACCCGGAAGTAGAGCAGGAGCAGCCTGGGGGTGGGCGGGGCCTCGCGCCCCCATCGAGCGGAAGCTGCAGCGGGTCTCACATGTAAAAGAGGGAGCCCCGTGTGTGTGGTTGTGTTTGTCAGCAAGGAAGCAGGAAGCGGATGGGAGCCTACCCCGTGCTCCTGTGACCACAGCGGTACGGAAGCAGGCAGGAGCCTACCCCACACTTCTGCAAATTGAAGGAGACCGGGAGATCAAGGACGGCGGCAGTTTCCTGAGCAGGGCTCCCGTGTGTGGAGGGAGCCCTGCAGGTTCCCAAGGACAGAGAGGACCCAACCGGAGGAGCAGCCAAGGCAGCCAGGTGAGTGGGGGTGCTCGCAGTGACTCAGTGGGGACAGTGTGGTAGGAATCTCTTCAGTTCCGTAAGAGTCCCCCAGGGGGGGCTCCCCCAAGCCCCGTAGGTGCCCGTGCACTTCTTCCCCAGCTGCCCAGCAGCTGCTATGTCTGCCATTTTGGTAAATCCGAGTCCCAGAACGGGACTCCAACGTTGGGCCTTTTGTTTCTAAGAGTCCCCCTAGTGGGGCTCCCAGGCACAATTGTGCCCGTTCTTCTTTTGGGTCCACAGTGGTGCCGCAGTTGCAGGCCGCTGCAACGTGGGACAGATTGTGTTGAGAAGCCCCAGTGGTGGCCCAAGAGGCACCAGGAGTGCCAAACAACCTTTTGCGCATTTTCTCCAGCTGCCCTGTGGGAGCGCAGACAGCTGCAATGTTTGGACCCCTCTCATTCTTCATTTGGAGTCCCAGAGAGGGGCTCGAGGGGCACGCGGGTGCCCGTGATCATTCCTACAGCTGCCCAGCAAGTAGTGGGCAGCTGCACCGTTTAGGCGCACAGTTCTTTGGAGGGGCAAGCTTGAAGGTAGGAGTGAGACGCATTCCTTCGCCCCCATCCATCCCCAGCTGCCCAGCAAGTAGTGGGCAGCTGCCACGTTTAGGCCTGTTCTTTTACTTTGTTGCTTTTGGCTGCGTGCACAGCCAGCCATGACTATTTTGGACATAGGGTGTTGGCGCCCTGTGAGATGCCAGTTGGCCTGGGGACAGTCTTCATGTGTTGTGCCCTCGCTTGGGGTACACTGTTTATGCCTAAATTTGATGTGTAATGTGCAATGCCTTTATGCCCTGTTTTATACCTCTAAATGTGGTTCATGACTAGGAGGTTGTTTTGCCTAGTATGGTTTATGCTAGTCAGTTTATGTTTCACTGCGTGACCTATGCCTATGGTGATTAGTATTGCGTAGTGTGTTCCTACCTTTTACCAGTGGTTACTGGTTGTGCTCTAAAATTATTATTTTGTGCTTCAGTTATTCTATGTTCTACATCTATGATTTCTACTAAGTGCTGATTCTGACGGTGGTCCATGTGGCCCTGTCACGTCTATATAATCCCCTGTAAATACTGTCAAGTGCCAGTTGGCACAGTGTAGATGTGTGATTATGATCTAATGTGTTTATAGTAATACAAAGGCTATTTTTATATATAACCTTGTGTAGAGTTCCTTTTTGTGGTGTGCCTAGTGTGTTGCTGCTGTGTGTATGTGTGTTGGGCAAACGCTTTACACATTGCCTCCGGGATAAGCCTGACTGCTTCTGCCAAGCTACCAAGGGAGTGAGCAGGGGTTATCTTGGCGTGTAACTCCCTTGCCCTGACTAGACTGGTGGTCTTTGCCTGGTTTTGGCGCAAGCCTTAGCCAACCAGAGATCCCATTTCTAACATGCTCGTACGTTGTCATCTCACCGTTTTTTTTACTCTGCTATTGTGGAGCATTTTCCTCATGACTTGTGGGAATTGCAGGCCTGTCGCTGGTTATCGCTGATGTTTGTATCGCGATAGGCCTCATCACTACTACTTTCGTGTTGTTGTTTCGCGTTTTTTCAGCGTTGTGTTAGTTTTAACGTGGACATTTTATGTGTTATCGTGGGCCTAGTGCATGGTTCCACCATGTTGTGAATATGCCGCTGTCACAGCATTGTTTTCCCACGACAGACTGCGATGTGCAATGTTGCGTTAAGCTAATTTTGCTATAGTTATCACACTTTCTTGAGAATATCCCCCAAAGTGTTGTCAACAATTGGATTACTTAAAAAAAGAAACTTCACACACAAACAAGTCACTAATTGCACAAACAGCACACAGTTACACAGCGCACCCACATATACAGGTTGCACTGAACATACAAGCCGAGCTACACACACATATCACAAAAAACAAAAGCAAATCTTAACTCCTTAAAACAAGAAACACACCCCAAGTAAACATTCATGCGTCCGCAGCACAATATCATCTGTAGATACTATATGCCCCACTTAACACCTATAGAATATTACAAAGAGATCTGCCTCTGCTGACACACACCCGTTTGGCACACACACACTCACAGACACACATGCTGAAACACACGCACACACATAGACAGAGACATAAAGAGACTCATACAGACACACACACACACACCTACAAACAATTGCGTGTAGGGGTGCTTGCAGCGAACATGTAGGTTTAACTTAACAGCACTCTCTTCCAGCCAATGTGATGTCAGCTCCTGATTAATGAATTACAATTCGTTTCTGCTTTTCAGACAGCAATTGTCCTTTCTGAGCCCCTCGCCCTAAATCTAGGCGGCATAAGACTCTGGTGCGGGAATGTGCCGTCCTTTATCACCCGAGTCACTTCTCTGGTAATAAGATTTTTCAAAGAACTAATGGTGTGCTTTCAGAACAATTAGAAGTATATTTCAGTCTTTCAATTACCAGCAAGAAGAACTGAAATTAAATATAGAGGAAGCGATGTGAGGAACAGAGGTCCCATCTGAGGTCTGCAGGAGGGTGACCTCCATGCAATGTTTCAATTAAATCCTTTCTGCACATTTTTAAGAGTGGAGGGCAAATAAAAAAATACCTCGCAAAATTGGATTTACGAAGTCAAAGAGGCTCACAGGCCACACAGTGCTAAACATTTTACTTCCGTCTGTGAAGAGGATAATTATTTCTATTTGATTATTTGAATATTTTCTACAGCTCCATAATGTCACTTTTTATTCACTTCTGAGCACTTCAACTGGCTGATGAGTAGGTTTAAGCTTCTGTTTCTTCGTGAACCTTTTAACTACTCCTTGTGCACATAGGAGCATATTAGCAAGAACCTCTTAAAATTATTGCCTTTTTAGCTGCAGGAAACTGCCGCTAAAGCGGCGATAATGGGCTTGCTAATATGTATTATAGAATTCCAATAGAAGCCCAGGTTAGATGTGCAGGACATCTAACCTGGGCTTCTATTGGAATTCTATAACGCATATTAGCAAGCCCATTATCTCCGTTTTAGTGGCAGTTTCCTGCCGCTAAAACGGCGATAATTTAAACGAGGTTCTTGCTAATATGCCCCATAGCGCGGCTTTTACTTATCTGATTGGTGCCTGCCTTCTGTTTTGATCTCAAAATCGATAAAAGTGAAGAAAAGGGCATTCCATCTGACACCTTAACTCACTAGTAACTTGGGGGCATATTATCAAGCAGGGCGTTAAAATTATCGCCGTTTTAGCGGCAGAAAGCTGCTGCTAAAGCGGCGATAATGGGCTTGATACTATGCCTTGGAGAATTCCAATAGAAGCCCATGTTCGCGCCAGAACATGGGTTTCTATTGGAATTCGACAGACAACCACGAGTGAAAATTTTAATAAAAAATACATTTTTCTTCCACCGCTCTTACCTGCACAGGCCACGGCTGCATAAGTTATCTAGATATGGGAGACACATTAATAGTATTCCAATGTTTTCTGTGCACCCCTGAAGGGTCAAGCTTAAGTAGTTGGTAGACAAACTGACCACAACTTCATGGAGGGCAAGAACTCTTTTTATAGAAGCACACAACATCTACCCAATCAAAACATGTACTCCTGGCTCCCAAATGTGAGTAGGCATAAAGCCCCTCTCTAGTGATGTTCACATGGCTGTCTGGGGACAGCTGCTCTGTCAAACCAGACCACAACGGGGTGCAGACTACCAGTGGCATAACTCAAAATGTTGGGACTCCCCTGCTGAATGTGAGAAGGGGCCCCTGAACATCAGATATCTCACAGACATTCATTTGCCTTGGGCTATTTGGAGCCCTCTTGAAGGATTGGGGGCCCCCTGTAGAGTTGGGGCCTCCGCTGCGCTCTAGGGGCTGCAGGGGCCTGTGTCAGACCCATCTAGCCTGCCACTGTGCTTTTGAAGTAGAGATAGGGCCCTTGCCTGCCCAGTGGAACACCACCTGAAATCCTCGCCATGTTTTCTTTTATAGTGGAGAAACAAACCCAAAACATGGGGCCCTGTTTCTGGTAGCTAAAAAACAAATGTCGTTGAAGTGAAAAGTGTCTTCTTGTTGGGCATTAGAGATATCATTCTTCCTTTTTCTGCCTCGGTCCACCAAGGCAGGAGATGATTGGTGGACTTAGGCAGGAGAAATCAGCATCTGAATGCCTGGGGTGAAGGGTGGATCTGTATCTACAAAGAAGCCGGTGGCCCAGTGGTGGACAGGCTTCAAATTACTGGTCTCTGACATTGAAGCCAATGAAAGCAGAAGTAGCACCAACTTTGTAAAGCTGATGATTCGCCCACCTATATATGAAGGTGAGGAACCAAGTGTTTGACAAAGCAGACCATTGTTTGGTTTACTTCTGTTGTCCTGCTCCATCACACCCTAAATAACCTTTTGGATGAACTTAGCCAGTGTTTCTGAATTGTCGCAGGTTTGAATTGGCTATGTGAATGCCACGCCTTCCTGCTTTTCTTTAGTTATGAGTATGGCATAAAATAAGTTGTCTTATAGCACACTCTGGACTTAGGTTCAGTGTACGGTGTTAGATGATAGATACAAAGCACAACCCACAACAGATTGAAACCATAATGTCTTGAATGAAGGCCTGGAGGATAATAGGCTAAGTTCTGATTCCAAGGGAAATTAAGAGAAGCTGATCCTAGTGTAGCATCAATGGCATCTCTGAACAGGTTAGTTTCCAGTGTTCTCTGAATTATAGTCAGTTGATTTAGCTCTTATGGCCAGATGTAGGTAAATACCATTTACCGACTCTAAAATACAGAATTTTACCGATTCGGTATTTTAGAATGGGTAAATGGTATGTAGGTATTCATTCGGTAACTTTTACCGAATTGGTAAATTTGGTATTCCCTATTCATTCCTATGGCCTGGAGGCCCATAGGAATGAATGGGGAATACTGAATCGGTAAATACCGAATCGGTAAGAGGGGGGAGACCTACAAGGGTGGCAGGGTGTCCCATTGACACCCTGTTGCACCCCTGAATAGTGCAAGGGTGCACATGTGGCACACATACACGCCCTATGGGCATGTATGTCTGCCACATGGCACTGTTAAAAAAAGCACAAAATTGCTTTTTAAACAGATTTCGTTATTTACCACCAACTTGTAGTTGGTGGTAAATAACTAATCCTTACAAGTGAAAAGCACTCACTTGAGTGCTTCCTACATTAAGGATTCGGTAATTTACCGAATCAGTATTTAAGTATTCGGTAATTTACCGATTCCTTAAATTACCGATTCGATAAATTACTGAGGGCCAGATGTAGGTAGCCAAATACCGGTCGGTAACGGCCGAATTCGGCCGTTACCGACCGGTATTTGGCTACCGAGATGTAGGAGGACAGAAAGTGGGCAAATCGGTAATTTTACCGATTCTGTAAATATACCGGTCGGTATTTACCGAATCGGTAAATACCGACTTTTAAAGATTCGGTAAATCCACATCTGGATTTACCTACATCTCGGTACTTCTATTTTACCGATTCATAAATACCGAATCGGTAAAATTCGGTATTTATGAGTCGGTAAAATAGAATTACCTACATCTGGCCCCTAATCTTTAAATTAGGCCCCTACATCTCAAATGCCTAATACCGGTCGGTAACGGCCGAAATTCTGTAATTTCGGCCGTTACCGACCGGTATTAGGCTTCCTACATCTGGCCCTTAGTGTGCTGTTCAATTATTCCAGAGAAGGGACCAAGCACAGAAACACCACAGCCTACCTAGTTATTTATTATATATATTCGAAGCCTCGAACTAAACTCGTGGTCATGGTACAAGTTTTGTTATTTTTCATAGTCAAGGAGCAGCTTGTTTAGCTCGAAGCTGGATTTCAGGAAGAGATGCTCATGATGATTTGGCAGCCATGTGCCACACATATCTATGAAATCGTTGCATGAACTCATGAAAAGACTTAAAAAGGTTCCTGACAGATCCCAGCGGGTCTTGTGACCTCTATGCCTTTACGACTATGGTTTCCACTCACCAACATCTTCATTGAAGTCTGACCAATAGCCTGCTGGGGCTACCCAATACATGGGTGTGCTAGATGGCCTTAACTTATACTTCTTCAAGGACATTTATTATGCTACATAAGAGATGTCTCATCTACCTTCATTTTTGCTGCCAAGTACATCAGACGTCCAATGTCTTTGCGCAATTTATGAAGGCTGGCTTCCTTGTCTCTGCGGGCCAACCCGTCTGTTGTAAATCAATTTCATGGCACAGAAGTTGCTAAAAGAATCAATTTCACAAGGATACAGATGGGTTTGCATTACAATGGGTATGGGAAGAATCATCCTGATTTCCGCTGTAATACCAACTGAAGAGCAAAAATGCACGTCCAGTAATTTTCTGGTGAATATTTTGCCAAGAGAACCCTGGATAAATGAGATTTGATGATAAATGCCTCACACATGCAGTAATTGCTGCAAAACTCCTGTTCTAAATATTAGACCACATTAACACCAACAATTTCATAAAAGGAGTGCTGCAGTACAAGGTAAATACTACACCACGTGGTATTGATATGTATCTGTTTCTTCCAAATATGTAAAGTTCAGGTGCGCATTTTGTGTCAGATTGAGCTCTTCCTTTCCACCATGTTTTGTATTCCAAATGATTTTTTTTCTGTGGACAGAGGTAATATACAGTTTTTTCGAGCTACCAAATTTGTCTTAATCCTCTCAAAATTCCACACTTCCTTCTGGACCTTTTGTTGTTTCATGAGCAAATACGTTGGACCATTTTCCCTTACCATTACATATTATTCATTGACTATCCCGTATGATGCATGTAAAATTCAAAATGGCGAACAAAAACTCAATCATCTTGGTGGGGTAGAATTATGTGAAATAGAACTGCTTTGCAAATAGACACCTCAAGAGTTAAGCAGATCTCGGGGGTATATTATCAACAACTAGCGATAATTTTTGTCTCTAACTTGTTTAGAGACAAAAATTATCGCCGCACATCGGCGATTTTTATCGCAGATAAACCTTGCTATTAGCAAGGTTTATCGCAAATGCGATAAAAAACGCCCGCAATGCATGAATATCGCTGAAAAGTCAGCGATATTCATGCATTATCGAGCAAATGCTCTTAGCCATGTTATCCACCTCCCATTGGATAACATGGCTAAGAACTGCTCAGGGCAGGTGTTAGCTTTTGGAGATAGTCGCCCTTAGCGCAAATATCTCCAAAAGTTGGTAATAGGAGATAGCGATGTTAGCGACTGTTTCCAGTCGCTAACATCTTGGCACGCCCACTTTGCATATCATTAGTGATAAATATCACTGACATGCAAAGTGGGGCCCATGATGGTCGCTATCTCCTATTAGCTGTCGCTAACTGGTGTTAGCGACAGCTTGGTAATAGGGAGATAATTTTATCTCCGCTTTCTTGGCTTTTAAAGCCAAAAAAGCGGAGATAAAACCCCTTGATAATATACCCCTCGATTTTAAAACAAGCCTAAATATGGGGCACGGCTGTACCTTCTTCTTCATATTGGCCAAGTACCACCTCTTTCCTGCTTCTGGAAAAATAAAAAAGTGTTATTGTTCAAATCTCACTTTAATCATACATTTTTAGCCATGAACCTTATCCATGATGTTTTATTTCTCTATACAGGGCAATAGAGACCTATAAAGCACAGATAATCATAAGCAATGATTTTGAAAATGATGCCCTGGAGCCAGAATTTAGGTCATTTTGCTCGATGTGTGCTAAATTAATCAGGTTATTTCCTATTGCTAATAAATTGTAAATCACAAACACCGAAGGTTTTTTGATCCATTAATATAATTTGTTTCATTATATTTTGTTTAGCAATTTAGGTATCCTCAACTGGTTTTCAATTGGAAATTACACTCTACCCGAGTCAAACTATGTGGCCTACTTTTTGATCCTTATATTTGATAGTTTTGTTCAGTGAATCAATCTGCTGACCAGTTTGTACTCACTCATGAATCAGGGCCCCCTTTAGAGTCTGGCAGTTTGTATATCAGCCTGTTGGGTCACTGAAGGCTATAGCCTCCACTCTTCTGTTGCCTCCCACCCACTAGACGTAGATATCCTCACCAGGTCGTAGGGGTCTCTTAGCCTCCAGTGGAGATGCTGTTGCAGCGCCTACATTTAGACATTGAGCCTTTCCTGAGAGGGAGGAATGTTGTTTGAGACTATTTGGCCGAGTCATTTTTCCCATAGTGGGAGTGTGAATGTGATCATTTCTTGAACTACTGTAATAATAAATGTTACACATTGGAGGAGAGTCCTAAAAAAGAATACATATTAACACTGGTTGAATAAAAGAGCAATTACATTTATTTACTGAACATCTCGATAAATATTAATTTCATTCGTTTTTAATTTTCACTTTGCAAGTTCGTATCTTCACGTAGTATGTAACATTACTTACAAAATATAGGGACATATTATCAAGCACGGCGTTAACATTATCGCCGCTTTAGCGGCAGAAAACTTCTGCTAAAACAGCAATAATGGGCTTGATAATACGCCGTAGAGAATTCCCATAGAAGCCCATGTTCACACCAGAACATGGGCTTCTAAGGGAATTCACAAGGGCATTTTATCAAGCCCATCATCGCCACTTTAGCGGCTGTTTTCTGCCGCTAAAGCGGCGATAATGTTAACCCCATTTTTCGATAAAATGCCCCATAGTTTTCCTAATTTAAATGTTATTGAGGTAGTACAGTCAAATAATTTAAATGTGATCACCTACAACCAGCCCAGAGCTTCTTAACCTAGCTGTGCGGCTGCAGACCTTATCTTAAAAGGTGAACCCTGGCGGGTGGCACTATCAAACTATTAAAAAAGAACGTACAGTGAGACTCAGGTAATAAGTCTCATCACAGCAAAATCCCATAATCTAGGTATTCTTAAAAGTGAAAAAAACAGGGAGACTAAATGGGTTGGGACCCATTGCTGACAGTCAATGTGACAGCTCGCTGTCGCTGCTGTGACTTCACGCAAGACTCGTGTGGTGCACTACTGTTGCTTTATTTTACTATTATCCATTGTTTATTTTATCCTTCATTACTACTGTTGCTGTGTTCCACCTGCTAACCTTCCCGCTGTTTCCCGGCTCTTTCCCGCCTGCCTCAAGATGCTAGCAGAGCCCCTCCCACCAATCAGGACCTGCTTATGGAGGCCGCAGTACTGCTCCAGTAACAGGTCCCGGACCAGCTCCCTGTCACTGCTGCAACCTCACACCAGACTTGTGCGGTTCACTATTGTTGCTTTATTTTGCTGTTACCCACAGTATGTTTTTTTTTCCTTTTTTCAGTGCCTCTCCTCCTGCTTGCCTACCTGCCCTTGTCTGCTCTTTCCCTTCTGCTTCCCGCCTCAAGCAGAGCTCCGCCTACTGCCCAGGACTTATGGTGGCTGCAGCGTGCTGAACTTAAGTACAGTTGTGTGCAGTTCCTTAGACAAAGGTTGAGTACTAGTGGTATGTAAGGTCAGTGGAATATGCTCTAATAGGAGCAAGTGCCCAAACACACCCAAAAGGTGTCATGCTTCATCATCTGGCATGCTCATCGTAGGGCCGGCGCTGCAATGCCCGACGGGCACCCGCAAAGGGGCCCTTTGCCAGAGATATTTTGATTATGCTGTATGATGAAGTGTGGGTATGTGGGATGTGAAGAGTGTGTAGTGTGGTAAAAAAGTGATTCAAAATAGGTCTAGTGATGCTGGGTTTGAGTAAACTTTTCTAGTGAAGCTCACTAACCTAATTAAAATCAGTGATGCTCGTATGGGATTCAATGGTCCTAAAGAGCAGTTGTGATTAATTTCTAAAACGTGAGGTCAGCATCTTTCTTGCCTACTCTATCCCACAAAGGGTCTATTGGCAATTTGTCAGGACCGGAAAAAAAGCAACCTACACTACTGATTAACTGATTCATCAATGTGTCATGGGAATACCAGTAATCCGTCCACCATACATCACAAAGCATGATTCTACCCTGTTTTGCAAACTGACCTGAAAGACAAAAGAGACAGATAATACATACAAAATTTAGAAAGTCTTATTCAGATTCTGATAGGCGTAGGGTGAAATTAAGTATTGTATATTATTGTTTCCTTATACACCTTATTCGTTTCATACCCCATTTCGTAGTTCAAGGTGAGGATTTTTGAAAACACACATCTAGTAGCACCATTGTGCACAACACCTTAGGGCACAAACGTGGATTGTGTATTTCTCAACATAGTGCCAAAGGTGACAGTAATCGTGTAGTTTCAGGTTCTCTGTTGTAAAATCACAGCCCATAGCATTACCAATAATGCATGAATGGGCCCCTGCTGTGAAACTACATGTGTTTATGATCAGGTTCAACAAATACCTGAAGCCAGGAACCCTTGCATACACACATATGCTCACAGACAAAAGTCTGTGTGCCCTTTGGCGCATCTCCTCCCAGGAGTACACATCTCACTGCTATTAGAACACTCACTGACCCGTTGAGTCAGTGGGGGTCTTAAAGAAACCAAACAGAGCGAACAGCTCACTCGTGACCTAAAGGTGTAATAGCACACAGGGAGGATTAAAAGTGATCATGCGCCTTATCCTTGTTCTTGTAGGAAGTCACTCGTTGAAACATTACTCACTCGTTTGCGGCATTGTGTGCACCTCTGAACCTATCCCGGCTCTGTGTCCCGTAATGGGGCGAGTCTGTCTGGGGCGGAGTTATAGAATTGCCTGGACTTCCTGTTCATTTTTCCAAAGACTAGTGAGGGGCTTGCAGGAGCCATCTTGGGGAGAGTGTGCAAGACCTCTGGTCATTCTTGACTATTAAAGACCGGAAACAGCTAAACTAAAGTCATAAAACTCGCATCAACACCCAGTAGGGCCTTCATTATGGCAAACCAAATATCATCAGGGAGTTTATTATGACCAGCCACTTTAAAATCCAATAAAATAAAAATAATAATAGAAGTAGATTATAATTGTAATTCCTCAAGACTCATCTCAGGTATTGTCCTATCGTAAGTGTAGATGAAAGTGTGCGGTAAATGGCTGAGTTAACGAGGATTGTGTAAGCAATGGCTCATTTACATTCTAAATTTAGTTCAGCCTATAAATAGTATGAGCATGGGAAAGAGTGCATGAAGTAAGCAAAGAGTGTAGGGAGAACAGGTATAGCAATTGTCTTGGTTCATGTGCTGGACAAATGATGTCCTTAAGTCACCATCAATGAATCCACACCCATAGGTGGTATGGACAATATTCTCCAATAATGGGGTACGGTGTGGAATATGCATGCAATGTTTGGCAGTTCTGAACACAAGCGGGGAGGGTAGTAGAATTATTTATTTATTGAGTTCTCCCTATGGGATATTACCATTCAGTCCAACCCTACGCAAGGACAGGATCACTGACAGAATATCGACACTCAAACGGTCCCCACACCAAAATATCGAGTTTTAAATATCAATGTAAAAAATATCAACATCCTACATTTATAATGGTAAGTACAAAAATATCGGAAAAAAACATTGATGTCAAAAATATAGTTGTACAAAATGTTTTTTTTATATATACATATATATATATATATATATATATATATATATATATATATATATAGATATATAAAATAATATATATTAAATATATTTAATAATAATTTTTAATAAATTAGATTTATTATACATTTTGACAAATATAACAAATAAATTTAATTAAAAAAGTTAAAAACACATATATAATATTTTAATATTATATATATTTACTTTAAAACAATTAATAAACCATTAATTTAAATGAATTTTATCATTTTAAAATTATACAGAAATGTGACAAATAAAAAAATATATCTACACATATACCAGTAATCTAACACCTATTAAAAAATACATTCTATTATAATTTAAAAATTAAACTATTTAATAATCTTTAAATTTAAATTTCACACTCCAGTCAGTGCAACAGTATGGGAAGTGTTGGATAGCGGAGGGGTAAACATTTCTATTCCGACTCCAATGAGTGCAACAGTAGGAAAAGGGTTGGATAGCGGAGGGCTAAAAATTACTATCACCACTCTAGTCAGTGCATCAGTAGGGAAAGAGTTGGATAGTGGAGGGACAACATTTACTATTCCCACTCCAGTCAGTGCAACAGTAGGGAAATTGGTGGATAGCGGAGGGGTAAAAATTTAAGGGAGGCAGAAAACTCCGCTTCACCAGCTGAGTGTGTGGAGTTTTGTCTACTCCACGCTACGCTGAGAACACAGAGTTTAGGAAAAACTCTGACTCTGCAGTGGAGCGGAACTAGCCAGCCCCCATGACAAAAAAAGGCTCCCCGCCTCCACCCCCCTAATAAAAAATATTCAAACACAAATTTAAAAGGAAAAAAGGCACTTACCTTTACTGTGGTGTCTCAGGTCTGCCCCCCTCCTCGTCGCGCTGGTCTCTCTCCCACAAACACTTATGTCTGACTTACGTCTTGCAAGAACTACACATGCGCAGTTTTGGCAAGACGTACATCAGACGTAGGGGTTTGAGAGAGAGAGACCATGGTGAGAAGGAGGCTGGCTGCAGCACTGTCCGCAATGGTAAAAGGGCATGCACAGCATTTCCCTGCACCATGTGGCAGGCACCACGCTGTGCCTGCCACTGGGTGCAGGGAACTGCAGGGGTGTACCATGGGTACCCCTCAAGTGCACCCCCCCACCTCCTAGGGGGCCTGCAATGGGCCCCCGAAGCCAATCCCTGCCAGCCTTTCCATGGCAGCATTGCCACCAAGGAAAGGCCTGTAACAACCCACATCATAATATGGCCGTCGGTGTCTGCTAGGCACCGCCACCATATTACTGTCCAGCTCCACCAGGCTGGCAATCATAACGATTGCAGACCGGTGGAAAAGCGGCAGACATAAAGTCCGTCCGCCGCAATACCCACCGCCATCGTAATCTGGCAGTGGGAAAAATATGTTTGATGGCGGAAGGACCGCCACTGCAGAGCCGGCGGTTGCAACCGCCGGCCCTGCGGTGGCGGTCTTTTTGCCTTCAAGATCAACCCCTTAGTGTTGGATTTTCTGCACCTGATGTAGCTGTGAGGCCAGTGATTCATACATTAACAGCTTGAGTGGTCATCCCTATATATTTTAGTTGACAAGAGCAAGTAATCTTGTAAATGCAATTGCGTGTTGCAGTTGGTGTGTTTTTGTTGTGTTCGTGTCAGGGTGTCAGCCAATTGGACCTTCTTCCTTGCCTGTGTTACGGGACAGATGTTTCAATAGCCACAGGGGTAAAGGCATGCCAAAGATCCTGACCCCAAATGTGAATCAAAATCTTTTATTTTGACCAGTGGTCCACGAATTACACTTTTCAAATATTTTCATATTGGAGGCTCTCCCATTACCAACAGCAGAAAAAACAATCTGGGTATACTTTTTGACTCCAAAAGGACATGGGATCACCTAATTACCCAACGAGCACAGTAGACGGCAGCCTCCTCTAAAGCAGTTTTTAGCTTTGCGAAAACGTTGGGTTACAGGCCACTTAAAGAGATGCTTATGCCCTATAAAAGCAAATGTGTTTCAGCAGACTTATATGGGGCGGGGTGTGTGATTTCCGATAAAATTAGGCCTCATTAAAATTGTAGTAAATAAATTCTCTAGCAGATTGCTATCAGTCCACAAATGTACCCCCAGATTCATTCCTCATGATGAACTTGGCCTACGCGTCATATAGGACGAGGCAAGCTTGCAACTATTCTTTTATGGCATAAAGATTGCGTTACTCCTGAATTGAGCTTCTCTCTCAAAATAGTTGTGGACTGCTTGAAATTGAGTAATTCACCAGCTATCCCATGGCTGCATATGTTAAGAACTCTCTCAAAGATCGTGGGTTAAGTAAATTTTTGATACCCTAACAATAGTCAACATCTGTGTAAAGTAAGATTAAGAAGATTGTTTTTTGCACACAGGGAGAGAGATAATTCTAATATCTTTATATAGGGTCACCATCTCGGGGTATGTCTCACCCTCCCTTGGATATTGAGTCATATCTTAGTTGGATAGAGACACCCAAAGTTAAGATTTTACTTTACCTGCTTAAGACTATGTACAATTCACGAACTAGTAGCATTTCTTTAGACAGGGACGGTTTCAATCACTCTCATGTTGCCCATGTGATGGCATTATGACTAAATATACTTCACACTTTATGCTCTTTTGCACACTGTATTGCACTTTTAGAGTCCATTATTCATATTGTTTTTTACAGGCCATGAAATTTTGGAGCACACAAGGAAGGGGTACAGTATATTCAGTGCCTAAACTCCCTTGCTTTATGCCATGCAATTTTTAAATGTATTGTCTCTGCTTTAAAAGAAGATGTATGCTAATTGATCATGACTGAGTTTCGCTTTTTGCACGAATTAGTTTTATTTTATAACAACACATTTCCTTTTTAAAGCTATATAAATAGTCTACACTACAATTGAGATTTTTTGTATAACATAGCCATGTTCCTCTGGCCTTTTTTGGGTGACAACTGTTTAGTAATGACTATCAAACTTAACATTTTTGTGTATGGATGATTAATTGCTGTATGTCTTGTGTATATTTTTACATGTACTTTCATGGTCATTAATTTGATTTAATAAAGGATTTTGATTGATTGATTGATACTGTTTTAGTCTTTATTACTACTGTTGCTTTGTTCCAGTGTTTTGTTTTTTCCACTGTATTGGTTTTTCCTTTTTTCACCGCCACTCCACCCACTAACCTTCCCGCCATTTCCCTGCTCTTTCCCTCCCATATTCCACTGCTAGCAGAGCTCTGCCCCCTCCCAGCACCTACTTACGGAGGCCCCAGCGTGGCTCCAGTAGAAGTCCTGTGCCAGCTCCCTGTCGCTGCTTCGACTTCATGCCAGATTCCTGTGGTTCACTTCTGCTGCATCATTTTTCTTTGTCCACTGTTTGTTTTAGCCTTTATTACTAAAGCCCAGCCCACCACCCAGGATCTACTTATGTAGGCCATCATGCAGATGAACTGCTGGCGTGCTGAAGGCATGCCAAAGGCAAGCCCATCTGTGCTCGTCTGTGCCTGGCCTGCAATCAGTACCAGAAACCCTGGCCCTGACACCCCGTGCAGCTACACCGCCGCAGACTTCCAAGCCCTGGACCCTGCACACATCAACAACCACCACTGCTATAACACATCTCCCTGCACCACAAGAGTGCCTTTCTGCTGCCAGAATTGCCACTTCATCCTCATCACAGAAGCAACTAACATCAGCAGAGACATTGCAAACACGATTGCGTCCACCACACTGACCGAGACCACCACGGCACACTTCCAGTGCATTCTACTTAAAACTTGATCACTCGTAAAGCACAACACAGAGATCTGGTACATAATCTCATATCTCAGCCAGGAGGTCATCTTCCTCACAGAGACCTGGCTGAATCCCACCTCGACTTCGGACATCACTATTGGGAATGAACCAAAAACACGGCGGTGGAATTGCCATCATCTACAAGGACACCATCTGTTGCACAACCTCCCCAGACAACTTGACCTTGATAATGGAGCACTTCAACTTCCAACTCCACACAGATGGAAAAAGCATCATCAGATGCACCCTCACCTACAGACCACCAGGACCATGCCCCAGCTTCTGCAATGCCATTCCTGACCTCTTCGCCCTGATCGTCATCGACTCCGAGCACAACATATTCCTAAGAGATCTTAACTTCCACCTCGATGACCCAGGCGAAACCAACACAGCTGACCTCCTGGAAAAAATGAACAACTTGCGCCTCAAGAAACTTGTCACCGACCCTACCCAGAACTCAGGATGCATGCTCGACCAAATTTTCACATCCAGTGACAGAGTCCATGTCACGCAGCTCACCTGGACTCACGACTACAGCGTCCACTTCACTATCGCAGGACCTAACAACACTGGCACATTGCCCCCCCCCCCAGGCTCCACACGCAGAAAGTAGAAAAAGGTTTCGCCAGACCAGTGGAACAATACTCTCAAATCCCACCACCCAGGCACACCATCCAACTCAGAGCAGGCTGCAAAGAATTTCTCCAAGTGGATCACAGAAAGTGCCAACACAATCGTCCCTGTCAAGACAGCCGGGCCCAAAGTACCTACCAGTAGAACAAGCTGGTTCACAGTGGAACTTGAATTCCTCCAAATGCAACTGCCAGCAACCAGAAAGGAAGTGGAGCACCAGCAAAGAAACTGGAGACCTCACTGCCTTCAGAAGAGGTCTCAACCAATATCACTGCCTAAGGAACGAAACAAAGAAGAACACACTAGGAGACCACATAGAAGCCATCACAAACCGCAGCAAAGAGCTCTTCGCCATAGTGAAGGAGTTCACAAACCTCCCAGTCACCAAAAAAGACAGCACCCCTCCAAAGGGCTGGGAAGACTCAGCCACACAGAAACAAAGGAATGTAGCCAGACCCTGGAGCATGTCCTAGAAGGGGCTGCCATTTTAGGTTTAGGAGGGCAGGTACCAGACAGCTGTCACAGGTAAGTGCAGCACTTAAGCTCTCAGAGAAGGTCTTCCAATACACCACCTGATGACGCCATCATGGAAATTATCAAAATGCAACAGAGGAGTGACGTGGAGTTATTATGCGTCACACTAGGATTGGATAGGGGAACTTTCCACTCCCACTTTAAAACTCCTGTGCAAAAGAGAGTTTTGAAAACATCTGACTTGGGAGAAGTGACAAAGAAGGAAGGCCTTGCTGGAGGATCGGACCCTTCTGCAAATTTGGAATCAAGGGCTTCAGATTTCAGTTGGAACCCAGGGACTTGGACTTGCCAGTGGTACTGACCCTCCTATGCTTTCTTGGGCACTGTTGGAGGACAGGCCTGCTCGGGGAGGTTGTGCAGGAGTGTGTCCTCCAAAAGGCTTTCACTGACCCAGGTGCTCTGCAAGTGGCTAATGGAGGCTGTGGGCCCCAGAGGGTACAGACATGGAGGTCACTTAGCCTTGGTGTCCTGGGGGTGCAGCTGGGTTAGGCCCACGTCCGGGAGACAGATCATGTGTGAGGAAGGAGAGTAATAAAAATAAAAATAAATATCTCGAAGAGTCACAAAGTTGAGGCTTAAAGAAGCACTCCCTAGTTGCTGGTGTGCACCAAAAGGAGCAAAATGCAATTTTCCGGTGCCGTGAAATATTACAGGTATTATTGAATGTCATTGTAAGAGGGTATCATATGTAATGGCATTCGTGGTGTTATATTGCTCTATTATGACATCATTCTGCTGATATTAATGTGGTGACACACTGACAAAGCCAATAGGCCTGACTTTTGATATTACAACCCATTACATGGTGGCTAGTCGGGGTATTGTGGTAATAGGCTTCAGGTCTAGCAGTGTGAACCTTTAGGAGGGTGCCATGTCATGTTTATATGCAAATTATGTGGAGTATTGAGTAGTGTACGCATAGTGACGTATTTTTCTTTTTATAAGAAAAAGCAGGATATCGGCAATGATTTGTTTTGTTCTCCTTGTTGCGTGCCTTCAGACTGAAGCAATAGCCCACACCACCTCTTCTGAGTGCTTGGAATGCTCTACTTTGCTACCCTGAGATAGTTATGCACCACTATAGGGGTACTTGGAGGCAGATCGACAAGAAAGTGCCGCAGCGCCACGCTGCAGCACTTTCTGAGCACAGGAATGCGACATATCTACACTGATATGTCGCATTCCTGGGCTCTGCCCAGCGCTGGCGCAGAAACAGCTGCCATGCGCCGACGCAGGCACCCTTGCACAATGCTGCAAGGATGCCTGCGCCATGGGGAGATTGCTTTTGTGAAGGAAGGGGCACCTTCCTGCACAAAAGCAATCACTGCAGGCATTTTCCTCTCTCAATGCGTGCCGTAGAATGCAGCACACATTTGAAAGAGCAAAAAACGAGGAGAAATAAAAACATTTCTCCTCGTTGCACCTCGCTACGCCACCCCTCTGGTGGCGCAGCAAAGTGACGCATTTCCAGGTTTACAATTTCTCGTAAATCTGCAAATGTATCAGTGGACATGGGTGTTGCGTGGGAACACCCACAGCAACACCATGTCTCGCCCCTAACATGCAAAGTGCTGCGTGAACAGGGGCGATATTTACAAGCACAGGTTAAGTCACGCAGGGTGACTTTACCTGTGCTTGTAGATATCCCTTAGCAGGCTGCGCCACCAGTGCGTCACGCAACGTGATGCATCGGCGGTGCATGGGGCTGGTAAATCTGCCCCTTGGTTCTCAGGAGATGGAAGGTCGCTTGTGAAAGATCCACTTGCTTCACAGATAATTACCCCCTTTCTTGCAGTCACTCTGAAAAAGTCATGGAT
Source organism: Lissotriton helveticus (assembly GCF_964261635.1). NCBI lineage: Eukaryota > Metazoa > Chordata > Amphibia > Caudata > Salamandridae > Lissotriton > Lissotriton helveticus. The sequence continues at coordinate 177,973,820 of NC_136065.1, forward strand.
TCTTTCATCAGGAGATTAGATGAAAACAAACAAAGTCTCTTCAGTTTCCTAATCTCGGGGTTCTGGGCTCTTAGCGACAAAATCCAGCAAGTAAAACTGTGCAGAGGAGGGTCGGTTTCGCCTCTTCGGGCCTGTGGTAGTTGCAGGCTATGTTTTAATTAAAATGAATATCTCAACTATCTTAATGTTACTGCCAGTTAAGTGCAGCAGGTGATTGCGGCTCCGTAACACAATTATACTCCGGTAATGATGCACCGTAGAATTCTCTTTGCATTTAGAATGCGGTGTGGAGACGCCGGCCTCATTTGTAACTGTGTTATTGTTTTTATTGTTCATGGTATCTGGTAGTCCCTATGCAAATTAACATTAAAGGGACTGGCTTCTATTTTTTGCCAAGTTTTTCAATGCTGCTTTCACCTTTGCGATGCAGCGCGCGACACAAAATTCGTTTATTTATTAAATTGTTTACTTACCTGCAATTATCCATATTCCGTTGTTTTCCACCCCCATCCTGTCCCTCCCCCGCACCGCCTCCCTGCCCCACCGAAATCCCTCCACGGGCCGCGGCTGAACAGGTTTTGTGCTCCTGGGCAAATCACGTTAGCCTCCTCTGGTGACTTTCTTTTTCGGAAACTGGATGTGTGTACAACTGCATGTGATGCTCTACCAAAGTTCAATTTGTTTCTTTAAAAACTGCGGCCCATATTTATAAAGTTCTCACACTAAGCAATGCAGCAAGCCAAATTGCTGCGCTACGTGAAAGGACAGGAATGTGCCATATTTACCATTATACGGTGCATTCCTGTCATTTCCTAGCACTGGCACACTTTTGTCTGCCTAGCACCAATGCAGGCACCCTTGAGCAATGTTGGGAGGATGAGTGCGTTGAAGGCAGGATTGTTTTTGTGCAGGGAGGTAGGTACACTTCCATGCATAGAAACAATCTTGATAGGTATTTCCTCTTTCTACGTGTGCTGCAGAATGCATCTCACGTTGAAAGAAAAAAAACAAGGAGAAATCAAGATATTTCTCCTTGTTACACCTCACCTAGAGAGGCGTAGCATTTTGACACATTCCCAGTTCTACCACTAATGGTAACAATGGGAATGCGCCAAATTCATGAGTGGAGGTGTGGGAACACCTATGCTCTACCCATGGAGCACCTCCATGGGGCAGAGTAATGCAAGGCAACAATGTGTGTTGCCTTGCGTTACTCCAGATGTATCAAGTCATGCAGGGCCATGCAAGATGTCTTGCGTGGCTTGATAAATCTCACTTAGGTTTTGCGTCACCCTTGAACCCTCTTCTGAGGTGCAGGAGCAACTCAAAACCGTGACAAATCTGGCCCTGTGTGTACAGGGTTGTATGTCAGTATATCACCGAAATATTGACCTACAAATATATTGCATTCACTAGATTGCCTCCGACTCCATCGTCAAGATACATATATATATTTACATATTATTTACCATAGTTTACTTGCAATGTAGTGGTGAGGTTAGTATTCTAGATGTGATACCTTTGTAGGTTGATATTTTTACCTCAATCCAGAGCTAAAACATCCATGGACAAATCTTTGAGCTCTTTCCTTACAAGCCTTTTGTACATGAGTACCTACCTCATGTAAGATTTTCATGCGGACAACCGCTCGCTAGTGACTATGCATAAAAATGCCCAATTTATACAAGAAATATCAAGGAATAGTTGATAACAAATTACAATTTTGTGCACCTATTAAATTGGAGATAGCTTAATGGACATAGCTAAAAGGACTGAACACTACATTGATTGGTATTCCGAAACATATTGAAAAAGAGTATACGTGAGGGAAGAGTATTGGGCCACAAATATCAGCAACACAAACGTATTGTGGGACAGAATATAGAAGTTCCAATTAGTTTGTCTTTAAAAATCCTTGTAAAAATCATTCTCATTATTTAGTTGTGTAAACTATTGTTTTAAAATAATGTGAGGTATTAGTATAATCATATTTGATTTTATTATTTTTAATATGGTTTGTGAATTTTAATTGGACTTTTTTCCTTTGCAGTGTTATTTAGTAAATGTGAGTTAAGCAGCAGTTCATTCGGTTTGTAGGGGATGATTGTGGGAAATGATAGGCAATATAAATCATTGTTTACAATTTTTATTTCATTTTTATATTAATTCATTTATTAATTGACAATTAGTTATGTAAATTAGTTTATTAATAATTGTTAATTTAATCAAATTTAGTTTTCTAATTAATTGTTAATTGGCTGATCAGTTTAATTCATTACATAATTTTGGGAAATGGTTTTAAGATATTTGTTTTAATAGTTTTATGTAATAATTAAATATTATAATTATTTATATATTGTGATTTTTTTTCTATTCCTTTACTTTGGTTAAATATATTTGATATATTTTACATACTTTTTACATTATTTGCTTACTAATAATAATTTAAATGTACTTAAAAATAAATATATTGTTGTTATTTTCGAAGCAGTGGTGGTGGGATGGGAGGAGGATAGAAAAAACACTTACCTGATTGCGGGCTCAGCTTCTTCTGCGTCTTCTTCCCTGCAGCACACAGGCTCCCTCCCCTAAGCCAATCACGGTGCTTCTGTCACCAGCATGACAGCAGTGTCCTGATTGGTCTGAGTGGCCTTTTTGGCCGCTCAGACAGTGCCTGGGATCCCTGGGTCTGTTCACCACCTGGCTGTGAAACACAGCCAGGTGGAGAAATGCTAAGTGCGCATGACTGTTTGGCAGGCCCAAGACAGGTGACCAAACTGTCATGCACACTTATGGTGCACAAACCACTCCTCCTCCCTGCGACCACAGCCCCACCCTGCCTTAACATAGACCCATAGCCGGTACAAAAAATAAAATGATAATAACGTTGTTATTATCATTTTATTCTTCCTTTTTCCACTGCTCTAAGAGCATTGGGGCAGCACTCCTCCACCTTAGCGGAGGAGCCGCTGCTGCTTTTGAACTTTGAAAATAGTGAGGCTTTTGATCTTTGAAAATAGTGAGGCTTAATAGTCTGTCTGACTCTAGAACAAGACTCTAGAACAAGACTCTTGAACAAGAGAGCAGAGAAAACATGCTTCTCTTCTCTGAGAAGGTATAGGTGGTTGCACTCCCTAACAAAATTTCGGGAAACAAGGACTAAATGGCACACTTTACAAAACAATTAAGAAGTTATGCATGTTTCAGGATGTTCTAAAGAAAGCCTCATTACATATTTCAATCATTTTACTTTGATAATGGGTCATGCAGGTCTAATCCTCTAAAGAAGTGTTGGAATGTTTATCCCTTCCCCAAAACACTTTGAAAATATTTTGGCAAAATTTCATTTTTCAGTGCAAGTTCCTCAAAAAAACAGTGGACTAAAGCTTGATATTTAACACTAAATACACAAACTTTGCTCCCAATTAACAACTTTTCCTCTTAGATATATACATTTAATTGACCCTAAGAAAAACTCACAGCTGTCTGTTATGACCTATTTGGACCTAAAAACACTTTAAAAACATTGTGGCAAGCTGTATTTTTCTGTACTTATTTTTCAAACTGTTATCTTACTTTAAACACCAATTTTGCCATTTTCGAAAAATATGCAAACATTACTCCAACACCCCAACTTTTCATTTTAGATAAATACATTCAAATTAACTAAATAAACGCTTGTCACTGTCTATAATTACCTCTGTAGCCTCACCGGCTTTCATCAAAGTGAACAGGTACAATTTCCCTCTACATACAAGATGTCAGAGATAATCACTTTATGCTTGAAATTGTCAGGAGAAGCTAAGGATGACCACCATCTGCAATATAGGGGTCATCATCAATGCCATACATGGAATGATCACAATTATGCAAAGAATGCTAACATTATACCAAATAGGACTGTTTTATGCCCAGACTACCATTATGCTTTGGATATTCACCATTAGTATAGCGACAGCCACAAATGTACCTAGAGTTCCCACAATAGGCCAGATTTACCTTGTACCAATGATCAGTATCCACCATTTGAGAAGGTTGGCCATTCTTGCAGTTTGTGTTTGAATATATTTTTTACATTTTGGATATGCAAGAAGACAAGCATGCAACACGCTTTCCACAAACATAGAAGTTATGCATATTGCTTACAGCTGGGGAAAAGACAAATACACCAAATATTCAGAACCAGATTCCTATGAAAAGAACTGTAAATCCTATAGAGCCCTCCCCCCACTCATGGACCCCTTCGGAAAATAAATCCACTGCCCATCATATGGGTATAGAAACATGAACATTACCAGCGTATATAAAATCAGCACACACTACTGTGGGTAATGCCAACAGGCGTACCCCAATAGGGACCTAACACATTATACAGATTCAGTTACCATTCACCAGAAAAGTAGGGCAAGCAGTATTAGTAAGAGTCTGTGGCTAGGTATTAACCCCTTCTGTGCTCATGGTGAGCTCAGCTCGTCATGAGGCACAGTGCTCGTGTGCTCATGACGAGCTGAGCTCGTCATGACCACACCAATTTTCATTATGGTCCAGCACTGCAGAAGAATTTCCCAAGCAGCCAAGGTGTTAAAGTAAAGGATTCCAGACAGAGGGGCTGATAACGATGTTGGGCGGAGTTGCCTTCGCCTGACAATGTCTCGGTCATAGGACCGAACGACACCCGTTCGGCGGTCCCAACCGGTCCATTAGGATGCGAATGAACACTGTAAACTCACATTCCAACATTTTACAATGGGAGCAAGCATTCCTGCCATAAACCGGAGGTCGTGCACATAAAACGGCCCTGCTGGGGACCCCCAAATGCAAGTTCTGACAGGCTTTCTGTGGCGGAAAGGCTGGCATGGAATTGCTGCAGAAACCCGACATCGTAATCCCAGGGCGGAAAGAGCCACCCTTGGGATTACGGGCCGCATTTTGACTAGCCGATGGGCTCTTTGAGCCCATCAGAAGCCACCTAGAATGAGCAGTCAAATTCCTAGTCCGACCTCCTCCATTGTAATGAGGCGGTCGATAAGGAATCTGACCAGCATATTAACATGTGGTCCTAAAGGCACCGACTGAGGGTCGGAGTCTTTTACGACCGCATCTTAATCGACCCCAGATGTTGTATTCAAGCATCTGATCATTCACCTTGCAGATTGATTTTTCAAAGGTGGCTAACAAAGCCATTGCCTCGTGCCTATCTCCTATCCAAGGAAGATTAATAGATCTTCATTTTTGAAGGATACAGAATTTCGCTATGGCCAGTGAAGATGCAAGTCAACAGCAGCCATGGGAGGTGAGACCGTTGATGGAGGCTGTGTCATTCAGAAGGGCCAACATTAGTGAGGGATGGACTGTAAGTGACTGGGCGGAGTGTAAAGCCTTACAGACCACTGTATAAATAATTGGAGATGCTCAGATAGGCCCAGAGGATGTGGAGGATATCCATTCTCAGTGGGCCACAATGCACCAGTTGAAATGAGGGGCCATGTGGGCCCAATCAGTTTATGCAGAGAGCAATGCCAGTCATGCAGTACTTTGAAATGGCTGTTCTTTAGACGCACCTCCCGTAGGCCACTGTCAAGGAGGGACCTCAAATAAATCAACCCATTCTTTATCTTGTAGGCTTTCTGGCTCTTCCTAGACCACATGGCTTGTAAATATGTGTTCGTCGGCTTAGGTTAAATTTCTGAAATTATCATTGTGTAGATGCCAGAGATAAGCTTTTTGTAGAAGCCCTACTTCTTAAGGTGGTTATGGAAAGTAGAGGAAGGGTTTGTTATAAAGGGTTAACCAGTTTTTTTGAAATGGCAGTTAACCAACTGTGTGTAGTTCTAGGCCTGCGTTCTTGGGGGGCGAACTCTGTCTAAAGGCTTAGGAAGCTTATAAACCTCCTCTCCTGAAAGAGTTGATTGAGCAATGAAATGCCTAGAGAGAGCTATGTCACTCTGTGGAGCATGGAAAGTTTGAGTTGTGTTGGCAGCACAAGATGTTTTTTGGCTTTGAGCGATATTCTATTCCACAGAGAAGGGGGGAAGAAGTAGGTAAATCTGCTTCCCATTGTAACTCCAGGGATGTTTTATGTCTAGCACCAGGGGTGGCAGTGAAGCATGCAAGAGGCGGTAGGGGTGGTTAGCAGCAGTGATTGTACACTGGAAGTGGAAAAAGAGGAAATGGAAATTAAACAAAGTGAGGAGTGTGTGATAGAAACACATGAAATCAGAGACAATATGTTTATTATATCAGATTGGGGATTGCAGGAAGTGGTCCAGGGGAGACAGAGGAGAAATACAAATTGAACATAATAATCTAAGAGTGTTTTTATGAATAGGAAGTGATATGGAAGAAGGGCGTTGAGTAAATGACAAAAATTCTGAAAAGGTAAAGGGTTGTATAAAAAATAGCTCCAAATCCGTCCACAAGGAGGGGTTAGTTATGTTGGGGTTATCATGATAAAGGATTGATGGTGTCAAAAAGAAAGCAGTTTGGTGAGATTGGAGGTGCAGAAAATTAACTCCCCCTTGTTGTTTGTTATTTTGAAATCTGAAAAGAGATTTTCAAGGTTTTTTATTGTATCATAAAAGCACAGTGAGAGTAGCATATTTTAAAACAAATTGAAGAGGGGATGTTGATAGGAATTACAGAGAGGTAGAAAAGAATTATGGGAACTAGTATCATCTTGATAGAGTCTAACCTACCCCACCCTGAGAGAAATAGAGAATTCCATTGGGAAGTATGGGAAGATAGAGTAGAGGGTAAAGTAGTTGGTTTAGGTTAAAAAGTATATTTTAAGGATCTGGTGAACCAGAGACCCAAACATTTAATGGTTGCTGGATTCCTTTGAAAGCCTAAATAGAGAAAATCATGTTTAAAGTATCATCTATTGAGTGGAATAATCTCACACTTGTCTGAATTAGGTTTATAACCCAAATGGGAGGCAAAAGTGGAAACAGTATATAAAATGGCTGTAAAGAAGAATCAGATGTCATACATAAGAATATATTATCAGTGTAGACTGAAAATCTGTTTATCCTCATATTTAAAATTGTCAAATTTGAGATAGGAATGGCACTCCTCTGTGTAAAGGAAAAGGAGAAAAACTGAAATCATTAGCAAAAAGAGAAGTGACAGGGGAAGAGTATAATAAAAGAGAGACTACATTGATGAACTTTGGCACAAAGTCAAACCATGAGAGAGAGTAGGAAATAGGAAAGTCGAATGCATTTGAGCAAAGGCTTTCTCAGCATCTAAAGAATGCTAAAGAATGTTTATAGGCTTTGGGTTTACTCAGAATGTTAAAGAAAAGTCTGGTATTATGTCTACCTTTAACAAAACCAGATTGTCTGCGGCTTATTAGATTTGGAAGAAGAGGATGAAGGGGTGGGGCTAAAATCTTGGTAAAAATGTTATAATCAGAATTTACAAGGGATATGGGTCTATAGTTTTTAAACAACTTGGGTTCTTCATTATCAGTTGGAATAAGGCAAATTAAAGCTTCTTGAAAGGTCCTGTAAGCATGGTTAGAGGAAGCAAAAACGTGAATAACAAATGTAGCTTAGGAACAAATTGTTTAGAGAAATGTAGGTAGAATTGGAGAGGAAATCCATCAGGTCTGGGAGCTTTGGGGCATATTACCAAGCAATAGCGATAATTATCGCTATTGCTTGGTTAGAGAGAAAATGTTACCGCTAAGCTGCGGCGATTTTTACCGCAGATAAACCTTGGTATTACCAAGGTTTATCGCAAATGCGATAAAAAACGTCCGCAATGCATGAATATCGCTGAAAAGTCAGCGATATTCATGCATTACCGAGCTAATGCTCTTAGCCATGTTATCCACCTCCCATTGGATAACATGGCTAAGAACTGCTCAGGGGCAGGTGTTAGCTTTTGGAGATATTCGCGCTTAGCGCGAATATCTCCAAAAGTTGGTAATAGGAGATAGCGATGTTAGCGACTGTTTCCAGTCGCTAACATCTTGGCACGCCCACTTTGCATGTCATTAGTGATAAATATCACTGACATGCAAAGTGGGGCCCAAGATGGTCGCTATCTCCTACTAGCTGTCGCTAACTGGTGTTAGCGACAGCTAGGTAATAGGGAGATAATTTTATCTCCGCTTTCTTGGCTTTTAAAGCCAAAAAAGCGGAGATAAACCCCCTTGATAATATGCCCCTTTGTCTTTTTTTTGGAATTGATAGCATTACGGGTATCTTGGAGTGTGATATCAGAATCAAGAGAATAAAAGTCAATGGCTAAATCAAATTCCTTATATATAGTGGAAAAATATGAATCGAAATCAATTTGCAAAGGATCTGTTCCTGGTGTATAGAGGGTTTGGTAATAGTTGGTAAATTAGATGAGTATATCTTTGACTTTAATGAGAGGAGTGGAATTATCTCATAAAATATCTATTTTGGTGCACCCTTTTTTTACTTCAAGGTAATTTGCTAAATGTTTATCTGCCTTGTTTTGGCCTCCACATATTATGTTCCACTTGATTTATGGAGATAAGAGAAGGCATCCTCCGTTGAAAGTTTACTGGTGTTAAATTTGGCTATAATCAACTCAGCCAAGCAAGGTTTAGATTTGGTTACAAAATAGGAATGTTCTAGGGAAATAATGTGTTTCATGAGGTCTCACGCTTTTTTCGAATTTGCTTTCCTTTTGGTTGATCTTTAAGTAATAATGAAGTCTCTAGAGTCAGCTTTGAATGCACCCCAAATGACTTGAATAAATAAATTGGGAGAGTCATTCAAAGCGAAAATTCAGCTATAAAAGCATCAAAACATTGTGTGAAAGAGGTATCTAATAAATGAGAGGTATTGAAGCATTAGTGTCTCACTTTTGGGGAGGATTGAGAAAATATTAGTCTAAAATTACTGGGGCATGGTCAGAAATTAAAATAGTTCCTATTTCGGCTTGTAAAACATGTTCAGACAGAGGTTAAGAAATAAAAATGTGGTCAATCCTGGATTGGGAGAAATGCACATGTGAAAAGAATGTATATTCTTGTAAACAGGGGTTGCAAATTCTCCAAGAGTCAATGAGGGCTCTTTGTTTGATAGTTGTAGTGAATTATTTGTGAATAGAGGAAGGGATAAAAGAGGATTTGGAGGAAAGTTCCAGAAAAGGATCTAATCCAAGATTGCAATCCCTTCCAAAAATTAAATTAACATCAGAAATAGACATTAGTTTGTGCGTAATCATGTGCCAAAACATTTTGTCTAATTGTGTTAAAGATAGTTATTGGTATCATATTCACCGTTAACTTCAATAAAGGCCAAAACCTTATTGGGCTAATTCTAGTGACAATAATTGCAACATCTAAGGTTTTCTTACAAACAATTACAACACCATTATGTGTTCCATTGCCTGGTGACGAGAATGCATGTCCGACCCAATTACATACACGTTTCTTGGTCTCCAGCTCAGGAGCATACGTTTTTTCTTGCAACAAAGCAATACCAGCATATATGTTTGGCTAAATGAGTAAGAATACTCTGCCATTTATTAGGCAAACCTAACCCTTTTACATGCCAAGTAATAATGTAGAGAGTCAAAAATAAAGCATTACAATGCAGTTAACATACGCTACATGTGAACAGAAACAAGAAAACAGATTTCCTATTTGAGCAAAAAATTAAATTATACCCATCTTGTCAGCAAAGCTAATACTAGAAAAGAGAAAGTGATTAAAAACGGATAACCAGAAAGCATGAACTCAGTTCAGAAGGGATAATAGGTAAAGGTAATAGCAGAAGTATAGAAAAAGAAAGAGCGGCGTAGATGAAGTAAAAGTAACATGAATAAAAAGAAAGAAATTAGCAAAATGACAGGTACCTAATAATATAAACACATACCAAATACCAAGACAAAATATTTGGGGGGTGCGATAACAAAGGGGAAGATGACTGAGGCAGCCAGGAGGAAAGATATCCAGACCATGGGTATTTGGATAGATACGAGACACTGAGACACACAAAAACAAAAACAAATACCTAAGGAACGAAGAAAAAAAGATATGTTATGATCTTATTTAGAACATACCAGTGAAACACATGAAAAACATATTAGCAAATGGTGAACTAACAAGTATACTAGAAATATAAACAGCAGGAAACATGAAGCAAAAGTAGAATACTGCAATCAAGTATGTGGGTATTTAGAAGTATCCATTGTCTCAGTTTTACAGCTGTCAATACATTTTTGCAACATAAATAAATCTTAGTACGTCATTGTCTTGTTGTTTAAGGTTAGTTTAAAGAAGCAGGGATGTAAGAGACCAAATCTGCCGCTGAGGAAATGCAATGCAGGACGCATGTCAAAAAATCTTTTACTTTAATCCAGTGGCTTTGGCTATGTCCTGAGTAAAGAATAATGAGTTTCCTGACATGCAATACAACCTTTGTTGTTAGCTGCCTAGATCATTGAAAGAAGATCCTGGTATTCTAGAAAAAAGATAATGACATCACAAGGTTTTCGCGATGGAGAGGCATGGTGAGACCGATGACCAAGTCTGCGAGCCTGCTGTATGTTTATTTGGGTGGATTCAGGCATGTGTAAAATGTTGGGGGTTAAAGACTGAAAGAAGTAAAAAAGTTGAGCGATTTCCATTTCTTCAGCAAGGTCATAAATATGGACATTATTACACCGATTGCAATTTTCCAAATCCTTAGTCACCTTTTTAAGATATGTTGCCTCTGCTTTAAGTTGTGTATCTCCATGGGTGGTTTATTGAATATAACCTTGGAACTGCTTGCTGGTTGCAGAGTCGCTGGCTGGACGTGAGCGACCTCCCAGAGGGAATCTTGTGCCTGTTCCTGTCCTCAACTCCCAAAAGGCTTTCCCGACCTCGCCGGACCCGCTTCGCGGGTCCCGCAGCGCCTTGAAATCTAGGGCTGCTGTCTCTGTGAGGAGCTATCAGCGGAGGCGCGGGCAGGCAGAAGAGCCGGCGGGGCTGCGAGCACAGGCAGGGACTCCAGTCTCCAGGAGCCCCTGCGCGCCCATTCCACACACCTGGGCTGCTCTCCCCGCTGGCCACGCCCCCCGCTTCTGTGTTTGAAAACCGGGCTGCACGCACAGACCCGTGGATCACCTTGGAACTGCTTGCTGGTTGCAGAGTCGCTGGCTGGACGTGAGCGACCTCCCAGAGGGAATCTTGTGCCTGTTCCTGTCCTCAACTCCCAAAAGGCTTTCCCGACCTCGCCGGACCCGCTTCGCGGGTCCCGCAGCGCCTTGAAATCTAGGGCTGCTGTCTCTGTGAGGAGCTATCAGCGGAGGCGCGGGCAGGCAGAAGAGCCAGCGGGGCTGCGAGCACAGGCAGGGACTCCAGTCTCCAGGAGCCCCTGCGCGCCCATTCCACACACCTGGGCTGCTCTCCCCGCTGGCCACGCCCCCCGCTTCTGTGTTTGAAAACCGGGCTGCACGCACAGACCCGTGGATCACCTTGGAACTGCTTGCTGGTTGCAGAGTCGCTGGCTGGACGTGAGCGACCTCCCAGAGGGAATCTTGTGCCTGTTCCTGTCCTCAACTCCCAAAAGGCTTTCCCGATCTCGCCGGACCCGCTTCGCGAGTCCCACAGCGCCTTGAAATCTAGGGCTGCTGTCTCTGTGAGGAGCTATCAGCGGAGGCGCGGGCAGGCAGAAGAGCCGGCGGGGCTGCGAGCACAGGCAGGGACTCCAGTCTCCAGGAGCCCCTGCGCGCCCATTCCACACACCTGGGCTGCTCTCCCCGCTGGCCACGCCCCCGCTTCTGTGTTTGAAAACCGGGCTGCACGCACAGACCCGTGAATCACCTTGGAACTGCTTGCTGGTTGCAGAGTCGCTGGCTGGACGTGAGCGACCTCCCAGAGGGAATCTTGTGCCTGTTCCTGTCCTCAACTCCCAAAAGGCTTTCCCGACCTCGCCGGACCCGCTTCGCGGGTCCCGCAGCGCCTTGAAATCTAGGGCTGCTGTCTCTGTGAGGAGCTATCAGCGGAGGCGCGGGCAGGCAGAAGAGCCGGCGGGGCTGCGAGCACAGGCAGGGACTCCAGTCTCCAGGAGCCCCTGCACGCCCATTCCACACACCTGGGCTGCTCTCCCCGCTGGCCACACACCCCTGTCCACCGACCAATACTGATAATACAGACCAGAGCTCCCGCTGCGCGGGAGCGCGCGGGAGGGCGCCGGGAGAAGCCCGGGACAAGGGCGGGACCGTCTGTGGCCGTCCGGGGCCGAAGGAGGCCGGGCTGGGCCACATCCCTAACATTTTACTTGTACATCCCACTCCGTCCAAGGTGATGCCCTCGCCGGCACCATGTGAAACTCCATCAAGGGAGGGGGGCAGCAATACAGGGACGCTGGACAATTATTTTAAATCTGCCAAAGGAGATGGGGCCAAAGAAAACTCCCTAGAGAGACGTAGGGCGGAGCGACGGCGTTCCATTGAATCCATGAAGAGTAGATCCTTGACAGAAATCACCCCGTATCCTATCTCTCAGGAGGAAGGTACGCCCCCCAATAGCTTAAATCCCCTGCCCCTTGAGGATTTCCCCCTTTTACTCCGGGAAATTCCAAGCACCCCCGGTGTGGAGCCTACAAAGATTACAGATACAACTCCTCCCATGACATGCACTACCCTAGTGAATTTGGTCACTCAAACTCCCGTTTTTAATATAAACAAGAAGAGTAAGCCAAAAGCAAGTGTTGTGGTAGAGTTGCATAGGCCTCCACCTAGCAAACGCTGTAGGAAGTCAATGGGGGGGAGGGGGAAAACTAAACTTTCTCATTTAGATTTTGGGAAAAAACATACTAACGTACTCCAATTTGGGAAGGATAATGAGACCGCGCCTACTGTTGTCCCCTCTAAGGTCCCAAGTCCTAACATAGCTAGTATTAACAGTGATCCAGTGGCCAACACATCCAATATAAATCCCCCGCCCATATCAATGGGGAGTATAGAATTCCTATTCCGTTCCCTTCTCCAGCCCATTAGCGATAGCCTGAAAAAAGTAGAGATTAGGCTCACTCTACTAGAGACATCTCTTACTACCTTGAACACCTTAGTTAGTAAGCAATCCAAAAATGTGGGATTTTATCCCCCTGTTGGAAACCCTCCTAAACTAGGAGCCTCACAGGGTGCCAACAAATTCCCCCCTCCGAGCGCATCTATTGCCCCCCCCCCCCTTGCAGCCACTAATGGCTATTTCAGTCGAGGCACCGCGCAATATTCTAGCCAGTAGGCCCTCACAAACAACAGTCGCTGCCCCTCAAAGTTCCCAGATAGGGACTAATGATGGCCACCAAGAAGCTGGCAGCGCCCTTGCATCTTCCCCTGGTCGGCCAGTCCCAAGACCACGGAGACCAGATCTCCCTCCAGAAGCTAATAGTTTAACGGTGGTACTAGCAGGCGCCCCCCACCTAAGAACAGGAGAATATGAAGACTACCAATCCCTAAAAAAAAAGGTGATTAAATGGCTGAATTGGAACCGACCCCTACCATCACATTTTAACAATGAGATCATTATGGTTAGAAGGGTCCCTTGGCTAGGGAGGACCAGAAAAACAATAATTGGGGACTGTATTTTGGTAACTTTTAAAGATCCGGGCACTGTCTTACATATCTGTGAAGGTGTTAATCGTTCACTGGATTCTACCATTCAGACCCTTCCAGTATCCTTTTTCTTCCCTCCAATTCGCATGCACAATGCTCCATTGCATGATGAATGGACAAGGGTGGAACATAGGCGCAGACCCAATGATATTGCACAACGCCCTAATCCTCAATTGCCAGACACACCCTATTTCCACTTCAACCGTTTTAATTGCTTGAATAGTTTGGATGGGGTTGATTGACTCTCCGTATATAACCCAGTGCCCCGGGACAACGGCTCCTGCACATTCTCTGAGCCATTTACCCCGATAGTTGGACAAACTCCTGGATCATCAAGGGGCTCAGCGACTCCGGATAATGGCACCACAGGACTTTTTGATACATGCGGCCATAATGTTGATATTGTATCTGGAATACTGAATGAGCCAGTGCTTGTGGACAACAGCCCTTGTAGACCTCTTGAGCCACCTGCCCTTGCTGTTGGTAAAGTGTCTGAACTCTTGATTGATACGGTGTCTGAAACCATCCCCTTCAACTCTTCTGGCATTGCAACTAACACCCCCGAACACTTGAGGTTAATTTGCTGGAATGTTGCTGGACTGGCCAATAAATTGGGTGACCCGGACTGGGCAAATTACATCGAGACTGGAGACATATGTATGTTCCAGGAAACCTGGGCCAGAGAGGATTACGGTCACCAAGGCTACATGTCATTTTTCATTCCAGCTAGGTGGGAAGGCAAAGGTCGTCCATCAGGGGGGCTTACGACCTGGGTTGCATCTCATTTGGGCTGGGTGGCATCACGGTTGTTGGCTAACTCTGAAGACATTCTTGTGGTTTCATTATCCTGGCCTAACCAAGCCAAACTTATTTTAATTAACATTTATTCTAGGCCAGTGGGAATTGCAAAGGAATCACCAACCATAGATGAACTCTCGAATTATATATCCGAACTACCGAGTGATTCATTCTATGTGGTAGGAGGGGATTTTAATTCCCACTTTGAGCCACTACCCGGTCTTCGGGAGGGGTTTTCATCGGAAGAAGAGGTCAGATGGGCAGTGCCCCCAGTGGAAGGTCCCCCCCCGAAGGCTTGGACCCCACTAGCACTACAAATCACAGCCCTTACCCTAAAGTTTGGAATCAGAGCCTGCAACGGGCGATTGAAATCTGACATACCCAGTAAAACCACCTATAATAAACTGGGAAGGGAGTCTCGCCTGGATTATGTCCTGGTCCAAATAGTGAAGTGGCCAATAGTTCAGGACTTTAGGGTGATGGAGAGGTCCGATAGTGACCACAATCCGCTTGAGCTTGATTTTATCTATCCTGGCCCCCAAGCTCTCGGGATCAATGCGGAAGGGAACAAACCTCCTCTTCTCCTGGATAATAGCAGGAGAAGGATCAGGTGGGAGCACTTGGTTACAAGCAAGAACAAACTCCCCATGCTCTATGATGGGATAACTCCCATCTTGGAAACTGTGGGGAGTTTGGTTACCGAGGCAAACAATAAAGATTCCCAGGCCACATTGTACAAGGCTCATGAGGACCTTATAAAAGCTGCGGCCCCCCCATCTCTCCTGCAGTTCACGAAAGCCAAGAGAAGGGCGGCAAGGCAAACTATCATGGTATAACCTAGCATGTAGAAGGGCAAAAGCAGAACTCCTCAGACTAATTAAAGAGGGGCTAGGGGGGGATAGCTTACAACTTAGTAGGCGAGCCTACAAGAAACTTGTTGCCCACGCTAAGGCCGAATGGGAGGAAAATCAGTGGGAAGAACTCACCAAGGCACTAGCGATCCAAAACCATCGTCTGTTTTGGAGGATAGTGAGCGGGGGGTCGGGGAACTTACAATCGGCACTAGAGCCCAACATTGCTCCAGAGGTGTGGCAGGCACACTTCCAGTCTTTATACAGCTCTGAGCCGGGAGAATCTCTTGCTGTAACTGAGGCGGGCTGGCCGGGTTACGAGGGGGAGCCAATAACGCTGGGTGAGGTCACTGCTGCCATTTCAGCTCTGGCTTCGGGAAAGGCGCCGGGACTGGATGGCTTACCAGGGGATATGTTTAAGCAAGAGCCCACTGTCTGGGCGCCCTACCTCACTGCCCTTTTCAATGGAGTCCTTGACGGTATGGAAATCCCTAGTACTTGGCTGGGGGCGGAGGTGGTCCCCATCTTTAAAAAGGGCTCGCCTCTGCTCCCAGCCAACTATAGACCCATCAGTTTAATAGACGTAGCACAGAAGCTGTTTGGGAGGGTTTTGCTGAATCGGCTACAGGATTGGATGGAGGAGGTGGGTGCCCTTAGCCCCTATCAGGCGGGATTTAGGAGGGGGGTATCCACAGTGGACCAGGTTTTCAGATTGAACCTCATCTACTGGAGGGCAGCAAAATTCGTGGGCGGTAGTCTGTACACAATTTTTGTGGACTTACGGGCCGCCTTTGATCTGGTGCCTAGGGGGAAACTCTGGAGCGTCTTGGCAGAGATGGGCGTCCCCCCGGATATCCTATTAATCTTACAGAGGCTCCATTACAATAACTATGCCCGAGTGAGGTGTGGGCGTTCGGGGGAACTGACCGATAGATTCCCCGTTGGCCGGGGGGTAAGACAGGGTTGTGTGTTGGCACCGACCCTGTTTTGCCTCTTCGCCAACGGGGTAATCGCTCACCTAAATGCCACCGATTATACTGACGCCCCCAAATTGAATGGCAGCAGGGTGCCCGCAATTATGTTTGCGATGACACCCTGCTGCTATCCAAAACCCCAATGGGGATACAGAGGATCCTTGATTCTTTTGTAGCCTTCTGCACCGACAGGGGGCTAGAAATTAATGCGACAAAAACCAAATTCATGGTTTTGAACCCGAGTCAAAAATTGCGGCCAAATCCGCAATTGGGAGCTGTACGACTTGAGAGAGTATCCACCTTTGAATATCTTGGTGTGACTCTTAACGAAACCATGTCTTGGGGATACCATCAGACTAGGGCAAACCTCAAGCTCACACAAACAACTGGGGGTATTGCCCGGATGATGACTGGTTCATCATATCGTCCATTGGGGGCACTAATCCAGATATATAAGACCCAGGCTAGGGGAGCGATCATGTATGGGGCGGAATTGTGGGGTTATATCCCTTGTCGGAATCTGTCACTAACGGAAAATAAGTTCATAAGACGGATAGCCGCACTACCGCCCAGTACTCCGCTCCTCCCCTTGAGGCTTGATTTGGGCCTACGACCGCTAGCCGATGAAATAAGTTTGAGACCCATAGCTTTCTGGCGTAGGCTGTGGAGCAGTAACGATCTTGCAGAATATAGGGCGGAATTGGTCGAATTACTGAACCACCCAAAAGCGCTTGACATCCCCTGGATCAAAAACATCCAAGCCACTTGTATGGAACTAGGGCTCCCTGACTTATGGACAGATCCGGCGAATGCCGTATTAAACATCTCCAAAAGGTCCCTGGCCAACACATATCATGAACAAAAATTAGCTAGGGCCCGAGTAATACAGGCAGAAGGGTCCTTATCCTCTGTGTTTTTGCAAAGCAAGGACCTTTATAGGTTTGAGAAGGTATTGGATCCTATCTCCCCTGTACTTGCCAGGAAGCTGTTTCTCCAATGGAGATACGGCACGCTGCCCTTTCGCTCTTTTACAAGCACTTGGGCACCATGCTCCACTACAAAGCAGTGTCCGGCCTGTGATGCCATGGAGGAAACCGATCTACATGTGGCTTTTTTCGGCCCAGCCTACAAGGCAGCTAGAAAATACTGGCTCCTCCCACTGATAAGGAATATGGGCTGTAGGGAATATGCACCAATGTACAGGATTTTAAAATCTGATGTCTCTGGCCCAACTGTTTTTGCATTAACAAAATTTTTTATTACGGTTTGGTACACGCGCAACCGTATTTTAAAGATGTTGGGTCCTTCTTAAAATTTCAGATGTATAGTTTTTTTTAAAGCATTTTTGTATATACATTCCAATGGTTTTATGCTTGTATGAATTGATTTATCTGTGATGTATATGTGTACTGTTTATCTTTTATGGCCAAATGGCCGAAATAAAGATTGGAAAATGAAATGAATATAACTTATCTGTTGTTCCATATTAGTAACTCTATTTCCCATTAGAAACCATTTGTCATTGAGTCATTGAAATTTGACATTAGTGTCATGCATGTAAAGCTTCAAGGCCAGAATCTCATCTAAATGAGGGGCATATTACCAACGTTAAGCGATATTTATCGCTAACGATGCTTAGCAACAAATTTTTTAACGCTAAGCATCGTCAGAAATTATCGCAGATAAACCTTGCTATTATCAAGGTTTATCGCAAATGCGATAAAAAACGGCTGCAATGCATGAATATCGCTGAAAAGTCAGCGATATTCATGCATTACCGAGCTAATGCTCTTAGCCATGTTATCCACCTCCCATTGGATAACATGGCTAAGAACTGCTCAGGGCAGGTGTTAGTTTTTGGAGATATTCGCGCTTAGGGCGAATATCTCCAAAAGTTGGTAATAGGAGATAGCGATGTTAGCGACTGTTTCCAGTTGCTAACATCTTGGCACGCCCACTTTGCATGTCATTAGTGATAAATATCACTGACATACAAAGTGGGGCCCAAGATGGTCGCTATCTCCTACTAGCTGTAGCTAACTGGTGTTAGTGACAGCTAGGTAATAGGGAGATAATTTTATCTCTGCTTTCTTGGCTTTTAAAGCCAAAAAAGCGGAGATAAACCCCCTTGATAATATGCCCCTGAGTTCCTTAGAAACAGAGGTTGACAGGAGATGGAGGGTCTTTTTTTAGGTTGCTTGTTGGTTGGTAACAAGACGGTGGTATGGAGGAGGAGCATAACGGAGATGACATGCGACATAATGTATTTCAGATGCTCCATATTGAGTTCCAGAAGAGAAAATGAGTTTTGGTATCCACTGCATACTGGGAACTAGTCATAACTGGGTTGTGTAGCTTTAAGTTCCTGGTTTTCCCAATACAGAAGAGCATGTATTGGGCTGAAATAATTGTTCTAAAATATCTATTTCCAGGACAGATATATTTGAATATAGTCTCATAAGGCTGTCAATTGGCAAACTATAAAGGAAAACAACTATTAAAATGAAGAAATGCGGTTGAAAAAGGAGCATTCCCAGAAGAACTCAGGTGTTGGAATTCAATTTGTAAATAAGCCAATATATGCAATGCTACTAGAAATAATGAAACGCAATGAAACGCAATAATATCCAAGCCGATATTTACCTCATGAGGGGATTCAAAATGGCTGGCAAGACCGGAGCCACAGCAAGCAAACAGTCATATCAGCAAAATGAATAACACAGCAGTAAAACTGTCACCTGGAGACATGCGCTTATTTCTCAAAGTTTCCACTTCATGCGCATGCAATGGAAAGCGGAACAGTAGTGAAAAATAATGGTATGTGGCTGAGGTTTCCCTTCGGCTGCCATGGAGCTCCTTCAACCTGTGGCTATCTTCAATTGGCTCTAAGCCCTGCCCCCGGAATCACCAATCAAATTTGCAGAGTTATTGGCGATATGAGCACAGAGATGGAAAAAAGGATCTTCTTTCAATCTTTTGGGGCATATTTACAAGCCCTGTACACCGCTTCAATGTCACTTTTTGTGATGTTCCAGTGGCAAACAGGGCTTAGTCATATCTACATTGCCACGTAAGGCCATCCTATGTGGCTTTTCATAACCTTGTAGATATAGAGTAAGACAAAGCAACACAAGTCGCTGCCTTGCCTTACTCTGCAGCAAAGAAGTGTTTAATGGGTGTTGCTGTGGGTGTTGTAAAGCAACAGCAATGGACTTTGATGCTGCCCCAGATTTACACTATTTAATAAACCTCGATTTTCTTTAAAAAAGCACTTTTTTGATTTTTTAAAAGTCCCATATGTCGCCCAAAGGGCGACATATGCCCTAAGGGCATGTATGTGTGACATATGGAGTTTTAAAAAAAACTAAAAAGTGCTTTTTTAAAGAAAATCGCTAATTACCACCAACTTGAAGTTGGTAGTAATTTGCAATTCCTTAAGGCAAAATAGCAAATTTCTGGTGCTTCCAGAATTGCATTTAAGGAATCGCAATTTGCAATTCCTTAATTGCATTCGCAAAATAGAGAATCGCAAATTTTGCAATTCTATATTTTGCGATGGCCTTTTGGGATGATACATCCCAAAAGGCTTTTTCCAATTCGCAAACAGCCCGATTCTGAGAATCTGCCCATTTGCAAACGGGAAAAAGGCTTGATACATATGGCCCATTATCTTTTAATAAATTGCAATTTCCAACTTACAGTTACGTGAAATGTGTTTAATAGAATGCCACCAGAAACAAATTATAAGACATTATCAGATGAATTCCAGGCTGTGCATCAAGCATTGAACAATATACTATTGGCAAACTCAAATAGTTTTGACAAAAATATTATTTCATGTTTTTGTCTCTTCAGCAATAGACTCAGATGAGAGGGAATGATGCAGGAATTTCCATTTTAAGACAAAGCAATATATAGACCTCTAGAACATTGGATAGTAACTGACACATGTCAATAAGGGTGTGTGCGAGCTTTGAAAGTGAGTTGATAAATTGTAAACTTTATTCCAAGAGATGTGTGCTCTAATGCAATATTCCCACTATGCCAAAAAATGTCTGAGTCAAAGATTTCACTATGTTCAGCAATGTTCTGACTTATTCTTGTTGTTGGGCCTGGCCTTTCCTGCACGGTCAAACCCAAACTTTTTTCCCTCTTCCCTTCACTTTTTACTGAATTTGTTTTGTTGGCAATAGGACTCTGTGCTCTCAGCCACTTCTAACCTATGCTAAAGTGCTTGAGCTCACTCCTCTAAAACATGGTTATATTGGCTAATACCCAATTGGTATATTTAATTTACCAGTAAGTTACTTGTAGAGTAGTATACCATATGCCCAGGGCCTGTAAATTAAATGTTACATCTGAGCCTGCAGCACTTATTGTGTCACCCACTTAAGTAGCACCAAGGCCTGATATTTTAGCCTGCCATTGTAGCCTGCCAGTGCAGCCTGAATGCAGTCAAACAATATAGCCCCTCATGCCAAGCCTTAAACTCCCCTTTTAATACATATACATCACGTCTAAGGTAGGCCTTATGAGCCCATGGGACAGGGTGCTGTGTAATTAAAAGGTTGAACATGTACTTTTACGTTTTACATGCTTTGGTAGTGAAAAACTCCTACATTTGTTTTTCACTACTACGAGGCCTACCCCTCCCGTAGGATAACATTAGAGATTCCTTGTTACATTTAAAACGTTGTAATCTCCACTTGGGAGCAGGAGGTTATGTCTTTTTTGGTATCTAAGAAATTGTGGTGATTTTACATTACAATTTTCATAATGCCACTTTCAGAACATTTTAGAAAAGTCAAAGCATCTAGCTGACCATTTGTTGGCTGCTAACTTTTAGACAGACTCAGACCAAATTCACAATTCAAGCCCACTTCTAACCAACAGGCGAAGAATTTAAATCAGAATGTTTAGCAGCTTAGGAAAAATATATGTATTGAATACTGTACCCCTTTGTTACCTGAAATGTTGTGTGCCCCCATTGTGTGGTAACCGCAGTGCTTCTTGAAAATGTGATTCATGGGTGACTTGTTTTTCTGTTTTAGGACTGGAAACCATCTCAAAAATGTTTTTGTTATTTGTTATTTGTCACTATGTCTCAATTTTGTTTGGTTTGGTGTAATGTGAATGTTATGTGTATCTGACCTGTCTTGAGGATTTATAAAATGAAATGATTAAAAATGAATCAGTAAATGTAATAGCCCAACTGATTTCTGAATCTGGTCTGTCTGTCAAAACGTTAGCAGCCAACAAATGGTCAGCTAGATGCTTTGGCTTCTCTAATATTTACTGGCCTAATCTAGCTGTGTGGTACCATGCCCATCCCTTGCATTACTAACTTCTAGAAAATTGGCATTTTCCTGCCCTTTGTGCCCACAGCCTGTCTTGGGTCTCCTGACTTGGTGTAGGTGACAGTTAGACTTTGTAAATTCCTCCCAGACAGTCACATAATGGAAAGATCAGGTGTACCTCCATGGTCCCTTTGCTTGTAGGATGGGGGGTGGAGCTGAGCTCAGGCTCACTTGCAACTGAAGCGGTGTGATCTGCCTTCACACAAAGGACCTAACAACCTCACATTGTCACTGTGTCCAGCTTGGAGCCAGGGAAGGGAAGTCAGGAATTCCAAGCACTCCAAAGAACTTTTCTAGAAGCTTCTCCCACCTTCCAATAAGAGTAGGAGCTTCAGATCCACTCTTCCACTCACTACTGGAACTGAGAAAGGACTCTCAGAGGACTGCCGGCTGCTCTAACCTCCTTTCCACTCTGTAAGACTGCTGCTGTACCTGCAAGGATTACTTGCTGTCAGAAGCCTGCCTTGAACCCTCAGAGGCCAGCCCTTCTGTTGAGCACTGCATCTTCACCTGAACACAGGACAACCCGAGAGACTCCAAGGGCTATTTTTCTGACCTTCTGATCAGAGCCATAGGGATACAAAAGGCTTCCACCATCTTGAACCCGCTCCTGGACCCAGCCTGAGTCCTGAACACCCAAGAGGTGTCTCACCATTTCTTGGCCCGTGGTAGTGGTGCTAAAGGTGCCCAGATGGTCAAATCCCAAAACTCAGGATTTATATTTTTGGAGCAAAAACTGCTCTGAGAATCAGGAGGAGATCGGACCAAACGGTTCATCTATCCTCCCATGGTGCGTCACCAGTCGGATTGACTTTGCAGCTTCTTTTGCTATATTCTTCTTCGCAGCAACATCCTTTTTAGTGGTCCTTTGCCAAAGGGTTATCCTGGATTCGAGGAACTGTCTTATGCTTCAGCCCTCTGCCTCTCCCGCTGGAGATTTTCAACTTCCATTTCAGAGACTAAGTCCAAACATAGAAATCTTCACCACGGCTTCAACTCAAGGCTATCCGATGATGACGCTCCCACCTCAGACACCTTCTGCAGCTTTGCCCCACTGAACTTTAACTACTAAGACACTTTTTCTCAAAATTTCTTCTATGTCTGAAAAGAAGCGCTGACCGGGACCAATCTACTATTTGATCTTTTAAGTGCTCGTTTTTGCAAAAACATAAAAAATTTATTGCACTGGTTCTCTGATTGGATTTTTGTAGTATTGGTGTCAAAAAAAGTAATCCTTTTCAAATTTGGTTTGGTGTTTTTCTTGAGTCCCGTTTTCACTTTATTACCATTTGTGTGCTGCATACATACTTTACATTTTGCTTCTATGTTAAGCCTGACTGCTTTTTATTACATGCACCTGGGGTTAAACACAGACTTTTTTGTAGTTCACTCTGCAAGGGATTGTGGCTGTTGCTTGACCAAGGCTCACACCCAGTCAACAAACAGCCCAATTTCTCATAGTTGGCTTTAAAGTGCTTCTAAATATTTCAAATGACTGTAAGATATGTCAACCGAGGCACAGAGAAATAAACTTATTTGCCCAGGATCACTCAATGCAGCTAGAAGGAGATGGGAGATTAAACCTTACAATTCAGAGGCAAAAATTCATGAATATTTCTACGACATTTCCCCTCCTTTAAAGAGGATTTTATGCCGAAATGTCAGAAAATTGATCCACACATATATGGGCAGCCAAAATATCAACTGCCACAATTTCATCATAGTAAACCTACATAGAGAAGTATATATTTACTATTTTAACTCCAAATGTAGATGCTTCTACTAGGTCGTGCAAATTGATATTGTGTAATTGATATATGTGTCGATCAATATTTCAGACTCAATATTTCAGTACCACACTTCAGAGACATAGACGTGAAATGGACATGTGATCAAGTGACTCACTTTTTCTCAACATCCTTCACTTGCCTCTAAGGCCTGAAGGATATACTGTCATGAATATGTGTAATCAATATTACTAACATATTATATTTTAGTTCTACTGCCCCCTTTATTAAGGTCCTTTAACCCCTGGGAAACTTCTCTGAATACTTCAAGGACCATTAAAGGGTTGGCTGTACATGTTCTCCACAATTGATATGATGCACTTCCATAGAGGTTCACCAACACTGATGTGACAGACATCTAGCTTGACATTATTTCTTGGTGTGTATTCTTCCTATGACAGGGCCAACACACTCTATATGATGTGGGGGCGTCTGATTGGTGGTTGGGACATGTGTTGTGTTTCTTTTAATATCCTATTAATGCCTACTTTTAAATCATAGCAAAAAACACAGTTGATGGACAGAATGTTGAACAATGTCATACATTCACCCCAGTACAAGGATCTGGGCCTAAATCCATCGTTTTTTTGCACTCCACACCACCCTGGGTTAGACACTGGCTATATGCAAATCAGCTCTGACCCTGTGCCTCATGGGAACAGTCCAGTCCGAACTACCAAGCCATGTCTTTCCCAGACCGGAATCAAGCATCCAAGGACCGGTTTCTGGCTATCAGCCTTCATCAGCCTGGATAGCTTGACTTCAGTGGTGTGGAGAGCCTGGGACTCACGACTGAGCATACCCAGCCCACTCGGGGTGAAAATTGCAAAAAACACAGTTGATGGACAGAATGTAGAACAATGTCATACATTCACCCCAGTACAAGGATCTGGGCCTAAATCCATCGTTTTTTTGCACTCCACACCACCCTGGGTTAGACACTGGCTATATGCAAATCAGCTCTGACCCTGTGCCTCATGGGAACAGTCCAGTCCGAACTACCAAGCCATGTCTTTCCCAGACCGGAATCAAGCATCCAAGGACCGGTTTCTGGCTATCAGCCTTCATCAGCCAGGATAGCTTGACTCCAGTGGTGTGGAGAGCCTGGGACTCACGTCTGAGCATACCCAGCCCACTCGGGGTGAAAATTGCAAAAAACACAGTTGATGGACAGAATGTAGAACAATGTCATACATTCACCCCAGTACAAGGATCTGGGCCTAAATCCATCGTTTTTTTGCACTCCACACCACCCTGGGTAAGACACTGGCTATATGCAAATCAGCTCTGACCCTGTGCCTCATGGGAACAGTCCAGTCCGAACTACCAAGCCATGTCTTTCCCAGACCGGAATCAAGCATCCAAGGACCGGTTTCTGGCTATCAGCCTTCATCAGCCTGGATAGCTTGACTCCAGTGGTGTGGAGAGCCTGGGACTCACGTCTGAGCATACCCAGCCCACTCGGGGTGAAAATTGCAAAAAACACAGTTGATGGACAGAATGTAGAACAATGTCATACATTCACCCCAGTACAAGGATCTGGGCCTAAATCCATCGTTTTGTTGCACTCCACACCACCCTGGGTTAGACACTGGCTATATGCAAATCAGCTCTGACCCTGTGCCTCATGGGAACAGTCCAGTCCGAACTACCAAGCCATGTCTTTCCCAGACCGGAATCAAGCATCCAAGGACCGGTTTCTGGCTATCAGCCTTCATCAGCCTGGATAGCTTGACTCCAGTGGTGTGGAGAGCCTGGGACTCACGTCTGAGCATACCCAGCCCACTCGGGTGAAAATTGCAAAAAACACAGTTGATGGACAGAATGTAGAACAATGTCATACATTCACCCCAGTACAAGGATCTGGGCCTAAATCCATCGTTTTTTTGCACTCCACACCACCCTGGGTTAGACACTGGCTATATGCAAATCAGCTCTGACCCTGTGCCTCATGGGAACAGTCCAGTCCGAACTACCAAGCCATGTCTTTCCCAGACCGGAATCAAGCATCCAAGGACCGGTTTCTGGCTATCAGCCTTCATCAGCCTGGATAGCTTGACTCCAGTGGTGTGGAGAGCCTGGGACTCACGTCTGAGCATACCCAGCCCACTCGGGGTGAAAATTGCAAAAAACACAGTTGATGGACAGAATGTAGAACAATGTCATACATTCACCCTAGTACAAGGATCTGGGCCTAAATCCATCGTTTTTTTGCACTCCACACCACCCTGGGTTAGACACTGGCTATATGCAAATCAGCTCTGACCCTGTGCCTCATGGGAACAGTCCAGTCCGAACTACCAAGCCATGTATTTCCCAGACCGGAATCAAGCATCCAAGGACCGGTTTCTGGCTATCAGCCTTACCCAGGGTGGTGTGGAGTGCAAAAAAACGATGGATTTAGGCCCAGATCCTTGTACTGGGGTGAATGTATGACATTGTTCTACATTCTGTCCATCAACTGTGTTTTTGCAATTTTCACCCCGAGTGGGCTGGGTATGCTCAGACGTGAGTCCCAGGCTCTCCACACCACTGGAGTCAAGCTATCCAGGCTGATGAAGGCTGATAGCCAGAAACCGGCCCTTGGATGCTTGATTCCGGTCTGGGAAAGACATGGCTTGGTAGTTCGGACTGGACTGTTCCCATCAGGCACAGGGTCAGAGCTGATTTGCATATAGCCAGTGTCTTACCCAGGGTGGTGTGGAGTGCAAAAAAACGATGGATTTAGGCCCAGATCCTTGTACTGGGGTGAATGTATGACATTGTTCTACATTCTGTCCATCATCTGTGTTTTTGCAATTTTCACCCCGAGTGGGCTGGGTATGCTCAGACGTGAGTCCCAGGCTCTCCACACCACTGGAGTCAAGCTATCCAGGCTGATGAAGGCTGATAGCCAGAAACCGGTCCTTGGATGCTTGATTCCGGTCTGGGAAAGACATGGCTTGGTAGTTCGGACTGGACTGTTCCCATCAGGCACAGGGTCATAGCTGATTTGCATATAGCCAGTGTCTTACCCAGGGTGGTGTGGAGTGCAAAAAAACGATGGATTTAGGCCCAGATCCTTGTACTGGGGTGAATGTATGACATTGTTCTACATTCTGTCCATCAACTGTGTTTTTGCAATTTTCACCCCGAGTGGGCTGGGTATGCTCAGACGTGAGTCCCAGGCTCTCCACACCACTGGAGTCAAGCTATCCAGGCTGATGAAGGCTGATAGCCAGAAACCGGTCCTTGGATGCTTGATTCCGGTCTGGGAAAGACATGGCTTAGTAGTTCGGACTGGACTGTTCCCATCAGGCACAGGGTCAGAGCTGATTTGCATATAGCCAGTGTCTTACCCAGGGTGGTGTGGAGTGCAAAAAAATGATGGATTTAGGCCCAGATCCTTGTACTGGGGTGAATGTATGACATTGTTCTACATTCTGTCCATCAACTGTGTTTTTGCAATTTTCACCCCGAGTGGGCTGGGTATGCTCAGACGTGAGTCCCAGGCTCTCCACACCACTGGAGTCAAGCTATCCAGGCTGATGAAGGCTGATAGCCAGAAACCGGTCGTTGGATGCTTGATTCCGGTCTGGGAAAGACATGGCTTGGTAGTTCGGACTGGACTGTTCCCATCAGGCACAGGGTCAGAGCTGATTTGCATATAGCCAGTGTCTTACCCAGGGTGGTGTGGAGTGCAAAAAAATGATGGATTTAGGCCCAGATCCTTGTACTGGGGTGAATGTATGACATTGTTCTACATTCTGTCCATCAACTGTGTTTTTGCTACTTTTAAATCATGCCAGACTTTCGTGTACAGTATAGGTAGGTTGTATTTTGTGTTTGAACATAACAGTGGTTGGTACACACACACTGATAAACACACTCACACACACAAATATGGTCTTATAGTCCTACACTCACACACAAACATGTACACACAGATATTGTTATAATCCCACTAACCAGCTCATGCCCAAACACACAAATATGCATGCCTAAACATATATGGCCTCACACACCCATATACATAAAAACACACACTTATGGTTGCACTGAAGGTGATACTGCCTACTGGTAAATCTGTCCAAAACGTCTTGTCATGTACAAGTAGAGTATACAATTCTGTTTGAACATAATGGTGAGTGGTACACACATTGATAAACACACACACACAAACATACAAAACACACAAATATATTCTCACACATT
This sequence comes from Lissotriton helveticus, assembly GCF_964261635.1. Classification (NCBI taxonomy): domain Eukaryota; kingdom Metazoa; phylum Chordata; class Amphibia; order Caudata; family Salamandridae; genus Lissotriton; species Lissotriton helveticus. Next base: position 178,001,371 of record NC_136065.1, read on the forward strand.
TATGATGACAATCCCACCAACCAGTCAATGCCCACACACATACCCATATATACACACTGAGGGCTGGTTTTAGGGCAGTGTGACCGGTGCAGCCACACTTAGCGCTGACCTCAGGTGGGTGGGCGAGGGTGCTTTGCTTGGAAATAATGGAAATAACTTATGGGTTTAAAACCACCTGCTGCAGAGTTCATTGAGTGCCCAGCAGGCAACAATAAAGATCTCAAAATAACTCTGGTGATTAATGTTCCTGCTGGAGAGTTTTGTCTAGTGGCTGTTTTGACTCATTACAAAGTAGTGCAGAGGGTTAATATGCCTGCTGTAATGAACATGTAGCATGTAGATCACAGAACTGCATTTTATGTAGATAGCTCAGTGGGTTACTGCTTTCGTCACAGAGGTCCTTTTTTCACATGCCATTCATAAGTTACAATCCTAATGTGCCACAGTGATCTAAGAATTGTCATCAGAGTGCTACATGCAAACTGCATGGTATAGGTTAGAATGTTATGTTTTTCCCCAGTTTTTCATTTTCCTTAGCATCATGAAAAGGTTTGTTTGGGTAGAAATACATTCTTGTTAGTAAAACCAACCCCAACCACTGTGGTACTTTTAAATCCTGGGATTGTGCTTCTCCCGAACAAACATCTTAAAATATACTGCCTACTAGTATGGATGACATGAGTTCTACATCTGGTAAATCCTCAGTGTGTTATATAATATTTCATATAGACTGATTTACACATGTATGATTACTAGACACCCTACACTTGTATGAGTAGCGCTATAAAACATACAAAATGCATGTAAGAGGGGCTATGGGGAGGGGCACTGTTGGAGGGTGGTAGTGAGGCAATCCCTGGAGAAGGAGGTCTTCAGGGGGTGCGCCAAAAACTAAAAAACTATTGCCGCACCGGGCGTCACCAGCGCTAAAATCAGGAAGAGAGAGAGAGAGACCCACGCACACACACACCAGGGGCAGCTTCTCCACAATGGCGGCGGAGCGTCAACCCACCGCCTGGCTCAGAACCAGTAAATAAAAAATAAAACAATGTCATTGTTTTATTTTTTATTTTCCATCTCTGACCCAGCTTGCGCAGAGAGGGTGGTGCATGGGGGGGTAGTGCTATTTCACTCCTTCAGTGCGAATATGTGTTTAGCCTGCCCTCTCAGGCCGACCAAAACACACATGCGCACTTAGGTTTTTCCAGCCTGGCTGCATTGAGCAGCCAGGCTGGAGAAACCCCCACAGACTCCCTTGGACTGAGCAGGGTGTCTTGCCTGCCTGCACAGACCAATACCCGTGCTCCTCTCGTGCGCAGGGATTGCAGCGAGTCCATGACGTGGCCCCAGTGCTTTCTGGGACCAGGAAGAACGAGGGCAGCACGACGCGGGAGGCAGACAGCAGCTCCCGGTAAGCGTTTCTTTTTTTTTTAATTATAACCCCCCATGCGCTCCCCTTGCCCCCAAAAACCCACCCCTCACCTCTTTAATGTGGCAGCCGCCTCTGACACACATACACACACACCCATGCACACACACACACACACACACATACACCTACTAAATACAATCTACTAAACAATAAACCCATCATTGTCGACAGTGCAAAATCCCTTGGTGTCATTCTAGACAAAAAACTCAATCTAACTCCCCACATCAATTCTATTGCAAAATCTGCTCGCTACCAACTGCGCCTTCTTTGGGGAATCCGTCGCTTCTTCCCGGAGCAGGACCTTATAACCCTGGTGCAATCGCTGGTCCTCTCTAGACTAGACTACTGCAATTCTCTACTTACTGGTATCCCCAAATCTCACCTGTTCCCACTTAAGTCTGTCTTCCATTCAGCAGCTCGTTTCATTTATGGGGCCAAAAGAAGCGATCACATCACGCCGATGTTATCCACCCTCCGCTGGCTTCCCTTCGAGGCTAGAGCTATCTACAAGACTGCCTGCATTACCCACAAAGCCTTGCACTCCTCATCTCCCAGCTACCTGGCGAATAAACTGAAACTCTCTGGTGGCTCTAGACGTTCACGCAATGCGGAGAATCTACTGCTTGAACCTCCCACTTTCAAGAAGGAAAGAACAATGGCCCAATCCTTTTCAGGCAACGCAGTGAGAATCTGGAACTCCTTTCCACCTCAGCTCCGGACCACCGCCTCCTCCCAGGCCTTCAAAAGGGACCTCAAAGTTCTCCTCCTCCAGAGACACCTCCAAAAGTAACTCGCGTCCTCTTGCTATTTGTGAGGAAGACTTCCCACTACTGATAATTTCTACTTTCCATGACCATGGAAGTGCCTTCCCAGTGTATGCCTGTGATTGGTGGGTCTGCCTTTTTGCAGTATTTTCCATGTACTGGTGTTCGGTGCCCTTTTGTAACATGCACACACCACTCTGCCCTTGCAACACACGGCTGCTACCTCTCACATGTCTTTACCTTTGATACTTGCACAAGTGCCACCTTGCCCACGTAACGCTTGTTCCTGAGCCTGAGTGTCTAGCACCTATTGCAGGACTATACCTCTAATTATACTCTGTTTTCTCTTATAACTGCACACTTGTCACTTTCATTTCCTCTTATGCACTTTTGACTACCTCATGTATTTTGGTTGCTCACAATTTTTACTCAAGTATTTTGTTTGCTCACGATTGTCACTATTACCTTTACTACCTCATGTATTTTGGTTGCTCACAATCTTTACTCAAGTATTTTGTTTGCTCACGATTGTCACTATTACCTTTACTACCTCATGTATTTTTGGTTGCTCACAGTTTTTACTACCTCATGTATTTTGTTTGCTCACAATTGTCACTATTACCTTATGTAAGTAACCTATGTTTTTGCAATCTGTTCTTTTGTAATGTTTCTCATTATGTTTAATTTCTGTTCCTAATTATGAAGCGCTCTGACGCCTTCGGGTAAAGTCCGCGCTATATAAAAATGCATAAATAAATAAATAAATAAATAAATAAATAAATAAACATATATAACCACACAAACACTCCCTCTAATGGTCGGGTTGAAGATGGTAATAGAAGTGGGGCCTAGTGTCTAAAATGGCAGCTGTTCAGACAATGCTATCATCTGCAACCTGAGTTTCCTATTCAGCCAAAATTGTGAGTGCTTAAAAACGACCTGATTACTGGTATCACAGGATGAACAAATATTTGGACATTTATATTCAACCTGACAGTGCGTGGACGCGAGCCCTCGCTGTGCCAGAACGGGCCCGGGATGCGCGCGCTGTGCCAGATCTCCAGCTGAGGCTCGCGAGGGCACGCACCACGGAAGGGAGGCGCGGCGCGCGCTGAAAACACCGGAGGCGAGAAAGTAATAAGCTACGAGTGGGGACCGAGCTGCCCTTGATTCCTCTCCATGGAAGCGATGTGATTATTGCAGGTAATTAGCCCTCCTGAATGCAGGGCTGCAGAACGCAGCGCACCGCTTCCCTGCGCAAGGACACCTGATACAGAGAGTAGGAAAGGAGGTCGGGCAGGCAGTCAGCACTGATGGTGGGAGGGAGAGGGAACACAAATCGAGATGGTGAGAGGGGATGAAATACTGTTTGTAAAATCGCTGCATTTCAAGTTGTGCGGTAACGCCTGGCTTTAAAGTCAGTGTACTATGTAGAACAAATGTGCATAGCATAGTAGAGCAAATGCTGGAAAAATTTGATCTTAATTCTTAACCCATCGTGCTCTCAATCTAACAAGAATTGGCAAAGAAATACGTCTCACCTTTGAGACCTATTGGCTTTGGCATTGGTTGGTAGCCATGTGATGCAGCATCCCCAATGATGTGCCTCATGCCTAAAGAATAAAACAAGCATTGGAAATGCAATAGGTCTCGCACCATTAGAGTTAGTGTTTTTAGAATTGTTTATGGGTTTTTTTTGTAAATGTTTAGCATTTTTGTTTCCTGTAGCCAATGCTAAAGTATTACAAATAAAAAAAGCCATAAACATTTCTAAAAGCTCTAACTGAAATGGTCTGAGAACTATTGCACTGTGTGAGGGTGAGGGTGAGTGAGGGTGAGGGTGAGTGAGGGTGAGTGAGGGTGAGGGTGAGTGAGGGTGAGTGAGGGTGAGTGAGGGTGAGGGGTTGAGGGTGAGTGAGGGTGAGTGAGGGTGGGTGAGGGTGAGGGGTTGAGGTTGAGGGTGAGGTGTTGAGGGTGAGTGAAGGTGAGTGAGGGTGAGGGTGAGTGAGGTGTTGAGGGTGAGTGAGGGTGAGGGTGAGTGAGGGTGAGGGGTTTTGGGTGAGTGAGGGTGAGGGGGAGTAGTTGAGGCTGAGTGAGGGTGAGTGAGAGTGAGGGTGAGTGAGGGGTTGAGGGTGAGGGTGAGGGGTTGAGGGTGAGGGGTTGAGGGTGAGTGAGTGAGGGTGAGGGGTTGAGGGTGAGTGAGGGTGAGGGGTTGAGGGTGAGTGAGGGGTTGAGGGTGAGGGGTTGAGGGTGAGTGATGGTTTGAGGGTGAGGGGTTGAGGGTGAGGGAGGGTGAGTGAGGGTGAGGGTGAGGGGTTGAGGGGGAGGGGTCGAGGGGGAGGGGTTGAGGGTGAGTGAGGGTGAGTGAGTGAGGGTGAGGGGTTGAGGGTGAGTGAGGGTGAGGGGTTGAGGGTGGGTGAGTGAGGGTGAGGGTTTGAGGGTGAGGGGTTGAGGGTGAGTGAGCGAGGGTGAGGGGTTGAGGGTGAGTGAGTGTGAGGGGTTGAGGGTGAGTGAGGTTGAGGGTGGTTGAGTGAGGATGAGGATGAGTGAGAGTGAGGGTGAGTGAGGGGGGTGAGGGGTTGAGGGTGAGTGAGTGAGGGTGAGGGGTTGAGGGTGAGTGAGGGTGAGGGTGAGTGAGGGTGAGTGAGGGTGAGGGGTTGAGGGTGAGTGAGGATGAGTGAGAGTGAGGAAGATCACCTGCCAATGTGAGCCCAGCATTCACTCGAAAACTGAACTCCAGTTGTCTTACAGGAAGTATGCAGCGGGCGTAGATAAATGGGTGAATAGTTGCGACAGTCAGAGAAAGTGTATCAGGCCCTGCGAAGATTATATTTCTATAAAGCGTACTGGAGCTTTACAAGGCCCCTTACTATGTCAAACTCAACCCTACTCCTCCGAAGGAGGTGAGGCTGGGTTGGAACAGAGGGAATCGAATCAGTAATTCGAAATAGTGCTCCCAGACATGTCACATTGGCGCTAGGCAGGAGTAAGTACGCCATCTCTGCAAAGAATGCTCATCAAACCAGAAGGCAAAATGAATATAGTTTCTACCCTGGGAGTCATCCATTAATTCTATTTTAAAGTGCCCCAGAAGTAAGGCAATGCAAGAACTCAGTTAAAGACGGTGCGAGATAACTGTATTCTAAACTTTTTTTTTCCAAACAAAAGGGGGCAAGAATTGTTCAGTTACAAAACAGCTGAACGAACTAAGTAGTGCAAAACATACAAAATATCAGGCAATAACTTTGGAGCCACGGTGGCTTGCACTTGAAATCTAGTAAAGCAAGCTTTGCCAAACAATGTCCACAATAATGTCACTCAATGGTCAGTTTGTGGCATTGTTTTAGAACAGTCGACGTTTCGATCCCTAGCTCCTAGATAAGGGGGATCATCATCAGGACTAATTTAAATACAATTGCCTGGTGTCTATTGTTGGAGCCTGTTGGGATAAGGAACAGGAAAAAGGGGGGAGGAAAAACAGACAACAGCGACCTGTCAGAATTACTGTAATAGTTGCATTTCAATATGTCAACAACTGGTGTAGGGATCAAGTGCCACCATATTTGTAGACAACATAAGTTAAAACAATGTTGGAGTCGGGTACTCGTGCCACCTGTGAGATGTGTGCTCCTAGATAGCACTTGTGCATGTCAGGAAAACTGCTAGCTTTGTGTTATTCGTGGCGAGGTATACTGTGCAAGTGTTTTCACAAGTGTTCAAGAAGGTGATACTTATGTTCTAATGGATTTATGGGGGTGATCGAGTGTATGCGGAGGGTCAATTAATTTAGTGGCGAGACGTGGGAAGAGAAGTTTGCAAGGCGGCAGGGTAAAGTGAACGAATGGGCGGAACTTCGTAAATGGACTGCCTTACCCTAGTTCAAGCGAAATATTGCTTGAATCCGAATGATTAAGGTGTATAGAGCGCTGCGTCATTCCTTTTGAAAGAAAGTGATGAATGTCAGGGCTGGTTGCCGGGCATATGGCGTCAGAAAAGAATGTGAATAGCCAAGGGTTGAGCATTACCTTTTCTTCGCTCAGTGCGGTCCTTGGAAGTGGTTCCCTGGTTCGTATTTGCTCGGAGTGGCTGGTAGGGCAGCTTAACCTCGCTGATTAGCGGTTTCTTGCTGTTGGAGCTGGGGAGTGGGAAAGGGTGTAGGTTGTGTCAGCGGTGCCATCCTTTACCATTGAAAGGTAGAAGGCATGGGGAGCACAAGGGTGCGCTCAGCATGATGATAAGGGCTTACCTCTTAGGAGTCTCGTGGAGGTTGCAACGGTGTGCGGCTCCGGTCCTCGGCACAATGGCAGGAACCTCGATAGTCTGAACTAGGCTTCGAATAAAAAAAAATGCGACACGGCGGGCAGGGGAGGGGGCGGAGCGGGTAAAATAAACAAACGAGACGGAGGGAAGAGAGGGGAGGGGGAGGAGAAATGCGACACGGCGGGAAGGGGAGGGGGCGGAGCGGGTTAAATTAAACAAACGAGACGGAGGGAAGAGAGGGGAGGGGGGAGGAGAAATGCGACACGGCGGGAAGGGGAGGGGGCGGAGCGGGTTAAATTAAACAAACAAGACGGACGGAGGAGAGGGGAGGGGGGAGGAGAAATGGTACACAGCGGGAAGGGGAGGGGGCGGAGCGGGTAAAACAAGACGGACGTGCACGCGCTTTTAAGCTCAATGCGCATGCGCATTGAGCATAAAAGTCACGGGCACTGCAAGGAATCGCCACGATTCCTTGCAGTGGATAAAGAGTGGATAAGCCCCCATAGTCTCGCTTGCTCGATGCGCATGCGCATCGACAGGCGAGACCTAAAAAAAAAAGCTTTTGGTGACTACAACATGACGAAATAGTTTTTTTTCTTTTATGTTACCGATCTGACTTGGATCAATAACTAAAAAGAACAAGAATTGGCAAAGCTAATAGTGTCACCTGTGTGCGATCTTTTGGCTTTGTAAATGCTTATGACGTGCAGCACAGCAGTGGGCAGCTGTGCAATATGGCTTAAAGTAAAGAAAAACGAAGCGCTATGATGCAGTCAATGCTGGCCGCATCATAGCTCTACTTTTTCTTTACTTTAAGCCACATTGAACAGCAGCCCACACTGCTGTGCAACATGTCTGAATAAACATTTAAAAAGCCAATAGATCTGCATAGGCAAAACCTATTGAATGTGCCAGTGTTTGTTATAGGAGCAGGCTGTAACATAATGGAAGGTGGGAGGGACAAGCAACACGAGGGAGCGAGGTCAGGGTTATAGGATGTGGCATTACGCCAAAGCTGTCAACAACTATGGTACGAGCTTCGACATCTGCTCAACATCCATTGATTCTGGATAAATCACATAATCTTCCCATGCCTAAAAATTTTTTTTTTTAAATCTGATCTTCTGTAATGTAATTGATGCTCTCGTAAAAGTGCTCCAATACCTTCGGGTCGAGTTGGCGCTTTATTAAACTGCAATTTTTTTTTACAAAGAGCACAGATGAAGGGATGAGGGTGGGCAGACAAGCAACGTGGGGGGGCAGGGGGGGGCAGGGGAAGTCGGCCGGAGAGAACAAAATGGACAGTGGTGAATGACGGACAGACTGCCAGCAAATGCAGTCTTTTAAGAGTGCATAAAGTAAATTTAAAAAAAGAATCTGCAGAAGCCTGAAGCAAGTGGAAAGACACTAGCCACAGACAGGAATCTTCACTGCAGGCTAAACACTTGAAGGCCAACGAGAAAGCAGGAGGCGAGCAGGAGATGCTGACTAATAAGAAGCAAGGAAACAAGAGTGACATGGAAGCTAATCGATTGTAAGTAATGGTAAGTAATGGCGGGCTCTAAGCCTGGTTTAACCCGCTTGGTGCTTGCATTGGCCGTTCACTACCTCCCTGGTGCTGTGCACATCCATTGGCCGTCGCAGCCCCGTCCACTCTTACATTGTCCCGCAATGCGGGAGAATTTGCGCTGCGGTTATGGGGTTAAGCCTTTTTTTCTTTATAAATGATTTCACAAGCACAGCCCAAGCACTGTGCAGGTGAAACCTAAAAAAAGCATGAAACTGTTCTTTTTTCTATTAAAGCGGGTGGAGTGGAGAAACATGAGGGAAACAACATGGAGAGACTCAACATAGATGGGGCAGAAGCAACGTCGGGCACAGGTAGGAGCAGGGACAGACTTGGAACTCAAAGCAGCTCTGGCCATTTTCTCAGACCAGCTCCTGGGAGAGCACTGCCTGGTCCTGGTAAGCTTGAAACGCTTACTTGCTGCGTTTGTTACTGGGAGCCGATATTGCTGCACCACTGCTAAACCGGCTCCCAATAACAAAACCGACTGCCACTGCAAAAGACCGCCCCCCAACCTTCCAGCCTCCTGGGGAAACACCCTATGCCCTGTACGTCTAGTGCCCTGGGTAGGAAGGAGGGATAAAATTGGGGGTTGAGGGACAAAGGAACAAAGGAAACAAAGGGGTATATTTACAAGAGCTGCCGCTTACTAGCATTAGTGTTAGTTAGAGGCAGTTTTCTTAATGGTGCCTATCACCAAAAACTATTGCTGTGTGAGCGATGTATTTAGAGTACGTTGCTACATCGCGATAGTAACAGCTAGCCGCAGAGGAAACTGCCACTAACACTAGCATCAAGCCAACAACAATTTTGACATTCGCTTGAGAAAAGTGACGAAAGGCCCGTCAGCGGCAAAGAAACTCACATTAGTCAGCCCAACATGATTTTTTGACTCTAGAGGTAAAAATAGCCTATAAATCCACTTCCAACAAAAAATAGACAATAAATCCAATGGAATGCAGAATGGAGCAGCCAGGGCCAAGAGCAGCACAAATCAGAACCCCCCCCCCTCTGACCCCCCAACAGCCAATATGACCTGCCACAGTCCCAGGGAAAGGGGAAATACAGATTCAGGGCTACCGTTATGAAATGAGGCGCATTGCTGGGAAAACCTACTGATGCATCACTTTTCATAGCACCCTCTTTGCAATACCATGGCAGCCAAAACCTTGAAAGCGGGACATTACATGGAGCCAGGAGATCTTGCTGGGCCTGCACCAGTGATCCAAATTGTGATGCAGAGGTGCTGTGGAGTTGCTTGGCAGTGGCGGTAGATATTGAGGCATCGGCGATCACCCTTACCTGGTTGTAAAGTATGGCAGGTCGCATGGAGACAAGTTGCTGACCTTTATGAGAAGACCGCCTGGCACCCCTTTTAGCTGTGAATGGTAGAGGTGCTCCTGCACACCAACATAGGAAGGTCTGCATCGCATACCAGGCACCACCACTTCACCGGAGTGCACGGAGGAGATTACCAATGGTGGGCTTTGCTTCTCTGCATTACAGGCTGGAGGATATTGCACTGGCCGGACGCTGTGGAGGGTGAGGCCCTGAGCTGTGCTGAGCTGAGCTGTGATGAGAAAGCCATCAACAGCTAACTCGCCACATTCATTGAAGAACACAACATCCTCGACTCCTTCCAATCCGGCTTCAGAAAAAAACACAGTACGGAAACCGCCCTCCTCGCCGCAACAGACGACATCCGCACCCTACTGGACAAAGGAGAAACAGTAGCCCTCATCCTCCTAGACCTATCAGCGGCGTTCAACACAGTCTCCCACCGCACCCTAATATGCAGACTCTACAACGCAGGAATCCAGGACAAGGCCCTCGACTGGATCTGCTCCTTCCTCTCCGGCAGGACGCAACGGGTCAGACTCCCCCCTTTCCTCTCAGACCCCATACCTACCACCTGCGGAGTCCCCCAGGGCTCCTCCCTCAGCCCGACGCTCTTCAACGTCTACATGGCTCCACTTGCCCCCATCGTCAGAACCTACGGACTCAACATCGTGTCATACGCAGACGACACCCAGCTCATCCTCTCCCTATCCAACGAGCCCAACACCGCCAGACGCAACTTCCGAGAAGGCATGGAAGCCGTCGCCAAATGGATGAAAAACAGCTACCTACAACTAAACACCAACAAAACAGAAGTACTCATCATGGGCCCAAACCCCGACGCCTGGAGCGACACCTGGTGGCCCACCGCCCTCGGAAACCCGCCAACCCCCACAGACCACGCACGCAACCTGGGAATCATCCTGGACTCCGAGCTCAAAATGGACTGCCAGATCAACTCTGTCTCATCTTCCTGCTTCCACACCCTCTGCCTCCTTCGTAAGACCTTCAAATGGATCCCCCTCGAACACCGAAAGACAGTCACTCACGCCCTGGTCACCAGCAGACTCGACTACGGCAACGCACTCTACGCCGGAATAAACAAAAACCTCATCCGCAAGCTACAGAACATCCAGAACGCTGCTGCAAGACTGGTCCTCAACCTGCCAAAACACTGCCACATCTCCCAGCACCTGCGCACACTCCACTGGCTCCCCGTCGAGGAGAGATCCACCTTTAAGATGCTCACCCACGCACACAAGGCCCTCCACGGCACCGGACCAGCATACCTGAACAGCCGGCTCAAATTCCACGCACCCCAAAGGACCCTACGATCAGCCCAGCTCTCCTACGCCGTGGTCCTCCGCACCAGAAAGACCAGATCGGGAGGCCGCTCCTTCTCCTTCCTCGCGGCCAAAGCATGGAACGCACTTCCGCTCCACCTCAGACAGACAAAATCGCTCCCCATCTTCGCAAGAAACCTCAAAACCTGGCTCTTCGACAGACCCCCTCCTTGATGGAATGGAACCTGCACCCCCCCCACCCCTAGCGCCTTGAGACCCTTACGGGTGAGTAGTCGCGCTTTAACAAACTCCTGATTGATTGATTGAGTGGGAGCACTACAACTTCACGCCTAAAGGGGCCCTGTTGCATCACCTGCATCGGGAGGTTCCACAGTGGATTTGGCGGTGACTGCGGTACCCAGGCTTGTGAAAAACTGCCTGGCTGAGGCTCCTATTTGCTCAGTCACAGATTTGGAGAGAGTGCAGTGCAGTGAGCCCCGGTGTCAATGTCCAGGTGAGGAGAAAATGGGATGCGTAGCAGAGGAGGATTGGGGCGAGGCCTAGTGCCTGTGGGTGACGCACGCCGTGCGCTGAGAAATCCCTGCTCTGCAGCTGATCTACATGACGCAAAAAAAGCCCTATTTCAAATGTACCAGGACCACTGTCTGCTGGAGACCACAACCCTGGTGTCTGCAAGAAAGAGGCTCAAATTATGATGCTGAGCATGAAGGTCCAAACTCCAGATTTCCAAACATATGGATATATTTGTATTTATTGAAAAAGAAGACTGTTCAAAAGTGGGACAGCACGTGTAAGTCACAGAAGAGTCATGATTGGCCACTGTTTGGTTACATGATTTATTTTCACCAATTCGGAATGGGCTGGCAGCGAATAAGCAGAGAGCTATGCATAATCAGACATACTTTACTCACTTGAACATCACATCAAAGAATCCAAAACGGGGGCGTGGCTACGCAAGCCACGATGGCGGCCGTGCATTGTTGAGGCTCCGCGATCTGGCTAACACTATATCTAGCCCTGAGGATCGCCGTGGGCCCCTCCACGCAAAACTGGTAACCGGAGCACCCCTGTTCCCCGGAGCGCCGACCACAGTGGCGTCTCCAACGCTGGAAGGGGCAAATTTCCTCCGTGTTTGCTCCAGCTGGAGAAACACACCGAGACCCAAGATGGCGGCCAAGACCCAGTGACTCTGCTCCCCCCGAGACCTCCTCAGCGCAGCAGTGGAGCGACCACCGGCGGATTCCCCGGATCAGGCGGCGAGGCCAGCGGGGATTAGGCACTACTGTGACCCATCGCTGCGACAACCCCCCCCGACTTCAGGAACCGTCACGCCGCTTCGGGGACTCACTCCTGCTGCGTCCCGGTCCTCAGTGGCCGCACCAGGCAGTCTGCGGAGCCGGCCAACGTTGCTGCGCCCATCACTGGAGGTAGGCACAAAACGAGGACTACCTGCGTGCCTGGGGCACCCTCCACAGCCACCCGACGCCTGATCCCCGATGGTGCCTGACCTCAACATGGCACCCATACTTGCCTGCGAGACACGACATCTGAGGAGCTCCCGGTAGCACTTCTAGAGGCCCCGGATCACCGCGCGCCTTCCTCACACTCTGGCTACTTAGACCTGGAGGGTCTGACCGGCCAGCGGGGGGGCCTCGCAACCTGCACCCCGGCTTCATCATTCCAGTGCGAACATTTCACCGCTCGGGAGCCCAAGACCTGGTAGGCTAGCCCTTGGCCGCCCTGCACCTGCTGTGTCCACGCATACGCTTCTAGCGTGGGTCTGCTCGAGGGCCCCCCCTCGTAGAGCCCGCCTCTTCCTGCCCTCATTGACTCGCGGCGCCCCACCTGCTGTCGGCATGGGGAAACCAAAGGGCACACAGGCGACCGCCGTCCCGGAAACGGCCCCCGAGAATATGCCTCACACCCGGACCTGGTTGCAAACCCACGCGCCTCCACCGGACCCCACCTTATCGGCAAAGCTGGACCAGGTGCTGGCGGCCATAGAGATGTCCCGACTATCGATGGAAGAACGTTTGGGCACCCTCTCGACGGACATCAGCTTGGTCCGCGACGATCACCGCAAACTGGCGGACAGAGTGACAGAGGGGGAGAAGATACTGACCGACCTACAACCCGCCGTGAAGGTGCAGGGGACAGACCTGCAGGAGATCCTACATCGCGTGGCGGCCCTTGAAGAGCACACAGTCGATTTGGAGGGGCGATCGAGACGCTGTAATATCCGCGTCCTGGGCCTCCCGGAGGGAATTGAGAACTCAGACCCCCTGAACTATATGGAGTCATGGACCAGATCTTTCACCCCCGAAGCGGAACGCTCGGCGTTCTTCTCCATCGAACGAGCCCACAGGGTCCCCGCCCGGGAGCCCAAACCAGGCTTCCCTCCCAGACCCATGTTAGCCAAGTTCCTACATTTCCGTGACCGCGATGCGGTACTCCGCGCAGCCCGGGCGGCAGGCCCCTTGCAGGTGGAGGACCAACATGTCATGGTGTTCCCGGACTATGCCCGAGGAGTTCAGCAGCAGAGGTCCACATTCCTTGAGGTCAAGAGGCGCCTCCGCGCAAACGACGTCCAATACTCCTTGCTGTTCCCAGCCCGCCTCAAGGTCCTACACAAGGGTAGGGCCATCTTCTTCGTCACCGCCGAGGAAGCGCAAGACTGGACTGAGCTCCACTGCCCACTACTACCCAAGGCGGGAACCCAACGAGACCAGAACAGTCGCTCAAGGAGATCCAGGAGACGGGGTTCGAAGCACCCCCAAGTGAGCCCCTCCAAGAGCCACGGATCATCCCCTTCGAGATCGCCGGATTTAACGCAGATCATACGAGAGCGGCGAGATGCCCTGAGAGCGGTGATTGAACTGCACTCGTCGCCCTTGGCTCCTGACTTGGAACGCCAGCCACACCTCTTCACCCCGGAGAAAGACCGTGACAGTGATGGCACAATGTCGGGGATAGGCCAGGCCTCCTCTCCCTTGGTCATCACTCAAGCGATGGACGCTATCCTGGATGGACGCCCTAGCACCTCCGAGTGATGTGGGACTAGATTGTATCCTCTTTATAAACACCTTACTTACCGTTTATGCTCTGACTCTACTTCAGCGCTTTCCTATGTAGGCTCACGCGCATCATACGTCACTTCTGCAACAGCCCGATCAGCGCCCAGCCTCGCATACACACGTGCTGCCACCCCCGCAGTTTCTTGTTGTATTCTTCCCCTAGTGGGACACTAGTTTGGATATGCCACCTCCGGTGACGTATCCCCGGTATTGGGACTGTTTCCCGCCCCCTGTTACCACAGTTTTCCCTCCTGCCAGTTCCCGTCCCTACCCCTCAACAGCACGCATACACGGGCATGCACACGGTGTACGACCTCACTTTTCTCCGGGCCTCCTGGGTGCTCTCAGCAGTTTACACGACCTCTGATTGATGGCAGTTCCACGATCGGACGTTAATGTCCTCACACTGAATGTACCGGGCCTCCACACGCCCAGTAAGCGCTATTTTGTCTACTCATACATCAAGCGCAAGACAGCTGGGATTGCTCTCCTGCAGGAGACACACATTAACAGCACCGAATTGAGCAGACTGCAGGCTAAATGGCGCGGGACGTTCAGTGCCACGACCTACTCGGCATTTGCGCGCGGCGCTCTAATCTGATTAGGCCAGGCACCCCCTTCCGGGAACTTAAGCGGGTGGTGGACAGGGAGGGCAGATACGCTCTACTGGAGGGGCTCTTAGACGGTCAGGGGATCCTCCTAGGCAGCATATACGCCCCTAATTCTGAGCAAGACAAGTTCTGGGATCACCTTACGGGAGTCCTGGCCCAATTCACTGCTATTCCCTGGATCTTGGGAGGCGATTACAACTGCACGCTTGACCCTTCCCTGGACCGATCGCACCCCCCCCCTCTGCGCTCCCCAGCCCTCCGACAATCAGAGTTATTCCGTGCTTGGGCCACGCACTGGGCGCTCACCGATGCTTGGCGACACCTACACCCTCATGCCCGCCTTTATTCATTCCACTCTCTCCCTCACAACCTCAGGGTCCGCCTTGACAGGTTTCTATGCTCAGCACAGATCCTCCCTACGGTTGTCTCTGCGGACTACCTGGGGCGGGTCATCTCAGATCATGACGCTCACATACTGCGACTCACCTGGCGCCCCCCGCACCCACCAGTCCCAACCTGGCGACTACCTAGGGAATGTTTGACTGATCAGGTGTTTCGGGACTCGCACACACGCAGCATACAGGACTACTTCACGCACAACACGAACACAGCTTCTTCGACACTAATAGAGTGGGATGCGTTCAAGGTGGTGGCACGGGGGGAATGCATTAAACAAATCACAGGGGTCCGGCGCACGTTGGAACAGGCACTCACAACCACGGAACAGCGCCTAGCTACACTCACTACACAAGTCGATCCCTCTGAGGAACACGCTGTGCTTACAGCTGAAGCAAAGTCAGCCTACCAAGCTGCCTGTGCCGATCTCAGGAAATATAATTTTAGGGCCTATGCCTCCAGAGTCCATAGAGACAGGGACAAAACGGGTGTGATGCTCGCATGGCTGGCGCGACAGGACACCGAAACCAGACCGATCACGGACATCGTTACCCCGGAGGGCGAAATCGTGCGTTCCCAGGCTGAGATCCTTCTGGCGTTCCAACGCTATTACACCGTGGTATACGGCGTTCCGAACCCACTCTCTCCATCGTCTATCACCCATTTCCTTGACCCGTTGCTGCTACCCACGATCTCGGTTGCCGACAAACTCGCGCTCGACACAAAAATTGCGGCTTCAGAAATTGCTCAGGCGCTGCGGACCCTATCTCGCAATAAAGCCCCGGGTCTCGACGGCTTCCCGCTAGAATACTAATCGACATTTTCCCCTCTACTGATCCCACGCCTGGCGCAGATGCTCGCAACGACCCTCGATCGGGGTGTGTTACCCCGCTCATTACGGGAATCAGTAATCGTGACCTTTTTAAAGCCACACCGGGACCCACATCTTATGGGCTCGTATCGCCCCATCACTCTACTGTCTGCAGACTGTAAACTCCTCGGGAAGGTATTGGCAGACAGATACGCCCAGGTCATATGCCCGCTGGTCCACCCGGACCAGTGCGGCTTTGTCCCAGGGAGAAACACCTCACAGAACATCCGCCGCCTCTTCCATGTTCAGGACCAGGTACGGGACAGATATCCTCGCTCCGCCTGCCTTATCCTGGACCTGGAGAAGGCGTTCAACACTCTCCAATGGCCATACCTCTTTTCGGTCCTCTGCCGCCTTAACATCGGCCCAGTACTTACGGCGTACACGCGGCTCCTCTATACCGACCTGTCCACACGGGTCCGGATTGGGAGACACATCTCAGCGGCGTTCGAGGTCCGGTGAGGCACGAGGCAGGGGTGCCCCCTCTCGCCTCTCCTCTTCGCCCTTGCAGTCGAGCCACTGGCGATCAGATTACGCCAAGGTGGTCTGGACTGGGGCATCCCCCTCGCAGAAGTCACACACAGCGTCTCTATGTACACGGAGGACCTCCTCATCTATGTCCGGGATATTTCGGCCGACCTCACCCCCATATGGACGGCGCTTACCGAATTCGCGGACGCCTCGGGCCTCCGAGTGAATTGGGATAAATCCACGGTATATCCCTTTCACCCGGACCTGCCACCCCGCGATACCTGGCTGGCGACGCAAAAGATCTCATGGTCCACAGACGCCCCCCGATACCTAGGGGTCCGACTCTACCATTCCCCCGCTGACATCTTCGGGGGCAATCACTGCAGAGCGCTCGCGGGCCTCCGACTGACAGTTGCTTTATGGACCAGACTCCCACTGGCCCCGATAGGACGCATTGCCCTGGCTAAAATGGTAATGCTTCCCCGGCTCCTTTATCCCTTTACCAATTTGCCGGTGGTCCCACCCAGGTCCTTCTTCCAGGACCTCAATTCCCTCCTAGGCACCCTAATTTGGGGATCGGGCCGGCACAGGGCTGCCTTGAAAACCCTTCAGCTTCCCACCACCCAGGGGGGCCTCGGAGCCCCATCCTTCGAGTCCTACTTTCTAGCGGCCCAGCTTCAATGGCTGTCGTACTGGACAGCGGACCGGTACACACAAGAGGCCAATACCCCCAACGGGCAGGATTACGACGCTGGAGCTCACCCGTCTTCTTCTTCCGGGCACTAAACCGCGACGCACATATCCCCTACAGGTCTGAGTGGCGCGTCGATGTATGCTCCGGGTTCACCGGATGTCCCCCAGGACAACCCCATATTCCCCGTTGCTCCCGTTGATTGGCTGGCCCAGGTCAGACTCGTACTTCCCAGCCCCCATGCTCGCCGAGTGGACACGATGCGGCATTACGGACATGGAATCGCTCTTTGAGGAGGGTCGGATTAAATCTTTCGATCGACTCATCGCCAAATTCGATCTCCCCCCCGGTCAATTCCTCCGATATCGCCAGCTCCTCGAATGTTTCCGTCCTCACCACAACCTCCAGACCTGCGAGCCAGACACGCATCCAGTTATACACGCAATCCTGCACATGGGTGCAGGATGCCATTTGGTCACCTGGTTGTATAAGGCGATACGAGAACTCTCGAACGCTCCCCTGGTGTCCTTGCGTGTCACCTGGGAAGAGGACATCGGGCGCCCGCTACACGACTCGGAATGGATCAAGGCGCTTGAAGCCCCAAAACGTACGTCTAGGAACGCCCATTTCAAAAACATCCAATATTACATATTACACAGGGCGTATCTGACGCCGGAGCGGCTGCAGAAATTTTACCCCACTACTCAATTCCTCTGCCCCAGATGCCACTCCCCAGATGCAGATTTCCGTCACATGTTCTGGAGCTGCCCAGACCTCCACCCCCTATGGCGGATGGTACACGACACATTGAAAGACCTCACAGGCCTCACAACCCTAGACACCTTGGAATCCAGCGCGTTGGGCATCTTCCACATTCCAAAACAGCTCCCGGCACACAAGCGCTTCATATCCCTAGCGCTACTACTAGCGAAAATATGTGTAGCTATGCACTGGCAATCATTAGAGGGTCCTCCTACAGCAGCATGGACAGGGGCAGTATGTAAATGGGCGGCGGCGGAAGAAGACGCCCTGCGAGAGGAGGAAGCTAAGGGCGCCTGTAAACACTCCATCTCTATGGAATGGGCCATGCTATTGCATCATTTCCGACAGCTAACACGCCCCGCTGACCCGACCACGCCCACCCCAACGACTACACCCACCCCGGTGGACCCCCCCCCCGCGACCCTACAGCCCCTGACCAACGACTAGTGCCGGACATTGGCGACCCACAGTCCCACACTTCTACCCTGCTCCCGGGGCACCTGGCCCGATGTTCAATCTGGCACAACACTCCCGCCCTCTAGCAACCCGGCTCACTGTAGGCACGAGCCTCTAGACCCCTCTAACGCCCTACCCCCACCTCTTCTCGATATGCCCGTGCGAACGCCCAGATGCTCCTTCCCCGAGTTATGTCCCCCCAGTTACTTGGCAACACCACAGTACAGCCTCTAGAGACCCACTCCAATGCTCCCCATGACGTTGATTCACATGCTAGCGCTCTTTCCTTTCTCCTTGAATTGTTTATCCTACGTTTTCTAGTATATGTGATTACTTACATGGTCTGTACTGCTCTGATAACGAAATGCCAATAAAAACAAGTTTTAAAAAAAAAATCTAAGAATCCAAAACACTGTTACAGTCACCCTAAGGACTATGGGACATATTTATTATAGCCTTATAGCCCGCCGCAGCGGGCTATACTGGCTATTAAAAGCCCACAGCAGAGTTAAAAGGCCCGAGCCGAAGGCAAGCGATTTTAACAAAACAGCATGACTTTAATTGCCGGTATAGCCCTGCTACGAAGGGCTATAAGGCTATTAAAAAATTCTGCCACTGGAGGGCAGAATGTTCTAACAAATAAAACAAAGCAATCAGGGAGCGCGAGGGGATCAAAATCCCCTCTGGCTCCCTGAAGCCTTTGTTCACGGCCGGAGCTGTGAACAAAGAAACATAGGAATGTTGGAGCTCCGGTGTTATACCAGCCATTATCAGCCCAGAGCACTTCATTGTTTTCAATGGAGCTACCAACATTCCAATGTTCTAATAAAGAGTTGTGTCACCCTTGCGTCACGTAACCGGGCGCAAGAGTGACACAACTCTTAAGTAGATTTATCAAGCCACTCAAGGCCACCTTGTGTAGCTTGATAAATCTAGAGTATCTCAAAGGCAGCATGAATCACTGCGTTGCGTTACCCTAAGCCAGGGAGACATTCCATGAGTGGAGCGTGGGTGTTCCCATGTATCCACCCATAGACTTTGGTGCTTTCCCATGATTTACCATTACTGGTAAAGCCTTCGGCTCGGGCCTTTAATGCTGCAGCGGACCTTTAATAGCCGGTATGGCCCGCTACGGCGGGCTATAATAGATATGTCCCATAGTCCTTAGGGTGACTGTAACAGTGTTTTGGATTCTTTGATGTGATGTTCATGTGAGTAAAGTATGTCTGATTATGCATGGCTCTCTGCTCATTCGCTGCCAGCCCATTCCGAATTGGTGAAAATAAATCATATAACCAAAGAGTGGCCAATCATGACTCTTGTTTGCATGAAAATGATGCGCCTCCTTAGATCAGGCAAAACAAGGAGAAATTTCTTTATTCTCCTTCTAGAGGATTGTTTTTGTGCAGTAAGGTGTCCCACCACAGGGAAAAGAGGAAAATGCTTCAGAGGTTGGGTTTTGTGCAGGAAGGTGTGCCAGCACAGGGAAAAGACAGGAATGCCCTGTATACGTTAAATACGGTGCATTCCTGCACTTTTCTTATCATGTAATGTAGCACAACAAGGTGACTAGCTGTACTACGCTTCATGATGTGTTTATAAATATGACCCAATATTCGGAATCAGGCGAAACAAGGAGAAATATCTTCATTCTCCTTCTGGAGGATTGTTTTTGTGCAGTAAGGTGTCCCACCACAGGGAAAAGAGGAAAATGCTTCAGAGGTTGGGTTTTGTGCAGGAAGGTGTGCCAGCACAGGGAAACGACAGGAATGCCCTGTATATGTTAAATAAGGTGCCTTATCATGTAATGTAGCACAACAAGGTGACTTGCTGTGCTGCGCTTCATAATGTGTTTATAAATATGACCCAATATTCGGAATCAGCTTCTTGGTTTAAGATTCTTTGCTTCCTTTACCCTGACACCTGTAATGATGTATTTTGAGTTGAAAAATGTACACTCATGTTCCCCCTGCCTCATCCTTTTTCTTAGTAATTAGTTATTCTTCTGATCTTTCTGAAAGCTATACATGTACATTTTATCAACTATCTTTCACTTCATCTTTATAGTTCCAAAATAATAATTTCAGTGTGTGAAGATATTAAATGTGTATGTTTTCCCATTTTCAGATTATTGCCTTTTGCATATTGTGCATGCTATTACACTTCCCCCTCTATACCCAATTGTACTCTTTCCCCACACTTTAAGCATACTTTGTACTTTCTTTCAGTAAATAACCCATTCTATTAACGTATCCCTCAATTAAAAAAAAATATTTTAAGTCTGTCATCTCTTCAGAAAATATGCACCTTTGAAGATTAACATTTTGTAGTTACGCTTTGTCTAGCAATTGCTCCTTGATAAGGTGGAAAGATGGTCCTCATCTCAGGATTTACTTGCAATGAGAGGCATCTCACCTTCTGTTGACAAAATCGCAGTTCCCAAATGGTGGAGTTTCAGGGGGTTATCTATGTCTCCCTCCACATTAAATCTGGAAGAAGGATTATGTGGACGTTCCCTGGTGCACCCAACCTTCATTCTTCCATCATTTATCTACTGTATCTGCAGCCAATCACAAGTCGGCCACCAGTAAGTTCCTTAGAAGCATTGCATTTAGAAGGATCCTAGCAGATCACCCACCAACAATGTTTCTAAGATCCTCCTCCTTTTTCTAACAATGATTTACCACTCTCAGGGGGTTGTTTCAATCAAGCATCACATGACTCCATGAACAGGGGTGTGAATCAGGTATGCCTCTCAAAATTGATGTTAGAGCGGGCCTGATGAAGGGCATTAAAAAAAGATACCCTGGCAGATAAAAACTGTGACGCTTCAGACTGATGACATCCTCCATCCAGTTCCCAACTCAAACTCTCCAGTCTCCCTGTAAGGAAATCAGTTGCATCCACCCTAGACATTCTATTGTGAATTTGTAATGCCATAGGCATGCCAGCCTTCTGGGGGATCACAGGGTACAGTCTAGAGCTGTACTGTTTGGTTTACTCTTACCCAACATACAATACCTCACAAAATCTGGAGGAATAAAATCATAGTCCCCAGACCAGATGTGTGCTACACAAAAATACAATTCTAGCTGGGGGCATGGATGCATTGTGCCCCTCTGCTGAAATATGTGTATGTGTGAACAGCTATACATTTTGCTAGTACCATGTCCAATGTGTTTCTTAAAAATGCTTTAATTACCATTTTAACTATACTCTCTGTAGAAGACTTAATTAGGGATTTTTAAAGGAAACACAACAGTCCACAACTGTTAGGCCACTGCATCATTGCTTTCACAGGCCACACCTCTTATAATGATTGCTGTCATAATACATGCTTCTTTTTCCGCGCCTAGCCATACTTGGGCCACAACCACATTGTATATTGTTTGTACTGCTTTAGGACCTTCCGCCGACCACAACCTAATTTCTCATTCCATGCACTGGGGGGCTTATTTACAAGCCCCTTGCGCCACCAATGCATCACTTTTAATATAGGAAAAGTGACCTACTGGATGTGCCAGGGGTTTGTAAATAATCCCCCGGGTTGATTGGTGTTTTCAGTTCAATGGTACCATTAACCTACTATTTCTTTTACATATTTTATTGACATTTAGAAGCAGTTAGACTAATGCATTCACAGTGTTACACGTCACCCTCTCAAACAAAACATATTATACAGACAATAGGCATCTTCAAGAGTGTTGTGTTTATCCATTCCCTCCAGTGTGTATCACCCAGCTTGTATAGGAAACACAACCTATTAGAAATCAATGGGGCTCATTGTCTTTGGGTGAATCACAGGGGTGTATGCCAATGTAATGCACGATCCAGTCTTTGTATATCCACGTTTTTTAAATGGACCTAACAAACTAGTGCAGGGTGGCCAAAATAATCTGACAATCTAGAAATTATCTAAGTGGATCAGGTATATGGGGTGATTGGGGATTCGGAGTCTCGTTGTAACAGTGCATGTATCTGAGAGCTTTCCCAATCTGGACATGCGTGTGCTCAAGGCTGGGCGGGTAGGCTTCTCCCGTACCGCATTCCCTTTGAAAGGTGTGCCAAACTTCTCCATTAGCGTCCCAACTTAACCTACTCTTCATGTTCCGCAAATGTTCCCCTTTTTTCAGTGATCTTTCATGGTTCTAGAGCTGCCCTTCTTTTGCTATAGGCCGTGCTACTCTTTGGAGGCAAAATGCCATTTTGTTTATTTACTTCAGAAGTGGAACAAAAGTAACCAACATAAATTTGTTGACTACCCTTGAACTCATGGACTAAGTGTCGATAGCTAATGCGTCATTGTCTTCCTCTGCACACATACTGTCTACCTCTAAATATTGCCCACCTGTAATCTGAATGGAAGACACTGGCATGCATGATTGTAGGTTAGTCATACACTGTCTGCATACATTGCCCAATCCTTTCACTCTGTCTGTCCATAACAGGACTTCAGTTACTTATATATATCTGTATGGAATTCAAGGTCTAATATCAGTAAGTGACTGACACACATATTATGCAACCTTTTATGTACAGATTTTCTGTGACTGCCCAATGCAATGGAGAATGTTGCTGACCAGCTGTGCAGCTATATAAACCTTACAATTTTCACTTAGTCTTGAGATTCCAGAAGATTTTCTTTAATGCACATTCTGTGGCCCCTGATCCTCAGGAACCACAAATCTAGTACACCTCAGGGATACCCAAGGGATGCGTTGAGATTGGGAATATTATCTCTTAGTATTCTTTCCCTGTAACCTTCAAGATATTTCTTTCCTCATGTTCTTTTACACATGCCCTGTCTGGTTGTAATTAAATAGTGTTGTGAGATGACATGACCGGGTAGATGCCTACTCATAAGCCCTTCTAAATTAGGGCCATCGGCTATTAGTAAATGATGTACATCTGTATTTATTCTTGTTGTATTGAATAGAAGTGCTTGTGTACTTGCATATTTGCAAAAGTAAAATAGTTTAAATTTCTGTTGGTTCACGTGTCATTGGGTATACCCTTTGCTGAATGTAAATACCTTAGCGTTTGAAAAAAAGGTGTTTAAAAGATGGAGGTTGCCCGCTACTTAAAAAAACAGGAAGCCCCATTCCTTATTGTTTCCTCTCCTGTTGCAGTGTATCAAGGTTCTGTCTTGGTGTAATACAAAGGGGCCCCAATTTAGAAAGAGTTCATGGACCCCAGGCAGCATGTTAAGTTCTACATTGTGGTTTCATGAACGGGAGAGAGAAGAACCGCACCATACATAAAAGAAGTGGTGCAGTTCTGCTCTCTCCCTGCACGGGTGCATTTCAGGAAACCATGGGCCAACATAGGCACCCTTGCACCATAGTGCAAGATTGTCTGCATTGTGGTCAGCATGGTGTTTTTGGAGGAAGCAGCATCTTCCTGCACAATATCTATGCTTTAAGGCAGAATGCGATACAAAAGGGGATGATGGACGGAGCGTTTGAGCAAATCAAACACTCACCCCCAGTCAACTGATCTGGGTTTAATCCATCACCATTCTTTAGCCCACGCAGCCACCCCATTTCAGCCATGGCTATATGCAAATCAGTCTGACCCTGTGCCTCATGGGAACAGTCCAGCCCGAACTGCCAAGCCATGTCTTCCATGGACCGGAAACAAGCATCCTGGGACCGGTTTCGGATTCATAATCCTCATCAGCCAGGCTATCTTGAATCCAGTGGCCAAGTGAGCAAGGGACTCACGTCTGAGCATACCCTGCCACACTTAGGGCGAACAAAGCGATACAAAAGGGGATGATGGACGGAGCGTTTGAGCAAATCAAACACTCACCCCCAGTCAACTGATCTGGGTTTAATCCATCACCATTCTTTAGCCCACTCAGCCACCCCATTTCAGACATGGCTATATGCAAATCAGTCTGACCCTGTGCCTCATGGGAACAGTCCAGCCCGAACTGCCAATCCATGTCTTCCATGGACCGAAAACAAGCATCCTGGGACCGGTTTCGGATTCATAATCCTCATCAGCCAGGCTATCTTGAATCAAGTGGCCAAGTGAGCAAGGGACTCATGTCTGAGCATACCCTGCCACAGTTAGGGCAACGATACCGGTCCATGGAAGACATGGCTTGGCAGTTCGGGCTGGACTGTTCCCATGAGGCACAGGGTCAGACTGATTTGCATATAGCCATGTCTGAAATGGGGTGGCTGAGTGGGCTAAAGAATGGTGATGGATTAAACCCAGATCAGTTGACTGGGGGTGAGTGTTTGATTTGCTCAAACGCTCCGTCCATCATCCCCTTTTGTATCACTTTGTTCGCCCTAACTGTGGCAGGGTATGCTCAGATGTGAGTCCCTTGCTCACTTGGCCACTGGATTCAAGATAGCCTGGCTGATGAGGATTATGAATCCGAAACCGGTCCCAGGATGCTTGTTTCCGGTCCATGGAAGACATGGCTTGGCAGTTCGGGCTGGACTGTTCCCATGAGGCACAGGGTCAGACTGATTTGCATATAGCCATGTCTGAAATGGGGTGGCTGAGTGGGCTAAAGAATGGTGATGGATTAAACTCAGATCAGTTGACTGGGGGTGAGTGTTTGATTTGCTCAAACTCTCCGTCCATCATCCCCTTTTGTATTGCTTTAAGGCAGAATGCAGCAAAGAGAAAAAAAAAGGAGAACAAAAATATTTCTCCTCATTACGCCTGCCTTAGGGAGGTGCAATTTTTTTGTCACAAATCCCTGTCTATAACACTTTGCAGATAAGCATTTTCATTGTAACCTGAGTGGTTGTATGGGTATGCCCATAGTCTACCCCTGGAACAACCCCTGGATGGAAAGAAACATAATGCTCTGCGTTTCCATCCTTTTGGTTACAAACTAATGGAAATCATGATTAGAGTTGGTTTGTAAATTCCAACCTAGACTTTGAGTTGGGTCTGCATTAAAAAAGTAATGCAAACCACAAACAAATTCTTCGTAGATCTGGGACAACTTATGGTATGCTCAGACGCGAGTCCCTTGCCCACTTTGCTCACTTTGCCACTGGATTCAAGCAAGCCAGGCTGAAGACGGCTGGAATGCCAGAAACCGGTCCTCGGAAGCTTGTTTCTGGTCCAGGGAAGGCATGGCTTGGCAGTTCGGGCTGGACTGTTCCCATGAGGCACAGGGTCAGACTGATTTGCATATAGCCATGTCTAAACTGGGGTGGCAGAGTGGGCTAAAGAACGGTGATGGATCAAACCCAGATCTTTTGACTCGGTGTGAGTGTTTGATTGGTTCAGATGCTCCGTCCATCACCACCCCCTTTTGTACTACTTTGTTCGCCATAGGTTGGCAGGGTATGCTCAGACGTGAGTCCCTTGCTCACTTTGCCACTGGATTCAAGCAAGCCGGGCTGAAGACGGCTGAAATGCCAGAAACCGGTCCTCGGAAGCTTGTTTCCAGTCCAGGGAAGGCATGGCTTGGCAGTTCGGGCTGGACTGTTCCCATGAGGCACTGGGTCAGACTGATTTGCATATGGCCATGTCTGAACTGAGGTGGCAGAGTGGGCTAAAGAACAGTGATGGATTAAACCCAGATCTGTTGACTGGGTGTGAGTGTTTGATTGGTTCAGATGCTCCGTTCATCACCACCACCCCCTTTTGTACCACTTTAAGGCAGAATGAGCAAAGAGAAAAAAGAAAGGAGAACAAAAATATTTCTCCTCAGTACGTCTGCCTTAGGGAGGTGCAATTGTTTTGTCACAAATCCCTGTCTATAACACTTTGCAGATAAGCTTTTTCATTGTAACCTGAGTGGTCGTATGGGTATGCCCATAGTCTACCCATGGAACAACCCCTGGATGGAAAGAAACATAATGCTCTGTGTTTCCTTCCTTTTGGTTACAAACTAATGGAAATCATGAATAGAGTTGGTTTGTAAATTCCAACCTAGACTTTGAGTTGGGTCTGCATTAAAAAAGTAATGCAAACCACAAAAAAATTCTTCGTAAATCTGGGACAACTTTTCCAGATAGTGCAGGCCCCTGGAAGTTGTACAAAGCCAGCTATTTATGGGAACTTGCCACTAGGGTAGTACAAAATTCGTGTGATATGCTTTTGAATAATTTTGCTAAATTATGGCAAATTATTCGAAATGCTAAACTTTTGTTTTGTGCTGTATTGTAGCACAAACTATGTCCTCCCATCAATTTTCTGGCACGAGATGGCATCTGAACAAAAGCACCCCTTAACAACAGCCTCTCGACTTCTGTTCCTTTGCATTTGGGGTACAATTACCTCAAATTGTTCAGTGTAAATGTTTACCACAAATGTCAATTTCATATGGAAAGTGATACAATGGCTTCATTTCAGAAATTTCACGTAACGAGTGTAACACGAAATCCTCGAAATTCCACAAATTATGTCACCGTAATGAAAATTTCGGCCAGAACTACTTCCCATCACAGTACACTCTGCAAAGAAGAAAAGGGTGCCTTTTCCAGAAGCCCTTCTGTGGCCAGAAACTGTAGTTGGCTGGATTTATAAACCTGTGAGTTGTAATTCCTTTCGGCAGGGACTTTCTTTCCAACTCCCAGGAGCTTGCCATGTTTGCTTAAGCTACACTCAGGAATGAGGGAGATACCTTTAACAATGAACACACCAAAGCGGACCCTGCTGTGTTGCTTCCACAATATGGAGCTGAGTGATGCGTGTTTGCTCTTGGCTCAATACAAGCCTGAAGGGGGCCCAGCTGAAGTTTTCCTGGCCTCCTCTTGTGCCGTAGAGTCGTGTGTCTGGTCAAAGAGTGCAGAGAGCCGGACACAGCTATTCCTTACTAGCAAACTTAAACGTTATGTTTCAAGAAGCCAATATCCTCATGTGCAAGTGAACTTAACAGTTACTCTGCCTGATGCGAGCACCATCCCCCTTCAACACCTCTGTTTTTTTAGTTACTGTTCCCCCCTAGCTTAGTATGCAGAGCAGCTGGTTGGCCTGTGTGCTAGTCAGAATGAAAAGGGCCTAATTTATCCGTATATGTATCCTTTTGCCTGATTGGCTCGCACACCACACCCTTGTGAGGTAGGCTGCCCACTCTCTTCAGTCATCAAGCTTGCCCACTCTGAATGATGAGCTGCTAACACGGAGGGGCAGACTTACAAGGCCCTTGCACCACTTTTTCGTCATTTTCCCCATGTTAAAAATGACACAAAATTGGCGCAAGGGGCTTGTAAACCTGCCCCGGAGTCTTTAGAACTCTCAGGTCGCAAGTTATCTGCGTTAAAAGGGTTTGACCACTACAAACCATTTACTGGGAGAACAGCAAATCTTCTCAGTTTCTTTATCCCCCCCTAAAATCTGAAAACTTTGCGCTTTCTTGCAGGGTTACTTTATCATTTCCCAATATTGTGTCTTTCAGTTAGTGGAGTATCCTTAGTATTGAGAATGGTAAACATTTGTAAAAATGGTACACAGATTTTGGCTGGAAGATTACACTATGGTGTTCATGCGTGGGCAGCAAATAAAGGGTTCTGTATATTTGCAAACATTTTATGAAATACAGAAGACTTGTTCTAGAGATGGTGGATGCACGACATCTGCCAAAATGCAATGAATGTCCTGTTCGCCTAATTTAGAATGCAAAAGGGAGACAGAATACATGAAATGCTTTTTGGCAGATGTCCAACTTCTATCTATTAAAACATCAAGCCCTAATTATTTTAGAGTAGCAGTGCTTATATCCATGGTTTATCACTAACTTGTAATCTGCTTTCAATTTTTATTGAGTACTGGATTTATCTTTTCGCTATTTGACTTTTGTTTTTATTATCCAAGTATTTAAAAAGTTATGTAATATTAAAATGGTGTCTTTACAAAAACAATTTATTATCCAAGTATTTAAAAAGTTATGTAATATTAAAATGGTGTCTTTACAAAAACAATATGTCTAGAGCAGCTAAAATAATATATTTTTATTGTGCCATCTGATACTCAAACCAACACCACCTTATTTTATCTCAAAATTATTTGCTCATGGACAGCTGGCAGTTGTATCAAGGTGTTACTGTCTCATCAACATTTCATTACAGACTTGAGGCCTGATATATATCTTGTCAGGAAGGGAAATAAGTTGCAAAGGTGATGGAGTTCCCTCCCCACCAAGACTACAGTCCGCCTGCTTGATTTAAATTCGGAAGGACCCTAGTTTGACAACGACAACGACTATTCTGTCCTCCTTCTGGCCTGATGGAGTAATGGGCTACATATAGTTTGGGCTATACATATGTTTTTTTTTGCCCATTGGCGCCAAAAAAAAAACTGGCGGTAAGCGGCACTGAAATGTATTTAATGCCTGACTCGTCATGGAACCAAACTCCACTGGCGAGGGGGCATTGTTTTTATTTTCAAAAAGTAAATCCCACTTTGGGAAAAAAAACATGTATCTTTGACATATAACTCCATCATATTTGATGGAAAGTTACAATGCATTGGCAGGAACCACAATGATGGTGGCTCCTCTCAATACTTGAAATGTCCGCTGGGCCAGTGGACATTTCATAATTTGGCAGGCAGCACCTCTGTCAGAGCAAAGGATTAACTTACTCAGTCGTCCTGCTAGAGGACAGACAGTCCACCAACGTATATAGCAGGCCGAAATGTCTTGGACCCAATTCACAAAATGTACGAGTATGTGAAGAAGCATATCTGTAGTACCACTTAAAGTATTCATAAATACAATTCACAACTGTACAAATGGAGTTCTTTGCCTGTGCCTGTCCTATACTTTATATGTGCAGAGAATGATATACATATAGGTCTGTGGGAAATATCTACTACAAGTGGGATAAAAGTGAAAATTGGTGAGAGGCTCCAGGAGGGACATGTAAATACAAAAACAATTCAGAAAAGTTACACCCACATTTCATCCAGGAGTACTACAGCCGCAAGACATTGAAACCTACTTCAGCCAAACTATGGAGGAAGCCACATCCCTCACATGTCAACTCACAGTTACAGCAAGTGATTCACATAGATCTCAATTGAGGTAAAGAATAATACTACCAGCACATAGCCCAACAGGTTAAAAACAAATAGTCATATTACTTTAGATATTTCATAGGTACAAAACATTATAATGTAAAACGATTAATAAATACATTACAATTATACAAAAAAAATTGTATATAGTTCGACATTGCATATATCTGTTTACATCACATTGTACAAACGTAAAAAATGATAAAAAATACAATTAAAAATATATGAAGTAAATAGTTATCTAGCTGTAAACATTGCAGTCACCTGTGCAATTCACATTATAAAAATGTAAGAAAACTGAATTACATATTTAGAAAATGAAACATTGTTAACAAATTGTAAAACAGACAGCTTCTTGCATATTTTTCACTAAATTACACACACTCAAAGACATATTATAACACATTGCCTGTTCCAAATAAACACACATGCACATGCCACACACACACCATGACAAACACAGCAAGTGTAGCTTATGTCCGGTTTCCACAACATCGCACTATACCAGGGGAAGAGTGCGATCCCAGTTTTGGGCTTTAGTTATGTGCTTCAACTTGTGAACTTAGTCAGGTGTGTATTGTTTTCCTCAGGTGATACCAGTTTCTCTATAGTTTTCAATTCTTAATTCTATTTAGTGTAGTCCGAACTCTCCACCTGTATGTTAGATTTGTCAGTCTGTGGGTGATCGTTCCCCAAACATTTTGCCTTCACTCCTATTGTTTTGCTGAATTTGTTTTCGTTGGCCTTGGTACTCTAAGCACTCTATCACTGCTAACAAGTGCTAAATTGCTTGTGCTCTCTCTATTGAACATGGTGAAATTTGCTTGCACCCAATTGGCACATTCGCGTATAAGTCCCTAGTAAGGTGGTACTACGCACTACCCTGGTCCTGTAAACTAAATGCTACTAGTGTGCCTGCAGCACTTAATGTGCTACCCACGTAATCCTTCAAACCTGTTTCAGGCCTGCCATTGCAGCCTGAGTGCAGTTTTAAACTGCTATTTGGACCTGGCAAAATAAACCTGCCAGGCCTAAAAATGTTTTATGATTACAAATAAACCACAGGGTGGGGTGAAGTGTATTTGGACATTTACTTTTAAGGTTTGTATGCCCTGGTAGTGAAGAACTCCTACCTTCGTTTTTCACTACTGTGAGGCCAACCGCTCCCGTAGCATAGCCATAACTTTGGGTTACCTTATTACATTTAATAAGTGATACTTTTTGATTGGGAGCAGGTGAGAAAGTCATATTTGGTGTCTGAGGAAATGTAAATTAAAACCCCCTTTAACGGTAAAGTCAGATTTTAAGTTTCAGTTCTGTAAATGCCACTTTTATGAATTGGACTTTTCTTTTTCTAATTATTTGGCACCTGCAGCCTTTTCCTGTGTCTCGTGGCTATGTGTAGTTAGCAGTTGGTCTTTTTGTGCTCATCCCAGCTAGTATAATAAAGGAGGGTCTGAGTGTTGGCAGGATGTTCCATCTCTGACTTGATGGGGCGGTGGAGCTAGCACCTACCACAATTGCACTTCAAAGATACTGGCTCAGCTCACACACAAAGGATTTCACACTAGCCTATTGTGCCCTAGACAGACTGGGGCCTAGGAAGGGAGGCGCGAAATTCTAGACACCTCCATAGGGGAAAACTCCAGAAGTTTCTTATACTTCAAAGTGGGCATGAGTTATGAAATGGGATCCTCATACCCACTCTTCAAAATACTCCTTGACCTGTGGGTGCTACAGTAGGACACCCTGATGCCCTGCTACTTGAGGCCTGTCCTGCTTACTGAAAAGGAAGATGTGCATCCTTTATCCCAGGCTAAAGTAACTCCAAGGGTCAGCTGGATGACCTCCTGTTCTGAGCTACAGGGACATAACAAGCTTCAGAGGACTACCAGCAACTGCCCAGCGGCCCTGCTGCACTAGGCCTTCCTGGACCTGCAACTAGACCTATCTGAGCCCTGCTAGCCTCTGCTGTAGTGAGTTCTTGATCCCCAAGATGTGCCCCTCAGGTCCTGGATCCTTTGTGTGCTATCAATTAAACGCTCCCTTGAAGAAAAGGAGAAATACAGAAGATTTGGGCTCTTTGTGACTGGGAATGGGTCAGTTTGAGCCAAGATCTTGCTACCTGCACTCACCACCAAGACAAATCTCCGGTGAACCCAACTCTTCACTCTGCAGCTACCTCCAGCAACAACTGGCAACTCGAGATCTGTTCTTCGTACTAGAGCATCAACAGTTTTTACTACACGTCAGTGAATGATTTTGTGCACATTTTCCTGCTCTGCAAGTAAGAAAATAATTTAAGTTAATTTCCAGTACATGTTATTATCTTACTGTTTGCATATATATTGCCTGGCTCTGAAAGTATAGAATGAGCATTTTGTATGACATATCCGTGAATTGTCAAGCACATAGAATGCTGGCTAATAAATGGAATATACATGTGAAAGACTTGACTCACATATTATCCACTGCAGAATATATACGTGGTTTGACAGGTATTATACATACATTGCAGTAACTGACTGATGCACTCATTACCCAGTTAAATATATGTCATAATTGGCACTGTATAATCTATGTATCACAGCTCATCTGTGTCCCACTATTGAAAAATAGATTCTCAGATTGACAACTTGTCCTGAACACATACAGAAGGATATGTCAGACTCTTTCTTTCTCACCTAACTCCTGCCTGTCCCTTCTTGCACAAAAATATTCTTGCATGCAATGCAGACACCCTTGTACCATGTACCATGGTGTAAGGGTGCCTTCGTTGGTGCTCGACTTCAAATTTTGCACCAGCGCTGGGGGAAAGGACAGGAATGCACCGTATTTCATAATACGCACTTGGTTGAGACCCATGACTAAGGAAGCAGTTCAGGTGTGGCTTGTAGTCAAGGGTGAGCTCCCACCCCAGGCGTACCATCTATCTCCTTTCTAGCTGCGAGGGCAGCCAAGGGTCCTCCCCTTCTCTTCCATCCTTTTTGGGGTAGAACTACTTCCTCCAGCTATCTAGTAAAATGACTAAAGAACTCATTAGAGCATGAAGAGTATACATGAGGAGTGGCAAGCACATAGTACAGGTCTTAGTTGGCCGACCTGTTTCCGGGAGTTGCCTGAAAGTTGGCGTTGAAGTCTTCTGAGGTCTTCTAGGGAAAAACGATGACCTTGAAAAAACTCTACTCTGGGCGTGTAATTTCTTGCTCCCCGTTACAAAAGTCTAAATATAAGAAGTACGTTTGAGGTAATGGAAGCTCTCAACAACATTTTTAGAAATCTCACTCCTCTATCTCTGTTTTTTTCAGAGAATGCACAAAGTTATTCCTCATGAAGTGATAGAAACATCTGGTTCTCGTCAACTTGTGGCTCCATCTGTGGTTGCTCCTTCACTACCATCACTTTTAAATTCAAAGCTGGCCAGATATCCCCAGGGCCTTTTGGCAGATGTTGGTGCCATTGGGAAAATGGAGCTTACAATGAAGGCATGACCCTTGGAGGGAATATCAGCATGATCCCTTTGTATCTAATCCTAGGAGCAGTTTTTCTACAAGTGCTATTTGTGATATGGCTCGTAACGTTGTGGACAAGGATAAGAAGGTTTATGGAAGAGGATTTCACCTTACCTGACATTGATGTGGACTTTCAAGCTGGAGGAAGGGCAGATGGTTGAAACAACTGTTCCCCCTGGAAAGTGTTGGACGGTGGGGGTCAACTTAATACAAACTCTTCTCAACCTTCACATCCATCTAAACCTCTCCTCTAATACAGTCCCTTTCCTTTGGGGGGTCTCTTTCTGATTTAGACCATGATGTCTTTCTTCCATACTCACAGCTGAACACAGGCAGTGGGATAGGGTGGTGTTTCATCAGACACTCTATTCTGTATTGAAAAAAATATTTCCTCTAGACTGTCTTTATTAGAAAAAAAACGGTGTTAAATACATATTAGAACTGATGTCAGCAATTTTATTCGCGGTGCAGAACCTTAATAAGGGAGTCTTTTTTAGTTCAAAACCGGTGGAGAGTTCTTATAATGAGAATGGAGAGCTTATGCGAAACCCGGGAATAGTTGTGCCATGTGGAGGAATAAAGGATGACTTTGTACAAACTGGTAAGCCATGCAGCAGGTGGTGAACCCTAAAAGTGGTTTTATTTTTGATAATGAGGATTTGTGCTTAAATATGCTGTTTGGGGACTGTAATACACCACCTTCAGACCCTACTAATGCCTCATTGTTTAGAAAAGGGTTTAAAAAGGTACTGGGAAATCTGGAAAGAAGGGAGAATGAAGTAGTACCTCCCCTTGGTGGAGGGTCTGAAGGGAGGACTGAAGGGAGGTCCAAAATCCATAGTGCTTCCAGAGAGTTGCATAACTTCAATCAGGTGTCAAGTAGCTCTAAGATGGAGTTTAAGGTTGAGCTTCTCCCAGAAAAACGGAGGGTGCTGTTAAGACTTTTTAGTATAGAAAATGTCTATTCTCCATGACTATGGAAGTGCCTTCCCAGTGTGTTCTTGTGGTTTGAGAGCCTGCCATTTATTGCAGTATTACCCTTTTACCTGTGTTTGGTACTCTTTTGTAACCTGCACACATGTCACTTTTTCCTCCTGTAATGCACCAAAGGCTACCTCTTGTATTTTGTTTGCTCACGATTGTCACTTTTGCCTCATGTAATTTAACGTTTGCTTTTGTAATTTGTTCACTTGTAATGTTCTCATGTATCAGTTCTGTACCTATTGTGAAGCGCACTGACACCTTCAGGTAAAGTCTGCGCTATATAAAAACGCATAAATAAATAAATAAATAAAGAGAAAGAAGAATGAAAAGATTAGAAGAATTTCTAAGCGTAAAATGAAAAAAAAATGCAGTTCCCCAGTAATTTGTCCTTGGAGATTATTACAGAGTGTCAGTGACAATGCCACTGGGAGGCAGTTCCCCTATTGCCCCTTCAAAGCAGAGCTCTCTGAATGAGTGCACTCTCAGAGTGGAAGAGAGAGTGAGGCTAAGCCTAATGGACTGTCCTCTTTTTCACCTCCCCCAGGCTGCTAGGAGTTCTGTACTGAGGGCACCGTCCGTTCCAGCTGGGTGGGGGACTGGAAAGTATGGTTCCCTCACCGTTGGCAACTATAAAGGGGAAGGACTCTGGGGCTGCTTTGTACTCTGCTGGTTTGATCAGAGAGGAACATTCCCTTATAGGTAGGGAAAATATGGGGGTTCTAGTGTCTCAACCATTAAACATGGAATGTGAAAAATATCTAATCATCCATACTAACTTTCCAACTAACTCGCATTCTTTGTGTAATCATGCTGCGAAACCTTTTGCTACTAGGACTAAGGACACCCAGCTGCAGCCCACAGTGAATTTTTCTCGTAGGTTGGGTCCATAGCAGACCCCTAAGTCTCCCTCCTTAAACTTTATGCTGATATTTGATAATGATTGTACCCTGGTGAATAGAAGTTCAATATTAAATGACTTTTCGGAGATCAAAGCATTAAGGCTGGTTAAAAGCAGTAATATCATAAATGTGGCAATTCACTCTTCAGCAATGACCCCATTATTACAGAGTCACATTTGGCTCACTGGTGACTGCAAATTTGACTTTTGCAAAATTGTGATTTGTTTGTTAAACAGAGAGATACATGTTGTTCCTGAGCATTTGGTGACCGCTGTTCCTTACTCGAATCTCACAAACCTAAATCAGTCAGAGTGGTTGCTCCATTAGGGCCCGGTAATGATTGCTTACAGTGGAACACCAATGACACAGTAGTCTCTTTAGGGTAGAGGAGAAAAGTCATTAATACAGTGGAGGCAGTGCTTAATTTGGTAAAAAATAATAAGTGCCAGGGGCCTCGTCAGGAGACCACTGCAGCTTGCATCACCCATTGCCCCTGCCAGTGTTGCCAATTACAAAATCGACACAACTACTAACGGCCTCTCCGGTAATATGACAGCTCAGACCATTCCAGGCCTCCAAGGCTATATGAATGAGTTAGGCGGCAGATATTTAGTCATTTAACTGTATGTTTAATCATTAAACAACTGTTGCTGTGCTAATCCCTAAATTTGTTAAACAGCGTCACCATGTGGCAGACTGTAATAAGCGCCGGTATTGACAATTAAGTGCCAGTGCCAAGCACCGGAAACCACCGCCTCAAAATAAGCACTGAGTTGATGGTCCCACTGCTCAGCCACCAGCTGCTGATGTCACGGATGATCTCTGAAAGTGGAGTTGTATGGCAGGTGCCCTAAATAACGCCCACCTCTGATCCATGAATAATGAGGCATTGAAGTAGTGCAGGTGGGCTAATTTTGTCGTAAATATAGCCAGGCTGGGGCAGGATGAGATAAAGCAAAATTTTTGAAGTCCTTTTATCCCTTTTTTGCATGCCGACAAGAGGCCTGGTCATTGTCTGAGTTTACCTCTGTTGGATACTTCGTTTTTTCCTCTAATGCAAGGCATGTTGAAAGGGGGCATGCCAGAGGGGGGTGGCCAATCTACGCAAGAATTTGGTTAACTGGAACCATCAAATATTTATTCATCCCTCAAATCACTGTCTTTGCCTGAAACTGGCTTTCCAAGATGCAGGTGGCTGTCCCTCCTTCATTTAACTAGCCAATAAGTATTTTCCCTCCCGGTAAACCTTTTGGTTACTTTTTTAGCTCATTTTTGTTTTTGTTGGTGACATCAGTGTTGCAGAAGTTTGTCCTCTGGTGATAACTATGGGCAACCTAAACACAAACATGTCTAATCCTGCTTCCTCCACCTTTGCTAATGTTGATAAAAAGAGGTATGCTCTATTTTGGAGATTTTGCTCCTAGAAAAAATTAGAATGGATAAGCGAAGTTTCTTATTACTCAAAACTCTTGAGTAATCACAGCCTAGTTGACACAACTGTGGTCTTTAACCTCTAGGAATTCCTCTCTGGGTAAGATTGACTTCAATAGCTCTAATGGTCCTTCCTTTTGGGTAGCTTACAATATTGTGTCTTTAAGTGCTAAGATTAATAAAGCATATGCTTATCTTAAGGAACCTTTTTACGATGACGTATATCTTTTTACAAATCCCAGAAGGATGAATTTCGTAAATATCTAGGCCTGATGACCCTTGGTTGATGGAAAAATGTAATCCTAAACTGAAGGAACTAAATAAGGAATTTAGGGCCAGATGTAGGAAGCCTAATTCCGGTCGGTAACGGCCGAAATTACTGAATTTCATCCGTTACCGACCGGAATTAGGCTTTTCAGATGTAGGTGGCTACATTTCAGATTCGGTAATTTACCGAATCGGTAATGTAAGGAATCTGTAAATTACCGATTCCTTAAAATACCGAATCGGTAAATTACCGAATCTGAAATGTAGGGAGCACTCAGTGCAGTGCATGGTTAAGGATTCGGTATTCACCACCAAATAAAAGTTGGTGGTAAATATCGAAAACCTTTGAAATAGCACATTTGTGCTTATTCAAAAGTGCCATGTGGCAGACATACATGCCCTTAGGGCATGTATGTCTGCCACATGTGCACCCATGCAATATTCAGGGGTGCAACAGGGTGTCAATGTGACACCCTGCCACCCTTGAATGTGTTCCCCCATTACCGAATCGGTATTTACCGTTTCGGTAATTCCCATTCAATTCTATGGGCCTCTAGGCCCATGGGAATGAATGGGAATTAGCGATTAGGTATTTACAGAATCGGTAATTACCGAATTTTACCAATTCGGTAAACTTTACCAAATACCTACGTACCATTTACCGATTCTGAAATACCGAATTGGTAAAATTCGTTATTTTAGAATCAGTAAATGGAACTTACCTACATCTGGCCCTAAATTCCTTGATAAAAAATATAAATATATAGTATTTGCTGTTTTCTTCGCTCAGACAGCATAAAATTGATTGCCTTCAACGTGCAAGTTGTCAGTTTAATGCACATGCATGCACGAAGGACTGTGACTTTAAATGGATCAATTTGAGAGAGGTTGTGAATGCCAGAGAATCTTGTAAATACTGGAAACTGATTGCTGGATTCTGCAACCCCAGGGTGAATGCCCATGCAATCCCTATCTCCAAAAATATTTGGGTGGGTTGCATCACCAAGCTTTATGCAGGTAATTCTGAGGCTGTCGTCTCTTTGATGTTGCATGTAGATGACGAGATGTTCGCTCTGTACGCTGCTCCTTCAGTAGATGATATTGTGGGATTCATAATGAATAGTAGATCATCGAGGGCCTGATGAGATCCCATTGCTGTCTTTAAAAATGAGACTGCAGCTTAGTGATCCTTTCTTGGCCTGTTGTTTGTTTATTTTTACCACTCTAGAAAAATGCCTTCATCGTGGAAGAGTAGTGTTAATGTCTTGTTATATAAAAAGGGTCCTAACTCTTTCTTGGCACGTTTCAGACAGATAGCATTGCTGGATGCCACAGAAAAACTTTTTGCCAGGTGTGTGGTTTGTGATTTACAACAATGGGCGTGCTCCAGATCATATTATCATTCCTCCAGAACAAACTGGCTTTAGAAGGCTTTATAGCACTCTTGACAACATAGCTATCCTTCAAGAGATAATTGAAAAATACTCTCATTCTTGGTGTATGCTGGTATACACGGCGTTCATCAATTTCTCAACAGCGTTTGTTAGAGTAGATCGTCAAACACTGCAGAGGAAGCTCTTCTATTTGGGTGTTGTGTGCCACCTAGCAATGCTCATCATGGAACTGCATTCTGATACCTGGTGTAAAATTTTGATGGGAGGGGCTTAGAGCTTGACTTTGTATATTAAAATGCAATGTGGTCTAAAGCCGAGATGACTGTTGGCTCCCCTGTTGTTTTCCCTGTATATCTATGATCTCCCTAGTACCCTTTGTTTGGTGAAGGGCGATCTTGTCATAATGGAATTAACTCCTATTGGTTTACAACATCATCTTAGTGCATTGATGAAATATGCAGAAGATCTATTCCTGAAAATAAATATATCCAAAAGTAAAATCTTGACTTTTCAAAAGAATGTTTTGCGAAGGAAATGGAAATTTAATTGGTATCCAGGCAGGGATAAACTAGGAATAGTTGACTTGTATCTTTATCTTTGTAAGGTTTTTTCGAAGAATGTGCAGGGTAAGGATCATATAACACTTTGTTCAAGCAGGGCCCTCTCTTAGGCAAATGCACTTAATAGATTATATACTTGTGGGAGGTGTCATTTTGGACATGTCCTGTCAGTTTACAGTGTTGGAATTGCCCTTTTGCTTTACTATGAGACTTCAGGACTATTTTGAGGGGATTTAAGGACAAATTGTTTGTCGGATATGTAATTTGAATGTCCTGGAAGCTTCTCATGCTCTTCGCTTAGAGTTTCTTCTATGGTTCTCTTATTCCCAGACTTTGGCTGCTGTGCTGAGGTGGGGTAGCTTGCTCTTTTTTGGAGAGGAGGGAAACCTGCAGGTATCCTTGAAGTATGACATTTTCTCTCTACAAAAAGAGAAGCCTGCCTTTCATTGGTCTTTTAAACAGGGAAAATACATTTTTGGGCTTGATTTGAATGCAGACTCTCCTTTGCAAAATATGTTCAAAAATTATATAAAAAAGGATTGCTTAAAATAAGCCAGGGCCGAGATGTTTCCCTATGCAAGTCAACCCGCGTAATCAAGAAGTTCAGGAGAGCTCTTGTGGGATTAAACCCCAGCCCTACTTTATCTGAAATTTGCCTTTTGGGGTCAGAAGGGTGGTACTTTTGCTGAGATTAGACGGGTTCTCCCTTCACATTGTTACTGTAATTTGGGATAAATTCCCGAAAGATGAAAGAACATGTGAGCTCTGTCATCTATATGTTCAAGATCTTAATCATGTACTTTTTGTTTGTCCTGTTTTACAGCATGTACGTCATTACTTTTTAAGGCCTCTGTTTCTTAAACAAAACATAAATATAAGTTTGTAATGTTTCCAACTAATGAAATGTCTTACAATAAGGTCTATGAATTTTTTATGTTTTTTAAACATTTATTGGTTGACCTGTGTTCATCACTGAACTGCCATTAATTAGTGAGGTTGGGTTTATCTTCACTGGTTCAAGCTATATAAATCCATCGGTTTTAGGTCTGGTTGGTGGGTGTTAGTTAAATACAGTGATGTTTTAGTGATGTACTCTCAAAACTGAAACATGCACATTTGCACATCGTCGTTATATCATGCTGACATCTATCTTTATGGTCAGTAGTATATATTGACCAACACATATCCCCCTTATCCTGGGTCTATGTTGTTTGGGTTTTTTGGGGATTGTTATCCCCATTCATTTTGGATTTTAAATATGTCTAATTTATTTATTTTAGATTTCACTATGCACAGTGTAAGTTTTTGAGCCTACAGTGTCTCTATTGAATGAAGTGTTTTGTAGTAAGATTTATTAATCTTCTAATGACTTTTTAATGGTTTGTCAATTTGAATTGTAATTTATGGAAATGTTGAAGGCACTTCCTTTTTTTAATGTTGCCCGATAATTTACACAGATTGTTGTTTTTTAAATTGTGTAATTTCTCATAATAAAATTTTTGAGTTTTGGTTAAGTAGGTTTCAGGTTCACGTCCACTGGATTTTGTGTATGTTGAAATATTGCACCTAGAACCATTCTTCATCCAAATTTTCAGTCCCCAGTGATAGTGCATGGGGTAAGTCTGACGGCGAGATTGAAAATCATTTCGAGTTGATTTGGTTGAAAACAGGATAATTATCACTAAACAATTCCACCTGCTAAAACAGGTGGTAGATATCAACGATGTTAAAAATATGTTAACATTAAAAATAAATAGTTTGATATAAAAATGACAAACTAAGATATTGTGAACATATTGTGATTTTGCTTTTAAAAAAGGTTTATAAATATTACCTTTAAACGGTGCACTAATTATCAGCCTTCCATACGCACACTAGGCTATATAAAACTGTCTGAAACTTGCTAACCTCACACTTGAAACCAACACCATGACAAGAACAATTGACCAGGACATCATGCTAAATGCAATGCACATCCAGGTGCAACTAATACATAGACAGCAACTGGAGAATGGGGCTGCTCAATGTCAGATAACAATGCTACGTCGCAGAAAGGGACAGACAGACTACTCAGGACATGCATTTATCCTTTCAGTATGATTGCAGCCTATAAACTTTTTCAAATGTAGGATGGATATGGATTCTATACTGCACCTGATAATTTCAATTAGAAATCCATTAGAGCTTCTATACCATACCTCATGAAATTATTGGATTTCCTCAGGTGGTAGCTGCATTGAACTGCACCCATATACCATTAGTAACACCATGAGAGAACATATAGCTCTTTTGCAATAGAAAGAGCAACCCATTATAAACGTACACATGGTGTGCTATGCCATCTAATATTAAGAAATTGCTGTGTTTGTTTCCCTGGACCTACCCTCAATTCTATCATCCGTATACATAGTGTACTTTTAAGAACAATGCAGAGATGGAAAGAGGACATAGCTTCTAAGTATGTAAATATTTAATTTGAAGTGTTTCAGTATTTCAACTACAACCAAAATAATACATTACTTTGTAAGTAGAAATATTATTACTTACTTTAGTTTAATATTGCATTGCATAAATGTATTGTATAACCTTATATT
This sequence comes from Lissotriton helveticus, assembly GCF_964261635.1. Classification (NCBI taxonomy): domain Eukaryota; kingdom Metazoa; phylum Chordata; class Amphibia; order Caudata; family Salamandridae; genus Lissotriton; species Lissotriton helveticus. The sequence continues at coordinate 178,042,007 of NC_136065.1, forward strand.
GTGTATATTATTTTATGTTCTGCATAAAAGTTTAATGCATGTTCTCCATTGATGAAAATTACAAAGTTTTAATCATCTAAAGTTTGCATTCTGTGTATGTAGGAAAGCATTTAAAAAATGTTTGAATATAAACATATTTTTTTACAAAAATACTTGACTTATGATATCCATTGAAGATATGGTTAAAGACACTGTTATATGGTTCCTATGAATTTAGTCGGACTGTGTATTAGATCACCAAAACTTATAATAATACAGGGATTATTATTATTCCTATATCAGCAGTAAATTATGGCACGGCTAGCTCACAGTACGGCATATAAACTCCAAAACCTCCAGAGTTACAGATTCTGTCTGCAACCTCGAACATGGCCACTCTTATTCCCAAGGAATCTGTGGAAACAGATCTAACCCACTCGTTTGTCACTTTTCATGCCCAAGGTGTTACAAAGGTAAGAGACAGTAATACATTTTGAAATGTATTCAAAAGATCTAATCCTTTTAACTAAAACGTGAACTGTGATAATTAGACAGGTGGGACACATCACTGTGATAAGCATTATTCGAATAGTAAAAAAAGACATACAGTTCAACCATGTTTATTGCTCCAAATGTTACTCCTGTCTATCATTACTATCCCTACTCTAGCGAGAGCATGGTGGAAGTACTCTTCAGCCAGCCCGAGTAGGAATGATCCAACCCCTTACCTTGGTGTAGTATCTCAGGAAGTCAGCATCAGAGCATTAACGAATGCACTCTGTCTCATTGTGCAAGCCAGCTCAAATCTCTATTTACACAGCTATCTTCCTTCCGAGGATTAATTTAAGTACCTGCAGAGCTGCATTTCAGTCACAGATCTCGGTAGCGTACATGTTAACCCCAGAGTGAAGTGTCTCTCACTGAATTCAAAATGGACTCTTCTAAAATAATCAAACACTGGCCCTATTGCTATCTGCTAGAGACGCAGAATAACATCTTTACTTGTGAAAGGAAGTTGTCTTCTACGAGCACATAATAAAGCAGGGACATCACGTTCTAGTATGTTTTCTCTGGAATTACCAGTAGATACTACAGAACAATGTCTACCAAAAATAAATGTGTTTTTGGTATTTTCTAGTGTTCGTGAAAAATCAGTTCAAACCAACATATTAAAAAGTCCGTAAGTTAAAACGAAAAACTAAACTGAATTAAGACTATATATATTTCTTATAACAACACCCCTGCTTCAACCCTGTACAAGGCTGAAGAAGAATACAACAGTGCACAGATAAGGACAATAAATACTGTAAAGGTTACCTTTGGCCTTTTAAGGTCACATTTTAGATGGTTACGTAGGAGTGGAGGTGCTTTATTTACTTTGTTAGGCTGCTGTGTCCTACATATCATTGCCCAACGACAATTAATGCCCATGCCTGGTAAATCAGATGATGCCATCCTTACTCCGATGATCATGAAGAACAATTAAATCACTATGGACATTGTTGTTTCATAAACTTAAAGTAGACAAATTAATAAAAAATATATATTTATATAAATCTAAATAATGTATTTTGCTCATTTGTAAAACTATGTTTTGTATGTTAAGTCAAGTATACAAAAATATCAAATCTTTATTATGTAAACATTCCATCAACACTCGCAAATGAATGCAGATGACTCCCTGCTAAAAACTAATGTTTCCACCATGATAAGAAATTGACTATTTAAACAATTATCCTTCACTTCTTTTTGCAGTAGCTCAGTGACTGTAGTACGTAGAGCACTCCATGCAGATGTGCATCATGGCTTCATAGGTGAAACTGGCTGTAAAAGCATTAAACCAGAGCAAGAGGACATGGAGCGGGGAAAGTGTGTTGCCGCTTTGTTCCGTGTCCCAAGGCGGGTGAGGAGTGTGATGCCTCCAAAGGAGTTCAGAACTTCCAGTCACACTGCTGTGCAACTGCATGACTGTTGTTTGGGCCCTTTGATTCCAGGCTCACCGGTGTATCATGGCTGAAAACTATGTTTGTCCCTCATTTTTTTGCCCCATAAGGCTGAGCCTTGTTTTGCTCTGTCAGCCTGAATTTGCAGAATACATTGGTGTTGCATTGCCCTTGTGTCATGCTGTAAATGAAATCTGTGATACATTGCAGGCCTGGCCTCTTGGCCCTGCAAAGGAACTAGAGCGTGCAGTGAGTTCCTTCTTTTATGCAAAACAGGCAGTGAAGTGCCAGAGGCTTCTCAGTTAGCAATAAGGTTTTCTCATCCTGTTGAAAAATCATCCTGTGGGCCCTGTGCACCCTCATTTCTTGCTCATTGGTACTGGTGGTAGCTCACTATGACTGTCCCCGGGCTCTGCCTAACCTAGCCCAGTGCTATGGTGAAATCACAATATAGGGTACACTATATATAAATTACACTTATAATTGGCATACCCTATCCTTTAAACCCCTTGTACATATTATGGCAGGGAGATTAAAACTACCTTTGGTCGCTAGTATATAATAGGGCATGGCACTTTAGAGGCCAGCAACCCTTTCTGCACTTGCACGTGTCCACTGCTGAGGGCCTTAGGGCATGTTAAATGCAGCACTGCTGTTAATGTAAATTGTGCCCAAACTCGACTGTGGTGGTATGGGTACTTAAAAAGGGATAAAGAACAATAGTTTGGCATATTAGGTGCCCCCAGGAGCTCCCCTGGGTATCTCAGGGAGGGGGTCAGGTACTTATAAGGAAGACCCTTATAAAAGAGGTTTTATATGATCTGGGGATAGAGAAATTGCACGTCACTCCCCCAGTAGTAAAGTGCTTCCCAAAATTGACTTTTGTGCTAAGAGCACTACGGAGTGAGGATATACATTATTTTTGCATATTCAGGACCGCTTACTTCTCTCCTAGGTGTCCCAGGGGTGGGGGGTCATGTCGGTAAAAGCAGGGTCCTTATAAAAGGTTTTTTTATCGGCTTTGGTGTTGGAGAAATTGTACATTTCATTTTCCCCTTTGAAGAAACCCAGCCACACAATAGTTTATTAATGAATAACTATCGCTCGGAATTCACAAAAATTCTCATTCAAGGACATAGGAGAATGGTATTGATAAATCCAACAATATGCTATTGTTTAATTTATTCTAAAGTGTACATAAAGGAAGTTATTGGACATTCTTATCTGTAAGCCAAACTCCAGCCTTCCTGTGGTCGCCCCTGATTGGTCAACGTTAATAGGATTAGCCAGGTTGCTTTTATGAAGGGATAAGTGGCTCACCCACGGACAGACTATCTCTTAGAGAGAGCTCTGCTACACAGGAATGCCAGAACAGGGAGGAGGTGTTGGAAGCCATGGAGCTTCAAAGGGGGATAGGACAGGCAGGGAATACCAGTCACATTTACCAAACAGCACCCCTGGCCCAGCCAAGTGGCAGGCTTAAAGCAGGAACTTGCACACGGTAGGGGGAGGAGAGCTATAGAAATGAGCCATACTGGAGGTTGGTTTAACTAGTCTTGCTCCTCTGCTGCAAGTTCAGCCATATTGAATTTTGGATAAATAATGCTTTCTGGGAGAATATTATGCCACATTTCGGAGGAATAGGTGATAGACTGTGGTGTTGCCCTGCACCACATTGGGCAGGAGTGCTCTACTGCTTGACTCCAGAGAGCACTACATTTGTGTGAGGTGCATAGCATCTCAGATTTGCTGCTTGAAACTAAGAGAAGGCTTTCCAAGCTAGAAAATTGATTTGCACCCTTAGGCCCTACATTCTGACAGACTCCACCTGCTGCATTATCTGGGACTACAGCCCTTTTGAATGTACATTGCTTCAAGATAAATAAAGAGTGGACTCCCTGCAAGCCGCAGATTAACAGAGCTCATATAGACCACCTAGACCATCACCACCAAGAACCCCAGCCTGGAGTGCATCCAGTGGATTTGTAAGGGTTTTGTCTAAGTGACTTGGGGGAAATGCAGACCCAAACTTTCAGGGACCATCTTGGAGATTCCAGACTCTTGGATTGTGGTTTGAACACTTTGGAACCCTCAGAGGAACTTCAGGAAGAAGTTCCAGAAGTTTGGAGAAGTTTGGAGTAACTTTGGAAAAAAGTTTTAGAGGGGGCCTAACTCAACTGTGAGAGTCAAGCTGGCGACCTTCAACCGCAAGCCGGCTTGCTCTGCTTATTTGTCCTGCTGGAAGGCTCTGGAGGTCCGTCTTGCAGAGCTTGACCAGGAGCTCCCTGGAAAGCACACCAGTGAACCCTCACTGAACCCAGACTGGTGAAGAGCAGCGAGCGACCCTGGCAGAAAAAGCTCCAGAAACGTTTCTAAGTCAAAAGGTAAAATCTCGACCCAGGCCTACAGCAAAAGGTATCCAGGCAGGGCTCCATTGCGCTCAGCCTGAAACTTGGTCAAGCGCGACCAGATGTACCAAAGTGGCGCTATTGGTTCCTAAGTGCTATATAGTGCTAAATCTTTTAAAAATGATATCTCTGGTTTCCTACATTTGAATATTTTAGTTTTTGGTGTCATTTAAAGATAACAATACTTCATATTTTTATAAATTGGTGTGGGATTTTTAATGTGTGTCACTGTTTTGTCTTAATTATTTAATGGAATTGGTGTTTTTTTTCATAACAAATTGTTATTCATTTTTAGGGGTACAGAATGGGTGGTCCCCAAAGTATACATTACAAATGATGAGCGATATAAAAGGTACTAAATGTTAGAACAGAATATCAACTTAACCAGTTGAACAGCAGGCCAATTAACTGAAGGGAAGCATCAAACCCCTCAAATTACCCACAACCATATAGATTTAGATGAGTGTGTCAGCCTTCAAGGTTATTTGTCTGTGATGTACTGATGAGTCAGATGTGTGAGGAAGGGAGTTATGAAAGGTCCAGGTGTGACAGAGGGGGTAGATAGTTCGATGCCACGATATGTCGCTTAGCCAGACCAAATCTTCCTATGCAAACTAAACAATGGAGCGGTGCACTTCCCAAGTAGTGTAACATCCAATAAGGAAGCCCAATCAGTGTCTTCGTTTAGAAAAGACTTTATTCAGATTTAATCAGACATAATAAGTGAACATCAGCCAACGCGTTTCGTTCGATTTCCGAACTTCGTCAGGGCTTATGTAGTGTATCTTAACCGACGTATACTAGTTCAAAAGTAATAGATCCAGAGTCATCATATGCGAATATTCAGTCAGCATGCCAGGGCAGCCTCCATATTAGGGCTCTCAGTAAGTGTTCTGCCACTCGAGTTCCGGCGTATCTGCAGCGCTGGCTTCCTATGCGTCTGTGGGCAGCCCCGTGCATGGAAGACTGCAATCTCTGTACCCAAGCATCTGTCCGTAGCTTTCTTCCATCCCCCCATACTCGGCGGAGAAGTCACCCTCCATAACTGGGCTATGTCCCTTTTGGGTCAAAAACAAATGAAAGAGTATACCCCTAAGATGAACAATATCAACGAGGTACAATGAAGATACCAAAGGAAATATTTTTCTTTTTTAGAAAGGTCCCTCACTCACCAACCTAGTTAGTGACATGCTTCATCATGGGGTGTACACACTGTACCCCATGATCGCAGGGTGTACGCACCGTACACCCTGTGATCAAGGGGTACAGTGCGTACACCCCATGATCGTGGGGTACATTGCGTATACCCCATGATCGCAGGGGTACGCACCGTACCCCTGTGATCATGGGGTGTACACACCATACCCAGGGGGGCCGTTCCATACCTGTTTCGAGGCGTACTCTGCTTCTCCGGATGTTTTGGCCTCCCGTAAAAAAAGCATAGTGCGGTGCGTGCCCGACACAAATCGTACTTGCTGGGTCAGGAAAACCTGCTTCAAACCGTACGGATGTCACCTACAGTGGGTTCCGAGGTAGAATCATGCGGAGAGGTTGCAGGGTACGATTCGTACGGGAAAAACCTCCGTACGGCTATTCGGAGTGGTTTTTCCCAAATCGGAATCGGCCCCATGATGTGCTATGCCAATCTAATATTAAGAAATTGCTGTGTCTATTTCCCTGGACCTACTCTCAATTCTATCATTCATATACATAATGTACTTTGAAGAACAATGCAGAGATGGAAAGAGGACATAACTTCTAACTATGCATATATTTAATTTGAAGTGTTTCAGTATTTTAACTACAACCAAAATAATACATTACTTTGTAAGTAGAAATAATATTACTTACTTTAGTTTAATATTGCATTGCAAAAATGTATTGTATAAACTTATATTGTGCATATTATTTTATGTTCTGCATAAAAGTTTAATGCCTGTTCTCCATTGATGAATATTACAAAGTTTTAATCATTTAAAGTTTGTAATCTGTGTATGTAGGAAAGCATTTGAAAAATGTTTGAATATAAACATGTTTTTTTACAAAAATACTCGACTTATGAAATCCATTGAAGATATGGTTAAGGACACTGTTATATGGTTCCTATTAATTAACTCGGACTGTGTATTAGATCAACAAAACTTACAATAATACAGGGATTAATAATATTCCTATATCATCAGTAAATTATGGCACGGCTAGCTCACAGTACCGCATATAAACTCCAAAACCTCCAGAGTTACAGATTCTGTCTGCAACCTCAAACATGGCCACTCTTATTTCCAAGGAATCTGTGGAAACAGATCTAACCCACTTGTTTGTCACTTTTCATGCCAAAGGTGTTACAAATGTAAGAGACATTAATACATTTTCAAATGTATTTAAAATATCTAATCCTTTTAACTAAAACGTGAACTGTGATAATTAGACAGGTGAGACACATCACTGTGATCAGCATTATTCGAATGGTAAAAAAGACATACAGTTCAACCATGTTTATTGCTCCAAATGTTACTCCTGTCTATCATTACTATCCCTACTCTAGCGAGAGCATGGTGGAAGTACTCTTCAGCCAGCCCGAGTAGGAATGATCTAACCTCTTACCTTGGTGTAATATCTCAGGAAGTCAGCATCAGGGCATTAACGAATGCACTCTGTCTCATTGTGCAAGCCAGCTCAAATCTCTATTTACACAGCTATCTTCCTTCCGAGGATTAATTTAAGTACCTGCAGAGCTGCATTTCAGTCACAGATCTCGGTAGCGTACATGTTAACCCCAGAGTGAAGTGTCTCTCACTGAATTCAAAATGGACTCTTCTAAAATAATCAAACACTGGCCCTATTGCTATCTGCTAGAGACGCAGAATAACATCTTTACTTGTGAAAGGAAGTTGTCTTCTACGAGCACATAATAAAGCAGGGGGTGTACAGTCATAATATCGAGTCAATTATTTCGACTGGACAGAATATCGAGTAAAAAATATAGAATGGACATAATATCGACTAGACATAATATAGACAACAAAAATATCGACTAGAGAAAATTAATATCGAATAGAATGGACATAATATCGAATCAAAAATATAGAATGGACATAATATCGACTAGACATAATATAGACAACAAAAATATCGAATTTAAGGTAAGTTAATAATAATTTTTATTTTTTGTGTAATATAAGTCTGTAGCGGGTTGTGGGTTTATAGGGGAATAGGGTGGGAAGTAATTTAATTCTAATTAATTAAATATGTTAATTTATTTATTGATATATATTTAGAATTAATTGTTAATTAATTATTAATTGGTAATTAATTAAAATATAATTGGTAATTAATTATAATTGATTAATTGATAAATATTTTAATTTTAGTAATTTATTTTCTGTAGCGGGTTGTGGGTTTATAGGGGAATAGGGTGGGAAGTAATTTAATTATAATTAATTAAATATGTTAATTTATTTATTGATAATAATTTAGAATTAATTGTTAATTAATTATTAATTGGTAATTAATTAAAATATAATTGGTAATTAATTATAATTGATTAATTGATAAATATTTTAATTTTAGTAATTTATTTTCTGTAGCGGGTTGTGGGTTTATAGGGGAATAGGGTGGGAAGTAATTTAATTATAATTAATTAAATATGTTAATTTATTTATTGATATTTTTTAAAAATTAATTGTTAATTAATTATTAATTGGTAATTAATTAAAATATAATTGGTAATTAATTATAATTGATTAATTGATAAATATTTAAATTTTAGGGTTCAGGGTCAGTTTTCAGTTTTTGGGTAAAGGGGTATTTTTAGGGTTCAGGGTCAGTTTTCAGTTTTTGGGTAAAGGGGTATTTTTAGGGTTCAGGGTCAGTTTTCAGTTTTTGGGGTAAAGGGGTATTTTTAGGGTTCAGGGTCAGTTTTCAGTTTGTAGGTAAAGGGGTATTTTTAGGGTTCAGGGTCAGTTTTCAGTTTTTGGGTAAAGGGGTATTTTTAGGGTTCAGGGTCAGTTTTCAGTTTTTGGGTAAAGGGGTATTTTTAGGGTTCAGGGTCAGTTTTCAGTTTTTGGGTAAAGGGGTATTTTTAGGGTTCAGGGTCAGTTTTCAGTTTTTGGGGTAAAGGGGTATTTTTAGGGTTCAGGGACAGTTTTCAGTTTTTGGGGTAAAGGGGTATTTTTAGGGTTCAGGGTCAGTTTTCAGTTTTTGGGTAAAGGGGTATTTTTAGGGTTCAGGGTCAGTTTTCAGTTTTTGGGTAAAGGGGTATTTTTAGGGTTCAGGGTCAGTTTTCAGTTTTTGGGGTAAAGGGGTATTTTTAGGGTTCAGGGTCAGTTTTCAGTTTGTAGGTAAAGGGGTATTTTTAGGGTTCAGGGTCAGTTTTCAGTTTTTGGGTAAAGGGGTATTTTTAGGGTTCAGGGTCAGTTTTCAGTTTTTGGGTAAAGGGGTATTTTTAGGGTTCAGGGTCAGTTTTCAGTTTTTGGGGTAAAGGGGTATTTTTAGGGTTCAGGGTCAGTTTTCAGTTTGTAGGTAAAGGGGTATTTTTAGGGTTCAGGGTCAGTTTTCAGTTTTTGGGTAAAGGGGTATTTTTAGGGTTCAGGGTCAGTTTTCAGTTTTAGGGTAAAGGGGTATTTTTAGGGTTCAGGGTCAGTTTTCAGTTTTTGGGGTAAAGGGGTATTTTTAGGGTTCAGGGTCAGTTTTCAGTTTTTGGGTAAAGGGGTATTTTTAGGGTTCAGGGTCAGTTTTCAGTTTTTGGGGTAAAGGGGTATTTTTAGGGTTCAGGGTCAGTTTTCGGGTAAAGGGGTATTTTTAGGGTTCAGGGTCAGTTTTCAGTTCATGGGTAAAGGGGTATTTTTAGGGTTCAGGGTCAGTTTTGGGTTTTTGGGGTAAAGGGGTACTTTGTAAAAATAAAGTAAAATTACATTTAAATTACATTTATTTAATAAAATTAAATTATATTAAATTATATTATAATATTTTTTATTAATTTATATTCAAAAAATTATTATATACTTACCAATACTTATGTTGTAATGGTATGCGTTGTAAAGGTATATGCGTTGTAAAATCTTGCGTTGTAAATGTATGCGTTGTAAAAGTTTTTGCTTTGTAAAAGTTTTGTTGTAATGGTAGGCGTTGTAAAAGTATGCGTTGTAACGTCATACATCCCTGGAGTGGGAATAGTAATTTTAACCTCTACGCTATCCAGCGCTTTCCCTACTGTTGCACCCACTGGAGTGGGAGTAGTAAATTTTACCTCTACGCTATCCAACACTTTTGCTAATGTTGAACTCACTATAGTTGTAACAATAAATTTTAAACATTTTCTAAAATGTTATATATGTTTATTTAATAATATGTTTATATATATATATATATATATATATATATATATATATATATATATATATATATATATATATATATATATATATATATATATATATATATATATATATATATATATATATGTATATGTGTGTGTGTAATTTTTGGTGATATAATTTTTTTAATTATATAAATTATTTATTAAAATTACATTTTTTTAATAATTATTTCTAAGTTTATATTAAATATATTTATTACTATATTAGTTTTAACTTAATTTTGAGACATTTAAAAAAATCGATATTTTGACAGTCTATATTTTTGTAAGTCGATATTTTGGAGTCGATATTTTGGTACTTACCTGTTTGAAGATAGGGAGTCGATATTTTGTCAATCGATATTTTTGACTCGATATTTGTGTATCTCGATATTTGTGTCGTCGATATTATGTCAGTGATCCGAAGCAGGGACATCACGTTCTAGTATGTTTTCTCTGGAATTACCAGTAGAGACTACAGAACAATGTCTACCAAAAATAAATGCGTTTTTGGTATTATGTTCGTGAAAAATCAGTTCAAACCAACATATTAAAAAGTCGGTAAGTTAAAAAGGAAAACTAAACTGAATTAAGACTATATATATTTCTTATAACAACACCCCTGCTTCAACCTTGTACAAGGCTGAAGAAGAATACAACAGTGCACAGATAAGGACAAGAAATACTGTAAAGCTTACCTGTGGCCTTTTAAGGTCACATTTTAGATGGTTACGTAGGAGTGGAGGTGCTTTATTTACTTTGTTAGGCTGCTGTATCCTACATATCATTGCCCAACGACAATTAATGCCCATGCCTGGTAAATCAGATGATGCCATCCTTACTCCGATGATCATAAAGAGCAATTAAATCACTATGGACATTGTTGTTTCATACAATTAAAGTAGACAAATCAATTAAAAATATATATTTATATAAATCTAAATAATGTATTTTGCTCATTTGTAAAACTATGTTTTGTATGTTAAGTCAAGTATACAAAAATAGCAAATATTTATTATGTAAACATTCCATCAACACTCGCAAATGAATGCAGATGACTCCCCTGCTAAAAACGAATGTTTCCAACAGAATAAGAAATTGACTATTTAAACAATTATCCTTCACTTCTTTTGGCGGTATCTCAGTGGCAGCAGTATGTAGAGCACTCCATGCATATGTGCATCATGGCTTCATAGCTGAAACTGGCTATAAAAGCATTAAACCAGAGCAAGAGGACATGGAGCGGGGAAAGTGTGTTGCCGCTTTGTTCCGTGTCCCAAGGCGGGTGAGGAATGTGATGCCTCCAAAGGAGTTCAGAACTTCCAGTCACACTGCTGTGCAACTGCATGACTGTTGTATGGGCCCTTTGATTCTAGGCTAACCGGTGTATCATGGCTGAAAACTATGTTTGTCCCTCATTTTTTTGCCCCATACAGGGAACTTAAAGCAGCCCTGGCAAATTTTTCCAGACCAGCCCCCAACCGGCCCATTGCGAGCCAGCGAGCGAGCCGACCACTACTAGGGAGGTTTGGGGGTGTTCGGGGGTTTGGAAAAAGACAGATCAAAAATGTGAATTTTACAGACAATTTTTCATTACATATTCAATTGCATCAGCTTTCAAAGCACCGTTAGGGCATGTAGTGTGTTAGTGCCTAAGAGACCAGCTTTCCACTACACCTACGGTGTGTCTGAGTGTGAACGACTTAAACAGCATTGCTTGAGTTCTGGCTGGGGAAGGGGAGCAGTCCTAAGTTGGAGGCAATTAGGTGGTGTTTCTGCATCCTTAGTCCTCACATACTTTCTTCAGTGCAGGCCACTGACCCTCATCATATAGGGGAAGTGGGGCCACCAGGACCACAGAGAAGTGTGTTGGTCAGGAACAAGTAGTAGGAATGGCACACTTTTCGGAAAGACACTCGTGATCGTGCTACAGCCTGGACCAGGGGCTAGAAAAGACCAGGGCTTCACACAGGGACCTGTCTCTCAGTCCAGCACGGTATATACAGCCAGGACTCGTTCCTTCACCCCAGGATCCCTTTCCATCTGAAGCACCCATGCCTTCACCTGCCCACTCCATCCATACTGCATCACAGGCAAGGGAGGTGGGCGAAAAGCGCTCTATGTCTAGCAGAACTGGAAACAGTCAGTCACTTTTAAATCCTGGTCTTGGACCTATGGGTGATAATGTAGAGCATCTTATCCAACAACCGCATTTACATCTACAGTTATATCTGCTTGCTCTGTATTTTTACAGGGCTTATGAACCAGCGGTGAACATTTCCACATGCAAGCTCTTAGAGGCCAGGCCTCTGATGATGGAGCCAGCAAATGGGAAGCGTATAGACGTCTGAAGCCAACATATTGAATACAAAAGCCTCTTCGCTGTCTAGCCAAGACCTAAAAACCTGTGTGATGTAGCATCTGTTACCACACTCTTGAACCTTCATTGAGCTACAAATAACATGAGCTATTGTTCCTTTTTCATTCAGGGAACAAAGGGTTGTCTGAAACCTCAAAACAAATTTCTGCAGCAGAACACAAACGCAACAGAGCTATCGGACCGAATGTTTGAAGTGCTGTGGAACTTTCTTTCCACCTTGGCTGGGTCTGTCTTAACACTACCAAGTTGGCAGCAAATTTGAATGACGCAAACCTACAAGATCGCGAAATTTTGAAACACGCAAACAGTGCTTTATAAAAAAAAAATTAAAAAAAACTTTAAAAGAAACAGCAGCATATCCTTGGGTAACAAAGCTCCAAATCCAGTAAGCGAGAAGGCGGCATGTTTCCTTCAAGCTAAAAACACTAAAATATATTTGACAAGCATCATAAAAATAAATCTGGGGGTAAAATTATGCTGGAAACATAAGACGCAGTAGTACCTGCCTCTATTAAGCGTGTATTAACCCCGCAGTCTGACCTACCAGACTGACCTACCGATGGGACAGCCTGCTACATTTAGAAATCCCCTCCTGCCTGGTAGGGATGTCTGAGCTTTCCGTGACGTCACCTCTGTTTTCCATGGGTCTCCTCACTTGAAAGCACACATCAACGTTCGCTGGGGTACGGAAGGTAGCCATAGTGCACTGCAGACTCAACTACCGAAAGTTTGAGCAGGTGTTCTTTAATTTCGTCTGTTCTGACTAACGTAAATAAAATAACAAGCTTTACCTAATCGCTTTCTTGACTGCTCGGCCGTTACAAATCTGGCCAAATCAAATGAGTAAAGGGACATCCGTTTTATTTAAGAACACAGTTTTACAAGTTCAGACTTTTTACTTACTTTAATTGGAGGCAGGCGACGAGTGAAGACTGCACAATGGCAATAGGAACCTACCCCCCGGGCTGGGACATGCTCTCACAGCTCGCCAGCAGGCTCCGGTCGGGCCCCAGTTGGTTGACCCCTAGTCCAGGGGATCTTTATTTTAATGACAGTATGGGCCGAAAGAGTAGCAGCTATCGCTACAGGGCGGCAGCAGGCTCACAACTGAGTCAGCTGTTGCCAACGCTGGTGGGGCCTGGTGAGCCTCAGGAGGCCGAGGCAAGCCTGCGGTGGTGCGAGGAATCACAGCGCGGGTAAAAAAAATACATAACTGCCGCACACACTCGGTGATTATGGATACACTGTAATCACATGACCGCATCACGTGAATGCCATGCCCCTGGCCGGCCGGCCGGCCTGCAGCTGCGGTGTTATAATGGGTGCAACCTCCTTTCCAGCAAACGTGCTTTTGTTTTTTTGATCCATTTCACAGGGAAGCAAATCAACGCAAGGAGGAAAGAGAAGGTGATGCCTGGCTGCTCAAATTAATGACTGTCTTTGCCTCACGCAGGGGTCGGTTCCACACGGCCAAATCGGCCCCAGCAACAACAGAACCGGCCCCCTGTCTCAAAACCGGCCCCCACCCCCTCCAGCCGACCGGGGGATTACCCGGTGCCCGGACTTACCAGTCCGGCCCTGGCCCCATAAGGCTGAGCACTTGTTTTGCTCTGTCAGCCTGAATTTGCAGAATACATTGGTGTTGCATTGCCCTTGTGTCATGCTGTAAATGACATCTGTGGTACATTGCAGGCCTGGCCTCTTGGCCCTGCAAAGGAACTAGAGCGTGCAGTGAGTTCCTTCTTTTATGCAAAACAGGCAGTAAAGTGCCAGAGGCTTCTCAGTTAGCAATAAGGTCTTCTCATCCTGTTGAAAATTCATCCTGTGGGCCCTGTGCACCCTCATTCTTCGCTGACTGGTACTGGTGGTAACTCACTATGACTGTCCCCCGGCTCTGCCTAACCAGGCCCAGTGCTATGGTGAAATCACAATATAGGGTACACTATATATAAATTACACTTATAATTGGCATACCCTATCCTTTAAACCCCTTGTACATATTACGGCAGGGAGATTAAAACTACCTTTTAGTCGCTAGTATATAATAGGGCATGGCACTTTAGAGGCCAGCAACCCTTTCTGCACTTGCATGTGTCCACTGCTGAGGGCCTGAGGGCATTTTAAATGCAGCACTGCTGTTAATGTAAATTGTGCCCAAACTCGACGGGGATAGAGAAATTGCACATGTCACTCCCCCAGTAGTAAAGTGTTTCCCAAAATTGACTTTTGTGCTAAGAGCACTGCGGAGTGAGGATCTACATTATTTTTGCATATTCAGGACCGCTTACTTCTCTCCTAGGTGTCCCAGGGGTGGGGGGTCATGTCGGTAAAAGCAGGGTCCTTATAAAAGGTTTTTTTATCGGCCTTGGTGTTGGAGAAATTGTACATTTCATTTTCCCCTTTGTTGATACCCAGCCACACAATAGTTTAATAATGAATAACTAACGCTCGGAATTCACAAACATTCTCATTCAAGGACATAGGAGAATGGTATTGATAAATCCAACAATATGCTATTGTTGAATTTATTCTAAAGTATACATAAAGGAAGTTATTAGACATTCTTATCTGTAAGCCAAACTCCAGCCTTCCTGTGGTCTCCCCTGATTGGTTAACGTTAATGGGATTAGCCAGGCTGCTTTTATGAAGTGATAAGTGGCTCACCCACGGACAGACTATCTCTTAGAGAGAGCTCTGCTACACAGGAATTCCAGAACAGGGAGGAGGTGTTGGAAGCCATGGAGCTTCAAAGGGGGATAGGACAGGCAGGGAATACCAGTCACATTTACCCAACAGCACCCCTGGCCCAGCCAAGTGGCAGGCTTAAGGCAGGAACTTGCACATGGTAGGGGGAGGAGAGCTATATAAATGAGCCATACTGGAGGTTGGTTTAACTAGTCTTGCTCCTCTGCTGCAAGTTCAGCCATATTGAATTTTGGGTAAATAATGCTTTCTGGGAGAATATTATGCCACATTTCGGAGGAATAGGTCATAGACTGTGGTGTTGCCCTGCACCACATTGGGCAGGAGTGCTCTACTGCTTGACTCCAGAGAGCACTACATTTGTGTGAGGTGCATAGCATCTCAGATCTGCTGCTTGAAACTAAAAGAAGGCTTTCCAAGCTAGAAAATTGATTTGCACCCTTAGGCCCTACATTCTGACAGACTCCACCTGCTGCATTATCTGGGACTGCAGCCCTTTTGGATGTACATTGCTTCAAGATAAATAAAGAGTGGACTCCCTGCAAGCTACAGATTAACAGAGCTCATATAGACCACCTAGGCCATCACCACCAAGAATCCCCAGCCTGGAGTGCATCCAGTGGATTTGTAAGGGTTTTGTCTAAGTGACTTGGGGGAAATGCAGACCCAAACTTTCAAGGACCATCTTGGAGATTCCAGACCCTTGGATTGTGTTTTGAACACTTTGGAACCCTCAGAGGAACTTCAGGAAGAAGTTCCAGAAGTTTGGAGAAGTTTGGAGTAACTTTGGAAAAAAGTTTCAGAGGGGGCCTAACTCAACTGTGACAGCCAAGCAGGCGACCTTCAACCGCGAGCCGACCTGCTCTGCTTATTTGTCCTGCTGGAAAGCTTTGGAGGTTCCTCTTGCAGACCTTGACCAGGAGCTCCCTGGAAAGCACACCAGAGAACCCTCACTGAACTCAGACTGGTGAAGAGCAGCGAGCGACCCCGGCAGAAAAAGCTCCAGAAACGTTTCTAAGTCAAAAGGTAAAATCTCGACCCAGGCCTACCGCAAAAGGTATCGTATCCAGACAGGGCTCCATTGCGCTCAGTCTGAAACTTGGTCAAGCGCGACCAGATATACCAAAGTGGTGCTATTGGTTTCTAAGTGCTATATAGTGCTAAATCTTTTAAAAATGGTATCTCTGGTTTCCTACATTTGATTATTTTAGTTTTTGGTGTCATTTAAAGATAACAATACTTCATATTTTTGGGTTTCGCCTGCCGAAAGGCTGCGCTCTGCGCAGCTTTTCAGCGCAGGTGAAATCCTATGTCGACACTAAGCACTTCGGGAACGTCCCCCGGCTCTCATTGGCTAGCTCCATAAATGGAGGCTAGCCATTGAGTGCCGGATCTGTCCGTCAAGGCCGGACCAGATTCGGGGGCGTTCCCGAGATTTTTCCCCAGGGCGGAGTTACGTTTTTTCCCGTTCCCTCCCCTTTCACTGAAAGTGAATTCAGATGCGCTGTCCATTCCCGCCCCCTCCGTGTGCCTCCCCGCCCCTCCCTCGCTGTCCTGTGCACGTTTCCCGCCGTCCGTGTCCTCTCCCGCCCCCTCCCGCCGTCCGTGTCCTCTCCCGCCCCCCTCCCGCCGTTCGTGTCCTCTCCAGCCCCCCTCCCGCCGTTCGTGTCCTCTCCCGCCCCCCTCCCGCCGTTCGTGTCCTCTCCAGCCCCCCTCCCGCCGTTCGTGTCCTCTCCCGCCCCCCTCCCGCCGTTCGTGTCCTCTCCCGCCCTCCTCCCGCCGTCCGTGTCCTCCCCCGCCCCCTGTGTCTTCGTAGGTGCTTGTTTTCCCATAGCTGCCGCCGGAATCATGTTTGGAGAGAGAGACTTCGTGGGAGCTGCCGGACGTCCCTTCGCACTCGCATCTGCAGGGGCAGCCGCCTTAGGCTCAGCTTCTGTGTTCACCCGAGCCGAGGCGCGGGCTTTCAACGCTGCACCAGCCGCCTTTGTTTGGGGCTTCGGAGGCATGTTGTCGAGCGAGGTGCCTTGCTCGCAACAGGAATCACTTCCTCGGGTCTGTGGAGTTGTGGAGTTGTGTGGGTGTCGACCCAGGTGTGCGGAGATAGAAGCGAGGAGCCGCCCGCCACACCCAGAGCAGCTTAACGGTGAGTCCCAATCTCACGTAGTTCAATCGGCAGATAAGCGCCATAAAGTACAGAAAACTCTATTAGCATGTTCTTTTGGCACACATATTATCCTTTAAAGTGCTCAGGGAAAGGAATATTGAAATTGAGCTAGGAGGATAGTCACGGACCAGAGGAGTCAAACACCAGCTTACACGGCTGACATCACGGCCGCCATCGATTGACGAACTTACTGTGGTTTCTTATGCACATTTTAGCTGAGTAGCCAGCATATCTTTGTTAAGGCCAGTTAAATAGGACAAAATCAGCAAAAGGGGGTATTTTTCACTTTCAAATGTCAACTTAAAGTAGAAAATTTGTGAGAAACCACTTTAAATGTATTTTAGAGAAAGTGTGTGTGTGCATGCGTGCGTGTGTGTGTGTGCGTGCATGTGCGTGTGGGTGTGGGTGTGTGTGTGTGCATGTGTGCATGGGTGTGTGTTTGTGTGTGTGTGCGTGTGCATGTGTGGATTCTCATTGACCAAGATATTGCACTGACAATGCTACTTCAGTCTCTTTTTAAATCACGTTATTACTTACTGTTTATATTCATTCTTTGCTTTATTTTCCTACCCTCCACTCTCTTTTCCTTATTTCCTTTCTCTTTTCCCTCTCTCTGTGGATGCCGGCAGTTCCACATCATAGGCATTTATTATGCTTTGTATGCAAGGGAGTTCGCACTTGAGTAACTGTTCTGTGTCTGAATAAGTGTGCACTTCTGCCTGCCATTCCTGTGCAGCCCAAATTGTACGCATTCGGCTTTTTATAAACTATTTCTGTACAATCTTGAGCTGCTGCTATCACCACCTGCCTTTTACCTGTTCGTGCTGCCCTTATTTTGCATGTTAGTTAAGCTTACTGAAAACCTTCTCAGTATAGAGGAATCAAAATGATTGACATTGGCAATGCTTGGCAAGTCCCATAAACTTAAAAGTTTGTATGGGAGTTAAGAATTTAACAAGGGTGTAAAAAGCTAAGCCTGGGCAAAATTGAAATCCCTATGGCGAAATTCCTGAATTTTGCATTACGCGAAATAGGCAAAACTTCTCAATTTTGCATTATGCCATTTTGCGTCATTTTCACATACAGGAGACAATTGTGACCCAAAAATGTATCGCAGAGACATTTTCTTTCCTGGCCACTGTTTTGCTTTTGGTATGTTGCATAGCAGTTATGTAGGCGGTATGACTTGGTGTTAAAATAGCAAAAAAAAGTGGTTTGCCGTATCTTGCTTGACTAATAGTAATTTAGTTTTATTAACTTCCATGAAATTTAGTAAAACATAATTACATAGTTTAATATAGCGTTAAAACCAGCAAGTGACGTTTTCTGGCTCTTTGTTTGTAGTTTCCTCTCTGCCCCGGGTTTGAATTTGTTTGACACACCAGGGCATGATTTCTGTAGGTTGATGCTGTGGGTACTAAGGTGTATGTTTTTCTTGCTAGTGTGTGGCATCTCTGCAGCCAGAATTGCTTTTGTGCAGTTGTATTCGACATTGGTGATAGGGTTTAAAGCAATCTGTTAGGATCCAACTGAGTCTTTTACAACAGCAGCAAAAGTCCAAAACCCTTTTTATTAGGTTCGCAAAAAACTGAGACCTCATCCACACCAGAAGCTGCTCAAAGGTCCGCTCTTCGTGATATCTCCAACTGGAATCCGTCTCCCCATTCATTGTCAGCATTTTATTGATGATACAGTGGTTACATCATCACTAGAGTACAGAACACATCACAGCCCTTTCTCTTGTTTATTTTTTCACCCCATTGGAGCTGCTTTGTTGCCTCTCCTAGGGGTTTTAGAGTTTTTTTGCATCAATTTTCATTAGAAGAAAAAAGGTTGTCCTCTTTGGCAACCACTTTATTACAAGCAATTTGTGAAGTTTAATAGAGATTCTGGTGACAACCAAAATGTACTTGCATGCTACAACCAAGTGGCACTTTTGGAGATTGATTACAACATTAGTACTTCTAGAATTACTAAATTGGCTATGCTGAAGGCCTGCAGATCATGATATTTTTCTTTTTAAATATACACCAATACCCACAACTTCAAATTGCCCCTTGAAAATGTGTGGTTCCTAGTCCCTTGTGTCCCTACTGATGGGTACTATTGTTGGGGGATCTAGTTTCATATACATCTGCCTCAGGAGACTGTTGTACCCTTTGTTCTTGGGTGACTGTACTTTTGCACAGGTTCTCGTTGTGCTCCCTATAGCAATATCACCGCCAGAAAGCTGGACAAGGTAGACCCCAGAGAGTTGTACTTATTAGACCTTTTTCATCCATTCATGCTCTCACCCACTAGTCCAGCAGCCCATCTATCCCCTCACTTTTCCATCTTTGCGCTCAGTCACTCACCCAGCACTCACTTGGCACGTGTTTAATCCCGGAGCCCTCAGGATTGCTGTTGGCAATCAAGCGAGTTGTAGTGTTTTCTGTATTTTGTTGCCAGTGGTAGTGTTTCCTCTATTTACGTGCAAGTGGTAGTGTTTTCTGTTCACAGTCAAATGGTAGGGTTTTCTGTTTAGCCGCAATTGGCAGTATTTATTTTGTTTACGTTCTGGTGGTTGTGTGTTTTCTGTTTTACATTCTGGTGGTTGTGTGTTTTCTGTTTTACATTCTGGTGGTTGTGTGTTTTCTGTTCACAATCAAGTGGTGTGTGTTCTGGTTAAATACAAGCTGTAGTGTGTGCTCTGTTTACGTATAAGTGGAAGTGTGCTGTATTAGCGTGTATGTTTTCTATTTGCATGCAAGGGGGGGGGGGTGTATTTTCTGTTTAAATTGGAGCGTTGGTGTTTTTTTTGTTTACTAGAATTGGTAGTGTCCTCCTCATATATTAGTAGTAGCGAGTTTTCTGTTTAGGTGGTAATGCAACTTTTTTTTTTGTTCATTTTTTTTATATCGGGAACTTGACCCAAAAGCATTAAAGCCCTTTATATCGTATCAGATTTTTTTTTTTAAACCTGGGGAGCCAGGATGAGCTGGAAACAACCCACACCTTCAGTGTGAGAGACATTGTGTATGAGAGACAGCAGTGTCTGTAAGAAAGACAGCAGTGTGTGTGAGAGAGACAGCAGTGGGTGTGTTCAAGGCAGAGTCAGCAGTGTGAGAGAGACAGCAGTGTGAGACCTTTTATTTATGTTTTGGTTTTTGAAACATAAATAAAACGAATTATTTGCAATGTCAATAGCATAAACTTGCTTAAATACGTGACCTATTGCATTGAAAATGCAATACAAATCGCATTTGCGAGAGATTAAGCTATTGCCATTGTAAATGACAATGCCATTTATTTATCTGTTTTCAAAACCAACACATAAATAAAAAGTTTGTAATTCACAATGCCGATAGCTCAAACTTTTCCAAAGGCGAAACCGTTGCATTGTAAATGCTTGTTATAAATTGGTGTGGGATTTCTAACGTGCGTTTTGTCTTAATTATTTAATGGAATTGGTGTTTTTTTTTCATAACAAATCTTATTCATTTTTAGGGGTACAGAATGGGTGATGTCCAAGTATAGATTACAAATGATGAGCGATATAAAAGGTACTAAATGTTAGAACAGAATATCAACTCAACCCGTTGAACAACAGGCCAATTAACTGAAGGGAAGCATCAAACCCCTCAAATTACCCGCAACCATATAGATTTAGATGTGTGTGTCAGCATTCACAGTTATTTGTCTGTGATGTACTGATGAGTCAGATGTGTGAGGAGGGGAGTTATGAAAGGTCCAGGTGTGACAGAGGGGGTAGATCGATGCCACGATATGTTGCTTAGCCAGACCAAATCTTCCTATGGGTCTGTGGGCAGCCCCGTGCATGGAAGACTGCAATCTCTGTACCCAAGCTTCTGTCCATAGCTTTCTTCCATCCCGCATACTCGGCGGAGAAGACGCCCTCCATAACTGGGCTATGTCCCTTTTGGGTCAAAAACAAATGAAGGAGTATACCCCTAAGCTGAACAATATCAACGACGTACAATGAGGATACAGTGGAGTGGTGTGGCTCACTGGTTAGAGGCAGCAGACCTGGGAGCAGAGGACGGCCTCGGGACCAGGGTTCAATTCCAGACGCGGCAGGGTCTTGGACCAGGGTCAACGGACTTGATAATTCTCGCCTCGGTGCCTACTCTAACTAGGGATCACACTCGGCAACTCTGGGCATTAGCTTGCCTCATCTCCACAACGGCCCCCCACATGCGCCAGGGATGCCTGGTTTCACCTTGGAGATACCCAGTAGGGACCATCTCACAGGGATAGCCAGGACGGGTTCCCCAGCGGTCTACAGCGCAGAGATACTCCTTTGGGAGTCTATTCTAGCGCTTTAGAAACCCACAATCAATCAATACCAAAGGAAATATTTTTCTTTTTTAGAAAAGGTCCCTCACTCACCAACCTAGTTAGTGACATGCTTCATCATTGGGGTCTCACCCGAGTAGCCGAAT
The DNA here is from genome assembly GCF_964261635.1 of Lissotriton helveticus. NCBI lineage: Eukaryota > Metazoa > Chordata > Amphibia > Caudata > Salamandridae > Lissotriton > Lissotriton helveticus. Next base: position 178,063,382 of record NC_136065.1, read on the forward strand.
GCTACCCGAGTGTGCTTCAACACCTGATTACAGTGGAGCAGGTTAGTCTCAACAATGGTGCATGTGAGTGAACTAGTGGGTTTATGTCTTTCATTAACTCCCTCAGACTTTATTATGGAGCAATAAGACAAGGTTAAAAACAAAGTGAGACACCCGGATAGGCTAAATTGACCTGTGGTATCTATTAAAAAGAAAAAGTGATCGTGGTCTACATGTTTGAACCTATTGGTGATATTACAGGTTTTCATCTGGACCTATCTCACTGACCCGAGCAGTATGCACATGCTAAGGTGCACCCTACTCTGGGTCAATCGTCAGCCACACCGTATACTTACAGTATGAAAACCTCTCAGCCTTCTGTGGAAGGGAAAATAATTCAAGACTTGTTTCAGTCAAGCTTCATGGAAACCGTGGGGAGAGGCGCTGGCTGCAGTCACACTTTCATCAAACCATGCCGCCCGCTCTTCAACCTAAGTGCAACGCCCTTCACGGAGACATGACTATGCCCCTTTTGGCCAGGGTGAGGCCCAGGAACAGCAAATTCTGTTTATCACGGTTTCAGCCAATCTCCTCTGTACTATGGAGTAATAGCAGCCTGGGATCAGATGGAGTGGTCCAGGCCAGGACACGACCCAAGCAGGATGTGATTCTCCGCCAATATGACTTTAGCGCCTCACAGCTCCATAGGTGTGTAAAAATGTGCCCTCTGCATCTCCGCAGTGGAGGCATTGGGGGTAATCAAGGACACCCATTTTCCACAGACGGGAAAGAGTATAGTATGCACAATAAAGATATTTTAATTGAATAAGGCAGTATCATGAAGAAACCGCCAAATTCCGGGGACTAGCTAAGGCCTCGGTCCAATCATCATCAGTCATGTTGGTAAGTCAGTCTTCCTGGCAGCTCTTGTCGTATGTAGTGTATTTCGTGTATGAGTGGTCAGGGTCTGATAAATATGTTTAATTTTGTGCGCCCCCAAGTCCCCCATTAGTAGTCAGCCCTCCAGGGGATGCTACTCGGGTAATTTCCTATAAGTGACGAATTTGGGGGTTAGACCGTGACACAATTGTAAATATCTATAGAACTGTGATTTATGCACTGGAAATTCTGCTTGTAGTTGTTGGAAGGATTTAAGGAGTGCATCCTTTCACAATGTCGCCTAATGCGGAAATGCCAATGAGGTCCCACTGGTGAAAGCCCGCCAGCACGGAGGTAGGAATTGGTGTTTTTAAATACTTTACATACCTATCGCCTAAGGTAAGCCTGCCTGCTCACAGCCAAGCTACCAAGGGTTGAGAATGGGAATAATTTATTGATACCTGCATTGAACCCTACACTGTGTTAGTGGCCTTATTACCAGTGGTAGATGTATATTTACCAGTACTAATTACCCTTTTTCCAACACGTCCCCTCTGCAGAGCCTTCAGACTACCCACTCTACCCTATCACTCCCCTCTCAAGTTATCAAGAGAATGCTGGGACTCAATTTTCTTCATAGCGACTGTGACAATCACCCTTTTAATCTGTGTCCCATGGCTCATGGTGTGGCGAGCCATTCTCAGACATTTTCTGTGACATCTGCCTCTGTCATTGCTTCAGTGGTGTATGCAGATGATGTTGCAACAGCTTTCTGTGTCAGTAAAAGTGTGGTAGCAATTGGAGTACTTGCTGGTGTAGTAACTGTGATAATTGATGTTTGCCCTCTCTTCCTTTTTGCTCTCTTTGCTGGCTGAGCATGGCTGGTTGAAGGCAGACCTACTTCACTCATCACCCTCCTGGCCGATATCTCCTGCAAAATAAATTATATGTGATTTTAGTTCTCAAATATTAAATACATTTCCATATATTTTTTTCAAATTGTATTTTAGTGGTTGTTTATTCCCAACATTATAAATGAAAGCACATGATGTCTTGTCTTTGATGACAGCGCTGAAAATGCTATGCTACCGGATACCTTAAAATACCTGCCCCTACCTAACCTTAGTACCAAAAACCCCTCCCATCAATCCCAACCACACACAGAAGCCCCCCCATATACTTTTACACATACTCAGAGCACATGGCTAATACAATATTACCCCCAGGTCCCTCATGTCCTCGTCCCCTTCATACTAACCAGTGAGATAACCTATCTCCCAGACAGAAAAAAGAAAAGCAGGAATGCTGGTGCACCCCTCCCTCTCCTTATTGGGGCTACATACGGGTACAGTACCCAGCATGCCTTCTATTCTTTTTTCTGTCTTTGACAGTTTTACTTTAAGTTTGGACCAGGAGCCTGTCAGCTCCTGGAGCTTACCTGTTGCTGGGCTTTGGGTGCTTGCTGGTCGTCTTGGCTTCTCCTCTTGCTGGGCTTGAGGGGTTCCTTGTGGATGCTTCCTGGCCTTTCTTCTTGGAGTTTCCTGCATTCCGGGGAGTGTCCTGTCAGCGTGTCCATTCTGCCGGGCTTGGCGGCGACGCTGGCTTCGTTTCCTGCTGCTCCGTGGTGCAGCGGTCCCTGTGCGGCTGGGGCGCTTCCTTCCGGAGTATGCCTGACTTCCTCTGTTTGGGGCAGGAAGTCAGGCAGATGCGATGGGCGGCTGGCGGCTGGTTCGTGGTGGCTGTTTGCCGGCTCCTCCTGTAAGTACCGCATAGCGGTTTTTTGCGCTTTATACAGCGTTTGTTTTTGGCGGTGCCTGCATCCTGTTTTTTGGGAGTGTGGTGCATGGTGCTGCTCATTTGATTTTCACTGGCTGTAAAGGTGGTTGGCTCTCTGTTGCTGCCGTTTCCTGGGTGGTGCTGGATTAGCCCTTGTGCTCTGGTGGGCTTCCTGCAGTCTTGCCTGCGGTCCTGCTCTCCATTGTGTGTCCTGCTGGGAGTGGTGGGCTTCGGTCCCTCGCTGCTTTCCAGTGCCTTGTCATGGGGAAACATGCTAAGAAGAGCAGGCATGTTGTGGAGTCCTCTTCTTCTTCTTCTTCCTTGTCCTCGTCTCCTTCTCTGGCGTGTTCCCGGCATCGTTCCAGGGGTGGTGATGCACGGTTGAAGTTACTGATTAAGGAGACTTTGTTGGAGATGGGGGGTCCCAGGTCCGGGTCCAAATCCAAGTCCAAGTCCGGGTCCAGTCGTGCTCCGCCTCCTTCTTCTTCTTCTTCCTCTGGGTCTGAGGATGGATGGTTGGATGGTGATGTGATTAAGGGCAAATATGTGGATAAAGACATGTTGCCGGACTTGTTGAGTCATGTTAAGCCGAATATGGGGTTCCCTGCTGATGATGTCCTGGGTACTTCTGGGGGTTCCTTGCTTCGCCAGTTCCAGTGCGCTGCTCCTGTGGTTATGCCTGTCCATCCTTGTGTCAAGGAGGTTTTGGATCGGGAGTGGAAGGATCCGGATCGCATTCTGCTTCCTCGCTTCATGACTAAGCTCTATCCTCTTTAGGATATGGCCAAGGATTTGCCAGACTCTGTTCCTGTGGATTCTTTTGTGGCGAGTCTGGTGGGGCGCACTTCATTGGCTGAGGATGCTATTGTGCGTGATCCTGTGGACAAGAGAGTGGACGCTTCCCTGCGTAAGGTTTATTCTGGCTCTCATCTGGCTCTGAGGGCTGGCATCTACGGTACTTATGTTGCTCAGTCTCTGCTTTCGGACTTGAAGACTTTGTATGGTTCCATGGATGATGCAAATGACTGTTCTGATATTCTGGCTCATGTTGAGCGTCAGGTGGAGTTTCTGTCTGACGTTTCCTTCAACGTTGTGCGTGCTTCTGCCCTCTCTGGGGGTGCTTGCTTTGCTGCTCGTAGGAACTTGGTCCTGAAGGACTGGAAGACGGATTCGGCCCAGAAATCTGCTGCACTGCGTTTGCCCTTTCAGGCTTCCATGTTGTTTGGGGCGGAGTTGGAGGGCAGGTTTCATCGGCTATTCAAGGAGAAGAAACATTCTTCGTCTTTCAAGCAGTCCTCGGCTGCTCCTGCTTCTTCTAAGCCTAAGCCCTTCTTTTGTCCTTCCTCTCACAAGCAGTTTTCCAGAGGTCGTGGTCGTTTTCAGCCTGGTCGGGGTTGGGACAAGAAGGCGAAGTCCTCTCCTGCGAAGACTCGTTCCTGGCTATCTGGGGTCCGAGGTCGGATCCTTGGCCAGAGGTCGGCTTTGGTTCTTTCTTCTGGCCTGGATGTCCTCCTGATCAGACTTGTGGGTCCTGGACGTTATCCGCTTGGGGTACCTCCTGGAGTTTTCCGTCCCTCCTTCGGACTCGGGGGTCCATCCGACTCCCTGGCCGTCCTGTCGGGTCAAGAGGGAGAAGTTGTCTCGGGGGTCCAGTCTCTGTTGGACAAGAGGGCTGTGCAGGTGGTTCCTCCTGGGGAGCGGGGTCGGGATTTTATTCGATCATTTTTCTGGTCCCCAAGATAACGGGAGGTTTTCGTCTGGTGCTAGATCTGAAAGCCCTGAACAAGTTTGTGCTGCAGGTTCCTTTCAAGATGGAGACTCTTCAGCGGGTGATCCCTCTGGTTCTCCGGGGTCATTACATGTGCACTCTGGACCTTCAGGATGCCTATTATTACGTGCCTGTCCATCCACTTTCTCGTCCTTCCCTGCGGTTTTGTCTTCTGGGGGTGCATTACTAGTTCATGGTTCTTCCCTTCGGCCTGTGATCGGCTCCCAGGGTGTTTACCAAGGCGGTGGCTCCCTTGGTGGCGTTCTTGCACCTCCAGGGGATGATGGTTTATCCGTATCTGGACGATTGGCTCCTGCATGCTCCCTCCGTGGATCTGTTGTTGAGGGATCAGAGGTTGGTGTGTTCGGCCTTGTGGGACCATGGGTTCCTGTTGAATCTCCCCAAATGCCAGCTTCTGCCGTCTCAGGACTTGCAGTTCATAGGGGCGCGTTTCCGCACAGATTTGAATCGGGTCTTCCTGCTAGTGGCTCGTGCTGTAACCCTGTGTTCCCTGGCACATCGGTTTCTGGTGAGTCGGTACTTCCAGGTCCGTCTTTGGTTGCGCCTTCTGGGTCTGATGGCGGCCACAGTGTTCACGGTGCCTTGGGCGCGTTTCCATCTTCGTCCTCTATGGTCCTACCTACTGGCTCAGTGGAATCCCTTGTCGGGGGACTTGTTCCCTTGGGTTCCTGTGTCCCTGTCTATCCTTTCTGCCCTGCGTTGGTGGTCTCTGTCGTCCAATCTGGACAAGGGCTTGCCTCTGCAGTCTCCGCCTCCAGTGGTCCTTACGACGGATGCCAGCGCTCTGGGCTGGAGGGCGACTTTGGGGTCAGAGTGCCTTCAGGGTCGTTGGTGCCTCCTGGAGGGTCGTCAGTCTTCGAACTGGCGGGAGTTGTCTGCTGTGTGTCGGGCTGTCTGGGGGTTTCGGCCCCTTCTGATGGGCCATCATGTGTTGGTTCGGTCGGACAACTTGGTGACGGTGGCCTACTTAAATCACCAGGGCGGTATCTCGGTCCCTGAACGCGGTGGTGTCCCCCTTGTTTTGCTGGGCGGAGTGCCATCTTTTGTCCCTAGTGGCTGTACATGTCCGGGGGTGGAGAATGGGGTAGCGGATGCCCTCAGTTGTTTTTTTCCTGCCTCCCTGGAGTTGGCCTTGACCCCGGTGGCCTTTCATCAGGTGTGCGTGAGGTGTGGTCTTCCCTTTCTGGACCTCTTTGCTTCCCGGCTCAATGCGCAGCTTCCCCGGTTCTTCTCCCGGATTCCTCAGGAGGGGTCTTGGGGGGTGGATGCCGTGTCCCTTCCTTGGCCTTCCCGCCTGCTTTACGCCTTTCCTCCTCTGGTTCTGATTTCTCGCTTTCTGTCTCGGCTGCTGTTGGAGGATCGGGAAGTGGTGGTGGTGGTGCCTTTCTGGCCCCGCAGGTCTTGGTTTCCCACTCTGATGCTGTTGGCTGTTCAGGGTCCGTGGTTCTGCCCCTTCCCTCCGTCTCCGTTACGGTCCTCTCTGATGTTGCCCCTGCGGCTTCGGCTGTCGGTTTGGCGGTTGAGAGGCAAGGGTGGCGGATTAGGGGTCTCCCGGAGCATTTAGCCTTGGCTATTCAGTGGTCTCGGAAGCCTTCTACCCTTCAGTCCTATGGTAGGCATTGGGGTAACTTTGAACATTGGTGTCTTGGCCTGGCGTTGTCATCCTTGGTTTGTCCTTTACCGGATGTTCTTCAGTTCCTTTGGGATGGGTTCGAGAAGCGTTTGTCTGTCTCTACTCTCCGGGCTCAGTGGGCTGCTATCAGGGCTTTTCGGGCCCCTTGGGGGAATCTGCCTGATGTGGATGGTTTGGTTTCTCGTTTGTTGCGCAGTTTTGCACATTCCCGCCCTATAGTGCGTCCTTCTTTTCCTCTCTGGGATCTTTCCTTGGTTTTGAGGGTTTTGGTTGCTGCTCCCTTTGAGCCTTTGGAGGAGGTTGACATGAAGTTTGTCACCTTCAAGGTTGTTTTTTTAGTGGCTGTTACACCTGGCATCTTTGGCGTGGTTTCCCCTATCTTTTTGCCTCTACCTCCTGTATTTTTGATGCTGTGCTGGATTTCGTTTTTGCTGGTTTAGATGCTTTGGAGTGTAAGTGCTCCCTGTGTAAATTGTTATTCTGATTGAATATACATGTTTGGCATATTTGTATCACCATGAAGTCCCTAGTAAAGGGCACTGGGTGTGCCAGGGCTGCTGATGACAAATGCTACTAGTGGGCCTGCAGCACTGATTGTGCCACCCACAGGAGTAGCCCTAAAATGATGTCTCAGGCCTGACACTGCAGTGCCTGTGTGCAGTTTAGAACTGCCATGTCCTCCTGGTCAGTGTCCCCACTGACCGGGCCTAACCCTTCCCTTTTCATGCACATCAGTCACCCCTATGGAAGGCCCAAGGTACCCCCCTGGGCAGGGTGCAGTGTATGTGAAAGGTAGAGCATGTACTGGTGCAGGTAACATGTTCTGGTAGTGAATGGCAGCCATTTTCGTTTTTCACTACTGTAAGGCTATCTTGCTCCATAGGTTTAACATGGGGGATGCGGGCTACAGTGGTTAACAGCATTTCTTCCCATAGGAACAAGATAGGACATAAGTATCTAGTATCCCTGAACTCAGAATTTAATAACACATCTTTTGGGAAAGGTTGTTTTTAAATCCTGTGTTTGAGAACAGCACTTTTAGAAAGTTGCTGTTCTCTTGTCTGACCCTTCTGTGTGCCTGGGCCTGTTTGTGTATTGACTGTCTGGTTTGAGAGTGACAGGGGCTGGGGGATTCCCCAGGAGGCTGGATGAGTCAGCACTAGGCTGAATGACTGCAATTGCAACTGGAGTGGTGGGAGGAGTTAGCACCTAGGCTGAATAGGGTTGTGCCTGCCTTCCACAATGCTGGCTCCACCCCCCTGCTGGGCGGCTGAGGACCCTGCCCTCACTCTGAAAGGAAAGATGCAGCCAGCAAAACAAAGTGCTCAGGATCCACCCAGAACTGGTTCAGACCGGGCTCAGGGCCCACATGCACCAAGAGAACAAAGACTTTAGGGGTATAAGTACAGGACCCCTGACAACAGAAAATTAGATCATCCTGGAAATCAAGAGGGAACCTCTGCCAAGGAGAAAGCTGAAACTGAAGAAGGAAGACTGTCCTGCTGTTGCTCTGCTGGACTGACCTGTTGCTTTGCTGCCAAGGAGAGGGGAAGGACTTTGCTGCTGAGCTGTGTCCCCTGTCTTGAAGGAATCTCCAAGGGCCTGAGAAGAGCTGGCTCCCTGTTTTGAAGTCCCAGGAACAAAAGGACTTCACCCCCAACTTCCCTGAACTCTGCTGAGAGAGTTCTGTCCTTCTTAGAGTGCTTGATCCAGTTGTGGGGCCTCTGGAAGTTGTACCTGAGCTGGGAAGCTTGAAACTAAGCTTGAGTGACTTTTGAACTTGAAAAGTGTTGCATCGCTCGCTTGCATCCCCGACAGTGCGAGAAGTTTCCCGCCGCTACGGAGGTCGAGATCGTCGCAGTGCCTGACGCCGCTGCCAGAGACGTCGCATCCTTCGTTTGCGGGACGCACCAGACCGGTGCGGGAGAATCGAACATCGCTGCGAGTATCGTCGCAGAGCCTGTCGTCGCTGGGTGAGAACGCCGCACTGCTTGCTTGCGGACCGCATCACGTCGCTGCGAGCATCGTCGCAGAACCATCGCATCGAGGAGCTGCGAGAGAGAGGATCACCGCTGGACCGCGCATCGTCGCCCCGGAGATCGTCGCAGCCCCTACGAGATCGTCGCATCGTGCCTTTGCGAGAACACACTTCCCCCGGAACCTACGCACCGGAATCCATACAAGTGGCCTTTCTCCCCATACAGACCGGATTCGTCGCAACACGCCCGCTGCTGCAGGGGGATGTCGCATCGCCTCCCCAGGGTCTCAGGAGCAACGCATCGCTTGTTTTCCACCGCACCAGCTTCTGCTTTTGGAACTTTGTTGCAACTAAAAGGTACTGTGAGTAAACGTGACGCAACTGTGAACTTTTCACGTATCGGTAGAGAATTCTATCGCAACCTAAAGAATTTTAACGCAACCTTAAGTACTCTTTTTGAAACCATATTCTTGAACTGTGTATGTTGGATTTTTGTCGTTTTGGTCTTGTGTAGTTTAGATTAAAATACCTTTATTTTTCTAAACTGTTGTGGAGTCAGTTTGTGGTGTTTTCACTGTGTTACTGTGAGTGTTGGTACAAACACTTTACGCATTGCCTCTGGTTAGCCTAGACTGCTCGTGCCAAGCTACCTAGAGGGTGAGCAGGGGTTATCTCAGAGGGTTATCTCCTTGCCCTGACTAGAAGCAAGGGTCCCTATTTGGACAGTGGTACCTACCTCTGCCAACTAGAGACCCCCAGATCTAACAGTGGCTATCACTTCTGCTCGTCGCCTGGGGGAGCTGGGTGCTATGTTGGCTCAGGAGCCTTTTCTGTCCTTTTCTGCTGATGGTGTGGTCCTTCGTTTGGATTCCTTCTTCGTTCCTAACGTTTCCTCCCAATTCCATCGCTCTCAGGAGCTGGTCCTGCCGGCTTTGAAATCGGCTCAGGTGGACGAGGACGACCTTCCTTGGTCCTTGCTGGATGTTTGCCGGGCTTTGCGGGTCTATGTTGATCGGACCCGTGCCTTTCAGCTTTCCTACTCCCTGTTTGTTTCTTTTGGGGCTGTCTCCAGGGGTTGCTGTGCTTGTTCTTCTTCTTCCATTGGGCGTTGGTTGAAGCAGGTTAAGCAGGTTATTGTTCTGGCCTATTCTCTTTCTGGTTCTCCTCCCCCGGCTGGGGTTCAGGGGCGTTCTACTCGGGGATGGCTGCTTCCTGGGCGGAGGTTTGTGGGGTGTCCCTTTCTGAGATTTGTAGGGCTGCCACTTGGGCTTCTGCTAATACCTTTGTTAGACATTACCGTATCCAGAATGTTCTGGGGGATGACACTAACTTTGGTTTGGGGGTTCTTCGGGCTGTGTGTTCCTGATTCCCCTTGTTTTCTTTATGCTGTGCTGTTGTTTTCAATAAATTGCTGGGTTTTGCTGTGCTGCTGTGTCCTGGTGGGTTGTTGTTTGATGATGGCCGGTTGCTGCTTGGGTATTCTCACTGGTTAGTATGAAGGGGACGGGGACAGGAGGGACCTGGGGGTTATGTCCTATTACTTACCGGTAATCTTCATTACTCCGAATCCCGTTGTCCTCGTCCCCTTCATACCATCCCTCCCTCCCTCTCGGGCTTTCCGGCCCTCATCTTGGGCTTGGTGGTTCAGGAGGCATGCTGGGTACTGTACGCTTATGTACTCGCAATAGGGAGAGGGAGGGGCGTACCAGCATTCCTGCTTTTCTTTTTTCTGTCTGGGAGATAGGTTATCTCACTGGTTAGTATGAAGGGGACAAGGACAACGGGACCCGGAGTAATGAAGTTTACCAGTAAGTAATAGGACATTATAACCCCAGGGAATATTTAATACCATGTGATTTTTCAACTATTAAACCCAGTACAGTATAGTAATTTTCCACTCACTGGGTTTTATCGAGGCATTTGTGAAATTTAAATTACTTTGTCTTAATTTGAATAGTTTCGGAAATATTGCCTTACGCTTGTTATGCCAAATTCATGATTTTACACTATTAAACCACTTTTCATAATTATCCATCATTCACAATTTAAATTCACTCTGACCGCACTATTTTCAGTAAAAACAACAACAGAACCCAAGTGCCTTTTGTTTGTGTGTTTTTGTTTTTTTGCACTATTTGTTAGTCAGAAATGCATTTTTGTGGAAATAATTAACACACAAACACATTTTGCACTAAAACATAGTGCTAAATGACAGATTTGCATTTTGTGAAGTTATTCTTAATTTTGTTGGAATTTCAAGATATTAGACAAAAACACATTTCATGCACCCTTAATTTTATCTGTGAATTGTAAATTACTGGTGTTGTGCAACTGAATAGTCCTGGTATTTACAGGTGTGACATTTCCATCCCACTTGTAGCTGGTAACCAGGTTCTTACAAATGTATTAATAAGTATAACTAAACTTACCAGGTTCAATGTCCCCTCTGTCAGTTTTCTTTACGACGTGTGCTACTATGCAAATAAACCCCTACTTTCTCCTACTAAACTGCAGCAGGGCAATAACTAAATGCGACGAGAAATGTTTTAGTGGACATTGACTGCGAATTTTCAGTAAAAGAAATGATTGCAAGAAAGGCAGCATATAAGGTACCTATACATCTAGTGCAATAATTATGACCTAGGTCGCATGATTCTTGCACCACGCAACGTGGTGCTGGAGTGGTGCAAACCTTAAGTCATACTTATGAAGCAAAAGCAAATCCACTTTGGGTGGCTTTGAATGGCTTAAAAAATCTAAAGTAATGTAACTCAACAGCGATCGCTGTGTTGCATTACGTTGCGTCAGGGATATGTTCAATGGTCCACACAACTCCCATGTTTTTTTATGCATTCCCAGATTTACCAAACTTGGAAAACCTGGGATTGTGCCTCTCCCAGGGATATGCCTTCACAGGAGAGGCATAAAAGGAGAATATGTTTATCTCCTTGTTTTTTCCTTTTCTGTGTGTGCTGCATTCTGCAGCTCAAAAAGAAAGACGAAAAAGCCTGTCAGGATTGTTTTTGTGCAAGAAGGTACCCTTTCCTCCACACAAAAAAATCCTGCCTACATGGTGCATTCATTGGTGCTAGGCTGTCAAAACGGTGTCAGCCTTAAAGAAAGCAACAGGAATGCATTGTATTGGATAAATGGAGCACATTCCTGTGATGCAGGGCAGCGTATCGCAGCAAAGTGACTTACTGTGCTGCCCTGTGCCACACATCTCATGCATATGCCCCTGAATTTTTTAAGTGACAGTTTTAGTTCTGCAAAGTGGCCTGCCATTCACAGTTTCTCCTGGTCTAAAAATGATGCAAAACGACTGCAACAAACTGTTGCAGAAGAGTAGCTATTTTTTTTCCTACAGCGGATGAGCAGTGATGTTACAACCAGACTGTAATAGTGAGTTTGATACAAAATTATGCACATTTGTTACAAAGCTCCTTACATTGCATGGACACATGCTCTATCCTTAAAGAAGGACCCTAAATGATTTCTAAGAAGTTCATATAGATGGTAAAATTGGGTGAAAACAGAATAAATTCAATATTTTGTTTTAAGGATTGATCATAATGATGTAATAGCTAGTTGATGATAAAGGGATTTTGGCAAGGAAGTCACGTGGTAAATGAGGTTTTAACTCCAAAAGCAGACGATTTTTTTCTTTCATTTAATGACATTACAAAATTGCTTATCTATTGCTTATTTGCAAGTCTGGCCAGCTCCACTGTAACACATTTTATTGTTTCGTAAAAACTTCTATTATTTAGCTGGAATCCAATTTTGCTAAAAACTCAATCTATATGTTTTCTCCCAAAACCTATTTTAAGGAATCATTTTAGAGAAGTTTGAGATGAAAATTGTATGACAAAATGTTCATACAATTCTATAATGATTGACGAAATGATGTAGCTTACATTTCTCATTCCGCTTCTCATACACATTGTTAGGGATTATTTTCAAAAATCATCCCTTCTGACCAGCGCATTGAAAAAGATTTTATTGTGCTCCGTAATGAAATGTCTTACGTTTTCTTATTTAACAGCAAATGCTTGGCCCTGGGTTTCAGCCTGGGGTGCCAGTTTGAAAGTTTTATTTCCTTTCCACTCCATTATAAAATGCGCAATATTCATCCCAGTGTGTGTCCAGGGACTACATTAACTGGTAGACGTAGTTTATTGAATTTAAATTGGAAAATGAGTGATTGACTGCTTGCTATATTTGCTTAGTGAACAGGCATGCAGGTAGACCGGCCACTGAGCTTCTTTACATTTCAACAGGCCCGGCAATCGCTCAGATGAATAGAATCACCCTGTTAAAAACCTCACGCAAAGAATGATTGATAAAAACTGAAAATCAAGGGCCTGGGGCAGAAAGCTCAACCTTGGTAGGTTCTCATAAGCAAGCAGGGAATTATTGGGCTCAGCAACATGCACCTTTATTGGAGCACTGGGATATAGTCAAGGCCATTAAAATGATGTTTTTAATACTGTATCGAATTCTACAGCAGGGGTGAATTCATTAAGAAGCAACACAAAGTAAACGATGCAGCATACTGTGTGATTAAATTTAAATTATGCTGCACTTTGTGAAGCAATCGTATCTAGAAATTATTGCATTTTAACAAACATTGGTATTGTCATAAAATAGACCCCAACCCTTTAGAAAATGCATAGCTGTGTTTAAAAAAAGGAAATTATACACGTTCAGTTGATACTATTCAAAATGTTATTCAGCAACAACTAATGATGTTTTTGTTGCCTGCAAGCACATGGTCACCATGTCATTTCCTCTCTACCCCCACACTCCCCACCCCAGACCTAAACTTGTTGGGCCCACTTCCCAAATGGAAGTTGTAAATCTTCAACTGGAGGCATGGGTGCAGATTTACAACTTTTGGGTGTTTACAAAAATGCCCAGTACTAGGGCTGGTAAGCTGTGCACGTTTGGTGGTGATCTTATTGCTTTTCTTCACTGACAGGGACGTTACTCCAACACTTTTCTGGAGTTATTCTTCAGCCATTTCCAGGGTAGGAAAGAGTCAGATCTGGGTTTGGGAAAGCCCACAAAATTGTAAGTTTGTGGCTGCTGACAAACTTACAAGGCATACCATGCCGTGTTCCATTCACTCCTCAACACATGTGCGGGGATTACTACTGTGTAATTTTACACACTTCTTACATAGTAGTATGCGGTAGAAAAACGATTTACCTGTCAGGATTCCTGTGAACTCCTGACATAGATCCAGGTTTTTCAAGCCATAAACATATTTTGACAGCTGAAAAATGTTTTACTGAATTGGTTTCTTAGGAGCAGATCTACAAGAAAGTGCCGTAGCGCGGCACCGCACGCCCTTTGACTGCGCCACGCTGCAGCACTTTCAAAGCACAGGAATGCGACCTATTTACAACAATATGTCGCATTCCTGTGTTCTTCCCTGCGCTGCGCAGGCACCCTTGCACCATGGTGCAAGGATGCCTGCGTCATGGGGAGATTGTATTGTGCAGGAAGGGGCACCTTCAGCCTTTTCAGTTGCAAGTGGGGCTGTGCCCAGCTCGACCCCTCATCCTTCCAATAATGGCTCATTCAATCCAATCACACTTGTGTGGCTATCTGGGAGGAATAAACTGCCAACTACCCTCAGTCATATGACCCAGGATCAGGCTGCAGGCAGCAAATAGGGCAGGAGAATGCCATCTTTCCAAAAGTCACATTTTCAAAATTGTAATTGAAAATCCAACTTCACCATTAAAGAGGATTTTTAAAAACAGTTTCTCAGACACCAAACATGAAATGTTTTACTGTTCCCAATTAAACTTAGCACTTGTAATAATGTAATAAGGCAAGACAATATTATCCTATGTGTGATGTAGGCCTTACAGAAGTGAGAAATGAATGCAGGAGTTTTTCATTACCAGGACATGCACCCTGCCATATAGGCTACCGATGTCTTACCTTAGGGGTGGCCTATATGCAATAAAAAGGGAGTATAAGGCTTGGCAAAGGGGGATATATAGCCAAAATTGGCCGTTCAAAACTTCATGCAGGCTGCAATGGTAGGCCTGGGACATGTTTTAAAGGGCCACTAGGCATAAATTTATGTTGGTCGAGCGTGTCGTATTTTTCAATTACACCGATCAGCATGTTCTCCCCAATTGACGTAACACGTATCTTTGGTGTTGGATATACCTTAACCGTTCCTTTGATGTACAAGTTTGTTGCAGTAATTTACCAAGATGTTGGCCACACTGATCCTTTGACGATGTTCCCAGAAAAGACTTCAAACTGTCCAATTGTGTTTGGTGCCTAAGAGATACACATGAATGAAGGTGTTTCTGAGTTACTCCATATTATGCCATACTATTCCGTTGTGTCAGTGATTGTTCCAGCTATTTGGTTCTCCATCCTGATGATGATCCTTATTTAAATAACTTCTTTGAGGGGTTGAAACATTGACAACTATTTCATGGGACTGTTTTTTAATTGATTTTGAATATAAACACTCTTACACAGAGTGTTGTACAACATCTATGTATCCATAGTAGTCACTTGTGTATATATATTCTTTCTGTCTAGCACTTGTGCACTATAAATTAACCGTTTTAACTTGCACTGTGTCATAACACTACTTGGAGCACTCAGTGTATTTGTCAAAGAAAACAGTAAGGGCCAGATTCATCAAACAAAAATCAGCTCGCAAAGGGGCAGATTCTCAGAATCTGCCCCTTTGTGAGCGATATTTTTGCATTTGGGATGCATCATCCCAAATGCAAATATCGCAATTTTAGAAATCGCTAAATTGCGATTATTTGCATTTAAGGAATCTCAAATTGAGATTCCTTAAATTCAATGCATGAAAGTATTTAAAATTGTGAATTCTCTAATAGGGCACGCAAATTACCGTGAAGTACAACTTCATGGTAATGTGCAAAAACTTTGAAAAATGCACTAAAGTGCATTTTTCTAAGTTTCATGTTGCGCAGACACATGCCCTAAGGGCATGTGTGTGCGCAACATATGTGCACATATCAATTTCAGGGGTGCAACAGGGTGTCCTTTGGACACCCCTGCACCCTTGAAATCGCAATCTCAATTTGCAAATCGCTAATTGCGATTCGCAAAGTGAGATTGTCTTCCCGTCCCGTAGAGGCCCATAGGAATGAATGGGGTGGTATTCCTTAATTGCGACTCGCAATTTGCGAGTCGTAATTAAGGAATTCTAAGAAATCACTATTTTTAAAGTGATTTCTTGATGCATTCCATTTTGCAATTCCTTAATAGCGTATCGGTATTTTTCGCAATTAAGGAATCGCAAAGTGGGTTGTTGATGCATCTGGGGGTTAGCATCCTTCAATTGATATTTTATTAAATTAATTACATATTTGTGTTATAAGCTCTGGTTAAACCAATCTATTGATGTTTTTACATGTTGCCACAGATATTGAGACTTGGACTTCCCCCACAGGGACCATTGTTTCTTTATTAATTGTCCTGCTCAGCTCTCAGGGTTACTAGGCTGCCCGTTTTTCTATGAGATGGCCCTCTAGTACAATTGTATTTACAGGGCCTGGGTATATGGGATACAACTTTACTAGGGACTTATAGGTAAATTAAATATGTCAATCAGGTCCAAGCCAATTTGACCATTTTATAGGGAGCGAGCACAGCACTTTCATACTGGTTAGCAGGGGTTAAGTGCACAGAGACCTAAAGCCAACAAAAAGAAATTCAGCAAAGATAGGAGAATGAATGAAAAATATTTAGGGGAAGACCACCCTAAGACTGGCAGGTGTCCCCCCAGCTGAATGTTGGGAGAATTACCCATCCTCCTGGGAGTTCTCACCACTAAGGCGGAAGAACCTGGACAGACCATTAGCACTGGAGTATTCTTACTCTGGGTGGTGTTCCTCTGTTAAGTCCATTCCCTGTAGGGAGATGGGCCCACTCAACAGTTTTGGATTCTCACCCCTTGTTTGCATGATTGCTCTGAGTGGCCTGTGGTCTGTCTGAACCTGGATGTGAGTCCCAAAAATGTATAGTTGTGGAAAATGACTAAAATTAGGTATATATAAGCGGCGTTCATTCATGTTCACCACAGCCACTGTTGAAAGTAAAGTGAGAATCGTGAAACAGTGGCCACGCCATCTTGTCCCTTTTAGGCCCCATCATGCACGTAAGTGGCAGCCATTTTGTGTGTCGTGGCCTCTCTGCCCACTGCCAATAGCCTGCGCGTCTCTCCCCCTCACTCCCCGGCCTCGCAAGCATTCCCCCGCGCCCCGACAGCCCCCGGTCTCTCCTGCTTGGGCCATAAGCGCACCTCTAACGCAACCCTGTCTCCGAGCCACATCCCGTGCTGAACCCCCTCACTCTTTCATCTCATTCAAAGAACAGGCCCTTTTGATAACCTCTTCCTCCCTGCCCGATTGTCCGGCCTGATCCCAGGCCATCACCTAGCCCAACAGATGCAGTTTATTGCCCCCTTACAGTAGGACCTCGCCTCACATCAAAGGAGCGGGGATTAATCAATGCTTTCGCACCCCGAAGATCCGACTGATCACACACACCCCCGTTCCCAGCGGAATGTCCTGCTGCTCGATAACCACCACATGCTGAGATCAGGGTGGGAACTCTACTGTAGATGTGTGTGGGAACGGGCCTGGACCGGGGATTCCGAGGATGTCTTTTCTGTCCTTCAAGGAAACATTACGGATGCAGTGTATGTAATAAAGCCATAAACCTGTGTATAAGAGGCCAGGCCTCAGAGATGCGGTGAGAGCACCTCGAGAAGATACCCTGTTGTCTGATTTGACGTGTTCTGCTCCGTCGGAATAAACTCCTGTTTCCTGCCTTCTGTCTCCAGCGCCTGCCTCTTTGTTTGATAATCTCGAATGGTATGAAAGGCGGCTAACGCCGGGCAAATACTGAAGGGTTCTTGGTCGAATTCGGCCCATACCTTTTTCCACAATTGGCGTCCCAAACGTGGGGCCCATCAGCGACACGTGGATCCAGTGGGAGAGGTCCCAACGACAGAGTGAACGACTGCAACGATCGGGAAGTGCACCTGCCCGATAGACCCTCGTCTGGCAGCCGATCATCCGAACTTCACTGGTTCCGAGCAGACCTCTCTCGAGTGATCTACGGTCCTGACTGGGAACCATCAGGAGTGCCACAGCAATTACGGAGAATAGAGGATGATCAGGTGCTGGAAGCGGAAGACGAGAAACTGTCCATGCGGTCCGGGTAAGGTCGTGTAACACGACGAATTGCGAATTGATTGTTTGATTGTCATTGGAAAATACTAGTATTACGCATTTGATTGTTTGGTTCTGAGAGATTCTCTGTCTACAAACGGGGAAGGATAGGAGTATTCTCAATTTGCAGATAGTGAAGGGTAGGTAACGCAGGCCTTTGCCCCCATTGTAATCCGTCGTGCCTGCTTCCCTCTCCATTTGATTGATTGTTATCCAAGCATTTACTGTTTTGGAATTGGTTCTCTTTGGATCATTCTCTATTCTGCAAACAAGCACAGAGTCGCAATACTCTGTTTAGTCTTTGCAGATAGTGAAGGATAGGTAACGCAGGCTTTTGCCCCCATTGTAATCCGTCGTGCCTATTTTTATCCCTCATTTGATTGATTGTTTATCCGAACATTGATTGTTCGGAATTGGTTCTCTTTGGGTTATTCTCTATTCACAAATAAGCACAGAGTCGCAATACTCTGTTTAGTCTTTGCGGATAGTGAAGGATAGGTAGTGCAGACTTTTGTCCCCTTTGTAACCCGTCATGCCTATCTTCGCCCCGTTTGTTGGTAGTTGGTTCAGCCCGGACCGTTATTAGAGGTAGATCATCCGGCTCCACCGGAGGATACCCCTAATAAAAAGGACATATATATAAAAATACGGATTAGCTGCTGTATCATGCTAGCAAACTATAACATAAAAATCGTTAGGGAAAACAAAAGGAATCGAGCAAAATCAGTAGGCCACTGATGGGATGTTTTTGACCCCGCTAAAATAGAAACATTAGGAACAACCCCTCATGAGAAATATGAAACTAGTGAGAAGAACCGAGCTCGACGCCATGATGGCTGCAAGACAGCTCGGATCCATCGCCCGCCCCGCCCAAATAACGACAAACCCTATGCAAATATTATAAATATATACAACACTCCAGCAAAGTAACATGTTAAAACTTTTTATTGGACAACGGTTTAAAACTTTTTGTTGAACAACCATTTAAAACTTTTTATTGAACAACTATTTAAATGGCAGCCGGCTGCAACAACAAACCCAAATGCATTTGCCGTCTGCTTGACGCAGTTCCTGATTGGGCTACTTTGAGCTACTTTTTAGTATGCTTTGGGCTATAAAAAGTCTACAAAAGCCGTCAGCCGGCGAGGTAGCGTCGGTGGCGGCCCGTTGTGTGAATAGGCCGGAGGCTACCCAACGTGCCAAGACCTGTCCCCGGACCATCCAGAGGTGATGTCCAGCAAGTTGTGTGCGGGGGATGCCTTGCTGATGGCTCCCCCCTTTTTGTTGCCTGGTCCAGCCATCCTATAATGCTGCGCCAAGAGATGGCGTGGGGTGCCCTGGGGGGAGGCGATGCGAACGGGCCTCCCCCACCTGCCCAGGAGGAGGTTCCTCAGCTGCAGCAGGGCGACCCTTAGCGTTTCACTCGCCGGTCAGCTGCAGCAGGGCGACCCTTAGCGTTTCACTCACCGGTCAGCTGCAGCAGGGCGACCCTTAGCGTTTCACTCGCCGGTCAGCTGCAGCAGGACAACCATTAGCGTTTCACCTGCCGGACGGCTGCACCAGGACTGCCATTGGCGTTCCACTCGGTTGGATGGCCGGGGGACCCGCTCCGGTGGCCGGGGTGAAGAGCGGCTGCTGCTGCGGAACGCTCAAAATGGCAGCCGGCTCCCTGGATTTGGGCCTGGTCCACTAGAACGGCTCTGGACTACTCTGGAACTCGAATGCTTGCCTGCTCGGGCATGAGCCACACTCTTGAAGACGTTGTCCAAGCTTTAAAGATTCTACGAGAGTCGTTGGCCCTCGACTCCCGCGGGCTTCCGGTGGGGGCAACCGCCACTGTTGCTCGACTATCCCCCATGGATATGCCACTGCCCCGGGTGACCACCGCCTTATCCCCATCTGGTGCCGTGAGAGAGGCTGATTCAGCGCATCGGTGGAGGGATACACCTGCTGTCCCGCTCCCCGGAGTGGCCGCGACGTTGCCGCGAGAGGATGGTGCTCTCATGATGACGCCAGCCTTTGTCCGAATTACTAAAAGACACTGTAGACTGCCAAATCGATCAGCTCCGGTGGGACCTCAGCGTGACCCGGTAGGGAAGATTTTGCCTTCCTCGCCTTTAAGTCGCGGTTTATGCCGCCTGTCCTTTCTGCTGGCGTTTATGGAATTTTTTGAACTGCCGAAAGGGATTCTGGTCCGGCCGCTAGTTGTTGGAGGCATTTGGACTATACTCTGGACCCACCCGGCCTCGCCCCAAAATGACGCCAGTATAGGCGGGACTTGCAACTCCTTATGACGTTTTAGCTACGTAGCCTTGATGTTATGGGATATGTATGCGGTCCTTGAGCACGTGGCGGGCGGGGAAGGGTACTGACTGGGCATGCGGACAACCCTACTGATATTGGTTTTTATTCACTATTGATTATTGTATTATTTAAGCTCCGAAGTAAATGTTACTCATGATACTCGCCCATGGTATGCGTATGAACGATTTTATTGTAACTGATCCTGTTTTACTTTCAATTATAAAATCAACCTTCACTGATCCTGCAACCGTTTGTCACGTTTAGTTTTTCCAAATAAATGGCTCGCTCGTTACGTACTCCTGTACTACAGTGTAATATCTCCTTACCTCATGTGTTTCCCGTCTACCCCGTGGCCGGCCTGTATGGTTGGGTGCCCGTACTTGAATACTGACCTTTTTACAACCGAGGTTTTAAAAGAAAAATATATGGAGCTAGCATCGTAACAGTCATTTAGATTGATAGGGTTGTTTTTTAAAATACCATGCTCTGCGAACAGGAACGACCCTATACCACCATAAACCTTTTCTTTCCCTCGAATGAAAACATGAATCTGTCACCCCCCCCACACCTTATACCGAATGCCCCTGGCTTTTGACCCCTCCCTACACGCGGTCTGTACTACCGCCCTCGGGCGACCTATGTAATGAACAGCCTGTCATTGGATATCTTTTCCGCACTACCGGTTCCTTTGGGCTTCAATGCCGAGATAAAAGGGACCGCATCCCACAGAGATAAGTCAGGTACGTGGTAGGTAAAAAAAAAATTTATGTTTATGCGCGCTAATGTGCTTTGAACACTGCCCCCTCCCCCTCTTTTCTTTTTCTGCAGGTTACATCGGAAATTCAGCTGAAGTATGGAGAGGACCTAAAACGCACCATGTTCCACGCAAGGAAAATAGGCCAGCTCTGTGAGATGGTACATTATATGCAGGAGCTATCTCTGAGAGCATGAAAATTGTATGGTATGAATGTGCGCATGGGCCCCGATGTGTACGGTATGAATGTGTATGTGTGGCGCACGTCTGGGTCGATAACAGAATGCTTTTTGTATGACGGAGGTGTTGATCGAGCGGTTAATGGAATAAGAAAAATAAGCCCGAACATGGTACCTGCATGTGAAGGACGAAAAGGAATATAGCACTTACCTTGCCTAGGAACGACTCTCTCCCTCTCTGGAGCTAGTGAATGGGAGAGTGGCCTACACCAGAAACCTGAAGGGTTATTGTAGTACCTCGGACCCGAACTGATATCCCAAATGTACACCCAAAATAATGCGCACCAGTGAGTCAATTTACGTGCTGACTAAATAAGAGAAGTCAAGAGTACCCCGGGTTGGGGTTCATCCCAAATCTCCCTCAGCCCAGAAATTAGGGATATTGTTATGTTTTAGATTTACCCCTTCTTCTTCCATCCTCGTAGGAAAATCAGAATTGTACCATTACACGTCCGACTGACACCCCTCCTTTACCTCAGCTTGGATCATCATTTGCTAGATGTTGGAAGGCCCCACCGTGAGTATAAGCACGACTGAACTAGTGTTCGACCAACTAAGAGGGAGTAAGTATTTTCAAAAACGAGGTTACCAACAAAAATTGTCCACTATTAGGAAGGAAGGAGAATAAAGAGCTCGACCCCCAAATGAATTAAATGGAATACTGAGAATGCGCAACACGCATGAAAAAGTCCTTTTGCCCAAAATAGCTCTGTGTTTTGTCTTAGGTTTTCGCACTTGATGTATGTACTGTCGCACCCTATCCGGTATTTGTGTGTACGTAAACTGTGAATTTATGTTTTCTCTCAGCTTGTGTTTTATACGTGAAACCAACCCGTATTGTTCTATATATGTGTGCACTGAATAACCTATTATCATACACGTTTTTCTCTCTCTCTCTCTATGTTGTACGTGTACTAATGGCCTATTTAGTGCGCACGACGCTCTCTCACTCTGAGGGCTCCCTTGCTCCCTTTTGAATAAATGGCGACGCTGTACCTCGCCGGTACAGGTATAATTGGCTTTAGACACGGCAGTGTTTGAACAAATTGACAGAAACAAAACTATCGTATTTTGCCATGTTACTACCTCTCCTTTCTGTAAAATGATGGAACTTAATTGGCTAAGAAAGAAAGGACAGGTAAGACGACTAATGTCCCCTAATCTGACCCTTAAAAGGGAACTATATGTCAGTGGCTTTTGTTTTAGTGCTTTAGTAACACCACCCTCATCATTTGGATTACCACCGCCCATTGCACAAAAGTAGAATGTCCAAAACGTCCCCGTTTTTCCAGAATGGTCCCAGTTCTGTAACTAGCCGTCCCAGAAAATCTTAAAGACTGTAGCTGATGACCTTGTTTTTAAAGATAAATAGTCCAAAAACTGATAAAAGTTAGCCGTTGCTGAAAGAAAAAAAAATGCTTAACGTATGTCCTTCCCTGGAAAAGGTAGCTGTAAGCCCATGATAATAAGCACTTCACACTTTTTATGAACTAGCAGACCTTGAAGAAAGGTATAGCTCAACAGGATTAGTTTTAGAAACACACAAGTCTCTACTGGAGGAGCCGGTTTGAATCCGATGCGAATATGACAGGAATAGACACCAGACAGACATGATGTTTGAAAATAGAAAGATACTTGCAGACCTGCACCACAGTCACGATGCATGAGTTAACAGCATACACCGATGTAAGGGTTACTAAGCATCCACCCTACCGTGACCAATAAACGTTTCCCCGACTACTTGGGGTTGGGAGAGAAATTAAAGTGTGTAAACATTTTCCCCTGCCAGTTCTTTAAGACTTGTTTTTTTGTACTCATTTAAAGATAACGTGCGGTCGTCGGAGGAGAGGGGCCGGATGTTACGCACAGCCTGGCTGCAGATCGGGGAATATCTATGACCTCGACCAAGGTGGAGCCACAGAGCAAAGAGTTGCGGGACAAGGCACCATTCTCAACGTGGAAAGTGAAGGAAAGAATGGCTGTCCGGAAGCCCCTGCATCATTGATGAGCTCGTGCCGAAAGTCCCAGCCCATTGTGCCCGATCGATGGGCCCACTTGCTTGAAATTTCTGCCCTCCTTGGTCCGTTTCAGATCTGATCCCACTCCACCCTCTCTTCCCTCGGCCTCCCAAAGCACGCCCCCATCGCCCCTTTTTTCCATACGGAGTTTTTCTTTGAACTTGACTTGAAGAAGAAGCACAGCACAAAGATAGAGTAGGGTTTGTCACGAAAGAAGAATGGAATGCGGGTACCCCGCCTAAGGTACCTATGATAGATTAGTTAGGGAACAGGACAACCAGGACTGTGGTCCGAGAGCAAAGAGTGGCCACACCCTGCAACGCAAAATCTGAATTAGAGCTGGACGCATAGCTCCACCGCCGGTGCTCAACAGTGCCAACGAAAGAAGAAGAACAATGAGAGCCTACCAGGGATGGCTCGCTGTAATAAGACACTGGAAAGACGAACCCTTTTTGAACATTGCCACCCCTTGACTGACACTTGTATTAATTTGAATTCCTCTCCCAACCACTTGTATTGATTATCACCCAATTGAGCTTTCGAAACCTTACATCGGTCACTTTCAACTGTACATGGATAACTAAGAAAGCGTTAACTCTGTATCATGATGATTGTAGAACACCAGTTATGCACATGAGCATGCTCTCTAGTTTTGACCCCCATGGAGTCCAGACCTCAAGTGATAATAACCCTTATCCTGCCAGAACATTTTTGTATGACATCATGTTTGTATTCGAACGAATCTCCTACATCGTCTAATGTAATGTCCCTGCCCCCAAGGTCTAACGTATGACGCAGCTAAATGTAATTTTGTATGCACTTTCTCCCCGCCCACCACATTGACTACATATGGTTATGCACGGTTCTGTCGGCATTGATAGCGGAATTATTTCCATCTGTCTGTAATGCATATGGGCTTCCAAAGCGAATTGTATAACTAATGTCAGCTTGTACATCCTCACCTATGACATGAACAGGAATGAACTAACTTATGATAAAAACTGGGGACTGTGGAAAATGACTAAAATTAGGTATATATAAGCGGCGTTCATTCATGTTCACCACAGCCACTGTTGAAAGTAAAGTGAGAATCGTGAAACAGTGGCCACGCCATCTTGTCCCTTTTAGACCCCATCATGCACGTAAGTGGCAGCCATTTTGGGGATCACTGAAAGAATATCGACTACCAAAATATCGACTACCCAAAATATCGAGGAAAAAATATCTACAGCAAAAATATCGAGTTTGTATGTACAAACAGGTAAGTACAAAAATATCGAGTACAAAATATCGTTTACAAAAATATAGTTGTAAAAAATATCGTATTTACTAAAAACAGTGTTAAATTAAATTAATATTAATAATTAATTACTAAAATATACTTAAAATTACTTAAATTAACTTATAATAATTAAATAATTAATGAAAGTTAAATAAATATTTTTTTATTTCATATTTATTAAACATATATATATAGTAATAAAATATAATAAAATAATACCCCAAAACTGAAAACTGACCCTGAACCCTAAAAATACCCCTTTACCCAAAAACTGAAAACTGACTCTGAACCCTAAAAATACCCCTTTACCCAAAAACTGAAAACTGACCCTGAACCCTAAAAATACCCCTTTACCCAAAAACTGAAAACTGACCCTGAACCCTAAAAATACCCCTTTACCCAAAAACTGAAAACTGACCCTGAACCCTAAAAATACCCCTTTACCCAAAAACTGAAAACTGACCCTGAACCCTAAAAATACCCCTTTACCCAAAAACTGAAAACTGACCCTGAACCCTAAAAATACCCCTTTATCCAAAAACTGAAAACTGACCCTGAACCCTAAAAATACCCCTTTACCCAAAAACCCAAAACTGACTCTGAACCCTAAAAATACCCCTTTACCCAAAAACCCAAAACTGACCCTGAACCCTAAAAATAAAAACAATTTATTTTACTATCTATAGTATATACTTACATATTTTCACTTTCTATATTATTTACAGTCGATATTACTGCACTTACCTTAAAAACGATATTTTGGCTGTCGATATTCTGTCCAGTCGATATTTTGTCCAAACGATATTTTTTCCTCGATATTCTGTCCAAACGATATTTTGGAGTCGATATTATGTCTGTGCACCCCATTTTGTGTGTCGTGGCCTCTCTGCCCACTGCCAATAGCCTGCACGTCTCTCCCCCTCACTCCCCGGCCTCGTAAGCATTCCCCCGCGCCCCAACAGCCCCCGGTCTCTCCTGCTTGGGCCATAAGCGCACCTCTAACGCAAGCAACCCTGTCTCCGAGCCACATCCCGTGCTGAACCCCCTCACTCTTTCATCTCATTCAAAGAACAGGCCCTTTTGATAACCTCTTCCTCCCTGCCCGATTGTCCGGCCTGATCCCAGGCCATCACCTAGCCCAACAGATGCAGTTTATTGCCCCCTTACAGTAGGACCTCGCCTCACATCAAAGGAGCGGGGATTAATCAATGCTTTCGCACCTCGAAGATCCGACTGATCACACACACCCCCGTTCCCAGCGGAATGTGCTGCTGCTCGATAACCACCACATGCTGAGATCGGGGTGGGAACTCTACTGTAGATGTGTGTGGGAACGGGCCTGGACCGGGGATTCCGAGGATGTCTTTTCTGTCCTTCAAAGAAACATTACGGATGCAGTGTATGTAATAAAGCCATAAACCTGTGTATAAGAGGCCAGGCCTCAGAGATGCAGTGAGAGCACCTCGAGAAGATACCCTGTTGTCTGATTTGACGTGTTCTGCTCCGTCGGAATAAACTCCTGTTTCCTGCCTTCTGTCTCCAGCGCCTGCCTCTTTGTTTGATAATCTCGAATGGTATGAAAGGCGGCTAACGCCGGGCAAATACTGAAGGGTTCTTGGTCGAATTCGGCCCATACCTTTTTCTACATAGTCTCTGCTTTATAAGTGCCCAGACCACAGCAAAGGCTCCCTTTTCAATAGCGCTCTACCTCTGTTCTCTGGGAAGCAGCCTCCTAGGGATGAAAGCTGCAGGTTGATCTAGTCCCTCCTGATTTATCTGTGATAAGACTTCCCCTATGCCTTGTTCTGAGGCATCAGTCTGCACAATGAATTCCTGGGAAAGGTCAGGAGCTTTGAGCAGAGGGGCTGTACACATAACCTGTTTGAGGGTATCACAGGCTTTCGAACAAGCCCGTGTCCCAATCAGATTTTTGGACTGCTTCTTTGAAGTCAGCTCTGTGGAGCAACAGTGGTGCTATATCCCTTAACAAACTTCCTGTAGTAACAATGAACGCCCAGGAAAGCCCTCACTTCTTTCTCATTTTTTGGGTATCCCAGGCAAGGATAACCTCTACTTAGGCCTGAAAGGGCTACACCTTACCCCCGCTTGCAAGGTGTCCTGGTTACACCACAGAACCCTGCCTTATCTGGCACTCACTGGCCTTGATAGTCAGGTCTGTCTATTGCTGAGCCTGAAGCACCTCCTGACGGTGAAACAGGTGGTCATCCCAGCTGCTACTGAAGGCAGGTATATCATCCAGATAAGCAGCACTGAAGCCCCCATTGTAGCTAAGAACTGGTTCACCAACCTCTGGAAGGTGCTAGGGGCATTCTTCAATCCAAAGGGAATCACTCTATATTGAAAATGGTCTATGGGGTAGAGAATGCTGAACTCTCTTTAGCCCCCTCAGCTAGGGCAATCTGGCAGTATGCTGAAGTCAAATGTACTCAGGAACTTGGCAGTATCTAACCGGTCAATAAGCACATCAGCTAAGGGGATGGGGCGAACATAAGCCTTGTTGAGCCCCAGTGTAGTCCACACAGAACTTGAGTTCTGGGCAGCACCTGGTAGGCCGGCTTTGGGTACCAGCTCGACTGGGCTGGACGAAGGACTATTAGAGTGCTTAGTCACTCCCAATTTTAGCATTTTGGAGACTTCTTCCTTGATGCTGGCCCTAACCTTTTCTGACAGCCTTTATAATTAGGGCACCCGAGTTTTAGGGTATTTACTTTTTTCACATTTCCGTCTGTATTTATCCATATTTATTTGTTTGTCAACTTTATCTGTGTTTATCCATATTCATTATGGATTTGTGAAAAAAATAAAGCTGAAACTGGTATATTTCCACATTTATTTAACCAGTAAATATGCAGTCATGATCGAATGCCATGCCATGTTTCAGTGATATGAACACCCACAGAAGATAAATCAATGTACTTATATGAAAATATGCACATTTCAGTATCAGCCTTGTGCATATATACTGCTGTTTAAGCTTCTTTACAAAAATTCCTTTCTTTTTTAACCTCCTTAACTACCAATACACACAGGTACTGGCCTGGCACTCATTGCAAAGTGTATTTAGAGTCACTCAAAAAACACCCAATTTTCATTTTTATCCACATTTAAAAATAAATACAGACGAGAAAATAAATAGTTTTTGTCTGTATGTATCTGTAAAAAATCTGTAAAAACGGAAAACAGTGTGCCTTATTTATAATGTATTTTTGACAAGCAGGCTATCCCCAGTATAAATATTAAGTGTTTAGGTCCAGGAGTGAGGGAAAAAGGTGAGGCAAACTGTTCCTGCAACTGGTGGCAATCTCTCTGCTGTTCTGTGGTCAGGGTAGGAGAGAGGAACCACTTCCATTGCCCCATCTTTTTCTTTGGGTGGCAGGAGATCAGGGAGAGGTCCACTCTCCTTTTCCTCTCCATCATCAGTCTCAAACAGCATAGTGATCTAGGAGATATCATAGTGGGGTTTGAGGTGATTGAAGGGGTTTCTAGAGACCCTAGGTCCACCAATAAGGTGGCCTCCCCTTCCTCTCAATCACCTTATAGAGCCCAGTCCAACAGTGTTGGAGTGCCTGGCTTCCACTGGCTCCATCATTCACACTTACTGCCAGACTCTAGTGTTAGAATAGAAAAATCCTGCTTCGCATTATTTCATGTATGTTAGTATTCGCACCGCCATTTTTATATCGACGCCATTTTGGGGTACAATCGTAACTGTAATTTCAGAGAAAACGCCCCTGTTGTGGTTCATTTCTCCAAGGTTGGGTTTTGCTTCACTATTGAATAAACTGTTTTTATTAGCACATACCTTTCCCTTTAGATAGACGCTTTCTCCTACTTGTCTAGTGGCAGGCATGGGCAGAATGACCTTGAATACTGGATAGTGTGTGCCCGGCCTTAGAATCGAAACTTCATTTTTTGAATTTCACTGTTCTGTTGCATATTCGTGGAAAATTCCATTGTAGGAGTGCCTTTGTTGATTCTGAAATGAACAGAATGTAACTTTATGCTTGCTGAAGTTAGTCCCTCTGCAGCACTCCTAAGTGACTGGACAGACTGGGCTCAACTCTGAGTGCTTCTGAAGAAATAGATATTGGTTTATATTCTCTACTGTCTGACCAACTCTTCATTTGGTATGGAGGGCTGAGAGGTGGTCGTGAGTGACCCGGGTGACCCTAATCGGGCAACTTCCTTCACCAGACTGGTTGTCTGGTCATACAAAAGTTTCATGACTTCCTTTTTCACCTCCAAATTCTCAGAAGCTTTCTTCCAGAACCAGACAATCTGGTTTCTGAGGGCTAGCATGTAGCTAACCATATCCTTGGGGGCGTTCTTGTGAGCTTGCTAGCACCCCTGGTTTAACAGACTGAAAGGTCCCCTAATCCTTGTCAGAGATTGCCATGTTCAAACTGACTTTTGCCACCTGATCTTGCGCTGTAATGTGTGCAATGTTTAATCATGCTTCTGTACATTGAATTATTACCACACGGTGTGTCACACCATTGTACCGTGCATTCTTGTTCTAGTTCATGGTGACATCTTGTTTACATTTGCAGCAATGCAGAACACTATATGCAAAAGGGATATCTCAGCCCTTCAGCACTGGACTCAATATCATGTGATTTGTACCTGAATGTTAGTCCCTCGATGAGTGGACAGTTAAATGATGCATTATTGACAGTGATTGATCCCCTCCACTTTCGTTTGGTTACCGCATGCCAAAATATTGAAAGATTTTGCCAAATCCAGCGGCCATCTTGGGCGCAGTCCATTTAAACTATGCACAAGCCCCAAAAAGTGGTTTGTATCGGTGAATTCAACGCCTATGCACCAACCTGATGGTGTCCTTGACAGCTCTCCTTGCCTGGACGATTCCAGATTCTGTGGCGCCTGCAGTGGCCCAGTGTCGGCGCCACTGCAAATATTGGCAGAAAAAGAAAGAAAGCACAACAAAAAGAGCAATACGCACTTAACCAAAAGAAACCAGAAGAAACTATTGCATCACAAGGTAAAACAGAATCACAGCATAAACATGGTAATCTAAGCGCGACAACAAGCAAATTTAAAACTAATTTAATGAGCTCGATAAAAATTTGCATATATGAGAAATCCTACGTATGAGATCTATTAATCCCGAATACTAACATCAATGTTTGGAAAGCAATAGACTCATTAGATATAAGGCATTTGATAAAAGAGAAGATTCATAAGAGTGATTATAACCAGGGATTAGTAGACAACTGACACTTGACAACCAGCGTAGTCACTTGAGTTTGCATGGCAAATGTGACTTAACGTCTGCATATCAATATGTTATGAATATCATTACTACTCAATCCAGAATGTGATATGTAAGTAGGATCAGTACTGCTTCTAGGTTTAATTGTTGATGTGTTCTTCTAAATAGTGATGTAATTGCGGTATATGTTTTCTCATAGAAAAAGTTATCATTGAGAATTGGTGTCACTACAACGCATGCTTTTACCACGCATGCCTTTACAACGCGGTTTTTACCACGCAGTCCATTACAACGCATAATGCTTTTAGGCGCTGGATAGTGAATTATTTAATTTACTATTCCAACTCCAGTCCCCGTGGATAGCAGGGAAGGTGTTGGATAGTATATTAAATACATTCCCTATCCTAGAGCGCCCCCCAGCGCATTGCGTTGTAATGGTTTGCGTGGTAAAAGTTGCGATGTAATGGTAGTGCGTTGTAAAAAATTCGTTGTAAACGTGCTACACCATCATTGAAGCTCTTCAGAGTTAGAAGACTACCAGAGGAATCCACAATTCTTCTGTGGCAGACTTCCATTTGATCGCAGATCCGAATTATAACAGTAGTTGATCACACTTCACAGTGGGTAGGTCTGAGGATACTATGTCCATGTTTGATCACCCTACTAATTAATTCCTCTCCTCAAAAGTCGAACTACAGGACAGACATGACAGGGAAGATGACATACTTGAAGGCCCGCCTCCCTGAGCTTTACCTGTAATTCCAGGAGGTAATCTTAATCCTTGAAGAACAGGCAGGGCACTTCGAGCTGCGTCCTTATCATCTCTACAGCACCATAGTGCAAGTCACCAGTTAAGAATTTGCATCACTAACCTGTCAGAAGACAAAGCTCACGAATTACGTGTCGCCCAGGTGATATGGACCCACAAAAACTGTGCACGACCTTGCTAATATGCTAGCAAGTATGCAAGTGGAAAACCCAATGCTGAGATATGATGTAACATTACTACAAGATCAGTTGTCCAAAAAGGACGACCGTTGGACATTACCATACCCTGCTCAGGATAAGACTAAACTACTTTTAAAACCTCCCAGCTTCCAGTCTTCAGGTCGCACTTGGGCATACCCAAGTTCCATACCAACGGCGTCCGCCACAGATTCTGGTAGTAACTCTGGAACCAGTCCAACTAGCTCCGTCGGAGCAGTTTCATGGAGACAGCCAAAAATGTGGTATCTTCATGAATTAATGCCATCTACATTTTATGGCTAGACAGCAAGCATGCCCCGATGACGCCACCAAAGTTGCCTTCGTCCTTTCTTACTTAGGTGGGCACGCTGCCTTATGGTCGACCCCTTTAGTAGAACAAGATGACCCTCTATTGTACAATTTCCAGCAATTTAAAGAGGCGATACAGAGATCATTTGCTTGTCATGCCTTGTTGCAGGCAGCTTAGAATGAGTTTTTAAGTCTCAAATAGGGATCCGTGGATTATATACCTATGGCAAACAAGTGAAGGAGGCTAACTGGCCTGAGAATAAGTGATTAGCTCTCCATTATAGAGGACTGCAGGACGAATTGAATAATCTACTCTCACAAATCTTAGAACCGCCCAAGTACTGTGCTGAATTTATCAACTTGGTGGTGAAATGTAATCACCAAATTTCCGCGCAGAAAATAGAGTGAGGGAAGGGAAGCATCAAGACCATAAGGTCATTGTTTTATAAAGTAGAACCAGATGAGATTCCTAGGCTATGTCTGCGAAACCCACTGAACCAATGCAAATCGGTTCCATTAGAGGGACGTTGCCCACAGATGAAAAAAGCAAATACAGAAAATTAAATCAGTGCCTTTACTGTGGTAAAGTAGGACATTTCATTAAAGCGTGCCCAGCCCGGCCCCAAAAGTCTAAAAGTTGCACTTGGACATCCACTGCCGCTTCTCTATCAGTGACCACACTGGCAGGACACTAGTTATTTTGGTATGTGAAGAGGTCCACTTATTGGATTCAGCATTGTTAGACCTGGCCCTATTTTTGTTGGTTATATGATTCTGGGCACTTTATCACTGCTGAGCAGTGCTAAAGTGCATATGCTCCTTCTGTAAATTATGAATATGATTGCTTATCCATGATTGGCATATTTGATTTACTGGTAAGCCCCAAGAAAAACTGCATTGAGTGTGTCGGGCCTGTACATCAAATGCTACTAGTGGGCCTGAAGCACTTGTTGTGCCAGCCTCATGAGTAGCCCTGTAAGTGTGTCTCAGCCCTACTACTGTAGTGTCTGTGTGTGCAGTTGTTAACCACCCACTTGCCAGGCCCTAACCTTCCATTTTCGTACATGGAAGGCACCCCTATGGAAGACCCAACAAATCTCCCTGGGTAGGTTGCAGTGTATGTTTATGGTAGGACATGTAGTGGTGTGTGTGACAGATCCTGATAGTGAAATACTATATTTCGTTTTCACTGGATGTCTGTCCCATAGGATATTGCGGCTGCACTGTTACAATTTAACATGTGTAACTTTCATTAGGGACAAGATGAAAAATGGAGTTTAGGCTCTCTGAACTCAGAATTTACTAATGCAACTTTTAGGAAAGGTGGTTTCTAAATTGTGTGTTAGAAAGCGCCACTTTTTGAAAACGGGCATGTTCTTACTTGACCTTTCTGTGTGCCTCTGATTGTTTGTGTATTCAGCATCTGGTTTTGTAGTGCCAGGAGCTGGGGATGTGCATTCGCTCTAGACAGTCACAAGGGGGTTTGAGGTGTGTCCTGCCTTGCCTGGGTGACTCATCGCTGGGTTGAATAGCCCTGGTCTGCAAAGAGTGGTGGGAGGAGTTTTGCTTGCACCTGAATAAGCTGTGTCTCCTTTGCACAATGCTGTCTCCACCCCCTGTGAACATGCTGCACCAGGGAGGAGAGGACTGGACTGGGATTAGAGACCTTTGCCACAAAGAGAACAATGACAAAATGAGGAATATGTATAGGACCTTTAACCACAGGACTCTAGATTACTTCAAGGAACAAGAGGACCCTTCCAAGTAAAAAAGTAGAAGGACTGTGTGAGGAGCATTGCCTTTTTTTTGTCTGAGGGGTGGGTTGGCCTAAAGTGGCTGCTTCAGTCTGTGGTGGTGGAAAAGGACTGACTCTTTTGCCTTGCTGTGGGATCCTGCTTGTGAAGAAGAATCTCCAAGGGCTTGTGAGTGCTGGCCTCCTGTTCTGGGAAATTCAGGGACATCAAAGTTTCCAGTTTTTACTGATCTAAATGATTACTTGAGGCTTTAATTACTGAAAGCTTCTCTGTGCTTTGCTACAGGGGAGGTCTCCCCAATGCTTTTACTGGGCTGAAATCGTTGCTTTGGGCCTTAGGCGCTGAAAGCTTAGTATGATGTTAGGACTTGCCCAGCAAAAGTGTGGCCAGCACGAAGGAGTCCCCAGAGCTTCACACAAGCACACCAGCCGAAGTTACTGGTGTTGCACAGCAACTGCCCGGGGAACTGAAGCCTGCAAAACATCTACAGGAGTCAGTCAGCGAAGTCTGAGCTGGGCCCCAAGCACACTAATAAGCCCCCAGTGCAGGTTGTCAGTGCCCTAGGATCCGAAGCCGGAGTAACGCCCCTGCCACCCCATCTGCACAGGACCACTGGGCCACACTCTCCTGGAAGGAGCTGGTGCCACACATCTCCTGCCTTGGATACCTTAAGTAGGGCTCCCAGTGGTGCGGTTGTGGTCCGCCTCATGGTGTTGGGCTCATTGGCCATTTTCAGCCACACTTGCCCAATTTCAGTGAGGTGTGGGCTATGGCCCTTCTCCCCTCCTCCTCATCTCACAAAACCGTCACTGTGGTGCAGTTGGAGCGCGAGCAGCCACCATTGTAATCTAAGGAAGGGGAGCACATCCAGATTGGCCACCACCCAGTTGGTGGTAGCGCACGGGCACCTGAAACCTGGGAACCCAACCCAAGTTAATCCTAATAAAGCCAGACTTGCATTCTTAAGGTCGGCCTGTTTGTAAATAGCTGGTAACAGTTTTAATGGCCTGTGATGGTAATAAAGTAATGGTGATCCAATGCATTTTTGCGCATACTAAAAAGTGGTTTATGACATGTACAAGATACGTGTTACTGCTTCAGTGCACTATATGTGCTGTTTTGGTTATCACCTAATTAACAAAGCTAGTATTCATTTATGTGATTATGGTCTTGTGTTTTATGTATAATGAAAAGGATATTTTTATATAATCTTGTATGCAGTCTCTTTTGTGGTGTGCCTAGTGTGTCACTGGCGTGTGTTGCACAAACGCTTTGTGCCTTTGGGATAAGCCTTACTGCTCTGCCAAGCTACCAAGGAGGTGAGCAGGGGTTATCTTGGGTGTGTAACTCCCTCACCTGACTAGAGTGGTGGGTTCGGTCTGGCTTAGCTGCATACCCTAGCCAACCAGAAACCCAATTTTAATAAGCAGTTATTACAACCTTGTTGAGCCATCCATGCCTAGCATATCTCTACAGACTATTTCTATTTTGTTACAATCTGTCTCAGGGCGTCCTTGGAAGGTGGAACCCCTAGTTGACGCTGGGCCCACTGGAAACTTCATCAACACCCAGTTTACAGCCAAACTAGGTATCACAGTTCTGTACAAAGAAAACCATGACAGGTTTAGAGCCATGGACAGCAACTAACTGAGATCAGGCCCCATCCTATATCGCATCGAAATCTCACATATGACCTGTGATAATACTCACTGGGAAAAAAATCAGTGGTTATTCAACGTGAGGCAGGATCCAATTGACATTTTGAATCATTTTTGGTACAGTCCAAAAAATCTATTTTCTGATGAAAACTTTCCCAAAATGGTCAGTATTGATGATTTTTTAACATTGAATCTTTTGACTGTAAATGACTGTTGGATGTGAATTATTACTTTTTCAACTATAGTAAGTCTGTTTAGAGTAATTTTCCTGCCTGAAATTGCTAAAAATTGATGCTTCTGAGTAGGAGGGAAAGTCAGTAAAAATGGCAAATCTGGTCACTATGAGGGTATACAAAGTGGTTATTCAATATGAGGCATGATCCAATTGACATTTCGCATCATTTTGGTAGAGTAAAAAAAAAATCAGTTTTCTGATGAAAAACGATGACCCCGGACCTGTCGAACTTTGAGAAAATGGTCAGTATTGATGATTTTTTAACATTTAATCTTTTGACTGTAAATGGCTGTTGGATGTGAATTATTACTTTTTTAACTAAAATAAGTGTTTAGAGTAATTTTCCTGCCTTTTTGGTAGATGCCTCACAAAGTGCTATCAGTGGTATTCTTTCCCAACACAATGAGATCACAAGTCAAATGCACCGATTAGCAAATTGCTCACGAAAACTGCTTCCATGAGAACAAAATTACCCTATTGCAGACTGAGAGTTACTAGCAATTGAAGCATTTTTCAGTAAATGGCAGCAGTACCTGCTGGGGGCGAAACCTTCTCTGACCATTCACACAGACCACAAAAACCTGGAGGGTTTGCAGTCTGCTGGCGCCCTTACTGTTAGACAGTTGCGCTGGACTTTGTTTTTTTAATGATTACAATTTCATTATTACCTATCATCCAGGAAGAAAGAAAGCAAAATCAGATGACTTTTCACGTATATGGGAATCTGAACACCCTACAACAAAAGAAGAGCCTAAACCCATAATCTCAGTTGAAAATTTCCATCCAAGGCTATGTACTCGCTTCAACTTTCATGGACGACTTACACAATGAAATATGCACTATACCACTGGGTCACTGGATACAAGAGAACCTAATCTTGTGTACAAAACAGAGGAACCTAATCTTGTGTACAAAAATAGCTTGTTGAAATATAGAGACTGTGTATACATTCTAAGTCAAGCACTACAGACTCAAGCTTTGCAACTGTGCCAAGACACAGTTTTGGGGGGCACCCAGGGGTCCAAAAGCCTTTACAACTTGTGAAAAGAAAGTTTTAATACCCGCCAATGTCCAATGATGCACAACAGTATGTTGACACCTGCATCATATATGCCCAAAGTAAAGATCCCCATGGTGCGCCCATTGGTCTCTTACCCCCAATTTCCATACCACCAAAGCCGTGGAATACATTATCAATGGCTTTTGTGGTGGAACTCCTGAAAACCACCACTGACTACACTACCGTTTCAACTGTAGTGCATCTCCTCTCTAACATGGTACATCTAATACCACTGAAACTTCTCCCTGCGGCTGTTGAACTAGCCTCTATTTTTATGACTAACACTGTACATGAAAAGAAAAAAATTTCCCTGAGCAGTAGCCAGGAGAGGTGAGGAGGACTCCCACATAAAGCTGGGTGAGTACACAAATTTTGTTTGGATAATTTGTATTGCTGCGACCAAGTGGTGAATTGGACAATATTGCCATTGCCTAAATAAGAGATAATGAGCAACAGTGTTTCTGGATGTTCTAGGTCAGAGAATTTTTATAATTCACTATCATATATTGTTTTGTAGGAATGCATGCAAGTTTTCTGTGTTATTCGACCACCTGTTGGGACTCACAGGACATGGTAGGCTGTATCGCACCAACCATTTAAGTTGTTAAGAAATATTTGTGGCACAGTTTTCACATTTTTGCAGTAGCGTTGTTGTATTGGTTCTGACTAATGCCTGGATATAAGTAATCCATGTGGCTGAAACATGTAGACCTGCCATTTCATTGCTTATGACAGTTATTTTATCAAACTGTCAGCGTACTGTTTTTAGATTTGACACGATGATAGTGTTTATTAAAATTTGTGTAGTATCCTAGTAGTAAATTTTAACATTTGCACCATCTCTTTTTCACTTTATTGCACTGCAAACCTTCAGCACCACTGCTCAAAACTGGCTAGTGACTGTACCAATCACTGGGGTACAAAGCAAGCATAGTTTTTGTATCAACTCTTGCTGGCTGCACAAGTGGTGCAACCAACCATAAATCCCAGATGATTAAGTTTCGCCATTTATGTGGGCTGATGGGATTCTTTTCCACCTAGTGAATATATTCTCTTCTTTTTGACCTACACATTCTAGTTTCTCTGCTAATCTATGTCTTACTGTTTTTAGACCGGTAGATTCCTTGTGTTTTTTCAGTTGTTGAATGGGGATAGAACACTGCCTGGTCTTTAAAAACTGATAATCCCTAGGACCCTCTGTATAAAGTATTTGTGTAGGTAACACTGTACATGTACATGTTTAGCTCTTAGTACTTTCCAAATATTGGGCTGCTTTGTGCAACTCATTGGACATGGATTTGCATTTTTCCTCAAGCTGCAGTCCCCAAATGGAAGGGCAAGTTGAGAGGAACAACTAAACAATGGAGCAGTTCCTATGCTGTTACTCACCTATGAAGATGATTGGTCAGACCAATCATGCCTCTTTATGGATGTCTCCATTCTTCTGTCTTTTGGGTGACCACCCTCAAATGACCACTTGGGTAGAACCACTGCAATGTACTGTGCCAGCAGTACAAAACTATGAAGCACACTTACACCATCTCTTAAAGAAAGCCTGTTTCCATTTGTCGCAAACAAAAGACGTATATAAATCCACCGCAGACAAGCA
The DNA here is from genome assembly GCF_964261635.1 of Lissotriton helveticus. Lineage (NCBI taxonomy): Eukaryota > Metazoa > Chordata > Amphibia > Caudata > Salamandridae > Lissotriton > Lissotriton helveticus. The sequence goes on from NC_136065.1 coordinate 178,100,109, forward strand.
TTGTAGCCCAGAACCCAATAAGTAGGAGATATGGTTTGGCTCTCCACCAAAAACATTCCTTTAAGTGGCTAGAAAAAAACTACTATCCAAATGTATTGGTCCAATTGAAATTACTCACATAGTGAATCCTGTAGCTCTAAAATTTAAATTGTCACCTTTCCTGAAAAAATATCCTGAAAATACATCCAGTGTTCCATATCTCATTAAGCCTCTTAAGCCTTGGCACCCAGACATTACAGCAACAAAACAACCACCCCCTGTGCAGGTTGATGGGAATGTGGAATACATGGTACATAAAATCCTTGATTCAAAAGAACTTATTCACATTAAACTACATTACTTGGTAGAGTGGGAAGGCTACAGACTGGAATACCATTCTTGGAAACCCACCTTAATTGTAGTGAACACTCCATGTCTAGTGAAGAGGTTTCATCAAAGCTTCCCTGACAAAACATGTTCACCATGCTTTGGGGGCCCTGTTTAGAGAATCTCAGTCCCATGATGGGTGGACAGTTAAATGATGCATTAACCACTTGGATGCTAAGGCATGTTTCATGATTTACACTAAATTTCCATTGAAGTCAATGGAAACTCCATGACGAGCTGGGCTCGTCATGAGCGTCGAAGGGGTTAATATGAACCGCAAGTGATTCCCTCCCCTTTCATTTGGTTACCGCAGGATTTTGCCAAAATCTCCTGGGATTTTGGCAAATCCAGGTGCCCATCTTGGGTGCAGTCTATTTACACCACCACGGGCAAGCCCCAAAACGTGCTTTGTGTCGGGGATTTCACCATGTGTGTACCTACTGATCCTGATCATGTCCTTGACCACTCCCCTCGCCTTGACAATTCCAGATTCTGCGTCTCCTGCGGCAATGTTGCGAATTCTGCCAGAACATGATAGAAAGCACAACAAAACAAACAATAAGCAATTGCCAACCAAAATAAACAATCACATTTTAAGGTAAAATAGAATCACAGTATGATCCGAGCAATGCAACAAGCAAAGGTAAAACTGATTTACACAAACTCAATGCAAATGTGCATAAGTGAGAAAACCTACTAATGAGATATACTAATCCTGCATACTAACATCAATGTCAGAAAAGCAGTAAGAGGTGCATCAGTACAACAGAACTTTATATACTTATGTTTTATGCAATAGACTCTTCAGATATAAGGCATTTGATAAAAGAACTTTACAAGATTCATCAGAGTGATTTTATAACCAGCGACTAACAGACAAGTGACACTCGATAAGCCAACGTAGTAGTCACTTGAGAGTTCACATGGCAGATGTGACTTAACATCTGCATATGAATATCATATGAATATCATTAATACTCAAACCAGAATGTCATATGTAAGTGGGATCAGTACTGCTCATAGGTTTTATTGAAAATATGTTCTTTTAAATGTTGATGAAAATGTTGTATATATTTTCTCATAGAAAATGTTATCATTGAAGCTCTTCTCAGTTAGAAGACTACCAGAGAAATCTACTATTCATCTATGGTGGTCTTCCAGTTGATCGCAGGTACGAATTATTAGATCACGCTTCACAGTGAGTAGGATTGAGGATACTATCTCCAAGTTTGATCACCCTACTAATTAATTCCTCTCCTTAAAGGTTGACAACAGAATCGAGGGATTGGCAAGATGGACAGGGCCAAGGCATGGGAAGCCTTAGTGGATGAACTAATAGCCTCTGGACATGAAGATGTTGAGGAGATGGGTTCCCCTAGAGAAGCTGACACAGCCCTAGGCAATGGACTGGGAGGACACCAGACTTAAAACACTCGAGCTAGGATACCACCACACACGGCCGATGAGCTCCACATGTACGGGCAGCTACTAACAAACTGCCCTCATATATTATCTGTTTGAATGCAACCCAGAGGGGGGTTGGGAACTGCTTTACTTATTGAGAAGACTGACTGTAAGAATTGACGAAGATTGGCAGATCACTCGCCATGTATGTCATGGACTTACTTAACATCAAGAAATGTCTGTGATACTAAGAATTAAATGCCAATAAAATATGTGACAGGGAAGACAACATCCTGGAAGGCCTTCCTCCACAAAGTTTACCCGTAATTCCAGGAGGCAATCTTAATCCTCAAAGAACAGGTAGGACCCTCAGAGGTGGGTCCTTATTATCTCTTCTATGCCGCTGTGCAAGTCGCCAGGCAAGGATTTGCATCACTAACCTGTCAAACCCATAAAAAGTGTCCAAACAGTATTTAGAATGGACAAAACCCAATGCCCTTCTGTGGCACGTCCTTGAAGGTAAAGAGCACGCATGGCAAGAAGACATTCCACTTCTGCCCCATGGGATCAGGCAGTCCCATACTCATACATTTCAGGTTCTTATTGAACTTTTCAACCATACTCTTTCCATATGGCATATGTCAGCAGACAAGAAGTTTGTGCCCCTGTCAGACCCCACTTCCTTGGGGAACCCTACCAGGGTGAAAATCCTCATCAGGGCCCTAGCCTGTGCAGGTGCAGTCACATACCTCAGAGGGATTGCCACTGGTATCTAGTAGAATGGTCCATAAAAACCAGGATACACCTATTGCATAAGGCTGTTTTGGAGTCCAAGAGTCCAAGAATGTTGATGCCTACCTTTTCAAAGGGGGTGCCAATGACAGGTATAGGATTCAGGGGAGAATTCAACTTTTTCCCTGTGTTCCCACTGGCCTGGCAAGTGAGATACGTCCTGCAGAAAATATCTGAGGCTATACTCATACAGTGCCAATAAAAGTGTGAGACAAGACTGGCAAATGTTTTGTCTTGCCCCAGATGTCCTGCCAGACGACTTTCATAAGCCAAACCCTGTAGGTAGGCCCTGTATCATTCGGGGACCACCAACACATGTGGTGCCCCATCCACATGGGCCTTAGGTTCTCTATATAGGAGATCATTCTCCTAATGAATTAGGTGATCGGAAGAGGACTCATCTCCTGACAGTGTTTCAGCATGCTGGCCTCTAGGGTTGGGCACTTTTTCTGTGCCTTGTAGTACCCCTCGATGGTGAGCCCACTATCTGCTTAGCATCCAGCCAGTTTAAGTAGGTCTCCAAGAGAGGCAATGTCCTCCCCTAGGCTATGGGGTGGTTTCCTCTATCAACAATCTAACTGTACAGTGGGAGTTTCATGGGCTGGTTTCCCAGGCCCCCTGCCCTTCCCTTTCTTGACATCTGTATGGGCCATTCTTCCAGGCTCCAAGCTTCCTTGACCCCTCTCCTGAGGACCTTGTGGTGGGGACCCCAACATTTTCAGGTGGGACTTGAGCTGAACTTACTTCCAGGCAGTGTGCTCCAGGTCATTACCAAGCATACAATCCACAGGTATGGCAAGGCTCACTGGGTAGCTGCTTTCACATTTGTCTGGTAATACAACCTGGTGAAGTGTATTAGGTATCACCTGCTCTGAGGACACAAGATGATACCAGATAGTGATCATACTGTCTCTTTTGTCCCTCAGAGTATCCACCCTCTATCCATTAATGGTGATCCACTTCCTGTGCTTGGAAGCATTTGAAGTCATGTTGGTTTTGAGCACCATCTTTCTGTCATCCAGGTACACTGGGGTAACCTCAGTTGTCTCCCCACACTAACTGGGGCCATCTCCTGCTCAAGAGCTACAGCGGCCAACCCAGGAGTATGCTCACCACTGGGGGGGGGGGCTCACTCTTGGGGCACTTGTTATCACCCTTGGCTTGTCCAAACTGGTAACAGTCATAACCGTTGGAGACAAATTTACCAGCATTCTTGTCTACAAATCCCCTTTTCTGGTCAGAGTGGGAAGAAGAAAACAGCCAATGGACACTTTTGCAAGTTGGTTCCAAAAAGTAGATTGGACCCGGTTAGTGCTTACCTTCGGTCTGTGACATTTCAGTAAAAAGTGTCTGAGCAGGTAAAGGTCAGCGGGGCAAGGCTGCAGGCAGTATCAGAGTCGGAGGCATTGTAATCAGGGAGCTACTAGGCGAAGTTGTGGTGTAGATTTCTGCTTTCTCACTTAGTACCTTTTTGAAAGTTGAAATCTTCAGCGGGAGGAGCCTGGAGGTTCTAGCCAAAAAGAGTTCAATGAGGCTGGATACTCCTTTGGTTAAGGACCACTGAACAGGATTTGCTGCTGCTGCGTAGCTGGAGCTGTCCCAAAGCCAGACCAAACAGCGATGTACCTTGAGCATATAGATGAGCATGCAGGTCATGGTCTCCTTTCAGTTATACAAGCAGTGTTTAGCCAAAAACCTTCTAAGTCCCATGTTTTTGATTTTGGTCATCTGGGCACTTTTACCACCACCACTAAGGGTCCAAGATTGGAGGGGCACTATTTGGGGACTCACTCAGGCTGTGTCCAGGTGCGGGTTAAAAATGGTTGGAGCCTTTTCTGTCCCTAAAGTTCTGATCAGGAGGCCAGCCAACTGGCCCATGTAGTTACTCTAGTAGGCATGGGGTTGAGTAGTGAAAAATCAAAAAGCAGGGCAGGCCTCTGAGGGCTCAAGGCAGGCGTCAGGCAGCAAAACAGTTCTTTCAGGTGCAGCAAACCAGTTTTCAGAAGTATACAGCAGGTCACAGCAACAGGCAGCGCTCTGAGAGTCCTTCTTCAGGTCCAGAAGGTGAACTGAAGAGTAAGTTTGAGGATCCTATTTTTATAACAGGTGCCTCATTTGAAGTAGGGGACGTTTCTAGAGAATTCCCTTTGAAGTGCTTAAAATGTTCTGCTTCCCCTGCCCTGATCCTACTCTTGTCTGTCTGCAAGAAAAATGCAGGGGTGATAACTCCTTTTTGCAAAGGGAGGGTGCAACCTATTCATTTGCAAGTGGGGCTGTGCCCAGTCCAACAGTGCCCAACGATCCTGCCACTGATGACCCATCAAAGTACACCTAATCCCTCTATTGTGTGGCTGTCTGGGGGCAATAAATAAAGTCCAAATGCCAACTACCCTCTGTCATGTCTCCCAGGAACAGGCTGCAGACACCAAATAGTTAGGGCAAGAAAATGAGAATTTTCTAAAAGTAGCATTTTCAATATTGCAATTTAAAATCCAACTTTACCATCAGAGATGATTTTTAATTACAATTTGTCAATGAAATGTTTGCCTGTTCCCAATCACAAATTAGCACGTATTCATTGTAATAAGGCAAACTGTGTTATCCCATAGTAGCAGTATCCCACACAGTAGTGAAAAACAAATGTAGGCGTTTTTCTTTACCAGGATATTTATAACTTAAAAGTACATGTTCAGCCTTTTAATTGCTATACACACTGCCCTATGGGCTACCAAGGGCCTACCTTAGGGGTGACTTATAGGCAATAAAATGCGTGTTTAAGGTTTGGGTAGGGAGCTATATTGCCAAGTTGAATTGCCACTTTACAACTGCATGCAGGCTGCAATGGCAGCCCTGGGTCATGTTTTAAGGGGGTACCTAAGTGGGTGTCTCAACAAGTAATGCAGGCCCACTAGTTGCATTTCATTTACAGGCCCTGGATGAATGGTATACCACTTTAATAAGGACTTTGGGGTGTATAATTAAATTAAATATCAGTTGTAAGCCAAGATTACCACGTTTCAGGGAGTGAGCACAAGCACTTTAGCATACCGTGTTTTATGAATTTATAGTGTATAGACTGTTTCTCTCTGTATCAGTGGAGGTATAATATAATGGACCCTCTCATCTAAATGTTGCTCCTATTTGATACCCAGAGCCATGCACAGGCACCCTGTGTGCATATTAAGTGCATAAGTCCATATGTTCCATATGTGTGTGTAGCCGATGATAAGTAGTCGGGCTCAGTGAATCCCATTTTTGATGCCCCTGGTTTAGTCTGAAAAATGATAGCATGGGGGTACAGTTTCCCCAGAAAGTAGAAATGAATTGCCTGCATTCATACGGCAGATGGCTTTAGACCACGGTCCTGAAGTGTTAAGAATGGAGACATTGCCGTCTTTAGAAATTCCATGTAATACTTGTTATCAAAGAACTGCTGATTAGTTCTACCCGAGCACTTCTATTTGGTAGATGGTAGGGTTGAGGAATAGGACTACAGTTTCTGTTGCTCAAAGTGATGTTTTTAGACAGGAGCGCCCCTTTGTCCATCGATTATAACTGCTCTAGGAAGATGATGGCAGCCACTGGCTCCCCATCCATAAATACAGCCTTTTCAATTACACACACTCACACACACAGCACTTCACAGCATAGGTCCCACCTACCTGAACAGCTCATCAGCTTTCACTCCCCACTAAACTCCTTCAATTCGCCAACCTTCTTCTTGCTTCTGTAGCGTGCATCTGAAGAGCTTGAGCCGGTGGCGATGTCTTCTTGTACTTGGCTCCTAAAGTTTGACACTAGCTCCCTTTCACATTAGAGCCACCAGCTCACTCCGAGAACTGCAGAAGAAATTGAAAACGTGGCTCTTCCAATAGGCCTCAGGTAGGGCTCCTCCCTCTTCTCAAAAGCATCAGGATACCCATCTGGGTGATTTGCATGCTCTACAAATTAACATATCATAACATAACCTATTCTTGGTGAGTAACTCTGAAATGGCATTTGAAAGTGTACCAATTCAAATCGGTTCTGAAGCCGGAATCCACATCCCCAGTCTGGAACATTTGTATAAACTTGGTATGCAAACCACTCCACTTTGTTCTGCTTTCAGGCCCATCATGAATAAAGTAGGGAGTGCTCCTCTGCATGCTCAAAGGACTGCTGTGTGACCTCGGAAGGTGTCTGCCTTACTGTCAATTTCCCTTTAGGTAATGAGACATAACCTAAATTCTACAACTTGCTGAAGGTGAGGTTTCGCCTAAGCATTGGGAAGCCTGAATGCCTGTTCAGAGAGGGAAGGAGAGCACCTGGCCCTGCAGGAGAACAGACTATTCAGGAGTAGAAGCGCAACGTGTTCCCAGGGAGTGGGGCACCCACATGTAGATGTCTGCTGAGAGTGGGAGAAATCTATAGTACCCTCTAGTCTCCTGCTGCAGCACCCATGATGAGCTCCATAAAGAAGTATTCATCAAGTTGTTAGCGTCCAATGTGAGGTTCCCCACTTCAACCCTTAGGACATAGTACTGCCTCAGTCACTCAAGGTGCCCACATGAGAGGAGCTGCTGCATCAGCCTCCAGGGCCTTCAATTGCCTAAGATGAGTCTCCACCTGCATCAACATCAAGGACCATGACTGCTGAAGATAAGCAGCCACCTGCATTGGCCTTCAAAGCCGTAAAGCTCTGAAGATGAGTGTCCACCTACCCCAACCTCTAGGGCCACAACTGCAAAAGACAAGCACCTGCCTTTATTGGACTCCATGACCACAACTATCGAGAATAGAGTTAGCATGTGCCAGCACCAAGGACTGCGAATCCCCAAAATGAATGCCGACCTGTCTTGGTCCAAAGGCCGTGACTGCCAAGCTTACTGAGAAAGTCTTTCAGAGCCCATGATCCTTAAGAAGGCTAGACTGTTGACCGTGATCGCCTTCTCCGGAGCTGAGTGTGAAGAGTCTGGACACGTTGACCCAAGCCTAGCAGTCACTGATGTCACTGAGCAGGTTACTGGAGCCCTGTGTCTGTACGTATTCACCAGTAAGGGCATATTTACGAACATTTTGCACTGGGTTTGCATCACAAATGTGACCCAAACATGTTTTTTGGCACTAATAATGGCAATTTAACAATTTGAAGCAGGCGTTAAAAGGAGAAATGCTTTTAATTCTTTTAATTTTAACCATTTTGCACATGTGCTGCACAGTACAGCATCCATACAAAGTAGGAAAAGTTTCCAGTTTTGTCTAGGCATAGTATTTTGTGCTGGAAGGGTATCCTTCCAGTACAAATCCTATGCTATACATCACACACACACACCTTGGCGCTATGGTGCAAACGTGTGTGCCTGGCGCTTAGTAGCCTGATTGTGCATCAGCCCTAGGTAGAGAGCAGATTTGTTGTTTTAAATATACCAAGGGCTCCTGTTAGGAAAAGTAAATTTTTAGATACACCCTCAGGAATTTTTAAGTATTATAACTGGACCCCAGCAAATGATCCTGAAAAAAAAATATTGTGTAAGAACTCCCTTTAAAGTTGAGTACACCGGAGTGATATTATCCTCATATGATGTGGGGAGCCACTAATGAAGCAACCCCTTAAATATCTTTTAGATCCCTTTAGGCTGTTTTTTGGTGACTTGCTAAATCGTTCCCAAGGGTGATTTAACAAGCACATACTTTTGTGATTTAGCTGTTAAATTAGGAGGACGTGCGCAAGACTTTCAACTTCTGTCTTTCTCAGTGTGTTGACAAGTTGCCACATTTAAGACTAGCAGCAGCCTGTGGGTGGGGAACACTCCTGGCCACTCCCTACCCAATTGCATTAAAGTTCCCTGGGGTCATCCTTCCCACTTTTACAGCATGTCCTGTGTGCCCTACTGCAATCAATACCCCAGTGCCCGTCTCTACCTAAAACTAAGGTGCCACAACTGTTCTTCCCATTTCCACCTGAGGTGTGGCCGTGGAAAGGGACCCCTCCTCTGTCCTCTGTGGTCACTCTAAAACAGCTCTGGGGGCTGCCTCTCTCTTCCACTGGGATTACGGCCTGACTGGCTGTGGGGAAATAAGAAGGGGCATTAGGCCCAGAAATTAGCTTTAGCTGCCTGTGACAGTGTAGACCTTTTTGAAGTTAATCAGGTTTCTGGGAACAGCCCACGGGCCATTCTGTCAAGGGAAAAACAACATCTCTCAATACCCATGACTTTTCTTCCTCCACTAGGAGCAAGTTCACAACTAATGAATGGGGCTCTTCAGCTGAAGGGGACTCTTCAGCTCGTGGAAATGGGCATCTAGAGGCTTTGGGAAGGGGAAAGGTTACAGTGTGTATTTCAAATCCAAATTCAGCAGTGAATTGGGTTTGCAAAAATATTTAAATAAATAGAAGAATTAATTTTCTAGTTGTTTCCTTGCCAGAGATATTATTACTACATTTAATATTGTATCCCAATGATTTCCTGTGTAATAGCCAACCCTGCTATAGAGAAAATAGCTGATGAAGCCTTTTCACTGTAAACACCTTTTAACATTCAACTTTTACATACCCTACTTTCAAATACCATGTATCCTGCCTTATGGGCAGTAAGGACTACTTAGGGGTGACCTATTAATATTTGAAAGGAAGGGTTAGGCCTGTCAAAATGGTCTATTTTGTTCTGTCAACTTGTAGTTTAACACAGCTAGGCAAAAGAGGGCAGACCTGAAGGTCACGTTTGCTCTGACACTGTAGTGGATGGCTTAGTGGGTGCTGTGGTCAAATTGTGACATTTACTTTACTTGCCCTGGCTAAACTTTGTACCGCATATGGCAAAGTGTGATGGAATTTAATTTCCCCAAAATATAATGATTTACATTGGAAAGTTGCCTACAGCTATGCAAAATAACACATAAAGGGGGAACTCCACAAGTGGTACATGGGTAGTCCAATAAAACCACCCATGGGTTTTGACACAAATTCCTATGGACTAACATTTGAAGATCGAGAACTGCACCAAAAGCCTTCACCTCCTCTACGTAGGCATAACAGCTCAGCAAGTTTTAAAAGTCTACATATTTTTCCAAATTTGCATGTGTGCTGCACTCTAAGCACACATACAAATTGGGAGAAGTATTAAAGCATTGTTTTGCACTGATAGGATACCCTTTCAATACAAAACCGTGCTTGAAAAAATACACATCCCCTACCACTAGGGTGCGAGGGTGTGTGCATTGGCACATGGTAGCTTAAAGTGCAGCAGCACTGGGGAGAGAAAATAGAACCATATCTTGGCGGATATGGCACTGTTTTACTCTCATCTTTTGACGCAACACAGTGTAGCAACTTTGGTTGCTGCACAGCTATGTGCCAAAAGTTAGTAAACGTGCTCCCTGGTTCTGTGTTGTGGAGATATATCTTCTAATCTCCTCAAGGTTGCCATTTTAGACTAGCCAGCTTATTTTTCTTTCCTTTGTTATCTTTGTCATAAACTAAGGAATTATTGATTGTATAATAAAACAGACTAAGCTGAAAACAAAAATGTCCCTCTCTTTCCTTTAGCAAATACATTATCCTGGGAAACGTTGTTCTTCATTTGCTATAGAAGAACAAAATAGTCTAGCCTAAGATCCCTTTGAGATACAGCCAGTTTTGTTTCATTTTGTTGAAGAAGCTGAACCTCCCTTTCATCTCATCAATTGTTTTGGGGTAGAGAAACCTAGATCAGCATTTCCAGGCAGATGCTTATTTGAACACCTGCATCAGAAAATCACAATCTATGAATGGTTAGTGTGTATTCAGCTACTTTGGCCAATCGGAAATAAACAACGTGAGTCAAACTTTGGTAAATATGAGGAGAAGACCACTTGTTACCATAATTTGACCATGAAAACAAGATTTGTTGCATGTTGACTATCACAGATCATGGCTTGCTGTTTGCTCGCTTTTGTATATTAGCCAACATTTGTCTCATTCTAGTCTGTATTCGTAAAGGTTTTATTTTGTCTTATTTTAGAGGTACAATGGTTATAGAACCCTTTTATTCTATAACTGTACTGCTTAGTATTTACCCATACTGGCTAGTGAGGATGAACTTTGTGCTCAGCCTAGCTGTCACAAGCTGAGTCACTGGGGACTGTACACGGTTAGAGTTCTTCCTTTGTGAGGTCAAGGTGAGCCTGAATTTTGTTTAGAACGTTCCCATCCCAGAATTCTCTTGCTTAGTCAGTATAGAATAGTATGGGAGGATTCTGATTTATATCAAGCCTATCAGGGAGTTTGGAATTCACTTTTACACTATCGGGCCAGGGTCGCTCTACAGTGTAGAGCATATTGATCCCGATAAATAACTTGTGAGTTTAGACTGCCAGCCTGTTTTACTCACCGGTAATATTACCCAACTATGGTGTAATATTACTAAGTTGTGTGCAAATCTGCTCACAGAGGTGGGAAGCGGCCGTGCCAGGACAGAGATGCCTTGGCAATTTGGTAAAGGCCACAAACCAGTAAGACTTTAGTTAGTTTTTGGGTGAATCTGGCATACTGCGTTATGTCTGAGAATTCCGCATGGGACTAAAGTGACTCCTCGTCTGTGATCCTTTGAAGGGCATTTTCAGGCTTCAAAGTACCATAAAAAACACATATGAGGTTGTAACTCACACCCACGCAGATTACTCACTGTGTAATTTTTAGAGAAAATGTGGCTGTATTTTGCATGCATAGCATAAAAACATTCCAAACATCACTGCCTTTAGGACTAGCGGAATGGTTGTCATTAGGGCTACAGGCTGGGATTAGCCAATGTCACTGCCATTCTGATTCACACAAGGTATTTCACATCCCACAGATTGCACCTCTCATTCAGAATACACAGTGTCCTACATCCTTTTCTACAATTCAGGAAGTGTTGAACAGTAGTAATTTGCAAGTCCTCCCCCTGTTTGCAGTGTGTGGGCAGCTAGATCAAGCAATGCTTGAGGGTTGTCCCGGGTTCCATTTCTTTTCTAATTGATAGAATAGACTGGTGATCCAGCAGAAGCGGTGTAAAATTTGTGGGCTCAGATATGAGTTTCCCACCACACCATAAACTCAATTCACAGCTACACAAATCCCAATAAAAGAGTTTGGCCCATAGAAACTCTACCATCATTCACAAACCACAAGGTCCTCTGATAGATCTTTGTATGAGCTAATAGGGACTAAGATAACAAGAGACAGAAAGCCACTCCTTCATGAGGACCTGTAATAAAAAAGTGCTTTACTTATACCAATATTCATATAATATCAAAGCCCAATCAATAAGTAAGGATAAACTCATAAAATAGTTATCAGTATACCTTTATTCAACTTCAAGCCAACACGTGTTTCGTCTTAGTGTGGACTAGATGCCATGAATTGGAGCACCCTCCTCGAGTGATTCGCTACTTTTAGGTGACCTGATACAGAACTCTGAACTCTGGATTGTTTTGGATAGCTCATTGCCCATGGTTCTCTGGTCTCCTACAAAAACCATTTTGGTTCGGGTTTTGACGTGTTTGGATGAAATACTTATATCGGCCATACTTTTCACATTTTACACCTATATTGAGCTACTACGTAATTTGCCCTGAAGAAGTCTGTAGTTGACTCCACACTAAGACAAAACACGTGTTTGCTAGGACCTGTTTTGAAGTGTTTTAAGAAATAAAGAATACAAAGAAGAACTCTTGAGACTACTATTCAGTGGCGGCTCCTCCATGGGGGCGTTTGGGCGCCGCCCCCCTGCTTTCTCGCCAATGCGAGAAGGCAGCAACAAATGGTAGTTATTTCCTTAATATAACTACCATTTGTTTCTGCCTTCTCGCACGGCGCGAAAGCAAACTTCCTGGTTTAGAGTTACTCGAGGGCAGGGGGGAGTGGCTTGGGGGAGTGGCTTGCCTACTGTTGTTAATACTGTCTGTTTGGGTGGCCTGAGGCCGCCCAAACAGACAGTATTACCAACAGTGGACAAGCCACCCCCCCAAGCCACTCCCCCCTGCCCCTGTGTAACTCTCCCTGTTCTCTCTGTATGCTGCAGCAGCAGCATACAGAGAGAAAATGACGTAGCCTGGGGCCAATCAAGAACGCGACGGTGGAGAGGGAGGCTGCCTGCCGCGCCCCCTTCCTGATGACGTGCTGCAGGACAGGACTTGAAAACGAGGACGGCGGGAATCGGGACGGAGTCTTCGGACGGTAAGTTTACTTATTTTATATATATTTGTGATTGTTTTGTGTCCAAACCCCTCCCGCCTCCCCCCTCTCTATTTTTCGCTGTATTGTGTTTGTGAATTTGTGACACCATATACTCTAAGTAAAATGTACTTTGGCTCCGTGCAGGGAAATCTGAAGCAATCCTGTGCCCCGGGCTGTTCGGGAAAAAATAAATGTGACTGCGTCCCTGAGGTCTAACATTTCTACTATCCAGAAACTAAAACTCCTCTGGGCCCCTCATGGGATCATACGTGCATTAATGGGTAGAGGATTATTACGGCAGAGGGTCCTTTCAGCAACCTCGTCACCACCTTCCAGTAGTAAACGTGCACCAGGCAGGGTTCACGGCACGGTAGAGAGATGTGAAGGAAAGAAGCGAGAGAGAAGGGGGAGAGGGGGGGGGCAAAGGAGAGAGGCGCGAAACAGTAGATGGTGAGATGAAAGAAGGAGTATAAAGGGAGGAGGAAATCAACGGATATCAAGAGAGAGGAAAAGTTAAGCGGGAGAGACCGAGTAAGAGAAGACAGTGAGTACAAACTGCGAGATGGCTAGAGAGAGTGAAATGAAAGAGAAAGAGTTCTTACAGGTCCAGGCTGTGTTTTCACTGATGTGTGTGGGGCCTAAGCGGCTAATCTACCATCTCGTAATAAACTCCACGACCTCCGCTATAAATCTAAAAAAAAATGGGACTTTGTTTGCAGTTTCGTTTAAAAAAATTTCAAACGTTTTGCAATCTGTGTACTGTTGGCAGTGCTGTGAAATTTGTTGTTACCAGTGTGGCCGATTTCAACTTGAGAAAAGTATATTTCTGCTCTGCTTTCTTGTGGAAATGTAAAGTCTCTTAATGACCTTGAATTAAATGTGGTTATGCTGTGCTGTCTTGTTTTTTTGCTTTTTACACTTCTTAGTTTTCAGTCTGATAGTATCCTGTAGGACCCCTGCCCCTATCCCCCAGCCCTTCTTATTTGTCTGGCTAGCATTCTTCTCTATACATCAGAAACTTTTACGCCGCCGCACCACTTTGAAATGTCACCAGCCGCCACTGCTACTATTGTTGTGAACTGTGCTTATTACTTTGGACAATAATAGCTCAGGATATTACTCTTTTGTTAAAGCATAAAAGTACATTAGAAACATTTATTAACAGTTATTCATTTGTATACAGGTAGAATCACAAAACATCACAGTTCAGAGCAAATACATCACAAATTAAATATCTGATGGAAAGGTGAGAGGGAGAGAGAAAATAAACAATGCAAATTACAGTGTGCAATTGAGAATCATACGAACCAAAGGCTCTGTTGTAGATTTATCGGGACCAGGACACAGGAATGGACCTAGTAGGAGGCTAGAACACAGTGCGTGAAGCTTAAGTCATTAACCCTTCAGCCGAAAGACGTCACCAGGTGGTAAAATGCAGAGGAAATCAGGAGAGTTCAGTATAGGGAAATCAAAGTTCAGACGGACAGCATGTCAGGCTCAGGGTTTGCAAGAAAATAGCTGCACTTGTCCTTTTCCCACAGGGTAATTATACTTCCAAACGTTCACAGTTCCTGCCCAAAAATATCTTTTGCACTGTTTGCATGATTTCTATTGGTCAAAATCCATGGTGTGATCGTGGTATGATCATTTTCTAACCCCAAATTGTCCGGTACCCACACGTAATATCATTGTTTAGTGTTCACTGTTTTCTAGGAATGTACAATATCACTCTCCTTTGGAAATAGGAAAATACACTTGTAACTTAACATGTCCGCTCCACACGCTTGCAACAAGGTTGATACATTTTGTTTGTTACAGAGAAGATATCCACTATTCAAACTGTTGGAAAGAAACTTCAGCAATATTACACGTAGTTACAGTACAATCAGGTCAGCATTTTCTAGTCTGTTTGAAAGAAATAATGAAGGACAAAATAAGTTTTTGAGGCCTACAGTAGAAAACCACAAAATCATCGGTTTTTAATGAATAAGTACGCTAATATTGAAAACATTTTAGAGACGTAAAGATGCAAAGGGACTGATATAAGGACACCATTTCATTATACTTAGAAGCGTAATCTGATTACAATTCATTAATAAACAAGCAAGCACTTTCTCTGAGATTTACATGTCGGAGGAAATATAAGCAGAAATCATTTTACTTAAGAATTTTCATAATCATATTTTGCTAAAAACTGCAATATGCATTACTACTTTTCATATTATTGTCATAGCACATTAGTAGGTTTCTCTCTCGGTCAAAAATGACTTTAACTTCAAACCAGTTTGTGACACTTCTGCAAGCTTTTATGATGCAGTTTTAAACGTTCACGTATTCCACGAGACACTGGGGGGCATATTACCAAAGGTGGCGATATTGAATTATCGCCGCTTTAGCAGCCGTTTTCGGCCGCTAAGCGATGATAATTCCATTGCCCAATTACCAAGCTGTAGCTAACACAGTGGCGGCTGGTGACATTTGAAAGTGGTGAGGCAGAAACTCGTCAGCATACTGCACCGTAGCGAGCGAGCGTAGCGAGCGAGCCCGAACCCCCTAAGGAGGGATTCGGGGGAAATTCCCCCCGAGAAAATTTTGAAAAATTAGTGGAAAAATGGTGCATTTTCAAGAAAATTTGAGGAAGCAGGAAGGTTAATAAAGCAATTGTGAAAGTGCAGGTATTACATTATTAAAGAGCTGTCATATAACATAGGTAGCTGCTTATTCAGTATAACCACAGAGCTTTATAACAGACTTCAAGATACAATGCTGAGAACCTCACAGATTGTTTTTATTTAAACTGCAAACAAAAGAACCAACTAAACAGGTCACAAACTATCACCATTCAACATATTTACTTTTTGTATCTAAATTCAGCACGTCTGTCTTTAAGCGCAGCAAATTTTTCAATTACTTGAATGTTAAAGTCAGCAATATTTTGAACAAGCTCGCTCTCTATAGAGAGCATTGCTAATGCATTGAGTCTTTCCTGAAGCATGGTGTTCCTCAGGAATGTCTTAATCCTATTTAAGGTGGAAAAAGATCGTTCTGCCTCTGAGGTGGTCATAGGAGTGGTAATTACTATTTTTAGTAAAGCTACTGTCTCTGTAAATGTCTTTTCCATATGAAGTTCATGAATTAAAGACAGCAAAGACCTGGCATTTGTGGCCTTCTGGTACACAGGCATTGAGTACATTACTGTCAACTCACTTTTCAGGTCCTCTTGGTTGAGCATCGGATAAGCTTCCACAGCCGCATGCAGAGCATGCTCAGGGAAGGATTCATTATATTTGGCAAAGTATGTACTTTCCAATAATGCGGCACTCTCCAAATGTTTTGTGAAAGCAAAACGGTCTTGTGCATGTACAATTACAATGTCACATATCTCTTTTGCCCTTCGTACCAGAGTGGTGATGTTTGTCCTGTGGTTTGAAAAAATTGAACCGGCTGGCAGTTGGCTGTCTAAATTGTCAACCTCATCTCTCACTTTGTTTATGCTTGCGACAAAGTCCGTGGTACATCTTTTCACAAAGACAGTATCTATGTCTCGTCCTTGTAACTGATTGTATAAACTCTCGACATTTAACATTATCTTATCAAATAAAAATAGAAAGAACTGAAACTCTCTATCTTTTAGTGTTCTAGCAAAGCCACGGGCTTCACTGTGACTTTTGAAATCAAAGGTTTCATTGGTTTCTATGGCTTGAAAACATTTCACAAGGTCCTCCCTATATTGAAATATTAGTTGGACTGTACGTATGTTATAGTTCCAACGAGTTGAGGCTCCCCTCGGAACCCTTGTGTCCACAATCTCCTGAAGTGCTTCCATTCTTTTTGGGGAACGAGAGAAGAATGCTGCCATGCCTCCTATATCCTGAAAGAAAATTCGTGTCTCTCGGATCTTCGATACTGCCTGTTGCATGATAAGATTAAGTTGGTGGGCATGACAGTGCACATAATGAGCATACGGGTAGACATCTCTAATTCTTTTCTGTACGCCACCATGGCTTCCACTCATTACGGACGCACCATCATAGCTTTGTGCAATAGGTTTTTTTCTTTGATGCACCTCTGGGAAAATAAAGTTGAGTTGATGCAGTATAGCAGCAGTAATGGTTTCTGCAGTGGAGTTTTTTAAATGAGTGAAACCATAGAACCGCTCCACAACATTATAGCCTTTGTCCAGGTACCGAAAGACTAATACGGACTGCGTTTGTGTGGCCACATCAGTGGTGTCATCAGCCTGAATAGCCACAAAGTCTGTGTTTTGCAACTCTTGGACAATATGGTTTCTCATAATTTCTAGCATACACTCCAGGAGTTCATTTTGTATCGTTTTAGAGGTGCCCTTAAAGACTGTAGCACTTGCTAAATGTGATTCCATTTCCTTGTCTATGCTTGCTACTAAATCTACAAGACCCATGAATATTCCAGGATTTGTGGACCCTTCCGATTCATCATGGCCTCGCAATGCCAGTTCGAAAGCACCACAGAAACGAATGCAATCAATTATTTTTGATAGTATGTGTCTATTTCTATCAACTGTTTGATTGTGTTTCTGTATTGTTTGTCGATATGCATCGCTGATGTGCTGCTCAATCGGTGCGTCTCCTAACATTCCCAGTCTCGTCACGTTTTCCATATGCTTTTTTGAGTGTGCATGCTTCTTTATTTTTTCAGACAGATGCTTCAAGTCCAACACGCCTTCTTTTGTCCAAGGAAAGTCACCATTAAACAGCAAGCAGGGGAAGCAGAACAGTCTGTTTTTTGAAGGGCACCCTGTAAGCCAATCAGCTTTTGTGTACCAGGTTTTTGAGAATGTACGATTGTAACATTTTCCTCTGTCCTTGGTAACTTGTTGGAGTTGAAGGTCAGGCCGATGAGGTCCTAACCTCTTTATCTGTAGTTTATCTTCTAGTGGGCGTGCATGGAATGACCGTGTAATTAACTGTTGTACCGTATTCATCTTGCCGATGCTGTCCGTACCAATATGAAAGAAGCCTGCCAATAGTCAAAGTACAACGTATAAGATTTGGTGCAATAATATCAAATGTCAGTACAAATACATATATCTTGTGCATGACAGCAAGTGATATAGCTCCAACAGCTCATTTTAATGGCCAGCCAGGGGTGGCATAATACATGCTCCAGCCCCTGGTAGGCCTTGGGTGCACCTATGCCCTAGGTACCTATGGTACACTTTACAGGGACTCACAAGAGTGACCCAATACCCAATTGGCAAATGCACCTAAAGTACATTGTGTGAATTTAGAGAGAGAACAGCTGTGCTGTGGGTCTGATTAGCAGGCCCACAGCCTTTGTACGTCATAAACCAGTAAAGCAAAAAGCAAAGAAATGGGGTGACCATAGGAAAGCAGACCCTACTCTCCTACATAACGCTCCCCTTTGGACAACAGGATAGGGAAAAAAATACAGCCTGACTGCCTGCTTCCTCTGTGTGCCATAGTGGCACTGAAACAGACACAGTGTGAATTGAGGGCCTTTAACAAGGCAAGGATAGATAGTGCATTTAACAACCGTTATTGCCCAAAGCACAGGGCTAAGGGCAGGCTCAGTATTACTAAATTCCATCCAGTCAGGGTACAATGTTCAGAATGTGCACCCACCCCAACCACCATGTAGAGTGAGTGACCACAAACATAGCCCCATCTCCAAGCTACACAAAAGTATCATCAGTTTCCTTACCTTGATGAAAGAGCAGCAAGGAGGTTGGGCCTCTTGTTCTTTCTCCAAAAATTGCCCAAAAGTTGGGTAAAGGTTCAGGTTGTCAGGCTTTACCAGGTGCTGGAAATAAAAATATAACAACTTATTTTTGAGACATTAGGTTAATCAAACAAAGACTGGGGGGGGGGACATAACAGTACAATTTTAACCTTGCAGTTTTCAATAGTTCACTGTTGTATGTTAGGATTTTTACTTACGAACTGCAAGTGACAAAATGATTTAACTGAGAAATGCAGTGACTCACTGACCTATTTACAGCATTTTGTGATCTGCATCAGGTACATGTTCTTTGCAGCAGGCGCATTAACCTTATCCGCTACCTTTCCATGAGTCAAAACTTTCATTACACAAAACTCTGATCTCTCTCTAGGAAACAAAATAACAATATCCTTGGTGCAACAACAAGTGTTGCATGGCTAAACATTTATAAGGTCCCAAAGGTGCGACCTGTAGGCTATGCCAATGAAAATACTGGCTGACAAATTCGAATAGCGGCTGCCCAAATCTATTTACAAGCCACACGTAATAGTGCTGGAAAATTCAAATGCTTTAGACGGTGGGCGAAAACATTGTTTATAGGATGTGGCCTTGCCCTAACAATGGACCACACAATTACTACTGACATATAAAAATAACTATAACAATTAACACTGCAGGCGAATATAAATATTGCAAATCCAAATGTGTTAACACGATACAGTTGATGCGCATTAAAATTCCACAGACCAAAAAGGAACTGTTTACTAGACCTTAAGAAGTGTTGGTCAGAACAAATTTTATTAAATCAGAATTTTGTAGTGTTGAAAACAGTTCCTTTCTGCGCGCCTTAAATGACACAGAAAGCATTGTAAATTACAATGCTTTCTGTGTCATTTAAGGTGCGCAGAAAGGATTTGTAAATGATAAAAGCGGAAAAATTTGCTGCTGCTGGCTAGTACTGTGTTTTTCTGATTCGAAAGTGCGTCATGGCTTCTAAAACCCATCCCTGGGCAGTGCAGTGGGGCATCTCGAGGCGATTTCAGCCTGTTATCAATCCGCATGAGCTAGCCTCCCCACCTTTCCTCCCCAATCCCCTCCACCGAGATAGAGGACAGATACGGCAAAGCCTTCTGAGACACCAACAGGCCACATAAATACTCTATGATGCTAATAAATGAAGAGCCCCCTATATTAGAACAATCGCGAGATGTTTATCATGGCAGACTTCTCACAAGAAACTAACGTAATAGCAATACATTCTCAGCCTTAAGTCCACAACTGAAAAAATCGGACATTTAATTCGCTTGTGCCAGTAACAAGAACCCATGTCACCCATACAGCAAAATCAATTAGAATTCAATCCACTGAACCCAATGAAGGAATGGGTCAGACAGTGACTACACTTTGGACTGCCAAAGAATGACCACAGAAAAGCAAGAATCCTAAGCATAATATTACAGAGGAGTCTAAAACCCAGCTTTACTGTACGTACTAATCTACCGGCCTCCAGTGAATACTCCCATCATATGAAATATACTAAAGATTAGAAAGTATTGCATAAATAATGTACACTTAACATACCAGGAGTAATTGAATCAACACAATAAATGGAGGGCAGCCACTGGTAACAGCTAGAGATCTGATATTGGTGGGTTGGTTGTATATGGCATGGCACTCCACTCACAACACACCTACTAATAGAGCATAAAATAATTGTTACAGAAGTTAGGATGGCCTTTTTTTGCCGTTTTACACAGAGCGAACTCGACCAGTAGGTATCATACTCAGAGAACTTTACATGAGCACCAGTTGCATTACAGACGGACAGATTCATATTTCTTTGTTAGGTAGGGGGGGAGATTAAGTGATTTGCCCAGAATTACAGAAATTGTTTCAGCCAGTTGACAGACTCGAAGATAGTTCGCCAGCTGCCAAGTCGGCCGCTCTAGCCCTTAAACCACATGAGCCGGACGACAAAAAATGCGCTTTATGTTATGGGTTTGTGTAATACGTTCCAGCTCCGTGCCTTAAATGCTCGCACGGAAGGAGGTTGTGCAGCTGAATATAGCCACTCAAGAGTCGAGCGGGCTGGTACACCTGGTTGTGCTTTTACCTCTGTCGTAAACGCAGCCACAACTTCAGAATTAGTGCCTCAGTCTCAAATGTATGCAGACTGGTAGTTTGGGAAATCTATGGTTCAACCCTTCTTTAAATATCGTAATCCAATGCATGCTGTTTCCCCGAGCATGGTCTGGACCAGGTTGTTTATTTAATTTTTTTCATGGGGTGGCCTTAATTCATATATTGGAGGAATAAATAGCAGCCTGAGCCTAGCCAGTGTGTCTCGTGCCCTAGTGTAAAGAAGGAAATAGGGCCCCATGGCGCTGTTTGAGTTGTGAAATTAATCAATACTCAGGGTTCGGTGGGCTTATCCAGGCCTCTGTAACCCGGCGCCACTGCACCTGCTGCACAAATGGACTAATTTATTTGTGCTTTACATTCGAACAAAACAATGGTATGCAATTGTTTGTCTCTGACATTTCTGCACAAGCATTATGGATTTACATCGCTTGCCACGTTATTTTACCCTTTGCTGTATAATTTTCAAGTTTCAGCCAAAATATTAGTTATTTTCTGGCACGAACGGATCTACCTTAGTTTAAAGAAAACCTCAATGTTGAGCTGTGGCAGACGCAGACCACTTACAAAATGTTACCCTTCCGTTGCAGTTTGCAGCACTCACGTGTTTAAATGTTATTAACGTGGGCCAACTCTTACCCAGATAGTATTCGTGTTGTGTGTTCATTTCATTTAAAAAACCAAGCAATACTATCACAGAATATTGCGCATAATTTGCCTTTGCTTATTGCATAATTTAGACAACCGTGAGCATAATTTGGAGTTCGCTTGCTGCGTTGTTCCAGTGCCCTGCTTACATATCATGACACGGACATAGAAAATACTTTGTAATTTAACATTCTAGACAAGGACTGGCAAAGTGAGAACAAGTGGCTTTGCCAGTGCTTACTTATAGACTTTCTTAGCTTAATTCAGCATTGCAGTAACACGGTTTCGTTATATATGAACATGCGTTCATACTGTGGTAAGTAATAAAAGAAAACTGTACTGATATATAGTATCTCAGAAGTATTTCAACTGATTTAGATCCCGGTGACCCCATGTATAACACCCCGGGGCATAGCTGTATGTACCCCGTTTATGTAACTTTAAAACCGCTTCCTAAAACAGCTTTTCAACATATTGCATATGTGCTGCCTGTACATCACTCATCCATTATGGGAACAGTAAAACATTCTCTCAGAATATTTTTGGAAAGGTAACCTTCCAGTGCAATCCTACGCTAAACGTCACACACATAAACTAGTTTGCATAACACTTTTTTATATGTGGGAAGATTTAGAAATTTGCCCAGAATCACAGGATGTTGAGCAAAGGCTGAAACTCAGACCTGGTTTCCATGATCCTAGGTTGGCAGTTCTGACCGTTAGGGTAATCTTCTCCTCCAAACATCGCATGTTGTTGCACCAGTGGTAAAGAGGAGGGTACCAGCACCATATTGTTCTAGAAATGGCTCCTGAATGCACATACTCCTGGTGCAACACAGCGCTGCAACTTTGGCTGCTGTGTTGATTATTTTTTTTGTAACGTAGAACAGTCCATTGGAAATGGATGAACACTACTGACCTCTTCACTTTAAAAGTTGAAAGGGTCTGTAGCACAAGCCTTGTCTCAAATAAATATTTCATAAATATTCCTTTCCAAATACACCCACCCATACTTCACCTTTTAATGCTTCGAACTGATGGGTTAGCTTTATAAACTAGCTGTAAATATAAAAGCTTTAGGGTTAATGATGGAGTCCTAGTCAGTTCATAACTACCCATGTCCTATTCATTGCATGTAGCATTACTTTCTCTACCTATGCAGACCTGGCCACCCTGAAACATGAAATGGTTGCCTTATTCGTAAAAAGCGTTTTCTGACCATTAACCGCCTATTTCAGAATTTCCTTTTCCAGGCGAAATATTGGAGAAGGGCGACCTACAGAATAAGATGAGACCCACAACACATGCAAAAAATATTCTCTAAAAAGACCCAATTGCATTGGGGGTGATCTGTACCATTTATCACCAAGCAAACACAGATCAACTTTTTTTGATTCCAGGTAGGAAACCTACGTGTAAATATCTGTAAATGCCATAATGGTCACACGTTGTTGGAGTGGCCAGTAAGGTTTACAACATGCTTCCACACCATCAGTCCCTTTTCTGCTCGTTCATCTCCTGTTTTTCTCTCTTTTCCTAGAGCGGCATACATGGAAAAGTCTACCAGGGGTGCAAGACTGTCCAGCTGAATAAATGCATTTTTTCTCACAAATTATTTTGTAATGTTGGATTTTCAGATGCACTTTTACGTCCATAGGTACAACGCACAGGTGCGAAATGTTTGCTAATTAAGGCAAAAGTTCCAGCTTTTTTGGTGTTCCCAACATTCCCAGTGGACACCCCATGATGTATCCATGGGATCTCCAATTTTACTGCCCCTTACCTAAACATACAACTCCAGAAAAAACATAAAATCGGGTCATTTTTCTGTATTGGTAAGTTCGATCTCCACCTAAAAATAAATAGCAGATGTCGATTCTATAAGTTAGATTCCTATCTGTGGCTACAGTTGGCACTTTTGATTAATTATGATTCTCTATGGTGGGCTAAAGGTCTAATCAAGCGCAGGCTCTCAAATTGTAGGTGTCGATTTTGGGGATTTGCAGAGCCCAACAGAGAGAAAAGCCTCAAGGTGCCTAAGTTCAAATAGACATGTTACGAACAGTAAGGTGGAGGTGACGTGACGGGCCAAGGGGAGGGCTGGCTTTTCAAATTACCAGGTGTTCAACTTTTTGCTGCTGGGTAGAAGGTGTGGTGGGTCTATACTTTGATATATATGAGAAATGGGCCTGCACTGCAGTGCGACAGGTCGGACAGGTCAGGGTGTAAACTCAAAACTGCATTAACAACAGACAGTAATAACGTTACGTTACTTACATTATTATTACCATACGATATACGACGACGAGTCAGGGGGAGTCAGTAACACGCTTGGATCGACTCAGTACTGGTCTGGTCTGGAAATCAGTTCTAGAACCTTCGACTTCACGCGAAGTCACGTCACTGTCTGCAGCTTTCAGAAATGGCCAATCACCTCAACATGGCTTGATATAGCCATATGTGATTGGCCAACTGAACAGAGCAGCAAACACCCACGCGCGGCACCATGATCCTGCTGTCTCAGCCAATCCTGGCGCAGGCTTAACAGCGCCACTGCGCCAGGATTGGGCTACGAGCAGG
Source organism: Lissotriton helveticus (assembly GCF_964261635.1). Classification (NCBI taxonomy): domain Eukaryota; kingdom Metazoa; phylum Chordata; class Amphibia; order Caudata; family Salamandridae; genus Lissotriton; species Lissotriton helveticus. The sequence goes on from NC_136065.1 coordinate 178,123,932, forward strand.
AGAAAATCTGCCCTGGTTGAGACCGGGGCCCCGGGTCCCTGCCATTGTCTCTCAGTGCTACAGGGGGGGGGCGAGGTCTAATAGGTACTACGCATGCGCAGGCCAGTCTCAATTATGAGTACTCCTGCCTGTTGCATGCGTAGTCACCCCGACCCCGCTGCAGCTGCTTACGCTCTCTGGCTGCCTGGCCTGCCTGTGCGCTGTCACTCACAGTGACTCACTCTCTGCCGCAGCCCCGCCCGCCCACTTCCCATAGGCAATGCCCGATTCTGTCTGGCTCGTCCCGGCCCTGTAGCGCTGAGTCAGTGCGCTCGGATTTGGTTTGACTTTGAACTTTGTTTTACTTTTATTATGCATGTGTTGGCACCAGCGGCGGTCGTCCATGGCTAGTGGGGCAACGCCCCAACGCCCCCAATGGACGCACCGCCACTGAGCTAACACCAGTTAGCGACAGCTTGTAGGCGATAGCCAGCGGTTTGCGGCCCGCTTTGCATGTCAGGGATATTTATCGCTAATGACATGCAAAGTGGGCGTACCCAACCGGTTAGCAACTGAAAGCAGTTGCTAACCTCGCTATCGCCTATTACCAAGAAAGGCGAAGCGATGGAAATATTCGCGCTAAGCGCGAATATCGCCAAACGCTAACTCCTGCAAATACCAGTTCTTAGCCATGTTATCCAATGGGAGGTGGATAACATGGCTAACAGCATTTGCACGCTAATGCGTGAACACCGCTGGTTTTCCAGCGATATTCACGCTAACGCCTGCAATATTATCGCTTTTGAGATAAATGTTGGTAATAGGATGTTATCTCAGCCATAAAATTGGGTGAAGCGCAGCGTTAAAAAAACTAACGCTAAGCTCAGTTAGCGATAAATATCGCTAACTGTTGGTAATATGCCCCTCTGTTACTCATATTTCTAAGGTAAGATTTAGTATCGCACCCAATGAGCAGGAAGCGATTGAGCAAAAACATTCTGAAATATCACGCTCCATCACTGATAAATCTTGTTTACTGGTATAGCGCCAGTTTGGTGTAAAGCACTTAAATGACACTGCCAAGAAATGCCTTACAAGAATATTATGCCCCTCATTACAAAGGTTACATTCTGATCCTTGTGCAACCAACAGTTTGGGCAGGGATCCGAGTTACAATTTATGCGACAATTATTAGAGCCTTCTAGTTTTCCCTTGTTACATTCATGCAGATCAAAATTGCAAATAAAGGCAAAGTACAGGTTCTAGGTCTCATCATAAAGATTTAAAAAAGAAATCATGAATTGCAACTAATAATTATTATTAGAAATGCACTGAAATGAGTTTGATAAAAGTGGCTGCAGTTTGCCTATGAACTAAGATGTGGGTTCTCAAAATACCAATTCATAGTGGGTTGCTATTCAACCTATCTTAATAATATGCATGAAGTAGGTCGCAAATTGTCGCCCATTTCGATTGGCCAAATCACAGGGATGGTGGACTGCTGAGGTTAGCAGACCACAATGTCTAGAATTAATTTTAAATAAAGCAAACTTTTGTTTTTTTTAAATGTAGCTCAAACTGGCTGGCATAAAAAAAATTGAAAAGTTACAGAACCCTATTTATAGTAGGCAGTGGTCCTTCAATTAATCAACATTCACATAGGGGAAGAGACCACGGGAGGACCCTTTTTCATTTGTGAATGGCTTAGCACATCCTTTGAGTTGGTAGTAAAATATAAATTTATACCAAAAGGATTCAGTATTTGGATGAGGTGCCCTAAACATACCCCTTCCAAATAGTGATACCTTGTTGTTTGCTTAACCCATTTAAAGATTCAGGAAACCTTTTCTGAATTGTTAGTTGTGTTTAGTACACTCCAAAAATAGTTTTTGCGGTTGCAAACCCTTAGATTTAGTGAATGTGAGGGTATGTGACTGTTAAAAACCTTTCTACATTAGTGTTACAATCTATTTTTCACATTATGCCTCATTTCATGTTAGTTTCTCGGAATATGATGTAAATACCACATGTGATAAATTCTTCAACTGGGGAGTAGTGGTATTTACCATGTGTGGTAAAAAAGCATCCTATTCTGACCAACTTAAAATGAAGGCCTGGAAATCCTTAGGCTGTAAAATGACTCACTATCAAGTGCAAATCTGTCTTAGAAGCCTATAAAACCTACATCTTCCAAGCATCCATTGTCACATGTCAAATCTTCAGCCACTCCTTTTTAATTGTTTCAGCTTACCAATGCTTAATTTGAGCCATGGCTTCCGGTACTCGGCACCAGCACTTAATTGTCGACACCAGCACTTATGACAGTCTGCCACAGGTCAGCGCTGTCTGTTTAATTAAGAGGTGAGCACAATAATAATTGTTTAATAATTCAATAGGTGTTAAAAATAAGTACTACCTCGAAGCCATTCTTATAGCTTTGAAATCCTGGAATAGTCTGAACTGTCACACTTGTAGGAGTGTGATGGTTAGTAGTTGTGTTGATACTGTCATTGACAGTGCTGGTAGTGGCAACGGGAGATGCCATCTGCAGTGGCCTCCAAACAATGGCCCTGGCACTTATTGTTTTTACAAATGAAAGACTGCAGCTCACAGCATATTCCATTCTGGGACTTGTTGGTTAAATCTTAGCACTGCAGACTTAAGGGCACAAGCCTCGCTGTGTGAAGAGCTGTTGACTGAAAAGCGAAAAGTGGCTGAAAATTAGTGAAATGGTCCCAGGTTGCTTTGCAGTTGAATATCTCGAATCACACCTGTCTGTACAGGCCTTTGGTGCTGAATATATTGCACTTCGCTTTGTAGTGGTCAGTGTATATGTTTATTTATTACTGCTAATTTATTTTGGTTTTAATGTTGACTTTTTTGAAGTACTTTCTGTACTTGGGTGGCATGGTGAAATTTAGCCTATCCATATGTATAAAATAACAATAAATAGAATAAATGAGCGAGTAGGGTTGTAAAGAAGCAGTTGGAGGAAACCATTAAAAAGAAAGTGGGGATGATAAGTGCCTCGTGCCAGCTGTGCAAGGCCGTCTTGGCTGGCTCTTCCAGCTGCCGCCGCTCCCCACGCCTCCTTGACAGACACTTCTTTGTCTATTAAATGGAATCCAGGGGCTGTCATCTTCATGCAAACTCCTTGTGAGCCAGCCGAAAAGTGACTGCGCTAATTAAGTTTTACAATCAAATGGTTGTGTGGAAGATAAAAACATGCCCCTGGTCAATGCATTACGGAAATAACATAGCAGATGACCTTTCTCGCCTGCCTGGCTCTCTCACTCTGTGGATCTGTAACCTTTTCCAGCTGGAGCTGAAAGTTCAATTAAGTTTTGTTGGCTTAGACATCAGCCATGTCGTGGGGAGAAGCTCGCAATTATCAATCTGAACCCTCTGCCTCAACAAAATCTAAGATGGGGAACGTTCTCAAATAAAAAGTTCTGCAGCCTCCTCTTGGAGAGGAACCCCGGAAGTTATTGTTCCTTCCAGAGTCAGGGCATTCATTTAGATCAAACAGTGATCATGCTTGTGGGGTGTGGTGCGGGGGTGATGTGTCACCTGGGGTCCCCAGACAGTGGCGGTGGCTAGCACGGGATAGTCGCGTTCAGCAGGCAAGGAGTCAGCCCACCCCAGACTCTATGTCAGAAGTGACGTGCTCCGAGCAGCCGTCCTCCATTTATTAATTCCCCGCAGGCCACGCCTGGCCTGCGGATGTAGGGATGCGTGTGATGCGCAACTAGACTGCCAACCATTACATCCCTATCCAACTTTGTCCTTTGATTTTCAGTGTCTGTTAGCACAATACACAGCTCCAAATGTACATTTGACTTCACAGGCAAAATGTTCGGTACTTGCGTGAACCTCGTTTGGCGGGTCTTGGGCCTCATCAGCAGGCATAGTCTGTCAGCTGTTGGCTCGGGTGTGGGTTTGGCCTCAGGCTGTATCGTTGGGAGCCAGTACGCCCTCTCATGTTGTTTAGGCGGGGGCTTCCAGAGCTCGCCTCGTGTGGATGAGAGGATAGTACTTCTGGGGCCTCACTGGACTGGCTGCTTGCTGATTCTCCTGTGTCATCTTTGGCCATTTCCATGGCCCTTGAGCTTTGATGGTCACTCGAGGTCTCCCTGCGGTGTTTTGGCGGGACCTCTTTAAACCACGATGCGTTTCTTGATACTTCTTCGGTTCCTTTGCGTGCAGTTACCATTGTGCCTCGGTTCGCCGTGACAGTCCAGGTGCCAGGTTCATAGCGTGTCTGGAATTTTCCTCCTTGACGTCAGTTTTGCAGAATGACCGTTGCTCCATTCCTGAGTTTTCTGGGAGTGGCTCGGCGGCAAACACTTGCCTCCTGGTTCTGTCGCCTTCTTCACTCTTGTGTTTCCTCCACATCCAGGGGAGGTGGTGACCACCCTGGGCAGGTGGGGAGGAGGTCCTGGCGAGGGCATGGAGCACGAAGGCCCACGGGCTCCCCTGATTCGTACAGTGAGGGGTGCTTCGATACTCTCTCAGGAATTCATGGAGTCTTTGTTCTGGGTCTGCCTGTTCCACGACGGCTATGCGAAACATTTTGTTCAGCGTACGCATGAAACGCTCTGCATCCCCATTAGCTTGGGGCCACTGGGGAGTGATGCAGCGATGGGCTATGCCTCGTTGTTGGAGGAAAGTGGCAAACTCAACCCCTTGGAACGGGGGACCGTTGTCGCTGCGTACTTCTTGAGGGAAGCCAAACATTGCAAAGATCTTTTCCAGGACAGGCCCACGTGACTAAATGCTGTTGACACGATTGGTTCGACCACGGGATACTTTGAGTAGGCATCCACGAAGACCAGTGTGTGTCTTCCTCCTGGGAAACTTCCGAAGTCCACACTTATTTTGGAGCATGGGACGGAGCAGGCTTCTTCAGTGATGACCGGCAGGGGCCTCTCCGGGTCACTCGTCAGCTGGCATGATGAGCAACGCCTGACATATTTCTCCACCATGTCCTCTAGCTCTGGGAAACATAACTTCTCCTTCATTCGCGACTTCATCTTGGTGATTCCCTGATGTCCCCCATGGGCTAGTTAGACAGCCCGGTGCTTGAGGCTTTGCGGGATGACGAGCCGGGGTCCTCTCAGCAGGATGCCATCTCCAGTGGCACTCAGCTCATGACGGACTCGCCACATCTTCGTGATGAGTTGCCGGTCTTCTGGAGTCCACGAGTTGGCCTGGCGCAGGTAGTCGGTCCAGAAGCCCTCTTGCACTGCTCCCAGTCTCTTGGCGTATACTGCATCGGTGGCCGCTGCTTTCTTTACTTCGTCCAGTGACATGCTCTGGGGGCATGATGTGAGGGCTACCCAGTGGGCAAACTCTTCGCTGTCTTCATCTTCCTCGAGTCTTTCTGCCTGAGCGGGGTGTCTTGAGAGGAAGTCGGCGGGGTTCTTGAATCCTGGTCGGTAGACTACCTCCATCTCATAGGGTTGCAGTTGGACCGCCCATCGTTGAATACGTGGGGGTGGATGGGGCGCAGTACCTTTGAAGAGGGGGACTAGCTGTTGTTGGTCGGTGACCATGGTGAACGGGTGACCCCGGAGGTATAGATGGAAGTGGTTGCAGGCCCACTTGATGGCGAGCGCCTCACCTCAATCTGGGCGTATCTGGCTCCTGTTGGAGTAAGGGCTTTGCTGGCAAAGGCTAGGGAGGCCCACTGACCTGGTTCACGTTCCTGAGCCAGTACTGGGCTTGCATCTACCAGTACTTCTGTCCGCTTTGCAGGGTCGAAGTATGCCAGCATGGCCTCGCCCAGGAGAGCATCCTTTATCCCTTGGAATGCTTCCTTCTCGTCCGGGCCCCAGTGCCAGGTTGCGTCTACTTTTGTGAGGGCTCGCAGTGGTTCACTCCGGGTGGCCAGGCCTGGTATGAACCACCCGCAGTAGGTGGCCATGCCCAGGAAACTTCTTACTTCCGTTGGTGTTGTTGGAGCCGGGGTGTCTTTGATGGTCTGCGATTTTCTCGGGTCCACCTGAATGCCTTCCTGATTGAACACATAGCCAAAAAACTCAAGGGAAGCATGGAAGAACTGGCACTTCTCTTTTTAGGGTGTCACGGAGGTGTTTGTGATGATCGCCAGCCGTCGCTGAGTGGATGACGATGTCATCACTCACGTTTAACACTCCTGGTTGCCCGGACAGCAGTTCTCGTATGGTGTTCTGGAACACTTCGGCCGCCGAGGATATTCCAAAGTTCAGTCTTTTGTATCTCCTAAGCCTTAGGTGAGTGCTGAAGGTAGTGATGAACTGGCTCTCTTCTGACAGGTAGTTGGTGATACCCTGCGTTCAGATAGATTTTTGAGAACCAATTGGACCCGTTGACATCTGCGATGATGTCATCCATGGTTGGTGTGATGTGGCGTTCCCTCTTAATCGCCTTGTTAGGCAGTCGCATGTCAATGCATAGATGGATGGCTCCTGGTTGTTTGGGTTTTTCCACGATGACTATCGGGGATACCCACGGCGTGGGCCCGGACACTTTCTCAATACCGCCCTGCTCTTCCAGGTTCTCCAACTCTTTCTCTACGAGCGGTCGAAGGTGCAACGGGTTCCGCCGATGCCGCAGGGCAACCAGGGCAATGGACTTATCGATATGCAACAGGATGGGTTTACACTTGATGCACCCGAGGCCTCTGAACAGTTCGGGAACTGCCCCAGGAGTTCGTCTACCTGGTGCGTCCGGATCCTTCTGGCAAATGCGATCAGCTTCAGGTCTTCGGCTGTGTGGCTGCTCAGGAGGGTGTCCGCCTCCCTGTCAATGACATGGATTGTAGCCATTACCTCGAGGTCATCGGCTTTAATGGGTACTAACATTTTCCCTTTTAAAGGCAGGGGCGTGTCGGCTCCATATGCGTATATCCGGGTCTTGGATGGCACTATGGGAGGGCGGGGGCGCAGGTTTCGATACTGTTGTAGACCCATGACGTTGACTGTCGCTCCCATGTCGATGACCGCTTTGACATTAGTCCCAGCAACTTGGACTACGCAGGTGGGTTGGGGTCTGCGGCGTTGCTTTAGTTCTTTAGCGAAGGATACTATGTAGGTCTCCTCATCTTCATCGTCTGATGAGTCTTCCACGGTTGGGAGGTGTTTTGTGGGCCTCTTCTCGGTCTGATCGGGTTGCATGGCGTCGGCCACAGGTAGCTGCCGGACAGCTCGCGTCGGGGGTTTCGGCAATCAGAAGTTTCGGGTGTTGCTGCGCCGTCTACAGACAGATGCAAAATGGTTGGGGATTCCGTAGTTGCACAGGTCTTTCCTTGGGTAGGGCAGTCCTTAGCGGCGTGAGGCTCGTGTCCACAGTATCCACATTTCGCTCTGGGTGCGTCTTCTCGCGGTCCTCTGAGTTGGTCTCCTCTCGGTTTTGTCCTTACCGCATCTGCCTGCTCTGTTTTGATGGACTCTACCTTCCCCTGGGACTTGGCCAGCGTTGGTCCATTGCTGTTGCTCTTGTTGCGGACAGGTCGTGCGACCTGGCTAGTATAATGATATCTTCTAACGTGATCCTCGGTTTTCGCAGTATGAGGCCACGTTGTGTCTTGTCGCGGCATCCTTGAATAAGTTGCATCCTGATTGCTTTTGGCTGGTCTTCATCTGTGCATGTGCTGGCTAGTTCCCTGAGGCAAGCATAGAACAAGTCCATGGACTCTACTTCTCTCTGGTGTGCTTGTCCTAGCTTGAAGACCTCGAAATCCGGGTTCAGCTGCAGGTCAAAATGGCCGTCGAGCGCTGCCAAGGCCGCGTCGTAGTCATTCGCCGCCCCTGTGTTGGGTAGGTGCTTGAATAGTTTGAATATTTCATCACCGGCATAGTGGAGTAGCAGGGACCTCTTTATCGCCTTGTCCGTCTCTCGGGTCGCGACAAAATAGTTGTCTAGGCGCTCTCTCCACATCCTCCACCTGGGGGAGGCTGTCGCTGGGTCTTCCAGTTCACTAAACGGGGGTAGGACTCCTGACGCCGCGTGCTGGAATGGGATGCGAACAGGCGCGGCAGTTGCGTCGTCGTCCCCCATATTGCTTGGCTAGGGGTGTTCCTGGAATACCAAGTCAGCCCTTGGAGATGAATGTGGTGGCGTGCGTCCTAGATGATGTTGTGGTGACGCTTGTTCCTGCCCTCGGGCACCCCAGCATGAGTGGGCTCCCCCCCTTCTACTCTCCTTACTTTGTTTTCTGGAATGGCCTTCCTGGCTTGGCGACGTTTCCCTCTCCTTCTTCCTTAAGTGTTTTTATTGATCCTTCCACTTCTTTTTTTTTTTCTCCTGGGTTTTGTCAGTGCTTGTTGCCTTGGGTATCACAGTTGTTGCCAGTGCAACATCACCCCTTCTCTGTGGGGCAGCCATATGGGGGGGCACCATCCACGCTGGAGTCCACTGTAGGCTGCAGGGACTGGGCTCAGGGCAGGTCAGCCACTCATCAAAACAGGGCCTCAGCACGTGGGGTGGTTTGCAGCTTTTCTCCGTGCACACGATGCAGGGGAAACGCGGCCGACACTCAGGCCTGCAGTTGCCTCGTGTATGAGGCGCGATGTCACCGGGCGCTCCAAGCACTCATAGGAAGCAAATCCCCAGGGCCTCCAGCCTCCTCGGATGCAGCCGCAGGGGCTGCGCAGAGTCACTGCGGGCCTGCAGTGGTGTCGGGCGGGGAATTGGCCAGATCGGCGTCGTGGCGCTGCCGCGCACAGGCGGCAGGTGCACTCTGGGTCAGTGCGGTGCACGAGCGAGGGTTGGGCCCCCTCCGCTCGTCGCCAATGTGATGCGGTGGTGGTGTGTCACCTGGGGACCCCCAGACAGTGGCGGTGGCTAGCGCGGGGGTAGTCGCGCGCAGCGGGCAAGGAGTCAGCCCACCCCAGACTCTATGTCGGAAGTGACGTGCTCCGAGCAGCCGTCCTCCATTTATTAATTCCCCGCAGGCCACGCCTGGCCTGCGATGTAGGGATGCGTGTGATGCGCAACTAGACTGCCAACCATTACAGGGGAGGCGGCAGCTATAAACTCCAGTTTGTCCTTCAAACCGGAAGTCAGACTCTCTCCTAGGAGGCAGCCATAAACTCCACATGGTCCTTCAAACCAAAAGTCTGAATTTGGCTTGGGGGCAGCCATAAACTCTAGAAGATCCTCTAAAACAGAAGCCAGACTCTGGCCAGGAGACAGCAATAAACCCGAGTTGGTCCTCCAAAACAGAAGCCAGACTCTGCACAGGATGCAGCTATAAACTGAAGATGAAGTTTCAAACCTGCAATTAGATTGTCGTGGGAGGCAGTTATAAACTTTAGATAGCTCTTTAAAACGGAAGTAAGCTACGCTCTGGTCAGAGGGTAGCTCCAAACTTTAGATGGTCCTCATAAGCAGAAATAAGTCAGTATCTGGTCAGGGGGCAGCCATAAACAATAAGGCAGTCGTCCAAAATGAGTCTGAGTCAAGCCAGATAAAATCCTAAGATTTTAAATTGCCCCACAGTTGATGTTAGCCCGGCATGTCAGGGAAATATTTATTTCCTTATTCTAACATTTAGAGTCTTTTGCAATAATCTACCTCATTTTGTTTCGGAAGGTCAGATTTTGGGTTGATTCCTGTCATTGATTTACACCTTGATCATGGTAACCTTCTATATCTTTGTGAGCCGAAGTTCTTGCTCTCCCAAGTACACCTGGTGCACAATTCTACATTTTTAACTGTCACACAGAGGTTTTAGTCACATTCAGTAAATCTTTCAGCTCTGCACTATCTTTCTATCGGGAAGAGAGTTTGCTCTCAGGTTTTGGGTATTGAACGTCTTTGCATCTTTGGGTTTGTTTCTCAATTTCAGGAGAACAAAACAGTGCATACTGTATAACCAGATCAATGAGCTAAGCTCATCTTAATTGCATTACAATACCTTGCTTCTAGCAGCAAGGAAAGAATGGTCACACTTTTTGTGCCCTGACTCCTGTAGTATGGAATAATTCAACAAAGGGCCTATGTCACCTGGAGAACTCTATGGCATTGAGGAAGAAATACAAAATACAGAACTGTTTCTGTTCCCTTACCGGAGATCTACGACCAAGGCAATTCACTCAGCAAGTACCAAGAAAACTCATGGTGAAGTGATAGGATAGGATAGGATAGGTTAGGATAGACTAGGGTAGATTAGGATAGGATAGGAAAGGACAGGACAAGATAGGATACGATAGGTTAAAATAGAACCAGCTCAAAGGAATTACATCGGATAGGATAGGATAGGCTAGGATTGGGATGATAGGACAGAATAGGATAGGACAGGACGGGAGAAGATAGGATACAGTAGGTTAAAATAGAACCAGGCACAAAGGAATTGCATTTGAAAGGATAGGCTAGGATTGGGATAATAGGACAGAAAAGGATAGGATAAGATAGGATAGGATAGGACAGGAGCGGATATGACCGGATAGGACCGAATATGATATGATAAGTAGAATAGAATAGAATAGAATAGAATAAAATAGAATAGCATAGAATAGCATAGAATAGAATAGAATGCATAAAATGGAGTCAAATGGGAAAATGAAGGGTGGAGTAGGACAGGCCAAGACACGAAAGTGCAAGACAGAATAGAACAGGACAGGACAATATCAACTATGCCAAGTTGACAATTGATGATACATTTTATTCACCATAAATAATCTATAAATGTTCAAGCTACACATGATAAATATATTGATCTACAAAACTTCACTTCCTTAAAGTCTTGTCCAGAAACAGCACTAGGTTTTCCCTGGCACATGATCTGACCCAACAAATTAATTATTTTAAATCCCTGGAAATGAATGCAATGCCCCATTCTTAATCTTGTTCATGTATGTATACCTTTACAATATGCACATAAAAACTAATGTAGATAAAACTATTCCAACAAAAAAATTACATAATGATAGTATCTTTATTAGTTTCTTAGTAGACATGGAAGTGCAAGTGCCAGACAGACATTGTATTTTTTAATTCTTGGTTGCAGGTCACATCCTTGTGAAGTATAAACAAAATGCCCGAATTAAACGTCCTCATCCCAATCATCTCTCATACGGTGAATCCTACTTTGTAGAAGTAAACTCAGACGAATGCAGAAAATGTAAGCCCCGTCAACCTCAGCTTTGTGAAATAAATGAAATGTAATGAAAGCGCATGGATACTCCAACAGGAATGTCCCAGCACTAAACAGTATGCAAAACTCCCCAAAAAATCGCAGCAACTCAGAGCTAAGGCCAACCTATCTAAAAAGCCAAGTTTTAATGCTCTTTCGTAGTTCTGAATCGGCAAGTTTCAACTGACGCAGACGAAACTTCGGTGCGAGAAAGCCAAAAGAAATCCCCGATCGGTACTGTTTTCACTCTGGGAACCTGCACTAATAAAGCATCAGAGGATGTGGACTGAGAATAGGGAGGAATAAGGAACTAGTGAACTTTGACAGAACAACACATTAATGAACTTATTTTCACATTAATGAACTTATTTTTTATAGATTCATATATTCCATTGACACGGAGGATTAGTGCGTCGCGGTTGGTACAGGTTGTATTGTTTCCAACCTTTATTATTATTTGATTTGGTCACTTTTTGATAACAGTAGCAACTATTTTGAGAGCAGAGGCCCTGATGAAAGCCGAGGGATTTAGTGCCCGTTAGGTAGAAACATGTTGGCCCATTTTGCGACAATTATTTGTTCATATCGTCGCTTGCACTGTTCTAGTTTTTAATTAGGGGATGTGCCCTGTTATGCATTAAAGTTCATTTTTTGAGGACATATCATCCTATTTTAATTCACCACATTTGTTTATGTTGCACTGTATTTTCACAATTTTCACAACCATCATTGATTAGCTATCAGAAGGCGAATCATAGAAACCTGTGGACCAGATCCAATACTAACAACTGATTGTGTGGCCTTTAGTCTCGATGATCAAGGGACTAGCCGTTTTCACAAGGTGGACAGCCAGATGATATGACTGATCATTAACCCCTCCCATGCTGGTGACGGAACCGCTCCGTCACCAGCCACAGACGCGCTGTGCTGATGACGGAGCGGTTCCGTCACGGCCCGCTCGGCGCGCCTGCGCGGCGCGGATTCCGTGCCTGTGCTGGGCGTTCCATTGAGCGGGCGGGGCCGTGACGGAACCGCTCCGTCATAAGCACAGCGCACCCGAGGCTCGTGACAGAGCAGTTCCGTCACGAGCATGGGAGCGCCGCGCGGCCGCCCCACCCCCCTAGCGCTGCGGCGGAATTGCCGCCGCAGCGAAGGGGTTAAGTCTTCTTTGATGGTAATCCACTATTTGATGGTATGGATCGTGTTGACCAGTTCGTGAATATTATTTTCTGTGTGTCAAGTGTTTCACATGTTGCCAGATTGATAGTTGTTCCCTGTTCCAAGGCTGTTCTACGGTGACTTGGGTACCTTTTGACTTGTTAGTCTTTTAAGACAGCCTAGCCAGATTATCTGGCTTTCAGACCCCCTTATGTGTTTATTATACTGTGTAGCTGGGGATTCGAATCAGGTGAAGGTCTTTAAATCTTATATCCCTTTGACCCTCTCTCCACTGTTTGTATTGATATAGGAATAAGAGAATGCAAGTAAGCTGCACATGTCTTCCTAGAAATCCTGTAACAAAAGATTTTTTTAAAATCCGTTGCAGCTTACTTGGGGCCGTATTACATAGTGGCATTGTTTGCGTCCGGCGCAAATAATGCCAATGCACTTTATGAGGGTGAATGCGCTGCCACCAGGGCAGCCGCAAACTCACGCTGCCTCATGTGAAAACACGGAGCAGCTGTTCCGTGTTTACACAGAGCAGGCGGCGCCAGTGTGCACTTTCAAAGGGGTTTTAGAGATTCCCTTGTAGGCGGGTGCAGTCAGTGACTGCCCCCACCTGCGAAGAGATGTCTGGGGATCCATGGGACCCCCTTTACACCCTGGAGAGGGCTGCTTTCAGGAGGTGCACTGACAGTGCACCACCTTTTAAATGACGCACTAGCAGTGCGCTTCCAGAGGGCTTCTTTGACTCTGTGCCCGCGTCTGTATTATGGCGCGGGCATCAAAGGAATATCCTCAGTTGCATAGGGCACGCCCCTATGCAAATGAGGGAACACCCTCTGTTGGTAGCGCTGGCGCTTTAAGTGCATCAGCGCTATCTGTATTATAGAAGGGGACGATCAAGAGTCTGGGCCCCTTTTTTTAATACCAAAGTGCCCTGGGGCGCAGAAAGTGGGCGCAAAGGCCCGTTGCACCCCTGGGGCACCTTATGTAATATGGCCCTTGCATTCTCTTATTTTTCCCTATTCTTACTTCTAGATGTCTTAAGTCCTCTGATGCTTTATTACTTTATTGACTAAATGGTCTCACATAGCCGGAGCTTCTTATGATGCATCCAAGCAAAATATAAAGGCCAGACAAAATAAGCCACTTCAAAGCCTAAGAGAACAGATGGAAGAGCACGGCAACCCAACAAAAGAAGGGAAGTTGGGAAAAATACCAATAGTCTTCAAAAGAGATGAAAGGAGGAGTGAATACTAGCAGCAGAAAGACTTCAAATAAGTTCAACCCTGAATAATCAAACTTTTCAAGAGGAATAAGACTGCAGTAGTACTCCATGAATACAACCCCAGGCCAAGGAAGCAGCAGTCACCCACTACGGAAGAAGCATCTTCACCTTGAGAGATGCTCAAGTAAAGGTCAGAATTGCTTGAGAAGCCGTAGACTAGCAGCATGGATAAATGAAAGAGCCCATACGAAATCCACACAGTCAAGGATCACCATATAAGCTGACTCAAGAGCGAACCCAAGCACCCACACCATCCAGGAAGACAGGGGTAACTGCAGCTGCCCCAGACCAGGTCCCAGCAAAGTTGCTGTTGTCTGACCTTGGCCAAAGGGAAATACCACTAGACCCCCAGCTGTCCGTTGTATAGGACCAAGGAAGATCCTGTCATCCAAGAAGATGCAATGAGGCCACTACTGAAGAAAAAAGAGTAGCTACTACCACCGTGCAGTATAGGAGCCTAGAGTCCGACAGCAGAAGGCAAACATGAAGGAAAGAACAGCCTCTCCAATCCCAGAAGCAAGTAGACGCTGGAACCTGTGCAGTGACACCAGTAAAAAAGGCCTACTGAAGGACAGCTGGCCAGGTATCAAAAAAGGGAAACTTACCAAAAAAAGGGCAGCAAGATCCCCAAATGCCCACCTGGAGACCGCCAAACATACACATGATAGAAAGAGACACCAGACGTCTTAAGGCCAGAAACAGATGTGTCCTTCACCAGAAGGAGAGACTACGACCAAAACAGGCGAAGGGGCTGGATAAGAAAGAAAACCTTCACAGAACATGCAACACTGTAATAAACCATCTCAGCTGATAACAAAACAAAACCTCCAGGAAGGCGTGGCTAAGCACGCAATGGCGGAGGACGCACTAGGGTAGAGCTCCGTGCTAAGCTCCCCTTCCCTGAGCCGTTTCTCCGCCACATTTAACCCTAGCCGCCCGAAACTGCTGGCGGACCCTCCCGGTGCTCTCCTCGGCAATCTGGCCGACTTTTGTTTCGGGGCTCCGACGAGGCTGACCCCGACCTATCCTGCGGACCTCCTGCGGGACCCACTGACGCCTGGCCGGCGGGGCAACTACGAGGGACCGAGGCTTGGGCCCAGCTCACAGGCCCCAACTGGTAGGCCGCACCACACTGTCCACGGCCCCCTGGCCGGCTGCTGCCGCGCTGTGGGCAACCTCCGGTGGCCCGGTGGTCGCCTTGATTTGCAGCAGGACTCCAGCGGAGGGCCCGGGCCAAGCGGAAAACGGGACCCCAGCCCCCACATCGCGGCCGCCACGCGACTGCTGCCAAGCGAGCTGGCGGGCTCCCTGGATTACCTGAAGACACGCCTGGGGCACCGGAGAGGCGCCGGTGTAGTGGCGGCCCCGACCAGCGGGGGCCCCTCTCCGAGATACTGTGCAACCATCGGTGCCACCCGGTGAGTCCCTTCTGCGCCCACCAACATAGAGGAGCCCACACGGAGCGACAGCCCGGACATTGCGGCCCCAGGGCCCGCAGTAAGACAGCCCGCCCCTCCCCTCGCCTGGTTGCCACACCACTGCCAGAGACGGGCTGGCCGCCCCCCCCTGGGACGGAGACACGCGACGGTGTGCTACACGCCGGGCCCGCCTGCGGGGCCCCCCCACGAGGATCATCACTGCCTGAGGGTCGGCGAGGCACATGAGAGGCTGTGACCCGGGCCGGAACTGGTGACCGGCCCCGTCTGCGGCGCCTGGACCCCTCGAACTCACGCACAGTGCTGGCCCCCCCGGCCCCCACTTCAACTGGGGGCGGAGTGACAGGGCCGCACATACCAGCGCTCCGGAGGGCAGCCGGCGCGGCCGCGGACCGCCAGGGACGAGCGCGGGCGAGGGAGAGGACAGGACCCCCCCGCCTGCGCCGAGGCCCCCACACAAGGCCACCCGCAGGAGGGCCTCCCTCACTGGGAGACAACAACGACGGCCTAACCTGAGGGACCAACCAGCACTAGCGGGGCCACAACCCAGGAGCACAGCACCTTAGGGGGCACCGTCACTGGAGTAACGCCAGGGGCCGACCCTACGGGACAGGCGCCACCCGCACATGTCCGGGGGAGTGCGGACCCGCACTGGGACTGGAGGGGCCCAGCCGAAGGGGAAGACGGACAGACAGGTGCACAAAATGGCCGCCGAGCAACTGGCTGCGAGGCTTGACAGCGTGCTGGCAGCGGTGGAGCGGATGGAGCAGTCCCTCCAGCAAACTAGAACCTCCCTGGAGTCCAAAATCGACGGGGTCGCAGTAGACCTGACCCTCTTGCGCGATGACCATAGAAAATTGTCCGACCGAACCAAGACCCTGGAAGGCGCAGTGAAGGAGATCGAGCCCAAGGTCACCCAGACGGACAGACGCGTGCAGGACCTCCTGCACAGAGTGGAGTTCCTGGAGGACAGGGCCGAGGACGCGGAAGGGAGGGCGAGACGCAACAACATTCGCCTTGTGGGGGTTCCGGAGAAATGGGAAGGGGCCCGCCCGGCCGAACACGTGGAAGACTGGCTGCGGACGCTTTTGCCCGAAGGCTCGTTGTCACCACACTTCGTCGTGGAGCGCGCACACCGGGTGCCAACGAGGCCCTACACCACCGGCACCAACCCAAGGCCGTTGCTCTTCAGGATACTGAACTATAGGGACAGAGACACGGTGCTGCGAGAGGCACGGCGATTGGGCGAGGTGCGCATAGACAACGCGTCAATCATGTTCTTCCCCGACTACACCATCCAGGTGCAGCGCCAGAGACACGACTTTATGGCAGTGAAGGGGAGACTACGCACCGCGGGCCTCAAGTACTCCCTACTATTCCCTGCCAGGCTGAGAGTGGTGGCGGGAGACAACACTTACTTCTTCAACACACCCGAGGAGGCCGACGAGTGGCTGGACGGAGGCACGGACACGGCACCGAAGAACTCTCGCGGAGGCGAGACGAGGACCAGGCCGCGAGCACCGCGACGACGCCGAAGGCACAGGACCCAACAGTCTCGGCCCGCGGAGGAGGGGGCGGGACTCTCCCCCACGCTGGACCAGATGCTCCGTGAACAGCGCGACGCGCTACGGAAGGTCTCCCAAATAAGCGACTCATCCCCCCGTGAGGCGGCCCAAGAAGACGGCCAACAGCCGGTACCTAGCGACGACGACGAGGCCATATACGGGATCCCGAACTCACAGATCTCGATGGAACTGCCCATCGTCACGCCGCAAACCTCAGACCTGATCCACTGATCCTATGGGGGATGTCTGCACTGGCCTAGCCATGACGAGGGGAGGGTTGGCAGTGGCCGCCTGGACGATGGTGTGCGATCGGCGCTCGCCACTGCTGGGGCCGCGTCCCACCCCCCCTGCCAGCTGATCGAACTGTGGACACCTGGAACAGTGAGTAATGCCCTTATGGCGCTAGTGGTAAGCTGGGAGGGCACTGAAGGGGTGGCCTTTTAGCACGCATCTGCGCCTGATCGCACACAGGCTGGACAACTTGGAGCACTGGACCGCAGAGGGCGGCCACTATTGTCCTGTATTGTATGGCTCAGGGAAGCGGCTTGCTACCCCTAAACTGACTACATATCCATCCTGCCGAACTTGTGCTTAGCGCACATTGCCCCTTAAACGAAGTAGGAATGTTCCTCTCTCTTGAGAGTATGGACGGTGGCCCGTTCCGCCACTGCCCTTTTGGTATTTTCGTGGGGTTAGCCCGCTGTTGGTTGTTGTTTTTTACAGTTTTTTTTCCCTGTCCTTATGTTTTCCCAAGCTTTGTTGAGTGTAATGTGGGGGGTGGGAACGGAAGAGCTGGGGGAGCCACTGCTGGGGCCTTTAGTGATGCTGCTGCTATTGGGAGGGTCAGGGGGGAATGTGTACTGCTGAAATGTCTGCCATAAAAATATGCACGTGGAACATTAGAGGTATGCACACACCCGCGCGCAGGTACCAAATCTACTCCTACCTGAAGAGGCAGAACGTGCAGGTCGCGCTATTGCAGGAAACACACCTGAGTGGGGCGGAGGTGACAGCGCTGAGGCGGAGATGGAGGGGACAGCTGTACGCCACTGAATACTCCTCGTACGCCCGCGGGGCACTGCTATGGGTAAAACCGGGAACCCCCTTCGTAATGTCGGAAGTACACATAGATGCGGAGGGGAGGTATGTCCTGGTGAAGGGGCGCATAGACGGGCAACCAGTGGTCCTGGCGTCCATTTACGCTCCAAACACGGATCAGGGCACCTTCCTGGCGCGTATCTCAGGGAAATTAGCGCCCTGGCACGGCGTCCCATGGATCCTGGGGGGCGATTACAACGCGGTACTAGACCCAGTGCTGGACCGTTCGGTCCCGCCGAGGCCAGAGGCGGCATCCCAGGGGGCCACGAAGACACTCACACAGTGGGCGGCGCAGTGGGGTCTGAAAGACGCATGGCGTGCGCACAATCCGAACACTAGGGTGTACTCATACTTCTCGGGAGCACATGCATTACATGTTCGCCTCGACAGATACATGGTGTCGGCGGACATGTTGCCCCATATCACTGGCTCACAATACCTGGGTAGGACACACTCCGACCACAACCCCCATACACTGCACATGGCCTGGGAGCGCCCGCGCCCGCCTATCCCCACGTGGCGACTGCAACCTGCATTACTGCTAGATGCCCCCTTCAGAGATTCCCTGCAGGCCAGCGTAGCGCAATACTTCGAAGACAATTCAGATACAGCATCCTCCCCGAGAGTAGAGTGGGACGCATTCAAGGTGGTGGTACGGGGACATTGCTTGAGCACTCAGGGGGGCATACGGTGGAAGTTGGAGGAGGACTTGCGCAGGGTGGAGGCGGACCTACTAGGCGGGGAGCAGGAGGCGGTGGGGGGTGCAGGTGACCGGCTGCAGGCGGCCCGGGCGGAGCACGAAACGCTGCTGGAACGGCTGCGGCACGTTAACTTCGCGGCCCATTCGGCGCGAGTGCACCAGCACGGTGACAAGCCCGGTAGGCTATTGGCCTGGTTAGTCAGGCAAGAGGATCGCACGGAGCCGGTCTCCGCCATCCGCACGGCTGAGGGAGAACTAGTGTACACCCAAAATAGGATACACCAGGCGTTTGTGGGACACTACCGGGCCCTATACAAGTCGCAACTGAGAGTAACTGCGGCCTACATAGCGGAATACCTGTCGGATATCCCGCTGCCCTCCCTCGTAGGCACACAGCAGGACGCCCTGGGGGCGCCACTCTCTGCGGACGAAATACGCGAGGCCATTTTCGCACTGTCCAACGGCAAATCACCTGGCCCGGATGGACTGCCCGCCGAATTTTTTAAGGCGTGCTCAGACACTCTGGTTCCGGAATTGCTCAAGTTGTACAATACAGCAATGGAAGAATCAGCACTCCCAGACTCGCTTAACGAGGCAAACTTGGTCTCGCTGCTGAAGCCGGGCAGGGATGGCGCACTCATGGGGTCCTATAGGCCGTTGGCCATGCTAAATACAGATTATAAAATTTTCACCTCGCTACTGGCCCGCCGCCTAGCCCTGGAGGCACCAGCTCTGGTACACGCCGATCAGAATGGCTTCATGCCGGCGCGGAGCACGTCTCGTAATCTACGCCGCCTCTTCCGGATTCAGGAAGCGGCTCTGACGCATTGGCCTAGATCGGGGTGCCTGGTCCTGGACCTGGAGAAGGCCTTTGATTCGGTAGAGTGGCCATACCTGGGAGCCGTGCTGGACAGATTTGAGGTGGGAGATGCATTTGCTGACATGGTCGGTCTGATCTATCAGAGCCCCAGTGTCCGTGTGAGGACGGGAAGGCTGCTGTCGGAGAAGATCGGGGTGCGCAGAGGCACCAGGCAGGGCTGCCCCCTGTCCCCCCTCCTCTTCTCCTTAGCCATTGAGCCACTAGCAGCTCTGCTGCGGGACAGAGGAGCGGAATGGGGGATCCCATTGGCTGACGGAACGCACATAGTCTCACTCTACGCAGACGACCTGCTGCTTTATGTGCGGGACCTCACCGCGGTGCCAGCCGAGCTGTCGGACATCTTCCGGACCTTCGCAGAGGTCTCGGGCCTCAGGGTCAACTGGGCCAAGTCCGGGGCATACTCGTTTAGCCGTGATCAGGAAGAATGTGATGTGCATCTTGGAGGGGCCAGACTCGCTTGGTACCCGACCACGTTTAAATACCTCGGACTGCGCATCTATAGAGACCCACAGGACTTACTGGAGGGCAACCTGGTGCGCGCCATTTCTTCTCTGCGAGCTCAGATGTCCTTCTGGAAAACCCTTCCGCTGAACGTGCCCAGCCGCATAGCTCTTATTAAAATGATAGCGCTCCCTAGGCTGCTATACTACTTCGCGAATATCCCCACGTATGTCCCCACGCGGATATTCCGCGATCTGGAATCAATGCTTCGTGACTTGATCTGGAACACGGGGCGACCTCGAGTGGCGCTGGCTAAACTGTACTCCCCGACCGCAGAGGGGGGATTGGCTGTCCCCAACATGGAGCTGTATTACCTGGCCGCACAGCTCCAATGGGTGACGTACTGGCTCAGCGATGCACATCTGGACGATACGGCCACAGCGGCCTACCAGTGGACGCATCCTCAGACCTGCGCCCTGTTTCACCCATTGACCAAGGGACCCCGCCCCCTGCCCATGCACGTAGCCGTGGCCCGCAAATGTTTTCTCCGCAGCCTGAAGCTGACGCAAAGCACCAGACCATATGCCCCTGCCCTCCCCCTGCTGGGCACCCCCAGGAGGAGCGGGACGGTTACGCAGCGCAATCTGGACCACTGGGTCACGGCTGGAGTAGAGACCATGGGTGACCTGTATGTTGACGGGGCCCTGCTCTCATTTGCGGAGTTATCTGACACCACGGGGCTCCCGGCCGGGCAGTTCCTACTCCATGCGACGGTAATACGGGCATACACTGACTCCTGGGGCGACATCCAGGATGAACCGCCGATGCACCACCTGGTCCAATATCTACATGTAATGGGCAGAGGCTCGCACATCACGCATTGGTTAGCGCAGGCGCTTCTCATTCACACGCAAAAACCCACGCAGCAGATTAGGGCTAAATGGGCGGCGCATCGTGGGAGGGACTGGACAGACAGGGAGTGGAACCTAGTACTGGCTAGCCCCGTGAACATCCCCCGCAATTCCCGCTTCCGTGTCATCCAACTGTACATATTGCACCAGGCATACCTAACGCCAGATAGAATAAACAGATACTTCGCGATCGACACTGCCGTCTGTCCCAGGTGCGACCTGCTAGGCGCGGATATCCTACACATGCTTTGGCACTGCCCGACCCTGACCACGTACTGGGGGGAGGTGACCTCACTCCTGAACCACAGCACGGGCCCGGGACTGCCGGACACGTGGGAGGCGTGCATTCTCGGCCTCTATAAAAGAACTAAGCTGAACAAAACGCAGGCGCGGTTCTGGGATCTGGGCCTCGTTACGGCCAAACGGCTGATTACGCGCCACTGGAAACGGCGGGAACCGCCTACCCCAAAACACTGGTTCGCATCCTTTACAAACTGGGCAGGGGCGGAAAGCACGGCGCTCCACCGGGAAGAAACGGCGGGCCTGCGACAGTTCCCGATAGCTCAGCACTGGGATGGTATCCTGGGGTCCCTGAGGGGGGAGGGCACTGTCAGGGGGCTCACGTAGACTGGGTGAAGCCAGAGGTGGGTCACAGAGGCTAATGCTGTATCGCAGGAATCACCGCAAGCGGCGCCCCCCCCCCCCCCCCCCTGACACAGACAAGACACAGCCAACGCGTAAACCTCAGACGCGACCCGACGCTCACGCAGGCGCCCATCAGTGGCCATTGCCCAGCAGCGCGCCCCAAACACAAAGTCGCTGACATCGCCCCCGCAAGCACACTCCAACCCCCCCCCCCCCCCACCCATCAACACATATATGTTTACCTGTTTACAGTATCGGACCCCTGCTCACGGACGGTGGCCTCTTTGACCCCTAGTGTTGACGTGGGCAGAAGCCACTGACGGCACTACAGACGGTGACTGCTGGCGTAGACGCTGATGGCCACACCGGCGGCGAGGCTCCTCCACCTGAATGCCACATGCTCCAATAACAAGGCCGGCGACCAATGACACACCATGGCCCGCAGGGGCCGCCCCACTCCGGGTTCAGGCACACTTGCGCACGCACACCTCTGGCCTCTGGCTGCACTGCAGCAGCATCGGCAAACGACACACCGTTCAGGGGTGGCACCTACTAACGCCGTGCCAGTGGGACGGACCTCGAGTGGGGAAACCGCGATAGGAACATTGGGACATACCGATACGAACTGTTTTGTTTAGTTTGCCGTTTTTATGGCTCAGTTCTAGGAAAAAAATGGAAAATAAGGCGTCATTTATGGACTTTTACTTTCTTAACTTCAGAAAATGTGATTATCTTCTGTATGTCCTAGCACACCGGGGACACAAGGGACGTAACGACATGCCCCCTTTTTATGATGGCCCACACCCTCAAGATTCACCGTTCATTTGCAGCCGGCCCGCAGGGTTGTAGGCTTCGCTATGTGTACTGTACCTTTGAACATTAATAAACGTCTTTAAAAAAAAAAAAAAAAAAAAAAAAAAAAAAAAAAAAACAAAACAAAACAAAACCTCCAGAGGGTAGACTGAGAGTAGCAGAGAGTTCAAAAGCCAAGAACCCAACAGTTTCTCGGTCAAGGCCAGACCTGTGCACTTGTGCCCCCCACCATTCCCCCACCAAGTATGCAGCGAGAAGGGTCACCTTTCAGGAGTGCAACTTCTAAGGGAAACATCTCCATGATCTACAGGGATTGAAGAAGAGGAAAAAACTGTTCTCCAGAAGCAAAAGATCACAACAGTCCCATCAGGTTCTATTTCATAGCCCAGAGAAAACCCTGTAATGGATGAGGTAACAGCTTTAGTAGTAGGAGTATAGACCCCATGCATTGGCAAAGGAGACCAACATAACCAGCCAGTCGACAAGATTAGAGTTGGAAATATAAAGTACATAGCACAAAGGAGATCGAAAGTCCAAAGAAGCAACAGGAGCAGACCCCAGCGGAATGCAGATTAGTAGGAGGAACCGGGATATGACTTAGAGACCCCCAAGTAGTTGAGCAGTATCCCAAGAGACAGAAGCAATCGAAATTGCTCCAATCTGTCGCCATGCTTGTGAGGGGAAGAAGGCATATGGGAGCGAAACCTATTAACAAAGAGACCTCATAGCTGACTAGGACACACTTGCCAAAGAAAACACTAATGCTTACAACTTCTTTCGTCAGTTGGCGAATTCCCCAAGGCTCTGCAAATGAAGACGGCAGGATCTGAACTGAGTCTGTACCAATTCAAAGTTCAAGCACAGTGTGCATTTTATCCTTATGAATGCTACGGAGACTTAAGGCCTACAATGCAGAACACACGTATGCCAAAGAAGCACCCTCACTATCCAGGCCAGGCCCCCACTTGAGAAGATAGGACCACAATGCACCATCCATCGCACGATGAACAGCTCCGCTCCTGCTGCTGCGCCTTGATGAAGTGGACACATAGCATCAAATTCCTTTGAAGTCCTTCAGCCCCTCTGGTGACAGGAACCAGTCCACGTTTCCCATACTAGCTCTCACCGTGCATGGCCTGACATAGGAAACCTAAAAGACCGCAGAGTTGAAGGCCCAAACCTCAGGGGGTCACAGCAGCATTCTTTGCTAGAGTGAGACAGAAAAGCAAACAGGAAGGATGCTAGGAATGGCAACCTAGTCATGACTCCTACCTGTGGGGAGCACGAGCTTTCAGCGTTCTTCTGATCGAGGTGTGATTGATTAATGAGTATTGACTGGGATGGAAGAGAGAGGTAGAGTAAAGGAGAAGTCGAAGACTATCATTTGACACCAGAGACCTGTGATACATGGAAGAGTGGAAGAGCTTGGAAATACCCAAGATAAACTTGAATCACTAAACACAAATTACAGGATGCAGTCAGGGAATTCAAAGTCGCGCTGCCTGAAAAAGTCACGATGGGGCATATTATCAAGAAAGGCGATAAAATTATCGCCTCTTTAGCGACAGGAAACTGCCGCTAAAGCGGCGATAATGGCCTTGATAATATGCCCCAGTGAATTCCCATAGCAGCCCAGGTTAACACTAACCCTGGGCGAAGCACTTCGCTACGCTCGCGGAGTTTGCGAAGTTTGCGCAACTTCGCACTACGCGAGCTGCACGTAGCACAGTGCGAGCATGCATAGTGCAGCGTAGCGTAGTGCAGCGGTCATTTTTTGCTTGTTCGTGGTCCTGAACGTCATGTTCGCGACCGCGAGCAAGCAAAATGACATCCCGGCGAGATTCTCAACGCGGGGAGGTCAGGTTTCTCATTGTGAGTGGTTGCGCATGCTCGCGACCGCTCTCAATGAGAAACTACCTGTTCGCGTTGAGAAAGCTGCCGCTCGAGTAATAATCTACTTGAGCAACAGAAAACTACAGCTCGCACTGTGCAAGATGCCGTTTTCAATGCTTGCACAGTGCCGGATGCTTGTCCGCACTGTGCAATCATTGAAAACGCATCCTGCACAGTGCGAACATGCTACTACGCAGCTCGCGTAGTGCTACGTGAAGTTCGCGTAGTGCGAAGTGCACTTCGCGTAGCTTCGCGTAGCGCTACTTCGCGAACTATGCCCAGGGTTAGTTAACACCAGAACCTGGGCTGCTATGGGAATTCACAAGGACATATTATCAAGGCCATTATCGCCGCTAAAGCGGCGATAATTTTATCGCCTTTCTTGATAATATGCCCCTATATTCTACAAGAAATAATCATAAAGAAAATTGTTGCCCACATCCATGGCCCGCTGCTCATTGACCATACATTATAGACAATGCATTCATAATAAAGAAAGAGGCAACAAACATCCACATATAACATGTAGCTCAATAAACATAAATTAAGGGAAGAACTTGGTTTTGCAACAAAAACTACAAACGTGAGGGATTGGCCGAGTTAAACTGCATTGCTAAATGTAAGCCCTACCCTAAGGCCTGAACAATAACAATCACATTTTTAAGCTCATTCATAATCTCTTCATTTGAATGGCTCGTGGAACAGTGAGCTTCTTCCACGGTTCCTAAGACAATGTGTGTGTGCAGGGAACCCTAATTGATGACTTTTGCAAGGTCCTTGGCTCATAAAGATTCCGCGTTGCAACATTGCTCCTATATTGCAGATACTTTAAAAACATATTTATAGAAAGTGTTCTTTTAAAAATCCATCCATCCATCCATCCATCCACCCATCCATCCATCCATCCATCCATCCATCCATCCATCCATCCATCCATCCATCCATCCATCCATCCATCCATCCATCCATCCATCCATCCATCCATCCATCCATCCATCCACTCTGCCAGCCACCCAGCTAGCCTTCCACAAAGCCACCGATTCAGCCATTTTATTTTCTGCCATTCTGATAACTTACAAACTCTGCGACAGACTTTGGCAATTTTCTACAGTACTGCATGTGTATTTTTCCAAACTAGTAAAGGCGTAACTGTTTTCCGAGCCATGTCCCCCACACTTTCTTCCTCTGCTTTCGCACGAGGTCAAACTACGAGATGCGAAAATGTACTAAAAAATAGCACTGTAGCTCGGTAGTCCAAGGAAAAAATATTTTCGAAATGTACCACCCCGAAGACTGCGCATTTTTGTTAACTACATATTGCTGCAAAAGAATAAAAAGACAAAGCAACAAAGCATGTTCTGGTTTTTCAGCTTCCTCCACAGGGGCCTGATGATTTTCTGTGGCCTTTAATGTTCTTAAAGTTTATGAAAAATCAATAGTTTAATATAGAATAAGAATCCCAGGGCTATCTCTTTAGAGCTGTATTACTGCCAGCACTGATGCTTTGTTATTTCAATCAGGCCAGTCTTCAATCCAGGAACACACAGCCCTGTGAGAATCGAGCATCCTTTTAACCTGCTCTAGTGTTCAAGCGCTGTCAACATCCCACCACCGAGGGTACCGGCCTTTCCACAGCATGGTAACATTCCCATCACACGCGAATCAAGCACAGACACGGCCATGCAGACCCGATCACTAATCTGTCTTCTGTCCCAACACACTCCTAACCCTATGTGATAGGATAAAGGCAAACACGCCCATGCATTTGTCCTATCTCCACCTAGGTCTTAACTTACTGTAGGTTTCAGTGGAAGGTTGAGTAATTCATAGCAACATAAATGTTATGTTATGTTAGGAAATCTTATAGGGCG
Source organism: Lissotriton helveticus (assembly GCF_964261635.1). Taxonomy (NCBI): domain Eukaryota; kingdom Metazoa; phylum Chordata; class Amphibia; order Caudata; family Salamandridae; genus Lissotriton; species Lissotriton helveticus. Next base: position 178,149,735 of record NC_136065.1, read on the forward strand.
CATGTACACCCAATGGATTTTTGGCACTGTGACAACCAGGAGGGAGAGGTGCGAGGGACCAGGTTAATCAAAAACTTTCTTAATCAGCCAGGAGTTCAAAAGATTTCTGAACCTAAGGAAGTTTAGGGCCGATGTACAATGATCATTTTATTTTGTGAGTCGCTGATTGAGATTTTTTGCGACTCCCAATTAGAGACTCGCAGAATCAAATGTACTAATTTGTCTCAGACACATTTAGCAATTTCCAATGGGGTTGCAAATGACCTGCCTCATCAATATTCATGAGGCATGTCGCAATTTGCGACACATTGGGAAAGGGCAATAAAACAGGGATGGTGGACTGCTGGGGACAGCAGACCACCATGTCTGTGTTTGCTTTTAAATAAAGCAACCTTTTTTTTTTTTTAAATACAGCATGAAATTTCTTGAAGGAAAATGGATGTGTTTCAAAAATAAAAATAAAATGTTTCTGTTCCATTTTTTAAGAATAGATAGAAGTCACAAAGCGGAAAGGGTCCCGTGCTGATCCCTTCCCATTTGCGACTAGCTTACCACCTAGTTGAAGCAGGTGGTAAACTGCGATTGTTTTGCGACTGCATTCAAGTTGCAAAACAATTGTGCATGCTCATGTAACTCTCTATTAGGAAGGGATGCCATGGGCACACCCCTTCCTAATAGCGAGTTGGTAATAGGTTACTGACTAGCAAAATAGTGTTGATACATTTCACATGCCGTTTAGCAGTCGCAAACGGGCCAAATCTCTGTTTGCGACTGGTAAAAACAGTTGTTCATTTGCCACTTAGTCTCTAGCCTGATCGAGGAAGGGAATTCCATATGATGATACTGGTGAAAGTTGCCACAACTGCAGAGGATTCTGTTTCTTGGTGAAAAAAACTCAGCTAAACAATGCATAGTGAGCATTACCTCCTCGTCCGTCTTCCTCGCGATAGTAATTACCCATGAGCCTCCAGCTCCCACAGAAACTCCAAGCTAACTTCAACATTCTAGTCTCCCTCTCCCTCCTCCCAGTGGCTACAGCCAATCCCATAAAGGGATACAGAACTATCCAATCTACCTGTTTTTTAGTTTCTGCACTACTCCGAGTACTGTATGTTTTTCAGGTGAGTGGAGCTGGGGTTATGCTGGAGCTGCCCCGTTTCTACTTTTTTGGTATGGTATTAGGGGGGGGGAGTTTGTTTGTTTTATTTACTTGTGTCTTTTTCCCCCTTCCTCTATCATAACGCTCCGTGTCCTGCTCGTAGCGGGCTCGGGGTGTTTTTTGGGTGTGGGGTCGTTGTGTGACTCCCTCCGTGGGTATGCACTGCGGGGTCCTGCTGAGCAGGATCTTATCGGTGTTTGCCTTTCTCACCAGCCACGCGACCTGCTTGAGCGGACGTTGGACGGCCGGGTGCTTTGCCGGTTCTTGTGTTTGGCAGTGTGAGACTCTTCCTCTGTGGGTGTGTGTCTTTTTCACTCGCGCACTAACCTTATGGCGCTTCTTCTGTTCAGGTTGACACTCTCGGCGACACGGCTGGCCGGGGCGTTTTGGTTCCTTGCATGCATTTCTCTTTGTGCGCGCAGGACTTCCTCCGGGTTTTGTGTACTTGGGAGGCAGGCCGGTGGCTGTCGATTGGTTTTCATGGGAGGCTTACCGCCTCATTTAATGGCGTTTTTTGCCGGGATTTCGTGTCAGTGCTTTCAGTGTGTCCTGGCTATCATGGAGACTGGTGTTGTGGATGAGACTGTTCCTGAGGCAGGGGAAGGCACTTCCTGTACTGGGGTGACTATTCCTTCATTGGCCATGTTGCAGACGATGATTAATTCTGCTGTGGCGGCCGGTTTGCAGGATAAGGGGGCTGTTCCTCCTGTAAAAAGGGCTAAGACTGATCATGTTCCTGTTGATTCCGATACTGAGGAAGATGTTGATCAGAAAGGGCGTTTTGTGCAAGGGGCCGACCTTAAGGAGGTTCTGAATCACATTCGCACCAACCTTATGTTTCCTGAGGATGTTGAGGATTTGGATATGGATTTTTTTGCGCAATATCAGCGCCAGGAGCCTGAGTCTTTACCCCTTCATTCCTCTGTTTTAAAGGTTTTGGAGTCAGAGTGGAAGGATGTGGACAAGGGTGCTTTTCCTCGTTTTTTGAATAAACGTTACCCTTTGAAGGACTTTGCTGATAAATTTCCTTCGTCAGTCAAGGTGGTTTCTTTGATGGCCAGTATGTCTTCTCATGGTGCTGTGGTGTCTGAGGATTCCTCTTCTGCTGACCCTGTGGATAGGAAGGTTGATGGTGCAGTTAAACGCACTTTTGCGGCTGCTAATTTTTCCATCCGGGCGGCTGCCTATTCTTCTTATACCATTCAATCTTTGCTTCAGGATTTTCAATCCTTGTCTGAATTATTGAACCAGGGTGAGGATGTTTCTTCCACACTGGCTTTGATGGAGCAACAGGTTCGTCTGCTGTCTGATGTTTCTTTTGACTCCTTGGGGGCTGCGGCTTCGGCGGCAGGGTCTTCTGTCGCTGCTAGGAGACAGTTGTGGCTCCGGTCTTGGAAGGCTGATGCGGCCCAAAATAATCTTTTGATGAAGATCCCATATTCTGGTGTGCGGTTGTTTGGTTCTCCATTGGATGACATGGTGAAGAAGACGGCTGAGGACCGTAAACTGCTGGCGCCTGACCGGGCTGGTCGTTTCCATAATTTTGGGTCGCAGAGGGCTTTTGGTCCTTCACGAAGAGGCCGTGCACATGCTCCTTCCTTTGACAAGTCCCGGTTCTCCGGTTCTTCTTCCTCCTCCACCCCTGCTCCGAAGTCATGACTGTGTCACTCCTGGTGTGGGTCCGGTTGGGGGTCGCCTCAATTGCTTCTTGGACTCTTGGCGCAGGACTGTGTCGGATCAGTGGTTGCTTCAAGTGGTTTCGGAAGGTTTGCGTTTTGGGTTTACCCAGACTCCCTCAGACGGTTTCAGGTCCACTCCTTGTCCCAGAGACCCTCTGGAAAGGGTTGCGCTTTTGGAAGGCATCGAATCCCTTGTTGTCAAGAAGGCTGTGATTCCAGTGCCCAACGATCAGTTGGGGTTGGGCATTTACTCCGTTCTCTTCCTAGTGTCAAACGCACAGGGGATCTCAGACCTGTGATGGATTTGAAGTGGGTAAATACTTTAGTTCCTCACCAGCCGTTCATGATGGTTTCCCTCCAGGTGATCCTTCCTCTAATCTCTCAGGGGGATTTTCTGGCCTCCATAGACTTGAAGGATGCTTATCTGCATGTGCCTGTTCACCCGGATTCTCAGAGGTTTCTATGTTTCTGCATCCTGGGTCATCACTATCAGTTCCAGGTATTGCCTTTTGGCCTATGCTCTTCGCCCAGAATTTTTACTAAGGTTCTGGCTCCTCTTATTGGACATTTGCATGGGGAAGGCATTAGTGATTTTCCTTATCTGGACGATATTTTAATTTCTGCTTCTTCTCTTTCGAAGGCGGATTTGCATGTCCGGAGAGTGTGCCATGTCCTGGAGCATCACAGGTTCCTGGTGAATGTGCCGAAGTCCTCCCTGGATCCAGCGCAGGACTTGACTTTCATTGGGGCCCTGTTCAGGACTCATTTGGGGATGGTGTTCCTGCCCCCTGCTCGAATTCTGTCCCTGGTGTCTGCTGGGCGGTCCCTGTTATCGGGGCCTTCTCATCCTGTGTGCCTGTGGTTATTGGTTCAGGGGCTGCTGTCTGCGTCCTTGTTGACCGTTCCATGGGCTCACCTTCACATGTATCCCTTGGTGTCCCACATTTTGTTGCATTGGGACCCCTGTTCCCTAGATATGGGTGTTTTGATCCCTGTGTCCCCGGAGGTTCGGGTGGTCCTGGAGTGGTGGTTGGACGAGGGTCATCTGCCCAGGGGCCGCCCGTTTCTGGTTGTACCCTCCCGGGTTCTCACTACCGTTGCCAGCCTGCTGGGGTGGGGTGCTACGCTGGGGGATTCGACGACTCAATGGGTTTGGCCTCAGTCGGTGTTGTCTTGTTCTTCCAACTACAAGGAGCTGAAGGCCGTCCTGTTGGGTCTGTTGGCTTTTTCGGATCTTCTTTGGGGTCACCATGTGCAGGTCCGGACGGACAATCAGGTGGTGATGTCCTACATCAACCATCAAGGAGGGTGCCGGGTTCGTTCCCTCAGTTGCCTCGGCCGTCGGATTTGTTGTTGGGCGGAGGTGAACCTGGCGTCCCTGTCTGCAATTTCCCTGCCTGGTCGGGAGAACACTGTGGCGGATTGTCTGAGCCGTGTGTTTCCATCCATGGGGTCTTTGTCCCTGATGCCCTTGATGTTCCAGAAGTTGCGGAGGATGTTTGGGTCTCCGATTGTAGACCTCTTTGCTTCCTGGGCCAATGCCAAGAATCGGTTGCTTTTGCACGATTATGCCTTGCCAGGATGCTTGGAGGGTGGACGCTCTGTCGTTCCTTTGGCCACGGGGCCTGTTGTATGCTTTTCCTCCTGTTCCCCTGATTCCGGCGGTCTTGCAGAAGATCAAGAGGGAGAGGTCCTTTGTCCTTCTGGTCGTTCCGGGGTGGTGCAGTCGCCCTTGGTATCCCCTCTTGTTGGAATTGGCTGTGACACTGGGGTGGGCCTTGCCTTTCGTGCCTTATCCGCTGATGGGCCCTCTACTTCCTCTGCCTGTGTTTCGGTCCCTGGGTCTGCGAGCTTGGCTCTTTAGAGGGATTCGCTGATGCGTGAGGGTTGTTCTTTGGCTGTTGCTGGGGTCATTCAGCAGTCCCGGCGGCCTTCTACACTTAAGTCCTACGCTAAGCATTGGGATCATTTTGCTGCTTGGTGTGTGGGTCGCGGGCTGTCGATGGGTTCTTTGGATCCGGCTCCCATTCTGGATTTTTTACATGATGGGTTTGAGTTGGGCTTGGCCATTTCCACTCTCCGGGCTCAGTGGGCAGCCATTAGGGCATTTCATGTCCTCCCTTTGGTTTCGGTTTCCCCTTTGATGGCATGGCTTTTTAAGTCTCTGTCTTTCCACCGTCCACGTCCTATCCTGTGTCCTCCTCCTTGGGACCTTCCTTTGGTGTTGTGTTCCTTGCAGGTGGCTCCTTTTGAGCCTTTGGAGTCGGTGAACTTGAAGTTTTTGACGCTCAAGGTCGTGTTTCTTGTGGCTATTGCTTCTGCCCGGCGCATTGGGGAGTTGGGTGCTTTCCTGCGGTCTGCTCCGTTTTTGGTTATTTTGACGGATCAGGTGGTCTTGCGCCCTCATTCTACATTTGTGCCTAAGGTGGTTTCTTATTTTCACCGGTCTGCGGAGGTGGTTCTTCTGGTTCTTTGCCCTGATCCTTCCTCGGCTGAGGATTGTCTTTTGCACCTCTTGGATGTTCGTCGTGACTTATTGATTTATTTGTCACGCACTTCTTCCTTTTGTAAGGTGGACAATTTATTTGTCAATTTTGGTTTATCCCGTCAGGGCCTGAAGCCCTTCCTCTCCACGGTAAGTCGTTGGATCAAGGAGGCCATTCTGTTGGCGTGTGGAAAAGTAAATTTTGCCATGTTCTGTGTCCCTACGAGTCATCCATCATATGTTATCTGTGCATGATTAATATGCATATGTATTCCCCATGTTCGATTAATGACGCAATTACAGTTGTGTCCACCTCTAGTATGCCAGCTTCCAGTTCTCGTGAATACTACGAATATCAGGCCTATGTAAAGTTACGTTGCCACGTTTCTCAGTGTGCACGTTATTCCATTGTAAAGTCCCTGTTTCTAGGCCTCAAAAGGGCCTGGACACCAGATTCAGCTTCTGACTCCTGAAGCCTCGCTGAGGAGCGATACAGCCCCCACCTGTATCCTCGACCCTTCACTTACTTCCTGCCTCGCAGTGCCCGGCTCAGCCTAGCTCTGCCTCTGAGTCTGCCAAGAGTATGTTATGATTCCAGTTATCAGTTCAGTCCTCCTTCTCTGCATTCCTAAGCTACTGAACTGTATCAATAGTTTCCATCATTGTCTAGCCTTTACGTCTCCATGTAAGAGAAATACTGTATTAATGGTCATTTAATATTCTTCATCACGCACTATATGTAGAATAAAGCATGCTCCAGTCTTAGAGTCTGTTCGCCTTTACCCCGATAACTTTTGGATTCTATCAACATGTTCTCTAAACATCAGATACTAGATACTGTTTAGGTACATGTCGCCCTGACTCTCCAGACTTCAGTCTCTGCTCCTAGCACAGAGTTCGTAGCCCCCAGCTTCTCCTAGTAACCCGTCATTGCCAGTTTGCGCGCACCATTAGGTCAGAGGTCCCGGCTCCTTAGGTAGCCCCCTTCATGTTTCCGCCCCATTCATGACATATTCTGTTACGTTTGCATCACATGTCTATGTATACGCCTCTGTTACACCTACTTTCACCCTTATCTTTCGCGACTGCGATTGACCACACCCACTGCTCCACCTAGCGTATGTATTGTAATGTAACTGTTTTAGTATATATGATCGTGCACTGTTATTAAATGTTACGCCGATTCCGATCCTGCCCCCGGCAGCGCTGCCATCCTATTCCTGTGCAGGTTGTCCTGTTCCTGTCCTTATGCTGTATTAAACCTGCAAAACTCCTACTACCTCGAATCTTGACTCTTATTTATTGAGCTATCTGTTATTCATTTATTTATTCAAAAATAGAGGTATTATTTATTTATTTACCACATAATGGCGCCCGAATAGGGACTTGCCCTTTCCCCACGCGTCGGTGAAGCCACGCCGACCCCCTGACCCTCTGCAGTCGTGACGGAACTCTTCTGCGCACCGGCAGATATTTCTGCTTCAAGTATCCCTCAGGCCCACGGAGGAGACGGAGGAGGCGGTCCAGCATCCAGACGAGACAGTGGAGGAACGCGGCGTGTCCCGACCAGAGCCCAAGCCGAGAGTCCAAGGTCCGAGGTATCCGGAGGCCCACCCGTAACAGAAGTCCGAAGTTCGTCCGTCCGGCGTCGAAGCAGTCCAGTCCAGTCCGAGGCTTTCCGTTCTTGCTGCCCGGTGAGTACCGTTGCTGGGGTAGTATCTAGACAGGGTCAATCTAATTGACTCTGGTCCGTGGGTTGGTGGTACACAGACCCACAAACGAAGTGTCCACTTCGGTGGATACGGGTCCTGACGTGTCTCTGTATGAGACCGGTAAGTTTCGTACTGTTTCAGCAGTGCATCTAGTTTCTGTTCTAGTCAGTTCTGTTCTCGAGAAAATTCATGTATTCTGTTTTCCGTATTCCAGGTAGTATTCTGTTCGAACTGTTATTCTGAATGTTATTCATGTATTTTAATGTCGTGGTATGAGTGCGAAGTGATTCTCGTGTTTATTGTGTATTGTATTGTGTCCAGATTATAGTTCAGTCATGCCACTCTTTTCAAAACTGCGTCAGTTAAAAACCAGAAAAGGTCTGCTAGAAGCAGCAGTTCCTGTCCCGCCTAGGGACAGTCCAGGTCATTTTATGTATCAGAAGCATGGCATAAGCGCCATATTGTATCTAGATTTATGGGTCGAGTATACCAAACAGTTAGAGGAAAAGTATAGATGGCCTGTATCAGGCACATGGGATGCCGAGTGCATCATGCGAGTAGAAGAAGCATTATGGAAAAAGAAAGCCAGACAGTCACAGAAAGATGCCATCGAGTTATGGCGCAAAGAATCTCATAAAAGAACCGAAAAAGAAATCAGAAAGTCAGAATTAAGTAGAGAATCCTTAGAACGAGCCCAAGAAAGGGAATTAATCGAGATAGGTGAACGAGTCAAAACCGAACAGACAGACAGACAGAGGAACGCCCTCATTAAGGGTATGTATCCTCTTCTTGCCGAGGGCTTGCCAAAAGCGACCCCAGAGGCATCCAGTAATTTCCCGCTACCATTAGTTCCGACCAAGCTACGTCACAAACCGACCGCAGCTGATATTTTCATTTCGTCCTATTTGGACGACACAGTCCCAGAATATGCAAATCCCGCTCCGCCAGTCCCTATAAATCAGGCACTTCCCGCTCCTCCAGACACCGGAGTACCTGTTACGGTACCCCCGGTCCAGCCCGCCATACAAGTCCAGCCTGCATTTCCATTTCCCACTCTGCCAGGACGAAGAGCATCAGTAGACGACTCTAGTTTAGGGGCCGCAGGAGGAGGTCCTCCTCAAACCCCGCCGCCACACAAGCGTCTAACGTTAGCCGAATTACATGCACAAGCGTCACAGCGTACGCCCAGATATCAGTCTGTTGCAGAAATAAGAAAAGCCCTTAACGAATGTGGCTATGATCCAGTCCCAGGCGAGGATAATATGGTTTTATATTCATTACGCGTGAGAAAGGTGACCGAGTATCTAGTCACCCTACCAGATATGAAAGAAGATCTAGACAGAATATATCGTTTCATCCGTACAGGGAATGATCCAGAAAGTATTAGTGACGTCATGTGCCAAAGAAAATTTGAAGTCCAGCTCATGCTATTAAAGTTTCTGATTAATTGTCTAATACGAGAACAAGATTATCCGACCAAAGATCGAGCCGAAATGAAAGTCCTGACAAGGTGGAGTGATAATATAGCCGAGGGTAAGCACAAGACCATCAGTAGTATAGAGAGCATGTACAAGAAAATTCGTAAAGAAATAATAAGGTTACACGATCAACGGAAAGCAGCACAAGTAAGCGAGAAAGAAAATGACTCTTCTACAGAAGAGGTAGAGGACGAGAATCCCGACAGAATAGCGTATGTAGGAAAATCTAGATTTCCAGATCGCCATTTGCGCCTAGAACACAAGTCAATTTTTCATCATCCAGCACCAGAACAAGGTTCTCTGGAACAAGTATTTCAAGCTACCGATCACATTCTGAAATCACGAATCGGTTACAGTGAATTAAGTACCATGCATGAACAAGAACTAGTCCGATCAGCGGTCCGATGGATTACTGATTCTACCACTTTTCCAGACGAAATAGTGGCACAAATGTTTCTGAAATTGCCCCCAGCCGAGCAGCGACTGGTGGGTATGTATATGACCCAGCACCTCATTACATTGTATGAGGGTCAACATTCTGATCCAGGTCCGTTACACGATGTCCTGAACGAGTTACTCCAGTATAGATGGAAAGGTTTAGGTACTGATTTAATTAGTGTCATTCTAGAACAGCGCCACAAATATAGTATGTTTTTGAACCCGCATTTTGTTCATGTCTCACCCCCAGAAAGTAAACCCTTTTACATAGACAGACAGAATCCGTTACGAGAAGTGCATCCAATTAAGACAGACGGTGGTGAAATGCAACGAGTGTTTGTTTACACCCCTATCACAAAGATGGAACTCTTAGAGATGAAAAAGTTAATTCCCTGTCATGATAAAGATCCAGCAGGGTTCCACCGAGAATTAAAAGACATGCTCCGTATGGGAGAATACACGTATCCAGATATTATTAAAATGTTAAAAGTCCTGTTGCCCGCAGGGGTATATGAGAAACTCAAGGAAAAAGAATGGGAGGTGGGAGAGAAAAAGATCGATTGGACAGTCCTAGAAGCTGAAGACAAGGCACGAGTACCAGGTACCGGTCTTGGAGATAAATGTAAAGAATTACCAGAATTATTAATACAAGTTTTGCCTAGGTTATTGACAACTAGAAAGGAAGACTGGGATGCAATCTCAGCCTGTAAACAGAAACAAGACGAAGATATTAGTGATTATTATTCCAGATTTGAGAAATGTTTTACCATAAACAGTGGCCTCAAGACAAGTAGCGAATCATACCCTCATCTTTTTGTTACTAAATTAGTCGAGAATTCAAGTCCACAAATTAAAAACCGAGTTTTGAAAGTTGAAAGTACCTGGCAAGCTAATACCCCGTCCCAGATGTTACAGATGCTTCAATATCACCAGAATAGAATCAGAGAAGAGCAAGAACATGAAAGGAAACGTATGAAAGACACGAAAATGAAAGTACTAGTTGCACAATCTGTTCCTCAAGACAGTCAGAAAAGGGGTCCGAATCAAGCCAGTCATCCTGCAGTTCCCGTTAAAGGGACATGCAATTATTGTAAACAGCCAGGTCATTTTATAAACGAGTGTGTAGTTCTGAAACACAACATAGCTACTGGTAAGACTAAAGAAAGACCACGTCCGCCTAGACAAGAACAAGTTTCACAGACTTCTCAGCCACAGAATGCACCACAGACAGTTACTGTACCGCAGCCTATTACTGCAACACAGCATGTTACACAGCAGATGTATCAGTATGCACAGTCCGAGTATCCAGAGTATCAACCGTATTCATGAAACAGCCTAGAGAGGGAGGTAGGCTTGCCTCTCATCGAGATACCTGTAGATCAAGAAGGTCCCTATGTTCACAGTCAAGTACTAGGGAAAGACAGAAAGTTTCTGATTGATACAGGGGCAAGTAGGACCACTATAAGTCACGCCGAAGTTCCAGGGGCTCCGCTCTCAGGCTCAAGAAATGTTTCCCTTGGATTTTCAGGAAAGCCTATCGTAAATGAAATATCAAAGCCAGTTACTCTAGAAGTAGGTCCACTGTCCCGCACTACTGATCTGTTACTTACTAAGTCATGTCCAGAAAATCTGTTAGGCATTAAAACACTGAAAGAATTAGGTGCAGTTATATGCTGTTCCCCAGAGGGAATACGATTGTTCCTACGTGACTTCAAGGGTCACTATGTATTACGAGATTTTGATCCCAGATTGTCCAATGTTCCACAGCATCTATGGGCGCAAGGTCCAACTGATGTTGGCTTTATGCAAATCACACCCCATCGTGTGACTCTCAAGCCAGGTGTAGTCCTGCCACGAATCAGACAGTACAGATTGCCACCTGAGGCTGTAGCAGCCTTATCCAAAATTATTGACGAGCTCATCGCTCAAGGAGTAGTTGTAGAAACTGACTCCAATGTATGTAATTCTCCGATCATTCTAGTCATGAAACGTACTGATCCAAATGCACCCCCAGTATATCGTTTAGTGATTGATCTCCGAGAACTTAATAAATGTATTATTCCTCAGTACCCAGTTGTCCCAGATATCTCTTCCCTATTGACAGCCATTGATTCAGAAGCTTCATTTTTTACTGTCATAGACCTCAAGAACGCGTTTTTCAGTGTCCCCATTCATCCAGACAGCCAGTTTCTTTTCGGATTTTGTTTAAATGGAAGGAGCTATATGTTCACACGAGCTCCTCAAGGTTTCACGGAAAGTCCTAGTATTTACAGTCAAGCACTCAAGAGACAACTAGACAACATTCACATGCCAACTGACACTGCCCTGCTCCAGTATGTCGATGATCTCCTGATCACAGCCCGTTCTGACCATGCTTGCGAGCGAGCATCACTTACAGTCTTGTATTTCCTAGCCGAGATGGGACACAAGGTGTCCCCTTCTAAGCTTCAATTCTGTGTCCAGCAAGTGGTCTACTTAGGACACTTACTGTCCAAGAGGGGTAGGCAGTTGACACCAGACCGTATCCAGTTAATAGCGAGTCTTCCTCAGCCCAAGACCCAGAAGGAGGTACGTGCTTTTATCGGCCTCACTTCTTATTGTAGACAATGGATTCCTCAGTATGCATTTCTAGCCAAGCCACTGATACAGTTAACGACACAGGAGGCAGCCGTATCGACTGTCCTCCCTTGGACATCTGAACATACACTCAGTTTCAATGAGTTAAAGAAAGCCCTATGTCAAGCTCCAGTTCTAGCAACACCGAACTACAGTAAGCCTTTTACACTTTTCGTCACAGAACGCGAAGGTACAGCATTATCTGTTCTCACACAAGATCAAGCAGGACAATACAAGCCTTGTGCTTATTTTTCGAGCACATTAGATCCTGTAGCCCAGGCTCTGCCTGCGTGCCTCAAGTCAGTTGCAGCCACAGCACTAGCTATCAGACAAAGTGATTCCATAGTATTAGGACACTCCCTGACAGTACAAGTTCCACACTCCGTGGAAGTTCTTTTAAACCGAACGCAAACTCAGCACTTGACAATTGCACGTTTAACAGGTTATGAATTGACACTGTTCCAGCCACACATAGAAATCAGACGCTGCAATGTTTTAAATCCTGCTACATTGTTACCATCAGTTACTTCGAATTCTGCCACACACGATTGTGTGGAAGTAGTTAACATCATGACCAAGCCAAGACAAGATCTGACAGATATTCCATTACCAGATCCCGACCTGACACTTTATGTGGATGGTTCATGCATGAGAACTAGTACAGGAGAACTAGTCGCTGCGTATGCAGTGACTACTGACACTGAAGTTATTGAAACACACCGTATTGACACCCTGTCTGCTCAAGCAGCGGAGCTAGTTGCTCTGACTCAAGCCTGCATACACGCCAAGAACCTGAAAGTTAATGTTTACACCGATTCACGTTACGCATTTGGAGTCGTACACGACTTTGGAGTGCTCTGGCAGGAGAGAGGTTTCATGACTTCTCATGGAACCAAGATTCAGCATGGTCTCCTTATTCAAGCTCTGTTAGATGCCATACATTTACCGACATCCATTGCTATCATGAAGTGCAAAGCACATACGAAAGTTACTGACACTATTTCCCAAGGTAATGATCTAGCAGATCGCACAGCCAAGCTTACAGCTCAGACTCCAGACATTCCAGTTAATAAGACACCGACCTACACTCCAGATCTGACTACCTGTATGACAGTTAAGGACCCTACTCAAGATGTCATAGATATCCAGTTACACGCTACTCCCGATGAAATCAAGAAATGGTCCGAACAAGGAGGGGTCCAGACAGATCAGGGATGGATGACAAAGGGTAGAGCCACATGGTTTCTCCCCGACTCTATGGTTCAAGTCATTATTAATACCGCACATAGTCCAGCACATTTAGGAGAAAAAGCTATGTTAGACAGTATTCAGAACCTATGGTTCAACAAGCATTTACGAGCTGCAGCCAAGCAGAAAGTCCGTACCTGTATGATATGTTGCCAGTTCAATCCAGGTAAAAGTGTCCCGGTGGAACAAGGTGGATTCCAGCCCCCTGACCACCCTTTTGAAGTCCTCCAGATGGATTACATCCAGATGGAGCGATGTCGAGGTTTCAAGTATGTCCTTGTAGTTGTATGCGCTTTGTCCAGGTGGACGGAGGCATATCCAGTCCCCGATTACACAGCCGCGACCACTGCCAAGCAGTTGGTTCGTGAGTTCTTCCCCCGTTACGGACTCCCTAGAGTCGTATATTCTGACAACGGCCAGCCATTCTCATCTGAACTCATGAAACACGTGTCCCTTTTGTTAGGGTACCAGTGGAAGTTCCATTGTGTACGCCATCCTGAAGCAGCCGGTCTCGTAGAGAGACATAATCAGACCCTGAAAATCCGCATTGCAAAAGTATGTCAAGAGAAAGGTGTAGACTGGCTAATAGCTCTGCCAGTTGCTTTGTTCTATATGCGCATGGTCGCACATTCCAGATCAGGTCTGTCCCCGTATGAGGTCGTTTTCGGCCGCCCCCCTAACATGTGGGGTACTCCTAGACCCCGAAGTATTACCGATGTTTCAAGTAATATGCTGACAGATTACCTAGCTTCCTTGATGTCTGCCCTCAACTCTTGTCGTTCACAGGTTGCCGCCGCATTTCCAGACAATACCGAGGTGGCACCGCATGAAATCGTTCCCGGATCCATGGTCCTAGTGCGAAATTTCGATCGCTCAAGTCCGCTGGAGCCTCGCTGGAAGGAGCCTCGACAGGTCCTCCTGGCCACCCGTACAGCCGTGAAGTTGGAGGGACGCAGAGGCTGGGTGCATCTTTCGCATATTAAAAAATGTTATGGATTGAAGCCAGTTTCAAAGAACATTTCCGAACATTTAAAGGACTGCCAAAGTACCATTCTTAAGGACTGTCCCGCAAAAGACAATGTTACTGCACCCTCCCTGTTAGAGACAACTCCGCAACAGGAGTATAAGCTCAAATTAAGGTCTAGTAAAATAAGTCAGCCAGTTTGATTGTCTAAGTCCTCCCCTAGGTGAAACGGTTAGACCGGTTTCTGACATGTATAAAATAGACCCCCATAGTGAGAGAGTTAGTCAAAACTCAATCCGATGTATCGTTTTTCTATGTTTCATATTATTTCTCAGTATTATGATTTCCTGCACCAGTTATGCATTTTACCTGTATTTTCCAGTTCCTCATGTAAATAAGTCTGCCAATGCTACAGTAGAGCACACGTTTAGTGATCTGCCTCCTCATGAACTCTCTTACCGCCTCGCTATGCGTAATAACTCTTTTATCCGCATGTTACATTATTCACACCAGACCAGCAATGCCACTAATTGTTGGGTGTGTGGTCGACTCCCCCCTTTCCAGACACCGAAGGGAGTTCTGCCACTCTTTCCTTATCCATTTTCACATAATGGTTCGTGTGGAGCATGGTCCACGTTAACGTCATCTTCAACAGATATGTCTTTTCTTAATAGTACATGTTTCCCAGACAAGCAAGGTCTTCCCCACAGAACAGGGTTAGATCTAGAAAACGAAGTTTACAATTTAGGTAATTATTCTTCGAATTTCATGGTCCTGAATGTTCAGTCTGATACTACTCCAGACTTACCTGCTATTTCAGTACTACCAGTCAAAGGTGAATTATGTGTCCGAAATAATGGTTCTGTACATGTAGGACATAGTGATTGTACTACTATTGTCAAATATAGTGACAGTGGGAAATCTATTTTCAAAGCTTCACGTCATTCTTATTTTATTTGTGGTCAGACCGCATATGTTCGTCTGCCCCTCGATTGGGAGGGAACCTGTTACATTGCCTTCCTACTGCCACCAGTTTTCCTAGCCCCACCTGATTATCATAGAAACACACATCTAGTATACATTAGACATAGAAGGGAGATCGAGTCCCCAATTGTCGATTATACTGAAACTGCTCTAGAACAGTATACAGATTTCAATAGAGGCTTCTTCTTCTTTATAGGACCTATCCAGAATAGTAAGCTAATCCGTAGGTTAACCAGAACCCTTGAAGCAGTAGTTAATGAGACTGCCTCTGCTCTAGGTAACTTAACTGAAGAGCAATCTGCTATGAGATTTGTCGTTTTGCAAAATCGTCTCGTCCTTGACGTCATACTGGCCGATAGGGGCGGGGCATGTAGAGTCATCGGATCTAGTTGCTGCATTTTCATTCCAAATAACGCGCCGTCTGTTTATTCAGCTATAACCAGACTCCATAAAATTGCCCATCTGTTACACCAAGATCCAGGCACCTGGACATGGTCCGGTTGGTTCTGGAATATAATTTCCGCTTGGGGATGGAAAGTCTTGTCCTTTCTAGGTATTGCAGTAGCGATCATATTCAGCTGCTGCCTCTGTATACAATGTGGCCCTGCGATTTGCGGCATTTGTGCTACCTCTTGTATTCCTAGTCCCAAGTCCCGTTCTAAAACACGTTCCCAGAAAATTCGAGACGAACAATTGATGCTGTATGAAATGATAGATGGTATCATGAACATTGATGTTTCCTGATGGAAACGTAGTGACAAGGAGGGAATGTGGAAAAGTAAATTTTGCCATGTTCTGTGTCCCTACGAGTCATCCATCATATGTTATCTGTGCATGATTAATATGCATATGTATTCCCCATGTTCGATTAATGACGCAATTACAGTTGTGTCCACCTCTAGTATGCCAGCTTCCAGTTCTCGTGAATACTACGAATATCAGGCCTATGTAAAGTTACGTTGCCACGTTTCTCAGTGTGCACGTTATTCCATTGTAAAGTCCCTGTTTCTAGGCCTCAAAAGGGCCTGGACACCAGATTCAGCTTCTGACTCCTGAAGCCTCGCTGAGGAGCGATACAGCCCCCACCTGTATCCTCGACCCTTCACTTACTTCCTGCCTCGCAGTGCCCGGCTCAGCCTAGCTCTGCCTCTGAGTCTGCCAAGAGTATGTTATGATTCCAGTTATCAGTTCAGTCCTCCTTCTCTGCATTCCTAAGCTACTGAACTGTATCAATAGTTTCCATCATTGTCTAGCCTTTACATCTCCATGTAAGAGAAATACTGTATTAATGGTCATTTAATATTCTTCATCACGCACTACATGTAGAATAAAGCATGCTCCAGTCTTAGAGTCTGTTCGCCTTTACCCCGATAACTTTTGGATTCTATCAACATGTTCTCTAAACATCAGATACTAGATACTGTTTAGGTACATGTCGCCCTGACTCTCCAGACTTCAGTCTCTGCTCCTAGCACAGAGTTCGTAGCCCCCAGCTTCTCCTAGTAACCCGTCATTGCCAGTTTGCGCGCACCATTAGGTCAGAGGTCCCGGCTCCTTAGGTAGCCCCCTTCATGTTTCCGCCCCATTCATGACATATTCTGTTACGTTTGCATCACATGTCTCTGTATACGCCTCTGTTACACCTACTTTCACCCTTATCTTTCGCGACTGCTATTGACCACACCCACTGCTCCGCCTAGCGTATGTATTGTAATGTAACTGTTTTAGTATATATGATCGTGCACTGTTATTAAATGTTACGCCGATTCCGATCCTGCCCCCGGCAGCGCTGCCATCCTATTCCTGTGCAGGTTGTCCTGTTCCTGTCCTTATGCTGTATTAAACCTGCAAAACTCCTACTACCTCGAATCTTGACTCTTATTTATTGAGCTATCTGTTATTCATTTATTTATTCAAAAATAGAGGTATTATTTATTTATTTACCACAGGCGTATGGTTCTGTTTCCGAGGTTCCCTCTCTTCCTGTTCAGGGTCGGTCCACCAGGTCTGTTGCTGTGTCGTGGGCTGCATTCAAGGGGGTTTCCATGGAGGATGTTTGCAGGGCTGCCACCTGGTCGTCCCCTCATACCTTCATGTCCCATTATCGCCTTCAGGTTGGGGTTCTGTTTCCTTTGCCTCTTCTGTACTTACTGCTGGTTTGCCTTGAGGTTTTTCCTTAGTTTGATATACCTCTTGTGATTAAACTGTTTTTCACTGCATTTCGTGTGGTGGTCTGTTTTCCTTGCATGAAGCTGATTTGCTTTGGTATCGGCTCATGGGTAATTACTGTGGCGAGGAAGACGGACGAGGAGGTAATGCCCCGGTTACTTACCGGTAATCTTCATTACTCCGAGTCCTTGTCTTCCTCGCCACAGTATAGTTTCCCTTCCCTCCCGGCCCTTGTGGTGGCTTCATGTCTGCGGCTTGGTGTTTCAGGTTGATTGGATAGTTCTGTATCCCTTTATGGGATTGGCTGTAGCCACTGGGGGCCATCTTTGAAGAGGGAGAGGGAGACTAGAATGTTGAGGTTAGCTTGGAGTTTCTTTGGGAGCTGGAGGCTCATGGACAATTACTGTGGCGAAGAAGACAAGGACTCGGAGTGATGAAGATTACCGGTAAGTTACCGGGGCATTATAGGGTGGGAGCTATTCAAACACTGATAAATCAATGCAAACAAACTCATACAACTATAGTCAAGCAAAATACAGCAACCTAGCATTGCCTGGAGTACTGGTGCCAATAAAAAAAGGTGCAAACTATGTGCAAACGTTGGGGTGTGTATTATGTTTTCAACTGGTAATCAAAGGTGACGTGTTACCTTTAAAACTTGTAGGGAATAACTACCTGCACTGAACAGGAATTTAAGAGCAAGCAAACATGTTCAACTTCCTATAGCGAGACTTCGGGGGCACTCAACCCCAAGATTATATATTTTTTAAACAGGACCAAATATTCAGTTTTGTAGCACAATTTGCATATAGTTTGACGAAACATCCACAACTACCAAAGTAACTGTTCTAATACATTTTTGCTGTACCCAACAGCCCTTTATTACTAATTATAATTATTGCAAGTAGATATTCAGCACAATTTACCCAAAAATTAGCTAAAGGGGTTAAACTTATTGCAGTCAGTGGAAATTTAGTTATGTAGTGTTGCATGGCTCATTATATTAAAAAAATGTGCCCAGAATATGGATTCACTTAATTTTTCCATTCCATCTGTTCAGTGTGCATTCACAGCCTTATGACAGAGCATCCTTTTTTAGAAGGAAAAGAGTGTTAACATCAAAAGGCCAAATAAACTATAGCTAGACAAGCTTTACAAATTAATATCCAGCAGTGTTACTGCTCAGCTAATCAGAGGACAGAAACGCGGTTCTTAACCTGTGGTCAGGGGTCCACAATGCCGACTCAGGGGTTCTGTGACGGCTTAAAAAATTAAATAATGGTAACAGCTTAATAAAGTGTATATAAATAAAGAAGCAAAATCAAAAATTCAAAAATGTAAAATGTTCTGTAAATGTGCAGGAAGGAATTTGAAACTGAAGACTAAAAATTAGGTTGGTATCCTTAGTTTGATTTATGGGTGCAGTTAAAGTGCATCACACAGAATGTAGTATGGGTATGAAAGGGAATGCAGTATGATGGGTGGCAACAATTTAATTTAGAAAAGTTCCAACCTTCCCATTAAAATTAAAATGTTGATTTTTTATATTTGTTTGTGAATTAATGGAAATATTTCATCATTTGTGTATTTGTCTGATGAATGTATTTTTGTATATAGTTTTACGGTTTAAATCATCAAAATTGCTTAGGCCAGGGAGCGTGTATTCCGGTCATGACTCAGTGTGAGTCACCAGATTCCAATAATAACTGAGTGGGGGATCCATAGAAGTGAAAAGCTTATGAAGCACTGGGGAGGTTAGGGCAAGGCACAGCAATTGTCCATATCAAGGCTTTCAAGTGGAAGTAATAATGTCAAAAGCAGCTTTGTCAATAAAGAAGAATACATGGTTCCACACTCATTCACAACCTATCCTTTCCAATGAAAGCAGGAGAGGCTCAGATATCCCAGGGTGCTCCTGAACAGAGGGTTTGAAGGGACAGTATCTAATAATTTGGATACGCATATTACTAAAGCAAGAGAGGAATATGTGAAATGTCCTCATGGGGTAGAGTGCAAGTGGTTAAAATGGTTGTGGTACCCTGCTTCAATTATGCTTTAGCGGTACAAAAGGGGGTGGTGATGGACGGAGCACCTGAACCAATCAAACACTCACACCCAGTCAAAAGATCTGGGTTTGATCCATCACCGTTCTTTAGCCCACTCTGCCACCCCAGTTCAGACATGGCTATATGCAAATCAGTCTGACCCTGTGCCTCATGGGAACAGTCCAGCCCGAACTGCCAAGCCATGCCTTCCCTGGACCGGAAACAAGCTTCCGAGGACCGGTTTCTGGCATTACAGCTGTCTTCAGCCCGTCTTGCTTGAATCCAGTGGCAAAGTGAGCAAGGGACTCACGTCTGAGTATACCCTGCCACATTTATGGCAGCCAAAGCGGTACAAAAGGGGGTGGTGATGGACGGAGCATCTGAACCAATCAAACACTCACACCCAGTCAAAAGATCTGGGTTTGATCCATCACCGTTCTTTAGCCCACTCTGCCACCCCAGTTCAGACATGGCTATATGCAAATCAGTCTGACCCTGTGCCTCATGGGAACAGTCCAGCCCGAACTGCCAAGCCATGCCTTCCCTGCTTTAGGCATGTTCCCTCTACCAGTTACCTTATCCTATCTGGGGTCTATTGATAAAGTCATTAAGATCTCTATCAAGGGTAATTTGAAAACTAGGCTGAAAATGCCCAAATTGATAGCCCATAGACTTTAGGCCGGCCTTAGCCTTACTTCGGTGGAGCATTACTGCACAGCCCGGTCACTATCACAGATATCTCTGATACACTCAAGTACTCTGGAATCCCATCAGTGGGTTGCCATTGAGTCACATCTCATTTCCAGCAGCCAGGGATTGCAGTTTCTCTAGCAACATTGGTCCCTTTCTTCCATCATGCAAAACCCAGTGGTCCAAAGGTGGGTTCCTGGGTTTGTGCTTATGAACTGGTATATATGATACCAAAGTTGCACACCCATTCGCCCATATATTGAACAACTACAACATATGTGTGTGGGGGGAGGCAAAACTGCTGGGAGACGTGGTGGGCTGCTGGAATCCTGGTGCTAGAGCAATTTGTGTCATAGAGCAATCTCAAGTCTTTTGATGGATTTGCAGGAGGCGTTCCGGCTACCTGCTTCTCAAGGATGGAGATAATCCAATTAATGTCCAAAAATTGATTCTCTTTGGATAAATCACTTTCAGCACATTCACACCTCTGCATCCAATCTCAAACTAATATTACTCATTAACCTCAACCCTGGTTATATTTATGATACCATACAGTGACATACATTTTGAAACTGTTTATTTATTTATTATTAAAATATATTTACTTTACAATCAAATTTCATTCATCATAAAAACACTAAACAAATCAAAGCTATACTCGGTAGTATAAATAAATATAAAACCCCACTGAAATTCATAAACAACAAAATCTTCAATAAATCATTGTGAGCTCACTATAGCACAGCTCAACCCTAAAGAAGGGGAGAAGAAGATAAACAAAAGAAAAAAGAGAGAGAAAAGACATGTACTACAATTGGCTTATACTTTTTGTTTGTTGACTAATCGGTTGAAAAGATCAAAATTGGCATGTATTCCCTAATTTCTGTCAAACATACCAATATGTCCACCCAATTTAGTGTATTCAAAGCGTTGGCACATTTTGGGGTATCAGCTCAATCTAGACCACCTTTTTCAAGACCCAATGTATTCCTCTCTTTGTAATAAATCAATTGACAATCACTGAGGTTGATACCATTGCAACATCCTGCCAGCCTTGGGTGGATTCTGGAACACGGAGTGTGACCTGATTCCATGGAGGACCGTTGGCCCAGGCTTCATGGAGGAGATCGGTATTTGATGTGCTCTTTAATAACCTTTCCTTAAACTCTGCAGCAGGATTGTTGTGATATCTGTTATGAGAACTTAACACTGGCAACGAGCAGAGTACGGACAAAGGAAGCCTGGAGCCCTGCAATGAGCAGATAATAATCTTTTCAATTTAAGCTACGGAGCCCAAGTCTGGACATCGGAGTTAAAGCGCACCCAGAACCATCTCCGGAGATGATAACCCCAGCCATGGAGATTCATCACTGATGCAACATTCAACGCAACTCCGGACTCTCCTTTCAATACTTCTATCCACCACAAGCCAGCAAAATTCACATCTGATTCTACTCTTCATACTACTTATGCCTGGGTGTCCTTCATGAACCATGTCTAAAACCGTTTGCCTAAGGCTTACTTGCACAACCAATTGTTGACCTCTCATCAATATGTTATCTTGTATGGGCAACTCTTGTGCCACATGTAAGAAGGGTACAAGACCTTCAGACACCTCATTTTTTCTTGGCTATGACAACATATTTATATAACATATTTTAACAACTCTTTTATATTTGCATCAGAATCACATCCCATTCTCCATTGATCCTCTTTAATACAACCTTTAGATACTTCACAAACAGATACCACGCTCTCTAAATCATTATCTTCAATATCAACCCTGTCATCACTTACTGGTAACCTTGACAAACAATCTGCTAAGATATTTTTACACCGGGAATATACTCAAACTTGAAGTGGAAATCTTGTAATTTATATTGCCATCTAGCAATCCTAGGTGTTGCTTTGTCACAGCCTTTTGTTGTAAATAAATCCACATACTTTCAAAAATACTCAACAGCCTAACAACACGCTAAGGTCTCTTTTTCTGGAGTGGAATATTTACCGTCAGCACCTCTTAATTGTCTGGATGCAAAAGCAATGGTAACTAACCGTCCATTTGGGTTTTGCATTAAAACTGCCCCAATACCTACATTGCTGGCATCCAACACTATAACAGAATTACATAATGTGTCAATTGTCGCAATGTCGGAGAAGAAGTGATTCCCAATTTCAAATACTTAAATTCACTAGCACAATTTTCATCCCACACAAATGATTGATGTTTTTACATTAAATTTATCATATGGACAGTATTGTCTGAAAGCAGTGGAATAAATTTGGCATAATATTCTGCCAACCCCAAAAAAGATCTTAATTGGTCCTTATTTCGCGTTTCGGGAGCTCCTTCTTCTATTGCTTTAACTAGTTATGTTTAGGAGTCAAGACATTCTTACTAATACAATGACATAAATAATTTACTGAATCTACTCCAAATGTACATTTTTCTTTGGTAAGAATCAAGCCAATGTCTTGTAATATACTTAAAAATGTGTTTAGGGTTTCTGCATGTACTTGTGCATTTTTACCAAAGACTAAAATACTGTCTTGAAAATATAAGACATTGTTGAAATCTTTAAATAAATTGTGCATGATTCTCTGAAATACAGATGATGCAGAGATTAGCCCAAATGCCACTTCTTTCGTACCTGAGTGCATCCTCTCATGTAATAGTATATTGCTTACTTTCTTCATGCAAAGCTATTTGATGGTATGCATTTGACAAATCTAGCGTTGAAAATACTGTGGCCCCTTCAATTTGGCAAACATCTCATTAAGACTGGGTAGTGGATGGCGATCTACCCATACACTGTCGTTTAAATCTCTTAAATATACACATAGCCTGACTTTACCATTGGGCTTGTGCACTATGACTACTGGTGACAGCCATTCAGAAGATTCAAATTCTTCTATCACTCCTTGTTCCACAACCTCTCTAGCTCCTTCTTCGCCGCATTTCTTAAAGCTAATGGAAGGTTTCTAACTTTGTGTACTTTGGGAAATACATTTTTTTCACAATAATCTTCTGTTCAAAATATTTCAATAATCCCAATTGTGGGGAAAAATCTTTAGGAAACACTTTCTCCCATTCAGTTACAATTTTGTTATCAACTTGACAAATCAGATCAGAATAACCTAGTACCTGATCTGGATGATTAGGATCAAGAATTATCAATAGATCTCTTTGCTGAGGCCACCCCAAAAGACAGGATCCTTCGTTGGCTACATACGCCTTTGCCACAATAGTTTTGCCTTTAAAAGTTAAATTGGATGTAAAATACCCTAACTCCTCAATGGTATTTTTTAACATACCCCATTAATTTGATATCTGGTGGTAACACCTTCACACCCTGAAAAACTTTTAACCATTCATCACCAATCAAGGTATGTCTTGCACCTGAATCTGCCATGACCTTTATCTCTTTATCCACAATCTTTATCATACAAAATGTGTTGGATCCTTCACATTGGACTCTTTGGAATCGGGATGATGCACAAAGGGGTCCACCTCCTGTTAGCCCCAACTCTGAGAATAATCACATACAGAGCATAAGGGTGAGCAGACAAGGGAAAAGGTCATGGGAACAGGAACAGCAGGGAATTGAACCTGTAGGGAACAAGCAAATACACATTAGCACTGTGCTTTTCAAAACTCTTCACAAAATATATTGCTTGTAAAGCATGTATACCTTAAGTAATAAGGCAGACCAAACTTCTGTGATTCCCACAAAAAATGCCAAATCATACATTAACTTATTTGCTGCGGAGGCCTGTAAGTACAAGAACAAGAAGAATTAAGTCTTTCCCTACCTCCAACACACCCACAAGCCAAAACTCCTTACATATAAATTTGAAGTTGGATCACTAATCACACATACCTTAGACAGCATACAAAATAGGGGAAAAGAAAACAAAACAGGTTGGACAAGGGAAACCTGATAGGTTGATTTCCTCAGTATCACAGGTAATTCTTGGCTAAAGATAATGTCTCATGTTCTCTCCCTTAATCTTCACGTTCAATCTTTAAACGCCAATCCAAAAGGAAGTGTTCCTCCAAGAGTTCAACACCAAAGTTAAGTTAATCCAACAAAGGTTACTCCAAAGGCAAGATATAAACATATATATATATATATATATCCAATATAAGGAACAGGAGTTGAGGTTAAATGATTAGAACAATACTTCCTACCTGGAAGTCGTCTTTATCCCCTTGATTGTTGCTTCACAAATTGTCTCCTGTATAGTAGTGCTCTCCAGTAACACTGGGCTCTGTATTCCGATCTGGAATACCTCTATCCTGAAGACAAGCGGAATACCATAAGGAGAGAGCAGACTCGTCGAGCCAGCTCTCTAGTACAGAAACCCCCAAAAGCTCAGCGCAGAAGAAAAAATGTAATTTTTTTCATGTGGGCTGTTCGCAGGAACAAGAGAAAAGGAACTAAAGAAAATAAAGAATCAACCCTCCAGGACTGACTCTTCCGCCAAGGAGCCCACTGAGGCTCCGGACTTCGCTAGATGTGGGAGTCACCACATGGGGAGCAGATAACCATACTGCGTTGGCCTTTCTGGCAGCAAGATGATGAAAATACAAAAACGAAAGATCAGAATCTCTCTCCTTCAGCCAAAGGAGTATTCCTGAAGGGTTCCGTGAACACGGAACCTCCGGATGCATGGAAAGAAACATGAACGGAATTACGCACAGGAAACGTTCTGCGTCTCCGCATATTTATCCCATGAGCCTCTGGTCATATGGCCTCATGGGATATGTAGTTTTCCTTCAACTACTGGCACAAGGGAGGTGCTGTGGGCTGTGATTCCTGACAACATGGGGCATCCTTAACTTCCCCAATGATTTCATACATGCTATGTACAAATTCTTCATCTGTATCACCCATTGTCTCACTTCAAATTTCCTTTATATAATTTGTTCTTTGATTTTTTACATTTATGCCTTTGTCTCTAAATCTGTTCATGTTTTTGCACATTCTTGCATAAGGACCTTTAATTTTACCATATCTACATACTTGTCCAATGGCTGGACATTTTTTATTATTGGCTTAATGTCCAGGTATGCCACATTTGAAGCACACATATTCTTTTTTCTCCACATTGTGATACGAAGATAATTTGCCTTTAGATTTACTACAAACGTTTTCATCATTATTGACTTTTTTAACTAATTGAATTTCCGCCCAATTTTTTTCTGATAACTCTTTCATAGCTAATTTAATTTCCTCAAATCTGTGTGCGATATCAATAGCTTTAGTTAAGGTCAACTCATTAGTTGATAATAATTTTACTTGCAACTTGGCATCCACCATCTTATGCGCCATTTGGTCACGAATCTTTGGTTATGAAAGGTAGTATAATTACATTTGGCAGCTAACATTCTTAAATCATTTACAAACACATCTATTGACTCATTAGGAAGTTGCCCCCTGCTTAAAAACTTGTGTCGTGCAACCACTTCATTGGTCCAATGAACTTGTCCAATTGTTTAATTGCCATATCATTTACGTCCACCTCCTCATCATCTTCTGCCTACCCAGTTACCACTGAAGGTAAGTGACAAAATACTTGTGCCTTCTGTGCCTAAACAATGTTTTAAAATAGCCAATTTCCGTTTGTCAATATAGTAGTCTCCTCCAATTGCTTCTATGCATGCTTCTAATTCTTCCTTCCATTGTTTCCATTCTAACGCCGGGTCCCCTGGCATGGCTAAAAATGGTAATGGTGCACCTATTTCATCCATGGTCTTATGTATTATAATATGTTCTACCTAAATCTGATGTATAATATACAGTCACTTCTAATATAGTGTGTATACCGAATGAAGATGTGAGATTCACCATATATTTATATTTTATTTATATACATGTTAATATACTGACTGGATGGCACTAAGTGGCAAATATTCATATGGTGTGCAGATCACCGAAATGCCGCCAATTGCCGTGTTTAAGCCAATAAACTTAAATATGGTGCACGGATCACCAAGATACATATGACCGCACCACACCACACCAAAACAAGAATATAAAGAAAAGAAAAAGAGAGAGAAAAGACATGTAGGACAATCAACTTATACTTCTTGTTTGTTGACTAATCCATTGAAAAGATCAAAATTGGCATGTATTTCCTAATTTCGTTCAAACATGCCAATATGTCCACTCAATGTAGTGTATTCAAAGCACCGAAGCATTTCGGTGGTATCAGCCCAATCTAGACCACGGTATCAGCCCAATCTAGACCACCTTTTTCAAGACCCAATTTGTTCCTCTCTTTGTAATAAATCAATTGACAACCACTAAGGTCGGAACCATTTGTAGTTTCAAATAGGCCCCATTGATCTTTAAAAGGGACCATATGGAAAATCACTCTTGTCTTCCTTATATATATTTATAGTCTTGTAGGCCCTCATCCTATTCACCATGTATAGAATCTAGGACTTAGACCTGCGATATTCCCCCTTGATATCAGAAACTAAAAGTTGTTCTAAGAGATAATGGCATTTCCCTAGTATCAATAAAAGCCTTGGGACTATGCCTCGATAGGTCATCCATCTGCAGGATATTGTAGCTGATCAAGTGCGGTATTATCCACAATGTTCTCTGTAATAGTTTTGGCTCGTTGGATCCTCATACGGCGTCCATTCAGGCTGTGTATCTAATTAAGGCACTGTTTATGAAGCAGATTGAGGATCAATCAATCAGGGAATTGTGAAGTGTGCTACTCACTGCGTGAGGGTCTCAAGGCGCTGGAAGGGGGTGCCGCTCCGAGTTAGCCAAAAATCCAGGTCTTGAGGCTTTTCCTGAAAGTGTGCAGGGTGGGGGAGCGTCTGATGTTGACTGGGAGCTCGTTCCAGGCCTTGGCTGCGATGTAGGTGAAGGCTCTCCACCTGCTCTGGTTCTGCGTATGTGCAGGTTCTCTGCTAGGGCAAGGTCTGCGGCACGGAGGTTTCTTTTAGATATGTGGAAGGAGACTCTTTCTTTGAGGTATTTGGGTCTGGTGTTGTCGAGAGATTTGTAGGCATGGGTGAGCAGCTTGAAAGTTACTCTTCTCTCGATGGGGCGTCAGTGGTGGTCTCGCAGGTGTTGGGTGAAGTGCTCATGATGAAGGATAGCAAGGACTAGTCTGGCTGAGGTGTTCTGGATGATCTGGAGCTTGCGTAGCAGGGAATTGTTGCTTCCAGCATAGAGGGCATTCCCGTAGTTCTGTTGATTATGAGTGCGTGGGTGATGGTCTTTCTGGCTTCGGAGGGGATCCACTTGAAAGTTTTCCGGAGGATGCAGAGGGTGTGGAAGCAGAAGGAGGCAATGGCGTTGATCGGACGGGTCATGGAGAGGGAGGAGCTGAGTATGATGCCGAGGTTCTCGGCGTGGTCCCTGGGCGTGGGGGAGTTGCTGAGGGCGGTGGGCTGCCAAGTTTTGTCCCAGGCTTAGAGGGTTGGTCCAAGGACAAGGACTTCTGCCTTTTCCGAGTTGAGCTTCAGGCAGCTGTGGGCCCCCCTATAGAGAGGTACATACACCACTGGGGCCTCTTCAAGGCTTTTATGCGCGGCATATATAATCTACTGGTGTCTCATCTACTTGCTGCTGTTCCTCTTTGACACATTGAATATGCTGAGATAGACTGGAGGGAGCTGGTTGACGAATTAGACAGGAAGACCAGGGGATTCAAAATGAAATTTTGTATTTTTTAAGACAATCCAGGACTGGTAATGGATGTCCCACAAATTACACAAATTAGGCTTTCTACCTCACTCAAATTGCTGGTACATTGACTAGTCTGGCTGTAATGTTCTCCACATCCTTTATGAATGTCCAGCCTGACAGATTTATCTGAACTATGGTATCAGGCTGGACGCTCTCTTACAGAGACTCTAGATATACTACTACTCCTGTTGTGACAGCTGGTTATTTTACATGACTCAACTGACATACTTGCCCTGATGACCCATGAATGACATCTCTTCACAACAGCCCTGACTACGTTTAAGATTTGTTTCCTTCGCCACTGGAGACCACCACACCTTCCAAGCCCATGATAAATTGTTGACTATAATGTATCAAGCTGCCTCACATGGAAGACTTACAGGATGAGCTGGAACTCTATCTGCAATTCTGGTCCCCCTTCCTGGTGGGTAATAGATGAGGATGGCTACGACCCTTCGGAGATTCCAGCATGTCTTGTGCAACCCAAAGGGTTTATATAACTTACCCTCTTAATTTAACCCCAGGTTTGGTCCCTGCTTCTGAAAATAGATCTAATTCTAAAGATGTTACAATGAGTACTTGCCAGTTTCTCATGATATTGCTTTCTGTTTTTTACTGTGTGTTCGGCAATTGGGGCTGCGATTGCTGTGTGAATCAATTGGGATGTATAACTGTTTTTTAAACTTCTACTGGTTACGGTTTACCATTCCATTGTATGTGTGTGAATATTTGCATTCTCTCTGTATATTTTGAATATCTTGTTTGTTTTATTGCATTCCTATCATGCATGTTTATGTCATTGTAGCTGGTGCTGCTTATCGTGGACTGTTGCACTCCATATCAGAGCACTGCCCTGCACCTCTATTCCTACTGGCCATAAGAAAGCATAATGGTTCGTGCTGCAGGCTTTGTTTGCCGGTTTATGAAATATCCTGCTGTACAGTGTTGTGTACTTTGAAATCCTAAATAAATAAAGGTGTAAAAAAAAAGAAACACTCTCACATATGATTAAGAGCCATAGAAGTAAGTGTCACCTGGTGCCATTCAGCATGTCGGACATGGCCCTCTCTGTATACTCCCCCCAAACTTTTTGCCTTCACCCCTCCTGTTTTGCTGAATTCATTTTTGTTGACTTTGAGACTCTGTACACTTAACCACTGTTAACCAGTGCTAAAGTGCTTGTACTCTCTCCGTTAAACATGGTAACATTGGCTCACACCCAATTGGCATATTTAATTTGCGTGTAAATTCCTAGTAAAATGGTACTATATGTACCCAAGGCCTGTAAATTAAATGCTAGTGGGCCTGCAGCACTTTTAATTATTTCTCACGCTTGGCATTGCAGCCTGTGAGGACAGTTTTATACTGCCATTTTGACCTGGCAAAATAACTCTTTGGCCAGGCCTAAACCTTTCTTATTAATACCTATGTCACCCCTAGGTTAGTCCGTAAACACACCACATAGGAAGGTGCATTGTATTTGAAAGGTTAGACATGTACATTTTAGTTTTGCATGTCCTGGTAGTGAAAAAACTCCTACATTTGTTTTTCACTACTGCAAGACCTACCTCTTTAATTGGATAATATTGGGTTACCTTATTGCGTTTAATATGTGATCACTTTTATTGAGAGCAAGTAGGAGCAGATGGGTGAGAAACTTCTCTTTAATTATAAAGTCAGATTTTATGTCACAATTCTGAAAAAAGTTACTTTTGGAAAGTTCTTCAAGCAAAGGAGGCTTTAGTCCTCAAACTACCTGGACCACTATAGTAGTTTTGAACATACTGGATGTCCAGATAGATCCTTTGTAACAAATTAATGAATCGACCAGACCTTAGACTTTAATTCCAAAGCTCGTGTGATTTATTTCATTTTTCTTTTGAGATTTTAGAAAAAAACAAGATCATACCATTATTTTCATGTCATCTTGTCAGGCAACACTTTTTTTCCATTGACATTAGTATGTAATCTTCACTTACAAAATCTTCATACACAGACAAATTATAAATCAACAACACATTGAAATATGATAGAGCAACACCATAAACGTGTGTGATATTCCAAATTGTTATAAAGCGTGATCAGGTATATATGACCAGACCTTGATTAATATACACTAGGCGAACAAAAAAAGTGAATTGACAGAAAATTCTGACTACTGTCCTGCCCATGTCATATGCTCTGGGATTTGTAGTTTTGAAGGGTGTAGATATTTCCTCGTGGCATACCCTCTATGCCTTTTCCCAAGATTTGGAGTCAACGCGTTTCAAACCCCCTCTTGCTGTGGGATTCTCTTCAGGACTTGAACTTGGCCTTGAGAACTACAAAATTAAATATTAAATGTGTGTTTGTGATTGCAAGGGACCTGCTCCACATTTAAAACTCAGTAGAATATTTACAATTTCTTTCAAGGTACCTGCTTCGTTGTGGAAGTACTAGAAGGTTCATGTTCATTGGCGAACGATTCTTTGTGCTTTGTAACTGCGGATGTTATCTTTAAACATGTGTTATAATAATTGCATGTGAGCCTGTTTGAAGCGGTAATATGGAGTTAACTGTAAACACTGTACCTTTTGCCTTAAAGAGGTGCCGGTATACTGTGTGGAAAAGTAGGTCTCTGTCGGTAGTACGCTTCTTTTTCGGTTCGGCTTCTTTCTAAAGGGAGGGTAATAATGGCCTTAGTTTTGGAAATACGGCATTGGGGGCAGACCATGTACATCGGACGCGCGCCATTTGGATTAGGCTGTTAGCGGCTTGGTATTTATTTAGACAGTCCCCCTGCATGTGTCTAACGTTCCTTATTTAAATAACCCATCCTGTTTGCTTATTACAAGAAGAGCATTGTTGTGGACTCGCAAACTTTGTGTGTAATATTAGCGTTCGCTCCTAACCTGAACTACTTGCCTTGTGTAGAAGCGATCTGGCACAAATGGTATTTGCAGGTCTCTGCTTCGACTTGGCTCTTACTTCCGGCCTGAGTTACTGGATTCTATTCATGCCTGTTTGCAAGTTCCAAAATGGATTTGGGTGGATTTGCAAGTCTATTGCATTCTGGGGGACATAGTGCTGAAGGCTGTATTTTAAACATGAAGAGTTGTAAAACTTGAAATGATGGATTACAGTTTAGCAATCTCGGACATCTCATTAAGTCCCTGCATAGCAGTATCAAATTTCATAATTAAGAACGCCTCTTTTTGAGTTAGAAGAACTTCAGGGTCACCACCCCTTGGATTCGGTTTTATGGCACAGAGAATAGTCCATTTGAAATCATTGTCAGATTGATTGAGTGCAACATAATGGTTGACCATAGGAGCAGTTAGAACTTTGTTCTTCTGTCTCGAGCGGTGTTGAACAATCCTTTGTCTTACTTCCTGGCTAATTTTGCCAATGTACATTTTTTCACATGGATATACAGAATGGCATACACCACGTTTTTGGTCTTGCAATTTGTAAATTCATTATGATGCCAATGTTTTTGATCGTCGGTGAAGGTAGTTCCTTCTATAGTACAGTTGCAGACCGAGCAGCTACCGCATTTGAGATGGCCTTGGATAGGTTTGAGGTTTCACGTAGAGTGTCTGTTCTTTCATTGAGTGGTGCATATGACTAGTTGTCCAATGTTGCGATTCTTTTTAAATGCAAATAGTGGGGGGCCAACGTTTGGTATAGAGCCTTCAATAAGATGGCAATTACTTCTAACAATCTTCTTCAAGGGTTGGGTGTGTTTGGTTTGAAATTCCCTTTTATAATATGCATTCGTATCTATTATAAGTTAACATTAGGTGGCTAAATAGACGCCATTTGTATTAGCATTATGAAACCCACTGAGTTATCCTTACGGCATGCAGGCTTCATTGGCTTATGTGCCTCCATGTTATAATGTATGACTACTAGAAGTCTATTTAGGCCGCAGCCACACTAGGCCTCATTTGTTTTTCGCTTGCTTCAGCAGAACTGTAAAACTGTATATCGCTATTATTCTTTCACTGCTCCCTATGGTTGAAGTTGGATCTGCTAATGAATAGATGCTCTTTTCGTATATTCCTTTCTGTATATGTAGTTCTGCTCGCACGTTAGGAGGCATTGAAGTCCGACACATTGACCTTGGAGCACTGATAATACACCCATCTGGAAGGTGTTAGCTCATCTCTCTGTACCCTTTTTGTTTATGCCCAGCCCCGGATGGTATTTTTCCATAGTAGGCGTGGCTGAGGTCTCGAGAAAGCTTTATCATGTATTAGCACGCTTTGGGCAGGCAGTCCCCTCAGTGTCCCTCTTAGGGTCCAGGTTAAGCCGGGGCAGGTAACTATGATCCGCCAGTGGAGTTTACGTAGTTTTGCCTACTCCGCGTTCTGGTGGGAATGCGGAGTTCAGGCAAAACTACGACTCCATGGGAGAGCGTAGTTAGCCGGCCCCTCCACCCTCCCAAGATAATTAAAAGTAATTAAAAGGCTTTTACCTGCCTGTTGCTGCCTCCTCCTTGACATGGCCGCTCTCCTGCCTCCTCCTCGCCGTCTTGCTTCACTGATAACCCATACTTTGTACGTCTTGTGTGTGCGCATGTGCAAGATATACAACGTAGGAGTTATTAGTGAAGAAGGACAGCGAGGAGGAGGCAGGAGAGCGGCGATGTTGAGGAGGAGGCAGCCACGGGGCAGGTAAGTGCCTTTTAATTATTTTTAATTATTTTGGGAGGGGGGAGGCTGTGAAGCGAAGTTCCATGGAGTTGCTTTCCAACTCTGTGGAACTTCGCATGGAGGCACTGAGCCTGCTCCGCCCAGGGTTAGTGCAGGTCTGACTGAGGCTTTCTCTGCAGAGAACTACTAATAAAGTAAGTGTGTATTCTCTACTGAATGACCGACTCTTCATTTGGGAAGGCATAGCAGGTGGTTGTGAAAATAACCAGCGGGCCCTTAGAGGGCCACGTCCTTCAGTTGGCGCCCAAACAGGGTCCCCATGAAAAGGGCCCCCTCACCCGTAACCGGTCGGGTGGATCGTGCCCCTCACATACAAGGCCGAGTTTGATTCTCGCATCTGCTCCGCCCTCCGAATGGATGGATCTTTGGCTAGTGGCCCTTGGCCGGGGTCCTCAAAGTGAAACCCTAGAACTGACTGCTTGGTCCAGAGAGTCGGCAGTGGAGAATAACTTGCTTGACCTGTGCGCACCAGTTGAGTGGTTTGATTGTTGGAAAAGGCACCTTGCTTGCGTGACACAAGCCTGCAGGCCGTGCCTGGTACAGTCTGTGGGCTGTCTTGTCTTGGACTTGGTGGGTCTGGGGACCCTTGAGGGACACAGAGCGCTTGCAAACAGTCTACCGGGCCAACTGGTAATTGGCTTCTGTGTGAAAATGTCTATGACTGTTCGCAGGCAATCTGCCAGGCCAACTGGTAATTGGCTTTGTCTTTGAAAAGGTCTGGGGCTGAAGGCCTGCCCTCTGGTTTTGGAACAGTCTTTGAGCTGTCTTGGGTGCCGTGTGCGGACCGCCTTGCTTGCACGACACCGGCCTGCGGGCGGTGCCTTGATACAGTCTATGGACTGTCTTGGGAGACACTAGCTGATGAGCTGTGTCTTGGCATGGTCTTTTGGGCCATCTTGGTTTGCACTTGGTGGGTGCGTGGACCCTTGGAAAAGGCACAGATTGTTCGTGAACAATTTGCCAGGCCATTGGGCAAGAGTCTGTGTTATTTAACTTGGTGCAGCCTTTGGGTTGCGGGTTGTGGTACGTGGACCGCTATATTTTATTTATTTTTTTTCTTGACCATTTGGCTCTTGCTTATTCTTCCTTTTCTCTTCTGTCCTTGTTTGTTGTTGTCATATTTGTCTGTTCCGGACAGTGTATGTGTCGTATATTAAGATGCCGTGTTTAAGCAAGTTTGGGTGCTTTGGATGTCGATGCTGTTCTACTGATGCTCGATTGGAAGAGAGCCAGCCTGTGCCTCTGGAGGGTTCCCCACAATTTGACATATACATGGAACATGGTATTGGCCCTATTATGTTTAGCACGTTGTGGCATAAATATATGAGAGACAATGCTGAACTGCAATGGCCGCTTGCTGGTTCGTTTGATGAAAAATATAATTCTTGCAGGACAAATTGTTTGCTCGAAAAAGTAGGCAATCGATGTTTGATTCTTTGAGAGTGTGCCAGAAAGAAGCAAAACAGTGGTGCATGAGAGTGAAGAAAAAGGCCAGGAAAAGACAGACACAGACAATAACGCAGAAAGCTGTGGCCTACGAAAGAGAAAAGGTAGAGAAAGGTATAGCATGTGTGGATAGGAAGTTTCGCTTGCAGACTGATAAATGTTATGTTGCAAAGGAAGATGTTGAGGATTTTGTTGAGGAGCTCTTGGACTCTCACCCCCGCCTCCTTATGCCCCTGAACGGATATACCCGACAGTTCCGACTTCTCAGTCCCCGTCTCCTAGTACTGCCCACCCGGATGCATCTACAACTACTTCTACTGCCTCCGCCCGACCCCTCCTGTGCCTCTTCCCTATATGTCAGTAACCGGAGCGGGTGCTGCTAGCCTCCCCACCCTGTCCATCCATTCCGCTTCGGCTACCACGGCTCTATCCACCCTACTGTTCTGTCCCCTTGGGCAATTTATTTTTATTTTATTTATAAAGTTTTCTATAGGGTGAACTTGACCCAAGAGGGTATCAGAGCACTTTACATTTAGGATCGTTGTGTTACAAGTTACATCAGATACAAGAGCATAGTAAGATACAGTGCACATAATGTTTCAATAAATCATAGGAGGGAGGGGAGGAAGGAGTAATAGCGGGGAGATGAGGATGAACTATGCCCAATGTCCGGCTGGGTAGGTGAAGGTCAAGGGGGGAACCTGGGACAATCTCATCATTAGCTGTCAAGCAGCTCCACCGGTCATCAGCCATGTTGCTCAGGAAAAAACAGTTTTTCGTTTATTTGATTTGCGACGGGTATACAGCGCTATCTAGACCTGGAGGTATCAGAGCACTTAACCAGGGGAACATTACATTAGGAGGTACATAAACATGATTATAAAGCGCTGGCTAGACCTGTAGGTATCAGAGCGCTATAGCAGAGGAACATTGCGTTACAAATTGCATCAGTTGCAATATTGTAATAATGTACAGTAAACAAATAATGAGGTTGAGAGGATTTATAGGAAAGGATGGGAAGAAGGAGCCGTAGCCGGGAGACGAGGAAGAACTGGGTCCAATGTCCGGCTGGGTAGGTGACGGTCGAGGGGGAAACCAGGGCCAATCTCCTCATTAGTTGTCTTGCAACTTCATCAGGCACCAGCCATGTTGCTCAGGTCTCAACGTTTGGGAAAAACAGTTTAGAATGGATGTATAGGCTACGAGGATAGAAGTAAAAGAAGAAGGTAGGGGGAGGGCATAGAAACAAGCCACAATGATTCCTGTCTCTGCATTCACATCATCCTTCGAGTGTGACATCTCGAACGCTACCGATCGATGACACGACTGTGCAAGGGATGTTTGAAGGAAATTGGGCAGCAGCGCGAGATCGCATGGAGAAAGTGTTGGTGCGTTCTGCAGTGGGCGATAAGGAAAAGATGATGGTGGCGAATCAAGTAGCCCAGTGGGCTCGCAATGCGACTTATACTGTGGAAGATGTGTGGAGTGTGATGAAAGATTATGAACCATTTCTACACCAGCTCACTCTTCTACATTAATAGGATTATGGGAGCAGTGCTTTCAGGGTGTTGCACCGTAGATAATGTATGATATACGGGACAGGGTCTATGCTATGGGCACGGCCCGAATGAAGTTTTTGTCAATGTAACTATGTTAATGGGGTACCAAGGTAGATTGCTCCAAAAGATCCTGACCATGGGGACACAACACCCTATGAGAGAAGTCCATCCCATTTATCAGCCAGAAGTACCAGAATTGCGTGATTCGACGAACACAGTATTTCATCAGCGAGTTGATGCCCGGTTTCAGGAACATTGGATCTACAACCCCTGGAGGAGGAGTGAGGTCCTGTCCTTAAAAAGTCAGCTGCCGGACCCTCAGAAAAACCCCACTGCGCATTACAAAGAATTGACAGAGGCAGCCTCCTCCACTGTGATGACACTAGCTGATATAGAATTATTTTTTGGCTTGTTAGTACCTGTTGATACATGGAGACAGGTTCATACACAAGACCATGCATTGGTATTAGGAGGTACCTGGGATGAGATTAAGGACTGGTATAGAGAGCGTACGCCGGGTGATAAGCCGAAAGCGGAGCTGGTAGCTTTACCAGGTCATATTATAACATACATGCACTCTCTTATTCCTCCAAAGAAAGTGGATTGGGATAAGTTGACTGCATGCCAGAAGAAGGATGAACGTGTGTCTGATTTCTTTACTAGATTTGAAGGGGTATTCTTGGATTTCAGTGGTCAGGATTTATCGTTGGAAGGTGGTGTTTGGTTATTTGTTAATAGATTTGTTACTAATTTGCTTCCTGTGTTTGCAGCTAGACTGCAGGCTTCTGAAAGCACCTGGACTACGTCCTCACCATCAGTGATCTTGAGTATGGCTCAGTATTATGAGCATAGAGAGAATGAGGATAAAGAAAAAGTAGAGAAAAAGATGAAGGATTTAAAGACGAGGGTTTTGTTGCAGCAAGTCGTGAGGGGTAGAGGAAGGGGTTCAGGATCTGCCCTGCGACTTCCTCGGTCCAATAGGGATGGCGCTTCCAATGCGCCCCTTGGGCTTAACCAATGTGCGTATTGTAAAAAGGAGGGGCATTGGCGAAATGACTGCGCAGAGCTGTCGCACAAAGGCGAGGCTCCAAGAAGTCGAGGATATAAAGGACGTGGGAGAGGGGGAGGTGGAAGAGAGGGGACGCACTCGGAGGATGCATCGTTCAATAGACAGAGTGGGAATTATTTTGATTACCCCAAGAGCCAACAGTATTACCATGAAGATTATGAGATGGATGAGGTGACTGTGCTGTCCCACAACTAGGACAGCCAGGAACAGGGCGGGGGACCAGTTCCTGTGCCTATAGATCATCGCGGACCCTACGTCACTGCTGATTTGCAGGGAACCACAGATACATTTCCGGTTGACACAGGGGCTATGAATAGCTCTGTTTCCCGTTCACTCATCCCGGGGGCAGCTCTGTCTGGCCAAAATAATGTTTTGGTTGCTTTCTCAGGTGTGTCGGTTGTTGGCCCCATTTCCAAACCTCTAAAATTGACTATTTGTACCATTACAGTTGATTCCCCATTTTTACTGACCTCCAATTATGGGGAAAATCTGTTGGGGTTGGATTTGTTAAAAAGATTACATGAGATGATTTTCTGTTCTCCTGATGGTGTATATATGACTATTGGCCCCCAGGTGGCCCTTGCTAAACAATGTTTTGCCAAAGATGCCCCACTTCCCCGCAGAATTTGAGACAGTATCCCGCAAATATGGGCCACAGGAGACAAAGATGTGGGATTGCTTCAGATCCCGTCTGTATCCATTCAGCTCAAGGATAAAGCCAAATTGCCCCGCATCCCTCAGTATAAGATTTCACAGGCAGGAGAAAAAGCTATCCTACAAATAAAAAAAGGATTTGATTAGAACGGGGGTGGTTGAAGAGACAGTAGCAAATATGTGTCACAGCCCTATTCTTCCTATTCTTAAAAAGATGTCCTTAGATTCTCGCTTTGTTATTGACCTGCAGGAAGTTAATAAGATCGTTTTTCTCCAACACTCAGTGGTTCCGGACATTACGACTATTTTGGCGATGATTTCCCCGTCCGCAAAAGTCTTTTCTGTAATTGATTTAAAGAACGCCTTTTTCAGTATACCAATACATACAGATAGCCGATA
Organism: Lissotriton helveticus; assembly: GCF_964261635.1. Lineage (NCBI taxonomy): Eukaryota > Metazoa > Chordata > Amphibia > Caudata > Salamandridae > Lissotriton > Lissotriton helveticus. Next base: position 178,186,944 of record NC_136065.1, read on the forward strand.
TTTGTTCGGTTTCACAATAGCTGGGCATAGTTTTAGATTCTGTCGTGCTCCTCAGGGCTATGCAGAAAGCCATAGTATGTATAACCAAACATTAAAAACACAACTGGATTCTCTAGAACTCCCCACTGGTAATGTGCTTTTGCAATATGTTGATGATCTTTTGTGTCCTCCGATACTGAGGATGGCTGCAGAGGCCACACTTGAATTACTCTTACATTTAGCACACCATGGCCTCAAGGTGTCACTTTCCAAATGTCAATATTGTCGACTGGAGGCCACCTACTTAGGTCACCTACTGTCGAAGGAGGGACGCAGACTAACCCCAGGGCGCATAGCTGCCATAATTAATATGCCTGTTCCTAAGACCCAACATGAGGTACGCCCGTTTATAGAGATAACATCGTATTGCCTGCATTGGATCACCAACTACTCCTTACTAACAAAACCCCTTCTCTACCAGACCACCAAAGAAGTGCATTAACTCCTGCCTGGGACACATGCATGCCAGCAAGCTCTCAAACAGCTAAAGGTTGCGCTTTGCTCTGCTACTGTGCTTGGTAGTCTTGATTACCAGAAACCTTTTGTGCTCTAGGTGCATGAGGCAGACGGTTGCGCGCTTTCTGTTCTAATAGAGGGTTTCGGTGGTAAGCAGAGACCCTGTCCTTATTTTTCTGCCATGCTTGATAATGTCACCATAGTGCTCCCGAGCTGTATGAGAGCTGCCACGGCTGTGCCAGTTTCTATCAGACAATCAGCACGGCTCGTCCTTCATACTGATCTCACAGTGATGGTACCCCATGTTGCTTTTGAATAAGACAAAGACACAGCACCTTACTAGTGCACGTCTGACAGGATATAAATTGACTTTGTTCGCGCCACACATTACCATTAAACAATGTGCTACTCTGAACCCAGCCATGTTACTACCCATCACTTCAGACGGAAAGGACAATGATGTCCATGATTGTCTGTTTTGGACAGAAGAGGAGACGGAGGGATGGGTAGACTTGACTAATGTTCCCTTATCTGACCCCCATGGGGAACTATAAATTGATGGCTCTTGTTTCAAACTGCCGGATGGCACTACTACTGCAGGCTACGCAATCACCACCTTATACACTGTAGTTGAGATGTCCCACATGCCATACCTGTCAGCCCAGGCAGCAGAGTTGGTTGCACTCCTAAGGGCTTTTGAGTGAGGGATTAGCTGCAAATATTTACACCGACAGCCAGTACGCGTTTGGGGTGGCCCATAATTTTGGGCGCCTCTGGGCAGAGAGAGGGTTCCTGACATCACACGGCCAAAGAATACAACATGGTCCACTGATACTTGGACTACTATCAGCCCTGACCCTTCCTGCTAAAGTGGCCATAATAAAATGTAGCGCCCATAAATCTGTCACGGACGATGTTGGAAGAGGCAATGTGTTCGCAGACAGAACAGCCAAGGAGACAGCCACATCCAAGATGAATAAAATGTTTGTGGCAGGTCCTGCTATGTGGGTCCCAGATAATGGGATGTTCGAGAATACTGTGGAAAGTGTAAGGGAAATACAGAGTGAGGCTACTGTAGACAAACTAGACATCTGGGAGGAGAGGATAGAATGCTTGGATGAGGATGGATGTTGGACTGATTAGTCAGGAAAACAGAGATGGCTGTTACTCAATGCCTTTGTTCTCCCTGTGGTCACTATGGATCATGGTCCGGGGCACATTAGTGTGAAGGGTATTTGTAAATTGCTAGACTCAGTATGGCAGAATGAGAATATCTCTACAGTTGCAACACACTTAGTGAGACATTGTATTGTCTGTTTGAAGCACACCAGATGGTAATTTTGCACCACCTTCTTTCCCTTTCGAGGTCATCCAGGTGAATTTCATCGAGATAGGACGGGTCAACAATCTAAAATATGTATTAATGGTAGAATGCGCATTTAGTTTGTGGGTGCAGGCCTACCCGACCAAAGAGAACACGGCTATAGCAACAGCAAAAGCCCTTTTGAAAAAGAACCTCCAGCGCTACGGATTGTCACTCTTGATCTGGAGTGACAACGGGAGCCACTTCAATGCCTAAGTCATTGAATTGGTGTGTAAAGGCTTGCAAATTGTACAAATATTCCATGCAGATAACCATCCACAGTCAGCTGTACTCGTTGAGAAATATAACGGCATTCTCAAGTTGAAATTAGCAAAGATTCATGAAAGTACAGGATTGCAATGGCCAGACGCATTACCTCTAGCACTTATGTCAGCCAGGGTGACTGCACATTCCAGGAATTTGCTGTGTGGGAAATTGTCATGCATAAGATGCAATTGCACCAGATGTGAAGATTATGAAATACATGCTGAGACACTAAGTAAAAAATTAAAGGAGAGAGGTTATACCCACAATCTTTTCAAACAATCATTGAAGAGAGCCTGGTTTACACCTAGGGAACAGCTGTTGACCAAAAAAAGTAAACCATCAACTGAACGCATTGTTTGCGTCACAGCTTTTGGACCTCACACCCAATCCTTGAAGAAGATTGTTAGAAGTAATTGGCATCTTATTGAAGGCTCTGTACCAAATGTTGCCCTCCCCCTACTATTTGAGCTCAAAAAGAATCGCAACATTGGACAACAAGTCATTCACACCACTGCGCCACTCAAAGAAAAAACAGACACTCTTTGCACTATGTTCAACCTCAAACCTATCCAAGGCCATCACAAATGCGGTAGCTGCTCGGTGTGCAACTCTACTATAGAAGGAACTACCTTCATCGACGGTCAAAGACATTGGCGTCATAATGAATTTACAAATTGCAAAAAACGTGCATTGGCAAAACTAGCCAAGAAGTAAGACAAAGGATCGTTCAACCCCGCTCGAGACTAAATAAAAAAGTCCTAACTGTGCCTATGGTCAACCATTATGTTGCACACAAACACTCTGACAATGATTTCAAATGGACTATTCTCTGCGTCATAAAACCGAATCTGAGGGGTGGTGACCCTGAAGTTCTTCTAACTCAAAAAGAGACGTTCCTAATTATGAAATTTGATACGGCTATGCCTGGATTTAATAAAATGTCCGAGTTTGCTAAACTGTAATCCATAATTTCAAGTTTTACAACTCTTCATGTTTAAAATACAGCGTTCGACACTATGTCCCCCAGAATGCCATAGACTTGCCAATCCACCCAAATCCATTTTGGAACTTGCAAACAGGCATGAATAGAATCCAGTAACTCGGGCTGGAAGTAGGAGCCAAGCGGAGTAGAGACCCGCAAACACCTATTGTGTCAGGAGCGACCGCTAATATTTTACACAAAGTTTGCGAGTCCACAACAATGCTCTTCTTGTAATAAGCGAGCATGATGGGTTATTTAAATAAGGATCGTAAGACACACGCAGCGGGGACTGTCAAAATAAATACCAAGTCGCTAACAGCCTGCTCCAAATGGTGACCAACTAAGGCCATTATTATCCTCCCTTTAGAAAGAAGACAGACGGGAAAAGAAGCGTACTACCGACATCGACCTACTTTTCCACATAGTATACCTGCACCCCTTTAAGGCAAAAGGTTCCATGTTTACAGTTAACTCCATATCACCACTACAAACAGGCTCCCACGCAAATATTATAACAGATGTTTAATGTTGACATCCGCAGTTACAACACACAAAGAATCGTTCGCCATCGAACACAAACCTTCTGGTACTTTCACAACGAAGCAGGTACCATGAAAGAAATGTTAATTATTCTACTGAGTGTCAAATGTGGAAACAAGTCCCTTGCAATCACAAACACACATTTATTATTTAATTTTGTAGTTCTCAAGGACAAGTCCAAGTCCTGAAGAGAACCCCACAGCAAACTGGGGTTCGAAACTCGTTGACTCCAGCTCTTGGGAAAAGACATATAGGGTATGCCACAAGGGAACATCTACATTCTCTTTTCCCTGCAAGAACAATACCCATCAAAACTACAAATCCCAGAGCGTATGACACGAGCAGGACACTAGTCAGAATTTTCTGTCAATTAACTTTTTTGTCCGCCTAGTGTATATTAATCAAGGACTGGTCATATATACCTTATCACACTTTATCACAATTTGGAATATCACTCACATTTATTGTGTTGCTTTATCGTATTTCAATGTGTTGTATTATAATTTGTCTTTGTATGAAGATTTTGTAAGTGAAGATTACATACTAATGTCAATTGAAAAAAAGTGTTGCCCGACAAGATGACATGAACATAATGGTATAATCATGTTTTTTTCTAAAATCTCAAATCAAAAGTGAAATAAATCACACAGACTTTGGAATTAAAGTCTAAGGTCCGGTTCATTCATTAATTTGTTACAAAGGATCTATCTGGACATCCTGTATGTTGAAAACCTTTAGAAAGTTGGCATTTTCTTATCCTAACCTCTTGGTGCCTGCATCCTGCTCCAGGGTCACATGAGTAGGTGTAGTTGGCAATAGGCCTTTGTGTATTTTTCCTAGACAACATGACAATAGAGGGTCTGGGTGATGGCAGGATGGGCGTCCACTCTGGCAGGATGGGGGACAGAACTGTCCCCTACCATACTTGCACTTCAAAGGCATTGGTCCAGCTCACACACAAAGGACTTTGAAATAGCCTACTGTACCCGCACCAAGACTGATACCAATGCAGAGAGGCTGGACATTCCAGAAATCTTTGTAGAGGCAAACTCCAGAAGCCTACCCCCCTTGAAAGTGGGCAACAGGTATAAAAAGAAGACACCCAGACTCACTCTTTAGTACACTCCTGGACCTGTGGATATCACATGTAAAGGATGCCCATTTACCCTGCTGCCTGAGGCCTGCCCTGCTTGCTGAGAAGGAAAACCGGACCTACACACTTCATCCCAGGTTGAAGTTAATCTAAGGGTCAGCTTACTGATCTCTTGTTCTGAGCTAGGGTACACAACACACTCCAGAGGTCTCCATGCATCTTCCCAGCTGACCTGCTGCTTGCAACTTGAACTGCCTGAGCCCTGCTGGCCTCTGCTGGAGAGAGTTTCTGATCCCCAAGAGGTGCCTCCCAGATCCCGGACCCTTGGTTTTGTGTCAGTTGAGCTCCTCCATTAAGAAAATGAGAAATCCGGAAGTTATGGGCTCTTTTTAACCACAAAAGGGCCCATTCACGGCAAGATCTTGCTGTCCGTGGCATCAGCCAAGGTGAGGCTCAGTGAACCTGACTCTTCATGCTACGGTGACTGCCAACGATGACTGACAATGCAAGATCTGCACTTTGTACTGGTGCATCGATAGCCTTCGGTGACCGCCAATAAGAATCTTCTACTGCGATCCTCTGAGAAGCTTGGTAGGACATTCGTACCTGAATGGGTATGTGAGTGGGTGCATGAGTATCTGAGTGGGTATGTGACTGGATGTATAAGTGTGTGCATGGGTATGTGAATGCATAAATGTGTGAGTGAGTTTGTGAGTTCGTACATGAGTCTGTGACGGTGACCGGCGAGTGTGTACAAATATATATTACTTTTTTATATTTTCTCCAATATTGCTGTGATATTCGCAATGTCCCCGCAATTGTACACGGGGGCCGTGCCAGCGGTCGCAGCATCTTTGCAAATATCACCAGCAATTTAAAAAAATCGATTTTGGACACATAACTTGTGTCACTAATACCTCCATTTCTCAAACAAGGGGTCAGTGTACCCTGACCACTTATGTTAGCTTTCACAGAATGTTTCAGCCCGGCAACCGTTCCTGATCGATATAATGGCTGCCGCGACTTTCTGTTTGGTTCACATTCGCAAATCACCACAAAAATTATCCTGAAAAATCAGTGAAATTGCAGTGAAATATCCACAGCCAGAGATATCACTATAATTGTAGGTTTTAATTCCTCAAAAACTACTGAACGTATCTGCACCAAATAACAAAAAACACAATCTGTGTAACAACATCTGTCTTTCTGCCAAATTTGATGTAATTCCGTCCAGCAGTTCCGGCTGTAGGCTCGACAACACATTCCTATGCGAATTAACATTACAAATGCACCGTTATTTTGGACCCCTATTTCTTGGTCCTCACTGCATAGATCACCCCCAAACTTTCAATGACACACAGAACCTACTTTGACACTTTTGGGGGAAAATTTCACAAAGAGTGGTCAAACGACACCAAAGTTATAGGCAAGTCAAAAAATGCTTTTCATATGGAAACTAGGTCCTAACTATAACTATCTACTGGTAGGTAATACATATATGTATATCTAGTACCTACTAGTTAGGATCAAAGTTTCCGTAGGAAAAGTGGCTTTTGTTTTGCCAATAACCTTGGCGTCGCTTGATGAATCTTCACGAAATGTTCACAAAACTTCCCCTTTTTTAGTTCAGCTGCTGTGTTGAAATATATGGGGTCATCTGTCAAGTAGAGGCTGAGAAAAAAGGTGGGGCCCCAAAACGTGTTTTCCCCATATGTCTATGGGGATTTTTCTTTTTTTGAACACGACTACATCCTGAACCGTTGAATGGAATTACACTCAATTTGGCAGTGAGCTAGATGCCGGTCTTGGTGTTAATCCATTTCAGAGATATTTAAGATTAAAAAATATAGATATCTGTGAGCCCAACCGCCTACTGAAACCATACTGAAATTTGATTGGCTGCCAACACTTCCACCCGGAAGTGTTGGCAGCCATCATGGGACCAATATACATGATAGCACCCTATTGAAATGCATTGTAGTGAATGGCAAGTTTTGAGGGTCACAAAAAGGAGAATGTATAAAGGGTGATAACAGATTTTAGTAATATCATTTGTTGATGGTACCATTCTAATGTTAGGAATTGTAGTGTATTCTATGGTGAATTCTCCCTGTGAAACCCGTTTCTGCTGTTTGAGAGAAAACGGTTTTCTCATGATATCCCCATGGAGGTTATGGAAGGTGCTCCATAAGCTAAAATGAGAGCAAATTGTCTGTAAATTCACACTATATTTCTTAGTCATATGAAAATGAAGTCTGACAATTGATTCCCATGTGTTCTACTGCAGCCTCCCAGAGTGTTTTAAAGAGCAACTAGAGCGCTAAAGGTGTTACTTATGACAAAAGTATGGCACACCTGAAGCCATGTTGATTGAATCAAACTGGTAAAACCTAAAACATTTAATTTAGAGAGGAATAAAATGAGGGGGTTCAGTATGTCTTAGAAAGTATAGGTAGGCTGTAGAAAGAAAAATTACGACACATTTTAAGTGAGTTCTCAAATATCTTCCTCTTCTATTTCATTATAACATTCTGACATGCACACTAAAACATGCAGAAAGAAACATGCACTTTCAACACATGCACACATGCAGACTGAAACATGCACTTTCAACACCAGCCGCAAACTGCCAGTTAACTCCCTGGTGATCAGCAGTTTTACTACAGTGTTCTAATGAGCAACTAGAGTGCTAGCATTCTGAATTTATGCCATAGGTGTGGCACATCAGAATGCCATCTTGACGGATTAAAAGTAGAAAATTGAATGCATTTTCTACTGAGGATAGTGAAGTGAATGATGAAATTAGGGAAGTCTCCCAAGATGGCCACCAGAGGAAAAAGAGCCCAAATATAGCACAAATATCACCCAAATGTAGCCCAAGTGTATCTCAATGACAGAAGTGCGCAAAACACTTAATTATTTTTTTATTTTAATTTTATATAGACCAGAATTGACCCAATGGTATAGGAATGCTTTACGTGAGCTTCATTTACATTACACAAGGACACATTCATTTTGGTTTTAGGCATGGGGATATTAAATGATTTGCCCAGAATCACAGGATGTCGAGCTGATGCTGAAGTTGCAAAGTCTGCAGCTCTGGCTGTAACGCCACATTCTCTCCCTTAAATGTAAAATATAATCAAGTGATCACCGGATAAAAAAAAACCAAAGATAGCAAATCATTTAGAAGTGCTTAGCTGCTATTTAAGAACTCAGAAAATATGTCCTCATTTTAGTTGTTTAGAGCACTAACCATCATTTCTATGGGAATAAGATCCTCTTGTTGAAGAGCATGCAGAGGCAAACAAATTGACCACGTTGTGCAGGAGTCAGGGGAAGTGGTAGTACAATGGACCGTGGAGGGCTGGGGCAACAAATCAATTATGTGGTACAGGCAAGAGAGGCTGTCTCAATATAAAAGGCTTTCGAGGGCAGAAGGAAGAGGCAGTGGCAGTACACCAATACATACCACCGGGCCCGATTCAGGCAGCAGACTCCCGATGTTTTTAAGCCCAAAAGGCCTTTATTTAATTTGTCTCCTGTCTAAAATCTCCTCTTTTTCAAAGTAATTCAATGGAGAAAGTAAATTCCCCAGTTTTTTTTCAAAATCTCCCTCTTACCAAGTTCTAAATGTTGGCAAGTTTGGTACATTGGTTCACGGAGGGCAGGAGGAATGGGGTAAGGACACAGACTGGGATAAGAGATGCCAGAAGGGAGATGGGTCAGAACAATGCATCACACAGGGCAATGCAGCAAATGGATCACAGAAAGCAATAGGAAGGGAACATGGCCATGCACTTGGGCAACAAAGAGCAGAGCGTAAAGAGGCAAGGGCAGGAAGCTGACCATAGTGAACATACTGGAGGAATAGTTGCAATATAACAGACCATGAAGGGCAGGAGATAGGGGGCAAGGGAATGACAGAGGACCAAACAAGGCAGGAGGGAGGGGATTGGGGTCTGCACATGGAAAACAGAGAGCAAGGGGCAAGGGGGCAGAGCAGGAGCAGCAAGCTGACCATGGAGTGGAGGAAGGCGGGGCACTGCAAGCACTACACAGCATTGAGGGCAACAGTGAGACTATAATGGCATACACAGGACAACAGAGGGAAGGTGATAGGGGATCAGGGGGAGCACGCAGACCACACAGGGTAAGAGGGAGGGGCTGTGGCAGCACAGAAGACCAAGTATGGCAACCCAGAGGATTAGTGGCAGCACAACGGCCATGGTGAGCAAGAAGGAGGGGGAAGGATAGGTGCTGGACACAGAGAAAAGGGGGCAGGGGAAGGGACTACACAACAGACCATGCAGGGCAGACAGGAGAAGCAGTTGCAGCACAAGAGAGGTTGGAGGGAAGAAGGAATTGGCCGCAAAATGGACCATAGAGGACAGGAGGGAGGGGATAGGGGCATGGAACTTGGTCAGGCAGGGTGAAGGTGGTAGGCACAGGCGGCAGCCGTCTGACCATGCTAGTCAGGTGGGAGGTGCAATGGCAGCTTAAAAGAAAACTCAGAGTAAATAGTAGGGAGGCAGGTCCATGGAATATGGTGGGAAGAAAGGAAGGAGCAGGGACATGCACACAGACTTTGGATGGCAGAGGGAAGGAGAGTGGGGGCAGCAAAGTAAGCACAGAGGCTAAGCAGGAGGACAATGATGCTGCATAGAATTAAGTAACGGAGAGCAGGAGGAGTGGGTTGGGATACAGAGTAAAACGGAAGGCAGTGGCCTCTCATTGGACCTTGCAAGGGAGGAGGGAGCGGCTAATGCATGGACTCCGACAACAGAGGGCAAGAGGAGGTGGATGAGGTAGCAAGCTAATTGTTTAGGACAAGGGCCCTTCGCCCCTGCAAAGAAGATTAAAAGGATATGCTCCAAGGAGATGCCTTTGTTCAGCAACTGCAAATCTTATTTGCATTGCAGAATTTCATAAAACAAGACAGGGTGGTGGAGCCTTCATGGTCAGAGCAGCTCAGCTCTGGAATATTCTTCCAGACGCTCTAAGATCTGCAGCTGACCTAAAGCCTTGAATACGTGTCTCTTTCCTGCATAATGTGCATTTCCTTATCCAGCTTTCTTGATAGCAGCTTGCTTTTTTTCTATGTTGAGGCTCCCAGCACTAGGATACCTGTATGGTTATATTGTTATATTGCACTCTATAAATGTTATAAATGAAATAAATATTCTGGTCTCTGTATCCAGTCGCACTCCATCGCGATTGACTTATACTTGTGACTTTCACCGGGTCTTGCATGATCAGATAATCACGAGTGGTGCTTTGCACTTTTAGATGCTATACTTACAATACATCTTTAAAATTGCATATCTCTAGTTCTAATGATCAGAAAATTGTCATTTTAGTGTCAAATAATGAATTACATTTTACTCTATTTTTCTAACTAGGTGTAGGATTTTTCTGTGTTGTGTTTTCACTTTATTACTGTTTATGTGCTGGATAAATACTTAATCCATTGCCTCTAAGTTAAGCCTGACTGCTTCTGTGCCAAGTTACCAGAGGGTTTAGCACAGGTTAAATTGGGGTTTGCTTGTGTTTCGACCTTGTAGTGTAGTTCCTATCTTCCCAATAGGCTCTGCGCATTGGAATAATACCTACAGCAGTAACGGCCTAGGCCAGACGTTAACTAGGTCTACTACTGTCGATACTAGACTTAAGTTTTGGGTTTGCCAGCGTAGCTCAGAGTTCGCTAGAAACTTTCTCGAATGTTCAGGAAAGAATTAACTCCCCTGATTAGACAAGAAGGGATTTAGTTTCTGACAACCATAGAACATGACAACTTTGCTCTCCCCTAATCAAGAGTGTATCTCCAGAGTCGTGTGAGCACAAGGCAATTATTTTACTCAGTCAGTACGTCCATTCTTAGTCTCATCAGATTGTAGAGAAAAGGAAGAGACGGGCGTGTTCAATAAAAAGGTGTTATTTATTGATCAGTCTCTTTTCTCGTACAAGAGAAATGGATCGATATTATTGCAATACTTATAGTTAAGTAAAGTGCATACATTAAAAGCAATAGTATAAAATAATACTGTAAAAACATTGATATGGTTTCTGAGCCATATGATGTTTAAAATGATTAAAATATATTTACATACACATATACATTTGACTAAACGTACTCAACTGGTGTTTCTAAATACGCCTACCCCGTGTACCTGACCTAAGTCTAATGCGTGGGCGGGAATAGAAAGTTACAGTTTAAGTTAAGTTTGTTTTTGCCAAGTGAATAACTAAAGAATTCTCTGTGAGGGGTTATTCAGTTCTGTACCTGGAAGTTAGGATGAATGAGGAATGGTATCTCTTTCTCTGCTCTCGATATTCCAGGCTGCCTGCGAGGGCTGCCCGAAAGCGCCGGTGCTGGGTCTCTCGGTAGGAGATAGCAGCGCGTCTCTCAGCGCGTCAGGAAGGCGGGGCTGCTGCCAGCGGGGTCTGCTCTGCTTCTGGGCTTCGGCAAGTATGGCTGCTCCGTCTCGTCACCACGCGTGTGTTTGCATAGGGCAAGATCGGCAATATTTATACCTTAAAGGTGCCGAGATTGACGTAAGGATGGACATAGATACGTCAATAAAGATGTCATACGACTTGCTCGTTAGCACATTCTTTTACTGAAGTTCTCTGTGAAATCAAAACAATGGCCGCACGGATTTTCCAGGTTGTCATAGGTTTGATTTGTTATGAGAACGTCGTATGCCTTATCAGGGGCTGGAGGAATGTCGCTTGTCTAATTAGATCTCAAGCGTTATGACCTAATCAGATAACACGTTCCTGTGCCGTAGTGTGACTGCGTCAGATAACGGTATCTGCATCATGGGGGCTTTTCTTGCCTCATGGGCTGACTGTTAGTTAACTTGATAGTTAGTTTAACCAGAATAGGGTCAGGAATAGGGGGATCGATTCAGAACCTATAGGAATACATGACACCCACTCCACGCTAACTATGGTCATATTTACTAATCTATGCATAGTATAACATAGTACAACATACTATAGAGTATAGTGTATACCTTACCACCCCAAAATACATAAATGCATTTTGAAATTTTCAAATATACTGAAAAATTGCAGTCATATATATTGTATGCACTTAAGCTATGAATTAAACGCTAAAGTAAACACGCATTTGTAGACATTATTGCTTATTTGGTATATGAGAAATACACATGAAATGGCTCTTAATATGGCTATACAGAAAGAAAGTTCGAGACCATTTCATCACATGATAAAATATTTGTGAACATACCAGCGGGCAACTAAAGTTTATAAAGTATCTAAAAATAGAAATCTTAGTTCTCTAGGAATAGTTTCTTACTTTAAGCAGAAGATAAGTGTCCCGAAAATTTTGTAAAAAATAATTTGGGGCTGCTAAAAAATTGTTGTCCGTGAACTGGTGGGAAAAATTGTTCATGTGACTTTATTTTTAAAGTTGAAGGCTGAATTCAGGGAACGCCGTGTGCGAGCTTGCTCAAAAGTCTCTATTTCTGTTCTGGAGAGAACATCATATCATTAAGGCTTTCGAAAAAACTGTCAACAGCTTCATGGGAAAGTTCCACTAAGTCGGAAATAGGTGTAACCATGCATTCGTGCGCATGATTGTCTCCATTGACATTCTGATTCGCATTGCTGACAGAAGGTCGTACCTGATTAATGCTGCTTTCATCTTGAACTTCACTACTCATCAATCGTAGTGGTGAAGACTCCACGAATGCCGTCATCAGGATTGGCAGCCTTTGAGGGCAGCACAAAGCGTGAACCTTGGTAGGAACCAACAATGTATCTGCATCCACTGGCGCATCCGATTGTAGCGTCAGACAGGTGTCTAACACGCATTCTTCTCCGCATAGCAGACATCTCAATACAGGTAAAACACATCTTTGCCACATTGGTCGAAATGATAGAAACCAAGTCATGTTCAGGTCTCTAAGCCGGGAGAGTCCCAGGATTTTTGATATCCGGTCCCGGTATCCAATGGCTAGGATTGTATCTTCCATTGTCGCGAGAGTTTGATCTGTGACATGGGTTGCCATAACGAAAAATAAGGACTAAGAATAGGATTCCTGCAATTAGTCCCAGGATCAGGGGAAGTCCGCCAAAAATCGAATGGACGAAATCTGGAAAAATACCCAGTATGGCTTTGAATGGTGTTAATGCCATCGAAAATACTGTCTTAAATACTTTTGAGACCCCAGTGGTATCAGAAATATTTAAGATTTCGCTCAGGATTTCCGCGAAATGTACGGGGGAATTAGTCGATAATAATGTATGTATCTCTGCAGTCGTCCTTGCGACTTGTAGATCATACGTTTCTTTTGATGACGTGAGCCTTGTAGGCGTCTGAAGAAGCACTGTTTTCATTCTGCTTAAAGTATCTATTCGAATAGAAGTAATTTTCAAACTGGGCCATGCCCTAGCCTCCCTGTCTGGAAAGGAGCTGGGGAACAAAGAACGTCCACAGCACTTGACCTTCGCAGTCGTAGTGACTAGATAAGGAGTCCCGGGCATAAGACTACAACATTTGCGGTCTACAATAAGAATGTAACTCCCATTATAGAGTCTTTGAAAGAATGGTTCTATTTCAGTTGCAGGTGTGCCTTGCTGGTGACATGAAAGGTTGTATGAATTCCCTTCACAGGCTCCATGCAAACTAATTCCGTTACACAGAAGCGTGCCGCTTAGTGACATAGCACAATTGTTGCCACTAAGAAACACTTTCTGTCCTTTATTACTGACACATGCATGTGAATAGGGCAGGTTCCAAGTTGTTTTAAGGTACCCCTTCCCCAATTTTTCGTACATGCCAGCCTGTATATATTTTTGGCAGTATTGAAACCTGAAGGTTGAGATAGGAATATTTATGATTCCGTGGATTATCCATTCACTGACAGGTCGTTCTGACATTGTCATTGGTAATCTTTCTAGTTTTTCAATGCTCAAGATTGCATAATCAGCACCCTTTTGCGCCATACCGATTTGTCTATCAGTAAGGTTAAAGATTTGGAATAGTGACGTTGTGTTGATTAAACGCCAAGGCACATAGCCTGAACGCAGATTTTGTAACGTCCAGCCAAGCTGTACAATAGAACGCAATTGTGACTGACCATGTTGTAATAACAGTAAGTCTTGCGATAATATATCGATTGCTGAAGACACAATGCTGTCCAATGAAAAAATTCTGGAGGACAGAGTCATTAACCCATTGTCCACTACAGAAAGTGATTTTTCCAAATTAATACGGTCAATTTCCCGTATTCTCTCTGCTGTTTCAATTTGATTAACCTTCCAGGCCTCATTGTATGCTGCATATACAGAGGCTGCTATGAAACGCTTTTGACGCTGTTTGCGTGGTCCCATTATGAAATCACGCAAGTCAGCACCATCAGTAAGTAAAGTTAGGTGTTGCTTAATTTCAGGCAGTGTGGAAGTTTGTAGCCACTGAAGGCACAATTTGCCCACACTGTAGGTTGTTATTATCCCTGGGTGATGTCTTTGGGGATATCTAGGGTCTGGCCTGGTCAGTTTGAACCCCTGTGTTTTATTCAGGAATCTGTCTTGACAGTTATTTGTATCTGTGGGCCAGATCAACCATTGTTTCCAATTAGGATGTGTTCTGTTTTTGTTTAATATATGGTTTACGTCTATCTCTTCATCTGTATCAGAGTTATTGCTAAACATTGTTGGCTTTGGAATAGACGGTTTATTTAAATCTTTGATTTTGGCTAGGCCAAGACAGGTGGTTTGTTGAACAGTGTCATTTAAAAATATCATTTGTTCTGGGATCATGCAAGCTCTAAACAAAGCTTCTAAACCCTGTACTTGCCATTCTTTTGTACCCCAAACACTTTTCAAATCAACATTTTTGTCCCAATAATCAAATCCAAAAGTATTCATTTCTTCGAAGAATGAATCTGAATATATCAACTTTGTGTTGGTTATCATGGTTTTCATCCCTGTCTTGTTTGACAATTTATAATAAAATGTTTCAGCATTACTTGTGTTAAAACCTGAAAAATATGAATATTTGTCGTAAACAGTTCTTGAGCTCCCTTTTGGAGGTGTTGCACAATGTTCCCATTGATTATAATTTAAAACATTTCTAGGTTGTGCAGATTTATGTAAAAAATGGTTACCATAGTGGTTATAGCAATACATACTATCATAATTTGTAGAACCTTGCAAATAATCATGTTTTGTAAATTTAGCAGACATTACTAAGTCAGACATCATGTTATTAATGCTTTCGAAGTCCCAATCATCAGCAAATGAGTTTGGTTTTGCAAAGTCACTCAAGGAGATCTTGATTTGGTGTGGATATTTCAGGATCTCGACCGGACCATAAATTTCATAGTCAGTGTTGTCCCAGGCTACCCCACCAGGTATAGGATTGGCTGTGAAGTTGGCTGAAGAAAGTTCTCTTTTCTCGACGTGTGAAGATGTGTGTGGTTTGAGGACCAAGTTGATGTTCTGACTTGCTGTGTCCATTTAAGCATATTTTCCCTCAATGAAGCGTCCCAAAGTTAATACCATGATGAGCCAAAGTATGAGGATAAATGCACCAAAACCCACCCAAAATTCAATCCATGGAGAAATCAGATATGTTTCTTTCAGTTGGTTCAAAAGTTCCTTAGCTTTGTCTTTAAAGGATTTTGATGATGGCTGTGTCTTTGATTCACTGAGGCTTTCAGAGGAATCATCGAAGTTGATGAAGTAGCCGGATGCAGTTCTGTCAATTGTTCCAATTGCTTCAGGATTTTTGTTTCTTGCATTTTCACTTGGTACTTCATTATAGATTGGTGTGTCTCTGCTAAATGTTTTTATTTGGGTTTTCAGAGGTCTGAGTTCTATTGCATCGTTGCATAGTCCTTGTTGTTCTTCTGTAGGCGTTTCGAATGTGATGAGCCTCTTTGTTAGGACCTCTGTACTGGTAGCAAACCTTGGTGTTCTGCTACTTATTGGGAGTCCACTTGGCCTACTGTTTGTTATCGGCCACATGTTGTGGTTTTACCAGGTCGATGGATACAACTCGGTTCTCCTTTTTACCAGCAAGTGGCGGT
The DNA here is from genome assembly GCF_964261635.1 of Lissotriton helveticus. Taxonomy (NCBI): domain Eukaryota; kingdom Metazoa; phylum Chordata; class Amphibia; order Caudata; family Salamandridae; genus Lissotriton; species Lissotriton helveticus. Next base: position 178,202,747 of record NC_136065.1, read on the forward strand.
AGTACAACTGATCTTGTCCCGTTGACAGACAAGACAGGAACTGCTTTTCTGTAAGAAGGCCCAAATTCCTTCTTTACCGCGATCTTCTCCCTGACTAGATCCCCGACTTTTGGAATCCAGACAGGTCTTGCTGGGACAGGTGGTGATTCTTCAGTGGTTGTTGGCTGTTGTTTCAACTGTATGTTGCTCAGGTCTTTTCTTGTTTTGTTTAAGTCCTGCAAAATAGCCAAACGGTCTTTGACATCAAAGCTTTTTTCTTTAACCACTGAAGTCTGACTGTCGAGGTCAGAGATAATCATTCTAGTTCCAAATAATAATTCGTACGGACTGAATCCCTTCAGAGAATTTCTTGGCAAGTTATTTAGACTACGTTGGACACTTATTAGATGTTTGACCCACCCAGCTCCCGAACCTAATACCTTTGCCGTTATAGATTGCTTTATGTCACGGTTTTTTCTTTCAACAATTCCGTTCCCCTCAGGGTGAAATGGACAAGAGTACCGCAATTGCACGCCCATGCTGACCATGGCCTCCTTATAAGCCCGAGAGCTAAAAGCAGGACCATTGTCCGAATGCAGCATGCCAATTGCGTATGTGCCGATAAAGACTCGCAAATCTTTTATAACAGTTCTGGCGTCAGCCGTTCGCTGGGGCCACATCCATATAAATCTCGTGCATGAGTCCACTGCAACCAAGATATATTTATAGTTACCATCCCTTTGTAAGGGACCGCAGTGGTCTAGATAAACACAGGCTAATGGTTTATCCGAGATTAGAAGGGGCGTCTGAGCTGGACGTCTCACCGTTGATACTTTCATTTTTTGACATATTTCACATGCTAGAACATAGTTCCTCGTTTGTCTTCTCATTTGTGGCCACCAGTATCTCTGTTTTAATAATGATACTGTGGCTGAGACGCCAGCATGAATAGAAGCAAGCCCTTCGTGTGCCGCTATTATTAGTCCTAACCTATGTTCCATGTTTGGAATTGCCCTATCCCCCACTCCAGGGATTCGAGCAAAAGGAACATTGTTTGCATCAGTTATGTATGAGTATTTTACTGGAAAGCCTTTAGGGAGTGGTTCTATCGAATCCTTTTCTGAAGCGCTGACAGCTTGTAATATTTCGCTGTCTATTTTTGTTTTTGACCGGGTGACGGCAGCTACGGAAGCCGTTTGCACAGCTGCCTTCGCGGCCTCATCAGCCAATGAATTCCCTGCAACGTGAACGCCATCACGTTGATGACTCAGCGTATGTATCACGTGAGTCTTTGGTAGTTCTTTTTGCAGAAGAACTACTTGTTCCCATAGCATTTTATGCTTGATTGTGCCACCTTTCGCATCCTTGAAACCGTTCTGAAGCCAGATCTGCAAGTATTCATTGTAAGACTGAACGCAATAATACGAATCACACACTATGAGTGTGGGGAATTCTCGATCGGTATTTTCAAGCGCCATCTTTAATGCCAGTAGTTCAGCTCGCTGAGCTGTACAATCTCCTAGGGATTGTGTTTTAGTGAGGGTTGGTTTAAATTTCCCTTCGTGCCAACGACCTTTAACAATCGCGCACGCAGCACTGTAAGCTTGCTTACCCCCCACTGCGGGTTGTGCTGATCCGTCTGTATATATTATACAGCCGTAGTGATCTAGAGGCAGAATTTCGGTTGGCGGAGGACATTCGAATTCATATTGGAGAAATTCTTGTGTTTTAAAGTAAGGATCAAATTCGTACACCACGTCTGTTGCAGCAAGAGAGTTAGCCCATTGTATCCATCTTGGATGGAGCGCTTTAGCATTCGGAATGCTTGCCTTTGTTACCGCCTCTAAGGCTGGTATTGGTGTCACGATTACTATTCGTTTACCTTGTGCCAGGGCTTGTTCTTTTGCTATAGCTGTCTGTGTTGCTGTAAGAATTTTTTCCGTTGGGCTAAATTTCATTTCAGCCTTAGTGTACAAGTGTGATTTGAATGCAATTGGTACCTTTTCTCCCTCATTAGAGGTTAGGTATGTGAATCCGCATCTCCCTGGGATGACTCGAATCACAAGATTGCGTGTGTTATCACGTGTTTCTAATTTTGTTTTAATTAGCATGTCTGTTTGTAAGGATCTCAAAATTTCTGTGTGTGTTTGAGTCCAATTGGATCTTTTAAAGTCTGGTTTAATTAGATCATAAAGGGGTTTGACCCTTTCTGCGTAATTTGCAATGTATGTTCTTCCGAAATTTAGGAAGCCTAGAATTGACTGTAGGTTTTTTAGTGTTTTAGGAGCTTGGATTACGGCACATTTCTCTAGGAAATTGTCAGCCAGGCTTTTACCTTCACTTGATAACTCATATCCTAAGAACAGGACTGTCAGATGGGCAATTCTAGACTTTTTAAAGTTGAATTTGTAACCCTCTGCTGCGAACCCAAGTATTATGGTGTTCACGCTTTTCAAGTGAGTATCCAAGTCATCATCTGTTAAGTAAATGTCATCGACATAAGATAATGCTTCATCATCATATAGTTGTAGTAATTCTGTTACTCTCGCTGAGAATACCCCCGGGCTGTTCTTGTACCCCTGGGCTAACCGACAGAATTGCTTTTGAGTGCCATTTACTGAGAATGCAGTTAAATATCTGCTCTCTGGTGCTATGTTTTGACAAAAGAATCCATTGGAGATGTCCAAGGTTGTTTTGTATTTTTTGCGCACTATGTTATTCATTAGTGCAGCACTGTGTGAGTTTTGCACTGCAAAGGTTTTGCAACATGTGTTAAGGTGTCGGTAATCCAAAACTAGACGATATGAATTGTCTGGTTTGGAGACCGGAAACAAAGGATTGTTCATTTGTGAGGTGCAAGTTTCAATCACCCCCTGGTATTCTAGCTGATCTAGTATTTCATTTACCTGTTTTTTAGCTTCTTGCTTAATTGGGTACTGCCTTTGTGCAGTAGGTTGTGATTTTAACTGGATTTTGTGAGGAGGAGAATCCTCATCCCATCCTACATGATTTTTATATAAAGCAGGTGCTAAGGCCACTGCCCACTTTCTAGCAAGTGTGTATTTTTTATGAATCGGGATTTGATTCGAGAAGGCAGGCATAATTACTTCTTCGCCATGAGGGCACTCCCTGACAAACTCTGGTGGCCAGTCTTTTTCAGCTAGAAGGATGTCATAACCCTTGGAGAGGTTATCCCAAAATAGTCCCCTTATTTTCCTAGTCTTATCTCCCTCTATACGTAATGTTATCTCGTATATCTTGTGGGGTTTGCTAACTCTGGTGTCTGCAGTTTCCACTTGAAGGTATTCATTTGTGTCCACTGTCTCCAGATGATTCATAAGGACTTTGCGAGCTATGCTCACTTCTGCTGCGCTGTCTAGCATTGTCTGAGCCCACTCTCCGTTTTTCAGTTGTGTCCTCAGTATTCTCGGCATTGTTAACAACCTTGATACTGGCTACCTTCTTTTTTGGAAATTGTAATTTCTTTTTTTGTTGAGCAGGTTCCTTGTCTTTGGACTTGGCGTGCTCTTCTCTTTGTTCTGATCGTCCTCTTCTTTCTGATTTCTGCGAGGAAGTCTGAAAAGATTGAGAGGGACGTGTATCAATGTCTTGATATCTATCAGGTTTTTTAATATTATCCCTATTTCTAAGGTTATATCTTTTCCCAGAGGGGTCACTCTGGGGTGACCTGTGTCTCTGGTTCGGAGATTTCTCCCTTCGCCTAGGAGACCTTCCTCGGGACTGGAATTTCTTTTCTTTTGGATTGGATTGTTTGTTTCCATCCCAGTTCTTTTTTGGTGAATTATTATTAAAAAATATTTTTTCTGGACTTTCAGTCAGTTGCGGTTTTACTGGTATTCCACCTAAACTATCTCTACCTAGTTCTTCATAAGATTTTTCTATGATTCTGGCAATTTCAGCTGGTTGGTCTGCTATATCTGTCTCTTTTAACCTCTGGCGGATCGCCACGTTTGCTGCTTCACCTTTTATATTGGCTAGTAATATAGCCGAGACCTGCTTGAAGTCTTTCAGTAATTTCATACCAAGAGTTAAAGCTGGTTCTGGACCGTATTCATCTTGAATTTGTTTTAGCACATCTGGTATTACCGAAATGGATGGAACACCGTGCGTTTTTGTGTAGATTGAAGCAAAGACTGTACCCCAAGTGTCACAGTCCTCTATGTGTGGTGCGATTCCCATTGGGAGACATATAGTCAGAATCCTGTGTTTTTCTAGCGGGGTGGTGTCAGGAAACACCGCCTCTATTTGGGTGATTTTCTGTGCCAACCAGAATGGTATCTGTTCCCGTTTAGCCGGAACTTTACCTAGGCAGGATTGGATGTTCTGTGGTGTGATTTTATTTGTGTTCCCCTGGTGAGGGGTCAGCTGTGGAAGTTTAATCGCTGGCTGAATTGTTGAAGTCCGCATTACATACTGGACTAATTGTCCATGAATTTTTAGTAATTGTTTTAGCTGTATTAACAGCTCTCCTGTAGACATTCTTTCGATGTCTGGGTGTGGTGTGTATCCGGCTAAGACCGGCCACGTTGCTCCTGGTCTACCTAAAGGACCGAGCCTTGTAATGTGATTGTTATGTATTAGGGCGCCATCAAATAAGAGCAAATGCTCTTGGAATTTGAGTGGTACTTCCACCTCCTCGAAAGGAGTGTAAATGTCGGGTGGAACCTCTATTTTGTAATAGTGGAAGTACTTTGTTACAGCATTTGCTGCTGGAAAATGTATCCATGTATAGTATACCTCTGTCTGCCGATATTCGTGTGCCTCAATTACGAATATGACTGTGCCACCTCTAGGTGTCAGTCCATTTTCTATAAGTTTTAAGGTTATAGATTTCCTTTTGGCGACCGGGATGAGTATTATATCCCCGTCCGCATCTAGTGCCGCAGTATCAGCTGCTACTATTTCAGCTGCTAATCTAACTGCCTCTCTTTCTTCATCACTTTCTGACATTTTACTGTTAGAAAGGTTATTCTTTTTGTTTGCAGATCAGGTTTCTTATGGAACAAAGATTAGATGCACAATATTTTGGAACAGTGTATCCTTCAACGTTGACTAAACCAAGAACCTTACATAGGAGTTCCCTCCTGCGAGGTTTTGGAGGATATTACCTTTCACCCACTCCAGACGTCTTTGGAGTATTTGGGAAAAGGGGTCTGAGTGAGAAAGCACGACTGAGTTACTCTAAATGTCTTACGTTAGTTTTATCGCCCTTTCCAAACGCGTTGGGCGCCATGTAGTGTAGTTCCTATCTTCCCAATAGGCTCTGCGCATTGGAATAATACCTACAGCATTAAAGGCCTAGGCCAGACGTTAACTAGGTCTACTACTGTCGATACTAGACTTAAGTTTTGGGTTTGCCAGCGTAGCTCAGAGTTCGCTAGAAACTTTCTCGAATGTTCAGGAAAGAATTAACTCCCCTGATTAGACAAGAAGGGATTTCGTTTCTGACAACCATAGAACATGACAACTTTGCTCTCCCCTAATCAAGAGTGTATCTCCAGAGTCGTGTGAACACAAGGCAATTATTTTACTCAGTCAGTACGTGCATTCTTAGTCTCATCAGATTGTAGAGAAAAGGAAGAGACGGGCGTGTTCAATAAAAAGGTGTTATTTATTGATCAGTCTCTTTTCTCGTACAAGAGAAATGGATCGATATTATTGCAATGCTTATAGTTAAGTAAAGTGCATACATTAAAAGCAATAGTATAAAATAATACTGTAAAAACATTGATATGGTTTCTGAGCCATATGATGTTTAAAATGATTAAAATATATTTACATACACATATACATTTGACTAAACGTACTCAACTGGTGTTTCTAAATACGCCTACCCCGTGTACCTGACCTAAGTCTAATGCGTGGGCGGGAATAGAAAGTTACAGTTTAAGTTAAGTTTGTTTTTGCCAAGTGAATAACTAAAGAATTCTCTGTGAGGGGTTATTCAGTTCTGTACCTGGAAGTTAGGATGAATGAGGAATGGTATCTCTTTCTCTGCTCTCGATATTCCAGGCTGCCTGCGAGGGCTGCCCGAAAGCGCCGGTGCTGGGTCTCTCGGTAGGAGATAGCAGCGCGTCTCTCAGCGCGTCAGGAAGGCGGGGCTGCTGCCAGCGGGGTCTGCTCTGCTTCTGGGCTTCGGCAAGTATGGCTGCTCCGTCTCGTCACCACGCGTGTGTTTGCATAGGGCAAGATCGGCAATATTTATACCTTAAAGGTGCCGAGATTGACGTAAGGATGGACATAGATACGTCAATAAAGATGTCATACGACTTGCTCGTTAGCACATTCTTTTACTGAAGTTCTCTGTGAAATCAAAACAATGGCCGCACGGATTTTCCAGGTTGTCATAGGTTTGATTTGTTATGAGAACGTCGTATGCCTTATCAGGGGCTGGAGGAATGTCGCTTGTCTAATTAGATCTCAAGCGTTATGACCTAATCAGATAACACGTTCCTGTGCCGTAGTGTGACTGCGTCAGATAACGGTATCTGCATCATGGGGGCTTTTCTTGCCTCATGGGCTGACTGTTAGTTAACTTGATAGTTAGTTTAACCAGAATAGGGTCAGGAATAGGGGGATCGATTCAGAACCTATAGGAATACATGACAACCTGACACTATTTATTGTTACTGCTTGAGCAGGGATTCACCCCCCCAAACCGTAACCCAATTTCTCACAAATCTAACATCAGCAATAGGTTTACAAAACCTAGAATAAATTGTTCCTCAAGTAGAGCTTTAAATATATATCATAAATGTGATCATTAAGTGTGGAATTATTACATGCTGCTGAAAAACAGACATCTCAATTTGTACTAATATGCAGAGGTCCCCCCACTCAGACACTTATCATTTTAGTGAGAAAAAAACTGTACTTTCTCTTCTGAAATGTCAAATGTACATTCTTTGGGAAACAGCAGCTTGTCATTGCCAAAAAGCACTGACGTAATACTGTCACATATGGACAAATCCTTCTTCTGGTTAGCTTCCTGTTAACTGTGAGGATTTTCATTCACTCACATCCCGCATGGAATATTCAGAATTAAGTCTTAGAGTACCACCATTGTGCAAGGGCCAAACTTATGCAGTGGTTGGAAACAATCACTGCGAGAACACACAAAATATACCAATAATGGTTATAATTACACCAAGCTTAGAAAGAATGTTGACAATACAGATCACCATATACTAAGCATTGGCACATAACCCCAATAAGATTCAACAACCTTTCCAACCCCTCTCCCTTTAGGCAAAAGGAGAGAAGATATCTCAGAATCAGTCACGCTTATAACAGTTACTGAAAAAGACACACTCACACACAAGCGCTATTTGTTTTGGTATTCTTATTTCCTTTGCCTTAATCCTGTTTTCTCTCTTGCATCCAGTTTCCTTCCCACAATTATCTGGTCACACGTTTCTACTCCTTCTTCCTTACATCACTTTCTTTGTACTCTTCATCCTTCTTACTTCAGTGTCTTTGGGGCATATTTACAAAAGACGGCGATAAATAACGCAAAGCGCGCTTAGTGCTTTTATATTTATCGCCGTCTATCGCTGGAATTTATCACCATGCTTACATTGTATTTACAACGCATAGTGCAATGACGAAATAAATTCCAGCAATAGCGGGGTAATCGTCGTTTTGCATGGAACATCGCTGCTTTTCCAGCGATGTTCCCTGCAAAACGGCGATAAGCTTGTTGATACAACCATGTGGTCGTAACACAAGAATCCATCCCCCATGTTAGGTATGGGTTAGTCATGATTTTAGCAGATGTTAGTTATTGGCGAAAACAGCGCTTTTCGCCCCAAACTAACGTCTTCTAAAATGCGTGGGCCACCTTGTAAATTTTGCGATGTGCACATCAGCGATATTTACACGGTTGTACTGCCGAGTGACGCCCACTTTGCATCTCATTAGAGATGCATAGGGAGGCGTCGGAAAAAAGGGTGCTAATGCATGTTAGCACCCTCTTGTTAATAGGGCGATATTTTTATCTCCGATTTTTTGGCTTTAAAAGCCAAAAAAGCTGAGATATGGCCCTTGTAAATATGTCCCTTAGTTTTCATCCTCTCACTCCCTTCTTCTCTTCCAATTTGCTTCCCTTCATGGTCTTCCCCTCTTTCTCTTACACCTTCATTCCCTCTTTCTGCTCTTCCCTTATTTCTTCTTTCCAATTGTTTCTTTTTTCCTTTCCTCCCTTTACATATTTATTTCTCCATTTAATCCTTCCTGTTCAGCTATGTTGACTTGGAGGGCTATCTATTTATGTTCTAATTGTTGAATATTCTCCAGCCATTTAAAAGGCCACATTTCAAAAACGCCTCACTGTCCTTAATATAATATTCACATTTTATGATGGTTCGTCTTACATACCCGAGACTGGTAACAGATAAAAAGTTAGGGGCATATTAGCAAGAACCTCCTTAAAATTATCGCCGTTTTAGCGGCAGGAAACTGCCGCTTAAACGGCGACAATGGGCTTGCTAATATGCGTCATAGAATTCCAATAGAAGCCCAGGTTTGATGTGAAGGACATCTAACCTGGGCTTCTATTGCAATTCTATAACGCATATTATCAAGCCCATTATTGCCGTTTTAGGGGCAGTTTCCTGCCCGCAAAACAGTGATAATTTTAACGACCTTCTTGCTAATATGCCCCTTAATGATTAGAAAGAGAAGTGCTCAGAGTGTAATGCTCTGGCTAGGAAGAGAATACAACAACGGGTAATAACCAGCATAGAGTACTGTTAGAAAACAGAAATCTCATCTGGTCTCAGAAGACTTTACTTTTGTAAACTTAAATCTACAGAAGTGGGTAACACTTCAAATACACATCAAGAAACACCTGTTAGCTCAAACTGCTGTTCAGCTTGATGGGATACCAGTGAGTGGCAAGGGTAACTTTGTGAGCTTATTCTTTTTTTCTAGTGCAACACTGCAGACTGGATCATCCCTAGGCTGGGAATATACACACATTATAATAATATAGAGGTGAAAGGCTCCTAAAATCTAGCAGCTCAGAAGCTTGTAAGCACTAGAAACATTCTATCATTGAGCAAAACGAAATAAACAAAATAGATGCATTAAATGTGTTGTAACATGTATCTGGATCTTCACATCTCTAACATTGTATCCACTTGAACAGCCCACCCTACTAACTGAACTACTTCTTAGCACATAAATGAATGTTGACGTCATAAATGAAAAAGACAGATTATGTTGTTCAATTGATTTCTTTGTGGGAGAGAGGGGTTGTGAGGGTTACAGATGAATTTCTGATTAAAGATAATATTGGTCATAAACCATCCACATAAAGAGGAATTAACCAGATCATTATTAAACATTTGTTTTTAGAGCTAACTTACAACACAAAGTATTCACATGTGAGACGTATATTGGGGCATATTATCAAGGGCAATATCTTTTTGCGGCAAGCACTTTTTATCGCCCTAATAGCAAGCTGTTGCTAACAGCTGTTAGCGACAGTTCACTGGCAATAGCACCCGTTTTCTTGCTGCTTTACTTGTCAGCGATATATATCGCTAATGACATGCAAAGTAGGCGTTCCTCACTAACAGTAAAGGGAAACAGTTGCAAGGACAAGTTCTCCCTATTATCACTGCTCGCCTTGGGTCGAGAAAAGTGGCGCTAACCGCAATTACCTCCGTAAACTAACGTCTGCAAAAAACCCGACTTAGTTATGCATATCATGAGAGGTGGATTCAATGGCTGAATCCACATCTCCGTATTATCAAGCTTTCCCCTATCGCTGGGTGAATATTGCCGGATTTATAGTGATATTCCCACATATCGCTGCTTTTGCAGGATTTTTTCTCGCCTCGGTGATGCCTTTCTTGATAACACGCTAACCGGGCGAAAAATTCCAGAGACAGACAGCGATAAATATTAAAGCACTAAGCGCGCTTTGAGATATTTATCGCCGTCTGTTGCTGATATGCCCCATTGTAAGCTTACAGTGGGTTTAGAGCCTGACTATTGCTTTATATTGGTTGGCTTCACTGTCACTCTCATTTGCTTGCTCAATAATCGTTAGTGTGTATGGGTTTTCCTTCCCCTTCTTGTGTTTGTCTCTCCCATAGAGAATGGATGTATTACACTCCTCGCTGTTTTATACTCTACTATTTTTCTTTTTGTTTAAGCACTCCACAAGTGGCATGTGTTTTCCAGCTCTCTCCTTAAAGCGCTTCTCGTCCCCTCTCTGAACTGTTTTCTCTCCCCTCTGTGGTTCTCCCGGCTCTCCACCATGATGCGCTCTCCCTCATGATTTGCCCCGCCCAGGTTGCGTTTTCACCTGTGTGTTTCTTCTTCCTCCCAGCTCCACACTGCATTCTCTCTTTAACCTCTCTGTATATCTCCCCCACTCTCTGCATTCCACATTGTTTGCCCTCTCACCCCGTATGCTCTCCTAGTGCCAACAATTTGTCACCCTCCATGTTGCTCACTAGCACTGGGGCTGATTGCTTCAGCCTGTCTCTGCCACAATTTCTTCCACATCCCCACCCTGTGTTGGCTCTGGCATCCCATGTAGCTACAGCCCAATGTGCAATTATCACACTAAAATGTCAGCACAAGAGAAGTATCTTACAGGTAGATTCATCAAAGACCCGTTTTGCGAGTCTTTAATAGCAATTCATAAGGAATCGCTATTAAGGATTGCAAAACGGGATTCATGTAGGAATTGCAAAAAATATTGCGATTCCTACATGTTCCTTATTTGCGATTAGCAAATTGCTAATCGCAAATAAGGAATAACTCCCCATACATTCCTATGGGCCTACAGGCCAATAGGAATGAATGGGGAGTTATTGCTTATTTGCGATTAGCAATTTGCTAATCGCAAATAAGGATGCGATTTCAAGGGTGCCAGGGGTGTCCAAAGGACACCCTGTAACACCCCTGAAATGCAACATTACACAGGTGTTGCGCACACACATGTCCAAAGGACATGTGTGTGTGTAACATGCAACAGAGAATAATGCAGTAAAGTGCTTTTTTCTATTTTTTTCGCTATTTACCACGAAGTCTGACTTCGTGGTAAATAGCGGCCAAATATTGCGAATTCGCAATTTAAAATTGGTTAATGAATTGCATTTAAGGAATCTCAAATAGGGATTCCTTAAATGCAATTCCTCGCAAATGTGCAAATTCTTTACTAGCGAATTTTGCATTTGGGGTGATGAATCCCAAATGCAAAAATTGCACTCGCAAAGGGCCAGATTCTCAGAATCTGGCCCTTTGCGAGCGCAATTAAGCTTGATGAATCTGGCTGTTAATTATTACTATTCCACTTCTGTGATGTCCATTTGTCAAGCATGTATAGCTAACACTCAATAGTCTAAAGAGATCCTGCCTTGTTCTGTTCGTCCTGCCTGGTTCACACTGTCTAGGACAGACCAAACACCATGGCTGATGAGGGAAAGAAGTTGAGAAGGAGAAAGATGTGACAAAAGTTTGCACCAATGTTAGTGCATAAAAACCAGGCCTGGTGGTAAGCAAACTTGACCATTTTGTTTCTTGCAGAGTGTCAAAGAGATTTCATTTTTCATTCATAAAGATTTGGCCAATAAATGAACTCCAAGTCAGAAAGGCAAAATCCAGGGACCCTTCATAGAGGTTCTAGTATGACAAGGTCACGCACAAATGCATACTTTTCTCTTGCTACACAAACTCACACAAAAAAACTGACACACACAGACACACGCACACGTCCCCATATTCACTAACTTTTCACATAACACAATGCAGCAAGGAAACTTGCTAAGCTGCATTTCTTTTTAATGAGAGAGAGCACAAATGCTCCACTTTTACTATAATATGGTGCACTTTAGTTGTCTCATAGCACTGGCGCACTTCAGAAATGCTAGCTACAATGCAGGCACCTTTGCCCTCTGGTGCAAGGGTGCTTGCTATACAGGCAGGATTTTTTTTTGTTTTCATGCACAAAAGCAATCTTTAGAGACATAGGGCCAGATGTAGGAGCCCTAATACCGGCCGGAAACGGCCGATTTTGGCCGTTTCCGACCGGTATTAGGGTTTTCAGATGTAGGGCATGCATTTACAGAATCGGTATTTTACCGAATCTGTATTTACCGATTCGGTAAAATTACCGAATCGGTAAATACAGACTCGTTAAAATACCGATTCTGTAAATGCAGATGTAGCTGGCACATGTCAGAGTGCCACAGGGCTTTAAGAATCGGTATTTTACCACCCAATCCAATTGGATGGTAAAATACCGATTCCAGGTGTGCATGCACATGTGTGCATGCACACCTAGCCATGTGACAGACAGACATGCCCTTAGGGCATGTCTGTGTGCCACATGGCAAACATGCCCGTCTTTGGGGTGCTAGAGGGTGTCAAAGTGACACCCCCTGCACCCTTGCTAAAATCGGTATTTACCGATTCAGTAATTACAGAATCGTTATTGCCCATTGATTCCTATGGGCTTCAAGGCCCATAGGAATCAATGGGCAATACCGAATCGGTATTTACAGAATCTGTAATACCTACATCTCCCCCCTTCATATTTACAGACTCTTAAATACCGAATCGGTAAAATTCGGTATTTAAGAGTCGGTAAATATGAATTACCTACATCTGGCCCATAGCCCTCTGTGGGTGTGTGCTGCAGAATGTGAAAAAGAGGAAATAACAAGGAGAAATAAAGATTTCTCCTTGTAACGCCAGCCTTGCACCATTTTGTCACGAGCTAAGGTTTACTACATCTAATAAATCTGGGTTTGTCACAAAATGCATGGGTGGATAGATTAGAACAACTAAGCTCTATCCATGTAATACTTACTCTATACAGTGTAATGCAATGCAGTTCAATGCGCTGTGTTGCATTACTTTTGTTTTTTAACAAAGTCACACATGGCAACGTAAATTTTCTCTTGCGTGGCTTTAAAAATCTCATCTGGCATTTTGTGTTGTGGCTGTGCCAGAAACGGAGTGCATCCATTATGCAAAATGTTATTAATTCTGGGTCCAGGACTCCTGCACTGTAGCCTCAAAATGAGTAGCTCTGTCAGAAGCTGGAAGAGGAACTAGGAACCTGCCCCAGAAGATCTCTCTTGCTTCAAAATAGACAAAGAAACACATTGATAAATACTGGGACAGTCCCATTTTAACAGTAATACTGTGCTGCATAAGACGTAGGCAGTACATCTACTAAAGTATATGAATTGTGTCTGTATGTGAGAGCATAAGTGAATTATTCCCTCCCAGAATCGCAGTCCATTCATCTCTCTCCAGACTGCTGAACACTCACATGGCAGAAATCTGGATAGGGATCCTTGCTTTAGCCCCATAAACTGGAGGGCTTTGAGCTGTCAAGGAACACTAGCTGTATGCAAGAAAGCATCGTCATGTTTTGATTATTTTGTTTTCATGAGCTTTGTCAGTGTTGAACAGGCTGCCCTTCAGTGCAAACAGTGGCATTGTGTGGTGTCCATAGGTGACAAGGGACTGCTCAAACACCCCTGTGAATGAGCTGCCACTGTGTGTCATACAATGTAGCAATGCTGAAAAGTACGTTACTTAATTCACTCTTGGACAGTAGTCTGAGTAAAGACAGCTGTACTTAAGGCAATGCCATAAGTAGAAACGTCATGCAAACTAAGGTTTGATAGCCTTTGTGTCATTGCACAGCGCAAATCATGTTTAGCATTATGGGGGCATAGCACTGTTTGCATGGCTCATCATTGGTGCCCGATGGGTGATTAATATGATGTTATCCATTCATGCAAATGCAACACATTGGTTTTCGCACCAAGAATCTTGGTAAATCTCCCTATCGGTTTCTATTGTTTTGTCAAAGCATAGTCAGCACCATTCTATCATCCTGCAAATTACACAAAGCCATCACAATGCACCAGTGCCATCTTCACCCAGCAATTAGTGTCCCCAGGCAGCAATGATCTCATAACTGCAGATGATTCTCTGTGAATTCAGTGCAGTGAATTTACAGTGGAAGGTCTTACCCTCAATAATACCACCTGCCGATTACTCCTATACGCACAGAGGAGTCCACACTTGAGGTAGGCTGGGGCAGGTGAGAAAGCGTTGAGGCACAGAGAAGCATAGGCAGGCCAAAGCCTGGAAATAATATCTTGATCTGCTTCATGGCCTTCCAGCATGTTTCTTTCCTCATCAAGACCATGTCAGTTGTATTGACCAATCCAGGATTGCACAAAATCCATAAATAGTTCCTATGTAGAGTTTCTTCTCTGACTCTGTTGCCCCTGAGCACCTTCAATGAGGTTATCAAACACCCTAGTTTAGCTATGGTCACATGAAATACATCACCATTATTTCATCAGAATCCGAGAATTCTGCATAAGCTAGGCCATAAACTCACTTTATCTCCATGGTTCCAGCACAGCCGTAACAATGACCTTCATTACACTGGCATTATCGAAGTGACCATCTTATACTCATGTTGCTATGTTGCCTCCCTAACTTTACAGTTTTTTTTTACTCTCCTTGAACTGCCAAGGCCCCTTGGTTATCATGCGTTCTACAGGTTTTCAGATGTCCTTTACAGGATCCACCCTAAGCAGTGGTGAGAAGTCAGCTGAAGTCAAACTACAACCTAATAGGATACGGGAATATTGGGTCTAAGTCTACTAGAAATTGGGGCTTTAAACAAATGGCTACTTGTTCATTGCTTTCCTTCTGCAACTATGGCTCAGCTTGGGCCTTCTAGTACTGTTTTCTGCAAGGTCTAGCATCCAGTTGATAATATACAAAGTCAATCATCACTTCTTTCACAGTGGAGCTTTTAGAAAAACACTTCATAAACTTATCCTAAAGCTCAAAACAAATCTAACGATATCATAATTTAAAGAAGGAGTTTCAGTCCTCGCTGCCTAATTCATTCAAAGCTGACATGTATTTACATATAAGACAGATTAAAGGTACAGTGGCTGACCTCTGGTCTAGTTGCTCTAGCCACCTACTTTACACTTAGAATGGTTTTAGTTTCCACTGGGCAGCCTTAGCATATATGTTGGTAGGGCATCTGGTTGTTTACAAAAGAAACTCACATGGGGTTCAGCCATTCAACAACTAAGAAGACAAACTCTGATTGGTATAATTTCATATGGAACGAAGTAGGGTGGCCAGTTTATATCCACTATTCATAGTATTAAATACTGTACTACTGTGGGAGCAATACCCTGATGCAGCGGAAAGCTGGCAAAACTTTTTTCAATTCACATCACATATATTTATATCTAGGACTATTTCCTCTCTGAGCCCATAACATAACACTAAACTACCATCTGTCCTCTGATGGATCTTTTACAAGAGCTAACAGGGACTTGGATATTTAGAGATCATAAAGCAAATTCTTATGAGGACCCGGAATAAGAAAATGCCAAATTCATGATAACAAGACAACCATTACTTTAGATCATACTAATGATAAACTTTTGACAAGAAGTTTCACAACAAAAATGACTCAAATACTATATATTTGCTCATGTAAATCATTTATCTAAAACCTCAATTTGAATGGTCAAGAACATAAATCACATTAAAATCAGATTTAATAGAAATCATTTAGTACACTTAGCCACACAATATCATACAGATTCAACAAGGGAGACATTGCTGGTTAATTAGCAAAGAAATGGGAGACAGCATGGAAAAATCGAGCTGTAGCGTTTAGGTTATACAAACCAAAGATGCAGAGTTGTACAGGGCCGGACTGGGAATAGAAAGCAGCCCTGGCAAATGTTTCCAGGGCTAGAAAACCTTAAAGATGACCTTAAAGAGCACCAGGTTACCCAGTCATGTGTCTCCATAGACATTCTTACAGAAAGCACCAAATATAGACACCAAGTGAATCAAAGAGCACAAAGTATAAATGAAACCAGCTCCCATACGGTGTGTAGTGAGCAAGCGCAGTGAGCGATCACTACTATGGGCAGTTTGGGGGTTCTCCCCCCAAGAAAATTTTGGAGACATCATCCTCTGTCATGGACCATGCTAAGCTAGGGTTGTGAAAAAAATGGATCCCACTTGTGCCAACTTAAACTTTGAGCATCCAAAATAAATGTCACTGACTTCACTAACGGCTCAGACTTACACACAAACAGATTCCTACTGTCACACTTGTCTAGCCAAAACAAACTGCAGAGTTTGAAGTGGAGTAGGGCAATTTAAAGCCAAGTTAATTAGTAAAAATATTGCCATTGTGAGAAATCATAAGCTCACTCCTTTTTTCACTAGGCACTTGTAGTTTTTGAGAATATATTCTTCAATAGATCCTAGTTTCGAATATCCATCTTGAATTAAAGTATCTTTTTATATCTTAAAACAAAAGATCATATGGAAAAATGTGGTCTTATATGTACCTAAGGGGCACAGGACTTCTATTTCATGATTTATTAGAAGTTCTGTCATGCTATGCTACCTGTAAGAACGAACTTTGCAGACCAGGAGAATAACATTCACCTAACTAGACCACCGTGCACTGTACACACCATTTGGTTCTACAAAGCCACACTAATTTAAAGCAACGTTCAATTTGATAACTCCCCAACTCCCCAACAACAGCTGATTATTTTGTATTGTATAATATTTTAGCATTCATATAGTGCTTCATGGTCCTATGGGGGCTTACATTTTTGGGCGTGTAGTCTGCTTCACGGGGGTGCACGTTTAGCAGAGTGCAGCATTTCTTGTGATTTTATATGGAAAGCGTATTGGTGTTGTGTGTGAGTGAATAGAGAGGTGCTTTATCTAGTCTTAGGCCACAGTGCCTCGTAGTGTGATGAGGAGGAGGCATGAGAGATAGGCACACTAGTTATAGTTAGGAGTACAACATAAGCAGGCAGGGAGGTGCAGGGTAAGCCAAGAAAGGGCATTTTCAGAGATTTCACAATAATCAATTTGTAAATATGAACAAAACAGAGATGATGTCAGATGAAGAAAATGATACCAAATGGTAAAAAAGAATGGGAGTTGATAACATGAGGGGGGGACCTTACACCTTTTTTTTAAAGTCAAGGATACCTGCCATTGCTGTACAATGCACCTCATGAGTGACTAGTCAGGTTTACCAACCAGAGCAAAAACTACGCAATCTTTACAAGGCCCATCTACATTACAGCCTAAGTGTTCTCTGCAATATCAGAGGAAAATATTTTGACAAACAGGCAGTGACCTACAGAAAACCCAGTGATTAACTATCAAGTCTATGAATATCAAAAACAGTGACTCTACCCATCATTAATGAACAATAACCCTTTGCCCAGACATCAATGTCGGGATTGTAACCGTTTTTTCTAAAAGCTTCAACAACACCAATACTGACAACAAATGTCAAATTTGTCTTGGAAGGAATCAAATCTACCTGATCTCAAGTCATATTCCCTGGATCCACAAATGTTCTCAAAGTATGAAGCTTAGTGGTCAATAGTTAATTGCCCGAGTGATTAGAAAATACAGTTGATACTTTTATTATACGACTGAATCGCGGGGCCTCAATTGCCAATTTTGCTTTTTTTCTGCCTCCAAACTGATGGAAGAGGCTGGCCACCACAGGCACGTTTCATGTCCCCTCCTCATCTGTCCCCTGCCTGCAGGAAGAGTAGGGCTGTGATACCAGACTAGTGTAGCCAAAGTATCTTCTATCAGAAATATGCCTTAAATATTGCTTTAAAAAATATTGATCCATTGGAGTTAATAATAGAAAATCTTCACCAAATAGGACGATATTTTTGTACATTATATTTAGGGTACAATATTTAATTCTCACTGTATTTTTCCTATAATATTCTGACATAAGATAAAACCGTCTACAGCTTTTATTTCAATACCACAGTATATTGCTTGCCTTTTTTCCAGTGACCAATGAAGCACACGCTCATCAATCAATCAATCAATCAATCAATCAATCAATGACACTTATAGAGTGCGCTACATACCCGTAGGGTCTCAAGGCGCTTAGGGGAGGGGGGGGTGCCGCTACTGCTCGAACAGCCAGGTCTTCAGCTTCTTCCTGAAGGAGAGGTGGTCTTGGGTCAGGCGCAGGTCGGTCGGGAGGGAGTTCCAGGTCTTGGCGGCCAGGTAGGAGAAGGACCTTCCTCCTGTAGTTGCTCTTCGGATGCGGGGGACGGCGGCGAGGGCGTGGTTGGCTGAACGGAGGTGGCGTTTGGGAGCGTAGAAGTTGATCCGGCTGTTGAGGTAGCTCGGGCCTTGGTCGTGTAGGGCTTTGTGTGCGTGGGTGAGGAGGCGGAAGGTGATTCTTTTGTTGACGGGGAGCCAGTGAAGGTCTCTCAGATGTCCGGAGATGTGGCTGTGTCGTGGGATGTCGAGGATGAGTCTGGCTGAGGCGTTCTGGATCCGCTGGAGTCTCTTCTGGAGCTTGGCGGTGGTACCGGCGTAGAGGGCGTTGCCGTAGTCCAGTCGGCTAGTGACGAGGGCCTGGGTGACGGTCTTCCTGGTCTAGGTGGGGATCCACCAGAAGATCTTCCGTAGCATGCGTAGGATTTTGAAGCACGCCGAGGAGACGTTGTTGACTAGCCTGGTCATGGAGAGGGAGGAGTCCAGGATGAAGCCCAGGTTGCGTGCATGGTCTGTCGGTTTGGGTGCGGTGCCCAGGGCGGGAGGCCACCAGGAGTCGTCCCAGGCGGAGGGTGAAGAGCCCAGGATGAGGACCTCCGTCTTGTCCGAGTTCAGTTTCAGGCGGCTGGTCGTCATCCACTCGGCTACCTCTTTCATCCCTTCGTGTAGGTTGGCTCTGGCGGTGGCGGGGTCGTTGGTCAGGGAGAGGATCAGCTGGGTGTCGTCGGCGTAGGAGATTATGCTGAGGTTGTGTTGGCGTGCGATGGCCGCGAGGGGGCTCATGTAGACGTTGAAGAGGGTGGGGCTCAGAGAGGATCCTTGAGGGACGCCGCAGATGACTTCGGAGGCCTCTGACTTGTACGGTGGTAGGCGGACTCTCTGTGTTCTTCCGTCGAGGAAGGAGATGATCCATTCCAGCGCCTTGTCCTGGATTCCGACGTTGCTGAGGCGCTGTACTAGGGTGCGGTGGCAGACAGTGTTGAATGCAGCGGAGAGGTCTAGGAGGATGAGGGCCGCTGTTTCTCCGTTGTCCATCAGGGCTCGGATGTCATCGGTGGCGGCAATGAGGGCGGTCTCGGTGCTGTGATTGGCTCGGAAGCCGGACTGTGAGGGGTCGAGGGATCCATTCGTCTCGAGGAAGGCGGCCATCTGCTTGTTGACGGTCTTCTCGATGACTTTGGCTGGAAACGGGAGGAGCGAGATGGGGCGGTAGTTCTTGAGTTCGGTGGGGTCCGCTGTTGGTTTCTTGAGTAGAGCGCTGAGTTCGGCGTGCTTCCAGCTCTCAGGGAAGGTGGCGGTGTCGAAGGATGTGTTGATGATGTCTCGCAGGTGGGGTGCGATGACAGCGTCGGCCTTGTTGAAGACGTGGTGAGGGCAGGGGTCGGTCGGTGATCCGGAGTGGATGGAGTTCATCGTGCGGATGGTGTCTTCGGTGCTGATCGGGGTCCAGGCGTGGAGAGTGGTGGTGGAGGGTGGTTGTTCGGTCATGGTGAGCGTTGGTTGTTTGTTGAAGCTGTTGTGTATGTCCGCGATCTTGTTGTGGAAGTAAGAAGCGAGGGAGTCGCAGAGGTCTTGCGATGGGGTGATGTCGTTGTTTCCTGCGCTGGGGTTGGATAGCTCTTTCACGATGTTGAAGAGTTCCTTGCTGTTGTGTGCGTTGTTGTCCAGCCGGTCCTTGAATGCAGTTTTCTTGGCGGCGCGGATCAGCTGGTGGTGCTTCCGAGTGGCCAGTTTGAGGGTGGTCCTGTTGTCCGGTGTAGGTTCCCTTCTCCAGACTTTCTCGAGGGCTCGGCAGTTCTTCTTGGAGCTCTTGAGTTCGTCGGAGAACCACGGGGCTTTCTTGCTGCTGGGTCTGCTGGGCGGGGTCCTCAGCGGGGCGAGCTCGTCCGCGCAGATGCTGATCCACTTCGTGAGGTTGTCGGCGGCCTGGCTGTTCAGAGTTACAGCACATTTACTATTTCTGATGAACAGGAAATTCTACAAAGGAATTCAGCAGGGCAGGTTTTAAGTTTGAATTGAGTATCTTTAAAGAGACTACTTTACATAGTATGAGGTTATCATTGTATCTATGGCTTGGTTCGAACCCTCCCTGCCCAATGTTGAACACTCAAGTGATACGCTATTTCTCTATTTTTCTATATATATTAAACAGACTATGGGTCAGCCTGGGTAGAAGTCTTGTGTGTGGATACAGCAACAACACTACCGGGGTGACTAAATCTTTTTTTGGGTGGCAGGCAGGTAAATAAATTAATAGTTGACAGACAGCCTACCTATTCATGGACATAGTGACGTAATTACTATGTCGACAAACAGCATGAACTGACAAAAACATAACAGGCTGGCTTTGCAGCAGGCAAAGCAACTGAAAACACGTGCTGCAAGCACAAAAGAAAAAAATACTACCTCTCTCAGTACTTGTGCTGCTCGAGGCCAGGATTTCTTTGAATTTTGGGACTTGCAGTTTTGGTTTTTAATTCAATAATTAAGACGACAAGTCCCAGAATTCAAAGGCAAAACCTGGGTTGGAGTAACTGGACAAAAATGTGAAAGGTTAGATATACCCTATGATTCGTAACGGAATCTCCTGTGAGACTCGCCAAGGCGCGAGCCCTGAGTATGTCATTAGGGATGAACGGTGGGTCAGTTTCAGACAGGCCTAACTCAAGCCGAAAAGGTTTCCCGGGTCCAGGAGACAGTAGCTCATCCAGTCCAGCTTTTTGTCTTTTTATTCTGGGGTTTCTAGTCTTGTTTGTCCAGATGCTAAATCAAGACAACAAGTCCCAGAATACAATGAATAAACTGGATTGAGTGCGCAAGTCTCGCATTGAACGCAGTGATCCGAGAGATCTGAATTTAACCGTTTAGTTTCAGTGACATCGTGGAGTAAAAACCTGTAACCTGAGACCACCGTAACCTTAAAGTTCAACCGTTCCATTTAAGGAGCAAGTCAATGAGCTTCCCTGAAAGGAGAGTCTGAGGCCATCCTTTCTGGAAGGATCAGCACTAGCTGCCTCGAGGGAGGGACGCCAGATATTGGAGAGTGCGCTGCAAGTTCCAAAACAACAATCTTACAATAAAACCCAAGAGACCGTCACGTGATGCAGCTCATTCCAACACCCGGGACGTAGTAGTGGCATCGGTACCCTTGTCCCACAACCCTCACCGCCCAAATGATACACAGACAAGTATGTTGGGAGTAAAAAGTTGCAGGTTTATTTGTGATACAAATAACAGAGCGGGTTAACTGACAGGCGACCCCTCACCCCGCAACCCCTTGTTGCAGGGCGCCTGAAGTCGAGCCAATGAAGCAGACACTAGTGGCCCTGGCCATGTGTCGAACCTGGGAGGCAAGCCTCCCCCCGATGGACCTATCGCCCACCTGCCCCCCCCCCCTCTGGACCAGGGAGAGTTAACTCACACCTTGCCCAGTCAGGAGGGGCGTTATTAGCAAACCCCCGGTTGTTCAGGCTTACAACCGCCCTAAGGACTAACGGGGTGCCGTAGAACCAAGTCCCCAAGAAGGGCCCCTCGGCTTATGTATGACTCATTATTGTGCCTCTCGCACTGTGGCTTCAGGTCCTGTTCCTGCGCCTGTCCTGCATGGGGGTCGTCTTGTAACTCCTCCTGCAACCTGAAAAACAACAACATCATTAGTAATCCCCCCTCCTCACTTCCCCCCTTTCAGCGGGTGAGTGGTAGGGAGGGGAGTGAAATTGCGGGCCTCGCGTCCACGTCGTGGGGGGGAAGTGAGGGGGAAGAAGGGGCTAGGGACCTGTGTCTGGGGCTGGCGAGGACAGCCTGGGCGACCGTAGGAGAAGGGGGGCGGAGCAAAGAGGGCGCCCGGGCGGAAGTGCTCCCCTTATCAGTCCTGGAAAAAAGGGGGGGGGTGGCCTACCCTTGTCCCACCCCGCCCCCGTCCCTCCCCCTGGCAGGCCCGCGGTTACCTGCGCCCTACTACGGGGTTTGCCCTCCTATGGGGTCCCCTGCAGGGACCGCGGGCCTCCCGCATAGTAGTGGCATCGGTACCCTTGTCCCACAACCCTCACCGCCCAAATGATACACAGACAAGTATGTTGGGAGTAAAAAGTTGCAGGTTTATTTGTGATACAAATAACAGAGCGGGTTAACTGACAGGCGACCCCTCACCCCGCAACCCCTTGTTGCAGGGCGCCTGAAGTCGAGCCAATGAAGCAGACACTAGTGGCCCTGGCCATGTGTCGAACCTGGGAGGCAAGCCTCCCCCCGATGGACCTATCATCCACCTGCCCCCCCCCCCCTCTGGACCAGGGAGAGTTAACTCACACCTTGCCCAGTAAGGAGGGGCGTTATTAGCAAACCCCCGGTTGTTCAGGCTTACAACCGCCCTAAGGACTAACGGGGTGCCGTAGAACCAAGTCCCCAAGAAGGGCCCCTCGGCTTATGTATGACTCATTATTGTGCCTCTCGCACTGTGGCTTCAGGTCCTGTTCCTGCGCCTGTCCTGCATGGGGGTCGCCTAGTACTTTTTCCACAGCCCTGGGCGTGGCACCCGCTGCGCCCAGAGCCCCCACCACCTAGCCTTTTAGTTAGCTTTTTATCTGCATCCGGATGTTTCTAGCGCTTCCCAGTTGTGCATGGATGCGTTTACGCGCATGCGAGCAACCTCCCGTGTTCCTGGTAACTCGCCCCTATCCATATGGGGCCAGGAGTCATTCCAGACCATCAGAGGCACGTGATCCCAGTTCACTGCTCAGTGCGCTGAGTCCGGTGCGCTGCAGCTGTCTACCCTCTTTCACCGGCATGCCTCAACTTAAATTTGAAAGGGGGCTGAAACTAAGGCAAGGGCATTGGGGCGGGGGGGTGGGGCACCCCGCCTGTCCAGTTATAACTGGCCTTGTTATGTTTCCTAACCCAAAGCCCTTGAAGCATGAAAAACGGCCTTCTAAATTGCTGACACCCATGTCAAGACTACAACTCTCCAAGTTGCATGAGGCCTCGCTGTATCATCTCACCTCTGCTGAGGATAACCATCTGTGCTAAGAGCCTTGATGATTGGATATCAAGGTCGTCCCCCAGTCCCACTTGGTTGCATGAATTCATTGCAAAGAGGCTCAGCCGCCTACTTAAATGGAGAACTCCAACGTCAACTGCAATCCGTTTATTTCTTCTAACTAGCCAGCGTCTGTGGCACCCTAGGTCTGCGGCAACCCTTCGTTGCCAGGTACCTGAAGTTTTTTTCCAAAGAAACACCCGCAGCCATAGCCCGGTGTAGAACCTGAGAGGATAACTCCTCCCCCCGGTGGACCTATCAGGCATTCCCCCACCGGGCGGATCTCTATATGGCAAGCCCCCGGATGCTCAGGTTTACAACCGCCCTAAGGACACCTGTCCCGAAGCTCTCCTAATGATGAGTCCCTTGAGGGTGCTGCTCTGCCTACACGGGGCCAATAGACCACTCACCCGGGAGCTCCGGCAGGGTTGGGCTACCAACATCCTATAGCTTAACTTGTTTACTGTGTACCTGAGCATCCCGTCAGGGCTAATGTAAGTTGCTGGCTGTTCCCCCAATTGGCACGCAGGTAAAGTATTATGTAATCTCACCCTGTCCTCAAGGTGTGATCTAGGGCAGCAAGGCTATGAAACCCATACTTGACTTTGAGCTTAGAGGTAATTTGCCTCAATTATCGCATGGAAGCTGTCTGAGATGCTGGGGTGCTTCTATGTGAACCGGGGAATGTTCTTTCTATTGTATTGCCCCGGACCATGTCCTGCCTCTAGCATTCTGGATAAATCTTATAATAAATCTGTTATACCGTCAGTGCGCCAAGTGATAGCGACATTACTAGAGGGGACTGAATCTGTTGTGTCTTTTGCGTTGCTTTCGCTTTAACGGAAGTTTACCCCCAGATCATATAGATGTCTTCTAGTCTATATTGTTTGCAGATCAGGGCACCGTGAGGTGTGCCTGCCAAATCTGTCATGACTACCGCGACTCTGTTAGGCTGTTAATACTGCGTTGCTCTTAGTAACGGAGACACTACCAGGTTCCCTGCAATTTGGCCCGGTAACCCGGAGATCTTTACATTCCCAGACATAACGTTGGGAGTGCCTTAGTTTACCCAAGTTCACTGTTGATACCTGTTGGCAGAGAAAGAGTCAAGCATGTCTACATCAACGCTCACGAATCGAGTCAGTATACGTGGACCATTGCATGGACGGAATAACTTATATACCATGCCAGCTACTGATGCCCATTATAATGCATCACCACATATGACCGAAAGCGGAAACCCCATTATATCTAACTTAGCTAAAGCAAGTGTAGAAGTACACACAGCATAAAAGGAATGATCACTATTCCAAAATAAATTGCTTATAAACACGCCCTTGTCAAATTTACCACTGCACAGCACTGCAACTAACAGATGCCACTGTCAAACGGCCCAATTAACTCAGTTCATCAGCATCGCTATGATGAAGGTACAGGCAGGTGCTGCAGGGATTTCAACTGTACGGCGATACTGCATACATGGGAGCAGAATATGGTTATTATGTGATCTAACTTACTGACTGCATCCGAGGCAAAGTAACGTGCGACAGGAAGGGAAGTTCTGAAGTGTTCAATTACTTAATTCATTAGAAAGAACATAAGGCAATGCGCACAAGGTGATGACACGGCAGCCCTAAGTATAATACGAGGACCAGGGAAGAAATGTAGATTGTGGGGGAATCTTCAACCCAGTTTTGAGTCACAATGATATACCCCTCAATGTCGGTGGTGGAGTCAAACTCCTCGAGGTGCAGCGGAGTACACATTTCCGGCCTGTGGCGGCGTCTCCGCAAAGGCATGGGAGCGCCCCCCCCATGGCTGGCAGTAAATGATAATAACCCAATGACATCACCTGCTGCTGCAGCTTGGCAGGCAGGCGGGGCGGGGTAGCTCACAGATGAGATGAGGAGAAGTCATTCGCCCACTCCACGGGCTCAGGAATGTTTGACCGCCCGCTCGGACTGGCCAGCATTCATGAGCACCTCATATGTTTGCCACCAAACTGCACTGTAGCCCGGGTGGAGAACACATCCAGGCCCCTACCGCGTGTTCGAGCCCCGAACATCGGGCGCAGCCCAAGCACAACAGGGATTGTAGCATTGCGAGTGGCGATGAGGTACCAGGTGCTTCCTGCTTCCTGTTCGGGCTAAGACAGACGACAGAGGAAGACGCGAGGGAGACGCGGCTATAAGGGTAGTTTGCGGTTCACAGCAGTGAAAGGACTTCCATGTGCAAGCCCTTGAGCGAGAGTAGAGGGCGCACCTCGTGCCAGCCCCAACCCCATCTCAAGTCCACACGCTAACTCGTGCAGTAAACCATGACATCGCGACTGGAGATCATCATGGAGCAGCCACATCACTGCTGTTCGGGAGAAAATTAGAAACATTTCTCATATATTTGGAAGTGTGCCGCCGTCATTTGTGACGTGCCAATATTACTTTAACTAACAAGATGTGCATTAAAACCCAAAGGCACCCCGCACATTAATCGGTACTATTCCCCAGCCCGTTCAACGTTATGATATTTGAAAATTGGAATAAAAGTGTGGTCATTCGTTACCGCATTTTTATTTGTCACTGTAGACCTCCTGGTGGAGACCTAACACCTAAAACGGATATGTAATGTGCGCAGGGCGATGCTGTACCCTCGTTCAAGGTGATTGTATTTCTTGAAGCACGTGCATCCAACCCGGGGGTTTTCCGACTGGGTGCATGCAATTCAAGCAGCGGTCCTCGTGCACCGCGAGAATCAAAACACCGCTCAAGTTCCGCTGTGGGTCCTCTGAGGACACGTGGAAACTACTGAGATAAATTGTGCGTTCATTCCAATCTGTAATGAGATTCCATCTTGTCTATGGGCGGGATGTGCAGGTATAGTTAAATACAATCTTTATAGCTAGCAAAGTCCAGAGTGCATTCCTACTCTGACGGGCCTAATTAAAAGTATCTGTTTTGAGGAGCTCGTTCCATAACGTCTCCCTCGGCAAACATGATTGGCCGCACCAGCCGATCCCCTGATACATTATGTAATATTTTACATCTTCGCAGCCCAGAAGAAGTCGAGGGGTGCTTCCCAGGACGAAACGTGTGTTGAATGGGTAACTGTTCGGCTTAAAGAGGAACACTACAATTACAACTGCACTTTCTTTGCATAATATATGCCCTCTTGAGTTCTGTGAAAATTTACGTATCATGTCGCCATAAGCACTGTAATTTTTTGCGTGTGCACGGCTTGCAGTGGCAGTAGTTGCCCATGAAATATGTAAGGCCAGATGAAGTAATGTGTCCTTCCTAATAGCAGGAGATGTTAGGAGCATAATCTGCATAGACCATTGAGTCTCCTTAAGGTTAACCAGGGGTTGCAGTAGCTACCCCTACTGCTGAAGTCAATTTGGTACATTCAGGAGGTGAAGCTGCTACCACCTGCCTACTCTTTCGTTCTACCTGCACCGCTCCTGATATCCGTGGTCTCGGGGCTTGATCCTAAAGGATATCATTCTTTGAAGATGCCTGTTCGAGGCCTATGTTGGCATCCAAATCTTAATAGCAGTGAGCAGCAACTTGTGTATTTGGCTGATTCATGGTATTATTATTGACATAATACATAATGTATGCATGCTACTAACTTCTTTAAAAGCAATTTCGCCAATCTTGAGGACCAAAACAAGTTCCTATTGGGTAAATGAGAAACCACTCCAGTTTCGCTCACTTATACACCGACATTTGAGCCTGAGTTTACCACTGGAGTTGGCTGTGCTCGAACTCCCAACCTTTCGGTTAGTAACCGACGCTGAAAAGACGGCGTCACAGAGGCTGATAATTAAGCCGATAGAAATTAATCTCCTTTCTCAATCCCCTTTCTCGTGTGAGTTCAAACGGGCCCTGCAATTGATGCCTCTGCAAGTGAAACTTCGGCGTTTTTTGGTCGCATGTTTGCCATGAACCTTGCCTTTACCTCGGTGTGTATTCCAGTGGTTACGAAATTTTTTCACTGTAAGCGTTAAAAGTTTATTCACTGTCTATGTTGCAACATAAATTCTTATCATGCAAATCCCGCTCTTATTCGCGTGTCCTCTTGTTGCGCAACCTAACTTCATCGTCGCAAGGCTAATAACAGCTCCCGAAACTTCTCGCCCCCCGTGACCGTCTGCTCCACGAAGGGTGCAACGACCTGAACTAATCCGAGGCTAAAATGGGGGAGGAGGCTCAGTCCCCCGATACAGTCGCAGCCAGGACCCCGGGGGGTGGCACCAAAGGGGGCCTTATCTTTAAATGCGAGTTGGTGGCCCAGCCAGCTCAGCGCTCTTCCACGTCTTCAAGGAAACATGCATCTTTAGCCCGCCGGACAGGCGTGGTGGGGGGGGGTTCGCCGAGCCCACGAAGAAGGGCTACGGCATGGATGCCTAGGAATGCGGGCACAGTGCTGTCAGGATGCTAAGCAGCCGCTGCCTGCGGTCCCCAACCTTGCCTTCCCCCACCCCTGTCCTGCTCCTCTACCTCTGACCGACGCGCCCTCCAGTAGCAGGCATGTGCAAAGCAAATTCGCACGCCCACTGCTTGCGGCGTCTTGATGTTAAACAGCTGTTAAACAGCTGAATGTGTATAGTTAGCCACGGTATTGTGGTTAGTTTATCGACCTCAGGAGGATGAAAGTGTATTGGACCTGCCGCAGTTCGAAGCGGAGAACCAAATTCGTGGAGTGGAGGTAGAAGCAGTCCAGGGAGAACTAGGGGGGGGGGCGGTCATCTAAGGGGCTGGGACTCGTGTCTGGCTTGTCCGGAGCGAGGCTGTGCTACCTGGAGCCTGACCAGATGATGCCCCTGACCAGATGACCACAGTCAGACCAGCGCAGTCCCATCTCCAGACCCACGCTGATTTGCTGACCACCGCGAATCCACAGAGACGCACACAGCTGCCCATCTGAGCCCCACGCCCCCAGGAGCAGTGAGAGTCAGGACACGGACCTCACCAACGTTTGGCTTTCAGTTTTGCTGCCTTTCCCCCGGCACACCGAGGGTGCCATTTGCGAAGCGCCGAGACCCCCCGCCCCTCCCCCTGAGTGGGAGCAGAGACTGAGGCAACACCAGCGAGGAGCAGCGGTAGCAGGAGCTGTACCAGCCCATTCACACAACCCCCGCTTGGCAAAGCGCACTGCAGCGCCACTGTTTGCCCTGACCACGCTGCTAAAAAGGGGGGGGGGTTGCCTCGCCGCCCGTGACTCCCCGACGATGCTGGCCCTTCAAATGCAGCCGGTGGCGGCGGACCCCACCGGAGATCCGCGCATATGTAAATCGCCCCCGTTGCAAGTCGACAAATTGGCGGCGGTTTGCAACCCATTGTATTTGCGGCCAGTGGCGGGTAATTCATCGAGGCCACTCTACCCTTCTCGTCGCGCGCATCACCACCACCATATTTAACGTTGATTGTGGCGGCGGGACCCAGACGGTGAAATCGACAAATTTGGCGGCCGTTTGCAAGACCATTGTATTTGCAGCCAGTGGCGGGTAATTGATCGAGGCCACTCTACCCTTCTCGTCGCGCGCATCACCACCACCATATTTATCGTTGATGGCTTGATGGCGGCGGCGGGACCCAGACGGCGGATAACCCTTCTGACTGGTTGCGCGCCTCAACACTACCATATTGAAGTTGATGGCGGCGACGGGCCCCACACAGTGGAAAAACATTGCGACTGATCGCGCGCCTCAACACCACCATCTCTAGTAGGTGGCGGCGGCGTTCCCACACGGCGATCAGCATGCGGGCCACCCAACGACCCAGGCCACAGAGAACTCCCACAAACAATAGCGACCAGTTGCATACTTCAACCTCTAATATTCGAAGCAGGTGGCGGCAGCAGGACCCACGCGGTGCTCAGCCTAAATATCTTAGATGCCCACGCGAACCCTGCCATTAAAACATCACATCCACATTTAAATACGGTGAATATGGCAGGCTCC
This sequence comes from Lissotriton helveticus, assembly GCF_964261635.1. NCBI lineage: Eukaryota > Metazoa > Chordata > Amphibia > Caudata > Salamandridae > Lissotriton > Lissotriton helveticus. Next base: position 178,231,840 of record NC_136065.1, read on the forward strand.
GCACGTTGAGCACATTGTGGCCCACCCGCCGATCCTTGCCACTAACACCACGCACTACAGTCAACTACGACTAGGCGCGTGTCGTCCTAAGACGCACACCCTGTTTGCCAAATATATTTTAAAATGGCCAGTGGCGGCGGACCCACACGACGATCCCCGCCACTGCCTCGCCTCTCCACTTGTCGCCCCTGTTACACAAACAATCCCCTCCCAATGGCACCATTATCGCCGCCTTTTCCCCACGCACGAAGACGCATCGAGACCCACAACAACAAAATCGGATCAGAGGACTCCCCCCGTGGCAAAACCACGGAGCCCCGTCGGCTCGGATATCCGAGGACGGGGCTCAGGGGGGAGGCCTAAATGATACCTTACCTATGCTCGAGTGAAATCGCGGGCCTCGCGTCCGCGTCGTGGGGGGGAAGTGAGGGGGAAGAAGGGGCTAGGGACCTGTGTCTGGGGCTGGCGAGGACAGCCTGGGCGACCGTAGGAGAAGGGGGGCGGAGCAAAGAGGGCGCCCGGGCGGAAGTGCTCCCCTTATCAGTCCTGGAAAAAAGGGGGGGTGGCCTACCCTTGTCCCACCCCGCCCCCCGTCCCTCCCCCTGGCAGGCCCGCGGTTACCTGCGCCCTACTACGGGGTTTGCCCTCCTATGGGGTCCCCTGCAGGGACCGCGGGCCTCCCGCAAGTATTTAGAAAAAGAAAGATGCCGGTTTACCAGCGGCTGCAGCAGACCCGGAGTCCTTCAAAGACCACAGTCCTCTTAGCGGAAAGGCAGGTTCCAGGAGCCGGACATCTGGAAAAGGAAGGACATGAGACGTGAAACGACAACAATCTTTTTCTGTTTAGCAGTTTATGACAGCGCGAGCTCTTGACAAGCGCTAAATAGGAGCGCGTTACGTGAGCACGAGTTACAGTACAGAGGGGCCTACAGTGGCGTAGCTAGGCCCCTGCGTTTGCCGGCCGCAGCGATCAAACCTAAGGGGGGGGGTTGTTGGCGGCTGCCGCCAAAACTCGTGCCGCCTGGACCTAGCAGGACGGCCTTCTGATTTTGTTGCTTCTGGCAGGGTGCTGATTTAAAAAAAATCGGCACCAGTAACAAAACTGGCCCCCTATGAAGAAACTGGCCCCCCACCCCTTCCGGCCTACCGGGAGATTGCCCAGTGAACGGCATCACCAGTCCGGCCCTAGAGTTGAAGAGTAATGAGTCACAGGAAAGAGTCCATGAACTCTTCAGCTGAAGAGTGGAGTGGTGTGGCTCACTGGTTAGAGGTGGCAGACCTGGAAGCAGAAGTCGGCCCGGGACCAGGGTTCGATTCCCGACGCAGCAGGGTCGTGGACCATGGTCAGCGGACTCGATAATTCTCGCCTCGGTGCCCACTCTAACCAGGGGTTCCACTCGGCAACTCTGGGCATTAGCTTGCCTAATCTCCACTACGGCCCCCTCGGCGCCCGGGATGCCTGGCTCCACCTTGGGGATTCCCAGCAGGGACCATCCCACAGGGAAAGCCAGGACGGGTTCCCCAGCGGTATACAGCGCCGAGATGCCCCCCGGTGATTTGCGCGCTATACAAAAAGAAATAACATATAATAACATAACAAGAGTTATACCTGAACGCTTTGCCAGCCGGCAAAGCATAGGTTTGAGTCAGTTCGGAATGTTCCGTTCAAAATGGGTTTGGCATAGAAAGAAAATCAGAGTTCAGTTTGACAGCATGCCAGGCAGGGAAATTGAAAATGACAGCCAGCCCAGTCTCTTCCTCCAAGGGGGCAATTATACTTCCAAAAGTTCTCAGTTTACACCCACAAAGTATCCTTTGAATCACTCCATATGATTTCCATTGGTTGTTCACAGTGGGCTGCTCATGGTGTGATCAATACCTCACTGAGAAATCCAGAAGCATTTAGTAATCCTTTTTGAAAAATCATCAAATTAAATAACATTATATTTCCCTTTCTTTCCTTAGAAGTAAGACATTTCTCTTTGTTCACTGTCTGTCCATTCCCAGACGCTCTCTCTGGGTTTGCAATGTATTGATACATTTCTGTCAAAAGTTTTGCTGAATCATAAGAGAGTGTATTGTTTGCTAGCATAGGAAAGAAACTTCATGAAAAGTTCACACAGAGTCTAAAATGTAATCTTCAGTTAGATTCTGCTTTTTGAATGAGGAATAGAAAGCATTTGAGGCCTACATGAAAACTTGCTGAATCATTATCACGTTATGATTAATATAAAACACACATTAATATGAATAATTCAGGTTTATCAGTTAATTCTCTCATTATTCTTCTCCTAAAAGTTATATGTCAATATTAGGTACTACTAAAAACTATGGGGCATATTACCAACAACTAGCGATAATTATCGCTATTTTGGCTTAGCCGATATAATTTTATCGCCGTGTAGCGACGATTTTTATCGCTTAGGAGCCTTGATATTATCAAGGTTTATCTCCTTAGCGATAAAAATCGGCCGAAATGCATGAATATCGCTGAAAACTCAGCGATATTCATGCATTACCGAGCAAATGCTCTTAGCCATGTTATCCACCTCCCATTGGATAACATGGCTAAGAACTGCTCAGTGCAGGTGTTAGCTTTTGGAGATATTCGCGCTTAGCGCGAATTGCTCCAAAAGTTGGTAATAGGAGATAGCGATGTTCGCGACTGTTTCCAGTCGCTAACATCTTGGCACGCCCACTTTGCATGTCATTAGTGATAAATTTCTCTGACATGCAAAGCGGGGCCCAAGATGGTCGCTATCTCCTACTAGCTGTCGCTAACTGGTGTTAGCGACAGCTAGGTAATAGGGAGATAATTTTATCTCCGCTTTCTTGGCTTTTAAAGCCAAAAAAGCGGAGATAAATCCCTTGATAATATGCCGCTATATTTTCACGTTTTTATAATTTCAAAACAGAATAATGTACGTGTTACTTTTGATATTCAAGTTTTTATCCCACAATACTAGGGTAATACTGCGAAACTTCATGTCATCAAGCATTCATATACTAAGCGTTCTAACCGTTTTGGAGTTTTCTTTAAGTACGCTTTTATTTCAATTATACCATTTAGAAGTCATCAACAGCACATTTCCTAGCTTAACTTATGTTTAGATCCTCAAGCACGTGATAACATTGCATAAGCAAATAACTTTTTCTCTCTCTTTATTTACGTTTTCTCAATTTCCATGATTCAAAACATTTCTGCATACTCTTACGATGCAATATGAAGTCTCACATTTTTTATTTCAACCATTTTACACGTTTTCATTAAGAATTTATTTCTGTAAATCTCATTTTATAGTGAATATTGATACAGCCAACTGTTATTAAACTTTTATGCTCCATCAGCCCTGAACCACAAATGCACCCTAAAATTGAAATCATCCAAATTTGCCTTAGAAGTTCTGCGCCATCACCCTATATCTTGCGATAAAGAACACCAACCTCAATCAGAGCCTATGTTAGTTTAGAAGAGTAAGCAAATAAGTACCTTCGACCACTCAATAACTGAGTTCTAGATCAGGGTAGTAGTTAAAGGGTTTTATTACAAAAGTTCAATTAAGCGGTACAGAGAAATGCAAAATATTTGCAGTGAAGGCTCAAGTATAATGTACATATTCAAGATATCAGAATTATTATAACTCTGAATGAACAGCAAAAATCATAAGACGAATGGACAGTATCCCTAGCTAATAGATGTTCAGAAAAATCTCTGAAATAAATGGACAGTGTCCCTAGTAGAACAGGAGAGTCATCAAATTCTGACTCACCCCTAGAATCAAGAGTTTCTCATACACAAATGCGACATTTGAAATTAGCATATCCAGTTTTTTAAAAATGGAGGTCTTTAGTTGGAAGTGGCTTGCACCCTGTCCAAGTAGGGACTCTTCCTTTTAGTGAGGGTAAGGCGAGTTACACACCCAAGATAACCCCTGCTCATCGCCTTGGTAGCTTGGCACAAGCAGTCAGGCTTCTCTGCAGAGGGAATGTGTAAAGCATTTGTACATCAGCACACAGTAATACAGTGAAAACACTACAAATTAACATCACCCTAGTTTAGACAAATAACCAATCTTTATCTAAGTAAAAGAAGACCAAACCAACAAAAATCCAACATACACAAGTAAAGATATGAATTTTGCATGAATAAATGAAAAATACAGTTCCTCGAAGTCGATAGCACCAACCAGGACTATCACAGCATAGTGAGCAACACAAATTCAACAGCTCAAAGGCACAGCGTCTGCAAGACCTGCAAAACAGAATCTTTGGAAAGGAAGAGGCGTCAGGGACCTTGCAATGAAATCCGAAGATGCGGTGTCACTAGTGTCCACAGGTTTCGGTTCAGAAGGTTGGGCAAGAGTCGTTGAGGCCTTGGTGTCACAAGCATTGCAGGTCAATCTCTGAAATGTTGAGTTCATGAGCACTGGTGTCTACGGGGCTGCGATTTTAGATGGGGCGATGCGTCGTCCTCTTCACAAGCAGGACCCTCAGCCATGGGGTAAGCAGTGGTTTCGGAGACGAAGATTGAGTCAATGGCGCTGTTGTCGGTACACCAAGGGCTGCAATGTCACCGAGTTGATGCGTTGTGCCCTTCACAAGCGGTGCTCTCAGCCACGGTGTAGGTTGTGGTATCGGTGACGGCGTGAAGCATCATCATCAGTGAGTTTGCGGCTGCGAGTGTCATCGAGGTTGATGATTCGTGATTCTCACGAGCAGTGACCACAGCATTGGTGCAGGCAGCAGCATCAATGACAGCATTGGGGTTGCTTTTCTTTGAGTTAAAGCAAAACCACTCAGTTTTAAGGACCCGGGACTGGTTTTGATATCATTTGGCAATGCAAGACTCACAGTAGAAGTGTCCCAGTGCTGGAAACAAGATGTGGATGAAGTCTTTGATTTCCCTGAGACTTCCAAGAAGAGGCAAGCATGCACAAGGTCTTGGAGAACTTTGACAAGCAGGATACATAAATCAAAGTCTAGTCGTTTCACTGTCCAAGACAGAAGCAGCAACCTGCAGGCCAGCACAACACAGCAACAAGCAGAGTGGCTGTTCACCTCCTACAGCTTCTCCAAATCTTCTACTTGGCAGAATCTCCTCTTAGTCCAGAAGTGTTCTAAAAAAGTAATGGATCACAGGTCCACTACTTATAACCCTTTCCGCCTTTGAAGTAGGCATACTTCAAAGGATAGTCTTTGTAGTGCACACAATCCAGCCTTGCCTTGACCTGGCTCCAGACACTCTACAGGGGGTGGAGACAGCTTTGTGTGTGTACAGGCACAGCCCTATTCAGGTGTCAGTGACAACTCCCTCCACCACTCTAGCTCAGAAAGATCCATCAGCCTGGTGGTCGGCCATCAGGATTAGGGGTGGGGAAAAATTCCACTCCGCCAGGGGAGTTCGCACAGTTTTGCCCACTCCACACTCTGCATGGAGTTCTGAAAAACGCAGCAAAGTGACAAGGAGTGGAGAGTTTTCTCTCGAGTGGCTCAGCAACAATAATTTAGTGAGCGCTTGCGAGAAACAATTACACGCTAGTCCTCCTCCCAGCAAGATTTCTCAACATGAGCGGTCACGGCAGGTCACAGCCGCTCACGTTGAGAAATTTGCTGCTTGCTTTGAGGCTGCTGCAGCTCAAGTAGAAAGTCTACTTGAGCGGCAGAAAGAAGCAGCACTCTCTTGCACGATGTGTAGTGCCGTTTGTGCTGATTTTACATCGCAGGACAGACTCCCAGTGCTAAAAGTCAGTATGAGCAGCCTGACTTAACTGACTACGATGCTAGCGGAACTGTGCAGAGTGCAGCAGAGTTTTTCTGGCACTTTGCAGGTTTCCGCAGAATAAAACTCCACAAACTCCACCCAGGCCTAATGATGATATGCATGGTACGCCTCAGCTTCTTCTGGGTGACTGTCTAGAGAGAATGCAAAAACAACCCAACTGTCAGTCTAAACCAGATGTGCATTCCACAGGCAGGCAGAGGCACAGGATGGTAAAGCAAAAAAAAATAGCCACTTTCTAAAGTGGCATTTTGAAATGCACAATTTGAAAAACCACCTTCACAGAAAGGTGTGTTTTTACATTCTGAGTTCAGGGAACCCAAACTCCAAATCGCTATCTCTTTCCAATTGAAAGTTAAACTTGTAAGATGTTACGAGGCAGCTCCAATGATCACCATTGGGAGAGAAAGTCCTTGCAACAGTGAAAACAGTTTTGGCAGTATGTCACTATCAGGACCTGTAACACACACCAGTACATGTCCCACCTTTCACATACATTGCACCCTGCACATGGGGCTACCTTGAGCCTACTTTAGGGGTGCCTTATATTTAACCCCTTTGCTGCAGCCACGATTTCGCGGCAGTGCGGCACTTCCACAAAATGGGCGGGGCCAGCACTAGCGAGGTAGTGCAGCCATCGGCCAACGGCCGACGGCAGCACGCAAGGGGTTAATAAATGGAAAGGTTTGGGCCTGGCCAGTGGGTGCACTTGCCAGGTCAACATGGCAGTATAAAACTGCACTTGCAGGCACTGCATTGGCAGGCCTGCGACATGTTTACAGGACTACTCATGTGGGTGGCACAATCGGTGCTGCAGGCCACTAGTACCATTTGATTTATAGGTCCTGGGCAGACACAGTGCACTTTACTGGGGACTTACCAGTAAATTAAATATGCCAATTATTGATAACCAACCATTATTACAAATTACATAGGGAGATCTTGCACGTTAGCACTGATTTGCAGTGGTAAAATGCCCAGAGCTCTAAAACCAGCAAAAACGAAATACAGCACACAGTCAAAAACAGGAGGTCAGAACCAAAAAGACAGGCAAAAACATGCCTAGGATATCAGGTCTAAACCACTTTCAGTATGGTGTGATCCCATGTATCATTTCTCTTGGCTAATCAGGGAAATCCACGTAATAGCATTACATGTTAGCTTCAGAAACATATCCTCCCGGCAAGTTCAACTAATTGCAACATTTTTAAAACAATAGGCCATACACCAGCTGAAGAGTGCTTTGCCCAGCAACAGTACAACAGAAAAACAGAACGAAAGACCTTGACTTGTTACAAATTGTTAACAAGCACTAGAAAGTTAATTCACAATGCATGTACACTGAAAGGGATTGGAGTGGAAGAACAGGAGGCAATGTACAACATCAAACAGCATCCATATTAACCAATATGCTGATTTTATGAAAATGTGGCATACCTAAACTACATTAATAAACACACTTCTGCACATCTAGTTGAAATCATTTCAACTATAATCGCTTTATTTGCGTATTTGTATCAAACCTAAGATAAAATCATTCTTTATTCACTAAATTATTCATGTCAAAAAACGTTATCACACTATGAAACATATCTAATATTATTATTTGCCAGCATCCACACACTCATAACTCTCAAGGTGGTTAGAAAATCTTACAAGAAACTTGCAGACATGGGGTTTGTCTCTGGGGTACAAGAAAAGTAGTTTGTTTTGTGGGACCTCTGTGATAATCCATGTAATTACTCTTTAGGCTTTTATTTTGGTGCCTAGTAGTCCTAAGGCAGTTCCTAAGATTCAAGATGCTTTTTGCTCAAAGGCACAGCAGTCTCGATTACTCAGCAGTCGCTGGCACACATTCTCTTGACTCAAACTATCTCTAGTAACAAATGGTGCATGAAAGGCTCTTGGTAGCAATGGGAAATGTAGGAATTATAAAAGAGCTGGACACACGGGATCAGGCAGCCAGCCATGTCTGCCTTGTTCAGAACGCAACTCATGGTAAGCAGCGCAACCTCTTATGGAAAGTCAGAATAAGAACACACATTACAATAAGCAATGACAAAACCCTTCTCCACAATGAGAAGACCCTGGTGTCCTCACCAGAGTCACTGGACTGGCGTTTACCATGGCTGGATGGCTCACATTCTGGCAGCCAATAACAAAAGCATTACCAGCTTTAAAAATTAACCTAATGCGCTGGGTTCAGGCCACCATTTAACCTTTTGATCACAGAAAGACATTCATTTTACAATTCTGATATTCTGCATATTTGAATTAAACTTTAGGCTCACATCTGCTCCTTGTCACATGTTATGTTCTCTATTCTGTAGTACCCACTGTTCCTAGTTATGGCCTTTCTGCTTATACCTGTTCTGTTCATTTCTACATGCTCAGCTGTGCTCCCTGTTCCATTTCACTTGATTGTGTGCCAGAATATCATACACAGAAAGACCATTTGACATAAATGTAGAGTCCTTAATACATTATCTTACCAATAGGTGTAGATTTTCATTTATCAGTCCTATTGGGTAGTATTTCTGTAGATGACGTTTAGGACTCCATATTTATGTCAATGTTCTGACAACAATATATTCTAGCCACAGGCAGCCACAGTAATGTTCAAAGTGTTAATGACATCAAAGTCCGAGAAAAATGTGTTGCAGCATATTTGTTCTGCATTCTCTGAAATGTTCAAATCAGGTGAGTCAAGGCAGGAAATGTTATTTTGTTCAAATAGTGGATGGGTAGTATTTGTTCCATTTCTTCATGCTAGATTCTTTTTTTATGCATTTAGCTTAATTGTAATTGATTTTATATGGAGCTTTTTACCCCAGATGTGGAGTCGAAGCACTTTTTCGGCGAGTAGCACTCTACTCCGAAACCCAAAGAGGATTAGAAGTGAATTAGTATACGGATATATGAAATTAGTTTGAGGGGTGGACATGGTAGTCTGTTAGTTGGATTGAAAAGGATAGTGGCGGGATAGAAGAGGGATGGGTCTAGAAAGTGTGTTTTTTTGGGGGGTTTTTGGGAGCTCATAGCAATAGGACTCCATTTGGAATGAGTAAGGGGGAGTTGGAGGGGAAGAATAAGAAGGAAGGGGTTAGAAACGTTTGTTTTGGAGATCTGAATAGTAAAAGAGGTATGAGTTGATGCAAAGAGGTGTAGAGGAGGGAAGAGTCTAGAAAGCGTTATTTTTGGCTATCATAGTAGTAGATGGGGGTTTGGGATGAGTCAGAGGGTGGAGAATATAGTGAGAGAGGTTTAGGGTGAGAAATAGGGTAGTGCATTGAAGAGAGCAGTATTGTGAGGTTTGAGATGAATCAGACAGTGGAGGCACAGGATATATTGAGACAGGCACAGAGTGAGATATAGGGTAGTGCATTGTAGATGCTGAATTAGAAGTCAAGTAATAAATATAAAGATACATAACTACATGAAAGGCATATATGTATAAGCAAGGTAATATATGTAGATTTAGGTTGCATTTATCAACGTCAGACTTTCATGTGTTGCTGTACTTTAAGTTAATTTTTTTGTTCAAAAGTGAAGCAATTGTAGATAATGATGATAAAGATTTACTTATTTATGCAGCCACCTATGTACATGTTGAATATAGAATGATATAACCATAAGTAATATGTACCTTTGTTAAGCAGAACGAATATCTATATATTTATAAACAAAATTATTATACACGTTTACACAAAACAATACACATATGTAAGCACACATCTATATTCCCAAAAAATGCTTATATACACAGGCATATGCTGTATATTTATGTTTAAGTATGGAAGTTATGTGGGAGGAGCCAAATCTTGAGTAGTCTTCTGAAGATAAGGTAGTTATCCATGGAGCTAATATATAGGGGTAAAGAGTTCCATAGTTTGGCTGCTTGAACAAAGAAGGATGTGCCACCTATGTTTTTTTTCTTGTATGATGGGATTATGCGGCGAGGTGCCATTCTACGGTGGAGGTTCCTTTGTTGAATGTATTTGGTGATTTTATTCCTGGTGAAGAGCGGTCCTGTTCTATGTATAGCTTTGTGGGTGATACAAAGCAGCTTGAATATGGATCTTCTGGCTACTGGTAACCAATGTAGGGCCTTCGAGGCAGGGTAGATGTGGGCTTGAGGCTTCATATGCAAGAGTAGTCTGGCACCAGAGTTCTGACAACATTGTAGTCTTTTGATAGATGTTAAAGAGGATCCATGGGAGTGGCTATTGGCTTAATCGAGTTTAGACAGAACAAGAGAGATAGTAACCTGGACCTTGTGGGGAATCCCAGGTGGGGGAAGATGCGTTGCAAGGATTTTATACTAACAAAGCTTGATCTTGCTAGTTTGTCCACTTGGGCATTTATTGATAGCTTGGAGTGTATGGTATTTCCAAGTTTTTATACTTCCTTTCATACTTTCGGTGGTGTTCCCAGATCGTCAGGCCAGGCAGCGAGTCAGTCATAATTTTTCCACGGGCCATATTTGAGTATTTCTGTTTTGAAACCATTCAATTTGAGATGGCTCCATGTCATCCACTGATCCACGGCTCTGAGGCAGCGGAAAATTTGTTAGTTTCCAATGTCTTTGGGGCTGTCCTGTTTAAGGAGTATTTGAGAGTAATCTGCATAGTTATAGCATGTATGGTGAAACTGATTGATCAGTGCCGGTAATGACTTTATGTAGATACTGAAAAGCATGGATGAGATGATAGAGCCTTGAGAAACCCCTGCTTTTGTGAACTACGGTTTGGACGAGAAAAGGAGGAATATGGATGACATTAATTATGTTTCGAAGGTAGAATGTGATCCCGTCGAGGGCAGTCTCCTCTATGCCGGCTTTGATGAGTTTTTGTATTAGAGTGTCATGGTCAACGTGTTTAAGGTGGCTGAGAGGTCCAAGAGAAGTAGTGCAGCAACACCGTTCGGATCAACTGTGTTCATAAGGTCATCCCAGATGGCAATAAGGGCAGATTCTGTGCCTCTTCCTGGACGGAATCCTCTTTGGAAGTCTGAAAGTATGGAGATATCTTCAATGATTTGTGACATATGGACGAATATTGCTCTTTCTATCAGTATTCCCAGGAAAGATCCATATGTAATTGGTCTGTAGTTGTCGGGGTTTAGTAGGTCCAGGTTTGTTTTCTTTAGTAATTGGCATCTGATGCTTTTTTAGATCTTCTGGAAACATACCCGTAGTTAAGGAATTGTTGATGATGCTTCTTACCAGTGTGGCAGTAGAGGTAGTTAGAAGAATTTTCTTGAAGGTTTGTGGTAGCCACGGGACAAAAGGGCTGCCAGCAAGCCTGCTTGCTTTGACCAGGTCCATAAATTATTGAATGATATTTGTTGGAAGGAATGCAGAGGCTGGGTTAGCCTACTCTTGGACGGATTTTTGGGGAAAGGGTTGGTGCTAGTGGTTTTTCATTGCTTTAAATAGGAGTCCAATGTGTCTATTTTGGTCATGTAATGATTTGCCAGTTTGTCTGTGAATTCTTGAATACGGGATGAGCTCCTTCTAGCCAATTTGGTTTACAAAATTATTTGAGAATTTTGTAGCATTCGTTATTTGAACATTTAGCCTTTTGAATTCTGTATAAATAGCATTTTTCATCAGCTTTTATAGATTACTGACTTGTATAATCTCTTATGTTTCTGTGGGTGAAGTTTGTCTTGATTCATGTTTGTTTTGAGCCAGGTATGTTGCCGCTTTCTAATTTGCTGTTTTATCTCTTTTAGCTCTGAATTTCTCCAATGTGCCTGTTTTCTTTTGCTCAGTTGTGTTATTCTTAGTATAGTAGGACCCCAAAAGCTTCCTCTAGCCACTCCTATAGCTTTTGAACTGACTTTATTTTGTCTAGATCTGTACTTGAAGATAGTTGTGTTTCTAAGTGTTCATAATTGAGTTTGGTCCATGGTCACTAGGTGGATGTGTGTGAGGATGTTTTAGGTGTGCTGATTTGTGTTGTTTTATGATAGAAAGCAAGCAAATGGTGGTCTGACCACATGACTGGAGTAATTGCTTGAAAGGTAACTAGTTCTATGTTTGAAAAAATTACATCCAGCGATGTGTGTGGGTTTTTGGATGATCTAATGTAGGTTCAGTGCATCTAGGCCAGTGATGATTGTTTTTGGCTCGGGCATATTAGGTATGTCAAACCGAATGTTAAGGTTACCAAGAATTAATTGGTTGGAGTATAGTATTGTCATGTTTGAAACTGTGTCTAGAAATGTGTCTGGGAATGTTGCATTGCTAGGTGGATGTCTGTAAAGGAGCAGGAAGTTACAGGAGGAAGATGGTGTAGGGTTGCATCTGATTAAGAGGGCCTCACAACCTTGTATGGATACGTCATCAGTTTTTGTGATATTTATTGTCTGCTTGAATACAATGAACACAGTTGATCAGAACGGGGTTGCTGCACTACTTCTCTTGGACCTCTCAGCCACCTTAGACACGTTGACCATGACACTCATCGAAGCCGGCATAGAGGAGACTGTTTTTGACTGGATCACACTCTACCTTTGAAACAGAATTAATGTCATCCATAGCCCCCTTTTCTCGTCCAAACCGAACTTTACAATAGCAGGGGGTTCTCAAGGCTCTATCATCCCACCCATGCTTTTCAATATCTACATGAAGTCATTACCTCCACTGATCAATCAATTTCACCATACATGCTATAAGTATGCATATTACACTCAAATACTCCTTAAACCGGAAAGCCCCAAAGACATGGGAAGCTCACAAATGTTCCGCTGCCTCAGAGCCGTGGATCAGTGGATGACGTGGAGCCATCTCAAATTGAATGCTTTCAAAACGGAAATACTCAATGATGGCACATGATGACCGACTCGCTGCCTGGCCTAACAATCTGGTAACACCTCCTTTTTTGCCTATACGATTTTGTGTGATTGTTTGATAACCTAAAAGAATAACTTCATACAACACTGGAGCCGTGTCTTCCCCCGACCATGATTCAGGTATTAAGAGTAAGTCAGGTTGTTTCAGAGACAAGACGCATGTGTGATGCTTTTTTTCTTTTAGAGTGATCGAGAATTTATTAGTAGGCAGTTTAGAGAATGTATTTTGGTGATGGCCTGACTTAGTATTGTACAAGAGTGAGCAGTGTTTTGTGTGCTTGTAGCCAGTGTGTCGTCAGTGCTGGTATTAGCTGTTTGAGGATAGCAATAGTGAGGCTGTTCTGTATCATGTTCCTCATCTAGCAGGCTAAGAAGACATTTTGATGGGTCTGCATGTGTACGTGGTGGAGATGATGGTTGAGAGTGAGTTGTTGAGCTGTGTTGTTTTGGAGAGTAGCCTAGTTGTTCAGTAGACAGGGAGATATGAAGATGTGAAGAGTGGCATGTTGCTTGTTTTGTTTGCATCTCTTTTGGGAGGAAGGTGTGTGAGTTGGGGTGGTGGTGCAGCATAAGGGTCATGTTATAAGGTTCTAAATTGTCCAATGGACAAGAGGCCTGTTGCTGTACATCTGTTAGGTGTGGGGGAAGAGAGAAAGCTTGGCAGCTGAGTTGGTTTAGGGTGTGTATTATATGTGTAGTGAGGAAGGTGGGATTTCGTGTATGTTTCTAGTTTGTAACGGAAAGTATTATGAGGCAGATAGCAGGTAACATCCAATGATCTTCCCCTTGGAGGCAGTGATCTATGCTACAGGAATCGAGATCTGAAGGATTTGGAAGGGTTAGTATGATTTTTTGTAATCTGTTTACTTGTACTGGATTTGATCAAAGAAGATGATTTCTTTACACGTAGATGGGGAGGGGTGATTGTAGGGCATTTATGTGATACATCAGAAGAGGGGACTAGTGCCACAAAGAAAATGGAAGATGTATGGTGACAGGTCTATTAGAGAGGAGGGAGGCAATCCTGCCTTTGGTAGTGCCCTGTATGCCTGAGTTTTATTTCCTGTAAAAACGTAGAGTGATGGGAAGTGTTATGAGCAGAACACAGGTCCAATACCTGGACTGCTGCACCTTCATTTAAGTCAACAGTTATGTTGGTGTTGTCCCATGTGGTAATACATGCTGCCTCTGTGCCACAAAAATATATAATTAGGTTTAGTAGTAGGAAATAAGGTTATTTCCTTCAGTGAATGATGATAAATATATAAAGAGCGAGCTTCCTATGACTTTCCTTATTATTTTGAAGAGGCCAGTACATATTGGCCCATCGAAAGATCTATTGGGACGCGCCTTAGATTAGGTAAGGCTTAACAGCTTTACCTGTCTGCTTGATGTATTGTTTCTAAGAGTGATTTTTTATTCAGCTTTCTTCAGCAATTGTCTTGTTTTGGACAACCCCATCAGTCTTTAAAGAGAGACTTGGTCAATCAGGTATAGATCAGCTCAAGGGAGTATTTCTTTATCATCAACGTGCTATTGGTGAGTACGCGTACTATTCCGCTTCCTAGGGAGTGCATCCACATGTTAACTAAAAGCTCACTTGAAGCATGTTGTACATGAGTATATAAAAGAAGCATATAACTTGTCTGGCCTTAATTTTAAAGGGAATAGTTTTTGTCAACTGCTACATCAACAATGCAAAGCAAATGATTGTATTGCAAAATGAGAACTGAACATTATTATTGCGGTGTGTTTCATAAGTTTTATTTTGTTGAAATAAACATTTTCTTTGTTATTACTGATGTTTTTCATGTTTGTTTTTAATGGTGTCTGATACTATTTACTCAAACATGCTCTGCAACCATATTGCTTTACACATCTGGGTGGCCTATCCCCAAGACAGCGGTCCCAAAGTCTTGTGAGGTTCTGCTGCCCTAATAGCTGACTGGGTCTCCCTTCCTTCTGTATCCCAGCCCTAATTGGACACAGTCTGAAGTGCACAGATTCCAGCTTTCTCTCTTCTCCCTGTCCCCACACGGTCTCTTCCCCTGTGTTGTCTTTTATTTACAGATTGCGGTGGCCTGTGCATGAAAAGCCCACCCAAAGCCTCGGGGGAAAAACCTCTGTGCCCCATATTCTTATGAGACTTTCCTCTTTTCTCACTGAAAACTGGCTCTAAATCAAACAAAACGTGTGTAACAGAAAGTGCAGGATACCGGGTCTCTTCTGCCTACTCCTGCTGGCCTTCTCCTTTATAATCTGAATATATAGCCCTCCCAACAAAACTGCACACACATTTTCCTGGAGACAACTGTTCACAGTCAGGACGAGACTCGAGTGGCACTGCATCATCTGACAATAAACTGCACTGTGTGACGATACAGACAGGACTGCAGAAGAACTGTCACGCATGGCTGGCAGTCTCCCTGCACCTTAAATGCAGCTTTGTCACGTGTTCATAACTGAGGCAGCATTCTGTGTGGTCTGTGGACAGTGAGAAATGTGAGGTTTCTCCATCACTTTGTATGCCACTCATGCCTCAGTGGCTGTCAGATATTGATTTTATTCCTCGCAGTGCTGCTTGGGATGAAGTCTGCTGAATAAGTAGTTTTGCTGCTCTTTTCCAACGTGTCCACATACTTTTCTTTCGCGTGCTAGTGTGTGTGGAAATATGTCTAATGTGTGTGCTTGGCGGATTTACCATGTTAGCCACTGGTTAGTGCTACGAAACCGATATGCATTAGAAATGTACTGGAACTACTAGTGCAGGAGCAAACCACTGATTCTGGTGTATCACAGAATAAATACATCACCCAACTTCTAAGGGCTGAAGGTCAGAGCTGCACCTTACTTCAGGCCCCTACTTCAACGTAATAGAAACTGGCCCCATCACTGACAGGAGTGGTATGTCTACCGCAAGGGTTCTCTACCGACTGGTGTGAGGGACTGGATTTCATTTGCCAGCTAAAAATCGCTTCTACTGTTATTATTTGTGACATATAGATGTTTACATATGGGCCTCGTTTTAATGTGCTAATATATGCAAACACAGGCATGCACAAATGTTCTTTGCATGCATTAGCATATTAAAGGCAGACTTGTTTGCTATTTATATCATTTCTTGTTTTCTTTTTGGAATAGTTAGTGTAACAAGGGGTGGTTGATGTAGCCCTGGCTTGGAAAGTTGCTGAGCTAAGGAGGATGTTATTGAATATAAGTGTGTGGCATGAATCTGCCGTAGATCCTGACAAGTGAAAGATTCAGATATATCAAAGATGTCTGCTGAATATAGAGGAGTGGTGGAGATTAGTTTAGTGAGTTGTCTGGGTCTACTTCAATATTGAATATTCCTTGTGAGTGACTGATTTTGGAAAATAAATAAATTTTGGGTTTTGAAAGCCTGAGATCAGATTATCTTGTGGAGGTTTGTCGCTGGGCAGTTGTAATTTGCTTCTGAGATGTGATAGGAGTAATTAAATCCTCTAGATATTTTGGCAGTAACTTTATAGATTCTGGAATGACGTTGGAATGGCAATTTGTCATTTGGCTGTAATATTTTTTACTGACTCCTTCCATAGTTCTTTGGTGTGCGTGCTTTTAGACATTTTAAATCAAGTGATGGCCAGTCAGTTTGTTCGTAAAGATTTCTTGCTGCCAAGGGCTTGCTGAGATAAGCTATTGAGGATAAAGGCCTGCCATAGGTAGAACCGATTAACTGTTTTAGCAGTGTTTTAGCAGTATTATTGGGTTTGAAACATTTACTTGAGAGTGAAAGATGAGAAGGACTACTTTCCAACCAGTTATTTTAGGAATTTTGAAAATAACATTAGCCAGTTGTGGAAAATTAAAAGATTGATTTGTTTTGTCTAATAGTCCGCCCTGGTGTTGCAGACTAGGGTGGCACAGTGAGCAAATGAATGATGGATTAAACACAGATCTGTGACTTGGATGAGAGGTTGAAAAGTTTCAGCACTCCGTCCATCATCTTGTTGCGTTTGCTATGCTCACTCTGAGTGGCCAAGGGAATGCTTAGACATGGGTCACTTACTCACTGTGCCACTGGATTCAAGCTAGCCTGGCTGATGAGAAGTAATACCATGAAAATGGTCTCAGGTTACTTGTTTCCGGATCAGGGAGGACCTGGCAGTTTAGACTCAACTGTTCCCATGAGGAACATGGTCAAGACTGATTTGCATATGGCTGGGTCCAAACTGGGGTGGAAGAGTGAGCAAAGAACGATCGATTAAATCCAGATCTGTGATAGGGGTGAGTGGTTGAAAGGTTTCAGCAATCCATCTATCATCTTGATGTGTTTGCGGTGTTGCAGGTGGGGCACCCAAGCACTTGTTTTTGTGGACCAGCACTTAGGAGAAGAAGGAGGTAAATAAAAACTGAAAAACGGATCACTGACAGAATATCGAGTTGCCACAATATCGAAGTAAAAATATCAAGTGACAGAATATCGACTTCCTATCTACAAACAGGTAAGTACAAAAATATTGAATCCTAAATATTATTGTTGATAATAGTTTGCTAAAATATCAACTTTATTAAATGTCTTAAAAGTATTATAAAATTATTAAATAATACATATAATTAAGTAAAACATTCTTAAAAATAATTAAAAAAGATTCAAATGAATAAATAATAAATGTAATGTAAAAGAAACATGCATTTTTATTTTCTTTTACATATATTAACTTCATAATATTAAAAATAATGAATATTTTTAATTATAAAATGTTAAAAATATAATTTAAAATATAATTGAATATATATATGAATAAACTTATAATATAGATATACAAATAAATTATATATAATAACTTACAACATTAAAATAAATATATATTTTTTTAAAATAATATTTTACAATACATTAAATATAACAATACTGAAAACGTTGCATGACGTAGGGGATAAAACTGCTACTCCCACTCCAGCGAGTGGTACAGTAGGGAAAGTGTTGGATAGCAGGTGGGTAAAAATTATTATTCCCACTCCAGCGAGGGGAACAGTTGGAAAAATGTTGGATAGCGGGTGGGTAAAAATTACTATTCCCACTCCAGCGCGTGCAACAGTAGGGAAAGTGTTGGATAGCGGATGGATGAAAATTACTATTCCCACTCCAGTGAGTACAACAGGGGAGAAACTGTTGGATAGCAGGTGGGTAAATTACTATTCCCACTCCAGTGAGTGGAACAGTAGAGAAAATGTTGGATAGCGGGTGAGTAAAAATTACTATTTCCACTGCTGCGAGTGCAACAGTAGGGAAAGTGTTGGATAGCGGGTGGGTAAAATTTACTATTCCCACTCCAGTGAGTGCAACAGTAGGGAAAGTGTTGGATAGCAGGTGAGTAAAACTTACTATTCCCACTCCAGCGAGTGCAACAGTAGGGAAAGTGTTGGATAGCGGGAGGGTAAAACTTACTGTTCCCACTCCAGTGAGTGCAACAGTAGGGAAAGTGTTGGATAGTGGGTGGGTAAAAATTACTATTTCCACTCCATTGAGTGCAACAGTAGGGAAAGTGTTGGATAGCGGGTGAGAATAATGTACTATTCCCACTCCACAAGTGTAACCATAGAGAAAGTGTTGGATAGTGGGAGGGTAAAAATGACTATTCCCACTACAGCAAGTGGAACAGTAGGCAAAGTTTTGGATAGCGGGAGGGTAAAAATTACTATTACCACTCCAGAGAGTGGAACAGTAGGGAAAAGTTTGGATAGCGGGTAGGTAAAAATTACAATTCCCACTCCAGAGAGTGCATCAGTAGGAAAAGTGTTGGATAGTGGGTGGGTAAAAATTACTATACCCACTCCAGTGATTCATAAAGTAGGGAAAGTGTTGGATAGCGAGAGGGTAAAAATTACTATTCCCACTACAGTGAATGCAACAGTAGGGAAAGTGTTGGAAAGCGGGTGGGAATAATTTAATATTCCCACTCCACCAAGTGTAACAGTAGGGAAAGTGTTGGATAGCGTGGGGAATAATTTAGTATACCTACTCCTGCAATATAATTAACATTAATTAACAATTAATTATGTTTTCAGAATTAATTGACCTACCACCATTTTCCCCTATAAACGTCACCTACAATATTGTAAAATATAAATAAATAAACATAATTAACAATTGATTAATTAACTAATAACAATTAACAATAAAATTAAGAACCATCAAATCTAAAATAACTTTTAATAAATATTATATAAAAAGTAATAAAAAATTACATTAAAATGTAATAACTTTCCACCCTACTCCCTTATCAACCCGCTCCTAAAAAAAGTACACAATTGCCGTATTTACAAATGAATTATTAATAATTATTATCCAATTAATTGCAAATTAATACAAAATAACACTATTAACATAATTGCCAATTAATTACTAATTGCTATTAATCGATTTGCAATTACTTAATAATAAATTAATTAACATAATTAACAACATAAATGATTAAATACTAAATTATTATTGAATAACTTAATTAATTAACTAATTTCAATTAAATTACTTCCCACCCTATTCCCCTATAAACCTACAACCCACTACAAAATTAAATTACGCAAAAAGTAATTAACATATAATTAATTCATTCTAAATAATTCTTTAAAAATATATTATACTTAAATTACTGTCCACCCTATTCCCCTTTCAAACCCACAACCCGTTACGGAATTAAATTACACAAAAATTAATTAGCATAAAATTCATTACTTTAAAAAACTTAAAACATATATTACAGAAAAAATACATACTTGTGACACATACTAACATGCAAAACACTAAAAAAAACGATTTTATTAACGATATTTTTACAAACGATATTACTAACTTCGATATTATAAAAAACGATATTTCTTACCTGCATGTCGATATCCGTAACCACTATATTTTTGCAAGTTGATTATCTGTCCACTCGATATTAAAAACCCGATATTTTGTCCAGTAGATATGTTCAATTCAATATTATGACTAGTTACCCTGAAAAACAGTGCCAAAGGGAGAAATTAGGGATGAAAAAAGAACCTGAGAGAGTGAGGTAAACGTGCAGGGAATGTCGGCTGGTGCATTAAATAGGCATTAGGTGAATTCAAGGTTATGCATCCTTAGTATCTAGTACACTGACATTTAATAGCCCTGGCCGTGGGCTTCTAAGCAGAACTGTGGTCCTCGGCACTTATTCTTTTACAAATAAAGTGATAAAGCCATTTTCACTTTAGTGTTTGTTTGCATATGCTGTTTTCACTTTAGTGTTTGTGTACATGTGTCCACTAGATATGTTCAATTCAATATTATGACTAGTTACCCTGAAAAACAGTGCCAAAGGGAGAAATTAGGGATGAAAAAAGAACCTGAGAGAGTGAGGTAAACGTGCAGGGAATGTCGGCTGGTGCATTAAATAGGCATTAGGTGAATTCAAGATTATGCATCCTTAGTATCTAGTACACTGACTTTTAATAGCCCTGGCCGTCGGCTTCTAAGCAGAACTGTGGTCCTCGGCACTTATTCTTTTACAAATAAAGTGATAAAGCCATTTTCACTTTAGTGTTTGTTTGCATATGCTGTTTTCACTTTAGTGTTTGTGTACATGTGTTGCTTTTATGGATCAGAAAAACCAGGCAGTTTAACATAACAAGATGTGGCATGAGTTGGGAAATCAATGCATGACCAGGGCATTCAAGTATTTCCTGTTACTCCATATATCTTTCTAAACAGTGGATCAAGACATGCCACAGTTCCTAAACAGGTTATGGCTCTTACCAACATAACGCCCGTGGTTTTGGGTGCCCCTGAGAGGAAAACTGGGGTTCAATTTATTTTCCTGTTTTTGCTTGTTATCCCTCCCACTGCTTCCTGCTACAACCCAGGCCCCATTTGTTCTTGTGTCTAGGTGTAAATTATCACTTTACGTGCATCTCAAGAAACAACTTATTTTAATGAATTCTCAAATCTGTATTCCATCATTTTTCTACTTAAATTATGCCGTTTTGGCCCAAATGCCTCAATATTGGTCCTACTGACTTGGAGCGTGAGTATTTTGCACACTGTTTACTATTGCACACTTTTCTCTGTTGTGCCATGTTTCTTTCATTGATGTTTTAATGCATTGGAAAGGTGGCCAATTGCCCAGATCCCTTCTTCCAAGGGCCCCCCTAGGAAAGTAAACTTTCTCTTGCTCTATGTCCCTTGTGTCTATTTATATAATTCAGCCTCCTTCCTTCTCCCTGATACCAACTCAGCCTCTCTCACTCCAGTTTAATCCTAACAATTTTTAGGGCACCCGGAAAGACTTATTTCACCTGTTTTGTCTGAACCCCATTTCTGAAAGTTTGTTTGACATCATGCAGACTCCAATTATCAAGTAACAGTTAATAAAATTCTAAGTTGGTACCCACAGGGGTCCCCAAAGTATGTCTTGCCCAGGGCCCCAAAAATCCTTAAGTTGACACTGGTTTCTTGGAGCCTCCATTTACATACTATATATTGCTATGTCTTAAAATCTTCCTTCATCCTTATTCTCTGTCACAGCATGCTTCCCCTGATTATTTTTCTTTTTTCAAAAATCTCCCTACCTTCCTCTTGATTCCCTGCTTCCCCGTGCCCCGAGACATCCTCCCCACCTCTCCATTGTACACCTCAGCCAGACTCTGCCGCCCTAGGCACGCTACTTAAGTTTGTTCCGTTTTAAACCGCAGTCTCTGCTTCCTGTCTCAGCAGCCATCTCCCACGGCGCGTCCAATGATCTCTGCCTTTCTCGTCGCAGACAGCCAGGATCCAATCACAACCTGTTACAGGACCATTCGGCTCTGTGTCACAGGGTCCCCTCTGCTCCCAGACTAATGCAATGTAAACAGCCGCCCGAGCTGTCTTCGTGGGCTGATTGGATTCCGCCTGCAGGGGAAGGCAGATGGAATAAGATGCAGAGGCAGGTGCCACATTCACCCCGGCTTCTGAAGGTTATTTTTGGCTGGGTACAGGCTGATCATGTGAGCCCGTCTCAGAAATGCCAGGAAATAACAGAACGTATAACCTCTCACACAGGTGTAAAAATATCCCTTAATAAAGGACTCTGGAGCTGATGCAGTAAAATCCAATAACGCAGCCAGCTTAGCCCTAGACCTTGGCTGGTGGTGAGTGCTGGGACTTTGTTTTATTTTCATATTTATCAGTTCTCTCTTTTATGGCTGAACGCACCTCTCTGGAAACTGACCGCAAAGAAACTAACAATTCTCAAATATTACCTAGGAATATTCTTGGATTTATTTCCAGGTGCTGTTTTAATGTATCGACTCATCTCCTGAAATGAAGACAGCTATATGCCATGATAGACATGGTTATTTTATAAATATTAAACATGATCGAGCAAGAGTGTGTATAATATAGGCTTGGACCAAATTTAATTTGCGCCGGGATTTGTAAAATCCATGACAATTTGCATTATGAAATTTTGCTACATTTTCACCTGCTTGGGACAGGCATGAAAACTTATCGCCACAGGATATATTCTGCTCCATCAGTCTCCTTCCGGAATCTCACATGACTTTTGTATGCATGGAATGCTCTTATATGACAAAAAAAATGAGATATCAAAAAGACACATTGGGCCCGATTCACAGAATTAACTTAAGACAAAATCCTAAACTTACTACTTTTGGTATTCACAGAATGCACTTACTGCTTTTGGTATTCACAAAATGCACTTACTACTTTTGGTATTCACAGAATGGATTTACGACTACTAACTTTACGTCCGCACTCGGGCCGGAGATTCCGGCCCAGAGTCGGAGCTTCTGGCGTGGAGGTGGAGCGTCAGGCCCAGAGGTGGGGATTCCGGCCGGTGGTGGAGATTTAGCATTGACCGAAATCTCCACCTCTGGGCCGGAAGCTCCGCCTCCAAGCCAGAAGGTCCGCCTCCAAGCCGGAAGCTTCGCATCCGGGCCGGAAGCTCCGGCCCGAGTGCGGACGTAAAGTTAGTAGTCGTAAATCCATTCTGTGAATGCCTAAAGTAGTAAGTGCATTCTGTGAATATCAACAGTAGTACGTGCATTCTGTGAATACCAAAAGTAGTAAGTTTAGGATTTTGTCTTAAGTTAATTCTGTGAATCTGGACCATTGATCATAATGTCATCAGCCACGGCCCGTGGAGGGAGTTTCGGTGGGGCGGAGAGGCGGGGCGGGGGAGGGGCAGGGTGGGGGTTGCTAAAAACCGGAGTATGGATAATTGAAGGTAAGTAAACAATTTAATTAATAAAACGAATTTCGTAGCGCGCCCTGCATCGCAAAATGTGATGCAGGGTCCGCTACGAAATTTGTTTTATTAATATTGTCATTACATTTTGCAAAAATGTGCAAAATAATTAGTTTTATGTATCCGTATTATCATAGCACCTTACAAAAGTTCAACAAAGACATGTTACAAAAACTGAAAATTGACCGATAATAAAAACGCGCTTGACACATTTAAAAGATAAACCAAATCCTTTCTGAGGAGAGAATTCAATGATCCAATACATTTACAATAAGTAATTTTAACTGTTTGTCGATGAAGCATCAAAAAAATATTATAAATACATTTTCATTGGATACTGTGAGTTAAGTAAATTTTTAAACCAATTGTAAAAATAAAATCCTAGTATCATCAGTGCAGTATGACGACTGTTGGTGTAGGTTAGGGCTTTTGGAGAAGACTCAAAAACAAAGGCCGAAATTGAGAAAAAGTTTGAGACGGGTTTGTGTTACTTTTTTAACGCAAACCCCATGCAAAATCCAGGTTGGTATTTATAAACCAACTCAAATGGCAATTTGTCTTGGTTTGTTACCTGCAGTAATACAAAGCATTACAATGTGTTGCCTTGCATTATTTTGTGTCAACAGTTTACCTATAGGTAGGGCATGGGCCCTTGGGTGCATACACCCATGAATTTTGAAGCACATTAATTTTAGACTTGGATTTGTGCCAAAATCCTGCACCTCCCTGAGGCTATTTAATGAGGAGAAATCCATAGCTATATGGAAACAAAAATTATGCTTATTGCAACACAGACACCCTTGCACTATGCCACAAGGATCCCAGTGCTGGCCCTTGGCTGTTGAAAGTGTGTCAACGCCAAAAAAGAGCAGTAATGCACATCTTTGTAGATATGGCAATGCTCTGCCCTCTCCAGTTTTTGCAACACCAAGCATCAAAAATGCTTGCCGTCCCACATTGTGTCAAATCTTTGTAAATATGGACCAGAGTGTGGTGTTCTGAAGATGGTTAAAGGACAGACTAGACTACATGCTGGTCATTAAACCAGTTGTTTAACACTGAAGTCATGAAAACGGTCTCACCTGCCTTTCCTGTTTAACCTGTTTAACTTGTAGGGCCCAGATTACGGTCAGCCTGATTAATCGCGATAGTGTAGGACCTCTTCTATTGCTGTTTAGAGGTATACAATAAGTATTTCCTCCACACCTTGAAATTTGGCTGTTAGCTTACCCTTCCTATTTGGAGACTAGTTTAGTCATTCTGGTTACAGGTTAGCTCACCCCTTCGTAAAGGAACAAGTACTAGAGTTTAATTTAGTAATAAAGATCTATATCACAAGTGCAAACCGTTGCATCAAATCTGCACACCCACATGTTCACTACGACGCAAGTATTTGAACTTTAGGCTTCTCACATGGGGGCATGGTTACAAGGACCATGACATCACTTTTTTTACTTTCTGATGGTGCATTGCCCTGCACCATATTTACAAATCGGCGTTACGCCAGTTTGCATGGCCTAATGCCTCTTTGTAAATATGGCACACTTTCACGTCATTTTCTGCATGAAAGGGGACTGTAATGGTTGTTGCTGTAGGCGTTCCACCGCAACACCCATTGCTTTTTAACACTGCCCAAGATTTACAAGACTGTGTAAATCTGAGGCAGCGCCAAACTACTAACGCCATGCAAAAGCAGGCGTTAGATTGTCGCAACGAGAAAAAATACTTTTATTTATCCTCATTTTTGAAGCACACATAGAAAGAGCAAATCGCCCTTTAACCGCATGCGCGCTAGCGGTTTTCCCGCTGTGCGCTGCGCTTTTTTAAAAACCGCGTTACATGACGAGCTCAGCTCGTCATGAGCGTACGAGCGTCATCACTCATGACGAGCTGAGCTCGTCATGAGCGCGGAAGGGGTTAAAGATTTATTTATGTGCTGGAAGGTGTCCCTTCCGGCACATAAATAATCATGCACTATAGTGCAAGGGTGCCTGTGTTGGCCCTAGGCAGGTATTTTTAGTGCCAGTGCAAAGGAAAACGCAGGGGTGGCCGTATTCTTGTGAATAGGGGCAATCCCTGCGTTTTTTTAATGATGCAGCACAGCACTGTGAAATTTGCTGCAGTGTAATTTCCTTGTGAATATACCCCACGGTTTTGAAATAGGCGTGGTAATCATTTGAGATTTCTCACCGGATGTAAAGGCGTACAGCCACAGTTAGAATAAGAGGTAGCCCATGCCTGGTTCTTCTACGAATTACACACAGAAACCACAGCAAGACGTATCATATTATTGCCATTTCTGTCGGAACCAAGCGGAGAGGGTTTTAGAGTCATGAAAATAAAAATAGAAGCATCACATCAGACGTTACAGGGGAGAGGCTCAGCAAGGCGCTACATACAGAGAAGTGTAGCGCCAAGTAAGAGATGCATGCACTGAAACTAAAAAGTCATTGACGCAGCTCAGTGCCTAAAGCAAAATCCTGCATTCGCCTTGCGTGAACCAGGCTCCAACCGAGGTGAGACCAGCTCATCCTTCCATCCATGATGGAAATATTACTAATGAGCTCCTTGTCACAACCTATTTATATAACCTCGTCAGTGAAATGTACCTTTTTAAATGTCAGCCCAAAATATGATATACTGACCTGAGAAAGCACGAAGGCTTATGAAAATAAATGGGTACCGTAAACGGCATGGTTTGATCATGAAATATTTTTTGTTTAACAAAAATACTGAAAAATGCTCATAAATATGTAAATCTGAAATGTGCAAGGGTAGCGGGTATGAGTGGAGAGCTGCTCTGAAAGGTGGGGTCCTATAAAATCTCCTTTACAGACTGTGGATATTAATAACACTGCTTTTACGGCCCTTCATAGTGAACTTATGTTTTCCAAGGACTGTAATTAGAAGAAGAATGAATGGCTGACTCAGACCTTCAATGCACTACATGGCCCGGGCAAATCCCCCAGACGCTACTCGGCCTCTTTAGTGTTCCCGTAGGCACAGGGTTGACGGATTCTACATTTTCATGCCTGTTGAAGTGAATATGGGCACGTTTTCACCCCACTTTCCTAGCCAGCCTGGGAATGCAGGTCCATTAGTGCTACCCGTTGAGGTGTGAACTCATATGGTTTTCATGATAGCTCAGTGTGTTAATACACCAGTTGCAGAGACTTCTGTGCAACAATCAGGTGACAGATTTGAATACCAGCAAAACCCACATACCCTATTATCTTTCTAAGGTGTACGACATGAGCACTGCTGAGCCTGGCAACATTAACACCTGGTATTTTAGTGCCAAGAGATTATTCAGTCTCTCTTGTTAGCTCTGTAAAGGTCATTGCACATCATTGGCGACGAGTTCCTCTCTGCACAGCAGACCAGCGCTGTCTGTGGTCGTCTCAGACGTCCCCCTGCAGGTTTCGGCAGTACTTGGCCTGGAATGATTATTACTTTACTACAATAGATACTGTTGTAAATCATTCAAACTAGCTTTTGTGGGGAGGGAGATACAGTGACTGAACGGAGTGGAGGTACGGGGTGGTGAAGGTACGAGGGAGGGCAGGACAGCCAGTGAGTGACAAGGATGGAGCACTGTTCAGTACCATCAGATACTGGCAAGGCAAGGGAGTAAGGAGAGGGGACGGAGCTCTAGCAAGCTCGAGCCATACGTGCACCGTCCACGTCGGCACTGCTGCCAGGATCCCTCCAGAGCCTGAGGAGCAAATGCTCGTTTCCATTGCGTGAAGTTAAAGCAGCCATTGGCTAACGGGATCAGTGTCTCTTCTCTCCATTGAAAGGGATTCTTCAGCGTCCATGCATTGCAACGGAAGCATGTCTTTCCAATGGCCATGGCCAAGTTCATGCTTGTGAGTAAAAGCTAATGATAAATCAATTTCAGTAATTGCTTTTAAAAAGTAAAACAAAGAATATAGGTTCAAAATAGCAAGTAGAAAAGTCCATAAACGCTAAATCAACATGTTAGGATAGCCAAAAGTTCAGTTTGGTACATTTCTGAAATTAGGAAATACTATTCCTAAAAGATAATAAGCTAAAAAAAAAATGAGGAAAGAAAACAGCTAAGGAGAAAATGAGGCAGGAGTACCAAAGATGGTAGTGGAAGAGGTACTAGCAGGGCCAAACTTGGTCATGGGCTAGCTGGGCTCAAGCCCAGGGCGTCAATATTCTGAGGGGCGCAGCAGAAAACTGCCAGACATTTTGTTATTCAAACAACATCTCCTCCATCCCACTTGGACTAAATCGGGTCCCTTTAAAAATGTTGTAAATCAGCCCTTAATGTACCTCAGTGTAATTGTTAGCACTCCACGAACCTCCTGCCGTCACACCTCAATGACTCCCCTCCTCAAAACAAACACCACACTTTTCTTTCCGCCCAGGGCACTGTCCCAATCATTCCGATTTTTGGCCGGCCTTAGGTAGTAGGGTACCACCGACCGCTACTGGAAAGAGGTACGGTCAGAAACATTAGTAAATAAACATGAGGTAGACAGTGGTAGCATGACTAGTGTATAAGTTGGGGTAGTACAATATAAGCAAGTGTAGGGGTACAGAGGTATTGGAAGGGGTATGGAGGGGAGGGTGAAGCAGGGTATAGGCAGGGATAGAGGTATGAGGCTACAGGTGTGAATAGAAGTACTAAACGTTAAGGAGGAGTAGAGGACATCATGAAACACTGTGTTTTTTTGTTCAAGGACAAGTGGGGGGAAGTGCACAGACGCTGGTATTTCTCCAATCTTGTATCCTGCAGGAATTATTTCCCAGCAAGATGCTCTGCACCAGGAGCGTCGCCATGAATAGTGCAGCAGGTGCAGTGACACCAGGGCACAGGAATGTGAGGGCTGACTTGTACTGCTCAACCAGGTGCTGGAGGCTCATGTTCCTTGGTTGCATTACAGCCCATTGTACCCTGACTACGTCACTGCCCCCATGCGGCCAATGGATTGAGACCTCATGCATATAGAGGTGACTCCAGGGCGGACCAATGATTACACTGCATTTCCTCCTGCATTCCAGAGATGGAGAGGCGGAGCATGGTGGGGGCGGGGTATCCTGGGAGGCCTGGAAGTACACAAGAGCATCGAGGACACCGATTTATGCTGCCAACGACATTGCTTTCCCAGCAAAATAGATGTATTGGTTCTGCCATATAACACCTAATTAGTTATTTGCACTTCAAATACATTTGATTTTCATTTCTGTCTAACGTGATCAGCTGTAATTTTGCAGACCGCCTGTCTGGTCGCCCACATCCTCGACCGTCTCAGAAAACATAGCAATTACGTGACATTTGATGAAGTTTTCAGGACCGCAGGGGATTTCCCATTTTTAGGTTTATCTCTCCGAGCTTATCCTCTGCTACTGCAGTTCGCTTCATTCCACAGTCAGAACATTCACTCGGCGCCATTACCATATTTATAAAGGTACCTGGACTCTCGGAGCACCGCACGCCTGACCGACTTCAAAAGAGTAATCTATTCTAGCAGCCGGGCAGCCGGCACAGAGGTGGGGGGGAGTCAGCAGGGTGTGAAGATGGCTCCTGCTGTATAGAGAGGAAGAAAAACTGACTTCTGCACTTAAGAAGACTGGCGAGCTGCATAATGCACCTAAGGGGTATATTCACAAGCCCCTATCACCACCACATCGTCACTTTCAGTGACGTTGTGGTGGCGATAGGGACCTCGTCTTATTCACAGGGCAGTGTTCAACCACTTAACCCCGTAGCTTAACACTGCCATGTGAATAGGCACCCTTTCATGCTGTGTTTAGCATGTAAGTGGCATGAAGTGGGTGTTGTGGTGGGCGTTCCACCACAAAACACATTGATATTTACGCTGCTCCCTATTCACAAGAGCAGCGTAAATAGGAGCTAACACCAAACTTAAGACCAGGAAAACGCTGGTCTGAAGTTGGTGATACGAGGAGAAATGCTTTATTTTGCCTCGTATTTGCATTTTCCATGTGTGCTGCCTCCTGCAGCACACATGAAAAATGCAAAATGCCCTGGTTTGTTTATGTACAGGAAGGTGCCCCTTTCTGTACATAAACAAACCTTTTTTTTTTAAATGCCTTTTTGTAACTTACATGTGTGCAGCACACATGTAAGTTACAAATGGACATTTTTAGGTTTGTTTATGTGCAGGAAGGGACACCTTCCTATACATAAACAAACCTCCCTGCTCGCAGACACCCTTCCACTCTGGTGCAAGGGTGCCTGCATAGGCGCTAAGTTGTGAAACTTAGCGCCATCGCAGGGGGAAAAGCAAGGCTGGACCATGTCCTTGTGAATATGGGGAAGCCTTGCTTTCCCGATGTGGAGGAGAGGCGTTAAGCCAAGAAGGCTAACGCCTATCTCCGCCACTTCCTTGTGAATATCCCCCCAAGAGCTGAAAACCAGTTACAGGAGAGAGGGGGTGGGAAACTAGATGCCTCCAGGGCTCTAAGGGGCAGGTGAGAGCCCAAGAGAGGGAATTAACTTCATTAAGTGACTGGAAAGGGGTCAGTCCCGTTGTGATTAGTAGTTTTAGGCAGGGCAATGCTGTGCACATGTTAAGTCCTCAGAATATGTGCATCACAAGTCTGCCATTTCTGTGGGCTGCCAGGATTAGGTATTACAGCCTGATGTTTGGGTCATGACTATCTGCACTGTAGGATCCTGTGGGAGCGGTTAATGATCAAAATATTATTTCAAAAATATTGTGGTGCAGCAATATGGTGTCATAAACAGTGTCAAGTCAAAAATATCTAGGGACAGAATATAGAAGGGAAGAATTTAGTTTTTAAGTTATATAATACAGTTTTTCAAAATATTGTATATAATATTGTTTACTTTAATATAGTTATAATAAATATAGTTTTTCAAAATCACTTTAATATACATCATTTATATTATTTGTAGTTATAAGTTACAGTTATAAGTCTTACTGTAGTAGTTGTTTTATTTTCGTAGTATACTTGGTAAGATTTAAAATATTATATACAATTAGTAATTTATAATTTAGTTGTGGGTTGCTAAATTCACTAGGCAATAGCATGAGATATTATTCAAATCAAATTATTGTTTCTGATTTGAAATTATTTTTTGTTAATTGATTATGTATTAGACAATGAATTGTGTAAATTACTTAATTTTTATTTTTACTATTTAACTGTATTTTGTGATTGTTAATGTGTATTCTATTTTTTTGTAAGTTTTATTGCTAATTTATAATTTAGTAGAGGGTCTTTGGTTTTGTAAATAATTTAAATGGGAAATTAGTGTTTTTTCTTTAACTGAATATTTAATTGGCAATTATTTAATTGGTTATTTGTTGTTTGAGCTATTTAGGTATTTTGTGAGTCTTAATGTGTAATTTAAATGTAAATTTCGACATTTTAGCTACTAATTTATCAATTAGTAGTAGGTTGTTGGGTTTGTTGGGAATTAGAGTGAGAAACTATTGGAAATGCTAATTATTGTTTTTTATTTGTAATGTTTTTTTGTTCATTAAATGAATACTTGTTTTAATAGGTTAAGTATGTTATATAAATGAATTTGTTTTAATTAATTAATATTTAGAGTTATTAATGTTCTGTTTTGATTTTATTTTACTTTTGTTGTTTTTGGATTTTTTGGATAGGCGGGAGAGAAGTGTATTTATTTTAAATTAATTTATTTTGTTTGATATTTGTTAAATTATGTTTGAAATATTACATTTTATTTTTTGTATTATGTTTAATTTTATTTAGTTATAATGCAAATATGTTTTAATATTTTTTATGTTAGGTATTTAATCATTATTTTGATAGATTTTTTTAAATGATTAGGAATTTACCCATCCAAATTGCAACAATTTCCCTCTTTTTGCTTACAGTGGAGTGAGACCAGTAAATCTAACCCCGCCAAAATTCAACACTTTCCCTTCTGTTGCTCGGATTGGAGTAGGAATATTAAATGTAACCCTTCAAAGTCCAACACTTTCCCTGCTTTTGCCTACATTGGAGAGTGAATTGGAATAGTGAATAGGAAATTTGACCCCTCCTAAGTCCATCATTTTCCCTGCTTTGCTTGGATTGGAGTGGTAATATATATCTAACCCCTAAAAAGTAAAAAACGTTGACTACTTTTTGTTAAATTGCAGATAGAATACTAATTATGGCTCCTTTAAAGTCCAGCACTTTTGCTAGTGTTGTTTATTTGTGTTTTTTACTATTTTATTATTGTTTTTCTTTAATTCATATATTTTTTATGTACAAAATTGTCATTTTCTTATTTAACATTTGTTTCTTGCTTTTTTATATAAATCTTATTTTTAAATTAGGTGTGATATGTTTTTATCACTATAATTTGATAATTAAAATGTTTAAGTAATTGCTAGTATTTTCAATCTAATATTTCATAAAAAAGGTTTAAATGTAATTTTTACATTTTAAATATGTAACTTTATATTTAGTATTGAATAAACAGTACTACCTTAAACTATTTATTTTTAATTAAATTATTAATTTGTATTCTAATATTGTAAATACATTGCAATTATGGCGTATATATGCAACTATTTCAATATACATGCTTTTTACTTGACAATATTCTGTGTAATATTATTTTTGTGGATGATATTTGTGACACAACATTCTGGTGTCATAGTATTCTTGTTGTTGATATTCAGTCCTACAACCATGGGAGTATTGTGTGGGAGTAAAAAGTGCAGTGTTGCATAGTGTCTAAATAAGTTTTGTGTGAGATGTCACTCCATGATATTTAAGCGAACCGTCTCCGGTATTATGTGGTGTATCCATCTCACAACCCCAGCACATCATCTGCAGTGTACCCCAAGGCTCATCCATCAGCCCTATACTCTTCAATATTTACATGATACCACTCACAGACATTGTCAGATCCCACCACATCAACATCATCTCCTACAGCAACTACACCCGGCTTGTCCTCTCACTCTCAGCAGACTCCACCTCGACAAAGACCAACTTCCACCACTGTATGAAGAACGTCTCAGCCTGGATGAAGAACAACTGCCTGAAGCTCAACACGGTCAAAACTGAGGTTCTGATCTTTGGCAGACACACCGCCCTATGGAATGACTCCTGGTGGCTGGCAGAGCTCGGTCCCTTCCACTCGCTGAATGATCATGCCTGCAACCTGGGCATAATCCTGGACAGAAAACTCTCCATGAAAAATCAAGTCAACACCATCTCCTCTGCATGCTTTCACACACTCTGAATGCCGTGTAAGGTTTGCAAGTGACTCCCAACCAGCACCAGGAAAACAGTGATGCAAGCCCTCATCAAAGTCCGACTGGATTACGGTAACATACTCTACGCAGGCACCACCACTGAACTCATGCAAAGACTCCAGACTATCCAGAATGCAGCGGTCAGACTGATCCTCAAACTGCCCAGGAGGACCAACATCACCCAGCACCTTAAAGACCTTTACTTGCTTCCCGTCTAGAAGAGATGTCAATTCAAGCTTCTGACTCATGACTACAAAGTCTTCCACGACCAAGGACCAGCATACTTGACCCACCGACTGCAGTTCCCCCGACCTTTCAGGAATCTCTGCTCAGCTCACCTAGCCAAAGCGAAACCAAAGGGGATGATGGACGGAGCGTTGGAGCAAATCAAACACTCACCCCCAGTCAGCTAATCAGGGTTCAATCTATCATCATTCTTTAGCTCACTCCACCACCCCAGTTCAGACATGGCCATATGCAAATCAGTCTGACCCTGTGCCTCATGGGAACAGTCCAGCCCGAACTGCCAAGCCATGTCTTCCCTGGACCGGAAACAAACATCCTTGGACCGGTTCAGCCAGGATACCTTGAATCCAGTGGCAAAGTGAGCCAGGGACCCACGTCTGGGCATACCCTGCCAACTTAGTGCGAACAAAGTGATATCAAAGGAGATGATGGACGGAGCGTTGGAGCAAATCAAACACTCACCCCTAGTCAACTGATCTGGGTTCAATCCATCATCATTCTTTAGCTCACTCCACCACCCCAGTTCAGACATGGCCATATGCAAATCAGTCTGACCCTGTGCCTCATGGAAACAGTGCAGCCCGAACTGCCAAGTCATGTCTTCCCTGGACCAGAAACAAGCATCCTGGGACCCTCTCACAGATAACAATGCATCCGTCGCTGCAGCTCCAGAGGACACTCCCTCTCCCACCTCGCCACCAAAGCCTGGAGCACTCTCCCTCTCCACCTCTGCACCACACACTCGCTGGATTCAAGACCTGGCTTTTCGACTGACAATGGCAGCACAGAACCTGGATACACCCTCCCTCCCCTGCAGGTGATAAAGTGCCCTCTACATGTACGACCTGATTGAGTGAGTGATTGCATACAAATATTATATATATAGTTTCTACTTGTTTCTCTAGAAGAACCTTCCCAATCACATTTACTTTTTGACTTTGCAGGTCTTTTGTTTTTTAGGAAGCACTTCAGAACCTGGCTGTTGCCTCTCTGCCATAAGTTTTTTTAAATTTATTTATAAATTGCGGATTTCTTGTTGTGTTTTACTCACCTAGTCCCAAGAACCCCTTTGGGTGTATAAGTGGTGAAAAGCTCATGTCTTCTCCTTGACATTGGTCAGAAGTGTCTAGAAGATCATAGCTGCCACTGATCTAATTCGGAGTTTGTTCAGTGCATTCCTATGGCCCAATTATGCCTCAGGCAGACCGGTACACCTGTGGGATATTGTTCCACCCAATCACAACTGGCTCAGTTATCCCCACATGTTGTTTTTCTGATTGCTGTAACAACCATCTCGACTTTACAGGCCAGAAAAGTTAGTTTTAGACTTCCGACTCTACTCTCTTTCTCCCTGCTTAAGATCAGCCCCCTTGCTTTGCACCAGGAACCACACCACACATGTTTACTACCTACTGAAAACAAATGTTAAATGTGTGCATTAAACTACCTGCAATAGAAAATACTGTACGGAATTGGGCCCGGTAATTATTTCCCATTCTCAGTGATTTAATTCCTAATTGCAGGAATTCCATGCAGCTGGTAACAAAATTCTGCGATATTGACATTTGTGGCTTGTGCTTCCAAAGTGAGTGTGATGTCGGTTAGTATATTTCCTCGAGCATGCACGTTATTCCTAGCCACATTCCTTTAGTTTGTGTTTTTTATTTCTGCCGGCTCAGTTACAAATACTTCTGAATTTTTATTGTACAGTCACAGCAACAAACTTTGATCTGCACCCACACTTTCTTGTCCTGCTAAAACTCTGTAAATCAAAGTGCCGGTTTAAGCAGTGTTTAGTATTCAGAACACAGGGTAGTGTTGTCGTTTTGAGGCATCTGATGAACGAAGGATCCCGCATTCTCCAGATGGAGACGAGGACGTCACTCATCAAAAACAAAAAGCAAATATTATAGGGTGACCAGGCGTCCCGGATTTGCCCGGACGGTCCAGTTTTTTAGGTTTCGCCCTGGCGTTGCAACTGCGTAGCAGTTGCTCCGCCCAGGGCGAAATCTCATGATCCTACAAATGGGGCTTTGGTCCCGCCTCTGTCTCCCATTGGCTAGCTCCATAAATGGGGGCTAGCCATTGGGAGACAGAGGCTGTCAATCACGCTTTCCCGTGAAAACGCGATTCGGGGGCGTTTCTCGGTCTTTTTTTAAGTCCCGCCCCTTTGTCCTGGGCCGCGCTGTCATTGGCTGCCGGCCCGGGACACCCCCGTGACGTCATTCCACGGGCCGCGCTGTGATTGGCTGGCCGGCCCGGGACCTGACTTGTTTCTTGTTTCTATCCCTCCCCGTATCCTTAGTTTTCTTTTTCTCTCCCACGCCCTACATCCTCCAGCCCTCTCTCCACCTTTTGCTTATTTACTTTTCCTTTACTCCTCTTTTCTATCTCTTTTACTTCCTCTTCCTCTCCCCTATCTCTGTCTTTCCTCACACACTTTGTTGTGTTTATTTTTCTCGCTCACACACACCTCTCCCGGTCGCTACCTGTGTCCTCAGCTGCACGTTGTTGCTTGTGGCGTGCTGTAGAGTGGTCCCAGGTCCTTTGACTCTACCCGGCTTCTTGGTGACTCTGCGTCTCGGTGGACGGTCGGAGGGTGCTCTCTGATGCTTGGTTGTGGTTCTGCTCTTCTGTGTCTGTCGGCGGCGGCCGGTGTGTGTCAGTGGTTGTGTGGTGATCTGAGGGGTGGGGGTTGCACTTGTAGCACGCTTGACGGCCGTGGGGTGGTCTGTTTTTCCGTAACTTCGTGGGAGGCTAGCGCGAGGTGTAGCCTGTGGCTCCTTGGTCCTTGCCTCTGTCTCTAGACGATGGTCTGTGGCGATAGACTTGTCTGTTGTTCTCTGTTCCAAGGGAGGATGCTCCACGGCTCTCTGTCCCGCAGTGTAGTGGTCTGTGGCAGAGTTGCTATGTTCTAGTCTGTGACTCCCTCCCTCATGTGCCGCGTGCCGTGGGACCGCTGTCGATCTCAGTCCTGCCGCAAGTTGGTCGGTGGATCTGAAACTCTCTGGTCAGCTGTGGAATGACCCGTGGGTGCAGAGAGAAACCACAGGCAGTACCAGCTCCTGAATTTAGAGGGCTTTCTCCTCCAGAGCGGGGAATCTGCTCTCTCATTTATCTGACTCACATGCCTCATGCAGCGCCTCGACATCACTTGCTGGAAACACTGGAATTCAGACACAGAAATATTGTAAATGAGATACGATTTGTATTGATAAAAAAGAAACTACGAG
This sequence comes from Lissotriton helveticus, assembly GCF_964261635.1. Classification (NCBI taxonomy): domain Eukaryota; kingdom Metazoa; phylum Chordata; class Amphibia; order Caudata; family Salamandridae; genus Lissotriton; species Lissotriton helveticus. Next base: position 178,267,457 of record NC_136065.1, read on the forward strand.
CGTTTCCTAGAACAAAATGTGGGTACACGAAGATGTGATTGCTGCCCCAGAAGCCCCTTGTGTGACGTTCTACTGATCGTTTAGTCGCAACAGATATGCATGGCTGCACGAGGACCCCCCCAACAACAAAACTATGCTCCCTTTTTAAATACTAACCCGCGAGGGCGTGGGGCCGAGAAATCAACCAGGGTAACAGCCCGGCGGCACCAGTGCCAGGCGTCCAATGCATGTCGTGATATAAACACCTTGCAGCATGGCACGGTATGCTATGGACTCTTATGGTATAGCACTTTAAGAAATTACCAGGCTTTTATGGACGGTGATAAGGTGGCTTGGTAAAGTATGAAATGTTGCGATAAGCCTTCCTATTTCGTGGATTCTCATGGATGGCTTGTTAACAAAGGGTGTAACATACGGTAGAATATTCTGATATTGTACAACAAGTAATGACATGGTGTGCTAGGGAAATATATATACAGTATGTGTGACATCGCATAGTATAGAAAGCAAGGTTATGGTATGGGCGTTGCGGATGGAATGGTACAGATAGCGCAAGATGACGAAAATGACTAGGCACATTGTGTGTTACACGAAGGTACTTAACACTGTAGGGGCGCGTGTCATTCCTGTAGCACAAGCCTCGCCAAAGGCGACAGAATAATAAACATAAGGTGGTATATTATGGAGTATTATGGTATGGTAGTTCTGATATAGCTTGTCAGTGGGATGTTATAGCTTGGCTTGGCCCATTATCTAATTCTGTGTACCTGATGCTATGCTATGCACTGTTATGATGTGTTATATTCCAGGTCGTTACATCACTGTTTGTTAATGGCGCTTGTATTTTAGCGCTGCGTAATACATAACATGTGGTCGCCGTTTGGCATGTTGCTTTATGTTATGGCCACGTGCAATGCGGGTGTCGTGCCATAATGTGTTTTATGCATGGATATTTGATGCTTTATTTGTAAAGCGCGTATTCACCCCTGATGCGCTTCGACGCGCTGATCCCAACTCACCTGTTGGTTTTTGCATACACCACGGAAGGCACTAATGGCAGGTGCAATATACATTACGCAACCGGCCCTGCCGGGGTCTGCTCCTCTGTAACATGTCCTGGGGCCTGCTGTGCCTCTGGGCGCCCCTTCCTCCCACCCAGGCACAAGGCGCTATGTTGTGAGGCGCACCAGGTATACCAGAAAGTGAACCTTCCTCCGGAGCGCAAGAAAACATGACCCTCCAATACCATTACAAGTGTTGTTTTTGATTGTATTTTTTATTACCTCTCTTGTGTTGTAATTATTATCATTATTAATATTATTATATTTATTATTAATATCGGCGTTATTTTAGATTAATATTAGGTTTACTGTTTTCATTTTTATGTTTATTATATTACGCATGTTATTATTCCTTATTTGATAGTTTATACTATAATTGTAATTATTAGCGCCACCGTTACTACTTCTAGTAATGATGAGTAATAACGCAGCGGTCTGTCGCACGCCTTCGTACTGCGTGCTGTAAATAACTCCAGATCGTTTATTTCACTCTCCGTGGGAGGATTTAGTTCTCTAACCCCGGCCTCGAGATGTTGCCCCTCAAGACTCAACCCACCGGGCTGTCTTTTCAGGGTGCATTTGTTCTCGGGGTATTCAGTCGAGAGTGATATCCTGCTGCAGCCATATTTCAGACCGAAATTATTTGCTTCAAAAATGAGTTTTTATTCAACCTCCCTCCCCCTTCCCCCCAGGACGAATAGAGCTGCTTTATATGATTAATAATTTACTTAACAAACGGTGAAATTAGAGGTCTACAAACATCTTGACAATCTAGCACTTTTACAGAAAATTGTTTACACTAGCACACAAAATAATTAATTTACATACACTGAGCAAGTTTTCCAGAAAAGATCAGAGTAGTGTCAATTCTCTTGGCTTATCGCATTTGCGTAGCGCACAAAAATGACGGGCAATAATGGTTCTATGGCCAGGCTCTTTCAGAGAAGGCAGAAGGGGGGTATTGCATTATTTACACAGAATCACACATTCGGTCACAGTGACGATGCCAGGATTTAAACCCCAAAGTTCCCTCTTGCTGCCTGCCGCAGCCGGTACTACTGGGAACCACTTTAGTTTACTGTGCATATTCCCGCTATTCAGCAGGGCCACGGCTACACATCCGAAATCTAAACTGTATGAAAATTCTGTTGGGTTTTCATTCTAAGTGCTCACTCTCTACTACTCATTCTCTACTACTCTCGACTACTCTGCTCTCTACTCATTCTCTACTACTCACTCTCTATTACTCTACTACTCTCTTCTACTCTCTACTAACTCTCTACTATTCTCTACTCACTCTCTACTACTCACTCTTTTACTCTCTCTACTACTCACTCTCTACTACTTTCTCCTACTCCCTACTACTCTCTACTCACTCTCTACTACTCTCTACTACTTACTACTCACTCTGTACTACTCACTCTACTACTCACTCTACTACTCGCTCTCTACTCCCTCTCTACTACTCTTTACTACTCAATCTCTACTACTCTACTCCTCTACTCTCTACTACTCACTCTACTACTCCCTCTATACTACTCACTCTCTACTACGCTCTACTACTCTACTCACTCTACTCACTCTACTACTCACTCTCTACTACTCTCTACGACTCACTCTACTACTCTACTCACTCTCTACTACTCTCTACTACTCACTCTACTACTCACTCTGTACTACTCACTCTGTACCACTCACTCTCTACTACTCACTCTCTACTATGCACACTCTACTACTCTCTACTACTCTCTACTCACTCTGCTAATCACTCTACTACTCTCTACTACTCACTCCATACTACTCTACTCACTCTCTACTACTCACTCTCTACTACTCCCTCTCCACTTCTATCTACTACTCACTCTCCACTACTCACTCTCCACTACTCACTCTCTACTACTCACTCTCTACTACTCACTCTCTACTACTCACTCTCTACTACTCGCTACTACTCGCTCTATACTACTCGCTCTCTACTACTCTCTCGCTAGTACTCTACTACTCACTCGCTACTACTCTCTACTACTCTACTCACTCGATAGTACTCACTCTCTACTACTCTACTACTCACTCCCCACTACTCTCTACTACTCACTCCTCACTACTCTCTTATACTCCCTCTCTACTACTAACTCTCTCTACTCTCTACTACTAACTCTCACTACTCTCTACTACTCACTCTCTACTACTCACTCTCCACTATCTACTACTCACTCTCTACTACTAACTCTCTACTACTCACTCTCTACTACTCTCTCTACTCTCTACTACCCACTCTCTACTACTCACTCTCTAGTACTCACTCTCTAGTACTCTCTATACTCTACTACTCACTCTACTCTCTACCTCTCACTCTCTACTCTCTACTACTCACTCTACTTCTTACCTCTCGCTCTACGTCTCTCTACCTCTCGCTCTACCTCTCTCTCTACTATCTACCTCTACACCTCTCTAAGCGCACACATATGCACATACATAAATATACATATATGTATATATGCATTTACATGTGTGTGTGTATATTATATATATATATATATATATTCACTGAAAAAACCATAGGTTATAGACCATATATAGTTAGGAATTAGCATTTAGAAAACCTTATTTTACTCACACAAAACCATTGAAATTCCATATATAGTTAGTTGCACTAACTATATATCGCGCACCCGCAATCCATTGCTGATGATGTCACATATTACATCATTCATGACATGGTCAGTGACATCACTGATGACATCACTGATGACATCTCAAATGACATCACTGATGACATCACTGATGACAACATCCAGTGACTGTATGTTTCTGTAAAGTTAAAATGTGTCTTACATATTGAAGAATGAGTGCAAGTATAAGTGTCTGGACAAAGGATTTAGTAGGTGCATGACTGAATGTATGAGTGAGTGATTAAATGTGTCTCACTGAGTGCATGGGTTAGTGACTAAACTGTCTTAATTTGTGCATCATTATGTCTGTTGTTCTGTAAACTGCTGCATGTGTTGATCAGTAGCTATATGATTAACTATATGGGTTACTGATTGATTGTCCAAGTATTTCTATGGGAGACTGAGTGTGTGTGTGGCTGGCTGGGAGGTGTGTGACTCTGTGCAGATCAATGTGTACTTGTATCAATGATTGTATAAGAAGGTAAGTGTGTGTTAGTATATGTTTGAAAATGTAAGGTGCTCTATGTTTAACTGTATAGACAAGAAAATGGAAGTGTCATTGATTCTTTACAGGACTGACTAGGTGTGTGAGTAACTCCATGGATGAGTGGCAGAGTGTGAGTGTCTGTATAGGTGTATGAGTGCATATGATAGTGTTGTAAAGATGAGTGATTGTGTGTATGAATGATTGTATGCGTGAATGAGTGAATGTGTGTGTAGACATAGGAATCAGTGAGTGCGTATGTAGTAACTAGTATTGGTGTGTCAATGGTTTCAAAAATTATACTCTGTATTTAACACTGGGTGAAACAGAGGTTATATTAAAATGTGAGGAGATGCATTGTATTGTCACATGAATGATATCATCAGTGATGTGGTCATTGATGTCAAATGAGATGTCATCAGTGATGTCATCAGTGATGTCATTTGAGATGTCATCAGTGATGTCATCAGTGATGTCACTGACCATGTCATGAATGATGTAATATGTGACATCATCAGCAGTGGATTGCGGGTGCGCGATATATAGTTAGTGCAACTAACTATATATGGAATTTCAATGGTTTTGTGTGAGTAAAATAAGGTTTTCTAAATGCTAATTCCTAACTATATATGGTCTATAACCTATGGTTTTTTCAGTGAATTTTCAAGGTTTTGTAAATGCTAATTCCTAACTATATATGGTCTATAACCTATGGTTTTTTCAGTGAATTTCATTGGTTTTTTAACAGCTAATATCTGTAGCTGTAAAATGTATTCTTCTTTAAATCCAAAAATATATTTTATATGTTTATTAATAATTTTTTTTTTAAATATTTTTTTTTCTTCGTTCCCGCTTCGCGAATCGGGAAGCTTCCCGTTAGCTGACCTTGATGCCGCGAAATAGACCGCGAGCCGGTAAACGTTTCTTTACCGCAACTGCCACGTTAGAAAACAACATCGTGACGCCTCCCGTCCGCATGACGTTTCACGTTGTCGCGTGATACGTCATATGACGTGCTACGTTAGCGAACTGGTACGATTACCGAGTCGCAAAGCACAGGTTTCTGGAAGCAAAGCGGGAGGCCCTGCAAAGCGCTTAACGTAAACACAGCAGGTCATGTGACTTGGTAATAACACTTTTCATTGGTTCATTTCACTTTTGGTTTCCTAATGATGTAAGACTAGGTCATATAATCTAAAATGAACACTTTTCATTGGTTGAGAACTATTGTTTTTCCCAAATGATGAAAATCCCTCCTTCTTTCCTCACTCTGACTTTCATCATTGTGAGAGAAAGACCCTTTGTTACCAGTGAGCAATGGCTTCTTTAGTAGCTTCAGCTGGTGCTTCCCCACCACCTCCACCACCTCCAAGGAAGAGTGGACCACCTGCTCAAGTTATAATTCAGCAAGAAGAGGAAGAAGAAGAACAGGACGACGAGCACGAAGAGAGGCACTTTTTGCCTGAGGAGCCCAGGACGTCTCACCGGAAAGAAAACTTCATTTGGCAATTTTTTAAAATTCCCAAAGGTCAGAAAAAAGTAAATGCAAGATACGTAACTTGCCTTATATGTCAAGATAGACTGTCCAGAGGGACCGACAAAAAATACAGTTTCGGAAACTACACAATGCATCGCCATATGACTAGGTGGCATCCTAACAACTACAGTGCTGCACAGTTTCGTAACGACCTAGATAATCTCCCTATTATGGCCAGAAGATCTGTTGTACCGGAAGTAACGGGACCAGAGGGCAGGGAGATGGTGCCAAATATTCAAACGAGATTTCATGAAGTAAAACAAATCTGCGTACATTGCAGTGGATTCATTTGCTACGGAGAAAGAAGCATCACTCTGATCAACAGAGCTATTGACTATCATATGCAAGTTTGTACGAAACGCCCCAATTAATAAATACTTTTTTTTTGTTTTGTTGCTCCTGTTGAGCCCTTTACAATGAATCGTTTTCATTGCCCCCTGCAAGAAAAACCCCAAAAAATATAAAACTGTTCAGAAAAATTCAAAAAAAGTAAAAAAAATTTCAGAAAAATAATAAAAAAAATATAAAACAACAAAAACAATAAAAAAAAAAGTTCTTTTCAGAACTACCTCCCCGTTATTAAAAAATTGGTACAATATTTGGAACTGTGCCAACCTCTATTTCTCGTAGTACGCTTCCCAGTTCGCTCGCCTGTACGCGAACCGGAAGCGAACCAAAAACAGTAAGTATAAGGTAAGGAAACAGACACTTATGTTAAAAGAAAGACAGCTATAGGGGAGTAAACTAGAGATACTATTACCCGTAAGCCACTGCTGATGATGTCACATATTACATCATTCATGACATGCTCAGTGACATCATCAGCAGAGGATTGCGGGTTTTTTGGCAACGTGCCTTATCCACGGTTTAATAACGCTGCCTTTTGCTTTATATAAGTTTTCAAATTGTATGAAATATATACCAATAGGTCGTTATGAACCTTTAGGTAGTGCTTTTCTTCATGAGGTCTGGTCGCTTCCATACACATACAGATGTTTCAAAGATGATCAAGAAGTTTATCTGAATGGAGAGGAATGCACTGAGACGCCAGATCATTCACTAATGTGTAGGCACATACAGTTACACGGTTCATGCAACAAACACCGACCAAATATGGCTTGCGTGTTGCAAGGCACGCCAGTTCCTGCTATCATCCCCACGTTCAAGTTGTTGGAAAATGGTAGTTATTTGATGCTCAATAATGAAGATTGTTCTGGGTTAATTAAAAGTATTCCTTTTATCGTAACAGTAAGTGAACGGGTTATTTGCTGCAAAAATGTTCTATTTCCTCCCACACATGAACATAGGGAGTTTTCAATCTGGCCACAAATACCAACCTTGGGAGCAGATTTCAACAGCATGGCAAGAATAAGAGCTCTTTTGTCTCAGAGAGAGGTGGCCTTGAGTTCGGCCCGTGAAACTTTCGTGCTTCACATAGCGAACACCCGTACAGAGGTGCAGACCCTTTTCAATACTGATTCGCCTTTGCATTTCAGCAAGATGGTTCGGACTATCTTTAACGCGTCCTCCACAAAGGCCCTGGCGCACTTTTTTAAAGTTGTTACCAGTGGTCTCGTGACTTCATTTGAGAAAATCTTTGGAGTCATCCCTGCTTTCTTTCATTCTATTTTCTCCACTGTGCTTCGTGGATTGCCATTTTTACTTGCATTACCAGCGGACGCTCTTGTGCTTTTTTACATTTTTAAATATGGATGTCCCTCCTGTGCAAGCTCCCGCCCTGCAGCTGCTGACACTGTTCCGCAATCGCATGCTAGAATATTATGGCACAATGCCGTTGGCGATATTAAGCACGGCATATGGATTATCTTTTCGATTCTCCTACTTCACCTGTGTCCAGCCTGTATTTCACTGCCTGACCTGTGATTTCGATTGGGCCATTGATTTGTGTCTCTGCGTACCGGTTTCTCCTGACGTCGACTTTAATCAGCTGATGACTCCTATCATTACTCACGAGTTGGTTTGTCCTCGCGAAAGGATTATGGCTGTGGCATTGATGCATGGACTAATTGGTCCCTGGAATTTACTGGCGGCAACACAGTCTTTCTTGGAACAGAGCTTTCTTGAAAACCCACCGTGCTGTCCTCTGATGGTGATAGAGGATCCGGTGCTGGGAGAGCACGTATGTTCTTTTCCGCTTTTAAATTGGGTGGCTGAACTCTTTTCGGATGAAGACGGTGACTTCCTATTGGAGGCTGTTGCAGCTTATTTTGCATACACAGTTATGTCATAGACCTTTTTCATGTTTGATATGCTGAGTACTAGCATTTCATTGACAATTCATTGACTTATTTGTCAAGTTTTTATTATTTAGCTTGCCTATTGGCTTAAGACTCGATAAAGTACTTGGCTGTTTTATTTTTCTTTAGCATTAAATTGTCCTAGTTTTTAATGTTTTACCTTGCGGACCGTCCACATATAAAGTTGCAATCTGCTCTCATGAGATGGCACTTCTATTATCTTATTCAGTTCGTTTCCGGATCATGGGGAGGTGTTATCTAGGTCCTGGATATCTTTACACCGTGTTAAGTTAGCATGGGCTCATTACCGGTTTAAACGCCATTTTTCCTTTTTTGCAACTTCTGCACACGACACTTAGTTGTTGCTTTAGCTTTCAACCTAGTAGTTCATCGTGGTTTACATGAGAATAATATGTTATTGCTCTACTATCTGCTTTGCTTGTTAAACTATATCTGTACAGCGAGTGCTGAAGTTTCAAGAACAACACGATACAGAATTGTTATGAGGTCTGATCTGCACGACTTCATACTCATAACATAAGTGCAGCTTCTGCCAATTCTGGGCATGAGGCGGGTTTTATATTGCTTTGCCGAACACACATACACAACACTTGATGTGGTTCACATGAAGAGAGGTGTATGCTGATGTGATTCCTTCAAATCTAAGACACTAAAGTATGGGCACGCCCTAAACCAACACAAACAGACCTTCTTAGCAAATAATATAATATGTGTATTAGGGAGGGTGAGATATAAGCAGCCGCGGGCCGTGGAGGGAGTTACGGTGGGGCAGGGAGGCGGGGAGGGGAGGGGCAGGGTGGAGCCCTCTCCACCCTGCCCCTCCCCCTCCCCGCCTCCCTGCCCCACCGTAACTCCCTCCACGGCCCGTGGCTGCTTATAAGTGTTGATAACTCTTATTCATTTACAGCATGTTAACATACTGTCACCATTCGCTTTTTATGTACTAGTAACTATGCTGGTAATTTTGCTACTGATAATATGTGTACTTGTATTATCTAAGATACTACGCCTGAGAAGACGGCATTAGTAAATAAACATTTCAAATACACATGTGTTCTTCTTAACTCCATGTTCTGGTTTCTAAGAAATATATAACGACCGACTGTTCATGAGTTCCACGTATCCTGAGGTACTATAAGTTCATATTCTGGATTGTCTAAACATTGAGAGTTTGTTATATCCAATGTGACACTGTACCTAGCTTGCTAAGGGGTTTTTGATTACTAAGGTGAGTTTTGGGGCACCCTAATTCGCCGAGGTTCCAATCCTCTGTCCACAGTTCTGTGTGAGAACAGAAACCCTGCGACAGGGGCACCCCCGACCCTTGCTGGAGCTTCATCACACTTGGGATACAACTCCAGCAATGCGCCACCTTTACGGCACAGATACATCACGCATCTGTGCTGTTTTTGCCCCATGATGCGCCGCATTGTAAATGCAGCACACCATAGGTGACGGAACAGCGGCACAGAATGACTAACACATCCCTGGTGATGCGCCAGTCATCATAAATCTATCCCTATACTTCTTATCTTGTTCGAGATGAACCGCCATATGTATCATCAAAGTTTTTTGCATTTCCTAAATAGCGAACTTTAAGGAATAAATAGCGATTCTTTACCATTCCTAGTTTGCGATGAGCTATTTGCTAATTACAAATTACCCATTCATTTCCTTCATTTCCATAGGGCGGTTGGACTCACTTTTAGCTCGAACGGCTGAATGGATTTCCACGAAACTTGGCAAAATTGTAGGGACTGGTAGCCCGATGTGCCTTTGCTATGTCTCAAGATATATGCTCCAGTGGTTTTTACGAAAATTAACTTTGAAAAATATATATTGGGCTACATTGGCCTATATATATGTTGGAGCCCAAATGTAGCCCAATGTAGCCCAATGAAGCCCAATGAAGCCCAATGTAGCCCAAAGATGGCCGCCAGAGACAAAAAAAACAAATGTAGCCCAAATATCAGCCAGATGTAGCCCAACTATAGCCCAGTGACAGAATGACCAATCAGCTTCGCAAACCTCCGTTACGCGAAGCAGAGCGCTGTTACAGATATATATCTTTTTTTGAACGTTAATTTCTCAAAATCCACTGGAGCACATATATTGAGACCTAGCAAAGGCACATCGGGCTACCAGTCCCTAATATTTTACCAAGTTTCGTGCAAATCCATTCAGCCGTTCGATTATTATTATTATTTATTTTTTTTGCCCCGCGGGGCCCTTTTAAAACCTCCACATCAAACCTAGGGGGTCAGCGAGGATCTACTATGCCCCCTTATGGTCATTTGCCCCTTCGCTTTGGCCTCCTCTTGTCTCTCGATCCTACCGAGAGACAAGATGGCGGCCGCTACGGACTGTTTGGAATGTTTACAGACGCCGGAGAACCAATCAGCTTCGCTTCACAAAGCTCCGTTGCGCGAAAAGTCCGCGAACCGGAGCGCTTCCCGGTCCGCTGTTACAGATATATATCTTTTTTTGAACGTTAATTTCTCAAAATCCACTGAAGCACATATATTGAGACCTACAAAAGGCACATCGGGCTACCAGTCCCTACAATTTTGCCAAGTTTCGTGCAAATCCATTCAGCCGTTCGGGCTAAAAGTGAGGCCAACCGCCCTATGGAAAACTCAATGTTAAAAACACGTTTTGGGACCCCCCTTTTTTCTCGACCCCCCCTGGACAAACCCCCCCCCAATTTTCAGGGGCTGCTCAGAAACAAAATGTGCCATTTTCCTGAAAATTTCAGCCAATTCCGTCCACAAACGCCAAAGTTATTAGACATAGAATTTTCAAAAATCCCATAGAGAAAAAATCCTAACTATATATACCTACTGGCGACCGCCAGTAGGTAATATATATATATATATTCACTGAAAAAACCATAGGTTATAGACCATATATAGTTAGGAATTAGCATTTAGAAAACCTTATTTTACTCACACAAAACCATTGAAATTCCATATATAGTTAGTTGCACTAACTATATATCGCGCACCCGCAATCCACTGCTGATGATGTCACATATTACATCATTCATGACATGGTCAGTGACATCACTGATGACATCACTGATGACATCTCAAATGACATCACTGATGACATCACTGATGACATCTCATTTGACATTACTGATCACATCACTGATGACATCATTCATGTGATGATACAATGAACCTCTTCAGACTCTAATATAACCTTAGATACACTCAGTGTAAACAGACACTCACAGACTGTCACTCATCCATGGAGTTACTCACACACCTAGTCAGTCTTGCAAAGAATCAATCACACCTCGATTTCCTCAACTATATAGTTATACACACCTTACTTATTGGAACATATAATAACACATATGTACTCTGTTATACAATCCCTGATACAAGTTCACAATAATCCATACAGCCACTCACACATTCACTGGCTCTTATGCACAGTTATTTATATATGTCAACTATCACATGTACTGTGTTTTACATATGTACTTACTTTGACATGTAGCACTGAGATATCCATTCACTCACCAATACACTCATGCACACAGTCAACCGCCCATACAGATGTTTCCACATGCACTTTTGAACCCATACATCTAGTGAATCAACTGCTCACACATCTATGCACAGAGTCATACACCTCCCAGACACCCACACACACACTCAGTCTCCCATACAAATACTTGGGCAACTAATCAATAACCCATATAGTTAGTCATATAGCTAATGATCAACACATGCATCAGATTACAAAACAACAGACACAATGATGCACAATTTAAAACAGTTTAGTCACTAACCCATGCACTCAGTGAGACACATTTAATCACTCACTTATACAGTCAGTCATGCACCTACTAAATCCTTCATCCAGACACTTATACATCCACTCATTCTTCAATATGTAAGACATATTTTAACTTAACAGAAGCATACAGTCACTGGATGTTGTCATCAGTGATGTCATCAGTGATGTCATTTGAGATGTCATCAGTGATGTCATCAGTGATGTCACTGACCATGTCATGAATGATGTAATATGTGACATCATCAGCAGTGGATTGCGGGTGCGCGATATATAGTTAGTGCAACTAACTATATATGGAATTTCAATGGTTTTGTGTGAGTAAAATAAGGTTTTCTAAATGCTAATTCCTAACTATATATGGTCTATAACCTATGGTTTTTTCAGTGAATTTTCAAGGTTTTGTAAATGCTAATTCCTAACTATATATGGTCTATAACCTATGGTTTTTTCTGTGAATTTCATTGGTTTTTTAACAGCTAATATCTGTAGCTGTAAAATGTATTCTTCTTTAAATCCAAAAAGATATTTTATATGTTTATGAATAATTTTTTTTTTAAATATTTTTTTTTCTTCGTTCCCGCTTCGCGAATCGGGAAGCTTCCCGTTAGCTGACCTTGATGCCGCGAAATAGACCGCGAGCCGGTAAACGTTTCTTTACCGCAAGTGCCGCGTTAGAAAACAACATCGTGACACCTCCCGTCCGCATGACGTTCCACGTTGTCGCGTGATACGTCATATGACGTGCTACGTTAGCGAACTGGTACGCGAAGCGAGTGCCAAAGCGCAGGTTTCTGGAAGCAAACCGGGAGGCCCTGCAAAGCGCTTAACGTAAACACAGCAAGTCATGTGACTTGGTAATAACACTTTTCATTGGTTCATTTCACTTTTGGTTTCCTAATGATGTAAGACTAGGTCATATAATCTAAAATGAACACTTTTGATTGGTTGAGAACTCTTGTTTTTCCCAAATGATGAAAATCCCTCCTTCTTTCCTCACTCTGACTTTCATCATTGTGAGAGAAAGACCCTTTGTGATCACTGAGCAATGGCTTCTTTAGTAGCTTCAGCTGGTGCTTCCCCACCACCTCCACCACATCCAAGGAAGAGTGGACCACCTGCTCAAGTTGTAATTCAACAAGAAGAAGAAGAAGAGGAACAGGAGGACGAGCACGAAGAGAGGCAGTTTTTGCCTGAGCAGCCCAAGACGTCTCACCGGAAAGAAAACTTCATTTGGCAATTTTTTAAAATTCCCAAAGGTCAGAAAAAAGTAAATGCAAGATACGTAACTTGCCTTATATGTCAAGATAGACTGTCCAGAGGGACCGACAAAAAATACAGTTTCGGAAACTACACAATGCATCGCCATATGACTAGGTGGCATCCTAACAACTACAGTGCTGCACAGTTTCGGAACGACCTAGATAATCTCCCTATTATGGCCAGAAGATCTGTTGTACCGGAAGTAACGGGACCAGAGGGCAGGGAGATGGTGCCAAATATACAAATGAGATTTGGTGAAGTAAAACACACCTGCGTATTTTGCGATGGATTCATTTCCTACGGAGAAAGAAGCATCACTCTGATCAACAGAGCTATTGACTATCATATGCAAGTTTGTCCGAAACGCCCAAAATAATAAATACTTCTTTTTTTTGTTTTGTTGCTCCTGTTGAGCCCTTTACAATGAATCGTTTTCATTGCCCCCTCCAAGAAAAACCCAAAAAAATATAAAACTGTTCCGAAAAATTCAAAAACAGTAAAAAAATGTTCAGAAAAATAAAAAAAAAAGTTCTTTTCAGAACTACCTCCCCGTTATTAAAAAATTGGTACAATATTTGGAACTGTGCCAACCTCTATTTCTCTTAGTTCGCTTCCTAGTTCGCTCGCTGGTACGCGAACTGGAAGCGAACCAAAAACAGTAAGTATAAGGGAAGGAAACACACACTTATGTTAAAAGAAAGACAGCTATAGGGGAGTAAACTAGAAATACTATTACCCATAATCCACTACTGATGATGTCACATATTACATCATTCATGACATGCTCAGTGACATCATCAGCAGAGGATTGCGGGTTTTTTGGCAACATGCCTTATCCACGGTTTAATAACGCTGCCTTTTGCTTTATATAAGTTTTCAAATTGTATGAAATATATACCAATAGGTCTTTATGAACCTTTAGGTAGTGCTTTTGTTCATGAGGTCTGGTCGCTTCCATACACATACAGATGCTTCAAAGATGATCAAGAAGTTTATCTGAATGGAGAGGAATGCACTGAGACGCCAGATCATTCACTAATGTGTAGGCACATACAGTTACACGATTCATGCAACAAACACCGACCAAATATGGCTTGCGTGTTGCAAGGCACGCCAGTTCCTGCTATCATCCCCACGTTCAAGTTGTTGGAAAATGGTAGTTATTTGATGCTCAATAATGAAGATTGTTCTGAGTTAATTAAAAGTATTCCTTTTATCGTAACAGTAAGTGAACGGGTTATTTGCTGCAGAAATGTTCTATTTCCTCCCACACATGAACATAGGGAGTTTTCAATCTGGCCACAAATACCAACCTTGGGACACGTTTCAACGGCATGGCAAGAATAAGAGCTCTTTTGTCTCAGAGAGAGGTGGCCTTGAGTTCGGCCCGTGAAACTTTCGTACTTCACATAGCGAACACCCGTACACAGGTTTGCCTTTCAATTTCAGCAACATGTTTCCGACTATCTTTAACGCATCCTCCACAAAATCCCTGGCACACTTTTTTAAAGTTGTTACCAGTGGTCTCGTGACTTCATTTGAGAAAATCTTTGGAGTCATCCCTGCTCCCTTTCATTGTATTTTCTGCACTCTGGTTCGTGGATTGGCATTTTTACTTGCATTACCAGCGGACGCTCTTGTGCTTTTTTACATTTTTAAATATGGATGTCCCTCCTATGCAACCTCCGACCCTGCAGCTGCTGACACTGTTCCGCAATCGCATGCTAGAATATTATGGCACAATGCCGTTGGCGATATTAAGCACGGCATATGGATTATCTTTTCGGTTCTCCTACTTCACCTGTGTCCAGCCTGTATTTCACTGCCTGACCTGTGATTTCGATTGGGCCATTGATTTGTGTCTCTGCGGACCGGTTTCTCCTGACGTCGACTTTAATCAGCTGATGACTCCTATCATTACTCACGAGTTGATTTGTCCTGGCGAAAGGATTATGGCTGTGGCATTGATGCATGGACTACTTGGTCCCTGGAATTTACTGGCGGCAGCACAGTCTTTCTTGGAACACAGCTTTCTTGAAAACCCACCGAGCTGTCCTCTGATGGTGATAGAGGATCCGGTGCTGGGAGAGCACGTATGTTCTTTTCCGCTTTTAAATTGGATGGCTGAACTGTTTTCGGATGAAGACGGTGACTTCCTATTGGAGGCTGTTGCAGCTTATTTTGCATACACAGTTATGTCATAGACCTTTTTCATGTTTGATATGCTGAGTACTAGCATTTCATTGACAATTCATTGACTTATTTGTCAAGTTTTTATTATTTACCTTGCCTATTGGCTTAAGACTCGATAAAGTACTTGGCTGTTTTATTTTTCTTTAGCATTGAATTTTCCTAGTTTTTAATGCTTTACCTTGCGGACCGTCCACATATAAACTTGCAATCTGCTCTCATGAGATGGCACTTCTATTATCTTATTCAGTTCGTTTCCGGATCATGAGGAGGTGTCATCTAGGTCCTGGATATCTTTACACCGTGTTAAGTTAGCATGGGCTCATTACCGGTTTAAACGCCATTTTTCCTTTTTTGCAACTTCTGCACACGACACTTAGTTGTTGCTTTAGCTTTCCACCTAGTAGTTCATCGTGGTTTACATGAGAATAATATGTTATTGGTCTACTATCTGCTTTACTTGTTAAACTATATCTGTACAGCGAGTGCTAAAGTTTCAAGAACAACACGATACAGAATTTTTATGAGGTCTGATCTCCACGACTTCATACTCATAACATAAGTGCAACTTCTGCCAATTCTGGGCATGAGGCGGGTTTTATATTGCTTTGCCGAACACACATACACAACAGTTGATGCGGTTCACATGAAGAGAGAGCTGGTGTATGCTGATGTGATTTCTTCAAATCTAAGACACTAAAGTATGGACACGCCCTAAACCAACACAAAGAGACCTTCTTAGCAAATAATATAATATGTGTATTAGGGAGGGTGAGATATAAGCAGCCGCGGGCCGTGGAGGGAGTTACGATGGGGCAGGGAGGCGGGGAGGGGGAGAAGCAGGGTGGAGCCCTCTCTACCTTGCCCCTCCCCCTCCCCGCCTCCCTGCCCCACCGTAACTCCCTCCACGGCCCGCGGCTGCTTATAAGTGTTGCTAACTCTTATTCATTTACAGCATGTTAACATACTATCACCATTCACTTTTTATGTACTAGTAACTATGCTGGTAATTTTGCTACTGATAATATGTGTACTTTTATTATCTAAGGTACTACGCCTGAGAAGACGGCATTAGTAAATAAACATTTCAAATACACATCTGTTCTTCTTAACTCCATGTTCTGGTTTCTAAGAAATCTATAACGACCGACTGTTCATGAGTTCCACGTATCCTGAGGTACTATAAGTTCATATTCTGGATTGTCTAAACATTGAGAGTTTGTTATATCCAATGTGACACTGTACCTAGCTTGCTAAATAGTTTTTGATTACTAACGTGAGTTTTGGGACACCCTAATTCGCCGAGGTTCCAATCCTCTGTCCACAGTTCTGTGTGAGAACAGAAACCCTGCGACAGGGGCACCCCCGACCCTTGCTGGAGCTTCATCACACTTGCGATACAACTCCAGCAATGCGCCACCTTTACGGCACAGATACATCACGCATCTGTGCTGTTTTTGCCCCATGATGCGCCGCATTGTAAATGCAGCACACCATAGGTGACGGAACAGCGGCACAGAATGACTAACACATCCCTGGTGATGCGCCAGTCATCATAAATCTATCCCTATGCTTCTTATCTTGTTAGAGATGAACCGCCATATGTATCATCAAAGTTATTTGCATTTCCTAAATAGCGAACTTTAAGGAATAAATAGCGATTCTTTACCATTCCTAGTTTGCGATGAGCTATTTGCTAATTAGCCGAATGTAGCCCAATGAAGCCCAATGTAGCCCAATGTAGCCCAAAGATGGCCGCCAGACACACAAAAAAACAAATGTAGCCCAAATATCAGCCAGATGTAGCCCAACTATAGCCCAGTGACAGAATGACCAATCAGCTTCGCAAACCTCCGTTACGCGAAGCGGAGCGCTGTTACAGATATATATCTTTTTTTGAACGTTAATTTCTCAAAATCCACTGGAGCACATATATTGAGACCTAGCAAAGGCACATCGGGCTACCAGTCCCTAATATTTTGCCAAGTTTCGTGCAAATCCATTCAGCCGTTCAATTATTATTTTTATTATTTTTTTTTGCCCCGCGGGGCCCTTTTAAAACCTCCACATCAAACCTAGGGGGTCAGCGAGGATCTACTATGCCCCCTTATAGTTATTTCCCCCTTTGTTTTGACCTCCTCTTGTCTCTCGATCCTACCGAGAGACAAGATGGCGGCCGCTACGGACTGTTTGGAATGTTGACAGACGCCGGAGAACCAATCAGCTTCGCTTCACAAAGCTCCGTTGCGCGAAAAGTCCGCGAACCAGAGCGCTAACCGGTCCGCTGTTACAGATATATATCTTTTTTTAAACGTTAATTTCTCAAAATCCACTGGAGCACATATATTGAGACCTACAAAAGGCACATCGGGCTACCAGTCCCTACAATTTTGCCAAGTTTCGTGCAAATCCATTCAGCCGTTCGGGCTAAAAGTGAGGCCAACCGCCCTATGGAAAACTCAATGTTAAAAACACGTTTTGGGACCCCCCTTTTTTCTCGGCCCCCACTGGACGAACCCCCCCCAAATTTTCAAGGGCTGCTCAGAAACAAAATGTGCCATTTTCCTGAAAATTTCAGCCAATTCCGTCCACAAACGCCAAAGTTATTAGACATAGAATTTTCAAAAAACCCATAGAGAAAAAATCCTAACTATATATACCTACTGGCGACCGCCAGTAGGTAATATATATATATATATATATATATATATATATATTTTATACACACATACATATATAAACATATATATGCATCTGCAGATCTATATAGATGCATGCATACATATACATATATTCATACATATGCTTGTTTATTGTGTGTGTTTTTAAAACCTATATCGTCAATCGCTTAAACTCTCGTAAATACGCGACCTATTCCATTGCAAATCCAATAGTTCTCGCATTTGCGAGAGATTAAGCTATTGGCATTGTAAATGACAATGCCATTTATTTATCTGTTTTCAAAACCAACACATAAATACAAATGTTGTCATTTACAATGCCAATAGCTCTAACTTTTGCAAAGGCGAGAACGTTGCATTGTAAATGCTTGTTTTACTAGCTGTCCAGGCAGATTTCAGGAAATTTAGTTCCTGTCCTGGTTTTTAGAGACTGAAAACGGCAAGATGTTTTACAAAGCAGGGATGGTAAGCAGTTGTTTCAAGAAAGCAACTTAATTAACATGCAAGCTTCTGTGTTTAAAAATTGCATCTTATCTATGTTCTAACTGCCTGTTCTGTAATTCTCTTCTGAGGAGGCTGTCGTTCGCTTGCCTTGAATTAAAACTGTAGTCCTTCTATTTTCGTGTTCAGCTTTTTGGCTTTAAAATTCTGGTCACCTTAAAATAAATGCATACACGCAGACACCCAGGGTAGATATAACTAATTACAGTACTTTTACTTATACGAAAAAAATGGAAACCTGGGCGTGGCCAATGGATATTTCCACAATCGCCTGTAGCCTGTGGTATTGACGTCTCTGAAAGGGGGAGGCTGCTGACGCCCCCTCCTCTGTCCAGATTTTCTTGTAGTATTAAACATGTCTCATTAGAGGTTGTCTCAGTCAGCAATGATGAATGAGCTCTCAGCACCCAATCACTCCAATCCCCACCAGGGACACTCGGGTCACCTTCATGCCCAACTAACTAAGCTACTTAGACATCCAATCTGTGGAAGTCAATTCGCACCCAAGGGGCAGGGCTATGACGTCAGTTGTTGAAGAGGTGGGAAGGAGTGGCGCAAGGTGAATATACTGTAAACTTATGTCGGTGGGTGGAGGGAAAAAAGCTGGAGAGAGCAGAGAGCCAGACATAACCCGCATCATCAGTCTGTTACATTCCTTGTCAGTTCTGTAGGGCCCTGCGATAGCTGTCCCGCCTTCCCCATGCTTCAATCGTCGTAAGCATTACAAGTGGCAAAAAAGTACACATAAATAAGTCTGCGCACGGCATAAAAGCGCGTCCTAATCAAAGGAGCGTTTGCCGAGCTACAAAGTCAAGCTTTGAAAAAGGAAAAGCAGAAAACACAGCAGGTGAAGATCTTAAAAACCCGTTGTTTTGCAGTGAAATCGGAGGTTAGTCACCAAAGACATGGTAATTATCTGCTGTTCAGGCAGAGGTCTGCGATGCTGTGCGCGCACACTGCGTTGGGGCTTATTATAACGTCGGCCGTGCGCAAAGTGGTTCGCAACAAACCTACCCAGTGTGGGCGAATTTGTGTTTTTTTCTGTTTGAAATGGACTATGGATTTGAAGCAGGTATTGACTAAAATGAATCAGGGTCCTGAGGTCACAACATTCCTTCTGTGATCGTATATAAAGTTTTTAAAGTTATATGAAGATCTTGGCAGTGAGTGACCACATCAGATGACATCCTTGCATGTTCCAAATGTAGACCATTGTAAGCCTCGATGAATCAACCGGAATCCGAGGACCATACACCACCAGCAATCAGTGTAAAGGATTTTTAAGTGCCCTGGATGGGCCGTCCCCCCTAGCACTGCCAGGGCCCCCTGATCCTGGGATTGTTCTGTGTTCAAGTTATCAACAAAAATAAGATAGAACATGTTTCTGTGTGACTACGCAATATTTATTCGTTATCAGCCATCTTCAAATTTAGGCCCAGAGGCATCAAGCAAAAAACAGGTCGCAAACGGGCAGATTCTCAGAATCTGCCCCTTTGCGACCTGTATTTTTGCATTTGGGATGCATCATCCCAAATGCAAAAATCGCAATTAAGGAATCTCTAAATTGAGATTCCTTAAATTGCGATTGCATTTAAGGAATCCCAAATTGAGATTCCTTAAATGAAATGCATCAAACTAAAAAAAATAGCGATTTCCCAAATAGGAGTAACAAAATACCATGAAGTTAAACTTCATGGTAATTTGCCAAAACATTGAAAAATGCACTAAAGTGCATTTTTCAAAGTTCCATTTTACACACACACACGCCCTTAGGGCATGTGTGTGTGTGTGCAAGATGTACCCATATGCAGATTTCAGGAGTGCAACAGGGTGTCCTTTGGACACCCCTGCACCCTTGAAATTGCATTCTCAATTTGCGATTCGCTAATTGCTAAGCACAAATTGAGAATGTCTTCCCATTCATTCCTATGGGCCTGTAGGCCCATAGGAATGAATGGGGAGGTAGTCCTTAATTGCAATACGCAATTTGCGAGTCGCAATTAAGGAATTTTAAGAAATCGCTATTTTTAAAGCGAGTTCTTGATGCATGGCATTTTGCAATTCCTTATTAGCGAATCCTTATATTTCGCTAATAAGGAATCGCAAAATGGATGCTTGATGCATCTGGGGGTTAAAGTTCATTATATCGCTTGATTTCGTCAGTGATATGCAAATCTGATCATAACATTGGATACAATCATCAATCCCTTCCTCCATCCTGATGCATTTCTGGCTGATGAGCCATTTGTCAAGGGATAGTTCGGCTGCAGAACACACAACGCGCTCACTTCGCACAGCACTTCGCATATCACTGCCGAAATCAAGCGATATGATGAACTAAATTTGAAGATGGCCGATAACGAATAAATATCACCTAATCACACAGAAACATTTTCTGTCTTATTTTTGTTGATAACTTGAACACAGAAAATCCCCAGGATCATGGGGCCCTTGCAGTGCTAGGGGGGATGGACCCTATCAGGGGACGCTACATTGTGATGGAATGCCACACTCTATCATCAGAGAGTGGAACCCCTTGAGCACGCGACAAATTGAATACGAGGTCAAGCATAGAGGAAAAGGTGTGCGTGTTCTCCCTTTACCTACTTCCTAATGCTACTTTCACAGCTCAAGTGTTTGTTGGAGGGTATGGAGTGGACCCCCTACCCGGGGTAAAGACTGCAGAGGAGGGCTTTAGCAGCATACAGAGGGAGGAGAGAAGTAACATCAAGATCAGCCTGTAGAGGGGCCTTTCGGTCTTTGTTCGAGGATTGAAAATGCTGATTTTGCAAAATATATTCAGTAAAACTATGGACTTGTCTATATGTTTCAGGGTCAGAGGTTTGCTTTGCTCAGTGCATTTCACATTCCTACATGAGCAGTTGGCCTGAAACACCATGTTAGAATTTAAAGGTAAGTGTGTCACATCATGTTTTTCTTCTTTGCTGTAGTAGTCTATAGGCCTGGTTACATAGGTCTCAGTGCTGCCCCTTTTAAGTCTGTGATCCTCGAGTTGGGAAACTTTTTCATGCAAATGCTTCCCTTAGCAAGGTTTCTCTAACACTTTCAGCTCCTAAGTCAGAAGTTTTCAGACACCATTGATGAAGGTACCATTGATGTAGCAGGTTCAGTGGCGCCAGGGCCCACAGACCTGAGGGACCCATTGAACACTGCATTTTACTGTCCCAACTGCAGTGCAAGGGACCGTTTTCCTTACTTCCATCAGTATCCTTTGTCTCCTTGATATGTCAGTGTTCAGACATATGTTCAGCAGTCCACAGAAGAGTCCAAAAGGCTTTACAGATGCAGTGCAATACTGGTGAGCTGATCTTGTGGGTGTTTCTACAAAAGCGTGGACCATTCACAAAAGAAAGACCCAATTCTTCATGATGGGTGTCAAGACTGCAACAATTTTGCACCTGTATCAGAACATTTGCCGCCATTCTTGAATGATATGCATGAAAAAGTCATAGTCCAAGGAAGAGGGGAGAATGGGCATATTTGGTTCGGAGAACTAGCTCACTATCTTTTGACGTATAGCTTTTGCACTAAAGATGTAGGTTATAGGAGGTGATTTTGATTGTTCAATAGTATTCAGAAAGAATACGATTTATTTTTCGAAGAGGAGCCGTAAAATTACATCATGATATGAGAAGAGGTTGAAGCATCTAATGTCTGGCAGGTGGGTTGATGTATTTTGGATGTATTTAAATAGAAGCAAAGCACATTTTGATGACACAGATAGTAAGGATTTACCTGAGGACACGTGTTTGAAGAGTGGATCTGAAGTGTATAATCCATAATTTAATATTCTGTCATAGGTGGAGCTGTTATTAAGCAGCTTATGCCGATTTTATAAAGTTTTAAGTAAGCATTAAAAGATGAGATTAGGACATTTGAATCCATTTATAATATATTGAATGACTGAGATGAATTATCTTGGAAATCATCAGGTTTCAAGTATGTAAAATGCCAGCATTCAGTGTGATTGCTATTATTCTTAATTAGCACTAGTATAACACACAACCTGCAATTAGTATTTCATAGCTGTTCCTGTTTTGTAACCCAGATTTTGTAAACCTTTTCATCGAAGGCCAAAGCCTCAACCGATTTTATGTAGGATTGAATTTATTAGGGTCAGGGTGACGTGTAGTTAGCAGGGCCATATGTAGTAAGCTGTGAAGTTCTTTTTATGACACAGTGTTGGTAGAATCAGAATAAGCTGAAACTGAATTCACATTCTAGCTGCTCTAATTGGGAAAAGTATTTAAGTTTAGGAAACTTTGGGCCTGATGTAGGTAGGCAAATACCGGTCGGAAACGGCCGAAATCGTTTCCGACCGGTATTTGTATATTGAGATGTAGGGGCATGTCAAATTACAGAATCGGTAATTTTACCGAATCTGTAATTTTTCCGATTCTGTAAAATACCGAATCGGTAAAATTACCGATTCTGTAATTTGACATGTAGGTAGCACTGTAATCAGTGCTACAAGGGTTTAAGAATTCGTTATTTACCACCAACTAGAAGTTGGTGGTAAATAATGAAAACCCTTCAATAAACATTTGTTTTGCTTTAAAAATGTGCCATGTTGCAGACATACATGCCCTAAGGGCATGTATGTCAGCAACATGTGCACCCATGCACAACTGAGGGGTGCAACAGGGTGTCAAAGTGACACCCTTTCTCCCTTGCAAATTCGGTAATTACCGAATCGGTATTTACTGATTCGGTAATTGGCATTGATTCCTATGGGCCTCAAGGCCCATAGGAATCAATGCCAATTACCGATTCTGTAAATACAGATTCGGTAATTACCGAATTTTACCGATTAGGTAATTTAAAAATAGAAATTACCTACATCCCATTTACCTACTCTTAAATACCGAATCGGTATGATTCGGTATTTAAGAGTAGGTAAATCGAGATTACCTACATCGGGCCCTTTGTTTCCTAAACTTGGGGCAGACATACTCCACATCAAAGCATTCTTCTGGTGTCGAGATCTATGGTCAGTTAGTTTGGGCACATGTGCAAATAAGCCTGTGAATATATTATTGTGGTGAAGTGTGCATTAGAATATTAGATGTTAGAATACTAGTGAGTGTGAGTGTTTGTATTGTCAACGCTCCGTCCATCATCACCTTTGGTTTTTCTTTGTTCGCCCTAAGTTGGCAGGGTATGCTCAGACGTGAGTCCCTTGCTCACTTTGCCACTGAAGTCAAGCAAGCCCGGCTGAAGATGGCTGTAATGCCAGAAACCGGTCCTGGGAAGCTTGATTCCGGTCCAGGGAAGACATAGCTTGGCAGTTCGGGCTGTACTGTTCCCATGAGGCACAGGGTCAGACTGATTTGCATATGGCCATGTCTGAACTGGGGTGGCGGAGTGAGCTAAAGAACGGTGATGGATTAAACCCAGATCAGTTGACTGGGGGTGAGTGTTTGTATTGTC
Organism: Lissotriton helveticus; assembly: GCF_964261635.1. NCBI lineage: Eukaryota > Metazoa > Chordata > Amphibia > Caudata > Salamandridae > Lissotriton > Lissotriton helveticus. The sequence continues at coordinate 178,291,383 of NC_136065.1, forward strand.
AACGCTCCGTCCATCATCACCTTTGGTTTTTCTTTGTTCGCCCTAAGTTGGCAGGGTATGCTCAGACGTGAGTCCCTTGCTCACTTTGCCACTGGAGTCAAGCAATCCCGGCTGAAGACGGCTGTAATGCCAGAAACCGGTCCTGGGAAGCTTGATTCCGGTCCAGGGAAGACATGGCTTGGCAGTTCAGGCTGGACTGTTCCCATGAGGCACAGGGTCAAACTGATTTGCATATGGCCATGTCTGAACTGGGGTGGCGGAGTGAGCTAAAGAACGGTGATGGATTAAACCCCGATCAGTTGACTGGGGATGAGTGTTTGTATTGTCAACTCTCCGTCCATCATCACCTTTGTTTTTTTCTTCGTTAGAATACTAGTGACCGAAGCCGGAGTCTTGTGGATGTTGGCTGGGAGCACTTGGTGTGCATGCAGCTCAGTCCAACTGCTCCTGTGATGTTGTACTTATATTTTATTAAAGACTACATTCAACTCCAGTTGGGGTCATGGTCTGACCTTTGCAACAGATGACGACGAGAGGGCAAAAGTCTATCTACAAGAGAAGTATGGTTATGGTGGTGACAGCAAGCCAGTTCTTCATTGCAGCTACTACTGGAAAGGATGGTCTAGCTGGCTCCTGGTAGGTGAGATTAAAGTAGTCTGCAGTGTCACCTTTTCTGTTCCATGATGTCCAGGACAAATTCCCAGATGGACAGACTCCACTGGGGCTGACGTGCAGCCCAAGGAGCGTTCATTGGGTGAATCTGAAGTTAGGGGGAGATTTCTGGAGAGTGGGGTGCAATGTTCATACTTGGAGTGAGGTGTATGCCTCTCGTGTAATAATGTTATGTTAAAGTAACTATTTTGTACAAGCGTTATCTGTGCAAGTTTTTATCTGTATAAGTGGCGTCTTGCTACGGAGAAGCCTCTTTGTGTGTCAAACAGTGGGAAGGTGTGTGAAGATGTTTTGTGTGGCTCGCTAGGTTGAGTGTATGTTAGAAAGTTATCTGTCATAAACGTTTATATTCAGTAGTTTTTGGCCATCATATCTATTAACAATACTAACTGTTGGGCTCACTCACTCACTTACTCACTCACCCACTCACTCACCCATTCACTCACTCACTTACTCGCTCACTCACTCACTCACTCACTCACTCACTCACTCACTCACTCACTCACTCACTCACTCACTCACTCACTCACTCACTCACTCGTTATATGCACTTGTGCTACCACCATGAAATGAGCCCTATTTTAAAGAGCAGGGTTCATATGGCTTCCCTTTGCAGCCAGATTTTAGCAGAAATGTATCTGCATCACGTTTACATGGTAAGAAGCGGCTGTGGTAAGGGCTGTGGTGTCTTCAATAAAAAAGGAAGCATAGCTCTAAAATGTCACCTATCTAGATATTTTATTCAGTGGAAAATTAAATTTCACTGATTGCCACATGTATTGATTCAGGCAAAATGTTCATGTAATACTGTATTCCTATGCAGAGGCATACAGAATCTCACAATTTTAGCAGCTTGACCTGCGGCAGGTGCCACTGGGCAGTTCTGTGCAATATATAACATTGACATTATCACATTGTTGTTCATTTCTCCTTTGACTAGATTTGGATGATGGTCTACAGACATATTCAAATGAATGCCAATGAAAGATAGAGGGGGGTAATGGGGAAAAAATGGGACAAATGAGTTCAAGAATAGAAAGGAGAGGGGCGTGGCCAACAGCATGGCCGGGTAGGACGTGTCTCTGAGAACCTCCCGATATCCTGCTTTCAATCCGACATAAATCGAATTCCAAACTTCATGAAACACGGCAAATAGAAGACCGGAGCAGACGCTGTACCTGAGGAGCTGTGGGTACGCTAAATTCTGTCGGCGGTGGACAGATAGCAGCCGCGGAAGAGCTGGTGGCACGAATCCCCTCCACCAAGATGGCGGCCGGACGAGTCCTTACGGACCGAGGGTGACTCTTCCCCGGGATAGGAGCCTATTGCCAGCGGTGCGCCCACCTACTTGAGGCTCGCGGGATAAGGACTGCCGGCGGCGGCGACGCCCACCCCCCTCGGTGGAGTCTGGCCGGGAGTGGTCCGTGGCTTCGGGTGCCGAGAGGACGCCTGTCTTTAACCCGGCACCTGACCTGATCCCCGCATCGGGCCGGGCGGAGACCCCAGGGGGCTGCTGCAGAAGAGTTGGTCATGCACCGAGGACTGGGGGTGACGGAGGGGCGAGGGCGCCAGGTGGACTCTGCCGATAAGCCCATCTCGACCGGAGAGGTGCCGCGGCCTAGTGCGCTAGGAGCTGTCGCCGTGGGGTGCAACGCAGACCGGACGGGCTCCGCCGAGGACCGGGCCTCCGGAGACTGAGAGCTGCGATTTTAGAAGACCCGCTGAACGCCGGCACATGCCGGTGAGTGTCCGGCGGCCGGCGCCCAGTCGCGGACTGTATACCTGGCTGCAATCCCCAGACGCCGCCACTGGGAACAACGGCCTGGGGCTGCACTGATCACATGGGGCGATCTGGCGGTGGGCACGCTTGAGGAGACATCCCCCGGCGTGGGGGCCTCGCTGCACTCCATTGCGGGATCCGCAATATGGCGGTGATCGCGCGCTTGGAGCCCCAGCCCTGCCTGCCTTCATTGCTCCCCCTCTCTACCCCGGCAAGACCCGAAGACCCGGTGAGACTCCAAAGGTACGGGGAGCACCAATGGGAAAGAATTGAGTGGCGACAGTCATGAGAGCTGCCTGAGGGCCCCCACCAAAGACTACCAAGAGTGTGTGAATGAACATTGACCCCGCAGGGTGTGCACCACTGGCGCCATATGGACGGAGGTTCTTGGTGGACTCCCTCATTCCTACAAACTTAGCCTGCGCTCCTGCTCTCGGCTGTGGGACCTGGAGCCTGATGTGACCCGACCCCATACCGCGGCCTAAATGAACGAGACACACGATTTCCGCCGCGGTTCCTGAGCCTCTCAACCCACACTTGCTCCTCCACGGAAGCCCTCAGGGCTAGAATAGATAAGAGAGAATCCTTCACAGTACTACTGTTCAGTGTTGGAGGCGACATGGGGAAAAGAGATCCGGTAGCAAGATCGGCGTGACAGGAAACCATTGAAAACTACGCCATGACTCGTACACAGAGGGAGGCGATCCCGCCGGCGCCCGCCGCGCGCACCGACACCGCCATGCTGCTTGAGGCGATCCAAGCCTCAAGGACGGACATACAGGACTCTAGAGCAGCATTGGAAGTCAAAATAGGCGAGGTGGGCTCAGAGGTCCTACTACTGCGCCAAGACTTTCAGAACCTAAAGGAGAGGGTGACGACGGCGGGGACCCGGATTTGTGAAGCAGAGGATTCCCTCTCCACCCTCCAAAAAGACATGGCGGAACTCCAAGCATCACACAGGCAACTGCTATGGAGGGTGGACGATGCGGAAAACAGGGAGAGACGCACCAATCTGCGCTTCGTGGGTTTTAGAGAAGGAATCGAGGGGACGAATGTAGCGGCCTATCTACACTCCTGGCTCACGATAATCTTCCCGCAGGCCACATTCTCGAACTGTTTCATAATTGAAAGGGCACACAGGGCTCTGCTGGTGAAGCCGCCGGAGGGAGCGCGACCGCGACCGATCATCGCACGCTTTCTTAATTTTGCAGACAGAGACCTCATATTGAGAGAAGCCAGAAAGGAGGGTGAAATTCAACTGGACAACACGAACATCATGATCTTCCCAGATTACAGCCAAGAGGTACAGAAACAAAGACGCTCCTATGACTCAGTGAAAGCAAAATTGCGCGATCAACACATATCATACATGCTGCTCTTCTCGGCGAAATTGAAAGTAATTTTCAAAGGCAAGACGCACTTCTTCAATAGACCGGAGGAGGCTTGGCACTGGTTAGAGGAACACCCGCTCTTGCGAGAGGCCGAGGAAGAGGGACGCAGGATACGATCTGAAATGGCGGCCGCCAGTTTCCGGAGAAGTCCTCCTAGGACCCAAAGGACCCAGGTCCCGAGGTCCAGAAGGCACTCGCACGCGTCCCCGTACCCTGATCCCTCCGTGTCGGGACGTGGGGGGCTGAATCTCACAACGCCTGCAGAGAAAGCGGTGACACCGGGTTCCAGGTTCAGCTGCCTGGTGAACCACGCTGGATCGGAGGCGGATGACAACATGGGTGGCCGTACATCGGATGGAGAAGAACTGACGGAACAATCCTTAGATCCTCTAGTCAAAGCAATCTGAGAGCTGGAGCAGGGAGCGTCCGGTACGCCACAGGAACCGGACATTGAGACACAAGATTCACATTCCTGATCAATCAATCAATCAATCATAGACATTTATAGAGCGCTCTACTTACCCGGAGGGTCTCAAGGCGCTAGGGGGGGTGGGGTGCTGCTACTGCCCGAACAGCCAGGTCTTGAGCTTCTTCTTGAAGGCGAGGTGGTCTTGGGTCAGGCGCAGGTCGGTCGGGAGGGAGTTCCAGGTCTTGGCAGCCAGGTAGGAGAAGGACCTTCCTCCTGTTGTCGTTCTTCGGATGCGGGGGACGGCGGCGAGGGCGTGACTGGCTGATCGGAGGTGTCGTTTGGGAGCGTAGAAGTTGATGCGGTTGTTGAGGTAGCTCGGGCCTTGATCGTGTAGGGCTTTGTGTGCGTGGGTGAGGAGACGGAAGGTGATTCTCTTGTTGACCGGGAGCCAGTGCAGGTCTCTTAGGTGTCCGGAGATGTGGCTGTGTCGTGGGATGTCGAGGATGAGTCTGGCTGAGGCGTTCTGGATCCGTTGGAGTCTCTTCTGGAGCTTGGCGGTGGTTCCGGCGTAGAGGGCGTTGCCGTAGTCCAGTCGGCTGGTGACGAGGGCCTGGGTGACAGTCTTCCTGGTCTCGGTGGGGATCCACCGGGTGATTTTCCGTAGCATGCGCAGGATGTTGAAGCACGACGAGGAGACTGCGTTGACTTGCTTGGTCATGGAGAGGGAGGAGTCCAGGATGAAGCCCAGGTTGCGTGCGTGGTCTGTCGGTTTGGGTGCAGTTCCCAGGGCGGGGGGCCACCAGGAGTCGTCCCAGGCGGAGGGCGAGGATCCCAGGATGAGGACTTCCGTCTTGTCCGAGTTCAGCTTCAGGCGGCTGGTCGACATCCACTCGGCTACTTCTTTCATTCCTTCGTGAAGGTTGGCTCTGGCGGCGGCGGGGTCGTTGGTGAGGGAGAGGATCAGCTGGGTATCGTCGGCGTAGGAGATGATGTTCAGGTTGTGTTGGCGTGCGATGGCCGCGAGGGGGCTCATGTAGACGTTGAAGAGGGTTGGGCTCAGCGAGGATCCTTGGGGTACGCCGCAGATGACTTTGGTGGCCTTTAATTTGTACGGAGGTAGGCGGACTCTCTGGGTTCTTCCGTCGAGGAAGGAGATGATCCATTCCAGTGCCTTCTCCTGGATTCCGACGTTGTAGAGGCGCTGCACTAGGGTGCGGTGGCAGACGGTGTCGAAGGCCGCGGAGAGGTCTAGGAGGATGAGGGCCGCTGTTTCTCCGTTATCCATCAGGGTTCGGATGTCATCGGTGGCAGCGATGAGGGCGGTCTCGGTGCTGTGGTTGGCTCGGAAGCCAGACTGTGAGGGGTCGAGGGATCCGTTCGTCTCGAGGAAGGCGGCCAGTTGTTTGTTGACCGTCTTCTCGATGACTTTGGCTGGAAACGGGAGGAGCGAGATGGGGCGGTAATTCTTCAGTTCGGTGGGGTCCGCTGTTGGTTTCTTGAGTAGAGCGCTGAGTTCGGCTTGCTTCCAGCTCTCAGGGAAGGTGGCGGTGTCGAATGAGGTGTTGATGATGTCCCGCAGGTGGGGTGCGATGACAGCGTCTGCCTTGTTGAAGACGTGGTGAGGGCAAGGGTCGGTCGGAGATCCGGAGTGGATGGAGTTCATCGTGCGGACGGTGTCTTCGGTGCTGATAGGAGTCCAGGCGCGGAGGGTGGTGGTGGGGGGCGGTGGTTCGGTTGAGTCGGGCGTGGCGTTCATCGGTTGGGTGTTGAAGCTGTTGTGTATGTCCGCGATCTTGTTGTGGAAGTAGGAGGCGAGGGAGTTGCAGAGTTCTTGCGATGGGGTGATGTCGTTGTTTCCGGCGTTGGGGTTGGAGAGCTCTTTCACGATGTTGAAGAGTTCCTTGCAGTTGTGTGCGTTGTTGTCCAGTCGGTCCTTGAATGCAGTTTTCTTGGTGTCGCGGATCAGCTGGTGGTGCTTCCGGGTGGCAAGCTTGAGGGTGGTCATGTTGTCCGGTGTTGGCTCCCTTCTCCAGGCTTTCTCGAGGGCTCGGCAGTTCTTTTTGGAGCTCTTGAGTTCGTCGGTGAACCATGGGGCCTTCTTGCTGCCGGGTCTGCTGGGCGGGGTCTTCAATGGGGCGAGTACGTCCGCGCAGTTGCTGATCCACTTCGTGAGGTTGTCGGCGGCCTGGCTGGGGTTCGCTGAGCTGGCGGGAGGGTGCTGGCTCAGGGAAGCGGCGAGCTGGTCGGCTGTGATCTTGCTCCAGCTTCTGCGGGCAACCTGTTGCTGGTGGTGGTGGATCGTCGTTCTTCTGAAGGTGAAGTGGACGCAGCTGTGGTCCGTCCAGTGGAGTCCAGTGGCGTGGCTGAAGGTGATGAAGAATGGAACTGATATCCGGACCAGCAGCACATCGCTACGGGGGCACGCAAGTTACAAGCACTTACCCCCTTTGCTTAGACACGTCCTACTTTTGTTGGCTTATTGGGTCCCTCTATATGTTTGCTCTATACGGGGGCTCTGTGCTTTCACTTGCTTGATAGTCAGGGTACGGAGAGCTCCCTGGGTTGTTCAGATAGAGCCTTAAGGATAGCTTAGTTGGGGCACTTTATTGGTAGGGCGACAGACCTTCACCTCCGGAAAGTCCAGTAGGTTACCTGTTATGCTGATGGAATGGACGGGGGGGAAAGGTGGGGAGGGGGAGGGGGGTTGAGGGTTGTTGCAAAGTTCAGTTGGGGAGGGTGAAACAGTCCGAATAATGCAGTCATGTGCCTCAGTACTCCACACTATGCATCTACACCAGAGACTGACCACACTGAAGTACCCACATCTCGAATGGCGAGTGCTTTAGCTGCGGACGATAGGGGAGTTAGTGTCCTGTCTTGGAATGTGAACGGGCTGGGTACTAAGATTAAAAGAGGTCTAGTGAACTCCTACCTTAAAAGAATTGACCCGGATGTAACCCTCCTGCAGGAAACCCATCTCAAAGGAACTTACTGTGCCTTCGTAGCCAGGGGTCACCACAAAGTTCTGGCGCATGCGGGCTACACGACTGATTCGAGAGGGGTAGCTATCATTATAAAGAAAACCACCCCATTCTGTACTACTCGCACCTGGATAGACCCTTTGGGGACTTATGTTGGGGTCCAGGGGAATTGGAATAGACGCACATACACGATCATTTCAGTATATGCACCACCTAAGTTACAGGCAAACACCCTCAAGACTCTTGCTCTCATACTCCTGGATACGGCTGACACCATTCAAATCTTGGGAGGAGATTTCAACGACGTAATGGACATAGGGCAAGACCGGTCAGGGATGGCGGCTAGGGGAGGGACTCGGACCACCCTATCCCAACTGATTGCCAATATAGGGCTCACGGATGTCTGGAGATGGTTGCACCCCACTCAGACGGCCTACTCATACTACTCAGGAGCACATAAGGTATTCTCGAGATTAGACTATATATTCATGTCCAGACAGTACTTAACAGTGGATGACACTGCAGCCTATAATGCGAGGGGCATCTCCGACCATTCCCCACTGTTAGTACGGGTGGGACGAACTCGAGGTGTTGTGGGGGCCTCCTGGCGCCTTGCAGCCTGGGATCTTCAAAACGCGACTATCCTGAGGGGCCTGAGAGCTGATATAAAGGTCAATGTTGCTGAAAATGAGGGAACAGTCGAGTTGGGGGTCACCTTCTGGGAAGCCCTAAAGCCGGTAATGCGAGATAGAATACAAAGTAGACTGGAGGAGGAAAGAAGAAAACTCCAATCAGAGGTCACTGTACTGGAACAGACTATCCGGGGCCTAGAAAGGGAATACCAGAGATCGAAAAATGCTGAGACTCTTAGACGATTGATTGATACTCAGAAACAATATAGAGAATTGGTGACTAACGAGGCTAAAACTCAATCCCTAGCCACCCCCCATCGCCTCTATGACGTGGGGGACAAGTGAGGCAAACTACTAGTGTGGCTTAGTAAAAAGGAGCGCGCGACTAGATGGATGGATCACATTAGAAATGCAGATGGGATGCTTGTTAGTTCTGATACACAAATTGCTGAGACATTTGCTACACACTATGAACTCTTCTACGCAGCCAGTGATCTGGGGACATGTGAGGAAGCTCTACAATATATGGCGCAGATGGACCTGCCCCTGTTGTCTCCTGAGGTCCTTCAGGCGCTGGAGGCTGACATTACAGTGGAAGACATATCGGGAGCCTTAGCCAGATTGAGACCGGGTAAAACACCGGGACCGAACGGTTTCCCGGCGGAGTTTTTTAAGCGTACGGCGGACCTTTTGGTTCGCCACTTGAAGGGGCTCTTCACTGGCCGTTTTTGGCGGCTATTTTACAAAAGTTTGGATTCGGCCCTCAGTTCCAGAGGTGGGTCCAGCTCCTCTACACTGCACCACAACCCAGGGTGAGGGTGAATGGGAGGTTGACGCGTGGATTCCAGATCCAGAGAGGGACCCGTCAGGGATGCCATTTGTCCCCCCTCCTCTTTGCACTCACTATTGAGATACTTGCAGCTAGGATCCGACAAAATACAGGCATCTCCGGTTTTAGGAGAACTGACATGGACCCCGCACAAGAAAAGATATCCCTCTACGCAGATTATATACTCTTGTATATTACAAATCCGGAGACCACTGTTCCAGAGCTATTCCGGGAATTAGAACAATATGCTGGGCAAGCGGGATACACAATAAACTGGCACAAATCGATCTTGTATGACCCTGGGGGACGAGGCTGCTGGGGGACACTGCCACGGCAACTATTGACAACGGTGGAGGGCTTCCAGTATCTCGGGATATACATCACCCTTGATAAGACACTATCATTCCAAAAAAACTTGGAGCGGATTATACTGAACTCCACGGCAGATATGGACTGCTGGAGACAGCTCCCACTTAGACGTCTAGGTCGAGCGGCCATGTATAAGATGATTATCCTACCCAAGTATTTATATGCCCTACAGAACGAATAATATCCGCTTCCGGCAACGTTGATATCCAGAATTCACTCGGGTGGAACACATGGCACCGATTACCAATTGGCTACATGCCCGGCAGATCATCCCACTTATGCCCTAGAAAGGCTTAAAATGTCATCGCAGAACTTACTATATTATCTTTATGGGGGTACTAGACGTGAATCGCTCCTCCCAGCGACGGTTATTACGTTACTTGCATGGACCAAGGCCAAAAAACACACGGGGTGGGAGAAGAAGCCCACCCGGCAGACACCGATATGGCACTGTAGGTGGTTAACAGAGCTAAATAAGCTACCAGGCTTCAAAAGATGGGATGACATAGGCATCTCCACCATAGGGGACGTGATTGCCAAGGGGCAACTGAAATCCTTTTTGGTCCTAAGGACGGAATTTGGGCTTCATCACTAACAGCTCTTTAAATATACGCAGCTGCGACATGCTTGGCGGGCCCAGAATATCCAACTAAGCGACATCCCGGAGTATGCTCCTCTGGAGTGACGGCTCCTGCAGGAACGGCTCCAGGGGAAGGCGGTCTCTCTCACATATAAAACCTTAACTAACAACATGCTAGGTGATCTGGCAAAGCTTCGACAGACATGGGAAACGGAGGTGGGAGATATGGATGACTTAGATTGGGACATAGTACTAATGCATCCCCGGGAGGTGGCAATTAAGTCTAGGCTACGCCTTATTCAATTTAATGCGCTTCACAGAACCTATTACGATAGGGTGCGACTCCATAGAATGGGGAAAATAGAGGACACAAAATGCCTTAGATGCCGCCAGGATGATGGAGACTTTTATCACATTACATGGACATTCGACATGATACAAAGTTACTGGACACACATCTTCACAGAACTGGGGGAGGTTTTGGGGGTCCCGTTCCAACAGGAACCCAAGCTGGCATTGCTGGGTATGACCAATGACGTGGACCTACCGCGTCCGCTCTTGGCCTTCCTGGTACTGGCACTGGTGGTGTCGAAAAGAGATATAGCGAAGTACTGGGGGTCACCGGAGTCGCCGGGACTAGGGGAATGGAGAAGAGGGTTGGACCTTTACATGGCAGCCGAGAGAGTGACTTATAAAGCAAGGGGGCGCCCGAAGAAATTCAGTAGGGTCTGGACCAGGTGGCGGCACTACGATGGATTGGATGGGGGTCATGAGGGAGGGGACTTAAATATCTAGCTACACGACTACGAGAGCACCTCCAGGAAGACTCCGAGTGGGACACTACCAGATGATTATACTTTGAATTTGTGGACTTTAAACCAGTGTGTTCCGAATTGTGACAGAGATTTATAACTTTGGGGTGGGTGGGCGTGGGAGTAGAGGTGTATGTACTGCTGATTACATGACTGAAATGTTGAGTTATGAAAAATTGCAAATAAAAATAGTTTAAAAAAAAAAAGAATAGAAAGGAGAGAAGGAGGAGGGCTGGTAAGATTGATCACGAGATGGATGAATGAATAAAAAGGTGGGTGGATGAAGGATGAATGTAAAGGAGATGTATGTATTGAGCGCAGGCTACTTTAATATTTACGATTGGTCCATTCTAACATTTTAACTATTTTGTTCTCTTGGCAGGAGATTGAGGGTCTTTGACCATAAGCTTGGGATATAGGGACTGCTTGCTTAGAATAATATAGATGATGTACTGATTTTTTTCTTAGTTGTTTTTCTCTTATAGAGAAACATTCACCTTATCATGGGTGCTATTTGAAAGAAGTGCAGTGTGACCACCCTTTGGCAGAAAACTGCGATGGATTTAATGTTAAATATAAGAGAAAGCAATCTCCTGTTTTTATAGGTGTGATACCGTTAGGATCCACCAATGCATGTGCATGTGTTAGGTGATTTCATTTCAAGCTTTAAGGATCTTTTACAGGTGGTTATGCTATGTGCTCGTTGAAGGGTTTTCTAATTAATTTCACTCAGCTTTGCAGAGATTATGTGGTCTCGCTCTTACTTATATAGTGGTTTTGTACTCTTCACTTCACAATCCTTTGGACTTCGGAAAAGGAGTTTGAAATTGTTTGGATTTGAATGCACCAATTAATACGGCTTAGAGGCACAGTTTGCTTATATTCTGTCTTGTCTGTTTTTCCTCAGTTTCATTATGTTTGTCATTGAGAACTGGAGTGCTTAGATCTGAATCCTGTGTAAATAGTGAGCCTCGTTTGGTGCATCAAGAAAAGCACTTGGACAAGGCTTCATATAGTCTTCATATCGTCTTTGAGGTAATGATCTACAATGATATTTATTATTGTTCTGGATCCAATATTCGCTTTGTATAACTGTTATTTTCAAAATCTTTCAACAATGCATGTACAATGACAAATGTGTCCATTTGCGCTTTATTTGGTTTGCCTTACTAAAGATAAACGACATAACAACGGATACAAATGTTCAGCCAATATAAGGGTATGACTTTCTTGATTTTTTTAATTTGTCATTCTATGACAGGCTGTTTTATGCTCATATAATATGGATAGGACAAAAATGTATCTCTCGCCTCTACGTTTCATGTTTTCATAAAAATGTTTTTGAGAAACGTAAGGCATCATCTGGAGGATGATAGGAATTAGATGTATTGCATTAAAGGGATGAATTCTTTGGTGGTATGGATTAGTTAAAGAATGTTAATGGATGATGAGAACGGATGTAAGTCATTACGACGCACACTTTTACAACGCGTTCCATTACAACGCGGTTGTAACAACGCAAGTCGTTACAACGACTTGCGTTGGGGGGGCGCAAATTAAAAAAAAATTATTTACTATTCCAACACCAGTCCCCGTGGATAGTAGGGAAGGTGTTGGGATAGTAAATTAAATGATTTACTATCCTTGAGCGCCCCCCAGCGCAATTCGTTGTAACAACTTTCGTTGTTATGACCGCGTCGTAATGGAACGGCGTTGTAACGGTTGCGTTGTAAACGTCGCATTCCGATGAGAACTGCATTACTGAAAGTGTACTTATGTATTGTGTATTGCTGGAAAACAGGAATGTTAATCTATAAAATGATTACAGTCCTTATGTCCTCACCGCCTTGAATAAGCAACATGAGTCGAAAAACATATGTTGTCTGTATTTCCACTGAAAAGTGTTGGGCTGTCTTATCGCTGAAAGCTTCTATAATCAAATTTTGCTGCCTTATTACTTCTTGAGCTTTCACTGTATTGTGTTATTGGTTTTTTTGGTCTCTAAATTTGTATTTTTATTCTTTGCACTCTATAGATAACCATTTAAAATATATTTGTATATGAAGTAAATGAACTGCTTATTGTGAACATTGGATAAGCAACTATGTGCTGATGAGATGGAATGAGATTCTTTATAATAAACCTTTGTATATGAAATTCAAAAAACTTCATTTTGATGTTTATTTTGGAAGCCGCCTTCCATAGTTTACAATAGTTTACATGCAAATCAGTCTTGGCACTGCTCCCACAGGAACAGTCCATTCTGAACAACCAGTTTTGCCCTGATTTGAGCACGTCAGTCAGGTGCCGTTTGGTACCAGTGGCACAGTAAGCATGGGACCCATGTCAAGGGATACCCTTGCCACTTAGGGTAGTATATCAAACACATAGAAGGTATTGGGAGGAACGCTTGCAATTTGTCTAAACACTGGCAGCTTTTCGGGGTACCATTCCAGCATATCTTTCTTTTACCCACCATGCCACCTTTGTTTTGCATGTTTGATGTTAAGACATAAGTGATAAGGGTACCATTAGGTGCTGTTCCAGGGTTTTCAATAAAAGATGGAGAGGGACAGACAATACTAATATTCAGTGGTACCGTTGTTAGAGAAAAGATTGATTATAATATGAATGCTTTAATGATTCTCTAGAAGAGAGCTGCTTATGTTGATGAAGAATATTTAACAAGACCTTGAGACATCTGGTTTGGGAGAATTGCCTTAGAACTTGGTATAGTGACAAGTTTAAATCCACGTCAAAGACTGTACATTGCATATAAATGTACAGAATCTGATATATCTTATTTTTAAGTGAACACCAACATTCTCCATTTGCCATTGTGTCAATGGGTTCATTTTACGAGTATATTGTGTCAATTACAGCCAGGGCCACAGGAAATATGCAATTGTGCATCCGTTGCGCTTTCCACTTAATTATATATTTGCTGCATTTGCCACATGAGCCATCATCTGCGGCATAACTACAGATTTTAACAAAACATAAATGCTGCTAGACGAAATGGTTCAAAAGTTAGTGAAAACGCAGAGACACGTGCTTCTGTGCAGTGGAAGGCCTTTTGAAAAGGCTAACTAGAAACCTTTCTGTTGCTTATTGCTATAATTATGTTAAACTGGAACTAATGAGGTTCAACCAATGTCGAGAAAGTGTAAAAATGACAAAATAATGAAGTAATACTATCATAAAATGTGGTGCATTATGCCGCATAATTTACAGACCCATGCTGCATAATTTGCCCTGTACCTGCAACATAATTTTGGTTGCCATGTTAATAGTACTATGACATCTCCCATTGTCATTCTGGCAGAGCACAAATATTATTGTCACAAAGAGTGTATGTGTGTCAAAACTATTCCATCAGACACGCAAGCATTGTCTGTATCATTGGCAAATGGTGAACATTAGGGCGCACACTCAGAAATCAATTACAGTCTTTGAGGAAATATTGATTCCTACTAATTCAGATGATGTTGTAAACCATATTTCTAATTGGATCTAGAACAAACTAACTCAAAACAAATCCTGTTTGTGATCGTCTGCTGGATGCTTTTGTAACAACTCCCCAAGCACACTGTTTAAGCAAATCTGCAGATACCTTACTTGTAAAAGAAATCATCAAAAACATAAGAAAAAGAAAAAAAGAAAATTGCATGTACTTTTCTCTGTTTCCTGACTGACAATGATGGGCACACATGCCACTACCTCTTCACACTAAATAACACTATGAGATGTACAATCTGAGTAATATCAAGGTTCGTTGACATTTAAGGGCATAGTAAATACAGGGCATGAAGTACACTACACATGAGATACGAGGTGGTTCTCTAGAAGGGTGAGATCCTTTACAAATCCATGCTGAAATATCAGTGTTTGGCAAATGATAGTGGCGCAATCCCTCCATCACCTTGTTGTGTTTCTAATATTTGTCCTAAGTGGACAAGCGTATCCCCAGATGTGGGTCCCTTGCTCGCTGTGCACTGGATTCAAGCTAGCCTGGCTGATGAGGGGGTGATACCCTGAAACGGATCCCAGAAGCCTTGTTTCCAGTCCAAGGAGGTCCTGGCCTAGCACTTTGGGCTGCACTGTTCCCATGGGGACCAGGGTCATGGATGATTTGCAAATGGCTGGGTCCAAATTGGGATGGCATGGTGAGCAAAAGAGGATGGATTTAACCCAGATCTCTTGACTGGAGGTGAGTGTTAGAAAAGTTTCAGCACTCCGTCCATCATTTTGTTGTGTTTGCAAATCATAGTGGAGCTCCAATTTCCAATGTACTAACTTTTGATTTGGTCACTGCAACGAAGGATGCTAGAATGTCTTTGAAGCATCCAACCATTTAATGCATTCTAGTAATGGCTAGCTACAGTATTCTGATGAGGATATTGACGATTCATATATGGTAAAATAGTAGAGTACATTGCTTACAACTCTGGATAACATTCTTGACAAAATCTGTTGCAGTTATGGCTGTTTTGCCCTTCCATTTAATGGCACTTGGAAGTTTGCACCCTTTGCAATCATCCAAAGGCTGACATCTGAAACATCCTTATACTAAGCTTGGAGCAGTTGACAATTTTGGTACAAACTCAATTGAAATGAGCTAAGGATGTGTTCTTTCAGGGGTCCTCTCAAGCTGCATTCCTCACACTGTCTCAGATGGCATAAACACAATTTTCAGGCTCTGTCTCCTCTTCATCCAGAAACCTCACAATAGGGTGGCCCACTTAGCCTTACCCTTTCTGGTGCTTTCTCTGACTGTTGAATTACTGAGTACACTATATGTATTTTAGTTTTTGGACCCAAGTACTGTGCGAATATTTTGCTAGTAGATGATACCATGATCAAATTCTCATTGCACCTTTTATGGCTAGTTGGAATATATATTTGTTCTTGTAGTTAGCATTAGCTGATTCTAGCAGTATTCATGTACCACAAGATTTTGGGTGGTCAAATTCAATTAAATAATGTGCTCTACTTATTGATTTTTTCCTGTCTTATTCTTATAGAATTTGTATGGCTTCTATACCCTGGCAGGACTCAAGTGTCTTTACTGTTGCGTGTCTTGTCTTACCAAGACACAGGGGGTAAGCCAGAGTTAAGGTTTCTTTCTGTGTGTTTTTTTCTGTTTGGTATCTTCAGCTAAAGATGAGAATTGAATGTAAGGAAAGAAAATATTTTCCAACAATCATGGTAGATTGGTGTCTTTCAATATTCATTTAATACTCAGTGGGAACCATTATTAAAAGGCTTGGACCCCATTTCAAGTTTAACAAAAGAAGGTGATAATCGGAGCGCCGCACCTTTTCAGACTCTCACCCCCCAATCACACATCTAGGTTGAATCCATCATCGTTCCTCAGCTCACTTCGCCACCCCAGTTCAGCCCTAGTTCTTCCCTGGACTGGAAACAAGCATCCAGGGACCGGTTTCGGGGTAACACCCCTCATCAGCCTGGCTTGCTTGAATCCAGTGGCAAAGTGAACAAGAGACCCACGTCTGGGCATACCCTGCCAACTTAGGGCGAACAAAGCAAACACAAGGAGATGATGGATGTTGCGCTGAAACATTTCAGACACTCACCCCCAGACACAGATCTGGGTTGAATCCATCATCGTTCTTTAGCTCACTTCTCCACCTCAGTTCAGACCCAGTCATATGCAAATCAGTCTTGACCCTGTTCCTCAATGGAACAGTCCAGATCGAACTGCCCAGCCAGGTCTTCCCTGGACCAGAAACAGGCATCCTGGGATCGGTTTTGGGGTAACACCCCTCATCAGTCACCTTGTGGTAGCTTTATAAAATCACTAATAGATGCCACTGCCAGATCAGCATGTAAAACACCTAACTTTATTCTATTAGGCGATCTGAACTTACATGTGAGAATACCATCAAAGGGGATGCAGCAGATTTAGTACATCGTCTCCAGGCCATTCAATTAATACAAATTGTGTCTAGCCACTCACATGAAAAGGGTCATATTTTGGACCCAGTTTTCTCAAATGACAAGCAGCTCCACACAGAAACCCCAATCATGATGTCATGGTCTGACCATTTCCTAATTCCGATGATCTGGAATACGTCATATAAGAGAGCGGGGACACAAAGGGACAAGTCGTGGGTTCTCCCCTGGGCAAAACTATCATCAGAGGCTTGGTCCGAGACACTGGAGAGATCTAGACCAGTGGAAGAAACCAATACTACTCCAGCTTCTGACAACTTCCATCATTGGATCAAATCCGCATTGGATGTCACAATCCCATAGAAATGGATCAATGAAAAATTAAACGAAAAACATAGACCATGGTACTCACCTAAATAAAGAGAATTAAAACAAAACGGTAAGAAAATAGCGAGAGCATGAAGAAAAGATTACAATGTAGAAAAAAAACAGACTTATAGAGAGGCCATAAAAATGTATCAATCAGAGATAAAGAAAGGCCAAGCCTTCTATTACAAAGAAAAAATAAACGCAGCTGTAAATGCACCCAGGGAAATATTCCAATTGACATAAAAACGGACCAAATTCTGCGCACCGGACCCCCCCCTCGGATTCTGCACAAGTACGATGCGATGCACTTGCAGAGTTTTTTTATAATTTCGTTTAGATATTTATAATACATTCCCTATAATATAGCCCATGTGAGCCATAGAGCTCTCAGCCTGAAAGTTTTTCCATGTTTGGACATGACTATACTATCACAACTCTTTGCCCAGGTCAAATCAGGCTCCCCCCTCGATCCGGTGCCCCTCCAAAAACTCCGTAATGTAGGAGGAAATGTTCTCCCGGTCTTGTTGGAGGTTTTAAACTCCTCGCTAACGAGTGGACAGGTACCGCTGACATGGAAACACGCCATCATAAAGGCCTTCCTGAAAAAACCTACCCTTGACTCAGAGGTGTGGAGCAATTATCAACCGGTCTCTCTACCTCCCAGGACCAGTAAAATACTGGAAAAATATGTAAATACACTCCTCTCAGAGCACCTAGAGAACCACTCTCTTCTGCATTCCACCTAGACAGGCTTCCGCCCAAACCATGGGACAGAGACTGCTTTGTTAGCAGTTGTGGAGGAATCCAGAAAAAATATTGATAAAGGAGGGACAGTGGCGGTCATCTTATTGGACCTGAGCTCCGCATTTGACACTGTCAATTATAACATTCTGATTGACAGGCTCAGATTGGTCGGAGTCTTGATCAAAGCCCTGTCATGGATAAAATCTTTCCTGAAGGATAGAACATTCCAGTTGTTAGAGGGGGAATGCACTTCTAAATGTTTACAGCTCTTGTGCTGAGTCCCCCAGGGCTCGTTATTGAGTCCCTCTCTTTTTAATATATATCTTAAACCACTGGCCAAATTAGTCCTACCTTATGGGATTAAAATTATCACCTAGGTGGATGATTCGCAATTGGTGGTAACCCTAAGGCACCCTAAGAAGTCTCTGATCAATATTGAAGCATGCATGGAAGCGGTGGCCTTGTGGATGGATCAGTCGTGTCTCAAACTCAATGGAGACAAGACTGAGCTAATGATTTTAAGCAACCACCCTGGGGTGGCTATAGAGGCATCAGGATTAAGCTGGCCCAAATGCCTTGACCCTCCACCAACTCCCAAATGGCAGATAAAATTTTTAGGAGTATGGTTAGATCAAGCTCTGAACTTCAACAGCCAAGCAATTAAGCTAGCCGCAACGTGCTTTGGAATCATCAGAATGTTAAGGAAAATCCTCTCATTGCTCCCAGTCCCGGCTTGAAGAGTGATAGTACATGCATTGGTACTCTCACGGCTGGACTATGGAAACTCCCTTTACTTGGGCACCACAAAGGCCGCTATAATGAAAATACAGGTACTGAATTGTGCAGCTAGACTGCTATTGCCTGTGCCCCAAGGTGAGTCAGTGAAGCCTGTGTTAAAAAAACTTCACTGGCTGCCAATCACAGAGCGGATCAAGTTTAAAGCTTTGTGCATTGCTCATAAAACGCTATGGGGAACAGGTCTCTGGTGGCTTTTTACCACCCAATGAGACGCCTCCGGTCTGTAGATCAATTTTTGGTAGTGGTCCCAAAAATTAAGAGAGTGTGATCCGGGGGCCGCATGTTCTCCTATAATGCAGCCAAGCTCTGGATTGCCCTCCCATTTCAATTACGCTCCACCCCACACCTTCTTACCTTTCATAAACAGTTGAAGACTTGGCTGTTTCAAAATCTGCCTTAATCGGTCTGCCTTTCCGACTCTTCTTGTCATTGATAGTGAGGGGATGCCTGAGGGTAGCCAGGCTCTCTATAAATACTTAATAATAATAATAATCAGCCAAGCTAGCTTGAATCCAGTGGCAAAGTGAGCTAGGGACCCACTTCTGGGCATACTCTGCCAATTTAAGGCGAACAAAGCAAACACAAGGAGATGATGGACGGGGCACTGAAACTTTTCAGACACTTACCCCGAGTCACAGATCTAGGATGAATCCATCATCGTTCTTTTGCGTACTTCACCACCCCAGAAACCCCAAAACTGGTCCTAGAATGCTTGTTTCTGGTCCAAGGAAGACCTGGCTAGGCAGTTTGGGCTGGACTGTTCCCATGAGGAAGAGGTTCAAGACTGATTTGCATATGGCTCGGCCTAAACTGGGGTAGTATTGCGAGCAAAATAACAATGGATTTAACCCTGATCTCTTGCCTTGGGGTGAATGTTTTGATTTGTTCTGCATTACGGCAATCAGTTTGTGTGTATTTTGCTTTATCCCCAAAGCGCACTGTGTATGCCCAGACGTGGGTCGTGGCCTCACTGTGCCACTGGATTCAAGCTAGCCTGGCTGAAGAGGGGTGAAACCAGTCCTAGTATACTTATTTCTGGTCCAGGGAGTACCTGGTTTGGCAGTTTGGGCTGGACTTCCCATGAGGAATAGGGTCAAGAAGGATTTGTATATGGCTGGGTCTAAGCTGGGGTGGCATGGTGAGCAAAATAATGATGGATTTAACCCAGATCTCTTGACTGGGGGTGAATTTTTTGATTTGTTTTGCATTCCGTCTAGCATTTGTGTGCCTTTTGCTTATTGCAAGTTTGTCAATATAGGATGGGGTATTTACCACACCTGATAATTAACATTACCCCAGGGTGAGGTATTAACCACCAGTATTAAATACCTCCTATTACAACTTATGAAACAGAGGAAATGAAATGAAATGAGGCATAATATGCAAAACCATTTTTAACACACCTAATTCCGCATGTGTTGCCTTTTTTCTGTGCCTTTACCCCTGATAAATTTCGGCAGGTTTGACCTGCCAGAATGTATCAGTGGAAAACCGGGAGCGTGTTATAATAATCACACAACTCATGATTCTGATTTCTGTGCAAACAGGTGTTTCCACATGGATCATAACTTAGCCCATACTCAAAACGAAGGCCTTAGTTTCAGAACAGACATACTTGAGGAGGCGAAGGCTAAAGTAGGTGGCTACGTGGCACTTGCTAACTCCTGGTGATGTAAGCAGCGGGCTTAGTATTGCACCAAGAAGGTTGTGATTTGGTTTTTTAGAGGAGCAAATTATTTTGACCTTGGAATTAATAAGCTTCACTGTTGTACGAAGCATTTATTTTTTCTATAAAGCTGTTCTTGTTCAGATAATAGATCTTACCATGAGAAGCCTAGGTTTCTTCAGCTAATGATCAGCAGTCTGTGATCTGAAATTCATGTCAATCATGGTAATTTGTTTGAAATGGTATGTTCATGAGATTTATTTGAATTTTAATTGCTACTCTCACAGGAAGTACCACTTACCACTTAAAGAGCCTTTGCTTTTTCTTTATAATCAGTTAGCTGATAGCGAGTGTGTCTGTCAATCAACAGCCCTTCAATTGAATTTAACGTCGTGTATGGCTCTGAGAAGGCAACACATTGGAATGCAGTTTAATTAATATTGCCATATTGAAACCTCCCGATACTCTACGATGGAAGACGTGGACATATCGATATATTCATGTCACATGTAAGATTCTGCGCAAAACTGAAAGGTAGATGTTTCTGAGGTCACCATCCTCAGTATCAGGTCTTGCCATCCTGCCGCTCTGGAACTTCCCCATTAGCCTATTCTGGTTTTAGCCTGCTTCAGTGTGAAGTGGATTTGAACAATTTCGCCAAGGTTGATTTTGGTTTGTGCACCAGAATATGACTTTATTATATTGATTAATTTATCAAGTAGTTTATTTATAATACAGCAGTAGCAGCTGCTACCTACTAGGGTAATGGGGCGGGATGATGGAAGGGGTGGGGGAATAAAATACAAATACAAAAAAACACTTACCTTAAATCCCCCGGTTGCCGCCTCTTCTCAGTCCTCTCAGATGCCGGAACCAGGAAGCAAAGTTCACAGTCTCCCAGAATCCCCTGACCAATCACAATGCTGACTTTCAGAACATTGTGATTGGTCTGAGCACCATGGTTCGGTGCTCAGACAGGCTCCTGCAGGCTGCGCATGTTCTCCACTCAGGCTGCAATGCAGCTTGGGTAGAGAACATGCATAGTGCGCATGACGGTTTCGCCGGCCCAAGACGGTCGGCCAAACCATCATGCGCACTTAAGGTGCTGCCACCATTCCCCCCCCTGTGATGTGGGAGACCAGTGTTTCCCCACTGCTTCAACTGCAAGCATAACACAAAAAACGAAATGATAATAATAGAACGCTATCATCATTTTGTTTATTTTATTCAGCTTGCAGTTGAAGCAGTGGGGCGACACTCCTCGGCCTTAACAAAGCAGCTGCTGCTTTAATACAGTATGTTGGACCTGAAACTTCTCAGGTAGCGTTTCCCTAAAACTTTCGTTTTTTCCAGCTGGGTTTTGCTGATTCTCTTGTGTGGCCTCTGGGCACTCTCCCACAGTAAATACAGTGTGAAAGTGCTTACGCCCTTCCTACCCTTGTTGGGAAGTGGCGCTGACTCGATATTCTGAAACATGAGCCGGTCTGCCATCGCAGACCAGTGTGTGCTTATTGACATCTATCGTGATTAAAGTCATGAGCAGCCTGCCTTTGCAGGCCACAGTATATACACAAACACACTTATGGGGCATGTGCAGTCTGCTTACCGCAGGCCTTTGCATGCGCACTCACACCCATATCAGTAAACCCGTGTCCAGTCTGCTGTTGCAGACTTGAGCAGGCATACTTGCACCCCTCGTGCTTGGGACTATGTGTCCAACCAGCCTTTGCAGGTCTGTGTGCGCACTAGCACATGTGCGCCATGGTAGTGAGGAAAACCTCTGTGTGTTTTCACTATCTATGAGGATTGCTCTTCCCATAGGTTAACATTGAGAAGTGCTTAACATTTCTTTGGGCTGCATTAGTGGATTGCAGTGGAGCAGCCTCATAAGGTTTCCTATTAATCGATTTGCCATGCCTAACCCTTTCCAGTGGTAAATGCTTTTTTGGCATAACTTGCTTAGAATTGCCACTTACAGAATGGATATTTCTATGCTGTAACAGTCTTGTGTGCTGCGGTGCCTGTCTCTGGTGGACACCATGGGTCGGGGGAGCATATCTGTGCATTCCCAATCAATACCCATACCACTACAACAACAGTTCTATGCAATTTGAGGGACGAATGGAATAGATGGGAGGGAGAGGTTTTGTCACTTGTTCTCTCGGGGCCAGATCATGGCCCCAATAAAGATTATGTTCGACATTCCACAGCCCCATGGCAGACTGGCTTACAATTTAGGAGATGGGACGTATCTGTGGTTCAAAGGGAAAACCCTTAAACCACCCGTTCCTGAGTGGCTGCTAAACTCCCCTAGTGTACATCTACCTACTAACTAAAACTTACTACATGTCACCACCTGCTTCCTGAGAACCCAGGTTGTGTAACCTCCGGCCGCATGCAGCCTAGTATCCGGGAGGAGGGGCTGGTTATCTTCCATTCGGGGATGTCGGACAATCAGGGTGAACTAGAGAGTAGAAGGAGGCTGGGGCCATGGAGTCTGCAAGGTATTATCCAGTGACCTGTTGGGTACGAGTAGCACCGCATTAGGGGGCTGAGTTAGTGAAAATCTGTGGACCGCCTGTGTTTCACAACACTGGCCGGTGGTGCCACTTTATACATTAATTTTATGCCAAAGCATAGTACATTTGACACTGAGTTTACCTGCATGGGTCTGGCCCGCTGTGCTTCAAAAAAGTAGGCCTGGGCGGTGAACTCTGCTCTGTTTGCAAAGTTTGCAGAGGTTTCTGCACTCCAATAAATAAATAAACATACCTTCTTTGTCGCTGCCGCATGTCTCTCCTCCATCCTCACTCTGCAGCGCCGGATGCACCCAGGCTACCGGAGTCTCCCAGCCAATCACAATGCTGCATGAGCAGTGGAGAACATGCTAAGAGCGCATGACTGTTTGGCTGGCTCCAGAGGGCCGGCCAAGTCTTTATGTGCACTTATGAAGTGTAAACCACACTTGCTCCCTCTGACGACAGGGAGCATAGCTCCACCGCGCACCTTATTATCATTTTATTTTTCTTTTACACTCATCAATGAGCAGGGGGAGACTCTCCTCCACTTTAGCCACTTGTGGCAGGAAGCCTTGAGGGCTTGGGCAGACACCCACCTGGAGGGTAAGTGATCAGGGCAGGACAATCGGAGTGTGAGGAACAGTTAGAGCGGGTCTCTGATGCACAACTTAGAAAAGGGGAGGCCCCTCCTCTCGAGAACTGGCAGCAGTATGTCCTCAAAGGGCTTGTCCTCCGAGGAACTGGAGAACAGGAGGGAAGAAAGGAAACTGATGTTAAAACTTGCCAGGCAGGACAAGGAGCAGGCCCTAGCCCTGGCCAAATTAGATAAAGAGCAACTCTGGCTGAGAACAGGCTGGCCTTGGAAGAGAAAAAGATGGCCCGTGAGCTTAGCCTCGGAGAGTTGGATCTTAGAGCCCTATAACTAGTGTCCAACTGCATCAGTGGTGGCAGCAACCCTGCAGTGTCTCACCGTGAGAAGAGAGGTTGAATCCCAAAGGATAATCTACAGGATTACCAGGATGGTGATGACATTGATAAGTGGTTGGAAGCTTATGATGTGGCTGCGAAAGCGCACCAGTTCCCCAAAGAGAGCTGGTAAGGTAGTTTATGGAGGTACACGCCCTCAGTGGGGAGGGACACCCTCTTAACTGGACCATACTAGCTACCCTGCCAAGAAAACGGTGCTGGTCAACAAGTTTGGACTTACGCTGGGAAAATACTGCCAGCGGTTTAGGGTCTGCCGTAAACTGACCACAGAAAATAGGGTAGACTTCTTAGACAAGCTGGTTGATTGCCGTAAGCTTGCAAAGGAAGCAGACCTCTGGACAAGCACCAGAATATCTAAGAAGTTAGCTGGAGCGGACTCCCAAAAGGAGGGTCAGGGTCCCCACCAAAATAAGTAGGTGGGGGTAACAAAAAGAAGTGGAGTGGTGTGGCTCACTGGTTAGAGGCGGCAGACCCGGGAGCAGAAGTCGGCCAGGACCAGGGTTCAATTCCTGACGCGGCAGGGTCGTGGACCAGGGTCAGCGGACTCGACAATTCTCGCCTCGGTGCCTACTCTAACCTGGGGTCCCACTCGGCAACTCTGGGCATTAGCTTGCCTAATCTCCACAACGGCCCCATCAACGCCGGGGATGCCTGGCTCCACCTTGGGGATTCCCAGTAGGGACCATCCCACAGGGAAAGCCAGGACGGGTTCCCCAGCGGTATACAGCGCCGGGACGCCCCTTTGCTGGGGCAGCTGTGCGCTTTACAAGTATACGACATTTAACATTCTGATCACCCTATGGAACACTTTCTGGGAAAATGGTCAACCCAGAGTTCCCCTTCCGTTTGCCCGAAGAAAACATCCCGGACCAGAGTTCGCTCCCATAGACCCCTAGATGCTATAAGTGTTAAGCGTATGGGCACTACAAAAGAAATCCCCAGTGTCCAAAATGGGTGCCCCCTCCCGCTGGGGCAAAGGCTCCAGGGTTGGCAAGCATAGCCATGGGGGAGGAGGTGGCTCCAGGCAATTGAGGTGTGTTTAGTGGTGTTGCCGTAGTGTCCCTGGGTGAGAGTGAGAAGGTTCCCCTGATTCAAGTGCCTGAGAATACAGCAAAGTATAGGCAATGGGTCACCATCAATGGGCAGGGGGTAGAGGCTGTGAGGGGCCCATATGACTGTGGCAATGAGTTCACTGGTCTTCCAGGAGCAGGTGATCCCAGAGGCCACCCACCAGGTGGTGGTGGCTGACAATAGAGAGGGTTGTTGCCCAGGTATTGTTTGAATGGGAAGTGTTGGGTCTGTTGAGGGTCGCTCTAAGGCCACCATGTCAACGGCTTGTCTGTTGGGTAATGACTTGGAGCACACTATCTGGAAGGAAGTGGAGCTCCAAGCTCACGTAGAGATGCTGGGATTACCCAACTGGATCTGTGCTACCAAACGGTCCATGGCTACCCGAGATGGGGGACAGAAGGGGCTGGAGCCTGGAACAATGGCCCAGCACTCTGCTGTTAAGAAGAGAAGAGGTCGAGAATGGGGAGCCCCGCCTTGGAATGTACCTCCGGTGAGATAAAAGAGGGTTTGGCCTAGGTCACCCTAGAGTCCAACGAAGAGGGCATTACTATCCCTGGTGTCCTACCTAAACTCGCTAGTTGGCAAGTGGAAGAAGGTTCTACTAGGGAGGAGGTCTGTAGGGCTCAAAGAGAGTGCCTCACCCTGGAGGGCCTGTGGAGACAAACTGAGACCCAAGCAGCCGGTGATGAATCCGGTCCACATCATCTATACTGGGAGGACAACCTTTTGTAAAGTGAGTCTATGAGCTCCTGGCCAGGGGACTCGCAGGGCTCTGGTGGTCCCTCAGTGTTATAGGGCCTTCCAATTGGCACTGACACATCCCCCTGGCAGGACATTTGGGTCAGTACAAGATCTTTGCCAAGCTTGCTCCTCACTTTTATTGGCCCAGATTCAGGGTGTCCTTGGAAGCATTCTGTAGGACCCGCATGACTTGCCAGGCCAGTGGCATAACGGGGCAAAATCTTAATGCTCCCCTGAACCCCTGGACCATTATTGATACCCTATTTGAGTGGGTGGGCATCAGCACAGTAGGGCCTATGGATCTACCAGCAGCTGCAGGGCACAGGTACATCCTGGTGCTGGTGGATCATGCCACAGGGTACCCAGAGGTGATCCATCTGAGGACATGAACGTGCCGGTGGTAGCGAAGGCCCTGGTAGGGATTTTGTACCGAGTGGGTTTCCCCAAGGAAGTGGTGTCTCACAGTGGCACGAACTTCATGTATGTGTACATGCAGTCTATGCGGAGGGAGTGTGAAGTGACATATACGTTCTCCACCACATTACACCCCTAAACTAACAGACTTGTGGAAAGATTCAACAAGACCCTAGAAGGCATGATCCGAGGCCTACTAGAGGCTATGAGGAAAAAGTGGGAGGTCCTCTTGCCATGTCTGTTGTTCGCCCACCGGGAGGTCCCTCAGAAGACAGAGGGATTTAGCCCCTTTGAATTCCTGTTTCGGCACCCTTTCAGGGGACCTCTGAGTTTGGTCAAGGAGGGTTGGGAGCAGTCTCCCAGGAGAAATCCTCAGGATGTAGTAAGCTTCATGTTAGCCTTCCGGAGCCAAATGGCAAGGTTGTGGAAACAAGCCTCCCCCAACTAAAAAAACAGCAAGGACATCATGACGGAGTGGTACAACAAGAATCCCACTCACGTGGAATTCGCACTGCGACAGAAAGTGTGGGTGATGGAGGCTTTAAAACCGGGGCCCAACAAGACTGATGGGCCGGGCCCTATGAGGTGATTGAGAGGAAGGGGGGACCACCTACCTGGTGAATGTCAAGATCCCACGGCAGCCCCTCCGGGTACTGCACAGCAATCTCCTCAAGCCACACTTTGAGAGGTCTGAGGTTACCATGCTAATGGTGACATATGGGGAGGAGGAAGAGGAGAGTTAGCCTCTACCCAACCTCCTGGCTTCCAAGGAGAATGATGGGTCGGTTGAAGGAACAATCCCCCCCCTGCCTAACTCCTGACCAGCAGGGGGCCTGTCACACAAGTGTTAGGACAGTTTCCCTCGCTTTTCCTAGAGATGAGTCACCTGTGCACCCATGATGTGGACACAGACGACAACCTCCTGGTCAAGAGCAAATCTTACAGGTTGTCAGGTAAGTTGAGGGCTAATAAAAAAGCAGAGGTGTCTGAGATGCTACAATTGGGGGTAATAGAGCACATGGTCCAGTGCAGTGGTTCAAGTCCACCACACTGGAACTAAGGTTCTGTATGGACTATAGGGGGCTGAACTCGGTGACTCAGATGGATATCCAACCAATACCAAGGGGTTGATGAGTATTTAAGTATCTTCAACCTCACCTTCAGGTACTGGCAGGTTGCCCTCACATAGAGCGCCAAGGAGAAAACTGCCTTCTCCACTCCAGAAAGGCATTTCCAATTCAAGGGCATGCCCTTCAGGCTCAAAAATGCCCCAGCCACCTTCCAGAGGCTGGTGAACCCGGTCCTTGGAGGGAGGGAGGCCTTCTGAGCTGCGTATCTGAATGACATTTCCATCTTCGGTAAGAGTTGGGAGGATCATCTCTTTGACCTCCAGGAAGTACTTCAGGCCCTATTGCAAGCAGGCTTGACTATCAAGCCCAGTAAGTTCCAGATAGGGCAAGGATATGTGGTGTACTCGGGACACTGGGTGGACCGGGGTAAGATACAACTGCTCAAGGCCAAAGTGGGAGCCATCATGGCCTAGAAGCCCCCCAAAATCCATACAGGCGTCCAAGCCTTTTTGGACCTTGCCGGGCACTGCTGAAGGTTTATCAAGGGATATGGTGCCATTGTGACTCGCTTGATGTAATAGACTTCAAAGAAGCAGCCCAGACAGTAATCTGGATCAAGGCCAGCCAAACAGCATTTGACTCCCTCAAACAGGCCATGTGCACAGCTCTTCTGCTCCGGGCCCTTGACTTCTCTAGTATGAACTTCATTGGTCAGACAGATGCCTTCTAACATGGTATCGGGGTAGTACTGAACGAGAAGGGACTAGAACTGACAGTAGCCTTCATCTCCCAGAGGTTACTCTCCTGGGAACAAAAGTGGAGCCCAATAGAGAGGGAAGCTTTTGCAGTGCTCTGGGCGCAGAAGAAGTTGCAGCCGTATTTGTTTGCTACAAACTTCTTGGACTACAGACCCCCCAAGTGACTAATGCAGATGAGGGGTGAGAATCCAAAACTGCTGAGGTGGCCCATTTCCTTACAGGGGATTGATTTATAAGTGGAGCATGGACCATGGGTCGACCACTCCAATGCTGATGACCTATCTATGTTTTTACGCCTTAGTGAGGAGCATTACCTGGAAGCTGGGTTGAATCGTCCCACTTTCACCTGCAGGGACACATGTTGGACCTCATACTAGGCCTGGGTGGTAAATTCCTCGCGGAATTTGGGTAATTTTGCGTTCCACGGAGTACGCAAAATTACCCAAAAATCTTTGTTCCGCGACTTCGCGCAATATAATTTGCTTGTTCGCGTCCTCAAATGCGTGTTCGCGAGATATTTCCCCCGAGCACACAAACAGCGATTGCAAACAGTGAAAAAGCATAGCGAACAAGCAATTCGGCGTGTTCGCAGAATTTCTGCGTGTTCGCGGACATTTTTTACTGTTTCGCAGAGATTTGCGTAACAGGATTATGCAAATTCCGCCCACACCTACCTCATACTCGTCAGGTAGCGTTTCTGTAAACTTTCTGCTTTTTCTGCCAGGGTTTTGCTGATTCTCTTGTGGGGCCTCCAGGCTCTGGGTACTTCCTACCCGTGTTGGGAAGTGGTTCTGAAAAAAATGCCAGTCTGCCATCACAGACCTGTATGTGTGCACTGGCATCCTTCGTTATTAAACTCATGAGCAGCCTGTTATTGCTGACCACTGTATGTGTGCATCCACACTTATGGTGCCCGTGATTGCGTGTGCAGCCTGACATCGCTGTTGTAGACTTGGGCGGATGCACTTGCACCCTTTGGTGCCAAAGAATATGTGTCCAACCTGCCATTGCCGGTCTGTGTGTACACTAGCGCATGTGCGCCCAGGTACTGAGGAATACCTGTGTGTTTTTTCACTACCTATGAGGTTTTTTTATCCCTTTAGGTTAAAATGGGGAAGTGGGTGACATTCTTTCAGACTGCAATAGTAGACTGCAGTGGAGCAGCCTCATAATGTTTCCTATCAATAGATTTGCCATGCCAAACCCTTTCCAGTGGTAAAGGGTGTTTTGGCATAACTCGCTTAGAAATGCCACTTATAGAATACGGATATTTCTATGCTCTAAGAGTCTTGTATGCCATGGTGCCTGGCTCTGATGTACACCAGGGGTTGGTGGAGCACATCTGTGCATTCCCCAGCGGCAGCCATAAACCATGGGCATACCACTAGAATGTCAGACCTATGTCATTTGAGAGATGAATGGGATAGAGGGGAGGGAGAGGTTTTGACACTTGGCCTCTGGGGCCTGGATCATGGTGTCACTAATGATTAAGATCTACATTCCACTGCTATTTGGCAGACAGGCCTACAATTTAGGGGAGATATATGTGGTTCACAGGGAAACCCATTAAACCACCCCTAACTTCCATGACACATGACAGTATAACTACCCGGCACATCTTTCTGGAAGGGTGAGATACGCTAGTGGGGACATGGGACAGGAGAACCTGGACTGCATGGTGCACACTGCCAAAGGACTCAGTTGGGCACATGGAAGGTGACTGCCATTGAAGGGGACAGGGTGTCCCTTCTGAATAGTGGATGTCCTGGGCTGAAGACCTGCTGATGTTTGGCACTCTGAGGTGCGCTCTCCAACAGCCTGTCGATGGGCTTCCTGTTCTCCCAGAGATCTCATGGACATGAAAGATCTCCCACGAGAAATCTACACCATCTACCAGTGACATCTGGAGAGTGGTGCCCTCTTAAGAGTCCACATTGGCTACTGAATTTCAATGGGTAGCGTGGTGTGTACATGGAACTGAGGCTTGCACCAGGAGGCCAGATTGTCTAGTGCAGAGCCTCAGAAATCTTGCCTGCATCTAAGGCATGTGGTTCCTGTACTGCAGGGATCTTGACACTCATTAGCACCTAGTTGATAGTGAGCAGACTTACCAGTTGCGGGTCCCTGCATGGCTCGTTAGTTGATTGTGCCACATCTCTCATCACGCCGACTGCATGCATATTGCATGTGGTGTCTGATTCTCAGGGAATAACCCTCGGAGGTGGAGTGTACCCATAGTAGTGCCTCATTCTACCTCATGTGTCTCAGCTGAACTCAGGCCTGTGTGTGTGACCGGACTGGTCTGGTGCAACCTGTATCATTGTGCACCGGAAGTTATGCCTTATTTCCAGGGAGGTTCAGAATTTGGAACTCTTCGCTGTGCATGACTGGAATTGCCTGGTGCAACCAGTGATTCATTTGAGCCTGTGGTTTCTGGTGTTCGTGCACCGACACTAAATTCTCAACAGGAACCTTTATGTCATGGTGGCAGTGTCTGTCTAAATCTGAGTTGAGCACAAAAGTTGTCTAATAATCCAATGCCCATTAAATTTGAATGACACCTGCTGCATTTGCCTTTTTATATCTATGAGTGGCCTGGAATAATCTGAACTGTCATACTTGTAGTAGTGGGGTGTCTAATAGTTGTGTTAGTATTGCCGTTGGTAGTGCTGACAGGGGAAGTGTGTGGTACAATCTGCAGTGGCCTCCTAAGTAGGGCCCTGGCACTTACTTTTTTTTACAAATTAAGAACTGGGTGCAACCCATCTCAACGTGCACCGGTCATAGTGCCTCATTTCCAGGGAAGTACTAAATTTGCAAACTTCCTTGTTTGAGGTCTGAAGTGTCTGGTGCGACAAATGCCAATGTGCAAAAGACACTGTGCCTGGATTGCCTGAGCATGACCCTGATCAACGTGACCCCCAGATGGGGTGCCTCTTCCTATCAAGAGCCTCCCCTGTGTTACTCCGTACTCATCAGTTGTTCTCCTTTGATCCTCATCACTGTAAACCAACTGCCCTCTCCCAACCTGGCCCCTACTGAAGATGCATTTGCACCAGGTAGTAGTGAGAGAGATTGACTGGGTTGAAGGAATCCTTCTGAGACAGACTGGTGGGTCAAGAGACTGCTTTGAGACCTCGGGTTGAACTTCCAGAGTGGCTGCTGAACTTCAGTTGTGTCTGTATACCTCCTAATTAAAACTTGCTACATATCCCCACCTGCTTCCCAAGGACCCAGACCACCAAGTGTGACTTCGGCCACATGTGGCCTAGTTTCTGGGAGTAGGGGCTGGTTATCTTCCATCTGGGGGTATAGGACAGTTGGGGTGAACTATAGGATGGGGCAGGCTGGGGCCACAGAGCCTGCAGAGTGTTGTCCATTGACCTGTTAAATACCAGTAGCACCGCTTTACGATGCTGAGTGAGTATGTGTGTAAGAGTGTTCCGTACAGACTGGGCTGATACCTGTTGCGCCATGTAGTGGTGCAGAGTGAGTGTCTGTGAGTGGGAGTAAAAGTCTGCGGACAGTCTGGGATTCACGATATTGACCGGCAGTACCTTTTTATACGTTGATTTCATGCCAAAAGCACAGTACATTTGACATTGGGTTTACAAGCATGGCTCCGATTGTCAGTGCTGCTAAGAAGGGTTTCTTGTATGTACATATTTAGGTTGAGCCAGAGCCAGATTTATTGTAGACGAGTAATGAATAGAAACTCCGCCCAGTCTCCGCCCATGTTTGCTATTGGCTTGTGTCATTGTCTGTCCTAAATGCTGGCTCCTGATTCATCAATAGGCTTGTTAGTCCCTCCTTCGTACCGCCTCCTCTTCATTTGTCACCTCCCATGGCAACTGGCCCCTTTCTTCAAGTGTTACACAGTACGTGTTATTTAGACTGTAAGCACTATTTTCTTTATTGAGTTTCTCCTACTGCCTTCTTGACTCCTCCCTCCCGTTGTCCATGCCTTCTCCCCATTCCACCCCGCCAGCCATCCCTCCCTCCCTCCCGTTGTCCGAGATGACTACCATTTGCAATGCAATAGGTCCTGCGTAAATGCGAGACATATTGCATTGCAAATGCTTGTTTTGATATTGTTGTTACCCAGGGTGTACGCTATAACTGTGTGGGATTGTATTAGCAGAATTCCTAGGGTGGGCCTAGGGTGGACAGTGTGTCACACATAATGGTGCTCTCTCTCTGTGAGGGGGGGTATTAGATTAGGAATTGTCCACAGTGTGCATACTATTGATATCATAACATAGTAGTGCTAGTAATATTTCCAAATGTGTTTTATGCCCAAAAGTGCTTGATGTTTATGTTATAATGATTGAATATATGTGTTGAATACAAACATTATTTACATACATCCTATGAGAAGTCTCTTTTGTGACATTGAGTGTCTTTATCACAAGTGACTGCTGTGCCTTCTCCTTACACATTGCCTCTGGCATAAGCCTGACTGCTCAGTACCAAGCTGCCCAAGGCTGGGCACAGGTTATACAGCAAGTGCAATCACCCGCCCTTCGGGAGCAGTAGGCTCTGCCTGGCTAGGGGCATCTCATCAGCCAACGAGAAAGTGCTGTTTCCAACACAGTAATACTGTTGTTTGTATCCAATCATAGAGTCCTTTCTTTCTTCATATCATAAAATGGATTCTCTTCAAATATATTACATATCTGGGAATATTACTATTTCTTAAACTAACAATCTCTTTTCTTCTCTCACCTTTATTAGCAACCCATTTCATAACTTGGAGCCGAGCACCAAAAGTTTTTAAAAGCTGTTTTTGTTTCTCCGGGTCTTGCCGCGATGCCGCTGAGTGGAGGTATGTGGGATCTACCCATGTCAGGCGTCGTCCATTGTCCACGATCCCCCATGCACTACAGTAGTCTGCCGACTGTTCTCTCTTCTCTGCCCTGCACCCCCTATGAGGGCCCTGACTCTGCCTCCAACTGCTGCAAGCTCCAACAGCCACCACATCTGAACCAAGGTGGGCACAAGCAGGTCCTACACAGGGTTCCACAGAGGCCTGGACATGATGTGCCTGGCTTTAATATGGCGGTCGCTTCTGCCTTCGTTCCTAAAGACAGCCCCAGCTCCTACTCTGGATTACTCCCCCTCCCCGTTCCTTTTTACCTATACCCCCTAGTGGTAACTTCTTCCTCCGCTTCCTGACTTTGCAACTGTTGCCCATGTTTCAATTCTAATCTGCTTTTCTGAACACTGAGACCTGAGCAACATGGCTGATGCCTGGTGGAGCTGCCAGACAGCTATAGAGGAGATTGTCCCGGGTTTCCCCCTCGACTGTCACCTACACCGCCGGACAGTGGGCACAGTTTCCTCTTTGTCTCCCTGCTATGGCTCCTTCCTCCCCTTCCTTCATCTCTCTGCCCTTTCTCCTCCTACCCTTCTTCCTCACCCCCTTACCCTTCTATTCGCCACTTCTCTTGTCTTCTATGCTCTTTAAATGTTTCTAGCAACAGATGTAACTTGTAACTGATGTAAATTTGTAACATTGTGGAACCTCATGTTAAGTTCTCTGATACCTCCGGGTCTAGCCAGGGCTATATAAAACTCAAATAAATAAATAAAATAAATAACATGTTAGAAACCTGATCTAGAATTAACTTCCGGTTTCAGTCAGAAGGAGTGCTTCACAGGTCAAATATGAGGATATGGGTTCCCTTTCTATTTGTAGCAACCAAGTCACGAACGGTCACATAATTCCAGAAAACCTTATTTTAGATGTAAACATATCACCTATATTCTGGATTTCTGATTTGAGGGTGGTTCGTCTAGCACACATTGTGATGTATTCTGTGCTATAATAACAAACATAGGGGGTCTATAGGGAGTTTAAAGACCTAACTGCGGGTTTAGTCCCCAATCTCAAAGTGTCAACAACCAGAAGAACCCAGGGGTCTATTAACCGCTTCCGTGCGGCAGGAATTCTAGCCCTGTGCTGGACATTCCAATCGCGGGCGTGGTCGTGACGGAACCATTCCGTCATCAGCACAGCCCAACCGTGACTCATGACGGAATTGTTCCGTCACGAGCATGGAAGGGGTTAATAACTATCAATCTGTAATAAATGCACATACAATGATCATCAACTACTGACTACCCCAGAATAACGCTAGGATAGATACACAACCCTTATGAGTGGTTGGATTCCCAACAATCGCAAACTTGATCAATCTTATCATATGGGTATCCAGCCTTCCATCCACGTGTCCTCTTGATCAATGAGGTTCTAACTGTGAATTATATCATAAAGGAGGTCGTCAAAAGAAACCACAGAAGACGAAAAAAAAATGTAAGTATGCAAAAAAACATGTAAACTAGTCATATTGATGTTATGATGGGAATATTATGTGCAGTGCAAAGGTGTAAGTGCAGATTAAAACAGGATTTATAACAGAGCCAACTTTTTATTGGAATGTCTAATTATAATCCTCATTAAAAACAGTGCAACCAGGCAGTTTCATACATCACCGCCTGTATTATCCGGTCAACATGTTTCAGCCTACGGGATTGTTTGTCTCTAGCTTTTGTCAGGACCTTCTTGTTGTGTTGCTACTGCACTGATGTTTACTGTGAACTAAGTGCAAACCAAAAAGTAATAGATAACATTTTCCAATTTCATTTCTTTACAGGAAAATTTCTTCAACCAGTGCTGCGGTGGGTGGAAGTGCCACGACCGACCGATCTGGTGACCCTAGTAAGTCGTCCTGTTCATTTTATTATTATTTCCCTAACTTTTAATGCTCCACACTGTGCCTGTGTTATAATTTTTTCCAACTCCTCTTCGTTCTTTCTAATGTTTTTAAATTAATGTTAACTTATTCTTGCTCTTCGCATGTTTGTGGAGAAGGCTTTCATTTTCTTGCTCATGCTCAAACAGTGGGATTAGAGAGTGGCCATGGTCATTGGTGGACTCCCCCCAATGTTGTGTATGTATTATCATTAATTTTTACAGTAGTAGGTATACCAGCAGTTTTGATGACAGTTCAGCATGGCTGGAAACTAGTCTGAGTACTAGTCTGAGTACTGTTCCATTGTTCCACTAAGACCATATGTCCTTCATTGACAGATTGTTCCACCCCTTCATTGCGCTTCAATGACCCAGAGCCATCATAGCTCTGTCCCTCAATTACAAAAGGTTTTTGGTTGGCTTGATTACCTTGCTTTTCAAACATTGCCACCCAACAAAATGCCCAACATGATATTCTTGAGAGAAGGCACTGCAAATGGACGGTAGTAATGTATTGTGGTTGTAATTTGTTGAAAAAATAATTAGGGGAGACGTATCTGCCATCTAAATATTGTAATCTTTTTCCTAGCTGCACAGACCACCAGGGCCAGCGACAGCAAAGCAGACATGGCTTGCGGTTAAAGGGGGAGCCTGAGCAGCAACAGGGTCTGCAGTAGTAATTCACACTGCTTGCTTATCGACAATTACTAGCATATTCACTGCAATGGTGTCGTGAACCCCCGCTTTAGCAGCTACAGCGTGGGTTGAATTAATAATCTCTTCTATCTGCAACTCAGCAGACAAAAGCTCATAATGAATGCTAAAAATGATGGGTTGATGGAAAGGGAAAAACGAATGAAGGAGGAAGGATGGGTGAAATGTTATATGAGTGAAAAGATGCGTGGGTGAGTGAAAGGATGTAGAGGTGGGTGAAAGGATGCACGGGTGGGTTATAGGATTCATGGGTTGATGAAAGCTGAATGAATGGGTATGGGGGTGAAAGGATGCCTGCCTGGCTGGGTGAAAGGGTTAATGGGTGAAAGTAATGCTCAGTTAAAGTAGGATGGGTAAAAGGATACAAGGGTGGATAACAGGATGTATTGGTAAAAGGATGGTTGAGGGGCATGGACAGGGATAGGTGAATGGATGGATAGGGGAATATATATATGGATGGATGGTTTTCATTGTTGAAAGACTAGATGAGAGAATGTAAAGCTTAAATGGTGGGTATCAAATGGTGAAGAATGCTAGAACAATGAAATGATGAATGGAGGATTGGGAAGAAGAACAAAGGGAGATCTTCTGAACAAGAATTTGCAATGCAATAGGTCTCACATTCACGTGAGTTTGAGCTCCTTGCATTGTAAATGACAATTCCTTTTATTTATGTTTTGGGATTGAAAACATAAATAAAAGACATTGTCATTTACAATACTAATAGCTTAAACTCTCTCAATTGCAAGACCTATTGCATTGCAATAAAGGGCCTTCTCAACCGCTTGTTGGACTGTAAATAGCAGAGGAAGAGACTGGCCTGCGATGTCTTCAAAGTAGCAATAAATAGTGCAGTGAAGAAGTTGTGTAAGTGTTGTAAGTTACACAGACACAAAATATGAAGTGAGAGTTACATATGATCTGAACTATAAACACTAACAAAGCGCTCCAACACCTTTCGCTCTGTGACTACACTGTCGCGGTTCAGGAGGAAGAGCGCCGGGGGCTATTTCCTGCCCTCTCCGTGATTTGAGTATGCAGTCTGGCATTGCGTAATGTCATTACTATCTTTGGCCTAATAAAAAACACTCCAGCTGTAGTAGGGCACTGGCTTCAGCTCCTGGTGCAGGCCAGGCTGTGCTTTATGGCAGGCACGGAGGGAGGGAGAGATGGTCGTGGTTGCAGCTCTGGTCTAGTACAGTGCCCCCTGCTATTAGTAGTGAATGAGAGGTGCTGAGGTGGTGGTACTGGTATTGGTGGTGGTGGTATTGGTGGAGGTGGTGGCAGTGGCATTGGTGGTATTGGTATTGGTGGCGGTGGTATTGGTATTGGTGGTGGTGGAACTTGGTATTGGTGGTGGTGGCATTGGTGGTGGGGGTGGTGGTGTTATTGGTGGATGTGGTATTGATGGTGCTGGTATTGGTGGTGGGGGTATTGGTGGTACTAGTATTGGTGGCAGTGGTATTGGTGGCACTGGTGTTGGTGGTGGTGGTATTGGGGATGGTGGTGATGGTGGTGGTATTGGTGATGGTGGTATTGGTATTGGTATTGGTGGTAGTGGTATTGATGGTAGCATTGGTGGTGGTGGGGTATTGGTAGTGGTGGTATTGGTATTGGTGGTGGTGGTATTGGTGGTGGTATTGGTACTGGGTGGGGTGGTATTGGTGGTGGTGGTGGTGTGTTTTGTGGTGGTGGTATTGGTGGTGGATTTGGTTGGTGGTGTGGCATTACTGGTGTTGGTATTGGTGGTGGTGGTAATATTGGTGGTATTGGTGGTGGTGGTACTGGTGGTGGCATTGGCTGTGGTATTGGATAGGTGATGGTGGTATTGGATTAGTGGTGGTGGTATTGGTGGGGGGTGGTATTGGCCGTGGTGTTGGTATTGGTGTTGATATTGGCCGTGGTGGTGGTATAGGTGGTGCTATTGGTATTAGTGGTGGTGTTGGTATTGGCAGTGGTGGTGGTGGTATTGGTGGTGGCATTGGTGGTACTATTAGTATTGGTGGTGTTGGTGGTGGCGGTATTGACGGTATTGGTGGTGTTGGTGGTGGCACTATTGGTGGTGGTATTATTCGTGGTGGTATTGATGGTGGTGTTGGTGGTGGTATTGGTGGTGTTGAAGATGGTGGTATTAATGGGGTGGTATTGGTGGTGGTGGTGGTGGTATTGGCGTTGTAGTAATGGTGGTGGTAGTGATATTGGTGGTGGTATTGGTGGTGTTGGTGGTGGTAGTATTGGTGGTGGTGGTGGTATTAGTGAAGATGATGGTATTGATGGTGGTGGTATTGGTGGTGGTGGTGGTGTTGTTGTTAATAAAACAGGCTTTTGAAAACAACCAGTTAGATGGCTTTAGTACAGATGACATATAACACAGATGTGCTGTTGTCAGCTTCAGCTCACTAGCACAGGATTATGTGCTACCAGGAATTCACATGACTTAATTTGCTAATTATTTCTAAATCTATTTTACTTGTGGGGTGGTTAAAACAGACATAAGATAATGCTGGGTTAAAGTGATTGAAAGCAGGTGTCCGTGTTACGGGTGTGGCCATGCTGCTTAAAAACACGGTTTCAGTTGAAGCAGCGCATGTCTGGCCTACAGAAATGAGAAACTCAATAAAGTAAATAGTACTTACAGACTTAATACCAGGTCCCATGAAACAACTAAAATAAAGGGGCCATTCGCCAAGGGAGGGTACAAATGAAGATAAGGCCGTCCTAAGGAAGGACTAACAAGCCTATTAACGAACCCAAAAGCAGCATATACGAAAGACAATGACACAAGCCAATGAAAAATATGGGAGGAGAGTGGACGCGGCTTCTCTCCCATAATCTACTACAGCAGTTTTGCAGAGCGAGTAGCACATGCGCGTTGTCGCTAGGCTCGACCTAAAAAGGGCATGCTCACCTACTTTGCCTGTTTGGAATGGTTTTCTCAAACCTTTGGTTCAAAGTGAGGGGGTATTTCTGTCTAATTCCTTGACTCACCGTATTTGTTAAGTGAGGCAGATATGTACCCCACCCAAAATCAATACGCACCTCAATGCCCATGGCATTTCGCCAGTACTACCCATGACTTCATGGTTGATTTTGGCACTGCAGTGTTGGCTGTGCAATGTGCGTCTGCTTCAGTAATGTGGCATTTACAAAGTTTTCAATGCATTACAAAGCAAAAATAAGGTGTTTCTCCCTTCCCTCCTAGTGCCCACTTAGTCACCTCCTAGTGCTTCACTCCTTTATTCTTTCCAAAGTTCTGTCCAGCCAAACATAAAAATGTAAAATTCCCTTAATTGCATGTGCCACGATTTTCTGGCCAAGTGATTTCTATATTTCATGGCTTCCATAACGGATTTATGCCTATTCAAATTTTTCCCATTCAAATTTCGTCAACTACAGTGACTGACTACATCAAAGCTTAGGCACATGATGATGGTCAGTGACACCCCACTATTCTGAAATAAAAACATCTACTTACCTGGCCTAAACCCTCTAACTTACTTTGTAGTGAGCTAATTGTAAATTGTGGAGGAGGGCGAGGCCAGGTAGTAAAGCAGGACTAAGGTCCTTGAGTTTTACGGATAGGATAATATGTGACAAATGTGATGAACGTGACAAATATAATCTATATATCCCATTCCTTAATCCTTTCCCTGTATTGCAGTGCATCTTTTTCCCACTGTCTAATTACGACAGACAGTATATCTGCAATTCAAGCCTGAATTGTGTCATTATTATTCATCTGTCTCAGAGTCAGGGTAAAGTTTAAAGGCATTTTGGAGAAGAACAGGGCCATTGGATAAGAAAATCATCCATTACAGTTACCCAAGATGAAGACTGTAGAGAGTAGCAACATACCGACTACCAATGCGCTAGCTAGCATGCCTCCATTAATTTAGCACAACAAGAATACTTGTACTCCATAGCGCATAATGCCCTGCTCATTAATAAGAGGTAATTTATTTTTATTTTTCCACACAAAGTTTCTGTTTCATTTTTTACTAAGAAATCTATAAAACAAAAAAATAAAGTTTTCATTAATCAGGTGTGCTGTTTTCTGGCTTAATTCCTTTCAGTTAGTTGGTTCAATTACCTTTTATGTGAGAAGTGTGGGTAAAAAATGGATGTCACTTGAAATTGAAGTGGCCCTAGGTGACCAGCAATGTACTGCTACTGTGCCACTATATAATTTTCAACAAGTGCTTTGCACAGACCGTTGTTTACAATTTGTCTTTTTTCTTTCTTAATATACCTACTCCTGCTGGTTGCCCACCTACTAGGCAGGGGATAGCAGCCTGGCTGCGGCAAGAGAGGCTGAAGGTCATACGGGATGAATTTCAGTGACTGGGGGTTGAGGAGTAGGAGGCAGCTGCTGCTGCTTGAGGCCCCAGCCAGCCGCCAATGTCTTCAGCCTATTGGCAAGAACAAAACCAGCGTTGTTGGCAGCCGCCCATCACATGACCACTGCTGCTCCCTCACGCACAGACCACCTATACCACAAGTGCTTCGTCCCGCTGAGGCTGGTCCATCTTGAAAGTAGAGTGGCACGCATTGAGGGGCACCTCAACAAGCTTCTGATGCACGTTTAGTACCCTCTTCTATAGCCCTTTTTTAATATTTGTTTTTGGTGGGAGGGACTTTTGTGTTTGGAGAGGGTGTGAATTGGAATGGTAGCTGGGACTGGGACTGTTTCTTTGGACTATTTGTAGGACATTTGGACATTGGTTGGGGATGGGGAGATTTGTTTCTGGAGAGGGTTGGACCTGTTGCGGGTGGAAGGGGTGGGAATTATTGTTAAAAATGGGTAACAAATAATTATTTTACTTTATTCATGCCTCTCATCTTTTTTGGGGTGTTTCACTTTGCACTGCTACCTTTCAGCCCTGCCTGTATTTTAAATCTGCTTAAAAAGTAAATATGAGTTATTTATATGGTACATTTTCCTATAACCCTCTGAAACTATATTGACCACTAGAGGGACTGCCATTGTCCATATTGCCTACAACAAGGCTCCATAGTTTTCTTACCTAAAAAGATGAAGTGAGGGCAGCAGCTGCTCTCAGTCTTCTTACTGAAGGGTTTCCTAGAGTGCCAGTGTGGTGGTAGTAGTAGCAGCTAACATGTTAACAAGGAAGGAATCACCAGTGAGGTCCCACTCCCACCTAGTGAACTCCAATTGTGGGATTTATCAAAGTATTATACATCACAGGCAACTAGATTGAAATAAATCAGTGAGTTAGTGGGTTACATTATTTATGTTAT
This sequence comes from Lissotriton helveticus, assembly GCF_964261635.1. Classification (NCBI taxonomy): domain Eukaryota; kingdom Metazoa; phylum Chordata; class Amphibia; order Caudata; family Salamandridae; genus Lissotriton; species Lissotriton helveticus. The sequence continues at coordinate 178,331,618 of NC_136065.1, forward strand.
AACTTTAGAAAGACTGAGACCAGACAATCACCATGACACAATAAAGAAGACCTGATATGATTACAACAAGTTGCTATAGTAACTTCTTCTGAGCAATGGGGAGCTAGTATTTACAACTAAACTTAGAAAATGTTTGAGTCAGGAGGTGTGGAGTCACATTCAGCAGTGGACAAGGTTAAGCATTTATGCAACACAACACAGGGCTTGAATGATGATATTGACAAATGATATTCTGTTATATCTAAAATATGGATCACTTGTATGTGTGGGTGGGAACATACGGCCACACACAGCCTGGGACAAGAGGGTTAGGGGTTTGATGAATGGATGGAAAAGGGGATTTGGGGAAGGTGTGACAAAGACAAACACTATACAAACATGATGACAATATTCACCTGGGCCATGACCAGCATATCATCATCAATGTGTGGAAGAAAATGAAGGAATGAGTATGACACAGTTCAGTTAAATGCATTGCAAACAGTCCTTCAGCCCCAGAAACCCAAGTTATATTATTATATATATATACGTTGCATCCAGTTTGAAAAATACAAATTATGGAGGACTGAAGTGAGCCCAAACAGTTCGAAAAATTGATTCTTAAAAGAAAAATGAAACTGTATTGCCAAATTGGATGGTGCACATGCATTCTTCTTGGATTGTCTGTCAATCTTGAGTACCTGGCTGAAGCGGTGGGTAAGGTAAGCAGGAATGTTATGGAGCTTTCGCCTATTGTACATAAGAAGAGAAGGCCTGTGGACTGTAAATCAGACATGACATTATAGAGTCAAGGAGAATGAAAGAAGGCAAGCTTCATGAGGAGTGTGCCAAGAAGACTCAGAGGCAGAGCAGGAGCATAGTATGCTGCAATCATTCATTTTATGACAGATGTGCGATTGATTAACTGAGAAGTGAGAGCAAATTCCAATCACTCATGGACAAGTGGCGACATGTAGTACCGGGCTGATCAATCTCACAACTTTCCTCATAACATTTAGCCAAGCATGCGCATAATGTGATGAATTGCCATCATGTGTCTGTTTCGTATTACTTACAACAACACGCCTCCATCCGACCATGCAACCACATAATAGAGGAGATTCAAATTTGAGGACAAATCTTGTGTTCCTGTTGTTGCTGCTGGTGTTCTTGTTGCTGATGTTGCCTGCTGCAAGACAACAGGACAGCCCTTTCAGGAAGCTAAAGGTCGCACCCCAGAGCTTTTTTCCATGAGTGGGACTCTGTGTTCCAGCCATTCATCTTCCATGTCCTGTATTTCGAAACATCCCCTTCGAAAAAGGAATGAAAGTGGGCAATACTTTTTTGTAACTTGGATCTAGTATTGTGGCGCAGAAGTATACTTTGGATCACAATACGTCTCTTTGCAGCCTTGAATTCTCAGCCAAGGGAAGGATTAAACTCTGAAATAAGGTTTACACATCTTCCTTCATCTCCCACAGCTCCGAACCCATCTGCATGCTTTTTAACTGGTTGTTTAGCTGATTCAACAATGGAATAGCTTGGCCCATCATACTGTCCTCCTTGTTGACTTCCATTTTGAAAACCTCCAAATCAAATAATATCTCTGTGAGGCATTTGACTAGTTTCCATTTGTCCATCCAAACAGTTATGCTTTTAGTTACATCCCCTTCTCTTTGCCTGACATACTCCTCAATCAATTTGAACTACTCCAACAGATGATGCAAAATGTCAAAGGTTGAGTTCCACGGTATTGGCATCTTTTGTATGTGGACTTTAAATGGTACTGTATTAGCATGCTGAATGATCCTCAACTACTGTAAAATAATGGCTGAAGTGAGTGTAGATTCTTCTCTAGTTGCTGAGTAGGTCTTCTTTTTTGAGAAAGACCTGCACAGTGATTTTGATACAATGTGCTAAAGACAGGACTCTGAAATAGCCACCATCTGCCATGGTCTTACCTATATCATGACCATTGTCTGTGGCAACAAACCCGATTCTGAGACCTCTGGTTCGCAGTTATCCAAACACCTTTCTGTTAAAGTCTTCCAAGATGATTACAGCTGTGTGGGATTTTTCCATGGTGAACATAGCTACTGTTACATGCTGCCGAACACCCTTAAAGTATCTTCAATGCTAGGACCAGATATCTGTGGCTTAACCCCCCAAAAAATAGATCCAGTGTGCAATGATACACATTATCAGTGGCTTGACAATTGGTCCACATGTCTGTCGTCAGGTGTATAGTTTGAACAGCACTATGCTTCAAATCTTTTCCAACCGATACCAGGACATTGTGATGGAGCACTGGAACAGCCACTCTGGCAAAGTGGGTCCTGCTGGGAAACTTCCATGTAGGGCAGATGGCTGCCACAAATTGAAAAAACCCCACTCCTTCCTCAAAAGAAAAAGGGAGGAGGCCAAGCGCTAACATTTGAGCCAGTATCCCATATTGTTGGGTGATGGCGTTCGTAGGGTCCCTCCTGCCTAAAAATGTCTTAACAGTTGGCTGGATTTTTTTTGTTTTTGGTGCCACTGATGCAGGTGACTTCTGGAGAGGACCAGGAGGTGGTAGACTCAATGTGCGTCTTGTGGTAGTCACTGTATGCTGTTGCTGTGGTGTCCCCATCTGACTCTTGTGCCATTGCGAGGTAGCCGAGCGAGTGATGAACAAGTTACTTACCCTCGGTAACGCTTTTCCTGGTGGATACAGTATATGCCTTTTGATTCCTTACCTTATGAATATCCCCTGTGCCAGCATTCTGCATCGATGAGGTTGTCACAGCATCATGGCTTTGCACGCGGCTCCGTATGACATCATATGACGTCAGTTCCACCCATTTTTCCGTGCCACCGAGGTAAAACGGGTGAACCGACCATAGAGACAATGCATACATAGTATACAGAATTCACACAAATACACTCAGTGTATAATGAAAGAGCAAAGCCTGCATTTCAAACAAGACAAATATAAACCAATAGAGATAACAAAGTATTGAGTACAAAAAATACATCAAATACTAATACCTCAGCTTTTATGGTATAAAAGGGTAAACAACGGGGAGGCGGGTGGGTCTGTGAGGAATCCACAGGCAGATACTGTGTCCACCAGAAAAAGCCTTACCTAATGTAAGTAACTTGTTCTTCTGATGGATCCATCTGCCGGTGGGTTCCTCACCTTATGAATAGAATCCCACAGAGGTACCTCACCAGGAGGAGGGTGTCCACCCTTCTATACCAAAAAGTCCTCTAAAACAGAACAAGCAAAATGGCCATCCCTCCTCACTTCGGAATCTAAGCAGTAATGCTTCACGAAAGTGTGGAGGGAGGCCCAAGTTGCAGCTTTACATATATCCAAAATAGGAACCCCTCTAGACAATGCAGAAGAAGATGATTTAGCCCTCGTGGAATGAGCTCTAATGCCTACAGGAGGCTCCTGACCAGCCAGGGAGTAGCATATCTTGATGCACAAGATGATCCACCTGGATAAAGTACGCTTGTGCACCGCCTTGCCCTTCATACGACCAGCATATCCAACAAAGAACTGGTCATCTTGACGGAAGTCCATTGTTCTGTCCAAATAGAAGCTAATTGCCCTGTTTGGATACAAACGATGAAGTCTCTCCTCCTCTTTGGATGGGTGAGGGGGAGGATAGAAAGTAGGAAGGGTAATGGACTGACCTAGGTGGAAGTGAGTCACTACCTTAGGCAGAAAAGCAGCCCTGGTCCTAAGTACCATCCTTTCAGCATGTATGGTCAGAAAAGAGGGCTTTGAACTCAAAGCCTGGAGCTCACTCACCCTCCTTGCTGAAGTGATAGCTACCAGGAAGACTGTTTTAAAAGTCAAAAGCCTCAACGGACATCTGTGCATAGGCTCAAAGGAGGAACCCATTAAAAAAGATAACACTAGATTCAAATCCCACTGGGGCATAATAAAAGGAGTCGGAGGAAAGATGTTTGTTAGCCCCTTAATGAATCTTAAGACTATAGGAGACTTAAATAAAGAAGGCTGATCAGGTAAACACAAAAATGCCGACAATGCCGACAAATATCCTTTAACAGTGGCCACAGCACAACCGTGCTGGGCCAAAGGAAGAGAAAAACAAAGAACATCAGAAAGATGCGCTTTCAGAGGATCAACAGATTTTTCTCCGCACCACTTAACAAATTTAGACCACCTGTATGAATAGACGGACTTGGTGGAGTGTCGCCTGGCCGATAGTATAAAGTCCACCATGTCAGGCGGGGGAGAATAAGAATTCTAGTTGCCCCGTTCAATCTCCAGCATGAAGGTGCAGGCTCTGGAGGTGGGGGTGTAGAACTTGCCCCTCCATCTGAGAGAGGAGATCTGCCCTGAGAGGGACACGGAGCGGAGGGTTCAACGAGAGGTGAAGCAGATCTGTGTACCACACCCTTCCTGGCCAATCCAGGGCGATCAATATAACTTGGGCCCGGTCTTGGCGAATCTTCTTCAAAAACCGAGGAATCAAGGGTATGGGAGGAAATGCGTAGAGGAGTTGTGAGCTCCAACTCAACTGAAACTAATCCCCCAATGCTCCCTGCCCGAAAACTGGAGACTGCAGAAAGAAAGGCAGTGCGCGTTCTCAAGAGTGGCGGAGAACTGCTGACTGAGACTGTCTGCACGTACGTTCAGCACCCCGGCCAGATGGTTTGCCATCAAGCAAATCCGATGGTCCTGAGCACAGGACCAGAGCCGTAACACCTCTCTGCAGAGACGGTACAACCCTACTCCTCCTTGCTTGTTGACGTACCACATCGTGGCAGTGTTGTCCGTCAGGACTTGAACCGACTGACAGCGAAGGGAAGGGAGAAAGGCCTTGAGCGCCTAACGTATCGCCCGCAATTCCAAAAGGTTAATGTGAAGCAACCTTTCCTCTTGAGACCAAAGACCTTTGATCTCCAGATCCCCCAGATGAGCACCCCACCCTAAGGTAGAAGCATCCGTTATCACTGTGGCCACCGAAGGAGGAAGATGGAAGGGCTTCCCTTGAGACAGATTGCCCTCCACGCTCCACCAAGACAGATCCGCTGCAGCTTCTCTGGAGATCCTTACAGACTCCATTAGATCTCCGTTGTGCTGATACCACTGCCTGCGGAGACATCACTGGAGTGCCCTCATGTGCCAGCGTGCATGGTTGACCAACAGGTTGCAGGAAGTGAACAGACCGAGCAGGCGAAGGACCTTCAGAACTGGAACAACCGCTCCATTGTAAAACAAGGGAAACATTTCCTGAATGTCGAGAATACTTTGAGGAGGAGGGAATTCTCGACACACAGTGGTATCCAGTACTGCCCCTATAAACAGGTTGCGCTGAGAGGGCACCAGGTGGGACTTGGGTACATTTATCATAAAACCCAATTTGTACAACAGCTGGGATGTAACCTGCAGATGATGACTCACCATCTCTGGAGACTCGTCCTTCAACAACCAGTCGTCCAGGTAGGGGAAAACTGGAATCCCCAACCTCCTGAGATGGGCAGCCACCACTGCCATCATCTTGGTGAAGACTCGAGGTGCAGTAGTAAGACCAAACGGAAGGACCGCAAACTGGTAGTGTTGCGACCCAACCGTGTAATGGAGATACTTCCTGTGCGACTTCAGGATTGGGATGTGGAAATACGCATCCTGCAAGTTAATGGACACCCTCCAGTCCTCTTGTTGCAGTGCCTGAAGAACCTGTGCTAAGGTGAGCATCTTGAATCTCTCCTGCTTGAGAAACAGATTCAGGATTCTGAGGTCCAGGATGGGACGTAGTCTGCCATCCTTCTTGGGGATCAGGAAATACTGGGAGTAGCATCCCTGACCCCTTTCCTGCTCCGGAACCACCTCTATTGTACCTTTTTGCAACAGGGTAAGAACCTCCTTCTGAAGGAGAAGCAAATGATCCTCTGTGCAAAACCCCTGGCAAGGAGGGTAAGGAGGAGGGAATTCCCTGAAGGGAAGGGCTTACCCATTTTCTACAAGATCCAAAACCCAAAGGTCCGAAGTGATTAATTTCCAATGTTGTAGAAAATGGGTACATTGGCCTCCCACAGGACCCACATGATCCAGGATGGCAAATCTAGGGCTGCTTTCCTGCATTACCAGGAGGGGTTAGGGAGGTAGAGGAGGAGGAGGAAGAGGGTTGACATCTAGTTCCACAAAGGCGACCTCTGCCTTTACCCCTGTGGCCCTCATACAAGGGATTTTGCTGCTGTTGTTGCTGAGGCTGTCTAGATCCACATAAGGAAGACTTCCCAAAGCCACAGTATCTTTTATATCCATAGCCTCTTGATTGAGTCTGCAGACCCAAAGACCTTGCAATTGTTTTACTGTCCTTGATTCTCTGCAGGGCAGAGTCCGCCTTTTCACCAAAAGCTTGGAATCATCAAATGGCAAATCAATAGGAGCAGCCTGCATGTCAGGAGAGAACCCTGAAGAGTTTAACCAAGCATGCCTTCTTGTGGCAATGGACGAGCCCATGACTCCGGCAGCAGAATCCGCTGTATCCAAACCAGACTGGATTACTTGTCGTGCAGCCGCTTGAGCATCCACCAACACCTCACTCAGATTCCCCTTTTCCTCCTCAGATAACTTAGGGAGAAGCTGTTTCACAGAGTCCATTAGAGCATGAATATACCTGCCCAAGAGACAAGTGGCATTGGTAGATTTTAATGTCATACTGGCTGAAGAAAATACCTTTTTCGCAGACTGCTCCAGCTTCTTAGAGTCTCTGTCTGCTGGAGCCTGTGAAAACGATCCTGTTGACTGCTTCAAGCAAGAAGCCTGCACCACCAGACTTTCAGGAGAAGGGTGAGAAGATAGAAACACCGGATCTCCTGGAGCAGGTCTATATCTTCTTGAGACCGGCCTCGAAACTGCAGGTGCTGAAAGGGGATTGCGCCACACCTCAAGTATCGGCTCAGTAAGAGCATCATTAAATGGTAGAAGAAGCTCAATCACCGAAGACGGAGAATGAAGCACTTCGGTCAGAGTATTAGGTTTATACTATGCTACTGGAAGCTTCATGTAAACAAGGGAACCCAATAAGTACCTTTGGACCATGGGTGATCAACTATTAAAGACAACAAGGGTCCTCAGGAGATTCAAATACACAAAGGAATGAAATTACAGACCACAATCGGTACTATAATCAAGTTTCCAGACCCTGCCGGGTGAGGAAATGTTTAATTTAGGATCAACAAGGATTTGGTTGACCTGGAGAGGGTCATATACAAACATTTAGATAGGGCACAATCCTGTACCTATCCTAAGAGTGAGAAAAACATAGTAGAAGAAAGAGATAAGAAAGGAAGAGGGTTTTTCCAGGCAAGAGGTTTGGAGCCAACTGTCGCTTGCAAATTATTAATCAATTCAGACAAGTTTCGACATACAGTATTTACAGAATAAAATACAATTGAATTTCCTGTAATACTGTTCAAGCGTCAACGTTTCGATCCCCTGGCTCCTAATGAACCGGGATCATCATCAGGACTATTTTAATCATTGCCAGTTTTCACTACGAATGCTAGTGTGAGTAAAAAGGGGGAAAAAATAAAGAAACAACATAAGGCATCCGCCCAGAGCAGTAAGAACATAGAAACAATTATCATAGCGAGGACCATGTGGATGGTTCCGTGGCCACAACATACATGTCATGGTACAAGGTTATGCGGCAGGTCTGTGGCGCAATCATGCAAGCGGGGGCCACCGCCAGGAACAATGCCCGGTGAAAAGGAAGAAGGATCAAAAAGGTTGAACTGGCCAGTGTCGGTGGTCCGCCGAAATGCTTGGATTTATCGTGATCAAGCGGAAATGGTAGTGGATACCGTGAACTACTGGGTGACTGTTTAATTATTAGAATATTCAAATGGAGCAATTGGTGGCCATTGCGTGGCGCCAAAAATGGAGGATTCATTCGTGGTGTGCGTGCATCACATTAGTGAAAAGTGGTGCCCGTGGGTTGGTGTTTTTGGGGGGTGTTTTTCCAAAATTAGAACGGTTCCGACCATGGACTGCTTCATAGTTGGTATGGGTGAGTGAGATTATTACTTGACTTGCATTAGTCGACCTTGGGAGTGGGTGGCTAAGTAGTGAGGCATTCAAGGGCATCATGCACCCGCCGGGTGTTGGTCAGGGGCATCACTAACCTGCCGAGCAACGTGCTTGGTCCTGGTCAGGCGCCGTTGTGGATGAGCAAGGTACGGGTGTACGAGTACCTAGAACAACGAAATTAATGGGGGTCAAGGACGAAGTGGTTCCGGGTGTGGTTCCTCGTCTGAGGGTGCCGGGGCTAATAATTACCTTTTCAAGGTCGAGGTTCATTTTGCCTCGCGATCGAGTAGTCCTTAACGGTGTTACTCGGGGGTGGGGAGTACGTCCTTAGTTGTGGAGCCGTGTTAATTCGGCAACCAAGAAGCTGCAAATAGAAAGTTAAAAACGGGGGGGTCAGCATAGTGGTCCCGTGGAGAGGTGCTCGACCCGCCATAATGGCAAGGGCTAGCGCTTACCTTAAGTAGCCGTATGAAGCGTGGTGGGTTGATGGTGGAGACTCGATGGTCTCTCTCCGCATCTCTCTCAGCGACGGTCCGCTGTTCGGGTGTAGTGGACTGGCTCAACAGTGATTATAGCTAATGGAGAACCAGAATAGAGGGAGGACTAGCCATGCGTTGGTTCTGTAGTCGCCATCTTGGAAAGGGCAAGAGCCGCCGAGTAGAAGAAGGACTAGTCCAATACGAGGGACAGATTCAAGGCCATTTTGGAGTGGTCAGATCTGGGGCATTTGTGATGACGTGATAGTGATTTGGAGGTGTGAACGAGTCACTTATGATGACGTAATCGCGATTAAACTAGGTGAACAAGTGAGTGGGTTTGAAGAGTAATTCTTCCTGGTGATGAGACGTGCTCCCAAAGTGTAAAAGACCGCCTTGTGGAACCGAGCCTTTAAGCACATAGGACTATTAATACAATATAATATGTACATGCCCAATTGTCCGTGCATTAAATATACTCAATATAAAATCAAAACGTACTTCAGAAATATATATACACTTATTAAGTACCATAAAATCAATTATTCATATTAGAGGTGGAGCCTCTGGCTGTTCGTCCATATTATCATTATTGTTATTACTGAGTGGAGACAGTATTGCAGATTAGTAAGAGAAGGCCATAACCGACTCAGAGGAGGGAAGTCCAGTCCTCTGTCCGATTTAGTCCATTGCGGATCGAGTCCAGCAATATTATGCATTTCAGTTCTTCTTTATTTAGGAGACTCGCCATGCTGCTTCCTCTTTGGGGTAGTTTCAGTGCCTTTAGTACTGTCCAGCGGATGTCATCCTCATCATGGTTTGCATCAGCGGAGCGTTTGGTGTCTTGCATCTAATGCGGCTTCTATGCTGGCAAATACGCGTTTTGATTTTTTGTGACGTTTGACCCACATAGACTTTTTTACACGGGCATTGAACGAGATAAACAACATTACTGGTGTTACAGTTTGTTAGAGTATTACATCTAAACGTAATGTTGTTAAACTCTAGTGTTTTGCCTTCAATGGTCAGATTACACACAATACATCCCCCACATTTGACATGTCCAACAATGGGGGACAGACCCCATGTAGCTTCCAGAGTAGAGGGTTGGTTAGGACAAGGGAGGGCTGCTCGGACCAAATGGTCCTTTAAATTCTTACTTTTTTTGAAAGCAAAGAGAGGGCGCTCGATCTCAAGGATGCCTGCATTGATCACAGGCCAATGTTGTAAAATCATTTTCCTCAGTTTATTAGACAAGGGGGAGAAAGTTGTTACGCATGCTATCCTGTCCTGATCTTTCTTTGGGTTTGGTACAAGTAGTGTTTCTCGGGGACGGTACCATGCCCTTTTCAAAGCGTTTTTTACAACTTTTCTAGGGTAACCCCTATCTTTAAGTTTGTTGGCAAGGATGGCACTCTCTTTGAAATAGTCTTCCCTGTTTGAGCAATTTCTCCTAATTCGAAGGAATTGAGAGAAAGGTAGCGAATCCCTCAGGGCCCTGGGGTGATTGCTGGTGTATTCCAACAACGTATTCCTCTCAGTGGGTTTTCTGAATAAGCGTGTTAGGAGTTCACCTTCATGATGGAAAATTGTTAGGTCCAAGAAGTTTATGGAAAACTTGTCAGACGAGGACGTGAAGTTGAGGCCCGAACAGTTATTGTTCATCCAGTGCATAAAGTGGCGTTGAACATTGACGTCAAAACTCCATAACATGAAAATGTCATCAATGTATCTACGCCACATGATGATACTGGCGAAAAAGGGGTTGGATGGTGTCAGAATAACCTGCCTTTCTATTTCATCCATGAATAGTATGGCCAAATTTGGGGCAAAAATTGCGCCCATGGCAGTCCCCTTTATTTGTTGATAAAAGAGGCCCTTGAATGAAAAAAAGTTTCTGGTAAGGCAGAGTTCCAATAGCTGGCAAATGAATGTAGTCGGTATAGCATGGGGGCGAGGGCGTGTGTCTAGGATCTTCTGTATGACATGGAGTGCCGCAGTCTGCGGTATATTAGTATACAGAGACTCCACGTCCATGGTACACAAGGTGTCAGTAGTGGGGTTAAAAGGATGATGTTCGATCAAATTTATCATGGACATGGAATCTCGTACATAGCAAGCTGTTGGCGGGACAAATTCTTTAATAAAGAAGTCAACAAATGCCCCTAGTGGTTCCAAAATTGAACCGCATGCAGATACAATAGGGCGTCCTGGTGGTGTGGTGATATTCTTATGAACTTTAGGCAGTGTATATATTACAGGGGTCCTGGGGCTTTTTACGTTTAAGTAATTAAATTCCTTCCTAGTCAGGAAGCCCTCTTCTACTGCATCTAAAGTGACCTTCCGTATTAGCTCCTGAATTTCTTTAGTGGGATTAGATGCTAACCTGAGGTAATGATCCTTATTGTCCAGCTGTCTTAGGATTTCTGCTGTGTATGAATCACGGTCTTGTATAACAATTCCACCGCCCTTGTCTGCGCTTTTAATGACTATCGAGTCATTGGTTTTGAGGGAACTGATGGCCTGTTTCTCCTTAGATGTGATGTTATAGGGTATGAATCTCCTTTGTTGTTGTAAGTTTGAGAGGTCTTTAAGTACCAGTTTCTCAAACGTCATCACCTCTGGTGGTAACATTCCTGCAGATGGTAAAAAGGTTGAGGGTGGGCGGAAAGGGGTATGTGCCTTAATTTCAGATGAGGGATGAATCTGAAAAAATGCCTTCAGTCTGATGCGTCTGAAGAAGCGCAGGAGTTCAGTCTGGACCTCCATAAAATTAGGTGCTATTGTCGGAACAAAGGTGAGGCCCTTCTTAAGGAGGGAGAGTTCATCCTCTGCTAGCAAGTAACTAGTGAGATTAAAGATGGGAATCGTATCAGTTTGTGTGGTGCCAGGTGTTACCATTGGTAGTAATTGTTCCTGGTTCTCCGCTCCCCCGGGGGGTTGAACCATCTTTGGGTTTTCTTGACCCGCCCACGTTGTGGCGGTTCTTGTTGGCCTCTCTGTAAAAAAGAGTTGGAATTCTGGTGTGCCCCTCCTCCCCGTCTTGAAGTGCTAGAGCCTTCGCCTGCATCTGAGTTATCAGATGATTCGGCGGAGGTGTCAGAAAAACCCACCAGGTTCTGTCGCCTATTGAATCTTCCCCACGGTCTGTTGTGTTGAGGATTAGTATATGACTTGTTAGTATAAAAGTCTTTATGCAGATAGGGGTAAGTCACTTCAATATTGTAGGATTTTATGTCTTTTTTGACTTTGTTCGATTTTATGTTTTGTTCGATTCTATAAAAGTCTGCCACAGTCTTGTCCACCTGTTCTATGAGTTTTTTGCTCTCAGTGGTATCATTAGAATCCTCAATTTGTTTGAGGATGTCCGAGATTTCTACCTCTAGGGATTCTAACGTTTCGGTAGCTATGTCGATGCCTAATACCAACCAGTGGCGGGAGCAGGTGGTCCCTATGTAACTGAAGTTTGATATGTATTTAGGGTTGTCTGTAAAGATGCCTGGTATATTCCGGACCTGAAGGCCTAAGGGGATCACGTCTGCCTTAAGATAGTCCGTCAGCATCAGTACCATTAATTGTAGTCGGACTTGCTTCTTCCTTAGTTTCTCTAGTTGTTCTGGTATTGAACTATTGGTCTGGTTGGGGATATCGGAGTTATCTGAAAGCAGGGAAGGGCCAGAACATATATGTTTAATATAATCGTCTGTGTATAAAGGAGCTAGAAATGACATAATGGCCTCGCTAGAGAGGAGAAGGAGGGAGTTGGATTTCTCCGTGTAAGCGAAGTATCAGGGTAGAGAAGTAAGGAAATGAGTACTAGGGAACCCAAACAAGGGAGTTTGGACAGAATATAAACCCTTGCAAACCAGCGTTTGCGCTCAGGTAAGTGTCATGTAAACAAGGGAACCCAATAAGTACCTTTGGACCATGGGTGATCAACTATTAGAGACAACAAGGGTCCTCAGGAGATTCAAATACACAAAGGAATGAAATTACAGACCACAATCGGTACTATAATCAAGTTTCCAGACCCAGTACTGATGCTGACGGACTATCTTAAGGCAGACGTGATCCCCTTAGGCCTTCAGGTCCGGAATATACCAGGCATCTTTACAGACAACCCTAAATACATATCAAACTTCAGTTACATAGGGACCACCTGCTCCCGCCACTTGTTGGTATTAGGCCTCGACATAGCTACCGAAACGTTAAAATCCCTAGAGGTAGAAATCTCGGACATCCTCAAACAAATTGAGGATTCTAATGATACCACTGAGAGCAAAAAACTCATAGAACAGGTGGACAAGACTGTGGCAGACTTTTATAGAATGGAACAAAACAAAAAATCGAACAAAGTAAAAAAAAACATAAAATCCTACAATATTGAAGTGACTTACCCCTATCTGCATAAAGACTTTTATACTAACAAGTCATATACTAATCCTCAACACAACAGACCGTGGGGAAGATTTAATAGGCGACAGAACCTGGTGGGTTTTTCTGACACCTCCGCCGAATCTTCTGATAACTCAGACGCAGGCGAAGGCTCTAGCACTTCAAGACGGGGAGGGGGGGCACACCAGAATTCCAACTCTTTTTTACAGAGAGGCCAACAAGAACCGCCACAACGTGGGCGGGTCAAGAAAACCCAAAGATGGTTCAACCCCCCCGGGGGAGCGGAGAACCAGGAACAATTACTACCAATGGTAACACCTGGCACCACACAAACTGATACGATTCCCATCTTTAATCTCACTAGTTACTTGCTAGCAGAGGATGAACCCTCCCTCCTTAAGAAGGGCCTCACCTTTGTTCCGACAATAGCACCTAATTTTATGGAGGTCCAGACTGAACTCCTGCGCTTCTTCAGACGCATCAGACTGAAGGCATTTTTTCAGATTCATCCCTCATCTGAAATTAAGGCACATACCCCTTTCCGCCCACCCTCAACCTTTTTACCATCTGCAGGAATGTTACCACCAGAGGTGATGACGTTTGAGAAACTGGTTCTTAAAGACCTCTCAAACTTACAACAACAAAGGAGATTCATACCCTATAACATCACATCTAAGGAGAAACAGGCCATCAGTTCCCTCAAAACCAATGACTCGATAGTCATTAAAAGCGCAGACAAGGGCGGTGAAATTGTTATACAAGACCGTGATTCATACACAGCAGAAATCCTAAGACAGCTGGACAATAAGGATCATTACCTCAGGTTAGCATCTAATCCCACTAAAGAAATTCAGGAGCTAATACGGAAGGTCACTTTAGATGCAGTAGAAGAGGGCTTCCTGACTAAGAAGGAATTTAATTACTTAAACGTAAAAAGCCCCAGGACCCCTGTAATATATACACTGCCTAAAGTTCATAAGAATATCACCACACCACCAGGACGCCCTATTGTATCTGCATGCGGTTCAATTTTAGAACCACTAGGGGCATTTGTTGACTTCTTTTTTAAAGAATTTGTCCCGCCAACAGCTTGCTATGTACGAGATTCCATGTCCATGATAAATTTGATCGAACATCATCCTTTTAACCCCACTACTGACACCTTGTGTACCATGGACGTGGAGTCTCTGTATACTAATATACCGCAGACTGCGGCACTCCATGTCATACAGAAGATCCTAGACACACGCCCACGCCCCCATGCTATACCGACTACATTCATTTGCCAGCTATTGGAACTCTGCCTTACCAGAAACTTTTTTTCATTCAAGGGCCTCTTTTATCAACAAATGTAAAAAGTCTATGTGGGTCAAACGTCACAAAAAATCAAAACGCGTATTTGCCAGCATAGAAGCCGCATTAGATGCAAGACACCGAATGCTCCGCTGGTAGAACACTTCACTGATGCAAACCATGATGAGGATGACATCCGCTGGACAGTACTAAAGGCACTGAAACTACCCCAAAGAGGAGGCAGCTTGGCGAGTCTCCTAAATAAAGAAGAACTGAAATGCATAATATTGCTGGACTCGATCCGCAATGGACTAAATCGGACAGAGGACTGGACTTTCCTCCTCTGAGTCGGTTATGGCCTTCTCTTACTAATCTGCAATACTGTCTCCACTCAGTAATAACAATAATGATAATATGGATGAACAGCCTGAGGCTCCACCTCTAATATGAATAATTGATTTTATGGTACTTAATAAGTGTATATATATTTCTGAGGTACGTTTTGATTTTATATTGAGTATATCTAATGCACGGACAATTGGGCATGTACATATTATATTGTATTAATAGTCCTATGTGCTTAAAGGCTCGGTTCCACAAGGCGGTCTTTTACACTTTGGGAGCACGTCTCATCACCAGGAAGAATTACTCTTCAAACCCACTCACTTGTTCACCTAGTTTAATCGCGATTACGTCATCATAAGTGACTCGTTCACACCTCCAAATCACTATCACGTCATCACAAGTGCCCCAGATCTTACCACTCCAAAATGGCCCTTGAATCTGTCCCTCGTATTGGACTAGTCCTTCTTCTACTCGGCGGCTCTTGCCCTTTCCAAGATGGCGACTACAGAACCAACGCGTGGCTAGTCCTCCCTCTATTCTGGTTCTCCATTAGCTATAATCACTGTTGAGCCAGTCCACTACACCCGAACAGCGGACCGTCGCTGAGAGAGATGCGGAGAGAGACCATCGAGTCTCCACCATCAACCCACCACGCTTCATACGGCTACTTAAGGTAAGCGCTAGCCCTTGTCATTATGGCGGGTCGAGCACCTCCCCACGGGACCACTATGCTGACCCCCCCGTTTTTAACTTTCTATTTGCAGCTTCTTGGTTGCCGAATTAACACGGCTCCACAACTAAGGACGTACTCCCCACCCCCGAGTAACACCGTTAAGGACTACTCGATCGCGAGGCAAAACGAACCTCGACCTTGAAAAGGTAATTATTAGCTCCGGCACCCTCAGACGAGGAACCACACCTGGAACCACTTCGTCCTTGACCCCCATTAATTTTGTTGTTCTAGGTACTCGTATACCCTAGTTACCTTGCTCATCCACAACGGCGCCTGACCAGGACCAAGCACGTTGCTCGGCAGGTTAGTGATGCCCCTGACCAACACCCGGCGGGTGCATGATGCCCTTGAATGCCTCACTACTTAGCCACCCACTCCCAAGGTCGACTAATGCAAGTCAAGTAATAGTCTCACTCACCCATACCAACTATGAAGCAGTCCATGGTCGGAACCGTTCTAATTTTGGAAAAACACCCCCCCCAAAACACCAACCCACGGGCACCACTTTTCACTAATGTGATGCACGCACACCACGAACGAATCCTCCGTTTTTGGCGCCACGCAATGGCCACCAATTGCACCATTTGAATATTCTAATAATTAAACAGTCACCCAGTAGTTCACGGTATCCACTACCATTTCCGCTTGATCACGATAAATCCAAGCATTTCGGCGGACCACCGACACTGGCCAGTTCAACCTTTTTGATCCTTCTTCCTTTTCACCGGGCATTGTTCCTGGCGGTGGCCCCCGCTTGCATGATTGCGCCACAGACCTGCCGCATAACCTTGTACCATGACATGTATGTTGTGGCCACGGAACCATCCACATGGTCATCGCTATGATAATTGTTTCTATGTTCTTACTGCTCTGGGCGGATGCCTTATGTTGTTTCTTTATTTTTTCCCCCTTTTTACTCACACTAGCATTCGTAGTGAAAACAGGCAATGATTAAAATAGTCCTGATGATGATCCCGGTTCATTAGGAGCCAGGGGATCGAAACGTTGACGCTTGAACAGTATTACAGGAAATTCAATTGTATTTTATTCTGTAAATACTGTATGTCGAAACTTGTCTGAATTGATTAATAATTTGCAGGCGACAGTTGGCTCCAAACCTCTTGCCTGGAAAAAACCTCTTCCTTTCTTATCTCTTTCTTCTACTATGTTTTTCCCACTCTTAGGATAGGTACAGGATTGTGCCCTATCTAAATGTTTGTATATGACCCTCTCCAGGTCAACCAAATCCTTGTTGATCCTAAATTAAACATTTCCTCACCCGGCTGGGTCTGGAAACTTGATTGTAGTACCAATTGAGGTCTGTAATTTCATTCCTTTGTGTATTTGAATCTCCTGAGGACCCTTGTTGTCTTTAATATATGCTACAGGAAGCTGCAAATCCAAAAGTTCTGCAGCCTTCCTAATAACCGTGTGATATGGTGCAACATCCTTAGAGGGAGAAGCCTTTTGAGAAGCAAAGTCCCACTCTGGGGAAGTGTCAAGCCCACTTGCTTCACACAAGTCTTCAAAAGCATCCACAGTATCATACACTTCTCCTTCCTCTCTTTCTTTATCCCGGTACTGCTCTTCCTCCACTAACCTCTGCGCCTCTCTTCTAGAGCACATTCCTGGTTGCGGCGCCAGCGGCGCCACATGCGGCACTGACTGCTCCGGGAGCGCCGTCGAAGGTGGATCCATAAGCGGCGCCGTGCGAATCCGAGAGGCTTCACAGGATGGAGCCGAAGACTGCCCATACGGAGTCGACCTCTTCGGAGCCGGAAAAGACCAGGATGACATCGCTGGCATAAAAGGCATAAAGGGGGCCTGAGAATACTGATGAGGCACACACAAATTATAAGCCAACGGAGAGACCCGAAGGTGCTCCAGAGGGGTACGAGGCACTGGTGAAAACACCATACATCGCAATAAAAAATGCAAAGGATTGGAACCCGTTGTCGGAAACTGAGGTTAAGAAGCCAGTACCAAATCCAATCTAGGTACCTCTGGTATCGGAGCTGCTGGAGGCACAGCTGGAACCACTAGAGCCGAAGGAACCTTATCATCACCAGCTGGATTCGCCGTGAAACAAAGTCCTTCTCTCAACGTCAAGGAGCAGGTGAAGGCGACCTCGACAACACCGACTTCGAAGAACAACGTCAAGAAGCGTGTCTCCTCTTCTTCTTGGAGTTGTGCGACACCGATGAACTAGACTTTGATCTTTTACGACTCCTTTTTATCTTTTTTCGCCTTAGCCATGTAAAGTTTGGCTTCTCTCTTCGTTAAGACCTTCAGGTTCATCTTCCTGCACGATGAGCATCCCTCGATGCCATGGTCTGAAGGCAAACACCAAAGGCAATCCTCATGCAGATCAGTAATCAACATATATTGGCTGCATTCTCTACAAGGTTTAAACGCTGACTTCCTCAGAGCAGACATGACAATAGAGGAAGAGATACAATCAAAAATACAAAGTATCCAAATGAAGTACGGAGAGTTCCAAAAAAAACATTAGCGTCGACAGCGAGGAAAAAAGGGAACTGACGCCATCACACCGACGTGGTCTTCTTATGGCTCCGGTGATGTCATGCAGAGCCGTGTGTGGAGCTATGACGCTGTGACGACCTCGTCGGCGCAGAGAGCTACGAAAAATTTCTGCAGAATGCTGGCACAGGGGATATTGATAAGGTGAGGAATCCACAAGCAGATGTATAGATCAGAGAGTGGCACATAGCTGGGGACAGGCTACTTAGCATAAAGTTGTCAGCCTGTTCTTCATCATCACCTACACCTCTCACTCGGATCAGAGGCTCGAAAGCTGATTGCCGTCACATCACCTTGCCCAATAAAGTTGATTAAGGTGCACCTCTCAGTGGAGTGTGTGATATTTTTTCGCATGAGTTGCTTGGCCTGTGTAACGAGCTTACCTCGACAAACACTAGCGTTACAAATGGAGCATATTTCAATGTTGTCTTACTGCTTCATGACCATAAAGAAGTCCCAAGCTGGGGGGAAGCAGTGGGCCATTGGTGTCACTGGCAATTCCCGAAGAATTGGAGGTAGGCAGGTGTGTCGACAATTGCTCTCTGCAGTGTGTACTTCTATTGAGCAAGTGGGGGATGTAGGTCTCTTCGGGATAACAAATATGGAAGCTGGCACTGGGGTGGTGAGGCCACATCCCTGGGAGCAGGTTGAATACTAGGAAGGGTAATGTCAGTATCCTCTGGGACAGCTTCCACAATGACTGGCTTGTCATCCTCATCCCCTTCCATAATTATAAAGCTATCGGGAACTCTCCTTTTCCTGAGCCTCTCCTTGCATGTCTTGGACTCTGCAGGGGTCTTATCCATGTCAAGATCATCTGAAAGGGTGCTTGGAGAAGATGGTGGAATACCCTTCCTTTTCTTGCTGGAGCTCTGGAAGCCAATGGTTGTAAAAGAGGAGGTTCTTGCTCAGCAGGAAGCACAACCTACTTCAGTAAGATCCATTGTTTTGTGCAGCTGTTGACCACTTTCCTGCAACGATTGGTTACTACTTTGCGAAAGAAACATATCCAATTCAATGTCACTGCTCGTCGGCGTAGACATGATGACAGTAGCTTTCTCAGTGGGAGACATACCCTTGGGGTTAGTTTGGGGTGGTGCCATTGATGCGGGAGTGCTCCTCTCAGCTTGCTCCCCGGAGGCCAGTGCAGCAGGCACAAGTTTGCTGAAAAAGGTTCTGGCCAGCATGTCATTGGTGCAAATCTGCTTCTTCATCCCCTCTTCACTGGCCACTTTCTTGGCAGCACCTTTCTTTGGGGACATCTTGAAGATGCCAGTTGGCAGTTGCACTTAGCTGCAGAAGCGGAGAAATTGGAGAACTCACATGGCTGTCTGTAAGTACAGTGGGTGATGTCTCTTGTGCATTTAAAAGCAAACAAGCCAGAAAAACATTTAGTGACACATGGCAAGATTGCAGTTTGAATTAGTGGAAATACTATAATTTAGTTTGGTTACTTAAGTTATCATGAATACCCTAAATCATGAACAACAGCAGTGCATTTCAAAGTCAAACCACCCCACCAGAACATAATATTTAATTTCCCATCAGGATAACAACATACATATATACCACTCCGCTTTGTGTGCATCTAAGGGTGACACCTGTGGCAGTAAGGGAGATGCAGAGGAAAATTGTATAAGGCTTAAAAAATTAACGGTGTGTGTCTATGGCAGGCAAAGGGAGAAATAGAATAATCCCTAACCATGAATGCTGGCTTGTGTTCTACACCTATGGCAGAAAGGGAGTCATGGTGAAATAGAATAATCCTTAAAAAATGAATGCTGGTGTATGTTGTGCACCAATGGCTGGCAGAGGATCCAGGTCAAAATGGAATAATAACACTTAAAAAACTAATGCTGTTGCGCGGTTGTGTGGCTATGGCAGGCAAGTGGTGGATGGATGGGGAAATATAAAAATAAATAAATAAAACTAAAATGAAAAATAGACAAAATATTACAATAAAAGAAAAAAGAAAAAAGAATTAAAAGACAAGCATTTTTCAAAAAGTAAAAAAGTTAAAAGAAAACAATTAAAAGAAAAGAAAAATAATAGCAAAAATGAATTTGCTGGTGTACTAGGTGATACTAGGGGACTATGAGAAACCCACTGGGAGGCAAGAGGGTGCAGGAGAAAGATGCATAAAGCATATAATATAAAACCGTTAATATACAGAGACTACAATGAACCTCAAGCATAATATTAAACTGTACTCTGAAAAGTAAAAAAATGAACAAATTCAAAAAAGTATAGCCCTCTGCTATCAATTTCCCTTTGATAACTGGAAAAAAATTTGGCTGCACAAAATGGCTGCTGGACACATAGGCCTAGATGTATCAAGCCTTTTGCGATTCGTTAAGGCCGAAATTCGCAGAATTTCGGCCTTAACGAATCGCAAACGGACATTTTGCATCTTTTGGGATGTATGTGGAATTAGCAAAATAAGGAATCGCAAAAATTTGCGATTCCTTATTTTGCTTAAGCATTTAAGGAATCGCAATTTTGCGATTCCTTAAATGCCATGTATGAAGCTTTTTTCAATTGCGAATTCAGGTTAAGGAATCGCAAATTAACACCAATTTGAGGTTCGTGTTAATTTGCGAAATCCTTTCAAAACCCAACATTTTGCAACTTTGAGGGTGGCATGTGACACACATACATGCCCATAGGGCATGTATGTGCGCCATATGCACACACATGTAAGTTTCAGGGGTGCAGCAGGGTGTCCATGAGACACCCCTGCACCCTTGAAATAATTCTCAAATTGCGAATAGCAAATTGCGAATTCGCAATTTGAGAATTACTTCACAATCATTCCTATGGGCCTCCTGGCCCATAGGAATGCATGGGAAATTATTCCTTATTTGCGAATTCACAAAATGCGAATTCGCAAATAAAGAATATTAAGGAATCGCTAAAAAAAAGCGATTTTTTACATACATTCCATTTTGCTAATTCTAAATAGCGATTCGCTAAAAATCGCTATTTAAGATTCGCAAAATGGAATCTTGATACATCTAGGCCATAATGAATAACAACTGCAAACAAGGAGGCATATCCACAAAAAAGAACACATGCAGGCCTATGGCAAAAGTAAACTGGCTGACTACACAACATGGGGACCAACCACATGGTCAAGCAGCAAGCAAGGAGGCATGACCACAGCAAAGAACACATGCAGGCCTATGGCAAAAGTACACTGGCTGACTACACAAAATGGGCACCAACTATATGGTCAAACAACCAGCAATGAACACAAAGATCATATGCAGGCCTATGGACTCTGGCTACACAAAATGGCCCAAGGCCACATGGCATGGAGAACAAAGAAAATGGTGGTCTATGGGAAACACACCCACACTAGCCAGATAAAGGAGGCATTGGTAACACTGAGAAAACACTACCATTAATCAAGCAATCCAAAAAATGCAAATTAACAGAGCTATACAAATGTACAGCAATCCACCACACATCCTCCCAAGACATCAAATATTACCTCACAGATACACTTTTTGTACACACAAAAAAATGTGAAATACAAAAAAAACACATTTATAATTTTATCGAATGCCATCCCTGCCCTAAATGATGTTTTAAAACAACATATACCACAAAAACAATTGTTTCATGCACCCATGACAAGGAATGGTCTGTGCCTACTGACTGGATAGCCTTTTGGCAGACTAGGCCTCATAGTATAATAAATAAATATTGCAAATTTAACAAACATGGAGAAAATTTACTGAACTGTGCAACATTGTTCCCTTACAAAAGAAGACAAATTAAATCCCAAAATATAACTAGGCCCCAACTATAACTGCAGGGCACCCACTACAATAAATTATAAACATCGAGTAAAAGTACAATTAAATACCAGTGCATGCACTGTATCAAAAAAACAACAACCTTATGCAAGAGTTTTTTAACTTGCTTGTGAAATCTCAAAAACAAATTCCTTCAATACAATGTATATATGCAGCAAACAACAACAGTGATCCTTCCAGCTACAAATGCAAACACAACGCGACCAGGAGATGGATAAAGAACTGGGACGAGCATGCTTGACAGGAACAGAAAGTTTAAGTCTCTGGTACACTACCTTTTCTTTGGAAAAAGTAAAATAAACAAGCATTTGCAATGTAATAGGTCTTGCATTAGGAAAGTTTGAGCTATTGGTCTTGTAAATGACAAATATTTTATTTATGTGTCGGTTTTGAAAATAGCGAAATTAATAGCTTTGTCTTTTACAATGCCAATACTTTTAACTTTTGCAAATGTGACACCTATAGCATTTGTAATGCTACATGTTTTGTATTTACGTGACTTAGATGTATTGAGATTACAAATAACAATGTCTTTTAATTTTTTTAATAATTAATACTTAAATAAAAGTTATTGTAATTTATAATGGCAAAAGCTTAAACTTTAGTAAAACACTTTTGTGAAGATTATGTTCAGTGTATTTTATTGTGATGAAAATCCAAGAACAGAAGTGAAATATTAACATATTTTTGTGACATTTGTAATAAAGCTTGAAACATTGAGAGAACATATTTGAACCAGTTGTGGTGGAATAGTTGCACAGATTGATGTTGTGGTGGCGACAAGTGATGTTGTGGTGGTGATGAGTGATGTGGTGGCGACGAGTGATGTGGTGGTGGCCACAAGTGATGTTGTCGTGGCAACGAGTGATGCTGTGGTGTTCAGTGATGCTGTAATAGCGCATAGTGATGTTTTGGTGCCCCTGAGTGATGCTGTGGTGCCCCTGAGTGATGCTGTGGTGATGCGATAGATAGAGTGAGGGCGATAGATAGCTAGAGGAAGGGCGAATGATAGATAAATAGAGTGAAGGCGATAGATAGATAAATAGAGTGAGGGCGATAGATAGATAGACTGAGGGCGATAGATAGATAGAGTGAGGGCGATAGATAGAGTCACAGCGATAGATAGACAGATAGAGTGAGGGCGATAGCTAGAGTGAGGGAGATAAACAGATAGCTAGAGTGAGGGCGATAGATAGAGTGAGGGCGATAGATAGATAGTGAGGGCGATAGGTAGATAGGTAGATAGATAGAGTGAGGGCAATAGATAGAATGAGGACGATAGATAGAGGGCGATAGATAGAGGGCGATAGAGTGAGGGCAATAGATAGAGTGAGGACGATAGAGTGAGGGCGATAGATAGATAGAGTGAGGGCGATAGATAGATAAAGTGAGGGCAATAGATAGATAGAGTGAGGGTGATAGATAGAGTGAGGGCGATAGATAGAGTGAGGGCGATAGATAGATAGAGTGAGGGCGATAGATAGAGTGAGGGCGATAGATAGAGTGAGAGCGATAGATAGAGTGAGGGCGATAGAGAGATAGAGTGAGGGCGATAGATAGAGTGAGGGCGATAGATAGATAGAGTGAGGGCGACAGATAGAGTGAGGGCGATAGAGAGATAGATAGAGTGAGGGCGATAGATAGATAGAGTGAGGGCGACAGATAGAGTGAGGGCGACAGATAGATAGAGTGAGGGCGATAGATAGATGTGTGTGGTTGTGCATGTGTGTGTGGTTGCGTGTGTGTGTGTGGCTGTGTGTGAGGTTGTGTGTGGTTGTGTGTGTGGTTGTGTGTGTGTGGTTGTGTGTGTGGTCGTATGTGTGTGTGGTCGTATGTGTGTGTGTGGTCGTGTGTGAGGTTGTGTGTGTGTGTGGTTGTGTGTGGT
Organism: Lissotriton helveticus; assembly: GCF_964261635.1. NCBI lineage: Eukaryota > Metazoa > Chordata > Amphibia > Caudata > Salamandridae > Lissotriton > Lissotriton helveticus. The sequence goes on from NC_136065.1 coordinate 178,355,142, forward strand.
TGTGTGTGTGGTTGGGTGTGGTTGTGTGTGTGTGTGGTTGGGTGTGATTGTGTGCTTGTGTGTGTGGTTGTGTGTGCAATTGTGTGTGTGGTGTGGTTGTGTGTGTCTGTGTGGTTGTATGTGTGTGTGTGCGTGGTTGTATGTATGTGTGTGTGCGGTTAGAGAATGATGTATGTGGAAGAGAGCAGCAGATCAGCACAGCAGAAGAGTACAGGGAGTTAAAGAAGGAGGAGGGTGGAAGAGTGCAGCAGATCAGCACAGGAGAAAAGAACAGGGAGTTAGAGAAAGAGGTGGGTGGAAGAGAACAGCAGATCGGCACGGGAGAAGAAAACAGGGAGTTAGAGAAGGAGGCGGTGGAAGGGAACAGCAGATCAGCACGGGAGAAGTGAACAGGGAGTTGGAGAAGGGGGCGGGTGGAAGAGAGCAGCAGATCAGCACGGGAGAAGAGAAAAGGGAGTTAGAGAAGGGGGCGGGTGGAAGAGAGCAGCAGATCAGCACGGGAGAACAGAACAGGGAGATAAAGAAGGAGGCAGGTGGAAGAGAGTAGCAGATCAGCACAGGAGAAGAGAAGAGAAAAGAACAGGGACTTAAAGTAGGAGGTGGGGTGGAAGAGAGCAAAAAGATCATCACAGGAGAAGGCAACAAGAAGTTAGAGAATGAGGCGGGTGGAAGATAAGAGCAGATCAGCACAGGAGAAGAGAACAGGGAGTTAGAGAAGGGGGCTGGTGAAAGAGAGCAGCAGATCAGCACGGGAGAAGAGAACAGGGAGATAAAGAAGGAGGCGGATGTAAGAGAGCAGCATATCAGCACGGGAGAAGAGAACAGGGAGTTAGAGAAGGAGGTGGGTGGAATGGAGGGAGGGCGATAGAGGGATGGAGGGCGATAGAGTGAGAGCGATAGATAGATAGATAGAGGGCAATAGATAGATAGAGGGAGGGCTATAGATAGATAGAGGGAGGGGGATAGATAGAGGGAGCGCGATAGAGGGAGGGCGATAGATAGATAGAGTGAGGGAGGGCGATAGAGTGAGGGAGAGCGATAGAGTGAGTGAGGGCGATAGAGTGAGTGAGGGCGATAGAGTGAGTGAGGCCGGTAAAGTGGTAGAGTGAGGCCGGTAGAGTGAGGGCGTGAGGGTGTGTGGGGGTCTCAGGGTGTGTGGGGGTCTGAGGTTGTGTGTTCGGGTGTGAGAGGGTGAGGGGGTGTGTGAGGGTGGGTGTGAGGGGGAGGAGGTGTGAGGGGGTGAGGGGGTGAGGGGATATGAGGGGGTGTGTGTGGGGGTGTGAGGGTGAGGATGTGTGTGAGGGTGAGGGGGTGTGAGGGTGAGGGTGTGGGTGTGTGTGAGGGTGAGTGGGTGTGTGAGGGTGAGGGGGTGTGTGAGGGTGTGTGAGGGTGAGGGTGTGTGTGAGGGTGAGGGTGTGTGTGAGGGTGAGGGTGTGTGAGGGTGAGTGAGGGTGAGAGGGTGAGAGGGTTGTGAGGGTGTGAGTGAGGGTGAGGGTGTATGAGGGTGAGGGTGTGTGTGAGGGTGAGGGTGTGTGTGAGGGTGAGGGGGTGTGTGAGGGTGAGGGGGTATGTGAGGGGGTGGGGGTGTGAGGGTGAGGGGATGTGTGAGGGGGTGTGTGAAGGTGAGGGTGAGAGTGTTGTGAGGGTGAGGGGGTGAGGGTGTGTGAGAGGGGGTGTGAGGGTGAGGGGGTGTGAGGGTGAGGGTTGTGGGGGTGAGAGGGTTGTGAGTGTGAGAGTGAGTGAATAGTGAAGGGAACACAAAGCTAAAGAAGCACCAGAACGACAAGAAAGAATAGCCTGCAGGGTAAAACTAATACCAAGATCAGGCAAAACCAGTGATGGCAAGTTGGACATTTTTTGTCAAAAGTACATAATTATCAGCTATACAAAAAGTGTCATCAATAACTAGAAGATGAATATGGAGGGGCAACGATTGTGTCTGGCATCAATTGCATGTATTTGGCTAAATTAGTAAATTGCCTTAAAGAGGTGCATCAAGTGAATGTAAAGTTTGTAAATGTCTGGTCTGGTTTAAGTCGTAAGAAAATGTGTTCTCCTTGTCTCCTGCATGTGGGGAAAGCCTTCAAGGCAGCACTGGGAGGGGGGCTGGGCACGAGCAGATGGTCCTGTTGGTCCTGTTCATGACCTGCGGAGCGCGTGAAGTGGCTGCTGGCAAATGGCTTTGATGTTCTTGTCTTGCTTTATGCGAGGTGTAGGTGGAGCGAATTGCTGTACACGCGCCTGGCTCTCACATGAACTGTATGAGTTTTGAAATCAGTTTACTATAAACTCGCAAATAAAAAATGCTTACTCATTGCTTCAGCAAGACCTAAAAACAGAAAAAGGGAGCTAAAATAAGAAAGAAAGAAAAAAATCTATAAACAAACTAACAAAGTACGAAATGGAACAAAAAAATTGGGCAAAAGAAAGAACAAAGGAATATTCGAAAGAAAACGAAATGAAGAAAAACACAAATGAAACAAGCCTAATATTAGAGTATCTGCAACAAAAACAGTGCACTGAGCAATCTACAAAAAAATCAAATCTGTGAACCAGTAGGTTACTGCTGTGCAAGCTCTACGTTAGTCAATGGTGGGAAAACGTGTGATTAGACTGGACACAGCACGCCAGCACGTGCATAATCAACAAGATTTATGTTGCTACTATGATATACTGGATTTCACTGGGTACACAATGATGTCTGAAGGAAGACCCTGAGCCCCGTATGATATTTCAAGCTCTGAGGTGTTCCTGATCAACATAGTAAGCCAGAACATATATACTATTATACTTTTCCTTGTTTACAATTTCTATGGGTCAGATTTAACATATAAAAGTACCAATAGACTTGCAGACTCCGCTCCTCGTCACTCCCTTGCCTCCCTATTTATGGCATCCACGAACATTTTCCATTTCTTGCACTTCCCCTTCTGATATAATATATAGTTAGTCATGTGAATTCGATACATGCTGGACCGCTAACTACATGGCACTCTGACAACCCAGACCGTTTTTAACATTGTGCACAATGATTTCTCTAGCAGGTGTATAATGCTGTTACCATAAAAATGAGAATGGGCGCATAATTGCATTTGCTCCCACCAGCAGTTCTAGAAACATCACGACAGTGAGCTGAACAGATGGCACTGGCAGATATGCGCTATACGAACGCTGCTTCCTTTGAAGACTGATGCGGTGGCCGGGGGAACGGCAGCCTTTCTTTGAAGTCGGATGCGGTGGGCGGGAGAGTGGCAGCTTTGAAGTCGCTCGGGGAGCAAATGGCAAGCGCGCGCACGGAGCACATGCACTGTGCGTTATCCGCCTGCCAAAGCCCTCTTGGTAAGCTTTCCTGGTGCACCTCTATATTTCTCGACAGCTGCAATGCGCAAGCGCATTGGCAGGTCGAGACCTAAAAAGACACTCTCAGATACACACATCATAGACAAGCACACAGCCAACATGCCAACGAAAGACTCGCGAACGCCACCCAGGATACACGAAACTCCGACTTGAGTGCACACAATATCAATATAGCAGTGATACGTATTCATATGCACACACAACTGTTACTCAATTACGCAAACCATGCATGGGCACAGTGCACACCGGTTGCACACGTTTGGATCAGATCAAGGAAGCGCATTCAAACGCACATAAAAGTACCTAACAGAAGCACACACAATAGATACACAGAAATAATAAAGATTGATACACATGACACATCAAGTATACACATGAAACAAACGAACAGGAAGGACACGTAGAACATAAAATCATACCAAGTGTATACAAATGGGACCACACCATTGAGACACCAAACGTACATACTTCCAATACGTGCAGTTCACATAAGAATTTAAAATACTCTTGTTTAGCGACCTCCCCATGACAGGCAGACAGCAGGCACATACGAAATCCTGAAGGGGCAAAAGTCAGGGGTATTCCGCAAACACCCTTGTCTCGCGAGAAGAAAGTGCGTCTTGTTTATGTGTTGTTGGACTGCAAGAAGAAAGTGTTGTGTTTTTGCAGCAAAAACCTGTCCGATGATAAAGGGGACGCTTAGGCTCGAAAACACATAGGCATGTAGGCGGTTCCTTGTGACACAGACACAAGTATAAACAGAGAAAACAGATTCTCCAGCAAACTGTATAAAGGAACAGGCTGTGACAGTGATACCACAAGGACACAAACACAACCATGGACACAAGCCCTTCATCCATGGTCTAGTCTCGGACAGGTAACTCAGTGGGTGCAGCCCCTGTCCCAGAGTGCTGTGTGCACGGTGTAGGCCCCAGGTTAGTTGGCGCACCTCAGGGGCTGATCTACCATGGTGAGCTCACTCGCCTCATCCCAACAGGCAGAATGCTACTACGCGGCCAGACACCGCCCAGCTGGGGAGCGTGGCCAAGGTGAGGCCAGACTGCCGCAGACTGGACTGTGTTTATAGAGTACACAGCGGGCGCATGCCGTTGTAGCGCTGCAATCCGTACATTCAACGTTTCCCGCGTGAACCAATAGCAGCAACGTGACAGGCTGCATTCAAGGTGACAGGCCGGATTCAACGTGACAGGCCGCATTTATAACACGCCAGCCACGCAACGAGCGGGGTCTGTTTCTCTCGGGCTGGCTACATTTTAATGCCTCTGACTCGGGCCTCTCCGTAGGCATGAGGCAGATCACACTCCCGGGACAACAATACGTGCTTTAGGTTGGGATTGGAGGTTTAGCAGAGCTGTGTGTGGGTCACCCAAGGAAGAGGGGGGAGCTCCGGGTCGGGACAGGGGTGCATGAGAAGAGCTGTGGGAGGGTCCCATGACTGGATAAGCAGGGGCTGCTGCTGGTCGGGACGGAGCTGTGCGCAGGTGACCCTGCGGGAGTAGCAGGTGGTGCTGTGGCCAGAGAGTGAGATGCAGTCTCAGAACTGTGAGTGGGTCACCCCTAGCAGAGGGGAGGAGCTCCGGGTCGGGATGGGGTGCATGAGAAGAGATGCGTGGAGAAACCTGTGACTGGATGAGCAGGGGCTGCTGCTGGTCAGGACGGAGGTGCTTCAGCAGAGCTGTGTCTGTTGAGGGCCCCATGACTGGATAAGCGGGGAGCGCTGATGGTCGGGACTACGGGTGCATTAGAAGAGCTGCGGGAGGGTCCCATGACTGGATGAGCAGGGGGTGCTGCTGGTCGGGACGGAGCTGTGGCAGGTGACCATGCGGGAGTAGCAGGTGGCGCTGTGGCCGGAGAGTGAGATGCAGTCTCAGAGCTGTGAGTGGGTCACGCTCCTGGAATATACCATGGGGGCAGACGGGGACACCCCCACTCACTCCACCTGTCTCTTGATCTTTCTCTCTATAAGCGTGGGGATTATGAGACCCATTTGTGGCTAAAGATAGCCAGGGGTGGGCAGCAGTCCCTCCTTTAGCGACCCCAGAGTGGCTCTGCTGAGGATTGAACACGTAACCACCGATGGAGACTGGAATCCTTCATCTTGCTGACGGAGCTCAGCGCTGCGAGGCACCGGGGCCTCTTCAAGGCCCGTTACTTCACCCCACAGTTCGCCTGACCCACTTCACCCAGCCGTTTTCTAAGGGGCTGGTGTGCACACAGGCAAGAGGCGCGGGTTCAGCCATTGTCGTCATGCGTCGGTGCCAGCCCTGTGCCAGGCAGATGGGCTGACAGCTCAATGTCAACAGGAGGAGACAAGACAGGTGTGCAGGGAGGGCAGAGGGGGGCAGGGGCGAGGGAGGAGGCTGGCGAGGAGGAGGCGGGGCCTAGAGGGGGCCCGCGAGAGACTTTAAAACGTCAGAGAGAACCAAACCCGCATCTCAGTGCATGTCCGTCACGTAATAAATGCGGCCTGACACGTTGTTGCTATTGTTTCACGTGGGAAACCGTTGAATGCGGGGATTAAAGCGCTACGAAGGCAGAAGAATTACATAAATCCGCTGTGTACTCTACACACACAGTCCAGTCTGCGACAGCCACTACTTTGTCTTGTATATTTAATTGTATAACCTGAAAGAGGTTCCTCGGTCCATGGAAGCTGCGTTTATTCTAGTGTAAGGAGCTCGGACCCAGTCCGAGAGTGGAAGCCCTCAACTCAAGGCATGCATGACCAGTGCAGGTGCCACGGGCACTAATGCAAGCAAGACAAGCTGAGGATCGGCGGGCGCGAAACAGCGCGGTGGGATCGCACGAGACGACACGCAGTCGCCGTGCGCGTGCACATCAGCTGTAGCGACGCAAGCTGAACATCGCCGGAGAAGACACGCCCAACCTCCGAGTCTGCCTGCTGCCGAGACTGACCCGCTGCGGAGGGAGAGGGACACGCGGAAAGAGCCCGGTGAGTGGGGGGGTGGCAGAGAGGGCGGGGATGTTTGTGTGTGTGCGTGTGTGTGCATGTGTGTCTGTGTGTGTGTGTGCGCGCGCGTCTGTGTGCGTGTGTGAACAGCATGCCATCTTTTGTCTCACTGTAAGCAGTGAAACTGAATGCTTGTTTGCCTGCGGGACAGTAGATGTGCGCGCGCGTGTGCCTGTACGTGCGCGTCCACGGTCCGAATCGCCACACGTGCCCCGGTCTGTCTCCCTTGAGAGGCATTTTGACATCAATAGGTCTCGAGAGCGAGACCTAAAAAAGGTTTCCCGCACTGAAAAACATTCTGAATGGTCCGTTGTTGGAGAATACTAACTCCAAAATGCCTTTTTGAGAAGATTTAGCTGCTTCTTGAGTAGACAATCTGAATGAGGTGCAGCTTCGGTCGCTCGCACTCACAGTAATGAAAAAGCATGGCAGCGCACTAGCAGCACAGTTGGGCCTGGCCCTTTTTGCAGGGTTATCTACACCATTTTTACGTTCTTCCTCCTATTTTTCTGACCTTCTTGTTGTTGGCTTTGGTACTCTGGGCACTTTTCCAGTGCTTATCAGTGCTGAAGTGCATGTGTTCTTATCCTTAAAACATGGTATGAGTGGTTTACACCTGTTTGGCATATTTCCTACACGTGTACGTCCCTTGTAAAGTGGTATCCATTATACCCAGGGCCTGTAAATTAAATGCTACTAATAGGCTTGCGTAACAATAGGGGGTGGTGATGGACGGAGCATCTGAACCAATAGGCTTTCAGCGCAGGTTGTGCCATCCACAGAAGTTTCCTTTCAATCCTGTCTCTGGCGTCCCACTGCAGTGTTTGCATGCACAGTTTTCTGCTACATTGACTTGGTATTTAAAAGTACTTTCCAAGCCTTAAACACCACTTCTCCTATGCCTAAGTCACCTCTGCGGTAGGCCCTAAGTAGCCCTTTGGCCAGGGTGCAATGCAAATAAAAGGTGGGGCATGCACCATTATAGTGTGGCGTGTGCTGGTAGTGACAACCAGTCTATTTTGTTTCCCCATGCTGTGAGGTCTGCTCCTCTCATATGCTCACATTGGGGATCCCTGTGCATGTGTTTAAGTGGTAATTCCTGATCTGAAAGGAGTAGCGCTGCAAAGTTTGTATGCTTAGAATGCTAGGGAAAAATCATGCTTACTGGTGTTGGTGGATTCTTTATTACTATTTTTAAAGTGCCACTTTTATAAAGTGGGCATTTCTCTGTGCTTATAACTCTGGCATTGTGCAGCCTAACTCCAATCCAGGTTTGGGGGTGAGTGACAGCTACATTTTACGCATTCTTTCCAGACAGTCAAAACACAGGAAAGACTGGGTGTGACAGTAGAGGTATTTGCCAACTAATAGTTTTCCTGGGCTGAGAGAGAGAAGGAGATGGTGCACACTTACATTTGTAGAGGTTGTGCCTTTCCCTCACACAAAGGGCTTGTTTATCCCCTACTGATGTCTGGATTAGGGGCTGGGGTTGAAAGGATGTGTTGTTCACTTCTAAGGTTTCTTTTTTGAAGTCACCTCTACATTTTGATTATAAGTACAGGAGCTCTGAACCCACATTTTTAGAGAACTTTTGGAACTGGGATTGAACATCTGTCAGAAGAACCGCCTGTCTGCTGCACACTGAATGTGCCCCCTTTCAGTGTTCTTCAGGGAGCATTGTTTTATGTCCCTGCCTCTATGTTCAGAGGGTGGTGAGCGCTGATGTTTGCTGCTGAAAGCGCCTTGAACAGTGTGCCGTGACTGCACTGGTGCAGCCTCATGATTTATGTTCAACCTGGAGGCCAGCCTCTACACTTGGTGCAGACAGGTACTCAAAGATCGCACTCTAAATTCCTAGAGTGGTCTTAACCTGGTTGCAAGATTCCACAAGAAGGAGCGCCTACCCCAGCGGCCAAGCGCTAGAGAAGTAGGCTCCCCATGTTGTAGATCCTGTCTGCGGGAATGGAAATTGATGCAGTGCCTGTTTCGCTGCTGCATTTACCCGCAGCTCCTGGATTTTCTCATGCATCACACCTGTGCGCTAAGTTTCTAACTCCTCACCCCGCCGAAAGGAGTCGCCTCTGGAAATCGAAGCATAGCTTCTTCTCGAAGTCCAGAATCGATGTAACCCTTCTCCTGAGTTCAGCAGAACAGATGCATTCATTCCCCAAGGACTCAAGAACCGACGCATCGCTGCGTTTTCAGAGGCTTTCCTCCATTACTCTGTTTTTCATCTAGCATTTTGATGCATCAAAGGTACTTTGTACTAAAATCAGCACATCCATAGAGTTCTATAGACAGAATGGCTTAAACCCTTTAAAAAGTGATATCTTGAGTTATGTATGTTGGATTTTTGTCGTTTTGGTTTTGTTTGGTTTAGATAAAGATTGGTTATTTTTCTAACCTGGTGTGGTGCCAATTTGTAGAGTTTTTACTGTATTACTGTGTGTGTTCTGTACAAAAGCTTTACACATTGCCTCTGAGATAAGTATGACTGACTGCTGGTGCCAACTTAAAAAGGGAGTAGCAGGGGTTATCTTGAGTGTGTAGCTCCCTTACCCTAACTAGAAGGAGGGGTTTCTACTTGGACAGGATGCAAGCCACTGCCAACTAGAGACCCCCATTTCTAATACCTGACGCCTTATGTGCTTTTATTACTATAACCTAACTGTTACATTTCATGCCAGATGTCAGAATATAAGTAGTTTTTCCTTGCATTGCCAGAATAATGGAAATTGTCTCATTAATTGCATAATAGGCACAGTAATCCTAATTCATGTTATTTGGTCTACGTTTATATGCACAATACTATATATTTTTATTTATTCTTGTGTAGTGTCTCTTTTGAGGTGTATTTATTGTGTTAATGGTGTGAGTGTGTTGCACAAACACTTTACACTTTGCCTCAGATGATATCCCTAATGGGAAACAACCTTTACAACGCAACTTTTACAATGCACTACCATTACAACAAAACTTTTACAACGCAACATCCATTACATCGCATGCCATAACAATGCAACCATTACAACGCATGACATTACAACGCATACCATTACAACGCATGTCATTAGAACGCAGTCATTACAACGCATACCATTACAACGCATACCAATACTTACCATACATGCAATGTAATGTTATGCATTGTAATGGTATGCGTTGTAAAGGTAGTATGCGTTGTAATGGAATGCGTTGTAAAGGTAGTTTTAAAAAAATTGTTGTAATGGCAGGCGTTGTAATGGAATGCGTTGTAATGCATGTTGTGTTGTAAAAAATGCGTTGTAAATGTATGCGTTGCAAAAGTATGCGTTGTAACGTCATACATCCATACCTAACTGCTCTGTGCCAAGCTACCAGGGGGTGAGCACAGGTTATGTTGGTTGTGTAACTTACTTGCATTGACTCGAGTGGTGGGTTCTGCCTGGCTTAGGTGCATACCCTAGCCAACCAAAAAAAACATTTCTAACAGGCGCTAAGTCTTGTGCATGCTCGCTAGCAGCCTGCAAGTCTTGTCTTGCTCACCAGCATACGCCAAAACGAGTCTTATGTGCGCCAACAGAAAAAACATCCACTACCCGACAGAAGGGGGAATGTATTAGGAAATTCTGCAAACTCCGGCAGCAGAGTGAATTTCTCAATAAAGGTCTAATTTTGAAACATGGTACTGTTTGGTTGCATATGATAAGTACAGTAACAAACAGTTTTGATTTATTGTTTGTGTGATTCATTTCTAAACCAAAATAAACTATTACTCACTGTTAAGTGGGTTGCAGATGTTTGATGCTTAGAACTCGGCAGCAAATAATTACGTTTTTTTTTCTTCCAGATAGGCTTTTGTAGTTTGTTTCTTGTTAGTTTGGAAAATGTAAGTTTTAGTTCAATTCACTCTGCAAGCACCACACACGCGCCAGAGCAGAAGGAAGTAAGTGAGAATGTGAGATATGGTCGCACGGTGATCACATCATAGATTGTGCACCTCACTTGACCTAAGCAGAAAAAATGAGTTAATTAGCCGTCTTCCAAACCAGAAGATCGTCAATTATTTTTTTATTATTTATTCATCGGTCATTTAAAATGCGTTCATGCAGTTAGACAGAAACGCTTTAAAATGGAAGTTATATTATTCATTTGAGAACGAATATTTGATTTTGAGACCATGTTTTGAGAGTTGAAGCCTGGATTTGTTTCTCCCTAAGAAACATGAGAGATGGTCGTGGATGGAAGGCAATTGTGGCCGGAAAGGCCTGCCATTTCTCCTCATTCTGTCAGATGCCAGCAGCCCGCAACTCTGTCTTGGAGTCTGGATGGAGCTCTGAATGAACGGTTTCAAAGGCGATAAATATTTTATGAATTTCTATCCACTTACTTTAATAGCAGATTGTAAAAGCGTTTAACCGTGTTACACCCTGTCTCTCGTCGGATGCATTATTCAAATCTTGCTCCGAGAATGCCCGGACGTGGCAGCGCTGTCCGTCATACGTTCAAATTATAGGGCTGCAAAATGCGCACTGAGCGCGGAGAATTCAGTCGCAATAATGGTCTTGCCCGTCGAAGCCTAATGTCCCACGAGGGCCGCCGTCGGTTGGCTCAATTGGCCGCAGGAAGGGAGCTTTCGAACATCTTTGTTAATGGACTTGCTTTTCCAAGAAATAGATATTGTGTGGTTGGTGGCGGGCACACAGAGGAACCACGAAGGGCTCAGTGGCACAGGGTAAATTACGGAGAATTCGTGCTAGATTTGGCCACAGTTAAACATTTTCAGTGGGAATTAATTTTCGATGGTTGGCTGACTTCAGAACACTCAATCAGGCATTCAGTTACCAGAGGCTCGAAGACTGATACTGCTGGCCCCCCAAAACACCAACTGGCTGTACATCAGACTCTGCAAATGCCCGCAGCTGAGAAGCCGCTGGAATCTAATTTCCATAGCCGCATAATCCTAGCACCGGAAAATGACATTTAGGAGTCTCGCAGTTTGTCTTCGGCGTGGTTATCAGTTCCAGATCCACTGATGTCTGTCGCAGATTCCCAGTCGAGCGTGCTACTCAGTTCAGACACGGAAACGAAGCCATACTTATCGCACGGCAGGAAACTGATTTATTTGCGCTGCTTCTGTTAGAGGTGAAAGCCATTGGTCTTGGCGATGGCGGCGGCCGTGAATTGCAAGAGAATCAGTTTCTCTCAGGGATTTTGTGGTTTCTGTGCTTTTTGTTGGCCTCGTTCAGCCACGCCTTAGCCCTGATCGGGCACTGTGGGAGAAGCACTCAGGATTTGGAAGGACATTAGTGTGCCCATCAGTACTGCCCCACCCTGCCGCACTTTAAAAAATATATATCAGGCTATGCACCTCTTTAAAGAACACTACATCATGATGTACTGACATTCCACTTTCAGTGTTAGAAATCAGTGACTCCTTCATTCTCACATTGACTGTGTCTGCATTTGGCCCTTCCCAGTGCTCTGCTGACTATTTGCTTGGATTGTACTATGTAAAATACCAAACACATACATACAAACGGTGTGAGCTTTGCCGGAAGCTTACACTGATTTCTGCAACTGAGGGCCTTGGTTTCACTTCTTGGGGAAAGTCTGGGGAAAGTGGGTTTCTCACAAGGCAACATGTGAGTGCCCTCAGACCCTGGTGGATGGTAAACATGGTTCGCCAGGTGCTCTTAGAACATCACAAATACAAGGAGATGATGGACGGAGCGCTGAAACTTTTCAGACACTCACCCCCAGTCACAGATCTGGGTTGGGTTCATCATCATTCTTTAGCTCACTTTGCCGCCCCAGTTCAGACCCAGCTACATGCAAATCAGTCTTGACCCTGTGCCTCATGGGAACAGTCCAGCCCAAACTGCCAAGCCAGGTCTTCCCTGAACCGGAAACAAGCATCCTGGGAGGGGGTTTGGGATAATACCCCTCATCACCCAGACTAGCTTGCATCCAGTGGCAAAGTGAGCAAGGGAGCCACGTCTGGGCATACCCTGCCAACTTGTGGGAAACCTTAGAGCATTGCCTCCTCCATTCAGGCAGAAAACTATACTGTCTATTTAGAAATCTCTGCCTACACTGTGGGAATCTCTATCAGAAGAGCTGCTGCTGCTCTGGCTTCATCCATAGCAGTGCTGGTTTGCCTAGCATGTTTTAAGCACCCTCTCAACAAACTTTTTTGTTTAGAGAAAGCAAAGTCCCAAAGTGCATGTTTGTTTTCTCTGCACAAAAAATTTCCTAATTCCACAGGAAGTTTTCTCCCTGTGAATGGGCACATTCTGTGTTTTCTTTGCTTCGTCCATCAATCTGTAGGTGGCAGACACGAGCAGGGAAAATAAGTAATAATCAGCCCGCCAGCAGTACATTGGAGGAACTGTTACTGTGATCTGGCAGCCCTTTGCAAACAGCCCTCCAGTTCAGACGTTCACACTGGAGGAGCCACTAGATAGAAACTCGGCCAGTGTAAGCTTGCTGTTTCGCTCAATGTGGGGAACTGTTTGGGTGAGATCATTGCCAGTTTTCTATAAGTCTTTGCCAGTTGTTGGCTTCTGCTTCACTGTGTCATGAATACAATGATGATAACCCTAGATTTCTGAATAAAGTCTCCTCTTCAGTGTTGAACAGTTACCTCAAATCTTTAAGCACTTATCAGTGAGAGTCAAGTGTGGCTCTCACCAGATTGAGTACTTTTATATATACACCGTGTAACAGCAAATGATAAAGACATGTACCCATGTTATGTAAGGAAACCTAAAAAACTTCATCATATGCCATTATGGTGGCCTCTGTGGGCAACAGTTTGACTGTAATGGAACCCAAATGAGAAAAGATGATTTTTGGGTGTAGGACTAGGTCATAATTGCTTTAACAATCTAAGACAGCCCTCTTTCTGAAGTTGTTCTGACAGAAAAAAGATGGTTCTACTGTCAAAAGTACTCTCTATATCTGTGAACCATTATTAGGTTACCACTGATGACTCATGCGCTCTTAAACCATCCGATGGTCTCTTAGTTTTATGGAGGTCTATTTGCACATTTGCATGTCCCTTTTGAAGGTCATGGTTCGAAGATGGTGTTGAAGTGGTATAAGTTATGCCAGCACAAAATGTGAATTATGCTCACTAAATTTGCAGAATTTACCAACAGAAATTCGTGAAATTTCACAATTTTACATTTTGTCTCATTTCTTGTTTGCAGTAGGCTAATTTGAGCGAAACACATCTCCCTACTAGAGGCAGTTTTCTTACTCGAACCATTCTCCAATCCTTCATGCTTGTTTTCCCCGAAGAGTGGGCCCGATTTACAGAACTAACTTAAGACAAAATCCTAAACTTACTACCATTTTCGTATTCACAGAAGGGACTTACTCATTTTGGTATTCACAGAAGACACTTACTCATTTCGGTATTCACAGAAGTTAGGACTCCTAAATGCCTTCTGTGAATACCGAATGTCTTAAAATTAGGATTTTCCTCAATCTAGTAGTAGTAAAGTTAGGACTCCAACTTTAGGACTCCTAAATGCCTTCTGTGAAAACCGAAAGTCTTAAAATTAGGATTTTTCTCAGTGTAGGAGTCTTAAAGTTAGGACACCTAACTTTACTACTACTAAACTGAGAAAAATTCTAATTTTAAGATTTTCGGTATTTACAGAAGGCATTTAGGAGTCTGAAAGTTAGGACTCCTAACTTCTGTGAACACCGAAATGAGTAAGTGCCTTCTGTGAATACCAAAATGAGTAAGTGCCCTCTGTGAATACCAAAATGGTAGTAAGTTTAGGATTATGTCTTAAGTTAGTTCTGTGAATCGGGCCCTATGTCTTTATGTGAAAATTACACACATTACACTGGCAAATCATGTTTAATTTCACGTAATTTCAATTAATTCCCTTATAAAAATATTATGCAATTTTGCACACCCCTAGAGTAAGTATGCTTGTGTATTATATTGAGGAGTAATTATATTTATGTTTGCTACGTATCCTGTTTTGATATCTGTCAAGTGTAATTTAAGCTATTTTCATCAGTAAACTTGAGACTAAAACCAAAAGGTTTTTCTCAAACTGGCCTTTCACAGACCACTCTTTGACCCTTTCTCACATTGTAAGTGGATGTAACTCACTCTGGCAAAGGGCGGAAGTAAATCCCACCTCGTGGGTGGCAAGGGGAAGAGAAGAGCCTCAATCCAAACCTCATGAGGGTGTATGGGAAGGGGTTCCTCCAAGAGGAAAAATCTTTCCTAAGGGAGGAAGAAAAAAATGTGCAATGGAACAGTGTGGCTACCTTTCCTCAACCAGCAATGTATATATAGTGTGCAATTTCGCATTGTGTAAATTGGAATTTTGGGTAAAAAACAACGCCCAAAATTATAGAATAGGTGTAACCAGTGCACATTTCTAGGAGTACTACTGCCAATGTTTGTGAATTCCCAAAAAATAGTAGATCTGCTGCTGTTAATACGACTAGTTCAAGTTCAATATTTGTTGAAGAATGAGGTCCATTAACGTTTGTTCTGATCATTTGCTAATGTTTAGTATTTGGATTAGAACAAATCCTGAGGCAAATGTCTGATAAAAATAATGCGTTCCATATGGAAGTAGAGGCAAATGTGACATGGGTGTACAAGCCTGGACGAGGATGGGTCATGATAAGTCTTTGTGCCTAGCAGCACCTGCTTGGAATCAAGACCGCAAATCTATTCTCATATCTCAAATCTATTTCTGGCCATTTACCTTTGTTTACAACTTGGTGTGTCTGGATGCAGACATCCTACCCTAATCTACTCTATAAAATTCCAAAAGTAAAATATATTTCACTAGCTCCATTTGTTAGAAATGTGTGATATCATGGGTACCAAGTACAACCGCTGTGTTTGGGTTACTAGGTCAATACAGTGCTCTTGTGGTTTTCTATTAAAGTAAGGTTAGATGTGCTAATAATCAACCTATAAACTGGTGTGTGCAATGCCACCCCCAGATTAAATTTACATACAAACACAAATCCTACAAAATTAAGTTTACAAACACATTTACCATTTTAATTCCAGCCAAGTGAATCCTGGTGGGTGTGAATCAAGTGTTGGGATGAGGGTGTTCCAAGACTTGGTTTGCATAAAAAGTTTGGAAACACATTCAAGTATCTGCATTTGCGGGCATTTCAAAACTCCTCTGTGTGAACCCCTTCCCACCCTAGCAATGGTCGGAGATTTACTAATTTGCCTTTCAGAGTGGGAAACAGGAAGGATCACCTGTTAGATTCGATGGGAGTGTAGGGTACCTCCTTACCCACAAGAACTCCACCGAGGGTTATTAGAAGCCCATGTTATCCCTGGACTTCTGTATAGCGTGCAGCTCTGGGAGAGAACTTCTGGGAATGCTTGTGAACAGAAAAACGACTGAATAATACAGTCAGGCAGAGGCATAAATATTCACCTGTACATTTCCAATTATTGGTGAATTGGGTCTGTTCACATTAGTGCTAGATGGTAAAAATATTTTTGTTTCATAGAATGCGCTGACCGTTTTAAATTAGAGATTCAATTCAAAGAAACTTTATTTCGGCTACGAAGCCATGAAAGTACATACGGTAAAAAAGTGATGGGTAAAAACATGAGTGATGTCATTAAAGGGTAAGAGCACATAAAAGCTGCAGTTTAAATTCTTCATCAGAGCAGGACTTGTCCATGCTTCACTTTGATTG
This sequence comes from Lissotriton helveticus, assembly GCF_964261635.1. NCBI lineage: Eukaryota > Metazoa > Chordata > Amphibia > Caudata > Salamandridae > Lissotriton > Lissotriton helveticus. The sequence continues at coordinate 178,371,187 of NC_136065.1, forward strand.
ACTGAGCCTGCAAGTTTTTTCGCTGATGACATCTGATATGACCTGCGTAGTTTTCCAGGGTTGGCAGAAACTTTGCCCACGGCGAAGGATGCCTAGTTTGTTGATGTCATAAAACGTCATACTCAAAAAAAGTTTTTACGGAAGACTTTTTCTGTAGCAGATTTTTCTTCGTGAACTTTCTCTATTCAGGAGCAGGTGCCCGGTATAGCTGTTTCTTACACAGCCTGCTTTTAAGCGCTGTCACTTTTTGCTTTGCAAACATTGTTTACAGGTTTTGAAAAATCTTTAACAAGTGTGCAGAGGAACCCTCTGGAACAATATAAACCACAAGTAATGAGTCGGAATCTCTTATAGGACGATCTCAGGGGCATATTATCAAGGGATTTATCTCCGCTTTTTTGGCTTTAAAAACCAAGAAAGCGGAGATAAAATTATCTCCCTATTACCTAGCTGTCGCTAACACCAGTTAGCGACAGCTAGTAGGAGATAGCGACCATCTTGGGCCCCGCTTTGCATGTCACAGATATTTATCACTAATGACATGCAAAGTGGGCGTGCCAAGATGTTAGCGACTGGAAACAGTCGCTAACATCGCTATCTCCTATTACCAACTTTTGGAGATACAAAAGCTAACACCTGCCCTGAGCAGTTCTTAGCCATGTTATCCAATGGGAGGTGGATAACATGGCTAAGAGCATTAGCTTGGTAATGCATGAATATCGCTGACTTTACACCAATATTCATGCATTTCGGCCAATTTTTATCGCTTAGGAGATAAACCTTGATAATAGCAAGGCTCCTAAGCGATAAAAATCGCCGCAACACGGCGATAAAATTATTGCCGCTAAGCCAACATAGCGATAATTATCGCTAGTTGTTGGTAATATGCCCCTCAGTTTTTCATTCCTTCGAGGTCGATACATTGAGCACAATGAAATTAGGTAATAGAAACAACTATTATATACTAAGCTTGAATAACACTTTGCGCGAAAAAGAACAAGTCTGCAGATAACAGTGAGGTGGGTTCAAATTAAAGGTGAAAGGGGGCAAAAGTTATGTTTCTAGTATCGGTGAGGGGTCTCATTATTGGGGCTGGCACATTAATTTCATATTGAATGCGGGTAGATGGAACAGCTGATTTCCAAGTCTAGGACACATAGAGAAGGGCGGAAGCAATCGGTAGCAATGTTCATCATTAAAGTGGGGGTAAGTGGAACATTGGCGTGCTGGTTGAAAAAGTCGGATTTATAGAAGAGATGGCACAGCACCACAGTTTAATACACATTATGTTGCCACAGTGCAACAGAACGTTTTCAATAGGTTAGGCACAGAAGCAGGGTAAGCTGTGCCAAGTGCCACACTTTGATTAACAGTAGGGGTTGGCATGGTGCCCCCAGTGGGTACATTGTCACAATATGGTTCATCCTTGAGCTAAGAAGAGTGCTATGTTGCACTTACGATTAGAGTACACAGTGCCACAGAGTAGACAGATTACAATCAGAGGTTACAGCGCCACGGTATTGTTCATATACCATTGGCACACTGCTTCGGACAGTGGCATATTAGGGTGGGCCAAAGCGTGCTAATCAATGCTACACAAGGACACTGTTTGACTGAAGCAAGAGCCGACCGGCAGCCACAATCGGGTTCACAATCGAGATGGCACGGTGGCAAGGCCAATTCACATTTACCATCTACATAGCACTGCTACCAATTCCACATAGTCATGTACAATGCCATGGCCAGGTACCAATTACCCTTTGCACACTTAGGGTGGCACAGTGTTTTAGTCATGGGCACAGCAATCAGATTCACATTAAGGTGACACATCATCACACCGAGACTCGCCCCTATTAAGGGAAACACACCTCACACGGAGGTTGGCATGGTATAAAACAAGCTCATTTTGAGTGGGCTGTGCTCATATCAGGGTGCAAACAAAGGGGCATATTACCAACAACTAGCAATAATTATCTCTATGTTGGCTTAGCGGCAATATTTTTATCGCGGATCTGCAGCGATTTTTATCGCTTAGGAACCTTGCTATTATCAAGGTTTATCTCCTAAGCGATAAAAATCGGCCGAAATGCATGAATATCGCTTAAAAGTCAGCAATATTCGTGCATTACCGAGCTAATGATCTTAGCCATGTTATCCACCTCCCATTGGATAACATGGCTTAGAACTGCTCAGGGCAGGTGTTAGCTTTTGGAGATATTCGCGCTTAGCGCAAATGTCTCCAAAAGTTGATAATAGAAGATAGCGATGTTAGCAACCGTTTCCAGTCGCTAACATCTTGGCACGCCCACTTTGCATATCATTAGTGATAAATTTCTCTGACATGCAAAGCGGGCCCCAAGATGGTCGCTATCTCCTACTAACTGTCGCTAACTGGTGTTAGCGACAGCCAGGTAATAGGGAGATAATTTTATCTCCGCTTTCTTGGCTTTTAAAGCCAAAAAAGCGGAGATAAACCCCCTTGATAATATCCCCCAAAGGGCGTAAACATTGTGGCAGCCCGGTTCACAGCAGGGTGGCACAAAGCAAAGAACAGGTGTTTGCAAAAGAGTGGGCGCAGTGTCACGACCTGCTTCAGAGTGCGATGGAGACAGCTCGACAGCCTTGTTCATATTAGTGTGGGCGCTGCACCCCAGGCAGGCGCGGGTCAAGGGTGAGTGGGGCAGTTCTACTCTGGCTTTCATCTGGCTTCAGAGCCGGTTGGATGAAATGCGGGTCAGAGACGACTACAAGAACACACAGAGGCAAAGCCCCAAAGACAATACGAATCCAGCCACGAGGGTGAACGAGTGGGAAACATCAATAATGTAAGCAAGGAAAAGAAATGGAACTCAAGGCGCGAGAAGGAGAGAGAAAGGCGCTGTGCGTTCCTATTCCCCAAACACTGAAGCATGAATACTGCATCAAACGCGAAGAACAGACCTGGACCCGAGCAGCTGCCATTTACGGTTAAAGACATGTGCAGAGAGATCAGGCAGTGCTGTCCTGGCCTTTGTTGAGATGCATCTAAGACCCGGGTATCCCTGAAGCGGATACCCCTTCCAGAACATCCTCTGAAAACAAGGAGCCCTGAGAAAAGATCACCCGAGCCTCACTTCCCCTTGATATTTATGAGATGCCACCAAGGTCACTATTGCATTTCAGTTTCTATGACAATCTCCATCAATTCCCCTGTCTCTGGCAGTGATGGGTAACTGCTGAGCTCTGAATGCCCAGAGATGACCGCGTGATAGAGCATCGCTCAGGCTGCCATCTGACACCGACAGAGTTTTATAACCCAAGGCAAATGACTAGATTTGCCTCGGTGTGATAAGGATGGTCTGGCAATTGGCAGCCTCTTCCAAGGTTGGTCTGGTTTGGCTCAGTTCTTCTATTGGGTGGAAAGAGTCTGGCTTGCTTCTTTGAAGGTTTGGCAGTGCCCACTCAGATATGTTTTAACTAAGACATGGGCATAGTGGGCGATTGCCCAGTGCTCCCAGCTTCCTAGGCCCCCGCTGGGAAATATAACTTTCCCTTTTTTCATCTTTTCCCCTAACTTATAGTCTCTCCCTGTTCTCTGCCTGCCCACATCTCCGTGTCTCTTTACCCAGTGGCATCATAAGGATTTGGAGGGAGGGCCATGGCAAGACATATTTTTACTGTTTTTGTGTGACCCTTTACTGAACATTTAGCATATGAATAAGCAGCGCTTGGTATAATGCAGTCATGATTAAGAAGGGCACATATAATTCAAAATACCTCTTGACAGGGGCCCTTAAAGTATGTTTTGACCGGGACACGCCAAATTCCTAAAATGTCACTGAGCCACTAACTATCAAAGAAGGTGTTGTTGCTCCCAGTCTTTTCCAAAACTATCCACTATGCTTTACTTGTTTGTGCTGCTCCAAACCTCTGCGATTACGTTGGCTGTTTTTACTATAGTTGAAGTGATTCAACATGTGTAATATGTTGATAGCCTTTTACGAAGCAGGACCCTACATCTTAGCCATCCAATAACACTTTGTGCTAAAAGCTACATGCCACATATATAAAATGGGCACCAACGAAGTAAATATGTAAGCAATTTGGCGCAACTCTCAATTTCAGCCACTGGAAACTCATACCTCATTAAAACTGAAATAATCCCCTTTCTGACCACATACCTTGACAAAACTAATGAGACTCTGGTCTTCAATAGAAACCCTTGGCAAATCATTCCACAGCCTCCTGAAAGGGTGGCACGGCTTCTGCTGGGTGTGCATTATGTGAATGCTAGCTAACAATACCATTACCTACAATGCTGCCTTGTAGATAGCTGTGGAGGTTCCCAGTCTCGTGGAGGGTTCAGATGCCCCCAGCTTCTTATGTTTTTTTGAAGCATTGCGTTCAATAATGCGTTGTGGACAGCCAACCACATGTACATGAAATGCAATGCTTATTACCTCACAGTGTCATTGCTAATAGGTAACAAACCCTAGCAGCTCAACAAAAAGACATAACACCACATACTCAAGCCAATAGTTAATACTACCTTTATAGTTGTCATAGATCATAATACAGGCCTTTAAGTGGGAAGAAAAAGTGGTGGTAGTGTCACAAAAGGGAGCACTTTCCTAAAATGCACAACTAGGAATCCTTTCCAAGGGTCATGGCCTATATAATTAAGGTTGCAGCTAAAAATGTGTGCATTAAAATAATGTGGGTTTCGTAGTAGTATCCAGCTATTATTTTTTTGCCTCTGTGTCAGCTTTCATCATAGACATATCACGCTGTAACAGACATGCACCTGAAACAAGCCAAACCTATTGCTTGTTGCTAGTATCAGATACATCATGTAACAACAAGAGGCCAGGGACTTAATGACATGTTTTGTGAACCCCGTATGGCCAAGTCACAGGTCCTGTGAGAAACTCTTCCTGCCTTCAGCCTCAGATTTGCAGCTCTCAATTGTGGCCCGTTTGAGGAATCATGAATACACGAATGACTCCAACGTGAGGTGCCTTCCATTCCAGGAATACAGCATGTCCCTAGTACAGTAAATAACTTCTCTTATCTTTCAAAGAAGATTGAACTTGTAACGCTGTGATTTAACCCTCCCTTCTTCAGTGCCGAGGGCTCAATTGGGGTAGGTCACTGCTTTCAGGTTATATTGCAATATGAATTAGGGCCAAGTGGGCACGTTGGAGAGGGTGGGCATTGGGAGAGTGGGGAGGGATATGGATGGTCAGGAGATGGTCAGGAGAGGAGACCTTCAGACCATGGATCATGGTTCCTTGCTGCGTAAGCATGGGCCCCATATCTTCACAAACATATGGATCTGGTTGTGTAACTTGTGTATGTTCTGCTCAAATTTGGCCAAACCAGAAAAATTTGGCCATCCATTCTGAATGTGTGGGTACATTTCGGGAACATCAGTGGTGCAGAATACACACTTATTTGACCATTGGCACTATTGGTACCCACCTCAACGAATGAGAGGGGGTTTGTCCTCATCTAAAATATTGTGCTTGACCGACTCTGGAAAGGGGTAGCAACTCGTAGCATGCATTGTTCACCACATTCTGTCTAATAATGTTGGAGTAGCAAACATGACCTCAGTATGTGATTAAGATCACATTGTGGACTTGCATTGTGCCTGTAATACGTCACTCACCTGAATCCCAGGTGGTTCAGATACGGAGATGCCGAATCCCTGGATTCTGCCTAGGGGCCTGTGCACAAGGTCTGGATATAACACTGTTTCGACCACAGGCCCCTTAGGGAAAGAAGTTTGGGGTTGGAAAGATAAGATGCTGTGGGTCTCCTCTGTTGCGACTTTAGTGAACCTCGCAAGGGCCAGCCTTAGATTTTGTGGCGCACCGGTTAAGGAGTACCTGTAACGTGCAAGGGAAATGGTGAGCGCACAATCTTTAGGTCTTTTTTCCCCTGTGTACCATATAGCCCATTACTTGTGACCATACTTTAAACAAGCATCTGCCAGACACTGTCCTGATGAATGCGTCTTCTAAACTCACTTGACTGAAGATTGAAATCTTGTCAAGGTCCGAGCGGACATTAAGGCCCCCATTAGGATGGCGGGCGGCGGAAAACGGGACCGCCCGCTTTAAGGGTGGTGGTCCCGATGTTTGCATTAGGATACGCCCGCCACAGTGGTGGGCGCATTCCCCATTTTTAACATTTTGGTGGGCGGTGCTCACTGCTCCGCCCGCCACAATGTTAAAAATGTATGCGTGCCTTTGCATAAACAAAGCGGCAGGCACAGCGCGGTGCCTGGCGCTTTGTTTATGCAAATGCTGGGGGGTACCACATGTACCCCCCGAGTGCACCCCCCACACCTCCTTCACTCTGGGGGCCAGCAGGGGGCCCCCAGAGTGAAGACCGCATGCCTTCCGCCACGGAAAGGCATCCGATTTGGCCCATCATAATATGGCTGGCGGTGTCTATTAGACACCTCCACCATATTAATCCTTTTCCGCCCCGGCCGCAAGGCAACCGGGGCGGAAAAGCGGTGGACGGTCTTTCCGTCCGCCGTGGCCCGCCCCCCCCGCCATAATAATATGACGGGGAGGCATTTGGGAGTGGATGTCGGGCGGATTGCCCCGCCAGGCCAGCGCTGGCTACCGCCAGCCTGGCGGGGGCAATCCGCCCGACATCCTAATGGGCCCCCTAGACTCATAAAAAATGAGTTCCTGACTGCACTTTGTAACTCATCAACAACTCAGTGCTACTGCATCACTCAGCTGAACAGAACACACATCATTTCAATACACAGAATAAGTGTGCCTATCCAGAGGGTGGGGAGAAAATGGGAACATAGTCAATATCAAATTGAGGGTTGTGCTATTGCTGAGACCATGACAGTGCCAGCAATGGTCATCTGGTGAGAGCCTAGCTTTTGTAAGCTGGGGGCTCGCACCAGTTAAGTAGCACTTTGCAGTAAGAAAACTTCAATTGAGCTTCCCTCAAGGTCGTTTCTGAGATTCCATTGTAGTCTTTAAATGCACATCCGCGTAATTTACCTCGAGTTTTCCCTTCCAACATGTCCTGGTCTCAGAGAGGGCTGCGGTTGAATAAGTGGAGTCTACCAGTATTTGAGTTTAGTTACTGTCCTTCCTGATCTACCCAGTTTTTCAGTTTTAACCACTAACCCTAATTGTACGTCATTTTCACAGGTTTTCTAAAACATACTGTTGGACCATGACCTTCTTGCAAAGTCTCCCCCAGATTTTTTGCCTTCTTGTACTGAAATACTTGTTATTGGCATTAAGACTCTGTACACGTTTTACCTGATAACCAGTGGTAAAGTGTTTGCTTTCTCTCCCTAAAACATGGTCAAATTGGCATATACCTGACTGGTACATTTAATGTACTTTTAAGACCCTTGTAAATGGTACTATATGTACCCAGGTACTCTAAACCATATTCTACTAGTGGACCTGCAGCACTCATCGTGCCACCAATCCTTGTAACCTTTTAAAACATGTCTAAGGCCTGACACTGCACTGCAGCCTGCAGTGCAGTTTCAATAAACCTTTTGCCAAGCCTAAAGATTCCCTTTTAATACATATTAATTACAACTAAATTTACACTTGAAGTCTCATAGAGCAGGGTGCATTGTATTTAAAAAGTAGGACATGTGTACTTACGTTTTACATGTGATGGCAGTGAAAACTCCTAAAGTTATTTTTCAACTTTGTAATGCCTATCTCTCTTTTTGCTTAACACTTTGTTACCTTATTACATTTCATACATGATACATTAGATAGAGATGTACTGTTTTATCTCAAATGAATTATAATGTAAAATCCTCTTTAATAGTGAAGTCAGAATTCAAATAAAATATTTGAAAAGGCCACTTTTAGAATGTTGGAACTTTCATGCCCTACTTCTGCCAGTGTCTCACATGACTGCCGATGGTTCTGCTGTTGGATTTGTGTATTCTTTCCAGACAGTGACACACAAGGGAATTACATGTGTGGACAAGATGGGCCATCCAGGCAGGATGGTTGGTATCAGAACCTAGCCCCACTTACATTTCAAACAGCTTTGCCTCCAGAACACACAAAGGAACCTGACATAAGTCTATTGTCACCCCAGACTTCTAGGGGCCCTGACAGGGTAAAGGAAGAGCTTGCCAGAACCAAATGTGGGGTAGTACATTGAATCACCCCACTTCAAAGGCTGGCACCAGGATTAAATATTGGACCGCCAGAACCACTCTTCAGAACACTGTTGGACCTGTGGACATTGCAGAAAAAGTACTTCCTTTCCACCAGGGGACTGCCCCGAAGCTACTAGAGGACTGCCCTGGGTGCCTGAGAACTACCTTGCTGTCCGATAAGGAAGACTGGACTTGCATCCCTCACCTCAGTCTAACCTGAGTGACTCAAAGGGTCAGTTGACTTAACTCCTGTCCGAGCTACAGGGACTCAACACGCACCAGAGCCCTCCCTGCTGTTCACTGATACAATATTGTGGTAAACTATATCATTGACAAAAATATTGTGTCAAAAATATTGTTTACTACAAAATCGTTCTACTATAGTTAATATAGTAAGTACAAAAATATCGGAAAAAAATATCGTTGAACTAATATCATCCAAAAATATAGATTATTTTAAATATAAATAGAATTTAAAGTGGCAAATGTTAACTCTTTTAATATATGTAATATAATGTAAATAGATATATTCTAATAATATTTAATACCATATGTAAATATATACATATATAGACTAACACGTATGTAACACACAAACACACACACACACACACACACACACACACACACACACACACACACACACACATATATATATATATATATATATATACATGTGTGTATATATGTCAGACATGTCACCATGTCATGAGTGATGTAATATGTGGGGTCATAAGCAATACATTGCGGGGGCGTAAGTTATAGTTAGCTCAGGTAGCTATAACTGCTGAATTTCTATGGTTTTTTAGAGTATGAAATGAGCCTAATTATAACGTTCCTGTAATCTTTGTATATTTCAGTGAATTTCTAAGGTTTTTTAAAATTCAATTTCCTAACCATAATGTCCCTGGAACCTTTCATTTTTGTGGGGGATTTCTATGTTTTTTTAAATTGTATTTCTTAACTGTAACCTTTGAGAGTGGGTGTGTAAGTGGCTGTATAGGTTGGTGAGTGGGTTTGTGAGTGGCTGTATAGGTGTGTGAGTGTGTGTGTCAGTGGTCCTGTGGGTGTGTGAGTTGCTGTATGGGTCTGTGAGTGGGTGTTTGAGTGGCTGTTTGGGTCTGTAAGTGGCTGTGTGAGTGGCTGTATGGGTCTATGAGTGGGTGTTTGACTGGCTGTTTGTGTCTGTAAGTGGTTGTTTGAGTGGCTATATGGGTTGGTGAGTGGGTGTGTGAGTGGTGTTGTGGGTGTGTGAGTGGAGTTATGGGTGTGTGAGTGAGTGTTTGAGTGGTTATATGGATGTGTGAGTGGCTGTATGGGTCTGTGAGTGGTTGTGTGGGTCTGTGAGTGTATGTGAGAGTAAGTGTATGGGTGTGTAAGTGGTTTTGTAGCTGTGTGAGTAGATATGTGAGTGACTGTAAGGGTGTTTGAATAGCTGTGTGGGTCTGTGAGTGGATGTGAGAGTAGTTGTATGGGTGTGTGAGTGGGTGTCTGGGTGGCCATGTGGGTGTGTCAGTAGCTGTGTGACTGGGCCAGAACAGAATCTCTCCTTCTTCCTTTATCCAACAAGAGTCCACAGTTTTGCACAAAATGTCTACCCAACTGAAGTAATTTCTACTGGTTAATTAGTAAGTGCTAACGCATTGGGTGAATGTCTAGTGCATATTGTAAATGTAAATGTAAATGTACTGGTATTTATAGAGCACACAGCTACTTCCCTGAGGTAGTGTGCCGGCGCTGTCCGTATACCAGCGCTTTTGGGGCCGTTGTGGAGATTAAGCAAGCTATTGCCCAGAGTCACAGAGTGGGACCCATGATTAGAATAGGCACCGAGGCGAGAATTGTCAGGTCCGAGGAAATTGCGCCCAAGACCCGCCAAGGTGGGTATTGAACCCTGGTCCCAGGCCAGACCTCTGCATCAGGGTCTGCCGCTCTAACCATTTGAGCCACACTTCTCCACATATATTCTACACTACATCTGCATAATGGACCAGGAGGAAATGTCTTCAGTGGCTTTGTGCGTTAATTTTGGCAATGTGATTGTTCCTCAAGCATCTTCTTCCAAAAATCTGTGATAACATGAATCCTCCTATACAGAACATGATGAGACTATAGAAAGGTGAATATCTACCAAACAAGAATACTTCCTCTTAACTATGTGCAGTAAGTGTTTCTTTGTTTGATGGAGATGTCCTCATATTCCTCTGGATAGAGAACATGTCATCAAAATCGGTGGGAAACACACTTGGGGGGCCTTTTGGTAAGCTGTCTATCAACATGGTAAAAGGTGAGAAGAACTTTGGATAATAGTAAGGAGGACAGTGTGGAGCCAAATGGTTGGCTTTTGCAAGTGATTTTGTGCATTTGCATACTCACTTTAATTTAAAGGGAGAAGCATGCACTCTGCTCTCACCAGGAGATGACATGAAAGAACCCACTCATCCCAGTCACTACTGACTGTGCTCTGATAGATCTTTGAACCATTCACCTCCATCAAAGATTGCAGATTGTTTTTCAATGTGGAACTGCAGAGAAAACACACTTGCTTTGCCCTTACCAAGCCAAAGAGGTGAGGATCATTTGTCCTTTACAGAAGTGGAGCATTAACTGAGGCCCCCGCTAGGTTTATAATTGTAAGTGTTTGCTGTTGAGGTTTAATTTCTGTGAAATGAGCATCAGGGCCAGAATGGGAACCTCACCCACCTAATTATCCAGCAACATTTTTGCACAAAATGTCTACCCAACTGCAATACTGTCTGCTGGTTAATCAGTACGTGCTACCTCGTTGGGCAAATGTCTATCCATAGTCTACACCACAGCTGCATAATGGGGCATGAGGAAATGTCTCCAGTGACCTTGTGTGTGTTTAATTTCAGCAATGTGATTGTTCCTCGAGCGTCTTCCAGAAATCGGTGTTAACATGAATCCTCATATAGAGAATGTAGAGACTACAAAGAGGTGAATCTCCACTAAACAAGGGTACTTCTACTTACCAATATGAAGTAAGCACTTCTTTGTTTAATGGAGATGTCCTCATATTCCTCTGCATCAAAAACGTGTCACCAAAAACGTCGGGAAACTCTGGTGGGAGGTTCTTTTGGCAAACTGTCCATCAACCCCGGAAAAGGTAGAAATATCTTTGCATACTGCTAAGGTGGATAGGGTGGGGCCAAACAGGCAGAGCTTTCAGGTGACTGCACATTTACCTACTAATAGTACTTTTACTGCTCTCACCAGGAGATGACAAGAAAGATCCCCCTTGTCACAGTCACAACAGATAGCGCTCCAATAGATCAACGATGTATTCACCTCCATCGTGGATTTCAGATAGTTTTTAGGTCTCAGCTAGACAGTGCATGCACTGTCTCGAAGATACATGTTGTGTTTAATCTGTGGGCTTCAGTCCACCCACAGGCTTACCTTTTGCTTGCTCCATCATCTGTCTTATGTTATTTGTCACCATTTGTCCCTGACATGCATGGGCATGCCTCTTTGTGTTCAGCACTCCACAGAGCATGGCTCACATCCACTACTCCTGTATTATGACCATTTAAGGACCTACTTGTTTGCTTCTTTTTGAGCACTCTACACAGTGCTCGTGCTTTTTGCTGCTCCATCTCCTTCCACCTGTTCTAATGCCCCACACCGCTTTTCCCATCATTGCTGCTTTTTGTTTTCCTACCTCCTCCCTGCCATTGCTGCTTGCTCCCTCGCACCTCCTGGTGCTTGCCCTGTCCACACAACACTCCCTCCCTATCACTCCTTTTTCCTTCATTACTGCTTTCTGTTTCCCCCACCTTCTCCCTCCCGTCTCTACTTGCTCCCTTGCACCTCCTGGTGCTTGCTAAATCTTCATATCACCTCCTGCCCCAACCCCACCACTGCGCTAAAAACCCATTGTAGTCTGTTTTGTTCCAGTAAGTGGTGGTGGTCTGACTTTTAATGACCTATTAGTGTTTAACGGATGTGCTGAGTTGAGCATGTGTGCACGGCTGCTATTACTAGGCACACATGTAGTATCTGTTTATTTTCCATGTGTGGGAGTACTAGGTGTGTGTGCATGTTTACACCATATGTGGTCATTTGGTAATGGTATTTATAGCTGGAAAATCAGACCTCAAGTGAATCAGATATGTGTTATCACAGGGCATATCAGAGCTTCTAAAGAACCTGTGTCGTCTGTTGTAATTGCATAGTCATGTTTCTCCTGTGTAAAATGATTGAACTGTTTGTGTCTCACCCTGTTGCTTCTCATTTCATAGGGAGGGACTCTATTTGTTTAAATTTCTCCCTTCGGTAAACTTTCTTATTTTTTTCGCAATCACTGGTGAAGTGTTTCCGTGTGCCATTGTTGCTTAACCTGAATTTTCTTCAAAGGAGCCTGGCTGAGTCTTGGTGTTATTAAGGTCTGCCTGCCCTTCAGTGTCCATGGTAAAAGTAGTCCTTTTAATAGGTATTTGCTCATGTTCACTACTGTAAACCAGCCTAACATTGTGATCCCTTCTACAATTTTATATAGCGCTAACACCACCCGAAGGTAGTGGAGCAATTTACATTAGCACTGGTTACTTTTTTTTCGCAGTTTTATATAGTGCCAATACCACAGAAAGTATTGGAGCACATTACATTAGCACCAGTTCCTTTACACAAGGACACATTCATTTAGGCACAGGAAGTGTTAGAAATGGGGTCTCGAGCTGGCAGTGGTATCCACCCTGTCCAAGTCAGGAGCCACACTCTAGTCAGGGTAAGTGTAGAACACACTAAGTTTACCTGTCCTCACCCTCTGGTAGATTGGCTCGGAGCAGTCAGGCTAAACTAAAGAGGAAATGTGTGAAGTATTTGTGTGCACACAGTAACACAGTGAAAATGCCACAAAAGTACTCCACGCCAGTTTAGATACATAGCCAATATTTATTTGAGTCAAACAAGACCCAAACAGAAAAATCCAAAATATTCAAGTCAAGAGATTTTCTTCAATATAAAATGCATTTCTAACTCATAGAAACACAATTGCTCTGGTTTGGCCTATCTCAGCATGATTGACGGAGTCGAATCCTCAAGTTCGGCCCAACCAAATTGGAGTGCGAGCTGGCTACTGAGTTGTACAGACCCTGGTTACAGTACCTTGGAAATGTTGACAAACAAGGATGTTGCAAGGCGCCGGGGAGCTGAGGTGTCGCTCATGCCGGTGGGATGTTGGTTCCTCACTTACTATAGAGGTGAGGTGTCACTGTAGCCAGGGCAGAGTTGTTGAGCAGCTGACACCTGGGACGTTGGAGGGAACAGGGGAGGTGATGAGGCATTGGCAGTGAGATGTCACTTCCGCTGGTGGTGGAAAGTCGATGAAGTGTTGAGGATCAAGCCAGGAGGTGACAACTTCTCTGTGTTGTTTTGTCACACCATCGGGCTACAGGTGCAGTGGTACAGTCAGAGTCAGGCGACACAGACTTCGGTGCCACAGGGCTCAAGATTTACACTGTGGCGGATCTTTGGAGGCACTACAGTGGCGTCATGGCTGCATTGCAAGTTACAGTATTTGCGTTGTGCTGGGACCAAAACTCTGATGCAGGCAGTGGTGTGGTATCAAAGAGCAGCACTGGCTCCAAAGTCACACTTGAAGTCGAGATGCTGGTTTCTTCTCTTTAAGGCCAGGAAACTCACTTCCGAGGGCCCAGGAACTGGATATGGCACCACTTTGCAGAGTAGTTCTCTTAGCAGAGGAGCCCAAGTGATGCAGGTGAAGTCTTTGATTGATCTGGGACTTCTAACAGCAGGCAAGCTCAGCTCAAGCCCTTGGGGAAACTTTGAAAGCAGGTTGCAGAGAGCAAAGTCCAGTTTTCTCATGTGCAGGCAAGAAGCAACAGACAGCAGGCAAACACAGCAAAGCAAGTAACAAAGTGGCAGTCCCTCCTGGCAGTGCAACAGCTCTTCTTCCTGGCAGAATGCACTCAGTCCAGAAATGTCCTGAGTACATGGTGTCAGAGGTTTATTGCTAATACCCCTTTTAGACTTTTGAAGTAGGGAGACTTCGAAAACAGGTCTTTATAGTGCACACGACCCTGCCCTTCCTGACACTGGCCCTGGCCCGGGGGGTATGCAGGTTTTTGTGTGGGGACAGACACCGCCCTATTCAGATGTAATTGTCAACTCCTCCCATCACTCTAGCTCAGGAAGACTGATCAGCCAGGGCACCCCTTAGCTCCCTTTATGTGTGACTGTCTAGAGTGAATTCCCAAAGCCCAACTGTTGCCCAACCCAGACGTGTATTCTAGATCCAGTGAGAGGCAAAGAAAATGCCAACTTTCTAAAAGGGACATTTTCAGACCTGCAATTTAAAAACCAGCTCCACTAAAAGATTTTTAAATTGTCCAGAGACACCAAACTCCAATTTTCCATCTGCTCCCAATTTGGAGATGCACTTGTAAAGTGTTACAAGGCAGCTCCAATGCTTACCTATGGGAGAGATAGGCCTTGCTGTAGTGAAAAACAAATATAGCAGTTTTCCAGTACCAGGAAGCTTAAAAGCACATGTCCTACCTTTTATATTCATTGCACCCTGCCCAAGGTGATGCGTAGAGCTTACATTAGGGGTGCCTTACATGTAATGAAAGGGACGTTTTGGGCCTGGCAAGTAGGTGAACTTGCCAGGTCAACAAGGCAGTTTGAAACTGCACACACAGGCTTTGCAGTGGCATGCTTGAGAGATATTTGAAGGGCTACTCATGTGGTTGGCACAATCAGTGCTGTAGGCCCACTTGTAGCATTTGATTTACAGGGCCTGGGCACATGTAGTGCACTGTACTAAGGACGTATCAGTAAAACAAATATACTAAATCATGCAGAAATCAAAAGCCATGACATTTTAAATACAAAGCACATGCACTTTAGCATTGGTCAGCAGTGGTATAGTACCCAGAGTCCTAAAACCAGAAGAAACAAAGTTCAGCACATAGTCAAAAACAGGAGGTCAGAAGAAAAAAGACAGGGGCAACCTGCCAAAAGATGCCAGGTCTAACAGGGAGATTAAGTGAGACTCCCAGCCTTGGTTCTACATTTTGCCCCTCAAATGTCTTGCCCTATACCAACAATAGAGAAAGTGTTGGATTTCGGAGGGGTACAATTGACTATTTCCACTCCAGTCAGCAAAACAATAGGAAAAGTGATGGACTTTAGAGGGGTAACATTTACTATTACCACTCCAGTCTCTGAAACAGTAGGAAAAGTGCTGCATTTTGGAGGATTAAAATGTACTATTCCTACAGCAAACAGCAAAACAGAGGGGAAAATGTTGACCTGCAAAGAGGTTAAATTTACTATTCCTACTTCAGCCTAAGCAAGGAAAATACTTCACTTCAAACACATCACATAGCTGCGTAACCCCATGAATGTAAAAAAAAGTATTAAACTCTTAACAAAAAAATATTAACATAATTTATATATATATATATATATATATATATATATATATATATATATATATATATGCAGCTCAGATTCTTCCGTTATCGAATAAAGAATTTTCCGCACTCCCGGGGTATATTTTCAAAAGGGTTGCTTTATTTTAGACAAGACAGACGCCCTCGCGTTTCGGCATTCAGCCTTTCTCAATGTCAATAACCCTAAGACATCGTCATGTTTTTAAACACACCTTAAGGTAGAGGAAGGACTACCGACTGGCTAACTATAGCCAGCGCCATTTTAGAGTGGTGAATATTTACAGTGATGTAATCAACTTACAAGCACATTCTATGTTATTTCAAACATGCTTGAACCACCCTTGGCATAAATATTATCGAAAAGTGATTGTACATAGATTGTAACTACATCACATGTACATTTTTTGTACTAGTTGTCGATTAATACATTCTGCTATTTGCAAAAAATCAAGCCGTGTATCGGCAATTCTCCTTCCCCACCTATATTCAAGTCTGTTTATCCTAAACATACACAAAATCAACCATGCATTATTTACAATTACTATAAATTTTTATACATTTTGTTCATTGTTTTTACTATTATTTTATCGTTGCCACAAATCTTTAAATCGAATTCATCAATTTCATAATATTGAAAATAGAAGATAGAAGACCACCAGGGTTATTCATAACTGCATTTCTCTTATGCCTTCATACTAATCGTTAACCTTCAATCCAAAAGTGAAAGTATATACGCAAACGAACAAATAAACAGATAAACAGATAAACAGATAAACAAGGTGCCAATTTCATTTAGGAAAGTTCCACTTTTAATAGTCTCTATGTACATATATACACATATGTACACTCCTATACACAGATCTTCAGATTACCATCTATTTTTCAATTACAGGTACAGTTTGCAGATTACAGTTTATTCATATACCAATGTGTACCATCATGTCCTCGCCACTATTCATACCCCATGGTGTTTTTGTGTGGAGGTCGATGATATATCTAGACTCCAACCTACGCAGTTTCTTAAGTCTGTCCCCCCCTCTGATGTTATCGGGGACTGAGTCTAGACCATGACATAGTAACTGATTACGGTCACTCTTATGCTTTTCTGCAAAATGCCTTGCAACAGGGTACATATATATATATCACACCAGAGTTGCCTCCAAAGAAGACGCCACACACGGGGGTTACAGCACACACCTCCACAGGCAGTAGAGCTTGCAGAAAGAAGCAGTGTTCCCCAATGCCATACGCGTTTCGAGCCTTACGCTCTTGATCACTGGCTGGCTTGAATACAAGAGGCGGAATTGTAAGAACATCAAATTTATTAATTAACAAGCCCCGCCTCTGTGGGCGGCAACTGTGGCATGCTGGTTGTCGTAGTTCATTTGCATAACCCGGCTTGTGCAGTTCATTAACCAAGTGGATTCCGTCGCCTCAATTCAAATAATGTCAAACCCGGTTGGGTGAGTAGTCCTGCCTTCTCCACTGCAAACCCACAAAATATCCCGTGGCGTAGACCCCCACTGTTCCCAAGAGCGCTCTCGTAACCAAGCACTCGGGACCTGCTCGGCAAGCAGTGGGGCCTCTTCGCGGCCGGGCCACCCGCATAGTCTATCACACCAGAGTTGCCTCCAAAGAAGACGCCACACACGGGGGGTTACAGCACTCACCTCCACAGGTAGTAGAGCTCGCAGAAAGAAGCAGTGTTCCCCAATGCCATACGCGTTTCAAGCCTTACGCTCTTGATCACTGGCTGGCTTGAATACAGGAGGCGGAATTGTAAGAACATCAAATTTATTAATTAACAAGCCCCGCCTCTGTGGGCGGCAACTGTGGCATGCTGGTTGTCGTAGTTCATTTGCATAACCAGGCTTGTGCAGTTCATTAACCAAGTGGATTCCGTCCCCTCAATTCAAAAAATGGCAATCCCGGTTGGGTGAGTAGTCCTGCCTTTTCCACTGCAAACCCACAAAATATCCCGTGGCGTAGGCCCCCACCGTTCCCAAGAGCGCTCTCATAAACAAGCACTTGGGACCTGCTCGGCAAGCAGTGGGGCCTCTTCGCGGCCGAGAGCGCTCTTGGGAACGGTGGGGGCCTACGCCACGGGGATATTTTGTGGGTTTGCAGTGGAGAAGGCAGGACTACTCACCCAACCGGGTTTGACATTATTTGAATTGAGGTGACGGAATATATATATATATATGTATATTCACTGAAAAAACCATAGGTTTCACACCAGTTATAGTTAGCTGGAAATTTTACTCGCATAAAACCATTGAAATTCCCACGTTATAGTTAGTTGGACTCACTTTAACTTGCGCGCCTGCAATGCACTGCTGATGACATCACATATTACATCACTCATGACATGGTCAGTGACATCACTCATGACATCACTGATGACACCATCCAGTGAATGTGTGTCTTTCTGAAAAGTAAATATTAGTGAGTAATGTTTAAATATTTAAATATATGTATTAATGTTTCACTTTGTGTATAAGTGGCTGCATGGGTTGGTGAGTAGCTACATGTGTAGGTATATGGGTTATTAGATGTTTTTCTTAGTATCAGTATGAGTGTCTGTATGGTTTGGTGGGGGTATTACTTAGCACATAGATGCATGAATGACTGACTCTCTCTTTGTATGTGTTTTGAAGACAGCATATGTGCAGGACTGTATGGGTGGATGAGTGTATATATGTGTGTGTTAGTGACTGAATGACTGTCTCACTAGTGTCTTTATCAGTAACTACATATGTTTTAATCTAATATATGTGAATATTGATGTATATAAGTGAGTATATGTGAGAGTAAGGGATTTTAAGAGTTCCTGTTTAAATTAGTATGTGCTTCTATAAGTGATTGTTTGAGAGAGTAAGTACGTGTTAGTTTCCTTAGAAGTAAAGTGGTAGTGTGTGTATAGCTGTATATGCAAATAAATGGATGTTCAATAGTTTATTTGCATGTGTGAGTATGTGTCAGAGTAACTTTTAGATGACTGTCGGTGTGTATCAGGATGTATAGGTGTATCACTACATATGATGAGTGAGTATATGTATGAGTGACTATATAGAACTGTTGTTGAATAAGTGGATGTGTATATAGATGGTGGAATTATTGAATTGGTTGTTGTTACTGGTATGGGTATCCATCTTTTTGAAAATTTTAGTTTCTATTATTGAATATGTGCTTCAAGGGTTACATTACAGTGAAAGGAGGTCTGTCACTCTGTCACAAGGATGGTGTCATCAGTGATGTCATGAGTGATGTCACTGACCATGTCATGAGTGATGTAATATGTGATGTCATCAGCAGTGCATTGCAGGCGCGCAAGTTATAGTGAGTCCAACTAACTATAACGTGGGAATTTCAATGGTTTTATGCAAGTAAAATTTCCAGCTAACTATAACTGGTGTGAAACCTATGGTTCTTTCAGTGAATTTAATAGGGTTTTTAAATGCTAATTCCTAACTATAACTGGTGTGAAACCTATGGTTTTTTCAGTGAATTTCAATTGTTTTTTAATAGCAAATCTCTATAGGTATAAAAAGTAAAACATTTTATAACGAATTTTATATTGTATAATGATGTTTATTTTTATTTATTTTTTTTCTGCCCTGGGGCGCCCCCGGGGCGCGTACCGGTGAACGCACGGGTAAGCGCAATGTTACGGCGCGCCCCGGGGCGCGTACCGGGGAGCGTCCCGTTAGCGCTATTCTCGCGAACGAAAACAACATCGTGACGTTTCGCGTAACCGCGTGATGCGTCATATGACGCACTGCGTAAGCCCACCCGGAAGCACGCGAGCGCATACGATCGCGCAACGTCCTGACGCGCTTACGCTACGCACCCCCGGGCGTGCCCCGGAGCGCGACTACGGGCGCGTAGCGTAAGCGCGTCGGGTCATGTGATCTGAAAATAACACTTTTCATTGGTGCAGATCAGTTTTGGTTTCCAAATGATGAAAGCCCGGATCATGTGACTTGAAAATAACACTTTTCATTGGTCAAGAACAGTTCTGTTTTCCAAATGATGAAAGACTCCACCTTTTTTCCTTATTCTGACTTTGTCCTTTGACTGAGGAAGACCTGTTTCAACAACAAAGAGAATTATTTTGTACTTTAAAATGGCTACAGTAGCAGCAGCAGCTGGAGCATCTGCACCACCACCACCACCAAGAGGACCACCACAACAGTACATTGGTGGTCAAGAAGAGGAGGAGGAGGAAGAGGAAGAGGAGGAGAGGAGAAGATGGCTGGCTGAAGACAATACCCCATACCAGCCAAGGCCACACATTGTATGGGAGTTTTTTTCAATCCCAGAGGGCAAGAAAAAAGTCAATGCGGCCAAAGTAACTTGCCTAATCTGTGGCTCAGAACTCTCAAGGGGCAACCCAAACAAAAAATATTCCTTTGGTAATAATACCATGATTAGACATATGACCCGCAAGCATCCAAACAACTATTCTCGTGCAGAGATGAGGGAACTGGCCAGAAACCTCCCCCAGTCTTCAAGGACCACCTCCAAAAGAA
Source organism: Lissotriton helveticus (assembly GCF_964261635.1). Classification (NCBI taxonomy): domain Eukaryota; kingdom Metazoa; phylum Chordata; class Amphibia; order Caudata; family Salamandridae; genus Lissotriton; species Lissotriton helveticus. The sequence goes on from NC_136065.1 coordinate 178,391,316, forward strand.
AGCAACCCACTCCATCGGGACCAGAAACAACGGAGACGATGCCTTGCATTCAACAACGATTTGAAGATTTTAGAGTAACATGTATTTACTGTGGTAAGCTCATCTCCTATGGTGAAAAGAGCGTAAAGCTCATCGTCTTTGCTGGTGACAACCACAATTGCCCCAAAAAACCCTAATTTTTTCAGTTTTTTGTTTTTTGCTCCAGTTGAGCCATTTTCAATTCCCTTTTTTTTGTTTCTCCCCATAAAAAATACAAAACAAATATAAAACTGTTCAGAAAAGCCAAAAAAAGTACAAAATGTTCAAAAAAACATTAAAAAAATATAAAACAACAAAAATAAACCTATATTTTTAAAGAATCTCTGTCAATTTTTTTTCCTCAGGGTACGCGCACCGGGGCGCGCACCCAAAAAAATAAAAAAAAATTAATGAAGGAGTTAGCATGAGGGAAGAACACAAAGAGAGTAATGTTAAGAGAAAGAGAGCCAGAGGGAGAAACACAGAGGGATTGTTTATTACATAGTAAAAAACAGAGAAGGTGTAATAGGGTGAAAGTGAGAAAAGTAAAATGAATAAGGGAGCGAAAGAAGGGAGGAGAGAGGAAGAAGACAAAAGTAGAAATAGTGGGAGAATGTGAGTGGGTGTTGAAAGAAAAAGAAAGGACAGTAAAAAATGGGGAATGAAGGGTAGTGACGGAACCGGGATAAATGAACAACGGTGAGGGAGGGTGAGAAAAGAGCAGTGAGTGTAAGAAAAGAGGGGTAAAAGAGGGTGAAAAATTGAATTAGGATAAGACATGGGGAGTGACAAAGAGAAAGGACATAGAGAGTAAAGGAAACAATGCCTGAATGGGTGTGAGTGAAACAGCAAAGAAAGGTAAGTAATGCAGTGTGTGTGACTTATAGGGAGTCAGTGAGTGTAGGTCGGGGTGTGGGTGTGTAAGGTGTGTCTGTGGGTGTGGGTGTGTGGTGTGTTTCGGTGTGGGTGGAGGTGAGGTGTGTGAGATATGTGTGAGGGGTGTGTGGGTGTGGGGGGTATGTGTGTGGGATGTATGTGTGTGTATGGAATGTGTGTTTGTGTGTGAGGAGTGTGTGTGTGTATGAGGTGTGTGTGTGTGGTATGTGTGTGGGCTGTATGTCAGTCAAAGAGAGGTGTGTGTATGTGTTGGGAGGGGGATGAGGTGTGTTTGTAGGAGTGAAGTAAATAATTAAGAAAAAGAGAATGAGTGAGGCAGCAATGGAAGGGAACAGAGGGTAAGTGAACTAAAGAATGGGGACTGAAAGAAGTTGAATATGAGAGGGGAAATAGGGAAATTGGAGTAAACATGGAGAATAAGAATAAGTGAGGGAAGCAGAGTAAAGAAACAGGAGTGAGGTTGGTTGAGAAAATATTAGTGAGCTTACAGCAAAGGGTGATGACAAACTAAATTTTTTTAGTCACACTTACCATATAATAAATGTAACTTTAATTAAAATTGTTTACTACACTTTGTATCTGTGAAAGAGAGAAGAAAAAATAAGTTATAATTAGTAAAATATGTATTTTAAATTAAAAGATACAAATGAAGAGGTTAAAAAGCATAACAGTGTATTTAGAAATAAAGTAAGAGTGAAGGACATAGAAAGGGAAATAAAGTAAGGTAGAAGGACAAAAAGGGAGAAAAAGAAATAGAAGGAGAGCAAATTAGTAAGAGTAAGGCAGATAGATTCACTGACAGAGAGGAAGAGAAGAACAGAGAAATGAACTGAAGGTAAGAAAGATACTAAAAGAATGTGAGTTAGCAAAACAAATCAGGAAACAGTAGTAAGTAAAAAGACAATGACTGAGAGGGAAAGGAGTCTAATTAAGGATGCATTTAGAAGAATGAGGAATGGAAGATAACTGAGAGTAAGTGAAGGAGAGTCATAGAGTGAAGGGATGAAGGGAGAGAGGATAATATAGAAGGATTGAGGGAAAATGAGTGAGTAAGTTAGTAGACAGACACACTAAGAGAAAAACTGAGTGAAGTGGAGTACAATGAGTGAGGAAAGGAAAATGAGTAAGGGAGCAAAAAAAGGAAACAGAGGAGAGGACGACTAAAACAGTGGTACTGAGAGAAAATAATTTGGAGATGAAAGTAAAGAGAAGGACATTGAAAGAAAGGAAATGAGGGATAGTAATGGAACCAGACTAAAAGAAATGGGATGAAGAACGATGAGAGAGGAGCAGTGAAGTTGTTATAAAAGAAATGATAGAAGGTAGATAAACACAAGTGAACATAACACAAGGAGAGTGAGGCACTGAGGACATAGAGGTAGTGAACGAAACATAGAGAGAAGAGGTCAAAAGAAAAGAGCAAACAAAGATAAGCGAGGGAGAGTGGGTGATTTATAGTGATAGAGTGCGACAATACTGCTGAGTGAGTAAAGAGGAATTACTAAAAGAGCAAAGGAGGAAAATACGGAAAAGGGAAGTAAAGCAGAGAGACTGAAAGCTGAAACGTTATGCAAGGGAGAGAGGGGATGCAGACAGTTGAAATGAGAATGAGGGGTTGTGAAAGAAGTGGAGTAAAGGAACGGGGGTTACAAAAAGTGAGAGAAAGACATTATAAGTGAGTAAAAAGAGATGAAAGAGGATAGAAAAAAGAAAGTGAGTGTCAGAGAATGGGAATACAATTTAATTTACACAATCCAAAGTATAGAATAACTTGTACAACATGTTACATAGTTTATTTTTGCTGTTGTGAGAATATATTGAATTTCACTTAAAACAGTGAGTTCAAATTACTCATCATATGACAGCGGGAAAAAAAACCTTAGATACTGACAAATGACAAATGTACACTAATCTTTGATTGACTTACTTTTCCTTGAGGCCAAATAGTATATCATGAAGGTCCTTTTCTCGTTGGAAAGTACTCTGCTGTTCACTAAAATATCAATTTCATCAACTTTCTAGAAGAAAAGCTCCAAGAACATCTGAAATATTTTCATTATTTTCATATACTCCTTTTTTTCAGTCATGACTCTTTACTAATTCCTGTACCTTTCCTTTTGGCCAAATAGTGTCAGATGTATGAGTATATTTTCAAATTAATTCTAAGAAACTCTGAAATTACCTTTTTTCCGACGTTCTGAAAGAAAGGCTCATACAACATTTTCACAATATTTAAGTATTTGTAAAACCATCTCTGACTCACTCATGTCCATCATTTTGTGTAATACTAATATCACTTACTATGCGATCCACTTACAGTACCTATATGACAAGTCAATTTCATATATTACCTGGATCACTTTTAATCAGAATATTTTTTTAAACAGCAAAATAACCTTTATTAACTGCTCCCGTCTTCATAGGTCAATTACCTTTACTTAAATTTTGGTTGTAAAAACACTAGGTATGAATTTTTTAGGCCAAAAGGCAAACGTTGTTTGAAAGTCAAATGAGTGTCGTTACAGTGGGTCCAACCTTTACAACTTTTTAAATAGCATGTGTAATGCCCTGATGTTGTAGAAGGACCGTCATGAAAAATAATAGCTACAGTTGCAAAGGTTCTTCCTGATATTGATAACTGAGAAGCCATGAAATTTTTAATAGAAGTTGTCAATTTAGTTCCATCAGGTCTACATCGTTGGAACATTAAAATGACATACTGACCATAATTTTGTAGAAATAATGTGGACAGCATAGCAGACTTACATTGGGTACACACCATATTGTGATCCGCTGCTTTAACTAGATTATTAAAAGGCACTGATTTGCAGTCTGGTAAAGTCAAATATATAAATCTTTCAGTGTCTATTCTAGTAGTACTTGATAAAGTACAGTTGTCGCAGTCATGCTGCCATTGATAAGAAAGGCAAATTTTTTTTTATATCTACACCTTCATCTTCCAAAACATCAAACATATACATTAAAAATTCCTGACAATCCTGCTGAATATTCTGTGAAAATTGATTTTGACCAGAACATATGTCTAGAATATTTCGAATTTCTGAAACACTTTCTATTTTTGCTCTATCACTGCTACATTTCTCAAACACGGAATTCAACAAACAACAGAATCTTTGATCCCGATTTTCAACAATCTGTTCTTGTATATTTTGAAGAAAAAAAACAACATTAACCATTACATTAGCATAGCAGTTGACACCAGAACTGTTTTCAAACTGAAATCCAACAACATCTTCAACAGAATCCTTTTTCTTTCTCCTTACAATTACAGTTTCATCTACTTTTTGTCTTTTTGCTACTACCTCACTGCAATTATTCTCATTTCTTCTTTTTCGGCCTACCACACGTTTTTCAAACAGAGGATATTGAGGCAAATGTGGAGCATACTCTCTTCTTAACCTATTGTATTCTTTAACACAATCTAGATCTGCACAAATCTTTGCTTCATCACACTCAATCAAGTACAATCCCGATAAAGTTCTGACTCGTGATAATGCCACATATGCCATACCCTCTTTAAACACAGAACTTCCAATGTTCACCAAAGCGCTATCTACACTTAAACCTTGAGATTTATGAATTGTCACCGCATATGCCAAACAAATAGGAAAATGTTTTCGGCGAACATATAAGTCTTTCACAAGCAAAAATCTAGCTGAACAATGACAAATTTGTTCTATTTCATCAATCAATCAAATTTAATTTTTTTAATTTCAATTCCATCTCTATTTTTGTAATTCATAAAACCAACAACATGACCCATTGCTCCATTTACCAGACCTCTTTCAACATTTAAATTCCTTCTCAAAATGATACGACAATTTAAACACACATTCAGAGTCTTTTCAAAACCAGCAGTTTTAGATATAGTCTTCTCTAATGAATCCAATTTTGATTTAAAATTTTCAGACAAAATAATTGTTGCTCCCATATGTTCAATTTTATCTATAGCTTCCAGTTTCACTATCTCTTCATTTTCTAACTTTAACATTTTGTTGTTGAACATGGAACATTCTTTCAGAGTTGGCATCAAACATATGCCAGATTTCTTCTCGTTAATTTTCTTAAAAATATTCTCTGGAAGAATGTTTTCATTTGGGTACAAATTCGAAATTAATCGTTCATGTAAAGCTTCTTTCCCTTGCTGACTTACTTTTCCGATTCTTACATCTTGTAGAATATTTTTATAATCTTGATCCTTTGCCTGCCGCATATTTTGAAGCAGTTCTGCATATTTGAAGTTTAACCGTATATTAACGTTTCCAATGCTTCCTAGGCACTTCCTGGTATCTTCATGCGTGAGCATTTTGAACACAGGTTGTCCTTTCACTGTAGTAAACTGCAGTAGATCTCCAGAAACAATAATATGTTTTCCTCCAAATAAGACATCATAGTCTGTTCTAAGAATTTCTTGCATTCTCAAATGCACAAAAGCAAGCATTATATTTGACACCATGCTTACTTCATCAATGATAAGAAATTTCATTTTCTTCAGGACTCTCGAAACTTTGGAACACGCATCTCCAGATAGCTTGTGATATTGCAATTTGTTATCATGCTCCACTGGCAGCATCAGTAAACGATGTAAAGTAATCCCTTTAATATTATGTGCTGCCAGCCCAGTTGGAGCGGTAACAACACAAGATAGCGGTGATTCAGTCCTTTTCGGCAGATAAGTTGCAATTGCTTTAATCAGAAAACTTTTTCCAGTTCCCGCTTCTCCACTTACGTACAGTTGGACTGGTTTAAATGATGTACATGAGCACTCTTTATTCTCATGAGTGAATCCATGTTCAATCTGTTCTGTGACTTCGTCATATAACTGTTTCTGCTCAAGGTTTAGTTGTTTCACCAAATCTTCTAAGTTAACTACATCATCTTGAGCTTGTTCCATAGCTCTTTCCACCTCATCCATGGCAGTGGCAGCTTCATTTTGAATAATTGGTCCTCCAAGTGGATCCTGACTCAATGAAGCAGAACTCTGACTGTCTTGAGAACTGTCTCTAGCAATCTCTACAGCAATTGTGGCTTCTTGCTCTATTTCTTCGTTCAACATTTACAGATAATTTAGAAAAACAGGACATTCTATGGTATCCTTGGTTGCATTAAAAGAATCTTCGTAACAGAGAAAATCACCAAGTAGTTCCTCTTCTCTACGCCATGGCTTAAAGAGTTGCAAAAGAGCTAAATGGTAAAATTCCCTTTTCTCTGGATTTTCGCAACTCAATTTTCGATGATTAATCAAATGGCCTTTTTTCTGTCTCACTAGACATCCTTCACACCCAATGATAGCATATATTCCATTGTTGATATCTTCTCTGATGGTTCTCTTATAAATATAGTTTTTGCAAAACTTCATACAAACAACTGTTCTCAAGATGACTACTTCTATTTGGATAGTATGTATCCAACATGTTTGTCTTCAAAATATCTGTACTTTCTGGTTCTTTCTCCGCCAAATACTCTATTTCTTGTACAGATTTCAAAACTCGATTTCGTGTTGCAGGAAGACCTAGACTCACCCAAATGATGGTTCTAGATTTGGCATAGAGACTTGCTGATGACAATCGATCAGAACATTCATATGCTCCAATTTCTCGATGCGACAACATCTTCAGACTGTAACTGTATAATTTCTTGCTTAGACTCTTTTCATGTGAAATGTCCTCCCACATTTCCTTCAGTTCTGTCTTTTCTTTTTTTGTGATGTAAGACGTCACATATCGAGCCACAGCAATAGAGTTGTCAGCAACGAATTGAATATCCATGTTAGCATTCCACATGGACAAAATCACTGGGTTGTAGTCGTTGATGTACTTGGACTCTTCGTTTCTTTTTAAATTGTATGTATTTTTTGGTGATTTCCTCATCACAGTATGTCGCAGAGAAGACATCAAATTATTTACTCTTCCTTTAGAAATCACTGGTCGTGGAAAGCTGAAACGACATTTTGTGTAGAACTTGTCCTTGTTTCTGAATTTTCGACGACAGTACTTTCCACAACGATGGGATTGAAAGCGTAAAACTTGTTGCCTTAAACTGTTTTCTTCGGTAGTTTTCGGAACAGCACATGTTGCATACTCTTCAAAGAAGCTCATCACTGTCTCATCTGAATCTGTTCCAAATTTGGGTGCATCTTTAATCCACAACAACATATGTATAGGAGGAGCACCTCTCGCTTGATACTCCTTTCTCCAAAAGAAATCCAAAACCTCTCCAAGGGGAGGATTTCTTTTGTTGGTAATAAAAGACATCATAGCTTCAAATCTATGATTGAAATATCTGCACACATTCACTGGATCCAAAGAACACAGTTCTCCAGCAGTTTTGAATTCTATATTTTGAATATTTGCATTTGCCTCTCATAGAAATTGAAGTAAGTCGTCCCATGCATGCTCAGCACAGCTAAGAGTGAGGAACCATGTAGGAGTTCCTAAGTTTCTTAGCATACATTTCAATTCCCCATGACGACGGAACCAATACTCATTTGTACCACGCTGACATGCCATGAGATTGATTAAATGAGATTCCAAAATATTATCTTGCAGATTCACTTTCTCCATAAAGTCCCTTGCCGAAACATTTTGCAAATGTGCTCCACTTTTCAGTATATGGTTTACTGCATAAGAAAGCCCAGACAAGTCACTTTCATACAGTAGATGAAACATATGGGGAATGCATTGACGAAACCTTGGATCTTCAGCATATAATCTTACAGTTCGATATTCAGATGCAGAAATTTGAAGTGGTCGATCGTCATATCATCCACCTCGACCTGTTGGAAATAGCTGTGGAAAACAACGAGCTTCCAAACTTTCTTCCCATACACTAATGGGACTTCCTTTTGCTGCTTTCATTTGAAACAATTCAATTGCATTCCCCATTACTTCTTTGGAATGCAAAGGATGAACAGTATAATGTTCATATATTTCTTCACTTCTAGACACATCAACTTTTTCAATTTGTCCGCCTGAACAATCACTGTCTTCATCTGCAGCTGTTTCCTCTGCTGCAACACATACATCTTTGTAATACTCATTGTTTTTGACTAAATACAACGTTGTCTTTTTGACTTTCCTAACATCCACTAAATCTTGCCAGATTTTCTTACTCTTTGTCGGAACCCCATTAACTAGAATAACTAAAGGTTCCTCTTCTACTTTTTCTATACCAATTGTATCAATATTTTTTTTTAAATCTAGAGGCAAATAAACAACTCTTCCCTTTAATCCTCTCTGCAAATCTGTAGGAGGCAATTTCCCTATCTTAGGCTCCATGCGAACAATTGCCTGAAAAGGATGGACACATTGAATCAAAATAGACTCATATGTATTTAAATCCATCAATTCACGGGGAATGTCTACCAACTCCAGATTATTATGAACAGCTCTAGCAGGCATTCTATTTTGATTTAATTTATCATAACAATATTTACAAATACGCTGATCAGAACTCAAATCAAAACAATTCTCCACCCACAAATAAGTTGCAAAATCCTTCCACTCATAACTATTTATCTTTTCACTTTTTACGTATAAATCAACTAATCTAGTTTGATGCTTATAATGACTTCGTCAACAACACACACAAGTAAAATTCGACCTTTCACTTGATTTCACCTTAAACCTGGTAATTTCCTGCTCAAACTTTTCTGTACTTGAAATCTGTACATTGTCTTCCACATTACCTTGAATTGCTGTGTCAATTTCTACACTGTCCTCTTTTTCACCAAAATAACAAATCTCAATTTCTTCACAAATCTTCTTCACATCTAATTCAGTTCCATGCAAAAGAGCACTGTTTAATTGTTTAAGCTTAAGTGCTGGACTTTTTGCATAATACAACATTCTCACTAATTTCCTCATTTTGGTATGATGCACTGCTAACATCCTAAAATGATGAAAAACACTCTGACAGACTTTTCTAGAAAGACAAGCCAGTGAATGCCCTTGCAAACCTGTGTTTTCTCTCACTCTTCAAGGATCTAAGTCTTGCAACAACTTCACTTTCTGCTTTAGACTTTTCTTACTATATGTACGTAAGAAATTACAAAACAAATCAATTGATTCCTGTCGCACACTACAAATACGACTACACTTCCAAGTGTACACTGGACCCTTAGTACGTCTCCCTAAAACTTCATCAGTAAACACCTCTTCTGGTTCTCTAGGCACAAGTTTCTCTTTTTCAATCGGACAACCGTCTTTCAATTCATACGCTCGACCACTGGTGTCAATTGCATGCACTAAATCATTCTCCTGGAAGTAACTCTCCTCATTAAAAAATGGCTCACAACTTGAACTGTGCATCCATTCTCCTGAAAAAACTTTACAAAAATTAGTCCGATTAATTACTCTTTTCCATCTACTGTTTGATTTGAAAATATCAATTGTCTTGTAAAGTGTCCTAATTCTATTTATTATTAAAATAAATATTTTTTTCTTAACTTCAAAAGCCTGATCAACAATCTTCTCTACACTTTTCTTTTTCTTATAAAAAGCAGCTCTCTGTTTACCTTTCCTAATGTTTTTTAACAAATTTAAAACCACCCTATTGCGAAACATTCGTTTACGAATGTCTCTAAACTGATTCTGCCTTTTATTCCTATACATTTTATTCTCTCCTGCTCCAGTTGTAGGATTCTTTGAGGGTCTCTCCTTCCTTTTCAAATTTACTCGCTCATTCTCTTTTTCTACATGCTGTCCAACATTCTTTTTTTGATCTACATATGTTCCGTAAGAAAGACTTGGGGGTCGATTCCGATCCGGTAAAATCCCCGTCCGTACGAATCGTATCCGGAGCCGTTTCCGTACGACTCGTACGGACGCCGTACGACCGGACGATTCTGATCCCGATCGGCCGACCCGGACGCGATTCGTACGGTACACGTCGATTCGTACGGTACACGTCGATTCGTACGGAAAAGCGCACGATCACCTACACACTGTACGGCGCGTACCCCCCATGATCGCAGGGGTACGCGCCGTACCCCTGTGATCATGCGGAGTACGTGCCGTACACCCAGCGTACATGGGGTACGGTGCGTACCCATGTACGCTGGGTGTACGGCACGTACCCCGCATGATCACAGGGGTACGGCGCGTACCCCTGCGATCATGGGGGGTACGCGCCGTACCCGGGGGGGGCGTTCCGTACCTGTTTCGGCGCGAACTCTGGGTTTACGACTGTTTTCGGCTCCCATAGGAAAAGGGTCATACGGCGCGTACCCGACACGAAACGTACTTGCTGGGTCGTAAAAACCAGCCGCGAACCGTAGTGATGTCGCGTACAGCCGGTTCCGAGTGAGACTCGTACGGAGATTTGAGTCGTACGGAGTCCTGTACGACTCGTATGGAGTTTGGCACCTGGTACGGATCGTACTTCGTCGTACGCACGGGACGTCTACGGGTACGATTCGTATGGGGAAAAAACTCTCCGTACGACGATTCGGAGCGCATTTTACCGGATGGGAATCGACCCCTTAATTGTCTTACCAGGAGCTTTGTTCCTGTTTTTTGAAGTATTTGTTGTGGAAGAGTGCTGTAATTCCGTTGCTGTTTTTGTTTTTTAGCGGTTATCATGTTTTCTTCTCCTTTGCCTTGAGGGCATCTTTCCTTACTCTTGAAATCTTGATTACTATCTGTGTTAAAGTAAAAAATAGCACATTATGGACCACTATTACCAAACAACAAAGCAATGACAAAAAGCAAACGGTCTATTCAGGGTTACAGATCAGGTGAGGATTCTCCAGGGGTGCAGAAGAGGTGAGGCCTGTATTGAAGAGTGTAGTGGAAGACAGCTCTGTCCACAGGTACAAAGAAGATGAGACCTGTATCTAAGAGTGTAGTAGGGGATAGGCTTCATGAAGTCTAGTCCACTGCACTCTTACACACAGCCTTCACCACCTATGCTTCCCAGGAAAGGCCTCTCTCCCACTACAGTCTTGAACATAGGCCTCACCTCCTCTGTCCCTCTGGACATGCCTCACCTCATCTGCACAATCTACTTCCTAATCTGAAGTAACACAGGTGACATTATTGTGAAAGGATGAAATATATGTATTTAATCATGCAGACATTATTTATTCCTTCTCACTAATCTAAAACTCATTGATTTGCACCAAAATCGTTTTTTAAATAACATTTTAGACACACACTGCAGGTCCTATGTACAAGCATTCAGTGTCACTACTAAAAGTTCACAATTTTACAAAATACAATTCCTCTATGCAAACAAACTCAATGTGCTTCCTACACTGAGTTAACACAGGTAACATCATTCTGAAAATGTCAAATTTCTTTCACCCTTGGACAAGCCTTACCTCATCTGTGTCCTCTGGACAGGCCTCAATGTATTGAGTATAAATGATGGTAACTGGGTGCAGATGAGGTGACACATGTCCAAGGGTGTAAATAAGCTGAGGCCTGTCTAAGGATACAGATTAGTTGAAGTCTATTCAGGGTTGCAGATGAGGTGAGGATTGTCTAGGGGTGCAGGAGAGGTGAGGTCTGTATTGAAGAGTGTAGTGGAAGAGAGGTCTGTCCACGGGTACAAAGAAGGTGAGACCTGTGTTTAAGAGTGCAGTGTGGGATAGGCTTCATAAAGTCTAGTCCACGGCACTCTTAAACACAGGCCTCACCACCTATACTCCCCAGGAAAGCCCTCTCTCCCACTACAGTCTTGAACACAGACCTCACCTCCTCTGTCCCTCTGGACATGCCTCACCCCAACTGCACAATCTACTTCTTAATCTGAGGTAACACAGGTGACATTATTGTGAAAGGTTGAAATATATTTATTTGATCATGCAGACATTATTTATTCCTTCTCAAAAATCTAAAAGCCATTCATTTCCCCCAAAATCGTTTTTGACATCACATTTAAGAAACACAGCACAGCACCTATGTACAAGCATTCCATGTCACTACTAAAAGTTCACAATTTTACAAAATACAATTCCTCTATGCAAACAAACTCAATGTGCTTCCTACACTGAGTTAACACAGGTAACATCATTCTGAAAAGGTCAAATTTCTTTCTTTCAGCATGCAAACACTATTTATTCCATCTCGAAAATGTAAAACCCATTAATTTTCCCCAAAATCGTTTTTGACTCTACATTTAAGAAACACAGCACAGGTCCTATGTACAAGCATTCCATGTCATTACTGAAACCTCACTATTTCACAAAATACAATTCCTCTATGTAAACAAACTCAATGTGCTTCCTACACTGAGTTAACACAGGTAACATCATTGTAAAGAGTCAAATTGACGCCTGTGTCCAAGAGTGCAGTCGGGGATAGGCTTCATAAAGCCTAGTCCACTGCACTCTTAGACACAAGCCTCACCACCTATGCTCCCCAGGAAAGCCCTCTCTCCCACTACAGTCTTGAACAAAGGCCTCACCTACTCCGTACCTCTGGACATGCCTCACCTCATCTACACAATCTACTTCCTAATGTGAGGTAACACAGGTAACATCATTGTGAAAGGGGCAAATTTATTTCTTTAAGCATGCAGACACTCTTTATTCCATCTCAAAAATGTAAAAGCCATTAATTTTCCCCAAAATCGTTTTTCACATCACATTTAAGAAACACAGCACAGCTCCTATGAACAAGCATTCCATGTCACTATTGAAACTTCACAATTTTCCAAAATACAATTCCTCTATGCAAAGAAACTCAATGTGCTTCCTACACTGACTTAACACAGGTAACATCATTGTGAAAAGGTCAAATTTATTTCTTTAATCATGCAGACACTATTTATTCCTACTCAAAAATGTAAAAACCATTCATTTTCCCCAAAATCGTTTTTGACATCACATTTAAGAAACACAGCACAGCACCTATGTACAAGCATTCCATGTCACTACTAAAACTTCACAATTCTACAAAATACAATTCCTCTATGCAAAGAAACTCAATGTGCTTCCTACACTGAGTTAACACAGGTAACATCATTCTGAAAAGGTCAAATGTATTTCTTTCAGCATGCAGACACTATTTATTCCTACTCAAAAATGTAAAAGACATTCATTTTCCCCAAAATCGTTTTTGACATCACATTTAAGAAACACAGCACAGGTCCTATGTACAAGCATTCCATGTCATTACTGAAACCTCACTATTTTACAAAATACAATTCCTTTATGCAAACAAACTCAATATGCTTCCTACACTGAGTTAACACAGGTAACATCATTGTAAAAAGTAAAATTGACGCCTGTGTCTAAGAGTGCAGTCGGGGATAGGCTTCATGAAGCCTAGTCCACTGCACTCCTAGACACAAGCCTCACCACCTACGCTCCCCAGGAAAGCCCTCTCTCCCACTGCAGTCTTGAACAAAGGCCTCACCTCCTCTGTACCTCTGGACATGCCTCACCTCATCTACACAATCTACTTCCTAATCTGAGGTAACACAGGTGACATCATTGTGAAAGGGGCAAATTTATGTCTTTAAGCATGCAAACACTCTTTATTCCTTCTCAAAAATGTAAAAGCCATTCATTTTCCCCCAAATCGTTTTTGACATCACATTTAAGAAACACAGCACAGGTCCTATGTACAAGCATTCCATGTCACTACTGAAACTTCACAATTTTACAAAATACAATTCCTCTATGCAAAGAAACTCAATGTGCTTCCTACACTGAGTTAACACAGGTAACATCATTGTAAAGAGTCAAATTTATTTCTTTAAACATGCACACATTATTTATTCCTTCTAAAAAATGTAAAAGCCATTCATTTTCCCCAAAATCGTTTTTGACATCACATTTAAAAAGCACAGCACAGGTCCTATGTACAAGCATTCCATGTCACTACTGAAACTTCACAATTTTACAAAATACAATTCCTCTATGCAGTAAAAACTTTTTACCAAGCATTATCAAAAAGCATGACACAAAGCAACCTTAAAAAACCACAATTTGCTTCCAAATCCGTATACAAGTCTCTATGTATATTAAATGAATCATTACTCACCTTTACAAATGCTTTAGGAGATTGAGAACAGTGTCAGACACACACACCAATATTTCTTTAGCAGAGCAAAAGGTATGTACTCCAGGCACTGCAACCATGAATGTCACAGAGAACCTCTAATTCTACACACATATTGCACATGGTAACCAATCAAAACTCTTCCCACTCTATTTTCAAACCAACACCCTTCCCCCCCTCAGCCTTTTCTACCTGTTTACCATAGCAACTCCCTCCTCACTGAGCTCTCAGGGTTAAAAGTTTATTCTACAATGTTGCAAATGAACTAAGCAAGGATGTTTGACCTCTCAATACACCAGCTTATCCGCTGCAATCTTTCTTTAAATGACTTTTTCTTAACCATTCAAATTGCTTCTTTCACAGAACAGAACCATGCACCCTAACTTCCAGTTTTCAACTATCTGAATCCACCAATCATTGCTTGTGATTGAAGAGCACTGAAACTCAACAGTTTTTTTTTCTCCCAAACTCATACTGTTCCAACTGCCATTTCATTCCCACACTTCATCTGACTGCACCAAAACCTCCTCTTACCATGTGTTCTGTATGGATTATTGGACATAGCTACATCCACTGGGCTCAAAGGTATGCAGCTACCAGACATTTTCACAACCTTGACTTACCAAATGTAGACATAAAATGGATTGGCCAAAGAGGATTGAGATGTCATCAATTGATACCATTGGTGAAAACCTTTTTGCATCTGCCACACCCTAACCTCATAATTCTGCACTGTGGTGGAAATGACTTAGGCACTTTGACTGGGGTAGGTCTGGAAATGCTTTTAAAGGACACCTTTGAGCAATTGATGGCACTTTTTCCTCAAACTGCCTTGGTATATTCCAATATATGCCAAAGACAGAAATGGAAGTGGTCCAACCAATTTTGTCCACATTTTGACAAAGCACGGAAACATGTGAATAAATCTGTTTCTGCTTACATGAGAGACTATGGAATGGGTTGAATATACAACAACAACTTGCGTTACAACATGCAAGATATCTACAGAGGAGATGGTGTGCACTTTTCAGATGAGGGGAATAGAATATTCCTCCTGAATATAAGACTGTGCATTGGAACCTACTTGTAGGTACCTAAATCAGCCACAGAACCCAAAAGCTCTTTTCAGAGCTGCCTACCTCTGATCACTCCAAATGATTATCTTTTTCTAACTTTTTTCACTGTTTTTCACTAAAGTATGCTCCCCGGTACGCTTCCCGGTGCGCGTACCGGGCGCTCCCCCGTGAAAATTAGAAAAAAAATTGGTTTTTTTGGGCCTATATGGGCCTCCTAAGCCCCCCTCAGAAAACCTAGGGGGTCAGGGAGTGCCTACCGTGCCCCCTTTTACCCATTCCCAACGTTGTTTGTCCTCCATATTGTGTCTCAATTCTTCCGAAACACAAGATGGAGGACTCCCGTAGCGCTGCCGGTACGCGTCCCGGGGCGCGCACCGGGAAGCGCTCCCAAAAATTTTTAAGAGTTAATTTACATTAAAACCACTGGAGACACTCTCACCAAATATAGAATAGGCCCTACTACATACCAATCCCTACCATTTCCCCAAATTTGGTGGAATTCCATTGAGCCATTTGAGCTGTAGCATTGTCTAAATATCCTGAGGTAAATTACATGACAAAAACACATCTGAAGTGTTAGAATTTACAACCAATTAAAATGTTACTTTCATTTTCTACTTTTTTTTCCTGACATTTGATTGGTTATGTACATGAATATAAATGAAAAATGAGAGGGAAACACGGCCATTTTGACTACAACTACCTGAGGTACATCTTGAAAGGATTTTCACATTTTGTCTTCTTCACCTCTCTGTAAAGTAAGTTGATAATTTCTAAGGGGCACTTTAAGTTATTTTTTAAAAACGTTTTCTGATAGTTATTTACTGTCCCTCTGCTATAGTTATACATAGAGATAGGCTTCTCTGTTATATTTATGGATTGACTTAGGCTTCTCTGCTAGAATTATGAATTTACTTACGCTTCTTCACAGGCACTTTTTTATATTTCTACTTCCTGCCTGTTACCATACACTGCCCAAAGTTAACTTCACTGTTAAAAAATCAGAACTACCTGTCTGAACTTAAACCCAACAGTGCCCTAACTCTACTGATATAGTTATTTTTTATGCAATTTACAGCAAAAAAATGGAAGGGGAGCAAGAAAACATCAATGTTTCCTTCGAGATTACATATGAGGAGATTCGTAATGAAGATTTTGTTGAAGAAGATTTTATGGATCAGTCTTTGGATCAACAATTTATTGAATGTTTACAAGATATAGAAACATGCATTTTTGAGGAGATTCCAGATGATCTAATGCTGGAAGTTTTATTGAACTATGAAAATTGTAACCAATACATTTGTATTTAATAATTAAAAATTGTTTGAGACATTATTCATTTTTATATCTAATTCATGAAGTACTACCAAAATGATTATGTTTATATTATAGTATAAAGTGAAACTTACAGTATACTGTGCAATTTTAAAACATCATAAGGGTGTGTGTGTGTGGGGGGGGGGTGAGGTGTGTGTGTGGGTGTGTGGGGTGTGTGGGTGTGGGTGTGGATGTGTAAGGTGTCGGTGTGGGAGTGTGGGGTGTTTGGGTGTGGGTGGAGGTGTGCGTGTGTAAGGTATGTGTGGGGAGTGTGTGGCTGTGGGGTTGTGTGCGTGTGGGTGTGTATGGGACGTACTTGTAGGTACCTAAAACAGCCACAGAACCCAAAAGCTCTTTTCAGAGCTACCCTACCTCTAATCACTCAAAATGATTTTTTTACACTACTATTTTCACTATTTTTCACCAAAGTACGCTCCCCGGTACGCTCCCCGGTGCGCGTACCGGGCGCTCCTCCCGCGAAAATCAAAACAAAATTAAAAAAATGTTTCACCCGCGGGACCCTTTTATGGCCCCCACATCAAACCTAAGGGGTCAGGGGGGGTCTACCCTGCCTCCTTTTGGTTATTTCCCCCTTTATTTTTGCCACCTCTTGTGTCGATCCTACCGAGACACAAGATGGCGGCCGCTCCAGACTGTTTGGAATGTTTACAGACACCCGAGAGCCAATCAGCTTTCCGTGCGCAAGTCGCGTGGCGTGTCCGGAGCGCTCCCCGGTGCGCGTACCGGGGCGCGGCTATAGATATATATATTTTTTTTAACCTAAATTACTCAAAATCCACTGGAGCACATATCTTGAGACATAGCAAAGGCACATCGGGCTACCAGTCCCTATAATTTTGCCAAGTTTGGTGGGAATCCATTCAGCCGTTCGGTCTAAAAGTGAGTCCAACCGCCCTATGGAAATTAACATGGAGAAAACACGTTTTGGGACCCCCCTTTTATCTCGGCCCCCGCTTGACGAATCCCCCCCAAACTTTAAGGGAAGGACCGGAGCGCCGCGAGGCAAAGTTGAGGAAAATTTCAGGCAGATTCCTCAACCGGCGCCAAAGTTTATCCCAATAGAATGTTGCGATTTCCCTATGGAAAACAATCCTAACTATAACTACCTACTGGCGACCGCCAGTAGGTAATATATATGTATATATGTATATATATCCTGCACCAACTCCAGCATGCAATTTCAAACAGCCAGACACCGGCACTGCAATTCCAGAAGGTTGTACTGTATATATATTAAAAAAACTAAAAACAGTTATTCAGTGAGGATGTTAACAAAAGAGGTAGTCCCTTCCAATTGCAACCGTCGTCTTAAATGACACAAGGTTGCATTCCAGGAGGACAAACTAAATAGTATAAGAGAGCTCATTGAGCAGAAGTCCATAGAGCTTGTC
Source organism: Lissotriton helveticus (assembly GCF_964261635.1). NCBI lineage: Eukaryota > Metazoa > Chordata > Amphibia > Caudata > Salamandridae > Lissotriton > Lissotriton helveticus. Next base: position 178,409,067 of record NC_136065.1, read on the forward strand.
TCAATTAGTGACGCTGTAGAGGCTACAGAGAACTTTCCCCTTCCTGAATTTTACCAAAAGTTGATAGAAGGATTGGGAATGTTTTTTGCCACTCTGGACCATAGCAATCAGAGTACCCAAAAAAAAGAACTGAAAAGAACTTTCCAGGCCATCTAACCTGTGGTACTCAGACGTTTGCAGGGAAAAGAGGTGCAGTCTTGCTAGGGCTCTACAAAGTAACAATCCCCTTCTGGTTAGAATAGCTAGGAAAGAATACTCCCGGGCAATAGAGCTAGCCAAGCGCAATTGGGAAGAACTTCATTGGCAGGAACTTAAAGCCGGCTCCCAATTGAGAGACACTGCTGTGTTCTGGGAAATACTCAACAAAGGTATCCGGAAGGGATCCAATTTGATTCCTAACCACATCACAGAACACGAATGGCATGCCTATTTCCTTGGCCTATATTGTGACGCTGGAACCACCTCACCCACTTACTATGAGATGCTCCCATTACCAGCTAGGGGTCTTATACTAGAAGACTCGCCTGAGGGCTCTAGATTAGCCGATCCTTTTAAATTCAATGAGGTTTCATCTGCCATAGCTGGGCTAGCCGCAGGAAAGGCGGTGGGTCCTGATGGCCTCCCTGGTGACCTCCTATTGCGTGAAATAAAAGTATGGGCTGATTTTATTTGATTGCTAGAGGTCATCCTGTCCCAGACTCTTGGAAGGGTGCAGAGGTAGTTGCAATATATAAAAAGGGCAATAGGGAGGACCCTGCCAACTATAGGCCGATTAGTTTAATCGACGTAATACAAAAGGTGGTTGGCAGGGTCCTCCTAATGAGGATAAGGTCATGGATGGATGACGGCAACGTCCTTTCGCATTTCCAGGCAGGGTTCAGACAGAAAGTGGGCACGATGGACCAAGTGTTTAGATTTTGCATGCTACATTGGAAAGTAGTGACCATCGGGAAAGGTAGCTTATATCTGGCCTTTATCGACCTTAAGACCGCATTCAACCTGGTCCCTCGTGCCAAGCTTTGGCAGGTGCTGTCTGATTTGGGCATCCCACCTATGATTCTTGATTTTACCAAGCTTCTCCATGAGGGGAATTATGCCAGAATCAGTTGACGGGAAGGGTGGCGGTGAATAGGGGGGTTCGCCAGGGTTGTGTGCTGGCTCCAACTCTGTTCTCTCTCTTTGTAAATAGGGTGGTAGACCATTGGAGAGAGGTTCCAACTGACGCTCCAACCCTGGCTGGGGAGAAATCCCCCACCCTCCTATTCGCCGACGACACGCTATTGATGTCAAAAAGCCCTAGTGGCCTACAAAAATTGTTAGACAGGTTCAGCCAGTTTTGCAATCTTCGGGGACTATCCATTAATACTAGTAAAACGAAATTAATGGCACTTTCCCCATCCAAACGTTTTAAGAATGGTATCACTCTGAATGGCATCCCCTTAGAGACCGTAGAGTCCATTGACTATTTGGGCACTCGGAGGAACAATCTGATGAAGTGGAATACCCATCTGGCCGAAATGCTCCTTAATCATAAGCAGGTGGCGGGGGCAATCCTAAGAGAACAGCAGTTTTCATCTAGAAGGTCTATGATGGTAAGGCACTGCCCTCAGCGCTCTACGGGTCGGAATTATGGGGATTTGAGAATGTCAGTGACCTAGAGAAATCAGAAAACAAGTTTTACAGAGGTCTGGTTTCCCTCCCGCCTTCTACCACTCTAACACCGCTCCGTAAGAACCTTGGGAAGCATTCCATTACAGAGATTGCAAGACTACGCCGCTACTTTTTTGGGTGCGCCTAAGAATGACCCCTGAACTGGCCAACTATGCCGCTGCTTTGAGCGAGATTGTCAGTCTAGACACAGGGAACAAGATCAAACGGATCTGTAAATTAAAACATTTGGTAACAGGAATCGGGTTTGGAGAGACATGGGCAAGTCGGACCCCACCAGTTAAGCAAATTGTCAAGAAGGCATACTGGGAATGGGTAAAAGGGGAGGAGGCTCGAAAATCCAACTGGGGAACCCTCACAGAACAGTTTTTGGAGCATAAGCCCGATGTCAAATTTGAACAGTATCTCGATTTCATACAATCTTCACGAGACAGAATGCTCTACATGAAGTTCAGGTTAAGGACTCTCCTCTCAACGAGTTGGTAGCGGGCTGGAGAAGCCATAGTTTATCATCTGTGAGTTGCCCTGGTTGCCAGGCACCCGCAGAATCTATCCCCCATTTCCTCTTTGCGTGTCCCGCTTATAGGGTTGCCAGGAGGAAAAGGCTTAAACCTACTTGCAAAAATCTGGGGTTTAAGGACTATAGGGCAGCACTATGCACTTTCAAAACAGATGCCTCTTCCCTTAGCATGATTTGTGCGGTAGCCAAATACTTGGGCAGCGCCTGGTTGACACGTACTAAGCTGCTAAAGCACAATAAGAGTTAGTGATCCAAGGGTCCAACGCCGTATTTACACTGCCCTCTATATGACACGTGTTTTTATTGTACATACTGTATACACTTTTTAATGAATTTTTTAGATAATTTATATATTGTCACTAGTTTATGAAATGATGGAGTTGTATTGCCAAATCACGTTTGCATATGCTTTTATGATATTTTTATATCAAATAAAGTACATACAACAACTAAAAACAGTTATTCAATTACATAATTGAATACAAAGTTAATTATCAATTAATAAATAATTGCAAATGAATTGATCAATTACCTTTTCACCCTGTAACTCTAAAAATCTAGTATTCCACACCTAAAATACAACTAAATACATAATATTCCGTAACTTACATATTTAAAATAAATTAAATAATTAATTACCATTTAATAATTAATTGTTGTTTAGTTATTACTCAATTAACTTCCCACTCTGCAACCTAGCAGCCCACAGCTAAAGTATAGGTAAAATAACTAAGGGGGCCATTAGGATGAGGGGCGGACAAACATCCTATCGGATAACGGGACCGCCCGCCATAAGGGCGGTGGTCCCGTGGGGTGTATTAGGATGCACCTGCCACAGTGGCGGGTGCATCCTGCATTTTTAACATTGGGGCGCGCAGTGCTCTCAGCACCGCCCGTCATAATGCTAAAACTGCTTGTCGTGCATGTGCATGCACAACGTGGCAGGCACCGCGCGGTGCCTGCCATGTTGTGCATGCACATGTTGGGGGCCTCCCCCAACCCCCATCATCCCGGGGGCCCGCAACGGGCCCCCAAACAGAAAGACCGCATGTCGCCACGGAAAGGCACCCTCCCGCCCTCATCCTAATATGGTTGGCGGTGCCTCGCAGACACCGCCACCATAGGAAAGCACTTTTTCTGCCAGTCGACTTTGCGAACGGCGAAAATGTGGCGGACGGACTTTCCATCCGCCGCGGACCCCCCAGCCATTCTAATGTGGCGGGGGGTCAGTTTGTTCAGGATGGCGGGCGGCTCGCCCCCGCCAGGCCGGCGGTAGCTACTGACGGCCGGGCGGGGGCAATCCGCCCGCCATCCTAATGGGCCCCTAAGTATTCCGTAAATTACATAAATAAAAATTGATTAAATAATTTATTATTATTACCTTATTAACTTCCCACCCTATACTTGTACAAACCTAACAGCCAGCAAATAACACATAACTAAAATAAATCAGTATTACATAAAATACATAATAAATAAAACATCATATCATTAAATTGTTTTATTAAACCATATGGATTTAATTAACTTCCAACCCTATACCCCTACAATATAAAAAATTAATAACATATTCTAAATCACTTAAATTGACTAGACATATTTTGAAAACAATACATTTTATTCATATAAACTATAGTAACACATAAAATTAATCTATCAACTAAATTTCATTAAAATAATTTAAACATGATATTCTTTTAACCACTATACTAGCGAAAACATCAATATTATGTAAAACAATATTACTTACCTCAAAAAACGACATTCATGTCAACAATATTTCTGCATTACAATATTTTTGTCAAGATATTTAATTCCCAATATTTTTAAATTGATATCTTGTCCAAACACCCTCCCAGCAACTGCTCAGCTGACCTGCTGCATTGGACCAGTCTAGCCCTGCAACTGACCTGCCTGAGCCCTGCTGGCCTCTCCTGATGTGAGTACTTGATCCCCAAGAGGTGTCTCCCCCAGGTCCTCGACCTTTGGATGGCATCAGTGGAGGTCCTCCTGTGAAGAAAGTTAAAATCCTGATCCACGAACCGGCCCGTTCACGCTGAGTCTCTGGTGCCCATGCAGCTGCCAACATGAAGCTGTGGTGAACTCAACTCTGTGCACTACAGTGACGGCTAGCGACGATCGGCAATGTGAGATCGTCACTTCGCTCTACAGCAACAACATCCTTTAGTGACCGCCAATGTGAAGCTCCATTGTGCATGGCCCATACTGCCTGATATGCTCTTATCGCAACAGTGACAGCCATCTGTGATGCTCTCCCTGCTCCTTATGCCTCCTCTAATGCAAACAGAACTCTTCACATTAAATTTTGAGAAGGTATCTTTTTCAGCTAGACTAACCTGGTCCGCATATCTGCCCTGTGCTCCATTGTGGTCAGCTTGAACTTGAAACTTCCATGGTCTAGCATGATCAGATGACAGTGAGTGGCACCTTGTGCTTTTAGGTGCTATATCCACCTACACCTTTAAAAATTGCATAAGTCTGGTTCTAATGCTTGGATTTGTGTCATTTTGGTATCATTTCATTTAACCCCTTAGCTTCAGCGGCTATTCTGCCACAGCGCAAAGGGGGAGGCGGGGCCACGCGGCGCTCCCGTACTCATGACGGAACCTCTCCGTCACGAGCCTCGGGTGGGCTGTGCTTGTGACGGAATGGTTCCGTCACGGCCCCGCCCGCTCCTCAGAACAGTCAGCGCAGGCGCGGAATTCATGCACAGCCCACCCGAGGCTCGTGACGGAACGGTTCCATCACGAGCACGCAACGGGTAAAGGTACTCTTTTTTTCGAAATTAGCTCAGAATTTATCTTGTGTTGCATTTTCACTTTACTACTGTTTGTGTGCTGCATGAATACTTTACACTTTGCCTCTAAATTTAGCTTGACTGCTTTGGGCCAAGCCACCAAGAGGTTAAGCACCTGTTAATTAGGTGATGGTTGAGTTTCACCCTAACAAGTATTGTGGGTGTTGTCTGAATGGGCTTCCAACCCCATCAACCACTAATCCAATTTCTTACACATACTTCAAGGTACTCTAACTAAAATTAACCAAAGCTACCAAGAAATCTGGGTAAAAAAATCACACATGTATAAACTGAGTTGTGGTTATGCCTAAAACACGTTAAACCACATTGTGTGGTTTCTGTATGTGGCCCCCCTCCATGAGCCCTACATGGACCTGGGGACTTCCATCCCGAGGGCTGGCTCCAACAATATCCCAGGGTGCCCACCCTCCATCCATAGCAAACACTGCTCCTCTTCATGGAAGAGTGAGCATTAAAAATGCACCTGCTTCCACGAAACAGAGTAGAATTGCTTTTGGACAGAGGGAGCTACATATCAGCAGTACTATTAAATATAGCACAAGGGGCTAAGTATATCATGTATGTGTACCCGAATTACATTATATCGAGACAAACTGCCCTTCTATGTTATACAATGACACACTAGCTGGGTTTCAGCCACTGGAATACAGTTTAAGATGGCAGATGTGGTAACATATCAAATTATATGACACTGATTACCGCTACGGAGTCAGTCTTCGCTCCCAATAACGATTACTTAGTTCAGAGATGGCAACCTGGTTAGACGCCTGTCTGGAGCTGACTTGCTCGGAAGTGAGCAACGATAATTCCTTAGGTAAGCTACGTGACAAATCTAGTGAAATCCTGGCAATGTTACCATATTTCTTGTTAGGACAATTACTAGTCTCACCTGCTTTTACATTATAGGGAGGACTCTGCTGTATGTATCAAAAATACATGGCAGTATTACTATTGTTGATAGACAACGGATCTACGCTATTAATTTCATAGATCACGCAAGAGATTTATAATTTCCATAAGCCTTTATACTGTTTATAAATAATGTTAACGTGCTTTGAGATGTGTCACCCTGATATATGCTGGATATTTGATTGGTGGTTCTTTTCATTTTATAAACTCTCCTGCATGTGCATTGCAATAGAACAGAGTTGCTGACGACTCAATTGAGATGAGCATTATCCATTATTATTTTTTCATATTGTTCGGACTGGAAAATATAAACGGAATCATTATTCTTCACACATAATATTGGAATACATTGATTGTTGGCTGAAACTTCATTTACTTTTATATCATAGGACTGTTTAGAAAGGACTTCCGAAATCCAACAAGTACCATTCTATTTTCTATGGGTTATACACACAAGGCCAACCTTTGACATTATTACTTATATTTATATATAAAATACATAATTAGCTACACGGTTCACTGACAAAACATTGACACCCAAAACATCCCCATACCACAATATTGAGTCATACATATAGATGTCAAAAATATCAACATCCTGTATTTATCAAGGCAAGCACAAAAATGTTGATGACATAAATACAGAAGCAAAAAATATAGTTTATATATATAATAAATATTAACCCCTTCGGCGTTGCACAAATTTTCACCCTGTGCGGACGATTTAAATAGTGTCCCCTGCACACGCCCACCATGACGCATGATAGCTGTGGGCCGTCATGCGCACCGAAGGGTTTAAACATATTAAATAAAAAAAATAAATTTGAAAAAATAAATAGATTTAATGTACATTTTAACAAAAATAACAAATTAACTTAACCTAAAAGATGTTAACACACATATATAATACTTATTATATATATTCACTGTAAAACTATGAATTTAAATTTAACAAATAAATAAATAAATATATCCTCTTGTCACCGTTTACAACTGCAAATCCTTCAACAAAACGGGTCTGAACCACGATATTGTGCAATATTTTATCCTTTATTGGTGCACGTCGGCATAATGCGTTTCAGCTCTCACTGGAGCCTTGATCACATGACAAAGGTCAGCATTATCATTGGTGTTTTTAAAGTGACTAGTGCAGGCATGGTTTCATCCACGTGTGCAAAATATGCAATGGGCAGAAAAGAGTTACTTATTTGGTTCTCTCACTCCGGGATACAAGGGGTGAAAATGTACACCTTAAAATAAGCTTCTGATCTATTTACATTAAACAAATGTATATAATTTGATTTGTAATAAAATTACATTGCTTTGTATCAGATCAAGATGCAGTATTTTCAATTACTGTATGTCAGATTGACTTTATGTGTTTATCATACCCTGAGTACATTTTATCTATTGATATCCTGGCGTGTGTTCCTTTCAGCGCTAAACAAAGTTCTTTTGTGCTAAAGTGCAATGTGCTAAACACCTAAACCCCTTAGTGTTTAATTAATGTGGTGGTTGACACAGTTCTCGTTATTTTTTATCATTCCTGGTTGTCTGCGGTCGAACTCATGTGGCTCAATGCGTTTGTTTTTACTGGAGCCCCAGTAAATTATGCCAAGGTGCCTTGAACCTCTATGTGTTGCCCATATGGGTTTGGTTAGAGATAAATTGGTTGGATGTTGTACATATGGATTTATATGGATTGATAGCATTGGTTATCACCCAGTTATGTAGGTTAAACACAATCATACCGATCTAAATACCTGGTAGAAATTCGATTCCTAAATCATATGCGAGTTGTTCGTAGTGCAAACTGTATCTTATATATAGGTTCATGTGCAAAGTGTGCAAAATAAAGTCCATGTGCCAGTTTTCTACATGTACCTATTGCAACATAGCTTGTGTAAATTGGCTTTGATGTCTTCCATAAATTATTAGCAAAGCATTATTGATAATGATCAATGTATATGAATGTAAAATATTATCAATGATTTAAAACATCATTGTACATAGAAAAACGTCAATAAAACTTGAATAAAACACAAGCTAAAATCCTCGCATAAAATTATTAAATTGAATGAAAATGGCAATGTTTAAATACCCCTAAGAATCACAAGCATGTATAAAGATCCTCTGTTACATTCAGACCTGTTGGATGTTTTGAATTCAGCTCTAAGATGTATATAGTCTCCAATTGGCGCAAACGTTGTTCTCTATTACACCCTCTTCTACTTGGTGGGACAGAATCTATCACGCAATATCTGAGGTCTTGACTTTGTGATTCATGATTACTTTTTAAATGGCGTGCCACCGGATAGGTATTGTCCTGATTGTTAATCGCCCGTATATGCTGCAAAATTCTTTTATGCACCTGTAATTTGGTGCAACCTACGTATTGTGGGTTGCATGGGCAGATTAAAATGTACACCGCATATTCAGTCTTAAACGTCAGAAGTTTGGTTATTTTTACACTCCTGGCACTAAATGGTGTTGTGTAAGTTGTCCGGTTTACCCCTTGTTGGCACGCCTTGCAGGTTTTACATCTGTAAAAAACCCTTTAACCAATTTGTATTGTCAATGACCTCTGTGCTGGTCTTTACCAACTCGTCCCACATTGAGAGAGCCCTGCTATATGTAATAGAGGGTCAGTAACCTCTTGCCAATGATGGAATCACTCAATACCATGGGCCAATTGCGTGTAAAGATTGATTCGAGCTATCTGTGTTGTTGGCTGTATTGTACAATTAATCTAAATTATTTTTCTTTTTCTTTCTTGTGTGTATATATATATATATATATATATATATATATATATATATATATATATATACATTTATACACACATATACCAATAGTTTAAAATGTATGTTAAAAACATTCTATAAAAATGCAAACTTAAATTTCCCACTCTAATCAATGCAATAGTAGGAAAAGTGTTGGATAGCGGAGGGGTTAAAATGACTATTCCCACACCAGTCAGTACAACAGCCAGGAAAGTATTCGATAGAGAAGGGTTAAAAATTACTGTTCCCACTCCAGTCAGTGCAACAGTAGGGAAAGTGTTGCATAGCCGAGAGGTTAAAATGACTATTCCCACACCAGTGAGTGCAACAGTGTGAAAAGTGTTGTATACCGGAGGGATAACATTTACTATTCCCACTCCAGTCAGTACAACAGCCTGGAAAGTATTCGATAGAGAAGGGTTAAAAATCACTGTTCCCACTCCAGTCAGTGCAACAGTAGGGAAAGTGTTGGATATCAGAGGGATAACATTTACTATTCCCACTCCAGTCAGTGCAACATTGGGGAAAATGTTGGATAGCGGAGGGGTAAAAATGACATTTCCCACTCCAATGAGTGCAATAGTAGGGAAAGTGTTGGATAGCGGAGGGGTAAAAAGTACTATTCCCACTCCAGTGAGTGCAACAGTAGAGAAAGTGTTAGATAGCGGAGGGGTATAGTATAGAAGGTGTTGGATAGGGGAGTGGTAAAAAATACTATTCCCACTCCAGTCAGTGCAACAGTATGGAAGGTGTTGGATAGCGGAGACGTGAAAATAATGTGAGACTGTAGGGGTATTGACCCCACTACTGGGCTATACCAACTCTCTGATGTACCACACTTTTGTTCTTGGTTTGTATATTTTTGTTGGGGAAGGAGGAGGGGGGTCACTTTGGGTCACCAAATGTTTTATTTCAAAAAGACCATTCCGAGCCTTGTATCCTTGCTCTCCACCAAAGAATGCTGTAACCCTGGAAATGGCAATAATCTTGTATCACGGAGTATGAATGCAATATGCAATATATAAATGTTGTGTATTATCTGACAATAAACAGATCTTTAACAAAAAATTACTATTCCCACTCCAGTGAGTGTAACAATAGGGAAAGTGTTTGATAGCGGAGGGGTAAGATTTACTATTCCCACTCCAATGAGTGCAACAGTAGGGAAAGTGTTGGATAGCGGAGGGATAAATATTACTATTCCCACTCCAGTCAGTGCAACAGTAGGGAAAGTGTTGCATAGCCGAGAGGTAAAAAAATGACTTTTTCCACTCCAGTTAGGGTAACAGTAGGGAAAGTGTTGGATAGCAGAGGGGTAAACATTACCATTCCCACTACAATAAGTGCAACAGTAGGGATAGTGTTGCATAGCGGAGGTGTAAAAATGACTATTCCCATTCCGGTGAGTGTAAGAGTAGGGAAAGTGTTGGATTGCAGAGGGATAAAAAATACTATTCCTACTGCAGTCAATTCAAAATTAAAAACAAACAAAATATCAACAACAAAAAATATTTGAAAAAAAAGAAAAGATATACATGTGTAAAAATTAAACAAAAAATATATTTAATATTATACATTAAAAACACATATTATAATGTTAAAAATATATCTCTTTTACCTACAAATATTATAATAATTAAAATATACAAATATATCTTTCAAAGAAATATATTTAGTTACAAAGTATTGATAAAGAAAAACATTATTAAATACATTGATTTTATTTACATCTCACCCTATACCAACACCCAATTCACAACCCATATCTAAATTAGAAAATACTAATTATAAATAAATTACAAATACATTACTTCCCATCCTTTACCCTTTTAAACCCACAACCCGCTACGGAAGAATGCAAAAATGTAATTAAAATAAAATTGATAACTACTAAAAATGTAACACATATATTAAAAAACATAAACAATACTTGTACAAAATATACATCAGATACAAGTAAAACATATACTAACATACATAATACTAATAAAAAAATCGATATTTTAAACAAATGTATTTTTGCAAACAATATTATTGACTTCTATATTTTTAAAAACAATGGGGCATATTACCAACAACTAGCGATAATTATCGCTATGTTGGCTTAGCGGCAATAATTGTATCGCCGTGTTGCGGCGATTTTTATCGCTTAGGAGCCTTGCTATTATCAAGGTTTATCTCCTAAGCGATAAAAATCGGCCAAAATGCATGAATATCGCTGTAAAGTCAGCGATATTCATGCATTACCGAGCTAATGCTCTTAGCCATGGTATCCACCTCCCATTGGATAACATGGCTAAGAACTGCTCAGACAAAGTAGAATCCACAGGGTGGTAGTTCAGTGGTCCCTCAGGGATGGGGAGCACACCGTGTTTTTTAAATGCCCCTCACACACCAACAGGCCCCTTGGTGTCATGCTTCATCATCGGGGCCTTTGCACCCCTCTACGGGATGCGGCGTGCTACGACAGAACGACTACGCAGGAGCACTTTGTAGTGAGCTATGTGAGGGGGTGTGGTTTACGTGATGTGAGTGAGGTGAGGTGAAAAAAGTGATTAAAAAATACCTGGCACTAAGGAAAAGAGAACATTTTATTCTGTCCCTGGCTGGTATTAGTAAAAAGTGCAAGGACTGGTTGAAAAAATACGTGCTAGGGTATATCAACCAACTACAGTGTCAACATGTTTCGGAGTACAAGACTCCTTCTTCAGGACGAGGATGTGCACTATGATCCCCACCTTACTCACATGGAATGTGAAAGTGCTCAAAAAAATTAAATACAAAAATAATGTGTAATGTACCTATCAATGTTTTAAAAGATGGTTTGCTCGTTGCGCCCAATTGGCGTTTCAAATATCTGAAAAGAAAAGACATAGTAAATAAACTAGTCGGATGTCCCGGAACATAGTGGACTTGCTAGTCGGATGTCCAGGAAACAAGAGCAAAGGAAAGGAAAGGGAAAGAGTATTCCTTTTCGTAACAATGGTAAGCATGCAGAACTCCACTTTGGGTCTGGTACCTTGCAAGAGAGAGACATTTGGGGGGGACATACAGTACAAGACACAACCATACATACACACATGTAATATCCCTGGTGTACATGGGAATGAAAAAGGTAGTATTACTTTGTGGTACAGGCTTACTTAAGTTCAAAATGCGGATGGCCCCATGAGCCTTAGCGTGGTATTGGGGGTATCACTTCTCATTGCCCAGTCAGCAACCTATAAGATAGTAAATAGCGGTATTTAGGGAGGTGAAAAAAGGAGATTAAAGCCAGGTTACTAACGAGTGAGAATACACCCCTAGTTACAACCGGCTCCTACTCACGATGACTGCAAGGACTGGATGCCTGCCTTCCCCGCAACGCTGCTCCGCTGTAAGTGAGCTCTCAAGGCGGAGATTCACATTTTATACCCTCAGCGGTAGTTAATTAGTTGGGGATGATTGAATGATTGTAAGAGGAAGAGGCCCATACATGGGTAGGGGCAGGGTCTTTGTTAAGAAAACTCCCGGAGCTGCGCAGGGTTAGGACGCGCTGTAGTATATTTTTTTTCAATCCATAAGGCATGCAAAAAACCACCCACCCCTCCCCTACCGAGGTGGTAGGTGTTTAGGGCCATTTTGATAATTACCACAGTCTTTAACACCCTACTACTTTAGATATCTGGCCTTTAGTATATAGGGTTTTTGATCTGCTACTCCCTCTCCCCCCATGGGTGAACTATTGAGGGACAAAGTGTATTTATATACCTTGTGGGAAATTTGCCATTAACTGGTACACATTATCTCCGTTGTTGGTGTTTCGCGCATGCGCGACGCGTAACTGACCCCATAACATGGTCTGCGCATGCGTTACCGGCACGCCGCTATCGCGGTACCAGCTCTGCCCTGCGCATGCGCGTTGGGCTTTAGTTCCTCTTAGAGCCAGCACACCACTATTTGCTATACCAGCTCTGCCCTGCACATGCGCGTTGGGCTTTAGCTCAACCTTAGAGCCAGCGCGTCCTAACCCTGCGCAGCTCCGGGAGTTTTCTTAACAAAGACCCTGCCCCTACCCATGTATGGGCCTCTTCCGCTTACAATCATTCAATCATCCCCAACTAATTAACTACCGCTGAGGGTATAAAATGTGAATCTCCGCCTTGAGAGCTCACTTACAGCGGAGCAGCGTTGCGGGGAAGGCAGGCATCCAGTCCTTGCAGTCATCGTGAGTAGGAGCCGGTTGTAACTAGGGGTGTATTCTCACTCGTTAGTAACCTGGCTTTAATCTCCTTTTTTCACCTCCCTAAATACCGCTATTTACTATCTTATAGGTTGCTGACTGGGCAATGAGAAGTGATACCCCCAATACCACGCTAAGGCTCATGGGGCCATCCGCATTTTGAACTTAAGTAAGCCTGTACCACAAAGTAATACTACCTTTTTCATTCCCATGTACACCAGGGATATTACATGTGTGTATGTATGGTTGTGTCTTGTACTGTATGTCCCCCCCAAATGTCTCTCTCTTGCAAGGTACCAGACCCAAAGTGGAGTTCTGCATGCTTACCATTGTTACGAAAAGGAATACTCTTTCCCTTTCCTTTCCTTTGCTCTTGTTTCCTGGACATCCGACTAGCAAGTCCACTATGTTCCGGGACATCCGACTAGTTTATTTACTATGTCTTTTCTTTTCAGATATTTGAAACGCCAATTGGGCGCAACGAGCAAACCATCTTTTAAAACATTGATAGGTACATTACACATTATTTTTGTATTTAATTTTTTTGAGCACTTTCACATTCCATGTGAGTAAGGTGGGGATCATAGTGCACATCCTCGTCCTGAAGAAGGAGTCTTGTACTCCGAAACATGTTGACACTGTAGTTGGTTGATATACCCTAGCACGTATTTTTTCAACCAGTCCTTGCACTTTTTACTAATACCAGCCAGGGACAGAATAAAATTTTCTCTTTTCCTTAGTGCCAGGTATTTTTTAATCACTTTTTTCACCTCACCTCACTCACATCACGTAAACCACACCCCCTCACATAGCTCACTACAAAGTGCTCCTGCGTAGTCGTTCTGTCGTAGCACGCCGCATCCCGTAGAGGGGTGCGAAGGCCCCGATGATGAAGCATGACACCAAGGGGCCTGTTGGTGTGTGAGGGGCATTTAAAAAACACGGTGTGCTCCCCATCCCTGAGGGACCACTGAACTACCACCCTGTGGATTCTACTTTGTTTATGCATGACGCTTAGGGAGACTGAATCCACTTCTCTCTCTCTCCCCCCTCCTGGTTGTTTTTCCTTTCTAAGAACTGCTCAGGGCAGGTGTTAGCTTTTGGAGATATTCGCGCTTAGCACGAATATTTCCAAAAGTTGGTAATAGGAGATAGTGATGCTAACATCTTGGCACGCCCACTTTGCATGTCATTAGTGATAAATATCTCTGATATGCAAAGCTGGGCCCAAGATGGTCGCTATCTCCTACTAGCTGTCGCTAACTGGGGTTAGCGACAGCTAGGTAATAGGGAGATAATTTTATCTCCTCTTTCTTGGCTTTTAAAGCCAAAAAAGCGGAGATAAATCTCTTGATAATATGCCCCAATATTTCTTACCTTAAATTTGATATTCTTGACCACTATATTCTTGCTGTCGATATTTCTCACTGACAATATTTAGGACTCAAAATTCCTGTAGTTCGACATTTCCAACTCAATATTTTGTCTGCACACCTAGCTACAATGGGGCTTAAGGATTGTCAATGGCAACTTCTTCTTCCCACCACGCACACCAAACCAATGGATAATTATATTGCCCATATTCACCTTTGGTAGAATACAAATGAGATCATTTTTACAGTACATATATAAAAATACGACATCCAGATTGGAATGAGTTATTTCCAATTTTTTAACTCGCTGAACCAAATGAACTGCACCGTGAGACACTGAAATGTTTGTTACGCTGGGGTTCAAACTGAATTTGTAATTCATTATTGATGTTTACACCAAGAAGTGATATTATACACTGCTGTCACTGATTCTGTGGCTTTTGATTATTTAGCAGTATAAAATCGGTTTACAATATTGAAACAGTAGTTGTTTCTATTGGTTTTAGCCTTGGTGTAGTTGTGTCACCCCATGCCCGAAAACAATGAAACACATGTTGGCTAAAGCTCACAAGAGTTTATAAGGAAGAGGTCGAAGTACAGAAAAATACATCTACCACAACAAGAAAAGTTTTCCTCTTTTGCTTTACAAACCGTATTTTGTATTCAGTTACGATATAATTACATATGCCTCATACTGTTAACTAGAGCTATTCATTATGTTTACTGTTCTGGCATTCAGTATAACTGTTGTCTGCTCCTCTCTATTAATCATCACAGCCCACATTTTTTATGCAAAAATCACTAAGGGTCAATAAATATTGAAAATGCTCCTCTGTGTATTCTTTGTATATTACTCTGAGCAGAAGAGAGCACAAACTACCAGGTGAAAAGTTGAAGTCTGTCACCATGTGTAGGAAATGGGGTTACCCAAATCTCCAAGGGGGTAGCATGGAACCAAGCGGGCAGGCCAAACTTTGAGGACATGTGAAGCACTCACGCAGTACCCACAGACGACACACCAGGCACAGCACAAAAGAGGCAGGACAACAGTTTGAGTTGGAAAAAGATAAGTAGTTTAGTAGTGTTTCCAACCTGCAAGGCAAAATAAAATGCAAAACAGTAGTGTCACAAAAGGGCGCCAATTGGCGCCAGAGCCAAGTGTATAAAGGGGGGATTATTTACATGGGAAGTAAGGGCTGAGTCCATAAGTCCATGCTGAAAGGAAAAAGGATGGGATCAAAATAACATTAGATCTGGGGCCAATCTGGTGGGGCCAACCCAGACTCTCATCCTTAGGGGAGGGCTGTAATTGCAAAATATCACATTAGCATAGATATACATCATGCGCAATAATGCAAACCCAACCCCTGTAAGGGAAAACATCAGGGCTTCACAGTACATCATAAATAGGAGCACCTGTAATAAATCAGCACGGCTGGTCCATTAACCTGGGGCATAACCAAGGGCCTGGAATAACACGTCAGGCCAACCTATTGACCACCATTAGGCAGAACATACCTCACCCAGCAGTAATATCCGGTAGGGGCCCTCCTCATAGACCAGGAACACCTGTAAGGAAACAGCTAGGCTCCCTCTACCATCAAACTAGGGGTATCAAACATCAGGGTGTATTGGCATCAACTCTTCCCGGGTCACCTTAGGGAAACAATAACCCATGGGGCCCAGAACTAAGCATAGGGCAACCACTCCCTGGGACCTAAACATGCAGTTTGGCAAACACACAGGGTAACTTGCGTTAACAAAGCTCGCAGTCCCTAGGGATTAATCCTACTTATAGAAACAACCCCGGCCTCCACTTCTCACTGTGGGGAGGTTGCCCAGTCTAGGGGTCTCCTGTGTACCTTTAGAGCCAACATGGCCAGTCCCGGTGTCCAAAAGAAGAGGGGGGGGGGGCGAGCACCGACCCTGTGCCCCGTTGCCTTTCCCACCACCCCTACACAGTCCAGCTGTGGCCCCACTCACCAGCTGCTCCTGGACTCTTTCGTCTAGGGACCTCAGCAGGCGCAGGGCTTCACTGAGGAAGGGCAGACACCGACAATGTGCCTCGATGCCCCCTCCTCTCTCGTGACTATAGCCGGGCCCTTTGGGATGTCCTCTTCCCTTGCAGGGCTCACTCTCTTTGCCGTAGAGGGGGCCCAGGCACCGACCACGTGCCTTGAGGCCCTCCCCTCTGTACTCTTGCAGCAACACACGAGGCACTCTTTTCCAGGCGGAGTCACCTGGGCCCCTCTTGCTCGCGGGGGCCCGGAGTTTCAACTCGGCCTCGGGGAGGCCTCAAGGGACACACGCGGTGTCCTGGCACACGTGGGGGAAGCCCGCCCGGCTTTCCTCCCACCTCACACAGGGCTCCCTCGATCTCCCGGGAGCCCCACGACGCCGTCGAGTCGCTTCGTTTGGGGAGGCGGGGCTGGCACCGACAGTGTGCCCCGGCCCCGCCTAGCTCACCGGCCCCTCTCTCAAGGGCACAGACCGGCGGGGTGGCCTCCCGCTCCGGTCACTCCCAATCGGGGCTCCCTCCTGACCACGGGGGCCCCGCAACACCGTCGCTTCACCCGGGTCCCTCTCCTTCCTCACAGGGACCCGGGGCTTAGACCCGGCTCCTCTTCTCTGGCTGTCGGCTGGCAGCCAATCCCTGCGCGGCCTTCAAGGGGCACGGCCGCGCAGGCCAATCCATTTGCGGTATTGGCGGGGGCGAGCGATGACGCGGTCAGGCCCCCGTCACGTGATGCGGGAGGCAGCGGCCTCAGGGCCTAGCGCGGCCCTTTCTTTTCCCTTCGGCGGCCCTCTCCTCACATCGGCGGCCCTCTCCTGGCACCGGGGGCCGCCGCAACGATGCCGAACACGGCGGGGGTTTCCTTGGTGGCGCCGGGCCGCGGCGGTGACGGTGGCAACAATAAGGGGTAGGCTCCCTTCTATTTAATTACTTATATCGGCAGAAGCGCGCCTTCTCAGACGGCGCTATTCACAGGCTGCCACAGTCTCCTCAGAAAACGGCGCTATTCACTGCGCTCCGCTCCTCCCTCGGACCACACAACTTCCAGGGCCAACAGCACTCCAGGGGCCACACCAGCCCCAGCGCTTCTCTTCCCACAGCGCTTGGTAGGCAGTCCAGGGGCAGGTTAAGAGACACAGTTCCTCGGGGGCACAATCCTCCCCGGCAGCTCCTCCTAGTCCAGCGCTTCCAGAGGGGCCACAACTTCCCAAGGGGGGAACAGTCCCAGTACAGCTCCTCCGGGGCACACTCCCTCTGCAGCGCTTGAGAGGCAGTACCTCACAAGGGGCAACAGTTCCTTCAGGCAGCCCAGGGGCACACTCCTCACCTCCTGGGGCTTCTGTCGCGCTGCGCTGGCGCAGTTCCAGGTCCCAACAGCGTCAGTGTCCTGGTTAGGGGCCCTTCCTTTATCAGGGGCCCGGGGGACAGTAGAGTAGGGGGTTTTAGGGGTGCAGGGCCCAGCTCACAGGCCCATGTGGCGGTAGCACCTTGTAGCAGGTCCCCTCTCTTTCTTGTCCCAGCGCTGACTGACTTTCTGGTGGCACATCCCTCTTATTTATACCCTCCTCCCAGGCAGTGCCAGAGCCTTCTAGAATGTTGGCAGAACTAGCCTAAACTGGCTCAAGGGGAGGGGGTGAGCACCCTGGGTGCCAGGCTTTCCCTCCAAATGCTAGGGGTAGCTGGGTAATAATAGCTAGACTGCTGACCTATGGCAGTACAGTGGCAAAACCCATGGCCATGGCATCCATTTTAAAAACAGTACATTTTAGTCAGGTGCATTTTTAAAATGGGGAAATTTACAAGTGCTCACACCATTACTTGACATTACATTTTTAACAAGGTGTCTCACACCATTACTTGACATTACATTTTTAACAAGGTGTCTCACACCACTCATGGCCTATACAGGTTTAATCCCATGGGGGAGACATTTCAGACAAGGGGGTCAAAAGCGAAAAATTTTGGGGGAAAAGGCCAAGTCCAACACAGCTCCCCCCCAGCCAAAAGCCAGGGATGAGCGATCAATACCTTGATGGGCTTCCCTGCTTGGGGCGGAAAAAGGTGGACGCAGGTCTGCAACTACAGGAGCACCTGCAGTCTCTATTCCACTCTGGAACCCAATGGTTCTCTCTCGCAACCCTCCCTTCATCAACAAAACCACCCCACTGGTGTTCCCTAGTGGGATGTGGCCAGGACTGGCCTCTAGGCCATCCAGAAATCTCTGGCCCTTGTTCCTTCCTAGAGTGGGAGGCTCTAGCCTCAGGCTTGTAATGCTCTTGGGCCACTCTCTTCCTTCCAAATTGCCACTGGTCCACCCACGTGGGGTCTACACCCTCAAGCTGACCAGCTCTCAGGGGCGAGGCTTTCCTCCCCCTACTTCTCCTCCTAGGGTTCCTCCACCTCCTTCTCCTGGGGACACCCTCACACAACCACTCTCTCCTCAACCTGGAGTCGAAACCCTCAGGTTGCACCGGTGACAGGGGCGAGTCCTCCCTCTCCCTGCACCCCCTCCCAGAGTTCCGCACCCTCCTAACCGGAGTAGTACCCCTGAGAGTCAACTTTGGGGGACTCTGAACACAGATGTCCCACCCACCAGGTCCGGAAAACCCTCAACCTGGCCACCCAACCCGGGATCTGCGCCCTTTGGCTGAGCCGGTGAAAGAGGAGAGACCTTGCTCCCTCTGCACCCCCTCCCAGAGTTCCGCACCCTCCCACCGGGAGAAGTACCCCTGGGAGTCAAACTGGTAGGGACCTTGGTTACAGGTACCCCACCCTCCAGGACAGGCAACCCCTGAACCTGGAACCCCAGTCCAGGATCTAAACCCCGTCACTGGTCAAACCCCCGAACCACTGGAGCTCTGGTTACTGATACTCCGGGTTCTCCTGATACTAGGGGATCCCCTTCATGAGAAGGCACATCGGGACAGCCTAGGCTCCTAACCTGGGGTTCCTTAAAAGAACTCTCCAGGCCCTGTGACTGCAGTTGGGGCACCTCGGGACACCTCCCCGTCTCACTCCCTCCTATAGATGGGATGTGAGGCCCTACAACCCGCCCACTATCTTGGGACCTAGCTGGGCTTCTCACCTCTCCCGCCACGCTGGGTCGGAAGATCCCTGCACCACTCCTTTCTGGATCACTCCCCAATGTCTTCCCAGACACTCTGGCACTTACCCAGAGATCTGCCTCCCGTGCAAGTTCCCTGGGGTCTGAGAACCTACACTGCAACAGATGGTGACGCAGACTTGGGACACAACTCCTCAGCATGTGCTCCCGAATAATGGCATGGCACAGCCCTTCCCAATCCTCTACTGCTCTCCTCACCACCCAATCCTCCAATGCAGTCCAACACTCCTCCTCAAACTCTCCCCAGGACTGGTGGGACAGTTTTCCCCTGCCCCTGAACACTAACCCGTCCCCCTCTTCCTGGGAATCAGGCACGGTCTCCTGGGCTTCAGGAATGGGACTCCTTGCACTGGACCTGCACTCGCTGCCACCACTGGATCCCACCCTCTCCGGTGTATCCAGGCTCTTAAAACCACTCTCAGGGGACAACCTACCCACCTGAGCATCTCTCTCCCTGGCAAAGGCCCTCTCCGCCTCTGCCATCCTCTCCTGGGCTAGGACCATGTCTGTCTCTAGCCTCTGCTGTTGAATCGTCAGCTGCGCTAACTCCATGGCCTGCTCAAATCTGAGCTTCTCCAGCACTAGCTGATGCTCCCTTTCTTCCCTCCTATCTACCCACTCTTCTGGGGACAGGGAAAGGGATGGGGCAGTGCCCCCGGGACAGGACGCAGTGCAAGACTCCCTATCTACGGTGTCCTCATCAGCTACTGGTGTCTCTGCCCTGTTAAACTCTTCCTCCTCTTCATCGGGGTAAATACTTCCCAGGGTTCTGGATGGGGAGCCCTCTCTCTGGCCTCTAACCCACTGACCCTTCAAAAACTCGGGAGGGTAGTCAGACAAGTCCCCACCAATCTCTAAGGGCTCTCCCCTCTTGAGGGCCTCATAGAGAAACAACTTTCTCCTAATGTTTCCTACTGGGGGTATCCCTCTCTCCTTGAGGAAATCTATGACTTCCTGCTCGGTGTACTCCATCAGGTCCATTTCGTCCAAAACCAACCCCATCGTGGCGAGGTACACCCGGGACACACCCTCCCAGTGGAACAAGGGGACACAATTCCACAACAACACTTTTCAGGAGGAAGCAATACAAAGTCACAATGTTCAGCCAAACAATAATCCCCACAACAAGGCTATGATCACTCTCAAAGCTCTACTTGTGGTGTAACCCGTGGCCGCTGTGGTACTGCGCAAACACAAGTCCTATCCCACCGCTTGCCACCAATGTAGGAAATGGGGTTACCCAAATCTCCAAGGGGGTAGCATGGAACCAAGCGGGCAGGCCAAACTTCGAGGACATGTGAAGCACTCACGCAGTACCCACAGACCACACACCAGGCACAGCACAAAAGAGGCAGGACTCCAGTTTGAGTTGGAAAAAGATAAGTAGTTTAGTAGTGTTCCCAACCTGCAAGGCAAAATAAAATGCAAAACAGTAGTGTCACAAAAGGGCGCCAATTGGCGCCAGAGCTAAGTGTATAAAGGGGGGATTATTTACATGGGAAGTAAGGGCTGAGTCCATAAGTCCATGCTGAAAGGAAAAAGGATGGGATCAAAATAACATTAGATCTGGGGCCAATCTGGTGGGGCCAACTCAGACTCTCATCCTTAGGGGAGGGCTGTAATTGCAAAATATCACATTAGCATAGATATACATCATGCGCAATAACGCCAACCCAACCCCTGTAAGGGAAAACATCAGGGCTTCACAGTACATCATAAATAGGAGCACCTGTAATAAATCAGCACGGCTGGTCCATTAACCTGGGGCATAACCAAGGGCCTGGAATAACATGTCAGGCCAACCTATTGACCACCATTAGGCAGAACATACCTCACCCAGCAGTAATATCCGGTAGGGGCCCTCCTCATAGACCAGGAACACCTGTAAGGAAACAGCTAGGCTCCCTCTACCATCAAACTAGGGGTATCAAACATCAGGGTGTATTGGCATCAACTCTTCCCGGGTCACCTTAGGGAAACAATAACCCATGGGGCCCAGAACTAAGCATAGGGCAACCACTCCCTGGGACCTAAACATGCAGTTTGGCAAACACACAGGGTAACTTGCGTTAACAAAGCTCGCAGTCCCTAGGGATTAATCCTACTTATAGAAACAACCCCGGCCTCCACTTCTCACTGTGGGGAGGTTGCCCAGTCTAGGGGTCTCCTGTGTACCTTTAGAGCCAACATGGCCAGTCCCGGTGTCCAAAAGAAGAGGGGGGGGGGCGAGCACCGACCCTGTGCCCCATTGCCTTTCCCACCACCCCTACACAGTCCAGCTGTGGCCCCACTCACCAGCTGCTCCTGGACTCTTTCGTCTAGGGACCTCAGCAGGCGCAGGGCTTCACTGAGGAAGGGCAGACACCGACAATGTGCCTCGATGCCCCCTCCTCTCTCGTGACTATAGCCGGGCCCTTTGGGATGTCCTCTTCCCTTGCAGGGCTCACTCTCTTTGCCGTGGAGGGGGGCCAGGCACCGACCACGTGCCTTGAGGCCCTCCCCTCTGTACTCCTGCAGCAACACACAAGGCACTCTTTTCCAGGCGGAGTCACCTGGGCCCCTCTTGCTCACGGGGGCCCGGAGTTTCAACTCGGCCTCGGGGAGGCCTCAAGGGACACACACGGTGTCCTGGCACACGTGGGGGAAGCCCGCCCGGCTTTCCTCCCACCTCACACGGGGCTCCCTCGATCTCCCGGGAGCCCCGCGACGCCGTCGAGTCGCTTCATTTGGGGAGGCGGGGCTGGCACCGACAGTGTGCCCCGGCCCCGCCTAGCTCACCGGCCCCTCTCTCAGGGGCACAGGCCGGCGGGGTGGCCTCCCGCTCCGGTCGCTCCCAATCGGGGCTCCCTCCTGACCACGGGGGCCCCGCAACACCGTTGCTTCACCCGGGTCCCCCTCCTTCCTCACAGGGACCCGGGGCTTAGACTCGGCTCCTCTTCTCTGGCTGTCGGCTGGCAGCCAATCCCTGCGCGGCCTTCAAGGGGCACGGCCGCGCAGGCCAATCCATTCGCGGCGTTGGCGGGGGCGGGCCGATGACACGGTCAGGCCCCCGTCACGTGATGCGGGAGGCAGGGGCCTCAGGGCCTAGCGCGGCCCTTTCTTTTCCCTTCGGCGGCCCTCTCCTCACATCGGCGGCCCTCTCCTGGCACCGGGGCAACAATGCCGAACACGGCGGGGGTTTCCTTGGTGGCGCCCGGCCGCGGCGGTGACGGTGGCAACAATAAGGGGTAGGCTCCCTTCTATTTAATTACTTATATCGGCAGAAGCGCGCCTTCTCAGAAAACGGCGCAATTCACTGCGCTCCGCTCCTCCCTCGGCCCACACAACTTCCAGGGCCAACAGCACTCCGGTGGCCACACCAGCCCCAGCGCTTCTCTTCCCACAGCGCTTGGTAGGCAGTCCAGGGGCAGGTTAAGAGACCCAGTTCCTCGGGGGCACAATCCTCCCCGGGCAACTCCTCCTAGTCCAGCGCTTCCACAGGGGCCACAACTTCCCAAGGGGGGAACAGTCCCAGTACAGCTCCTCAGGGGCACACTCCCTCTGCAGCGCTTGAGAGGCAGTACCTCACAAGGGGCAACAGTTCCTTCAGGCAGCCCAGGGGCACACTCCTCACCTCCTGGGGCTTCTGTCGCGCTGCGCTGGCGCAGTTCCAGGTCCCAAC
Organism: Lissotriton helveticus; assembly: GCF_964261635.1. Classification (NCBI taxonomy): domain Eukaryota; kingdom Metazoa; phylum Chordata; class Amphibia; order Caudata; family Salamandridae; genus Lissotriton; species Lissotriton helveticus. The sequence continues at coordinate 178,432,180 of NC_136065.1, forward strand.
AGCGTCAGTGTCCTGGTTAGGGGCCCTTCCTTTATCAGGGGCCCGGGGGACAGTAGAGTAGGGGGTTTTAGGGGTGCAGGGCGCAGCTCACAGGCCCATGTGGCGGTAGCACCTTGTAGCAGGTCCCCTCTGTTTCTTGTCCCAGCGCTGACTGACTTTCTGGTGGCACATCCCTCTTATTTATACCCTCCTCCCAGGCAGTGCCAGAGCCTTCTAGAATGTTGGCAGAACTAGCCTAAACTGGCTCAAGGGGAGGGGGTGAGCACCCTGGGTGCCAGGCTTTCCCTCCAAATGCTAGGGGTAGCTGGGTAATAATAGCTAGACTGCTGACCTATGGCAGTACAGTGGCAAAACCCATGGCCATGGCATCCATTTTAAAAACAGTACATTTTAGTCAGGTGCATTTTTAAAATGGGGAAATTTACAAGTGCTCACACCATTACTTGACATTACATTTTTAACAAGGTGTCTCACACCATTACTTGACATTACATTTTTAACAAGGTGTCTCACACCACTCATGGCCTATACAGGTTTAATCCCATGGGGGAGACATTTCAGACAAGGGGGTCAAAAGCGAAACATTTTGGGGGAAAAGGCCAAGTCCAACACAGCTCCCCCCCAGCCAAAAGCCAGGGTAGAGCGATCAATACCTTGATGGGCTTCCCTACTTGGGGCGGAAAAAGGTGGACGCAGGCCTGCAACTACAGGAGCACCTGCAGTCTCTATTCCACTCTGGAACCCAATGGTTCTCTCTCGCAACCCTCCCTTCATCAACAAAACCACCCCACTGGTGTTCCCTAGTGGGATGTGGCCAGGACTGGCCTCTAGGCCATCCAGAAATCTCTGGCCCTTGTTCCTTCCTAGAGTGGGAGGCTCTAGCCTCAGGCTTGTAATGCTCTTGGACCACTCTCTTCCTTCCAAATTGCCACTGGTGCACCCACGTGGGGTCTACACCCTCAAGCTGACCAGCTCTCAGGGGCGAGGCTTTCCTCCCCCTACTTCTCCTCCTAGGGTTCCTCCACCTCCTTCTCCTGGGGACACCCTCACACAACCACTCTCTCCTCAACCTGGAGTCGAAACCCTCAGGTTGCACCGGTGACTGGGGCGAGTCCTCCCTCTCCCTGCACCCCCTCCCAGAGTTCCGCACCCTCCTAACCGGAGTAGTACCCCTGAGAGTCAACTTTGGGGGACTCTGAACACAGATGTCCCACCCACCAGGTCCGGAAAACCCTCAACCTGGCCACCCAACCCGGGATCTGCGCCCTTTGGCTGAGCCGGTGACAGAGGAGAGACCTTGCTCCCTCTGCACCCCCTCCCAGAGTTCCGCACCCTCCCACCGGGAGAAGTACCCCTGGGAGTCAAACTGGTAGGGACCTTGCTTACAGGTACCCCACCCTCCAGGACAGGCAACCCCTGAACCTGGAACCCCAGTCCAGGATCTAAACCCCGTGACTGGTCAAACCCCCGAACCACTGGAGCTCTGGTTACTGATACTCCGGGTTCTCCTGATACTAGGGGATCCCCTTCATGAGAAGGCACATCGGGACAGCCTAGGCTCCTAACCTGGGGTTCCTTAAAAGAACTCTCCAGGCCCTGTGACTGCAGTTGGGGCACCTCGGGACACCTCCCCGTCTCACTCCCTCCTATAGATGGGATGTGAGGCCCTACAACCCGCCCACTATCCTGGGACCTAGCTGGGCTTCTCACCTCTCCCGCCACGCTGGGTCGGAAGATCCCTGCACCACTCCTTTCTGGATCACTCCCCAATGTCTTCCCAGACGCTCTGGCACTTACCCAGAGATCTGCCTCCCGTGCAAGTTCCCTGGGGTCTGAGTACCTACACTGCAACAGATGGTGACGCAGACTTGGGACACAACTCCTCAGCATGTGCTCCCGAATAACGGCATGGCACAGCCCTTCCCAATCCTCTACTGCTCTCCTCACCACCCAATCCTCCAATGCAGTCCAACACTCCTCCTCAAACTCTCCCCAGGACTGGTGGGACAGTTTTCCCCTGCCCCTGAACACTAACCCGTCCCCCTCTTCCTGGGAATCAGGCACGGTCTCCTGGGCTTCAGCAATGGGACTCCTTGCACTGGACCTACACTCGCTGCCACCACTGGATCCCACCCTCTCCGGTGTATCCAGGCTCTTAAAACCACTCTCAGGGGACAACCTACCCACCTGAGCAACTCTCTCCCTGGCAAAGGCCCTCTCCGCCTCTGCCATCCTCTCCTGGGCTAGGACCATGTCTGTCTCTAGCCTCTGCTGTTGAATCGTCAGCTGCGCTAACTCCATGGCCTGCTCAAATCTGAGCTTCTCCAGCACTAGCTGATGCTCCCTTTCTTCCCTCCTATCTACCCACTCTTCTGGGGACAGGGAAAGGGATGGGGCAGTGCCCCCGGGACAGGACGCAGTGCAAGACTCCCTATCTACGGTGTCCTCATCAGCTACTGGTGTCTCTGCCCTGTTAAACTCTTCCTCCTCTTCATCGGGGTAAATACTTCCCAGGGTTCTGGATGGGGAGCCCTCTCTCTGGCCTCTAACCCACTGACCCTTCAAAAACTCAGGAGGGTAGTCAGACAAGTCCCCACCAATCTCTAAGGGCTCTCCCCTCTTGAGGGCCTCATAGAGAAACAACTTTCTCCTAATGTTTCCTACTGGGGGTATCCCTCTCTCCTTGAGAAAATCTATGACTTCCTGCTCGGTGTACTCCATCAGGTCCATTTCGTCCAAAACCAACCCCATCGTGGCGAGGTACACCCGGGACACACCCTCCCAGTGGAACAAAGGGACACAATTCCACAACAACACTTTTCAGGAGGAAGCAATACAAAGTCACAATGTTCAGCCAAACAATAATCCCCACAACAAGGCTATGATCACTCTCAAAGCTCTACTTGTGGTGTAACCCGTGGCCGCTGTGGTACTGCGCAAACACAAGTCCTATCCCACCGCTTGCCACCAATGTAGGAAATGGGGTTACCCAAATCTCCAAGGGGGTAGCATGGAACCAAGCGGGCAGGCCAAACTTCGAGGACATGTGAAGTACTCACGCAGTACCCACAGACGACACACCAGGCACAGCACAAAAGAGGCAGGACACCAGTTTGAGTTGGAAAAAGATAAGTAGTTTAGTAGTGTTCCCAACCTGCAAGGCAAAATAAAATGCAAAACAGTAGTGTCACAAAAGGGCGCCAATTGGCGCCAGAGCTAAGTGTATAAAGGGGGGATTATTTACATGGGAAGTAAGGGCTGAGTCCATAAGTCCATGCTGAAAGGAAAAAGGATGGGATCAAAATAACATTAGATCTGGGTCAATCTGGTGGGGCCAACTCAGACTCTCATCCTTAGGGGAGGGCTGTAATTGCAAAATATCACATTAGCATAGATATACATCATGCGCAATAACGCCAACCCAACCCCTGTAAGGGAAAACATCAGGGCTTCACAGTACATCATAAATAGGAGCACCTGTAATAAATCAGCACGGCTGGTCCATTAACCTGGGGCATAACCAAGGGCCTGGAATAACACGTCAGGCCAACCTATTGACCACCATTAGGCAGAACATACCTCACCCAGCAGTAATATCCGGTAGGGGCCCTCCTCATAGACCAGGAACACCTGTAAGGAAACAGCTAGGCTCCCTCTACCATCAAACTAGGGGTATCAAACATCAGGGTGTATTGGCATCAACTCTTCCCGGGTCACCTTAGGGAAACAATAACCCATGGGGCCCAGAACTAAGCATAGGGCAACCACTCCCTGGGACCTAAACATGCAGTTTGGCAAACACACAGGGTAACTTGCGTTAACAAAGCTCGCAGTCCCTAGGGATTAATCCTACTTATAGAAACAACCCCGGCCTCCACTTCTCACTGTGGGGAGGTTGCCCAGTCTAGGGGTCTCCTGTGTACCTTTAGAGCCAACATGGCCAGTCCCGGTGTCCAAAAGAAGAGGGGGGGGGGCGAGCACCGACCCTGTGCCCCGTTGCCTCTCCCACCACCACCAACACAGTCCAGCTGTGGCCCCACTCACCAGCTGCTCCTGGACTCTTTCGTCTAGGGACCTTAGCAGGCGCAGGGCTTCACTGAGGAAGGGCAGACACCGACAATGTGCCTCGATGCCCCCTCCTCTCTCGTGACTATAGCCGGGCCCTTTGGGATGTCCTCTTCCCTTGCAGGGCTCACTCTCTTTGCCGTGGAGGGGGGCCAGGCACCGACCACGTGCCTTGAGGCCCTCCCCTCTGTACTCCTGCAGCAACACACGCTTTTTCCAGGCGGAGTCACCTGGGCCCCTCTTGCTCACGGGGGCCCGGAGTTTCAACTCGGCCTCGGGGAGGCCTCAAGGGACACACGCGGTGTCCTGGCACACGTGGGGGAAGCCCGCCCGGCTTTCCTCCCACCTCACACGGGGCTCCCTCGATCTCCCGGGAGCCCCGCGACGCCGTCGTGTCGCTTCATTTGGGGAGGCGGGGCTGGCACCGACAGTGTGCCCTGGCCCCGCCTAGCTCACCGGCCCCTCTCTCAGGGGCACAGGCCGGCGGGGTGGCCTCCCGCTCCGGTCGCTCCCAATCGGGGCTCCCTCCTGACCACGTGGGCCCCGCAACACCGTCGCTTCACCCGGGTCCCCCTCCTTCCTCACAGGGACCCGGGGCTTAGACTCGGCTCCTCTTCTCTGGCTGTCGGCTGGCAGCCAATCCCTGCGCGGCCTTCAAGGGGCACGGCCGCGCAGGCCAATCCATCCGCGCGTTGGCGGGGGCGGGCCGATGACACGGTCAGGCCCCCGTCACGTGATGCGGGAGGCAGCGGCCTCAGGGCCTAGCGCGTCCCTTTCTTTTCCCTTCGGCGGCCCTCTCCTCACATCGGCGGCCCTCTCCTGGCACCGGGGGCCGCCGCAACAATGCTGAACACGGCGGGGGTTTCCTTGGTGGCGCCCGGCCGCGGCGGTGACGGTGGCAACAATAAGGGGTAGGCTCCCTTCTATTTAATTACTTATATCGGCAGAAGCGCGCCTTCTCAGAAAACGGCGCAATTCACTGCGCTCCGCTCCTCCCTCGGCCCACACAACTTCCAGGGCCAACAGCACTCCGGGGGCCACACCAGCCCCAGCGCTTCTCTTCCCACAGCGCTTGGTAGGCAGTCCAGGGGCAGGTTAAGAGACACAGTTCCTCGGGGGCACAATCCTCCCCGGGCAACTCCTCCTAGTCCAGCGCTTCCACAGGGGCCACAACTTCCCAAGGGGGGAACAGTCCCAGTACAGCTCCTCAGGGGCACACTCCCTCTGCAGCGCTTGAGAGGCAGTACCTCACAAGGGACAACAGTTCCTTCAGGCAGCCCAGGGGCACACTCCTCACCTCCTGGGGCTTCTGTCGCGCTGCGCTGGCACAGTTCCAGGTCCCAACAGCGTCAGTGTCCTGGTTAGGGGCCCTTCCTTTATCAGGGGCCCGGGGGACTGGAGAGTAGGGGGTTTTAGGGGTGCAGGGCCCAGCTCACAGGCCCATGTGGCGGTAGCACCTTGTAGCAGGTCCCCTCTCTTTCTTGTCCCAGCGCTGACTGACTCTCTGGTGGCACATCCCTCTTATTTATACCCTCCTCCCAGGCAGTGCCAGAGCCTTCTAGAATGTTGGCAGAACTAGCCTAAACTGGCTCAAGGGGAGGGGGTGAGCACCCTGGGTGCCAGGCTTTCCCTCCAAATGCTAGGGGTAGCTGGGTAATAATAGCTAGACTGCTGACCTATGGCAGTACAGTGGCAAAACCCATGGCCATGGCATCCATTTTAAAAACAGTACATTTTAGTCAGGTACATTTTTAAAATGGGGAAATTTACAAGTGCTCACACCATTACTTAACATTACATTTTTAACAAGGTGTCTCACACCATTACTTGACATTACATTTTTAACAAGGTGTCTCACACCACTCATGGCCTATACAGGTTTAATCCCATGGGGGAGACATTTCAGACAAGGGGGTCAAAAGCGAAAAAATTTTTGGGAAAAGGCCAAGTCCAACACCATGGTTAAAGGGAAAAGAGTTGTTATGTTCAGTGGTTTCCAGAACTGTTCACTCCCTGTTTAGGTTGGGGGTGCTTACGATGGATCTGCGAGCTAGCTGGTCCAAGGGACAACATATCCTGGAGGGGTGCATAAAATCAGTCTGGCACCATCCTAGTTGGCCCCAAATGAGCAGTTCCTACCAATTGGTGGAAACTACACAGCATGTTGTCAAGGTTGGTTTTCTAAACAAATCTTCTAATGTCTGCTGGATTTTTTTTTACCCTTTGCAAATAAGATTTACAACTCCAAAGAAAGGGTGAGAACTTTTGAGGCAAAAAAGACTCTATTGTAGTGAATTATGGCTGCTCAGGTTCTGGTTATTTTCCTTGTTTGTGAATTCCCATGCTATAATTTTGCTACAAACAGTGATGTAATTATGTAACATATGGCATGGGGTTGGCTGCATGTAAGGGGTGGTTCGGCCATGTGAAACTGAGGGTTGGATTCACCTATGGGGATGAAATATTACTTTACGCTAAAAAAACTTGAAATCCATTGAAATAAACCAAGTTTAAAGTAATGTTATAGTTAGAGAGAGAGAGAACTCTGTTTAATTAGACCATGGCCTTCAAACTTCAAGATCATATAAAATGTAAACACTGTACAAAAACCAATCAGTAGCAGGGTAATAAAATCACATATAAAATCGCACAATTACTTTCTGGGCAGCTCTGGATAAATACTACTATGCTAAAACCATATTACCTCAATATTCTAGTTTGTAAAATCAATAAGAGTATAAAACCCTCCAAACTGATAAAAGTGGGCATTACAAATCTCCTAAAGATAAAAGCAAATTCTTTACATTCATCATTGTTCATTTACAGTAAAATATTAAAATCATTTGAGCTAGCTTCACCTCGGTCTTTAGTTTTTAACTTCTGCAAGAGAAGGTCTAAGAGTAAATTCATCACTGTACTTGCTTGAGCTTTTCCCTCGCCAATTGGTTTACCCCTCTCAGATAGTTACCTAGTGCAATTGCTATATCCAAATTTTCCATTCCTATCAATAATTTGATGGCTTTGGCTCGTGATCTTATGCCATATTTTATAAATAAGGGCCATAAGAACCGTTTTCTCACTTCAAGACACGTAAGGCAATCTAGCAGTATGTGCAAGATTTCACACTTGGTCCCCAGTCCACACTTGCATAGACCATCTGGATATAGCATTTCTGCCTTAAGTCTCCCCTCCATTAGCCAAGGGATGGTACCAATTCGGATTTTTAAAATATCCCACCTAAATCCATACATTTCGGCAGGCTTTCTAAATATGGATACCATGCATCAGTTTCCCATACTTCTATCAGTTAGGTGAAATGTTCAGTAACAACTTAACATTGTAAACTATAAAAAAAACACTTACATTCACCAATTATAGTTTTTTCAAGCAACTGTAACTCGGGTCCTAGGGTAACTAAATTCCAATTCCAAAAATTCTTTATTTCGGCCGCATGGGCCATAAAAGATGCAATAAAATACAGTACATAAATACACAGTAAAATGGAATGCATATATTACAGAATATTTCCATATAAAAAGGCTAGAGGGTCTGCATGAGGTAAGGAAACACAGTGGCACCAGTTCAGGGGGACATTTTCTTCCTTATTAACCAAGCTGCCATTAGGAATTTTGATACCGCAAAGACAATGTGTCCCAGGGTATTGGTTTTCATAACCCTGTATGCTTGTAGGTATTCCCGAAAACCCAGGTTTCGGCACAGCGGTGCAATCCAACGCTTCCTGGGATTCTGGTATGCGTGGCAAACAAACATTATGTGCAGATCATCTTCGTTCTTGGTTTTACAACAAGGACAGAATTTGTCACCCCCAGTGAGCCATTTGTGGGTAAATACTTTGGTGGGGAGTGTGCCAAACCTCCATTGCAGGAACAATTTCCTCGCCAAAAGAGGAAAAATAAAATCCATAAAAGGTTCAAAGAGGTAAGAATTTTTGGACTCCATAAAACGACTCGTCAGGGTGCCGGTGCTATGAGCATTGTCCATGTCAGCCAAATTTTTGTTTTTGTACAGCTGGGCAAGAGTTTTGCGTGTGATCCTTTGACAACCCTGAACTGGATCATCCCAGAGGTCTGCAAGTTCAAACTGGACAATTCTGATTTAATAAAAGCCAGCCAGGGGATTTTGTTACTGACATTCAGCCTCAGTACATGGATAAGGTCCTGTCTATAGTGATACAGTTCCTCAGTGGACCATATCCGATGCCAGAACTTCACGGGTTTGGATAAAAGATCTTCAGCGATGGAGTGTAGGCCCAAATCCAATCTTAGGGGGAGGAGTGGCGTTCCCTGCGGGAGAGCAAGTAGGCGTCTCAAGAATGTATTTTCCACCGCTAACAATGCCTTCCCTGCTTTGTAACCCCACAGCTCGCTGCCATACATGGCTGCTGCCTTCGCTTGAGTTCTATAGGTTTCAAGGGCCGGGCTTACAGGCTTAAAGGTGGATTTATTTGCCACCTTCAGGAGTGCGCCCGCTAGCTGGGATAGCTTCAGCCTTGATCTCGCTATCTGGCAGTCCCAGGCCAGGTTTTCTTGTAATGTTACCCCCAGATAGACAAAGGTCGAGACCCTCTCAAGACTAACTTCCCCCAGTTTTGGGTTGGGTCTGGTTCTGGCAGGGGGATTGAAGATCATAAACTTAGTTTTTTCTGTGTTGACCTCCAACCCGTGTTGCCGACAGAAAAGGCCAAAACCATTTACAATCCTCTGGATCCCCATGGGGGATTTGGAAAGCAGGAGGGTATCATCAGCAAACATGATTGCCGGAACCCTCCTGCCTGCCAAAACCGGGGCGTCATTGTCCTCGACAGTGTCAAGATGTTGAATGACACTGTTAATGAAGAGGCAGAAGAGGGTTGGCGCCAGGACACAGCCCTGTCTGACTCCTCTAAGGACAGGGAATTTGCCTGAGAGCTTACCATCCCTCCCACACCTTACTTGGGCATAGTTGTTCTCGTGGAGCCTGATGATAGTACTAAGAAGGTGTGGGGGCACTCCTAGCTTCTGCAAAACCTCCCAAAGTTTCCCTCTAGGGACTAGGTCAAAGGCTGACCTCAGATCCACGAAGACCATGTACAGTCTTCCACCCTCTATGGTGACAGTCTTCCAATATAGGAGAAGAAGGCGGAAGATCTGATCCATGGTCGACGTGTTCTTTCTGAAGCCAGCCTGAAGGGGGGTCATGATGTCATTTTCCTCCACCCAGTCCAGGAGGTGATTAAGGATGAGGCGCGCAAAGAGCTTTTGGGGGACATCTATTAGGCTAATGGGCCTGTAGTTGGCGGGGAGCAGAGTAGATCCCTTCTTATGGATCGGAACAATCTCTGCCCCCAGCCACGACTTGGGGATTGACATACCTCCTAAGATGGCATTAAAAAGAATAAGGAGGTATGGGCCCCAGATGTCCAGATGGTGCCTAAACAAATCCCCAGGTAGCCTATCTAGGCCCGGCGCCTTCCCCGCTGATAGTTGCTTCAGGGCTGCCTCCACTTCCCCCAGGGATAGTTCCAATTCACGGACCTGTATGCCACAAGGTGCATCCAGAGCTGTGACAGGACAAGGATTGGTATCTTGATAAAGTTCCCCGAAATGGGCCTCCCAAACCTCGGGGGCAATATTGGGTTCTACTGCATTTTTGAGTTCCCCCGTGCCATTATTAACAAGGGCCCAGAATTTACGGGAGTCCCTAACTTTTAGGGCATCACAAAGATCATGCCAGTGGTTCCAGTCCCACTCGGTCCTGGCAGACGCCATCACTGTTTTATATTGTTTCCTATGGGCACGCACCTTGGCCTTGTTTGACCCCTCTTTTATTGCAGCAATGAGCTCAGACTTTGCTGCCCTACAAGAGGAGGTATACCAGGTGGGAACATGGGTCTTTTTCTTTCTATTTGGCACCAGCGGGTGGAATACCTCAGCCAAATCTCTTACAAGACCCTGGTGGATATCACCCAGTTTCTCATTGTATTCCGGGGTTCTTGGTGCGTTTAGCAGTGCATCCACCTCCATAAACCTTGGGATTGCCAACCCGTATAGTTTGCTAATGGCCTCTTCTGAGCTCACAAGTTTTCCCCACTTAACCCGTCGCCTGCTGGTTGTAAGAACCAAATCCCCCTCCTCTCCCCCTAAGTTTTCTATCACTGTTCCCGCTACATGGGGAGGCCGCTGGATATTTAAACACAGGGCATTATGATCGCTATCTGACCTGTTTATTACCCTGAAATCGTGGACTTTAGGCCAGAGTGAGATATCCACCATGATGTAATCTAGCCTCGACTCATGACCCCTCCTATTAAAAGTGCACACTGAGGGAGTATCGGAGATGGTGCGCCCATTACAAGCCCTCAGTGCGTAGTTCAGGGTAAGGGACATAAGTTGTATTACAAGGGGGGACCAGGCTTTAGGATATGGGGAGGACGAGGGTGGGACTCCCCAGTGGTCATCTTCAGCCGTGAGGGCACCCTCCGACATGCCCTCAAGGGGTTCAAAGTGGCAGTTGAAGTCTCCTCCAAGCACCACCTTGAGGTCTCCCGGCAGCTGCCCCAAGAAGGAGGAGAGGTCGTTTAGGGTGGGGGATTCGTCAGGCGCGGCAACCGGTCGAGAGTAGACATTCACAATGGCCCATGATGGTTTGCCAGGCCATGTGAGCCGAACACACTGGATGTCCTGCGAGGACGTAAGTACCTGTTCCGCCTGACATCCGGTGTGACTCGCAATCCAGATTGCCAGCCCGCCCGACGGCCTCCCCCTCCCCCCCCATTTGGCAGGAATCTCAAATACATCAAACCCATTCCTGATTACAGTGTCCCGCGCCCACGTTTCTTGAAGGAGGAGGATGTCGCTACTGGCCAGTAAATGGTCCCACTCCGGTGTGCCTTCCTTGTTTGCAATACCCGCTACATTCCACGAAACAATTCTCAGGCCCTGATCTATGGGTAGAGCGCCTTGACCTACAGTGGGGGATTGCATAGGGACGGTGGGTGGCTGAATTCCTGACACGATGGTAGGTGGACCAGCCAGCTCGTCCCCCCCGGGTTGCAGGATGTGGCCAGCCCCGGTGTTGTGAGAAGTCCCCTGTAAGCCCAGACTGTCACCGCTGTTAGGTGGTCGGTCACTAGCGTTAACCTGCGGGGCGTATACTATTACGGGGGCTACAGTCATTCCCACCCGACTTTGCGCTTTAACTTTAGCATTAACCTGGGAACCAGGTTCAGCTACAGGGGCTCTGCTCTCTCCCACCCCCCTGCGAACCTCATCTACCATCTTTCCCGCGCCAGACGAGGTGTCACTGATTTGTAGTCAGTCGACCTGGTCTAGGCAGGAGAATCTATTGTGATGAATAAAGTTTGCCTGGGCATGTGGAAGGTGGTGCCTTGGTCTGTATCGTGAACCATCCACAGCAAAGCCCACTCTAGTCCACCCCTTCTCCCCCCTTGCCTCTGTACTACTTGCATTTGGGTAGAAGTACGAGAGGGGGACTAATTCTATGTTGGACTTGTCAGGCCTAGCAAGCCAATTAGAAATATAGTTGGCTACGTGGGGGCTTTTAAAACTTATGATGATACAATCCCCAGCCCTATTCTTTGGGGTGTGACCAATCCAGGGGATCCTCCTAGCCATCAGGACCTCGCCTTTCAGGTTAGGAGGCAGCGGCCTGTTGATGCTAAGCCAGCTTATCACCTTGTTGCGTAACGAGTCTTGGGGCTCCCTCATATCACCAGTTAACTCAGGTACTCCCACCATGATTACCGTGTAAGGGACCGCTTCTGGAGGCAGGTTGACCACCCTACGCCTATCACTTTGGGGAGCGGGACCATCAGTAGAGCCATTTGTAGGGATCACAGCTCCCCCAGTCTGTGGCGCTGGAAGTTGCTTTGATCTCCTTGGGGCCGGAACAGGGGGCCTGGGAGCCGAGGGCAACAAAGGGGGCGCCTGAGGAACAGGCGCACCGTCCGTGCCTAGCAGCACCGCATTAGCGCCCTGTGACGGTGTAACGGACCGCAGGCTATTCACCAGGGAGGCCCGGGGGACTGGAGGGGGGTTAGTCACATTTCTGTCTGTCCCAGGGCTTTTCCTTAGATGACTGCTTTCCAGGGCCTTCAATCTGGACTCTATGGCGTCCAGTTTAGCTGCAATGGGGGTTAACAAGTTCCTCATAATATCAGTGAGTGTATTAACTAATGAGTCAGTGCTAGTAGAAGTGGAAGTTGCCCCACCAAAAATAAAAGGGCCCGTGTGCAAGGGTAGGGAAGCAGGAGCTGGAGAGCCCGTGCGAATCGGCCTGGACCCTGATAGGTTGAGGTCAGGAGAGGCAGAAATGTCTATGCTGTCGGACTGGTTTAGCTCTACTGTGTCCACTTTGGCCCTCTTTGCCTTCTTTGCTTTCCTGGACCTTTTCCTTTTAGGGGGGTGTTCTACTAGGCTGCCTACATCATCTATGGGCAAGTCGGCCTGACCTGCATCTTGCAGGACTGTTCCCCTGCTTTCCGGAATGGTAGTATGGTCAGAGATCCCAGATAGCCGGGAAGAGTTCCTGTCCCTCTGCGTCAAGGGAGTTCTTAACTGCTGAAGGACCGACTCAATCGTCTGGTCAATGCTGTCCAGTAGTGACATGTGGGTGGCATCCAGTGTGATCGGTGTACTCGCGTCTGTAGAAAAGGTATCCCCCTGATCCAGAAACACACTTTCCGGGCCCATCTCGAGGTGGGCCTCAGGGATTGACGAGCATATACTAGCTAGGTTACTCGTCTTTGGGAAAAATTTATCCAGAGTGCTTATACCTTGTTGGGCAGACTTGCTTCGTGAGGTTCTGGTCGCCATGATGGAGTATGTAAGGGGAGCTAAAGAAAGCCCGGGGCGTCAGAGGGGTGGCCCGGTCCGGTCTCTGCCGGCCTCTAACGGCCTAGAACGGCCCGCTCTTTGCCCGGTCTTCGCCCCGGTGACCGCCCCGCGCGCGTCCCGCGATGCGCGTGGGCGAGTTCACCTAAGTATGACAGGGGGGCGTGGCACTGGGAGGGGGCGCGGCGCGGCGGGAAGAGGAACCAGCTGACGATGACCAATGGAATGCTGGTCCTCGCAGTCCCGCTCGCCTGCGCCTCTCACCTCCACTGCGGCCGGACTCTCAGGCGGTGTCTCCCCAGGCAAGCAGACGTTGGCTCCCAGCCAGGACAGTGGCGAGCAGGTCAGCAGGGCAAATACTCCACACGAGCGGCACCCGCGGAGCGGGGGCCGCGAGGAGTTAAGTAGTGGCTCAGGCGGGGGGGCGCGGCACTGGGAGGGGGCGCGGCGCGGCGGGAAGAGGAACCAGCTGACGATGACCAATGGAATGCTGGTCCTCGCAGTCCCGCTCGCCTGCGCCTCTCACCTCCACTGCGGCCGGACTCTCAGGCGGTGTCTCCCCAGGCAAGCAGACGTTGGCTCCCAGCCAGGACAGTGGCGAGCAGGTCAGCAGGGCAAATACTCCACACGAGCGGCTCCCGCGGAGCGGGGGCCGCGAGGAGTTAAGTAGTGGCTCAGGCGGGGGGGCGCGGCACTGGGAGGGGGCGCGGCGCGGCGGGAAGAGGAACCAGCTGACGATGACCAATGGAATGCTGGTCCTCGCAGTCCCGCTCGCCTGCGCCTCTCACCTCCACTGCGGCCGGACTCTCAGGCGGTGTCTCCCCAGGCAAGCAGACGTTGGCTCCCAGCCAGGACAGTGGCGAGCAGGTCAGCAGGGCAAATACTCCACACGAGCGGCACCCGCGGAGCGGGGGCCGCGAGGAGTTAAGTAGTGGCTCAGGCGGGGGGGCGCGGCACTGGGAGGGGGCGCGGCGCGGCGGGAAGAGGAACCAGCTGACGATGACCAATGGAATGCTGGTCCTCGCAGTCCCGCTCGCCTGCGCCTCTCACCTCCACTGCGGCCGGACTCTCAGGCGGTGTCTCCCCAGGCAAGCAGACGTTGGCTCCCAGCCAGGACAGTGGCGAGCAGGTCAGCAGGGCAAATACTCCACACGAGCGGCACCCGCGGAGCGGGGGCCGCGAGGAGTTAAGTAGTGGCTCAGGCGGGGGGGCGCGGCACTGGGAGGGGGCGCGGCGCGGCGGGAAGAGGAACCAGCTGACGATGACTAATGGAATGCTGGTCCTCGCAGTCCCGCTCGCCTGCGCCTCTCACCTCCACTGCGGCCGGACTCTCAGGCGGTGTCTCCCCAGGCAAGCAGACGTTGGCTCCCAGCCAGGACAGTGGCGAGCAGGTCAGCAGGGCAAATACTCCACACGAGCGGCACCCGCGGAGCGGGGGCCGCGAGGAGTTAAGTAGTGGCTCAGGCGGGGGGGCGCGGCACTGGGAGGGGGCGCGGCGCGGCGGGAAGAGGAACCAGCTGACGATGACCAATGGAATGCTGGTCCTCGCAGTCCCGCTCGCCTTCGCCTCTCACCTCCACTGCGGCCGGACTCTCAGGCGGTGTCTCCCCAGGCAAGCAGACGTTGGCTCCCAGCCAGGACAGTGGCGAGCAGGTCAGCAGGGCAAATACTCCACACGAGCGGCACCTAAATCTCCTCCCCCCCGCCCCCCACAATGTTCTCTTACTTACCTCCCATAGCCTTCACTCATAACATCTTCTATGACTGCATTGATAATATCACTGTGTGATAATGCCTAGTCTTAATGATAGGCTTGTTCTATTGTTTTGCAATGAATCTGCTCTATAGCTTCCTTTATTGGTTATTTCCTAGTGTAGTGGTCTGTGTAGAATGTTTCTGCTTGATTGGACAAACCGTGAAAGGCAATTAACTGGTGAAACCTGGGAAAGTTGTGGCTGGAGTTTCATCTTGTTCCAATAAATGTACTTTAAGACATTCTAAACTTGTTAGGCTTTCTTTGGATTATCAAGGTCACTTTCAGACAATGCAGTATTTACAGTGAAGTTAGTGATGAGAAAACTGTGCGTAGTGGGGCACAAGTTACAGTTAGGGCAGGAGTTATAGTTACTTGAAATAACTATAATTAGTGAATTTCAGTGTTTTTTAGAGTTTAAAACGTTACCTTGTTACTGAACATTTCAACTAACTATAATGTTACTTTAACCTTTGTTTTTGTAGTGAATATACTCATATGTATATCCAGCTTGGCATGGATAACACTGTGCTAATACTGTTCTTAAAGACTTTGCTGTAGAAATGTCAAAAGACTGTTCCTTTCTATCTCTGCGTGGATAGCACTGTGCTAATCCTATGCTTAAAAACTTTGATAGAAAAGCAGATATTTGAGGTGATCAAAATTAGAGTGTCGCTGGTGTTAAGGGTGCTCTACACAGGAGCTGCCTTCCACCTAAACTTGGGAACTTCCTAGAGTTCTCTGCTTCTTATTTGCATAATGTATGCGTCACTCTATGCCTGCAAGGGTACAGTTTAGATATATATATATATATATATCCATACTAGTATAATAAAGAGAGAGCCCAAACCTTTGAGGCAGGTAATCTCAGGAATCACAGCACCAATCACAACACCCAATACAGCGTTGGAAAGGGCAGTTGCAGCAGAAGGACATAGGCTATGTAGATACCCACCATATACATTTAAAAGGTAAAAGAACCGTGCCAGCAAAGTAGTCCCTTGTGGGCGTGTCTGCTTTGTGCTGTGGGCGCGTGCTGGGGGCGTGACAATCGCTGGGGGCGTGTGGCAAGTTCCGCCCTTCATGCCATGTCTCATATCGTGTGCTGTGGGCGTGTGCTGGGGGCGTGGGCGTGTGCAGGGCGCGGGATTACGAAAACAAAAGCAAGCGTTGTGCCCAATATTTCATTGTTTTTTTCTTCCAAGGTTCTGTACATTCCAGCTCTGGGTGTCCACCTTGCTCCCTTTAAATACCCCTGCACCCCATAATCATAACCCGCCCTTACTCCTTAAAATACCCCAACACCCTTAAACACTAACCCATCTTAACCCTATAAATATACCCTGTACCCCAAAACCCAAACCTATCCCTAAACCCTATAAATACCCTTGTCCTCAAAACCCAAACCTACCCCCCAACCCTAAAAATACCCCTGTACCCCAAAACCCAAACCTAGCCCTGAACCCTAAAAATACCCCTGTACCCCCAAACCCAAACCTACCCCTGAACCCTAAAATACCCCTGTATCCCAAAACCCAAACCTTGCACTAAACCCTTAAATTACCCCTGTACCCCAAAACCCAAACCTAGCCCTGAACCCTAAAAATACCCCTGTACACCAAAACCCAAACCGAGCCCAGAACCCTAAAAATACCCCTATACCCCAAAACCCAAACCTAGCCCTGAACCCTAAAAATACCCCTGTAACCTAAAACCCATACCTATCCCTAAACCCTAAAACTACCCCTGTACCCCATAACCCAAAACTATATCTGAACCCTGAAAATACCCAAACACCCCGAAACATATATCATTGATGTCATTTGAGATGTCATCAGTGATGTCACTGACCATGTCATGAATGATGTAATATGTGACATCATCAGCAGTGTATTGCGGGTGCGCGAAATATAGTTAGTACAACTGTCCATCCTAATCTATGCAGACTATTTTCTCTGTGCGTCCTTTCTTAATGTTACAAAGTGAACCAACTCCTCCCCCCTCCCTCCACCCACTTCCCGGTCTGCCATCCTGACACCAACTGTCCATCGAATATATGTAGACTATTGTCTCTATGCGTCCCTTGTATTTGTTGCACAGAAACCAAATCGATAGGGTCTGTTTGGCCTTTCAATTAACAACACGCTCGCATTGGACACAAGTGTATTCGAATCCAACGTTGCGTATATATAAACTTGCACTAATGTTGCAAAGTGAACCAACTCCTCCCCCCTCCCTCCACCCACTTCCCGGTCTGCCATGCTGACACCAACGGTTCATCCTAATATATGCAGACTATTGTCTCTATGCGTCCTTTCTTAATGTTGCAAAGTGAACCAACTCCTCCCCCTCCCTCCACCCACTTCCCGGTCTGCCATCCTGACACCAACTGTCCATCCTAATATATGTAGACTATTGTCTCTATGCCTTCATTGTAATTGTTGCGCAGCAACCAAATTGATAGGGTTTGTTCGGCTGTTCGATTAAAAACACGCGCATATTGGACACGCGCGGATTCGAATCCAACGTTTGGTATATATAAACACGCACTAATGTTGCAAAGTGAACCAACTCCTCCCCCTTCATTCCACCCACTTCCCGGTCTGCCATCCTGACACCAACTGTCCATCCTAGTCTATGTAGACTATTCTCTCTATGCATCTTTCTTAATGTTGCAAAGTGAACCGACTCCTCCCCCCTCCCTCCACCCACTTCTCAGTCTGCCGTCCTGATACCAACTGTCCATCCTAATATATGTAGACTATTGTCTCTATGCGTCCATTGTATTTTTTGCGCAGCAAACAAATTGATAGGGTCTGTTCGGCCTTTCGATTAAAAACACGCGCGTATTGGACACACGCGTATTCGAATCCAACGTTGTGTATATATAAACATGCGCTTAATCGAATCCAACATTGTGTAAAAAATTTCAAAGCAATCGGTGAAGAACTTTCGGAGATTTAAGATTTTGAACAAACGAACATTGACATTTTTATGTGTCTGGGCTTTCAATTAAAAACACGCACCTATTCGACACGCGCATATTCAAATCCAATGTTGTGTATATAAAAACATGCGCGTATTCGAATCCAACATTGTGTCAAAATTTCAAAGCAATCGGTGAAGAACTTTCAGAGATTTACGATTTTGATCAAACGAACATTTACATTTATATATATATATATATATATATATATATATATATATATATATGTATATATATATATATATACATATATATATATATATATATATATATATATATATATATATATATATATATATATATATATATATATATATATATATATATATATATATATATATATCCCCCTCGCTGGTTAGACATACAGGTGGATAGAGAATAGCCAATTGTGGCATTAGATTGCTTAAATTCTCAAGGTACTAATTATGTTGGACATTGACTTTTGCCGCACTAATGAAGGCTGATTGTTGAAATGCGTATGCGGCTAATAAAGTCTATGTTGAGTGCTCCAGGTGCTTTTTTTGGTTGTTGAACAAAACGGGTCTCAGCCCTGCTAATTGGAGGCACCTGTCGCGAGTTTGGCGGAATTGGTGGAAAGAGTGCATGTGGAAACAGTTGTTTGGGTGACTGAGTCTATTTATTTGTGTGTTGGTGAGCGAATATATGTTTTAGTTGTACATCTTCAACAAAGTAAAAAAAATAAAAGGCATTGTATGTGAGAGTTGGTGTATATAAATAGGTATATGTAAGAGTCCGTGATTGTGAGAGTAACTATATGAATGAGTGTATAATTGTAATGGTGATTTTTTATCATATTAACTATGAGTTACTATTTGTTTGAATACATGAGGTGTTGTGTGTATAATTGTGTAAGTGAGTAAATGTAAGTGTGATTAATTTTTTTCATGAGTGAGTAGGATGACTGTATAACCGACTAAGATGACTGCTGATGTGTCAATGTCTATATATGTGTATAAGTGCATTTGATAGTGTTCTATTAATTAGTGACTGCATGTATAAGTGATTCTGTTGTTGAATGGGTAGTTGTGTGTGTGTAGACTTAGGAATCAGTGAGTGGGTATGTAGTAACTGGTGTTGGTGTGTCAATGGTTTCAAATATGGTACTCTGTATTTTACAGTGAGTGATGAAATGTTATACTAGTGTATGATGAGTATCAGATTGTGACGTGGATGATGTCATCAGTGATGTCATCGGTGATGTCATTTGAGATGTCATCAGTGATGTCACTGACCATGTCATGAATGATGTAATATGTGACATCATCAGCAGTGCATTGCGGGTACGCGAGTTATAGTTAGCAGAACTAACTATAACGGAGGAATTTCTATGGTTTTGTACGAGTGAAATGTCCAGCTAACTGTAACACCTCTAAAACCTATGGCTTTATCTGTGAATTTCTAAGGTTTTTTAAATGCTAATTTCTAACTGTAACTCCTCTGAAATCTATGTTTTTTCAGTGAATTTCAAAGCTTTTTTAAATGCGAATTTCTAACTATAACGTCTCTGAAACCTATGTTTTTTAGTTAATTTCAAAGATTTTTTAAATGCTAATTTTTAAGTGTAATAGTAGTTATACCTATTTTTTTGTACTGATTTTCTACAGTTTTTTAACTGTTAATTCCTAAATATTTTATTCATTAAATAATATTATGTCTTTTTCTGAAAATTGCAAAAAAATGTAAAAAAAAATTCTATTTTTTTCCAGAGTCGTGCACCCAAAGCGTACACATCATGGTGGGTGCGCAGATTCTAGCCGCCATTTTAGAAAAGTCATGAAGGATCTGCGTACGGTGTGCGACGGCTGCGTGTTTTTCAGTTACATCATATACATTTAATATTACGTGATGTGCGCGATTGGTATGCGACCAGTCTGCGTCTCGTTTTCCCCACCTTCGCAACACATGAGCATTACGGTACGCGACGATTGCGCGGTGGTGTGTCCCGCGTGAAGTCATATACGTTCTGTGGGGCACTGGGTGCGTGAGTACCGCAAAAAAATATTAGGTTCTAAAATGATATGTATGTATCTTTTTCCATGTGTTGTGGTCATGTCCGCGCTTGTTGAACTTTTGGGGAGACATAGAGGAGGAGCTCACTGAGGTGCTGGGGTGGGAGACTCCTCACAACTCGAAGCATGCGATCCTGGGCATCATGGCTGAGTTGGACGGGTCTGGACACGAAAAGTTGTTTTATTCAACAGCAATGGTGGTGGCGAAGAGGGACATAGCCTCTGTTTGGAAGAATCCTGACCCCCACCACTGTGGGGAAGTGGGGGGCGGGGGTCGACTGGTGCGCCGCACGAGCAAAAACATTGTACGCAGCACGTGGCTGCCCCAAGAAATATCGTAGGGTTTGGGAGAAGTGGTTGGGGGGCTTTGCTTAGTTTAATAGGGGTTTTTCCAAATGCAGTCCTTTAGATTTGTACGTAATTGTCCCTTGGATTGCCCAGATTATTGGATGGATTCCTTCACTGTCTTAGAATCTTGATGATTGGCTGTTTTTTCTTTGTAAAATCAAGAAAAATGTGTTTATCAAAAAGATATTCATAAAATAACATATTTGTACTTATAATAAACATATTTTTAAATATATTTTCGCAAAGTCGCGTCGGGTGCGTGCTTCGTGAGCGCAGAGTGTGCGGATCCCTTGTGACCTCAAAAAAAAAGATTTCATTGGTTCATTGCATTTCCCACTGTAACTACTCATTCTCCTGTTGCTGACTAGGTTGTTGTGTTTTGCGGTCAAAAGCGCCCTGAGACCTGCCGGTGATTGGGCGCTATACAAACTGACATTAACATAACATAACTATTGAAGGACCCCACCCATTTTAATCAGTCTTGTTGGAGCATCTTTAGAGAGACATTTCTTTTCCAACAAGAACCCTTTTTGCTTGTTTTTTTGGGTGTTTTTCAAAAAATGTCAAACAAAATGGCATCTGGACAGCAGCAGCAGCAGGAGGAAGTTTCTTCTGAAGAAGAATTCTTGCTCGAGGCACCACATCCCCAGAGGCCGGAATCTTTTGTGTGGAAATTCTTCACTTTTCCACCTGAAAGTAAATGCGAGAAAGGTGACGTGCAAAATTTGTGACAGAGTCCTGTCAAGAGGCAGTGAAAAAAAAATGGTGGCACTGCTTCTATGTACAAGCATATCCGGACTACACATCCTCTCAATCTTGCTAGGGAGGAAATGAGGCGAGCTGCTTTGAACCCCTCACCTGCTATGGTAAGTACATCTGGAGCGTCCTCAGGAACACCTGCAATGGACATTAGGCCAGAATTCGCCTTTCTCGAGCAACACTGCGTGTAGTGTAAGAAACTTATATGCTTCGGTGAGCAGTCAGTGGATGCAGTTTGTGCTGCGTAACGAACCATCGTTGTTAACTTTTTGTTGTTGTTTTTGGAATGATAAGTAATTCCAGAATTTTCCTGTTTTATTCGTTCTTTTTTTTGTTCATTTTTTGAAAAAACACCCAAAAAAGTTCGAAAAAATTCAAAAAACTTAAAATAATACAAAAGAAAAAAGAAGAAAAAAAAGTTCTTATCAGAACTACCTTATCTGGTTAAAGAAAGAACTATAATTGCAAGGTAATGTGTGAAAGTTTGGTTGGATATATGTATACTGCATGATTGACTGAAAGAATGCATTAGTAGTGTATGGTGAATTTATAGGTGAAGATTTATGAGGAAGTACTGCAGCGTGACACTGTAAGCTCTTTAGCTGCACTGCGGCACTTCCGAAGCCCAGGGATGTGACATATGTACATGAATGTGTTGCAACTCTGTGCTTCCCTCTGCACTGCTGCACAAACTGCAGTCATGCGGTGATATAGGCACCCTTGCACCATGGTGCAAGGATGTCTGTGTCATGCTGAGATTGTTTATGTGCAGGAAGGGACTCATAAGGGATTTCTCATAAATCTGGAGATGTGTATTGTTCTATGGGTGTTGCATGGGAACACCCACAGCAACACCTATGGAACGCCCCTTCAACGCAAAGTTCTGTGTATGGAGGGGTCGTATATACAAGGAGAGGAAAAACCATGCTGGGTGGCTTTTCCTCTCCTTGTAAATATGAAGGAGTGCCTGGTGCCATCACTACGTTACATAAAAGACACGTACTGGTTGTGCACGGTGCTTATAAATCTGCCCCATTAGTGCTTAGGTATCGGCAGACGGATACAATAAGAACATAGTGATGGATGGGTGATTGAAGAATTGCATGAGTCTGACAGGAGGTATCCTACGCTGCATGGGTACTACTTCAGTATTTAATGGAGTGGACCAATAGTATGTATCTGCTTAGAGGTTTGTAGGATTATGCACAGAATGTTAAGTGTACCTGTGTTGGGGCCTAGGCACCAACTGCCTGCTCTCCTGGACCAACATCAACAGCGACGACATCCATCAAGATCATGAACACCATCCACTCCGGATCTCCATCAGACCCATGCCCACACCACATCTTCAACAAAGCCAGTACATCCATCGCACCCCATCTCCGGAAAGTCATCAACACCTCCTTAGAGACAGCAACCTTCCCGGAGAGCTAGAAGCACACCGAGATCTACGCCTTACTCAAAAAACCCAAGACGGACCCCAAGGAACTCAAGAACCTCTGGCCCATCTCCACGCTCCCGTTCCTGGCAAACGTCATCGAGAAGCCGTCGATGAACAACTGACCCGCTACCTCAAGTAGAACAACATCCTGGACCCTTCCCTGTCTGGGTTCGGCAGCAACCAGAGCATCGAGACTGCTCTCATCGCCGCCACCGATGACATCAAGTCCCTGCTGGACAACGGAGAAACGGTGGCCCTCATCCTCCTGGACCTGTCAGCCGCCTTCGACACGGTCTGCCACCACACACTACGAGCACGCCTCCACAACACCGGGATCCAAGAGAAGGCCCTGGACTGGACCACCTCCTACCTCTCTGGCAGAACACAGAGCGTCCGCCTGCCCCCCTTCCGCTTCAAAGCCACCGAGATCATCTGCGGCGTACCCAAGGGCTCATTCCTCAGCCCAGCTCCGTTAAACATCTACATGGCACCGCTCGCCCACGTCAACAATGGCACGACCTCAACATCATCTCCTACACCGATGACACCCATCTGATCCTCTCCCTGACCAATGAACCCCACACCACCAAAACCAACCTTCACAAAGGAATGAAGGTCATCGCTGAATGGATGAGGAACAGCCGACTGAAGCTGAACTCCTACAAGATGGAGGTCCTCATCCTCGGATCCATCCCTTCGGCCTGGGACGATTCCTGGTGGCTGACCGCACTGATAACTGCTCTAACACCCACCGACCACGCACACAACCTAGGGGTCATCCACGACTCCACCCTCTCCATGACTAAACAGGTCAACGCCGTCTCCTCCTCCTGCTTCAACAACCTCCACAGGATCTACAAGTGGATCCCCAGAAGAACGGTCACCCAAGCCCTTGTCAGCAGCAGGTTGGACTACGGAAATGCCCTCTACGCAGGAGCCTCGGCCAAACTCCTGAGACTGCTACAACGCATCCAGAACACCTCTGCACACCTGATCCTCGACATCCCTCGCTGCAGCCACATGACACCCCACCTGAGAGACCTGCACTGGCTCCCGGTCAACAAGAGGATAACCTTCAAGCTCCTCACCCACGCACACAAGGCACTCCACAACACCGGACCAACGTACCTCAACAGACGACTCAGCTTCTACACCCTCACCCGCCAGCTCTGCTCCACCGACCTCGCTTTTGCCACAGTCCCCCGTTTCCGAAGATCGTTCTCCCACCTCGCCGCCAAGACCTGGAACACCCTCCCCATCCACCTACGGCAGACACAAGACCTGCTGACCTTCAGAAAACTCCTCAAGACCTGGCTTTTCGAGCAGTAGCAGCATTCCCCACCCCAGCACCTTGAGACCCTCATGGTTGAGTAGTGCGCCTTACAAATGATATGATTGATTGATTGATTGATTAGGTCATTTTATAAAAATACCACTAGTAACTGGAATGATGACAGTGCTGCAAACAAAGTGAACACTTAATTTATAAGTGCTTATGTATTGGTGGAGTGATAGGATAAGTAGATAGTGGTAGATAAGTGAATAAAGAAGTACATGGGACAGACTGGACGATTCCTACACTGCATGAGAACTAACTGGGCATGAAGAGTGTATCAATAGTATGTAGCTAGTTAGAGGTCTGCTTGGATAGTGCACACAATATTATAGCTGTACTTGTGTTAGTAGCTAGGCCATTCCAGAAGTTCATGACTAGTAACTAGAAAAATTACAGTATTACAAACAGAGTGTATAGTGAATTTATAAGTGCTTATGTATTGGCGGAGTAATAGGATAAGTAGATAGTGATTGGAGAAATGCGTGGGACAGACAGGAGGAATCCTACACTGCATAGGTACTAACTGGGTATTTAGAAGAATGTATCAATAGTTTGTAGCTGGTTAGAGGTGTGCATGCATAGTGTACAAAATATTGTACCTGCACTTGTGTTAGTGACTATGCCATTCCTTAAGTATACAACTAATAACTGGAGTAATTTCAGTGTTGCAAAGAAAGTTTGTGCTGAATTTATAAGTGCTTAGGTATTGGTGGAGTGATAGGATACGTAGATAGTGCTGGATGGGTGAATGGAGAAGTGCATGGGACAGACAGAAGGATTCCTAGACGGCATAGGTACTAACTGGGTATTTAGAAGAGTGTATCAATAGTATGTAGCTGGTTAGAGGTCTGCATGCATAGTGCACAGAATATTCTAGCTGTTCTAGTATTGGTGGGTCTATGGTTTTGAGAATGGTAGTCTGTATTTTAGGGTGTGAGGAGGTGCATCAGATGATCACGTGGATGATGTCATCAGTGATGTCACTGACCATGTCATGAGTGATGTACTACGTGACATCATCAGCAGTGCATTGCGGGGGCGCGAGTTATTGTTAGCACAACTAACTATAACGGCTGAAGTTCTCTTGTTTTGTACGAGTGAAATGTCAAACTAACTATGAAGTCCATAAAACCTGTGGTTTTTCAGTGAATTTCTGAGGTTTTTTAAATGCTAATTTCTAAGTATAATGTCCCTGAAACTTGTGCTTTTTTCAGTGAATTTTATATATATGCATTCAATCTCCTCTCACTCTTAGAAGGAAGGAATCAGCACTCAGGTTGTAGTTTGGAAGTATTTAATCTGCAAAGGATGTGATCCACGCATTTCGGCTCGTCGAACCTTGATAACAATACAAGACATCATTGTAGCATCCTTATTGAAATGTACAAATGCCTAAAGTTGCCAACATTAACAAAGGACTACATATTACTTTAATCCAAAAAGCTGGCGGCCAAATTGGCCTGTTCACGATGTGAAAATTCAGGAATTTACAATAAAGAAAAGAAAACCAGTGTTAATATGCACACAATGTAATTTCAGCATAGCTTTCCCCGTGACCGCCATACCTGTATGTTCATCAACGTGACTTATTCATAATAAACATACTCAGGATTGCAAACATCAACATAACCAATGGACTACACATTACTTTAAAGTGAAAGGCTATCGGCCATATTAATCTCGGCACTTTGCATATTATAATGGTTCTTACACAAAAGAAAAAAAGGTGTGTTAATATACACACACTATCCCTAAATAAAGTTCTATCGATTATAGTTCCATTCCATTCACAGCTCATTTGAGATGTCATGAGTGATGTAATTAACCATGTCATGATTGATGTAATGTCTGAGGTCATTAGCAGTACATTGCGGGGTCGTAAGTTATAGTTAGATCAGGTAACTATAACTGCTGAATTTTACTTGTTTTGTATGTGTGAAATCTGAGTCTAACTATACCGTCCCTGTAATCTTTGGTTTTTTCAGCAAATTTCTAGTTTTTTTTTTTAAAGTTAAGTAAGATGCATATCGCAATGTATGGTGGGGGGTTGGAAGCAGGGCCTGGCATTGTGCTGCCCCCACCCAAGCTTGCTGCGCCTGCCTTCCCTCCCCCTAGCCATCCATTGTCCAAGTCCATGTCCCAGCTCCCTTTTTGCCACACTGTGTGGCCGTTGTTCTGCCACTGGCCCTCCCGCCTTCTCTGAACAGTTAGCTTGCTGCCCCGTGCACCCCCTCCCTATCCTCTGTTGTCTGAATCCATGGACTAGCCTCCTCCCTCCTGCCATGCATGGTCTGATGTGCTGCCACTGCCCTCCATTTAGCATGATGTACCAGTCCACTCCTCCTGCCCTTCATTGCTCAATTCTATGCCCCATCATTGACCTCCTGCTTAGCCTCTGTGTTTAGCTTGCTGCCCCTATTCTCCTTCTCCCTGCCCTCCGTTGTCTGTGTGCATGCCCCTGCTCTATCCTTTTTGCCCACCATGTTCCATGGACCTGCCACTCCTATCCACTCTGACTGTTCCGTTGATGCCACTCCCCTCCCACCTGCCTAGCATTGTCAGATGACTGTAACCTATCCCTGCCACCTCCACCCTGCCTGTCCACATTCCATGACCCTATCCCCTTCCTCCTGTCCTCCATGGTTCATTTTACTGCCACACCCTTCTGCCCTCCCTGGTCTGTTGTGCTGCAACTGCTCCTCCTGCCTGCCCCACATGGTCTGTTGTGAGGCCCCTTCCCCTGAACTCTCTTGTCTGTGCCCAGGTCCTGACCCTCCCTTTTATCCTCCATAGTCCATTGTGCATGCCCCTGCACCCTCCTTCCTGCCCATCACAGCCATTGTGCTGCCACTAACCCTCCCGCTTGCCATGCATGGTCTTCTGTGCTGCCACGGCTCCTCCTACCTTCCCTGTGTGGTCAGCTAGCTGCCCCTGACTCCCTTCCACCGTCCCTCCACGGTCTGTGTGTATGCCATTATAGTATCACTGTTGCTGCTCTCCATGGTGTAAATTGCTTCTAGTGCCCATCCTGCCTGACCTCCATGGTCATCTTGCTGCTCCTGCCCCTTGCCCCCAGCCCTATGTTTCCATGTGCAGACCCCTATTCCCTCCCTCCTGGCTTTTCTGTTCCATTGTAATGCCCCAGATCCATCCCACCTGCCCTTTATGGTCTGTTATGCTGCAGCTTTCTCTCCTGTCTGTCCATTATGGTCAGCTAGCTACCATTGCCTCTTTCTCCTCTGTTTTCTGTTGTCCATATGCATGGTCCTGTCCCCTCTCTATTGCTTTCTATGGATTGTTGTACTGTACTCTCGTCCCGCATGCCCTGTGTGGTGTACCGTGCTGCTGCAAACCCTGATGCATGCCCTGTAGGGTCAGTTTGGTGCACCTCTCCATGTTCCTCCTGTCCTCTGTTATCCGAGTCCATGTCCCTACCCCAATTCCTCCTGCCTTCCATGATCCAATGTACCATAGTTGCTAACATTTTGAACTTGGTAAGAGGGAGATTTTGAAAAAAACTGGGGTATTGATTTTCCCCTTTGATTTACATTGAAAAAGAGGAGATTGTAGACAGGAGACAGATCAAATAAAGCCCATTTGAGCTAAAAACTTTGGACGTTTCCTGGCTGAATCGGGTCTGTTAGCATGTATGGTTGCACTACCACTGCCTCTTCCTTCTGCCCACAATGGTCTATTATATTGCCACAGCCTCTCTTGCCAGTCCTGTATTGTTGGTTTGTTGGCCCTGCCCCCCCTTCCACTGCCCTCCATAGTTGTGCTGCCACTGCCCTTCCTGCCTGTCTAGTGTGGTCAAATTGTGGCCTCTGAACCCTCCTACCTGCCTTCAATTTTCCTAGTCTGTGCCCCTGGCCTCTGCCTCTCAACAGTATCATAATGAACAACTAGATTGCTAACATTCTACATTTATAACAAAAGTGTGGAACTCCTGACATCATCTTGATGTAATCAAAACTGTAATACCTAGAGCATTTCCTTTAGAAATTACATATATGAGAGGGTCTTATTTGCATCAAAATGATGTTTAGTGCTCTAAAAAACAAAAATGAGCACATATTTTCTGAGTTTTCAAATAGCGACAAAGCACTTTTAAATTATTTGTTATCTTTATGTTTATTTATCCAGTTGACCACTTGATTAAATGTTGCACTTAGGGGAGAGGATGTGGTGTTACTTCCAGAGCTGCAGACTTTGCAACTGGGAAACCAGGTTGGAGTTTCTGCTCCAGCTCGACATTCTGTGATTCTGGTCAAATCACCTAATCTCCCCATGTCTAAAACCAAAATGAATTTGTTCTTGTGTGATGTAACCAACGCTCATGTAAAGCACTCCAATACCTGACAAGTATGCACTATATAAAACTGCAAAAACACAAAAAATAAAAAGTGTTCGCAGACTTCTGTCATTGGGCTACATGTGGGCTATATCTGGGTGATATTTGTGCTACATTTGGGCTCTTTTGTCTCTAGTGGCCACCTTGGGAAATTTATTTGTTATGAAGTTTCCTAATTTCCTCATTTACTGCAGTCGCCTCAGTAGGAAATGCTTTCAGTTTTTTACTTTGATTCCATCAAGAAGGGAATCAGATATGTCATACATTTACCATAAATTCTGAATGTTAGCACTCTTGTTGCTCATTAGATCACTGTAGTAAAGCTACTGCTCACCACGGAAGTCTGCTGCTGGTATTAAAAGTGCATGTTTCAGTCTGCATGTCAGATTTTGTTAATGAAATAGAAGAGGATTTGAGAAGTCACTCAAAATGTGCCCTAATTTTTCTTTCTTCAGCACTAATCATAATTTCTATGGCAAAAAGAATCCCCTCATTGTGTTCCTTGTTAAATTAAATGTTTTAAGTGTTACCATTTTATTCCAATCAAGATGGCTTCAGGTCTGCCATAATTTTGGTATAAATAAGACTTTTAGCTCTCTAATTGTTCTTTAGAACACTCTGGGAAGAGCTGCGATTCCACCAGCGGTTCGCAGAGGGAGACTTGCGGGCCCAAGAAGGTTGTTAACGGTATGCTGGTGATATGGGTAGAGGGTACGTTACCTGCTGATGTGGGGAAAGGCAGGGTGAAAGGGGTATGTCTCACAGACAGAGCTCTGGTATGTTTCAGAAAAGCCTCGGACAGATGCCAGCTGACAGACTGAATCACAAAATGGCTTTTTAATACTCATATAGTGAGACTTATGAACAGTTCGTACCCAGGCTCGCAGAGGGACAACTGCGGCCCGTCCGCTCAACTCACAGAGGCAGAACTACGAGCCATCTGCTCCCAAAGGAATAGCAGCGTAGTAGCTCTCAGAGATACAGGCACAGCACCATACTAGCTCGCAAAGGTGGAGAGCTGCGAGCCAACGGACTGGCTTCTAAAGACATACCTCCGAAGTAGTGATGTTGGGCACAAGGAGCGTGAAAGGGTTATCTTCTTATTAGTGTTCTGGAGTGGAAGTCGTGCTGCCTGGCGCTCACCAGTTTTTCCTTTATCTATATATATATAAAAACTAATGTATGTCTGTCTGTCTGTTTGTCCTTTATGCATTACTACACCATTCATCCGATCGCCATGAGACTTTGAGAAGTTGTTGAGTACACTCCCGCAAAGGTTTCTGGCATAAAATTATTTTAAATATCGGCCCCCCAGGGCCCTCATAATCTTTCGAATACTGATGTACGCACCAGACGGAAAAACAAAAAATTGTGTATCCACGAGCACTCGAATAAATAAATAGAATTAAAACGACACTTTGAAATGTTATCCATATTAAAATGAATAAGTATCAATAAAAATGACACAATGTAAATTGAATGTTATCATAACGAGTTTCCTTGAATTTCCTTTCTTCGGAGATCGCAGCAACGCGCGACGGGTAAGATAGTTGTTAATAAATCTTAAACCTTCACTGTGTCCAAATCATCATTACACAGATCTCCGCTATATTAAATTGCCCCAGAACCTTTCTTTTATATTTTCACTCGATGCGAGGCACAAGATGGCTGCTAACACTTCCTAGCAGCTAATCAGAGTACACGTCCTACTTTGAAGAGGTAGCAGCCAATCAGAGGCAAGCTCGTGCTCGGGAGTAAGGCATCGAACAGATATATATATATTTTTTTTCCTTTAATACCTCAATAACTAATCAACGGATTTACACCCTTTCAACAAAAGCGCGCTTTCTAGACCAAGACCTTTCTCCCTGCCAAATTTAGCGTAATTCCGTTCAGCAGTTTGACCTGTAGCCTTGTCTAAAGTTTCCAATGAAAAATCCATTGAGAAAACACGTTTTGACAACCACCTTTTTCTCAGCCCCCCCTTGACCAATAACCCCTAAAGTTTCAAGATAGGAGCTGATCAAAAAAAAAAACTTTTTGGAAAATTTCATAAAGAATCGGCAAATGACGCCAAAGTGATAAGCAGGTGGAGAGCTCCAGGAGGGTGGGCCACGCAGCACCCTCACAACATGAGTAAAGCCCCGAGACTGCGGGGACACAAGCGAGACCTCCAGCCCCAGCGAGCTCCCGCTATTATTTTTTAATAAATGCCCCCGGGACCTACCCACCCCGAGGTCTCATTAAAACAAAAAACGAGAACCCGCGACCCCAGCGCAAATTACACCGATTTTAATAATGTTTTTGTAAATTTTTTTGGGGGGCCCTGGGGGTCCTTCTGGGACCCAATGACCAGGCCTAGGAGGTCAGGGTGTTTCTACTCTACCCCCTTTCTCCTATTTTCTACCTTTGTTTCTCTGTTTCTAGCGACTCACTTCTACCGAGTCACAAGATGGCTGCCAACACTTCCTGGTTTGGAGTGTTGTGTTACACAAACACGGGTTAACCCAAGAAGTCACTGGGACCTGGGCGACGTATTAGTACAAACAAAGTGGTCCCAGATAGAAAAACAAATAAAAACAATTTATGCAACAGAATAAAAGTAAATGCACAGGTGATTATAACAACATTGTTTTTAATCACAACGTGTTTTGTATACGTATTATTCATAAAATGGAATACACATTAAAACACATTTGTTGTGCCCCTAAAAGAATGAAAATAAGGAAGGGTAGTGCTGGGATAGTGAAAAGATAAGAAATTCAGAAAAGGTCAGCTAGACCAAAATACAACAGAATTGTTATACAGAAAAACAGTCAATTAATCAGATACTTTGGACCATCATGCCTCGGAAAAAATCAATAATAATAAATGATAAAGGAGGCTGAACACAGGAGGGAGTGTCGACGTTTCGACCCAGTTGGAATGCAGGCGTGGATGAACCTTGCTAGAGGGTCTTCATCAGGACGGGGGTTGTGAAAGATGGGGCAATAGATCTGTCGATAGAAAGCACTGGCAGTGGAAATTAGTGAGCTGTAGTCGATGAATCAATGTATTGATACTGCCACATGCAGGAAAGGAATCACCAAAATTAATAAATGAGTGGGAGCAGTCCTCTTTGCTTCAATTATAGCGAGAATCTGCTTTAAGCAGAGCTGCGACTAGAACCCGTTCAGTTGTTTATCGCCGCTGAGTTGTCAAAGAGGCGGTGGTCGTCACAGCCACAAAGAAAGATCTAACAGAAAGTTGTTGTAGAGGACCATAAAGTTGCACTTCTACGTGTAGAGCAAACTTTAAAAACGCCCGTTAATAGCGTGTTCTGGCTTCACGATACGGGATCGTAAGAATAAATGCGGAGGGTTCTATCCAGCAGCCGTCATCAATAGTCACAGTCAATAGTCTCACCTTGCTCCAGGTCCCACGAGGGCAAGAAATAGAAGTTTAAAAGGATGGAGTGCGAGGAACCAACGAAGGTGATAATTTTATTCTGGCAGACAAGAGCCTATCCCTCCCACAATGCACCGTAAAGCCAAGAGAACCCACTAAGGGCGGTGACATTAATGAACTGAAATAAAAGAAGGCCAGAAATTTCCTCGCCGCTCATTTTTGCTGTTGACCTCTGACTAAAGGCAGGAGCCTTGAAACGCGTCAGGTGTGAACGAATAACCAAGGAGCAAGTGTGTGAGTCTGTGCCTAAGAGAAAATTGCATGGTGCAGTTCATCGAGAGTGCTCTTTTCAAATGCTTAGGCAGTTGTTTTGAATATATATATACGCCAGTAGGTAATATATATATATATATATATATATATATATATATATATATACATATATATATATATTTTTTTAAACAATTGCCCGAAAGCTTTTCAGAGGGCACACGGCAAAGTTTCCGCCATTCGGCATTGCACACAACAGCTTGCAGTGAAAGTTCCGATATAATTTTTCAAAGCCGACGCGTTTCGAGGCGGGATTGCCTCTTCTTCATGGGCTGTTTGGTTAGGGCGTGCATCAAGGGCTCACATAACTCTGGTTCCGATATTTAACAGGAAGTGTCCCAGCCCCCAGTGGGCGTTGTTCTTGCCTAGGAGCGTCATAGCTCCCATTGGGCGTTGTTAATTGCCAGTCTTGTAATCGGTGCTTTCTGGGAACCGTAGTCCGTTGTGTGAGTAACATTAAACTCCATTAGTAGGATCAATGCACGTCCTGAATTCAACCATTATTTTAACCTTTAGTAGGATTTCAGAACTGCTGCTCGCTGAAGTTCATAGGAAGCGTTGCGCTGAACAGGTGTAGATTAGTGCTACTCCACAGCCTCGCATTCAGTCTCGCGATGGTGCTCAATCTGCACGGCAGGGCAGCCGTGTAAGAATTTTTTTAAACAATTGCCCGAAAGCTTTTCAGAGGGCACACGGCAAAGTTTCCGCCATTCGGCATTGCACACAACAGCTTGCAGTGAAAGTTCCGATATAATTTTTCAAAGCCGACGCGTTTCGAGGCGGGATTGCCTCTTCTTCATGGGCTGTTTGGTTAGGGCGTGCATCAAGGGCTCACATAACTCTGGTTCCGATATTTAACAGGAAGTGTCCCAGCCCCCAGTGGGCGTTGTTCTTGCCTAGGAGCGTCATAGCTCCCATTGGGCGTTGTTAATTGCCAGTCTTGTAATCGGTGCTTTCTGGGAACCGTAGTCCGTTGTGTGAGTAACATTAAACTCCATTAGTAGGATCAATGCACGTCCTGAATTCAACCATTATTTTAACCTTTAGTAGGATTTCAGAACTGCTGCTCGCTGAAGTTCATAGGAAGCGTTGCGCTGAACAGGTGTAGATTAGTGCTACTCCACAGCCTCGCATTCAGTCTCGCGATGGTGCTCAATCTGCACGGCAGGGCAGCCGTGTAAGAATTTTTTTAAACAATTGCCCGAAAGCTTTTCAGAGGGCACACGGCAAAGTTTCCGCCATTCGGCATTGCACACGCGTCGGCTTTGAAAAATTATATCGGAACTTTCACTGCAAGCTGTTGTGTGCAATGCCGAATGGCGGAAACTTTGCCGTGTGCCCTCTGAAAAGCTTTCGGGCAATTGTTTAAAAAAATTCTTACACGGCTGCCCTGCCGTGCAGATTGAGCACCATCGCGAGACTGAATGCGAGGCTGTGGAGTAGCACTAATCTACACCTGTTCAGCGCAACGCTTCCTATGAACTTCAGCGAGCAGCAGTTCTGAAATCCTACTAAAGGTTAAAATAATGGTTGAATTCAGGCCGTGCATTGATCCTACTAATGGAGTTTAATGTTACTCACACAACGGACTACGGTTCCCAGAAAGCACCGATTACAAGACTGGCAATTAACAACGCCCAATGGGAGCTATGACGCTCCTAGGCAAGAACAACGCCCACTGGGGGCTGGGACACTTCCTGTTAAATATCGGAACCAGAGTTATGTGAGCCCTTGATGCACGCCCTAACCAAACAGCCCATGAAGAAGAGGCAATCCCGCCTCGAAACGCGTCGGCTTTGAAAAATTATATCGGAACTTTCACTGCAAGCTGTTGTGTGCAATGCCGAATGGCGGAAACTTTGCCGTGTGCCCTCTGAAAAGCTTTCGGGCAATTGTTTAAAAAAATTCTTACACGGCTGCCCTGCCGTGCAGATTGAGCACCATCGCGAGACTGAATGCGAGGCTGTGGAGTAGCACTAATCTACACCTGTTCAGCGCAACGCTTCCTATGAACTTCAGCGAGCAGCAGTTCTGAAATCCTACTAAAGGTTAAAATAATGGTTGAATTCAGGACGTGCATTGATCCTACTAATGGAGTTTAATGTTACTCACACAACGGACTACGGTTCCCAGAAAGCACCGATTACAAGACTGGCAATTAACAACGCCCAATGGGAGCTATGACGCTCCTAGGCAAGAACAACGCCCACTGGGGGCTGGGACACTTCCTGTTAAATATCGGAACCAGAGTTATGTGAGCCCTTGACGCACGCCCTAACCAAACAGCCCATGAAGAAGAGGCAATCCCGCCTCGAAACGCGTCGGCTTTGAAAAATTATATCGGAACTTTCACTGCAAGCTGTTGTGTGCAATGCCGAATGGCGGAAACTTTGCCGTGTGCCCTCTGAAAAGCTTTCGGGCAATTGTTTAAAAAAATTCTTACACGGCTGCCCTGCCGTGCAGATTGAGCACCATCGCGAGACTGAATGCGAGGCTGTGGAGTAGCACTAATCTACACCTGTTCAGCGCAACGCTTCCTATGAACTTCAGCGAGCAGCAGTTCTGAAATCCTACTAAAGGTTAAAATAATGGTTGAATTCAGGACGTGCATTGATCCTACTAATGGAGTTTAATGTTACTCACACAACGGACTACGGTTCCCAGAAAGCACCGATTACAAGACTGGCAATTAACAACGCCCAATGGGAGCTATGACGCTCCTAGGCAAGAACAACGCCCACTGGGGGCTGGGACACTTCCTGTTAAATATCGGAACCAGAGTTATGTGAGCCCTTGATGCACGCCCTAACCAAACAGCCCATGAAGAAGAGGCAATCCCGCCTCGAAACGCGTCGGCTTTGAAAAATTATATCGGAACTTTCACTGCAAGCTGTTGTGTGCAATGCCGAATGGCGGAAACTTTGCCGTGTGCCCTCTGAAAAGCTTTCGGGCAATTGTTTTTTAAAAAAAAATATATATATATATATATTACCTACTGGCGGTCATAGGGAAATCGCAACATTCTATTTGGAATAACTTTGGCGCCGGTTGAGGAATCAGCCTGAATTTTTTAGCAACTTTGCCTCGCGGCGCTCCGCTCCTTCCCTGAAAGTTTGGGGGGCATTCGTCAAGCGGGGGCCGAGATAAAAGGGGGGTCCCAAAACATGTTTTCCCCATGTTTATTTCCATAGGGCGGTCTGTCACACTTTTAGCTCGAACGGCTGAATGGATTTTCACCAAACTTGGCAAAATTGTAGGGACTGGTAGCCCGATGTGCCTTTGCTATGTCTCAAGATATGTGCTCCAGAGGATTTTGAGTAATTTAGGTTCAAAAAAATGTATATATCTAGAGCCGCGCAAAAGGGGGCAGGGTACACCCCCCCTGACCCCTAGGTTTGATGTGGGGGCCATAAAAGGGTCCCGCGGGTAAAACATTTTTTTTCGATTTTCGCGGGGGGGAGTGAGCGGTACGCGCACTTTGGAGCGTACCGGGGAGCGTACCATGGAGATAAAAAATGACAGATTTTTTTTTTTTAAATAACATTTTTTTATAAATTGGAGGTAGTTCTGAAAATAACTTTTTTTTGTTTTTGTTGTTTTATATTTTTTTTAGACTTTTTTCAAACGATTTTATATTTTTTTTGGATTTTTTTCAGGGGAAAAACAAAAACAGGGATTCCAAAACTGCTCAACAGGAGCAAAATGTTCAACACTCTGCTCGCCATAGCAGAGCAGTTTGTCACACTGCGTGCACAGAAATTTGATGCCTGCAAACACCGGCTGTATGTTAGGGACCATTCTTCTACGGGGTGGTCCCAAAGGTGTTGCTCCACCAGTGGAGGTGCTGCCGCCATCTGTGGGTAAATTCCGTGCCAGCTCCCTGACACTCTCCCTGGCAAAGTTTTTTGGGTGTCTTCTTTTGACATGCCTGATTAAATTGGCATTTCCGAAGCTATATTTTTTTTAGAGGATTGCCTCTGGATAAAGTACTGCCACATATTTTGCAGGTTACTTTTGGAGCATTGACTTTTTTTTGTCCTTCAGGGATGTCATAGAATTTCCAGATGAAATGGTCCTTTTTCTTCTGGTGAGGAGGGTCCTCATCCAAAAAATCGTCGGAATCACCACTGGATGACTCCCTTGCAGCCATTGCTGTAGATCAGGAAAGTAGGAGATGAAGACAGTACACAGAACAGCTCTTGCTCTCTCCAAGTACAAAGCAATAGTGAGAGAAATGGGTGGGTTTCACACAATTTGGAAAAAAAAAAGTTCTGAACCAATGAAAAGTGTTATTTTGAAGTCACATGGCCTGATGCGCTTACGCTACGCGCCCTGGGGCGCGTCACGGGGCGCGTAGCGTAAGCGTGTCGGGGCGCTTACGTTGCGCGATCGTATGCGATCGCGTGCTTCCGGGTGCGCTTACGCAGTGCGTCATATGACGCATCACGCGGCTACGCGATACGTCACAATGTTGTTTTCGTTCGGGGGAATAGCGCTAACGGGACGCTCACTGGTACGCGCCCCGGGGCGCGCTGCAACATTGCGCTTACCCGTGCGTTCACCGGTACGCGCCCCGGGAGCGCTCCGGGTAAAAAATATTTTTTAAAAAATTACATATTTATACAATATAAAATTCATTATAAAAAATATTATTTCATACCTATAGAGATTTGCTATTAAAAAACCTATGAAATTCACTGAAAAAAACATAGGTTTCACACCAGTCATAGTTAGGAATTAGCATTTAAAAAACCTACTAAATTCACTGAAAAAACCATAGGTTTTACACCAGTTATAGTTAGCTGGGAATTTTACTCGCATAAAACCAATGAAATTCCCACGTTATAGTTAGTTGGACTCACTATAACTTGCGCGTGCAATGCACTGCTGATGACGTCACATATTACATCACTCATGACATGGTCAGTGACATCACTCATGACATCACTGATGACACCATCCAGTGAATGTGTGTCTTTCTGAAAAATAAATAATAGTGAGTAATGTTTAAAAATTTAAATATATGTATTAATGTAACACTTTGTGTATAAGTGGCTGCATGGGTTGGTGTGTAGTTACCTGTGTAGGTATATGGGTTATTAGATGTTTTTCTTAGTATCAGTATAAGTGTTTGTATGGTTTGGTGGGAGTATTACTTAGCACAGATGCATGAATGACTGACTCTCTGTTTGTATGTGTTTTCAATACAGCACATGAGCAGGACTGTATGGGTGGATGAGTGTGTATATGTGTATGTTAGTGAGTGAATGACTGTCTCACTAGTGACTTTATCAGTAACTACATATGTTTTAATGTAGTATATGTGAATATTGATGTATATAAGTGAGTATATGTGAGAGTGAGGGATTGTAAGAGTTCCTTTTTAAATTAGTATGTGTTTCTATAAGTGATTGTTTAAGAGAGTAAGTATGTGTAAGTTTCCTTAAAAGTAAAGTGGTAGTGTGTGTATATCTGTATAACTGTATATGCAAATAAATGGATGTTTAGTAGTTTATTTGCATGTGTGAGTATGTGTGACAGTATCTTTTGGATTACTGTCGGTGTGTAACAGGATGTATAGGTGTATCACTACATATGATGAGTGAGTATATGTATGACTGACTACATAGAACTGTTGGTGAATGAGTGGATGTGTATATAGATGGTGGAATTACTGAATTGGTTGTTGTAACTGGTATGGGTATCTCCATTTTTTAGAAAATTTTTGTTTCTATTTTTGAATATGTGTTTCGAGGGTTACATTACAGTGAAAGGAGGTCTGTCACTCTGTCACAATGATGGTGTCATCAGTGATGTCATGAGTGATGTCACTGACCATGTCATGAGTGATGTAATATGTGACGTCATCAGCAGTGCATTGCACGCGCAAGTTATAGTGAGTCCAAGTAACTATAACGTGGGAATTTCATTGGTTTTATGCGAGTAAAATTTCCAGCTAACTATAACTGGTGTAAAACCTATGGTTTTTTTCAGTGAATTTAATAGGTTTTTTAAATGCTAATTCCTAACTATAACAGGTGTGAAACCTATGGTTTTTTCAGAGAATATATATATATATATATATATATATATACAAGCTTCACAGAATGCCGAACATCAGCGCGGGTGCACTCCTCCCATACGTAAATCATTAATGGCAGTCCATTTCAATTTGAAGAAAAGAAATGTATTCCATTAGCATAAGGATTAAGAAATACCCTACGCGTTTCAGTGGATAGCCGCCTTGATTACGGGTAACTCATGTGAAAAAACATTGTGAATATATAAATATAGTGACGTGCTACATGAAAGTGAACAATAAAAGAGGACTACCTAGTCAAGGTAGTGCGGCCATCTTTTCATGGTAAAAAATGCTGTCTGCGTGTATGCAAGAACATAAAAGCTTGATACATCATCAAAAACGACGTATGCATATACCATAATCATTATTTAGTTAATAAAAATCTACTTCCAACATACAGTAGAAATGTTTTATAAAAGTATATCTGTACATCACGAGCATTGTGCACGACACAGACATCAGATTAGCTTATTTTGCTCAATAAAGCCACCCTTCTCTGCAGTATTATTGTTAATGATCTACTTTTGTGCATGCCTAGTATAGTTGTATACTGGCATACGACCGGCAAGCCAAATTTCCTCATAGCAACCATAATTTATTGTTTATGTGTACAAACCCAAGTGGGTTACCTTAATGTACTGGCTAAACAGCAATATTGCATTAAAAAAATAACATAATATTAGATCAAACTATACAATAATTAAACCTTCGTGGATCCATACAGCATACGGAACAACTCATCACAATATATGTTACTTAAATGTCAAAACAATCTTGGCTAAATAATCAGCATTTCATCATTTTCTGCCCCAGTGGGCTAGGTTCCAAGTTATTATCTTGGTCAGTACAAAAGTTTTTTTTAAATTTAGAATGCAGGTTCACCTATGCAGACAAAGAAAGGCAATTAAGAGCAAAATTAGGGTAACACAATCACTCTAAAGGCCTCAAACATAGACAGAAACACACAGGTAGTCAAGAAAATATTGTGTGTAATTAAAAACACTTACAAACGGATGTCACTGTAGGAAGACATACCGAGAGAACTAATGATTACATTTGAATATGCCAGATGATTATCTACAAACAGCAAAGAAAAAAGAAGAAAAAAAGAATGACATTGACTAGATGGCAAAGTAAATCTCAATGACCCTCCCTGTCAAACAGGCAATACAGTTTTAGCATTACAGTAGAAATGATTTATAAAAGTATATCTGTACATCACGAGCATTGCTCACAACACAGGCATCAGATTAGCTTATTTTGCTCAATAAAGCCACCCTTCTCTGCAGTATTATTGTTAATGATCTATTGTGCCTGCCTAGTATAGTTGTATACTGGCATACGACCGGCAAGCCAAATTTCCTCATAGCAACCATAATTTATTGTTTATGTGTACAAACCCAAGTGGGTTACCTTAATGTACCGGCTAAACAGCAATATTGCATTAAAAAAATAACATAATAATAGATCAAACTGTACAGTAATTAAACCTTCGTGGATCCATACAGCATACAGAACAACTCATTACAATATATGTTACTTAAATGTCAAAACGATCTTGGCTAAATAATCAGCAATTCATCATTTTCTGCCCCAGTGGGCTATGTTCCAAGTTCTTATCTTGGTCAGTACAAAAGTTTTTTTGAATTTAGAATGCAGGTTCACCTATGCAGACAAAGAAAAGCAATAAAGAGCAAAATAAGGCCAACACAATCACTCTAAAGACCTCAATCATAGACAGAAACACACAGGTTGTCAAGAAAAAATTGTGTGTAATTAAAAACACTAAAAAACGGATGTCACTGTAGGAAGACATACCGAGAGAACTAATGATTACATTTGAATATGCCAGATGATTATCTAAAAACAGCAAATAAAAAAGAAGAAAAGAAGAATGACATTGACTAGATGGCAAAGTAAACCTCAATAACCCTCCCTGTCAAACAGGCAATACAGTTTTAGCAGACAGTAAGCTTCGAAGTGTACCTAATCTCCTAAATGCCATGACAACTCCTCTTCAGAATTGAACCCCATAGGGATCTTGGTATCCAGTTCAAGAATATATCTGGATTCCAGTTGACGCATTTTACGAATTCTATCTTCTCCCCTGCTTAAGCTGGTAATCCTGTCAATAACAAAGAATTTCAATAAATTGCGATTACTTTTATGGGCCGCTTCAAAGTGTCTGGCCACTGGCGATAGTTTATCTTTATTTTGGATCGTCCTCATGTGTTTCAAAATCCGTTTCTTTGCTTGGAACATAGTACTGCCTACATATTGTTTAGCCCAAGGGCAAATTAATATGTAGACACAATAATCAGATAAGCAGGTAAGGTGCTTACCTATTGTTCTTACAGTATCGCTAATAGGGTAGTGGACAGACTTAACATTTGAGCTGAATTTACAAGCTTTGCAGGCCATACAGGTATAAAAGCCTTTCACATCATTGGCACTGCTCTTACTCGTAGATATTTCATTATGGAATAGTTTGTGCCTCACAGAATCAGCCTTTTTATATGTTACATTGGGAGCTGAACCTATTACATCCACTAATGTAGGTTCCGTACTTAGGGCCCGATTAGGATCGCGGTGAATCCGCATCCTCCGGGCCGGCGGAAGCCACCGCCGGCCCGGAGGATGCAGATTCACCGCGGCGGACACAGAAAAGACCCCCGCCAGATTAGGATGGTTGGGGAGTAATTTTTCCGTCTGTCGTTTTTCCGCCGCGGTCGCCTTCCGACCGTGGCGGAAAAGCTCTAATATATAGGATGCCGGCGGAGACATGCTTTTCCACGGCGGGTTTTCCGCCATAGAAAAGCATGTGTAGTTTGAGTATGGGGGCCCGTTATGGGCCCCCAGGGGTGTTGGGGGGTGGGGGGTGCACAAAGGGAGTACCTATGGTACCCCCCTGCCTTTGCTTGCACGAAGCGGCAGGCACCACGCGGTGCCTGCCGCTTCGTGCATGCAAAGGAAAACATGCACATTTAACCTTGCGGCGAGTGCTGCTTGAAGCAGCATCCGCTGCAATGTTAAATATAGGGGATGTGACCACCAGGGTGGCGGTCACATCCTAATTCCGAGGGAGGGAACGCCGCAGCCCCTGCGGACGGTCCCTCCACCTCGGGGGTGGCGGACGGACGCTGGTCCGTCCGCCATCCTAATCGGGCCCTTAATGTGTTCCAATGTTTGCTAAGACACTTCCTCACTTGCCAGGAGCTAAAGTGATATATGGTAACATACCTAACTGTGTCCCCATTCTCATTAGGTTTGGAACTCTGGGTCAATAACTCCTCATGAGAGTCTTTGCTAGCCTTTAGCAGTGCCTCTTTAATCACTTGCTGGCTGTAACCCCTCTCCAAGAAATGTTCCATCATACAGACCCCCTCTTGATTAAAGTCACTGTCTGTACTGCTGTTCCTCCGAGCCCAGTGGAACTCCCCAAAGGGTATTCTGCGTATCAAAGTTTTCGGGTGTTCGCTTTCTGCATGATGCAGAGTGTTGCCAGCAGTCTTTTTTCGATAAAGTTTGGAAACTAGTTTGTCCTCTTCAACTCTCACATAGAGATCAAGAAATTCAATACTTCTAGTACTCATTTTACCTTCCAATGTTAAATTGCACTAATTTTTGTTTAGCATAGAGATGAATTTGTTGGATAATGCCTCTGTCCCATCCCAGATGATAAACAAATCATCAATGTACCATAGCCATATTTAACATGGCCACGATACAGTTCTAGCGAATTGGACACACGCTGCTCCCAGCTTCCCATACAGAGATTAGCAAAGCTGGGGGCAAAACAGGTGCCCATCGCTGTCCCCTGCTTTTGTCTGTACAAGATCTCATTAAATAAAAAGAAGTTTTCTCAAAACAGAATTGTATCATGTGTAACAACATTTCTGTATGCCTGAGAAATGAGATTGAACGGGAACTTAAATACTTGCCGGCAGGCCTGAATACCATCACTATATCTAATGGACGTGTAAAGGCTACCTACATCTAGAGTAATTAGAATGTATTCTTCCTTCCAAACAAAATCTTTGATTTTATTTTAAAAATCCCTACTGTCCCTAAGATAAGATGGCAAGCTCTCCACATATGGGCGCAGGAAGAAATCAATATATTTGGAGGTTTTCTCCAACAGGGATCCCATAGATGACACAATGGGTCTCCCTGGTGGATTAATTGGATCCTTATGTAATTTTGGCAAAAGATACAAAATTGCAATTTTAGGGTTGCTATTCAGAAGGAAAGAATTTTTGTCCCATTCAAG
The DNA here is from genome assembly GCF_964261635.1 of Lissotriton helveticus. Taxonomy (NCBI): domain Eukaryota; kingdom Metazoa; phylum Chordata; class Amphibia; order Caudata; family Salamandridae; genus Lissotriton; species Lissotriton helveticus. The sequence continues at coordinate 178,474,170 of NC_136065.1, forward strand.
AATACCTCCAGACAGCCACTCTTTCAACCTGGTATAGTACATTGCATTAGATTCTTCTACAGCTTTATTAAGTACTTGTTCATAACAATCCTGACAGTTTAGTTGGCACTGACCCTCGCGTATATAATCATGTGAGTTCAAAACAACAGCATTGCCTCCTTTGTCCGATTGACGGATGACAATGTTGCTATCAGATTGTAATGATTTTACTGCCAAACGTTTTTTTGTCAGATTGTCATGTGGCCAGCTTTTCTTTTTAAACATCATACAAAGACGTGTTGCACTCCGTTCTTCTCTCAATTTCTTCTTCCATGTGTAAACCAAATGTTTATCTCATGCGTGCTCACCGTTGACGTGCTAAGCCCACAGCGGGAGTGTTGGATGAAGGGTTGAAGAGTACAGAGCAATTTGTATTCGGTTGAAATGTGGAGGAGGGAGAGTGAAAATTGTAAACACAGTAATGAAGTCGGAAAGCGGGGGTAAGGTTTGGTTAATTTTGAATTGCCACAGCGGGAGATAGAAATTCTCCGAGCACGGGGTTTCAGCAAGATGGCTGTAAAAGAGGAGTGGGAGAACGGTTGGAAAAAGAAGGGAGGGCACTCACGGCGGGATAGTGGGGGAAGAGGGAAGACATAGAGGATAAGGGGAGAATGGAGCCACAGGGAAAGGGAGGTTTACCTCGATTATGAAAGTTTGATAACTTGCGGTGATTAGTGCAATATATGATGCCGGTTTAGGAAATGTTGAAATTTAACCAGTGTATACATTTATGCATTTACTGATGAGTATGTTTAATTGATTTTACAGTTACCCCTGACGAAGGACCCGTGGGGTCCGAAATGCATTGGGTCAAATAAACTGCTTTTTTAATGAACCTTGCTTCAGCACGTGTTATTGGTTAGAGGTTCGGATGGCCCGCCGTAACATGAGAAACCCAGAAAATTGCAAATTCTTGCAGGAGGTTTCAAATGAATGAGATTGAGAATGTGCGCAGGATTAAAAAGATGAATAAGAAGTTTGGGAAAAAATTGAATAGTTAAAGAAACTGATGCAATTGCAAACAATGAAAAAAAGCTGTCGCCACTGGCATTGGGGCAAAAGCAGCCCCAAGTTTTGATGACAGCTTTTCTTTTTAGCCATATTCTTTAAATCTTTAATAACCAATGTTTCAAAAGTATCAATACCACAAGGTGGCAGAGTGGGATTGAATACAGATTTAGGTTTAAAGCTGTTGGGACACCTTAAATCTACTCTATAGCCCAATGATACTGCATCAATAGATTCCTGGCTATTCACATCCCAATTCCAATTCTTTAAGTGCTATTAAAGTTTCTACCTCAATAATTGTTTCAGGTACTGGAATGATAGTATTGGATTCTCTGGATGATGTAGAATTCTTAACTTTAAGTTTGTACCACTTAGGCAAACGTAATTTTCTTGTGAAATAAAACAAGTCAATTCTTTCTTGTGAGTAAGGAAGGATTGTGGTAGGGCAGAATGAGAGACCAAATTGTAACACACTATGTTCAATATCAGTGAGGGTACATTAAGAGAGGTTTACCACATTGTTGACATTCATTTTCCTCTCTTCTTTTGGCCCCTTGTTTCCACTCCCACTGGAGCTTTTGTTGCTTTTCCACCATCCGCCTCTCCGGGTTTGTTTGCGGATAGTGTTGCGTCTCCTATAGCCTTGCCTCTGCTTTTGCTTCATCCTCGGTATCCTTTTCCTCTCCCGCATCCTCGATCTATTCGCCAATTCTGTTTATTTGATGACAGATTCATCACTTTGAATTCCTACCAAAAAGTTGATGGCTTATTGGAGCTTTTTACTGATTGAAGAGTCCCATCTTCAGAGACGTCACTCTCACTGACGTCACTGTCTGATCCTCCAACAGCCGTAATGGCATCCAAATTCTCTTGTATGCCTTTCCGTGCGATGTTGTCATATTTCCGACTGAAAGTAAAAATTCTTTCTGATTGGTAATCAATCTTATCACGCACGAATATGCGTTCTTTCTTGGCAATTATCTCCTCCTCATGTTTGTCAATTCTTTTATTCAGCTCAACCATCTTATTTGTGAAAACCTCAGTTGTTTCTCCTTTGGGATCTCCTCTTTCAATTCTGCAATTGCTTTTAATAATGATGCCCTTGCTTTCCACGCATATTTTATCAATATGGACAACATACAGTTAGAGCAGTCCATTAAATTTTCAGCCCATTCTTCGGCTAATTCTAAATCTAAGGAGAGCATTATGTGAGGAAGATCAACAAGCTAGACTATCAAAGACATTGTGCAGGCGCAATGGAGGGGTGCTGAATAGGACTTGGAGTGACCTAGGTGTGCTGGTGCCTCCCCCCCCACCTCTGATATCGGGCCTCAGACGCACGACCCGACTGTGTGGAGGATCTTTCGATAGCCTGTCGTGCTGCTGTCTTGGGCTCTGTAGTACTGTGCTGCTAAGGATGTCTGCAGACCTATGAACTAACAGAGTGAAACTGTGCTCACAAGCTACCCCAATGGTGTGGGAGTGGTGCTGCTGTCCTGTGGGAACCGTGGGCTGCTGCTGGTGGGACTACTAGTGACGCAAGGCCTGAGTGAGGGATCGCGAACGTCTCAGCCTCTGGATAGGGAACTAATCTTGGATCGGTACTATACTGGTGCTCCCACTCCACTTGATTGGTCTGGGACTGCTGAGGACTCAAGCAAACTCAGAGCGGGGATACTGCAGAGCCCGCGGCTATGGGATACATGGGGTGACTACTGGTGGTTCCGGCGGATCTCGAGGGGAAGTGTTAGAGGCCCGTGACAATAAGACACACAGGACACCATGGGGCGCACTAGAACAAAGCAGCAGGACTCACATGCTTTGGAGACTACACCCATCGGAGATGAACAGAGTCTCACTGCCCGCATTCTCCAACAAGACAATACAGCCCCCAAGCAGGAGATACGTGCCTCTGTCTGTTCAACCCTTATGCACCTTATGCAACCTTCCCCCCTCTCCGCTCTTACTCTTTCCAGCTTCTGTCCTCGGCCCTCATATGCCCTTGCCCTTTGTCCCCACCCGGTTTTGCTGTCAAACTTAGACAGACTTCCTTTCGTCTCTATGGTTGTCTCTTACCTTATCCTCACTCCCTCTCCTCCCCTACCCCCCACTACTTTCTCTCGGCTTTCACTCCTCCCCTAATTGTATTGCTGATTGTTTGATTTAATGTTTACTTGTTGGATCTTCTTCTAGTATATTGTTGAACCACATTGTTGCACTTCCTGTCGTCTCTCCTATCATCTCCTACCGCATCCTCACTCTATTTATGTCTCTCCCTTCCTCCTCTCTCAATGTTTTGAGACTGAACTACTTTGTCTGATGCCCGATGGAGCTACTTGGTTTAGCTATAGGGGAGATGGGCCTTGGATTCCCTCCTTGGTCGTCACCTACCCAGTCGGTCTTTAGGCAGACTTATTTTCGTCTCTCCTTATTGTCTCTTCCCTAGCCCCTATCCTCTCTCCCCTGAATCTCTCCCCTTGCCTGCTACTCTGCCTACTCCCTGTCCTTTGTGCCCTTTAACTAAGCACTCCTTCTCCCCTTGTTGGGGAAAGATCCAATATTTATACTCTGGAGTCCCAGCGAACCCGCTGAGTGAGTCCACTGCGCCAAGGGAGCCACTCACACTTGGGGTATGGTATGGCACCCCTTGCCAAAGCACTCCCTCTCCCCTTTTTGGGGAAGGATCCAGTATGTAGGCCTTGGAGTCTCGGAGACCTCTCTGAGAGAGTCCACCGCGTAAAAGGAGCCTCTCGCAATAGAGATAGGGAAGGGATACCACTTCCTTGGGATCACAGCTTACTGGACTTTGGACGTTGCCTTGACTCGTCTACCGGTTTGTGTCCCCGTCACCCTTCCCCTCAACTCCCCATGCTGTGTCTCTCACCCTCCCCCTCCCCTCCTCCTTCCCACCTTCTTTATCTGTCTACTTCCCCTACTCCAATAATTTAATAAATAAAACGAATTTCGTAGCGCACCCTGCATCACATTTTGCGATGCACGGCGCGCTACGAAATTCGTTTTATTAATTAATTTGTTTACTTACCTTCAATTATCCATACTCCGGTTTTTAGTACCCCCTCACCCTGCCCCTCCCCCACCCCGCCTCTCTGCCTAACCGAAACACCCTCCACGGGCCGCGGCTGATATACATATATATGTAGCTTGAGTAGTATGAAGTTGATTAGACCTGGTGTAAACAAATACGGGGTAAACATAGACAAGGGTACTTTACCTGATCACAATACCTGGAGTCTGAGTGCAATCGCATGGTCAGCTGAAATGGGTCCCACCGATCATAGCGACCATTCGTTTAATGAATAATGACCATCTAGTGGGTCAGTTATGTAGAGTTGGCAGAACATGGGCAATTTAAATTGAAATGATCAAAAAGGATGGTGTTGTAACCCCGGCTTAATTATTATTTTCCTAAAAAATGCAAAATAATTCTCTAATCTTGCCAGGATGGAAATGTAATGTTGTGTTTATAATTTATTGTATTACTTGTCTTGAAATGAGAAATACTGGGATTTTTGTAACCACGCCAATAAAAAAGTCTTTCTTTTATGTTGCACATGCATCCCGTAAGATGCTATGATGGCTTAAAAGATGGGAACTCCATGTATGGTCATGTGACCAAGACCCAGAGAGAGGTCATTGCATTATTTTATGCCCAAATAAATTAGAGTAACGTGCATCCACAACTGGAGTGCCTCCTTTCTTTACTGCGATTCTGGTAAGAAGTGTGTGCATATGTTAAGCGGTGGTGTCTGCCTCAAATGAGCCCGACCTGTTTGGAAGGGTGTTTCTCAGATGCCATCTCTTATATATATATATATATATATCATGCTGTGGCCGGCGTTATGCGACTCTGAGACATGGACTCCACTGAAATGCATTGTAGTGAATGGCAGGCTTTGAGGGTCCCAAACCGGAGAACGCATAATGGGTGAAAACAGATTTTAGTTACAATATAAATCATTTGTTGCTGGTACGATACTAATTGTAGGAATTGTGTTGTGTTCTAAGATGACTTTACCTTGTGAAAAACACTTCTGCTGGAAGTTCATGATTCATGTTTGAGAGAAAACTGTTTTCTCATGATTTTCCCTTAGACATTATTGAAGGTGGGTCAGAGCTACACTGTGATTATATTTTTGGTAAATTCCTACTATCTTCCTAAGCCATGTGAGAATGAAGTCTGACATTTTCAGTAAAACATGTACTTCCAACAGGAACAGCCTGTCAGTTGATTCCCTTTTGATTAACTGCAGCCTCCCAGAGTTTTCTACAGAGCAACTATTGCACTAACCGTCTCACTTATGACAAAAGTATGGCACACCTGAAGCTACCCTGATTGAATCAAACGGGTAAAACTTAAAACATCTGATTTAGAAAGGAATAAATGAGGGGGTTCAATTTGCCATAGAATTTATGGTTAGTGCTGTAGAAAGAAAAATTAGGACATGTTTTAAGTGAGTGCTAAAATATCTTACTCCTCTATTTTGTTAAAATATTCTGACATGCAGACTGAAAAATGCACTTTCAACACCAGCATCAAAGTGCCAGTTAACCTCCTTGTAATCTGCAGCTTTACTAAAGTGTTCTAATGAGCTACCAAAGTGCTAACATTCTGTATTTATGCCAGAAATGTCATATATCTGAATGTCATCTTGATAGAATTGAAGGGGAAACTGAAAGCAATTTCTACTGAGGACTCTGCAGCAAATGAGGAAATTAGGAAGCATCATACCAAATAAGTCTCCAAGATGGCCAACTGAGAAAAAAGAGCTCAAATGTAGCACACATTTCATCCAAGTATAGGCCAATGACAGGAGTGTGCAAAATACTTAATAGTTTTTTTTTACAGTTTTATATAGAGCAGATTTGACCCAAAGGCATTAATTGTTTTACATAAGCATCAGTTACATTAGAAAACGACACATTCATTTTGGTTTTAGGCATGGGGAAATTAAGTGATTTGCCCAGAATCACAGGATGTCGCGCTGACACTGAAACTCGAATCTGGTTCCCCATTTGAAAAGTCTACCGCTCTGGCCGCAATGCCACATCCTCTCTCATAAGTATAAAAAATAAGCAAGTGATCAACTGGACAAAAAACAATAAAGATAGCAAAATTATTTAAAATTGCTCTGTCAATATTTGAGAACACGGAAAGTTTTGATTTTAGAGCACTAACCATAATTTCTATGGAAATAAGACCCTCTAATTTTTATAATTGATAAAGGAAATACTTTAGGTATTACAGTTTTTATTACATCAAGATGGTATCAGGCTTGCCACACTTGTGTAATAAATATCGAATGTTAAGAATCTAGTTGTTTATTAGAATACTGTGGGGAGGCAGAGGTCAGGGGAATGGGCTCAGGTAATTGGGAGCAGGGAGGAGGGTTGAGCACGCTGGGCAGGCGGGAGGGACAGTGGCAGCCCAACAGCCCGTAGAGAGCATGGAAAAGCGGGGCAGGGGTAACAAACCAAGCACCTGGAGAGGCAAGAGAGGCTGTGGCAAAGTAAAAGAGCATTGAGGGCATAAGAGAGAGGCAGAGGCAGTACAACCATACTTGCCAATAGACCAGATTCAGGCAGGAGACTCCCAATGTTTTTAAGCTCAAAATGCCTAAAATCTCCTCTTGTTCAATGTAAGCCAATGGGGAAAATCAATTCCCCAGGTTTTGTTTTTCAAAATCTCCCTCTTACCAAGTTCAAAATGTTTGCAAGTTCAAAGTTAGGCTCAGATTTCACTCGTACAAAACCATAACATTTCAGCAGTTGTGGTTACCTGAGCTAACTATAACTTATGCCCCCGCAATGCACTGCTTATGACCTCATATATTACATCACTCATGAAATGGTCGGTGACATCGATGATGACTTCTCAAATGACCCCACTGCTGAGATGAATGCAAGTGTTTCATAAACGTTTCTGAAACATAAAGATATATTCTAAGCTACAGCATAAGTTAATTTACTATTCTTTCTGTACTAGTAATTAGTCATACTATTTCTAACATATCTCATCTGAGTAGCTGTGTGTCTGTATCAGTGTGTGAGTGGATGTCTGAGTGGCTGTATGGGTGTGAGTGGGTGTGGAAGTAGCTATATGGATGTGTTAATGGGTATGTGGGTATCTGTATGGATGAGTGAGTGGGTGAGTGGCTGCATAGGTGTGTGAGTGGCTGCATGGGTGACTGGGTAGCTGTAAGAGTGGCTTGATGGGATGAGGGAGCGGAGGTGTGAGTGAGTAGCTGAGTATGTGTATAGGTATGTGAGTGGGTGTGAGTGATTGCACTGGAGAGTGAATGTCTGTGTGACTGGCTGCAATGGCGAATGAGTGGGTGAGTGAGTGGTTGCATGGATGTGTGGATGGGTATGTAAGTGGTACTGTGAGTGGATGTGCAAATGGTTATATGGGTAAGTGGGAACCTGTATCAGTGGCTTTATAGGTAAGTGAGAGAGTGTTTGAGTAGCTTTATCGGTGAATGAGTAGCAGTGTGAGTGACTGTATGGGTGACTAAATTCAGGTGTGAGTACCTGTATGGGTGAATGAGTGGGTGTTTGAGCTTCTGTATAGGTTATTGAGTGGGTGTGTGAGTGACTGTCAGAGTGAGTGAGTGACTGTATGTCTGTATGAATGGATGTTTGAGTTCCTTTATTGGTGAATGAGTCAGTGGATAAGTGGCTGTATGGGTGGGTTAATAGGTGTGTGAGTGGCTATATGAGTAAGTGGATGTGTGAATGGCTTTATGGATAAGTGATTTGTTCTGTGAGTACAGGTATGGGTCTGTGAATGGGTATCTAAGGGGTTGTATTGGAGTGGGTGTATCAATAGTTGGTGTGTGAATAGTTTTGTAGATGCTGTCATCAGTGATATTATTTGAGATCTCATCAGTGATGTCACTGACCATGCCATGAGTGATATAATATATGAGGTCATAAGCAATGCATTGCGGGGAGTAAGTTATAGTTAGTTCGGGAACTAGAACTGTTGAATTTCACTTTCTTTTAACTAGTGAAATCTGAGCCTAACTATAACGTCCCTGTAAGCTTTATTTTTTCAGTGTATTTCTAAGTTTTTTTTAATGCTATTACCTAACTATGACGTCCATGTAATGTTTGTTATTTTCAGTGAATTGCTAAGGTTTCTTAACATCTATATCTTGACTATAACATCCCTGTAACCTTTGGTTTTTTAAGTGAATTTGTAAGGTTTTTTAAATTCTATTTCCTAACTATAACATCCTTGTAACCTTGGGTTTTTTAAGTGAATTTCTAAGGTTTTTTAATTGCATTTCCTAACTGTAACGTGTAACCTTTTAGAGTGAGTGTGTGAATTTCTCAGCGGGTGTGTGATAGAGTGTGTGAGTGTCACAATGTGTGTGAGTGCATGTGTGAGTGTCTGAGTGGGCCTGGCAGTGGCTACAAAAGTGTCTCACTGGGTATGTCAGTGAATACATGAGTACCTAAATGGGTCTGTGAGTGGATGCATGAGTTTCTTACTGGGTGTTTGAGTGGGTGCTTTAGTGTCTGTGGGTCTATGAGTGGGTGCATGAGTCTCTGAGTGGGTCTATAGGTAGGTGTGTGAGTATCTGAGTAGTTTTGTGAGTGGGTTTGGGAGTGTCTGACCGGCTCTTTGAGTGGGTGTGAGAGCATTTGAGTTGTTCTGTGAGTGGGGGCATGAGTGCCTGAGTGTGTTCTGCTCATTCTCTGCTTGTTCTCTGCCATTTTCTGCTCACTTCTGACCTTTATTTTACCTCTTTGTGCTAGTTTCTGACCTTTATTTTGTCTTTTTCAGTTTGTTTCTGTCCTATATTTGCCTCTTCTGCTGGTTTCTGACCTTTATTTGACCTCTTTCTGCTTGTGTCTGACCTGCATTCTACCTCTTCCTGCTCCTTTCTGCCTCTTTCTTCTGGTTGCTGACCTATATTTTGCCTCTTCCTCCTCGTTTCTGACCACTAAGTTGCCTCCTTCTGCTAGTTTCTGACCTTTATTTTGCCACATTCTGTGTTTTTTATCTCAGTTTTGTCTCTTCCTGTTCATTGCTGGCCTTTTTTTTGCTTCATTCTGTTTGTTGCTAACCAATATTTTGCCTCTTTCTGCTCATTTCTGACCACTATTTTACCTCTTTCTGCTTGTTTCTAATTTCTGTTTTCCTCTTTCTGCTTGTTGCTGGCCTTTATTTTGGCTCTTTCTGCTTGTCTCTGATCTCTATTTTGCCTCTTTCTGCTCATTGTTGGCCTTTATTTTGCCTCTTTCTGCTAGTTTCCAACCTTTATTTTCCCTCTTTCTGCTTGCTGCTGATCGCTATTTTACCCCTTTCTGCTAATTTCTGATGTTTATTTTGCCTTTCTGCTCCTTGTTGATCTCTATTTTGCCTATTTCTGGTCTTTGCTGGCCACTAGTTTGCCTCTTTCTGTAAATGTGCTGACCTTTATTTTCCCTCTTTCTGCTTGTTGCTGATGTTTATTTTCCCTCTTTCTGCTAATTTCTGACCTTTACCTGGCCTCTTTCTGCTTGTTTATGTCCTTTATTTTGCCTATTTCTGCTCATTGCTGACCTTTATTTTGCCTCTTTCTGCTTGTTGCTGACCTGTATTCCGCCTCTTTATGCTAATTTCTGCCCATCATTCTGCCTCTTTCTGCTTATTTCTCACCTTTATTTTGCCACTCTCTGCGCATTGCTGACCTTTATTCTGCCTCTTATTGTTTGCTTCTGCCCTTTATTCTGCCTATTTCTGCTAGTTTCTCCCATTTACCTTGCTCTTTCTGCTTGCTGCTGACCTTAATTCTGCCTTTTTCTGTTCGTTTCTGACCTTAATTCTGCCACGTTCTGTTAGTTTCTGACCTTTATTATCCCTCTTTTTCTTAGAGCCCCAGGACTGCAAGGGGGCCTAATGCCCCCTGCAATCACAGCCAGCCTCCAGCCTCCTGATGGAGCTGGCATTGCTCTGACAGACTGGGGACTGCTGAAAGGCAGCTCCCTGTCTGTCGGAGCAAGTTTGTTCATCTGTTTCCCTGCATGCATATTTGTGGAAGGGAAACAGATGAAAACTCAGATTTCTGCAGTCGGAGCTGTTTGACTGCACTGGCTTGCAGAAAGCGGAGTTATGTTTGCGTCCACTTGGTGGGAGCTGTCACTTCCCACCAAGCAAAAGCAAACATCTACCTCCAGAGGGTGGGCACTTCGGGAGAAAGCAGGAGCCAGCCCTAGGGGATGGGGCCCAGGGCCATACATGGCTCCAGGAGGGGGACCACGTGGCTCCCTCCATTGTAGTAATTAACCCCAGGGAGGTGGTGGTCCCTGGGGCTGTCGAGGACCATGCCCCCCCTTAAATTCAATAAATTGCCCCAGGAAGATTCCCGTCCCCAGGGCTCCGGACCCGCATTGATTTCATGTTTTTCTCCAGGGAGGTGGAGGGTCCCCTGGGCACAGGTGAGATCAGCTGGCCTCCTGCATTTATATTTTAATAGTCCCTGGGAGGTGGCAGTCCCAGTCCCTGGGTCTGCCACATGGGACCCCACATTAAATTCAATTGATTACCCTGGGAGGTGACGGTCCCCGTGGTGCAGACGAGGTCCTCAGGACGGCCTGCATATATTTTTCGATAGTGCCTCTGGAAGTTTGTGGTCTTCAGGGCTGTGTGGGCCCCCGCATTTATTTAAACATTTGCTTTGGGGAGGTGGGGGTCCCCTGGGCGTTGGGAGTGCCACACCAGTACCCCTGCATATTTAAATGTATTGCTGCCCCTGAGACCTGGCCTACCCGGGACCCAAAGATTATATGTTTCTTCTTGTTTATTTATTGGCGGGAGCCGTGGTTCCAACGTGGCTCCCGCCAAAACGATATTTTTGTAATCATTTTTGTCCAAGATGTTTAGGAGGGCATGGTTTTCCTACCCTTCTCCTCTTTAAAAAAAAGAATTCTGGGACTTGGGTGAAGCCGAGTCCAAGATGGCTGCCAAAATGTCCTGGATTGAAGTGTTGGCAGCCAATTAGATTTTAGCACAGGGACTGTGGGATCCACGGAGAATCTGCTTCACTATATATACAAATTTGGATTTTTTTAGAGCTCCCTTTCTGCCAAATTTGGTATAATTCTGTTCAACAGTTAAGGATGTAGTTGTGTCTAAAATCTATATGGGAATTAACATTGGGAATACACTTTTTGGGACCCCCTCATTCTGTCTGTGCCCCTGCTTGATGGATCACTGCAAAATTTTCAAGACAGCTACTGAAGTGAACATCATACTAGTTTTAAAAATGTCAAGAGGATTCGTCAAACAACACCAAATTTATTGCTAAATGAAAAAGCTCTTCCTATGAAAACTAGGGTCTAACTATAACTACCTACTGCCAACCGTTTGATGAATCTTTGCATATTCTCAAAAAAGTGCCACACTGAATCTTGTTGTGCATTGAAAGTTTCGGAGTGATCCATCAAACTGGGCTGAGAAATGGAGAGGTCAAAAAACTTGTGTTTCCCCAGTTAATTCCAATAGGATAGGGTTCTCTGCCCCAGGAACTGCCACCTCCCCAGGGCAGGCCGTATTCAGAAGAAAGGATGGGGTCCATGAGTCACCCCTCTTGAAGCCATAGATAGCCCTGGGGACCACCCCCTCCCATGGCTGGATCCTGCTATGTCCCAGTGTACCCACCTCTGGGACTTAGCTGTTTGCTGTGACTTGGCGGGTGCTCTACCACTCCTGCAAAGTCACAGCAAATGCTCTACCTCCAGTAAGTGAGAGCATTACAAATGGTCTTGCTCTGTGGAAGAGGAACAAAATTGCTTTCACACACAGGGAGCTGCGTTTTAGCAGCTCCCTGTATGTAAAAGCAATGCTGGCTCCCGCAGAAGACATGGAGCTGGCAGGGAGCACAGGGGCCTTGAGACTCCTGTCATGATCCCCAACAGTATTGAGGGCACCCAGATTAGAGGACGTACCCCAGAGAATGGTGTCCCCGGGACCAAAATCAGCATGGAGAGGGACCGCTCAGCCCCCCTCCCTTTAATTTCTATACTAAAGCAAAAATAAAGTCTGGGCCTCCTCCCCGTAATTTTATTTAAAAATATGTTAAAAGGCCGGGGTGGAGTCACTGGGGCTGAAATCAGCCCAGGAAGGGGGCCACTCAGCCCCCCCTCTTCTAATATGTCAAGAATATGAAACAAAAAAAAGCTGGACTGGTAAGTTGCCAGAGACCCACCCCCTTTCACCACCACTCTGCAAATGCGCCTCCTGGTGCACAGCAGGTTGGGGCATAAAACCCTTTGGCTGCACAGCAGAGGGTTTGAGGGCCAACAGCCCCTCCTGTTACCTCCAAAAAGTCTCACATGGTGGGATTGCTGAGAGATCTTTGGAGGCTTCTGGTTCAAGGGTAAAGTCCTCTAGGATGGTGAGGGACCTTGGTGGCCTAAAAGCCCTCCTGTTACTGCCAGTAAGTCCCATGCAGTGTGATTTCTGAGAGCTGGTTGAAGGACCCACCCCTTTTCTCCCCCACTCTGCAAACATGACTACTAGCTAAAAAACATAGAAATTCGCTTAAAAAAACAAAGGTTAAAGGGACATTATCCTTAGGAAATCGAATTTGAAAAACCTTAGAAATTCACTGTTGAAAACAAAGGTTACACACACACACACACACACGAACACATATATATATATATATATATATATATATATATATATATATATATATATTGCCTACTGGCGATAGCCAGTAGGTATATATAGTTAGGATTGTTTTCCATAGGGAAATTGCAACATTCTATTGGGAATAACTTTGGCGCCGGTTGAGGAATCTTCCTGAAATTTTCCTTAACCTTGCCTCGCGGCACTCCGCTCCTTCCCTGAAAGTTTGGGGGGGATTCGTCGAGCGGGGGCCGGGATAAAAGAGGGGTCCCAAAACGTGTTTTCCCCATGTTAATTTCCATAGGGCGGTTGGACTCACTTTTAGCCCGAACGGCTGAATGGTTTTCCACCAAACTTGGCAAAATTGTAGGGACTGGTAGCCCGATGTGCCTTTGCTATGTCTCAAGATATGTGCTCCAGTGGTTTTTACGAAAAATAAATTTGAAAAAATATATATTGGGCTACATTGGGCTATATACATTGGGCTACATATGTTAGAGCCCAAATGTAGCCCAATGTAGCCCAATGTAGCCCAATATAGCCCAACGTAGCCCAATGTAGCCCAAAGATGGCCACCAGAGACAAAAAAAACAAATGTAGCCCAAATATCAGCCAGATGTAGCCCAACTATAGCCCAATGACAGAATGTCCCAGAGTGTTCTAAAGAACAACTAGAGCGCTAACAGTCTTACTTATGACAAAAGTATGGCACACCTGAAGTCATCTTGATTGGAATAACGTGTTAACAATTAAAACATTTAATTTGCAAAGGAACAAAATGAGGGGGTTCATTTTGCCATAGAAATTATGATTAGTGCTGAAGAAAGAAAAATTAGGGCACATTTTGAGTGACTTCTCAAATCCTCTTATATTTCATTAAAGAAATTCTGATATGCAGTCTCCCAAGATGGCCACCAGAGACAAAAGAGCCCAAATGTAGCCCACATATCAGCCAGATGCAGCCCAACTATAGCCCAATGACAGAATGTCCCAGAGTGTTCTAAAGAACAACTAGAACGCTAACAGTCTTACTTATGACAAAAGTATGGCACACCTGAAGTCATCTTGATTGGAATAAAGTGGTAACACTTAATACATTTAATTTGAAAAGGAACAAAATGAGGGGTTTCATTTTGCCATACAAGTTTTATATCTATATATTCACTGAAAAAAACCATAGGTTACACACCAGTTATAGTTAGGAATTAGCATTTAAAAAAACCTTTGAAATTCACTGAAAAAACCATAGGTTTCACAACAGTTATAGTTAGCTGGAAATTTTACTCGCATAAAACCATTGAAATTCCCACGTTATAGTTAGTTGGACTCACTATAAATTGCACGTCTGCAATGCACTGCTGATGACGTCACATATTACATCACTCATGCATATATTTAAATATTTAAACATTACTCGCTAATATATGTATTCACTAAGATACACTTAATAAGCCAGTTAACCAACCAATTTTATTAAAAAAAACATTGAACAAACCATAGGTTTCAGGCCTTATATAGTTAGGAATTAGCATTTAAAAAACCTTTGAAATTCACTGAAAAAACCATAGGTTTCAGGCCTTATATAGTTAGGAATTAGCATTTAAAAAACCTTTGAAATTCACTGAAAAAACCATAGGTTTCAGGCCTTATATAGTTAGGAATCAGCATTTAAAAAACCTTTGAAATTCACTCAAAAAACTATAAGTTTTAGTGGTGTTCTAGTTAGCTGGACATTTTACTCATACAAAACCATTGAAATTGCTCCTATATAGTTAGTTGTACTAACTATATTTCGCGCACCCGCAATCCACTGCTGATGATGTCACATATTAGATCATTCATGACATGGTCAGTGACATCACTGATGACATCTCAAATGACTCTATCTATCTATCTATATATATATGGTCCGTGTCTTCATTTACGGCGGGAGTGTGCTGTTTGAAGAATCTGTTTGCATATATATATATATATATATATATATATATATATATATATATATATATATCTATATATATCTATATATATATAGATATATATATATATATATATATATATATATATATATATATATATATATATCTATATATATATAGATATATAGATATATATATATATCAAAACATTACCCTTGCAGGCATAGAGTGACGCATAAATTATGCAAAAAAGGAGAAGAGAACTCTGGGTAGTTCCCCAGTTTAGGTGGAAGGCAGCTCCTGTATAGAGCACCCTCAACACCAGTGACACTCTAAATTTGCTCACCTCAAATGTCTGCTTTTCTATCAAAGTTTTTAAGCATAGGATTAGCACAGGGTCTGAGCCACACTTTTTGTAGCACCAATTCCTTTGTTCTCTGGTGGCAGAGTAGCTCTTTGTCCAGCCAAAACCAGTTTTGTCCTCTCTGGTGCAATTGTGTAAGGCACACAGTGCATATTCAGGTGCAAGGAAAATCTACTCCCACCACTCTAAATGCAGACCAGGCCTATTTAGCTTGCTAGTGAGAACTCCTCCCCCTACTCTGAATGCAGCCCAGGTCTATTCAGCCCAGCTCTGAATCATTCACGAAAGGCAGGACACACATCAACCCCCCCCGTGGCTGTCTGAGAGAATTCACCTCCCCAGCCCCTGTCACTCCAAAGCCAGACAGTAAATCCACAAACCAGCAGAGGCACTACGGAAGGCTAAGCAAGTAAATACCCACTTTATAAAAGTGGCATTTTCAAACACACAATATAAAAATCATCTTTATTTATAGATGCATTTTTATATTCTGAGTTCAGCCATACTAAATTCCATCTTTTTACCTTCTCCCAATGCGAAGTTATATTTATAAGATGTTATAAATAAACTCCCATTCTATCCTATAGGACAGATAGCCTTTCAATAGTGAAAAACGAAATTTGAAGTATTTTACTATCAGGACATTCCACACACATCAGGACATGTCCTACCTTTCACATACACTGCACCCTGCCCACAGGGGTACCTTGGGCCTACCTGAGGGGCATCCTACATGTAACAAAAGAAGGTTAGGGCCTGGCAAGTGGGTGCACTTGCCAGGTCAACATGGCAGTATCAAACTGCACACAGACACTGCAGTGGCAGGTCTGAGTTACATTTGCAGGCTGCTCATGTGGTTAGCACAATCAGTTCTACAGGCCCACTAGTGTTACAGAAAACAAATAATGGACAAATTCTGACAAAGCAAACGTTCTCCCCCAGTCAAAAGATCTGGGTTAAATCCATCGTTCTTTTGTCCACTATGCCACCCCAGTTTGGACCCAGCCATATGCAAATCAGTCTTGCACTTGTGCCCCATGGAAACAGCCCAGACCGAACTGCCAGGCCAGGTCCTCCCTGGACCAGAAACAAGCATACTGGGACCGGTTTCAGGGAATGTCACCCTTCTTCAGCCAGGCTAGCTTGAATCCAGTGGCACAGTGAGCAAGGGACCCACGTCTGGGCATACCCATCCCACTTAGGGCAAAAGGTTTTACAGCAAACAAATGATGGACGGAATGCTGACAACACAAACATTCTCCCCCAGTCAAAAGAGCTGGGTTAAATCCATCGTTCTTTTGCCCACTACGCCACCCCAGTTTGGACCCAGCCATATGCAAATCAGTCTTGACCCTGTGGTCCATGGGAACAGTCCAGACCGAACTGCCAAGCCAGGTCCTCCCTGCACCGGAAACAAGCATTCTGGGACTGGTTTCAGGGTATGTCACCCTTCTTCAGCCAGGCTAGCTTAAATCCAGTGGCACAGTGAGCAACGGACCCGCGTCTGGGCATTTCCCATCCCACTTTGGGCGCAAAGTGTTACAGCAAACAAATGATGGACTGAATGCTGACAATGCAAACATTCTCCCCCAGTCAAAAGATCTGCATTAAATCCATCATTCTTTTGCCCACTACCCACCCCTGTTTGGACCCAGCCATATGCAAATCAGTTGTGTTCCAGTGCCCCATGGTAACAGTCCAGACTGAAATACTAGGTCAGGTCCTCCCTGGACCGGAGACAAGCATCCTGTGACTGTTTTCAGGGTATGTCACCCTTATTCAGCCAGGCTAGCTTGAATACAGTGGCACAGTGAGCAAGGGACCCAATTCTGGGCATACCCATCCCACTTAGGGTGAAAAGTGTTACAAATGATGGACGGAATGCAAACATTCTCCCCCAGTCATAAGATCTGTGTTAAATCCATCATTCGTTTGCCCACTACGCCACCCCAGTTTGGGCCCACTAGCAGCATTTGATTTCCAGGCCCTGGGCACACACAGTGCACTGTACTAGGGACTTACCAGTAAATCAAATATGCCAATCATGGAAACATAATTTACTTGGAGAGCATGTGCACTTTAGCACTGAATAGCAGTGGTAAAGTGCCCAGAGTCCTAAAACTAACAAAGGCAGGTCAGAAACAGAAGACCAAAAAGCAAAAGGTCTGGGGATAAACCCGCTGAAAACGCCAGGTCTATCAGTGATACTTCTTCTAACATATATTATGTGCATGGCTGTACAACTGTATCCCTGTGTGTATGGGTGTTTAAGTGGCTGTATGGGTCCAGTCTGCTGTTTGTAGGGGCACGGTAGGACAAGAAGTGGGTTCTCTACCTTGACGAACGTGTGGATATAGGAGAGACCTACCCAGAACAGACCATGAGACAATTAGCACAACCAAACTAGGTTATTTACTATATGAATATTTTACATTTATGAGAGGTAGGTCCTCTCCTTGAACATATTCCTTTTCTTTGTCTTTGGGGACTCTGCACTGACTAATTGCGGCATAGGGTCTCATAAAGACAGCCCTGACAAATGCCATAGGCGAATAGGTCAATGAAAGGCAGGAACATGTTGGCATGAATCTACTTATACACAGAGACGCATATTGACCATTAAACTTTTACATACCTCTTGTAGTTATGCCCTTAGTAACCTTTTCATATATCTAGGATACCACAAAAATAAAGGACACCTTTGTGGTTTATCCTAAGATATTTTTAATCATTCAACTGGATCACAGTACTATCCAGAAAAGAGATATTTAAGAACTCCCTCAGGTAAGCCCCGGTCCGAGGTTGAATCCGCCCTGGTAGTATCATCTTACCAGGGTTGGACAAGGTGGCAAATGATGAAGCATGTCACATTACCTGAGTGAGCCGTCCTCATCCAATTCTTGGAATTGCACCAAAAGCTAGGAGTAAAAGTAGGTAGCAGTAGCGTGGGGGTTAACACACCTTCTTCTCAGGTCTCGTTAAAGGAGCACACTGTGTCATTCACTTAGGTGTCATACCAATCTTTGTGCTTTTAATCTGCATTTAGCAAATAATAATCAATTGTCCGCTCAATCGCTGCATGCAATTAATAGCATTAATTGCACACAGCAATTGAGGTTACCATTGCCTCAAAATATGCTAAAAAATATGTCAGTGAACCATTGTTTTAAAGGGTCACTTTTAGAAAGTTGCCATTTCTGGGCCCCAAACTACATTGCATTTCTGACATAAAATCTAGTCACATGAATGTGGTTGTCTCTTCTGTGATGGGCTGTTTTCCTCTCAGGCATTTGGACATAAAGGGCTTAGGTGTAACAGGATGGGCCATCCTGGCAGAATGGATAGAGGACCAGTTGCACCAAGCATTGAATTACACTTTAACGACCTTGTCTGAAGCATGCACAAAGGAACCTGATACTAGCCTTTTTCCACCCTAGGCATATGGGAGCCAATGCCAGGAATGGCATGAGAGTTAGCCTGGTGTTGCCCCTACACAAAGATTGGCACTGGGGATAATAGGTGGCACTCTCAAATCTAATCAATTCAATTCAATTCAATTAGCTTTATTCGAAAAGTAAAAACGTTTCATAAAAGCATGTACAGTACAGAGAACAAAAATAAAACAATTACATTAATAGGTTCCATTTTATAAAAAGTGACATGTGTTAAACAAAAATCAATAAAATAAATCAACTAAACATTAAAAACAGAAGAGTAAGATGAGTTAATTAAATGTGGGAGTAAATCGGCCACTCAAGACATGACCAGTTCTGGCCCTCAAAAGGCTGTTATGTTCTTTTTGGCAATACGACAGAGGATGGAAAATTCTGGGATAGAAATCAGTTAAACTCCAAGTGGATATAGGTCCATCTCCTAGCTGAGGCTGTCGAGATTGAAGGTATGAGACGACATGCCTGTTCCTGAATTTGACAAGTACCAGATCACCCGCAATATATTTCGGGAGAGGTCCTAACCAGCCCACCCTTCTGACGCTAAGTATAGTACCATCAATGTTGGATGGGAGAGATCTATTTTTGGTTAGCCAAAATACTACCTTATTTCTTAGTTCTTGATTGTGTTCGTATTTCCCCAGTGGGAGTTCTGGTACACCTGAGATGACGCACACGAAAGGAGCGGCCTCAGGTGGCAAATTTAGGTGTTTGGTTTTTTGGGGCGCATTGTCGGAATTGACCTCTATTCCTCTGTGAAGATGTAACTGCCTTCGAGATGTTTGGGTTTTTACTATATGGGGTTACTGGTTGTTTGTGAATGGTCTTGCTTTGTGTGGTGGGGTAGGATATTTCTGTGGGGCCTGGACATGGTGGACGAGAGGTACATGGTGGCTGATTGGATCCTGCCTTAGTTCTTAAAAATAGTGAATTTGCCTTGATTGCTTCCTCAACCCCTGAAAGTCTATCCCCTAAGCTGGTCATTTTGTCAATTAACGGAGCAATTATGGATTTTATCAAAGTTTCAAACGAGGCCAATAAGGTGGCGTTGGTAAAATCTTTAGATTTTACAATGCTAGGAGTATTAGGGAGTGGGGATTTTGTGAAAAATGTTGGTTGTTTGGTCTGCCTCCCCGAATTTCGAACCTCATCCTTCTTCCTTTTAGTGGGGGAGACCTGGATGGATGGGACCTGAGTAGCATCAGCACTGTGTGATTTTTCCTTTGGGCGTGTTACATGTGGGGTAGCCTGTGAGGTTTGGATAGATTGAGATGGTGATCTAGTCCTAGGGCTAATTATTGGTATGGGGGAAATGGGAGCTCTAGATTGAGAACCTTCTAATGACACAAGTGCATATGAGGATCTGCACATGTTATTTAGCTCCTCCAGTAATGAAAATGCTTGGGTCGTAGCGGGAGTCTGCGGTGACAAACAAACACTCGGAGAGCTATCCATAACCACCGAGCTCTCAATCCTCTCTAGTTCACGGGCAATAGGGAGAACAGAGCTCTTAATGTAATAATCCATTTTTCCCCTAAGTGAATTACTCTGAATGTCTAGATTTCTAATAGCCCCCTTGCAGTTCATAGCGAACCAGCTTTTTAATGTGGACACTGAAGCAATATTACCTCCCCCGGGAGTAGTTCATCAAATCCACAACTGTAACAGCTTGGAGAGATCTGTAAGGGGGATGAAGAAGTCAATAGGCAAAAGGGAGTTTATATCTTAAGTCCGTTCCCCTCTGGTTGGAATTCCAATCCAAGGGGGGTTGGCCAGGCCCGGCCTCCTCAGGCCTATGATGGCCTTAGATGGTCCCGCCCTTGTCCCGGGCTTCTCCCGGCGCCGACCCGCGCGCGTCCCGCGACGCTGGGGCTGCGTCCAGAACTTGTAACGCCTCCAGGCGCGTGATTGGCGGCAGGCGGCTGATGAAAGTGCCGCTGGGGAGTCTGGGGGAGGTAGTCCTTCTCCTCCACTCGACGGCAGCTCTGCTTGGATGGCGGCGGCGGGAGGAAAGGTCAGGCGGCAGCAGCTAGGCTGATGGCAAGTGGGAACAGCTTCCACGATTTTCACCCCCCAAGGAATAGGTAATGCAGCCCCCGCTCCACCGGGGCTGCGTCCAGAACTTGTAACGCCTCCAGGCGCATGATTGGCGGCAGGCGGCTGATGACAGTGCCGCTGGGGAGTCTGGGGGAGGTAGCCCTTCTCCTCCACTCGACGGCCGCTCTGCTTGGATGGCGGCGGCGGGAGGAAAGGTCAGGCGGCAGCAGCTAGGCTGATGGCAAGTGGGAACAGCTTCCACGATTTTCACCCCCCAAGGAATAGGTAATGCAGCCCTCTAATCAACTCTGCACCTGTGGAAGACTCAAAAAAAGAACTTTCCTGATCTCCTGCTGTTGAAAGGATTACCCTGCTGCTTGAGGAAGAAAGAGTGTACCTGCTCCTTGAACCCAGCACCACCAGAGTGACTCCAAGGTGTGGCAGGCTGGTCTGCTGTGTGAGCTACAGGGACAAAGCAAGCCCCAGAAACTCTGCAACTTACCTGCTTGCTGCTGGTCCTCGCTGGAGTGAGTCCTAACCCTCAAGTGGTGCCGACAGGCCCTGGACCCTTGGTGTGGTGCTATAATGGCCTTCTCTTGCTAAAACGCAAAACCAGGGGCTTAAACCTTTTTTAACAAAAACTTCTCTGAGAACCGAGGAGACCGGGACATACCTCCAAGCTGGTCCAACGAAGGTGCTAACTGGTATGATTGATTTCTCTGCAGCTCCCACTATGGTCTTCTCCTCAGCAGCAAATCCTATTCAGCTGGACCGCTCGATTATGGTATCTCGCCCCGTGGAGCCCTTATTGGCTACAGCCTTCAGCCTCGTCCTGCTGTAGGAATCCGAGCACCAGAAAAACTTCTACATCCGAAGCCAGAAATCTTCACTGGGCTCAACCACAACCAGCACGTAATTGACGATGACCTCCTCAGTGTGAAAATCCAGCTTTTACTGCTCTCAGTTTTCCAACTTTCATTGAGAGCTTCACTGAGAATTCAGGCAGTGTTAACAGCCTCCTCTCTGCCACTCCTTGCAGCCTTGGTCAGGACAAACCTGGTATCTGTTTCCGGACTGTGCCTCATTGTGGTCAGACTTAACTTGTGACATTGTCCCGGTCGCGCACAAGCAGTTAGTAGCAGGTGGCGCTTTGTTCTTTTTTACGCTATTTTCACTAAGAAATTCTAAAATTCATAACTCCAGTTCTACTGATTCGATTTAACGCATTTTGGTGCCACTTTATTTATTACATTTAATTCTATTTTTCTTGATTGGTGTGGTCTTTTTCGTTGTTTGTGTTCTCACTTTATTGCTGGTTGTGTGCTGCACAAACCTTACACATTTGCCTCTTAGTTCAGCCTGGCTGCTTTTGAGCAAAGTTACCAGAGGGTTAAACACAGGTTAAGGTTAATTTAGTGAGTTTCGCATTTCACCCTGACAAGGATTGTGGTGGTTGCCTGGAAGTCAATAACCATTTCTTATTTATTCACAAAGTAGAAGCTGAAAGCTGTAGGTGGGGTATATTTTCCATTTTGTGCAGATGACTGCTGCATGGTCCTGCCAATGAAATTCATAGAATATCAACTGTCTTTTGTTTAACGTAGCCTTTGTTCCTTTTTGGACATGGGCAACATTGAGACAAAAACGTGTCATGTTGTGAATTTGAATGCAGGAATGGAGGTTTGCTGTCTCCCTCAGGTCTAAATCCGTGCTTTCCCCAATACGATCTTGGCTGATTAACATTCATGTGGCAGGTTTGTGCAAATCTTACTGAATGGCCATATTCGTACAGCTGCCGCAGCACAACATTAGCGAAGCAGTTATTTTGCAAAAACTTTGCCTGCTTTTTGACTTGATCTTTCATGCATCGCCCCTTTTTCCTGACTTTGACATATATACATCTCTGCTGTCAGAAATAAATTGTGAATAAACTGAAACTTTCAAGTTTGTGGATTTTCACAAGGCTCATCCCAGTAGGATAGTTAGTCACACCGAAACCTCAGTCTGAAACTTACCTCTATGAACTTCAAAACCATTATGTAATCTTGTAAAAGTCTACTTGTGCGTTTATGGCAGGCAGACGCATAAACACAAATAGATTTGAGAATGAAGTCCTTTGTGTCTGCATTTGAGCTCTGAAATGGTTTTGGTCCACAACACAAAACAAGCCACCGCAGTGAAAGGAGTGAAACAGTGGACCACTGGGTGGCCATGTTCCGATTGTGCTCGTGAGAACATTGAGAATTCGGGGCATCATTTATGAGGCCTTGCGTCAGTTTTGCGCTTCCGATGCATCACTTTTTGTGACGCATCGGTGGCGTAAAACATCCCTCTTGGTGCGCACTATTTACAAAGTGACGCATCTTAGCAGATGCGTCACTTTGTAAACCCCTGCGCTACATTATACCTGGGTCAGGTATAATGTATGCAGGGGGGCGTTCCCCCGCAAAAAGCCTCGTAGAAGTGACGCAGTGAAACCTATGAGATTTCACTGCGTCACTTCTAGGACGCCGTTGCGTCAAAATCTTACGCCTGCCTCACAGCAGGCATAAGACTGACGCAGGCCCTTTCACATGGGGCTTGCCCCATGTGAAAGGACGCATTGCTGGAGTTGAGTCACTTTTGTGACACACTCCAGAAATGCTTCACTTTTGCGCCATACAGATACGACAAAAATACTGACGTATCTGTGACTCCTTGCGACATGATGGGTCATACAGTAAATATGACGCATCAGGTATGTCGCAAGGAGTGCGCACTGAAAAGTGACGCATCGCTGCTTTCACGCAGCGATGCGTAATTTCTCATAAATGAGCCCCTTGGTGTTTGCACATTTCGAGTAAATCCTCTTTTTCTGAATTGCGCCGACTACTTGAACATTTAACCTTCACCTGATGACCAGATTAGAACCGTTGCCATAGAAACAGTCTGTTCGTCCAGGCTACGGCCTTGAATTTCTGGAGATCTGTCGAGATGCATGGAAGGACTCCCAAGAAATGCACATTTTCTGAATGTCTCATTACACATTCATGTATTTATTTATTTATTTCTGGCATACCCTTCCCTTCAAGCTTTCAAAAAAGTTGGAGTCAGTATTGCATCCTGTTTCTCAACAACTGAAGACAGCAGCTGCTGTGCTGACCTCGGGCAAGAAACTTGAAATGGATTTCAAGTACAGCCAGCTCACGTGGCATTCATGTTTCTTATTGTTTATTGCCATTGCCAGAGCTTCTAAACTCCATCAAACTCTTGTCGACTGATGGAGGCGAAATGATGAATGGGTTGACAAGAAGACGAAGATCATTTCTGCCCTCAGACTCTATTGGGATTTTAAACCTTGACTCAAGCAGCGTCGGTCAAGCAAGACTGATCAAAGAACCACAACACACTGAACCAATGAAACGTCGATATTAACTTTACTCAGATTGAACAAAGCGCACGTGCCATGAATGCTAATATATATATATTTACAACAGGGACTTCTTGCAGACACTTGAGAGCTGCCCCTGGTCTAGAATTAAGACATCATCCTCGGCCAATGAGCAGAGAGTGTCAGGATGACGGCGGGGAGGAGGGCTTTGTACAGGCATGAAGGAGCACAGAAACTCAGGGGGGCAGAACAATCACCGAGGAAACAGAGTAACAACGTGAGGTTCCATCCACTGTGGGAAGTCAGAGAAAGAATAAAATCAACGGAGGAGAGATTGGACAAGACAGTGATTGCAGGGGTGGGGAGAGGGCACACAGATTGGGAGTGAGAGGGAGATAGGGTGAGAGGAAGAGGTATTATACTATTTATCCTGAATTAAAAAAAATATGCACTTTTGTGTTCTTTTGCCCTGAAGGACCGCCCAATTGTACACATAGAAGGTCAGTCGTGGCATTAGGCCAAGATGGCTGGAAAACCTGATTTGTTATCGCCAAGTGGGTGTACATGCTGGTAGGATTTGTTCCTTGAAGAAAAGGGAAGGTTTGCCCAGTCAGCATGACAGTACCAGACTGCACGCAGGCTCTGCAATGGCAGATCCTAGACACATTTTACAAGGCTGCTTATGTGGTTGGCACAACCAGGGCTGCAGGCCCACCAGCAGCATTTGGATTACACGCCCTGGGCACACTCAGTGCACTGTACTAGGGCCTGACAAGTAAACCAAACATCCAATAATGGAATCACTAATCCATACATCAATTTACAAAAGGGAGCACTCACACTGTAGCACTGGACAGCAGTGGCACAGTGCCCAAAGCATCTAACACCAGCAAAAATACATAAGGCAACAGCAAAACTGGAAGGGAGACCCACACCAATGGTCCAGGTCTAACAGTGTTCATATAATTCTACATTTTCCCCCAGCTGATCCTATTACATGTTATTGTGCAGTGCCCCCTTTAGCACTGGTGGTGCCCAGTACGGTAGTATTTTTTGGCACCCCCTCCCTTTCATATTCCCTCACTACCACCAGGCAAAAGTGCCCTCTCCATAGCCCCCCTCTCACATACATTTCATGTGTTTTAAAGGAATATATGATGTTATTCCGAATTCTTTCATCCCGCATACCATCACTCCGCATTTTTTACTACGAAAGTACCATTACTCCGTAAAGCAATAATTCCGCAAACTTTTACAACGCATATGACTTTATCACACATGCCATTACAATTAACCCTGGGCGAAGAACTACGCTCCGTTTGCGGAGCTTGCGGAGTTTTGGCAACTCCGCGTTCTACGGAGAACGCGAAGCTGTCGATTACTCCGCGATCCGGTGCGTAGCGTAGTTCTCGCGCGCTGAATAACATTATCGCGTGCGCCGGGGTAAGTTCGCGCGATATTTGACGCGATCACGCACTTTGGCAGTGCGAACGAGAAGATGAGTTCCCGAACATGTCTAACACACAGCTATCTCGAGCATGCAGGCAGCGCCCCGAACACGCGCACCGCGCTCCCGAAGACGAAAAACGGCGCGCGTACGGGTCTAGCAAGCTACTACGCATGTCCGCGGAGCTACGCGAAGGTCGCGGAGTGCAACTGCGTCTTCGCGTAGCTCCGCGGAGTGCGGCTCCGCGAACTACGCCCAGGGTTAATTACAATACAAATGCATGTGTGGTGAAGTCATATACTTTGTAAAAGTACTTTATAAATATATATATATATATATATATATATATATCCCAACAACTTTCTGCTTCTCCAGCGCGGCATGCAGAAATCACGGACCACCAGGCAGCTTTCCAGTACACAGGTAAGTTTATTATCACCTCTTTGTTTCGTTTGGCATGACGCGTTTCGGGTAGACACTACCCTTGATCACATACCTGTCATGTAGTACGAGATACCATTAAATACAATTTTTTTTCACTCTGAACACCACGTGACAATAGAAAGTGAAAACATACTGGTGTTAGTGATGAGAACGGCAATCTCTCTTAGTGAGCAACATTCAATTACATTTCTGATATGTATTAAAAGATCACAAGCGTGGCATAATTATAACCACAAATTATATATATATATCGTTTTTTTGTTAAAATAAAACATTTTTTTCTTTTATATTGTTTTATTTATATGTACATATATATTGATATTACATATATATTTTTATATATACATTTAATTTTTTTTAATTTATTAATTACCCTTTACACCCTAAAAACTAATCCCACCCTAGTCCCTTTAAATACACCTACATCCCATAATCATAACCCACCCTTACTCCTTAAAATATCCCAGCACCCTTAAACACTAACCCATCCTGACCTTAAAAATACCCCTGTATCCAAAAACCCAAACCTAGCCCTGAACCATAAAAATCCCCCTGTACCACAAAACCCAAACCTATCCCTGAACCCTAAACATTCCCCTGTACCCCAAAACCCAAACCTAGCCCTGAACCCTAAAAATACCCCTGTACCCCAAAACCCAAACCCAGCACTGAACCCTAAAAATACCCCTGTACCCCAAAACTCAAACCTAGCCCTGAACCCTAACAATACCCCTGTACCCCAAAACCCAAACCTAGCCCTGAACCCTAAAAATACCCTTGTACCCTAAAACCCAAACCTAGCCCTGAACCCTAAAAATACCCCTGTATCCTAAAACCCAAACCTAGCCCTGAACCTTAAAAATACCCCTGTACCCTAAAACCCAAACCTAGCCTTGAACCCTAAAAACACACCTGTACCCCAAAACCCAAACCTAGACCTGAACCCTAAAAATACCCCTGTACCCCAAAACCCAAACCTAGCCCTGAACCCTAAAAATACCCCTGTTCCCCAAAACCCAAACCTAGCCCTGAACCCTAGAAATACCCCTGTACCCCAAAATCCAAACCTAGCCCTGAAACCTAAAAATACCCCTGTACCCCAAAGCACAAACCTATCCCTAAACCCTAAAAATACCCCTGTACCCCATAACCCAAACCCACCCTTAAATTACCCCTGAACCCCTAAAACATATACCCCAACACCCCCAAACTAAAACCATATACTTACCTTAAACATAAATATTAAAAACATATGCTTTTACCATTCATGCTTTTACAACATATTTCGTTGTAAAAGCATGCGTGGTAAAAGCATGTAAGATGTAATGGCATGTGTTATAATAGTATTGCGGAGTAATGGTACTTTCATTGTAATGGTATGCGGAGTGAAGGTATGCGTAATGAAAGTTGCGTTGTAAAGGTGTTTTACTGTTTTAAAGCGTTGGTAAAGGCTGGCTTTACTAATCCACTGAGATATGCACATTTAATACAGATCTGTTCTTTGCAGTAGGCATATTAACCCTCTGCTGTATTATATGGCGAGGCAAAACAGCTGCTAGAGAAAACTCAAATCTCTTTCACTAGCAGGACATTAATCACAGGAGTTATCTTGACATTTTTAGTGCTCCCTGAAAGTTGGACACACAAGGAACTCTTCAGCAAGAGCTTTTAAACCATATGTTCCCCTTTTTGGGGAAGCATTAATGTTGTGGACTCCAGACTGGTGGCCCCAGATCTGGGTCCTGTCCCTAGCCCTAAACAGGTGGTAAAGAACCTGGGCGTACGGCTGGATCGAGATCTATCTTTAAAGGACCACATTCATCAGACGGTTGGGTCCTGCTTTCACACGATTGGATTACTTCGTAAAGTGTTCCCCTTACTTCCAGACACAACTAGGAAAACGTTCGTTCAGGCCTTGGTGCTTAGTCGCCTAGATTACTGTAACGGGCTGTTGCTAGCGGCAAACGATGGTGTCCTTAGCAAGCTTTAGGTGGTACAAAATACTGCTGCTAGGTTGGTCCTGAACGCCCCACCTAGATCTCCGTCACGCCCCTTGCTGGAAAAACTACACTGGCTGCCGATACGCCAGCGGGTTAAATTCAAGACCTGCTGTGTGGTCCATAAGGGTATACATGGTTGAGGTCCCTCGTACTTGGCAAAAAAGTTCATTCCTTACAATCCGGTACGTACCCTTCGTTCTAGTAATCAGCCTTTGCTTCAAGTTCCAATGGTTAAAAAGGCAAGACAGGGTGGGAGAGCTCTATCCCTTCTTGGCCCTAGCCTTTGGAATAAACTCCCTGTCTTTATTAGGCAATGTCCCGACCATCTGTCCTTTAGGAAACGGCTGAAAATCTTTCTGTTCCAGGCTTAGTACCTCTATAAATGTTCAGCTCTTCCATTCTTGTCTATCACATTTGGTGTGCGCAGAGATACTCCTTCGGGAGTCGATTCAAGCGCGGTATAAACCCATAAATAAATAAATAATTATGTTATTGCTAAACACACCACCCCTCCTTAGCCCTGTGCCCCCCTCCAGGTCAGCACCCAGTGCAGCCGCACCAGTCGCACTGTCCTAAATCCGGTCCTGTTAATGTGGCATGTATTGAGTTCTGGACATGGAGAATCCTGGTGTGAGTGCTCACCCAACAAGCATTGATAAACACATAGGTTTTCCCTTTAAAAGGCGAGCGCTGGAGAGGCAGGGCTAGAATGCGACCAAGTTTGCTGCCCCTGCAAATGCCCCATGTGCAGTGTTCTAAAGGGCTGATACCTGATGAAGGGCCTTCCTCCACTGGTGTGTCAGGCAACTCTAAAGTGGGGGCCACGCGGCACTAAAATGACCTACACAGTGTACCCGGAGATGCAGCAGTGGCTGTAATTGACCACACTTATCATTCCCCCACACCTCCACAAGGACAGAGAAACTGAATTTCAGATTAGGCTGCTGCTTCGTAAACCCAGCATGATGATGTTGGACTGCCTCTGCAGCCTTCCTCAAAAGTTTATAAATGAAGGGAGAAGTGTCCTGAGCCACAGAATACTTACTGGTGTTGTTGTGCCAGCACTGGAGATCATCATGATTCTGACACCATGTCCTCTACTCATTAAGGCAAAAATGCCTCACTCTGATCTTCCATACGGGAGCAGACTTTGCATGGTGCTATTCCGGATACAATTTTAGAGACCTTTATGCTTTTGACCTCACTCCAATTGAGACATTAGAGCTGAGCAGACCAAATTACCCCCTCACCTGTTTGATGGCTGCAAATGGGTTTCAAACATGTACAGTTACATGTTTGATTCCTATTTGCTTGTCCAATACTTCTTCCTAGGAACTGTGTCAGCTGAAATCATGTTGTGCATACATTTTGTTAAGGATCCCTTGTTTCACCGGTTGACTGGACTGCTGTATTCGCAGTGGCAGTTCAATGACCGCCGCACTGCGGTACCGGCCACAGTATTATAACTGCTGCAGTCGGACCCCAACCAGACCTCCACCACCGCTGGGATAAAGGATACCGCTGGGCCATCGGTCTTTCCATAGGAAAGATATGCTGGCGATGCTGCAGCCGGCACCACCAAACATATTTTGAGTGGGCTCACCACCACCCTTTTCTTGGTGCTGTGACCACCATAAAAAAGGTGGCAGAGAGGCAACAAAGAGGGCGCTAACAGGGCTCATTGCCACTTGAGGGCCTGTGGTGCAATCAGGGAGGCACATGATATGCCCCCATGTATTTATGTACCCTAAGTACTGCACAGTGCGGCATGCACCAGATGGTGCATTCCACAATGTGCAGGAACTTGCAGAGGGCACTGTCACTGTGGCGGTCTGCAGGTACTGACATTGCAGTACTCCCTTGCCACTGCCTGCCGTGGATTACAATCATAATCCTGCGGGCGGTGTGGGCACAGCTTTGGCAGTCCTCCCTGGGGCCCAGAGGAGGACAATGAAAGTCATATTAAGACTCTAAAATACCTCCTTAGAACCTGTCCAAAAGTTAAGGATGACACAAGACTACGTTGGGTTGATTGTTCTGTTGATCACTTGTGCACATGTCACTGCCCCACCTCACTGATGTATCTCCCCCAAATTGCAAATGTCCCTAATGTCTTTGGTTTTATCCATGTGCCAACTGTTGTTTTCATAGGTGCTGTCAGGTACTAAAACACTGCAGAAACATGACCAATTCGAAATGGCAGTGGCGATGTTGGACAACATATTAAAGGAGATTGTTGTATTCAGCCAGCGTCACGTGCTGGATGGAATCTGTCTTCTGACATGGAATCTGAAATGCCCAGGGGTGGAAAAATTTGCAAGTTGAGTGTTTTTCAAGAATGTCTGTTGATTGGAGACTTGTGGATGGATCACCAGTTTCAAATTCTGATTGTGATGGTGGTGTAACTTCAATGGAGGATGTTGTAAAGGTGGGTGAGAGTGCATTTCAGGGAGAGGAGAGGCACCAAGAGATGGAAGCCCGTGGTATTCTTATGGATGTGGTGTGTATGGGGAATCAGGGGAGCAGAAGGTAGAATTGTGTAGCTGTTTCTGTGCCACCGTATGTCAAGGTTCTAGAGGAGGTATGGTTGTGTGGAAAAAATGTATTGATGAGAGGTGATAGATTCATACCACCCTTGGATTAAGTAACAAACTGTTGTCACATGCCCATGAGGGACATTTGGGGCAGACTTTGACCCAATGTCAGCTTAAAACTCAGTCTTGGTGGCCAGGCATGGATGATCGGGTGGTAGCATGGGTTTGTAATGAGGGGGAGAAGAGAAAGCAAGTGGGGCTAAAATCCAATATGGGGCATATTGATGATCTGGGTAAGGCATGGGGTAGTATTTGTTTGGATTCTATTAGAAAAAAGAACAATTGATGGACAGCATGCAGAGCAATATCATACATTTACCCCGGTACAGAGATCTGGATCTAAATCCATCATTTGTTTGCTCACCATGCCATTCCAGTTTGTACCCAGGCATATGCAAATTAGTCTTGACCCTGCACCCAATGGGAACAGTCCAGCCCGAACTGCCAGGCCTGGTCCTCCCTGGACAGGAAACAGCATCCTAGGACTGGTTTCGGCTTTCAGCCCTCATCAGCCAGGATAGCTTGACTCCACTGGCATGGAGAGCACAGGATCCACATCTAGGCATACCCGTCCCACTCGGGGTTACAAATGCAAAAAGAACAATTGATTGACAGAATGCAGTGAGCTAAAGAACTATGGTGGATTCAACCCAGATTTGTGACTGGGGGTGAGTGTCTGAAAATTTACATCACTCCATCCATCATCTCCTTGTGTTTGCTTTGGATTTTATTAGACTCATGGATCAAATACAAGTGATAAACAGGTTTGCAATAGTGGTCATTCATATGTTTACAAAGTGATTGTGTGTGAAATTTGTAAAATAAATTACCACTGAGGCCACCATCTGGTGTTTGGGCAAATTATTTTTGGAAGACGTTGTTTCATCTGTACTCATAACGGACAATGTGACATAGTTAGTTTTGCATGAAATGCAGACATTTTTGAGGCGGTGTGGCATTACACTTCATCACACACCATTGTATAATTCTCAAGGTAATGGCTTGTGTGAGAGAGCCAACAGACTGGTTAAGGCAATATGCAAATGGCGTGTGTGAATGGACACGTGTTGATAAAATGGTAGAGGAAATGATGTGTGCTCACTGCACAACTGTGCAAGGAGTGAGTCAAAAATCTCAGTTTGAGATTATGCAAGACAGAGCTCCTGGATCCCAGTTGTTACCTTAATGGATTAAAGAGTGGGTGTCTAATCGTGGAAGCAGTCATGGAAAACATGAGAGTAATGTGCCTGATGTCAATGATGCTATTAGGGCTGGTAATTTGGTGAAAGCTAAGGCAGGAAGAGTTGCTAAAGGATTGTCCACTTTAAAGGTCCGGACGAAGTCAAACCCATTTTTAAATACTATCTTCTGATGGAAAATGGCGAAAGGTGGAATTGTCGTCATGTAGTCCTATATCAGAGGAGTGATCAGTGTACTCTGGAAAGAAGTGAAGGTTGCAGTGGGTATTTGCTGGCGCAAAACATGGAGAATGAAGAACATGGTATTGCTTGTGATTCAGGTTCTGGTGTTTCTCAGACAATGAGAGGAAGTGATTCACAGAGGTAGAGTGTGAGTCAAGGAGGCAAAATCCACATTTTGTGTTATATGTATGAAGCTGTGGATGTGTCTCATCCATAAAGTAATAACTTTTTGTAGCACACCATTAAAGGTTGGTTCAGACATTCCACCAGATACTGCAAAAGTGTATTGGATTGATCCTGTGGCCACAAAATGGAGTACTGCCATTAATTTAACTAGTGGTTTCATTGATGTGGAAATCATTTTGTGAGGCAGAAGATCTGACTCAAACTGATGACAGAAATCAGTAATAGTTTACCTATTTAATCTGAAATCTTTCATTATATCCAATTCTTCCATGGTGGCAAGGTCTGGAACTGGTCTCATATCTTGAGGTTGTTGTTTTCTCACTATTGCTGGGTTAATATGTTTGCATTTAAAGATTACAAAAATTGTTATACATTTTGCAATCATATTTTTGAAATAAAACACACATTTCTTTTATTTTTCAAAAATATATTTTGTTTCTGAACATTAAGTTACACTGTAAATGTAAACGTAGCATGAATTATTTGGTTTATGTGTGTGTTCTGATGTAATTGAAAAATATGAAAAATGGTTCTTTGTTCCAATTTATTAAAATCATACATTTTGATTAGTTGTTCTTGTTATTTTTTGTTATTTAATAAAAATGTGAAAAGCATTTCCTACTTGTAATTCTTTTTTACGAATAGACAATCTTTTTCATATTACTTTTTTTTAACTGTATGATGAAATAAAATAATTGAACAAATTGATAAAAGAAATACAACACCACTCTTTAACTTTCTACATTTTGATTTTATTCAACAAAAAAAACAAGATGGAAAAAAGAAAACAAACATAAAAAGTCAATCATAGTGAATGAAACTATTATTGTAGAGCCAAAATTGTGTGAAATCGAATATATAAAATAAAACTAGCATCAAAAAGGTAAATGTGTTCAGAAATTGCCCACACAGCGAATACTAGTCCCACACTGGAGGAAATTAGGTTCTGCATATCTTGCTGGTGGTGGTAGAAGTCTTGCCATACTCTCCTGCTGGTTCAGATGAACGTCCGCTAAGGGACTGGTGGATTCACATCTGCAGGGACTGAGGTGGGTGTGGGTGTAGGTGTAGGTGTAGGTGTTTCCTCTTGTGGCAGGGCCCCACTTTCTGCGGTTGAGGCAGATTTAGCAGGCCAAGATGTTGTTGGACCACCGACATGTTGCTGGAAAAGATCGGCACATATGGGAAAAACAATCATGCAGCACCCCAGTCAGGTTGCCCAAATCTGAGTTGAGATTCCATGCAGAAGATTACTGGCACAGATCATATGAGACAGACGTTTGTCATTGTTATTAATGCAGAAGAAGTGGTATTAACCCTTTCTTAATTTATATTCAATCTCTCATTTACCTGTAGAGAAATATATTAAGAGAAGCATACCTTATTGCTACCTGGACATACATCTTTTGTGTTCCAATGGTCCAGGCAATCCCTACTGCTTGGATCCATAAGATGTGTCTGTTAATAAACCATACCTATTTCTCCTCCATCATCCCCAAAGCTGTTTACACCTTACGGAAAGTGAATAAAATACATCTGTTTAAGAACCATTTTCATTTTTTTTCCATCATCCCCAGTGTTGTCGTTGAAGTGAATAAGCTTGTTTCCATTTGTCTATCCTGCTATCTAATTGGACCTTGTTTCAACGTGACATCGCCCTCTTTTTGGGTACTGCATCGTTGGCATTTCGTATTCATGGCTTTCCTGATGAAGGCGCTTGGGTCGTCGAAATGCACCTAGACTCGATTCCATGAAGATCCATCTATAATCAAAGTCACCTCCCTCCTTTGTCTTTCAGCACAGATACATTTTTAGGATAAATTATACTT
Source organism: Lissotriton helveticus (assembly GCF_964261635.1). Taxonomy (NCBI): domain Eukaryota; kingdom Metazoa; phylum Chordata; class Amphibia; order Caudata; family Salamandridae; genus Lissotriton; species Lissotriton helveticus. Next base: position 178,507,915 of record NC_136065.1, read on the forward strand.
CCCCTTTTTGCTGAGCAAATGAATGAAATAATTACTTTTGTGAATCAGGTTGCTATTCATTTTGATGCAGTTGTGATCTTATCCTTGTTTTCCTAATTTCAACCAATGTATTCAAAGTATCATATAATATCAAATGATTTGTTGATACAATATTATTTATCTATGATCATGTTGCCATTATTCCTTCAGAGACAACTGGATCATCAAGTATGTTGTTTTAATTGTGTTATGTGATTACAAAGACATTGTATATTATAGATTTTTAAATATTTTTTAAGAATAAAAGTATTTTATGAGTCATGTTTAGTTGTAAAATTAGCTTCCTTAAATATCATTCAGTAATTATCATTGAGAATGTCAAATAGAATTGTAGTTGCCGAGGGATTGTTATGTACAATTGAGTTTTTTTATCTAAACATTGTGCTTCCTCTACAACTGCTTCAGCTACTGGAGCGTTGTAAAGACCTGGTTCATCATATCATGGGACTGATTGAGGGATCCAAAGACTTGGTTGATGGTGGCCTGGGTGATGATGAAGGCCCACAGATTCCCTACCCCTACCCCCTACCCCTACAAACCTGTGCTCTAGACCCAGTGTGCCTCATCCCACTAGGTCCTGGCTTAACTGGAGGTGGTGGTGGTGAATCAACAGCAACCAGGACTGGATGGCACACAATTGATGTGATGTTCCCTTGGACACAAGAAGTGGAGTATCCAGTGGCTGAGGTGTGGTAATAGCTGTGGTGGGAGGTGTAGGTGTGGGTCAAATGAGACTCACTGTAGCAGTCTGCCTAGGCAGACCAGATGTAGATTCATCACTGAAGGCCTGTTCCTGGTCTGGAATGGAGGTATCATCTGTAGTAGTGGCAGATGGTTGTCCACATACTCAGGGCGTTGGACCGGTAATAAATTACTAAAACTAGAATTTTAGAATTCTGTATTATGCATCAAACTTGTCTGAAGGAAAACATTGAAGCAACCTAATAGGGAAAAGGAAATTAACATAATTATTATATCTTTCACTGGTATTATAATGAATTACAAAAACAGTTTATATTACAAACAAGACTGAAAGTAAAATAACAATTAGGAAGCATACATAAAATATACCAAAGATTCAACACAATAAAGTAGAGAGTAGAAATGTGAAAGACACCATTGAAAGACCTAGCAAAACCTAACAGGGATACATTATGACTAACATCTTAGAAGGAAAAATAATATTAGTTATCATATAAACATTGCAAAGTACATTTATTAAAAAAGAAAACTTATATTCAGCATACAAAATAACATACATTAACATTTTTAAATCAACAAACTTTGATTTGTGAAACAAATAACAGCAAATCAATGACATAACAAAAAATGTAAACATCCAAAATGAAATAAGAAAACATAGCATAAAATAGAGATTGATAAATACATAACACTTTAACATGTGTGAAAATATAAAAGAAAGGAGAGACTGTCCAAAATAACATTTCTACATTATTTTTACAAAACCAAAACAATCATCGGTGGTTGTAGTTATTTCAATTAAACATTGACAACACTTGCAAAAATGAGTGTTAAACATATATATTGAAAATATGCAGTAAGAAGAAACATACATTTACAATATGAAACACATAAATGAAAAAAGTTATTAGGTGAAAAACCACTGACAAGCACAATTACATCAAGTGAAATGTAATGGAGATTGAACCCTGTAACCAAATTCAACAAAATACATTCAAACAAACAAGGCAAAAGCAAAAATATTGTACGTGGCGAAAAACACACATATTGATTAAACATTAACAATTAGTAAAATGAGAGAAACAACAATAATACTACAACGCTCCTAAGAAAAAGAAAAATATAAATTATATATAGGTTTATGTGTTTAACCCCTTCCATGCTCATGACGAGCTCAGCTCGTCATGCAGTACACTGCTAGTGTGCTCATGACGAGCTGAACTCGTCATGAGCACACTAGCAGTGTACTGGCAGTGTAAAAGGAGTTCAGCACCAAGGGAGAATTGCTGTAGGTGTTAAGAAAAGTGCAAAACACATTGGAAGTGGAGAAGTGTGGCTCAATGGTTAGAGCGGCAGACCCTGATGTAGAGGTCTAGCCCGGGACCAGGGTTTAATTCCCTGCCTCGGCGGGTCTTGGGCTCAAAATTCCACGGGCTCAATAATTCTCGCCTCGGTGCCTATTCCAATCATGGAGTGCAACTCTGGGCAATAGCTTGCTTAATCTCCACAATGCTAAGGATACCTGGGGGTGCCCAGGAGTGGACACCTCACAGGGAAAGCCAGGATGGGTTCCACAGCGGTATTCGTACAAGCGCCTTGAGACCCTTGCTGGTGAGTAGTGTGCTATACAAGTATCAATTTATATTTACATTTACATTAGCAAGAGCTAAATTAGAACCAAAAACAACATTTAGGTTTACTGTCACATATAAAACTATAACTTACCAGTCTGCACTCCATCAGAGATTCCTGTCAAGCCTTCAGGATCTAGGATCTGCAGGAACTTCTCCTCCCAGGGATAAAGTTGTATTGGGGGTCTGGTAGAACCACCTCCATTCCTCTGGGCCTCTAGGTGACGCTTGGAGGCCAGGGAAGCACACTCACCTACAGGTCATTTAACCTTTTTCTTTTTTCCCCTGTGTGCACAGATTGCTTGCTACAGCAGTGAATCTGTCAACTATTCTGGCCCACATTTGCATATTCTGAGCTATAGTTGTATTATGTACTTGGGCTCCTATCAGTTGCTGTTCTACTCTAATAATTTCATCCCCCATGACTGACATTTCTCTCTCAGTAAAACAGGAATTTCTCCTCCCTGCTATTATGAAGAAATAAACTTACATTTATTTACAGAAAAAGTACTCAGGAACAATGTTCTGCTGCAGTGTAATGGCAAAGAATCATGGACCGAAATGGATAGTGTTTTTAAGTGTGGTATTCAGATGGAAACAGTTAGCCAAAACACATCAAGTGTGTGATGCTACCATCATCCAAAAGCAACAGGTATAGTACAATGTTGAATGCGTCCCATGAAGGAATCCCTCTTGATAAAATGCCTCTAGGACAACTCCAGCACAACTGTGAATTCTAAAAAGGCTTGCCGTGATCCCGCCACCCTGATGGTGACAGAGTTATGTTAGCCAGCAGAGGAGCCTGTTGAGTCAATACCTGTGAACTGCTTACTCCATGGAAAACACCCTGCCAACTCGGAGAGAGGATCAGACAGGCCACATCTAAATATGGAGGGTGGGAATCTGTCAGCTCAATGGAGTACTTAGAAATGACACCACAGAGGGACGATGGGAGTCCGACCAAGATCTAAAACTGGCCCTCAGTCAAGTAACTAAGAAAGGATTTACTCAGGAATCTAACTCTTTGAGCAGGAGCATAGGTGAATGTCTAGCTTGGAGAGAGTGGAAAGGGGCATCTGCCTCTAACTAACTCACAATTAAATCATGCAATTCTTTACAGTGAAGTACACTCCCTATGGTACCAATAAAGGAAACAATCATATTCTAGCAATGCATGAAAAAAAAGAATGACATTTTTCCCAAACATTACACAATTGAAATGTTTCAGTTGCACAGCCTTCAGGCGATATCTCATAGCTGTCAGCCCTTCACCAGAAGAGGTGAAGGGATTAATTCTTCAGCTTTCAATGAAAGACACACAGATAAATATTTCTCACAGAAACCAAAACATTTTGCAACAATCTAATTAGTGTGAACTACAGCAGCTTAGTTCCTGGAACAAGAGAAAAAGAGAAAGAACACAGGTTCCGAAAGTACACAAAGTGAATTGATTAAATTGAGACCTACATCAACCATGGCTACCTTAATTTGAAAATCACACTTTATATATATATATGTATGTAATGTACAGATCAGTCTATATGTTATGCAAAACGAAAAATAGTGACATAGCGTCACCACTACCTATAAGGGTTTATTCACCTCAGCAGAACAAAAACATGAGGAGGGATATCATACATGAGGGTGGGGTGCTCTTCAAGAGATCAGCAGAAAATGTAATATAGGCTCTTACTGTGCATTATTAAAATGCTGGTAATTCTATTCCTGGGTCAAAATATATAATACATTTTAAAAAAAACATAATTATGATAAGCGTAGCACAGTCTCAGTCCTGACGATTCCACATGTCTTAACCCATGGAAGTGAGATTTGATATGTTTTCCTAGTCCACACTTTAAAAGCCAGCCTTGTGGTTTTGAGAGTCACAATAAATCTGACTGGTAGGGGGGTGGTAAAATCCATTTGGGCTTTTACACCCTTATCAGCCATGCTCAATTTTCAGGATACAGATCTCTCTGCTGGTTAGTTGTGACATTTCCTATGTACATTACTACAGATTTACACTTTATTTTTACCTATGGTACTCACGAAAAAAAATTGATCTTTTGTTATTGTTCGTACACGAAAGGGATGTAAACCTATGCATAAAGTCAAAAAGGATATCCAAAGAGCATTCCTTACAAGTTCAGAGTCGCTTCATCAATTAAAGTTTAATTGACAGAGATGCTTCCTGGAAACCATATCAGAGTGATATTGAGTGTACTAAGATCTGTTCACTGATTTCGTTTCCTTTAACCCCTTGTTGTAGAGGACAACACATTCATGTTCTCTGCACTACCTCACTGGTGTGGAGGATCTGAAGGTCTGGTCCTCACACCAGGGGGGAATGCTCCTGCCCTGGGAGACATGCTGCTCGAGAAGCAACATTACAATCATTCCCTTTCCTGTGCAGAAGGCTGAACATGCACTTGAAAATGGTTATCTCTGCTGCTACAGGTTCCTGAAAAAAATGAGCCCCCATTTGGCTTTATTGTAGTTTTTAGGGTGTTTCTAATCTGGGGAAATTGTGCAGTCTATGACAGTTTTGGGTGCATTTTAAAATAGTAGCCTAATCTGTGTGGCTGATTTATAATGTTATTTATGTTAAAATCAATTCGCCTTGACTAACACTGTTGGTAAATTGGACATAGCAACATTTTGTGATTTTTTTTTTAACCCCTTCGCTGCTAGGCCTTTTCCCCTCCTGTGCTAAGGCTTTTTTTGGCGTTTTGTGGTAGTGCGCGCTTAGGCCCTTGTAACTTTTTAACCACATAAGGTATCCACGCCAAATTTGCGTCCTTTTCTTCCAACATCATGTGGATTCTAAAGGCGCCCAGGGTTTGTGGATTCCCTTGGAGGGGTCCCAGAAATTAACCAAAATATAGTGATTTGTTTGTTTTTTTCAGAAAAATGGGAAAAACGGGCTGCAAATGAAAGCCTCTGGGTTTTTCCCTGAAAATGTTATCAAAAAAGGGTTTGTGGGGCTGAAATCTCCATTTTCTCAGCTTTTAGGGAATGACAGTCTTTTGTCAGAGAACCGACATTTTTCACACAGTTTTGGCATTTTTCTGGGACATAGCCTATTTTTGCTATTTTTAGAGCTTTCCACCTCCTTCCAGTTAATGGTAGAAATGAGTTTGAAAGCAATAATGGATCCTGGAAAGCTGTACATTTTCGAAAAGTAGACATAATTCTAAATTCAGAAAGGGGTCATTTGTCTAAATCCATGAAGGTTTCTTTATAGAAACTAACAGTTAAATATTGGAATAATTGAAAATTTGTTGAAAAAAACAACCTTTTTTCTCATCGTTTTCACCTATAACTTTTTCTAATTTTGACAGCTCTTGGAAAGCAATATACCGTTACATCTGTTAGACCTTCCTGGTTGTGGGGATATATAGGACTTGTAGTTTCACCAAGAACCCGACGAACCCAGATGCAAACACTGAGCAGCAACTTGCAATGGTATTTTTTCATTTACTGGGTATAGAGGACTTTGTCCTGGAAAATGTACACATGGGAAAATCTGTATGAAAGACACCTATGTATTTCTGAATTGGGTACAAATTATAGAGTTCAGCAACAGTATATAATTGCACATTTTCAAAAATGGGAATACTCATACTAGCATGAGAATTATTGGTCATTTTTCAAAAAGATTTTTTTTTTACACAACGTCTTTCATTGAAAGGGAGAAATGCATGAAAGCTCAATTGGTAATAACAGTTGATTTACAAATCTGATATACCCCAAGTCTCCCGATAAAAACGGTACATCACTTGTGTGGGTCGGCCTTGTGCCTGCGACAGGAAACGGCGCAAAATGCAACGTGGTCACACCTAAATTTTGCAGTTACAAATTGACCCTTTTTTGGCAAAGTGCCTACCTGTAGTTTTTGCACCCTAGCTCTGCCGGCACCTAGGGAAACCTAGCAAACCTATACATTTTTGAAAAGTAGACACCCAGGGGAATTCAGGATGGGGTGACTCGACTGCCTACCACCAGGTTTTGTTACCCAGAATCCCTTGCAAAGCTAAGAATTTGACCAAAAAAACCACATTTTCCTCACATTTCTGTGGTGGAAAATTCTGGAATCTGCGTGGATCAACAAATTTCCACCCACCCAGCGTTCCCCCAGGTCTCCCCAAAAAAGTGGTACCTCACTTGCGTGGGTAGGCATAGTGGCTGCGACCCGAAACAGCGCAAAACGCAATGTGGTCGCACCTCAATTTCCCAGTGAAATCTTGCGCACTTTGGACAAAGAGACTACCTTTTGATTTTGAGCCCTAGCTCTGCCAGCACCTAGGGAAACCTAGAAAACCTATACATTTTTAAAAAGTAGACACCCAGGGGAATTCAGGATGGGGTGACTCGACTGCCTACCACCAGGTTTTGTTACCCAGAATTCCTTGCAAAGCTAAGAATTTGACAAAAAAAAACACATTTTCCTCACATTTCTGTGGTGGAAAGTTCTGGAATCTGCGTGGATCAACAAATTTCCACCCACCCAGCGTTCCCCCAGGTCTCCCCAAAAAAATGGTACCTCACTTGCGTGGGTAGGCATAGTGGCTGCGACATGAAACAGCGCAAAACGCAACATGGTCGCACCTCAATTTCCCAGTGAAATCTTGCACTTTTCGGTCAAAAAGACTACCTTTTGTTTTTGCGCCCTAGCTCTGCCAGCACCTAGGGAAACCTAGCAAACCTATACATTTTTGAAAACTAGACACCCAGGGCAATTCAGGATGGGGTGACTCGTCTGCCTACCCCCAGGTTTTGTTACCCAGAATCCCTTGCAAACCTAAACATTTGACAAAAAAAACACATTTTCCTCACATTTCTGTGGTGGAAAGTTCTGGAATCTGTGTGGATCAACAAATTTCCACCCACCCAGCGTTCCCCCAGGTCTCCCAAAAAAAATGGTACCTCACTTGCGTGGGTAGGCATAGTGGCTGCGACATGAAAGAGCGCAAAACGCAACATGGTCGCACCTCAATTTCCCAGTGAAATCTTGCACTTTTCCGACAAAAAGACTACCTTTTGTTTTTGCGCCCTAGCTCTGCCAGCAGCTAGGGAAACCTAGCAAACCTATACATTTCTGAAAACTAGACACCCAGGGCAATTCAGGATGGGGTGACTCGTCTGCCTACCCCCATGTTTTGTTACCCAGAATCCCTTGTAAACCTTAAAATTTGACCAAAAAAACACATTTTCCGCATATTTCTGTGGTGGAAAGTTCTGGAATCTGCATGGATCAACACATTTCTACCCACCCAGCGTTCCCCCAGGTCTGCTGAAAAAAATGGTACCTCACTAGCGTGGGTAGGCATAGTGGGTGCGACATGAAACAGCGCAAAACGCAACATGGTCGCTTCTCAATTTCCCAGTGAAATCTAGCACTTTTTGGACAAAAAGACTACCTTTTGTTTTTGCGCCCCTAGCTCTGCCAGCACCTAGGGAAACCTAGCAAACCTATACATTTTTTAAAACTAGACACCCAGGAAAATTCAGGATGGGGTGAATCGTCTGCCTACCCCCAGGTTTTGTTACCCAGAATCCCTTGCAAAGCTAAGAATTTGACAAAAAAAACACATTTTCCTCACATTTCTGTGGTGGAAAGTTCTGGAATCTGTGTGGATCAACAAATTTCCACCCACCCAGCGTTCCCCCAGGTCTCCCAAAAAAAATGGTACCTCACTTGCGTGGGTAGGCATAGTGGCTGCGACATGAAAGAGCGCAAAACACAACATGGTCGCACCTCAATTTCCCAGTGAAATCTTGCACTTTTCCGACAAAAAGACTACCTTTTGTTTTTGCGCCCTAGCTCTGCCAGCAGCTAGGGAAACCTAGCAAACCTATACATTTCTGAAAACTAGACACCCAGGGCAATTCAGGATGGGGTGACTCGTCTGCCTACCCCCAGGTTTTGTTACCCAGAATCCCTTGTAAACCTTAAAATTTGACCAAAATAACACATTTTCCGCACATTTCTGTGGTGGAAAGTTCTGGAATCTGCATGGATCAACACATTTCTACCCACCCAGCGTTCCCCCAGGTCTGCTGAAAAAAATGGTACCTCACTTGCGTGGGTAGGCATAGTGGCTGCGACATGAAACAGCGCAAAACGCAACATGGTCGCACCTCAATTTCCCAGTGAAATCTTGCACTTTTCGGTCAAAAAGACTACCTTTTGTTTTTGCGCCCTAGCTCTGCAGGCACCTAGGGAAACCTAGCAAACCTATACATTTTTGAAAACTAGACACCCAGGGGAATTCAGGATGGGGTGACTCGTCTGCCTACCCCCAGGTTTTGTTACCCAGAATCCCTTGCAAACCTAAACATTTGACAAAAAAAACACATTTTCCTCACATTTCTGTGGTGGAAAGTTCTGGAATCTGTGTGGATCAACAAATTTCCACCCACCCAGCGTTCCCCCAGGTCTCCCAAAAAAAATGGTACCTCACTTGCGTGGGTAGGCATAGTGGCTGCGACATGAAAGAGCGCAAAACGCAACATGGTCGCACCTCAATTTCCCAGTGAAATCTTGCACTTTTCCGACAAAAAGACTACCTTTTGTTTTTGCGCCCTAGCTCTGCCAGCAGCTAGGGAAACTTAGCAAACCTATACATTTCTGAAAACTAGACACCCAGGGCAATTCAGGATGGGGTGACTCGTCTGCCTACCCCCAGGTTTTGTTACCCAGAATCCCTTGTAAACCTTAAAATTTTACCAAAAAAAAACATTTTCCGCATATTTCTGTGGTGGAAAGTTCTGGAATCTGCATGGATCAACACATTTCTACCCACCCAGCGTTCCCCCAGGTCTGCTGAAAAAAACTGGTACCTCACTTGCGTGGGTAGGCATAGTGGGTGCGACATGAAACAGCGCAAAACGCAACATGGTCGCTTCTCAATTTCCCAGTGAAATCTAGCACTTTTTGGACAAAAAGACTACCTTTTGTTTTTGCGCCCTAGCTCTGCCAGCACCTAGGGAAACCTAGCAAACCTATACATTTTTTAAAACTAGACACCCAGGAAAATTCAGGATGGGGTGACTCGTCTGCCTACCCCCAGGTTTTGTTACCCAGAATCCCTTGCAAAGCTAAGAATTTGACAAAAAAAACACATTTTCCTCACATTTCTGTGGTGGAAAGTTCTGGAATCTGTGTGGATCAACAAATTTCCACCCACCCAGCGTTCCCCCAGGTCTCCCAAAAAAAATGGTACCTCACTTGCGTGGGTAGGCATAGTGGCTGCGACATGAAAGAGCGCAAAACGCAACATGGTCGCACCTCAATTTCCCAGTGAAATCTTGCACTTTTCCGACAAAAAGACTACCTTTTGGTTTTGCGCCCTAGCTCTGCCAGCAGCAAGGGAAACCTAGCAAACCTATACATTTCTGAAAACTAGACACCCAGGGCAATTCAGGATGGGGTGACTCGTCTGCCTACCCCCAGGTTTTGTTACCCAGAATCCCTTGTAAACCTTAAAATTTGACCAAAAAAACACATTTTCCGCACATTTCTGTGGTGGAAAGTTCTGGAATCTGCATGGATCAACACATTTCTACCCACCCAGCGCTCCCCCAGGTCTGCTGAAAAAAATGGTACCTCACTTGCGTGGGTAGGCATAGTGGGTGCGACATGAAACAGCGCAAAACGCAACATGGTCGCTTCTCAATTTCCCAGTGAAATCTAGCACTTTTTGGACAAAAAGACTACCTTTTGTTTTTGCGCCCTAGCTCTGCCAGCACCTAGGGAACCTAGCAAACCTATACATTTCTTAAAACTAGACACCCAGGAAAATTCAGGATGGGGTGACTCGTCTGCCTACCCCCAGGTTTTGTTACCCAGAATCCCTTGCAAACCTAAAAATTTGACAAAAAAAACACATTTTCCTCACATTTCTGTGGTGGAAAGTTCTGGAATCTGCGTGGATCAACAAATTTCCACCCACCCAGCGTTCCCCCAGGTCTCTCAAAAAAATGGTACCTCACTTGTGTGGGTAGGCATGGTGGCTGCGACATGAAACAGCGCAAAACGCAACATGGTCGCACCTCAATTTCCCAGTGAAATCTTGCACTTTTTCGGACAAAAAGACTACCTTTTGTTTTTGCGGCCTAGCTCTGCCAGCACCTAGGGAAACCTAGCAAACCTATACATTTTTTAAAACTAGACACCCAGGGGAATTCAGGATGCGGTGACTCGCCTGCCTACCCCCAGGCTTTGTTACCCAGAATCCCTTGCAAACCTAAACATTTGACAAATAAAACACATTTTCCTCACATTTCGGTGGTGGAAAGTTCTGGAATCTGCGTGGATCAACAAATTTCCACCCACACAGCGTTTCCCCAGGTCTCCCGAACAAAATGGTACCTCACTTGCGCGGGTAGGCATGGTGGCTGCAAAATGAAACAGCGCAAAACGCAACATGGTTGCACCTCAATTTCCCAGTGAAATCTTGCAATTTTCAGACAGAAAAACTACCTTTTCTTTTTGCGCCCTAGCTCTGCCAGCACCTAGGGAAACCTAGTAAACCTATACATTTTTTTAAATTAGACACCCAGGGGAATTCAGGATGGGGTGACTCGTCTGCCTACCCCCAGGTTTTGTTACCCAGAATCCCTTGCAAACCTAACCATTTGACAAAAAAACACATTTTCCTCACATTTCTGTAGTGGAAAGTTCTGGAATCTGTGTGGATCAACAAATTTCCACCCACCCAGCATTCCCCCAGGTCTCCCAAAAAAAATGGTACCTCACTTGCGTGGGTAGGCATAGTGGCTGCGACATGAAACAGCGCAAAATGCAACATGGTCGCACCTCAATTTCCTAGTGAAATCTTGCACTTTTCGGACAAAAAGACTACCTTTTGTTTTTGCGCCCTAGCGCTGCCAGCACCTAGGGAAACCTAGCAAACCTATACATTTTTTTAAACTAGACACCCAGGGGAATTCAGGATGGGGTGAACCGTCTGCCTACCCCCAGGTTTTGTTACCCAGAATCCCTTGCAAACCTAAACATTTGACAAAAAAACACATTTTCCTCACATTTCTGTGGTGGAAAGTTCTGGAATCTGTGTGGATCAACAAATTTCCACCCACCCAGCGTTCCCCCAGGTCTCCCAAAAAAAATGGTACCTCACTTGCGTGGGTAGGCATAGTGGCTGCGACATGAAACAGCGCAAAACGCAACATGGTCGCACCTCAATTTCCCAGTGAAATCTAGCACTTTTTGGACAAAAAGACTACCTTTTGTTTTTGCGCCCTAGGTCTGCCAGCATCTAGGGAAACCTAGCAAACCTATACATTTTTGAAAACTAGACACCCAGGGGAATTCAGGATGGGGTGACTCGTCTGCCTACCCCCAGGTTTTGTTACCCAGAATCCCTTGCAAACCTAAAAATTTGACAAAAAAACACATTTTCCTCACATTTCTGTGGTGGAAAGTACTGGAATCTGCATGGATCAACAAATTTCCACCCACCCAGCGTTCCACCAGGTCTCTCAAAAAAATGGTACCTCACTTGCGTGGGTAGGCATGGTGGCTGCGACATGAAACAGCGCAAAACGCGACATGGTCGCACCTCAATTTCCCAGTGAAATCTTGCACTTTTCGGACAAAAAGACTACCTTTTGTTTTTGCGGCCTAGCTCTGCCAGCACCTAGGGAAACCTAGCAAACCTATACATTTTTGAAAACTAGACACCCAGGGAAATTTAGGATGGGGTGACTCGTCTGCCTACCCCCAGGTTTTGTTACCCAGAATCCCTTGCAAACTTAAACATTTGACAAAAAAACACATTTTCCTCACATTTCTGTGGTGGAAAGTTCTGAAATCTGTGTGGATCAACAAATTTCCACCCACCCAGCGTTCCCCCAGGTCTCCCAAAAAAAATGGTACCTCACTTGCGTGGGTAGGCATAGTGGCTGCGACATGAAACAGCGCAAAACGCTACATGGTCGCACCTCAATTTCCTAGTGAAATCTTGCACTTTTTGGACAAAAAGACTACCTTTTGTTTTTGTGCCCTAGCTCTGCCAGCACCTAGGGAAACCTAGCAAACCTATACATTTTTGAAAACTAGACACCCAGGGGAATTCATGATGGGGTGACCCGTCTGCCTACCCCCAGGTTTTGTTACCCAGAATCCCTTGTAAACCTAAAAATTTGACAAAAAAACAAATTTTTAGCACATTTCTGTGGTGGAAAGTTCTGGAATCTGCATGGATCAACAAATTTCTACCCACCCAGCGTTGCCCCAGGTCTCCTGAAAAAAATGGTACCTCACTTGCGTGGGTAGGTGCTGGACTTGGGCCTTGTGGCAGGTTCACCCTTGAACTTTTTGCCTTCAAGTATAGTGATTTCTGGTCTTTGCGCACTTTAGCACTGTGGCGCAGTGTAAAGTGCGTGCGCTCCCTGAGTGCGTGTGTGAGATTGGCCTGCCCTCCCATAGGAATGCATGGGGAATGTCTGTGTCCCTGGTAGTTCCTGATGCGTGAGGTGTGCACGGTCAAGTTTGGTATGTGTGAACTCGGGGGAGTGAATGCTGCACGATGGTATGTGCGGCTTGTATGTGTCTAGAAGGGAAGTGCTACTTCTGGACATTGATGTATGTGTGCAGTGAGGGTGCTGGAGCGTGATTGGCTGGAGCTGGCTGGCATGCCAGGCTCCAGGAAGTCTGGATGGGTCTGCCCGGTGGTGAGTGTGAGATTAGCATGAGTGATGTGTGGGAGGAGTGTACCTGTGTCCTGGATGGGCTGGGTTTTCCCCACACAATGCTGGCTCTGCCCCCTGTGGTGTGTCTAACGACCCTAGCCTCCCCAGTGAATGAAATGGGTGGGTGGGCCATCAAGAGTGCTCCAGAACCAGCTGCGACTGGTTTCTCCCCCACCCTGCACCTTTAGACAAAGGGTTGCTCTGTATAAAAAGAGGCTGTGTCCTCTTGAAAAAGGTTCTTGTTCTGACACTTGAATCTTGCCAGGGGCGTGCTGCTGCTTGGGCTCAGGGGAAGGCTTGCCTCCCTGAGCCCTGCCCAGCCCCTGGACTGCTGAGATGCTGAATTTCTGAAGGACTTGGTTGCTCTTCGTGTCCTTAGCGCTTGGGAGCGCTGTATTTTCCTTCCTAGCGCTTGGGAGCGCTTTATTCTGCTTATAGCACTGGAAGCGCTGTATTTCTGCCCACAGCGCTGGGGAGCGCTGTTTATTCGAGCCGGTGCCCACCCGGCATTTGCCCCGCTCTTGGGAAGGTCCCTGGGCCCCAGCGAGTGCCTACCTCGCTTTATTTCTTATTTCTCGAGGGAGGCCACCCCTCGTCATGCCCCCGGATTCACCGCCGCGGCCCTCGCGCCGCAAAACAGGAAGCCAGGCACTACGGTGCCTGACGCGGGGCGGGACTTCCGGTTTGCCGGAGGAAGTCCCGCCCACCGCCGCGCTGTGATTGGCCAGCGCCACCAGGATGAGGAGTTTGGCCCGGAGCCTTGCAGCTCCCCCTTGAGCCCCGGTCCCGAGATGGGGGACCGGGTGAAGATGAAGAGCCCCGCTCGCTGCCAGAGGATGTCCGCCGAGGCCCCCGTGAGCGAGGGAGAGCCCCGGCAGACTGCTGCCAGATGACTGCGTCCCCCGCCGCCTCCGGTGAGCAGCCGGTGAGTAGGGCTGCCCCGGGGGCGGGGGGGTGGTGAGAGTGCGCGAGGGATCCCCTCGCAACGCTGAGCGGCCCCGCTTGACAGAGGGCCGCTCCAACGGCCCCCAGTAGTTCTTTGAGCCTAGAGGGCTCGGTGGGGGCATAACGTTTTCTTCTGTCCGTGCGCTCCGCCTTCAGGTGCCTTCAGGGCGGCCCCGGATGGTAGAGGGCCGCCCCAACGTTTCCCCAGGGCACAGTATCGAGTTAAAGGGCCCGAGGAGCCCGCGCTGAGCCCCGTGGCTCCAACGTGTGGGACATTGTATTTACGGCAGAGCCTGAGGGCTCCCACGCTGGGCAGTAGTGTTTCTTGAGCCTAGATGGCTCCAACCCGGGACATATTTGTTTTTAGAGCCAGAGGGCTCAGTTGGGCACAGTCCTTGTCCTGAGGGGCCAGTGAGGGCCCCTGTCGCAGTTCTGTTTCCAGCTGCCCAGCAAGTAGTGGGCAGCTGCACCGTGTAGGTATTTCTTTCCCTAGGGACATGTACTGTGGACGTTAGGAGTGAGGCGCACTCCTTCATCCCTGGCCTTTCCCAGCTGCGCAGCACTTAGTGCCAGCTGCAGCGTTTAGGCCCCCTGTTCTGTCCCTCAGCTGCCCAGCACTTTGTGGGCAGCTGCAACATTTAGGTCTTGGCGCAGTGGCGCAACCTGGACCCTGGACTTTGATGTAAGTTCATGTTAATGTGATTTCTGCAAAGTGCTCTTTGCTGCACCTCTGAATGTGTTGTTGATGCATCATGTGCCTTGTTCCTTACACCGCTGAACGTGTGTTGATGCGTCATGTGTTCCTTACACCGCTGAATGTAGGTTCTGCATCATGTGTTTTGTCCCAGGTCTATGCCCCTACTTGTATTGTGATACTGAGGTGGTTGTTCTTGCTAGTGCAGGTGGTGCTAGTAAGGTCCTGGTTCCCTGCGTGACCTGTTCCTAGGGTGGTTAGGATTGCGTAGGGGGTACTTACCAGTTACCAGTGGGTACTGGTTGTGTGCTTTATTTCCTATTTTGTGTTACAGTGATGTTCTGTTATGTTCTAAGTGATATTCCAAGGGCTTGATACTGAGCTCGCCCCCTGACCAGAGTCCCAGGACCAGTGGACTCTATTGTGCCTTCCCTGACAAATTGCTGGGACTTGTCTGATCTCCCTGGGCCCCTGGGGCCTCGCTGAAGTGTGCCTCGCTCGTTCCCCTCGGCAGCTCGTGCCGGCCGCCCGTCCAAGCCTCGAGCCGCGCCGCTCTCCCCTGAGCCGCGCCGCTTCGCTGGGCCGCCCGCATCCTGCCTCCCCCTCCTCTTCTGAGCTGCACACATTGGTCGCCCCAGAGAAACGCTTGTACCGTGCCGGCCGCCCGTCCAAGCCTCGAGCCGCCCCGCTCTCCCCTGAGTCGCGCCGCTTCGCTGGGCCGCCCGCTCAAGCCTACTGAGGAGATCACTCGCATTATCCCACTCAACCAGTCCGGAAGGTACTGTCCGTATCTGATAGGCTATGTTCTAAGTTCTAGGCCTACAAGTATTGTATTGTTACTTCTAAAAGTGCTGATTCCTGACAGTGGTCCAGGTGGCCCTGTCTTGTAAATATCCCCTGTAAATTCTGCCCGTGCCTCTGGCACATTGTAAAGTGTGTGTTTTATCTAATGTGTTTTGGTGTAATACAAAGGCTATTTTTATATAACCTTGTGTGGAGTTTCCTTTGTGGTGGGCCTTTGGGTGTTGTTGCTGGGTGCGTGCGCAAATACTTAACTCACATCGCCTCCGAGTTTAGCCTTGCTGCTCGCGCCACGTTACCTAGAGGGTGAGCAGGGGTTATCTTGGCGTGTAACTCCCTTGCCCTGACTTGGGAGTGGTGGTCTCTGACTGACTTTGGCGAAAGCCCTGGCCAGCCGGGGGTCCCATTTCCAACAGTAGGCATAGTGGCTGCGACATGAAACAGCGCAAAACGCAACATGGTCGCACCTCAATTTCCCAGTGAAATCTAGCACTTTTCGGACAAAAAGACTACCTTTTGTTTTTGCGCCCTAGCTCTGCCAGCATCTAGGGAAACCTAGTAAACCTATACATTTTTGAAAACTAGACACACAGGGGAATTCAGGATAGGGTGACTCGTCTGCCTACCCCCAGGTTTTGTTACCCAGAATCCCTTGCAAACCTAAAAATTTGACAAAAAAACACATTTTCCTCACATTTCTGTGGTGGAAAGTTCTGGAATCTGCGTGGATCAACAAATTTCCACCCACACAGCGTTCCCCCAGGTCTCCCGAAAAAAATTGGTACCTCACTTGCGTGGGTAGGCATACTGGCTGCGACATGAAACAGCGCAAAACGCAACATGGTCGCACCTCAATTTCCCAGTGAAATCTTGCACTTTTCGGACAAAAAGACTACCTTTTGTTTTTGCGCCCTAGCTCTGCCAGCACCTAGGGAAACCTAGCAAACCTATACATTTTTGAAAACTAGACACCCAGGGAAATTCAGGATGGGGTGACTCGTCTGCCTACCCCAGGTTTTGTTACCCAGAATCCTTTGCAAACCTAAAAATGTGACAAACAAAACACATTTTCCTCACATTTCTGTGGAGGAAAGTTCTGTATCCTGCATGGATCAACAAATTTCCACCCATCCAGCGTTCCCCCAGGTCTCCCCAAAACAATGGTACCTCATTTGCGTGTGTAGGCATAGTGGCTGCGACATGAAACAGCGCAAAACGCAACATGGTCGCACCTCAATTTCCCAGTGAAATCTTGCACTTTTTGGACAAAAAGACTACCTTTTGTTTTTGCACCATAGCTCTGCCAGCACCTAGGGAAACCTAACAAACCTATACATTTTTTTAAACTAGACACCCAGGGGAATTCAGGATGGGGTGACTCGTCTGCCTACCCCCAGGTTTTGTTACCCAGAATCCCTTGCAAACCTAAAAAATTGACAAAAAATACACATTTTCCTCACATTTCTGTGGTGGAAAGTTCTGGAATCTGCGTGGATCAACAAATTTCCCCCCACCCAGAGTTTTGTTACCCAGAATCCCTTGCAAACCTAAAAAGTTGAAAAAAAATACACATTTTCCTCACATTTCTGTGGTGGAAAGTTCTGGAATCTGCGTGGATCAACAAATTTCCACCCACCCAGAGTTCCCCCAGGTCTCCTGAAAAAAATGGTACCTCACTTGCGTGGGCAGGCATAGTGGCTGCGACATGAAACATCGCAAAACGCAACATGGTCGCACCTTAATTTCCCAGTGAAATCTTGCACTTTTCGGACCGAAAGACTACCTTTTCTTTTTGCGCCCTAGCCCCGACAGCACATAGGGAAACCTAGCAAACCTATACATTTTTGCAAACTAGATACCCAGGGGAATTCAGGATGGGGTGACTCGTCTGCCTACCCCCAGGTTTTGTTACCCAGAATCCCTTGCAAACCTAAAAAATTGACAAAAAATACACATTTTCCTCACATTTCTGTGGTGGAAAGTTCTGGAATCTGCGTGGATCAACAAATTTCCCCCCACCCAGAGTTTTGTTACCCAGAATCCCTTGCAAACCTAAAAAGTTGACAAAAAATACACATTTTCCTCACATTTCTGTGGTGGAAAGTTCTGGAATCTGCGTGGATCAACAAATTTCCACCCACCCAGAGTTCCCCCAGGTCTCCCAAAAAAAATGGTACCTCACTTGCGTGGGTAGGCATAGTGGCTGCGACATGAAACAGCGCAAAACGCAACATGGTGGCACCTCAATTTCCTAGTGAAATCTTGCACTTTTCGGACAAGAAGACTACCGTTTGTTTTTGCGCCCTAGCTCTGCCAGCACCTAGGGAAACCTAGCAAACCTATACATTTCTGAAAACTAGACACCCAGGGGAATTCAGGATGGGGCGACTCGTCTGCCTACCCCCAGGTTTTGTTACCCAGAATTCCTTGCAAACCTAAAAAGTTGACAAAAAAAACACATTTTCCTCACATTTCTGTGGTGGAAAGTTCTGGAATCTGCGTGGATCAACAAATTTCTACCCACCCAGCGTTCCCCCAGGTCTCCCAAAAAAAATGGTACCTCACTTGCGTGGGTAGGCATAGTGGCTGCGACATGAAACAGCGCAAAATGCAACATGGTCGCACCCCAATTTCCCAGTGAAATCTTGCACTTTTCGGACAAAAAGACTACCTTTTGTTTTTGCGCCGTAGCTCTCCCAGCACCTAGGGAAGCCTAGCAAACCTATACATTTCTGAAAACTAGACACCCAGGGGAATTCAGGATGGGGCGACTCGTCTGCCTACCCCCAGGTTTTGTTACCCAGAATCCCTTGCAAACCTAAAAAATTGACAAAAAATACACATTTTCCTCACATTTCTGTGGTGGAAAGTTCTGGAATCTGCGTGGATCAACAAATTTCCCCCCACCCAGAGTTTTGTTACCCAGAATTCCTTGCAAACCTAAACATTTGACAAAAAAAACACATTTTCCGCACATTTCTGTGGTGGAAAGTTCTGGAATCTGCGTGGATCAACAAATTTCCACCCACCCAGCGTTCCCCCAGGTCTCCTTAAAAAAATGGTACAGCACTTGCGTGGATAGGCATAGTGGCTGCAACAGGAAACGGTTCAAATCGTACGGTGGTGAATTTACAATACCCTAATGCAATACTACCTTGATTTTGGGGGGGGGGCACCTGAGTTTTTGGCCCGGGGCTCGGTGGCCATCTTTGAAAACTACCAAACCCACACAGTTCTGAAAACTAGACACCCGGGGAGTCCAGGGAGGTATGGCATGCATGGGTCCCCCAATGTTTTCCTACCCAGAACTCCTTGCAAACCTTAAAATTAGGCAAAAATATCACTTTTCCAAACTTTTTTGCGTGGGATCTCCGTGACGGCAAAAATGTCCTACCACCCAGCGTTCCCCTTGTTCTCCCTAATAAAAGGATACCTCACTTGTGTGGGTGCCCCAAAGCAGAACAGGCCAAAAATGAATTTTGAAAAAAGTAGTATTTAAGTTTTACAAATTAAGCCGCCCTGCCTTAGTCACAGGCCTTTGGCCCACCCACACAAGTGACATATCATTTTACTCGGGAGAACAAGGGGATAGCTGGGTGGTAGGACATTTGTGCCGGCAGCGAGATCCCACCCAAAAAAGTAAGGAAAAGTGGGTTTTTTAACCTAAATTTAAGGTTTGCAGGGGTTTCTGGGTAGGAAAACATTGGGGGACCCAGGCGTGCCATACCTCCCTGGACTCCCCTGGTTGTCTAGTTTTCAGAACTGTTTGGGTTTGGTACCAAAAGCTCAGGTGAGCCCCTCAAAAAATAAGATTATTTTGCTAAAGGTAATTTTTAGGTCTTCACCGTACGAATTGGGCCTTTTCCTGTTGCAGCCACTATGCCTACCCACGCAAGTGAGGTACCATTTTTATCGGGAGACCTGGGGGAACGCTGGGTGGGAGGTCATTTGTGTGAGCCCAGTGATGCCACGCTTTCCCACACCAAAAAAGTGTGAAAAAACTGATTTGTTCCAGCTAAAATTGAGGTTTGCAAGGGATTCTGGGTAAAGGAACGTTGGAGGATCCACGCAAGCCATACCTCCTTGGAAGCCCCCGGGTGTCTACTTTTCAGAAATGTGTGGGTTTGGTAGGTTTCCCTAGATGGCCGTCTAGCACAGGGCCAAAAACCCAGGTAACCCCCCTTGCAAAAGCTGGTGGATTTGACCATGGTGTCAAGTCCACCAGCTTTTGCAAGAGGGGTTACCTGGGTTTTTGGCCCCGTGCTAGACGGCCATCTAGCTGCCGCCCCCAGCAAAACAACGAAGATCAGAGACCCTCGGGGGGAGCGCCAGCGCTTCCCCCGAGGGTGGGGCTGATGACGAGCTGGCCTTGTCATCAGCGCACGACAGGTAAGCGCCATGACGAGCCCAGCTCGTCATTAGCCCCGAAGGGGTTAATATGTGTATCCTTCCCTAGTATATAAATTACAATGGAAATTATTTTGAAGACAGTGCTTATTTATGCAGAGGGATACAACTATTGACAAAACGAAGCGAGTAAAGGTAAAAACAAACGCAAATGTCTATTTGGAGGGTCTCAGTATCCAGATGAGCACACATATTTCCATTTTAAATATGAGATTAATTAGCAAATTGCTTCTTGCTCTTTTATAAAATTGCACCCATACATTGAAATGGATGATTAAAGAAACCGGTCTACAGAATGTTACTATTTTAAAATTAATAAGGTATCAAGCAACAGAGTGGATAGATAATCTGAGGAAACACCTGGAAAGGGGATGCTGGGTTTAGGTAAAGATCTCTCTCATTAACTATTGATAACTCAGTAAAAATATGCGCCACTTATGAATAAAACTCTACTTCCCCTCTGTTATGCCTCGCGAAAGGGGATCGTAAATTTTTGTGAACCCAGTCTAACTAGAGCTGGAAAGGCAAGTCTTTGCAGACCCCTCTTAACGATTTGAGCAACTGGTTCTGCGGATTCTGCATGCCTCTTAGAATCGCTGACAAGAACAGAGGGGCAAATTATCAAGGAATTTATCTCCGCTTTTTTGGCATTAAAAGCCTAAAAAGCGGAGATAAAATGATCTCCCTATCAGCAACAGGGTGCTAACATGCAAATTTGCATGTTAGCACCCTTTTTCTCTATGCTTCCCCTTGCATCTCTAATGAGATGTAAAGGGGGCGTTCCAGCGAAAAATATTAGGAGAAATGTTGTTAAGCGACATTTCTCCTATTATCAAAGATTTCGCTAACCCTATTAGTGATAAAAAAGCAGCGCTAACCGCGGTTAGCACTGCTTTTTTTACACCTGGTATTTTCCTGACTTAGCCATGATATCCTATGGAAGGTGGATAACATGGCTAAGTTTGTGAGGCCCTATCATCAAGCTAACGCCAAACTTCGAGCGATTATCGTTGGTTTTCCAGCGATAATCTCTCATTTGGCAGTTAGCGCGAGGATTTTTATCACTTCTGAGATAAACCTTGCTAATAGCAAGTTATCTCTGCGATAATTTCCGGCGATGCTTAGCGTTAAAAAATTCTTTGCTAAGCATCGTTAGCAATAAATATCGCACATCGTTGGTAATATGCCCCCTAGTCCTCAATAACCACAAGACTTTGAGAAAAACAGATATACTTACTTGTTCAGGACACTCTCTCTTCAAGAGCCCACACTTCTTTGAACAGCGGAAAAAGAGAAATTGTTTACAGCTGGTGTATTTATATTCATAAGGTTTGCGGCACTTAGTGGCCAGAGGACACAGCAACATGATTCTCAGTAACAGGAAATACAATCGTAATCTATGGCCCTTAAAACGAGTGTGTTATTATTTTCCAACCACTGCGTAAACCCCTGCTTGCGCAATTTGCATTGGAGTTACTCCATGCGCTAATTATCAGGTTTATAAAATACCTCACCCTTCATTTCATTTTGGCAGATCAAACCTTCCTGAATATAACAAGGGGAAAATATTAGGGTGTACTGTATTTTCCATAACATCCTTATTTTGGTGCATTAAGCACCCCAATCTAGATGCTATATCCCAGAAACTCACAACAGCTGTTATTTATCACACCTATAAATAAATAATACACCCCAGCGAATCTTTATTTTGCCTTGTTCTATAAAAAGTTAAAGTCAGAATCATGGCCAATGTGTCTTGCAAATACAAGATGATGGTTTTGTGTTTCCTGGGTCATTGGAAGAGGCAGCACCACTGTCTTCCTATGGAAGACTCTAAATCTGATCCTCCTTGCATTTCAGCTTTCAAGGATCTGCCTTCATCCTGTTCTTTGCCTACTGTACTTTATTCTCTTGTCTCTGCTATTCATGTTCTAGGTAGGATTCTTGTGTTAGTATTTCAGCTAGTCTTTTCATCCGAGTTCTAGTAAGAATTCTTGTGTTAGGATTTTGTTTATTTTTATTGCTTCGGGTTTTTTATTTCTTTCATGCAATTTGTTTGCTTTTCCCGCGCTTAGGCACCTCTACACCTAGGCTGCTACTGCCATCTTGTAAAACATTGTTAAACCTTGCTATGCGTCTCTTCATCTTCTGAGTGAATCTGGAGGACAATGGTGCAACCTCTGAGAAAGGTCTTTCTTATCATACCTCTCTCAAGAAGAAGAAGAAGGTAAAGGAGTGCAACGTGCAACCTCCTCTTTACACCGTCACATTTATTAACCAGCTGATATCATATCTGCAATAACTCCTCAGTGCTCATTTATTTCAATCTGCTCCATGCTTTGAATACAGCAGCTCTGATTACAGCAAAATGGCATTCAGAAGGGCCTCATTTTGCTCGTGAATATAGAATGTTAACTCTTTAGTTGTTCATCTGTGATGAAGCACTTGGGGAATCAAATGACAAACCCATACTGCAGTTGAAAATATGCTTCATTTAGAATGATAGACATTTTTTCCGACAAGGATGAGGAAGATATTTCAGAATGTATAGTGATGTGTCTTTATTGTAGCTTTCTAGACCTCTAACCATAATTTCCATGGCAAGAGAGACCTCTTTATTTTGTTCTTTTACTGCAGTCTCCTCCATACGAAATTAGTTTAATTGTACAGGTCCTACTCCAGCACTGTGGTGCCCTACATTTGTCATGAATATAGAATGTTAACCTTTTAGATGTTCATTCCAGCCTCCCCAGGATACTGAAGCATGGATTAACAATTTTTGTGGAACCAAAACTGGAACTTTGCATCTCCCAGTTGGGTTTTGGCGACATTTCTTTTAAGAGAGATGACCTGCATACCATAGGCTCTACAACATATCTGCCACAGTTTCTGTCATACATGCTGGGGATTTACTCTAAATTAGGTTGGGTGTATTATTAACTTAGGCAGCCCCCTCCACTTTCCCTTCCTTTGGAGCAGATCCTGTCATGTGTATCTCTGCGACATTCAGAGATGTTTTGGAGATGGTGCCGTGTAGGGATGGTGTAAAAAGTTGACAGAGCGTAGGCTGAAACAAGAACATGCCTCCCTGCATGGGTGTCCGCAGGGGGAAGGGGCAAGGAGGGGCGCTTGCCCCCCCTACCCCCCCGGAGTGACCCACCGTGCCCCCCCCCAGCGGACTCCCATGAAAACCGTGACTTCAAGACAGGGTTCTCACTCTCTTTCCTCTCCTTTCTTTTATTTGCTTCCCTGTGAAATGGATCCAAAAAAGAGGGACGCTTTTGCTGGAAATGTCATATTTTTCTGACATTTTAAGTGCAGCATTGGAAATAAAAGGCTAAAAATATGAAAAATAGATAAATAACTAAATAAAGTAAGACAGAGTGGTAGCAAACTGGCCAAACTGATTTTATTCACACTGAAACACATTAGCGCCACTTTTACAGAGTTTGCCAGTGAAGCGCTATTTTTGTTTTCTTGTCTTTATTTTCCCTGGACTTGGAACTAGTGCACCAATCCTGGAGGCACTGCAATGTGTGTACATTGGAAAACAAAATATGTGCTGTGGCTCTGCGTCTAGGGATGTGGTCTTTTTACCATACTGCTTACGTTTTGTGAGGATGTAAGCAGTGGCCATTGAAATGGGTCCATTCAGGGCCCTGTAGTCGCGTCCTTAACTTTTCAGGCAAAAGCACTCACGGATTTCTGAATAGTGAGTGTAGAAGCATTAAGGTAACCATGTTGTTCCTGCTTACATTTCCCATGGTTTGCTAAATTTTGCATTCCCTATAAGTGTTTGCTTTTTCCAGGATGTTGTTACTTTTTTTTGTGGGCTGCATATTGCTCTTGTCTAGTGCATGATTTAAATTGAGCCTCATCCAGGTGTTTATAGCGGGCAACAATTGGGTTGTAGTTGAAGACAGTGGGATGTTTTCTCAGTGGGGCAGTACGGTGTTCAGTGGGGGAGAGGATGTGGCACTATGGTCAGAGCTGCTGAATTTGGAACTGGGAACTAAGCATGGGCGTAAAATCCGTTCCGCTTGCGGATTTTGCGGATTTTCGGTAAATTCGCAATCCGCGAACTCTCGCAAACTTGCCGAAAATTCGTAAAATCCATGAGAAGCGGATTTTTTGCTTGGTCGCACTTGCCAACTAGAATACTATACAATTTCGCGGGAGTAAACACTTGCGAACATGTAGATGCGGCGGGCAGCGACAATCTCGCAATTGCGAGATTGCAAAAATTGCAATTTCGCACAAGAAATCCACCAGCAGGCAGCATAAACCTTGAAAATTATGATTTTTATCAGAATAACTCCTCAGGTTGACATTTGCCTGCACTTTTTCTTTGCAAGGAGTCCATTTTGGGGGGTGGGGGTGTGAGGAAGGAAGTGCCCCACAGTCTCCAACTTCCTGTTCCTGTCCACCAGGCTCCTCCCAGTGCTTTCTTCATGTGCTGGTCACTTTGATTTGGATCTTGACCTGGAAGGATTACTTTTTGTGGATGCTGCTGGATATTTGGATTTTTGCAAAACTGAAAGCACTCAGCAGGTGCAAAAGTTCAATCTTATCATTAGTAACCATTCCCTGTAGTGCTTCCTGAGGGCCCCCTTCAGAGTTCATTTGCCTACTTGCAACTATTCTATGACCCTGCTCTGACCCTCACAGCAGGCTCAGAGAATAGCTATAAGTATACAACAAAGGTCCTGTTAAAAAACATTACACTGCAACAGAAAGCAATTACAGACAAAACTGAAAGCACTCAGCAGGTGCAAAAGTTCAATCTTATCATTAGTAACCATTCCCTGTAGTGCTTCCTGAGGGGCCCCTTCAGAGTTCAGTTGCCTACTTGCAACTATAGGCCACAAAGGCCCTGTGAAAAAAAAGTGCACTGCAACAGAAAGCAAATTACAGATAAGGAAGCAGGTGTCAGCCAGACTGGAAGTTTAAATTCAGTGACACATTAATCAACCCCAAATTAATTCATGTCAGTTGAAGCAGGGCAGGTGTGCTTGCTTTTTTTCACCCCCATAATCTACAGTGATAAACCAACCAGAGGGTGGCAGTGATGTACCAGAGGGTGGCATGGGTGCATCAGAGGGTGGCAGTGGTGAAACAGAGGGTGCTGTGAACCTGTGATGATGAACCAGATGTAGAAACAACATAGTCGCGGCCGTTGCGAGCCGACAAGTAAGTTCGCAATTGCAAACTGGTACAGAACCCTCGCGAACTGGCAGAAATCCTTGCGAACACACAAAAAAAAATCGCAAATTCGCGAGAGTTCGCGGATTTTGCGGATTGCGAATCCGTAAATACGCAAGTTCGCGGATTGCCAATTCGCAAAATCCGCCCATGCTTACTGGGAACCAGGTTCAGCCTTAATAACCAGTCCACCAGACCACTCTCCTGCAAGAGCACAATCACATGCTAGACCTTAGAAGGCTTCGCAACACCTTAGAAGTCCTGGTGTCTTCGCACCAGCAGGTGGACCCTAGCATGACAAGTGTAGGTTAACCTTCAAGGCTTGTCCACCACTATCCATACTGAAGTTCACCTCCAGACTTGCAGGCAGGCCTATGAAGCAGCACACCCTAGAACAACAGTGACTGAGGTCACAGGACCCTTGAGAAGGGCCAGCTCTAGGGCTGTTCAACCAGTGAGACCGCACCGGGTGCTGACTTTAGGTGAAGGCATCATGTTTGCAAGTATATTATGGTTTTAAAAACGCTTGCTGTCTCCTTCCTGGCCACCAGCAATTTTCGTCAACAAAAAAAATGTCATGATGACTCTGGTGATTAATGTTCTTCCTAGAGAGAGATCATGATTTTGTCTAGTGGAAGTTTTGACTCATGGAAAGGTAGCTCAGAGGGTTAATGTACCAGCTGCAAAGAACATGCGCCATGCAGATCACAAAGTGCACATTATGTAAATAGGTCAGTGGGCTACGGCTTTTGTCAGAGAGATCCTTTTGTTACGTGCAGTTTATAAGTTAAAATCCTAACTTAGTACAGTGAACTATTAACTGTCATCTAAGAGCTGCATACAAACTGCAAGGTATAAATTAGAGCGTTATGTTTCCCCCCACCCAACCCCAGTCTTTGATTATCCTAATGTCCCAAAAAGTGTTCTTTTGGAAAGAAATCAATTCTGATTATTAAGGAGAACCCCCAACCATGGTATTACGTTTTAAATTCCGGGTATTGTGGTTCTCCAGACCAATCACTATAAAACTATAGGGGCTACTAGCATGGTTGTCATGTGACTCCTACACCTTATAGTCCTTAGTCTTATGTAACATTTTCTATACAGTGATTTACACACATATTGATTGTCTCTGTGTAATGTGTGTGATGTAAAGTGCTCTGACACCCTACAATGGTATGAGTGGCGCTGTAAATCAAATTAAATGCATCTGAGAGAGAGTGGTTATGAAGACTTGGGGGGCACAGTTAAAGGTTGGCAGTGAGGGAATCCATGGCAGAGGTGGTCATTGGGGGCACTAACATACATTAATGCACAGGACACCACCAGTGCTTTGCCTGGCCCTGCCCTTGATGCCAGTCTGCCTCACCCATGGGTACCTCCATTGGCCTTGTTTCAACAGTAGTAGCTGCAACTCACCAGAGATTGGCAATGCAGGATTTGCACGCACACCAAACTAAGTTCGCAAACTTCACAGTCTCCCAGCTTCATTCACAGGCACTTTTAACATGTGCTGCCTGCTGTGGGGCCATTGGAATTAATTATGCAGCAAAGGATGGCAACATTATGTCGTAGTGTTGACTAAATTATGCATTAAAAAAAAGGCTGCAGCGTAATACAGTATATTTTCATATATTTTATTATTTTGACATGCGTACACATGCTAACAGTCTCTGGAAAGATTTTGCCTTATTAGTACCAGTGTAACATACATATGCAGCAGTGAGAAAGGTAACCAGTCAACCTTTACAATAGGCCATCCACTCCGCAGCAACACAAGTCACATTTTATATTAACTTTTGATATGTTTGAGCTACAAACAATTTATTAGTTTAAATGGTCAGATCGTGCAGCAGATCTTGCATTATGAGGCAAATATGGCAGAGCAATAATTTTCGAGAAAACATTTGCAAACTAGGATATTTTGCCATTCATGTTTGATCTGCTGTTGTGGAAAAAGGGAGAATTGCTGATGACAGAAACTCCATGGCTCGGAGACAAATGGCTTGTGTTTTAAAATTTTATCGTATTTGGTACATTCTGTGATTAGAAGCATATCCCACTTTGTGAATATATTTTAATGTCAATAACTCATTATAACCTTAAATAATCATGTGTATTCATTGGTTGATTAAACTGGGCAGTGAAATGCCAAACAAATACAAAAAATTGGGATGTCTGTGCATTCTGGCCACACCTCCGTCTCCACCCACAGATCCAATCCTTGGGTTATTCCCGCCCTCTGATTCTCCACCCACTGTTCCCCTACTTTTTTCCCCCACTTTGACCACTCTGTAAGACTCAGCATCTCTGGACCTGTGATGTGCTGCCGCTGCGGGCTCCGCATGTGCCACACATTTACGGTGCCGGGCTTCCGCATAAGGGAGCTGGCCATTATTGACTCCCTAAACGTGAGCACGCTGTCAGTTTGACATTGACCACACGTAGAGGGACTCTAAGTTTCTTTTAAAAAATATAGCTAACATTTGGGCCTATACATTTTATTTTGTATAAATTAATTGAATGTGTGTAAAATTTAGCAATGCCCGGGGAATTCTAGTAAAGGGAGCAACCATTGGTGAATCACTAGCATGTGTGATTGCTGCATTTTTTATTACTAACTTTGACATTGTGCTTTAACATTGGATAAAAGTTATCATGAATTCTAGCACCAAGAAGCTAATATTGGTAAATATGTGTGCTACAAATAATCTCTAACATACACTGTGCATACAGTATATTTAATCCGGTGCTTTAATCATAAGCTGTTTTAAAGTATTCTGATAAAAATCGAATCGTGCTGAAGACAGCCTTGATTGGTGTTTGTTCGAGGACCCAGAGGTCTGCACACCTAGCAAACAGAGATAAAGTACCTTGTCAGAAAGTTTAGCATTTTCCCTACAGGCGGTGTTTGTTGGCCTGTGGCAGGGTCAGTCACATGTCCTGGATTCCTGGCATTTAATTAAGTCTATCCCAGTTCTGCGTCCCAGTTTTTCTTGTGCCCCACCTGGCACACAGCATGTCGGAGGATGGTGATGACGTTAACATTTTGCCCCCCCTTGAAAAATGTCTGCAGACGCCCATGTCTTCCTGCTATGCAAGACCTTTGATTTAATAACATTTGATGTTAACCGATAGTCCAAATCGTGAAATGCATCTGCTAATTGTGTGCAGCATTCAATACCTAACTCACCTGGGCTCAATGTACACACTGGTTGCAAATAGTGGTTGAAACCGCACACCAGCTTTTTGTGACTAGTCTTTAATTTTGTAATGCAGCCTTTGTAACCATAGCTTGCGTAGTAGAACCTCCATTTGCAGGAGGTGGCAAGATGAACTTCCTAATGACTAATGGATAGGAAAGTTGCCCTTTTCAGCCCCCTCTGCGTAGTTAAAAACACAGGGATAGCAGCCTACCAGAAATAGGAGTTCACCATTACTTTGTTTGCATTCCCAAATGAGAAACGTTTCTTATTTTTTTAGAGAAGCTGATTTTCCTTTAAGGAAATATTGCTGCTCTAAAAAAGTGCCTGCTTAGACAGACATCGGCATGAGCATGCAGTAGCCCTCTGAACCAGTGCTTGTGCCTTCCATCCATCACTCCTCCTCACCACTGAGGTCACTGTCCAGTGGGAACAGTTTCTACCTTGCAAATCTGTTATTACCTCCTTAGAGGAGTCTTTAACAGTTCATGGGTTGCAAAGACAATTGCTTTCACAAAATAGTGGTATATTTCCACTTTCCCCAGTTACTATCATCCCACAATAAAACACAGCACTGATATCTTCCATATGTCATAGGCTTAAATGATGGAAGCTATATTAAATCACAACATTCAAAATTAATTTCAATGTGATCCCTCCCCCCCTTGCGCCTGAAATCTTTCATCTTTGAGGGACCCTGAGAGTGATCATTGCTAAGGATGTATGTCAATAAGGGGTAGCCATAGGGTAGCAGCTCTTAGCCCTAGCTTGCCCTTTGATTTTCCTTGTACTGTCCTTGCTACCTCTAATCAGTGAAGTCAGGAAGACTGTGGCAGACTGGAAATACATTGGTATAACAATTCCTGTTCCCTCTCTGTAGTGTTCAAGTATGCCTTCCCCTTGGACCTGCAGCAGTAAATAAGAGACTGTTAAGAGGCTAAAGGTAGAACAAATGGTAAGCCAGGTGATACCATCTAAGATTAAAGAATGAGGAATATCACATGCCACTAATCCTAGAAGCTTGGTGAATAAATGTGTATGATTTTCACACTTTATCAACACACATTACAAACACAAATTATATTGTCCAATTAATTACAATCCAGAATTATTATTCAGATATCCAGGTCTCATGGTCACTGATTGAGTTATTAAACCTAAGGTCAGAGATATCAACAATTTGTAGCAAAGTCACAAAAAGTGATGTAAATAGTTGGAAAGTGCTGAAAATCTATGTACTTTCTAGCACAATATTATTTTTGCGTTGGAAAATTGACTGAAAGAAATGCAAGATGCTACTTTGCAAAACTTAACATTAATTGGGTGTACCTTGATGCAAAGCCCTATCTACTAACAATAGCAAACAGGGCTTTGCGCCCCAAAAAATAAAGCCAACTTGAAGCAAGCGTTAACCTAAGGACATCTTCTAATTTCTTCAAACTTTTTAAACTTTGCTTGTGTGCTTTACTAGACAGCACACATAATGTTTGAAAAGTTTAAAACTATTTATAAGCATAGTTTTTTATTCTGTAAAAATCTATGCTAAACATCACGCATATACATTTACACTTTTAGAGAGCGCCAACACAGAGGAAGCATCATACGTAGTAGATACATTCTCTTGGTACTGCTAACTCCTCCTAGTGCAAAGCAGCGGGCAAGCTTGGTCGCTGTGCTATATTTGTTTATATATTACCTACTTGCGGTTGCCAGTAGGTAGTTATAGTTAGAACCTAGTTTCCAGAGAAAAAGCATTTTTTGAGTTGCTAATAACTTTGGCGTCGTTTGACGAATCGTCCTGAAATTCTCAAAAAAAAGTCTATCCAGGTCAGCTCCTATCCTGAACATTTGGGGGCAATTCATCAAGCAGGAGAAATTTTGCAACGAGCTACAGCCCAAAATGCAGAACGGAATTACCCCAAATTTGGCAAAAAGGTAGAGCTTGGTTCAGAAAGCGACCTTTTTTGTTAAATGGTGTAAATCCGTTCAGTAGTTTTTGAGAAATTAAAAAAATAAGAGTAAAAAAAATCAATTTCCCATAGGAAACTTAGGGTAAGGTTCAGCCGAAACTACTGAACGGAATTACCTCAAATTTGGCAGAAAGATAGTGCTTGGATCAGAAAGCAACCTTTTTTTTAAATGGTGTAAATCCAATCAGTAGTTGCTGAGAAATTAGAAAAATAAAAGTTTCGATATCTGGGTAGAACCTAAGTACCGAGCACCAGCTTCACTGTGGTTTGCTGCGAATACTCCAAACCAGGAAGTGTTGACAGCCATCTTGTGACTAAGTAGAAGCGAGTCACCAGAAAACAGAGAAACAAAGATATAAAACAAGAGAAGGGGGCTGGGTAGAAACACCCGGACCTCTTTGCCTGCTCAGGGGGTCCCAGATGGACCCCATGGCCAAAACGAAAAGCATTTAAAAAAAAAAGATATTGGCGCAATTGGCGCTGGGGTCGCGTGTTCCCGCACTTTATTTTAATGAGGCCCATGGGTGGGCTAGGTCCCAGGGGTATTTGTTAAAAGAAATAATAGCGGAGTCTCGCTGGGGCCCCCGCTGTCCCGGGCTTCACTTATGTTGGGAGGGGGAGTTCAGTAGGCTGTGGAAATTATATCGCGAAAACAACAATGCGTCATACTGCGGTCTTCCTATAATGTAATGCGGAATAATGTTTACTTTTCATGCAGTGTTCACTGTTATCACAGATAGAGTCACTTTGTTACAGGAAATGTATTAATATGTGGTAGGGAGTGTTCTCTATCCCTGCGGCATTTCTTAAAAAATAATAGCGAGGGCTCGCTGGGGGCTCTGCAGCACCAGGGCTTTACTCATGTTGGGAGGGGGTTCAGTAGGCTGTGGAACTAGGTCCCGGGGGTATTTGTTAAAAAAATAATAGCGGAGGCTCGCTGGGGCCCCCGCAGTCCCCGGGCTTTACTTATGTTGGGAGGAGACTTCATCAGGCTGTGGAAATTATATCGCGAAAACAACAATGCATCGTACTCAGGTCTTCCTTTAATGTAATGCTGAATAATGTTTACTTTTCATGCAGTGTTCACTGTTATCACGGATAGAGTCACTTTGTTAGAGGAAATGTATTAATATGTGGTAGGGAGTGTTCTCTATCCTGGCGGCATTTCTTAGAAAATAATAGCGGGGGCTCGCTGGGGCCTCCGCAGCCTGAGGGCTTCACTCATGTTGGGAGAGGGGTGTGGTAGGCTGTGGGAATTATATCCGGAAAACAACAATGCGCCGTATTGCGGCTTACTTTAATATAATGTGGAATAATGTTTATTTATTATGCAGCGTTCACTTTTGTTACGGATGTAGTCACTTTGTTACAGGAAATGTATTAATATGTGGGAGGTCCTGTTCTGTATGTGTGCCCGGAACAAAATTAACGTTTAATTGGCTGAGGTGTTCCAACAACAAGCTTAATGTTCATTGGGTGCGAACCATCGAAAGTAGAAGTGTTTCCTGCCATTCACTTCTCCTACGCAGAGTAGCAAGGACATCTAATTGGCTCACATGTTGATTGGTTGCGAGCTATTGAAAGTAGAAGTGTTGGTCGGTATTCCCTTCTCCTCCGCGGAGTTGGAGGGACATCAGAACTTTCGGGAGTCCAAAGGGAAAACCTCTGCAGATCTCAATGCCCCACACAGACAGGAAATGGCATCCAGTCCAGGAGGGCCCCAGGCAGCCATGCTTCCCCCTTTTATCAAGACTGGCAATAACTTCAAGTGTGCTGCATCTCGGGGGCCCGCGCCCCAGTGTCCAGACCCCCATACACAAGGGAATCACAGCTCTACGGAGTGCATAACAGGAGAATTCATAAAATGTGGCCTCTGTCCCCAGTAATTTACCATGGCCCTTGGCCAGGACCTCATCTGTTGTCCCCTCAGCCCTGTAGTCATACCCCCACTGCAGTCACGTGCGCAAACAGGCCCACAGTTGCTGTAAAGAGGTAGTTCAGGGAGACTCCCAGCCAGGCCACATCCCTGGGCTTCACCCGAAGTCTTCACTCAGCTCTGCCAGGCTGCAGCTCTCCCAATGGGAGCTGGGAGGGGCTGAGGCAGGTGCTCTGCATAGAGATGACGTATGATGGGCGAAGAACCCCCAGCACTCACCTCCACCACCACCGCACAGCACCAGCAGGCCCGCCCTCTGCCTCACTGGGACTGGGCCACATGACGTCTCTGCCATGTATGCAGATGCACCCAGTCCTGTAATGATCGCTGACACCGCAGCAGCTTCTAGGCACTGCCCGCAGCTCCAGCCCCAGCAGCGCCACGCAATCCGGGTCAGCTCACTGCCAAGCCTGTCTTGCTCTAGTTCACAGTTCTGCCCAGCAGTCCACAGACCAACCCACATGGGCTACTGCGGGCATAAAAAAAGTCATAGCACTCTAATCCTCTTGCGGTCTCACTCAGTGAGCACCCAGTCAAAAAGTGGGGAGTATATAGGTTCCAGATGAGCCTAATTAAGCAGGATTATTACTTATGTGGCAGGAGCTACAGTGGGAGCGACTCAGCGGCCATCTTGCTAGGCCACGCCCTGTTGCTGCGCTATGTTGTGCTACATTTTAAGGAATTTTCCCCTACCCCGAGTGTTCAAAATCATAAATAAATTGAGAGCTTTGAATTTGTTCCAACAAGATGGTGATATCCTAAAACAAAAATTACTAAACTGTACTATGTGCTATTTGGGGAAACCTTAGAAATGTGTGATGTGGGGAAGCCTGTTAATTATATGCTACAATTCAGAAGAATGACAAGCAACAAAAGTGAAAAAATCAATTAACACTACTAGAACTTTCTTTTGAATTTGAGATGTTAAATAGCCGAAATGTAAACTGACACACAAGAGCATTGAATAAAGTATATTCTATTCACATGGGCTGCAATCTGTGGTCTATTGTTATAGACTATCAGCCAGATTCATCAAGCCAAAATCGGCTCGCAAAGGGCCAGATTCTGAGAATCTGGCCCTTTGCGAGCGCTATTTTTGCATTTGGGATTCATCATCCCAAATGCAAAAATCCCATTTCTAGAAATCGCTAAATTGCGAATAATTGCATTTAAGAAATCTCAATTTGAGATTCCTTAAATGCAATTCATGAACCATTCTAAAATTGCGAATTCGCAATCTGGGGCCGCTATTTACCGCGAAGTCTAACTACGCGGGAAATAGCAAAAACTTAGAAAAATGCACTTTAGTGCATTTTTCTAAGTTGTATGTTACACACAAAGGACATGTGTGTGCGGAATTCCAGTGTACATTACCATTTCAGGGGTGCTACAGGGTGTCCTTTGGACACCCTGGCACCCTTGAAATCGCTTCCTTATTTGCAATTCGCTATTTTCTAATCGCAAATGAGGAATGACTCCCCATTCATAGGAATGAATGGGAAAGCCATTCCTTATTTGCGATTAGCAATTAGCGAATCGCAAATAAGGAAGCAGTAGAAAGCGCAAAAAATATTGCGATTTCTACATGCATCCCGTTTTGCGAGTCTTTAATAGCGATTCCTTAAAAATCACTATTAAGGACTCGCAAAACAGGACTTTGATGAATCTGGAGGTCGGTCTATCATGGGCTGGTTACACAAGGGCTGGCTCTAGGGTGGTGTGACCGGCGCCATTGCACAGGGTGCTGACTCTTTCAGGGGCGCCACGTTTGGAAGTATTTTATGACTTTAAAAGAACCTGTTGCTGCATTGCTGGCCTCCGCAATTTTCATACAAAAATAAAAATGTCAAGATAACACACTGATTAATGATCTTCCTGGAAAGAGAAGGAGTTTTGTCTAATGAAAGTTTTAACTCATTTTATGGTAGCACAGAGGGTTAAATTGCCTGCTGCAAAGAATGTGTACCATGCAGATTCCAAAGTGCATATAGTTTAAATAGGTCAGTGCTTTTGCCAGAGATCTTTTTCTTACTAGCAGTGTAGATGTTAAAATCCTAACATAGAACAGTGAGCTAATAACTGTCATCAAAGAGCTGCATGCAAACTGTAAGTTATAGGTTGGAGCATTATGATGTTTTCTTCTGGCTTTCATTATTCTAATGTTAAAAAAAGTGTTTGTTTCGGTAAAAAAGAAAATCTTTATTATTAAATGTAACCCTCAACCATGGGGTTATGTTTTAAAATCTGAGTCTGCTCTTATCCAGACCAAGCTCTCTTTAACTATTCTGTCTACCAGTATGGATGACATGTGACTCGCATTGTAGTCTTCTGGCTTATGTAACATTTGCTATACACTAATTTACACACATATAATTGATTGTCGCTCTTTAACCCCTCCGCTGCGCTGAACGTTCCGCGCTGGTGTGGAACGTTCTATTGCGCGGGCGGGGCCGCGACGTTCAACGGACGTGAGCATCACTACCGAGGTAGTGCACGCAACGTGCACTACCTCGTGGAGAAGTGTGGCTCAGGGGTTAGAGGCAGCAGACCCGGAAGCTGAGATCGGTCCTGGACCAGGGTTCAATTCCCCGCCTCGGCGGGTCTTGGGCTAAAAAAATTCCACGGACTCGATAATTCTCGCCCCGGTGCCTCCTCGACTCACGGGTTCACACTCTGCGACTCTGAGCAATAGCTTGCTTAATCTCCACAACGGCCCCTCGCGGCGGGATGCCTGACTTTCACCTTGTGGATACCCTGCTACCTCACAGGGGAATACCAGGAAGGGTTCCCTAAGCAAGCGCCGGGAAACCCACTGCGGGTAGCTGTGCGCTATATAAGCTCAACTACATTTACATTTACATTTACAACGTCTGCTGAACGTGGCCAGCACTCAAGGGGTTAATGTGTGCGATGTAAAGTGCTTTGACACCTTACACTGATATAGGTGGCGCTATGTAACTAATTGAATACATCTCAGAGAAAGTGGTTGTGGAGATTTGAGGGGGCACTGTTAAAGAGTGGTAGTGAGGGAGTCGATGGGGGCACCCGTGGGGGGCGCCAACAAACAAACATTGTCGCACAGGGCGTCACCAGTGCTAAAGCTTGACCTGGGTCACACTGACACGATCAGCATTTTCAAACTGAATTTGTGTCAGACGTGTGAACGCATTTTGGCTGTGGTACCTGTTAGGTGGTGCATTAGTCAAGTATCTGCGGTGTGCTTCATGACTTTAATGGCGGCACTCAGGAGAGAAATTGAATATCTCTCTTGTCTGCTGCAGACCCGACTTTTGTCAGGCCTAGGGGCAGTGCTCGCACCAATGAAAAGAAAGGCCAGGGTCTCATGCAGGAAATTTCGCTGGTGGTTTTGTAAAATGTGCGACCTATTTATAAAAGTGACGATTTTGCGATTATTTAATGAATTGCAAAAACGCTATAATCCTGGGGGAGTCTGATTAGAACTCTGCAGTGAAGCTCCAATAAAACACTGGGGAATCAAATGACAGGCTGCTGCTGCTGTTGGAAAAACATTTTACTCAGCATGTCAGACTTTATCTCGTAAGGCTGGAGAAGATGTATGGGGATTTATAGAACATATGCCCTCATTCCAGCTTTTGGAGCACTTACCATAATTTCCATGAGAGAATCTCTTCGGCATGGTTCGTCAAATCCCAGCAGAGTATCAGCATTTTCACAGGCACACCTCAGTTCCTAAACTTTTTATGGCATCACCAACAAATGATTTATACTGTGACTAAAACCTCTTATCACCCTTTCCATATGCTTCTTTTTGTGACTTAAAAAACCAGACATTCGCTACAAAGCATTTCAATCGGAGTGCTAAATGGTGACTTAACACCAGAAAAATACGACAAGTATGCTTCTTGTAGCCTTACGTGTAAATGGTATCATTAAGTGATCTGCAATCTAATGAACAATTTGGCCAATTTTGCTTAACTCTTTAAGGGTAAGGGCCCTCCACCAACCAACTTTCGTCCAGGAGGTGTCAGTCAACTGCAAAACAGAGTTGGCATTTGGGCAGTATACCTCTGGAAATATTTCAATCTTATCCTGATTTAGTGAATAAAAAATAGCAAATATATTAATGAGCGAGTGTATTGCACATCTGAAGAATAAGGCACTGTATCAAGCAGATGCACTTACAGTTCTTTATGCGCTATGGGCTAGAAGGCATTTTAACCATTTAATAACTGAATAAAAGATGAAAATCCCTTTCGCACTTCTTTGTGGTGTAGAAATGATCGGGGGTGCATAGCTATCCTCTGTTGGAATAGGAAGCTGGGGCTTGGAGCTCCCGGTTAAGCCCCATCACCCAGGCCCAGTCTAACAGCATACACCGATCTCGCCCCTAACACCGTAGTTGAGGTATGCTCCGCTGTACCCTGTATGCTGTCGCCCTGTGAAACTGAGATCAGGGGGATTCTTGCTGAAAGAGGAGACAAAACGCACAAGAGCAAGCCGAGGCTGCCATTTCCAAGATGGTGGCGTCCAGGATGGCTCTACATCTAACACAACCTATTATACTAGGAGGGGACTTCAATAGTGTATCCGACCCCACAGTTAATCGATCCCACCCACCCCTGATGCACTCTCCTGTAATTCGGTTAGCACAGACTTTCCAGGACTGGCATTGTCAATTGGACCTGGTAGACTCCTGAAGATAGCTGCATCCAGGAACCAGGGACTAATCATTCTTCTCTGTACTTCATGACCTACATGTTTACTTTAACACATTACTTTGCTCCCCGGTGGTGCAAGGGATGGTGCAAAATGCAGAATATCTCTGCCACACAGTGTCTTACCTCAATTCAATACCGCTATCATTGGACTGGCATAGGGAGTGGCCCCGAATCCCGAACAGGCACCAATGAGGAGAGTCCCTAGAGAATCCGATATTTAAACAAACTAACGGGGAAGCCATTAGCAATTACTTTTCAGTCAATTCCCACTCAATGGCATTGTCTCTTACTGAGTAGGATGCTTTCAAAGCTGCACTCAGTGGTCAATGTATTGCTGAAACAGTGGGTGTTCAGCAAACCCTGCTGAGGGAGGTGGGGGAAGAGGGGCAAGCTTTGAGGGAGGTAGAGAGGGCCCGGCCTGAGAAATGGGGACTGCACCAGGAGCTGTTGGACACCAAAGAGCAACTTGTTGCATGCATGGAGCAGCTTAGGTCCTTTCTTTGACCAGAGTGAATACATGATAAGGGCTCACGCAGAGTGAGACAAAGCGGGTACACTGTTGGCATGGCTCGTTAGCCCCAAGTGTGGAGGTTCCCCAATATTGGAAATAGAGTCAGCGCAGGGTGTACATCTCTACGGCAAGACTGAGATTAACGAGCACTTTGAGTAGTATCACACAGATGTGTATGATTCCCTCACCCCCCCGGGAACTTGACTGATTCCTTGGGAACAGTGGTACTCCCTTGTTTGGATGCAGAAGACACTTACAGTCTGGGAGGTCCCATCACTTTGAAAGAGGTGCGGCAGCCATTAAGACTATGGCATGAGGCAAAGTGCCTGGAACTGATGGCTTCCCAGAGGAGTTCTATGCCACCTACATTGAGGAACTCACCCCTAAGTTGGTAGAGTTATATGCTGCGGGCCGGTCGGCGGGTCGGCTGCCAACCACCACAGTTGAGGCTCTTGTAGTTCATTGCTCAAACTAGGGCTACCAACCTTTGTCCATGCTCAACAAGGTATACAAAACTCGGGGTCGAATATTGGCCTCCAGTCTCCTTCCTGAAATGTCCACGCTTATACATCCTGATCAAACCAGATTTATCGTAATACAGCGATAAATATGAAATATATTTGCAGACTCCTCTCTCTCAGGTACACTGCAAGCCCAGATGAAGACGAAGTGGTGGTTGTCTCCATCGACATAGAGAAGGCATTTGACAGCCTAGGGTGGGACTATTTGTATGACAAAAAGGACAGGTTAGGACTTGGAATGAGCTTTTTGCAATGGACCCAGCTCCTATGCACATCCTGACCACATGGGTTCGCACTGACAAAGTCATCTCCAACTCATATGTGGTGGTGAGGAGTACCAGGCAGGGATGCCCCATGTCCCCACTTTTGTTTGCCATTGCTGTTGAGGCATTGACCAGTGGGGCACGAAGAGGGTTTCCTATTCGGGACTGAATAGGAGTGGACAGGTTCATAGCATAGCACTTTCTGCTGATGATATGCTGTTGTTCCTCGACGGGGCAGAGGAGGGCCTACACGGAGTGACATAGCTACTGGAGTCGTACGGCAACAGTTCAGGCTTCGCATAAACTGGAAAAAATCACTTGTATTCCCCTCATTCAAAAAGCGCACCCACCCAGGGATCAACATGTACTCCTCTGGGAGGAAACCTGTATGAAATACCTTGGGGTCAAAATATTCCACAGCACTGGCGACAGCTTAGATGGTAACAGTGGAGTGGCCCTGAGAGTGCTTTGTGCTAAAGTGACTTTCTGGAGGACCCTCCCCTTGTCAGTGGGGGACCGCATAGCAATTACTAAAATGGTGGCTCTCCCTTGCTTGCCTTATGTTTTTGTCACCCTCTGAATAATAATTCCTTGCAAATTCTTCAGGGAGATGGTCTTCTTATTAGTGGAACTTACCTGGGTACCCGGTAGGCGAAGGGTAGTCATGGTCAAACTACGCAGACCTACAGCTGAAGGGGTTTGGCTGCACCCTATTTTGAGATGTTTTACCAAGCAGCCCAAATCCAATGGCTTAATCAATGGTTACATGCCCGGCTGCACCCCGGGGCGGACCCCTGAATGGGATCCCAGGACCACACGACTTGCTCTCAATTTTCTTGACTCCGGGACGCCTTCTACTGGGTAGATCTATGGAATTGCGCACCATGTGACGGTGCTGGCAATGATGCTTGCAAAGCACTCTCACCTATCAACCTTATGCCCCGCAACTGCCACTGCAGAGCCTGGCAATAATAGACCCAACTGAGGCCATGGGGGGCATTATGCAGTGGGCAACATATGGCATAATCAGAGTGGGGGACCTGTATGGGAATAGTAAGCTACTGCCCTTCGCAATTTGAGCTGCCCCCAGTTCAATTCCTGTTGCAGCGTGCAGTTCTGCTGTCGGTGTGGAATCACTTGGGCAATGGGTCAGCAGATCCCCCGGTTCATCATAGTAGCCAGGTTCTCTGCAAGACCACGGGCAGGGCTTGGGTGATCACTCCTCTCTACCAAGCTCTTTGAGGGGGTATTAACACACCCCTGGAGGAATTACGATTGCAGTGGGAGGAGGAAGTGGCTCTCCTAATCCTGGAAGAGCTTTGTGTATCTATCCTAGTACACGCTTATACTATCTCCAGCAATGACAGATTTAACCTCATAAACTGTATCTTAGGACACAGATCCTACCTTACACCAGGCAAAATCATGTGAACATCGGGAGCCCAAGATGTGAAATGCCCCAGGTGCAGGGAAGTGGGAGCATAAATGCATGTGCATGGAGCTGCCCTGGTTTGTGTGAATATTGGGAGGGGGTGATAGCATACATAAATGAGATCACTGAGACGGATTCCCTGCTCCCCAATGGCATGCCTACTGGGAGAATTCCCTCGTCCGGCTAAATTTAAGATAATTACCAAGTTTATAGACCAGGCCTTGGCACAATACTTGATTTGTAACAATGCTGCCAGCCCACACTTCACGGGTCACTGTTGATAAAACTGAATAAAAATGTGTTAAAAAAAGAAGTGTTGTAGATATCATCAAAGTAGATCACTGGCACTTTGTGCATAGAGTAGAGAGAAAGATCTTGCGTTGTAATTGTAATCTATTGCACACACTCAAGCACTTTAGTCTACATCTGGCAGATCTGCAAAATCTGATCTACTTTAATCTTAAAAGTTATTTGAAAGCATCCATGGAAATAAGCTCTATGGAACATGATATCCGCTTCTTGTTGGCGGAATAAGATTGGCTTGATGAAATAACATGGTTCTGTACTAATTAGGCACTGCAACTTTATTTGGTTGGAACCTAGAACTCAGCGTCCTGTGGTGTATGCTGCTGCTTAGGCTTAATTGCCTTCCTCTAAAGTGTCTTGCAGATGCTCGTGGCAAATAAGATTGGATGACAGGTCGTGTAATTTATGCAAGGGTGATGTGCAAAGGTTAGATCATGTTTTGTTTGCCCAGCCTTAAAATCCCCCAGACACACCCTTTTAAATCCTCTCTTTATAAAAAAAATATGGCCTAAATTCAGCTAGAGCTGCAACTCAGTTGCAATACTGTCCAGTAAATGAATTGATGTGTTGCACATTTTTTTAATCTTTTTTAAATGTTCTTTTTAAAATGTATTTGCCTTTGATTTGTGTATGCGCCTTCCTTTAAAAAGTATTGCAGAAGCTTTTTGGCGAATACGATGGTACGACAGGTTGTGAAATGTTGGTAAGGGTGACGTACAAATAGTTGATCATGTTTTATTTGCTTGTCTAGCATCAAAATCCTTCAGTTGTATTTTCGTAAAAGCTTTTATTTTAAACTATGCTTTTACCTTAGTTAGAATAGTAATCCTGATTCCATATCGTTCAGTAAATGAAGTGATGTGCTGTCAAATCTTACTTTTTTTCAAATGCTTCTAAAAAATGTTTCAAGTTTTGATTTATTCACTTTAATGTACTGTATATCTCTATGTAGATCTAAATGTTAGTTTTTTTCAAATGCTTTTATAAAATGTTTCAAATTTTGATTTATTTATATCAATTTACTGTTTATCTCTTTGTAGATCTAAATGTTTAATACAAATCTTGAATCTTGTATACCTGGGAATGCACTCACTTTTGGACAATCTTGCTTAAACAGATGACAGTCATTATTACATAGATGTGCATATACAAGTACTAGTGCATCACGAAACTTTGTTGTTCTATTTGGATCAAAGACGAAATACCAAGATTTAACCTATTAGCTAAATTCAAGGAGTAAGTCAACTCTTGTCATCCTATGATCTACAATCTATGAAATTATTGGTAGTTTTCAATACATCAATGGATGTCTATTATCAGGATGAATGTCCATTCATGTCGAAACAAGGTGGAGGCCGAAGCGATCCATTACTTTTACAAAGTTGTGTCAAGATGAATGAAATGTGTGCTTCACTAAAAAAAAAAAGTTCCCCGTCTTTGATACCATGCGCAGTTCCACCTTCCCAAACCGTTGCAAACTTGGATGGGAGATCATGTTGTGGGCAATTGTTTTTCTGTGCCATTGAGCATGGTTGCTGTAGGCCTGTGTGTCAGAGGGGAATCACAAGAGCAGCATCTATGCAGCTATGTCTAGAAAGGAGAAGAGTACAAGAGAGATAGGGGGAGTTTCTGTACAACCACTTGTAAGTGGTTTCTGGGTAGTGCACTTGGGGCTGCACACTACAGCAGTAACATTCTCACATCTGCTCAGGACCCCTTTGGTTGCCACCATTTTATTAAACATCTTAGGTTTGGCTAATTGTGCACACCAGGCAGTATAAAAAAAACGCAAAACTTGACTCACACCATAGTGACAAAGATCACACAAAAACATATCCATGGAGTGTTGTGGTCTTTCTCACCTGGCACAGAATTTCCTCAGTCTCATTAGCAGAGTTCAGCTTGGCATCTTAAGCACAATCAAGGACATTCTAACCCATTCCTGATAAATTTCCTTTTAAAAAACCTAGTAGCAAGCCTTTTAAAAAAGTCTAAAGGTATCTCCTACTATGTTAATGTCTGGGAAAGCCTGAAAGAGCATGACCAATTCTACTTACTGTGCCTGCACAAATTATACAGATAATGGATCCATTAAAAGATTTCTATTGACTCGATTGTAAATATTGATAACTAAGTATTGAGTTACATGTATGCAAAGTTAAGTGTAGACCTATGCTTACCTATTTGTACTTACCTTCCGAAAATAAGGGGTGGGGTGATGAACACAACACTCAAGTTACACCCCTTACTTAATTTGTGAAAAAATAAATGACAGGGCCGTCGTCAGGAGGCCACCACAGCATGCACCACCCATTACCACTACCAGCACTGCCAATGACAGTAGGCACACAACTACTACCCATCACACTTTTACAAGTGTGACATTTCAAACTGTTCGAGGCCGCCCTAGCTGGAAGAATGGCTTGGGCAGCAAGTATTAGCTGTTTTTAATGTATATTGAATTAATAAACAACTGTTATTCTGCTCATCTTTTAATTGCACAAACAGCGCCACCATGTGGCAGCTGTTATAAGTGCCAGTGTTGACAATGAAGCGCTGGTGCCGAGCCCCGGAAACTACGGCTCAAATTAAGCATTGGTTACACCTTAGACAGTGTCACGTGTTATTTGGGGAAAATGTCATGCCTTGCCTTCCATGTCTTTTACCAACATCAATCTGAGATCCACAAACCTAAGCACTGAATGCTTGATTTTCACAGAAATTTGGAAATCTTCACTTACAGGTTTACACCTACTTTTTCATAGACATTTTAAACATCTCACTTGTAGGCTTAGACCTACATTTGCATGTAGATTCTTGTACTACTGGGATCCACAAAAGCTTTAAACAGTCCTCCTGGATAGCTACACCAGCATAAAGAACTGATGATAAACCATTGTGAGTTATCTTTTATGTTCAGCCAGTACCACTTCTGCATGCCTATTTGTACATATTGTGCAACTGCAGATGGAAACTCAGATGTGCAAATGTATGTATGATTCTTTGTGTATTTATGCATGTGATATTTGTATAGCTAAATCCTAGCTGCGAAGACAGAGGAAGACTGTACAGTGTCCAATGCAAGCATACAGCTAATAATTGATTGGCGAGGTCGCTGGTTAATGAATTGTGACTCCATGTTCTTTAAAGAGGTGTGCCTTCAACTATTACCTATATTAAAGCAGCAGTGTATCGACCCTTATGGATACTGGGATGCAGTTCCAGATTATGGGTGCATAGACGGAAAAGGCATGCTACCTAGTTTTTCATTTTTGCACTTCTTTGTCTCCGATCATATAGTGGCCTGGCTACATGTGTATTCAATGGGAAACATATGTTGTTCCTGTGGAGAATTCCGTTATCCGAGACTCCAAAAATGTAGCGTTGTTTCCTGTTATTTTCCAGTATAAAAATAGATACATTCTTGCCAAAGATCTCCAACCATCTCTGCCCAAGAAAACACTTTTACACTCAAGCTATTTTAAAGTGTATTGAGGTAATATGTGCTGTAAGAAAATTCATTTTATCGGTGTACATTCACTATTTGTGAGTTTGCATTCATAAACCAAGCCATTTGGAAGAGCAAATTAAACTTTGATATCGAAATGGCTTTGTGAGTTGGGCCCAATCTATTCTCTCTCATGGACAGGGCAGAGCTGTTTTCAAGTTGGATGTCTCTGTGGGCAATTCTATCTTCCCCTGCCTCTGCAGATGAATTCACAAGCAGAGCTCGGGATTACCTTAAACTATCTTTATATTAAAAAACAGGAGTTTTGCAATTACTGCCCTTAAACTAAGAGGAACTGTATACCCGTAAGTAAAGCGCAATTCCCTCATAGCTTTAGAAAGAAATAATATATATATTTGTCCCTGATAACATGATATTTGCAGCAGGATTTGTCTGAGACAAGAGGGCCTCACTAGAGCTTTGGACATTATTTAATAGTACAATATAATTCTTCACGACTCAATTTGGCAGTATGAATATTAAAGTTGGAAATTCTGAAACGCGAATTTCAAGCACCTTGCCGAGCATGAAAGCGGCGCAGTACATCTCCCTCGTTTTCCAAAAGCAGACTGAAATTTCACTAAGCAGCATCAGACCAATCAGTCAGGAAAGCACAGATCAGGACGAGTGAATATACCCATTGTACAGTCCATGAGACTGCAGGTGGACAATTTCATATCTTCTCTAGGATGTCCATTAGGGGCGTCCATGTGATAGCAGCTCCTAGCCATGCCTTCCCTTTGACATAACCTGTAATGCCCTTGTTGATTCTAGCCTAATGAGTCATGAAGGCTGTGGCAGAATGGAAAGTACAGAGGCTTAGCCCTAGAGATGACAGGAGTACCAGGAGCAAACTGATTGCTTACCACAGAACACGAGGAGAGACACTGGGGGTCTGATTCACAAATGTTTTTACCTGTAGTAAAGTTACGAGGGTGGAGATTTTACACTAGGGGCCAGATGTAGGAGCCCAAATACCGTCCGGTAACGGCCGATTTCGGCCGTTACCGACCGGTATTTAGGAATTGGCATGTAGGGGCCATTATTTTACAGAATCGGTAAATTTACCGATTCGGTAAATTTACCGATTCTGTAAAATACCGAATCGGTAATTTTACCAATTCGGTAAATCCAAATGTAGGTGACACTCCTGAGAGTGTCACAGGCCCATAAGAGTCGGTATTTTACCACACAATCCTATTGTGTGGTAAAATACCGAATCCAGGTGTGCATGCACATCTGTGCATGCACACTGTGCAATGTGACACACAGACATGCCCTAAGGGCATGTATGTGTGCCACATGTCACACGTGCCTTTACTTCGGGTGCTAGAGGGTGTCAAAGTGACACCCCCTGCACCCTTGCAACATTCGGTATTTACCGAATCGGTA
This sequence comes from Lissotriton helveticus, assembly GCF_964261635.1. Taxonomy (NCBI): domain Eukaryota; kingdom Metazoa; phylum Chordata; class Amphibia; order Caudata; family Salamandridae; genus Lissotriton; species Lissotriton helveticus. Next base: position 178,552,794 of record NC_136065.1, read on the forward strand.
TTTACCATTGATTCCTATTTACCGATTCGGTATTTACCATTGATTCCTAAGGGCTTCACAGCCCATAGGAATCAATGGTAAATACCGGTTCGGTATTTACCGAATCGGTAAATACCGAATGTTACCGAATCTGTATTTCTATTTTACAAAATACCTACATCTCCCACCTTCATATTTACCGATTCATAAATACCGAATCGGTAAAATTTGTTTTTTATGAGTCGGTGCAGACACTCCGAACTTTTCTTTGCGTAAATACCTTTGTAAATCAAGCCCGACATACGCATGTTTGAACAAGTGTCTCTACTGAGCGCTTTGCCGGGCCGTGGTTCTTGCTATGATATGACTACTGTAAATGACACCTGTGGTGATGTCAGCTGAAATTTTAAGATTACTGAACATAGATGCTCTCAGTATATTAACAACTGCCAATTAACTTGTTTCCTAGAAAAAGAAAGTGTAATTTCTGAGTCAGTGTGACCATGTCTCAGGGTTCGGGCTGGCTGCATCTCTTTCTGATTGGTACTGGATGAGTGCATGAGGATCAGTACTCCATACCCACTCACTCCCAGTTTCTTTCAGGAAAGGAAATGATGGAATTCATCTCAGCGTGCCGCATTGCTTGGGCTGAGGCTGCGCACACTCCAAGACCATTTCCATAAATCATGAACCTTCACTCATTCAGACAGACTGAGGTCATATTGGGTATCTGGGTATACATTGACTTGTGAGCCAAAGCATCTTTGGTAGGCAATGGTGATTCAATGCAGCATTATTATGCATGGCCTGTCCCGCCCTTGGCTTGCAGCCTGCAGGACAAAAAATAAAATAATAACAATGTTTTATTATCATTTTATTTTTGTCATTAGCTTCTTCTGGCTTTCAGTGGGGAGGGGGTGACTCTCCTCTGCCATAATGGAGGAGCTGCCCCTGCCTTCTCCCTATATTTGACTGCCTTCTCTCCGCATTCCCTTACACTATATCACCACATTTGCTCTAGATCTGTAAATGCATGTTCCATTTGTCACTGTTTGAGTGTTTGGGAACAAGTTTCAAATATTTATTATTTTTCTTTAAAAAATATGCTGGCTAAGTTCACCCCCGAGCCTCCCACAAACCACCTACACTTTGAAACCAATAACTAGTTCAAAGAGTTGTGTTCTCCTGAAGGTTCTGGTTTCTCCTCGTGAATTTTCTTCCTATTCATGTTGAAACCATGAACCAGATGCATGTAACTCACGCACTTAAATAACTCATGCTCCTAATAATTCAGAAAGCCTTCAGTTCAAGCACAGATGTAGAGCTTGACTTGCAGTTTAATGGACAGTTCCCACACCTCATTTAGAAATGGGGGTACTACATGGTATCCAGTGATGGAGCCACAACTGGCTCTGCCCTTAAAAATCTTTGTCCCGGTGATTCATCATCCACTGTGCTATCAGGTCACAGTGTCTGGGGGCATATTTACAAGAACTTAACGCCACTGTAGCATAAACTTTTTAATGTTACTTTTCTTTATACCCGTATTAACAAGTTGCCGCTAGCTCCAGTTAGCAGCAATTTTGTAGTGTAAACGTGAATTTTTCACATCGGCACTTCTGTTAGCGTGACTTACCAAAAATGAGATGCAAGGTAGGCGTTTCCACGTAAAAATCCAGCAAAACACACAAATGGATATTTCCAAGGATTTCCTTGTACATCGCAAAACCCAAAAAACTGCAGCTAAATCCAATTAGAGACAGTTTTTCAAGGCCAGAAATCACTGGTGTTTAAAATTGGTGCAAACACTTAATTAATTGATTAATTATTTGTGGGTTTCTAAAGCGCTAGAATCTACTCCCGAAGGAGTATCTCTGCGCTGTAGACCGCTGGGGAACCCGTCCTGGCTTTCCCTGTGAGATGGTCCCTACTGGGTATCTCCAAGGTTAAACCAGGTATCCCCAGCGTATGTGGGGGCCGTTTTGGAGATGAGGCAAGCTAATGCCCAGAGTTGCAGAGTGTGATCCCTGGTTAGAGTAGGCACCGAGGCGAGAATTATCGAGTCCGCTGACCCTGGTCCACGACTTGGGGCCACATATAAGATGTTTGGGGGCTGGACAGCACTGCAAGGGGTATTGCTGCCCTGCGCCAAAACACAAAGTCAGGAATATACCCTAACAATAAGATAGGGCGCATTCCTAGGTCCATTTATGAAAACTGTCACATAACTGTGATAATGCAGCGAATAGACATTTTTCACTGTGCCCTCCTTGCGACACTATGAATGTGCCTGTATAACTCCATGTCGCAATCAATGATTGAGTAGTCTGGAAACCTGACGTATCTGCTGGCACTAAAGTCACGCATTGCTGCAGTTGTGTCGCAAGCATGACATAACTCTGACAATGCATGAGACAAGTCTATCCTTATGGCCATGAGGCAGGCATATGGTTTTGAAGCAGTGGCATCCTAGAATTGTTGCATTGAAATCTGATAGATTTCACTGCAACACTCCTACGAGGCGGTGTTGCGTGGGAACGCCCACCCTGCATACATCGTACATTACGCAGGTATAATGTGGCACAGGGCTTTACAAGGTTACGCAAATGCCTACATGCGGCACTGTGTAAATACGGCACAACGTGGTTCAAAATTCACGTTGCAAGTACGTCAAGAAAAAGACGCTACTACTTGCACAAAACCAATCAATCCAGAGTATTTCCTCTTTCTCTGTGTGCTGCAGAATGCTGCACACATAGAAAAAGTGAAAAAAGAGGAGAAATTAAAACAATTATCCTTGTAGTGCCTCCCAAACAGAACCCTTGGGTTGGTGTTGGATTCTGCATGTAGCGCCTTCCGCCTCTCTTGTATAACCTGCTGCAGATTAGGGCTAGCTTGTAGTTGTGGTGGGGGACGCCTGCTCCTCCTACGTCTCCCAGCATGACTGACTCCACAAATGACAACTTGTTGCACAGACCCTTCACTCCCTGTTTGTAGCACCTGGCGACCAGTAGATTGCAGCCAGGTACAGACCTGTTCTGCTGTGTCAACGATTTGCGTGTCAACATCTGAGATCTCTCGCAGCCTTTACTGGTAGAAGAGGGAGCATTTGATGCCCAACTCTCGGAGGCAACACTTAATCACTAAAGACACACCCCTGCCTTTGCACCCCCATGGCATAGGCAGGGAAGAAAATGACTGTGGTGTTATCCGCTTTCACCTCCCCAGCGTGCGTACCTCCCTCAGGACAGTGTCACGATCCCTGTTGGAGGCAGAAGAGAAAGGTTCTAGGACCTATCCCCTACAGCAGACGGCTCACCGGCACTTGATGGGCCCACTCCACAACAAAAAATGGGGAGAGTGCACCAGCTGACAGTAGGTCACGCACCCATGTCTTAGTATATTCCACTGCATCAGCTCCTTCTGCTCCCTTGGGCAGACCCAACACCCTCACATTGTTATGCTGGGAGCGGCCCTCCGCATCCTCCTCTATTATTTCCAGTAACTTCACCTTTGCCTTTAGCTACTGCACCTCCAACGCTGCACTCAGGGTAATCGAGGGGATTTTGGCCAGTTTTTGCTCAATGTTGTGTACCTTGTAAATCAGCTTTTGATGATCTGAGGGCTCCAGGGTGAGGTCTGCTGTAAATTTGTCTATGTGACCCTCAAAGGAAGTGCAGGTTTGTTCAAGGGAGATACCCACTGAGAGTAAAGAGTCTAATTTGGAGTTCAGGGTGTCCTCTGTCACCTGCCCTTCCGGGCAGCAAACCCTAGCTGCTCAGTTCACCTACATGGAGGATTGTCCAAATGTTGACGACGCCCTGTCTGCAGATGGGGCATCATTGCACCAGACACCCAGGCACTATGTATGACATGTGGCACATTGCAGTGTGGCCAGCCCATCTCTCTCCTCTAGCCAGGAATCTTCATTCGGGTGGCACCATTGGAAATCTACCGTACAACGACGATATCACTACCAGGGTGCAAGGAAAGGCAGCACCACCCGGTCGCCTCCTCTGAGCTAACAATGGCAACCAGGTTCTGTGTTTCCCAGTGCCCCAATGAGTGAGTGCAGATCAGGCAGTGTGCCCAAGGGCTGGCCACCATGGTTTTGCAAGGATGGAGCTATGGAAAGTGCTGCACCACTATTTTTCCCCAACGATGCACCAATTTTCATATATGAGGCCCTGATTCTGAAATTTCCTCTTAATTTGGGACTCTGACTGGGCTTCCTGGCTGTTGGGGGGTGGGGGGGGGGTTATTGACCAGTGCTGTACTTGGCCCTGGCTGCTCCATTCTGCATTTCATTGTTTTTATTTAATTTTTTTCATTAGAGGTGGATGTATAGGCTATTCGTGCCTCTAGATGCAAAAAATTTGATGTTTTGCTGACTAAGGTGATTTTTTTTGCCGCTAATTGGCCTTTTGTCACTCTTTTCTCACTAACATCAAATATTCAATAGCCTTGACACTAGCATTAGAGACAGTTTTCACTGTGGCTAGCTGATACTATAACCATGTGGCAACGTATTGTAAATACTTTGCTTACATGGCGATGAATTTTGATGATAGTCTGCGGTAAAACATTTGCCGCTAAGCAACATCAAATTTGCTTAGCGGTAATTCGTGTAAATATACCAGCAGATTTGCAATGCAAAGTATGGCAGACAGGCTAGGATAGCAAAGATTGACACCCATATGTACAGGGATACAACTCCCTATGTGTAAGGGCCATTGTATCTTTCCATAAGTTTGTTTCAGAAAAATTAAGGAAAAAAATAATGCTGAGTGGTCCAAACAAACATGGCACCTGCAGGTCATTGAGCTGTGCATACAGCACATCTGCTTCATTGTTGAAACCCAGATACCTGCCAGGAAGGAGGGGATCTCAAAATATGCAATGCCGTCCTCAATCAGGGCAGCCGAGACTGGGAGCTAATCTAACGTAGCAGGCCACCCATTAAACATTATACAATATCCAATGAAGAAGGTACGGGACAGTTTGAACACTGATTACACTTTCAATGGTGTTACCCGCAGTAAAGAAGCTCATAGATGAGATGACTGGTGACAGGATGTGACTGGTCTATCCTGAATTACACACTTAGGGACATATTTTTGTAGAGGTTGAATCGCTTTTGCACCATGCAACGTGATGCATGCACGACGCATCCCCAAACTGCAATTTATCAAGCCACGCAAGGTCACTTAGTGTGGCCTTGAGTGGTTTGATAAATCCAGAGTAACACAAGGCACCGCAAATCGCTGCATTGAGTTCCTCTGCCCCAGGGAGGTGTTCCATTGGGTTTTGCGTGGGTGTTCCCAAGCAACACACATGGATTTTTATGCATTCCCACATTCACCATTACCGGGAGACCTGTAAATGCGGCAAAATGCGATGCCTTCCCAAGGGACGCTCAATCAGGAGCAATATCTTTATTTTTCCTCTCTACTTCCTCTTGCTGTGTGTGCTGCTTTCTGCAGCATACATAGATAGAGGAAAATGCCTCAGAGGATTGTTTTTAAGCAGGAAGTTGCCCCTTTCTCTACAAGAACAATCCTGCATGAAACACCATGTTGCAAGGGTGCCTGCGTTGGTGCTAGGCAGCCCATTGTGCACCGCCACTGGGAAAAGGCTGGAATGCGCCGTATTGTGCTAGATAGGGCACATTGCTGCCCGTTCCCTGTAACGCAGCACAGCAAGGTGACTTGCTGTGCTGCGCTGTGTTACATTTTGTTAAATATGCCCCTAGATGCCCTCTCAGCTATTAGTGTAGTTGCAGCAGGAAGGGGCAGTTTTTCACTGTTTGTACACTTAATTATTTCTTGTGTACAAAATAACTCATGCACACCCTGAAGAAGAAATTGTCAGTTTTTAACATAAACCGCCATGTTGAATTAAGTACTTTGTAGTTTTAATTTCAAATTCTTATTTATTGGTGTGTCTTATTCCTTCCTGCCTTGCTCATTCGCACAACAAAGAAGAGATAACAGTTCTTATAATGATTGAACATTTAAGGGTCCCACGCAATACAGTTGCTCGTGCATTGCACATGCAATGAACGCGGTTCTAACCCAGGTTGCAGGTTCAGTGGTGTAATCTTAAACTATAAGTAGGTCAGGTATGCAAATGAGAAGGAGGGGACAGTTCTCACATGGACTGCACATTGATTGATATCCTTGTTGCACTAACAAAATGACAGTCAGTTGTCCAGGTTTGGAAAACAGACCAAGTGTAAGAAAGAAAGTGAACAGTATTCTGTGGCTGTTGCATTGTAAACCTGCTGGTGGTGGGCGTCTGGGTGATTGAAAGGTAAAGAGTTTCCCTTTTTAGGCACCATGTAGCGTACAGGCATCACTCATTTGTCTGTCACTTGTTGTCACAAGCTGTCCAGTAACCTACATTTTTATCCTCAACGTGACTGCAAATGTGACTGGGGAATGCATTGAAGTGCCAACCCATCGCACACCTTCCCGCCGCCATTAATTTCCAAAGCGAGGCTTCCTTCCTCCCTGCTGCTCCCGATCAGAGGCAGAGGCATGGCTTCATCTGACAGCTTCCTGCCAGGGCCTGGACTCTGCACCTCATGATTGCTTTGCAAAGCAGGCATGGGATCCAGAAATGCTTCATGCCTCTGTCTTGTTGGGAATAGAAGAGTCGGTGACACTGGGTGAGGGGTGGGAGGGATGGGGGGTTCTAAAAGGCTTCAAGCCCTTCCCATGAGAACAGAAAGTATAACGTCCACCTCCCTCCTCGGTCTACACAGCAAGTCAGTGAGAACAGCGCCAAATATAGCACAAACATGGGACGCCTTCAATCCAGCATGGTCTGATGCCATCTGCCATGCTGAAAAAGCGCAGCTATCTGTCAATCCCGTTGATGTCTTTCAACACCTCAGCGCATTACCCAAACACATTTATATGCGCACATGTATCAAACCAACATTTTAGCACTTGCTGAGCATGTTTAGATAACACTTCACATCCATCTCACAAACGCTACTCCTCCATTTTACAACTACTTCAATGCACATTCATCAGTTAGTTTTTAATCTATGGGTAGGAATTTTACAGGTCGCCATTCTTGTTAGGTCCGGTAAAGGTTTCAGTCATTTAAACTGGAGCTCAACCCAGTAGCTATGGCACAGAGCAAACACGCTTAATTTAAGAAAATGTGTAATTCATTCAGAAGTACCAAAAAAGTGAAAAATTCGAAAACACAACACTATAAAAATCCCAATTGAATGTGTAAAAACAGAAACTAATGTAATGAACAAAAAGAAACTAAAAAAGCAGCAATTCCATAAGGGGACCCAGAGATTAGAATTTTTTAAGTTTTAGAGGAAAATAGAGGCAAAAAGCATTAAGCGCCAATTGCGGTCATCTGGTTGCACTTGATTGGTAACTAGGTGCTAGAAAAGGCAGAACATGATGGAGCATGGGTCGGATACATCGGGTAGAAAAGTTACTTACCAGTATGAACATCCTTCAGTGAAACAGGCAGTGGGGCTGGTGTCGACGGATTCCACTGTTGTGATGGAGCCTCAGCATAACCGTTGATTTTAGGTAGGAAGCTTTTTGCACACTGAGGTCCCCTGCATCAATTGGTTCTCCTTAGATAGTGATGTTGACGAAGCTCCCTATTGTAACTAAAGAGGGCTCAATGTCGTCAGAATCAGGCATTGAGAGAAGAACGTAGCTTGAGCTACGGCAAAGTTAGGTCGGGTTACAATGCACCCAAATTGGGTCAGCATGGCTGGTTGCTCCCGGTCTCCCAATGGTTCTCCAGGTAAGGAAAATTTAGAAAGACCCAGTGTTTTACAGGATGTTGAGGAGTACACATTACCTCCGCCAAGGGCCCTTTGGAACAACATTTGGGGGTCAAGACTCCCTACAGCAGAAGCCACCAGCAGGGTTCAGGGCATTTCAAGTTGGAACAGGTCAGCTGGGCTTTTCACAAAGGGGGCTTCTAGCAGCTTGCTGTGTCACTGTAGCTCAACATCAAACTCTACTGTTTCAATCTCTAATCACATTTGTGTTCTCGTCCTTACATTATATTCTGAAAATTGAATCCTAGATCAAACTGTGAAGACAGCCTTTTTGAAAATACTGTGCATCTACCACCTTCCTTTAAGTAGCTATCCTCTATAACATATATTTCTCTTATCTCACATTATACCATGTAGCTTTCACCCCAATTTAAACAGTACATCGCTCTGTGCGTCCTCGGCCATTCACAATACTCAATGATTGCCAAGTTTGGTAACACAGTAATCTTCCAATCTACCTGTCAAGAATTCTCCATCTTTCATAATTTACGGTATGCCACACATTACCATCTTTCACCACTTATCATACTTGATAGACTTCTTCGTCTATCTCAACATCAGTCCTTTTACATCACATGCTACGTCCTTACTGCTACAATCACTGTGAATTATTTATCTTGCATTATACTATATCTTTCAGCATTTTGCATCATCGATCCTTTATCAGTCAGAGCATGCAAACTCTTCCATCACACTCATCAGCCCCTGTCTGAGATGATACTGGATATGCTCCATCACATAATATTTAGTAATGTTTACCTTAAATCACATTCAGCATCCTCCATTTTACATAACATGTAGATATGCCACTAGCATCATAAATTAAACTCCCTACCATATGCTTTACATCACACAGTACATTTATTTTATTCAAAACAAGAGAATGAAGTGCTGCAAAACAGAGAGGCAATTGAGTATATAGAAGTCCCAAACACAGTGGCCAATAATCTATCACATAATCAGAATGGCCAAAGCTCATAAATATTACAGTACATATTGAATATAAGTAGGTCTGTTATACAATAGTGAACACATTCTGTAAGTGCTCCCACCTTTTTCCCCATATCTTAACATGTTTCCCAGGCCATCTATGGTTTCTGTACACTACCTCCTCTGCCAGGACACACCGATAGATTCCCCAAAGCCAATCATCAACTGATATATCAGTAGGTACCCACAAATACTGGGTAATATCTCTTTTGGCCAACAATAACCCTGTTGTCAATAGCACTTTAAATCCCGAGGATCCGTACCAGTCAGATTTTATAGCCAGTATGACAAGCTTAGAGATTTGCACCACTGGTACCCCAGCACTGTAAGAAGTGTGTTATGAATATGAAACCGATCTGTTTGTATCCTACAGCACTCTCAGATCATATGTAAGAGTGTACCTAATGCAGCCTCACATCGGGCCCTACACATCTGATGGAGTCTGTCCGGACTATTGTATAGTCAGTGGACTGCTGCCCAGCTGTGTTGAACTGCTTTGTGCTGGATGCCATCCTGCGTGAGTGAGAAGGACTGGACCTGCATCTGTTGAATCAGGACCACAAGAGTGTATTCAAGTGCTTGTTGTCTGGTCTCCTGACTTAAGCCTCAGGGACAGAAGGCTACAACAACCTCGACTCCAGCACCTGGACTCTGCCATCTGTGAGTCTAACCAGCCAAGTGGTGCCACCCCACTCCTGGAACGTTGGAAGTGGGCCTGAGGTGCTTTGCTAGCCTCTGAGGACCTAGCGGAGCTGCTGCATCTCCTCTGCTGTGCGATGCAACCCTGAGCTGAACTGACGCATCACTGCTGCTGATATTCACCGTCACAAAGACCTACATAGCTTTTACAGGCTGCAACCTCCTTGGAACCACCTCATGATTGGCAGCATCGACGATGATGCCGGACTCAACAGCGCATGCTTGCAGCTCCTCTGCACTGACACATTGCCCTAACTGCACTACGCATTCTCAATGCCATATTTCGCATAGCAAGCCCTCGTCAATGGGATCCTTGATGACAACACAGGACCTCGTAGCGCAGCCTCACCACACTTCAGAACCAATGCATCGCTTTGGCTGAGCAATGCATCTTCGACGCGGACCATCGCAATGCTCTCTTAACCAGGATTTAAGGTACTTTGTACAGCGGACCTAACTGGGTCCCTGTAGCCGGCCTGTGATTTATTGCGGTCAGCCTGAAGTTGTGACTTCTTTACCAGCACGGCCAGGAGCTTTGTGCTTTATGGCCCGATTTTCACAAAAAATCATTTAATTTGCATATTTCTGTTTCTACTGGTTTGATATTAGTCATTTTGGTCTTGTTTTATTCATTAAAAATGACTTTGTTTGTCTAATCTGAGGTGGGGTCCTTTCTGTGTGGTGTTCTCACTTTATTACTGTTTACATTGTTGCACAATTACTTTACACATTGCCTCTAAGTTAAGCCTGGCTTCTCTGTGCCGAGCTACCAGAGTGTTGAGCTCAGGCTAATTTAGTAATGGCTTGTGCCTCTCCCTGACAAGGATTGTGGTTGTTGCTTGCCCAGGGTTCACACCCCAGTCAACCAACAACCCGATTTCTTACAGGGGTAATGATATAATTTTAAACAAGGTGCTTCTGCCCTTTATGGAATTCAGGAGCATTTCCCATGCAATTATCTGAAATGCAACTTTTGTTAGAGCAGGTGTTATATGAAGAGTCCAGCAATCAGTCTGATCCAAAGAGACCTGAAAGCCCAAAAACAGGAAGTTAAGTTGCGACATTACCCTATCCTGGAGGTATATAAGACCTCAGTGGTATATAAGACTATGCTGTCCTGAAAGCCACCTCTTCAAACTATTCTCCACACTTGGACATCCCCTCTAATCCACTTCACCAATGGCTCAATTACCAAAGAAAAGAGTAGAGGGGACAGCTGGAAATCCTGCCTCTTTCCCTCTTGAATTTCAAGGGTCTGGATAATACCCAGTTGACAAGTACTCATGCCCTAGGGGAGGCATATAGATGCTGAATGTTTGGCAGAAACCTGAGGTCAAATTGCATCTTACCCAAAAACTATGTATAGGAACTGCCAAGAGATGGAGCTTTTTCATAGTCATCAGGGACTAGCGTAGCTTGGTGCACTTTGTCTAAGTTGGGCAAGGCTATATGTAGTGTCCTCAGAAGTGTCTAGTCTAATCCCTCTATAGGGCATGTACTCATTCTGGTCTGATTCCACCAGTGAGTGTATTATTTTTGCAAACACAAAAAGAAGCTACCCTGAATAAATGTCTGATTTCACAACAGCTGACAAGCACTTGTCACTAATTAGTGGGGTGATGGGCATCCCAAAAATGTGAAGGACTGTCCTCACAGACCACCAGGTGTCATGCTTCAGCATTGGCAGTCCTCGGTCTCTAGAATCTGCGTTTAGCAGAGAGCGGGCCTACACCAGGAGACAGGGAGGCACTTCTAAAATCCTTGTGGGGGCCTGTGATAAAGTGATTGCTTAAAAACCAATGTAAAACACCAAAATAGATTTATTTGCCAGGTATTTACTTGATATTAAAAATCAATGTGGGGATTTGGGGAACTAGTACCCCATCACCACCAGTGTCGTCAACATGTTTCTGCCATATTGGCTCAAAGGGTCCGTGGCATTCATCAGGACAAGGAACTAGGGCTCCTGCCTAAGCACTTCTGGTTAGATACTACCACTATGTAGGGTGACCTGTGCCATCTGCTACCTAAAGTCGGGCTTTCTTGATACCTGTAAAACAAATGTAAGATTCTATCAAAGGGGGATCCCAGAAATATTTTGAGTAGCACAAAAGAACAAACACAACATGCTTATATCATATTTACGCATGTGGCTATGGAACACTTGTCACTGTCACTGCACACATAAATCAATTAAATCTATAAGTCTTGTGAGACCAGCTCACATTATTACCCCAAGGAAGGGTGCACAATACAAAGTTCACTAAATTATGCAAATGAGACCATCGCAATTTACATTTTGAAGAGGAATAGTCCCTACATTCACTGTCTGAGACTAATGACTCTCCAATGTATGAATTAAGGTTTAAAGATACTAGTTTATCTGGCCCCTATATCTATGCTGGCCCTTAGAGAAAGAGAATATATTACCCCTAACTGTTGACTTCTGGGTCTCTCATAATATTCTGACTGAGGGGGTGAAGAGTTTATTAAACTCAAAGTTAGTCCCCTATTTCATTGTAGCTATGATCAGCAAATTGGCTGTCACATAGGCTCAAAGCATTTAAACACCACTGGCCACCCTGTACACCCAAGAGTTTCTCCATTGTCATTTCTAGTGGAGAATGGTCCGATGGATATCTATGGACAAAGAGGAAGTCTATCAAAGAGTGCTACTGGTGTGCCCCAGAGCACAACATGGTTTTCCTGGAGCCCAGGTGTCCCACTCTCCAGGCGCCACTATATCCAGTCACCTCTGTCCTGCTCAGAGTCATAGTCTTTCATTCTACGGGACCAGAATTTGTAACATCCATCTCCGGATTCAATATAGAATTGAAGTCGCCCCCTATAATAACTTTGCCCAACGTGACACTAAGAATTAGCTCTGTCAGATTTCAGAGTATGGACTCGATCAGTGCAGGGAGGAAATGTACACTTATAATAGACTGCATAGATCCCTCTAACGAACAAGAGATCCCCACAAAGAGGCCCAGAGAATCATGACAAACATCCGTCAACTACCCAAAACCTCAACTTACCCTTCTTATACTTCTCAAAACAAAGCATCTGTCGCCCAACAAAAACAACATGCATGCCACTTCCTGTGTATAAAAAAGCTCTGCATAGCATTTAGGTCTCACCTTTTGGAACTATTGGCTTGGCCATTGTTTTTTCAGCAATATGGTACAGCAAGGCAAAGAGGAAATGAAAAAAAGGGCCTATGATGCAGCCGCAGGAACCCTGTCATTTTGTAGACATGTGCACCATTTTTTTTTTTTTTTTGAAATATATTTTTATTGCAGGAATCAGCAAACTGTTACATATATGACCATCACCAACATTCCACTGAAATCAACTAACCGCATCCCGCTCACCCCCCGCAGCACATTTTCATATATAATCATTCAGCCCATAGTCCAAAGGCTGGGCGACAAAATCCAGCGGGAGCTCAGCAGGAGAGCAAGGCTGGTCCGGATGATCCACTGTCCGTCATCTGCTTTTCTAAACAAGCCCCAAAATCCAAAAGAAAGTCCCACCCATAAAACACTACAGTACAAAAAAAGGGAAAATTCCCTCCCTAACCCACCCCCGCCATCAGTGTATGGTAGCAGCCGCAAAGGGATTCGTGAGAGACCCAAGATGAGCGTATCAGAAACAGAAAACGCAATCGCCTATCGGGACTCAGGGCTCGCTGCAATCTCACCATCAGAATCGCCAGGGGCGCAATAGTCTCTGAGGGCCTGCACTAGCGTCTCCCATTCTAGCGCTGCCTCCTGTGCTTTTTCGTTACGCTGTCTCCCAGCCAGTTGGTATCTCAACGTGCTTTCCCCCGCCGCCCACTTCAAGAGTTCGTTATGCCACCTGCTCCCAGTCGGACCAGCACGTGCCTTCCAGTTCCTGGTCACCTCTCGTTTGGCCAATAAAAGCCCTAAATCAATAAATTTACTGGAAATTTTGTTTTTGGGGGTATGTGGAAACCAATGCAAGAGACCCACCGCTGCATCGACCGATAGTGGTCTCCCCGTCACCTCCGTCAGGGTCCTCTCCACTTCCACCCAGTAGGAGGACAAACCCGGGCAGGCCCACAACATATGTAGGAGGTCCGCCTCCGGCGCCGGGCATCTGGGGCAGGTTGCTGAGCCCGTGGCGAAGTACTGTTGGATTTTCGCCGGGGTCAGATATGCCCGATGGAGTATGTAATAGTGGACCAACTGAAAACGGGCGTGGCGCGTCCCTTTCCAGGCCCGTCGTACGAGCTGAGACCAGGTCGCTTCCGGGATTTCCTTGCCTATGTCTGCCTCCCACCGGGCCTTCAGGGTCGTAAGGGGGGCCAGCCCTTCATTGATCAACCTACCGTAGAGGCAGGTGACCGCCTTCACCGTGCCCGCAGACATCATGACGTATTGGCACACCGGAGACGTAGGAGGTTCCTCCCGTCCGCCTTTCCAATGTGCCTGGATCGCACGGACCAGGGCCGAATGCAACAGGAAGTCGCCGTGGGGAATCCCGAAGCGGTCAATGAGCTCCTGAAAGGGCAAAAGTACCCCAGCCTCATAAAGATCCCCCACCAACTGCAACCCCGCGTCTTCCCAGTCCGCCAAACGCGACCAATCGCCACCATGGGGCAAGGCCGTCAACATCCCCAACGGTATTTCAGGCGCATACGGTATCCGCAATTGTCCCCGGGCGTGAGCCCGGTTCCAACATAGGCGAAGGGTCTTTTCCTCCAACGTCAGATCCTGCAAGGTCAAGCGTTGGCGTAGAGCTATGAAGGATAGGACATGCCTGGCTATCCCTATACCCCTCCTGTCCTCCGGGCCACGGAATTCCCTGGCAATCTCCTGGGTGAGGGTCTGGAGCTGCGCCGCCAGATAGTATTTCTCAAGATCCGGCACCGCGAGTCCCCCCTCGGCTTTCGGCCTCATCAGGGTCTTAAGGGCCACTCTACGGCGGCCCGAGCCCCAGAGGAAGCCGACTATCATCGACCGGAGGAGCCTAAAAGTGGCTGGCGGGATCCAAACCGGTAGCGCCCGGAAATAGTACAGCAGCCGAGGAAGAGCCACCATTTTGAGGAGAGCGACCCGCCCCGCCAACGAGAGCGGTAGCGTAGCCCAGAAGTCCATATTCCCCCGTAAAGCTCGACTGCATCTGGTAATGTTTCCGTCTAGGAGGTCAGATGGATCATGATAGATGTACACTCCCAGGTACCTGAAGCAGTCAGGTTCCCATCTAAGCTCTCTATTGAGGACCGGACTAGGGGTGCCTCTGCGAACCGGGAAAAGGCATGTCTTGGCCCAATTCACTCGTAGGCCCGAGACCACCCCAAACGCCGTGAGCGCCGTCTCAGCTCCATGTAAGGCCTCGACTGGGTCCTCAAGGAAGAGCAACAGGTCGTCGGCATATAACGAAACGTGGTGCGGGCCCGAAGGTGTCCAGAACCCACTGTAATGCGCCCCCGACCGGAGTAGCAATGCGAGGGGCTCCACCGCTAGCGCGAAGAGAAGTGGGGATAACGAACAGCCCTGTCTCGTACCCCTTTCTACTGGGTACTCCGAGGAGATTAACGGACCCGCCCGAACCCTGGCCGACGCGGAGGTATATAAAACCGCGGTCCACCTGATGAAGCCCTCGCCGAGACCGAATCGCCGCAACACAGCGTGTAGGTAGTCCCATTCCAGGCTATCAAACGCCTTCTCTAAGTCCACCGATAGGACCACCGGGCACGAAGCATCCACCAGCGGGTCCCCCAGCAAGCGGAACAGCCTACGGATGTTCATTGTTGTGTTGCGCTTGGGGATGAACCCAGCCTGGTCCTCATGCACCAGGGAGGTCATATGGCCCAGCAGTCTCGAGGCCAAGATGCTGCTCAGAATCTTATAATCGACCGTCAGCATCGATAAAGGACGGTAGGACGCCGGATCGGTCGAGTCCCGCCCCGGCTTGAGGAGGGGAACCACCAGGGCCTCGCGCATCGAGCCAGGCAGTCGGCCAAGCCTCTTCGCTTCTCTATAAACAGTCACCAGTCTTGGAGCCAAAAGGTCGGCATAGGCCGCGTAAAATTCCACAGGAAGACCATCCAGGCCTGGGGTCTTATTCCGCGCCATCTTCTTAATGGCGCTGCGGACCTCCCCTAGTTCAATATCGGACCCCAGGGCTTTCGCCACGTC
Source organism: Lissotriton helveticus (assembly GCF_964261635.1). Taxonomy (NCBI): domain Eukaryota; kingdom Metazoa; phylum Chordata; class Amphibia; order Caudata; family Salamandridae; genus Lissotriton; species Lissotriton helveticus. The sequence goes on from NC_136065.1 coordinate 178,568,457, forward strand.
GGGCTCCACTACTGGGAGTTCCAGGGGCCTCAGATAGTCCTCGAGAAGGTCAGGGTCTTTGGCAGCACGACTGCGATACAACTGGTCATAGTAGTGCCGGTAGCAGCCTAAAATCTCCGGTTGAGTGTGCACCATGGACCCATTCGCCATGCGCATGGACGTCGTCAGTGAGGTCTGGCGCGTAGGGTTAGCCAGCCATGCCAGCAATGCGCTCGACCTATCCCCTTCTGCAAGGGACCGAACCGCATAGGCCTTGTAGTCGAAGCAGCGCAGCCGCTCAACCTCAGCCGCCACCGCCTCCCTTGCCTCCGCCGTGCGTCCCTGGAGTTCAGGGTGCCCGGGGCGGCGGAGTTCCAACTCACGGAGCCTCCGATCAGCCACGCCCAAGTCCTCAAGGATAACCCGCCTCACCCCTACCTTCTTGGAGATGCAATAACCCCTTACCACCACCTTAAAAGCGTCCCATTCCAGTGCCCTCGAGCTCGCAGAGCCCCCATTGGACGCGAAATACTCCTCGATCTTATCACCTAAGTCCGCTCTGAATACAGTGTCCTCGAGGATCTCAGGGCGTAACTTCCAGGTGGGCACCGCCGGCGCCCCTGGAAACCAGCGAAGGGCCAGCAGGAGGGGATTATGGTCCGAAACGGTCCTAGTCAAGTATTCGGAATGGACGGCCGCTGAAACCAGTTCAGTCGAGCCAAGAAACCCGTCCAGCCGAACGTGCAACTCGTGAAGACCCGAAAAGTAGGAGTAATCTCTAGCCTCAGGGTGTTGCGCTCTCCAAATATCCGTCAGACCCCACCGTGTCTGCCAGTCCCCACGGCCCTTGGCCACACGGCGGACCGGAGAATCAGGAAGGGGCGGGTGTGAACGATCGGTCTCCACATCCACTACCGAATTGAAGTCCCCACCGAGCAGGAGGGGCCCCGTGAAAAAGTGGGCCAGCGAGCCAGATAACCTAGAAAGGAAGGCAATCTGGTCCATGTTAGGTGCGTAAACACAGCAAACGTTCAGGGCCCTCCCCCCCAGAGTACCCGAGATGGCCACGTAGCGCCCCTCTGGATCTACCACTGAGTTTTTGACCTGGAAGGGAACCCCAGCCCTAATCCAGATTAGCGTCCCCCTGGCATACGCTGAGTACGACGTATGAAAGACCTGCCCCCTCCATCTGCGCTGTAGTGCCGCCCCTTCCGCCTTGGTCAAATGGGTCTCCTGCAGCAGCGCCATTTGTATTCCCCTACGCACTAAATAAGCGTGGACTTTGTGCCGCCTAGACATGGTATGAAGCCCCCGCACGTTCCAAGTAATACACTTCATATTAGCAACGTCAGCCATTGTCCCATACTGTTCGTGCAAAGTCTCCCCATCTGGGTCTCAACAAAAAGCATACAACAATCCCCCCAGCACTGATGGCGGTCATTTCCCCCAACCGGAACTCAACAACTCCTACATTAACCAAACCCCTGCCCACCCTCCCCAGAACAGGACCCAAATAATTCCATCTAGTTCCCATCCAAACCAAGCCCTCAGAAAACCCTTCGTCCCAAACTAATCCTACGGTCGCCACCGCAGGAGGGCCTTAAGGGCCGGGTGCGGGCTGGGTGGTGGCAGTGGGCCCTCGATGCCCTGGCTACCAGGACTAATGCAAGCCCCAAACAGCAACGGAAACCCTCGGGGCAAAGGCAAGGCACCCCACCCCCTGCTTCTTTGAGGATCATGCTGAACCATCGGCTCCCGCCACCCCCGCTACGGGCCCCCACCCAAAAGGATGCAGCTCACCCCGTCAACCTTGTCCATCAAGAAGGTCCTCAGCCGATTTTGGCGTGACCTCCGGTGTGCCGGTGCTATCTGCCACCGAGTCCTCCGAGTCCGTCGATGCCCCCTCGCCACCAGGGTTCTCCTCTTCCGCGATGGTATCATCTCGTGAACCAGACAACGCAGACAGCACCTCCAGTACCCCCTTCCGCTCCGTCGATGTCTCCGCAGTAGAAGGGCCGCCCGACCGGCCCCGTCGACCCCGCACCCTCATGGATCGCCGTCGCCATCCTGGCTCCGCCGTTGGCTGAGATGCGGAGGCAAAGCCATCTTTCCCAGCTCTATAAAGTTCAAGCCAATTACAGGCATCTTCCGGGGTATCAAAAAATTGAGATTTGTCATCGACAATGACGCGGAGCCGTGCAGGAAATAAGAGCGAGTATTGGATGCCCTCGCTCCGAAGCTCGCGCTTGACCGCCAAGAATGAAAACCGCCTGCGTTGGGTTTCATAAGTGTAGTCCGGGAAGATGTTCACCTGGCTGTTCTCCACCTTGAAGGGGCCATTATGTCTAGCGGCATTGAGAATGAGGTCCCTGTCGCGAAAATGGAGGAGGCGCGCCACCACCGGGCGCGGCGCTCGGCCTTGTTGCGGTGGCCTCGCTGGGACTCTATGAGCTCGTTCAAGGGTGTAGAAAGAGGATAGGCCCTCCGGGGCCACCGTGTCTCGGAGCCAGGCCTCCAAGTAGGCCACCATGTCGCCATCCTCGATCTTCTCCGGCAGGCCCACCACACGGATGTTGTTGCGCCTGTTACGGCCTTCCGCATCCTCCGCTCGCTGCTCCAGGGCAGAAATCCGGGTCAGGGCATCTTTCATTGCCGCGGCCAAAGTGCGCTGCGCCGGCTCCAAGGTCTTCACCGAGCCCTCCACTTCCTTGACCCTGTCCGACAGCTTGCCATGATCCGCCCTGAGGAGGCCCAGGCTCGTCGCCACCTGGGCAATGTCCTGCTGGAGGGCCGAGCGTGTGGTCGCAATCGCCTCCAGGATGCGATCAAACTGTTGCTGCAGCGGCGCGCCACCAGCGCTCCCCGGGTTTCCATGGCCTTCCTTGTCCGTGGTCTCCGAGTCAGAGGCCGCCGGGGTGGCCCCCTTGGTCCCTCTCGGCTTCCCCATGCCGCTGGAAGTGCACAGTGTGGACTCAGAGGAGGGCGCCACCCAGTGCGGGCGCCGACTATAACTCCCCCGAATGCAGGCCCTCGGGGTGAGGGCCGGTGTTCCTCCTCTCCAGGGCCAGGCGGGTCTCCTCAGTTTCGGTTCGCGCCACCCCCGTGTCGTCTGAGAGCGCCGAGGAGGAGGCGGAGACACTCGGCGCCAGGCCGGGTAGGCCCGTCCGGCTGACGAGGATCTGGAACGAGGGCCACCTACACCACCAGAGATTTTTTGACGCCAGGGGGTTGTGCTTCCCATGGGATCGGGTCGAATGGGGGATGCAGCCAAGCGCCGCGTCGGGGGTCGGCACCCCCGTCAGGCCCTCCAGGCGTCCGTATGCCGGGGTCCACTATGGTAGGGGCCTCCGACCGCCCGGGCGCAGTTACCAATATCAGAGTCACAGCAGTGCAAAGTCCAGCTCCTCACTCTCCAGGATAACACAAGAGCGGAGGGCATGCCATGACCAGCGACGTTCTCTCAGGCTAATGGTCCCGTCTAAGGGGACCAAGGGGTCCGGGTGCCATATTGGGTCGCTCTCCGCGGGACCACAAACTTCAAGTTTCGGGCGGATCACCACCCGTCCAGGCTGTGCCAGGCGTCCCAGCAGGGTCCAGTTGGGCTGAACAACGATTTGCGGGGGCTAGGGTGCCCCGCGGCCTCCGATTAACAGGATAATCTCGGGCTCAGTCCCGGAGCCGAGCTCTCAGGCGACCATCGCCATCGGCGCCCAAGCCACGCCCCCTTGTAGACATGTGCACCATGCATGCATGTGCCTACAAGATGTGCAGAGATATCAAAGGGGATGATGTACGGAGCGTTTGAGCAAATCAAACACTCACCCCCAGTCAACTGATCTGGGTTTAATCCACCGTCATTCTTTAGCTCACTCCACCACCCCAGTTTAGACATGGCCATATGCAAATCAGTCTGACCTTGTGTCTCATGGGAACAGTCCAGCCCGAACTTTCAAGTCTTCCCTGGCCCGGAAACAAGCATCCTGGGATCGGTTTCGAGTTCATAACCCTCATCAGCCAGGCAATGTTGAATCTAGTGGCAAAGTGAGCAAGGGACCCACGTCTGGACATACCCTGCCAACTTAGGGTGAACAAAGCAATACCAAAGGGGATAATTGACGGAGCGTTTGAGCAAATCAAACACTCACCCCTAGTCAACTAATCTGGGTTTAATCCACCATCATTCTTTAGCTCAATCCACCACCCCAGTTCAGACATGGCGACATGGCCATATGCAAATCAGTCTGACCCTGTGCCTCATGGAACAGTTCAGCCCGAACTGCCAAGCCATGTCTTCACTGGACCGGAAACAAGCATCCTGGGACCGGTTTCGGGTTCCTAACACTCATCAGCCAGGCTATCTTGAATCCTGTGGCAAAGTGAGCAAGGGACCCACATCTGGGCATACCCTGCCAACTTAGGGCGAACAAAGTGATACCAAAGGGGAGGATGGATGAAGCGTTTGAGCAAATCAAACACTCACCCCCAGTCAACTGATCTGGGTTTAATCCACCATCATTCTTAAGCTCACTCCACCATCCCAGTTCAGACATGGCCATATGCAAAACAGTCTGACCCTGTGCCTCATGGGAACAGTCCAGCCAGAACTGCCAAGCCATGTTTTCCCTGGACCATGAAACAAGCATCCTGTTACCAGTTCATAACCCTCATCAACCAGTCTATCTTGAATCCAGTGGCAAAGTGAGCAAGGGACCCACCTCTGGGCATACCCTGCCAACTTAGGGTGAACAATGTGATACCAAAGCGGAGGATGGACGGAGCGTTTGAGCAAATCAAACACTCACCCCCAGTCAACTGATCTGGGTTTATTCCACCATCATTCTTTAGCTCACTCCACCACCCCAGTTCAGACATGGCCATATGCAAATCAGTCTGTCCCTGTGACTGATGGGAACAGTCCAGCCCGAACTGCCAAGCCATATGTTACCTGGACCAGAAACAGCATCCTGTTACTGGTTAATAACCCTCATCAGCCAGGCTATCTTGAATCTAGTGGCAAAGTGAGCAAGGGACCCACGTCTGGGCATACCCTGCCAACTTAGGGCGAACAAACCGATACCAAAGGGGATGATGGATGGAGCGTTTGTGCAAATCAAACACTCATCCCCCAGTCAACTGATCTGGGTTTAATCCACCATCATTCTTTAGCTTACTCTACCACCCCAGTTCAGACATGGCCATATGCAAATCAGTCTGACCCTGTGCCTCATGGGAACAGTCCAGCCCGAACTGCCAAGCCATGTCTTTCCTGGACCGGAAACAAGCATCCTGGGACCGGTTTTGGGTTCATAACCCTCATCAGCCAGGATATCTTGAATCCAGTGGCAAAGTGAGCAAGGGACCTACGTCTGGGCATACCTTCCAACTTAGGGCGAACAAAGCAATACCAAAGGGAATGATGGATGGAGCGTTTGTGCAAACCAAACACTCATCCCCCAGTCAAATGATCTGGGTTTAATCCACCATCATTATTTAGCTTACTCCACCAACCCAGTTCAGACATGGCCATATGCAAATCAGTCTGACCCTGTGCCTCATGGGAACAGTCCAGCCAGAACTGCCAAGCCATGTTTTCCCTGGACCATGAAACAAGCATCCTGTTACCAGTTCATAACCCTCATCAGCCATCTATCTTGAATCCAGTGGCAAAGTGAGCAAGGGACCCACGTCTGGGCATACCCTACCAACTTAGGGTGAACAATGTGATACCAAAGCGGAGGATGGACGGAGCGTTTGAGCAAATCAAACACTCACCCCAGTCAACTGATCTGGGTTTATTCCACCATCATTCTTTAGCTCACTCCACCACCCCAGTTCAGACATGGCCATATGCAAATCAGTCTGTCCCTGTGACTGATGGGAATAGTCCAGCCCGAACTGCCAAGCCATATGTTCCCTGGACCGGAAACAGCATCCTGTTACTGGTTCATAACCCTCATCAGCCAGGCTATCTTGAATCCAGTGGCAAAGTGAGCTAGGGACCCACATCTGGGCATACCCTGCCTACTTAGGGCGAACAAAGCTATACCACAGGAGAGGATGAACGGAGCGTTTGAGCAAATCAAACACTCACCCCCAGTCAACTGATCTGGGTTTAATCCACCATCATTCTTTAGCTCATTTCACCACCTCAGTTTAGACATGGCCATATGCAAATCAGTCTGACCCTGTGCCTCATGGGATCAGTCCAGCCCGAACTGCCAAGCCATGTCTACCCTGGACCGGAAACAAGCATCCCAGCACCGGTTTTCGGGTTAATAAACCTCATCAGCCAGGCTATCTTGAATCTAGTGGCAAAGTGAGCAAGGGACCCACGTCTGGGCATACCCTGGCAACTTAGGGCTAACAAACCGATACCAAAGGTGATGATGGATGGAGCGTTAGTGCAAATCAAACACTCATCCCCCAGTCAACTGATCTGGGTTTAATCCACCATCATTCTTTAGCTTACTCTACCATCCCAGTTCAGACATGGCCATATGCAAATCAGTCAGACCCTGTGCCTCATGGGAACAGTCCAGCCCGACCTGCCAAGCCATGTCTTCCCTGGCCATGAAACAAGCATCCTGTTACCGGTTCATAACCCTCATCAGCCAGTCTATCTTGAATCCAGTGGCAAAGTGAGCAAGGGTTCCACGTCTGGGCATACCCTGCCAACTTAGGTCGAACAAAGCGATACCAAAGGGGAGGATGAACGGAGCGTTTGAGCAAATCAAACACTCACCCCCAGTCAACTGATCTGGGTTTAATCCACCATCATTCTTTAGCTCATTTCACCACCTCAGTTTAGACATGGCCATATGCAAATCAGTCTGGCCCACTGCCTCATGGAAACAGTCCTGCCCAAACTGCCAAGCCATATCTTCCCTGGACCGGAAACAAGCATCCCGGCACCGGTTTTCTGGTTAATAACCCTCATCAGCCAGGCTATCTTGAATCCAGTGGCAAAGTGAGCAAGGGACCGCCGTCTGGGCATACTCTGCCAACTTAGTGCGAACAAAGCGATACCAAAGGGAAATGATGGACAGAGCTTTTGAGCAAATCAAACTCTCACCCCCCAGTCAACTGATCTGGGTTTAATCCACTATTAATCTTTAGCTCACTCCGCCACCCCAGTTCAGACATGGCCATATGCAAATCAGTCTGACCCTGTGCCTCATGGGAACAGTCCAGCCCGAACTGCCAAGTCATGTCTTCCCTAGACCTGAAACAAGCATCCTGTTACCGGTTCATAACACTCATCAGCCAGGCTATCTTGAATCCAGTGGCAAAGTGAGCAAGGGACCCACGTCTGGGCATGCCCTGCCAACTTAGCCCAAACAAAGCGATACCAAAGGGGAGGATGAACGGAGCGTTTGAGCAAATCAAACACTCACCCCCAGTCAACTGGGTTTAATACACCATCATTCTTTAGCTCATTCCACCACTCCAGTTTAGACATGGCCATATGCAAATCAGTCTGACCCTGTGCCTCATGGAAACAGTCCAGCCCAAACTGCCAAGCCATATCTTCATTGTACCGGAAACAAGCATCCTGTGACCGGTTTCAGGTTCATAACCCTCATCAGTCAGGCTATCTTGAAACCAGTGGCAAAGTGAGCAAAGTACCTACGTCTGGGCATACCCTGCCAACTTAGGGCAAACAAAGCGATACCAAAAGGGATGATTGACGGAGCGTTTGAGCAAATCAAACACTCACTTACAGTCAACTGATCTGGGTTTAATCCACCATCATTCTTTAGCTCACTCCACCACCCCAGTTCAGACATGGTCGTATGCAAATAAGTCTGACCCTGTGCATCATGGGACCGGTTTCGAGTGCATAAGCCTCATCAGCCACGCTATCTTGAATCCAGTGGCAAAGTGAGAAAGGGACCCACGTCTGGGCATACCCTGCCAACTTAGGATGAACAAAGCGATACCAAACGGGATGATGGACCGAGTGTATGAGCAAATCAAACACTCACCCCCAGTCAACTGCTCTCGGTTTAATCCACCATCATTCTTTAAAAGATGTGCAAGCCATTTTTTTATATACTTATCCATGTTGGATTTGAAAGGTTAGTTGCTGGGGAAAGTAACAAAGGAAGTGGAGGGTGGAAGAAACATGGATTGTGCTGGTGGGGAAAGGATGACAGAGGACAGGTCCAGAAGCGACACAATGGCTGGCGGAAGAAATACACACAGGCGAGAGAGAGAGAGAGAGAGAGCAAAAGGGGCAAAGGACAATGGTGTGAAAGCAGTGCTGGGGTAGAAGGACACAAGTGCATGCACAACATGGAGTGGCATCAGGATGAACCACATGGGTGAGAGAAACATAGAGCATGGTGGAGCGGCGAAGAAAAGTATCCAAGCAAGAAAGCTGGAATATACATGCAAGCTCATGGAGCACTTAATCAAAAAGAAAAAAAGTAGTGTCTGAAAAGTAAGCACTGGAAGGTCACAGGTAATGATGCCATGCTCCTAGGGGAGAGTCAAACACAAGAAGAGAAGGAAAGCCAACACAACTAACCTTCAAACCAGGATTGACTTGTTTTATGAGGTTTGTGTGTGATGATTGCTGCTATTTTAACCTTTTCACCGCTGCACTTTAAAATTGCTCACCTGCATTAGTTGTTATGTTATGTTATGTTATGTGGGGGGTTTTCTACAGCGCTCGGCTACTCCGAAGAGTGTCCCGGCGCTTAAGATCCATCACAAGACATCGGTGTGGGAGGGCCGAGTAACTTTATTGGGTGAACAACAAGGTCTTTAAACACTTCCTGAAAGCGAACAGATTACCCGTGGTTCTGAGGGACACAGGAAGGGTATTCCAAATCTGAGGGGCGAGAAGTTTGAAAGAGCGACCGCCACACCTAGCCCGCCTTGTGGTAGGAACCACGGCCAAGGCTAGGGAGGCCGATCTGAGTGATCTGGAAGGCAGGTAAAAGTTCACCCGTTTCCGGAGATAGAAGGCTCCCAGGCCGTGCAATGCCTTGAAAGCCAACGTCATTGTTTTAAAGATGATCCGTTTTTTTATCGGAAGCCAGTGAAGGGTGGTGAGAAGAGCACTGGCACAGGCCCTCCTAGTCAGACCAAAGATGGCACGTGCTGCCGAGTTTTGAACAACTTGGGGGCGTGATAGGAGGAAGTCAGGGAGGCCCAGGTAAAGTGCATTAGCATAGTCTAGGCGAGCACCGATCAATGCCTGTACCGTAACTCTTCTATGGTCAACTGAGAGAAGGGGCAAAAATTTCCGAAGCATCTTTAAGATGGCAAAACATTTGCCCACCAAGCCCGATATCTGGGATTTGAACGAAATGCCATTATCAATATGAATCCCGAGATTTTTGGCGACAACCGAGTCACTCGCCGGAGGGAACATGGCGGAAGGCCACCAGGCCTTCCAACTGGGATCAGGGGGGCCGCCAAAAAAGAGAATTTCCGACTTAGCAGAGTTGCACTTGAGGCAGTTCAGCTGAAACCAGCCGAAAACTGCCTCAAGGCAATCTCTGATGTTCTTACCATTGAAGTCGGCGCCTTTGTCGCACGTGAAAAGAAGCTGAGTATCATCAGCGTACGACACGATCTGAGCTCTGAAAGTCTCTGCCAGAGCCGCCAGTGGGGACATATAGATGTTAAAAAGCGTGGGGCTTAATATGGAGCCCTGAGGCACTCCCACTTCTAGAGGCGGCATCATGGCAGAGAAAGGGGGAGCCCAGACCGTTTGTTGGCAATTGGCAAGGAAGGATTTAAACCAACCTAACACCGACACCCTTAGACCGATCTCCCAGAGTCTAAGAAGGAGACGGTCGTGGGGGACGGTGTCGAAGGCCGCCGATAGGTCAAGCATCACCAACATGGCTCTTCCCCCGCATCCAGAGTTTCTCTTATGACCTCAGTGACTTGAAGCAACGCAGTCTCGGTGCTCATGTTGGATCGAAACCCAGACTGTGAAGGATGCAGGATATTGTTGGATTCAAGAAAATTGGCCAGAGTGAGATGCATATGCTTCTCAACTACTTTCGCTAGGGCGGGCAAAAGCGAAATAGGTCTGTAATTTGCGTGTACTTTAGGATCGAGATTGGATTTTTTTAGAAGAGGTAGTATCAGGGCTTGTTTCCACCGCAAAGGAACCGTACCTGTGCTCAAGGAGAGGTTAAGCACAGGGTTAATTAGGGGGTTGAGCACATGTGCCGCTTGTGCAATCAATTTTGCAGGGCAGGGATCTAGGGGGGACCCGGATTTTAGATTAGACAGTAAATTAAAGGAAGCTTGGTGAGTAATAAGTGGAAAAACCCTAAGAGAGGGACTCATCTGGTTAGGAGAGAGAGGAGACACAGGCAAATCGCTAATAGCCGGAGCGGCAGCTGCAGCGAAAGAGGTTTGAATAAGCTGGATTTTGTTCGCAAAAAAGTTGGCTAGCTCAGTGATCCAAGGCTCGGAGTGGGTATTCCTGGGGGTACACCAGGAGGGAGAGGTAAAATCCTTAACTATTCTAAAAATCTCTTTGCAAGAGTTGGAAGCAGCTTCAATTCTTGAAGCAAAATATGACTTCTTACCAGAGTTAATGTCCTGGTGATAAACCCTCAGCAGAGCTCTATAGGTTTCTTTAGAGTTGGCGTCATAGTGCTTACGCCATGCTCTTTCGGCTTTTTTGTATTGCCGCCATTTCTCCGCCAACGCAGAGGAAAACCAAGGCGCAGACGCTCTAGACTGGTTGGTCTTAGGGGCTTGGATAGGAGCAAGTTCATCTAATTGTTGGGTAAGCCAGGACTGGAGAAGCTCCAAATCAGTCTCGAGGATTCTGTCATCTGGCAAGGGTTAGTACATAAGGCCTGCGCCAGCATTTCGGAGGAGACCCTATGGAAGGCCCTACAACCCTGCGCTTGGCGGGCAGATGCACTGGGCGGCGCTTTCTTGGAGTGTGAAATCTGAAAGTCCACTAGATAATGGTCGGACCAAAGGACTGGTGCGAGGGAAGATAATTCAATCGGGGTCGTGGAGAATACCTGGTCAAGTGTGTGACCTTTACAATGTGTGGCAGCCGAAAGATACGGGATAAGGCCGAGAGAGGAGGTGATTTCCAACAGCTTGATGCCATCTGTAGCATCTTCTATATCCATATGGATATTGAAGTCTCCTAGTAATAGACAATGATTGGACCTAAGACAGAGCGTGGAGATAACCGAATGGAGTTTTTCAAAAAAGAGACTCAAGGGGCCAGGGGGTCTGTATACCAAAAGCCCTGTGCACGATTGATTGGGTGTCAGGGTAAGCGAAAAGCCCAGGGTTTCGCAGCCCTGAATGTCATCTGTGGGTATAATAGAACAATCCGTTCGCCTATCGACCACCATAGCGACCCCCCCCCGCCCACTAGCTCTATCTTTCCTGTAGATCACATGACTGGAGGGAATCGCGGTGGCAATGTCTGGACCAGAGCTATCTCCGAGCCATGTTTCTGTCAGGAAAAGACATGTGGGAGATTTATCGCAAAGTAAGTCGTGTAAATCCAGGGCATGCTTTCCCTGGGATCTAGTGTTAAGTAGCAGACAGTTACTTTTAGTGGAGGGGAGTTTGGGGAGTGAGATGCCTCTCTTGCCAGGTAGCCATCCACACCCAGGGCAGCATCTGTTGCCCTTAGGTGGTGTAGGAAAGACCTACAGCAGTTGGTTCTAAGGTCTTTGAGAGCGAGAAGCTCCCCATGGGTGTACTTGAGCATCCCAGCGTCAAAAAGGCCACCTACCCTGCACCCGTGCGCCTCCGGGACGCTGACGGGCGCAGATGGGCTTTCCTTTGGCGCTCCTTAGGCGCCTCCGCAGCACACGTCCGCTGCGCAGAGAGTAGTGCACCTAGCTTTAAAGCGTCGCTGGCCGTCCGGTGCGAGTCAGCACCACTAGACTGCCGCCCTCGAGCCTACCTACCCCCAAGATGGCCGCCACAGAAATGCGCGCCTGACAGGTATCCTCCAGCACCTCGATGTACCGGTTGGAAGGGTAGGAGCACTTCAGGCAGAGCAGCGCGGCGCAAGGATGGGAAAGGTAGGAAAAATAAGTGTTGAGGGGCCTAAGGTCACCTGGCTTTGTGCCTCAGGTGCCTGAAAGAGTAGAAAGTGCAATGTGCAAAAGCCAGCCGCAGAGACAACACAAAGCTAGTAGTCAGCTTTTAAAATACATACATTTTATCCGATCAGCAAAAGATTAAAATAAAAGATTGTACAAATGTTTAAAACAGCTAGTAGTCAGCACGATAGTTTTCAACTCGCCCGCACCCGGCTTCCGCCTCAGGTGAATGAGAGAGTGAGGATTTAACCTGAGCAATCCCTCTGCACAGTTTTAAGGCATCGCTGGCCATCCGGTGCGAGTCAGCACCACTAGACTGCTGCCCTCAAGCCTACCTACCCCCAAGATGGCCGCCACAGAAATGCGCGCCTGACAGGTATCCCCCAGCACCTCGATGTACCGGCTGGAAGGGTAGGAGCACTTCAGGCAGAGCAGCGCGGCACAAGCAAGGATGGGAAAGGTAGGAAAAATAAGTGTTGACGGGCCTAAGGTCACCCGGCTTTGCGCCTCAGGTGTCTGAAAGAGTAGAAAGTGCAATGTGCAAAAGCCAGCTGCAGAGACAACACAAAGCTAGTAGTCAGCTTTTAAAATACATACATTTTATCCGATCAGCAAAAGATTAAAATAAAAGATTGTACAAATGTTTAAAACAGCTAGTAGTCAGCACGATAGTTTTCAACTCGCCCGCACCCGGCTTCCGCCTCAGGTGAATGAGAGAGTGAGGATCTAACCTGAGCAATCCCTCTGCACAGTTTTAAGGTGTCGCTGGCCGTCCGGTGCGAGTCAGCACCACTAGACTGCTGCCCTCAAGCCTACCTACCCCCAAGATGGCCGCCACAGAAATGCACGCCTGACAGGTATCCCGCAGCACCTCGATGTACCGGCTGGAAGGGTAGGAGCACTTCAGGCAGAGCAGCGCGGCACAAGCAAGGATGGGAAAGGTAGGAAAAATAAGTGTTGAGGGGCCTAAGGTCACCCGGCTTTGCGCCTCAGGTGCCTGAAAGAGTAGAAAGTGCAATGTGCAAAAGCCAGCCGCAGAGACAACACAAAGCCAGTAGTCAGCTTTTAAAATACATACATTTTATCCGATCAGCAAAAGATTAAAATAAAAGATTGTACAAATGTTTAAAACAGCTAGTAGTCAGCACAATAGTTTTCAACTCGCCCGCACCCGGCTTCCGCCTCAGGTGAATGAGAGAGTGAGGATCTAACCTGAGCAATCCCTCTGCACAGTTTTAAGGCGTCGCTTGCCGTCCGGTGTGAGTCAGCACCACTAGACTGCCTCCCTCGAGCCTACCTACCCCCAAGATGGCCGCCACAGAAATGCGCGCCTGACAGGTATCCCCCAGCACCTCGATGTACCGTCTGGAAGGGTAGGAGCACTACAGGCAGAGCAGCGCGGCACAAGCAAGGATGGGAAAGGTAGGAAAAATAAGTGTTGAGGGGCCTAAGGTCACCCGGCTTTGCGCCTCAGGTGCCTGAAAGAGTAGAAAGTGCAATGTGCAAAAGCCAGCCGCAGAGACAACACAAAGCTAGTAGTCAGCTTTTAAAATACATACATGTCACCCTCTGTTTCGCTCCCCGTGGAGGGAGTCGCTCCATCCAGGAAGTAGGTGTTTTCACCCACTTCTGGTGGGCCACTGTCGGTGGCCAACTTGGAGGGGAGACTCTCTAGTCTTCCTCCAATTTACACCAAGGCCCGAGTATATCTGAGGCGATGGCCCGATGTAAGCCCGTCTGCGCACATCAGTGTCCCAGAGGCGGCCAGCGCCAACCATGCTGCCCATTTGCCATAGGACCATTCTATCTGTTGGACATATAGCCGCAATAATCTTCTCTGGCTTCGACCTCAGCTTCGAATCCAGTCTACCAGATGGGAGGTGTTAGACCTCCCCCTACCGTGTGCAATAATTGTAGTTTCATCCTGTACCCCTGCATGGATGAACCCCAGCACCCCGGGTCCTTCTCCAGAGGCAGGGGGAAGGGGCTTATGTTTAGAGCAGCCCTAATTAACATTCGCTCACTAGGCAGACACCACCAGGATATCTTTGATCTCCTGTCTGATGAAAAGGTTGACTTATTATTTATTACCGAGACCTGGCTCAATGATTTTTCAAACCCTATGATTGAGTTGGCAAATCCTGGCGGTTTTAAGATTTCCCGGGTTGATCTCAAAGTCGGGAGGGGTGGTGGTGTTGCGATCATCTTCAGGGACAAATGGGCCTTTTGCTGTGAAGAGTCTTCTTAGCTAGAAGAGGTTGATGTCCTCGATTTTAGTGTCACTATCTCCCCACATGTCTCGCTGGGTGGCACATTGGTTTAGTGCTGGATCTTTTCTCAAAAAGCTGGTTTTTGAGATTTACGAATTTTGTATTTCTGGGTGATCTTAACATCCATGTGGATAAAGATGAGGTGGGAGACACCAGGGAATTCATTGACTCTCTCAACCTAGCCCTGCTTACTCAATGGGTCAGGGCACCTTGATCCTATCTGTTCCAAATTCCCTATCAAGGTGGAGGATTCTCTGCCGATTCTGGAGGGTAGTATTCCCCCAAGCAATGCCGGTCAAAGCCTAGCCTTTGCTAGAATCAATCCGATGACCTTCTAGCTGAGTCCAGACCAGCCCCCTCTGTTATTTTAGAGGACGCTCTTGAAAACTTCTCCATTTGGATCAAGAGGGCGGTGGCCTGTTCCTCTCCCACGCCCCCTTGCATACTATCCAGGGATTCTCCATTCCAGACATGGTTTTCACATGAGCCTTAGCCTGCAGAAACAACACTGCAAAAAAGTAGAACGGGTATGGTGGTTGGACTATTGCTCTTTGGCGAAATTGAACCCTAGGAAAGTCCGGAAGCAGTACTATACCTCTATAGCCCAGGCCAAAAGCCTCTACTATGCGATTGCATCGATCTAGCAAGTAACAATCTTAAAGTAATGTTCTCCATCGTCCAGAACATTATGGCCCCTAGTGCAGAATCTGTCACACTTCCCTCGTCAAACGCTTTCAAATTTCTTTATTGACAATGTTAGCTCCATCCAGGCTTCCTTTATTTTAGGTGATCACTCCATGACTGGGTCCTCGCCCCTCGGATGTGGCACATACTGGGTCTCCCTCCCTGGCGGCTTTTTCACTTATTGACCTTCCTGAGTCACTGAAGATCCTTAAGGCCTTGAAGTCAGGCTCCCCTATTGATACCTGTGCAGCCAGACTCCTGGCCTCAGTCGCAGAGACATTGAACCCTGAAGCTAACAGACTTATCAATCTGTCCCTTTAGGAGGCCTTTGTTCCTTTAGTATGGAAGCAGGCTAAGATTCTGCCGCTCTTAAAGAAACCAACGCTAGATCCACTAAACCCAGTCAATTACCGCCCCATCTACCTCCTCCCTATTAGGCGAAAGCCTGCGAAAAGGTGGTAAACAACTCACAGACTTCGTCAAGGGTGCTGGTTTACTTCATCCAGCTCAATCCAGATTCATAGCCTCCTATAGCAGTGAGTCGGCCTTGATGGAAGTCTTAGAGGCTATTTGGGAATGTTTGGATACAGGCGGGAGGAGCTCTTATTTTGTTGGATCTCTCGGCAGCATTCGATACTGTTCCTCACTCTCTGTTGCTTACCTGCCTTGCGAACATGGGGATTTTGGGTGCTGCCTTGAGTTGGCTTAAATCCTTCCTGGAAGGGCGCACCCAACAAGTTTGGCTCCCTCTGTTCTCCTCCTCTCCTCAAGAGGTGACCACTGGGGTACTGCAGGGGTCCTCCTTGAGCCCCCTTCTCTTTAATCTATACGTCACCCCTCTGATTTGTTTTCGCTGAAGAGCTAGGAGCCAAAATTATAGCTTACCCTGACAATACTCAGCTGCTGATTACCTGGGGAAAATCAGACTGCTCCCCGTTACTGGCCAAAAATTGCCTCGCAGAAGCCTTTCAATGGATTTCATCAGCATAGCTTAAATGTGATGAGGGTAAGTCTGAAATTCTTCTCTATTGGACCTTCCGTCCCCAGTTCAGAGAAACTCTATGGGCAGCGGATTTTCCCTTGCCAGCCGAAACGGGGCAACCCGCGAAAATTCTGGGAGTCTGGTTCGAGGAGAAACTTTCTTTCTCCACCAAGATTAAGAAGCTAGCGGGGAACTGCTTTGGTTTACTTAAACCCCTTAGGAAATTTCTCCCGCTTCTCCCTAGAGCAGCTAAAGAAACAGTGACCAGGGCCCTGACACTTTCGTAGCTCGACTACACCAATGCTTTGTATGCCGGCCTGCCGGGCTATCTTCTTAATAAATTACAGTTTGTCCAAAATGCCGCTGCTAGACTTGTTTTTAACATCCCAATGAGAAGTAGTGTCAGACAGCATTTGTGATCACTCCACTGGCTGCCTGTGGCTAATCAAGTCATGTTTAAAGCCCTGGCCCTGGTCCATCGTGCATTGCATGACTTCGGCCCCTCCTATCAATGGAAGAGGTTCCAATTTTATGCCCCCACCATATATCTTCGTTCATATTCTGAGTTCCGGGCCCATACTCCCCGCTTCCGGCTCACTAGAGTGGTGGACAGCTCACTTGCTGTCAGATCTACTATAGCCTGGAACGCACTCCCTCTGGCTCTCCGCAGTATTCAAGACTTCTGTCAATCTAAAAAAAAATGAAGGCTTATCTGTTTACTCAAACAAATCAGCAGGTATCTGTGCTTACTTTCCCTTTCTCAAGGCTCGCACTGGGACACTCATTGGAGTATCTGTGCGTGCTACAAGTGCAAATAACATAACATATGTAGGTTGCCTTCTTAAAAGCATGCCACGTAATGTGATGAACACTACATTTTCTTATTTCCACTGCATAGCAATTATTATGTGCAAGGCAATCAAATATGAAGTTTATGCAAATGTTGATCTCCCCAATCCGTATATGCCCTAGGGTTCACAGCAACATCCTACCTTAGATTTACTTGTCAACTTTTTCATATCAATGTCAATAAGTAAGGCCGACAAGCCGATAGATAGTAAGTGTTTCTTAATCTTTGATATGATTTAGCTTTACTGGATACCTAAATTCGTAGCTAGGTGACATCAAGTTTCTCCAGAGTAAACTATCCCAAACTAAGCCCACAAACTTCCATAAAAACAACAATCTAGTAATGAGTTGAAAAGGGTTGCTAAAAAATGAAGAACTTCTAGAGGGATTGAAAGGCATGTTCAGTGAAAGGGGGTAGGAAGGTTAGGATGGTGGTGGTGAGGGTGAGGGTGGTGGTCTTGGTGAGGATTGTGTTGTTGGTGAGGGTGGTGCTGGTGTAGGTGTTGCTGAGGGTGGTGATCGTGATAATAGTGAGGTGGTGCTTGTAAGGCTGGTGAGGGGTGGCAGTAGTGAGAATCGTGAAAGGGTGAGTGTGAAAATGGTGATGCTTAGAATGGTGGTGAGGGTGGTGGTAGGGTGGGGGTTAGGTGATAGTGGTGGTTAGGGTAGCGTGGTGGTTGTTTGGATGCCAGGGTGATGGTCGGGTGTTGATGGGGTGAGGGTGGTGGCAGTGGTTAGGGTGGTGATGGTGGTAGTGTGGAGGTCATGGTGAGGGTAATGGAGGCGATGGTGGTTAGGGTGGTGGTTAGGGTGGTGGTAGTTATGGTTGAGAGGTTGTTAGAATAGGGTGGCAGTGTTCAGAACAAGGTGGTGTTGCTTAGGGTAGTGTGATGGTGCAAGGGTTGTGGTGGTTGTGATTAGATGATGGTGGCAGTTAGAGTGGTGGAGTTCAGGGTGATGGTTAAGGTGGTGGTGACATGGTGGTTTGGGTAGTGATGATTAGAGTGGTGGTTAGGAATGGTGGGGTATTGGAGGTGCTTCTTAGGGTGGTGGTGGTAAGGGTGATGCTGGTGAAAGTGATTGTAGTTAGGGTCAGATGGTGGTGGTTGTCAGGCTAGTGTGGTGGTGGGGAGGAGGGTTGTCGTAGTTAGGCATATCTGGTGGCAGTTAGGGTGCTGTTGGTGCTGTTTATGGTGATGTCTTTAGGGTGTGGTGATGGTTAGAGTGTCGTGGTTTGGGAGGTGATAGGGAAGTCGAAGGGTAGTGGTAGGGTGGTGGTGGTGGTAGTGTGGCAGTAGGGTGCTGGTTAATATGGTGGTTAGTATGGTGGATAGAGTAATGGTAGGGTGCCTCCTCCGGTGGCTTTGCTACTGACCCCACTGGGTGGTCCACCTTCATTGGGCATGGTCCGGTATATTTGTCAATCTGGACCTGGCCAGGGCCGGGGGCATTGGCTTTGCTTATGGGCGAGGTTTAGGTTAGGGAGGGGCTGGTGGCAACTTCACTGGAGTGTGGGGTTACTCCTTTGTCTTTTCTCTTCCTCTATTCTTTTCCATTTGGGTGAAGGGCATGACTCACAGGAGGCACAGAGAAACATAAAAGACCACAAAGGCACCTGAGCATTGTCTTTGATGGTGATGCAGGATGTTAAAAAATCCTCATCTGGTGACCCGCGCTGTCCTGCCCCCTGAGCTGTATCCTACCACTCAAGGATATGAGGCAGAACAATGTTTATTGCAGGTCATGGAAGGGGACATTGTCCGTTCATCAGGCCCAGCTCCACCAAAGATCACACGTACTGCCGGGAGGACAGAGAAGATGAGAGATGAAGGGGGGGCAAAAGTCTATTGGGGTTGGGTAAAGTAGCACGGGAAGCCATGTCCTTCCCCTCCCTCTCGCAGCCACTTCCATTTAGGCCAAGATCCTCAAACCGCAGCAAAGGGGAGGAGAGTCCATGTCCGCAGGAAGGTCCCACTCAAGACCCTTCGGTTGAGTCCATTCCCTTTGCTTAGCACCAGGCTTCAAAAGTAAGTCCTGACTGCAGGTAGGGATGCCCCTTCTCTAGGCTGTGTCAGATTCTTCACTCTGAGGCACAGATGTATTGTCTTGTGCACAGCAGAGGGCTGTGCATAAGATTTAATTGCCTAAAGGAAAGAAAATAGTTCAGCACCAGATTTAGTAAATGTTGCCTGCCGATTACATCTTTAGGAGGGCTTGAGAAAAATCTGGCTGCTCTGTTGAAACAAAAGAGCATATTCATAACAGAATGGCGGAGTGCGGTGTTACGCCACATTTGGTAACGCTGCACTCCGACATTCTGAAAACACGGGAATGCACGGTATTTACAATAATACGGAACACTTCTACGTTTCCCCTAGCGCTGGGACTAAATTTAGCTCCCTAGCACCAAAGCAGGCACCTTTGCACCATAGTGTCCCTTCCTGCACATAAACAAGCACTACTGGTGATTTGTAACTTCTATGTCCGCTGCAGAATGCAGCACGTATAGAAGGTGCAAATCGTCATTATCTAATGATTGTTTGTGTGCAGGAAGGGACACCTTCCTGCACACAAACAACCACTAATGAAGATTTGCTCTTTCTATGAAACAGCAAAAACAAGGAGAAATTAATCATTTCTTCTTGTTGGGCCAGTTTAAGACCAGGTTTTCCTTGGTCTTATTTTTGTCACTGCCCAATATTTATGCCAGCTTGTAAATAGGGGTACAAAAGGGGGGTGGTGATGGACGGAGCACCCAAACCAATCAAACACTCACACCCAGTCAGAAGATCTGGGTTTGATCCATCACCGTTCTTTAGCCCACTCTGCCACCCCAGTTCAGACATGGATATATGCAAATCAGTCTGACCCTGTGCCTCATGGGAACAGTCCAGCCCGAACTGCCAAGCCATAACTTCCCTGGACCAGAAACAAGCTTACGAGGACCGGTTTCTGGCATTCCAGCCGTATTCAGCCCGGCTTGCTTGAATCCAGTGGCAAAGTGAGCAAGGGACTCACGTCTGAGCATACCCTGCCACACTTATGGCGGCCAAAAGCGGTATAAAAGGGGGTGGTGATGGACGGAGCATCCGAACCAATCAAACACTCACACCCAGTCAAAAGATCTGGGTTTGATCCATCACCGTTCTTTAGCCCACTCTGCCACCCCAGTTCAGACATGGCTATATGCAAATCAGTCTGACCCTGTGCCTCATGGGAACAGTCCAGCCCGAACTGCCAAGCCGTGCCTTCCCTGGACCGGAAACAAGCTTCCGAGGACCGGTTTCTGGCATTCCAGCCGTCTTCAGCCCGGCTTGCTTGAATCCAGTGGCAAAGTGAGCAAGGGACTCACATCTGAGCATACCCTGCCACACTCATGGCGACCAAAGCGGTACAAAAGGGGGTGGTGATGGACGGAGCACCCGAACCAATCAAACACTCACACCCAGTCAAAAGATCTGGGTTTGATCCATCACCGTTCTTTAGCCCACTCTGCCACCCCAGTTCAGACATGGCTATATGCAAATCAGTCTGATCCATCACCACCCCCTTTTGTACCGCTTTTGGCCGCCATATGTGTGGCAGGGTATGCTCAGACGTGAGTCCCTTGCTCACTTTGCCACTGGATTCAAGCAAGCCTGGCTGAAGATGGATGAAATTCCAGAAACCGGTCCTAGGAAGCTTGTTTCCGTTCCAGGGAAGGCATGGCTTGGCAGTTCAGGCTGGACTGTTCCCATGAGGCACAGGATCAGACTGATTTGCATATAGCCATGTCTGAACTGGGGTGGCAGAGTGGGCTAAAGAACGGTGATGGATTAAACCCAGATCTGTTGGCTGGGTGTGAGTGTTTGATTGGTTCAGATGCTCCGTCCATCAACTCCCCCTTTTGTACCGCTTTGTTCACCATAAGTTGGCAGGGTATGCTCAGACATGAGTCCCTTGCTCACTATGCCACTGGACTCAAGCAAGCCTGGCTGAAGACGGCTGAAATGCCAGAAACCGGTCGTAGGAAGCTTGTTTCCAGTCCAGGGAAGGCATGGCTTGGCAGTTTGGGCTGGACTGTTCCCATGAGGCACAGGGTTAGACTGATTTGCATATAGCCATGTCTGAACTGGGGTGTCAGAGTGGGCTAAAGAACGGTGATGGATTAAACCCAGATCTTTTGACTGGGTGTGAGTGCTTGATTGATTTGGATGCTCCGTCCATCACCACCCCCTTTTTTACCGCTTTTGGCCGCCATAAGTGTGGCAGGGTATGCTCAGACGTGAGTCCCTTGCTCACTTTGCCACTGGATTCAAGCAAGCCGGGCTGAAGACGGCTGGAATGCCAGAAACCGGTCCTCGGAAGCTTGTTTCAGGTCCAGGGAAGGCATGGCTTGGCAGTTCGGGCTGGACTGTTCCCATGAGGCACAGGGTCAGACTGATTTGCATATAGCCATGTCTGAACTGGGGTGGCAGAGTGGGCTAAAGAACGGTGATGGATCAAACCCAGATCTTTTGACTGGGTGTGAGTGTTTGATTGGTTCGGGTGCTCCGTCCATCACCACCCCCTTTTGTACCGCTTTGGCCGCCATGAGTGTGGCAGGGTATGCTCAGACGTGAGTCCCTTGCTCACTTTGCCGCTGGATTCAAGCAAGCCGGGCTGAAGACGGCTGGAATGCCAGAAACCGGTCCTCGGAAGCTTGTTTCAGGTCCAGGGAAGGCATGGCTTGGCAGTTCGGGCTGGACTGTTCCCATGAGGCACAGGGTCAGACTGATTTGCATATAGCCATGTCTGAACTGGGGTGGCAGAGTGGGCTAAAGAACGGTGATGGATGATCAAACCCAGATCTTTTGACTGGGTGTGAGTGTTTGATTGGTTCGGGTGCTCCGTCCATCACCACCCCCTTTTGTACAGCTTTGGCCACCATGAGTGTGGCACGGTATGCCCAGACGTGAGTCCCTTGCTCACTTTGCCACTGGATTCAAGCAAGCCGGGCTGAAGACGGCTGGAATGCAAGAAATCGGTCCTCGGAAGCTTGTTTCCGGTCCAGGGAAGGCATGGCTTGGCAGTTTGGGCAGGACTGTTCCCATGAGGCACAGGGTCAGACTGCTTTGCATATAGCCATGTCCGAACTGGGGTGGCAGAGTGGGCTAAAGAACGGTGATGGATCAAACCCAGATCTTTTGACTGGGTGTGAGTGTTTGATTGGTTCTGATGCTCCGTCCATCACCACCCCCTTTTGTACAGCTTGTAAATAGGGAGCAGCATCAAATAGCAATGAGTGTTTTGGTGGAACGCCCACTGCAACACCCATTCCATGCCCCTTTAGTGCTAAGTGCTGCGTGAATAGGGGAGTTATTCACTAGGTGGCATTCCTAGATGCAGGCAACTGCACATAGGTCAGTCATGTGAGGTGAATGCTCTAGGGTAAAACATGTTACAAGTAAGTATATTAAGCGTTCTACAGCTTAACCCCCTATGTGCCTGTTTTTACTTTGAATTGGGTTTTGGGGCAAAGCCAGATGATGCTAATTTAGTATATCTGGTTTAGCACCTTAATCTAATACTTTTGCACCAGCACACCCAGACATGGCCCCTTAAATGCATTAAGCAAATGATGGTGCAAAGTTGTTCAGGTGCAATGCTAGAGTCAACTTTGAGCAACAAAACAACTTTAGCATTCTGCAGTGGGTTTGTCGCTGCTGATAGTACCACTTGGCAATGTTTTGTATTACGTGAGATCAAACTTTTAGCAAATTTGGGCTCTTGTGTCTTAGATCTTATACTGCCCCAAATGTCTCCCATATCATTCAAATTTCATGATTTATACCATGTACCATCTTGCATGCCTTCATAACAAAGCATCTTCTGCCACAGTGCTTGCAGCATCTCTTAAAGTTGGTGGAGGGTGGGGTAGGTCAGAAGACAATGTAGCAGGTCTGACCCTGACTTACTAGCTCTTGGACAGCAATCGATATTTACCACTCCAGTGCACACTATTTCATTAGTAACAGATCATTTATCAGTTTGCACACAGACGCTTGCTATCATTAGCCCAGTCCTGTGGCTTACATGAAAGAATTGTTCTAATTGACCAGCCACATTTTCAAATTAAAAATGATTGGTTCAATCTAGCAAATGACACCTTAATAGGATCACTGTATGTGTTTGGCAACAGAAATATGTCTGTTCGAAGAGGTGACTGCTGAGGTTAATGACTGAACTTGGAACTGGGAGCAGGCTGGTTGTTTGCGGTCTGGAGTCAATCATAGCATATGTTTCCACATCTCGTGTGCATGTGTGGATTTCCCAAACTCGTATGCCAGTGAATTGGCTCCATGTCAAGAGTGCAGCATTCAGCCAACCCTAGTTTGTCAGTCAGGCACATAAGGCATGCTGGGTCTTGCAGGCTCTTTATTTTAATGGAAAGAGGGATTCTACGAGATGTAGTTTGTAGAAGGCAGCATGGTGAAAACACAGATTTTGTAAATGTTGCTTATGTGAAATAGAGCTAGTTCAGTGGAGTGTTGTATTTTTATCATGCCATTTGGATATCACTTTGTTCCCCCCAGGAGACTCTAGAGGACTTTCAGGTGGAAGGGTTATAGGCTCCCAATTTGTTGTACATGCTTGGCAGGTCATAAACCTATATTGTGGTCTATCTGTCAAGGATCGGATGTCATGTGTGAGGTTAGGAGGGCAGATTAAGTCATGCTACAGCAAACCTTTGTCTCTAAGCATATAAACAAGCAGAGGGATGTAAAAGAGGTAGTCCTGTATTAAGATATTGTTAAGAATGGAAGTCCGCTCCAAGTAAGGTGAAAGGGAAAAGTTTATTCACCAACCAGTGTCATGCTCCTCTGAACACTCAGTGATAGCGCAGTACCACAAGAGTGAACGTTCGAATTAAACTTCCAGAGGAATGAACCAAGAGGGGAAGAGGAGGAGGGGAGGAAAGGAGCAGGGAAGGCAGAATATACAGGGTCACATAAAAGGGGGAAAGTCATAACACATCTTCCTTTCTGCCAGAAATACAAAACGATCACAAACAATGGTAGGATAATACCACATTCTAGAATTATTTCATCACATAGTCCCTTTGCCATAAAGGTGTTCTTATGATTCTTTTATTCTGATATTCATGAGCAATCTCACCCTCATTACGTGAGATTGAATTGTCAGATAGATCAGGAACTTTGACCAACCTGTCCATGCTCCATTTCCTGCCATCCGACATTGTAACCACATTTTTCCCTACTTCTTTTATCTTTTCTGCTCCATAAAATTTATTGTACCTACTACTCGTTGGAACAGGTTTCCTTACAAAAACTTGTTGACCAGCTTCCCATACTCTGGGTTTGGTTCCCTATCTTTCATCATATTCACCTTTATACTTTTCTTGGTTACTTAGAATTTTCTCTTGTGCAACCTGTTTGTCCCATCTAAAGGTACTATCTTGGAACAACCAATTTGGTGTGAGCTTAGAACCAGGTTTGCGTCCTCTCAAAAGGCTGAAAGGGGAGTAACCTGTTACGCTATCGGGAGTAATGACATATGACCAAATCATATCCTTGACGGATTAAATAATTGGTTTGTGTGATGCCACTGCCAGTTGCAATGTATATTTTATCATCCTGTTGCATCGCTCCACTAGACCATTAGCACGGGGACAATACAAAGGTGTAGAAATATGTTTGATGGCTAAACTGCTCAAGAAATCTTTCATCTCTTCCGAGACAAGTTGAACCCCATTGTCCGTAATGAGTGTATGTGGAACACCTTCATTTGAAAAGGTGTCAGATAAGAAACATTTAATGGTTTTTGTGCAGACTTTGTTTACAAACTTTGTGATAATCCACTTAGAAAAATAGTCCACTAGAACCAGAATATACTTTTCTTGCAAACCAGGCACTTGTAGGGGACCTATAATGTCCATGCCTAACTTTTCTCATGCCTTGATAGGAATAGTAACTGGTTCTAAAGGTGTTCTCCTGGTAATCTTAGTTTTGTCGCTTATACCACATGCGTGGCAACCCTTGACTAACTCTTCCACACAAGAATCCATGGCCGGAAACCAGTATCCGGCACGTAGTTTACTTTTAGTGAGGCTCCTTCCTAAGTGTCCTTCATGTGCTAATTCACAAATTTGTTTCCTGAGATTTTCTGGAGGTACAACCTTGTCATTTTTGTATACATAAGAATCCACTATAGACAGTTCATTCCTAACATTCCAGTATGGATGAAGTTTTGAGGGAAGATTTTTGCACTTGTCAGGCCAACCATGAATGATTTTGTCACTCACATCTTTAAGGATGTTGTCATTCTTATAGGAGCATTTCCATTCTTTTTCTAAGATCGATGGAATGGAAACTTGTAAAACAACAAAATCCTCTTTTTTCTCATCTAAAGAAATGGATGCCTCAATGGGTAAGCGGGAAAGACAATCCGCTATAAGGTTTTTCTCACCAGGAATGTATTCAATGGTGTAGTTGAAATCAACAATTTGCCTATTCTAGGGGTGGTTTTCTCTATGCTTTTAGAAGCAAAAAAATAAGAAATTAGGGGTTTATGATCAGCTTTAAGCTTGAACGGTATACCCCATAAAAAGTATTTGAAATGATTGGTGGCCCAAAAACATGATAGAGCTTCTTTTTCAATGGTAGAGTAATTTACCTCAGCATCCTTTAAGGTCCTTGAGGCAAATGCTATGATTTTTTCTTTGCCCTCTTGGATTTGGGAAAGGGTGGCACCAAGACCCCTTTTACTAGCATCAGTGGTGAGGATAGTATTCTTGGTGCTATCAAAATTTCCGATACAGGGCGCTGAGGCAATGGCTAATTTGATTTTGGAAAAAACTTGCTCATGTTCTGGAGACCAAGAGTATTTAACATCCTTTTTTAAAATATCTCTAATAGGTTGTACCAAATCAGCAAAGTTTTTAATGAATTTGGACATATATTCAGCCAGTCCTAGAAATGATTTGACTTCCTCCTTGTTCAGGGGGGAAGGCGCTTTAACAACTGCCTCAATGAGATCCACCTTTGGTCTAATACCCTCAGATGACAGTGTGTGTCCTAGAAAGTCAACTGAAGCCATACCAAATTTGCATTTTTCTTTTTTTATGGTTAATCCTGCTTCTTTAAGTCTGTCACACACCTTTCTTAAGTTGCCATCATGTTCTGATTCATTGGATCCGTAGACAAGAATATCGTCTTGAAAACATAATGACTTTTCAACATTCCTTAGAATATGTTTAGGCTTTCCTGTTTTCAGTTTCTATTTTTGGTAAATTCTGGTGGGGTTTTTTCAGTGTTTTCAATATCTTAAAAAACAGTTGTTATCAGTGGTTACACATTTTTGCGCCACTAAAAACAACAGAAAAAGTGTTTTTCCGGTGTTTATGGAACGTTTTGCTTTTATTATTGCTTGCTTTCTGCACTGAAAGAACATGGTATATCGACAGTGTACTTATAGTGTATATGAGGTCTGAATAGATTTTTGCAAATTAATCTTATTGTAGTACACCATACAATACTTCTTCAGTGAGTCTTTGGGTCATGTGCGCTCGCTCTTTCCTTCCCATGTAAACTTCTGCGAAAAGGCCCTCTCAGCATTCTTAGCCCATTGGGCTGAGAACCATCTGCTAAGAGACACGGTTGGGATGACTCTTTCTTTGATGCCACATAAAGCACGAAATGATAAATATTTGCATTTTAGTTCCTGTGCATTAGAAACAAGTGCAAGAGAATGGACTAAAAAGTCAATAGCATCCGTCAATAACTCTTAAGATTTTAAAGATGCTTTCAGCATACCATCTAACAAGTGTCAAGGATCTACTACAGGGAATCATTTCAGCTCGGGTATCAATTTTGACAAGTCATCACACAATTTTTTATATAGTAGCTGAATCACTGCAAATACAAACAATATCACTCCAATCTTTGTTGAACTTGGAAAGAACCTTTTTTGCAGAGCATTACAAGTGACACTGCAATCCATGTTTTCCAAAAGTCTGGTGTCATGTTTTCACCACTATCCCAGATGCTTGGTGATATATATACTTGTCATACCTTGCATTGAATGTTTAAAGCCTGAGGTGTTGGCAATTCACCTACTATCAATACTGACCCACTAGAAACTATGGTCTGATGTATTAAGGGTTTTTACTCATTCTCTGTGATGTGATGACACATATTAGGAAAGATTTTTATGAAACCAGCCATTTTACCTATCGCTGAAAGAATCAAATGCAGCCAAAATATCAAATATGAGTTTGATATTTCCTGATTTTCTATAGCTTATAAAACAATTAAACTAGACCTAAAACATGAAACTAAACCCTGCATCTTTAGACCAAAGGCCACAAAACTGAAAAAGTAAAAGGAAGAAGAAACAATATTTTAGTGGCATCCCTAAAAAACAAACCTCAAGCAGAATAATGTTAGCCAGTCTTTCTTACTGCTACTTGTATAACAAAGTTACATTGTATTGACCCCTTCAGGAAGAAAAAAATTATTTTCACTCTCTTTTTCCTTTCTTTGAATGGCATTTAGTTTGTGGTTGTCCAGGTGTTTTTTCAGTGTTTATATGTTTTCACCGGTGAGGGCTATTATTCTTTCAGTGGGGTTTTATCAGTTATTATAGGTTTAAACCTAAAACCCCACAGCCTAAATATGTTGCATAATTCTTTGGAAAGCTGATGCAGCCGATGCCAGTCCAAATGGTAATCTTAAGAACTTAAAAGTACCGAAGGGAGTAGTGAAAGCTGTAAGAATCGGAGACTCTGGGTGTAAGGGAACTTGGTAATAGGCTGACGTGATGTCTAAAACTGTGAAAAATTTGGCACCATTTATGACAGATAACATTTCATTAATCTTTGGGAGTGGAAATCTATCTACCCAAATACTAGCATTAAGGCTCCTGAGGTCCACACACATGCGTATGTCTGTGCTATTCTTTTTGGATGTGATGACAATAGGGGCGACCCACTCTGAATCTTCAATTTCTTGTATGATTCCTTGTTTAACCAATTTCTCCAATTCGGTTTTTAAAGGATCTCTTAGTAACAATGGAACTGAACGAGTTTTATGAATGATGGGTACTGCATTTTTTTTTAGATTTATTTTATGTTCATACTCCTTAAGAACCCCTATGTGATCAGGAAACACTTCAGGATATTCTTCGCTTATTTTGCTACCAGTAAGAGATCTGTCTACAAGTAATACTTGCTCTTTATTATTGGGATCAAGAGTAATACCCAGATCTTTTTGATGTCTCCATCCCAGCAAGTTACTTCCATTCTCAGTAACATATATTTTACCATAAGTGTGTCTATCCTTAAATGATATTTGCATTTTGACCATTCCTTTTATAGGAATGGGGTCTTTGTTGTAACCACCAGGATGAATGTCTGGTTCTTCAAACACATATTCATTAGAATTAAATAAACTTTTAAAGGTTTCTTCCTCTACCAAGGTATATGGCGAACACGAATCAGCATACACATTTACATTTTTGCCATTCAATAAAATGTCACATTTAGGATAGATAACAGTGTCATAATCTTCTTCTTCATCCTTAATTTGGAAAATAAACTTGTTTTCAAAACTTCTAGATTCTTGCTCCTGCTGTACAAGGTGTACTTCAGGGCTACTTTCTTTGGAATTACAACATTTAGAAATATGACCAAACTTATTAAATTTTTTACACGTTACTCTTATTGCTGGGCATTTCGGAAAGTTTGCTAGATGGTTTGTATTACCACAGCGGAAACATCTAATTTGATCCTTCAAAACTTTAGGTTTGGTAGCTGTATTTACTTTTGTAACCTTTAACACTCCTTCCACATCATTCACTTCATTAACATTGTTTTCATCATATATACCCGATTTGTTCATTTTCATTTCTTTGACACAAAATGCAGTATGCTCTATGCCCTTTGCTATGCTAATAGCTTCTTCTAAATCAGGATTTACAGTTATTGGTCTTTCTTGCACCTTGTGATCATTCGTGCAACGAACAAGTTCATCTCTAATAAGAGAATCTGTGAGTGCCCCGAAATCACAAGTTGCAGAAAGACCTCTCAAAGCAACAATGTAATTGGTGACTTTCTCATTTTTTCCTTGAGATCTCTTAAAAAATTTGTGTCTTTCCAACACAACATTTATTTTATCTTTAAAGTGAGCACCTAATTTGCGTAATGTTGTGGTAAAAACATCATCATCACCTTCACCACCCTCTTCTTCACCTATCGCTAGATCCTCATACACTTTTCTAGCTTGAGTACCTAAATTGTGAAGCAAGATATGTTGTTTCCTAACTGCTGAAAAATTTTCACCCCCTATTGCAATTAAATAGGAGTGTAACATTTTTATCCATTGCTCCCAAGGTATATCTGGTTCACCTTCCTCATTAAGAAATGGAGGAGGTTGGTTCATGTTTGTTACTGACATTGTGCTTCAGAATGTAACCAGGAGATTAAGTCAAAGCAAAACAAACAAGAAATATGGAAAGGAAGACAAGAAAAAGAGAACGATCAAGAAAATGTGAGAAGGAGAAAGGAAAATACAGGAAAAACGAAGAAAAATAAGAGAAGGAGAAAAAGAGACCAGAGGCGAAAATAAGTGTAACACTGAGGAAGCGTGCAGTATAGAACATTCAACTTTCCTATACAATAAAGAGAACAACACATAAATTCCTTTGAAATGTCAGTTCGAACAACCTTGTGTAAAAAAAATCACTGTAAATAGCCAAGTGAAAACATCAGCATTGAAAAACTCACAAAATAATTTCTAGAAATACTGCCATACATAAAAGGAGAGTATATAAATAATGCTGAAAATGCTGAAAAAACTCGAAGAAACACGGAAGCTGAGAATATACTGAGAAATGTCTGTAGAGCTCTTCTTGACTAGAAATGTTCTCTGATTGGAAAACGCTGGCACAGCAATGAAACACTACCTCCAACTGTAGAGATATCAGGACTCATGGGGTCAGCGTTGCTAAGAAGACTGCAAACACTACCTCCAAGAAATGCGCATTCCAACCTCCAGGATCGGCGTCATGATGGAAAGAATGAAAGACGCTGCCTTAAGAGAACACTGCGCAGGAACGGAATCACTGCTGAAGAGACGACGGCTCATGCGCGGGAAACAGTACTGCCGAAGTAATGAAGAAGATGCCTCATCCCCTGAAGGACGCTGCCTTAGGAGAACACTGCGCAGGACCGGAATCACTGCTGAAGAGACGACGGCTCATGCGCGGAAAACAGCACTGCCGAAGTAATGAAGAAGATGCCTCATCCCCTGAAGCACACTGCCTTAGGAGAACACTGCGCAGGACCGGAATCACTGCTGAAAAACGATGCCTACAGGGTGTGTCAAGGCAAGACACTACATCCGCACGGAGAACCTGAAGGCGGCTGTCAAGCGACACTTCACTGAAGAGGAAGAAGCTTCATAATAGAGGCGGAAGGTGCACGGAGACCAGACACAATCTCCGCTGAGGAATTTCTAGAAGCAGCGCTCAGGTGAGACTCAA
Source organism: Lissotriton helveticus (assembly GCF_964261635.1). Classification (NCBI taxonomy): domain Eukaryota; kingdom Metazoa; phylum Chordata; class Amphibia; order Caudata; family Salamandridae; genus Lissotriton; species Lissotriton helveticus. The sequence goes on from NC_136065.1 coordinate 178,598,801, forward strand.
GGTTGCGGTCACAGGTGAAACTTAGAATAATGAAGGTAACAGGACCGACCTTAAAAAGGTGATAGTGACGATCAGAAGGGTGTCATCCAAATAGCGCCGAAAGCTCCAGAAATCACAGGGGAATAAAAGGATTTCAGAGGAGTCGAAGAAGGTGGGGGTGAAACTGGTGCCGTCCCCCTCACGGCTGGGACCCTCGTCGCCAAATTGTTATGAATGGAAGTCCACTCCAAGTAAGGTGAAAGGGAAAACTTTATTCACCAACCAGTTTCATGCTCCTCTGAACACTCAGTGATAGCGCAGTACCACAAGAGTGAACGTTCGAATTAACCTTCCAGGGGAATGAACCAAGAGGGGAAGAGGAGGAGGGGAGGAAAGGAGCAGTGAAGGCAGAATATACAGGGTCACATAAAAGGGGGAAAGTTATAACAGATATATATAATGTTCTGAATGGTTGGGTGCGAAGCCATCCTCAGGGTTGTGTTTAATTGGGAGAGTTGGGTTTGTAAGGTCATGACTGAGGTTGGATAGATAGTTCAATCAAGACCTCACAATCTTGCAGCTGCGCTTATACTTTGAGGGCAGAAAAGAAGTAATAAGACAGATTGAGCTATGTAGGTAGATATACCATTCTCATATAGTATAGTGTACATATGAGCTGGTCACTTCTTTCTGAACAGCCAAGTTTTGTTGCCTTCTGGGCTTCAAAATTATTATGAATGATTCAAACTGTTGCCAGAATAGAGTTCCGGAGTTTATTCATATGTAAAGGAAAAGGAAGTACCTTCAGTGTCAGATGTTCCACAGAAAGTGATGGTCAGGACTGCCTGTCTGGACTGGAATGTCATTATTTGATTGTGTGTCTTGAATTGTATTTGGAGGACAATATATACAGGACCTTGCATAGCCTAATATGTGGTAAATAGGATGAAGTTGCCTATAGGGAATATGTCCAGAGCTTGTGGGCTGAAGTAATTTTGGTTGTAGTCCTTATTTGGGTTTTCTGGAATTTACAGAGTTGTCAGAGAGGAGTCCATGGTACAATCTATTAGCATGGACTAGGCATGAAAGGACCAAGCCAATGGTGTCCTGGAATCTCTAGGGAAATCTGAAGGCATATTTACGACCCCTGTTGCGTTGGTCTTACACCACTCTCCACACATGAGCGATGCAACACAAAAAAGAGATTTATGATATCGCGCATGCCACTCCACTCTACAAAACCCCAATCCACTCTATGACATGCTACTATGATTTCACATGGTGTAAGTGATGTAATATAAAAAAGGTATATGCAGTGAATCGTAAAGGTACGAGTTATGGTTAATGTAGTGTTGCTAGCGAGTTAACAACTCTCTGCAAAGGCGTGTGATTGACAGTAATTTGAAGATAGTACAAAAATTACACATTTAAGTTATAAGTATATAGACTTTCAAATGTTTGTGTAATTTAAGTTGGGTTTGTATCCGAATTATAAATAATAAATTAAAGTTATGACCATAATTACAATTTCTAATATTTGTGTAGTATAAGTTGGGTTTTGAATTGAAGGAATAAATAAAGTTTTCCTAACTATAAATAAGCTTCAGACATTTGTTTTACATTGATATATATGTATGTATGTGTGTATATATATATATATATATTCACTGAAAAAACCATAGGTTATAGACCATATATAGTTAGGAATTAGCATTTAAAAAACCTTATTTTACTCACACAAAACCATTGAAATTCCATATATAGTTAGTTGCACTAACTATATATTGCGCACCCGCAATCCACTGCTGATCATGTCACATATTACATCATTCATGACATGGTCAGTGACATCACTGATGACATCACTGATGACATCTCAAATGACATCACTGATGACATCACTGATGACAACATCCAGTGACTATGTTTCTGTAAAGTTAAAATATGTCTTACATATTGAAGAATGAGTGGATGTATAAGTGTCTGGACGAAGGATTTAGTAGGTGCATGACTGAATGTATGAGTGAGTGATTAAATGTGTCTCACTGAGTGCATGGGTTAGTGACTAAACTGTCTTAATTTGTGCATCATTATGTCTGTTGTTCTGTAAACTGCTGCATGTGTTGATCAGTAGCTATATGAGTAACTATATGGGTTATTGATTGATTGCCCAAGTATTTGCATGGGAGACTGAGTGTGTGTGTGGCTGGATGGGAGGTGTGTGACTCTGTACAGATCAATGTGTACTTGTATCAATGATTGTATAAGAGAGTAAGTATGTGTTAGTATATGGTTGAAAACGTAAGGTGCTCTATGTTTAACTGTATAGAGTAGAAAATGGAAGTGTGATTGATTCTTTACAGGACTGACTAGGTGTGTGAGTAACTCCATGGATGAGTGGCAGAGTGTGAGTGTCTGTATAGGTGTATGAGTGCATATGATTGTGTTGTAAAGATGAGTGATTGTATGTATGAATGATTGTATGGGTGAATGAGTGAATGTGTGTGTAGACGTAGGAATCAGTGAGTACGTATGTAGTAACTAGTATTGGTGTGTCAATGGTTTCAAAAATTATACTCTGTTTTTAACACTGGGTGAAACAGAGGTTATATTAAAATGTGAAGAGATGCATTGTATTGTCACATGAATAATATCATCAGTGATGTGGTCATTGATGTCAAATGAGATGTCATCAGTGATGTCATCAGTGATGTCATTTGAGATGTCATCAGTGATGTCATCAGTGATGTCACTGACCATGTCATGAATGATGTAATATGTGACATGATCAGCAGTGGATTGCGGGTGCGCAATATATAGTTAGTGCAACTAACTATATATGGAATTTCAATGGTTTTGTGTGAGTAAAATAAGGTTTTTTAAATGCTAATTCCTAACTATATATGGTCTATAACCTATGGTTTTTTCAGTGAATTTTCAAGGTTTTGTAAATGCTAATTCCTAACTATATATGGTCTATAACCTATGGTTTTTTCAGTGAATTTCAATGGTTTTTTAATAGCAAATATCATAAGCTGTCGAATGTCAAGTACGTGGTAAGTGAAAACATTTTCGTGTTTATGCACACTGATCTGCTTTGAATGGTGCCCCCCCCCCTCATTTCTATTAGGAGTACTCTCTCTTTGCAGATAGTGAAAGGTAGTTAACGCAGGCCTTTGCCCCCGTTGTAATCCGTCGTGCCTGCTTCTCTCTCCATTTGATTGATTGTTATCCAAGTATTTACTGTTTTAGAATTAGTTCTCTTTGGTTCATTCTCTATTTACAAACAAACACAGAGTCGCAATACTCTGTTTAGTCTTTGCAGATAACGAAAAATCGTGTAAAAAAAAGAAAAGGAATCGAGCAAAATCAGTAGGCCACTAATGGGATCTCTTTTTGACCTCGCTAAAATAGAAACATTAGGAACAACCCCTCATGACAAATACAAAACTAGTGAGATGAACTGAACTCCACACAATGATGGCTGCAAAACAGCTCGGCTCCGCCACCCACCCCGCCCAAAATAACGATAAAGAGCGGCTGCCATGATTGGTTGCGGAATGGCCACGACGGAGCTACGAAATGATGCTGCTCTCATGCTAACCCCAGCTTCAGTCTGAAACATCCAGAAACACTGTAGACTACCAATTCGATCAGTTCCGGTAGCGCCCCAATGTAACCCGGTAGAGAAGAACTAGCCCTCCCCTCTTTGACTGATGGTTCTTGTTGCCTGTCCCTTCTGTTGTCATTTAACAGAACTATTTAGCCTGCTGAAAGGGGTTGTGTTCCGACCGCTGGTTGGTGGAGACATTTTGACTATATTCTGGACCTGCGTTGTCGCGTAATGCGTCATATGACGCGCCGCGTTAGCGCATCCGGAAGTCATCCGGGGCGCGCAGCGCGTAACGTAAGCATAACAAGTCATGTGACTTGTTAATAAAACTTTTCATTGGTTCATTTTACTTTTCTTATTGTAATGATGAAAGGCTTGGTCATATGACCTAAAAATTACGCTTTTCATTACTTCCGAACATTATTTTTTCTTAAATATATGTTATAATGTTCCAGACTAATGTACTTTCCCGGAAATTTTACAACTGTCCTGCAAGTAAAATATATTCTTTTTTCGAGAAAAAGAGCGTTTCTTCGTCCCATGATGGAGCCGTTGAGCAAAAGAGGGTCGACCTGCTGTCTTAGTCGCCGATACGCCTGAATATGAGATTCTTATCGATCACTTTATGTTGCAGGAATAGAAAACACAACAGCCCTTGACCATTTATCTTTACTGCGTTCCTTCGTATTATACCTTTTACCCTTCATGTAATTGGTCTGCTTTATTTCACTTGCCTTTTAATGATTCTAAAACAGTGACTATTATTACAAACTTTACCAATGTATATACTACTACCATGTTTTCTTTTAAAAACCTTTATTGTGAAAATTTCATTATACAAATACGAGCCTATAACCACGTGGGCCGGCCACGGAGCAAACTGTAATCGTATGTGATGAGTAGACATTTACACTGTAGAGGAACGTAACGGGCGGGCCATTAGGCCATTAGGTTGCAAGAACTAAGGTGTCTAACAGTTACGGAATCGGTGGACGTACATTTTATAATTAAAATACGACAGGGCCAGTTACAATAAAATTATCTAGATATACATTTGCGGGCAAGTACCATGGGTGACGTTAATTCGAACTTTCAACAGTACAGTAATCAATAACACATCAGAACTTAATATCAATAGGGATGTCGAAATATTCAATCAATTCTCGTCCCCGCCCGCCATGTGCTTCAAAACTGCATACGTATCTCGTGATTTCAAGGTTCTGCAACCAGTACACAACAAGGAGTTACGAGTCCCATTTATTCCGGCGCCATTTTGGGCGAGGACGGGCAGGTCCAGGATATAGTCAAAATGTCTCTACCAACCATCGACTATGATGATGTTCATATGCTGTATTTATTAGAGTAACACTCATCTGTCCACATGAAATTAATTTGCCACAATCTAAACATGTCATTTTAATCTTTCCAAAGTTCTTCTAAAAATTTGGGACCGTTTCCCTTGCCTCTGAAGCTCTCAGTGCCACTTCTTTGATGAATGTACTAGCAGGTCAGGGGTTCTCCTCCAAATCTCTCTTTTATGCAGCACTATAATTAATTGGTGCCACCTCTCCATATGACGATGCATGGTATAGTTACCACAACTATATTTTTTTTCGGTTCCTCTGGAGAGTTCATCGTGGCAGATGAAGCGTGTAACGTACCGGGCATTTACCTTTTTTTGCATGTACAGGAAAGGAAAAAAAAATCGAGCGTCCGAGTTCTAAGGTGTCCCAGGGCCATTTTAGTGGAGGACATGATACAGCGATAATGCCCTGGATAAGGACACTTCCTTCGGGCACCCCACGCCGTCTTTCGGCGCAGCATTGTAGGATGGCCACACCAGTGCGGCAACTTGCTAGACACCACCTCGGTGCCATCCGGATCTCGGCGCCCCACTGCAGATGAACTGCCTCCACATGGAGAAGCGGGAGAGGCTCGTTTGCGCCGCCTTAAATGATATTTGCATTTTGACCATTCCTTTTATAGGAATGGGGTCTTTGTTGTAACCACCAGGATGAATGTCTGGTTCTTCAAACACATATTCATTAGAATTAAATAAACTTTTAAAGGTTTCTTCCTCTACCAAGGTATATGGCGAACACGAATCAGCATACACATTTACATTTTTGCCATTCAATAAAATGTCACATTTAGGATAGATAACAGTGTCATAATCTTCTTCTTCATCCTTAATTTGGAAAATAAACTTGTTTTCAAAACTTCTAGATTCTTGCTCCTGCTGTACAAGGTGTACTTCAGGGCTACTTTCTTTGGAATTACAACATTTAGAAATATGACCAAACTTATTAAATTTTTTACACGTTACTCTTATTGCTGGGCATTTCGGAAAGTTTGCTAGATGGTTTGTATTACCACAGCGGAAACATCTAATTTGATCCTTCAAAACTTTAGGTTTGGTAGCTGTATTTACTTTTGTAACCTTTAACACTCCTTCCACATCATTCACTTCATTAACATTGTTTTCATCATATATACCCGATTTGTTCATTTTCATTTCTTTGACACAAAATGCAGTATGCTCTATGCCCTTTGCTATGCTAATAGCTTCTTCTAAATCAGGATTTACAGTTATTGGTCTTTCTTGCACCTTGTGATCATTCGTGCAACGAACAAGTTCATCTCTAATAAGAGAATCTGTGAGTGCCCCGAAATCACAAGTTGCAGAAAGACCTCTCAAAGCAACAATGTAATTGGTGACTTTCTCATTTTTTCCTTGAGATCTCTTAAAAAATTTGTGTCTTTCCAACACAACATTTATTTTATCTTTAAAGTGAGCACCTAATTTGCGTAATGTTGTGGTAAAAACATCATCATCACCTTCACCACCCTCTTCTTCACCTATCGCTAGATCCTCATACACTTTTCTAGCTTGAGTACCTAAATTGTGAAGCAAGATATGTTGTTTCCTAACTGCTGAAAAATTTTCACCCCCTATTGCAATTAAATAGGAGTGTAACATTTTTATCCATTGCTCCCAAGGTATATCTGGTTCACCTTCCTCATTAAGAAATGGAGGAGGTTGGTTCATGTTTGTTACTGACATTGTGCTTCAGAATGTAACCAGGAGATTAAGTCAAAGCAAAACAAACAAGAAATATGGAAAGGAAGACAAGAAAAAGAGAACGATCAAGAAAATGTGAGAAGGAGAAAGGAAAATACAGGAAAAACGAAGAAAAATAAGAGAAGGAGAAAAAGAGACCAGAGGCGAAAATAAGTGTAACACTGAGGAAGCGTGCAGTATAGAACATTCAACTTTCCTATACAATAAAGAGAACAACACATAAATTCCTTTGAAATGTCAGTTCGAACAACCTTGTGTAAAAAAAATCACTGTAAATAGCCAAGTGAAAACATCAGCATTGAAAAACTCACAAAATAATTTCTAGAAATACTGCCATACATAAAAGGAGAGTATATAAATAATGCTGAAAATGCTGAAAAAACTCGAAGAAACACGGAAGCTGAGAATATACTGAGAAATGTCTGTAGAGCTCTTCTTGACTAGAAATGTTCTCTGATTGGAAAACGCTGGCACAGCAATGAAACACTACCTCCAACTGTAGAGATATCAGGACTCATGGGGTCAGCGTTGCTAAGAAGACTGCAAACACTACCTCCAAGAAATGCGCATTCCAACCTCCAGGATCGGCGTCATGATGGAAAGAATGAAAGACGCTGCCTTAAGAGAACACTGCGCAGGAACGGAATCACTGCTGAAGAGACGACGGCTCATGCGCGGGAAACAGTACTGCCGAAGTAATGAAGAAGATGCCTCATCCCCTGAAGGACGCTGCCTTAGGAGAACACTGCGCAGGACCGGAATCACTGCTGAAGAGACGACGGCTCATGCGCGGAAAACAGCACTGCCGAAGTAATGAAGAAGATGCCTCATCCCCTGAAGCACACTGCCTTAGGAGAACACTGCGCAGGACCGGAATCACTGCTGAAAAACGATGCCTACAGGGTGTGTCAAGGCAAGACACTACATCCGCACGGAGAACCTGAAGGCGGCTGTCAAGCGACACTTCACTGAAGAGGAAGAAGCTTCATAATAGAGGCGGAAGGTGCACGGAGACCAGACACAATCTCCGCTGAGGAATTTCTAGAAGCAGCGCTCAGGTGAGACTCAAGGTTGCGGTCACAGGTGAAACTTAGAATAATGAAGGTAACAGGACCGACCTTAAAAAGGTGATAGTGACGATCAGAAGGGTGTCATCCAAATAGCGCCGAAAGCTCCAGAAATCACAGGGGAATAAAAGGATTTCAGAGGAGTCGAAGAAGGTGGGGGTGAAACTGGTGCCGTCCCCCTCACGGCTGGGACCCTCGTCGCCAAATTGTTATGAATGGAAGTCCACTCCAAGTAAGGTGAAAGGGAAAACTTTATTCACCAACCAGTTTCATGCTCCTCTGAACACTCAGTGATAGCGCAGTACCACAAGAGTGAACGTTCGAATTAACCTTCCAGGGGAATGAACCAAGAGGGGAAGAGGAGGAGGGGAGGAAAGGAGCAGTGAAGGCAGAATATACAGGGTCACATAAAAGGGGGAAAGTTATAACAGATATATATAATGTTCTGAATGGTTGGGTGCGAAGCCATCCTCAGGGTTGTGTTTAATTGGGAGAGTTGGGTTTGTAAGGTCATGACTGAGGTTGGATAGATAGTTCAATCAAGACCTCACAATCTTGCAGCTGCGCTTATACTTTGAGGGCAGAAAAGAAGTAATAAGACAGATTGAGCTATGTAGGTAGATATACCATTCTCATATAGTATAGTGTACATATGAGCTGGTCACTTCTTTCTGAACAGCCAAGTTTTGTTGCCTTCTGGGCTTCAAAATTATTATGAATGATTCAAACTGTTGCCAGAATAGAGTTCCGGAGTTTATTCATATGTAAAGGAAAAGGAAGTACCTTCAGTGTCAGATGTTCCACAGAAAGTGATGGTCAGGACTGCCTGTCTGGACTGGAATGTCATTATTTGATTGTGTGTCTTGAATTGTATTTGGAGGACAATATATACAGGACCTTGCATAGCCTAATATGTGGTAAATAGGATGAAGTTGCCTATAGGGAATATGTCCAGAGCTTGTGGGCTGAAGTAATTTTGGTTGTAGTCCTTATTTGGGTTTTCTGGAATTTACAGAGTTGTCAGAGAGGAGTCCATGGTACAATCTATTAGCATGGACTAGGCATGAAAGGACCAAGCCAATGGTGTCCTGGAATCTCTAGGGAAATCTGAAGGCATATTTACGACCCCTGTTGCGTTGGTCTTACACCACTCTCCACACATGAGCGATGCAACACAAAAAAGAGATTTATGATATCGCGCATGCCACTCCACTCTACAAAACCCCAATCCACTCTATGACATGCTACTATGATTTCACATGGTGTAAGTGATGTAATATAAAAAAGGTATATGCAGTGAATCGTAAAGGTACGAGTTATGGTTAATGTAGTGTTGCTAGCGAGTTAACAACTCTCTGCAAAGGCGTGTGATTGACAGTAATTTGAAGATAGTACAAAAATTACACATTTAAGTTATAAGTATATAGACTTTCAAATGTTTGTGTAATTTAAGTTGGGTTTGTATCCGAATTATAAATAATAAATTAAAGTTATGACCATAATTACAATTTCTAATATTTGTGTAGTATAAGTTGGGTTTTGAATTGAAGGAATAAATAAAGTTTTCCTAACTATAAATAAGCTTCAGACATTTGTTTTACATTGATATATATGTATGTATGTGTGTATATATATATATATATATTCACTGAAAAAACCATAGGTTATAGACCATATATAGTTAGGAATTAGCATTTAAAAAACCTTATTTTACTCACACAAAACCATTGAAATTCCATATATAGTTAGTTGCACTAACTATATATTGCGCACCCGCAATCCACTGCTGATCATGTCACATATTACATCATTCATGACATGGTCAGTGACATCACTGATGACATCACTGATGACATCTCAAATGACATCACTGATGACATCACTGATGACAACATCCAGTGACTATGTTTCTGTAAAGTTAAAATATGTCTTACATATTGAAGAATGAGTGGATGTATAAGTGTCTGGACGAAGGATTTAGTAGGTGCATGACTGAATGTATGAGTGAGTGATTAAATGTGTCTCACTGAGTGCATGGGTTAGTGACTAAACTGTCTTAATTTGTGCATCATTATGTCTGTTGTTCTGTAAACTGCTGCATGTGTTGATCAGTAGCTATATGAGTAACTATATGGGTTATTGATTGATTGCCCAAGTATTTGCATGGGAGACTGAGTGTGTGTGTGGCTGGATGGGAGGTGTGTGACTCTGTACAGATCAATGTGTACTTGTATCAATGATTGTATAAGAGAGTAAGTATGTGTTAGTATATGGTTGAAAACGTAAGGTGCTCTATGTTTAACTGTATAGAGTAGAAAATGGAAGTGTGATTGATTCTTTACAGGACTGACTAGGTGTGTGAGTAACTCCATGGATGAGTGGCAGAGTGTGAGTGTCTGTATAGGTGTATGAGTGCATATGATTGTGTTGTAAAGATGAGTGATTGTATGTATGAATGATTGTATGGGTGAATGAGTGAATGTGTGTGTAGACGTAGGAATCAGTGAGTACGTATGTAGTAACTAGTATTGGTGTGTCAATGGTTTCAAAAATTATACTCTGTTTTTAACACTGGGTGAAACAGAGGTTATATTAAAATGTGAAGAGATGCATTGTATTGTCACATGAATAATATCATCAGTGATGTGGTCATTGATGTCAAATGAGATGTCATCAGTGATGTCATCAGTGATGTCATTTGAGATGTCATCAGTGATGTCATCAGTGATGTCACTGACCATGTCATGAATGATGTAATATGTGACATGATCAGCAGTGGATTGCGGGTGCGCAATATATAGTTAGTGCAACTAACTATATATGGAATTTCAATGGTTTTGTGTGAGTAAAATAAGGTTTTTTAAATGCTAATTCCTAACTATATATGGTCTATAACCTATGGTTTTTTCAGTGAATTTTCAAGGTTTTGTAAATGCTAATTCCTAACTATATATGGTCTATAACCTATGGTTTTTTCAGTGAATTTCAATGGTTTTTTAATAGCAAATATCATAAGCTGTCGAATGTCAAGTACGTGGTAAGTGAAAACATTTTCGTGTTTATGCACACTGATCTGCTTTGAATGGTGCCCCCCCCCCTCATTTCTATTAGGAGTACTCTCTCTTTGCAGATAGTGAAAGGTAGTTAACGCAGGCCTTTGCCCCCGTTGTAATCCGTCGTGCCTGCTTCTCTCTCCATTTGATTGATTGTTATCCAAGTATTTACTGTTTTAGAATTAGTTCTCTTTGGTTCATTCTCTATTTACAAACAAACACAGAGTCGCAATACTCTGTTTAGTCTTTGCAGATAACGAAAAATCGTGTAAAAAAAAGAAAAGGAATCGAGCAAAATCAGTAGGCCACTAATGGGATCTCTTTTTGACCTCGCTAAAATAGAAACATTAGGAACAACCCCTCATGACAAATACAAAACTAGTGAGATGAACTGAACTCCACACAATGATGGCTGCAAAACAGCTCGGCTCCGCCACCCACCCCGCCCAAAATAACGATAAAGAGCGGCTGCCATGATTGGTTGCGGAATGGCCACGACGGAGCTACGAAATGATGCTGCTCTCATGCTAACCCCAGCTTCAGTCTGAAACATCCAGAAACACTGTAGACTACCAATTCGATCAGTTCCGGTAGCGCCCCAATGTAACCCGGTAGAGAAGAACTAGCCCTCCCCTCTTTGACTGATGGTTCTTGTTGCCTGTCCCTTCTGTTGTCATTTAACAGAACTATTTAGCCTGCTGAAAGGGGTTGTGTTCCGACCGCTGGTTGGTGGAGACATTTTGACTATATTCTGGACCTGCGTTGTCGCGTAATGCGTCATATGACGCGCCGCGTTAGCGCATCCGGAAGTCATCCGGGGCGCGCAGCGCGTAACGTAAGCATAACAAGTCATGTGACTTGTTAATAAAACTTTTCATTGGTTCATTTTACTTTTCTTATTGTAATGATGAAAGGCTTGGTCATATGACCTAAAAATTACGCTTTTCATTACTTCCGAACATTATTTTTTCTTAAATATATGTTATAATGTTCCAGACTAATGTACTTTCCCGGAAATTTTACAACTGTCCTGCAAGTAAAATATATTCTTTTTTCGAGAAAAAGAGCGTTTCTTCGTCCCATGATGGAGCCGTTGAGCAAAAGAGGGTCGACCTGCTGTCTTAGTCGCCGATACGCCTGAATATGAGATTCTTATCGATCACTTTATGTTGCAGGAATAGAAAACACAACAGCCCTTGACCATTTATCTTTACTGCGTTCCTTCGTATTATACCTTTTACCCTTCATGTAATTGGTCTGCTTTATTTCACTTGCCTTTTAATGATTCTAAAACAGTGACTATTATTACAAACTTTACCAATGTATATACTACTACCATGTTTTCTTTTAAAAACCTTTATTGTGAAAATTTCATTATACAAATACGAGCCTATAACCACGTGGGCCGGCCACGGAGCAAACTGTAATCGTATGTGATGAGTAGACATTTACACTGTAGAGGAACGTAACGGGCGGGCCATTAGGTTGCAAGAACTAAGGTGTCTAACAGTTACGGAATCGGTGGACGTACATTTTATAATTAAAATACGACAGGGCCAGTTACAATAAAATTATCTAGATATACATTTGCGGGCAAGTACCATGGGTGACGTTAATTCGAACTTTCAACAGTACAGTAATCAATAACACATCAGAACTTAATATCAATAGGGATGTCGAAATATTCAATCAATTCTCGTCCCCGCCCGCCATGTGCTTCAAAACTGCATACGTATCTCGTGATTTCAAGGTTCTGCAACCAGTACACAACAAGGAGTTACGAGTCCCATTTATTCCGGCGCCATTTTGGGCGAGGACGGGCAGGTCCAGGATATAGTCAAAATGTCTCTACCAACCATCGACTATGATGATGTTCATATGCTGTATTTATTAGAGTAACACTCATCTGTCCACATGAAATTAATTTGCCACAATCTAAACATGTCATTTTAATCTTTCCAAAGTTCTTCTAAAAATTTGGGACCGTTTCCCTTGCCTCTGAAGCTCTCAGTGCCACTTCTTTGATGAATGTACTAGCAGGTCAGGGGTTCTCCTCCAAATCTCTCTTTTATGCAGCACTATAATTAATTGGTGCCACCTCTCCATATGACGATGCATGGTATAGTTACCACAACTATATTTTTTTTCGGTTCCTCTGGAGAGTTCATCGTGGCAGATGAAGCGTGTAACGTACCGGGCATTTACCTTTTTTTGCATGTACAGGAAAGGAAAAAAAAATCGAGCGTCCGAGTTCTAAGGTGTCCCAGGGCCATTTTAGTGGAGGACATGATACAGCGATAATGCCCTGGATAAGGACACTTCCTTCGGGCACCCCACGCCGTCTTTCGGCGCAGCATTGTAGGATGGCCACACCAGTGCGGCAACTTGCTAGACACCACCTCGGTGCCATCCGGATCTCGGCGCCCCACTGCAGATGAACTGCCTCCACATGGAGAAGCGGGAGAGGCTCGTTTGCGCCGCCTCCCCCCCCCCCTTCGGGCACCCCACGCCGACTTTCGGCGCAGCATTGTAGGATGGCCACACCAGTGCGGCAACTTGCTGGACACCACCTCGGTGCCAACCGAATCTCAGCGCCTTGTGTTGTCTTCCATTCCGAAAATATTGTTGGCAGCATTTTGAAAGGAAAGACAAACAGCCGTTTGTGGCCCTCACTACACCGTTCTCCTAGTGAGTCTCACATTGTTACATTTAGGAAGAATGTTGAAGAGTAGTATGTTGAAAATCTGAAGCCATTGTTATACAAACTCTCAACCAGCCTTGGATGGAAAAATCCTGAAGAATGTACAAACTGAAAACCAGTTTTTCTCTGTATAGCATCAGCAGCAACGCTTGAGTCAGCTTTGTGTGAAGCCGCCATTTTGATTCAATCAATAGCGTCCCCCTGCACACATTCAGGGACCTGGTCGTGTCTTCAGGTCAAACGGATTGTGGGACAAGATGCACAAAGGAAAAGGAAAAAAGTTCCGCCGGACCCCGGGAGGTAGCCGCCTATGTCATGGGCGATCTTAGGCCACACCAGGGCAATAGTGAAGCTGCAGCAGGTGCAAATAAGCTTCAGACAGTGTTACAAGCGCTGCTCAGAACTCTCAACTATGACACCACCTCGGTGCCATCCGGATCTTGGCGCCTTGTGCTGGTTCCGGCCTATTCACACATCGGTCCGCTACTGACGCCACCTCACAGGCCAACGGGGCACCCCACGCCGACTTTCGGCGCAGCATTGTAGGATGGCCACACCAGTGCGGCAAATTGCTGGACACCACCTCGGTGCCATCCAGATCTCGGCGCGTTGTGCTGCCTTCGGCCTATTCGCCACAAGTGCGCACGCAACTCAGCTGCATAGCGAGTGAAACACCAAGGGGCGCCCCACTGCAGCCGAGGAACCTCCATCTTGGGGGCGACGCACAGCATCACATTGCTTTCCAATGCAGTCAGATCCTCAAACAGCCCCCACTGACTGACGCGAACTCACAGGCCAACGGGGCGCCCCACGCCGACTTTCGGCGCAGCATTGTAGGATGGCCACACCAGTGCGGCAAGTTGCTGGACACCACCTCGGTGCCATCCGGATCTTGGCGCGTTGTGCTGCCTTTGGCCCCATTCGCACATCAGTCCGCTACTGACGCCATCTCACAGGCTAATGGGGCGCCCCACGCCGACTTTCAGCATTGTAGGATGACCACACCAGTACAGCAACTTGCTAGACATCACCTCGGTGCCATCCGGATCTCGGCGCCCCACTGCAGATGAAGTGCCTCTCAACTATGAAACCACCACTGTGACATCCGGATCTTGGCGCGTTGTGCTGCCTTCGGCCTATTCGCACATCGGTCCGCTACTGACGCCATCTCACAGGCTAATGGGGCGACCCACGCCGAGTTTCAGCATTGTAGGATGACCACACCAGTGCAGCAACTTGCTAGACATCACCTCGGTGCCATCCGAATCTTGGCATCTCAACGCCTAGTGGTATCTTCCATACAGAAAATATTGTTACGCTACCTTTGGCCCCATTCGCACATCAGTCCGCAACTTAGACATCACCTCGGTGCCATCCGGATCTTGGCATCTCAGCGCCTTGTGGTGTCAGTCAGAAAATATTGTTGCGCTGCCTTTGGCCCCATTCGCACATCAGTCCGCTACTGACACCATCTCACAGGCCAACAGGGCGCCCCACGCCGACTTTCAGCATTGTAGGATGGCCACACCAGTGCGGCAACTTACTAGACACCACCTCGGTGCCATCCGGATCTTGGCGCGTTGTGCTGCCTTCGGCCTATTCGCACATCGGTCCGCTACTGACGCAAACTCACAGGCCAACGGGGCGCCCCACGCCGACTTTCAACATTGTAGGATGGCCACACCAGTGCTGCAACTTGCTGGACACCACCTCGGTGCCATCCGGATCTTGGCGCGCTGTGTTGCCTTCGGCCTATTCGCACATCGGTCCGCTACTGACGCCGCCTCACGTGCCAACGTATTTTCTCCGCATTTTATACCCTATGCCGCATAACAGGTCATGTGACTTGTTTATAAAACTTTTCATTGGTTCATTTTACTTTTGGTTTCCTAATGATGGAAGGCTTGATCATATGACCTAAAAACAACACTTTTCATTGGATGAAAACTTTTTTTTTTTTCAAACGATGAAAGCCCCACCTTGTTTCTGGATGTTTCAGACTGAAGCTGGCGTTAGCATGAGAGCACCACCATCTCGTAGCTCCGTCGTAGTCATTCCGCGAGCAATCATGGCAGCCGCTCCCCACCAGAAGCCTGCAGGAGTCGGGGCCCCCAAAACTTTTGATGAATTCTCAAGGCGGAGGGGACGCTTTCGAGAATGGGGTCCAAGACCTAGCACACAAGCGTCCGATTTCCAAGGTGTCCCAGGGCCATTTCAGTGGACCAGGCCCAAAAAGGAAAGAGCCTGCCGCCATTTTGAGAGTCCTGTGACAGCCGCCTATCGCTGCACCGCAAGAGTGGGCGCAACTCAGCTGAATTGCGGCTTTTGACACAGTGGACCAAAAACGGACGGAATGGCAACTGAAACGGTAAAGGGGCGCCCCACTACAACAGATGACACTCCACCTGGAGAGGCCCGTTCACGCCGCCTCCCCCGGGGCGCCCCACGCCGTTACTCGGAGCAGCATTGTAGGATACCAAAACCAGTGCGGCAACTTACTGGACATCACCTTGGTGCCATCGTTCTGCTGCCTTGGAACTATTCGCACAACAGTTTGCTACTGAAGACCCACCCCCCGCGACGCCCCACGCCGTTATTTGCTGGGTGGCAACTTACTAGACATCACTTTCGTGTCATCTAGATTTCAGCGCGTTCTGCTGCCTTGGAACTATTCGCACAACAGTTTGCTACTGATGACCCGCCCCACGCCGGAAATCTGGACGTTGTGCTGCGTTGGGACTATTCGCACAGCCGACCGCTACTTCGTTGTTTTTCCCTAAAAATGTTTATATGTTATTACTATTTTTGTTTTCTTGTATATATTTATAAATTATTAAAGTTTTATAATCTTACTACTTTGTCGGAGTGCTATATATTTTTAATGTGACACATAATTGTAAAAACTTTGATGTACAAAGAGTCATCCCTGGAATCTTCCGCTTCACGCTCGGTCCCCTCCCCAATCACAATACAGGATGGTTTTCAGATAATAGCAACGCTTCTGCTGTGACGGATCTCATCGAGTGTGGGCCTTGATCTACTATAACTCCTTTGAAGAGGGGTGAATCTTTACAGCTGTGGCCATAAACTACATCTGCAGGGCTAGCTGATACCCTAGGACCAGCCTGGACAATCGGACACAGAGGAAAAGGAGTGTCAGAGGGTGCAGTAGTGAATAGGGCGAAAGGGAGGTGTCGGGCGGGCACAGGGTGTGATTCTCAGGAAAGAGCAGCGCAGATGGGGGGAGGTTTATTACCCATGCATAAGACAGAGAGCGGGGGTGACCACTGGCTGGGGGAGATGCTTGCGAGGGTGGGGAGCCATGCTAAGGATCGACAGCGTGCACAGAGTGGGTCTGGTCAAGGCATCTAAAATGGCTGCCGTGCACGACAAAAGTGTGGCATTTGAAAAAAGACAAGATGGCGCAGACAATGTTTTTCAACACTTCCTGATTTCCTTCGAATCGAACGTTAACAGACGTTGGGGCATATTACCAAAGTTAAGCGATATTTATCCCTAACGATGCATTGCAAAGATTTTTTTACCGTCAGAAATTATCGCAGATAAACCTTGCTATTATCAAAGTTTATCGCAAATACGATAAAAACCGACCGCAATGCATTAATATCGCTGAAAACTCAGCGATATTCATGCATTACCGAGCTAATCCTCTTAGCCATGTTATCCACCTCCCATAGGATAACATGGCTAAGAACTGCTCAGGGCAGCTGTTACTTTTTGGAGATATTCGCGCTTATCTCGAATATTTCCAAAAGTTGATAATAGGAGATAGCGATGTTAGCGACTGTTTCCAGTCGCTAACATCTTGGCATGCCCACTTTGCATGTCATTAGTGATAAATATCACTCACATGCAAAGTGGGGCCCAAGATGGTCGCTATCTCCTACTAGCCGTCGCTAACTGGTGTTAGCAACAGCTAGGTAATACAGATATAATTTTATCTCCGCGAAGCGGAGCGCTGTTACAGATATATATCTTGTTTTTGAACGTTAATTTCTCAAAATGCACTGAAGCACATATATTGAGACCTAGCAAAGGCACATCGGGCTACCAGTCCCTAATATTTTACCAAGTTTCGTGCAAATCCATTCAGCCGTTCGATTATTATTATTATTTATTTTTTTTGCCCCGCGGGGCCCTTTTAAAACCTCCACATCAAACCTAGGGGATCAGCGAGGATCTACTATGCCCCCTTATGGTCATTTGCCCCTTCGCTTTGGCCTCCTCTTGTCTCTCGATCCTACCGAGAGACAAGATGGCGGCCGCTACGGACTGTTTGGAATGTTTACAGACACCGGAGAGCCAATCAGCTTCGCTTCGCAAAGCTCCGTAACGCGAAAAGTACGCGAAGCGGTGCGCTGTTACAGATATATATCTTTTTTTGAACGTTAATTTCTCAAAATCCACTGAAGCACATATATTGAGACCTAGCAAAGGCACATCGGGCTACCAGTCCCTACAATTTTGCCAAGTTTCGTGCAAATCCATTCAGCCGTAAGATTATTATTATAATTTTTTTTTTTTGCCCCGCGGGGCCCTTTTAAAACCTCCACATCAAACCTAGGGGGTCAGCGAGTATCTACTATTCCCCCTTATGGTCATTTGCCCCTTCGCTTTGGCCTCCTCTTGTCTCTCGATCCTACCGAGAGACAAGATGGCGGCCACTACGGACTGTTTGCGGCCACTACGGACTGTTTGGAATGTTGACAGACGCCGGAGAACCAATCAGCTTCGCTTCACAAAGCTCCGTTGCGCGAAAAGTACGCGTCCTAGGCCGCTGCCCGGTCCGCGCTTACAGATATATATCTTTTTTTAAACGTTAATTTCTCAAAATCCACTGGAGCACATATATTGAGACCTACAAAAGGCACATCGGGCTACCAGTCCCTACAATTTTGCCAAGTTTCGTGCAAATCCATTCAGCCGTTCGGGCTAAAAGTGAGGCCAACCGCCCTATGGAAATTAACATGGGAAAAACGCGTTTTGGGACCCCCCTTTTTTCTCGGCCCCCCCTTGACGAACCCCCCCCAAATTTTCAAAGGCTGCTCAGAAACAAAATGTGCCATTTTCCTGAAAATTTCAGCCAATTCCGTCCACAAACGGCAAAGTTATTAGACATAGAATTTTCAAAAATCCCATAGAGAAAAAATCCTAACTATATATACCTACTGGCGACCGCCAGTAGGTAATATATATATATATATATATATATATATATATATATATATATATATATATGTCAAAAGCAAACGTCCCTTGTTGGAGAAGGAGCGGCCAGCCAGCTGGTGCAGGTGACGAGTCAAGGACAAGGCTCGTAAATTATTTGTAATTCAAAGAAAACACTGCACTCTTCTCGGATGATTAAAGCAATTTAATCCAGTTTTGTAAAACTTCCTTCACCTACGCGTTTCGAACAGTAAATGTTCTTGATCATGGTAGTAACAAGTCCGTTTTTACTTTCTATTATTTATACCCTCCTTCCCACTTAGACAGTTAAGATGCATTGTGGGGGGGGTAGTTTGTTGCATGATTACAATTCAATCTTGTATCAATTTCTTATACATTATTATTCGGCCACTGGTTATTATCAACCTTAACATTATCACTGCATAAATAAAGCTTGTAGTGATGGGCTAAGTGCCCCATTTTGAAAACAATTTGGTTTCAATCTTTTTAAATTGTATATATATCTATACATTATTCATAGCTGAGTGCTTATAACTTATAGCATTTTTGTGGCTGATGTATTGAAAAAGAAAATTGATAATAAAATATACATGTCAAATTACACTTTGCAGGCAGTCCAAAATTCTAACGTAAATATTTAATTACTTCAATATTGACCCATAGTTCATTACTTATTTTCTACAAAATGTACTCCGTAGAACAGTCAAAGGTGCAAGGAAAAAACAAAAAAGGAGAAATTATTCATTGTATTCGCTTAGTTTAGTCTCCCAATTTATCTAATTTCTTACATTTCAGTTTTTGTATCCAGAAGATGTTTTGTGAAGATATAACTTGTCTTTGTCATTATAATGTCTTTCCTTTTGGTATATGAGATTGTTCATAAATGTACATACAGTTCTTCGTCCCCATTAAGACCGATCGGGATCTTGGTCTTGAATCTTATTATCAATTTTGATTCCAACCGTCTCAATTTTTGTAGGCGATTGCCTCCTCTTACATTTTCTGGTATCATTGCGATCCCTGAGTATCTGACATTCTGCCAAGTTTTGTTGTTATGAGTCATGAGATGTTTAGCCATTGCGTATGATTGATCTTTGTTTTGTATGGCTCTAATGTGCTCCAACATCCGTTTTTAAGAGCACATATGGTGGAGCCTATATATCGTTTGCCGCAATCACACTCAAGTAGATACACGACGTAGTGTGATTCACATGTTATCTTGTGTTTTATTTCGAATGGTTGGCCTTTAGGATCAGTCAAAGATTTTAAGTTTTTTCCGATTTTACACGCTTTGCATGATATGCATTTGGTGAATCCTTTTTGCCTTTTCTGTAGCCAAGTTTCTTCTTTTTTGTCTATGAAATGGCTGTTAACTAGGGTGTCACCAAGAGATGGTGCTTTTCTAAAAGAAATCAGCGGTGCATCTCCAATAATTTTACCAATCTCCGGATCTTTTTTCAGCACACCCCAGTGTTTGGTAACCATTTTCCGAATTTGTACACTTTCCTTGGAATATGTCAGTATGAGGCGTGGTTTGTCCTCTGTATCTTTTGTTGAGTCTTTCTTTTTGTTAATCAATGTTTCCATTCTTGTCTTTTTTCTTGCTCTTTTCTCTCCTAGTTTGATTGTTTTCATACTGTATCCTCTTTGTGAGAATCGTTGTGCTGTTTCCACAAATTTTGCTTCCATTTCAATAGGTTCAGAGCAATTTTGTTTCATACGTAGAAATTCCCCATAGGGGACATTTTGTTTTAAAGATACAGGGTGGAAACTGGTCCCGTGAAGAATGCTGTTACTAGAAGTCTTTTTACGAAAAAGGGTCGTATGTATCTTGTTGTCTTTTACATATACCTTGGTATCAAGAAAGTCAATTTCCTTTTCTTGGATGTTGAAAGTGAATTGCAACCCTACGTTGTTGGTATTCAGGATCAAAATATACTGAAGTAGTTCTTCCCTTGTGCCCTTCCATAATAGGAAGAGGTTGTCGATGAACCTCAACCATAAGACCACTTTAGTGGTGTATGGATCGTTTTCCTCTCTCTAAGCTATGTGTTTCTCCCACCAACCCATGGTGAGATTAGCATAGCTTGGAGAGAAGGAAACTCCCATGGCAGTTCCACGATTCTGAGAGTATATCTCATTGTTGAAAAGGAACACATTGTTTGTTAGACACGTCTGTATCATGTCCAAAAGCATAGCTGAATGATTGAGTTCCCCTATTGGTCTTTGTTTGAGAAAGTAAGCGACTGCTTGTAAGCCCAATGTATGTTCAATAGATGTATAATGTGATACCACATCTATTGTGGCTAGTAAATACGTCGGTTGCCATTCAGTTTCCATGATGATGCGCAAAAAGTCTCCAGTGTCCTTAATAAAGGAATTGAGGGTGGGTACAATTGGGGCTAGGAAATAATCCACATATGAAGCAATATTTTCGTACAGCGATCCACAGCTTGATATTATTGGCCGGGCTGGTGGTTTATGCAGAGTCTTGTGAACTTTTGGTAGAAAGTAAATAGTTGGTACGGTTGGATTGTGGACTGTTAGGAAGTTTGTTTCTTCCTGATTAAGTAGGCCCTCTGATTGCCAATGTTTTATTTGTTGATGTATTGTTACAGTCATTTTTGCCATGGGATTGTCTGTCAATTTAGTGTAGTTATTCGCTTCGTTAAGTTGTCGATATGCTTCTTCTATGTAGTCTGATTTGTTGAGAATCACTATATTTCCGCCTTTGTCAGCCGGTTTGATTTCAATCTTTAGGTTCTCTTTTAAGGACTTTAACGCTTGACGTTCTCCCCAGGAGAGGTTTTCTCTTTGTTGGTTATTGGTATTTCTCATGTTGACAAACTTCCTAACAGTCCACAATCCAACCGTACCAACTATTTACTTTCTACCGAAAGTTCACAAGACTCTGCATAAACCACCGGCCCGGCCAATAATATCAAGCTGTGGATCGCTGTACGAAAATATTGCTTCATATGTGGATTATTTCCTAGCCCCAATTGTACCCACCCTCAATTCCTTTATTAAGGACACTGGAGACTTTTTGCGCATCATCATGGAAACTGAATGGCAACCGACGTATTTACTAGCCACAATAGATGTGGTATCACTTTATACATCTATTGAACATACATTGGGCTTACAAGCAGTCGCTTACTTTCTCAAACAAAGACCAATAGGGGAACTCAATCATTCAGCTATGCTTTTGGACATGATACAGACGTGTCTAACAAACAATGTGTTCCTTTTCAACAATGAGATATACTCTCAGAATCGTGGAACTGCCATGGGAGTTTCCTTCTCTCCAAGCTATGCTAATCTCACCATGGGTTGGTGGGAGAAACACATAGCTTGGAGAGAGGAAAACGATCCATACACCACTAAAGTGGTCTTATGGTTGAGGTTCATCGACGACCTCTTCCTATTATGGAAGGGCACAAGGGAAGAACTACTTCAGTATATTTTGATCCTGAATACCAACAACGTAGGGTTGCAATTCACTTTCAACATCCAAGAAAAGGAAATTGACTTTCTTGATACCAAGGTATATGTAAAAGACAACAAGATACATACGACCCTTTTTCGTAAAAAGACTTCTAGTAACAGCATTCTTCACGGGACCAGTTTCCACCCTGTATCTTTAAAACAAAATGTCCCCTATGGGGAATTTCTACGTATGAAACGAAATTGCTCTGAACCTATTGAAATGGAAGCAAAATTTGTGGAAACAGCACAACGATTCTCACAAAGAGGATACAGTATGAAAACAATCAAACTACGAGAGAAAAGAGCAAGAAAAAAGACAAGAATGGAAACATTGATTAACAAAAAGAAAGACTCAACAAAAGATACAGAGGACAAACCACGCCTCATACTGACATATTCCAAGGAAAGTGTACAAATTCGGAAAATGGTTACCAAACACTGGGGTGTGCTGAAAAAAGATCCGGAGATTGGTAAAATTATTGGAGATGCACCGCTGATTTCTTTTAGAAAAGCACCATCTCTTGGTGACACCCTAGTTAACAGCCATTTCGTAGACAAAAAAGAAGAAACTTGGCTACAGAAAAGGCAAAAAGGATTCACCAAATGCATATCATGCAAAGCGTGTAAAATCGGAAAAAACTTAAAATCTTTGACTGATCCTAAAGGCCAACCATTCGAAATAAAACACAAGATAACATGTGAATCACACTATGTCGTGTATCTACTTGAGTGTGATTGCGGCAAACGATATATAGGCTCCACCATATGTGCTCTCAAAAAACGGATGTTGGAGCACATTAAAGCCATACAAAACAAAGATCAATCATACGCAATGGCTAAACATCTTATGACTCATAACAACAAAACTTGGCAGAATGTCAGATACTCAGGGATCGCAATGATACCAGAAAATGTAAGAGGAGGGAATCGCCTACAAAAATTGAGACGGTTGGAATCAAAATTGATAATAAGATTCAAGACCAAGATCCCGATCGGTCTTAATGGGGACGAAGAACTGTATGTACATTTATGAACAATCTCATATACCAAAAGGAAAGACATTATAATGACAAAGACAAGTTATATCTTCACAAAACATCTTCTGGATACAAAAACTGAAATGTAAGAAATTAGATAAATTGGGAGACTAAACTAAGCGAATACAATTAATAATTTCTTCTTTTTTGTTTTTTCCTTGCACCTTTGACTGTTCTACGGAGTACATTTTGTAGAAAATAAGTAATGAACTATGGGTCAATATTGAAGTAATGAAATATTTACGTTAGAATTTTGGACTGCCTGCAAAGTGTAATTTGACATGTATATTTTATTATCAATTTTCTTTTTCAATACATCAGCCACAAAAATGCTATAAGTTATAAGCACTCAGCTATGAATAATGTATAGATATATATACAATTTAAAAAGATTGAAACCAAATTGTTTTCAAAATGGGGCACTTAGCCCATCACTACAAGCTTTATTTATGCAGTGATAATGTTAAGGTTGATAATAACCAGTGGCCGAATAATAATGTAGATAAGAAATTGATACAAGATTGAATTGTAATCATGCAACAAACTACCCCCCCCACAATGCATCTTAACTGTCTAAGTGGGAAGGAGGGTATAAATAATAGAAAGTAAAAACGGACTTGTTACTACCGTGATCAAGAACATTTACTGTTCGAAACGCGTAGGTGAAGGAAGTTTTACAAAACTGGATTAAATTGCTTTAATCATCCGAGAAGAGTGCGGTGTTTTCTTTGAATTACAAATATATATATATATATATATATATATTATATATAAATATATATATATATATAAATATATATATATATATATATTCACTGAAAAAAACAGAGGTTTCAGGGACGTTATAGTTAGAGATTAGCATGTAAAAATCCTTAGAAATTCACTGAAAAAAACGTAGGTTTCTGGGACGTTATAGTTAGTTGGACATTTCACTCATACCAAACCCGAGAAATTCGGCCGTGATTGTTAGTTGAGCTAACTATAACTCGCGCCCCGCAATGCACTGCTGATGACGTCACATATTACATCACTCATGACATGGTCAGTGACATAACTGATGACATTTCAAATGACATCACTTGTCATCACTGATGACATCCTCCAGTGACTGAGTAAAGAATTTTATATATATATATATATTACCTACTGGCGGTCGCCAGTAGGTAGTTATAGTTAGGACCTAGTTTCCATAGGAAATCCGCAACATTCTATTGAGAATAACTTTGGCGCCGTTGGACGAATCTTTGCGAATTTCTCGAAGAAGATGGCCTGCTCCGCTCCGCTCCTTCCCTGAAAGTTTGGGGGGGATTCGTCAAGTGGGGGCTGAGATAAAAGGGGGTCCCAAAACATGTTTTCCCCATGTTATTTTCCATAGGACGTTTAGACACGGCTAGAGCTCGAACGGCTGAATGGATTTATACGAAATTTGGTAGGAAGGTAGAGTCTGGCTCGCAGATTACGCTTTTCTTTGAATGGTGTAAATCTGTTCAGTAGTTGCTGAGAAAATTAACTTTGAAAAACTATATATTGGGCTACATTGGGCTATATATATGTTAGAGCCCAAATGTAGCCCAATGTAGCCCAATGTAGCCCAAATATGGCCACCAGAGACAAAAAAAACAAATGTAGCCCAAATATCAGCCAGATGTAGCCCAACTATAGCCCAATGACAGAATGTCCCAGAGTGTTCTAAAGATCAACTAGAGCGCTAACAGTCTTCCTTATGACAAAAGTATGGCACACCTGAAGTCATCTTGATTGGAATAAAGTGTTAACACTTAAAACATTTAATTTGCAAAGGAACAAAATGAGGGGGTTCATTTTGCCATAGAAATTATGATTAGTGCTGAAGAAAGAAAAATTAGGGCACATTTTGAGTGACTTCTCAAATCCTCTTATATTTCATTAAAAAAATTCTGATATGCAGTCTCCCAAGATGGCCACCAGAGACAAAAGAGCCCAAATGTAGCCCAAATATCAGCCAGATGTAGCCCAATGACAGAATGTCCCAGAGTGTTCTAAAGAACAACTAGAACGCTAACAGTCTTACTTATGACAAAAGTATGGCACACCTGAAGTCATCTTGATTGGAATAAAGTGGTAACACTTAATACATTTAATTTGAAAAGGAACAAAATGAGGGGTTTCATTTTGCCATAGAAATTATATATATATATATATTTTTTATTTATTTTTTTCACCAAAGTGCCCTGAAGCATTCGAGAGGCACGCGACAGTCCTCCGCCCTCCGAGCTTCAGTATTACATGCTTTGCCGCTCCACATACAATCGTTTGCCCGACGCGTTTCGGGGGACACACCTCTTCCTCATGGGCTGCTGCTAGAAATCACTCGAGGTGCACCTTTACCAATTGATGACCTTTTTATTCAAAACAAGCCCCCAGGAGGGCGTATGCTCAGTGCATCGTCCTGCTGTGAATTGTGGGACTTGTGGTCCATAAAGATGCAGGTAAGTGTTAATGTCCTTTCAGTAAGGTCGAGTTTTCTGGCATTTATATCGCACTGTCATCATAAGCCTTCAGTAGGCTGTGTTGCGGTTTGGCATGTCAATTTCATATGGAGTCCTGTGCTTCCTGAGTTCTGAACAGTTCAGAGCTCTGAGCCTCGTCGTGCTGAATCATCCATCTTACTGTCAGCCGGCGATGGTGCACTCTCCACGGCCAGGCCGCCGTGTAGCAATTTTTTCCACCAAAGTGCCCTGAAGCATTCGAGAGGCACGCGACAGTCCTCCGCCCTCCGAGCTTCAGTATTACATGCTTTGCCGCTCCACATACAATCGTTTGCCCGACGCGTTTCGGGGGACACACCCCCTTCCTCATGGGCTGCTGCTAGAAATCACTCGAGGTGCACCTTTACCAATTGATGACCTTTTTATTCAAAACAAGCCCCCAGGAGGGCGTATGCTCAGTGCATCGTCCTGCTGTGAATTGTGGGACTTGTGGTCCATAAAGATGCAGGTAAGTGTTAATGTCCTTTCAGTAAGGTCGAGTTTTCTGGCATTTATATCGCACTGTCATCATAAGCCTTCAGTAGGCTGTGTTGCGGTTTGGCATGTCAATTTCATATGGAGTCCTGTGCTTCCTGAGTTCTGAACAGTTCAGAGCTCTGAGCCTCGTCGTGCTGAATCATCCATCTTACTGTCAGCCGGCGATGGTGCACTCTCCACGGCCAGGCCGCCGTGTAGCAATTTTTTCCACCAAAGTGCCCTGAAGCATTCGAGAGGCACGCGACAGTCCTCCGCCCTCCGAGCTTCAGTATTACATGCTTTGCCGCTCCACATACAATCGTTTGCCCGACGCGTTTCGGGGGACACACCCCCTTCCTCATGGGCTGCTGCTAGAAATCACTCGAGGTGCACCTTTACCAATTGATGACCTTTTTATTCAAAACAAGCCCCCAGGAGGGCGTATGCTCAGTGCATCGTCCTGCTGTGAATTGTGGGACTTGTGGTCCATAAAGATGCAGGTAAGTGTTAATGTCCTTTCAGTAAGGTCGAGTTTTCTGGCATTTATATCGCACTGTCATCATAAGCCTTCACTAGGCTGTGTTGCGGTTTGGCATGTCAATTTCATATGGAGTCCTGTGCTTCCTGAGTTCTGAACAGTTCAGAGCTCTGAGCCTCGTCGTGCTGAATCATCCATCTTACTGTCAGCCGGCGATGGTGCACTCTCCACGGCCAGGCCGCCGTGTAGCAATTTTTTCCACCAAAGTGCCCTGAAGCATTCGAGAGGCACGCGACAGTCCTCCGCCCTCCGAGCTTCAGTATTACATGCTTTGCCGCTCCACATACAATCGTTTGCCCGACGCGTTTCGGGGGACACACCCCCTTCCTCATGGGCTGCTGCTAGAAATCACTCGAGGTGCACCTTTACCAATTGATGACCTTTTTATTCAAAACAAGCCCCCAGGAGGGCGTATGCTCAGTGCATCGTCCTGCTGTGAATTGTGGGACTTGTGGTCCATAAAGATGCAGGTAAGTGTTAATGTCCTTTCAGTAAGGTCGAGTTTTCTGGCATTTATATCGCACTGTCATCATAAGCCTTCAGTAGGCTGTGTTGCGGTTTGGCATGTCAATTTCATATGGAGTCCTGTGCTTCCTGAGTTCTGAACAGTTCAGAGCTCTGAGCTCGTCGTGCTGAATCATCCATCTTACTGTCAGCCGGCGATGGTGCACTCTCCACGGCCAGGCCGCCGTGTAGCAATTTTTTCCACCAAAGTGCCCTGAAGCATTCGAGAGGCACGCGACAGTCCTCCGCCCTCCGAGCTTCAGTATTACATGCTTTGCCGCTCCACATACAATCGTTTGCCCGACGCGTTTCGGGGGACACACCCCCTTCCTCATGGGCTGCTGCTAGAAATCACTCGAGGTGCACCTTTACCAATTGATGACCTTTTTATTCAAAACAAGCCCCCAGGAGGGCGTATGCTCAGTGCATCGTCCTGCTGTGAATTGTGGGACTTGTGGTCCATAAAGATGCAGGTAAGTGTTAATGTCCTTTCAGTAAGGTCGAGTTTTCTGGCATTTATATCGCACTGTCATCATAAGCCTTCACTAGGCTGTGTTGCGGTTTGGCATGTCAATTTCATATGGAGTCCTGTGCTTCCTGAGTTCTGAACAGTTCAGAGCTCTGAGCCTCGTCGTGCTGAATCATCCAGTGATGTCATTTGAGATATCATCAGTGATGTCATCAGTGATGTCATTTGAGATGTCATCAGTGATGTCATAAGTGATGTCACTGACCATGTCATGAATGATGTAATATGTGACATCATCAGCAGTGGATTGCGGGTGCGCAATATATAGTTAGTGCAACTAACTATATATGGAATTTCAATGGTTTTGTGTGAGTAAAATAAGGTTTTGTAAATGCTAATTCCTAACTATATATGGTCTATAACCTATGGTTTTTTCAGTGAATTTTCAAGGTTTTGTAAATGCTAATTCCTAACTATATATGGTCTATAACCTATGGTTTTTTCAGTGAATTTCATTGGTTTTTTAAAAGCTAATATCTGTAGCTGTAAAATGTATTCTTCTTTAAATCCAAAAATATATTTTATATGTTTATTAATAATTTTTTTTTTAAATATGTTTTTTTCTTCCCTCCCGCTTCGCGAATCGGGAAGCTTCCCGTTAGCTGACCTTGATGCCGCGAAATAGTCCGCGAACCGGTAAACGTTCCTTTAGCGCAACTGCCGCGTTGGAAAACAACATCGTGACGCCTCGCGTCCGCTTGACGTTTCGCGTTGTCGCGTGATACGTCATATGACGTGCTACGTTAGCGTACCCGAAAGCGAACTGGTACGCGAACCGAGGCGCGAAGCGCAGGTTCAAGGAAGCAAACCGGGAGGCGGCGCAAAGCGCGTAACGTAAACACAGCAGGTCATGTGACTTGGTAATAACACTTTTCATTGGTTCATTTCACTTTTGGTTTACTAATGATGTAAGACTAGGTCATGTAATCTAAAATTAACACTTTTCATTGGTTGAGAACTATTGCTTTTCCCAAATGATGAAAACCCCTCCTTCTTTCCTCACTCTGACTTTCATCTTTGTGAGAGAAAGACCCTTTGTTACCAGTGAGCAATGGCTTCTTTAGTAGCTTCAGCTGGTGCTTCCCCACCACCTCCACCACATCCAAGGAAGAGAGGACCACCTGCTGAAGTTATAATTCAGCAAGAAGAGGAAGAAGAGGAAGAGGAGGAAGAGCAGGAAGAGAGGCAGTTTTTGCCTGAGGAGCCCAGGAGGTCTCACCGGAAAGAAAACTTCATTTGGCAATTTTTTTAAATTCCCAAAGGCCAGAAAAAAGTAAATGCAAGATACGTAACTTGCCTTATATGTCAAGATAGACTGTCCAGAGGGACCGAGAAGAAATACAGTTACGGAAACTACACAATGCATCGCCATATGACTAGGTGGCATCCTAACAACTACAGTGCTGCACAGTTTCGTAACGATCTAGATAATCCCCCTATTATGGCCAGAAGATCTGTTGTACCGGAAGTGACGGGACCAGAGGGCAGGGAGATGGTGCCAAATATACAAATGAGATTTGGGGAAGTAAAACAAATCTGCGTACATTGCAATGGATTCATTTGCTACAGAGAAAGTAGCATCACTCTGATCAACAGAGCTATTGACAATCATCTTCCAGTTTGTCCGAAACGCCCCAAACAATAAATTCTTTTTTTTTTGTTGCTCCTGTTGAGCCCTTTACAATGAATCGTTTTCGTTTCCCCCCCCCAAAAAAAAAATATATATATAAAACCGTTCAGAAAAATTCAAAAAAAGTAAAAAAATGTTCAGAAAAATAATAAAAAAAATATAAAACAACAAAAACAATAAAAAAAGAAGTTCTTTTCAGAACTACCTCCCCGTTATTAAAAAATTGGTAGAATATTTGGAACTCTGCCAACCTCTATTTCTCTTGGTTCGCTTCCCAGTTCGCTCGCCGGTACGCGAACCGGGAGCGAACCCAAAAATTTTTTTTTAAAAAAAGAACAGTAAGTATAAGGGAAGGAAACAGACAGTTATGTTAAAAGAAAGACAGCTATAGGGGAGTAAACTAGAGATAATATTACCCGTAATCCACTGCTGATGATGTCACATATTACATCATTCATGACATGGTCAGTGACATCATCAGCAGAGGATTGCGGGTAACAGTATCCCTAGTTTACTCCCTATAGCTGTCTTTCTTTTAACATAACTGTCTGTTTCCTTCCCTTATACTTACTGTTCTTTTTAAAAAAAAATTTTTAGATCAGTCAGAAACAGTGAAAGTAATAGAGACAGAGTGAGTGACCAAGAGTGAAGAAGTATGAGAAGAGAGGGACTAAGAAAAATAGTGAAGGAGTAGAGTAATTAAGTAATAGAGAAAGGAATGAGGGAAGTAGCAAAGGCAGGAAAGTGATTCTTAAAGAAATGAAGCAGTGGAAGTAATAGAAGTTAAATGTGATAGAAATATAACAAAAAGAGTACAAAACATTTACCTTATAATTGTCGTTAAGTTAGTCATTTGTTCTTTTTATACTAAAAAATCTGTGAAAGAGAGAACAAACATTTGAAAAATATTAAAACATGTTTTTAATAAATTAGAAAAAACAAGGGAAAAGATTGAAGGACAAATAGTTTTTCAAGAACTTTGACACTCACAGAAGCCTCTGCTTCTCCATGCCCTACACAGTCCTAAAAATATACATTTTAAACTAATAGTATCTTGATGCAGATGAAGTGAGTCCTATCTTGCAACATTGTGCATCTTTTGCATGACTGCTGCATCGGTTTCGTGTGGCATTGTTTTTTTACAGCATGACACATCTGCCTAGATTCATCATTTTATAATTTTGTCCCCTCATAGCAAATCTTTTCAACCGCGACTGCGTCACAAAAGTGACGCACAGTGGCGCAAAAGAGGCATACACCTATCATAAATCTGTCCCTAACATGTTAAATAATTGATTCAGGATGACAATAAGGTGTGGCCTATCCAGAGGTTTGTTTAAGGTGAGGCCTACTCAGGGTTGCAGATCAAATTTACACTTATTGAAGAATACAGAGGAGATAATACATGTGAACGCCTACTAATGAAGTAAGTCATGTCCACTTCACTCTTGAACAAAGGCTAGACCTCTTCTGTGTCCGTGGACAGACCTAAACTTCATCTGCACAATGTCATTCGTAAACTTAGGAAACACAGGTGATGTAATTGAAAAATGTGGAGTTTATTTTCCTCATTTCACAATCACATCACCTGTGTTGCCTTTGCTTAGGTATCTCATAGTGCAGATGGAGTCTAGCATATCAAACAGTACACAGAAGTTGAGCAGTGTATACAACAATTTTGACACTTAGAAAAGCTTCAGCTTCTGCATGTCCCCTACACAGTGCTAATTATATACATTTCAAAGTGATGGTATCTTGCTGGAGATGAACTGAAACCTATCTTGCAACATGGTGCATGTTTTACACAAAAGTGACCCACAGCGGAGCAAATGAGGCGCACGGTCATCATAAATCTCAGCCTAACATTTTAAATCATTGTTTCAAGATGCCGATAAGGTGTAACCTATTCACAGATTTGTTTCAGGTAAGTCCTACTCAGAGTTGCAGATGAAATTTAGGTTTGTTGAAGAATACAGAGAAGAAAATACATGTGCAGGCCTACCAACCAAGTGTGTCATGTCGACTGCACTCTTGGACAAATGTTAGACCTCCTCTGTCTCCAGGAACAGGCCTAAACCTCATCTACACAATGTGATGTGTAATGTTAAGAAACACAGGTAATATAATTGAAAAACGTGCAATTTTTTTTCCTCATTCCACAATCATATCACCTGTGTTTCCTTTGCTTAGGTATCTCATTG
Source organism: Lissotriton helveticus (assembly GCF_964261635.1). NCBI lineage: Eukaryota > Metazoa > Chordata > Amphibia > Caudata > Salamandridae > Lissotriton > Lissotriton helveticus. Next base: position 178,630,416 of record NC_136065.1, read on the forward strand.
TGGAAATGTAGTCTATCATATGAAAGACTACGTAGAATATGAGCACTGTATGCAACAACTTTGACACTTACAGAAGCCTCACCTTCTCCATGCCTCCTACACAGTTCTACATGTACATCATAAATGCAAACAGAACAGAATTAATTATACATGTTAAATGGTTTATTTTTGCTGTTCTCAGAATGTATCAAATTTCACTAAAAACAGTGACTTGAAGGTATTCATCATATAACAGCGGGGAAAAAAAAACACAATCAAAATGATTGTGTTTAAAAAACCCATACAACATAACAAATCAGAATTCAGAACTCCTTAAAGTTAACTTACTTTCCATGACGGCGAAGGATGTCCTATGAACAGCTTACACTCTGTTGTGCTGTTATTACTTTCAACCCGCCACTTTCTGAAAGAAAACCTCCATCGTTTTCAAAAACATGTTACATACAATAAATGACTTCTCGCTCTCTACCACACGTTTCCACAAGGCCAAATCGTGTCAGAGCCATTTATAACTCTTGGAATTCTTGTAAGCCAATCCCGTCATGTTGTATTTCCGCAACTTTCAGAATTAAAATGTTGAAGATCATTTCACAATCCTGGATTACTAATATCTTACCTTTCTTGCTCACTCATGTTCTACATTTCCTATGACACTGATACTGCTTACTATGAAGCAGACTTACACTATCTCTATGACTACTACAATTATTAAATTCTCTACATCACTTTTAATCACAAAGCAATATAAAACAGTAGACAGCATTGCAGACTTACATTCCCTCTACTCCATGTTTTGATTGGCTGCTTGAATTTGCTTATAAAAAGAAACAGTTTTTCTGAATTCATTCAAAGTGCAGTTATTTCAACATGACGTCCAGTGTTATGGTAAGAAGTTATGTCTCTGTACTACACTTATCCTCAAGGCAAATTGTGTAGGAGCCATTAGAACTTCTTGAAATTCCTCAGAGCACATCCCGAGATTCTTTCCCTAAAATTTTGGTTTTAAAAACACCAGGTAAGAGTTTTTAAGGTCATACGGCAATTTTTTTTGTGAAAATTAAAACAGAATCATTGCAGAATGACCAGCCGTTTCTAGACTTTAAATAAGCTGTGTAATGTCCTGATGTTATTGAAGGACCGTCATGATATATAATTGCTGCAGTTACAAAAGTCCTTCCTGATATTGACAACTGTGAAGCCACAAAATTTTTAATTAAAGTTGTCAATTTTGTTCCATCAGGCCTACATCGTTGGAACATTAAAATAACATACTGGCCATATGTTCGTATAAATAATGTGGACATCATTTCAGATTTACATTGGCTACACTCCATGTTGTGATCAGCTGCTTTTACTAGTTTATTAAAAGAGACTGATTTACTGTCTGGCAAAGTTAAATATATAAATCTTTCTGAGTCTACACTAGTACTACTTGATACCCTACAGTTCTCGCAGTCATGCTGCCATTGATAAGAAAGCCCAAACAGGTGATCTACATCTACACCTTCAGCATGCAATACATCAAGTATATACATTAAAAACTCCTGACAATCTTGCTGAATATTTTGAGAGAATTGTGTTTGGCCTGAACATCTGTCTAACAGATTTCGAATTTCAGACACACTTTCTATTTTTGTTCTATCTGTGCTACATTTCTCTAACACAGAATTTAACAAACTGCAAAATCTTTGATCAGAATTGACCACAATCTCTTCTTTTACATTTTCTAGAGAAAACAAAACATTAACCACTACATTAGCATAGCAGTTGACACCAGAACTGTTTTCAAATTGAAAACCAACAACATCTTCAACAGAATCCTTTTTGTTTCTGCTTATAATTTCAGGTTCATCGACTTTTCGTCTTTTTGCTGCAACCTCCCTAGTATTTGTCACATTTCTTCGTTTCCGGCCTACCACACGTTTCTCAAACAAAGGATATTGAGGCAAATGTGGCGCATACTCTCTTCTTAACCTATTGTATTCCTTAACACAATCTAGATCCGCACAAATGTTTGTGACATCACACTCAATCAAGTACAATCCCGATAAAGTTCTAACTCGTGACAATGCCACATATGCCATACCCTCCTTGAACACAGAACTGCCAATATTCACCAATGCACTGTCTACACTTAAACCTTGCGATTTATGGATTGTCACCGCATATGCCAAGCAAACAGGAAACTGCTTACGGCGAACATATAAGTCTTTTACAAGCAAAAATCTAGCAGAGCAACGACCAATTAGCTGTACTTCCTCAATGCCATCAAATTTAATTTTTAAAAATTCTATTCCATCTCTATTTCTGTATTTCACAAAATCAACAACATTACCCATTGATCCATTTACCAGACCTCTTTCAACATGTAAATTCCTTCTTAAAATTATACGGCAGTTCAAGCACACATTCAGAGTCTTTTCAAAACCTGCAGTTTTAGATATAGTCTTCTCTAATGAATCCAATTTTGATTTCAAATTCTCAGACAAAATAATTGTTGATCCCATATGCTCTACTCTGTCAATAGCTTCTAGTTTCACAATCTCCTGCTTTTCCAAATGCAACATTTTGTTGTTGAATTTGGCACATTCTGCAAGAGTTGGCATCAAACATATTCCAGATTTCTTCTCAGTAATTTTCTGAAAAATATTCTCAGGCACAACATCTTGTTCTGGATATAAATTTGACAGTAATCGTGCATGTAAAGCTTCTTTCCCATGCTCGGTCACTTTTCCAATTCTAACATCTTGTAGAATACTCTTGTAAACTTCATCCTTCGCCTGACGCATATTTTGATGCAGTTCAGCATAATTGAAGTTTAACCATATATTGACGTTGCCAATGCTCCCTAGGCACTTCCTGGTATCTTCATGCGTGAGCATTTTGAACACAGGTTGCCCTTTCACTGGTGTCAGCTGCAGAAGATCTCCGAAAACAATGATGTGTTTGCCACCAAATAACACATCATACTCTGTTTTGAGAACTTCTTGCATTCTCAAATGCACAAACGCAAGCATGACATTGGAAACCATGCTTACTTCGTCAATGATAAGAAGTTTCATTTTCCTCAAGATTCTTGAAACTTCAAAACAAGCATCTCCAGATAGCTTGTGATATTGTAATTTGTTGTCATGCTCCACTGGCAGCATCAGTAAACGATGTAAAGTAATCCCTTTAATGTTATGTGCTGCCAGTCCAGTTGGAGCGGTGACAACACAAGACAGCGATGACTCTGTCCTTTCCTGCAAATAGCATGAAATTGCTTTAATAAGGAAACTTTTTCCAGTTCCCGCTTCTCCACTCACGTACAGTCGGACAGGCTTCAACGACGTACATGAACACTCTTTCTTGTCATGACTTAATCCATGATCAATTTGCATGGTAACTTCGTCATATATTTTCCTCTGCTCAACGTTGAGTTGTCTTTCCAACTCTTCTAAGTTAACCGCATCCTCCTGAGCATGTGCCATGGCTCTTTCCACTTCATTCATAGCAGTTGCAGCTTCATTTTCGATAACAGGTCCTCCTAGTGGATCCTGACTCAATGAAGCAGAACTCTGACTGTCCTGAGAACTGTCTCTGGCAATCTCGGCTGCAATCGTTGCTTCCTGCTCAATTTCCGCATTCAACATTTCTACATATTTGGGAAAAGCAGGACATTCTATGGTCTCCTTGGCAGCATTGAAAGAGTCTTCGTAACAGAGGAAATCTCCAAGCAGTTCCTCTTCTGCACGCCAAGGCTTGAAAAGTTGCAAAAGTGCTAAATAGAAAAACTCCTTTTTTTCAGAAGATTCGCCACTCAATTTTCGATGGTTTACCAAGTGGCATATTCTTTGCTTGTATAATCAAAGAATGGGAAAGGATCACTTGTCCTGCTTAAACCTTAGGTTTCACAAGTCGAGGAACTGGTATCTCCCAAACAAATATAACTCTCATACACGTGTATTTTAGTTGGTTCTTTAGCGGTATATACTGGGTACCCGCTTTTTTACACGTGTGTGCGTAATCATCGAGTTATTTTTTGTATTGTGCACCCTCCACCAGGAGGTTTTGCCTTTGGTTTAAGGCAGTAGTGATCGTGGAAAGTTGGGGAGGGGTTGTGGTGATGGTATAGTTAAAAAATCCGGACAGCCAGACTGAGACAATTTTAATAGGTCTGGATTCGGACTTGGTTAAAAAAGTTATTGGTGCACTTTTTGAATTTGTAAGGAGTTCAAGTGCATTTCAAGTCTAAAAAGAGGTCAACATGTTTCAGCCTTTGGTAGTCAGAGGATCTTAGGCTTTCGTCAGGACCAATAGGGGTGAATAAATAGTGATAAAGCAAACGATGTGAGAAGAAAAAAGGTAAATTGACCTGATCCTTCGTGATTCAAGGTTTCATTGTACCTGAAAAATAAAGAAACACACACACAAACGACAACAAAAAGGGAGATGGGGTGCGGGAAAACACGTATTCTGTACAATAGTACCTTTTGGTTATTAAGGAACTAGTGAATGGCAATGCTTTACCTCATACTCATTTCAGGCGTCAACTCTTCCTTTGTCATACTTCGATAGGTAGGGAGGGCTAGTACTGTATTGTGGTGCCCATACTTTTATCATAGTACTGTCTCAGTGCGTGGTTTATAGTGAGAACTATAAATTGTGGCTGGTTCGTAGTTGCATTCATACTACATTCACACCATGCTTACTATCGCATATCAATCGTGTGGTTTTTAATTTTAAATTGTAATCATGCTCTTTTCATTGTCAAAAATAGTATCTACGAGTCGTTGTTGCGAAGTGCATTGTGCGTGACTGTGATAGTGCCTAATGCGCTGCGTGCGCTTTTGCATACCTTGTTATGGATGAAGAATTACTTCATCGGGGATTGAGGCTGGTCGAGAGAGGTTACTAGGAGGGTATTGAGAACAGTTTGTTACAATGCGTAGTTTATACTTGCAGTTTTGGTTCTCGTGCTCCAGACGGATTACGCGTCGCGTTACCTGAGTGCCTTCTAGCTCGGTCTTTGCCGCATGTGCTGGCTCTGCCTCTAATCCACCGGAACTGCTGGGAGGTGCGGTTCCGGGTGGGATTTTACACTCTGTTGCTGGAAATGAAGAGTTACTTCCCGCATTACTAGTAACTGGTTATCCTCATCGGATTTCAAAGGAAAAATTGAATTAAAAGTATTTATATGAATGTGATTCTTCATATTGGATTATAATGAACAAAAGCCAAAATGAATTAATAAAACGAGTTGTTAAACCAAATTGGTCAGGTCAGTTCTGTATGGATGTAAATCGGCCGGTTGGCATTGATAAATGAGTGTGACGTCAGAAAATCGTAATTGATGTCATTTTAAGAAATGTTATCATTGATTTTATCCAGATTAGTTCTGGAGACATTACGTGGTGCTGTGTCCACTCATTCCTGAGTAATTAGTTATGCTGAGTGTAGGCTAATTTGGTAGAGAGCATATATTATAAATGGGCATGAGCGTGGCAAACGTATGTGAAGGCACTTGGGTGGTTACTCCTTTGGTAACATGTCGTGAGACTATGAATGAGTTGGTTTGAGAGGGCCACTTGAGTTCTCACTTGAGGTACTATGATCCAATGGGGCTTCGGTTGTGTTTCATCTGTTGAGGGACAACCAAGGGACAGAATCGTTAAGGCCCTGGGTATCTGTTTTGAGCCTATGGACCCAGCGTTGTTCCTTTTCGAATAGTATTCTTGTAGCGTTTCTATCTACTGTGTCTAGGCTTTCTAGGATTACCCAGTGCAGGTCATTGGCTGTATGTTGTTTTTCTTTGTAATGTGACGACATCTTTGTCGTTGTTCTCTTGCAGTTCACATTACTCCTGTGTTCACAGAGTCTCTGTTTAGCTTTTCGGCAGGTCATCCCAATGTATCTCATGTCACAGGGACACGTGATCATGTATACAACATGACTGGTGTTGCAATTAGTGTGCTTTCTTAATGTCCATGGAAAGTTTGGGAGTAATTGCAATTCTTTTGTAGGTTCTGTGGTTGCACACATGACACAGGTTCCACATGGGTAGTGACCGGTGATAGGGGGATTGTTCCATAGTCCTGGTTGTTGCTTTTTCTTTTTTGGAGGTGGTCGTGTGTGGACTAGGAGGTCTTTTATGTTGCTACTCCTCTTGTTAGCAAATCTGGGTTTTGACCAGGTCAGGGTGTTAGATGTTATGATTCTCCAATTCCGGTTGATAATCTTTTTCACCTGGTTTGTGATTGGACTGTATGTTGTAACGCAGGTGGTCCTATCGTCGGTCTGTTTTGGGTGGCTTTCAAGGAGAGATTCTCTAGGTTGGTTTCTCGCTCGTTTGGCACAGGAGTTGATAATCCTTTTGGGGTCATCTCTAGCTGTTAATTTTGCACAGAGATCATTCGCTTGCAGTTTGTAGTCTTTTATGGAACTGCAATTTCTCCTCAGTCGCAAAAATTGACTGTATGGGAGATTTTCTCTCAAAGGGCGTGGGTGGAAACTGTTGAAGGACAGCAGGCTGTTCTTAGCGGTAGGTTTAAAATATGTTCTTGTTTTTAGAATGTTTCCTTCAGCAAATATAGTTATGTCTAGGAAATCGAGGCTTTGTGCATGGGATGTGTAGGTGAAGTTGAGACATTCATCTTGAGTGTTCAACCACCTGTGAAATTCTGTCAGAGATTCATTGTCTCCTTCCCAAATTAGCAGGATGTCGTCAATATACCTCTTCCAAAAGAGTATATGACGAGAGAAGGGGTTATGTACATTATGGACGTAAGTCTGTTCGAAAGTGCTCACGTATAGTCCTGCCACGCTGGGAGCAAAGGCACTACCCATAGATGTCCCATGTTGCTGGAGATAGAGG